>NC_139388.1:106862500-109362500 GCF_054392235.1 Sus scrofa | reverse complement strand
ACAAATACTTCTTGAGCTTTTCTTCTGTTCCATGTAGGTACAGAACAAAAGGTAGGAAGAAAACCGAAGCACTTATCTCGACCAAGGAAAAAGTTACTGTGGAACAGTAGTCTCAGTGATCATGATATGTAAAAAATATACTTTATCAGAATTTGGGTCAGGGCAATCCTCAAACAAGTGCTAGGAGGACATACAGCTGAAACTAAAAGCTATAGTTCTGAGTGTAGTCAGGTACTAAGGAGTAAGGATTTAGTACCTGTTACCTTGGTTCACTTGGAATTATTGGAGGCATGTCAAAAATGCTGAACTTTGCTGTGGTTAGGCTTGGGCGAGTCTTTATTGAGGAAGATAATTTAGAGCTCCAGGAAATCTCACCCCCTACCTAAATGCCTTGGGAAGAAAAAAATTCCTCCGTAAATAATAAATGAAAACACAGCTGAATTTTAACCCTCAGTATAATCAGGAGTTTTCTACCCAGTTGGATCACATAGGGTACCCAAGAGCTGTGAGTCATAAACAGTCAGTGTTCCTGGGAAAGGAACAGCATGGACACTGTGAAAACTCTGCTGTGTTCTAATTAGTGTTGACTAAATGAGCCTTCTGCCCAGAAATGATTGCCCCCTTTTTTAATAAAAAGAAGGATAAAATTCCAGAGGTAGGTGTGAGGACAAGAAGAACAAAAATATTAATTTAAAAGGTTGATTCCCTCAAATGCAGATCATTTTGTTCTGTGGAAAGATATACTAGAGGGAAATTATGCAATGGGTCCCTTTTGCCATGCACTTTCTTAATCTTGTCACTAAGACCTCTCACAGCCCTGCTCAAAGCCCACTGACTCACCATCCTTTATCATCTAGTGCTTACCTTTCACTGAATTTGTACCCTGGTTTCCAGCAATCAGGTTTTCGTTCTATTACTAAACTCATGGTTTATATTACAGTTCTGGTGAAAAGATCAGTGTCTCGTTCCTTAATGCTTTAAACTATCATTTGAGCCCTTGAATATATTTCAGTTTTTCTAGAGATGGTTTTAAACTTATTATCACAAGTTCTTCTGAGGATTAGTTCTCTTCTAAATTTCATCAGCTTTGCTGTGGATTCCATTGTTATTCTTTCCTGACGCCAGTTACCCTTCTGTTTGGTTCTTCTGCTGTCTACACTTCCACATACATGATGGCATCTGCCATCATGTATGTGGTCTTTGTCTCTGAAATCTGGTCTTTGTCTCTGAATCATCTTTATGTGACCTGAAGATAAGTTATTTAATCTCCTTGAGGTTCAGTTTCTGCAACAATAAAATGAGCAAGTTGAAGAAGATTCCTAATATCGTTATGATCAAGATTCCTAATATTGGTATGTAGAGAGAGCATCCTTGTTGTTGTTGTTTCAGAGTTTAATGATGCTAGCTTGCTCCTTTGTCACAAAATAGCATTACTTAAAAGCATAAATGTGACAGTTTTCTATTGCTGTATAACCAATCACAAACTTAGCTGCTTAAAACAACACTCATTTGCTATGGACTATAAATATGGCCAGAGTTTCTGGGTCATTTGCTCAGGTTCTTACAAGACTATAGTCTAAGCACAGACTGGGACTGCAATGTCACCTGAATCTTGAGGTCTTCTTCTGCAGACATTACTGGTTGCAGAATTCAGATCTTTGTGATTGTAGGACTGAGGCCTTCAGCTCCAAAATGTTGCCCACCATTCCCTTCCATGTGGCCCTATCCATGAAAAATGGCAGTTTGCTTCTCAAGGGAAACAGACCAGCATTTCTTCTTCTTCTTCTATTTCTGACCAGCACACCTGCTTTTAAAGTTTTACCTGATTGAGTCAGGCCCAACCATGACAATTACTCTTTTCACTAACAAAATCAACTGATTTGGGACCTTAATTATATTTGCAAAATCCGTTCACTTTTGCCATTAATGTAACATAATCAAGGAAGATATATTCTACAATATCCATAGATCCTGTCCTTTCTCAAAGGATGGTTTTTATATATAGGTCATGTATATCACAGAGAAAGAATCTTGAGGCATCTTATAATTCTGCCTACTACAATAGTCCTATTCATATGGAAAAGGGGTAATTTCTTCAAATTTTCACAGTAACAGCCATTATTTACTATTTAACCAGATAATCCCAAATTTTTAACAACTATTTAATATTATTTGATATTTATAGGTATTGTTATAGCATTGTCTCTGCTCTGCAGTGACCACTATAAAAATAAAATAGGAGTTCCCATCATGGCACAGTGGTTAACGAATCTGACTAGGAACCATGAGGTTGCGGGTTCAATCCCTGGCCTTGCTCATTGGGTTAAGGATCCGGTGTTGCCATGAGCTGTGGTATAGGTTGCAGACTCAGCTCGGATCCGGTGTTGCTGTGGCTCTGGCGTGGGCCGGCAGCTGCAGCTCCGATTCGACCACTAGCCTGGGAATCTCCATATGCTGGGGAGTGGCCCAAGAAATGGCAAAAAGACAAAAAAGAAAAGAAACAGGCAGTGTGCTTGCATATCTGTTTTAAAAAGCTTATCTAATATGTAGATAGAGTTTTATGATGCAATTTTCTTCCCATAGCTAACATTAGCTTAAAATAGGAATTACATGCTCCCAAACAATTAGCCTATGATAGTAGTTCAACCAGTAATATGATTGGTTATTGGCTAGAGGAAGTTTATCTGCCAGATACACAAACATACAGATCACAAACTTAAATGTCAGAAGATGGAGTCATTCGCCACTTCCTGTGTTTCCTGACATCTGTCTGTTTCAGCTCACTCATCCAGCAGACATTTTCTGAGGTCTTCCAAGGATGGAGGTGCAATACCAGGCACTGATGAAATTAAAGTGAATAGGATTGTATATATTTGGGAAGAGATATAAGCCCACATTCAAGTACAATGTGGAATTTATATGATAGCGATAGATTCAGAGAAAATGCTGTCAACTCTGAGAAGCAGTGTTAATCAACAAGGAAAGACTTCCCTAGAAGTGACATCTGAGTTCAGTCTTGAAGGATGAGCACGTTTCTATGTGAACAGGAGGAGTCATGGGGATTTGGGGTTGGGGAAAATGTTTCAGTATGACACAAGGACATTCAATGAATGCTCCAGATGAAACCTAAGGTTAGACTGAGGTCAAATAATGGAAGTCCCCATTTACCCAGGGAGCGTATAGACCAAATAAGAGGCTTTTTAAAACTGGTTTTCCCGATTTGTCTCTGTATCCCATCCATCTTCCTAAGGCTCCCCTGGTAGAACCACTTGCCTCCCCTTTGGATGCCCATTATTCACAAGCAAGTTCTAACTAAGCATTCTGACTTGTCATTTCAGACGCTCCATCATCCGTTTCCAAACTTTTCCTTCAGTCTTTTGAATCTGAACATTTTTTTCACTTTCTTAATACCTACTAGGGGATTTTTATTTTACTTAGAATAAAATCCAAACTCTTTCTCATGCCCTTGAAGCCTGGACCTACTCTGGCTTCTGCCTCTTGGACTCAGTCCCCCAACACACGTGTCAGCTCTGTCAGGCTCTTAGAAAGCACTGAGATGCTGCAGCAATGGCTTTGCATCATGTGCTTTTCTCTACTTGAAACACTCTGCCCACAGATTTTCACAAGTCTGGTTAATCCTGTCATCAAGGCCTCAACACAAATAATAGCAACTCCTTAGAAAAGTCTTTCCTGATTCTAAGGTATAAGAAACCCTCTCTTACCATATCATGGTGGGTCACATCATCCTATTTAATATTTCTTTTTAGTGTTTCTCATTTTGTGAAATTGTCCTTGCTAGTACTTATTTTGGTTTTTACTCTATTCCTGTTAGTATGTAAACTCCTTGGTCAGGCTCCCTTCTGTTATCTCCAGGGCCAACAGCTATGCCTGCTTGGGATAAATTAGGCAATAAATATTAGTTAAATCAATGTATGAGTAAGGCGTGAAGCTTATACCTCTTTACTGTTCAGCCTTTTGCTCCTTGAGTGTTACCTTCTCAGTAACATGTGGAAAATGCTTGGCTATCATTTTCTTGTTGCTTTTCTTGTATTATCACTTTGCATTCCCTCCCATTTCAGTATATATTCCTTCTCTTCATGGAAAGTGAGCAGAAAATATTGTATCTGCATATTATACATTTTTAGCTCACACAAAACTTTGTGCATTATATATTATGTATATACATTATATAAAATACTTAAATGTGTCTTCTATTGAATTGGCTAAATTCTGTATTTCGTTAATAACTGATTTTAATTTGAATTATTGACAGGGTGTTTTCTAGAGCATGTGATGGATTTCTCTCTCCCTGCTTTTCTCTGCCTGGGGTGTGTGGTGTTTCTTGTTAGCGCCTCTTCTGCAGGGCAGTTCTGCACTATGTACCACAGGGTGGCTGTGAAGAATTAGTCAAGTTCAACTTAAATACGATTTATAGCACATCAAGTCTGAGAGTAGAATTGGGAACCATACTTTGACCTCGAAGCAATCTTTATTGATCTAGCTAGGTTTTAATAATATCAATCAACATGTGCTCTGACAGCTCCTTGATATTTTTTGGCTACGGTGAGTTTCACCAACATCTTTAGACTCTTTGCTTGTCTGCTGCCCTCTTTATATTATCCAAATCCATTTATGGCTGGGTCAGTTGACTCAGGGGTGCTAGCCTCTTCATAAATATAGCAGAAAAGGAGGAGATTGTTGGGCTGCATTTTGCCTCTTTGTTTTAGACTGCTAGGCATGGTGATGCAAAAGCAGCTGCCCTGCTCTTTGATGAAAATACATCTTCTCTCAACCATCTAAGATTTAAATAATTCCCTTTTAAAAATATGTATAGAAATGAGGCATAATTTTACAGTGAAAACTTTTCCAGCAGTTGTCCACTTTAAGAGGATTGTTTTAGAATGGGAAGTTCACTCCAGTGTCATTTCCCCTGTATCAACTTGTTCAGTGGTCATTAATTCTGTTTGTACAAATTCACTTTCTTCATCTCCACTTTTGCTGAATGAACCATGGAAACTGCTAGTCAACACAGGGGGAAATGTCTAGGAAAGAAATAAGAGTGTTGCTTTATTTTTTTTTTTTCTAGTTTAACTTTTCTGTATACTTTCCCCCTCTAATCTGAATTGTTTCTTCTTTAGTTTATAAGTCTGTTGAAGTTTTCCTGACTTGTATTCTAGTTAGTTGGATTCAAATTCTAGCCTTTACTAATTTGGAACTATGTTTTTTTTACTCCCGTTCTCATAACTACCCATTTCAGTTACTGAGTTATAACAGTGACTAAGTGATCACTGAACTTAATCTAGCATGTTGGCAAAGTTTGGACCTTACAAAAATGGGTGTTAAACACCTACTGTGTGCCAGGCAGTATAATTATGTATTTGATGTATTAAAAATACAGTGTAAGACAATATGATAGCTGTTAATATAATGGAAAATACATATAGGAATTTTGACTCAAGATTATGTTATGATTGCTCTATTAGAAGTCTCAAAAGTTAGAAGTAAAAATCAAACTTAGAATTGTATGTATTCTTTTCATTTGAAACAACAGCTGTAAATGTCACCACTCCCGTTGTAAACCATCCACTTTTCTTTTTGCAGAAGAAGCAAAAGTAACTTGAGCAATATTTTAGGAAAAACAGAATTGCCCTTGGTCATGAAATCACTTACAAACTGGATTTTCCAAATACTCGCATGTTTCTAACACGGTTTATGGTGTGTCCTGTATTATGAGCAATGTCGTGTCCTTATCATCTTCAGTTCTTAAGACAACCATTTGAAGTGATCGTATAGTTATTTCCACCTTCTGGAGAAGTAAACTGAGGCTTAGAGATGTTAAATAAGTTTCCTAAGGTCTTAATATTAATTGAGCAGAGATTTGAACTACTCTGTCCTCTTCAACCAGCTTGCTTCTAAGATAAATGAGCGAGCTCTAGTTTCTCACCCAGAATTCAAGTAAAAATGGTCTTGAGCTCTCAGTTCTATATAAATGCATTTCCCCAAAGACTTGAACTTTCTTCAAACAATCACAAGATGGCAGTGTATCAAACCTTAATTCAGAATGTTAAAGCTTATATATTCGTAGTATATTGATACTGGCCTCAGATGTAAATCTGAAACATGATTGGTAGATGTTTAAATTGAAATGAAAACTGAGAAAGAAGTTCTTATAATTTCATTAGGAATTTAAATTTTAGATGATATATTTTTGGCTATGCGCTTTTCTTCTATAACCTGCATGGAAAATAATTCATTTGATAAGATACCACATATTATTGTTTTGGGCATTTTGTTATCTTCCTTATGAAACATAGGTTAGTGAGTTTCCTATTCAATTGTATTTGTATGACCTGAAGTTTTCATGATGGTTCTTATGTGAAAATATGTTGGCAGGTTATGACTGTTTCTGTGGATATATAGTTCATATGAATCATGATAGAATTCTAATGACATATACAATGCCAAAGAATTATAGAGTAGTCTTTAAATGAAACTTCTTAACCATTCCACATAAGTTTAACTTTGTTATCATCATATGTGTTATGATTTATATTTCTGATATGTACGTCATCTCTTCATTCTATCATACTTGCTTTCAGGCATTATATCCTGGTAAGGATATTATATATCCTGGTAATAAGATCCTTCTGTAACCAAAATAGCTAATTTGACTTCTTTCTAAGAGGAAGATTATTGTAATTCTGATATTTCAGATAGATTGACACAGAGTGAATCAGGAGTGACATTTAGAGTTCTATATGCCTTAAATATAATTTTTAATTAAGGATTTCTTTTCTCACTGCCGGATTTTATAATTATATTCAAATAATAAGAGGAAAGACCTTTCCAAGGAGGCCAAAAAATACATATACATCCTTCAAGATACTAATCATAGATTATGGAGCATAGTAATTTGATCAGCCCTGTAATTTATAACTCTTTCCTATTTTTCCCCCCTTGTGTGAGTTTTTATTTCTCTACCTCAAACATATCACAAGTCATTGTTCATCTTATTCATTCTCTATTCTGTCTGCAACTGACTGTAAAATAGCATTATGATAATGATATTCTATAGGTAATTTTGAATATAGATCAACTTCCTCATGCATGGGGGCAGTAAAATGTAGGTGTTCTTTTGATGTCTTCAAAACATTTTATTCTGCTTTTCTTGATGTGGTATGTTATATAACTACAACAACAAAAAACCCTCTAAATTTCTACTGATAGGTAACCAAAAAGCAAAACTATGGTAGAAATTAGTATTTGAATTAATGGCAAAAATATAGTTATTTTGTTGTTGAATGCACATTCATGCAACAGTAAACACCAGTGTTTCTGTGTTTTAGCTCTAAATTTAAACATTACTTCAAAATGCTCTTTTATTACTTTCTGTAATGCTGCCAATTTACTAAGAACAAATTCATCAGATGAATTCAGTTTTACATTTTATTTTCTTCAGTTTATCTTGTACATAGAATATTTCTCAAACTTAATTCTATTTGTATATTATGCCCTCATTCTATTTCTTCTTTTTAAAAATGTCTTTAGTTTTTTCCCCCTTGCTGTCCTTCACAGGATGTATCTGATGCTTGGAGAGGAGGAATGGGTAGAAGACCAGCTTGAATGCTAGATGTTGTTTATTACTCAAAAATAAGCTGAAAAATAAAAAAAGAGGAAAGATTCACCTCACCTCACCTCCTAGAAAAATCTAATGACAAAATCAGATAAAAATTTCAAAAATTTTTAATGGATTTTGCAAAATTAAATTGTGATCCCTACTTCTAGGTTGAATTCTCAGCTTCATACATGAAGAATGCCTGTTTTATGTATCACTTTTAACATTTATCTCCTCCTAAAATTTGCCCACCAGAAGTTGAGAGACAAGAATGAGAAACATTATATTCTTGTCCCAAGTGCTTTTAAGAAAAAAGGGTGCGAAAATTCTTAGAAGAGGTACCAGAGGGGTACTATTCCCACCTAGCTTTCCTGAATTATTTTCTGGCTAAATGCAATGCTAGAAGGTGTTTGCAACAACTTTATATGTAAGATTATCCATATTCTTGTAACTGTACACTATTTTAGATAATAAAAGTAAATGGTTATACACAAGCTTGGTTTCTTAAATAAAAATACTGCATGGCTTCCTCAAGTTAGACTAGTTGGAAGGAAGCATATGCTCCTACACTGAGCTTGTTGTCTGGACGTTCTACTTTGCCGGATATACTCTTCCCCCGGGGGAAATATGGCCTTATTTTGTGTCAAAAAATTTGCTAACTCTGCTTACAACTGTCTTAACATAAGTTTGATAATTTTCTACTTCAGTTCAATTTTATATTTATTATAATTCAGCTTGAAACCTTAATTTCTAAAAGTAGAGCTTATTTGGAGTTCCTGCTGTAGCACAGCAGGTTAAGAACCCAGCATTGTCTCTGAGGTGGCACGGGTTCAATCTCCAGCCCAGTGCAGTAAGTTAAGGATCTAGTGTTGCCCCAGCTGTGGTATAGTCACAGCTGTGGCTTGGATTTGATCCCTGGCCCAGGAACTTCCATATGCTTCAGGTGCAGCTGAGAAAGAAAAAGGAACAGTATAGCTTATCTGAAATAATGAAAAAAACTTGTCAAGATTAGGTAGTGCTATTTATGGATGTAATAAAACAAATAATGACATTTGAACCATCAGTGTATTCTTTTATTTTATTTTATTGTTATTATTATTTTTAGCACTTATTTCCCCAATACAATTTTTTTTTCCTACTGTACAGCATGGAGACCCAGTTACACACATGTAAATGTTCTATTTTTGCACATTATCATACTCCGTCATAAGTGACTAGACATAGGTCCCAGTGCTACACAGCAGGATCTCATTGCTAATCCATTCCAAAGACAATAGTCTGCATCTATTAACCCCAAGCTCCCAATCCATCCTACTCCCTTCCCTTTCCCCTTGGCAACCACAAGTCTGTTCTCCAAGTCCATGATTTTCTTTTCTGTTGAAAGTTTCATTTGTGCCGTGTATTAGATTCCAGATAAAAGTTATATCCTCTGGTATTTGTCTTTCTCTTTCTGACTTACTTCACTCAGTATAAGAGTCTCTAGTTCCACCCATGTTTCTGCAAATGGCATTATTTCATTCTTTTTTGTGGCTTAGTGTTCCATTGTGTATATATACCACATCTTCCTAATCCAATCATCTGTTGATGGACATTTGGGTTGTTTCCATGTCTTGGCTATTGTGAATAGTGCTGCAATGAACATACGGGTGCATGTGTCTTTTTTAAGGCAAGTTTTGTCTGGATATATGCCCAAGAGTGGATTGCTTGGTCATATGGTAGATCTATGTATAGATTTCTAAGGTATCTCCATACTGACCTCCATGGTGGTTGTACCAGCTTATATTCCCACAAACAGTGCAGGAAGGTTCCCTTTTCTCCACACCCCCTTCAGCATTTGTTATTTGTGGACTTATTAATGATGGCCATTCTGACTGGCATGAGGTGGTATCTCGTGGTAGTTTGGTTTTTTGTTTGTTTGTTTGTTTTTGTTTTGTCTTTTGCCATTTCTTGGGCTGCTCTCATGGCATATGGAGGTTCCCAGGCTAGGGGTCCAATCGGAGCTGTAGCCGCTGGCCTACACCAGAGCCACAGCAACATGGGATCCGAGCCGCATCTGTGACCTACACCACAGCTCATGGCAATGCTGGATCATTAACCCACTGAGCAAGGGCAGGGACCGAACCTGCAACCTCATGGTTCCTAGTTGGATTCGTTAACCACTGCGCCATGACAGGAACTCCTCGTGGTAGTTTTGATTTGCAATCAGCGGATGTTGAGCATTTTTTCATGTGCTTGTTGGCCATCTGTACATCTTCATTGGAAAAATGTCTATTCAGGTCTCTTGCCTATTTTTCAATGGGGTTGTTGGCTTTTTTTCTGTTGAGTTGTTTAAGATGCTTGTATATTCTGGAGATTAAGCCCTTGTCAGTTGCATCATTTGAAACTTGTTTGTAAGTTGTCTTTTTGTTTTCTTTTTGGTTTCCTTTGTGGTGCAAAAGCTTGTCAATTTGATTAGGTCCCATTGGTTTATTTTTCCTTTAATTTCTGTTGCTTTGGGAGACTGACCTGAGAAAATATTCATAAGGTTGATGTCAGAGAATGTTTTGCCTATGTTCTCCTCAAGGAGTTTGGTAGTGTCTTGTCTTACATTTAAGTCCATCAGCCATTTTGAGTTTGTTTTTGTGCATGGTGTGAGGATGTGTTCTAGTTTCATTGATTTGTATGCAGCTGTCCAGGTTTCCCAGAATGATTGCTGATAAGACTGTCTTTTCCCCATTTTATGTTCTTGCCTCCTTTGTCAAAGATTAATTGACCATAGGTGTCTGGGTTTTTTTCTGGGTTCTCTATTCTGTTCCATTGGTCTGTATGTCTGTTTTGGTACCAATACCACACTGTCTTGATTACTGTGGTTTTGTAATATTGTCTGAAGCCTGGGAGAGTTATGCCTTCTGCTTGGTTTTTGTTCTTCAAAATTGCTTTGGCAATTCTGGGTCTTCTGTGGTTCCACATAAATTTTTGGATTGTTTGTTCTAGTGCTGTGAAAAATGTCATGGGTAATTTGATAGGGATTGCATTGAATTTGTAGATCACTTTGGGTAGTATGGCCATTTTTATAAAATTAATTTTTTCAGCCCAGGAGCATGGAATATCTTTCCATTTCTTTACATCTTCTTTAATTTCTTCGATTAAAGTTTTATAGTTCTCGGCATGTAGGTCCTTTACCTCCTTCGTTAGATGTATTCCCAGGTATTGTATTTTTTGCAGTGCAATTTTAAAAGGTATTGTATTTTTGTATTCCTTTTCTAATATTTCATTGTTATTATACAGAAATGCGACTGATTTCTGAATGTTAATCTTATATCCTGCTACTTTGCTGAATTTGTTGATCAGTTCAAGTAGTTTTTGGGTTGAGTCCTTAGGGTTTTCTATGTATAGTATCATGTCATCTGTATACAGTGAGAGTTTTACCTCTTCTCTTCCTATTTGGATGCTTTGTATTTATTTTATTTGCCTGATTGCTGTAGCTAGGACTTCCAGTACTGTGTTAAATAACAGTGGTGAGAGTGGGCATCCTTGTCTCATTCCAGATTTTAGTGGGAAGGCTTTCAGCTTTTCTCTATTGAGTATTATATTTGCTGTGGGTTTGTCATAAATGGATTTGATTATGTTAAGGTATGGTCCCTCTATACCCACTTTGGTAAGAGTTTTGATCATGAATGGATGTTGGACTTTGTCAAATGCTTTGTCTGCATCTACTGAGATGATCAAGTGGTTTTTGACTTTTCTTTTGTTAGTGTGGTGTATGATGTTGATTGATTTGTGTATGTTGAACCATCCTTGTGAACCTGGGATGAACCCCACCTGGTCATGGTGTATGATCTTTTTGATATGTTGTTGGATTCGGTTGGCTAAAATTTTGTTGAGAATTTTTGTGTATATATTCATCAAAGATATTGGCCAATAGTTTTCCTTTTTGGTGGTATCTTTGTCTGGTTTTGGAATTATGGTGATGGTGGCATCGTAGAATGTCTTTGGGAGTGTTCCTTCTTCTCCAACCTTTTGAAAAAGTTTAAGGAGGATGGGCACCAGATCCTCTTTATATGTTTGGTAGAATTCACCTGTGAAGCCATCTGGTCCTGGACTTTTATTTGTAGGGAGTGTTTTTGTGACATATTCAATTTCATTTCTAGTGATCAGTCTGTTCAGTTGATCTTCTTCATCTTGATTCAGTTTTGGTATGCTGTCTCTAAAAAGTTGTCCATTTCTTCCAGGTTGTCAAATTTGTTAGCATACAATTGTTCATAGTATTCTCCATGTTTTTTGTTTTTTGTTTTTTGTATTTTTGTAGTATCTGTTGTGACCTCTCCTTTTTCTTTTCTTATTTTGTTTATTTGGGTTTTTTCTCTTCTTCTTGGTGAGTCTAGCCAGAGGTTTGTCAATTTTGTTGACCTTTTCAAAGAACCAGCTCTTGGTTTTATTGATTTCTTCAGTTGTTTTTTTGAATCTCTATTATTGATTTCCTCTCTGATCTTTATGATTTCCTTCCTTCTTCTGACTGTAGGTTTTGTTTGTTCTTTTTCTAATTCATTTAAGTGTTTGGTTAAGTTGGCAATTTGAGATTTTTCTTCTTTTTTGAAGAAGGCCTGTGTTGCTATGCATTTCCCTCTGAGCACTGCTTTTGCAGCATCCCATAGATTTTGAGTAGTTGTGTCTTCCTTATCATTTGTCTCAAGGTATTTTTTAATTTCCTTCTCGATTTCCTCAGTAATCCATTGGTTTTTTAGTAGCATGTTGTTTAGTCTCCACGGAGTAAGTTTCTTCTCATTTTTTTCCCTGTGGTTGATTTCTAGTTTCATGCCATTGTGGTCAGAGAAGAGACTTGAAATAATTTCTATATTCTTAAATTTGTTGAGGTTAGCTTTGTGCCCCAGAATGTGATCAGTTCTTGAGAATGTTCCATATGCACTTGAGAAGAATGTATATTCTGATTTTTTTGGATGTAATGTCCTTAAAATGTCAATTAAGTCTAACTTTTCTATTGTGTCCTTTAGGATCCCTGTTGCATTACTGATTTTCTGTCTAGAGGATCTATACATTGATGTGAGTGGGGTGTTAAATTCTCCTACTATTATTGTATTCCCATCAATTTCTCCTTTTATGTCTGTTAGTATTTGTTGTATGTATCTGGGTGCTTCTATATTAGGGGCGTATATATTGACGATTGCAATATCCTCTTCTTGAATGGATCCTTTAACAGTTAAATAGTGTCCTTCTTTGTCTCTCTTTATGGCCTTCATTTCAAAGTCTATTTTGTCTGATATGAATATGGCAACTCCTGCTTTCCTGTCTTGTCCATTGGCATGAAATATCTTTTCCTGACCCCTCGCTTTCAGTCTATATGTGTCCTTTGCTCTAAGGTGAGGTTCTTGTTAGATAGCAGATTGAAGGTTTTTGCTTTTTCATCCAATTGTCTTTTGATTGGAGCATTCAATCCATTGACATGTAAGGTAATTATTGATACATATTTATTTCCATTTTAAACCTTGTTTTCCAGTTGATTCAATTTTCCTCCTTTGTTCCTTTCTTTTTTGGTTGGATGGTTTCCATTTATTTTATGCATGAGTACTTTTATTCTCAGTTTTTGTGAATGTAATGTTTGGTTTTGATTTGTGGTTGCCCTGTTTTTTAAGTATGTTAACTCCTTCATATATCTGCTTGCTTTTGCCAGATAGTCATATAGGCTCGGACACATTATTAAAATTAAAAAAAAAGAATCAATATTTTCTTACTTTCCTTCCCCACATTGTATGATTTTGATTTTTTTTTAACATCTTCACATTTAGATCTGTGTGCTGGCTTATTTAAGTGATTGCTTTCCAATTGTGTTTACCTCCTTCCTAATTCTTCTTTTTATCTTTTTTCTCTCTATTTTTTTTAATTGAGAGAAGCCCTTTCAGTATTTCTTTTAGAATGAGTTTAGTATTGCTGTACTCTTTTTGCTTTTGTTTGTTGGAGAAATTCTTTGTTTCCCCTTCTAATTTAAATGATATTCTTGCTGGATAGAGTATTCTAGGTTGCAATTTTTTTACTTTCAGCACTTTAAGTATATCTTGCCACTTCCTTCTGGCCTGTAGTGTTTTCTGTAGAGAAATCAGCTGATAGCCTTATGGGGGTTCCCTTATAATTAATGCTTACTTTTATCTTGCTGCCTCTAGAATTGCCTCTTTATCCTTAACTTTTGCCATTTTTATTATAACATGTCTTGGTGTGGGCCTGTTTGGGTTCAGCTTGTTTGGGGTGCTCTGTGCTTCCTGTATCTTGATATCAATATCCTTTAGATTTGGAAAGTTTTCAGCCATAATTTCTTCAAATATATTTTCAAATCCCTTTTCTTCTTCTCCTTCTGGAATTCCTATTATGCGTAGATTAGCCCGCTTTATATTATCCCATAGGTCTCTTATATTGCTTTCATGTTTTTTCATTTGGTTTTCTGTCTGCTGTCCTGATTGGGTGATTTCCCTTATCTTATCTTCCATATCACTAATTTGTTCCTCTGCATTATTCATTCTGCTTATTGCCTTTAGCTCAGTTTGTATCTCTGCATGTGAATTTTCTAGTTTTTCTTGGATCTTTCTTATATTTTCTAGTTCCTTTCTAAAGGAATCTGCATTACTGTTCATATCCTCTCCTAATTCCTTTAGTATTTTCACTGTCTCCCTTTTGAACTCAAAGTCTGTCAGACTGCAGAGGTCTGTTTCATTGTTGACTGATTTAGATGAATTCTCCTGTTGCTTTAACTGGGAATGGTTTCTGAGCTTCTTCATCTTTCTTGTGTTTTTCTTTTTTTGTGAGTTCAGGGAAGGCAAACTGTGGTCTTGTAAGGCTACTTCTATGCAAGAATACCCCTTTGTATTTTTTGAGGGGGTTACTATTTATTTTTCGGTGTGGGAGTTTGAATATTTGCTGTCTCTTTCTTTGGTGTGAGCAGGCTGTTGTTCCCAGGATGCTCAGTGTGTTTTCAGGGAGAAGGAGGCAGTGGGTAGGGCCAGCAGTCAGTGCCTGGTCGTTGGGTTCTCAGTAGCAGCAAGGACCTGCAGGAAGGTGGCACAGGCTACTCCTAGTTTCAGGGCCCTGGGAAGTGGTAATAAGCTTTAGGCAGATCTTCAAGGTGACCAGAGCATTTGGCAGTAGCAGCAGCAGGGTACATGAGTTCCCAGGGGAGTGAGAGCAACAACAGCTTGTGTTTAATTGCAGTGCCCTCCTCTGAGGTGATTGGAACCACAGGTGGTGCCTGTTCAGGGACCCGTATGGGAGCAGACCATGACCATCTCTAGAGTCAGTGATAACTGCAGTGGTTTGCCCCTGCCACCTGTAGACCATACATGGAGAAACCCATCTCACTTAGCCCACATATGAGGTGTTGTAAAGGGTTCTCCTAGTTGCAGGATCCTGTAAAATGATAGACATCAGGTGAGTGGGTACTGCCTAAAACATTTGGCAGTGGCAGGAGCAGGGCAGGTGTGTTCCCGGGGGTGCAACAGCACCAACAGTTGGTGTTTGGTCACAATTCCCCTCTCTGTGGTGCCCTTTAGGTGAATGGGGCTGCAAGTGATTTTTGTTTAGGTATGTCCAATGGCAGTGGGCCACGCCCACCTCTCCAATCAGGGATAACTGCAGCAGTTTGCCCCTGCCACCTGCAGACCACGCAAGAAGCACCCCATCCCACTTAGTCCACGCAGGAAGTGCTGCACCAGTTGCTCCTAGCTCCTACAGTCTTGGGAAGGGACAGTAACCAAGTATCTGGGGGTCACCCAGAGTGTTCGGCAGTGGCAGCTTCAGGATGGGTGTGTTCCCAGGGGAGCGAGACCAACAGCATATGGTGCTTGGTTGCAGTGCCCTCCTTTTTTTCTTTTTTGCCAACCCCTGAGGTGACTGGGGTTGCTGGTGGAGCCCACTCACAGGCCCCCAGTGGTAGCAAGCCACGCCTCCCTCTGGCCTCTGAGGCGACTGCTACAGTCTGTCCCTGCCACCTATGGATCGTGCAAGAGGCACCACATTGTACTTAGCCCCTTTATGCCCTTAGTCCATACAATAGGTGCCTGCCTACCTGTAGCCTGCACAAGAAGCACCTAATCTCCCCTAAACGAGAAAGAGGCTTCTCAACCCCGTAGCCCCCTCAGAGCCTCCCTGCCCTCTAAGCCTGTAGGCATGTGTACGCTCTGGCCCAGGGAATTTCCTATGGCAGCTGGCCCCTCCTCCTCTCCTCTCCCCAACAATGGCACCTTGCCTCTCCTGTGGGTCCAGACCTTCTCCTGGGTTCCCTCCGTGGTGGCATTCCCCTCCTTAGCCTGTGGCACACTGCTCCTTAGCCCCTCATGCTAACCCCAGTTCTCTCCCTGGGATTGACCTCTGGAGCCTGAGTCTCAGTGCCCAGCCCCCACCTGAGCATCTCAGGCTGTGGTGTTCAGGCCAGTGGTTCAGATAGTCTGCATGGCTTTCACTCTGCTTTGCTGTTCTCACTTCAGTTGCTGCATTTTTCTTGGTGACTTTGAGGTCCCACGGCTCTCACTATGTTTTGCTGTTCTCAGTCCAGCTGCTATGCTTTTCTCAGTGCCTCTGAGGTCCTGCCGACTCAGCCGGTCTTCTCTCAGTTAGGTGCCTTCCCAGGAGGTGAGTTCCTTTTCTCCTTCATGGCTCCCTCTTGGGAACGCTAGTCCCATCCTCATTCCTTTTCTCTCTCTGGTTTTCTTTTGTTCTACCCAGTTATGTCAAGAGTTTCTTGCCCTTTTTGGAGGTTTAAGATCTTTGCCAGCATTCAGTTGATGTTCTGTGTGAGTAGTGTTACATGTAGATGTGTTTTTTTGATGTGTTTGTGGGCGAAGGTGTGTGCAACCTCTTACTCCTCTGCCATCTTGCTCCACCTCCCATCAGTGTATTCTGATGTAAGAATTACAAAAGCAACATTTTTTAAATTTAGCAAATTGAGAAATAATTCAGAGTCAGTCAGAATTTATTCAATGTGTTTTATAAATGTTTTACCTGTTTGGATTTTCAGGTCTATAGAAGTAACGAAATAACCGGACAATGAAAACCTTTGTACACTTTACTAGATTGATCAACATTTTAAAATATTTGCTTTACCTTTTTCTTTATGTCAGTTTATGCATCTATAAATCTGTTGTTCTCTCTCCTGTATATGAGCTATTTGAAAGTAACTTACAGGATCATGACACTTAAAGCACGTGTCTTTTTGGCATTAGAGATTTGTTTATATAAGCACAATACTACTGTCACATCCAAAGTGACTATCATTGATTCAATAATGTTAACTCTGAAAATTCCTCTGAGCTATTTCAGGCAATTTCCACCTACCATGCATAAATATAGTTCTGCCTTCTATCACCATAGATTAGTTTTGCCTATTCATACAATGGAAATCATACAATTGTAATCTTTGTCTTTGGCTTCTTTTATTAATGTTTTTGAAATTCATGCTGATTATGTTTAATGTATAACTTTATTAAAAACTCCCAGAAAGTTTTACAGTGGCTTTTCCATATTCCATTTTTATTGGTAACATATCAGAGCTTCATTTGGTTTACATCATTACTAATATTTAAAGGGAACTCTCACTTTTGTAGACCTCAGAAGCTACAGAGAAGCTTGAAAGAAGTTTGGCTATTTTGGAGCCTCCAGGCAGGGGAAAATCTCCACCCGCATGGAGAGGGCATGCATAGGTGCTGTGCTGGACAGCTCCAGTGAGCTGGTCCTTAGTCATCCCAGGCACAGGTACCAAACAGGTGAGGAGAGATGTCACCCAACAGTCCAGCTCCAGCCATTGAATTGCCCCATATGTTTCAGTCTTCTCAGTTCAGGACCAGACATTGGGGAACAGAGACATGACACCCCCACGTTCCTTTTGTCTGAATTCCCAAACCACAGAATTCATGAGCATAATAAAATGGCTGTTTTATACTATTTACTTTTTAATGGTTTGTTTTGCAGTGGCAGTAACTAGGCATTTAGATATATTGTACTTTTGTTATCATTCAGGTTGAGATAGTTTCTTATTTTTCTCATGATTTCTTCTTTGACTTGTAGGTTATTTGGAAGTGATGTGTTGATAAATATAAAAATATTTTGGAATTCTCTATATTCAGAGAACATAAATAAGTACAGTCTTGTGAAATTTGAGACTTGTTTTATTGCCACAACTGGTATTTCTTGGTAAATGTGCTATGTATACATAGCATACACCAAATTGCTGGTGAGGATATGGAACAAGAAGAACTCTTCACTCATTGCTGGTGGGAATGCAAAACGGTGTAACCTCTTTGGAAGATGGTTTGGAGTTTCTTAAAAAACTTAATATACTCTTACCATATGACCCAGCAATTTGTACCTCTTAGTATTTACTCAACTGATTTGAAAACTTATGTTCACAAAAATCTCTACATGAGTTTTTGTAGCAGCTTTATTCATAATTGTCAAAACTCGGAAGAAACCAAGATGTTCTTGAGTAGATGAATGGGTAAACAAACTGTGGTACATCTATACAATGGAATATTATTCAGCAATAAAAACAAATCAGCTATCAAGCCATAAAAAGACATAGGAGAATCTTGAAAGTGTTTTGCTTTATGAAAAGTAATCACTGACTTGAGAGCTAATGAAATGAGCACAAAGTTTAGGCAGTCCCTCTTTCTTAAGCTTTACTAGAATATAACTGCCCTAAACTATACATACATCTAGTGTATAATTTGATAAATTTTGATATATGAATACCTTGAAAACTATCACCAAAATCAAGACATTGAACATATATATCACCTCAAAAGTTTTCTCATGTTCATTTATAATCCATCTCTTCTCTGGATCCTACTCCTGTGTCTCCAGGCAACCCTTATCTACCAAGACATAATCTGACAGTGAGGAAAGAGGTGGTGACATGTTGATATTTCTGTTTAAAAAAGGAAAGTCTGGTAACAGTATTGAGTAGAGATGAGGGAGGAACCTGAGTAAATACTAGTATATCAATTAGGAAGCTATTAAAGTAACCCTTAATATTAGCTTAGACTAAGGTAGTGATGATGCAGATGGTACAAAGAAAATAAAGATGTATAAGGCATAATAGCAATAGGATCCTGTCGATGGGTGAATAGGGGAATTAATTAAAGGAAATTAATTATCAAAAATTGGTTCTAAGTTTCCCATTTGCATAATTGATGAATGATAGTATAATTAACTTCTGTAAGAAGATCCTAGAAGACAATGAGATATGAAAATTTGGTTTTACTCCTTTTGAGTCTTTCAAGAGGAGACAATTGAATACATTATCAAATACCCAAGATTTGGAGTTTAAAGGAAAGGTCTAGTATGGAAATAATAGGTTTTGAATCACAGGTGTTTTTCATTATGCTGCCTGCTTTTCACTTTTTATTTTTTCATTTTAAGGCAACAGAAATCTGTCTGGTTGAGTTGGGGTATAGTAAAAATATGTTCATAGTGTATCAAAAAGATTCTTTTTATAAAAGAATAAAATTTACAGATAGAGTGATTTTCAGCTTAGTATGCATTTATTTCTCTATATTATATTTTTTCTTCTGTTTTTCATAGAAGTATTTCTTTAGGTTTACATACTGATTCAGCTTCCATGATTATCTTTATTATTCTTATTTCTCAGGGTCTTTTATGTGCTCGATTGTCTGATTATTTCTTCACTGGCTGGCCCCCAGTTTGGGTTTTTTTTTTTTTTTATTTTTTTGGCACTTGCCACAGGCTCTTCACATTCTTACAGGGGAAAATGATTTCTGGTTTATTTGTAAACTCATTCTACCCTCTTTATCTATTGAGCTTGCCTATTTGTTCTCAAACTTTGTTTATTCATTGAGAAAATGGAGCATAACATGGTGTGAAAAACAGCTCCTTTTCTTCAAACTTGAGTAGTGATGTTTTACAGTTTTTTTAAGATTGTGACAGATACTATCCCTTTTCTCATTGCTTATTCTTTGCCTTTCTTAAAAGTAAACCCAATACCCCTGATATTAAGATGTTAGCATAGAATATTAGAGTTTAAAACAAGCTTTGTGGGATAAAAATTTGTTGTAACTGACTTCTTGCTTAAAAATAACTAAATATTGCACTGTACCATATGCCATTTTGTTGCTCTGTTATCATGTTACTTTTATTTAGTACTATACTAATTGCTGTACAACTTTCTCAGGATTTTAGTATTGGTAGTCTTAACAGGACAAATATGTAGCTAAATCAAAAGGTGCAGTTTATTTCCCTGTAGACATCAATCAGCTTTGTATCTAATGCAGCAAATTTATTCAAAACTTTCCTTTATTAAATTTCTTATAAACTCCTGGTTGCAGCAAATCTGTGATGTGTATTCATTTGCTATTTTTACAAGTCATGTTTTTTAGACTTTAAAAATTATATTTAAGCAATTTTGGAGGATGTTCTCTGAGATTTTTAAGTGGGCTGATCTGTTTGGGAAGTAATAAAGCTATATTTCTTGAAAAGTATCTCTGATGGGCTGCTTAACCTTAGCCCAGAGTAAATCCTAAACAGCAACTTTGCAACTCTCAGTTTCTCTAGATTTCTCTTACCTTCCTATTGATTTTATTCTTTATTTTGATTGCTGGTTCATTCATGGCTAATACATTATTGTTGGCAGTAGTGATTAAGAATTTTGCTTTTTCCCAATCACTTGATAATCTCTGTTAGCTGGATCATCAAGATCTATTCTCTCTTTGGTGAGATATAACAGAGAATCTGATTCGTTAGTGTTTTTGATTTTTCTTGTAATTTGTGAGCTTTGATAAATTCAAAATTTAGTTCATTATAGTTCCTTGGAATCCAGACTGGTGAGTTTCTATTTCCATGTTCACCTTGTCCTATAGCTGGATTTCTACAACTGAATCTCTAAGACCTCTGTGCATCTGTGTCCATCTCGGTGTAATTAAGAAGTCCTGACCTTGTACTGAGTGAATACAAGATATTTCTCTTCCATGTGACCTAACCTGCAAGGAACCCTGACCATTCTTGCCCCTGGTGTTCAGTCTGACGTACTTCTATCCTGCTTTGTGCCAGGTTGGTCTGGGTGACCCATAATTTACAGCAGATGTGATGGCATGTCATTTCTCAGATTAGATAATTCAGAAAAGACTGTGGCTTCCTTCTTGGGCTTTCTTTCCTCTTTCTCTCTAGTATTGCTTGTCTGGGAAGTTGCCATGTTGCAAGAGGTGCTGTGAAGAGATCCATATGGTGAGAAACTAGAGTCCATTTTAGTCAGGGAGAACCTTAGACCTACCATGTAAGTGTGTTTGGAAGCCCTGTTGAGCTTTGAGATTTCTACAGCCCTGGATAGCAGCCTGGCTGCAAGATCCTGGCCAGAAGTACCAGATGTTTCTGTGTTCCCGACCTTCAGAAACTATGTGATGTAATGAATGTTTGTTGTTTTAAGCTGCTTAATTTGCAGTAATTTGTCAAGCAATAATGGATAACTAAAAACCTACCTCTAGAGGGTGTTAATAAACTTCCATCTCTTGAATTAAAAATGCTTTTTTTCCTAGTTAATTTCTGGTAATGATGAATAGCTTACTTATATAAATCTAATATCTATAAACCCCATAAAATGAGAGAATTGAACTTAGAATAATTTATAAGGGTTTTTTTTTTTTTTTGCCCTTCTTTTCTTTTTCTTTCTTTTTTTTTTTTTTTTCAAGAGCTGCGCATATGGAAGTTCCCAGGCTAGGGGTCAAATCAGAGCTGCAGCTGCTGGCTATGGCCACAGCCACAGCTACTTAGGATCCAAGCCATATCTGAGACCTACACCACAGCCCCAGGGCAACACCAGATCCTTACCCACTGAGCAAGGCTAGGGATCATACCCATATCCTCATGGATCCTAGTCAGGTTCATTTCTACTGAGCCACAACAGGAACTCCAATTTATAAGTTTTATTTATTTTGTTTTGTTTAGTTTTTTTATTTCCCCAGTACATTATTTTTTTCTGCTGTATAACATGGTGACCCAGTCACAAATACATACATACATTCTTTTTTCTAACATTATCATGCTCCATCATAAGTGAGTAGGCATAGTTCCCAGTGCTACACAGCAGGATCTCACTGCTAATCCATTCCAAAGGCAGTAGTCTGCAACTATTAACCCAAAGCTCTCAATCCATCCCACTCCCTCCACCTCCCCCTTGGCAACCACATTCTGTTCTCCAAGTCCATGAGTTTCTTTTCTGTGGAAAGGTTCATTGTGCCCTATCTTAGATTCCAGATATAAGTGATATCATATGATATTTGTCTTTCTGTTTCTGACTTACTTCACTCATTATGAGAGTCTCTAGTTTCATCCATGTCACTGCAAATGGCATTATTTTGTTCTTTTTGTGGCTGAGTAGTATTCCATTGTGTATATATACCACATCTTCTTAATCCAATCATCTCTTGATGGACATTTGGGTTGTTTCCACATCTTGGCTATTGTGAATAGTGCTGTAATGAATATGCGGGTGCATGTCTTTTTCCAGGAAAGTTTTGTCTGGATATATACCCAAGAGTGGAATTGCTGGGTCATATGATAGTTCTATGTATAGTTTTCTAAGGTCGAATTTATAAGTTTTAAATTAAAATTTTTTAGAACTAGAAACTGCTAGTTCAGGCAGTTTTAATATGAGAATCCAAGTTATAAAGTTAAGGTGAATTTGTTGAAAATTAGTATACTAGTTTAATAATTTTGGTTAAAAATTGTACTTATGTCTTTTCCTTGATTTTTGTCATTATGAAATACTAGATAAGTACACATTTTATTCTTTTTAAAAGTAGATTAGTGTTCATTTTTTCATAAATAGGCTAGTTCATTTGATTTCCTTGACTACTATACTGATAAAATAAATTAAGTAATCCTACATAACTTTTAAAACTATAAAAAATATAAAGTTGTGTCCAACTAAATTGAATAATTCTGAAAAATTTTTAAAACAAGTAATTACATTTTCTGTGTATCAGTTTGAGCATTATTTCCTTAAATATCTTAAAATCTTTTCATGGTATTAAATTGAATTAATTAACAGCTAATTATTTACCTATATAGTTTCTAAGTAATGTTTCTGAATATACAAACACTGGTTGATTATCATAATAATGTTTACATATGTTTGTTCCTTTTTAAATATATCATGTTTGTAAAATGATGTTTGTCCCACTAGAAAATTTTGAGCTTTGCTAGTATTCTAAAGTGTTTGGTGCAAAAGTTCTTCACTATTATTCTGTTAGTTTTTTGTGAAATATTAGTTAATTTTTTTAAAAATTATAATTAATGTGGGTGCTCAAGACTAAGAGCACCATCGATAACATCACAACCTTATTTTCAGGCAAGTGGATGAGATTTGGTTTTTCAGGGAATCAAAGAGTGGGTTTTTCCTAAATAAAGCATTAATTTGTTCTAGAATATGAAAGATGATAGTGAAGGATAAATTTTATCTATTTGGTCCAAGTTTTAAAGGACACGAAGGAAGGGAATTGAATTTTCTTTGGTTTAGTAACAGATTCCATGTCTCACTAGAATAATTATTTTCCTTTAAATTGACTTTGAAGTGTTTTGATTATTTTAAAAAATGGTTCCTTGATTCTAAAAGAGCTAATATTTCTCACAGCTGTATAATGTTTTATTTTTAAATAATGCTTAGATACAATAAGTCACCAGTTTTGATGTTTTATTTTTAAATAATGCTTAGATACAATAAGTAACCAGTTTTGATCCCATTTCAGTTAGTTAACTAAATTATCAAAACCAGATATCTGGGTGTCCTCAAATAAAAGAGACAAAGGTAGAACTTTTCCAAGCTAGCAATAAATTAAATCTACCTCCACATAAAATATTGCTAACATTTAATATGTTGTGATCGTATGTGTTTTAGAAAGGCCATGGGAGATTTGTCAGTGAACTTGATGCCCACACTTTTTACCCTAAGAGAAATTATTGATCAAACCTTTATGAAATAGTCACATCATACCATACCAATAAAGTATTCTATCATGCAACCCTAGGTCAGTGGTGGGGGAGGATCCTGGGGAGAACTAGAGGGAGGACAGGCAAGAAGGGCTTTTCAGGGTTTTTGAAGACAACTGGTATTGTCACTTGGGTCATAATCAAGATATAAATTTTTTATTCTTTAAATGCAATTCACCAAGCAATTTAGTCTCCATTTCAATGGCGATAACAATATTGGAATAAACTCTCACTGTTATATTAGAGTACTGAAAATTTCAACCTGGAAGAGCCTGCTTTGGGGAGGGCTGGTGAGGAGTTATTTTGGAAGCTGATGAAGAAAGTGGATTCAGTTGCAAGGAGCCACCCTCATTTCTGTTCTTAAAATCTATAGTTTTTCCAATTAAAATATGTAGAAAACATTTTTTTTCTGGCCTTATTGGTTCTTTGTAGTGGGATAAAAGACACCTCACAAGATAGCTGGTAGAATACAGAGATCTGAGGGCTACTGGCTGTGCTGTTAATAGGCAAAACAGAATAAGGAGTTGTAGTTCAGTGATACCACTTTCCAGCACCCACAACTTCAAACACATCACAGAGAATAGTTGTGGTGAGTAGTCACGTTCTTAATGGTGCTTTTGGCTCTAAAATAAGAAGTCCTGCCAGAGGCTTTAACCTTAAGTTTCACTGGGTGTCTCTAGATGTCATGTATACTTTTCTAATTTGTTACTTGGCACATGGAAGCAATGGTGTCTTGTTTTTTTATTTATTCTGAGACAAAATATATCCTTCTGTTTTCCTAGGAATAATAAAAAAAAAAGACAATTAGATTCCCAACATTGTCTGGAAAATCTATATGTAAATGCCCTGTGACCTCCTGTTGAAGAAGTTTGAGCTAGGAGGCTGAGTAGATGTCAATAGACTAAGTGGATATATATGTATAGTGGTCAATTTGAGTTTGCATGTAATTCTGGTTATTTTGTGATGTATTTATTTAAAAACATCCATATTCCATTAATTGGAATTAATACATTCTGAAATAAAAAAGCATTTTTAAAAGCAATACAATTTTGTTTCCCTTAGGAAGAGTATAAATCAAAAATACCTAATGTTTTTATAGTACTTAGTCTTTGAAATTTTGTATGAATAGACAAGACTGAATTAATAGAGTTTATATTTTATGTAAATATAATCCTGAATGCTTTAAATATATATAAAGATAGAACATTTTAAAGTCTATATTTTCTATAAAAGTAAATATTTTTGATAAAATAGGCTATCCATTGATAAATTAGTCTCGTTTTATATGCATACAACTTAATAAATTTTTTTCAGAATAAGTATCTTTAAAAGAAAAATGCCATCATATTATTTAGTTCAAGAAGGCAGGATTTTTTCCTTCTGTAAAATCTAAGAGGGCTATTCTTACTTTCCCCCCAAATTTAGAATATTTTTTCAGATTATAGCAGACAAGTCTGACACAAAAGTTACTAAATAGACCAAGGGAGAAAGAATTGTTGCGTTTCACTTTTCCTTTCATTTAAATATTTTTTTTAAACAAATTTAACTTGCCACACTTGAGATTGGGTCAGGACATTGGCTGAGTTGGGAGCATAGATACCTAGGAGCTATAGCAGGCATTGGCAAAGTACAGCCAGTGTACAACATTAGTCCACTATCTCTTTTCATATATAAAGTTTTATTGAAACACAACCAGCCATGCTCCTAGTTTATGCTCTTTTCTATGACTACTCTCACACCACAATGGCAAGATTGAGTAGTTGTGACAAAGATCGGATGGCCCACAAAATCTAAAATATTTAATATCTGACCTTTAAAGAAAAACTTGCTGGATCTTAAATGTACAGCAATTATTCAAAGACTTAGGCTAATGATTAAAGAGAAAAGGCAGTTTCTAGGACTATCTGGCCTACATGCAGAATTAAAAAACTGGCAATCAACAAACAAAAAAATCCCCAGCAATATACTTTTTCTCACTGAGTTTGTGTCTTAGAGGAACAGCATACAATATGGCACAATTACCCAGTATTTTATTGAAATCTGCCCTAAGATCAATAATTGTTTTCTAAGGAATACAGAAAAGTATAGTAGTTTTTTTCAACTTCCTGTTATAAACCTCAGAGAACATCTTCAGTAGGATGATTCACATTAAAAACAAAACAAAACAAATCTTAGAAGCATCTGGGATGATTTCAGTGAAAATGGTGAACCCCTCTATAAAAATGCTGAAAAAGAAGAGAAACCTGTCAGAATCAACTTTGTTGGGAGAATAGTCAAAGGTTTAAAGCAACCAAGCAGATGCTGACTTAAGAAAGAGACAACTTAAAAAAAATAAAAAAATAAAAAAAAAATTAAAAAATTAAAAAATAAAAAAAAGGGGGAAAAAACTGCAACTGCAATGTATACATCTAAGGATAACCTGACCCCCTTGCTGTACAGTGGGAAAATAAAAAAAAAAAAAGAAAGAGACAACTTACAAATGATAAAAGAACTTAGCTGCATTTTTACTTTCCTCTATCCTATTGTCTTCCTGGCTTTGTAGTGGTATTGAAGCCATCAGCCTGCATGCCTAGTGTGGGATGCTGATCCCTGATTCAGGAGACAGTAGAGCAGACCTGGTTTTCAAAGAACTATGTTTGTCAATTTTGACCTTCTTGGGGATTGTTCCTTTTTTCCACCTAATTTGGAAAGTTCTCAGGGTGGAAAAGGAGCTATTCAGAAAATGAAGGCTGAAGCAGAGTAGTAAATGGCCTAAGTGTTGAACGAAAATGAATGCCCCTAAGTAGAGCCAATCTGCAAAGATAGTTGAGTTTTTTTTACTTTTTTTTCCCTTTTCTTCTCCCCTTTTTATTTAGTTCCAACTATTCAAGAAAATACCTATAGAAATACTAGTTAAACACAAGGTAAAGGAATAACAACTTTGTACAACCATGTACAATAAATGAGATAATCTCTACCAAAAGGTAGATAACACATATTTCCTGATTTCAAAACTTACTAAAAAGCTACAGTATCAAGACAATATGAAAATGGCAAATGATAGATCTATTAGCTGGTGAAATAGAACTGAAAGTCTAGATATAAACCCATGTATATATAGTTAATTGTTTTTTGACAAGACTGTCAAGAAGATTCAATAGAAAAATAAGTAATCTCTTCAACAAATGGTGTTGGGACAATTAGATATCCACATGCAAAAGAATGAGTTGGATCCCTTTGTCATAAGATACATAAAAATTAACTCAAAATGAGTCAGTGAGTTAAACATAAGAGTTAAAACCATGACACTCTCAAAAGAAAACAAAGAGAGAAATTTTGGTGACTTTGGATTATGTAATAGTTTCTTAGATGTAACCCAAAAGCACAAGCAACAAAAGAAAAAAGAAATCTGTAAGTTGAACTTTGTTAAAATTAAAAACTTTTGTGCATCATGAGATGTTATTAAGAAAGTAAAAGATAACCTCTAAAATGGTAGAAGATATTTAAAATTTGTATATCTGAGAAGGGTCTTGTATCCAGCATATGTAAAGAACTTTTGCAATTCAACAATAGAAACACAATCCAATTTACAAAATAAGCCAAAGAATTTAATAGATATTTCTCCAAAAAAGATATACAAATGGTCAACAAATACATGAAAAATGCTCAACATCATCAGTCATTAGAGAAATGAAAATCAAAACCACAGTGAGACCCCACTTAACACCTACTAGGATGGCTACATATTTTCAGAAAGGGAAAATGAAAAGTGTTGAAGAGGTTATAAAGAAACTAACTCTCATACATTGTTAGAGGGAATGTAAAATGATGCTGCCCCTAATGAAAACATTTTGGTTATTCTTCAAAATGTTAAATGTAGAAATACCATAAGAACCAAAGTGTTAAATGTAGATATACCATAAGTATATCAAATCATCATGGTGTACACCTTAAATATAAACAACTTTTATTTTATTTTATTTTTGTATTTTCATAATGATTTTTTATTTTTTAACACAATGACTGGCTTACAGTGTTCTGTCAGTTTTCTACTGCACAACAAGGTGACCCAGTGACACACATTCTTTTTTCTCACATTATCATGCTCCATCATAAATGACTAGATATAGTTGTATACATTCTTTTTTCTCACATTATCATAAATGACTAGATATAGTTCCCAGTGCTACGCAGCAGGATCTCATTGCTTATCCATTCCAAAGGCAATAGTTTGCATATATTAAAGCCAAATTCGCAATCCATCCCCCTACATCCTCCTCCCCCTTGGCAACCACAAGTCTGTTCTCCATGTCCATGATTTTCTTTTCTGTGGAAAGGTTCATTTGTGCCATATATCAGATTCCAGATATAAGTGACATCATGTAGTATTTGTCCTTCTCTTTCTGACTTCACTTATTATGAGTCTCTAGGTCCATCCATGTTGCTGCAAATGGCATTCTTTTGTTCTTTTTTATGGCTGAGTAGTATTCCATTGTGTACTGTACCACATCTTCCTAATCCAGTCATCTCTTGATGGACATTTGGGTTGTTTCCACATCTTGGCTATTGTGAATAGAGCTTCAGTGAACATGCGGGTGCGTGTGTCTTTTTCCAGTAAAGTTTTGTCTGGATATATGCCCAAGAGTGGGATTGCTGGGCCATATGGTAGTTCTTTGTATAGTTTTCTAAGGTACCTCCATACTGTTTTTTCCATAGTGGCTGTATCAGTTTACATTCCCACCAACAGTGCAGGAGGGTTCCCTTTTCTCTATACCCTCTCCAGCATTTGTTATTTTTGGACTTATTAATGATGGCCATTCTGACTGGTGTGAGGTGGTACCTCATAGTAGTTTTGATTTGCATTTCTCTAATAATAAGTGATGTGAAGCGTTTTTTCATGTGCTTCTTGGCCATCTGTATATCTTCCTTGGAGAAATATCTATGCAGAAATATTTTTTTCCTATTTTCCCTTTGGGTTGTTGGCTTTTTTGTGGTTGAGTTGTATAAGTTGTTTGTATATTTTAGAGATGAAGCCCTTGTCAGTTACATCATTTGAAAGTATTTTCTCCCATTCTGTAAGTTGTCTTTTTCGGTTTTTTTTAATGGTTTCTTTCCTTTGCTGTGCAAAGGCTTGTCAGTTTGATTACGTCCCATTGGTTTATTTTTGCTTTTATTTCTGCTGCTTTGGGAGACACCTGAGAAAACATTTGTAAGGTTGATAAAAGAGAATGTTTTGTCAGAGAATGTTCTCTTCCAGGAGTTTGATGGTGTCTTGTCTTACGTTTAAGTCTTTCAGCCATTTTGAGTTTGTTTTTGTGCATGGTGTGAGGGTGTATTCCAGTTTCATTTATTTACATGCAGCTCTCCAGTTTTCCCAGCAACACTTGCTGAAAAGACTGTTTTCTTCCCATTTTATGTTCTTGCCTCCTTTCTCAAAGATTAATTAACCGTAGGTGTCTGGTTTTATTTCTGAGTTCTCTATTCTGTTGCATTGTTCTGTATGTCTGTTTTGGTACCAGTACCACACTGTCTTGATTACTGTGGCTTTGTAATATTGTCCGAAGCTTGGGAGAGTTATGCCTTCTGCTTGGTTTTTGTTCTTCAAAATTGCTTTGGCAATTCTGGGCCTTTTGTGATTCCATATAAATGTTTGGATTGTTTGTTCTAGTGCTGTGAAAAATGTCATGGGTAATTTGATAGGGATTGCATTGAATCTGTGGATTGCTGTGAGTAGTTTGGCCATTTTTACAATATTAATTTTTCCAACCCAGGAGCATGGAATAAACCTGACCAAGGAGGTTTATATGCAGAGAACTATAAAACATTAATCAAGGAAATTAAAGAGGATTCAAATAACTTTTATTTTAAAGAATTGGAAATTCAGTTTAGAAAATTCAGTGTACCTATCTGTGAATGTTCAGAGTCATGCAATTCACAGTATCCAAAAGGTGGAAACAACTTAAACATTCATCAAATGATGAATGAATAAACAATATGTAGAGAAATCTTTTCAGTCATAACATGAACTAAAGTACTGGTACATGCTACAACATTTAGGATGAACCTTAAAAACATTATGCTAAATGAGAGAAGAGGACTCAGTCATTGTATGACTCCATTTAAGTAGAATATCCAGATCAGGTAAATGCAGAGACTGAAAACATTAGTGATCGCCAAGTGTTATGGGGAGGGGGGAATGGGGAGTGAGAGTTTAAAGGATAGAGAATACATAGACCTTCCATATGACCCTGCAATCCCACTCTTGGGCATCTATCCGGACAAAGCTCTACTTAAAAGAGACACATGCACCCGCATGTTCATTGCAGCACTATTCACAATAGCCAGGACATGGAAACAATCCAAATGTCCATCGACAGAGGATTGGATTCGGAAGATGTGGTATATATACACGATGGAATACTACTCAGCCATAAAAAAGGATGACATCATGCCATTTGCAGCAACATGGATGGAACTAGAGAATCTCATACTGAGTGAAATGAGCCAGAAAGACAAAGACAAATACCATATGACATCACTTATAACTGGAATCTAATATCCAGCACAAATGAACATCTCCTCAGAAAAGAAAATCAATCATGGACTTGGAGAAGAGACTTGTGGTTGCCTGATGGGAGGGGGAGGGAGTGGGAGGGATCGGGAGCTTGGGCTTATCAGTCACAACGTAGAATAGATTTACAAGGAGATCCCGCTGAATAGCATTGAGAACTATGTCTAGATACTCATGTTGCAACAGAAGAAATGGTGGGGGAAAAACTGTAATTGTAATGTATACATGTAAGGATAACCTGACCCCCTTGCTGTACAGTGGGAAAATAAAATTTAATAAAAAAAAAAAAAAAAAAAAGGATAGAGAATTTTCTTTTGGTGTGATGAAAGTATTTTGGAACTTGATATGGTGGTAGATGCACAGTATTTTAAGTGTAATTAATGCCACCTAGTTGTGCATTTTAAAATGTTTAATTTTGTTACATGAATTTCATCTTAAAAAAAAACCTCTAGGAAAATTATATTGATTGATCAAGATTACAAATTAGTGTATAAAACTCATAAGTATTTTTACCATCTATAAACTGAAACAAGGAAGATAGTGTTCATTTATTTACTCATTTACTCATCCACCAAATATTTATTCAGCATCTTCTATGCACTAGGTACTGTTTTAAGCTTTAGAGATAGATTACCAAAAAGAAGTTCTTACTCCTGTAGGATTACATTTTACTTATGTGGTAATCTAAGAGTGACAAAGTTTATGAGGGAAAATAAAGCAAGGCGAAGGAATAAAGAAACGTGGGGTAGCTGGGATGTTATTTAGGTAGTTCTCTTAAAGCTAACATTTGAACAGAGACATACAAGCTGTACATATATCTGGGGGAAGAGCAGTTCAGGCAGAGGTAGCAGTGGGTACAAATGCCCTGGTTAGCAGAATGTTTGGCCAGTGTGAAGAACAGCAGAGGCCTGAGGCTACGGAGCTATCTAGTTTGAGAGTAGGAAGATGTAAGGTCAGAGAGAGCCTAGAGGTCAGCTCAGTGAGGGGCTGTATCGTAACCACTTTGACATTAACAACTTTCCATTTATTCTGAGAGTAATGGGTTAGGGCCCACATGAAATGAATATGAATAGCCTTTAATGCTTTTTAAAATATTAATCTATACTAAAACATTTTAATGCTTTTTTACCATATTTCAAAAATCTTTTTTTTTTTACTGTGCTTTCAAAAAAATGATCTGAATTTACTTTTCATTATGTCAAAGTGTATCTCTATGAAAAGACCTTTTCCTGTATCCTCCACACAGATGTTTTTTGTTTTGTTTTGCTATTAATTTTATGACTTGGAATTGATCCTAATTCATGTACACTCAATTTGTTTTCCCACCATTGTAGAAAAGGTTTTCAGAGTTAAAACATTAGGAGACTTCCATTTAAAAGGCATTTTGGGTTTGAGAAGAAGTCATCTTATCCCATTGGTTAGAAAAAAAAATTAATAGATAATAATAGATTAGTCAATTCGTATAAATATATTCAGTTATCTAATATCCTTTGGTAGATGTCTAATAAAGGATATGGATCAGCATCAGGTCAGAGGGATTTGGAATAAAGTATTCATTTTTAAACAACCACTGGATTTGTTTTTTTCTCTGAACCTGAGGGACTGTTTCCCTGATTACCACCACTCCATCCATTTCAGACAGTAGATAGGAATCACCCACTCATTGAGAAGAACACTGTAAAATTAAGCAGGCAAAGGAGCTTCCTTCCAAATCTTTTGAGTCAGATTTTTAAAATAGCAGGAAGAGAGATATTTTTAGAACAGCTTTTTCCCATGAGGGAAAAACAAAATAGCAAAAACCAGGCCATACTTGAGAGGTGGTGGAGCCTGGTGACTAGAGTTATCATAGAACTGAGTGAAAGATTCAGCAAGAAGTTCCTGCTGAACTTCACTGGGGTAAGCAAAGTAGTTGGGTCTCAGCTGTCAGGAGGAGAGTGTAGGTATGGAATTGGCTCCTGGAATTCAGGCCAGCCTGTCTCCAGGACTGTGAACTCCATGTGTTGTTAATAATCAGGGTGCTTTCCTCGATAGCTCTCATTTCCCCTGCTGACAATTATCCTGTACACCTGTCAACTGCTGGCAGCATATTCATCTGGGCAGACGAACATTGGACCAATCCCAGCTCTGTGTTCCAGGCCCCTTGAAAACCTTGAGATTAGGGAGAGGCCTCATCCCAGGGTAAGGTTGGAGAAAGTATAACCAGTTGGGGGAGTTCCAGTCGCAGCTCAGCGGTAACAAACCCTACTAGCATCCATGAGGATGCAGGTTTGATCCCTGGCCTCGCTCAGTGGGTTGAGGATCTGGCGTTGCTGTGAGCTATGGTGTAGATGGTAAACGTGACTTGGATCCTGAATTGCTGTGGCTGTGGTATAGGCCAGTGGCTACAGCTCCAATTCCACCCTATCCTGGGAGCTTCCACATGCCATGGGTGTGGCCCTTATATAAAAAACCAGTTGGGAATCTCCCTCTAGTCAAGAGCGGTGTTGGAATACACCCTGCTCCCATTAGTACAGTGAAATATGAAATCGATTTGGAAATATTTCCATTAAAATATTGGTGCTATCTTATGATTTCCTGTGCAGTCTTATCAATGTCAGTAGACTATATGAACACTGAGTATAACAGGAAAGCTGAGATCAAAATTATTCATTTGGTTTCCTTTTTTAAAAAAGTAACTGATTCCATGCTATTATTATTTCTAAACCAACTATCACTATAAATAACAGCTGCCACTATTTGAAATTAATATATGTTTACTTGTTAACCTCTGCATACCCACACTGAAAAGCCAGCACTGCCAGGGAAAGACCTTTGGGTCACGTTCATCACCCTATGATTAGAAGTAGATATCCTAATAGTTAAGTCATGAGACATGGAGTCAGACTACCTGAATTTATACTCCAGTTCTGTTATACCTGTAAAGCTCTATGTTTCATATTTTCTGTTGTAAAGTATAGATTATAACTGTCCACACTTCATGGGTTGTAGTTGTGAGGTCTTCAAGTGCCTGGCACATCATAAGCACTAATTAAGTGTTAGATGGATTGCATCCCCAGCACATACAACAAGGCCAGCATGTCTACCAAATAAATATATTAAGATGACAAATGAATGAATGGTCACCTTCAGAAAATGCAGATGAAAGCTTTGTAGAATGAAAAAGATTAAAAAGGGAACTGAGTAAATAATCAGTAAAAGTTTTTTGATCAATTACTCTATGTTAGGAAGAGAGAAAAACATAAGATAGAATGAAACCACAAGTAAAAGAGGACAGAAATTGTGTAGAACCAAACACAAAATGTTTACTACTTTAGACCTGGATTTTGTCTCTAACTCTCTAGAGTCTGCAGTAGTGTGTGGCCTTGAGCATGTGAGTGTAGTGGAATAAATTGGATAATTGATATGTGATTAGCACTTAGCTCAGAGCTTTGCAAATCATGACACTGATGACATTATGAATGACATAAAAATAAGAGTCCTGGGGTTCCCACTGTGGCACAGCAGGTTAAGAATCCAAGTGCAGCAGCTTGGATCACCTCAGAGGCACAGGTTTGATCCAGCACAGTGGATTAAGGATCTGGCATTGCTGTAGCTGTGGTGTATGTCACAGCTGCAGCTCAGATTCTATTTAATCCCTGGCCTGGAAACTCCCATATGCTGCGGGTATAGCCAATAAATAAATAAATTAATACTAATCCTAAGTATACGTAATTTCAGACCATGAAAAAAATCAGTACCTCAAGAATACCTCAAGATTTTTATGATCGATTTTATGTCTACATTTTGACCTTGACTCATTATTATTAATATTATTTTATTGATTATTCATACTATTAGATATTCCTGTCTTTTAGGACTTAGTCAAGTTAAAATAGAAATGCTTCTAGGAATTATTACACTATACTTTTAACCTCATTAAATATTAGCAGTTCACTTTAGTGTGGATACATTTTTTTATATTCTTTTTTGAAAACACAATTTGAGAAGCATTCCGATTGGAAAAATAAAATATTTTGATTCCTTGTTTGCAATCTAGGAGTGATGAAACTTGGAATATCAATAATAAATTGAACTTACCTCCAAAAATTGGGAAGGACACCACTGTGTCTTGAAATGAGGCTAGAATGTATATGATATCAGAGACTGAGAAATGTTTATTGCAATTTCTGGGATGTTTTTAAAGTGTTTGCGTGTTAAATAACCAGGATGTGTGCTTTCAGTGTCAGCTTTTCTTCTGTCCTTGCATCTTAATGATCCTATGAATCACTAGACAGAATGTAAATAACAGAGCCATTTGCTCCAGTGGGCTGCTAACCAGGTACATTTATTCATCCCTCAGCAGAAAAGCAGAAGTCATATTTATTCTGCTCATTATGGAATCCATGGATGAGGTGGAAAACGACCTTGCAGAATGTACAAGCAAGGCAAACTAGCAATGAGTGCTTCTTGTCTTATCAAAGAAATACATAATGACTCTTGTTTTATTTTCCTGGGTCACAAATCAATACAGTTTCTCTAAAGGTATTGTCTGCTGATTCTATCAAATGGCTAATGGCCATGTACTGATTCCAAATAACAATGCTTAAGAAGAAAGTTATTTCAGCAACTTTTTCCAGGCAAAATAACCATTAATTTATGTGATTACTCAGATTTCAAGACCCTTAGTTTACATTTGCCTCCTCTTCTAATAAACCCTTTAGCTCTGACTCACTGGTTTAGTCCCTGTCTTTAGAATCACAGTCTTAGCTCTTTAGGATTGAGTTCTTTCATCCAGACATCTCTACTCACCATCCCATAGGACGAAAATGATATCAACTAATTTCCATGCATGACTTTCCCTCTCAATTTGGATCCAGGAAGACTTCCTAGGTTAAAGAGACAAGCGTTTTTTGCAAAGCAAGGAATGTATTTTCTGTTCCCATGGCATCTCCTTTTGGATTTTTAAATTTAATTAGCAATAAGGGGAAAAAAAGACATAAACCAAGCTAATTCACCTTTAAAAATTATCTCTTTATTTTAGTGAGCTTTGATTAAAAGATAAGTTGGGAGTTCCTGTCATGGCTCGGTGGTTAACAAATCCAACTAGGAACCATAAGGTTGTGGGCTCAATCTCTGGCCTCGCTCAGTGGGTTAAGGATCTGGTGTTGCTGTGGGCTGTGGTGTAGGTCGCAGATGCAGCTCGGATCCAGCGTTGCTGTGGCTCTGGTGTAGGCTGGCGGCTACAGCTCTGATTGGACCCCTAGCCTGGGAACCTCCATTTTTCTTGGGTGCGGCCCTAGCAAAGATAAAAAAAAAAAAAAAAAAAAAAAAAAAAAAGATAAGTTAGTCTCTCACCTCTGCCAGTATTTAAATAGTTGACCTAGGAAGCCGTTTAACCCTTCAACTCCCTCATCCATATAAAAGTAAAATATTGTCTATCTCACATCATAGTAGTAAACAAAAATGTTGAGAAAAGATGTAGACTGCTTTGTAAATTTTAAAATCCTAAATGGGTTTAAAGTTTGTAAACCCAGAGTGAACACTCTTCAGTTAGGTAATTAAAGGCTGACTAGGAATAAGTGATGCAAGCCTTGGGTTAACCAGTGAACCTAAACTTTTGTTATGACATATATCTATCAGAAAAAAAGATAAGCACAAAATTTCAAAATATATATTTTGAAATATATGTTCAAATTTGTGATTAGTATTTGTATTTTAAATACAAATTTGTATGTAAATTTATATACCCACTCTACTGAGAAATGTATATTTTAAGAATATAAATAATATAGAAAAACTAAAAGGTGACATAAACACTATTTAGCAAACCTATTTTACTTTTTAACAAATGTCTGTTCTCGTCTTATGTCCATTTTTTTAACTTTTACTTTTTATCTTTTTTTTTTTTGGCTGTACCAGAAGCCTGCAGAAGTTCTTAGGCCAGGGATCGAACCCATGACACAGCAGTGACCTGAGCCACAGCAGTGACATCACCAGATCCTTAACTCACTAGGCAACAGGGAACTCCAGACAAATTAATTTTAAAATCTAGCTTCTCTTCATTTCAATACTTGGTTTTATTGGCTGATACATTTGGAAGATGCAACACAGTAAGTGCATAGGCCCAAAGGAAGAGGTACTCATTTCTTGCCATTTATCAGCTTGCTCATAATTGACTTCACATGTGGTATTCTTTCTTTGGGATACTTTTTATATTTCAGTCAAAGCAGCCATTCCATCAACATTGTACTTAGACTTTTTTCCATAACTGCATTGATTTTTAACTTGGGAAGTCACTAACTATTGAGTACATCTCTTATTCTCTAATTTCATTAAAAAGAATCTAGCTAGTCCATAAACTGAGAAATGTGAAAATCATGTATACCTTCATTAATCTCAAGTAAGTGACCCACATCAGGTAATATATTGAAACATTTATTTTTTTAAATTTTTCTACAATGTTGTTAATACATTTTAAATAACATTTGATGACAAATGTATTTTACTTTGTTACTTTATTATTTCTTGTATATTACTCATTAAAAATTATTTTGTGACAAGAAACATAACTTCATGAATAGCATATTAGGCTTTCTGTCATTTTAGTTCAGTAAGAAACTCTAAGATGCTTCCTTATGTCTACTATTAAATTTAGTGAAATATTACATTAAATACCATGTGATTAAAACAGAGCACTTGCCTCTTTATTCAGGATTTTTTTTTAATGTCCTGTAATAATTACATCTTCTAATAAAGTTGACTTCCTAATTTAAAATAGAAACTAAGACATTTTTGATAGTAAAAACAGATTAAACATAGAGCAGGCATTCCTCAACTTGAAAAAGAATATCTACAAGAAGACTTTAGGTAAATTCATATACAATAGGGAGAAACTAAATTATTTCTTCCTAAGATCAGAAACAAGGCAAGAATGTCCTTTCTCATTCCTGTTCAACATCATACTGGAAGTCCTAACTAATGCAATAAGGCAGGAAAAGGAAATATATATCTTTAGGAAAGAAGAAATAAAGTCACCTTTGCTCATAGATGACCGGATTTTCTATGGAGAAAATCCCCAAAAATTATCAAAAAAACTAAAAAACCTCTTCGAATTAATGATTATGGCACTGTTGAAGGTACAAAATGAATATATAAGAATCAATTTTTTCCTAGTATAGTATCAGACATATTTCATTACAAGGGTCTGCTACAAAATACCTAAGTAGTACTTCTTAAAACTGTCTAGGCCATCAAAAAAACAAGGAAAGTCTGAGAAACTGTCCAAGCCAAGAGGTGCCTAAAAAAACATGATAACCAAATGTAATGTGATGTCATGGATGAAATTCTGGAATAGAAAAAGCACACTAGGTAAAAACCTAAAGAAAAGTCAATATATGGTGACTTAATTTGTAGTAATGTTTCAATATTAATTCATTCATTATTTTTAAAAGTACCATACTACTGTGATTTGTTAATAATAAGGGAAACTAAGTGCAAGGCATATGAAAACTCTCTGTGCTATCTCAACTTTTCTGTACATTTAAAACAGTTTTAGGAGTGTCCATTGTGGCACAGCAGAAACAAATCTGATTAGGAACCATGACGTTGAGGGTTTGATCCCTGGCCTTGTTCAGCGGGTTAAGGATCCAGTGTTGACACGAGCTGTGGTGTAGCTCATAGATGTGGCTTGGATCTGGCGTTGCTGTGCTGTGGCATAGGCTGGCAGCTGTAGCTCTGATTAGACCCCTAGCCTGGGAACCTACATATGCCACAGGTGCGGCCCTAAAAAGCAGAAATAAATAAATAAATAAAACAGTTTTAAAAAGTAAAGTCTGTTTAAGAAATAAAAATACAACAAATGTTAAAACAGATGGGACAATAGGCATAAACCCATAGTGTTTTAGAAAACTGGGACATATGATCAACCTATTAAAAAGATCATAAGCTAGAATCTCAAAGCACACAACACCATTATTATGAAGTTGACCTTGAAAAACAATTTATGAAAATTAAATATATCAAAGAATCATCCTGTTATTCTTAAATAATAAGATTTATAGTGACAGCCTCCTGGTATTATAATCTATCTAGATTGCTTTTTCATGTTTATATGCATTTTAAGATAAACTTGTCAATTTCCATAAAAAAAAGCTTATGGTGAGTAGGGGTAGTATGTTTAATCCATAAATTAATATGGGAAATATTTGTATCTTAATATCTATCCAGGAACATAAGCTTAGGTCTTCATTTCTCTCCGCCATGTTTTGTAGTCGCTTATAAACTATATGACTTGTAAATATTTTCTACCAGCATAGGTTCTATCTTCAAAATTGTACTGGTATCTTTTGAAAGGCAAAAGTATTTAATTTTGATAAAGTCCAGTTGTCTGTTTTTCCTATTATCATTTGTGCTATTGGTGTCATATTTATAATGTAGTTGCCTAATTCAAGGTCATGATTATTAATTCTTTTGTCTTCTAAGAATTTTATCACTTTTATATTTAGGGTTTATGGTGTATTGTGAATAACTGTGTGTAGTATGAGGTATTGCAAGTGGATCTTAATTGATTTTTTAATACTGCACTAACCATATATTACTGAGATGAATCACATTTGATAATATATTATGTATATATATCTACACAGATATATATGGAAGACATACATTATGTTTTTGACAGTTATTTCCTTTAACCACTTTAAAAAAGTCATTCTGTCACCTGAATGTCATTATTTTTTATGAGAAGGAAATAGTCATCTATATCCCTCCCTTCCTTTTTCACATAATCTGTCAGAAAATCTGCTCCTCGTCCCAAATGAATAAGTTAGTTGAGTTACCTTTTTGCCATAATAAAATAAACTATAAAACTGGACAAAATAGAGGAAATAGCAATTTTCAGATAATGAACAAGGAAACAAAGATGACTCTTCCTATGAGAAATGAAGTAATTTTGATATGCCCTGTTGTCTCCTAGGCTTTCTGTATCTTGGAAAATGGTTTAAGGAGGGGAGATTGAAACAGAGCCTACAAAACAAGATAAAGAGTAGATATAAAGATCAGAGTTTAGGAGGCCAAAGTGGCTGGGATTTGTAAAGCAGAATACCACAGAAGAGGGAGCTATATACACCGGAAAGAAATTCAGAAATTAGGATAGGTGTCTTCATGAGTCTTTGGCTAAATACCTATCTGTGGATGCATAGGGTGAAATCCCACAATGTCAGATAAGGAAAGCTTCCTCATAACAAATATAGGTACTGGGGAACTGTGACCTGAACAATTCTCTAAGCTCACATTGGGACAAGGAATCCTTTGAGTTCCAACCAGAGTAGAGAGACATGGTTAGAGCAAAAGATTTTAATTAACACACCAAAAGGGCTACGTTTTCAAAGTGGGAGTTAAACTAGACCTTTAATAACAACTACTCTCACAAGCCTTCAAAATATCTTTTATAAAACCATTAGTGATATCAAACTAATCTATAAGTTACTTAACTGCCTGAAAGTTACACTTATGAGACTACAACAAAATCCAGATTTCGCTAAACTATACAATGTCCAGAATCCATACAAAAATTATTAGACATACAAAACTCAGCTCTCTACTAAGATCCTCATTACTTTCCACTATGTCCTTAGTAGAGGATTACTACAATCTTTGTTCCAAATCATGTCAGTATCCTCAGGCAAAACTGCAGAGCTCTTCATTCTTATGGTCAGCCTTTCCTTCTAGGCAGAAACACTGTATCAGTATCACTACACCAGAGCTTGGGATGGGAACCCGCTTTCCCTGGACCAACACCCCCATTTTGCAATTGTGCCTTGGGGGTGATATGAAACTTCTGATCTTCTCAACTTCCCCCTTCTAATGTGGAACCTCCATCTTGTGGTGAGGGCTATCAAGGTTCCAGTATTCTCAGATTCCCATGCCAGGGGTCGAGTTTCCACCCTATGAGCAGGAATGGGATGGGGAAAGGGACAATGGTTCTCTCTGCCACATACTCAGAAGAGAGCTGCTGAACACCTTTGCTTAGGATGTGAGAAATGGCAGCAATTTCCCTGTCCTTGGAGGAAACTCTAGCACAAGACTGGGAACTGAGAAAAGAGGGAGACCACATCTTTTTGGCTGAGTATTACCAGGGTAAAGCTTCCACAACATGAATGAGAAGAGAATAATCAACGATTTCATTGTGCAGACTTACATTATTCCTACCAAGATTTAGTAAATTTTTGTGAATGAGTATTAGTCTATTTGCTATATATGCTTAGGAAAATTTCTATGGATTTTAAATGAGTTTTAAAAATAATTTTTACCGTTTCAATTGGTTTTCAGGGTAGATGGTTTCTGAGTAACTTATTCTATCATTCTGAAAGTCTTTTTATAGTAGACTTGCTGTCAGGAGCGATGTAAGCCAGAAGATAATGGAGAATCAGAGGAACAAACATTTTCTGGCTTGATTTTCTAGTAGAGTCTAAGTTCTAGAACCACAACTGTTACTGCTGTTTCATCTGATTAGATAATTTATCTCCCAATATTTAAATATCCCCCTTTTTCTTTAAGACCTCATTAAGTCTTTGTCTTATCTATCTAGCTGGAAGTAATAACTCTCCTTTGAACCTGCATAAAAGTTTTTCTTCATTTTTTCCCCATAGTACTCATTTTTCTAATGGTAAACATTTACTTCAACTCTCTTCTTTTTCCCTTAGAGTTCAGAATTTCTATTTTAATTCAGGTTAAAATTGCATTTAACCATAAACCTTCAATCCAGCCTTACCTTCAGCTGAATTTATGACTAAATGCCATCCAATGAGATATAAGTGGAAGATCACCCAAATGTAGTCAGCTAAGGAGGTTTGTTTTAGCATTCCCATATTCATATTCATTTTTTTTCTGAAACCCTGGTATTTACATGCTGAACCCTAAGAATGAGAAAGGAGGGGATGTGTGAGAATATTAGAGAAGAAAAACGGAAGAAAGTGAAATCTCTAATAATTTCATGAAATTGACAAACTATCCATGGATTTCTTACATTTTGACTCGTTTTATATGAGCAAATACATCTTTTAGTCCCTGTTACTTTGGGTTTTCTGTTGTAGTCAGAAAATCTAGGGAAAATATTCACACGGTTATGGATACAGTTATTTATGTGCATGCCTTTCCCCCACTATTCTGAAAACTTGAAAACAAGGGAAATAGCATACATATCATAAATATTTACAGAAAGTATGTTAGTAGTCTCCTGGGATTGGGAGGTGGTAAGTGAAAGGGAACAGGGAGTGACTGCTAATATATATACAGGGTTTATTTTTGGTGTTGTGCAAAGGCCCTCATATTAGGGTGTGGTGATGGTTACACAATCCTGTAAATATACTAAAAATATTGAATTGTACAATTTAAATGGGTAAATTATATTATATTTGAAATATATATCAATAAATCTATTTTTTAAAATAGAAAATATCCAAGTACAAGAGGAGACAATGGCTGACCGTAGAAATAGAACACACTGATCCTCCTTTGTATTTGGAGTTACAAAATTAAAGTTTGGGAAATACTGGATCACACTTGAAATTTTAAAGAACATCTTCTATAAATAGAAGTCTTTATAAAAAGAGCTAAATGAGAAGTTTCAGTTAAAAATAAGGGCATTCAGCTTTACTCTTTAAGTTCTTATAACACTGTCAGTGATGAAAAATATTTATTGATCAAATGAACAAATTGGAGCTATATCTGGAGTTTCTTAACTAATGTACTTGTAACAGTGAAGATACATTTTTAAACGTTTTACATCAGTCTTTATATCCTATGAGGGCTGGTTTGGAAATTGCTCAAAAATAAAATGACTATCATTTTTAAATAAAATAACTACTGTTCTTGTATTTTTTATAGATACTGTTCAGAGTTTTCATCTGTTTTCCTCCTCTTCTCCTTTGCCTTTCATTCTATTTCTTTTATGTTTTTTCTTTCTCTACAGATTCTTGCAATTCTTTTCAACATGGAGCATAAGATAGCTTCTAAGAACTGCCTAGATTTTGCTTTGTTAAGAAATGTATGAGCTATTCTGAGTTTTGGACCACTACTTCAACATCTAGCATCAAGGAGAATGGTTAGGAAGAGAAGACATATACATTGGGTAAGAGATGATTAAAATAACATATATAAAGTACAAGTCTTAACTGAAATGCTAACAGTGCTAATGGGAAGGAAGAAGTGACACATTGCAAAGGGTCAGTTATAAATATCTGGATGGGTATGTACGCAAAAGATCATGGTGATATTATGAGTTTTTATTTGATGGCTAAGAAGTGGATAATATAACTTTGGATCCATAAAGGAAGAGGAAATATAGAATGTTGCCAATACTACAATCTGGTGACTAAATACAATAATGAGAAATAGGTGTGATTTGATACAAACAGAAAACCTTCCTATTAAACCTGGATGAAGGACTTGGATTCTCTTACGTATAAAGGAAGAGAAGGGGATGGAAATTTTTTGCTTAAAGTAGAAAATTTTCATTGCAGGATGCCATAGGTGGGCCAATTTAACACAGTTGTTTAGGACATAGTGTGGATGAGGATAAGGTGGTCAGTCAGTTCCAGCACAACAGGCTGCACTCCTTATGTTACAAATGAGTGCATCCATTAGTCACCAAGAGGACCAGGGAACAGATGTTCTTGTCTGATTGTAAAAATGTCACTATTACTGGGGAAACATTAAGTGTAAGTTCTGTTTACTATATGTTTGTTCTCAGAATGTCAGGAAGAGAATGACCTCTTCTAGTAAAAAATGATCAATTATAGTATATAAAGAAAGAAATATCTAGTTTCTACGTAGTTAAATAAAATTCTCTATTTTCCCCATGGGTTGGCAGAGGTTATTATATTGATCAATTTAGAAAAATGCATGATTTTAGAAAGGCATACACTGACATAGTAAATAGTCAAACAACCCCATTCAAGACTTTCTATTCCCTAGACTTCTGACCTGATTCCCTATTTCATGAGTATGTTAGTTTCTAATACAGATAATTGACTCAAGTGTGCACAGATTACTACAGGATAATGATCTTTTTTACTACATCTTTCACTGTACATTAGGTGTCAGAATGCATTGCAAAGAACAAGTAGTCAAGGCAAAGAGTTGTGTCTATAAAAATAAAAACTGCGAAGTAACAAGTTTTTTAGAATTAGCAAGCAATATTTTCAGTAGTTTTATAGATTTTGTAATGAATCTGCATTTTAAAAATAATAACATAAAAAAATGAGTCCTGACTTCTTTTTTGGGTGCCTGTTGTAATGCCTGAATTTCTCAAAGCATATGGTGATTCTCAAAATTATACTTTTTCCACCTACTGCTAGAAATTTCTTGCCTACTGATTTCAGCACATCTTCAGTGTGTTAAAACCAATTAGTGATACAAGATTTTTTTTAATAACAGAAAGTTTAAATTACTATAGAAAGTTTGCACATCAAGCCCTTTAAAAATCCATGATTTTGTGGTCTTTGATCTGTTCCTATGATGCTAAATTCATAAATATGTTTTCATTACCAAATTTGAGTCTTATCAGGAAGTAACCCGAACAAAAATAAATGTCTATCCTTAACTTTAATGGTGAGTGCTGTGAAACTAACATTATTAGTCAGTCATTATTTTTTTTTACTAGATAAATAGATTTTCTTCCCTAGTTTTCCCTACAGTTTAATTCAAATCAGTTTTTTTAATATAAGAAATCCAAGAGAAATGAATGAACTAACAGACTGCAAGAACACCTACAACAAGCAAGCTGCATATTGATGACTGCTTTTGATCTCTTTTCTAATTCAAATACTATTGATGAGCATGCAAGTGCACATTCATCCATTTATACAGATGGCACGCAAACATCACATTACTTCACCAGTACAGTTTGTATATATTTACAGGACTGCTTATTACTTGGGCATCAAATAATTCAGAACTAGCAAAACTCAAAGTTGCAGTGGAGGATTTTGGTTCATTATTTAACATTATTAAGGAAAATTTTAAAATGAAGGAACTTAAAAAGAAATTTTAAAAACCTATTCAAAACTAAAACAGGCTTCACAACATCTGGAAGGATAGTTTTTAGTGTTACTTTCAATGCCTCCATCTCTTGACTTTTTTTCACTTCTTTGTCATCACTTGTCAAACAAATTCATTTAAAACTCTTTTATGGTCACTCTCTGGAAGATATCTATCATTAGAGAGGATCCAGTCAATTTTATATGTTGCTCCTTGATACGCCAGTATACAGTAGAAAAAAAAATGTGTTGAAGATGAATATCAGCTTGATTACTTAAATACTCAATCTCTTTGAGTCTCAGACCTCTTAATTTATTTTTTTCTTTTTTAAAAATTTAATTTTTTTTAAAATTACTCAATGAATTTATTACATTTATAGTTGTACAATGATCATCACAATCCAGTTGTATAGTGTTTCCATCCCACACCCCCAGCGTATCCCCCAGCCCCCAAACTGCCTCCTTCAGAAACCATAAGTTTTTCAAAGTCTATGAGTCAGTATCTGTTCTGCAGAGAAGTTCATTCTGTCCCTTTTTCAGATTCCACATGTCAGTGAAAGCATTTGATGTTGGTGTCTCATTGTCTGACTGACTTCACTTAGCATGACAATTTCTAGGTCCATCCATGTTGCTAAAAATGCCAGTATTTCCTTCCTTTTAATGGCTGAGTAATATTCCACTGTGTATATATATGTACTACATCTTCTTTATCCACTCTGCTGTCGATGGACATTTAGGTTGTTTCCATGTCTTGGCTATTGCAAATAGTGCGGCAGTGAACATCGGAGTACGTGGGTCTTTGCGAGTCATGGTTTTCTCTGGATAGATGCCCAGGAGTGGGATGGCTGGGTCAAACGGTAGTTCTATTTTTAGTTTTCTGAGGCATCCCCATACTGTTTTCCGTAGTGGTTGCACCAATTTACAATGCCACCAACAGTGTACTAGGGTTCCTTTTTCTCCACACCCTCTCTAGCACTTATTGTTGTAGAGTTTTTGATGATGGCCATTCTGGCTGGTGTAACTTGGTACCTCATAGTGGTTTTGATTTCCATTTCTCTAATAATGAGTAATGTTGAACATCTTTTTTTTGGCCATCTGTATGTCTTCTTTGGAGAATTGTCTGTTTAGATCTTCTGCCTAGTTTTTGATGGGGTGGGTTTTTTTTTTTTTTTTTTTTGGTATTGAGTGGTAGGAGGTGTTCATAAATTTTGGAGATTAATCCCTTGTCAGTAGATTAATTTGCAAATGTTTTCTCCCATTCTGTGGGTTATCTTTCATTTTGTTTAGGGTTTCCTTTGCTGTGCAGAAACTTTTAAGTTTAATTAGGTCCATCTGTTTATTTGTGTTTTTATTGTCATTCCTCTAAGAGATGGAACTGAGAAGATGTTGCTGTCATTTATGTCGGAGAGTGTTTGGCCTATGTTTTCCTCTAAGAGTTTTATAGTATCTGGTTTAATATTTAGGTCTTTAGTCCATTTTGAGTTTATTTTTGTGTATGGAGTTAGGGAGTGTTCTAATTTCATTCTTTTCCATGTGGCTGTCCAGTTTCCCAGCACCACTTATTGAACAAGCTGTTTTTTCTCCATTGTATATTCTTTCCCCCTTTGTCATAGATTAGTTGGCTGTAGGTGGGTGGGTTTAATTCTGGGCTTTCTATCCTGTTCCAATGGTCTCTATTTCTGTCTTTGTGCCAATACCATATGGTTTGGATGACTGTAGCTTTGTGGTATAGTCTGAAGTCTGGGATCCTGATTCCTCCAGCTCTGTTTTTCTTTCTCAAGATGTCTTTGGCTATTCTGGGTCTTTTGTGCTTCCAAACAAACTTTAAAATATTTTGTTCAAGTTCTGTGAAAAAATGTCCTTGGTAATTTGATAGGGATTGCATTGACTCTAAAGATTGCCTTAGGTATATATAGTCACTTGATAATATTAAGTCTTCCAATCGATGAGCATGGTATATCTTTCCATCAATTTGTGTCACTTTGATTTCTTTCATCAGTGTCTTATAGTTTTCAGAGTACAGGTCTTTTGACTCTTTAGGTAGGTTTACTCCTAGGTATTTTATTCTTTTGGATGCAATGGTAAATGGGATTGTGTCCCTAATTTCTCTTTCTGATCTTTCATTGTTAGTGTATAGAAATGCCCTCAATTTCTGTGTGTTAATTTTGTATCCTGCGACTTAGTCAAATTCCTGAATGAGCTCTAACAGTTTTCTGGTAGAGTCTTTAGGATTCTCTAGGTATAGTATCATGTCATCTGCAAATAGTGATAGTTTTACTTCTTCCTTTCCAATTTGGATTCTTTTTATTTCTTTTACTTCTCTAATTGCTGTGGCCAGGACTTCCAAAATTATGTTGAATAGTAGTGGCAAGAGTGGGCATCTTTGTCTTGTTTCTGATCTCAGTGGGAATTTTTTTAGAGTTTCACCATTGAGAATAATGTTAGTTTGGGTTTGTCATATATGGCCTTTATTATGTTGAGGTAGGTTCCCTCTATGCCCACTTTCTGAAGGGTTTTTATCAGAAATGGGTGTTGGATTTGTTCAGAGACTTTTTCCACGTCTATTGAGAGGATCACATGGTTTTTATTCTTCAGTTTGTTAATGTGGTGTATCACAATGATTGATTTTGGGATATTGAATAATCCTTTCATCCCTGGGATAAATCCCACTTGATCATGATGTACAATCCTTTTAATGTATGGTTGGATTAGGTTTGCTAGTATTTTGTTGAGGATTTTTGCATCTATGTTCCTCAGTGAAATTGACCTGTAATTTTCTTTTTTTTTTTCGTGGTATCTTTGTGTAGTTTTGGTATCAGGGTGATGGTGGCCTCATAGAATGAGTTTGGGAGTGTCCCTTCCTCTGCAATTTTTTGGAATATTTTCAGAAGGATAGGTGTTAGCTCTTCTTGAAATGTTTGATAGAATTCACCTGTGAAGCCATCTGGTCCTGGACTTCTGTTTGTTGAAAGTTTTTTAATCACAGTTTCAATTTCATTACTTGTGATTGGTCCGTTCATCTTTTCAGTTTCATCTTGGTTTAGTCTTGGAAGATTGTACTTTTCTAAGAATTTGTCCATTTCTTCTAAGTTTTCCATTTTATTGGTGTATAGTTGCATATAGTAGTCTCTTATGATCCTTTGTATTTCTACATATTTCTGTGATGGCTATTGTTATTTCTCCTTTATCATTTTGAATTTTATTATTTGAGTTCTCTCTCTTTTTTTCTTGATAAGTCTGGCTAAGGGTTTATCAATTTTGTTGATCTTTTCAAAGAACCAGATCTTCGTTTCATTGATCTTTTCTATGGTTTTCTTTGTTGCTATTTCCTTGATTTCTGCTCTGATCTTTATGATTTCTTTCCTTCTACTACCTTTAGGTCTTGTCTGTTCTTCTCTCTCTAGTTGCTTTAGCTGTAAAGTTAGCTTGTTTGTTTGAACTTTTTCTTGTTTCTTGAGGCGGGCTTGTATTGCTATAAACTTTCCTCTTAGAACAGCTTTCACTGCATCCCATAGATGTTGGAGTGTTGTATCTTTGTTGTCATTTGCTTCTAGGTATTTTTTGATTTCCTCTTTGATTTCTTCAGTGATCCATTGGTTGTTCAGTAGTATGTTGTTTAGTCTCCACGTGTTTGTGTTTTTTCCTGTTTTTTCCTTGTTGTTGATGTCTAGTCGTATAGTGTTGTGGTTGGCTAAGATGCTTGATGTGATATCAATTTTCTTAAAGTTACCAAGGTTGGATTTGTAGCCCAGGATGTGATCAGTCTTAGCGAATGCTCCATGTGCACTTGAGAAGAATGTGTATTCTGTTACTTTTGGATGGAATGTCCTATAAATATCTATTAAGTCCATCTGGTCTAATGCTTCATTCAGGGCCTATGTTTCCTTATTGATTTTCTGTCTGATTGATCTATCCATTGCTGTAAGTGGGGTGTTAAAGTCCCCCACTACAATTGTGTTATTGTTGATTTGTCCTTTTAAGGTTGTTAGCAGTAGCCTTATATATTGTGAACCTATGTTGGGTGCATAGATATTTAAAATTGTTATATCATCTTCTTGGATTGATCCTTTGATCATTATGTAGTGACCTTTCTTGTCCCTTAAAATATTCTTCATTTTAAGGTCTATTTTTTCTGATATGTGTATTGCTACTCCAGCTTTCTTTGATTCCCATTTGTGTGGAATATTTTCTTCCATCCTCTCACTTTCAATTTGTATGTGTCCCTAGAAGTGAAGTGGGTCTCTTGAAGACAGCATATATATGGGTCTTGTTTTTGTATCCATTCAGCCAATCTATGTCTTTTGGTTGGGGTGTTTAGTCCATTAACATTTAAGGTAATTATTGATATATACGTCTTATTGCCATTTTATTCATTGCTTTGGATTTGTTTTTGTTGCTCTTTTTTTTCCCTTCTCTTGTTCTCTCCTCTTGTGGTTTGATGACTCTCTTTGGTGTTGTATTTGAGTCATTTTTTGTCCTTCATGTGTGTATCAATTACAGATTTTTGGTGTGCAGTTATACTGCAATTTTGATATAAGAGTCTATATATACATAAGATTGTTTAAGTTGTTGGTCTCTTAATTGTTAAGTCATCTCCAGTGTCCTGCATTTGTACCCTCCTCTTCTCACGAATTCTGATTTTGGTGGCATAATTGTGCGTGGATGATTTCGTATCTTTACCATATATATACCTTTACTGGTGAGCCTTGTCATTTGTGGTATTTTTGTTTCTGGTTTCAGCTTTTTCCTTTCTGCCTAGAGAAATTCCTTTAGTATTTGTTGTAAAGCTGGTTTAGTGTTGCTGAATTCTCTCAGCTTTTGCTTATCTGTGACGGTTTTGATTTCTTCTTCAAATCTGAATGAGAGCCTTGCTTGGTAAAGTGATCTTGGTTGGAGGTTTTCTCCTTTCATCAGGTTAAGTATATCATGCCACTCTCTTCTGGCCTGCAGAGTTTCTGCTGAAAAATCTGCCAATAATCTTACCAAGGTTCCCTTGTATGTTATTTGTTTCTTTTCCCTAGGTGCTTTCAATATTTTCTCTTTGTCTTTAATTTTGGTCAGTTTGATTAATATGTGTCTTGGTGTGTTCCTCCTTGGGTTTATTTTATATAGGTACTCATTGTGCTTCCTGGATTTGAGTGAGTGGTTTGTTTCTCATAGTAAGGAAGTTTTCAACTGTTACCTCCTGGAATATTTTTTCTGTCCCCTTCTCTCTCTCTTCTCCTTCTGTTACCCCTATAATACGGATGCTGGTGCATTTAACATTGTCCCAGAGTTTTCTGAGGCTCTCTTCATTTGTTCCCAATCTTTTTTCTCTTTTCTGTTCCACATCCGTACTTTCCACTAATCTGTCCTCCACCTCACTTATTCATTCTTCTGCCTCCTGTATTCTGCTGTTGGCTGCTCCTAATGAATTTTTTATTTCAGTTATTGTATTTTGCATCTCTTCTTGTTTAAGTTTTATGTCTTGTATCTCTTTGCTCAGTGTTTCCTGTAAATCATCAATCTTTGCCTCCAGTTTATTTCTAATGTCTTGCATCATCTTCAGCATCAACAGTCTAAAGTCTTTTTCCTGGAGGCTGAGAATCTCCTGATCACTTATCTGTTTTTCTGCTTTTTTTTTTCTCTTTCTCCCTTATCTGAGTTGTTGTTCTCTGTTTTTTCATTTTGATAGGTTTTTGGTGTGTTGAACTTTTTACAGGTAGTAGAGTTGTAGCCTCTGTTACTTCTGGCTTCTGCCCCCCTTGTGGCTGAAGTTGGTACGGGGGCTCGCTGTAGGCTTCCTGATGGGAGGGACTGATGCCTGCCCATTGGTAGTTGGAGCTGATTCCTATCCCTCTGGTGGGTGGGGCTTTGTCTCTGGGTGAGATTAGAGGTTGCTGTGTGCTTGGGGGGTATTTTGGCAGCCTGTTTACTGAGGGGCAGGGCTGTGATCCTACCTAAACTGTTGTTTGTCCTGTGGCTTCTCAGCACTGCCAGATGGGGCCAGACTTTCCCAAAATGGCTACCTCCAGAGAAAGGCATGCTGATGAGGCTCTCTTCATTTGTTCTCAATCTTTTTTCTCTTTTCTGTTCCACATCCTTACTTTCCACTAATCTGTCCTCCACCTCACTTATTCATTCTTCTGCCTCCTGTATTCTGCCTTGCTTCCAATGTCCTTCCTCAAAACCAGCCATATTCACCCGTGTTTTCCCAGGAGGTCCTCCGAGAACTGCAGTCAGGTCTGACACAGATTCCTGTGGAGACTTTGCTTTGCCCTGGGACCTAGCGCACGTGAAAGTCTGTGTGCGCCTTTTGAGAATGGGGTCTCCATTTCCCCCAGTCCCATGGAGCTCCTGTGCACAAGCCCCACTGGCCTTCAATGCCAGATGCTCCAGGGGCTCTTTCTCCCAGTGCCAGATCCCCACACATGGGGGTTTGTCGTGAGGCTCAGAAATCTCACTTCTGTAGGTGAATCTCTGTGAACCAGTTACTTTCCTATCTGTGGGGCTTCCCACATGGGAGGCATGGGGTTGCTTATATCATGTAATCACCCCTCCTACCTCTTGATGTGGCCTCTTCTTTGTCTTCTGGAGTAGGATATCTTTTTGAAAGTTTCTGGTCCATTTCATTGAAGATTGCTCAGCACTTGATTGTAAATTTTGTTGTTTTTAGGAGAGAAGTTTAGCTCCAGTCCTTCTATTCTGTCGTCTTAATCCCCTCAGACCTCTTATTTTAAAAGTGAGATCATAATACTCATAGCATTCATAGTATCTTGTAAGAATTCGCTGTTAGACATTGCATTAAACCAATATCATATTTTACAATTAGAACATTTTCATTATTTAATTCAACAGTAATGTTGCCAACAGTGGAGATTCCTACAAAAGTATTTCAGCAAGTAAAGAGGAAAATAGTATTTGGTCATTAAAGAAAGAGTATGAAGGGAGTTCCATGGTGACTCAGTGGGTTAAGAATCTGGCATGGTAACTGCTGTGGCTCGAGTGGCTGCTGTGGAAGAGGTTCGATCCCTGGCCCAGGAACTTCCACATGCTGCAGACATGGCAAATAAAATAAAATAAAATAAAATAAAAAGAGTATAAACTGTAAGTGTAAAGCCTGGGATGAGACTAGGCAGATCAAATTATAATTGCTTCAAAGTAAAGAGAAGGAAGGAAGGAAAGAAGATAAATGGATAAGTAAGGCTTGATGCATGAAATCATGCAGTTTGCAATGTAAAGCTACACTATCCAACATGGTAGTTACTAACCACCTGTGGCTATTGAGACCCTGAAATGTGGCTGATCCAAAATGGGACGTGTTATTAAGTGTACAATGCACACTGGATTTTAAAGGCACCTGATATGAAAAAAAAAAAGGTATATAAAATATCTCGGTAATAATTTATACACTTATTTTGAAATGATAAAAGATAATGTTTTTGATATGTTTGATTAAATGAAATGTGTTATTAAGATTATTTTGCTTTTAAAATCTAGCCACTGGAGAATTTTAAGTTACATATATGGTTCACATTTTGTTTCTATTGCATAGAGCTCATTTAGAGAAAGAGGTGGGCATGGAGATAGCACTGTCTGAATCATCTACATGTTAGAGAAAATACTGGTAGGTGCATCCTTATTCTCATGTGTAATTCAGTGAAGGTTCTCAAAGGGAAAGGTATTTGGATTGCACATAAGAAAATAAATAAATATTCTCTATATATAGAAAACAGTAAGGAAGGCCTTGGTCACCTGCTAGTTATCAGACAAAAAAGAAACATGATTTCTATGTTTCTTATCACCGGTAATATCCCTGGTGATATTAAGTGAAAACACCACCCACTATAAAAATAAGGATTAGAAGAAGACTCCAGTTGACCAACACTGACTTCTCAATTTCACAGCCAGAGAAGGATTTCAGCTGAAATGGACTAACCTGAGAGACACTTGGTTTCACAGATTCTATGAACAAGACCTAACTCTGATCTGGACAGTGAAAATTTACTGACAGTCTCTTAATTTTAAACATAATTTTAATGCAGTTTTTAAAGTTGTATAGATGTTGATGTGTACAACAGAAGAGGGAAGTATTTTGCAAAACATGTTTCTTTTTCCACAGAGCTGAATAATACCACAAAATCTTTAATTATTCTCCCTTTTAGACACAAAATTCAAAATTTTCATTTTCAACATATCATAAAATATCTTTAATTATTTTCTTTAATTTGCAATTCCAAATACAATAAAAAAGTATAAGTCCTAGGAACATCAGTTCAGATTTTATTTTACATGCACTATTTTTTTCATATTTTCTCAATTATCTTTATGATTTTTATGTTTCTTCTCACTAGTAACATCCCTCAAAGGAAAATGCCACCCATTATAAAAGTAGGGAAGTTACTATTTAATAAAAAAATCCATATAATTTCAAATCCAACGTTGTATTACAATTATGCTAATACCACTAAAACTGCATTATTGATTTGTAGACAGTTATTAAAAATATCAGTCATTGGCTAAAGGCAAGTTTGAATTTAGAAGATGAAAGATGATCTAAGAATATTTATAAAAGATGAAGGGGTCAGTTATTTAAAATCAAAGATATAAGTGATGAGACATCTAGTACAAGCTGGGGCAGAATATTGACTACTTATTAAACTGATTATCCATTTTGGAAAGTGATATTGACAATCATCTGCTTAATTAAGTTACTGTGCTTATCTTGATGGACTCATTTGGTTAGAATAATAATATGCAAATTTGTAGGTGGATCATCATAAATCTTATGCTAAGATTATGAGATTATTCATATATATATTTTTCATATTTTAATGTGAGTAGTATAGTAAAATGTGCAACTTTTTCTTCTTTCTGTCCTTTATTACTTTTATTTGATTTTTCCTATTATACTGTCATTGCTTAAAGCAACATAGTGTTTTTTATAACATGAATGGGTTAGAGATTGCAATAATATATGATTATAAGATAATAAGATAGCCACTTGGACATTGCGTTGCTATGCAAACCTTAGCTCAAACTGCAGTTAAAATTTTTACAAAAGAAATCTACTTCAGATAGGAACATGACATTGAATGAGTAAATATATGTGTTCTGTTTTTACGATGAAATTGAGAAAAGTGAGATATTTTCATAGGAGCATGGTTGATTATATAATTATGTCAGTATTTAAACAACCAAGAGAAGAAAATCTTAACTTTGTGTAAACCTACTTATAAAAATATTTAGGGAGTTCCCATCGTGGCGCAATGGTTAACGAATCCGACTAGGAACCATGAGGTTGCGGGTTCGATCCCCGCCCTTGCTCAGTGGGTTAACGATCCGGCGTTGCTGTGGCTGTGGCATAGGCTGGCAGCTACAGCTCCGATTCGACCCCTAGCCTTGGAACCTCCATATGCGGCGAGAGCAGCCCACGAAATAGCAAAAAAAAAGAAAAGAAAAGAAAAAAAAATATTTAGTATTCCTTAAATCATGAAAAAATTCAATAATGAATAATTTTAAATATAAAATAGGCTTGCAAAAACTTGTGTAATTAGCATTATCATGACTTTCATTTCAAGTGTAAGACTGTTGACATCAAGATGGAAAACTAAGAGTTCCTGTCATGGCTTAGTGGTTAATGAATCCGACTAGGAACCGTGAGGTTGCAAGCTGGATCCCTGGCCTTGCTCAGTGGGTTAAGGATCTGGCATTGCTGTGAGCTGTGGTGTAGGTTGCAGACACGGCTCAGATCTGGCGTTGCTGTGGCTGTGACTCAGCAAAAAATTATAAAGAAGCCAAATGGAAATTATAGAACTGTAGAATACAATAACTGAAATAAAAAAATAAAACTTCCTGGATAGGCTCGACAGTAAAGTAAAGATGATGGAAATTAGGCCCAGTGAAATTGACATCAATAGAATGTCTTCAATCTTAACAACAGATAGAAATAGACTTTAAAAAATGAATGACCTAGAGACTTGTGGGCAACAAGAAAAGATCCAAACTTCTATCATTATTGTGCCAAAGGAAAAGGAGAAAGAATTTAAGGCTAAAGAATTATTCAAAGAAATAATGGCTAAGTTTTGCAAACTTGGAAAAAGATACAAGCAAAATACTCATGAAAATGAGCAAAGAGCAAATAGGATAAACCCAAAGAAATAAATGCCCAAACACATCATAATTAAACTTACAAAACCTAAAGATGAAGAAAAAATGTTAAAAGTAACCAGAGAAAGTTATAACTGACTTATAAGGAAATACCAACTAGACTGACAGTGGATGATTTCTCATCTGAAACCACAGAGGTCAGTAGGAAGTGCCACAACTCTTTTCAAGTGCTCCAAGAACTGTAAAGCATCAATTCTATATCCAGTGAAACTATCTTCTAGAAATAAAGAGGGAATAGATAATATTTACGTTACAAGAAAAAGTAAGAGAATCTGTCACTAGCAAACCTATTCTTACAGAATGGCTAAAATGAAGCTCTCCAAAAGAAAGGAAATGATAACAGCAGAAGGCTTGGAAGCCCAGAAGGTAAAGGGAAAAAGGGGGGTTATGTAGAAATAAGAGTAAATACCTTTTCCCTATGAATTTCATAAGTTGGATTTTATGCTTAAAGCAAAAGTTATAACATCTGTAGTGGTTTGTCAGTGTAATTAGCTGAAAAAATTGAGATAATTGTAATTTAGAAAAATGGAGAGCATAAAAGGCCCTAAATTGAACTAAGGTTTCAATACTTTGCTCACACTTGCAAAACTCCTATACCAGTAAGCTGTGATAAATTACATTATGTAAGTGATACATTAAAATATATATATATATAAATAAAACAAGATGGGTTCCTTTGAAATTTCATATACAATTTCCCAGTGCTGGGAAGGAATGCACGGTATTGGTAGAGTTGGGGGATGAATTTGTTTCCTAGAGCTGCCGTAACAAATTCTCACAACAGGATGGCTTGCTGGAAGTCTAGTAGGGTTGGTTTCTTGTGGAAGCTCTGAGGGAGAATCTGTCCCTTGCCTCTGTCCTAGCTCCTGGTGGTTGCCAGCATCCTTTGCACTCCTTGGTTTTAGCTCTATCCTCCAGTCCTCTGTCTCCATCTTCATGTGCTGAGGTGTATCTTCACATCTTTCCCTGTGCCCAATTTCTCTTGTCCAAGGACACATGTTACAGAATTAGGGCCCACCCTAATCCAGCATGACCTCATCTTAACTTTGTTACATCTGCAAATAAGGCCTTACATATGGGTACTTGCCATTAGGATTTGAATATATCTTTTAGGGTGACACATTTCTATCCACAGTAGTCCTAGAAGAGGCAGGTAGAACAGCAAAATGCTCGCTATAGCCTAGGAAATAATAAACACACCATCTTTCCCGTCCTTCTACTAATTTATTTGGACCAAAGGGACATCTTAATTCCTCTCAGCTTCAGTGTTCTTATCTGTAAAGGAAAGGATTTGAATCACCTGCTTTCTAGGACAGGTTAGATATATAATTCTGTGATTCTCCAATCCAGTGTCGTTGGTGCTACTATAGCAGATTACTGGCAACAAGAAAATAAGCAAAAGTGAGTCATGGCTAAATGCTGATTTAAACTTCAGTCATATTCTAGAGAAACTTGTATTTTAATTCTGCTTGAATTGGAGTTGTAAAACCACTAGCCACTATTGAGTTCAATAACGTTTTAGTTATGTTAAGTTATACTAGTTACTCAGAAAAAAATTGTGTTGTTATATAATATCAGGACCAGCTATTTTCTTTCTTTAAATATTCACAAGAAATAGCCACAGATATATTACCTCTTCAGGAGTGATTTTAAATTTATGTTTATTTTAATCGTCTTTCTTGGATGATCTGATAATTTATATAAAGAACAATTTTTTTTCCTCTATTTTAGCAAGGATCTAAATCTGTTTATGGGAGCATTGCCTATAGAGTGCAGTCACCGTTTTAAACTATTAATCTTCCTATTATCTTTTGAATATCAGAGAATCCATAGAAGGCCCTCAAGAATTTTGTGTTTCATTTCTTCTAAGCTCATTTCCCTTGACCTCACTCACTCATATAAATTGGTTTTGTTTTTTGTTTTTTGTTTTGTCTTTTTTTGCCATTTCTTGGGCTGCTCCTGCGGCATATGGAGGTTCCCAGGCTAGGGGTCTAATCGGAGGCGTAGCCACCGGCCTACGCCAGAGCCACTGCAACGCAGGATCTGAGCCGTGTCTGCAACCTACACCACAGCTCACGGCAAAGATGGATCCTTAACCCAGTGAGCAAGGCCAGAGATCGAACCCACAACCTCATGGTTGCTAGTCAGATTCGTTAACCACTGAGCCATGATGGGGACTATCATATAATTTTTAAATTAATATAATTTTATAATGTTTTGCAATTTATGTACAATGCTCCAGTTATAGCAATTGTCTAGCACGTTTCTTCTTTTATATAAAATGAGAAAAATAGGTATTTATTATACACATTTAGGCTGTAAATTCTTTCCACAAACTTAATTTAAAAATTTTAAGGAAACATTTTGTTTTTGGACAGCATTATTTTGACAAAGTACCATTCATTTCAGTGAGGTGGATTATTTTGTTCTGCATGTGAAAGAAAATTAGGTTAGATTAAAATATAGTATCTCAACATTTATAATATCTGAATAATTTCCTTATTTACCTTACATCTGAGGCACTTTAAAAATGCAAATGAAGACAGTTTGGGGGGGAATAGAAAAATGAAAAAATCAGACTAAAAACTATTGACTAGTATTTATTGGCAGAAAGTTTTATTAATTAATAATGAAATTAAATTCACAAAAGAGCCCAGTGGAAAACTGTATTGGTTAGAATTTTCTGTGTTGCATGTGATAAAAACCCAATTCAAGGCAGTTTAAAGGAAAACAAAACAAAACAAAACAGTGAATCTATTGATTTATAAGACTCACCAGTACTACAGTTACAATGGGTTTTATGCATGGCTAAATTTTAGATGAATTTTAGATTTTAGATGAATTCAAGTCTCTTTCTCTCTCTCTACTTTCTTAAAAATTTTCCCATCAGCAACTTACAGGCTTCCAATACCTGTTTCAGTATTTCTGGTGGAAATAGACTATTTCTTTCCTTATAACTCTAAAAAAACACACAAAAAAAATCCAAAATTAATACCAGTTCACCAGACTTGAATTTTATGTCCTCTTCTGGAACCAAGAAAAAGGTCTAGTGAGATGGTACATTTATTCTTTTCATGTAATACATAAGAAAATAAAGAAAGATAAATACCTTGTAAATTTATAGATAGTCCTGAGTACTCAAAAGCAGGTTTTTCCAATTCCAAATACTATTCTCTGTTTAAGGGACTCATGAAGGAAATCATGAATACATTGTCTGAGAAAAGGGAGAAAAGGAAGCATGTGTGTTCATTTACTGAACAGTTTACCTAACCGACATTATGATATTGTCATTCAGAGTAGGAATGGTCTTTGGGTCAATTAATTATCATTATTTATTGATTGTGGAGAAGGTAGTAGAGAATATACATAGAGACAAAAAAAAATCAGTCTATGCATTCATTTTGCTTAGTTGGTTATACTTTAACCACTCTTTTCTTTTTACAGTTGTACTTGTGGCATCTAAAAGTTCCCAGGCTAGGGGTCGAATTGGAGCTGCAGCTGCCAGCCTATGCCATAGCCATAACAACAGCAGATCCGAGCCATATCTGTGACCCCAGCTTGTGGCAATGCTGTGTCCTTAACCCACAGAATGAGGCCATGGATCGAACCCACATCCTCTATGCCAGGTTCTTAACCCACTAAGCCACAATGGGAACTCCTGCCTTAAACATTTTAAATAAACAAAAGTGTGTGTGAAATGCCAAAGTATTGGCAGAGAAGAGAAGAGGAAGGGAATAGCAGCTCAGAGGAGCAGAAAGACAACATAGCTTTGGGCCCTTGTAAAAGGCTACCCAGGAATGCTTGCAAAGTCTGAGTTTAAAGAATGTATAAGAGCAGTTAGGAAGACTAGAGTTATGATGCATTCTAGATGAAGGAAGATGAATAATTTAATCAAAGTTTGTGGGAAATAATGGGCAAGGAAACTTTGGGCAAAAATTAAAAGACTTCTGTAGGATGATTTCATGTGACATTATACAAGTTATTTAGTCTTCAGTTATCATCTGTAAAATAAATGCATTAGGTCACATGATTCTAATTTCCCTTAAAATGCTAATGAAATTGTAAGAGCAGTTACTATGTGAAAAGCACTATATTAATTATTTTACATGGATTATCTCACATAGCCCTCTCGATACCTCCATGATGCAGATCCTTGCTATTCAAAGTTTAACCATAGCCAGCAGCTTTGACAAGCATCATCTGGAGATTATTTTAAAATGAAGAATATCTGATTCTATATTAAGCAAAGTTAACGAGAGGCAGCATTTTCACAAGAATCTTAGATGATTCATTTGTGAATTAATTTTTAAAATCTTTGATGTAGACACAATGATTATTACCATTTAATAGACATTGAATCAAAGAGCCAAAGTACAGCAGAAATTGGAATAACATTGTAAATCAACTATACTTTCATTAAAAAATGATTTTTTAAATAGAGCCAAAGTAATTTGTTTAATACCAGTCAGCTAATGTGTGATGGGAGAAAAGTTTTAATGACAGAATTTGGCTTACAAGACATGCTATTAACCACTGTTCTGATGCCCTTAGCTTCCATGTTTTTATGAATCTACATGGCAGATATTTAGGGCATTAAAGTTGGAAAAGGAAGCATAGGCAGATGGAGGTAAGCTTGCATTGCAGACTCAGGACTGAGTCTTAGGAGAATAGATGCTTCCAAACTATCAAACATAGAGACAATATCAGAAAATCCTGTTCTACTCAACTAAGAAATATTAAAATACTAGAGGTAGTGGCGAATAAAAGAATAATTTTAAGTATAATATTATGTGCGTTAGGGAATTTCAAGAATGCTTTGAATGAATCTTCCAATATACATGATAAGAATGTTAAAATTTGTAATCCTTAAAGAGAAATTTAAGGAATGCTCCAAAGAAATTTCTTTCTTAGACTTAAAATACTTTGAAATACTTAAAATGCTTTGTAAGGAGAATATATGGATAAATTCCCATATCATATTATCTCATTCCAAGTGTTAGTTCAGAACAGGTTTCATTTCTGTTACTTAATTCTGGTTCTTGATGATGCCAAAAAATCAGTTATTCAGTCAGTATACTCAGATGTCTTTTATTTATGCACAATGGCAAACCAGTGGATCTAGTTGTTTAGATAAAGTTGTTAGCTTACTCTTAACTCAAGGTCATCATCCCAGAGGCAGCAGTTCTTCATCATCTTATATCTTAGTAGGAGTAACATGATTAAATCAGGCAAGAATCCCCAGGTAAGAATATTTGGTTCTCTTTGCCTGTAACACATCAGTTCTGAATTAGCCTCTTAAAATGTTTAATAATATGGGATTCTCTTGTTGGAGGAGTGCCAGAGATTTAGTTACCTAGTAACAGGATTAGCATACTTTTAGCATGTTCATAAAACCTTATAGAATGCCATAAAGCAAATTTAAATGCAGTTTAAATTAACTGCATTTAAAAGCGTCCCTTGCCTTTAAAAAATAGTGGTACTCCCTAACACCATACACAAAAATAAACTCGAAATGGACTAAAGACCTGGACGTAAGACCAGATACTATAAAACTCGTAGAGGAACACATAGGCCAAACACTTTCCAACATAAACGACAGCAACATCTTCTCAGATCCACATCTTAGCGTAATGACAGCAAAAGCAAAAATAAACAAATGGGACTTGGAGTTCCCATTGTGGTGCAGTGGTTAACAAATCCCACTAGAAACCATGAGTCTGTGGGTTTGATTCCTGGCCTCGCTCAGTGGGTTAAGGATCCGGCATTGCTGTGAGCTATGGTGTAGGTCACAGATGCAGCTCAGATCCAGCATTGCTGTGGCTCTGGTGTAGGCCGGCAGCTACAGCTCTGATTAGACCCCTAGCCTGGGAACCTCCATATGCTGCGGGTGTGGCCCTAGAAAAGACAAAAAGACAAACAAACAAACAAACAAATGGGACTTAATTAAACTTAAAAGTTTCTGCACAGCAAAGGAAACCCTAAACAAAATGAAAGATAACCCACAGAATGGGAGAAAACATTTGCAAATTAATCTACTGACAAGGGATTAATCTCCAAAATTTATAAGCAACTTAATTAAACTTAAAAGTTTCTGCACAGCAAAGGAAACCCTAAACAAAATGAAAGATAACCCACAGAATGGGAGAAAACATTTGCAAATTAATCTACTGACAAGGGATTAATCTCCAAAATTTATAAACACCTCCTACCACTCAATACCAAAAAAAAAAAAAAAAAAAAAAAAACCCACCCCATCAAAAACTAGGCAGAAGATCTAAACAGACAATTCTCCAAAGAAGACATACAGATGGCCAAAAAAAAGATGTTCAACATTACTCATTATTAGAGAAATGGAAATCAAAACCACTATGAGGTACCAAGTTACACCAGCCAGAATGGCCATCATCAAAAACTCTACAACAATAAGTGCTAGAGAGGGTGTGGAGAAAAAGGAACCCTAGTACACTGTTGGTGGCATTGTAAATTGGTGCAACCACTACGGAAAACAGTATGGGGATGCCTCAGAAAACTAAAAATAGAACTACCGTTTGACCCAGCCATCCCACTCCTGGGCATCTATCCAGAGAAAACCATGACTCGCAAAGACCCACTATTTGCAATAGCCAAGACATGGAAACAACCTAAATGTCCATCGACAGCAGAGTGGATAAAGAAGATGTAGTACATATATATACACAGTGGAATATTACTCAGCCATTAAAAGGAAGGAAATACTGGCATTTTTAGCAACATGGATGGACCTAGAAATTGTCATGCTAAGTGAAGTCAGTCAGACAATGAGACACCAACATCAAATGCTTTCACTGACATGTGGAATCTGAAAAAGGGACAGAATGAACTTCTCTGCAGAACAGATACTGACTCATAGACTTTGAAAAACTTATGGTTTCTGAAGGAGGCAGTTTGGGGGCTGGGGGATACGCTGGGGGTGTGGGATGGAAACACTATACAACTGGATTGTGATGATCATTGTACAACTATAAATGTAATAAATTCATTGAGTAATAAATAAGTAAATAAAATACAAAAAAAAGTGGTCTGTGCTTTTTTGTATTATGCCTAGTTCATGTTTCTGATAATGCTACAGATTAGATGTTAACACCTAACTACAATGAGTCTATTTTTTTAAATCTTGACATAAATATATTCTTTTCAATATCAGTAAAAGGAATGAAGCACTTTCAGACATTCAGAAATAGTCAAAATGCCATTCACAGACCCACTTATTGTCGTTAGAGAAGCAGCATTCATTTCCTTTTGGAGTTCTTGAGTAATGGCTATCAACCAGGCTTTAAGACTTAACTTGAGGAGTTCTTAAAAATATCTATGCCTGGTCTCCAACTTTAGGGAGTGTAATATCAATAAAAAGTCCGGGCTTGGGCCAGGATGTGTGTTTTTTTAAGCTCTCCAAATGAGACTAACATCCAGCCAGGGCCGAGGCCTTTACTTGGTTAACTTAGTGGTCAGCAGTTATTTCCTTAAATGCTTTGATGCAATGCCTCGCACACTTTCTGATAAACTTTCTTTCTGTGCTTTAACACTCTGGTAGTTTACAGCTCTGCCTGAACCATCTCTTCATTCTCATGTAGAGCCTCTTTATCAGAGATGAGAGATTGGAGCCTTCTTAGGCTTTTCCTGGGTATGAGGAACTCTCATTTCACATGAATATGTCAGAGCTTTTCAAAGTCCTCTATAGTCATAGCATTCCCAGATTTTACTTTTAAGTTTTTTTGGTCAGCTTCGTATTTTCTCCAACTGGTATGACCAATGTGGGAAGCTATAATGTTAAACAATTATTGTTGATACTTTTTGCCAAATAACTTGGGAATGGGAATTTTCCCAATGCTAAAATTCTAAGTCAGTTCAAATAAAAATTAGCCCAGCATGGAAATGAGGATATTTCCAGAGAGCTGTCAGGCAAGCAAAATAGTGACAGTTCTCTGGGATAGGGCTTTTGGTGGAACTCCAAATATGTTCTGGCCCCTCTAGTACCTTCTAGACTGCTGATTTCACAGCTACCGTACTTGCAAGCCAGGGGGCTGTAAGCCTACTGTGGAACTGGGGAAAGGAGGAAGAGGGCAAAATAAGTTCAAATGCCACAAAGCTTGTTGTTCTTACTCAGATTCAGTGATTTTTCTTGAATCATAGACGGGTGCAAGCCTTTGCTTAATTTCTAGAATTTTGAAAAGATTGATTTTGACAATTTCTCCTTGCTTTGAAGAAAGAGCAGATTTGGAGGTGTCATTTCTCTACCATTCTCCTGGTGGGAGGCATTAATAGATTTTTCTTTTTCCCAAATGCATTCCTGTAAAAAAATTCTGTAGCAGAGCACAATTTGGCAGGTGCTCTGGGGAACATATTCTTGTAGGAGTACTTTCGTATTCTTTCCTTGGCACACACTCAATCCAAATAGTTAATTTGAATGTGAAATCCAAAATTAGATGAGATATCATGTGGTTAGAAATTCTCAATGGAAACCTTTTCTACTTAGATTCCAGGCTAAGGCAGATGTGGGTATCTTTTGCTTTTACATGCTTGTTTTTTCTAAACCACCCTTTCTGACTGTGACCATAAAATCAAATGGCCTCCACTGTGCATCATACTCTGCTCTCCTTCCATTCCAAATACCCCCCATCACACTTCTCAGGACAAATCTGCTATTTTAAGATTTTTTTTTTTTTTTTTGTCTTTTGAGTACCACACCCGCGGCATATGGAGGTTCCCAGGCTAGGGGTCGAATCAGAACTGTAGCTACCAGCCTACACCACAGCCACAGCAACGCCAGATCAGAGTCCCTTCTGTGACCTACACCACAGCTCAGGGCAACGCCAGATCCTTAACCCACTGAGCGAGGCCAGGGATCAAACCCACAACCTCATGGTTCCTAGTCGGATTCGTTTCCGCTGTGCCACAACGGGAACTCCAAGAATTTTTTAATGTAAGGGTGGCCACTATCTTACATTCAATGTAATTGGGGGATGGGCATTGCTATTGACTCATCACTCCATTCATATGCATGCTCAGTATGCTTCTCCTGGAATTTCCCTCCCAATTTTTACTCTATAATTCTATATCAGTCAAGAAGTCTGGTTTGAGGTGGTGGATGCATGATTTCTCCATTTTCTTTGTGTTTGCTTGCTTGCTTATTTTTCTTCCAGGTCTCTTTTGGAAAGCTGAGGATGTTGAGCTCTACATAAAGTAGAATAGCTTGTGAGTTGTATTCAACAGATACACCCATCTATGACATAGCACAACTCTCCTAAAAATATCATTATTCTGGGTCTCATTTGGCAAATATAAGGAAAACAAAGGTAATAAATGCAACTCTCTATCGCAGCTATGTGACTGTGGCCCTTTAGTGTTCAAGAATTTGAATTTTCCTTACATAAATGCTGAACTAATTTTTGGTTATAAATTGTATCAACTTAATACATCTCTTTACTCACCTCCAGTATTTAACTCTTGCCTACCTCATGGACATATTTGCTGAAGATAATAATGGCTAACCTTGACATAGCACTTAACATTTTATTTGGTTTTTCCAACATATTTTTAGGATAGGAACTATTATGAAATCCATTTTTTTCATAAACAGAAAAACTAAAGTTTAGTACATCAAGATAACTTGGCCAGGTACACCAACAGCAACTTGTAGTTAGCATTTGGAATCATGTCTTTTACTTTACTTTAAAATACCCCATAAGACATCATTTTTTTTCTGTCAGAATACAAAAATAATGGAGAATAAATTTCAGTCAGAGCAAGAGAGACAATATGTGCATCTGTATTGGAAAGAAAGTAGTAACACATAATTCACAGATGATGTCATTGTGAGGAAAAACCCAAGAAAATCTATTAGAAATCTACTAATATTAATAAAATAAGTTAGCAAGAGGACAGCATACAAGCTCAGTATACAGAAATTCACTATATTTCTATATACCAAATCATATATGAAAAAGTTTTAAGTACTGTTTACAACAGTATCAAATATATGAGATATATTTGGCCAAGTCTGAAAAAAGATGTTAAAGACATGTACCCTGAAATTTATAAAGCTTTACAGAGAGGAAGTAAATATCTACATAAAAGTAGAGATATACTGTCTGTAGATTAGAAAACCCAGTATCACTGAGATGTAAATTTGCCCCAAGTTGATGAAAAAAATTTACATCATTCTATCTAAATCCCAGCAGGCATTTTGTGAAACTTGACAAACTAATTGAAAATTAATGTGGAAATGCAAAAGAACTACATTAGCCAAAATAAAGTAGTAAAATGAAGAACAATGTTGGAAAACTAAAACTGCCTAATGTTAAGTGTTATTATAAAGATATAGTAATTGAGACATTTTTAACATTGGCAAATAAATAGATAAAAGGATAGAATAGAATGTCTGGAAATAGACATACACATATTTGGACAACTGATTTTTTAAAAGGTGCAAAGTGAATTCAGTGGAGAAAGAACAGCTTTCATCAGAAGATACTCAAAAAATTGGATAAGCACATGCAAACAAAAGGAAACAAAACAAAGCAAATATCCATAACCTACACCGTATGTAATCGTTAACTGCAAATGAATCATTGGACTAAATATAAAACTTTTAAAAAGCATAAATCTTCTAGCAGAAAAAAATACAAAAACTTTTATGACTTTGAGTTAGTAAAGAATTCTCAAAATGATAAGAAAAACACATAAGAGAAAAAATGATAAATTAGATTTCGAAATTAAAAGTTTCTGCTCCTCAGAGTTCCCATCGTGGCTCAGTGGTTAACGAATCTGACTAGGAACCATGGGGATGCGGGTTCGATCCCTGGCCTCGCTCAGTGGGTTAAGGATCCAGCTTTGCCATAAGCTGTGGTGTATGTCACAGATGCGGTTAGGATTCTGCATTGCTGTGGCCGTGGCATAGGCTGACGGCGACAGCTCCGATTAGACCCCTAGCCTGGGAACTTCCATATGCCACGGGGGCAGCCCTAGAAAAGGCAAAAAGACCAAAAAAAAAAAGTTTCTGCTCCTCAAAAGATGCTATTTAGTGAATAAAAGATAAACCACAGACCAGTACAAAAGATTTATAAAATATATATGTGATAAAGGACTTGTATTTAGAATCTATAAAGAACACTTAAGACTTAAAAAGTGAGGGAAAAAAAACTGTGCAAAATATCTGAATAGACACTTTAGTAAAGCATCAGTGGTTGCCTAAGCATGGGATAGAAATTACACAGAAGCACAAAGAAATTTTTGGGAGTGATAAATATGTTTATTACCAATTGTAGTGATGACTTCAAGGGAGTATACATATAAAGTTGTCAAATTGTACAATTTAAATGCATGAAGTTTGCTATATGTAAATTTTATTCCAGTACAGCTGTTAAAAAAGAAAATGTCCAAATTCACAATTTGGAGGACTTGAACAGAAGGGGAAATTCTTAAATGACTCTAGATGCTATATTTTTATCCTAAGCCAATATTTAAATGTTTTCTTCATGTAACATTACTTATATTTTTATGTCTTGTGTTGAACAGAATTTGGTTTCTGACTTGAAAGATCAATGAAGAGAATTATTATAGCTCTTTTCAGGGAAAGATGAGTCTATTTTTAGTTCAAAAGTAGCTTCAGGGACCTAAGAGTAACCTATCCCAGTGACACCTTACACACTGATAGGGAAACTGATCTGATGGATGTCAGAAACAGGAGGAATCATGTTGGATGAAGGCTGCCACTAGCATGATTTATTTGGGGAAAAAATAAGCTTCACCTTCAGCAGTTGCTAGTGTATTGAGCACTATGGGAAGAATATAAGTAGTTAGAATAGTTAACACTGATTTATAGGTATCTTCTCTATGAAGGAAGACAGGTTCTCTCTACTACAAAAAAGAAATACTGTAAACTCAGAAGCTATTTCAGCAACTGGAGTGAATTAAGTAGAAAATACTTTCTACCGGTTCTTATATAAGGTAAGGAAGACTACTTACAACATATGATGGGCAGAAATTTTTAATAGTAATACTACATGAAGAACAAAAGTCCATTAAAAAAAAGATGAACAACCAAACAAGAAAAAGCATATACATTATATGATTTCAATTAAACAATAAATACAAGGAGCCAATAATGTATGAAAAATTCTAAATCTCAATACATATCAATACAATAATTATATACTCTTTTCTCCTATCAGTTTAGCAAAGGTGAGCATTGCACACTTGCACTGGCTCACACACACACACACACACACACACATTCAGCATTGACATCAACTGCAATGATCCTTTGTCCCACGGTTACACTCCCCTTCCCACTGTGCTGTTTAGTTCTGCTGCGTGGCTGTCCTTTATTGGACTTCTTGCCACTATCATGAATGGTAGCCACTGTATCCTGAATCATTTTTTACTAGAATCTGGGGAGTGTTCAATCATGAGGAAATCTAGCTTGAAAGTCTCCCTCATTCCTTGATTCTTAAACTCGGGAACATGATGGTTCAAAGTTCTTTATTTTTTTTATTTTTATTTTTTTGTTTGTTTCTTTAGGGCCACACTCACAGCATGTATAGGTTCCCAGGCTAGGAGTTGAATCAGAACCGTAGCTGAAGACCTACGTCACAGCCACAGCAATGCCAGATCTGAGCCATGTCTCTGACCTATGCCACAGCTCATGGCAATGCCAGATCCTTAACCCACTGAATGAGGCCAGAGACTGAACCTGTGCCCTCATGGTTACTAGTCAGATTTGTTTCCACTGAGCCATGATGGAAACTCCCAAAGTTCTCTATTTTTTAGTGGAGGAACATTGCCAGAAAATAAACATTGCCATTTTTAAATGATTATAAAAGAGTCTTATTCTTTATTACAACTTGCCAGACTTTGGGCAAAGATATGAGTGCTCTATGTCCACTATGAAATAAAATAGAGGCTGGAATGGGATTTTGACATGAGCCAAAAATAGTGTTAAACATTTTGATTGGTGTTGTATCTTACTTATTACTGTCACTGACAAGATAAATTCTACATACTATTTTTGGCTCATGTAGTAATGATAACATATTCTACTTTCTAAGCAGGTAAAACAATAGGATGGCTTATGCCATAATCTACTTTTTCTCACTTTCTGCTGATTGAGCGGGCTTTGATTTTACAAGTGAAAATGCACTGTGTCTTTAGTTAAAAAGATGGAAGTTTAGATGTCAGAAAGCATAAGATTATCAAATGCTGTTCTAGTTAATCTTGAGGGTAGTTCAAAAATCTTTCCATTCCCATGTATTTCTGATAATTTCTAAGAAATTTTGCTCTTGAGATTCAACACAAATGTTATTTCAGTTGAAAATTAGTCTCTATTACATACTAATTCTTTCTCATTAACTTGTCATTCCGTAGTCAACCAGTACCCAGTTATTATTTTGTGCTGCTAATTGGACACTAGACTATAAGTTATAATTCATATTTTTATTACTTGTTACACATTTAGACATACTTGAGTTTTTACCAGCTTCAAAGTAATTTTGTAAATGAAAATAAAGATGAAAACTCCAAACAGTTCTAAAATAAAGATTTTCCATATTTTTTTGTAAATTAGCTTAAGTAATTTAAAACATATTTTGGTGAATCTGTTAAGAGAGTAATAGCAACTTATTGCTACATGCAGTGTTTACTAACACTGAAGTCCACAGTGTTTTCCATTAGTTTCCAGAGAATATCAAAGCTCCGAAAAATCAGGGCTACCCACTAACATTAAGTTAGGGAAAGACTAACAGGGGAGAGAAAAAGCATATAAGTATATAAGAAGAATAGCAGTATTCAAGAGTAAAAATCTGGAGTGGCTGTCTTCATCTCCTTCCCCATTTCCATCATCTTTACAAATATATCAGATTGTTGCAGACTTTTCTTAAGGTGCAAAGAATGCTATCATGGAGAATTGTGAACTATTGTTAGTTGATTATCAGAGTGATAAAGGGGTGATTTCAGATGATTGAATAAAAGGGTGTTAAAGACTTTTGTAGAATAGGGACCCTCAAATACTGATTCTGGAATACAGACCAGGATGGTGACATCATGGATACTGGGGAAGTTGCAAGAAATGTAGATTCCTCAGACTTAGTCTAAAATATTTTGATTAAGAAAGACTACGGTAGGCCCCATGGATTTCTTTCTTTTTTTTTTTTTTTTTTTCTTTTTGCCTTTTCTAGGGCCATACCCGTGGCATATGGAGGTTCCCAGGTTAGGGGGTCTAATCGGAGCTGTAGCCGCCGGCCTATACCACAGCCACAGCAATGTGGGATCCGAGCCGCCTCTGCGACCTACACCACAGCTCCCGGCAACGCCGGATCCTTAACCCACTGAGCAAGGCCAGGGACCGAACCTGCAACCTCACGGTTCCTAGTCGGATTCGTTAATCACTGCACCATGGCAGGAACTCCTCTCTCTTTTTTTAACCCCTTTTCTCTTCTTGTTTGTTTTATGTGCCAGAAATAACCCTGAAGTGACCAGAAGGAAATCCACAGCCTACTACCTCAAGGAAAGGATTCCTTCACAAGGGCTGACTCCTTTTCTGTGATGGTGTGTCCAAACAGCAGCTGATCCACCATTTGTTCTCCCAGTGGAGCCCGCCACTACACACACTTCTCAGTGTTTTCACAATGCCCTAGGAAAGTTCTGTCTTTGTATTTACAAATCTGAATTTTGATTAGTGTGTGCATGTATCCTTCCAAATAGCATTGTAGAACCTTTAAATCAGGGACCGTGCTCTTTCATGCTTTATTCCCGGTACAGTGCTTGAGTACACAATAGGTACTCAAAAATGATAATTGATGAGAACTTGGGTATATAAAAAAATAATTAAGAGGGAAAAAATTTGTGAAGACAGTTCATCCAGATTTTAGACCAGGACTACATGCCCACAGTCAATTATCAATCACTTAACACATACTTGATAATTGTTTAGGGGCAGATACATCAGTGTTCCTAGAGAAAGTCTCAGATCACTGAATAACGGGATGATTTTCCTAAAGTATTTGCAGCCCTGAGGAGTAACCTAATTCAGCCTGAAAGCCAACTCCATAGAACAAGCCTGGCTGAAAAGCTAGATGACAATGAAAGAGTATATAGAAATATAGCATTGCAACATTCTACTCAGAGTTATTTAAATCCTCTTTTGAGTATATCTGCCTCCGTGTTGGGACCTTATAAGTGAAAGAAGATGTAGCCTAACTGGAAATGTGGAGGAAATCAATTGAGTCCCTTTAACACAATATGTATTTATCAATGCCCTATTGTGTGTAAGGAGTGTAAGTGATTGATTGAAAGATTGAGAATAAGGGAAAAGCTAAAGAAACCTGGTTACCTTACAGGAAGCCAGATTGACCTCAGAGTTGGGGAACTGAAGTAACAGATATCAAGTCTCTGGAAGGATGCCATTTGTAAGCAGGACCCACACGAATTTCTACAAAAGACAAATGAAAAGAAAGAGGGTTTTAGCAGGAGGGATTTTAGCTTAGAATAACCTTCCAGGAGTCCTTTACCAAACAGGCGAGGATGGCTATTTCTCAAGAGATGTTTTTTAAGGTTAAGGTAACTCCTTAGCTGCAATCCTTTCAATAAGTAAAAGGCTAGATGCCTGGAGCTCCCTTCTGGCTGTTTAATTCTGTTTTAGCTCCTTTTTATGCCTCTCCTTCAGTGACCGTAATTCCTCTCATCAATTTAAAGTTTAAAGCATTTACAGGAAACATGTATCTATTTACAAAGATGAGAAATTCAAAACTTCTCCAGGCAAATCTGTTTTTGAGAAAATCCCCATTTTAAGTGACCTCAAGAGTTTCTTCAGAGTAGGCTCAGCCATTAAAAGATGAAGTTTCATAGGGTTTATTTAGCTTTGAAGGCGATGATATGAAATACAAAAACAGACCTCCCTTTTATAGTGTACACAAGCATTGTCTTTCTGTGAAAAAAGAAAAAAAAAATTGGCCAATAATTGACAGGCTCCAGAGGTAAAAAATAGTTCAAAGAACCGTCTTAAGTGTTATCACTGAACTCTGATTAAAAACTCTCATAGACTTTATCTGTAGATACCTACACTTAGTCTTAAATAGCCAGAGTTGGAAGTGACAGTCAATGCTAAAGCCTGATCCTTCTCCCTTCATGTTGAGGGTTCCTACAGCATTAGATTCCCTCAAATGCAACCAGTGTCTAGCTGCTTCTGGGAAATTCATATACATAGTGTAGCTAAATTCATGTACTCCTTCCCACCTCTCCTGATGATGCCCTGGACGACAAGGGGCAGTGAGTGTCTAGCACTCTTGCTTTGCCTGATGATAATATGCACTTACCATGCTATGGAATGGACACTGGAATTCTCAGAGAGGTAGAGTGAGGAGTATTTGACGAACCATTGCCATTTTCCATCAAGCAGGTACCGTAGGCACAAGATGATGCCATTCGCTTGAACTTTTTTTTTTTTTTTTTTTTTTTTTGCTTTTTAGGGCCTCACCTGCAGCATATGGAAGTTCCCAGGCTGGGGTTGAATGAGAGCTGCTGCTGCCAGCCACAGCCACAGCAATGCAGGATCTGAGCTGCATCTGCAACCTTACACTACAGCTCAAGGAAATGCTAGATCCTTAACCCCCAGAGGGAGGTCAGGGATCAACCCACATCCTCATGATTACTAGTCAGGTTCATTACCACTGAGCCACAATGGGAACTCCCACTTGAACTTTTTAAATTTTTATATATATATTAGGTCCAAATAGTCAATGTTATTGTTTTTGTATAATTTACACAGCTTTTGTACCTATATAATCTGATAACTCTCAAAACAACCCAGTAAGTTAAATGGAGCAGGTTATTACTACATTAAAAAACTGTGGTCTTCCTCCTGTGCCAAGATTCTGTAGATCGTGAATTCCTATTTACACCTTTCTTCTTTGATCATTTGTTCACAAACTTGACTGTGCTAATGAACCATACATAAACATTCACTTGTGTGCATGCACACACACACACACACACTCACACAGATTGTCAAATCCCATCCAGCTTTAGGAACTGTGGTGCATTATGTTCAGGAAAGGGCACCATTCAGGTTGTTCTGATATGCTGCCAAGTTTAGAATCTAAGTCCTGGGTCAATGCTTCTGAACAATGGTTACACATTAGTGGAACCTGCAAATTATTAGTACGTTCTAACCCTAGGAAAAAAGTAAGCAAATCAGGGTCCATGGGGGTGAGGGACAAAGCATGAGTGTGTTTTTACAGGTGATTCCAGGATACAGGCAGAGTTTGTGATCACTGGACCAAAGAGGCAACTCTCAAATTTGAATGTACAAGAAACATTTGGGAAGCTTGTTAAAATGCAGATTTTGACTCAGTAGATCTGGAGTAGAGCCAGAGATTCTGCATTCCACATTACTAATCAGCTTCCCAGAGATGCTGGAGGACCATACTTTGAGAAGTTTTAACATAGAGAAGAAATGACTACCAGTCCTAGTTGCTCAGAAAATTCATTGCAAACTTCACCACAGAGAGGGCCATTCACACTCAAGGCTTGGACTCCAATAGTATCTCCTGCCGCTGAGCCACAGAGAGACTGTGTTATTCACACTGGCATTGTCATACTTGCAAGTCCTCTGTCCAGTCATCTCCTCCTTCACCTCCTGGCAAGTTTCTAATGATCCTCGCCATTCTGCTCAGGTAATGTGTCCTCTGAAGATCCTTCCAGTGACAACTCAAGAGTAGGCTGCTCTATTTCCAGGGCACCATGAACCCTCTACCTGCTTGTGAGCAACTTGAAAGCAGGGATTGTGCCTGAATGACCTTTGTATTCCTAATATCTTTTATATTGCCTAGTAGATAATAATTATTCAATAAATGTGTGGAGCACAGCTCTTACGACATGTAGCCAATTTTCATCTCTCAACAAATCTTCAAACTCTTTGAAAGTAAAGCCTATATCTTTTTACATATATGTTCCCAGTGCCTCGTAGGCACTTCATAAATTTACAATATATATGATGAAATAATTAATGCCTTGTTACTTACAAAGAATATCACCATGTTACAGAACCATGAAATAACTAATGTTAAGACATTTTAATTTTTCGATAATTTTAACTTGTATTCACCATTCTCCAGGGGGGAACACTGAGAAATGTGTAGCTATAGATATAATAGATACATACATACATACGTGTGTATACATTATACAATGTATTACATATGTTTATTATATATGTATTTATTATTTATATATATATATATATCTGTCTGAGTGATTAATATCTTGAAATATATAAGTCTGAGTCTGATTAGTATTTTGAAAGATTTTTAATTAAGAAGAAATGATAAAATTTTGTTTCTAGTGGGCTCAATACCCATTTTTCCTGTCTTCCCCCTACTAATAATATTTATATGTTTATATCATCTCCTTCCCTGCTCACACTAAATATATATGTTTGAGGTATGGCTGTGATTGTATCTGATGTAAGCACATGGCAGTGCTTTGGAGTAACTATAAAATTGTTTGTTTTGATTCTTTCTAAGCCTTCTGTGTAACCATTTATGCAGACTGTCCTGACACTGCAGGCAGTGCTGGTCCAATGTCAGTGCGAGAAAATAAGGCATAAAAGAATCTCCTGAAGAGGCCCGTTTATAGTTCGTGCAGATTATTGTGTGTTTTTTATTTCCATTTTTAATGCTTTGATGAATTGCAGGACTCGTTCTGTATTGTTTCCTAACACAGTTAACAGTGAAATATCAGCCCCTTCTCTTCTTAACTCACTTGCAGGAGATTTCATTAGGAGAAAGACTCAGTGATGAGCTTAGGAGGAACTATACCACTGGCTGGGCCTAGTAACTGAGAGCATGGGTGATGAAATTAAAAAATATATGCTTTTAAACCTGCTTTTACCACTAGTTCAGCATGGCATTGAACTAGTATAACACTGGACAAATCACTTACTTGCTCTTGACCTTCTGTTTACTCATCTCCAAAATGGAAATAAAAATAGTTGTATTTCATGGCATTATGAACTTTGGAATTAATTCATGCCTAAGGCAGTGACTGGCATATATAAAAGTATGCATTAGCATTACATATTATTATGTTTATTTTATTATTCTTTCTAGTATTTTATTTCTGAGCATTTCATGTCTATGGTAATTTTTTTATCAGCAGCAAGATAGGATAATGATTATACTTAACTAGCTCATGTATTGTCAAGCAATTAATTAATTGGTGTATTGATGTTGATTGTTTGTTTTGACTGATTTCAAGAAAGAAATCAAATTCAGGAAAAGTAATCTAATTTCTCATCCAGTTGATACCAAAAGACTGGATTGATTCCTTTTTTTTTTTCCAGTGAGTGGCTTAATTTAGGTATCAGAGTCGTATGAGAGATGAAGCCATATAAGTAGGCCTATATCTCACCACAAAGTGTGGTAAAATCAGTCCTTCTGTTAACACTCAGAGAGGCAGTTGGTGATGTTGGAATGAGGAGGGAAAATGTCAAGAACATTGACATCAGGCTGATCTGGGTTTGAAGGTCACTTGTATCCCTTCAATGGCTGAGGAAATGAATTACTTTGAAACAGAGGTTTCCGTGCCTTGGTATTGTGAATAGTACTGCAGTGAACATTCAGGTGCATGTTTCTTTTCAAAGGGAAGTTTTGTCCAGGTATGTGCCCAAGAGTGGGATTGCTGGGTCATATGGTAGTTCTATGTATAGTTTTCTAAGATACCTCCATACTGTTCTCCATAGTGTTTGTACCAGCTTACATTTCCACTAACAGTGCAGGAGGGTTCCCTTTTCTCCACACCCCCTCCAGCATTTGTTATTTGAGGACTTATGAATGATGGCCATTCTGACTGGTGTGAGGTTTTAATTTGCATTTCTCTAATAATCAGTAATGTTGAGCATTTTTTCATGTACTTGTTGGCCATCTATATATCTTCCTTGAAGAAATGTCTATTCAGGTCTTGCCCATTTTCCCTTTGGGTTGTTGACTTTTTTTGCTATTGAGTTGTATAAGTTGTTTGTATATTTTAGAGATGAAGCCCTTGTCAGTTGCATCATTTGAAACTATTTTCTCCCATTCTGTAAGTTGTCCATCGACAGAAGATTGGATTAAGAAGATGTGGTATATGTACACAATGGAATACTACTCAGCCATAAAAAAGAACAAAATAATGCTATCTGCAGCAACATGGACGGAACTAGAGACTCTTATACTGAGTGAAGCAAGTCAGAAACAGAAAGACAAATACCATATTATATCACTTATATATGGAATCTAATATAGGGTACAAAGGAACCTCTCCACAGAAAAGAAACTCATGGACTTGGAGAACAGACTTGTGGTTGCCAAGGGGGAGGGAGTGAGATGGCTTGGGAGCTTGGGGTTAAAAGATGCAGACTATTGCCTTTGGAATGGATTAGCAGTGAGATCCTGCTGTGTAGCACTGGGAACTATGTCTAGTCACTTATGATGGAGCATGATAATGTGAGAAAAAAGAATATATACATATTAAAAAAAGACATCATTGTTGGATTGTTTTGTCCTTAGGTTTTCTTCATTTTCTTTGTCCTGGAGGATTTAAGTAATAGTACATAGGCAGTTTATAGGGGGTAACCTCAGAAAAATTAATCAAATAATACCCCACTCTTTAAAACATATTTATAAATGTATCCTAAATGAATGCATAAGTATTCTTAACAATAAATATTATTACTCATACTTAAAAAAGAAAAGAAACAGAGGATTCTCAGTGTTTTCAAAGGGACTGTTATCACATTTTTTATTTCTGTGTAGATTGTTAAGATAATTTCTCTCTGTAGATAATTAGGCAAAAGAGATGAAGGAGACAAAGCCAGGATGTGAGATCGTATGAGAGGAGAAAAGTAGGTTTTAGGGGAGAGAATTCTGGGTGATGCCATGTGGGGTTTGTTCTAGTAGTTTCCCTTCATAGCCACATTTCTTCTTGATGGTGGGATAAATTACAAAACTCCTCTTGAAGCCTAGGGCTACCAACTTCTCCATCTTCTAATAATTCTTAATTGATATTTTATTTAGGTTCTTTTTTAAAACTGGAAACATCATCTATTCCTTTTGTCAAATTATTTATTTATTTATTAGTTTGTATTATAAAGATGGCCTTTTTCTTTTTTTAAAGTTTTATGAAGTATAATTGATTTACAAGGTTGTGATGATTTCTGCTGTACAGCAAAGTGATTCATTTATAAATATACATACATCCACTCTCAGATCCTTTTCCCACATAGATTATCAGAGAATATTGGGTAGAGAACCTTGGAAATCTTTATTTCTAGAGATAACTAACATGAGTAACCTTCACTAGCTTATTTCTACAATAGCTCCAAGGCTTTTTAAAAATGGAAATTAAAATGCTCTACAATGAGACTCTACTCTGGAAAGCAAATTGTTTGAGGAGAGCGTGTTTCTTAAAGCAAACAAATGATAGGAGAATGCTAATCGGCTTCTCTATGTTGTTTCAGAGAGCATGGCATTTTATTTGACTCTTGCAAAAAAAAAAAAAAACCTGGATAAAGTAAATTAACAGTTTCTTCTCTTTTCAAAATTAGATTTTAATGGCTTATTTGAATTTCAGTTTCCTTATGTCTAATTTTAGTTAGCATTATCACCCTGGATCCTAGTAATATATTTTAGCCAAAATTTGAATACAGTTGAAAAAGCTGTAATGGAACATGTTGGATATCCTGGTTGCTAAAGTCAGTCAAAACCAATAGTTTCAATTAGAAGTTATTTTAAGCCCTTTATTTTTCAAGAGTTAGTCCAAGCTTGCTAGAACTTAATTGGGATGCTTAAAAGTTGCATTTATTTCTGTTTTTTATACCAGCGTTTCTCAATGTATGGTCTACTTTCTATTTCATAACATTACTTGGTAATGTTTATCTTAAAAAAAAAATCTGAGATTCTCAGGCTTCATTCAAAACTTACTTACTCGGAATATCTGGAGATGGAGCCAAGGAATCCATATTTTAAAAAAGGCAACTTATGTAACTCTTAAGCACACAAAAATTTGATTTCACCGCCACTATAAAGGATTAATGGAGAGGCTTGTAGCCATTAAATGAGCTGTTTTAGTGAGAAGGCAGGATGAAAATGGACAAGGGAAATTCAGGCTGGATTATCAGTGTATGAATGATGGAAGGTTAATGGCCATTTTCTTCCTTTTCATTTCAAAATCTTTTATTGTTTGTTTGTTTGTTTATTTATTTATTGTCTTTTTAGGGTCACACCCATGACATATGGAAGTTCCCAGCCTAAGGGTCAAATTGGAGCTGTAGCCAATGGCCTATACCACAGCCACAGCAGTATGGGATCCAAACTCAGAGCAATGCTGGATCCTAACTCACTGAGTGGGGCCAGGGATCGAACCTGTGTCTTCACAGATACTAGTCAGGTTCATTAGTGCTGAGCCACAATGGGAACTCCTGAAAATCTTTTATTTTGTATGAACAACTGGTATTCATTAAAATACTTAAAATTTACAGTCACTACTTAATAAAAATATGAATGCAAAAAGGAGAATGTTTAAAGAGGATGAATGGATTGGTGTACACATCCATAGGAGACAACAAAGCTGTTAACAAAGTTGATATGAAAGGCAGATTCAAGGAATGGAACAGTGTCATTTCCATCTCCTGTTACAGATTTATTCCCTCGCCTATTGAAAAAAATCTCAAAGTCAAGGTTAGTTCCAGCTGATTTATCCCCATCTGTTTATAATGATTTGTTAAAATGATATATTAAAAGGGAACAAACGCTTTTGACAAACATACAAACCCTAAATTTTATTGTTTACTGCAAATAGAACTCTAGAATCTTCAAAATTTGGATTGAAATAGCCTCCTTCATTTTGTGAAAGAGCTCTTATCAATAACCTCCTTTGGGGGAAATCTTCCTTCTATCTCAGTTTTGCTTACATTTAATTAAGAAGTTTGCCCGCATTCTCTAAATATTTTCTCCTAAGAAAGGGAGAAAATAAAAGAATTACCTTTCAATTTTTGATATACACTAGTGGTAAAATATTTGATAAAAAGCCAACTTGAGACGATAAATAATTCATGCAGTCTATTGGTAATTGGTGATGTGAAATGGGAGCCACATAAATGAAATGTATCTCTTTGCTATCATTTGCCCAATGTAATATATTTTATAGACACTAATGATACACAAACAGTAAAGTTTAATGATGTTTTGAATGCTGATTATACCTAAAAGATGCTTCAAGTCATACAAATATTCCAGAAGTGATCACACAGTGAGCTATTTGTTGAAATAAACATTACAGGATGACTTAAGGTCAATTTAATTAAATATATATGGAAATCTTTTTGTAGTTGCATGTGTCTAGCTATTGCTCAGTCATTTAAATCTGTTTACTTCCCAAATAATCGGTTCTAGAAAAATAGTAAAGTGCAGTGTGTCACCAATTAGTGCAACTGTTCCTCATAGTTAATTAACCTTTGATTCAATCAAAGGGCACACCAGCAAGTTTCCATTTATTTGGTGGGTGTTGCTGCTATTTCGCAGCAACCCTGTTAGGACTTAAAATCTTCTAAGCAGTTCTTGAACAAGGTATATCGGAGAGAGGTCAGTTTATTAGAGTAAAAGTAGATGAAATGGATTAATTAATGAAATTAATGACACCTGAAATAATGTCACTTTTTCCTTAAACATTTAATTTATTTAGAGCATTTTTATAGTCAATTCAACATTTAGGAAGTTTTTGTTATGGCTCAAATTCCCGCTACTGTTTCATAGAAAAATAGTGACTATATAAGATATAGTAAGTTTTAGAAAAGGCCAGATGATTATGCCATGTCCATAACTAGAGTATTTTTATTTATCCATCTGGTCTGAGCTAAGTCATAACCTTGTGAAGTAAAGATTGTTAGATCCAACATAGCAAGAAAATGTCCACTTTTAATCAGTAAGAGTGAATGACGCTGCTTCACTGAACAGATCTGGGCAGGTTGCTCGTAACACTCAGGGTATTGTCATCCAGCTGCAGTTACAGTGACAAACTGAATAGGAAGTGGGATTTCAAAAGCCTTTCACCAGATGGGAGATTTTATTTATTCCCAGCAACCAGATGCCACCAAGTTCTCTTTCTGATGAGACTGTTTGCTTAGTTTACAAAGAGAGGTGGTGGATGCTCTAGGGCAGGCTTACTGAGAATTTCAACCTCCAGTTGAACAAAGGAGCCTCACTTACTAACAAGTAATTAGCACACAAGCAGCTGTGTGTGTGTACCGTGGCTCTCCAGCGTTGATAGTGGAAGTGCAGAGATGAAGTGGGGAACACCTTACCAGGTCTCATCTGCTTGACTCTGGAGCCAACTTAGGGCCCAAAATGTGACCCCAGCATAGGGTACAGCTGAAAGAGGATTATTCAGTCCACAGTGGCCCTAATCCTAGGATCCCTATGCCTTGGTATCAAGTCCTGATCAGAAGTACTGGAATTCAGCTCAACTGTAGGAATGGCAACACGATTTGTCTGAGAGCCATCCCTTCCTGGATGGGCTACGGAATTGGAGGCCTCCGGTGTTCTCTCAGAGGAATTCTACAGGAGTCATCTCAGAGCTTGAATGGCACCTCTACCCTCCTCTACCAATGAAAGAAATGCTCTGGAGAACGACATGTAGAACAGATCAAAGCAGTGTAGCTCAGGGCCTGGAATTGCCCCAAATATCCCAGCACTTCAAAATATATCAGCTATGCCTTGTCCTAATGCACAGGATACTGCCAAGCAGGTCATCCCCAGCCAGACCCCCATGCATGTCATCAAATCACATAATCCATGTTCCTTGTCTCAAGCAAAGCCACCTGATTTCTCTACACCTCCATGTCCATCTATGAGACTGATTCCTTATTAACCTGTGTCCCATTACTCACAGATCCACACATTATAAATAATCAGAAAAAGTAACCTTTTTCAGTAATTTAGACTTTGAGGCATATGTTGGCATCTAGCATTATTTCTCTCACTACATCTGTACATTCAAATATGCCCACAGGGGACATAGAGTTTAACTATATGTAGCAAGCTTAGCACACTTGCATGAGAATTACTCTAAAAGAAGAAGCTTTGTGGAATAGAGAGCATCATAGCCTTGTTGCATTAAGGGTAACAAAAGCGGCTCATGTTTTACTACTGTAGAAGGCTGTGGAGTCAGCCAGATCTCTGTGTGTCAGTTGTATTACTCCCTGGAAAGTCACTAAACCTCTCCAAGCTTTCGCTTCTCATGTCTGAAATGGAGAACGTAAATAGTGTCTAAACGTTGAGTGCTATGAGATTACATAAATATGTATGTCAAACCTTTAGCATAGTAGCTAACATATTCAGTGCTTATAAGTGTTTACCTTTTTAAATATTACTAAATTTATTATTATCAATAACCCAATTCTATAGTTTCAGTTTATAGGCTAGAAACTGTATTAATTTCCTAAGGCTGCTATAATAAGTTACTGCAAATTTAATAACTTAAAACATAATGAATTTACCTTCTTACAGTTCTGGAGCTCAGAAGTCCAAATTCTGTCTGAGTGGGCTAAAGTCAAGGTGTCTGCATGGCTGGTTCCTTCTGGAGGCTCTAGAAGAGAAACCATTTCCTTGCTTTTCCAGCTTCTAGAATCAGACTGGATATCTTGGCTGGTGGTCTCTTTATCCTCGAAGGCAGAAGTGTAGCATCTTTTAATCTCAATCTCTCTCTCTCTCTCTCTCTCTCTCTCTCTCTCTCTCTCTCTCTCTCTCTCTTTCTCTATCTGTCTATCTGAATATCTATCATCTCTTTTCAAGCCGTTTTTTTCCCTCTCTCATTGTCACTTCACTTTCTCTGTCTTTGACCTTGCTGCCTTCCTCTTGTAAAATCCTTGTGATTCTATTCAGCCCACAGAATAATCTCCTCATCTCTAGATCTACCAAGTACCTTTTGCATTTACAGTTTTCCAGGATGAGGACCTTGACATCTTAGGGTATGGTTATTCATCCCACCATAATAACTGCCACAAAAGTGTTTAAATGACTTACCAGAGTCACACAACCAGCCAGTGATGGTGACCCATGTCTCAAGCCTCCCAACTAAGTTTTTATTCTGATTTAGTTTCCTGTTTCTCATCTCAGATTTAATCTTGTTTTATTTTGAAAACAAGTTCATATACTCTTACTTATTATTTTTAATTAACACAAGTAACATATGTGTATAATTTTATTATGAAAAAATGCAGACATTCCTTTTCTCCCATTCTTTCACCAGATGTAACCACCCTAATGGGTTCATGGCCAACCTTCTGGTATCCTTCAGTGTATTTATATAATTTTTGCATTTTATATAAATGTATGTAAATGCCCATTTATCCTTCTTGGTCTTTTATTTTTTATATAAATAGGATCTTCCCATAAATATTACTCTGTGTCTGTTTTCCCCACTTTTCAGTGTCATTTGTAACAGGGAATATGGGATTCCACTGAGGATGTGTATCTGATTTTCAGTTATTGTTTTGCAGATAGACATTACTTTTTTTTTTTACAATTTCTTCAATGAGTATTTATTTATTTATTTTTATTATAGATGGTTAACAGTGTTCTGTTAATTTTCTACTGTACAGCATAGTGACCCAGTTACGAATTCAAGTATACATTCTTTTTTCTCACATTATCATGCTCCATCACAAGTGTCTAGACATAGTTCCCAGTGCTACACAGCAGGATCTCATTGCCTATCCATTCCAAAGGCAATAGTCTGCATTTATTAACCCCAAATTCCCAATCTATCCCACTCCCTCCCCTCCCCACTTGGCAACAAGTCTGTTCTCTAAGTCCATGAGTTTCTTTTCTGTGGAAAGGTTCCTTTGTGACCTATATGAGATTCCAGATATAAGTGATATCATATATGGTATTTGTCTTTCTGTTTCTGACTTACTTCACTCAGTATGAGAGTCTCTAGTTCCGTCCATGTTGCTGCAGATGGCATTATTTTGTTCTTTTTTATGGCTGAGTAGTATTCCATTATGTATATATACCACATCTTCCTAATCTAATCATCTGTTGATGGACATTTAGGTTGTTTCCATGCCTTGGCTATTATGAATAGTGCTGCAGTGAACATGTGGGTGCATGTGTCTTTTTCCAAGAAAGTTTTGTCTGGATATATGCCCAAGAGTGGGATTGCTGGGTCATATGGTAGTTCTGCGTATAGTTTTCTAAGGTATCTCACATGTGCACAACACTGCTCACCATAAAGGTGTTGAAGTAATAGCCAAAGCTAGAATAGAAATGTCTGAGTTTATTTTTGTGCACAATGTGAGGGTGTGTTCTACCTTGCACAAAAATAAACTCAGATAGACATTTCTATTCTAGCTTTGGCTATTAGTTCAACACTATGGTGAATAGTGTTGTGCACATGTGAATTTATTTAATGGTAGATTTTTAAAAGAGGAAACGTATGTGTGTGTGTGTGTGTGTGTGTACATGTGCATTTTAATTCCAAAGTCTAAAGTTTTGGAAGTCTAACCAATTTACAACCTAGCCAGTGGTGTATGATGAGAAAGCTTACATCACTGTGTCGTCAGTTGCACATGATATTCTCAATATTAGTCTTAATTTGATAGGAGGAAATTATACTTTATTATGACTTTAATATGTGTCCATTAAATTAGTAATATTGATTAATGAATGTTTCTGTAGAAGGATGACTCAAATATGGCTGTACAAGGTACCCAATAAAGCCTTCCTAACATAACTGGACTAATAGTAAGCTACATGACAAGTCTCTGAGTATATTTCGTATCTTTCCTGTCTGGCCTGACTCCAGATATTATAGTTTATGTAAAGGTCTTCTGCAGTCAACCTCTTGGTCAGTAAAGCATTTATTGAGTATTTATTTTGTATCTGCTCACCTTCTTTGTATATGATTAGTTTACTCACCATCTTCCCTTAATCTAGTCTTATTTGTTAAATAGGCTTGGGATAACTTCATAATTGCTGTCATTGTAGTTCTTATTTTCCCACTATGTTTCATATTGGTTTGGGTTTCTCACTGGTCATTTAAAAGTAATTGAGCTAGTCTACTACATTACACACAGTCTATGATGCCTAAGGTTTTTTACAAATTAGTCTGTTTATATACAAAATAACATCAAGCTGAAACTAATTTATCAATCTACCATGGTTCTCCAGGTGATCAATGATCACTTTTAACACAATTGGAACCAAGCAGCTCAAGAGAATGACACAGAAGACATCTAATTTGCACTTGCTTAATGTTGATAGAAATGCAGTGGAACCCAGTGTCCTTTTCCATCAGTGTCTCTTGAATGGGGTCTTCTGGAAGCTCAACAGCAGTGATTAGGTACACTTGTGGGTATCCTTTGATTACAGTCGTGTTGTCAAGATTCAATTATGTTTCACTGGTAAAACAAGAAATTTCAATTATAACCTGAATTGTTTTAGAGCTGGAGTTTTTAACCACATGAGCAAATTTCTGCTCCTATTATGTTGTGGACGAAAGTTTATACTATAAGCTGTAATTGAACTTCAAATTATATAGAAAAAAGCAAATGATGACCCTGATATTATACTCTTATAAACATTCAAGATTTCATACTGAAGAACTTTATATGGTCAGGAAATACTCTGCAAGGACTTGATCAGTGAGTTGAGATCTAAACAAGAGTAAAGCAGCTCTGTTAGAATGTGGGCTAGAATACTTCCCAAGGGAAATGTCCTAAGAAACAGAAAGGAGTCCAGGTGTGGCCAGAGTCTAGTGAGCACAGATGAGGGTAATCTAAGATGAAGATGGTGAAGATGATGAGACTAACTGGACAAGTGTCTAAGCACAGTGGACTTGATAAAGACTTTTTAAGAGAAGGAGCCATATGATTCTGTCTGGACTTTGAAAGAATCACTTTGGCTACTGTATGAAGAATGGGCCATGAGGATCAGAAACTGAAGCAGAAAAATAAGAAAGGAAGTTGTGCAGGAAAAAGGTGATTGTAGTTGGCCTAGAGTGGCACTGGGGAATTTTGAGGGGTGTGTGTGTGTGTGTGTGTGTGTGTGTGTGTGTGTGTGTGTGTTGGGGGGAGTGGTGGTTGGAGGGAACATAATCAGATTTACATTTATAAATGGGTCAGTATAGCTACTCTCAGGGGCCCAGGTCTTTTGTGAGCAAAAGAAGAGAACTTCCAAGAAGTTTCTTCACCTATCCAGGCAATAGGTAAAAAGTTCTTCATATTGAGGGCAGCTGTGGTTCAGGTGAGCAAAATGATTGAATATAAGATATATTTTGAAGGTGGAATGTCAAATCCTCAGCTCCTAGAACAGCAGTCTTTGAGAGGAGGCTCTTTGTGATTTGCTCAGCTCATTCAACCCCAAGAGACCACATTTGCACAAAAGCCTAGCATGGTCAAAATTCAAATTTGGAGATTCTCTTCAAGCTTGGAATTGCACTTAATCATTACAAGAGCTTTATGAGGCAGGTTTCCTTAATCACCTTGCAAATTACTATACATTATGGATCTTGTTGATTCTATATGAGACATTAAATGTACAAATACCAAGAGAATACAGTATTTATTTTCTATTACTTATCTTTGTTTGATTTAATAGCAGCCTAGAGTTGAACTCTGTTTTGATAAATTCACCAAAGAGTGTGCACATGTTTGGTTCAAAGGCAGAACAGTCTATACCATTTTATTCCATGTGAATTCAAGGCATAAATATGACTTTATTTAAAGCCTCACATCAACTATACTTCAATTTTAAAAATGCCTCACAAAATGTTTTCTACTCACAGAAAGATGCTGCTTTTGTTTCCCAGGTTACAGTTTTCCTGTGTCCTCAGTTCTTGATCTTACTTCAATTATTAAAAATCAAATAATTGGAGTTCCCAATATGGCTCAGCAGCAACAAACCCAACTAATATCCATGAGGATGGGGGTTTGATCCCTGGCCTCGCTCTGTGGGTTAAGAGATCTGGTGTTGCCATGAGCTGTGGTGTAGGTCTCAGACAGCTCAGATCCTATGTTGTCATGACAGTGACATATGCCAGCAGCTGCAGCTCCAATTTGACCCCTAGCCTGGGAACTTCCATATTCCACAGGTACAGCCCTAAAAAGAAAAAGAAAAAAAATAGAATAGTTGTCATTGAGCCACATAGTCTTTTTTTTTTTTTTTTTTTTTTTTTTTTTTTTTTTGTCTTTTTGCCATTTCTTGGGCTGCTCTCACTGCATATGGAGGTTCCCAGGCTAGGGGTCGAATTGGAGCTGTAGCCACCAGCCTACACCACAGCCACAGCAACGCGGGATCCAAGCCGCATTTGCAACCTACACCACAGCTCATGGCAACACTGGATCCTTAACCCACTGAGCAAGGCCAGGGATCAAACCCGAAACCTCATGGTTTCTAGTCAGATTCGTTAACCACTGCACCACGACGGGAACTCCGAGCCACATAGTCTTGATTTGAAATTACTTTTGCTTGTGGAATATTATTTTGCATTTAACACACACAATTTTGGCACAAAGCTGTGATTGTCATTGGCTCCCATCCCTGTCTCCCCAAGTCCTAGCCTGTCTTCTAGCTGAGCCACAGAACAATTAAAAGCATCCTGAAAGATTTATCAAAATGATGTTGGAGAAAGATCAAAGGCTTAAGGATCTGAGGGGTCTGGGTAGATAAAAATGGCATAGATGGATCTCATTTTAGGAAGGGCTTTCAGAAGAGCAAGGAAAGGAGATAATGATATGATTGTGTGTCGGCACAGGAGGAATCTGCTCCCCCTACTATCTAGGTGTGAGCTTAAAGAATATGTAAAAATGCCTCGACCTGATAGCAAGTATTCTCAGATGATGGCCTGCATGGAGGGGACATGCAGAAAAAATACTAAGAAAAAGTATGTGCTGGTCATGGAGTAAGAAATTCAGAGGAAACAGTTCAAATTGTTATTATATTTATCTGTTAGGTTGAGGTAAACTGAAGCTCAGAAAGGATTATTTATCCAGACTCATAGGACTTCTAGGTGGCAGTGGAATTTGGCTCCTTATACAATTTTATGACTCCAAAACCTATATTCTTTACAGGAGATATGAAACTAACTCAATGTAATGTCATGGAAATGCTAATACTTACTGTGCTTTAGCCAGCAAAGCACTGCTACACAGACAGGTGACAATGCTTTTGATGGTAATAGAGAGATGAATTCACTATCCGTCCTATGAGAGTTTTCAGTGTGGAGATAGATTCGTTGCCTGCCTCTAAGAAATTTGTTCAAGTGCAGGTCAGGGTGAACTCTGGACTTGATAGCCTCGAGTGCCTGCTTTAGAACAGTCCTGGAAAAAAGAAAGAAAAAAAATGAATTTGGTTGTTGAATGACGTTGGCCAACTTACAAAGAGATTAAAAGCCAACTCTGTGCCCAGCTATGAAAAGATGCTATGAAAAGCCATGAAAAATAGTTTTGTATCATTGATGTCTCTCTCTTTTTTTTTTTTTTTTTTTTTGATCTTTTTAGGGCTGCCCCTGTGGCATATGGAAGTACTCAGGCTAGGGGTTGAATTGGAGCTGCCAGCCTACACCTTAGCCACAGCAATGCCACACCCGAGCTACACCTGCAACCTATACCACAGCTCATGGCAATGCCAGATCCTTAACCCACTCAGCAATGCCATGGATTGCACCCATGTCCTCATGGATACTAGTTGGGTTCATTACCACTGAGCCACGATGGGAACTCCATGATGTCTTTCTTATATCAGTTTTCATTTTGCAGATTTTCTCTTCTTATTCAACCATACAAGTACTTAAATGTTAATTCTTCGAAAGTATAAAACTTAAATTTTCCTTTTTAAAAATGTTTATCTGGTCAAAGGATGGAAGATAGAGTGGGTAGGGTTGCCATAGCAACTAACACATACAACAATAAGTAGAAATCTCTATGAAGTTTGGGGGCAATTATGTTCTATGGTTCAGAACATAATTTTTTTTAAATCACAACTTTGACCTTTTTATGCACCTATTCAGAAAAAATGAAACAACACATGTAGTAGTTCCTATTTTAATAACTTTTTATTCGCCAACTTGTACAACAGAGAAAGCTAAAATCTTAAGTGCCTGAAGAGAGGAATAATGACAAGAACTTGATTTACCCCAGAGGGTCTCAGAACAGCCTAAACTTTGGATACATGAGATGCACGTGAGATGGGCTGAGTCTTGGATTTAAGTGGGATCTAAGACCAGTCTAAGATCCAAGACTGGATCTAAGTGGGGTGTGATTGTCTACAATGAAGATGAAACCTTGGATCTCTTCCTTATCAAGCAATTCACCAGGTGACTCTCCTTGCCCAACCCCAGCAGATAAGGATGTCTATTATCTGCAAATATTAAACTCCAGGTGCTTGGGATATATTGGTAAGGGTTCTTGAAAGTGTAGGGATTAAGAGAAATCATGAGACTTTCAAGGTCATTCCTCAACCCTGATCTAAGAACAAAGGCCATCAAAGATATGCCCTTTCAGTCACCAAAGCAAGAAAACAAAGTATTATTTTCTGGAAAGGCTGCTCAAGCAAAAGACATGTCTCACTGTTGAGATGGCTGATATCTGGGATCACCTCAGGAAGGAGGTCTCTCTGCTAGATCACTTTACAGTGCTGTCAGTCCACTCACTGAAGAGTTATGTCATGCACCTGCATCTCCTGTGTTAGTGCCTCACTCAAGTGGGAATTTAAAGGCAAGTTCTCAGGATATTTCAAAAAGCCTCTAAAATCAAGACCAAAGCCTAAGTTAACAGGAAAAAAATGGCTTGGAGCAAGAACATTACTCAAGGTAGCCAAAAGCAAATTTTATAAAAACTTTGAGTAATATGCTTTCTTTGATAAGAATGAGTAGCACATCTGTGAAATGAAAATAGGATGTGATAAATTTAAAAAGCCCTCATGGATAAAAATATGATAGCCAAAGATTTTAAAAAATCAACAGAAGAAGGTATCAGAAGATTTTCAAAACAATTATCCTCATAAGAACAAAAATAGAAGGAAAAGGATGATAGGAAGGAAAAGATTTTTAAAAATTAAATTTTTTTTTAATTTTCAATTTTTAAATTGTTTAAATTCCAGCAGCCTCATATTAGGAGTTCTATAAAGAGAGAATGGGAAGAACTGGAGATAAAGCTATTTTAAATGATATAATCAAATAAGCGATTCCATAATTGAAGGAGGGACATTTTCAAATTTAAAGGGTTGTTTGCCCAGACCAATGAATGAAAGACATCTTTCAAACCACATCATCTTGAGGTTTTAGAATTTAAAAAAAAGAGTAGATTTTAAAATCTCCCAAAGATAAAAGATGGCACACAATTAAATAAATTGGGATAAAAATTGCCAGTAACAACATTCTATAGTTAAATCTGAAAAAAAAAAAAATGCAAGCTTTCAGACCAGCCTCATATTTGGTTCTGAGTCAAATTCTTAATTTTGCAGTGCTCATTTTTATTACCTGTAACCTGCAGCTAATAATATCCCCTACTTCATAGCATTGTTGAGAGAATTAAATGAGATAAGGCACAGAGTGAGTTCTCAGTTAGTACTATGTATTCGTATGTTGGTAAAATGATTGCCATACTTTTCAACAAGATCTTCTAACTAGAAAGAATTGTCTGAGAAACCATTGGTACAGTTCATCATCATTTAAGTTATTATGAAATGAATAAGGACTTACTAAGGATGTGATAATAATGAAGGAAAGATAGAAACATTGAATTTAGATATTTTAATGTATTAAAGTTAAAGCCTTGGAGTTCCTGCTGTGGTGCAGTGGGCCAGAAATTTGATGTACTGTAGAATTCTATGTATTTGCCATGAACAAGTCTTGAAAGATTCATGATTCTTGATTAACATGATTTAGATTCATGATTAACTTTTGGTTTCTATGGTACCTAATCTTTACAATGAGATGATGAATTCACCAGTCTTACCACCTACATCACTACAATGTTTATTAGGGAAAAGGGTAAGTCTTTATTAAATGTTTCATTATTTAAATATATTTCCAACTATATTCCTATTTTGTTTTGCAAGAGTACTGAATACAGTCTGGTCTTTCATAATAGCAAGGGTTATATTCACCCATAATCTGTCTTTAATTTCTGCCTTGTAAATTTAATTTCTGTCACTTTATTTATATCTTAAGAGTTTTAAGTTTCAGTACACGAACAGTACTTGCCATGAAAAGTAAAGCTCGGGAGTTTCCATTATGATTTAGAGGGTTATGAGCCCAACTTGTATCCATTAGGTTGCGGGTTTGATCCCTGGCTCAGTGGGTTAAGGATTTGGCATTGTCATGAGCTGCTATGTAGGTCCCAGACTTTAGTCGGATTTGATGTTGTTGTCTGTGACTCTGGTGTAGGCTGGCAGCTATAGCTCTGATTCGACCCCTAGCCCTAGCTGGGAACTTCTATATGCCACAGGTGTGGCCCTGAAAAGGAAAAAAAAAGTAAAAACTTTTCTCTGATATCCAATTTGAGGTGTTTCCATGTTGATAAACATTCCCTTTTTTTCAAGCTTTTTATGTAATATACGTAGGAAGGAAAAGAAATTTTGCTTCATAGACATGCTCCCTCTGTTTCTCTAAAACTAAACTGGCTTGGAAACATTGTTTCATCTAGGATGCAATATTAATAAAAGAATTTATGTGATCAATAAAAAAACAGGGTTTTATTCTGAGGTTTAGTCATATTCTGTATGATAGTCAATTTCTTATTTATAAGGTCCTACCAATGAATTGGTTACTACAAGTGTACTTTATTCCTCAGAGAGACTCAGTGACTAGATATAGAGATACTGCATTATCTGAAGAGTACATATGGGCCACATCAGTATGCCTACATTTTCTTTCACAATCTACCCAAGCTCTGGCATATCCAGTTCAAAAATGTCACTCAAGCAACCAATAGGAGGAAGGGGTGATAGAGCCTTGGAGCAGATGTAAATATTATCTGATATTAAGAATGATTCAGAATCAAATGTGAGATAACTTTATATTATGGGGTATGTACAAGAAAAGTGATGGTCACTTATACCCAGAAAAGATGGCTATCAATGTATCCAATGGAGCTTTTCCCAGGCTCTATAGATCCAGTGCCACCTAGTGGTTAATCACAAGTATAATGCTTCTCGTGAATCCTGTTAGGGCCACATACCCAGCTTTGCCTTCAAAGTATAATGCAGACCATAAAGAACATTCATTCATCCCTACTTTCGGAAGGATACTATTTTGATTAATATACTGAATTGCTGCACTCTCTCCTGCATCAAAGCCACCAAGCTCAGCTCATATGGCTTATAATACAGGATCAGCCTTCTGGTATACCTGTTTCCACTGTGTTGGCTGGCATGTTTTAATGCAAGTTGAGTCCCATGTAGTTCCAATGTGTACTTATAATAGACTCGTAGGCCCCTATTTATAGCAGAGTCTGGAATTTTCTTAGAAAAACAAACTTTGTAGTTCACTCACATTCAAATTCCAACCTTAGGACTGACTATATATGACTTTGAACAAGTTATTTGGACTTTCTGAGCCTTCTTGTTCTGACTCTTTAAAATAGCCAATAATCATATCTTAATACCATTATATATATCTTTATATAAATAAAATTATATAAAGTACTAGATATACAATATGTGTTCAATGCACAGGAGCTATTATTTTAAAGTCTTCAAATATGCATTGACATTTTAATCCTATTAAATATTTTATAATTTCATAAATAAGGAAATCAAATTTCTGACCTCATATCCCATAGCATCCGAAAGACTACCTACACATTAGAAATTTAAGGCATATATAATCCAGTGAATGGAAATGTCAGTGTTTCAGACCAGACCAGATCATCCCACTCTGCTCACCCTTCCTTGTGGTAGTCCTTATGACAATAGTATTCACCTTTTTTTGTGTCCATGGAGTTCCTTGAAAAAACGGAATTTTTAGAAGAACATATGAAGAGATTAAATTCCACCCACAGTTATTCCATTGTTTACTCATTCACTTGTAATCACCCTGTTACTCTTTGAGAACTGCCTTGACTGCACAATCTCATCAATTTAGGAGATAAATTAATCACACATTCTTGCTAAGTGAGATCTTTCCCTGACCCTCTCATTGTAGCATTCCATTTGGCGTACATCACCTTAGAAGTATATGTTCCTGGAGACAGCAAAAAATAAATCTTTTACAGTGATTGTACCTTGATCAGAAATTGTCAGTAATTGCTTTACTGCTGAGAGTTCATGTCTTCACCTCATTTTTTGCCTTTCTTAAAGTGACTACCACTAAATTGTACCTTGGAGTCTTCTCATCAACATGAAATCTACAAAGTTGGTTGCAGGTAGGATAAGCTTACCAAGTCAGAAAACAGTCTCCTATCCTGGGTAATGAACCTGGCATGTACTGGCATCCTCAAAGCAGATGGAAAAGTGTTAGGCACAGGGTGAGATTGTTACATTTAGTAGACCATTTAATAGGTGACCAGGACTGGCAACTACTTATTCTCAAAGATTATTTTCACATATATAGCTCTTCAGGGATACATTAGTTATTAGAAAACCTATAGTGATAAATATCCCAAGGTAGCTCAAATGGGCAAATAATATTGGGAAAGAAGAAAAAGTCAGCTATTTCCACAGAGTGTTTATCAGAAAGATCACAACAGCCTCACTATAAATGTGCATTATTCATCACATCCTTAGTTCTATTCTAAGGATGATTATCACAAGCTTTAATATTGAGTGGAGGAATCTCTATTCCAATCTAAATCTCTCTCTTTTAAAAAACTTTCAACAGTATTTTGGAGTATCTGTATTATGTTCAGGTATGATGCATTTTTTAATGGAGAAAAAATAAATGCGAACCCTGTTCATGAAGTGCCAGAGTTCTGCAAGTGTTGACTTCACATGGAGCCAGGGCTTGAGAGAGCTGTTTGTACAGTGTTCTCTGGGATCATAGAAAAGAAGAATAAACCAAGATAGGAGAGAGGGTGGTGGAGAAAGGAAGTTATGAAAGACATCTAGGAGGAGAGAACCCTGAACTGGTACTTAAAGATCAAGTAAACTAACCAAAAAGCAAGAGAAAGTAATTCAAAGCAGAGGAACCAAACAAAATAGAGGTACACAGTTGAGAAAAAAACATGCCATAGTTATTCACTGATTCAACAAATATTTAATGGGAACCACTGTATGTTAGGCACTAAGGAGTTACTGGGGAGATAGGGGTGAAGGAAACAAATATATCCCCCCACCAAATCCATGGGTACTAGACACTGAGCACAAAGTTACAATGTGATGAATTATATGGAGGCTTAATCTTGTGTAAATGCAATGAGATATGATCAAAGCTTTTCTGATAAATTATTTTAAGCAGATATCTATGATAAATAGGGATTAATGAGGGAGGAGATGGGGAGGAAGGAGAAAAAAGTGGAGAGAAGTCAAAATATCTGTTTGGCCATAAAGAGGAGGGATACTGTAGAACTCTGAAGCAGCAGAGAATGTGGCACATTTGAGAACCCTAAAAAAAAAAAAAAAAAAAAAAAAGTAAATATGGCTTCAATTAGAATGCAAAGCTTAAAGTAGCATATTAAGGTTAGAGAAGCAGGCAGGGGCCTGAGTTTACATGACTTTTTTGTTTATTTGTTCTTTCCCTAAAAACAATTAGATGACAAAAACAAAGTCTAGAATAGATATCCACATATATATAAATAAGTGTTGTATATGTTAGATTCTAGAAAGATAGATAGAACTTAGAGCACAAAAAAGAAACTCAGCATGCCCATCTTGTTTGGGATAGGGGTTAGGTCATTATGGATTCACATAATCATAATGTTGCAGAGGATTTGAGTCTTGAAAGAGAAGGTATCTTATTGGGATCAAGCAGTTCATTCCTTACCATTTCAATTTGGCTGTTCTCTCCCATGCCTGGAGAAAAACTATTCCTTCTGCTATCCTATCATCAGCTGCATGTTCTTTGTAAGTTACTTTGCTGCTCATTTGATATTCCTTTCCCCAAAGCAATGACACAAAATAATGAGCCCATGTTCAGCAGGAGCTGTCAAATTAGCAATATCTCAAAACAATAATCAGAGAAAATGGATTGTGGTGTTCATGCTCTAGTAATGACTGTTCCTCTGTGGAGCTATTAGAAAAACCAAGGGATTGGATCAGTATGCAATTTTAATGAAGTCAAGAGTACACAAATGGAAAGTTACATGGAAGGTGCTTTTACTTCTTTTTTTCCCTTCTTTTTTACAAACACTAAACCTTTTATCACAGTTAATATTTGGAGTCAAGTCACAGAAATCATTAGCGCTGGAGTTTTTGGAAGATGATACTCACCTTGATCCCACAGGACATATCACCTACAGTTGTCACAGATCAGTACCCCTGGCTTATCTTAATTTTATTTTTAAATAAAAAATGAAACAACTTAGTTAACCAAAAGAAAGGTATTGAATTTCCCAGACAAGAATTAGGAGCAACCCCAGGATTTTCTAGATAGTTTCAAGGGCCATGCATAACCTCATTTTTTTTTTTTTTCAGTTACCTCACATGTAAAAGGTGCTGGGTGAATGGTTAAAATATAAGATTTTTTTTATTATGCTGTATTTTTAGAAGCAGTTGCTGTAAAATATTGATACATCGATAAATAAAACCAAAATAATGCATGTTTATTATTAATTATTCCCTCCTCAATTTTTTTTTAGTGTGAGGTCTTGCACTTCAATCCTGGAAAACTTCTACTAAACAGGATATCAAACTGTTTACTCATTAAGTAGAAATGAGTCCAAAAATGCTTTTTAGGCATCAGTCAACAACTTTATTTGAAACATATGTGGCAGGCATTTTTCCAGGCTCTGCAGATATTTTAATTAAGAAGGCATGCTGATTCTATCTTCACAATACAAGAAAACCAATGGAAAAAAAAACAAACAGAAATATGAATTGACTCTTAAAAAGGGAAAGAAAAGATAAATGAAAATAATAAAAAATAGAACAAATATATAATTGCAAGAAGGCTATATAATCAAGTTCAAATAATCAAGTGCTAACAATTACAATAAATGTAAATGAACTAAATTGACATGTTGAAATTCAGAGATTTTCAGATTGGATGAAAAGAAAATCTAGCAACATGATATTTACAAAGAACATGATTGAAATATAAGGATAGAAAAAGGTTTAAATTAAAAGAATGGAAAAAGATTTTACCAGGTAAATATAAAATCTTTAAGAAAGTGTGAGTCACCATTTGCATATGACAATACAGTCTGTAATAACAAAAAGCATTATTAAGGATAAAGGGGGTAATTGTATACAAACTAATACTTTAGTTCATTAGGAAGATACAAAAATTCCAAATTGATATACATATAACAAAATCTCAAATTGCACTAGGACAATTTGATAAGAAAGGCAAGAGAATAAACTTGGACACTTATTAACACTATATGCAAAAAATAAATAAGAAGGGATCAAAGACCTGAATTTAAGAGCAAAAACTATAAACCTCTTGGAAAAGCATAGGAATTAATATACATGATCTTGAATTTAGCAAGATTCCTAGATGTGATACCCAAAGCAGGAGTAACAGGGAAAAAAATCAAGTTGAATTTTATCAAATTAATAATGTGCTTCAAAGGCTTCCATCAAGAAAGTAAAAATGATAACCCACAGAATTGGAAAAAAATACTTGAAAATTATCTTCAGTAGGTGAGACAAGATGAGAACTAATGAGCAAGTGGAAGACTTGGCTTTGGATAGATATCCCCTACTAAAGTTGAGAAAAGGGGATATGGATATAGATATGGAGGTGGAGTATGTATTTCTTTTCTGATTCCTTCATTTTTCTTTACAAGGAAGTGTGTGTGTGTGTGTCTGTGTGTGTCTGTGTGTGTCTGTGTGTGTGAGAGAGAGAATACTGTTTTTATTAGGAAATTAAGGATATTTAAACCATATGTTAGCAAGTCAAGACCATTTTCAGACAATCTGTTTATGATTGAATATTTGAAGACAGTCTTCAAAAAAAGGTTGATTCCTGAATATAAAATAGCTTTAGTTGGATAGTTAGGCTTGTTTCTAAATGCTTTTTGGCATCTTTCTCACACATAAATTTTCACACTTTGTTTTAAAGTTCAGTGAAGTATGTGATTACATGGTACAGGGGTTAAGAGCAAAGACTCAAGTCAGATTCATTCAGACTCTACAATTTGCAACGCACTAGTTGAGGGAAAAATCTTTGGAATTGTGGAGGAGTCCAGTAACTTCAGTTCTCTCATTTTAAAAGCACCTACCCATTGTGGCTTAATGGGTTAAGAACCTGACATAGTGCCCATGAGGATTCAGATTCCATCCCTGGGGTTAAGGATCTGGCACTGCTGCAAGCTGCAGCATAGGTCACAGATGTGGCTCAGATCTGGTTTTTCTGTGGCTGTGGCATAGGCTTCAGCTGCAGCTCCGATTTGACCCCTAGCCCAGGAACTTCCATATGCCACAGGTGCGGCCATAAAAATAAATAAAATTAAATTAAAAAAATAAAACCACCTACCCTAGATGGCTGCTGGTAATATTAAAGTACAAACAAACACTGTATTTGACAAGGTTTAATCAGAGCAGAAGCCACACTGTGTATGTAGGAGTTTAACATATGTAATAGGGATTTAATGACTTGGGAAATGCTGGGGAAATAGGGGTCAGAGGAGCTGCTTCTGAAATTAGTAAAGGTGATACCAAAGATATCAATTATAAACACCAAACTAGATGTTTCTCTCCATCTCATCAGGAAGTTGCTGTAATTCTGGAGACTCTCTGAGATGACACACCTGTTGTTTCAGTCTTCAGTGGCAAAGCGAGTGGGAAAAGCTACTACAGATATCTTGTCCTTCTTCATTTTCACTTTACAAGTCTCCTGTGAATTCTTCTCATTAGTAAACTCTAGGCGAAAACCCTGCAGGGAAGGAGATTCCAGGAAACATAATTCACAGTCTTAGAAGAGAGTGGTGGTGCTGGCCCTATGCTCACTTAACATGGTAAAATATAAAATTAAAAAGAAATTGGATATAAAATAAATTGCTGAATAAATGCTATCTCCCTTATGACATAATTCCCATATTGTGTCTGTTTCACAATTTCATTGTACAGTCATTTTCAATTAGTGAAACTAGCAAAAAGCATTGCAACATATGGTTGTGTCAAGTTTAAGATTTTGAGAGATTCTGTTCAGACCATTAGCCTGTTTTGATGTGCCAGGGAAAAATCACCCCAGATCATGATTACTATATGACAATTAACTGCGCACATTATGGATTTGATTCTTAAAGTGCTTCCTGTGCATCCAGTGTACAAGCACTGCATTACATGAATGGAATACTACTATGATAAATGTAAACACAGTCCTTGCCATTAAGAAACTTGCAGACTTAATAGAGAACCAATACAGACAAATAATTCAGTTGTTAATTTCTGTTGATATTCCAATATAAATCAATCCATTCTCATTTTCCTCTTGATGTCTCAATTTATTTGTATTTTTAGTTTGGAGATCTTAGAGTCAGGGCATAAAATGCCAAGCATGCTTAGATGAATTCATATATGTGAAGTAAGCCTTCCTGCCATATCATCATGAGAAAGTAAAAGTTCCATAAAACTTCTGCTTAAATAAAATAACATTTTTCTCCCTAAACTACCTCCAATAGTTATAGAAACTATCAGCTCCTTTTTTCTAGAGTATTGGGATTTGCTAAATGAATTCTTATTCATTTGAATATGAACTTTCCAGTCTAAGTGTTTTGATTTTTGCAGGTATTTGTTCTTTCAACCTGAAATGAATTCCCCTCTTGTCTGCCACACAGGACAACACCCATCTTTCAAGACTTATCGTGAACATTACTTTTTGTAACCTAATTAGATGCTTCCTTCACTATGTTCCCCTATCATTAGAGCATATATTAATCATATTGTGATAATTGTGTATGCTTTTCAAACAGTGTGTTGTCACTTTTCAATCCACATCTCTACCTCTGCAGTCTAATCTCCTTAATCTACGGATATGTCTGATTCATCTTTGTGTCCTCAGTGCTCATTCAATTATAGGTCTCTATATTAGTTTCCTCTGGCTGTAGCCAAAAATTACCCCAAATTTAGTGGCTTAAAACAACACAGATTTCTTATAGTTTGAAAGTTAGAAGTTTGAAATGGATCTGATGTGGCTAAAAATCATTGTAAGCAGGGCTGTGTTCCCTCTAAAGCCTCCAGGGGAGAATCTGTTTCCTTGCCTTTTCCAGCTTCTAGAGGCTGTGGCCATTCCTCCACTTGAGGTTTTCCCTGTCTTCAAAACAAGAGTAGCCTCTTCAAATCCCCCTCTACCTCTTTTACTTATAAGGTTCCTGGTGGTTACATTAATCCATGATAATCTCCCAAATTAAGATCCTTAACTTAATTCCATCTGCCAAGTCCCTCTGCCATGTTCACAGGTTCTGGAGATAAGGATGTGAACATCTTTAGGGGAAGAGGGGGTCCTTTTTCTGCTTACAAAGTCTGCTCAATTAACAAGGCATCCACATATCTGAGCCCCATCCATTCCCTGAATGATGATTTCTTTGCACTCCCTGGGCGTCTTTCAGCTCTATACAGCCTTTGTGGCATGGAGTATATAGAACTGTGTGTTTTTCTGGGTGTGAATGCTCTGGGATTTTTTTTAGATACATTCTTATAGGTGATAATATCAATTATACTTGCCATAAAAACAGTGCTATTTGACTTCCCTAAGTAGTAAAGATATTGTAAAGTTTAGATTTTTATTTTTTATGAAACTATCAAGTTTTCTCAAGATCCCAATTTTTTACATAGCCTCTCTTCTCTAGTGCAATGTGGATATATTTTATCAGACGTGGGAAGAGGGAAAGTGAATTGCACAGTTAATGTTTGGTGAGAAAGACAAAATAAGCCATTATTATCACATGAAATATACTGAGATTTGCCTGTAGCTCTTAAAATTAATAAATGAAAATTGATGAAGTTCCCATTGTGTCTCAGTGGTAACAAACCCGACTAGTATCTATGAAGGTGCGGGTTCAATCTCTGGCCTTGCTCAGTGAGTTAAAGATCCCGCATTGCCATGAGCTGTGGTGTAAGCCACAGACACAGCTCAGATCCTGAGTTGCTGTGGCTGTGGTGTAGGCTTGCAACTCCAGCTCAGATTAGACCCCTAGCCCGGGAACTTCCATATGCTGTGGCTGCGGCCCTAAAAAGAAAAAAATATATATAAATGGGAAATATAATAGTGTAGGTTCTGAACTGACTTGCCTTTATTATGCCACTTTTCTTACCTGTTTTTCTGTCAACAACTTTTCCCTCCTTTTATTATTCTTTGTTTCCTTATGGGTCATGTTTGATTTTAAAAAAAACTCTGTACTCTATTTCTTTTGAAATTTTACCTGTTTTTTTTTTTAATTTCATTTTGGGATTTTTTGGTTATTATTTATCCATTGTCTATTTCAATCTCTCAAGGAACTCAAAAAATTCTCTTATCTTTATTTTAAAAATTCAAAATCCACATTTTATTACAAATACCCATTGACTTTATTTTGCCACTATCAATATTAATGCTGTCACTTGAAGTCCAAATTGTTGGCATCAATGTCAAAGTAAATATCAGTAAAAATGTGCCACTGACTTGCATTCAAATCACCAGAGAAATAGTGACAAGTTGGCATATGAGAAAAAAGCATTTGAATGCTATACGGATATGTAAGTCTCATTGGTGTCAATTTAAAAGCAAGTCAGATTTTAGCAGAAATTATTATTTGAAGTCCCTGAATTTATATTTGGCAATTGCAAGAAAGCTCTGAGGTCATAGAAGGAAACCAAGGTAGAATAAAGAAATAAAAACTCGGAATTCCCGTCGTGGCTCAGTGGTTAATGAACCCGACTAGGAACCATGAGGTTGTGCGGGTTCGGTCCCTGGCCTTGCTCAGTGGGTTAACGATCCGGTGTTGCCGTGAGCTGTGGTGTAGATTGCAGACATGGCTCAGATCCAGCGTTGCTGTGGCTCTGGCGTAGGCTGGTGGCTACAGCTCTGATTCGACCCCTAGCCTGGGAACCTCCATATGCCGTGAGAGCGGCCCAAGAAAATGGCAAAAAGACAAAAAAAGCAAAGAACAAAAAAAAAACCTCACAGCAGAAAAAAATAAGTATTTCTATGGTAGGTACTATTTTGATTTGCAATGATTCTGGGGAATCTATTCCTAACACCCTGACTTTCCACCTGCAGCACCATGATGGGAGTGATTTAGGTAATTTAGGGCACAGAAACAAATGTCACACACACAATAACCCCAACACAGGGCAAAATGAATTATAAATCACTAATTTTGGCTGCCAAAAAAATGAGAAACAAGCTAAAACCCCCCCATGACCACTAATAGTAAACGTGATATTGGAAGAATGCAACTAGAAGAAAGCAAACAAGGGCATAAACATTAGAAAAAAGAGGTAAAGGTATTTCTAGTTATATGATTCTCTTTCAGAAAAACTCAAAAATAACCCATTAATATTTGCTCTGTTTTGAAGTAATTTCATTTTATCCCAACTCTCTAAATGCTAACAAAAGGTTGACCATCTCCCAAGAGATTTTTTTAAGAGGCAAGTTGGGTTTATCATAATAAAATGCAATATTTTGCTAGAAGATTCTCAGTGCTTGTATCTTTACAGTTTACCATGGCACACAACTTTTGAATGTAAAAATATTACCCATCCAAGATTAATACATTTGAAATTTCAAAATTTAATATTAAAAAAAAATCTATGATTCTCAGAGATCCCATTGTGGCTCAGTGGTAACAAACCTCACTAGTATCCATGGGCATGTGGATTTGATCCCTGGCCTCGCTGAGTGGGTTAAGGATCTGGTGTTGCTATGAGCTGTAGTGTAGGTTGCAGATATGGCTCAGATCTGGCGTTGCTGTGGCTGTGGTGTAGGCCAGCATCTATAGCTCCAATTCTACCTCTAGCCTGGGAACTTCCATGCTGCAGGTGTGGCCCTAAAAGGACCAAAAACAAAAACAAAAAAAACCCCTGTGATTCTAAAGTTAGTTTCAAAAAGGATATAGAGTTGCCTTGACTTATAGAAATATATAGAGTTTTATATAAAAGTATTAAGAGGGAAAAATTTTTGTCAACTTGATTCTTAGACTAAGAAATTTGTAAGGTGTCATATCTGTAGCTTCACATAGACTACTTGAGTTTTTCAGCTCGTCAATTTCTTGTTTTTAATTCACACTAGCAGTATAGACTTTGAATTTCTGCTCAGATGTATATACAAGGGAAAAGCTTATATAATATTCACCTTAATTTTTTCCTGTCTTTTATATAAATTCAAAATTATTGAGAGTAGAAATAGCATAATAGACTATTATGAGAGCTAAGTAGAACTTAATGAATTATTGTCAGAATTACTTCTAGTAAATTATCTGTAAATTCTTAAACTTATCCTAAATATGCAAGTATTAAGGTCATCTTGTTATAGCGGACATGTAACCAGGAAAATTCAGATGTAAATAAGTAGCTCTTTGTTGGGTATTTATTACATGCAATATTGTCTTCTAGATGTTTTCTTTAGTTGCTGAATTAACTACCTACACTGCTGACTTTTTTTGCTTTATAACTGAACATAATTTTCAGTTATTATGACCTTTAAATGAATCAAATGAGATAACAAACTGAAATAAACTGAAACATATGCATATGCATATGTTATGCCTATATGCAATTGTGGACTGGTTTGAGCATATAAATATTTATATAAAAATTAATTTAATAATAATTAAATGATTCTATTCAACTTTTCAATCTCTATGACTTTACTATCTTTTAAAATAATCTTATTTACATGTCTTATTAAATACCATCACATAAATTGAAATTTAAAATTTTACTAAAGCATCAACAATTAAAATTACAGATTTTATTCACCTTATAGTACATTAATTGAAATATATTAGTGTCTTATATTAACAATGGAGCCCTTTCATTATTTTTAATGTTAGAGAAAGATCACTGCTACAATTTAATTATGTACTAAAATGCTATAGTAACAATCCAGAAATTTTTTTCTCCCCTTTTCCCCCTAGTTTTTGATAATTCCCTCAATTACTTGCTTTAGAAACTTTCTGGAAACTGCCATGTAGTCTAATGTCATTAAAACATAAAGGTTAATTTGCTCAATTGCTTAGACTTTAATTACAGCACATCAGTTATTTGGACTGTTTGACATTTCCTGTAAATTCCTCTAATTAGGAAACCCTTAGAGATTCTTATGAAAGAAGATGAAATCACTAAAATGTGTTGGCAGAGACAGATATATTTCCTCTCACTGAATGAACTCAGAACATCATAAACATTTGGAAAAACTCAAGAATTATAATTTTACAGTTAAAATGTTGAGTGGTGTGACCTCAAATGCTTTGTGGGTTTGTTGTGATTACTTTATTGCCCATTTTTGTTGTTGTTGAGGAGGAAAATGAGCTTGCATCGATATGGAGAAAAATTGTGATTATGGGGAACTCATTAAAAGTGTATTACAAGACGGGGTCTATAAATTGTTAAACTGGAAATTCAGAAACTCAGAGTTTATATTCAGGAGAACAAAAAACCTTGGATTTAGTTTTAAAAATTTTTTATTAAAGTATATTTGATTTACAATGTCCCTTCAATTTCTGCTGTACAGCACAATGACCCAGCCATACATATATAGATGTATACACACACACATAAACTTCCTTTTTTTTTTTTTTCATACTATCTTCCATCATGTTCTAACCTAAGACACTGGACTCAATTCCCTGTGCTAGACAGTAGGATCCCATTACTTATTTGTTCTAAATGTAACAGTTTGCATCTACCAAACCCCAAACCTTAGATTTCAAAGTTGTGTAATTTAATTACATTTATCTGTTTTTTTTTTTTTTTTACCAAGAGTTGAAAAGCATCTTGTTTGTCCTGTAATATAACTATGTAATGTCAAGAACAAAACAAATACAGATAGAAAATCAGTCCATCTTTTAGTCTACTTGATGTAGACTTCCTCATGGACAATAACCCTGTTCTTACAAAACCCTGCTAAACCCCTTACCAGCTCATACCAGATGTGCCATATGTTTGCCTATATGAAAAGGAAATCACTTCAAATCTGGGCACCATAAAAAGTGTACTTTAATCATGGATAAGACACAAATACTGAAACATTAAACTCAAAGAGATTCTTAACTTATTCCCATTTTGATCCTATTTCTGAATCATTTCCTAAATGAATAAAAGAATAGACATGAAGGTCTAGTTAATTATGGGTGAGGCACTTTCCCAACAAGTAGCCGAGTTTTAACTACAAAACCAGTATCTGTTGCAAAATTGTAAGAGAGAAATGGGTTAGTATGATGCTCATGGTCAGAACTGAGGTTGAGAAAGCAGAAGCCTCTGGAGAAGCACTGGCTGTTCTAGGGTGAGGCATCTTCATGCCCAGAGCTGGTGTCATGAGCCTGTGTTTTCTGGCAAATCTAGAAAGCAAGACCTGGTTAGGTTTCAAAGGAACACTACTGCTAATAATGATAACTAACATTTATTATGAATGTGCTACATTCCAGGTAGTACACCAAACCCATAATCCTCAATCCCATCTTGAGCCTGTGGTGTATCCACCTGTATTCTCCTTATTTACACATGGAAAAGTGAAACTTAAGGAGCCTGAGAACATTGTCAAGGGACATAGCAACTGGTACCAGAGCCTTATCTCCTGCTAACTGCTTTCACAATTGGAAAGGTACTAGGAGGAATTAAAATTAGATTACCAGGCTGGAGGCCACTGTCCCGAAATTTGAAACATTGAGCAGGATCTAGGGGCAGAAGGTTGAATTCATGTACCTTTTGTTTGGTACAAGCAAAACGCATGGACAAGAGCATAATCCTATGTACATACTTAAGGAAGAGTATAAAGTTTTATGGGGGCAATCTTGAGTAAACATAAAAATAATGGGGATCAGAAGAAAGAGTTGGAGTCAGTATCTCAAGACTCATACTGGGCACCTGATGCAAACACAACCAATATTTTACAGGTGGCATCCCAGGATAAGTTTGGTCTGATCTCTTATCAATGTGGATGAAGGAGAGTGATTGCAGGCAGCTGCTTCCAGAGAAAAAGAGAAAGATGTTACATAGCAAAGGAGTAATCTGTTTTTTAATTTACCAGCCTAAATTTTCATGTTTAATTACTTTTAGACTATTTTTGTTTTTTATTTTTTATTACTCAGTGAATTTATTATATTTATAGTTGTACAATGATCATCAAAATCCAATTTTATAAGATTTCCATCCCACAACCCCGGTAAATCCGCCCTCCCTGAACTGTCTCGTTTGGAAACTGTAAGTTTTTCAAAGTCTGTGAGTTCTGCAGAGAAGTTCATTGTGTCCTTTTTTCAGATTCCACATGTAAGTGACACCATTTGATGTTGGTGTCTCATTGTCTGACTGACTTCACTTAGCATGATAATTTCTAGATCCATCCATGTTGCTAAAAATGCCAGTATTTCATTCCTTTTAATGGCTGAGTAATATTCCATTGTGTATGTGTACCATATCTTCTGGATCCACTCCTCTGTCCATGGACATTTAGGTTGTTTCCATGTCTTGGCTATTGTATATAGTGCTGCAATAAACATTGGAGTACATGTGTCTTTTCGAGTCATGGTTTTCTCTGGTTAGATGCCCAGGAGTGGGATGGCTGGGTCAAACGGTAGTTCTATTTTTAGTTTTCTGAGGCATCCCCATACTGTTTTCCATAGTGGTTGCACCAATTTACAATGCCACCAACAGTGTACTAGGGTTCCTTTTTCTCCACACCCTCTCTAGCACTTATTGTTGTAGAGTTTTGGATGATGGCCATTCTGGCTGGTGTAAGGTGGTACCTCATAGTGGTTTTGATTTGCATTTCTCTAATAATGAGTGATGGTGAACATCTTTTCATGTGTTTTTTGGCCATCTGTATGTCTTCTTTGGAGAGTTAGATCTTCTGTTTAGAGCTTCTGCCCATTTTTTGTGGGGTTGTTTGTTTTTTTGGTATTGAGCTATAGAAGGTGTTTATAAATTTTGGAGATTAATCCTTTGCCAAGAATCCTTTATTTTTAAATTTAATACCTTTGTTTCTTGTTCATCCATGATGCCACATTACATTTGGTCCTCATGTAGCCCTAGGTTGTGCCCTCTTGGCTGTGACAATTTCTGAGACTTCTTGTTTTTGATGACTTTGACAGATTTGAGGAACATCAGTCAGATCTTTTGTAGAATTCCTCTGAACTGGTATTTGTCTGATTTTTTTCTCATGATTAGAATGAAGGTATGGGTTTGGGGGAAGAAGGGCACAAAGGTGAAATGTCATTTTTATCCTCTCATATCAAGGGTATGTACTGTCAGCAAGACATCACTGTTGATGCTAACCACAATCACCTGACCGTGGTAGTATTTGTCAGGTTTTTCTAATGCAAAGTTACTGTTTCCTCCTCATTTCACACTCTGTGGCTTTGGAAGGAAGCCTATAGGCACAGCACACATGTAAGGAGTGAGAAATCATACTCTACCTCCTTGAAGTTGAGGTTCTTAGATTGTTTAGAATTCTTCTATGGGGGATATTTGTTTCTTCTCCCCATTTATTTATTTCTTCCATAATTTGTTTATGCCAGTCTGTGCTTGTGGATATTCATTTTATACTTTGGATTATAATATAGCATTGCTTTAATTATTTTTTTGCTCAAATTATACCAAACTTGACTTTGGGAGCTCTTTTAGTTGGCATATGTGTCCCTTTGACATACCCTATCATCGTGAGGGGTTTTTTTGTTTGTTTGTTTCTTTGGAGTTTTTTCTTTTCTGTTTTATTTGTTTTGTTTGTTTTTTAGTATTTCATTATTTTATAAAACCACAAAAACTTTTATGATTATCTTGTATATTCACTTCTGTAGTCCTAGATTCAGCTGTTTCTCCAAGGATCCCGTGTTCCTTTCATTGCTGCTGAACTCTCGTTTCGGCTAGGACTTGTCAGCAGACAGAGAAGCGAATACTTGACTATATATTCTAACCCATGTACATACATTTATCTATAAATGTCTCCATAGTTAGCCATCTGTTTCAATATTAAGCTAAACATGACTTCTCACTGATTTTCCAATTCTAATCCATTACCAGGTAGATCATTCCAGTCCCCATCTAGATTTCCAGATGGTAGTTGATCCTGCAACCTCAGTAATCTGATGGCTTCAAAAAAAGTCACTGATTTTCAATTTTCCAGCTTTTTAATTTTTTTTGCAAAGACAGGATGATGATTTCCAAGCTATTACACGTTGATTCTAAATCCAGACGTCACCATAAAACCTTTTAAATATGTCTTTTCTTATCTCAATTTCCATTTTAGTTTCTTAAAAAATAAAAATAAGCAGAAATTATATTCATTTCTTCTAAGAACTAATAATTTAGTCTGGCATGTCATACATATATTCATACATATATGATTTTCATAGCTAGAGAGGAGAATTCAATGTCTGGCTACAAAGCTTCAGAGAACAAGATGACTCTCTTGTTAGGGACTAGTGCATCTGGTGACTTTAAGTTGAAGCCACTGCTCATTTACCTTTTCCAAAATCTTGGAATCCTTAAAAATTACATTAAATATACTCTGTCTGGGCTTTTTAAATGGATCAACAAAGCCTGGATGACAGCACCTCTGTTTACAGCATAGTTTACTAAATATTTTAAGCCCACTGTTGAGACCTACTGCTCAGAAAAAGTATTCCTTTCAGAATATTACTGCCTATCAGCAATGCATTTGGTCATCCAAAAGCTCTGATGTAGATGCACAATGAGATTAATGCTGTTTTAATGCATGCTAGTGACAAAGCATCCATCCTGCAGCCCATGAATTAAGCAGTCATTTCAGCTTTCACATTTACGTTTCATAAGGCTATAGTTATCATAGATGGTGATTCCTCTGGTGGATCTGGGCAAAATGAAACGCCTTTTAAAAACTATTCACCATTTTGATGCCATTAAGAACATTTTCAATTCATGGGGAAAGACAAAAATATCAACATTAACAGTAGTTTAGAAGTTGATTTCAACCCCCATGAATGACTTTGAGGGATTTAAGACTTCCGTGGAGGAGATAACTGTAGATTTGATTAAAATAACAAGAGAACTAGAATTAGAAGTGGGAACTAAAGACGTGGCTGAATTGCTGCAATTTCATGATGAAATTTAATGAAGATTTCATTATTATGGATAAACAGAGAAAGTGGCTTCTAAAGATGGAATCCTGATAAAGACGCTATAAAGATTGTTGAAATGACAATAAAAGATTTAGAATACTGCATAAATCTCTTTGACAAAGCGGTTGGCAGGGCTTAAGAGAATTGGTTCCAATTTTAAAAAACATTTTTATTGGCTAACACTATTTTTTAAAGTAAGATTTATTGAGGTATAATTTCCATACAGTAAAAATCTAATTTATATGTTTAAAATTGAACTATAGTTGAGTTACAATATTATATTAGTTTCAAGTATACAAACAGTGATTCAACATCTTTGTAGATTATACTCCATGTAAACTTATAAAATATTGGCTACATTCCCAGTGCTGTGCATCACATCCTTTTATACGGAAGGGAAAACAAAAAAAAATTTGTATAACTCACTTTATATGATATTCATTTTATGGCAGTGGTCTGGAACCAAACCTGCACTAAGGTAGCCTTAAAAAAAAACTTCAGCTCTTATTTGCCTATATGTTGTCTTTCCAAATTATTATGTATTCTCCATTTTATAGTCTGAGTTCTTGCATTTTCATTCATATTATTTAGTTTTCTTATATATTTCAGGTCTCAATTGATGCTTCTTCATGCCACAAGTTTGTTTCCATCAGGGGAAAGTTTGTGAAATCTGTGTATAATATAAAGTACACTGCTTTTAATATGTCCTGAAAGGTCATTCCATGAGCAAATTAATAAACGCTGAAATACATATTTTGTCTGTTTCTGGACATTTTTGCTAATTTTCACATTCTTGTGTTTGTCCTGATAAGTGTGATTGTCCAGGTTAAGAGATGTCTGAATAAATGAGGTGCTACTAACTCATATCCAGTGCTATGAGTTGCCTCCAGTGCCTCATGGGATAAGCAAAATAACTCTGAAAACAAACAAAATAAGACCCTTACAATTGTGGTTAATAGTTAAAATCTGCTCATTAATTCTGTACAATTTGCTTCATTAAATTTGTGAGAATCTGAATCCTATGCTTTATTATATGCACAGTTCGACTTTATGGATTTAATTAGAGAAAATCATTTAATATTCAGTCTTTGAGAGAAAACACAATTTTCTCACTTATACATCTAAAACAAATTTTATATACCATCTCTTTAAATATCATTCATACAACAAAGAAATTCCCAAAGAGTATATTTTAAAAAACACTCTGGGCTCTCAGTGAATACTCTAATTTCCTTCAGTGAATTAGAAGACAGATGTGAATCTCAGTTTCTTTAAAAGACAGCATAGCAGGATACTCAGATTCATTCTTCCAAATTTTATTTCTGTTGGCAATGATTAATTTTTCTTATATTCTCCATTTCCCTCACTTCATGATGTTTTGCTAATAGCATCACTGAAGTCCACTTGGACAGAGGCAATGCTTGATAAAATTAGATGGATACACATAGAATTGATGAGGAGCCAAAGTGAAGGAGACACTTGAGGTCAATTGTTCAAACTGTGCTTTCACTGATGGGGGGCAGTGGCTGCATTTCAGGAAGTACTTGGCTTCCAGGCACAGAGATAACTGTGAGAGTCATCTTTAAGACTGATTTTTAGAATTCCTGATAAAACTAATATCCATGTTAGACTCATAGAATAGCGTATTCACTTGAAAGCAAGCTGGGATGCACCAGGGAGTTTGGTCTTGGAGGGCCAGTGGAGGTGACCTCTTACTATATTAGTGTTTCTCATGACTCTAATGAAAGCCCAATTTTTGCCACAAAACTTTACACTTTTGAGTACATAATGCTCTAAGAGTTCTAAACTCAGTAATAGATGCACAGGTGTGATTTGAGGTTAGTGAACAATAAGAGACTGAGTCACCAGCATTATATTATCTAAATCACACTTGGAAAAAAATCACAATTCATTCGACTCAAAAGCTTATGTGCCTTTTTTTTTCTGATTCCATACCTTTAGAACATTTATTAGGTTTTCATTTCTGTTTTTGTTTTTGTATGCTTTTGTGCGCCCATGGATTTGACTTTTGATTTCTCTGGACTGGACATATAGACTCTTCTTTGGTGTATCTGCAGTTCCTTGGCATTTATTAAAGCTACATCAATGAGCTAATAACTTTAATCCTTGTCCCTTAATAGGATAACATACTTAGATTGTTAGATAAACACAAGGGATTTTGGAAGCCAACTTGGAGTATATTTATCAGAAATCATTCTGTATGTATGGATTTCACATATATATTTTATTTATACTCACAGTTTTACTTGAGTTTATATTATGCTGAAGAATGAATATTAAGTTTAAAATACCATTATATTGTTTTTCTATGCCCAATGTATGTCATAGTATTTGAATGTTTTTTGAACTATGACCCCTATTACTAGGAAAGTTTCTGAGTTTTTGGTGTGCAACAGTACTCTCCTCCATACCCATCCCCATTTCTGCCAACCAAACCTTCTATGTAAACATCTATCTGAACCTGTAAGTGACACCAAGAGGAATCAGCCAGAACAATCAAGTGACTCAAGGACGATTTAAAAAAACTGGATACTGTCAAGGGGATACTCAGTGCAGGGGGTTACAGATTGCACCTGTGTCTCCAGTCAGAATGGAGATGGAACCTAGGCAAGTTCAGGGATTTGTCAAAGTCAGCCTTCTAATTGTTGGCAGATCCCTGTACCCTATGATGCCTGCTTGTCCAAGCCAGCAGCGGGGTGTTTAATTCTATATGTGAGAATCCCAGCAAGAAAAGTACCACCTTCTTTACCAACTAGACTCTGTCCCTTTTACATCTAAGATAGAATCCAATCCTACTTAAAATAAGAGTTTTTAATTCAATGATCATGAAATTTATTCTGCAATTGCAGGTTTTCTTATAAAAGCTTCCTGTAAGCCCCTGGAAATAAAAAGAGATCATATAGTTGGTCAAATAAATTAGAAAATGCTTCATACTTTTAAAGAGTTTCAAACATTGACATGTTAAAGCTTCCTGATCACCTTATTTTTATGAGTGTTTCTCAAACTTTTTTTTTCCAAAAAAGTCTGTGTATTGCAAATCCAGGTAACAGCAGAAAATGCTTTTGGAAATAGAAGTCAAGCATAATTTCTTGAATTTCCTTCATCATTGTAGACCCAAATGTTTCTTATTCCAAGAAACATTATTTGCCTTTTTTTCCCTTAACTAAATAATAGTGAGGAACAATACCACAAATTTTACTGAAATCGAGGAACCAGTAACCTCTAGAGACTTTAAAAATGTCATCTTATTCAAGATTCACAAATTTTAATTTCACATGTACGTTTACCAGGTAAGATTGCTTTTGGGGACCTAAGAAAAGTAGATCGTCAGAATGCGTTATGTAATGTCATTATTATCAATATAAATGCTGTTCAAGTGGAGTTTGTATGTCTGCATGTGTACTTGAGAACCAAGTATTGGGACATGTAAACAAGGTGATATTAACCTTCAAAATTAATTACTAATTTTAGTTGTTTCCTTTGATAAGAACAAAAAAATCAGGTTGAATGAAATAAATAATGAAATAAATATAATAGATTTACCTCTAAAATATAAAGCACAGTATTATTATTTATTCTATAAGAACAAACATTAAAAAGTAGTAAGTTTTGTTTCCTTCATTTTTTATAGGGCTATGCATTAGCCTAGGTCTGGCAGTCAATGCAATGCACAAACATTTATGTTGCAGTTAGGAAGGTAATGAGACATCCAACTTAAGAGCTTGGCAGTTGCAGATATATGGTCTTATACAGCAAGCCTTTTAGAGTTTATCATTGTAAACATGCTCACATATACATGTTTAACCCCTCAAGTGGGGCCATTTTGATAATAAACATCTAAACATAAGTAAACTTCCTTACAACTTAGATTCTGCTAATATTCCTGCACATAAGCTAGCAGTAACTGAGGTGAGGTTTGTTGAAACTCTGTTCAAGAGTTCATAATTTTCTTTATAGTAAATCACGTATTGATCAGTATAAAAGTTTAGTGATTTGGACATTGCAGTCTTTGAAATTCAGTAGGACTATCATTTATTAAGGGTTACAGTTGGATCACTAACCACTGTTGTATAGAGGGAAAAGGAAAAGAAGACAAGCCTTAACATCACAGTGTCAGCCACCTCAATTAGTTGAATTAACTAGCTAACTAGCTAACTAGTTGAACTAGTTGGACTTGCACGGCCTCCCTTCTCTGCCCTTTTAGAACTTTAACATAAATTGCAATCACATATCTGGGAATGAACCTGAAGTGGGTGTGACCCTGTGTACATCACCTGACTCACAGTTGGATCCAAGGAAACTGATGCTAATAATTGTTAGAGTTCAAAGAATAAAAATATTTTTTCCAATTAAAAATATTACAGAGGCATTCTTGTGTGGCAAGGCAGGCTAAGGATCTGGCATTGTCACTGTAGTGGCTCTGGTTGCTGCTGTGGCACAGGTTTGATTCTTTTTTTATTTTTTAAATAAAAAAATTTTTTTAATTGTTATTTCCTCAATGTGTTTTTTTTTCTACTGTACAGCATGGTGACCCAGTTACACATACATGTATACATTCTTTTTTTTTCTCACATTATCATGCTCCATCATGTGACTAGACATAGTTCCAAGTGCTACACAGCAGTAATAGTAATAGTATTTTAAAATTTTTTTCTTATTATTTCTTTTCTTTCTTAGTACTTAAGGAGATAATGAAAATAACACTTCTGTGAATCCCTTCGGCCAGCTTTCCTAATACTCAGAGGTCAGAGTGAGTACATTGCATCTTCTTCTGAGTAAATATTTATGGGCTTTTAGTTATCTTAAAGAGAACGATATAATGAGTCTTTTGCCATGGCTTTTATGCATAAGAAATTGGTTGAGATGAACAGACATAGAGTGAAATGTCTATTATGGTAGATGCAGTTCATCTTTAAGGGATAGGGAGTGCCAGTAAATAAAAATAAAATAGAGAAACAAATTGAACTACAAGTCTGGGGAGATATGGTTTATGCACCCTGTATTGCTACCTAAACCAGTTCATTTTTTTCTTCTTTGCTTACAACCGAACACCTGCTCTCTATACTCTGTATTTTGAAAAGAACTCAGTAGGTTGTGCTGTGCACAGCAGCTACGTTCAAGGGACGGGTGTTTACATAGGGCAGATATAGGGGAGTAAACACATTCAGCAGGCATCAAAGTTAAGCACTGGAACCTTTAGGATTTTTGAAAATTGTAAAACCATCTGAAGCAATGCTCTGATGAAAATACCATTAAGTTATTTTCTATGAAACCAACAGCTCAAGGTAATCCAGAAGAACACATAAGCCCACACTTTTGTAAATAGTACATGGATATTTCTCTGTAGTAAAGGAATTTGAAATTTGCAAAAATGAAGAGAATGGCCAAAGAATATAACTATTCTTATCTTCCAAGGATGGCCTAGTGTTGAAATCAAAGAATTTGCTGTAGGGAAGTCTTTAGTAGCTTACTTGCTATAATTTTATTTTCAGCAAGACATATATCTGTTTATATCCAGGTTTTCAGTATTCTTTATTCCATTTAAAGTTCAGCAGTGATTTGACTGGGTTAGAAGCTGGACTTCAATTTATTCATATCACTGTGTTTAGACAGAAGCTTATTCAGGAAATTTGAAATGCAAAAAAGCATTAAAGTTATGCAAATTAAAACCACAATGAAATACCACTTCACACCATTAGGATGATTATAATAAAAAGTACAGACAATAACAACTGCTGAGCTGTTACAACTGAGTTTTCACACTTTGCTGGTAAGAATATAAATTGGTGTAGCCATTTTGGAAAGCAGTTGGCAGTCCTTCAAAATGTTAAACCTAGAGTTACCGTAGGATCCATCAATTACACTCACTGGTATCCTATTCTCAAGAGAAATGAAAACACATGTCTATACAAAAGTTGTACCTTAATGCTCCTAACAGTATTATAGCTCATACCAGCTCAAAAGTGGAAACAACCTAAAGGTCCATCAACAGATGAATGGATAGGTAGAACTGGTACAACCATATAGTAAAATACTATTCAATAATAAAATAGATGGACATTGTAAAGCTGATGCTCAGTGAAAGACATCAGCTACAAGAGACCACATGTCATATGATTACACTAATGAGATGTTCAGAATAGGCAGATCTATAGAGAAGAAAATAGGTTAGTGGTTGCCAAGGGCTGGGAAGAGGGGGGAAAGGGAGTGACTGCTAATTAGTTTATATACTTTAAACTGGTAAATTTTGTGGTATGTGAATTATATCTTAATAAAGATGTTAAAAATCACTTTAAAAAGGACAAGTCAGTTTTTAGATACATTAGATGTAATTGTTCCACACTAGGAGTTACTCTTTGAGAAAAGAGATTTAGGTCAGAATCTTTATTTTTGTCATGCAGAAAATGAGCTTATATCTTATGGTAATGTTCCTCCAAAAACCAAAAAACAAAAACTCAAAATCTGCTACCTTGCTGCTTGGTTCACTCTACTTGTAGGCACTCAGTATATTGCTTTTAGCTGACCTGAGGCTTATTACATTAATGTTTACATTAATTACATTAACATCTACTGCAAGGGTATTTACTGTTTGAAGGGTTAAGTTTCTTTCCCCAGAAAAATGCAAGTGGATATAAACTGCAGAACCTTGCATGTGGTTTCAGAGTCTTTAGGTGAACTCTGGTAATTATTTGATGTGCATGGATTTATCAGAATGACCAGTGGTGTTGAATCTATGGACCATAATAGAGAATCAAGATAAACATACATATGAGATCAAAATCTTGGGCTTCTTTTTAAATCAGCATTGAATAAATTAAAGATGTCCAGTCTTCACATTAAAAATTAGCAAACAGACTAAAAAAGAAAAGCAAAAAACAAAGGGGAAGAAAATCCAAGCTCTAGTATAAAGTGCACGAGAGTAGATATCTAAAATTTATTTATATCTTGTAAAAAGTTCCTAAGACAATGTTGCACATGGCAAAAATTCAAAAAAATGCTTACATAATGAATGAACTAATAAATGCATACTTAGTTAATTAACATCTCTCTCCTCAATTGACTAACCTAGGACTAACCAGTCTGAACTCCATTCAAGGAGCCTTAGAGTTCTTTAGAAGTACCATGCAGGTTGTACAGCTACCTTGTGGCATTCTCTTTCTGCCTTTCTAGTTAGTAATTCATTTTAAAGTTGAAAATGAAATTGTTTCGAGCAAGCAGAGTGTTGAACAAGGAGCAAGAACTAACTCTAGCCTTCATGCCTCCATTTGTGAAATACATTCTCTACAAATGCAGCTAGTGATGTGCAGCATTTTTTCTTCTTTACTTGTCAGAAGTTTTGAATTTGGAAGATGAACTCTTGCTGGTTGCTAAAATGACTACTGGGATGACTATATAATATATCCAGCATTATTTTACACACTGAGTTGTCTATTATAAGTAAATGATATTATCAGAATGTACCAATTATTGGAATGGAAATCACATTTGAGTATTTGAGAGAATTTGAGAGTTGGTAAGTGGTAGAAGGAGTGCCCTAAATTCACAGAAATGTTGAAAAACTTATTATGGGCCATAAAGCTATATGTGCAATAAGATGATCACCTTAATTCTGACTGGAAACAAGTGTGATCCTCTGTCAATGACTTTAGCATCATGGAAATTTATCATGAGAGGGACAAACTTTTCTTTAAAGGACTTATGCATCTAAAAAAAAAAAAAATCTTAGTGCTTCAGTTTGCTTCCTGGGCAAATAAGGCATCCTTCATTAGATGGGCTGCAGCTCCAAGGTTCTTTTAATATAACAAAAGTGGCGTAGACATCATCACAGCATCCAGATCCTTCCAAGTACATGTCATTCAGATTAATGAAAAATCTCAATACTTGGGATACACATGTTATCATCATTGGATTATGTTCTGACAATATTAATGTTTGTTAAATCTTCCTTTAGTACAAGTACATCATAATTGTGCAATTCTAATCCACTACTTCTTCTGTAGTCAGAGAATGTGGTTCTACTCTCAAGCTTTTTAATCAGTTGAGGATGATAGTTACCATGTTATTTTATTAATTAATTCAATGAATATTTAACAAGCACCTACTACAAATCAAGCATGGTTCTTGGTACAAGGGATACAATGATAAGTAAGACAGGTTTGTTCTTTTACATTGTGGATAATGAGTTAATGAGATTTTTTTTAATAGGTTGAGGTTTATTTGGTTTATGATTTGTGTGGAACAAAGCAAGAGTCATAGCCTCAAAATTTCATAATTAGAAGAAACCTTAGAGCTTGTATATTTCCACCACTTTATTTAGCAAATGTGACCTTGAGACCCTACAGAGGTAAACAGGCTTGTCCAAGGTAATAAAACATGTGATAATTTAGGAAAAGCAGATAGAAACTCTGAGGACTAGCCAAATCCCCATTGTTTGTTTATGGTACTTATATGAATAACAGGTTGTTCAATAAAGCACCTCATGTAACTAAATTACTCTCCAACATTTAGGATAATCTTAATTCACTTGCTAGGTGGCATCTTTAGGAAATGTGAACAAGATAAAACACCAAAATGCCTTAAGAGGAGTTCCCTTCGTGGCTCAGTGGTTAATGAATCCGAATAGGAACAATGAGGTTGAGGGTTCGATCCCTGGCCTCACTCAGTGGGTTAAGGATCCGGCGTTGCCATGCTGTGGTTTAAGTTGCAGACGCGGCTTGGATCCCGTGTTGCTGTGGCTCTGGCGTAGGCCGGCGGCTATAGCTCTGATTAGACCCCTAGCCTGGGAACTTCCTTATGCCCCAGGAGTGGCTCTAGAAAAGGCAAAAATACCAAAAAAAAAGAAGAAAGAAAAAATGCCTTAAGAGAAAAATCTGATTTACTTCCGATGTATTGGCCCAAATTGTTTATCTTCTAGGGGTATTGCTTTGAAAGATAATTTCTCAGGAATATTACCCCTTGTATTTTATGTCAATTTTATATTTTCTTTCCTCTCATGAAGATTTATCATGAATAAATTACTTTAAGCCAAAGATTAGAATTTCTAAGCAAACATCTTGAGAAACTATCTTTCTATTTTGTTGCCAACTGAACAGATCTGAACATAGGGTTTTATTATTTTATTGAGGTCCTGCAAGCCAGATGGTCCTTGATGGTCTTTAAAACCATATAGATGTACTATATGGTATAGTTACCAGTCTGGGTATCAGAAGAACTGGGTTTAACCCCAAACCTGTCCACATAATCTTGGACAAGTCACAAAAGTGTCTCTGTACCTCAGCTTACTAAACTGCAAAATGAACAAATTTATAGTAATGTTAAAAGCATCTTTCAACTCTGAATACTGTGTCATATGGTTAGAAAAATGAAGCCAAATGCCTATCAGTGAACCAGGTTGGGTAATCCTTATCCTAGTCATCGCTAATGCTGTCACTAAGATGTCTATTTCCTCCTCTGGGCACATTACAGGTTTGTTCTTCTTCATCTACCTGAAGTTATACATGGATCTGACTTGTTTGATCAATAAAATGTAAATTCAGTAGGACGTGAGACCCACAATCACCAAATACAAGTTTCAGCGCATCAAATTAACTCTGGAAAAAATTCTGTAGAGATTGAGGCTTTGCATATATTTTTTTGCCAATTTGTGTGAAAGTATGGAATTCACTTATTTTGTCTCAAAGCTATATGTGTTCCAGCATCTGGAAGGCAGGTGCGGCAGGACCCACCGTTAGGTAAGTGCAGAGATCAAGCAGAGACTGCTTCCATTTAAGAGGACTCTGCTTCACAAGAGAGAATTTGTGAACAAATAGCGGGGGGAAAGTCTCTGTTTTGGATAATCAAGGATTAGAGTTAGTCAACAAGGAAAGAGTTAACATTTGAAAAATAATTTGCTGAAGAATTGGTTGCTGGGGAAAGTAGAAGAGCAAATAGTCAACTGGAACTGAGAAAATAATAGAATTTGTGGGCAGTTTACCAAAAAGAAAAAAGGAAAAAGAAAAAACAGAGAAGGCAGAACCGAAATTTTCAGAAAATAAAAATCAGTAAATGCAGCCCATTAAAATTCTTGAATTCTGGACACTAGGTTGCTCATACCTACTAAGATATCCCTGGTTCTAGACCCTCTAAGCTAGGGACTGTGAGCCTGTGTTCTCATCCACATACGTGGCCGTAGCTTCAGTTATTTCTGTATGTATCTGGTTGTGCATTAGTATGAATGTGGGCTCACACTGATGGTACCATAATCCAGCGCCTCAGAATCCATCCTAGTCTCCCCCATATTGATTTATAACTTCTTTTATAACCCTGAAAACTTGGCTCCCATTATCCATAACTTGTTCTCTATTTCTGTTTAGTCCTAGTATATGCATAATGTAGTTTCAGAATTGCCAATGCAGTCCTATGAGAAACTCACTTAAAAATTAGGGTGTGGCATTTCTATAGATTTCTTTTTGTGTCTAACATTGCAATATCCAGTCAAAACGTTGTCTATCTTGCACACCCTCTTCAATAAGGTTACACTGCACATTTACAAGAAAATCAGATTCATTTGTCACTGTCTGAATTCCATCTTTGAATCCTCCAACAACCTGATTGATTTTAATTTGCATGTATGAAGTTCGCTATTTTGATGTACACATGGATGCATAGGGCCATGTATTCACTACCTCAGTATCACATAGAATGGTGTCATCACTTTAAAATTTTCTCTGCATTCCCCCTTTTTGGTCAACCATTTCCTTCTCCACCAGCCCTTGGAAGTCTGTTTCCTGTTCATATCATTTTGATTTTTCAGTCATTCACTACTGGGGATGAAAAATAGGATAGCCATTCCAAGAGATAGTTTGGCAAGCATATTTTCATTATTATAATGAAGAGAGATTCTTAATTTTAATGCTATTAAATTATAAATTGCTTTATAATTAGTGCCATTTAAGTCTTCATGAAGAAATTGTCTTACATAAAGGTGATACAGATGTTCTTTTCTAAAAGATTTGTTTTTTAGCTTTGTCTTTCACATATATAATTCCTCTGAATTATATTTACTTGAATTTTTACGTATGCTTTACCAATTTTCTGAATGCCATTCCACAGTTTATTTGCCTTTCTTCTTGATTATTGGTCCTATTTACATTCATCTTCACGTATCTCATAATTATTATCGAATACCGAACATTACATGTAAGTGAAGTAGAGGCGTTAAGCGCTATTTTCTAGCAAGGGTTCCCTTTTTTATGTTATACAAACAGGGTAACAGGTTGATCACCTCAATCAGCCTCTCAATCTAAAGGAAAATTGAAATGGGTCAGAGCTCAGTTTTACTTTCAGTAACACTCACTCTACTAAGCTTAGTCCCTGATCCCCAGGTGTGGCTCTGTTGCGTACCTGACAGGGCACCTAGAGGCCCTTTAGCTTCATCCTGAAAGAATGTGGGAGACCCAGCTCTCTGACTTTCCATCTTCAAAATCTGGTAAATGCCCTGATTGCCAACCATCTTCTTCCTAATTATTTCATGTTCTCTGCAGAAGTGCTCACTCTGCCTTTTAGAAACAGTTGGCTTAGTTTCATAACTCCTCAATAGTACCAGGACTCAGCAAAAATAGCAAGAAGAAAACTAGCCTTATGTATGAATCTCTTCAAACTTCCTATGACAGAAGCCATTCATGTCTCTCTGTGTGTAACCCACATCATCCAACAGCAAATATCACAATGGTTTTTTATTGAATAATTCTTTTTTGTCTCTGCACTAAGCTGTGAACTTTTTGAAGGCAGAAACTGTATTTCTCTCTATATTTTTCAGAATACTAGGCTCACGGGAGGCATTCAATAAATATTTGTGGATGAATGAAAAATATCTGATCCTAATAAGGATATTTCATTTTTGTATACTTTGAATTATGATCATGTTATTGACCATATAACTAATCAATTAGATTTATTAATTATTCTATTTTTGTCATTATAGGTAATTATGTAAATTTTTCATATTCATTTAAATTGTTATTATTCTCCAATGTTGAATTAAAGCCCAGGAGTAGATCTCAGAGTTAAAGCATATGCAGTACTTTCATTAAAAAGGCAGTGACAACAGCAGTTGTATTAGATGTTTGTATTCATACTTTATTACTGATGTATTAAGAATGTAATTGTCCCTTTGGAAGACTTTACTTTCTTTTAAAGCTACTAATAAGTATTCATAATATTTTCAAATTTTTGAAATGTGGAATCATCTTAACTTATTTATTCAAAGTTTATTTTATTTAATACATATTTATGCAGGTGAAAACTCAGAAAAATAGAATATATGATACCCTGTAAAGAAATGGGAAAGGTATACTAATATCCTGACCTTTAAAGTACCTTCCTAATTTAAGCTAAAAGTGACATTTCTGCATGTTCAAGAAAAAATGAGTGGAACACTCTCAAAGGTGTTACTTTACTGACTTAAAAGGTTAATGAAAGAAGTGATCCTTTCCAATTTATATAAATGCCATTGAAAGCATACAACAGAAGCATAACAATGGTGGGTGGTAATTTCCATTATATACAATGTACCCCAAATGCATTTCTTTTACTAGCATCCTAGTTTTCATTAGTAGTTCATTCTACAAATGATAGTGCTTTATTGAAGTGGAACTATAGCACAGAACATTTGAAAATATATCTGATGAACATCGTTTTTTCTTTTTAAACGTACAATGTTATTAGATCGTTTTTATACTAACTGTACAGAGTGGCTTTAGATGAAATGCCCAATAAGTTAGTCACCAGCCTCACATGACTATACATTGATATTAACTAAAATTATATTCAAAAGTTGAGTCCCCTGTTGCACTAGCCTCATTTCAAGTGCTAAATAGCCAACTGTGACAAGGGACTACCATATTGGTTAGTACTGCTGTGGAACTTTTCCATCACCCCAAAAAGTTTTTTTTGGATAGCACTGGCTAGTTTTCAACAGATTAGGCATGGGATTTGTGCTTTTCATTGAAAGAGAACTAGATCTGAGTGAAACCGATGAAGGTGCTTTTGAGTTATTTGCACTAGTGTCCCTTTGAATAGCATATGTCATAAGAATACATGGGCGGTCACCTCACTTGGAGATTATTTTATCCAGCTCTTTTACTAATCGGATAAAGATAGGACAACCCAGGGAAAGTTATTTTGTCATGAAAAACAGGTTAGTGGTTGGTAAATTAGGAGTAAATCTGGAGTTGGTACTCAAGTATCCTGATGTGAAGTTTCTCAGTCTACTAGACCACATTGTCTCATTCAAGATCATTCCACTGTTGATACTTTACTACTACCCAGGAAACAAAGAATAAATGACCAGGTTGACAATATATCAGTGTGACATCCTTGGTTACTCATTAAATTATGTTGCCAGAAAGTTATTTCCATTGTGATGAGAAAATAGTACATCATTTCCTGGCTCAAAATGAGCATTATATTTATAGTAACTACCTTTTTTTCCATTTAATAATTATTTGTAGTATCTTACTCATAAGCAAGCATAGTTTTATCTTCCCGATGGAGCTGAAAAATCAACATTGTCACTATAAGCCAGTAGAGAAAAAAGACCTCATTCATCCCCTACTCCCATCTCACTAAGATCTTGGCATAAAACACAATTTACAAGCCTCCCAGAGAGACAGAGAACTTCTTAAAGTCAGTATACCACCAGGAATTTTTGTGGTCCATATTAGATGTTCATATTTATAATGAATATAAATAAATTTAAAAATAGATTAATAAATCTATGATACCACTTAACAATACTTGGCTCTTTATTGTCTGCCATTTCCATATCTTTGGGTCATGCTGGGCTCTCAGAGCAAATAATATGACATTTACTTTTAGGTTGCTGGGAAGCAACTTGCTAATTGCTATGAAAAATACATTCCACTGGTTTTTAAGAACCCATCTAAAACAAGATGTCTTAGCATTATATGCTTCTGAGAGAAATTGCTAACTTCAAAAACAACAAGTCTTCTACACCCCTTGTAGTAAAAACCTAGAGAGATAATAATAGCATTTGTATTTCCTTAAAACTACTGTGACAAACGGTCTTGAGTGGCAATCCTGCTAGTAAAATTGCTTGCCAAAGAGTCATAACTCTCTCATAATTGTGCTTGGAAGGCTCCTCGGGGAAAGAGCTAGATGGTTAAAATGGCAATGACATGGGGAAGTTAAAAGAATCTAACATTTTGTAACATAATATCTTGGTATGTTACGAGCATTTTCCATAAAATTAATGAGCTTCATGAGAAATTTGGGAGTGTTGGAATAGAAGAGTTAAGTACTTTCAGAAAAAATTAAAGATAAGAAAATACCCAAGTTAATTTGCAAAAGATAACCAACCCAATGAAAAAACAAAGTATATCCCATGATGGTGATACCGGTATTGCTGATTTAGTAGAAATCTTATTAAGTTGTAGATTCCAATCTCTTACTTATGCTGCAATGCTTCCCATAAAATTTATCCAAAAAATATTTTTGGAGCATCATCTATGGCACAACACCTTTTTGGGTCCTGGGGTAGTGAGTCAAACAAGAGATCATGAAATTATATTCTGGTCATGGGATTCAGGCACTAAACAAATGAACAGAAGTGTAACAAGTTAGATGATGCTGTAAAGAAAAAGGAGATAGAGGTGATGGGTAGTGGCTATACTGTGTTATAAAGAGGATTCAGGGAAGTTCTCTTTTGTTAAGCTGATATTTAAGCAAAGCTTTAATTGAAATGAGAGAGTAAACCATTGGGAGAAGACATTTCAGGCAGAAGGAACATCGAGGATGAAGATCACATGGCAAGAATGTGTTGATAGTTCTACAGTCAGTAAAGAAGTCTGCGAGGTTCGAACAGAGGGGTATAGGGGAAGGACTGTAGAAAGTGATGTTGGAGAGTCACTCAGATACTCAGCAGCCTGAGGCTTCATTTTAATACAAATGTTGGGTGGTATCCCAAGAGAAATGGTATGTTATCAGACAGATTAAACACAAGACTAATAGATTTGATAGGATTTTTAAAAGATTTCCTTGAAGAGAATAGGCTCCAGAGACAACCTGTGAAAGCAAGGATATCAGTAAGGAGCCACCACAAATACCCAAGGAAGCAATAATAGTAGATAGAAATGGGGTTTGATTGAAGTAGGAGATGATAAATGGAGAAAATTGATGAGATAATCTGTTTTTAAAATGCACTTTAAGCCATAGGATTTGCTATTTTATTGGATGTGAAAGATGAGAAAATGAAAGGAAGAGTTATAGATGATTCTTCCATTTTCAGCCTGAACAGATACCACTGAGATTGAAAGTGGGGAGGAAGACCATACTGGGAATATGCAGAGCTTGTCTGGGGGCATGTGAAGTTCGAGATGCCTATTAGACATCCAGGAAGGGATGTTATATATGGTGACATACGTGAACATGGTCCTCTGGCCTAAACACTTATAGTTACAGATTTCACTACTTTTGAGTTAGTCTACTCCCCTGAAGTAAATTCTAACTGTTAAAAATTTGATTAAGCCAAAATTATCCAACTTATACCTTATATCTAATGATCATGATTCTATTACCTAGACAGTAAATGTCAGTAAACAATGTATCTTCTTTAAAGCCTATGCAAATTTGCAAACAGATCATTTTACCCTGTTCTTCTCTTATCCAGGCTGAGCATTCCACTACTACCATTCCTCATCCCAAATGGTTTTCTAGTCATGCTTGTTTTGAGATGAGTTCCCCCATTCCCTCACCAGGATTTAGCAAGCATGACTATCAAAAGATCTGAACAAATTTGGCATGTGAAGTTTCTTTGTGCATCCTTCTTAGAAATAGTTATTTGTACCCTCTTCCTCTTTCTTGTGTCATCGTTGAGCTCATTACATTATACAGGCAATACATTATTTAACTTTCTTCATCATAGCATTCAAAAGTGATACTTAAAATTGTGATTTTTTTCCTTCTTTTCTAGTTAGCATTTATTTCTAACTTTAAATATTTCTAGGAAGGCCACCAATCTTTTTTTAAAATACTATTCCTGTGCAGTAGATGTTTTAAAAGAGAAGTATTATCATGGTTGCCTAGAAACCATAAAGGAATTCAAAATAATAGGATGAACAGGGAATATATATGAAAATATCATCTATGATGACATTTGATTTAGGTGAGAAAACAGCTAAAGTATTTTGTGCAGCCTTGATTTGATGAAACAATCTTTTTCACCAAAGAGTCCTCCTTGCACATGTGAACTTATGGGAAAAGTAGTCACTGTATTGCTCTAGTATTTGTGTGTCTTCATCATATTTACAATGTGCCCTTGGAATTTTTTTATTTAGAAATTCTCTTGTTTACATCACTGTAAATAAGGTCAATGTTTATCCTCACATGTTCTTTTTGATACCCATTTATATATGGAAAACTACTCACAGATTTTAAAGATTTTTAGTATCAAATATTGACTGACATATTAAATCAACGGTTGCTTGATTTTGGAAGAGAGAAGATATTTATGGATAACATTGACAGCAGAGTAGACCTGTTGTTGAACACTCTTCCTTTCCTTGTATGCTTTAAGATTCTATAATTCAGTGAGTTTGCAACATTCACTGTGATAAAGGATTGAATAAATAGATTTGGCCTGCTGAGTTTAGAACAGATAATTCAGATGTCCATTTTTCCAAGCTGCTTTGTATTTCTGAAATCACTCGTGCTATCCTTTCAACTTTAGATTTCTGTGGAAGAGCAGTTACTAAATTTAAAGTTCAGATATGTTTAACAGCAAAAATCCAAAAGCACTTCTTCATTTTTAAGACTCTTTTCTTTACATCATTCTTTGTGTTTTTTTTTTTTTTTGGTCTTATCTAACATATTCTTAAGTATTTTCAGAGTATTCATTCACTTGATTCACTGTTTTGTTTTACCATCTATTGAGAGATTTTTAATAGCTAGAATATTTCTGTTTCCATTTCTAACTGGACAACACCACTAAGTAAAGGATCAAAAATCCAAAATATTTTGATATGACAGAGTAGAATATAGCAAACAAAAATCTTATTAGAGTACTTTTAAAAGAATAAGAGGAAATAACTAGGCAAAGATAAGGAATTTGTCTAATTATTTTACTAAACCATTAGGTAAAGTAATAACTGTATGATGTTATAGAATGATGGAATTGTAAATATTTTAAATACAATTTAAATTGATAAGTTTCAGAGAAAATAAACAATCCTTTTACTCACGGTCTCTTTTTCTGCCAGATGTTCATTGCTAAAGCCATTGATGCTTGGGCAGAGTATGATGTGATCTCAGCTGTGGGTGGAAGAGAGAACAATAAGATTTTTTAAATTTTATTTTTCATTTATCTATTTGTTTTTATTGTTATTTCCCCAATACAATTTTTTTCCACTGTACAGCATTGGGACCCAGTTGCATAAATATGTATACATACTTTTTTCTCCCACTGTCATGCTCCGTTGTAAGTATCTAGACATAGTTCCCAGTGCTACACAGCAGGATCTCATGGATAATCCATTCCAAAGGCAATTAACCCCAAGCTCCAAATCCATCCCACTCCTTCCCCCTCTCCCTAGGCAACCACAAGTCTGTTCTCCAAGTCCATGATTTTCTTTTCTGTGGAAAGTTTCATTTGTGCCATATATTAGATTCCAGATATAAGTGATATCCTGTGGTAATTGTCTTTCTCTTTCCGACTTACTTCACTCAGTATGAGAATCTCTAGTTCCGTCGATGTTGCTGCAAATGGCATTATTTTGTTTTTTATGGCTGAGTAGTATTCCATTGTGTATTATACCACATCTTCCTAATCCAATCATCTGTCGATGGACATTTGGGTTGTTTCCATGTCTTGGCTATTGTGAATAGTGCTGAAATGGACATGAGGGTACAGGTGTCTTTTTAAAGAAAATTTTTGTCTGGATATATGCCCAAGAGTGGTGTTGCTGGGATTGGAAATTGGAGTATCTTTAAGAAAGTATGCATTGAAGTATCTCTCATTTTGCTCCTGAAATATATTTCTTCCTTTATTCCCTGTGCCCTAACACCTGCCTTGGCTCCTATTGATGGTGTCACCCAACCATCCTTGACGTCTGGCTTCCAGTTGCCCAGACCTGTGGGAAACTCAGACAGAGATGGGAACACTAAGGGGAAAACAGGATCTGGTTATTTATTGTCCCTTTCTTTGCTTTGGCATTGCACTTCTGGCAGTGTCCTGGCCAAGCCTTGTGTGACTGTATAATCTGTCCTGTTGATTCCTTGTCTAAGGCTCCAACTCACAGGGGTCTCCAGAAACACTGTTTCTATCCTTAGATCCCTTGGGTAAAGGGACAGCCATGGTTTCCCACAGTTGATAGTTTCTGGGTGCCTCGCTACATTTATGTTTCCTTTATTCTGATTGCCCTTTGAAAGTAGGGCTTTCCTTAAAGTTTTTTCAGTTGAAACATCTAATTGGAACTTTGTTATTAATGGAAACCTAAATGACACTGCACTTTTTTAGTACATTTAACAAAATGAGGAATTCGAAACATGAAAAAAGTATTAAAAAGAGATGAGACAAGACATGAGAGAAAAAGTAACTCCAGCTAAAGGGCATTTTAAAATGCAAAAAGAGTTGTATCATATCAAAAATTTTTAATATACTAAAAAATTAATTTGCAAAATATTTTGCATCAAATATTTTGCATCAAGCTACATCAAATCATCACAAACATTAAAGTCAGATATTAAATATTTCATATCAAGTGATATGAAAATCAAGCAGAGCTCTTTCAAAATACAAAAGAATAAGAAATGGAAATGACAGTAGTATCAGAAATACATATGCACACATATACAGTTTAAGAAGCAAAGAATAACAAAAATAACTGATGTGAGAGAAAATAAAATGGAAGCAATTTTTTTAAGTATAATAGAAGACAAGTTTTCCAAAGAAAGAACTGCTTTGAATATGTTCATCACTGAACAGATACTGGTCAAAAAATCTAGGTGTATTCTAGTTTAATTTTTAATTTTATGAAACATATAGGGGAAATAATCAGGTTACCTGCAGAGGGAAAAAGAATAGGATCTACATTATACTATAGAAAATGACAGAAGAAAACAAAGCAACACCAAAAGATTTTAAAAGATAAATAAAAGATTTAGACACAAGCATTTTCTACCAAACTAGATAATTGTTAATGTAGAGAACTACTTAAATTATACAATCTTCGGAGTTCCCGTCGTGGCACAGTAGTTAACGAATCCGACTAGGAACCATGAGATTGCGGGTTCAGTCCTTGCCCTTGCTCAGTGGGTTAATGATCCGGCGTTGCCGTGAGCTGTGGTGTAGGTTGCAGACTCGGCTCGGATCCTGCGTTGCTGTGGCTCTGGCATAGGCCAGAGGCTACAGCTCCGATTCGACCCCTAGCCTGGGAACCTCCATATGCCACGGGAGCGGCCCAAGAAATAGCAAAAAAAGACAAAAAAAAAAAAAAAATTATACAAGCTTCAATTTCTTCGTCTAGAAATGTGACTGATAATTCATTTAACAAAAGGTTGCTTTAAAAACCAATTTCAGTACCACATATAAAGTGTTTGTGATAGGACTTGAAACTGAGTTCAGATTTTCATACTTTTTAGAAAATTATCCCATTGTAAATATAAATAAAAATATCAATGAATAATCCCCAAAATTATGAAGGACTGAAATTGTTAAATAACGAGCTTTAAAGTAGTCTGAATAATATTAAAATGTTGATAATGGTTATTATTTTTCTATTCTTTATATTGCTTTATATAACAGGGATTTTCTTATAGCTTCACTATTAATTATATAATTAGATTATTATATCTCTAATACATTAATCATCTTTACTTAAATTGAAATAAATTAGAGGCATATGTTTCAATTAAACAACAAAAGCTTTGAGGGAAAAAGTTGCTGAGATGTGATTTTGAGAATGCAAAGCACTGAGTTAGCTATTATCCTTTGGAAAGATAAGAGGCAACATGTTTACAAAACAATTACAAAAAAGTTTAGTTAAGGAGTTCCCATCGTGGCTCAGTGGTAACAAATCTGACTAGTATCCATGAGAATTCAGGTTTGATTCCTGGCCTAGCTCAGTGGATTAAGGATCCGGTGTCACCCTGAGCTGTGGTGTAGGTCACACACACAGCTTGGAGCTGGCATTGCTGTGGCTGTGGTTTAGGCCAGAGGCTAAAGCTCTGATTCGATCCCTAGCCTGGGAACCTCCATGTGCCACAGGTGTGGCCCTAAAAAGACAAAAAAAAAAAAAAAAAAAAAAAAAGAATTAAATCCATTCTTCTTCTGTATCTTGGTATCTTAAATTTGAATTTTTATACTAATGCAAAAGTATTCTGTCATCTGTTACCATAAAGTTGAATTCTGATTAAGCTTTGCTCTTTATTTTAATCATTATCTATCAAGAACTGATAATTTCTTTCTAATTGTAACTTCACTGATCTTAGAGCAATCAAACAACAATTTTTATATGTACATACACACGTATATATATTGTGGTTTCTCCGATCAAGTTAGGAAAAATTGTCAGAAACTGTTTTCTGTTAATGAATTTATCTTAGTCCAGTAAAATAAATGTGATTTTAACACTAACTTTGAAACTCTAGAAAAATCTCATTTTTCTACCCATGTGATGTGAATTCTGTATTTAAGAGAAACATCTTAGTCACAGTAAGAGAGCATCTTTATATTTGAAGTTGTTCGGTACACTCGTTCCTACTATATTCATGAGGGATTGGTTCAGAACCCTCAGATACCAACATCTTCAAATGCTTAAGACCCTTAAATAAAATTTAATAGTATTTGTATATAACCTATGGCTTATCCTCCCATATACTTTAAACCATTTAGACTACTTATAATACCTAATACAATGTAAGTAGTTGTAAGTACAATGCGAATACTCTGTAAATAGTTGCAGTACAAGGCAAATTCAAGTTTCTTTTTGGAACTTTCTGGATTTTTTTTCAAAATATTTTTAATCCATGGTTGGTTTAATCCACAGATGCAGAACCTGTGTATACAGATGGGCCAGCTGTTCTTTTGTAGGTTTGTTTCAATTTTCAAGGTCGATTCAGGTTTCAGGTATCTTGAATATCTGACTTAACCCCTTCACACATATTAGCCTCCTATAAAAATACAATCTCCTTGTGAAACACCTGGAACATCATTTGTAGCTCTTGCTTCAGAAATAATAATTTAGATAATCTGAGTATTATCAGATGGGAGACTTAGTTGATTTTTATTGGTTTCTACTAGAAAACATGATAATTGAAATTGATCCAGAGAGCTGTGTCTGAACAATGGAGTTCTGCTGTGATATTACCAAGAGGTTCTTTTTAAAGCAAGCTGGAAAAGTTCTGGGCTGCAATGAGCATTTCAACTGCCAAATTCTAGCAGGAAATTAATTAGCAATATGCACTATTGATGTAACAGAGACCAAAATCAGTACAAGAGGAGAATTCCTGCTTCTACTAGTCTAGTTTGATACTGAGGCATGGCTTTTGTAGCTTTTTAGCTTCTAAATAAATGCTTTGAAATGCTCCCTTAAAATACCTGTGCATATATATCCTGCTTTCATTTATTCTCCATCCTTACTTTCTTTGCTTTCCACCCTCCTATTTGCTTCGCCTATGCAGAAAAATGAACTTTTTCCTGAGCAAATGTAACTTGCTGGAATATTTAGTGTATTAGGTTTAAGTTAGCCTTAAACAATTATAAATTATAAACCAAATCTTACACTTTTGCTCTTTAAAAATACATTTCCCCAAGAAGTTTTAGAAACTTTTATTCATCTTATTAAAATTAAATGCTCTTGGTGACTTTCATTCCAAAAACCTCCTTTTTGAAAAGTAAAGGAGAAAAATGAATATTCTATAATCACATTTTAAGGAAAATGGTCACCATTGAGGATAGCAGGTCATCCTGTTTTCTATTCAGCTCAGCTTCCTTCATGCTCTTCCAGGGTGACCACAGGCAGTCTATTAATTTACCATGTCTCTCACCACTGCCTCTGGAAAGGAAGTTAGGGGTCTTAGTGAAAAACCATTGTTCTGCTATTGATGATTGAATCACCTTTGACAAATTTGTTTACTCAGTTTTCTCTTATGGTTAAAAGAAAATATAAATCTCATGTTTGGGATAGAATCAAATGAAGTAACACATGGAGACAGTTCATAAGTTGTGATTGTCACCCCGACATAAGGAATTAGTATTAGGCCACTGTTTTTGGCTCTCAATATAGCTTTATACGACTAGTGAGAGAAATGACTAGTCACACCCTTCAAATAAATGGAACATCACTCTTTCAAAGATTTTTACTTAAAAAAGGGGCATATAACTTAGTTTTTTACATGAGTAACTCAACTGTGTCTCTACTATTGTGAACAAGTGTATCTTTGAACATAATAATATTCAATAATGGAATATTCAGACTGTGACATATAAGATATAAGCTATTAAGATAACACTTTTTTTTGTTTGTTTGTTTGTTTGTTTTTGCTTTTCAGGGCCACACCTGCAGCATATGGAAATTCCCAGAGCTGCAGCTGCCAGCCTATGCCACAGCCTCAGCAACACAGGATCCCCAACCCACTGAGCAAGGCCAGGGTTCAAACCCACATCCTCATGGATACTATTCAGGTTCACAACCCAATGAGACACCTTGGGAACTCCCTAAAATAACACTCTTGATGAATTAAATCATCTTAAATATTTACATCACAAACTGGTACTTGCACTATCAAAACATCAGAGTCTGCCTAACTGTTGAGATGGGACATAAGTCTTTTCCACCCCTGAACTTGGAATTTACACCATTGGACCCCTGGTTTTCAGGTCTTCAGACCCGGACCAGACTCACATCATCTGTGTTCCTGGTTTTCAAGGGTTCAGACTCAGACTGCAACTGTTGGGTTTCAAAAGCTCTCCTGAATTCCAGCTTGTAGAAAGCAGATTATGGGGTTTTCAACCTCCATAATTATTCTAACCTGATACCTTATAAGCTCTCTAATATAAAATTTTTTACTTAGTTTTATTTTTTTCCATTTCTCTGAAGAATGCTGACTAATAGAGACTAACCCTAAGGCAGACTAATTAATTCAGGGGACAAAAAGTTAGCAACTTCCTCACTAAATGCTACTTGCATAGGTCATTACTTTCACCCAAGATTAAAATGATATTTCAGACAACAAATATTTTACCTCCAAGATTTCAATGTATCTTTGAGATGATGAAGGGGTCAGTAGTAGCAATATTTCTGTTCAAATAAGATTAATACATAAGAGTCATGTCCTGGATATTTGTTTTATTCTATTTATCTTATTAACTCTAGATTCTATTCTCCTTTGAAGAAAAAAAGTAAATTAAGAAACTTTTTTTTAATCACAAGTAATTTTTCTAATTTTACTCTATCATAATCATCCCTGGCCTGCTGCACTTTGTTATAAAGATTTTCAATGAATTTGATTCTATCAAAGTCAATTTTACATGTGCTACACATACTTCTGTTAATAATGCATGGAGATCATTGTGTCATTTAGTATGAAATTTATATTATTCAAAATTTCTTAGCATTCAATGTTTACATTTTAGTCATTATATTTTAATTTGAAGAAAACCTACTTAAGCATGTGGTCATAAACCTGATAGTCACTTTAAAATGTTAGAAGCTTTATAAAAGTTTCTAATGTAATTTATTATAAAATTTATTTAAAGAATCACACCTAAAATGTCCAATAACCAAAGTGAGCAGCCATTCCTTTTATAGATTTCATCAAATCAATGACTTTTCTCTTTATAGAGCCATCTGTAGAATTAAAAATGATTAGAATTGATGACACTAATACACCCACAACTAATTATAAAGACAATTATTATTTTGAATTTATTTGAGTGATTCTTTTATTAACCTACTCCTTCATCATTGAAATCTAAGCTCTGAGATGATAAGTGAATGTTTTTATTCCTTGCTTTGTATCCCAGTATCTATCAGAATGCTTGTTACACAGTAGGAACTTGATAAATATTTGCTTAGTAAATAAATAAGGAAATAAACCTCTTAGTTATGATTATTAAGAACTAGGCACCATGATTTATAGATATTCTCTAATCTTTGAGCAACCCTGAAAGGTAGGTGTAGTTATCCTTTTTAGAAGATGGGGAAACATGCTCAGAGATTTTTGTCATTTCCCCAAAGTTGTGCAGGTAAAAAAATTTCCTCAGCCAGCAGTGTTTGATTTTACCCATTCATGACTTTCCCACAGACACCAGAGATGCTTCATGAAAAATCTTGTTATCCAAATCTTCTATACAGCTCTTACTTTGTGCTTCTCCTCACTTATTTGATATCATTTCATGAACATTGATGATTTTGCCTCTATTATTACCAAAGGCAATCAGGCCGTATGTAATCTTTCATTCATTCAAAAAATATTTGAGTTTCTACTGTGAATTAGGTAACATCCTAGGCATTAGGACATTGTGCAGAATGAGTCAGGTTTTTGCCTTGTGTTCATTAAACTTCTATTTCAACAAAGCTTATTATATTCAACGTGTTAACATACCCCTGAATAATCTCAAAGTCCGTACAAGCTCTTTCTTGGCAGTTTCTGTAACTTTTCCAAGTCAAAAGAGTGTTTTCAGCAGAATAAATCTCAAAGTTTCTAAGGTAATGAATATGTGGTACCCAACATAGTGCCTAGCCCACAGTAAATATATACAACATAGTATTTGCCTAATTCAGTTCCCATCAGGTAATCATGTGAGCTGAGAGATATAAAATGGCAATGGAGCCCAGGTAGAGCTGCGAAATAACAGGTAAGATGTAGCTATATAGGCAAGGGGAATGTATGAGAGAAAGATTGATGTCTTCTGCCCAGTATAATATCATTTTTCATAAAATCTATTGTTTCAAGCTATTTTCTTCAGGATAAACCTTGGTTGCCCCTTCCCATTGCTACTGCATTCAGAAGGCACACATAGCAAGCCCAAGAGTGCAGAAAGGACAAAGAAGAGAATGTCATTTTCAGCTTCATCTTAATGCCACCACTATTTTGATGAAAGAAAACAAATCCAACTGAATTTTAGCATTTTAAAAACCTGACAGGAGCAAAGGTATTTGTAGATGAACAGTTAAACTGAAGGCTAAGCTCCATGTTGGGAGGAATCAGTGTGAGAAATCTCACAGAGACTCTGGTTCTCTGCCATTAGTAAACAAGATACACTCCTATTCAGCATGAACTTACATGTAAAACAGCCAGACACTTTTCTAAGTGTCCTTGAATGATAAAGTATCAATAAAATGAAAAGTAAAGAGGATCTACACTCACAGCTACTGTCTTTGGTGAAAAGGTTCAATCAATTATTAGAAAGAAGGAAAAAATAAAAACTCATGTCAGAACCACATTAACTAGTATCTTTTAGGTGCTAATTATTTTGGTAGGCCTTGCAGAAAGCTCAAATCAAGGATTCTGTCTTCATGGAGTCAACAATCTGGTTGCTGTTTGTTGTAAATACATTTATCTAAAGTAACCATTTTAGGCCATCATTAATAAGTCCACAAATAACAAATGCTGGAGGGGGTATGGAGAAAAGGGCCTCCTGCACTGTTGGTGGGAATGTAAGCTGGTACAACCACTGTGGAGGACAGTATGGAGATACCTTAGAAAACTACACATAGAACTACCATATGACCCAGGAATCCCACTCTTGGGCATATATCCAGACAAAACATTCCTTAAAAAAGACACATGCACCTGCATGTTCATTGCAGCACTATTCACAATAGACAAGACATAGAAACAACCTAAATGTCCATCAACAGACGATTGGATTCAGAAGATGTGGTACATATAAACAATGGACTACTACTCAGCCATAAAAAAGAACAAAATAATACTATTTGCAGCAACATGGATGGAGCTAGAGACTCTCATACTGAGTGAAGTAAGTCAGAAAGAGAAAGACAATTACCATAGGGTATAACTTATATCTGGAATCTAATATACAGCACAAATGAACCTTTCCACAGAAAAGAAAATCATGGACGGGTTAGTAGATGCAAACTATTGCTTTTGGAATGGGTTAGCAATGAGATCCTGCTGTGTAGCACTGAGAACTATGTCTATTCACTTATGATGGAGCATGATAATATGAGAAAAAAGAATGTATACTTGAATGTGTAACTGGGTCACCATGCTGTACAGTAGAAAAAAAATTGTATTGGGGAAATAAAAATTAAAAAAATTTTTTTAAATTTCCAATGGCAGATCATTTTCAAATTACTTCTTATCCTGTCTTCCTAAGTAGTATATCATCTTTTTGTACTGCCAAAATTTTCAATTCCTTAATTTCATTTAGTTTTCCCTCACCCTCATATATTGGGTTGTCAAGTCCTATTGACTTTATGCATTAACAGAGACTTATGTCTTTTCAGTCTTTCATTAACTTATTGCCATTAATATTTATCTGAATCTTAAGCCAGATAGATCTTATAATTGCTTGATTTCCTAATATCTTTCTCATGTTGTACCATCTTATTTTGTGTGCATTTTGTAGCTTGAAGAATTCTTTGATTCTAATTCATGATTTTCTCAATATGAATTGTTCCCCATGCATAATCTGAAGCAGTCATTTCATTTTTTCCTTTCCTTGAAAAAAAATTGACAGTTTTTAAAATATTTTAATCCTAAAACCATTCCAATTTCTTTGTAGCACCATCATCCAATACAAAGTGGCTCCTACATTTCTCTTCCTTCTCATTCATTATTTTGTTTATATGATCCGATAACCCCTGAGTCACTCTAATTAAAAGAGAGATATTAAAGAGGGTAATTAAATCAAGAAACAACTGTCTATCATAGAAAACAGGTCGTGTGTGTGTGTGTAACTTTCTTTCCTCTGGATGGTAAAAGTTTTGTATCTATGCAGTAAGATAATGCAGTAAGGTAGATTGCCAGCTTACAAGTGTGGTTAACATCTATCACTGGCTTCATGTTGATGTAGTGAGTGGAAGTTACTTGGAAGCTCACTGATTTCAGAAGCATTTCAGAAGAGTAGTGGAAAGGATGGAAGAGGTTGCTTAGGTACTACTAGCTTTCATTATCTTTGTTCTTTAAAAAAATCTTCATTGACTGTAGGTAAGAATCTGCTTAATTTCTTTGGCCATTTCTTTTATGTTTTTGACTTAATTTCATAATAGGCAAATACTTTTAAGATGAGAACCTGGAATAAAGATCGTATTTTATATTAATATTATATCTTGTTTTCATTTGAATTTTTAGGATTGAGTTGTATGTGCTGAAAACCTCAATGTTAGATTTTTTCTTTAGGGAGACTTAGGATCACATGGTTTATTCTTTGAGAAAATCATTTGGGGCATTAGAAAATATTGCTTCTTTTGTATATAGGAGCTGGCTTTCTTTGCTTGATTAAACAGTACTGGTTTTAAAACTAAAACTGCTTCTCATTGGCCCTGTATGACTGACCTGTGAAACCATATTTGTAATCTCCTAAGTAGTTTTCATGAAGTAATTTATTAAGTCTTTCTTTTTCTTACTATTTTTCCTATTTAAAAATATTTTGCTTTCTCTAGTCCTCCTTACTTGGCCCCAAATTCAGTATACCCACATATTTAAAATATTTTGATAATCAAAGAGAGAAAGCAAAAAAGCTGATTATTTTATAATTACTCCAATTCCTAAGGTAGAGTTATAGCAATCAATAACTTTTAACTTCATACCATCTGTTGGTATTTAGCCTGATTGCTTACTTTTAAAGACAGATTTTAAAAGATAAGTATCACATTTCAATAAGTAACTTTTAAAAATACCCAGGAATCTTATATATTAGTATATAATATAATATATATAATATATTAGGTATCCAACTTCACAGAGGGAAATTCAATGACAGATTACACTGCATGGCTAACACATCTATAAAATAGAAGGCATATTTCAAAATTCCAACCAATGGAATAACCTACAGGGGAAAATAAACTAACATCTTTCTATCTTTACAAATTGCTGATCAATAAATCACACTTTCAAAGGAGCTGAGTAATTACTCTATGAAGCTTGAAGCAACAGAAGCTTCATTTACATATTAACAGACATTTACAGCAATAATTTCTGTCATGGGCTTGTGTATGTTTAACATGACAAATTACACCAGTAATTCAGATTGATTTCTCCAATGCATAATAAAACAGCATTGCAAAGTCAGAAAATACATATTTAGTTACTATGGAAAAAAACAGCATTAATTTAAATATTAAAATTCATTTTGAAATGTATGGAGTCATTCTTAAAGTGTCTTCAACTATTTCAGGGTGGGGGAATGAGGAGGGTTGATTCCTAGATTTTAGGAATGAAAAATTATATTAAAGGAAAAGAGACAATTAGATTTTCTTCATGTCATTTAGACTATAGATCTTTCCACAGATGGGAGGGTAGTGGCATTGATATATGTGTGCAAAATACTTTCAGAGAATTGAGAGCACAGTGTACACTGCCCCTGGAGAGAAAGAAGAATACACAGTATCACAGCCAAGATCAACTTAGCTGAAGCAGGAGACACTAGAGCCATAACCTAGAGAAACATCTGAATTTGTTAATTTTGACAAATTAATGGGGAATGAATGTGGACTCTCATGAGAATGAGAAACTACACAGGACCCAATATTTTGAGAGCCACCATACTTATGGTTTTTACCTCCAGGAACCCTACCAGGTTCTCATGGTGAAGAGACAAGGAAAAAAAAAAAAAAAAAAAAACCTCACTTTCCTGACTGGAGGAGGGGAAAAGTATAGACATTTTGAAGTAGGCTCAGAGAATTCTCTTTAACATCAACAAAGACTTACTCTGCAGAGGAAAATATGTTACAGAGCCTTATCCAATTTGGGGGTAGTGCAATTACATAGACCTAGTATGGACTTGGTTCTTCAGGTTTTTCTGAATAAGATGATTTTTCTCTAAACATCCTGTTACCCATTCAGATCATCCATTTTCCTAGCTCCTCTGAAAACTGTGTAATTCTAATTTTGATAATAAAGCCCTCATACCCTACCATGCATGGTACTCTGTTACCTTTGCCGAAACCTTGGTGATCTCTCTCTGTGTCTTGCACACATACACACACACACACTCACACACACACCACACACACATATGTTCACAAACATCCTCACAGTCAGGTGCACAATTTTCAAGAAAATATGCGTTTTCCTGAGTTTGCTTTTTTGGGGGGATGTGTGTGCAGGACTTTCCTTTCTTAAACACACACACGCAAAGTTCAATGAGGTAAATGAATTTAACTAAGAAATGACTCAGGTAATGATGCTTGAGTACCTTAAGTGTTGCTCAAAGCCTATTTCCTTCATTAGTCTGTGACCCTGACTCTAAATTTGTATGCAATAGAGCGCCAGGTTTTTTCCAGAATCAATTACTATTAAAGTGCCGTTGGAGGAGTTCTCATCATGGTGCAGCGGAAACGAATCCCACTAGGAACCATGAGGTTGTAGGTTCGATCCCTGGCCTTGCTCTGTGGGTTAAGGATCCAGCATTGCTGTGAGCTGTGGTTCAAGTCGCAGACACGGCTCAGATCTGGTGTTGCTGTGGCTGAGGCATAGGCCAGCTGCTACAGCTCCAATTAGACCCCAGCCTGGGAACCTCCATATGCTGCAAGTGCGGCCCTAAAATGACAAAAAATAAATAAATAAAGTGCCATTGGTACCCTTAGGGGACAGTCTCCCATTGTTTCTCCTCTGTTTTATGATGCATATTTATTTACTTATACATTTAAGAAGCATTTACATATTTTGTTCCAGACTTTATTAAAAATAGGATATAAGGACTTCAGTAGAGAGCCAATAATAAAATGGAAAAATGAGCTGATAAAGAATCATGAGTAAGGTGCTATAGATTCACTAACCAGGGAATGATTTAATCTGAAAGGAGTGAGTTGTTTAAGGCAGGCTTTTTAGACGATTAGAACTGTGGTCTATACTGGATGTCTCTCATACTTTTCCTTTTTCTCTCACTATTCCATTGGAACTGCTCTCAACCCAAATTGGGCAGATCAGTGACCACATTGTGCTAAAATCAACCTTATTAAAAACACCTAAATTTGAATGAAGTTTACATTTTATATCACATATATTAATTTCTCTCATATTAATAAAGCTATTCTTAGTGGGAAATTAAAAATACATGGCAATTGACATAAAATTCTGTCTGTACATCAAGAATACAAGTTATCTGTTTCATGGTTGTCTAGTGATGTTAATTGTTTTAATGTTCTGATCATTTGTTCATTTTGATTGTGCTATTCCTCTTTAATTTTCATAAGATTTTTTAAGGACTTTATAACATGATGCCTATCAAATTGGTATAAGCTCTTCTCCAATACAGGTTGCATGTTTTTTTCCAAGTTTGTCACTTGCTGTTTTGGTCGTGATGTTTCAGTCCCAGAAACTGCATAAAACAGATGGCACAACCAAAGGGTTTAATTTAAAAGAATTTGCAAAGCTATAGACACCGTTAAGGGACCAGACAAGGGATAATGAAACACTCAAGTATTATCACCAGCTGGGAGCCACTACCCTCTCTAGGCCTGGAGTGGCAACAGGAGGGAACAATGTTATTGGAGTCCATCCGGAACTGGAATCGCAGAGGCATAATCATGTTTCTCCTGCTGGTGCCATGCAGAGGCCAGTATAAACCGGAAGCCAGAAGGCAGTGGGAGCCTAGTTTCCTAATTCATAGAAACTGTCCTCCAGAAACACAAAGCAAAACAGAGAAGAGCAAAGTCTTGATCCACAGTAGTTCTTTGACTTACGGACATTTCTATATTTCAGGTAGTCAAAACTCTTTTCTTCAATTAGTTTCCAATTTCATCTTTGAAATACCTTATTCACCCAGAGATCATTTAACATTTTTTTCTTTTAAGTTTTTTTTTTTTTTTTTTGTCCCATTTGACTGGACTTAGTTTCGAGATGATTCATTGCTCTTTCTTTCCTCATGACCTTTGCTCTTGCTTTTCCTTCTTTCTTGAAAGTTCTCTCCCAATTATAAGTTTAACCAAATAAAAGCTATCCTTTTTATCTCTAACAATTCAGAGATCTTATGTTCACAAGGGAGCTCAGTGCCTGGCAAATGGTAAGAGCTATTGTGGTCCTGGAGCCAAATAATCACTTTACTTTGACAGTATTAAAACTTACCTGAATGCTCCTGGAAACTTCTGACCTGTAATAAATCTCCCCACTCTTTGTGCTCCAGGAACTGGCTTAATGCAAAGAACTACCCTTACCCATATGACATAAATAACACACTCAGATGCTCCCCCTTCCTTAAATATGGCTGGACCAAGACACTCCAAATTTGCTCTTTGCCTTAAAAATGATTAGCAGAATTGTTTGTATCCACTCACCAATCTAGATAAAATACCTGCTAACTTGACTTGAGGAAGTTGTAGTGAAGCTTCGTCCTCCCATCTCTGACCTGGACTCTTGAGACTCTTGAGCAATCACCAGGACCCAGAACTACCCCTCCTTAATAGCCCCTACCAAATTTGCTGACCTCAAAAAAAGCATCAGCTGTCAGATCAGACTGTTGCTCATATCAGTTCCTCATTTCTGGATATTTCTTGCCTTATTTACTCCTTCGTATAAAAATAAAAGCCTTTTTTTTTTTTTTCTGCCTGACCTTTGATTCCCTTATAGAGTTTACGGACCTTATGGTCAAAGGGTAAAAGACCTTTCCTCGCTTACCATTCTCCTTCTTGCAGACTCTCCTTGCAGTTACAGATCCCCTTCCTGATCACAGTCATCCCTTCAAACCTCAATTTGTCTTTTATTTGGCAAGCCTTTTGCCTTTGCTCATCTTTAGGGCTGCAAGAGTCTGGGAAAGGAATGCCACTCATTCAACAAACATTTAAGGAGCAACAGTTCCGTGACAGATACTCTGCTAGATGGTGAGGACCCAGTGAAGAGAAGGGCATTGTCTTATTTCTCAGAGAACTCACAGGATTATTACAATGCAGTGCTATCAGAAAATAAACACAGAAACAAATAAACAGAACAATTGCTACTGACCCTGAGAATAGAAAGCAGGGGCACTTACCACTGAGGGATGTAAGTCAGAGGATCTTTTCAGAAATCAGTAGTATTTGAGATGATCAAAATATATTACAGAATATAATCAGGAGTTCCCATTGTGGCTCAGTGGGATCTGGTATTGCTGCAAACTGCAATGTAGATCCCAGATGCACTTGAATCTGGCATTGCTGTGGCTGTAGCACAGGCCAGCAGCTGCAGCTCCAATTGGACCCCTAGCCTAGGAACTTCCACATGCCGCAGGTGCAGCCATAAAAAGAAAAAAAGAAAGAAAGAAAGAATATAATCAGGTCAAAAATTTATATTGTAGTCAGCAAGCACTGTTTAAAGTTGAAAATATCCAGGATGAATAGATCTGAGATAGTCAGCAAAGGCTTCATTTGTAGATAGAGGATATGAGCCTTGAAGAACAGCAGGGACTTGAATGGCATAGAAAAGAGTGGGAGATGTTTCAGCCATGTTTTATGAGCACAGGGAGCTGCAGCAGAGGCTCTGCTGGGGAGGAAAGAGGGTAAAAGTTGTAGTCAGTGTTTCCATTTCTATGCTCACAGCACTTTTCCAGCACTTATTGGAATCTACACCTGTATTTATCTTACATTGCTCCAGAAAATTATCTTTTACTTGCTATACTCATACTATGTTCTCATTTTGAAGCCAGTTTGTAGATCTTCTGCACTGAGGGAGCACCACCATGGCACTCATTTTTTTCCAAAGCAGGATTCAGATAAGTGAAGGATCAGTTTTCACAGTGACGCCAAGTGCTCGAGTTACACCGATCAGCAACTCTTGCTCCAACACTGATTTTTACAGATGTCACCATGGAAAAGCATCACAATTTTAGTGAGTCCCTGTGTTGAAGTGAACATATTTGGGCTGAGGTAGATTGACTGTTGTTATCCTAAGGGTAGAGCACATTTGTCAGAATTTATTTTCTGCTTTTGGCAGATCTGCAGTGATGGTCCCACTGACTCAGACCTTATGGTTAATTTCTCTCATTATAACGTGATTTCTACCTTGGTAATCCAACAGATGGTTGCTTTCTTCCTGTCTTGGATATTATGAGAAAGTGGATCCAATTCAGAGTCTGGTAAAGCCACTGTTGAAATTCTGACACAGATCATGAGAACCTTCACATAATATGTGCACGATAATGAGGTATTTCTGACCCTCCTGCCAACTGTTCAAGATTAATTGCCATAGCCCCACACCTCTGGCTTGGCATCCTGGAGACAGAGGTTCCAGGGGTTCAGATGGCTGTTTCACTTACATTCCTTCCAGTGTTTACTCTGCTAGATCTCATGACAGGAAGTTTTCTACTTTCTTCTAGAGCAGAAGGTACTTTTTTTCTTTCCATGTTCCCAACCACTGTGCCAGCCAAACTCTCAGGTATGAAGTGTTCAATGTGAAGAATTGCAGTTTTGAAAATAGATGTACTTTTAGCATGAGTGTAATTTTAATTGAATGAAAAATTCACATTTTAGCTAGGTAGATCATATAAATGTTGTTTGATTTTATGAAAGCTCTATTGGAAGACTGCATTTTAACCATTAATAAACACATTTCAATATTGGTAACCTTTCCTGATATAAGGTATGAGATGATCACCATATTGCTTATCACCCCTCATATTTCATAGTCGCTCTCTGCAGTAAGAGCCTTATAGTTACTTTATAAAGCATGCATTTTTTCCATGTGTATTGGAAACCTTTAAATATCTAAACATCATTAAAGCAACAAAAAAAAATCTAAACATCATTAAAGCAACAAAAAGAAAATACTTTTTGCTATTTTATATTCTGAGTTCACTGTTAATTTTATCAGACATAATAATTTTGACTCTTTATTGTAAGTTTCCTTCCAAATATTTTAAGAGAAATGTATCTCCAATTTATAATATAAATCCAATGTAAAATGCGTTTGGTATTAATAGATATAACATGCAGGTATTTTATCAGAAAATTTTAATTTTGGAATATGTGATTATCAAGTGAGAATAAATTATAAATTTATATACATATATATCTAATAGAATATTCAGATTTCACTGCATCTATGATAACAAAGACATGGCTTTCTAAAATATAATTTATTTTTTATTGTTAGAATTTATTTTCCTCTGTTAGAATTGAATAACCTTGGATGAAAGTTTAAATATCATCTAGAAGTCTGTGGATTAACCTGAATAATTTATATTTTCAAAATAGAGGGTGGGTATCTTAACTACTACCTGTAGAAATTCCACGTAAAAGTTTATTTTCCTACAATGTGTCAACACTAAAGAGTAGAGAGCAGACTACTAAACAAAGAGCCTAATTGAATTTAAATCTAGAACCATCTTAAGATGTATGACATGGTACTTAAAGTGCCTGACAGTGCCTGGCACACAGCAGATGTCCAACTTGATCTCTTTGTCTCCTTGTAAATAACAGGATGAAGGTTTTAAGTTTCAGTTTCCTTCTTATGGTACTAATATACCAATAACACAAAAATCGGTTCAATGAAAAACAGATCAATTTTCTGGCATAATGGCTCAACTCATCCTTCCATACTCAGCACTATCATTTGTAGAAAACACCAATAAATTATCTAGTCCTTTTGAGTGTTTGTCTTTCTCCAAGTGCAGCTTTAACATCTCAATATATAACCCCAGCAGCATGTGCTGCAGTTATCTCACACTCTGATATTTCACTCTCCTCACTCTGCAGCTTTGTTTGCTCTGCTTCTTTCTAAAATACCTAAAATCCTATTAATCATTTACATCTAGGCTCCGCTTCTGCACTATGATGCGGGCCAATCTCTTCCATAGTAGAAAATAATCCCTTCTTCCACTGATTGCTCAGATTATTTTTCTTTACTTGAGTCACAGTGATTACTTTATTTTGTCCTTTGTCTTAGTATGTTTATGCTTGTATTTTTACTAATGTACTTAATGATAGGTAGGACCTGTTTTTTTCTGTACCCTTCACAATGCCGTGTGCACGTGAGCTTACAATAAAGTATGGATGATCAGTCAAGGGAGAATGAAGGAATTATGCACCTGAGTATAAAAAAACTGCTGAAGATATATATATATTTTAAAATAACATTTATAGACATATATACATATATACTACAATTTTCTACTTATTTAAATATTGAAAGTTAAAATATACTGCTTCATTTTAGTCTACTTTTTTATTTTTGATAAAATGTACTTAACATAAAATTTAAAGTTTTAACTTTTTAAAATTGAAATGTAGTTTATTTCCAATATTAGTCTCAGATGTATAACATAGTGATTCAGTATTTTTATAGATTATACTACATTTAAAATTATTGCAAAATAATGGCTGTATCTCCCTGTGGTAAACAATATATCCTTATTTATTTTATACATAGCAGTTTGTATCTCATAAGCCCATATCTCTATCTTGCCCTCCCCTCTCTCTACTGGTAACTATTAGTCTGTTCTTTATATCTGTGAGTCTGTTTCTGATTTTTGTATATCCATTTCTTTTATTTTTTAGATCCCACATATAAGTGATAATATGTAATATTTGTCTTTGACTAATTTCACTAAGCATAATACTCTTAGTTCATCCACATTGTTGCAAACAGAAGAATTTCATTCTTTTTTATGTATATTCCATTGTATACACATATCACATGCTTATCCATTCATCTGTTGATGGGCACTTAGGTTGCTTCCATATCTTGGTGATTATAAATAATGTTTCTGTGAACATTGGGATGCATGTACTTTCTCATTTTCTTCAAATATATACCCAGGAGTGGAATTGCTGGGTCATATGGTAGTTCTATTTTTAGATTTTTGAGGAACCTCCATACTGTTTTCCACAGTGGCTGCACCACACTCTCATCCACAATGTATAAGGGTTCCCTTTTCTCCATGTGCTTGCCAAACTTTGTTATTTGTAGACTTTTTGATGATACCTATTCTGATAGGTGTGAAGTGATATCTCACTGTGGTTTTGATTTGCATTTCTCTGATGATTAGCAATGTTGAGCATCTTGTTATGTGTCTACTGACCATCTGTATGTGTTCTTTGAAAATGACTCCTTCCCAGCTGAATCTGGGATAATTTGGAACAAAAGAAAACCATTTCTTTTTGAGCTTTGCTAAATTCCTGACCCTCCAAACCCATAAGCATAATAATAATAATAATAATAATAATAATAATAATAAGCTGTTAAATTTCTAGGTGATTTGTAAGAGAAGTAAGAAAAACCAGAACAACATACATAGAAAATAGAAGTTGCTGCTTGCTTGCATTTTAATAACTATGGAGTTATAGATTTTTTTTTTCTTTTTAGGGCTAGAGATGCGGCATATGGAAGTTCCTGGGCTAAGAGTTGAATTGGAGCTGCAGGGACCAGCCTATATTACAGCCACAGCAACACCAGATCAGAGCTACATCTGTGACATACGCAACAGCTCACTCTGTATCCTCATGGATACTAGTCAGGTTCATTACTATTGAGCCACAACAAGAACTCCTGGAGTTATAGATTTTTGACATATTCAGACAGAATTTGATATTCCTCACATAGTTTCCCAGCATGGTGTTCATCTTTCCAAAATTTGCATTATTGTATAAGATACAATTATTAGAGGTTTTCATTTCTTGAAATGGGAGAAAAATTATTTTTCATAATTTTTGGCGTCTCTTTGTTCATTGAAATTTATTTATTTATTTATTTATATTTGTCTTTTTGCCATTTCTAGGGCCACTCCCACGACATATGGAGGTTCCCAGTCTGGAGGTGGAATCGAGCTGTAGCTGCGGGCCTACACCAGAGCCATAGCAACGCAGGATCCAAGCGTCTGCAACCTACACCACAGCTTATGGCAACGCCAGATCCTTAACCCACTGAGCAATGCCAGGGATCGAACCTGCAACCTCATGGTCCCCAATTGGATTCGGTAACCACTGAGCCACGACGAGAACTCCTGTTCATTGAAATTTAAATTCAATTCTTGTAAAAATAAGAATGCTTAAATCTTTGGATTTTAGAATAGATTCTCTCTGAATAATTTTTTGCATTACATTTCCATTTTTAAAAGTATAATACTTTTACCGAAAGTGAGGTCTGGCTGCTCACTGCTCTAAAGCCAGTAAAGAGGCAAGGTTGCTTTATTTTGGAGGCCAGCAAATGGACCAGGGGAGCAAGAGTGGAGGGTGGACTCATGTCCAAAGACTGACTCCCCTCACCGACAATCAGTGGATAAGTGCTTTTATAGAAGGAGGGAGGGGGCTACATGCAGAAACAGCATGGTCAGCTCTGAAATTGGTCATGTGTCATCTTGATGGTTTTAAATATAGTTAATCATCAGTTCCAGGGTCAGTTTGTTCACATTTCCTAGAGGCCAGTTCTCAGAATTGTGGTAGCTCATGTCATGGCTATAGTCTGGTCATTATGTAGTTAAATTCTTCCACCTGGTGGAGATTTCAGTATCTATAAGACACTCACAGGATATGACTCAGAATGTTATCTATAGCCCTTAAGAAGAACTAAAGGTCCTTGACTTTACTTAATGACTAAACTATTGGTCTTATTTGACATATACCTTTGCTTCTACATTTTCTCACTTCTCTGATTAAACTTATCTTTGGCTAAAGTTTTTTTTACAGACAAAAGGCAAGTGGATGATATGATAGGGAATACCATAGGGCCCTGCTTTATTTCAATACTAGCTATTAAAATATAAATTGCAATATTTTCCTTTGTGAACTAAAGAAATGTAGAAATGTGGCATAATATAAAAAATATTAACATATTACACATCCTGATTTAGGATAGATAAATTCTTTCTTACTTTCCTTCAGATGCCTACAACTAGTTAACAACTAGTCTACAATACTGATCATTGTTTACATTTCTACCTATTTTCTAAGTATTACATTATATATTCTTCCAAAATAAAATTATTATAAAGCACTAGAATAATTTTAAAATTTTGAAATTTAATGGTGTTCATATTTATATTGAATATATTTATATCTTGTTTTTATATAAACATAAAATGTAATATACATAAAATAATTACATAAAATGTAATAAACCTAAAATGTAAGCACACATAGTATTATGTTTAAGTCTACAAAATTAGTTTATCCATTAAGAATTTTCTTTTTTTATTACTCAATGAATATATTACATTTGTAGTTGTACAATGATCATCACAATCCAATTTATAAGATTTCCATCCCACAGCCCCAGCACATCCCCCCCCACAAACTGTCTCCTTTGGAGACTGTAAGTTTTTCAAAGTTTGTGAGTCAGTATCTGTTCTGCAAAGAAGTTCAGTCTGTCCTTTTTTCAGATCCCACATGTCAATGAAAGCATTTCATGTTGGTGTCTCATTGTCTGACTGACTTCAGTTAGCATGATAATTTCTAGGTCCATCCATGTTGCTAAAAATGCCAGTATTTTGTTCTTTTTAATGGCTGAGTAATATTCCATTGTGTATGTGTACCACATCTTCTGGATCCACTCCTCTGTCCATGGACATTTAGGTTGTTTCCATTCTCTTGGCTATTGCAAATAGTGCTTCAGTGAACATTGGAATACATGTGTGTTTGCGAGTCGTGGTTTTCTCTGGATAGATGCCCAGGAGTGGGATTGGTGGATTAAATGGTAGTGCTATGTTTAGTTTTCTGAGGAATCTCCATACTGATTTCCACAGTGGTTGAACCAATTTATAATCCCACCAACAGTGTACTTGGGTTCCTTTTTCTCCACACCCTCTCTAGCACTTACTGTTTGTAGACTTTTGGATGATGGCCATTCTGGTTGGTGTAAGGTGTTACCTCAGAGTGGTTTTGATTTCCATTTCTCTAATAATGAGTGATGTTGAACATCTTTTCATGTGTTTTTTGGCCTCTGTATATCTTCTTTGGAGAACTGTCTGTTTAGATCTTCTGCCCATTTTTGGATGGGGTTGTTTGTTTTTTTTGGTATGGAGCTGCAGAAGGTGTTTATAAATTTTGGAGATTAATCCCTTGTCAGTTGAATCACTGGCAAAGATTTTTCTCCCATTCTGTGGGTTGTCTTTTCGTGTTGTTTCGGGTTTCCTTTGCTGTGCAGAAACTTTGAAGTTTAATTAGGTCCCATTTGTTTATTTTTGTTTATATTGTCATGACTCCAAGAGGTGGATCTGAGAAGATGTTGCTGTTGTTTATGTCAGAGAGTGTTTGGCCTATGGTTTCCTCTAGGAGTTTGAGAGTGTCTGGTCTTATATCTAGGTCTTTAATCCATTTGGAGTTTCTTTTTGTGTATGGTGTCAGGGAGTGTTCTGATTTCATTCTTTTCCATGTGGCTGTCCAGTTTTCCCAGCACCACTTATTGAACCAGCTGTCCTTTCTCCATTGTATATCCTTGCCTCCTTTGTCATAGATTAGTTTGCAATAGGTGTGTGGGTTTAATTCTGGGCTTTCTGTCCTGTTCCAATGGTCTCTATTTCTGTCTTTGTGCCAGTACTATGTGGATTTGATGATTGTTGCTTTGTAGTATAGTTTGAGGTCAGGGATCCTGATTCCCCCAGCTCCATTTTTCTTTTTCAGGATGTCTTTGGCTATTCTGGGTCTTTTATGTTTCCAAACAAACTTTAAAATATTTTGTTCGAGTCCTGTGAAAAATATCCTTGGTAATTTGATAGGGATTGCATTGAATCTGTAGATTGCCTTAGGTAGATTGCGGAGGAAGGGATACTCCCAAATTCATTCTGTGAGGCCAACATCAATTTGATTCCAAAACCAGACAAAGATGCTACAAAAAAAGAAAACTGCAGGCCAATCTCACTGATGAACGTAGATGCTAAAATCCTCAACAAAATACTAGCAAACTGCATCCAATAATACATTAAAAGGATTATACATCACGATCAAGTGGGATTTATCCCAAGGATGCAAGTGTTCTTCAATATCCGCAAATCCATCAGTGTGATACACCACATTAACAAACTGAAGAATAAAAACCATATGACCCTGTCAAAAGACGCAGAAAAAGCCTTTGACAACATCCAACACCCATTTCTGATAAAAACCCTTCAGAAAGTAGGCATAGAGGGAACCTACTTCAACATAATAAAGGCCATATATGACAAACCCACAGCTAACACCATTCCCAATGGTGAAAAGCTGAAAGAATTCCCGCGAGATCAGGAACAAGACAAGGATTCCCCCTTTCGTCACTACTCATCAACATCGTTTTGGAAGTCCTAGCCACAGCAATCCAAGAAGTAAAAGAGATAAAAGGAATCCAGATTGGAAAGGAAGAAGCAAAACTATCACTATTTGCACATGACATGATACCATACCTAGAGAATCCTAAAGACTCTACCAGAAAACTGTTAGAGCTCATCTGTGAATTTGGCAAAGTCGCAGGATACAAAATTAATACACAGAAATTGAGGGCATTTCTATACACTAACAATGAAAGATCAGAAAGAGAAATTAGGGATGCAATCCCGTTTACCATCGCATCCAAAAGAATAAAATACCTAGGAGTAAACCTACCTAAAGAGTCAAAAGACCTGTACTCTGAAAACTATAAGACACTGATGAAAGAAATCAAAGGTGACACAAATTGATGGAAAGATATACCATGCTCTTAGATTGGAAGAGTCAATATTATCAAAATGACTATACTATCTATCCATTAAGAATTTTCTGAAATTGTGTACCATTAAAATTTTACTTCATGGATGCATCCCACTAAACCATATGAAAAACAAATTTCCTTTCTCTTCAGCACTTTGATTCCAATATACAGTGAGGTAGGTGTGAGAGTTGGTTTGCTTTTTTGTTGTTGTTGTTCTCTTTTTTTGGATAAAGCATCCTGGGGAGGAGGCCAGAGAAAATATCATGAGAGTTGGAAGATTCACACAAAGTTAATTTACCCTTTTCATTGTTTCTGAGGCTGAAAGTGCTGTTTTTTCTTCTACCTGGTGACTTCCAAGCTGTTGTGAAAACAATAATCTGGTGTTTATATAAAGGTGAAACTGCACAATGGCACACAGATGAATGAGTGTAAATGTCAAGCTCTGTTTAAAATTGTCTATGCTACTGAAGGGTCTACAGAACTTTTTTATATCTCCCTGCCAAACACAACATTTACATAGTCATCTGGGAAATAAAAACCATAGAATGTGTAATACTAGTCACTCTAGAATTTTCAACTTGTATTTATAATCCTTTTAAGGAAGGTGGTTTCTGATCTCAGTTGTTTCTTTATATCTCATCATAATGTTTTTCTTTCAAATTGTGGATCTTGAAATTAATTATGACTTAATTTTTTAATTTTTTATTTTATGATTTTTATTTTTCCATTATAGTTGATTTACAGTGTTCTGTCAATTTCTACTGTACAGCAAAGTGACCCAGTCATATATACATGTATGTATATATTCTTTTTCTCACATTATCCTCCATCATGTTCCATCAAAAGTGACTGGATATACTTCCCAGTGCTATACAGTAGGATCTCATTTCTTATCCATTCCAAATGCAATACTTTGCATCTATTAACCCCAAACTCCCTGTCCATCCCACTCCCTTCTACTCCTCCTTGGCAACCACAAGTCTGTTCTTCATGTCCTTGAGTTTCTTTTCTGTGGAAGTGTTCATTTGTGGCATGTATCAGATTCTAGATATAAGTGATACCTTATTATCTTTCTCTTTCTTACTTACTTCACTTAGTATGAGAGTCTCTAGTCCATCCATATTGCTGCAAATGGCATTATTTTGTTCTTTTGGATGACTGAGTAGTATTCCATTGCGTATATGTACAACATCTTTTTTTTTCCTCTTTTTTGCCTTTTTAGGGCCACACCTGCAGCATATGAAGGTTCCCAGGCTAGGGGTCCAATTGAAGCTACAGCTGCTGGCCTACACCACAGCCACAGCAACACCAGATCTGAGCTGCATCTGCAACCTACGCCACAGCTTACGGCAATGCAGGATCCTTAACCAACTGAGCAAAGCCAGGGATCAAACCCTCAACCTCATGGTTCCTAGTTAGATGCATTTCCGCTGCACCATGACAGGAACTCCAGTGTACCACATCTTAATCCATTCATCTGTTGATGGACATTTAGTTCACTTAAAATTTAGCTCAGGCATCATCATTTTCAATAAATTATTTTTGAATTCTACTACTGCCAAATAATCCTCCTTCTATTATTTCTGTATCATTCAATTATATGTCTCCTTGCATCAAAATAAATTACCTATACTTTTTATCCCTACCAGACAAGGGTTTCTTTTCCAAGAAAGAAAAGCAATCTCTTCATTTTGTGTTCCTAGAATGTAAAATAATACCATATATGTGTAATAAATTCTTGTTGAATAAGTGAACATGAAGATAAGGATTTAAATCTTTAGTGAACTGGGTCTAGTCATGTATACCACCCAGATGGTCTCAACAACACTTTGCTTTCTCAAGGAAAGCTATGCCCTTGAATATGGTTCCAGCTGTATGAGCAGTGGGCATAATGTACATTCCAAGGACAGAGGAGGGTGCTGAGGATCCTCCCATTACCAGAGGCCAGCTTGTGGATCAACAAGTGGCTGTGTCCTCTTAGTAACCTCCTCCAACAATAAGACTTTCGTCTTAAGATTGCTTTTGCTGGAGTTCCCATCGTGGCTCAGTTGTTAACAAATCTGACTAGGAACCATGAGGTTGTGGCTTCGATCCCTGGCCTTGCTCAGTGGGTTAAAGATCCAGTGTTGCTGTGAGCTGTGGTGTGGGTTACAGACACAGCTCAGATCCCGCATTGCTATGGCTCTGGCGTAGGCTGGTGGCTACAACTCTGATTCAACCCCTAGCCTGGGAACCTTCATATGCCATGGGAGTGGCCCAAGGAATGGCAAAAAGCCAAAAAAAAAAAAAAAAGATCACTTTTGCTGTATCCATATATTTTCATATGTTGTTATTCTATTTTCTTTTGTTTCAAGATACTTTTTACTTCCTTTTTTAATATTTTCTTTGATCCATTGGTTGTTCAGGAGTGTGTTGTCTCATTTCCATAAATTTTCCATCTTCTTTCTCATTATTGATTTTAGTTTCATACCATTGTGGTTAGAAAAGATATTTGATAAATTTATATCTTTAATTTGTGAAGACTTGTTTTGTAGCCTACTATATGGTGTATAATAGAAAATGTTCTGTGTGCACTTGAGGACACACTTGTATATTCTGTTGCCGTTGGATGGAATATTCTGTATATGTCCATTTGGTTATTTGGTCTATAGTATTGTTCAAATTCCTGTTTCTAAATTGGTTCTATATCTTATACTTATAGATATTAAATTATCTTATAACATCCTATTTTTAATGTGTAACAACTAAACTTTGATAACATACAGAAATTTTACAGTTTTACTTCTTCCCTCCTCTCATTTTAAGTTATTGATAAAGCAATTTACATTTTTATATATGTAGCCAATAACTCATTATTATATCTATGATTATTTTTAATGTTTGCTTTTTTAATGTTTATACTAGAGTTGTATGTGAATTGTGCACAATTACAATATTAGAGAATCTGACTTTGACTCTGTATTACAAATTAGTTTTACTTAGTCCTACATTTTTGCAATATTAATTAGTATCATCTTATTTCCACTTAAAGAACACCTTTTAGCATTTCCTATAAGGCAGGTCTAGTCATGAGGAACTTCCTCAGCTTTTGTTTATTTACGAAAGTCTTTATTTCTCCTTCATTTCTGAAAGATAGCTTTGCCAGCTATGGTATCCTTGATTGATAGTTTTTCCTTCCATTTTAAAAATATATGTTATCCTTCTCTCTCCTGGCTTGCAAAATTTCTGCTGAGAAATCCAGTGCTGGGGGAAAGCATTCCGTAGTACTATAACTTGGCCTCATTCTCTTAGCCTATGTTTCTGGAATGTGAACTTCCCAAGTGTTGCTCAATCCCTCTGTCCCTTAGATGGCTAGATTGGACTAGTGTTGGGTATTTCCCTTCTCCCACATGGAAGTTTAGGGCTGACTGCAGTTGGGTATCTTCTTTTCCTTTATGTCACTTGGGCTCTGATAATATCCCAGTAACTAGGCTCTGGTTATTTTCTCCTGAGGGTATGCCTTGTTAGGAAGAATAGAATGCCCTAGTGTATTTCAAAATTTCTTCACCTCCTATCCCTGCCATAAATGTGAGGGGATTTTTCTGTAATATTCACTCTGGGACCCTTGAGCTTTTGGAGGTAAAACTCACAAATTGAGGGGACCCTTAAAACTGGATCTTTCTGGAGTTTTTAACTCTTATACTTGTCCACACAGATCCTCCAGAAATTCATCAATTACAGTTCAGTTTTTCCTACCCTAGTGCTTGTTTCTACAGTGGTTCCCATGTATGAGTCTCTGATCTAGAAAGCTATGACTCTTTGTTTGCCTGTATGTTGTGCCTATCTTGGGGGCAGTATTTTGCTCTGCATCTTCCTCCCTTTTATGGACCCAAGAAGAGATATTAATTTCTGAGTCTGTTCTGCTTTTTACTTATTGATAGAGTGGAGACTTCAAAGCTTCTTACATGCTGAACCAGAAACTGGAAGTGCAGTGATTATGTCTTAATTTCCTAAAATTGAAATTACTGAATCAAATATCAGACATATTATTCAAGTTCTATGCATATTTTCAAGGTATCTTCCAGAAAAATTGGACCAAGTTTTCCCAGCAGTAGTGTATGAAAATGCCCATTTCCATGCATTATTGACAAAAAGATCATTGGTGGAAATACTACCAGAGAGTTAAAATGATGTCTATTTGTTACTCAAGTTTGTTATTTCTTGAAATACTGAAATTGAGCTTTTTTTCCCACTTTTTTGGAGGCTTTATGTCTACTTATTTTTATGTACTCCAGTTTATGCCTTTGTTTTTCTGTTGGAATGATAACTTATTTCTCATTAATTTACAAATTAAATATGTTAATATTATTTTCTTTTTTTTATTTTTTATTTTCCCACTGTACAGCAAGGGGGTCAGGTTATCCTTACATGTATACATTACAATTACAGTTTTTCCCCCACCCTTTCTTCTGTTGCAACATGAGTATCTAGACAAAGTTCTCAATGCTATTCAGCAGGGTCTCCTTGTAAATCAGATATTCTAAGTTGTGTCTGATAAGCCCAAGCTCCCGATCCCTCCCACTCCCTCCCCCTCCCATCAGGCAGCCACAAGTCTCTTCTCCAAGTCCATGATTTTCTTTTCTGAGAATCTCATACTGAGTGAAATGAGCCAGAAAGACAAAGACAAATGCCATATGATATCACTTATAACTGGAATCTAATATCCAGCACAAATGAACATCTCCTCAGAAAAGAAAATCATGGTCTTAATATTATTTTCATTACATATATATATATATATATATATATATATATATATATATATATATACATATATATATATATTAGTCCTCTGTTATTTCAATGATTTCATTCAATGTGGTAGGCATAAATTCAGACCAAATTACTGTTGTTAAAAATATTGTAGGGAGTTCCCACTGTGGCACAGTTAGTTAAGATTCCAGCTGCAGTGGCTCAGGTCACTGCAGAGGTACAGGTTTGATCCCAGGTCTGGTGCAGTGGGTTAAAGGATCTGGTGTTGCCACAGATGCAGCATAGTTCAATCCCTGGCCAGGGAACTTCCATATGCTACAGGTGTAGCCATAAAATTAAAAAATATATATATTGCCAGTGGGAGTTCAACCTCCATACCCTCACATAGCTCTATGCCTCTGATATTCCAGATAAATTTGATATTGTTGTGGTTCTAGAAGGCAGAAACTAGCTACAGGGGTATGAGAGCCTTAGAAAATCTATTTCTGATGAAGCATATTATTTATTTGTCCATTATTTATTAAGTTTATGCTTTTTATATTTTAGGTACCCTTGGCCAGTAGTTCTTAATATGAGTGAGTACTAGGCTCACCTAGGTTGGTTGAAAAAAAATAGTAGATACCCTTTAACTTCTATCCCCCAGTTTCTAATTCATTAAGACTGGTTTATAGCCCAGAAATCTGTATTTTAAATGAGCTCCCTGGTTAATTCTGATGAACGGTGTCCACTAACCAAATTCTGAAGGGTAAAGGAGTATGAATAATACATGCAATTAAAACAGATAATTGGAATGTAGTGGGATCAGGGCTACAATGGCAGCTCTTAGAACTATATGTTTGGAATACACAGGAAAACCATCTAATCTAATTTTTGATGGCAAGGAACAGGAAAGTTCTTAGTTCAAGTAATTTGTAAGCTGGGCTCCAAAGAATTAGTACAAATATTTATGACAACACAACTCTGCATGATTAGTGCAATGCACAAAGGCTACAGTGGTAAAAGTCAAATCCAGAGAACTAAGAAGACTTGGATCATGAAGAGCTTTGTAGCTGTATTAAGAATCTAAATTTTTGAAGTTCCCATTGTGGCTCAGTATGTTAAGAACCTGATTAGAGTCCATGAGAATTGGGTTCAATCCCTGGTCTCACTAAGTGGGCTAAGGATCTGGCATTGACACTATCTGCAGTGTAGTTTGCAGGTGTGGCTCAGATCTGGTGTTGCTGAGGCTGTGGTGTAAGTTGGCAGCTGCAGCTCCAATTTGACTCCTAGCCCAGGAACTTCCATATGCCATGGTGCAACCCTAAAAAGAAAAAAAAAAAAAAAAGAATCTAGATTTCATCTCCCAAACCACGGAAAGACTTTGAAATAGTCTATCAAATTTTAATGTGTAAGGTTCACATTCTATCACATACTATTAATAAGTGAGTAAAAGACCCCCTCAGAAGAATACCTAAAAGCCTGTTGTGTTAATCCAGGAATCTATGCCTCTAGACTGATGGAACAGAAGTAATAACTGGTACAACTGGACATTGTCCCATGGAAAAATGCAAGTGACACTGGTTGACCTGGCTAAGGAGTGGATCTTGTCATCCATGAAGAAACAGGACTCCAAAGTCACTCTTACGCATAATTGGAAAACATGGCTTTCATTCTTATTTTTGGTTCCTCCATCTTTTTAGCCCTCAAATAGGCTTCCTATAAATATTTTAAAGAGAGTTAAGGTACAACTTATTTGTATTTTTTGCCTTTTTAAAAATTATGAGAGTGTCAACATTTTCCTTTATATTTTGATGAGCCCCAAATGACTTTAGGTATGTTCATTACCAGAAGGGTATCTTCCACTCATGCTCAGCTTTTGAACAATTTTCTGTAATTATTATCCAGGAGAGAAAACAGAGACCATTTACTGAATGCCAAATACATATGAGGACCAATGATATCAGATGCATTAGCATTCTGAAAAGAGAATCCAGAGCTGAGTCCCATTTAATCATCCAAGATTCTATACACATAAGCAATGGAACAGGGATACAAAATCAGGTTGTGGAGTTCCTATTGTGGCTAAGTGGTCAAAAAAAAAAAAAAAAAAAAAAAAAAAAACTAAAATCCATCCATGAGGGTCTGGCCTTGCTCAGTGGTTAAGTATCCGGTGTTGCTGTGAGCTGTGGAGTAGATCGCAGATGCGACTCAGATCCTGTGGTGCTGTAGCAGAGGCTGGCAGCTGAAGTTCTGATTTGACCCCTAGCCTGGGAACTTCCATATTCCACATGTGTGGCCCTAAAAAGGCAAAAAAAAAAAAAAAAAAATCAGATGGTTATTACTGTCCTTGTTTAATTTCAAAGCCCATGCTCTTTGTAGTATTTGAGGTTGCCTCCATGAAAGATTTTAAGCACATTACCAGTAAGAAATATCTACAAAAGAAAATGAGAGGGGAGGCCACTGATAGTCAAGTGCCTATGTTTCTAACAAGGTGTTGTCTAAAGGAGTTAGCAATATATCCTTCCCCAGCTGTGTGGGCAGATGAGTCACAGGTCCACCAGCTGTCAGCTCTAGGACTTGAAATGTTTGAAAGAAAGTCATCAGTCCTTTTCCCTTCAGTCTTTACCTCAATGAAGTTCTGACCCTAGAAGGAAAGAGGTTGGAGCTTCAACGCACAATCATCCAAAGATTTCCAGATACTGAAAAGAGCCCAATCAAAGTCACCCTGGCAGAAATGATTAGTTGTTCACCAGTCATACTCCCTCTTCCAGAAGATGTTAAGTGACCAAGTGCTCAGCAAGGAGCTACCTTTGTGGTCTCACTTGGAACCAAATGGGGCTGTTACTAGTTTTGCCCATGAAATGAGACTAGAAGAGATAGGTTTCAGTTTACAGTTTGTAAGAGTCACTGGGACATTTTTATTCTGCTGCTTCCTCTCATAGGGGATGCAGTGGGTTGGCCTTAGCAGTTGACAGATACACAAGCTGGCAAAAGCCTGAACCCCTCTGAATTGCCATGAGGAGGAAATCCATCTACTGACTAGGAACCTCGTATTGCTTTGTAAACTTGAACTTAATCTTTCAAAGGTATTAACTACTGTAGTTGTGACAGCTATGTTACTCTGATATTTAAAACCAACAACATAATTAAAATACCACCAATTATTATTAAAAAATGAACAGACCTAGAAGAAGAAAATATCTGCTATGTATGTGCCAGTGAATCCCAGAAACCTGTGAGGATTATATATTTCCAGGTCAAATTAAGCCGATTTGCACAATTGCTGGCAGAGACAGCAGCTCTGTCTAACCCTAGCTCCATACAAACTGAAGGTTGGGCTTCTGCTCAACATTTGCTGACCTTCTAGAGTTCTCATCATGTATAGTTCTCTCTGTGGACATGTCTGTACATGTGAAAAAGGCATCCAACATGTGAAAAAAACAATTCTCACCACATGGTTTTTCACCTCCTATGTTCTAGGTAACGTACTGGAGATACAGTGTGATGAGATGTAACAACCCTAGTAACCCAGCTATAAAAACAACCTTTTGGTCAGAATGCCACTGTGCAGTTTCCTATCTGATCCACTCACATTCTCTCCAGAATTGGCAGTCTACAAATGAGGGCAAAGGTTAAGAACAGTCTCCAGACCTACAATGACTCAATAGTTCCAACTGTCAGTTGTAACTTATTGATTTAGCTGGCAGAGCTAGAATGTGCTCTTTGAACTCAATTGTTCCCATGTAATCTCTGAGCCTTCATTCTTTGCCCTGGAGGGTTGAGATGAGACACATCTGTCAGCTCCCAGCAAAGAAATAACGATAATCCCATTTCAGGGACTGAAGCTCACCATCTGCCAAGGGCTCAACTGTGCCTTTTTAGATATTTCAGTAAACTAATAAGGAAAGTGAAGACATTATCTCAAATTTTGGTGAGTTGCTGTGAAGTTATAAATTAAATTAAGCATAAGGCTGATGTTCTCACTCAGAGACAAAAAGTTTCCTGTCTGAGTATTTGTTGGCTGAACAGTTCTTCTGGGAAAAGAATGAAAACTATTTTATTAATGAGGCTCTCTGTTTATTACTTGCTGTATAAGACTAAGAACTTGGCATGAATTTACATGTAATGTTCGGTATTCAGTATCAAGTATATTCACATTTTATAATTGGACATTTCTTTCGGGTGCTCAATTCATCACTGTCCAGTGAATTTTAATAATACAAATGCTAGTGTGAAAGAAGTCTTGTGATTTATTTCTGTTTTATTTATATTTAGTGATTTCTTAAATTTATCATTATCTTTGTTTTCTCCCTAATAAGATAAGAATTATAATACTCTTGAGTATAGATTCAACATGATAAATGTGTATTTGCACCAAAAAGTATGTATAAGTTTTAGCAAGTTTAAAAAAATAATAACAGAAACTAGCAACAATTCAAATGCCCATTAAGAATATGATTTTAAAAGATTTTATATATTCATGATACTGAAAATAATACAGTATTTCAAAACTAGTGCTATATTCAATAAAAATAATAAATAATACTAATATTCAATATAATGTAATAAGTAAAATAGTAAATAATACAGGTTAATGTAAATTAGAATAATAATAAAAAACTACTACGTGCAATAAAATGACTGAATCTGTCCATTTTAATTGTAGGCTATATGCATACCAGATGCAAAAGAGTATGCTTACTTATGAAGTTCAAAAATAGCCCAAACGAATCTATTCTCCTCTCTGGGTTGGAACAGGAAAGCAGTTTCAGGATGTTGGTAATATTTCCTGTCTTGACATTGATTCTTGAAATATTCTCTGTCTTGATCTGGGCAATACTTACATTCACAATAATTTTCTGAGCCATACATTTATGATTTATATGCTTTACCATATGTATACAGTATTTCCCAGAAAAGTTAAGAATCAAAGCTTCAACCTGCCCTCTCATTACTACTTCAGTGCACCCTCTTCCTTGGGAGCTTACAGCCACTCATCTTCCAGATATAAACAACTCAAAACACTCAGTTTTCTGAAAGAGTTGCTTCGTTGTTGGTTGGTTGGTTTTGTTTGTTTGTTTGTTTGTTTGATTGATTTCTGGAACATATATGTCCCTTTTGTTCTCCAGTTTCTCCAGGATTGAATTTGGTGGAGGAAGTAAGTAGCTGGTGCTCTTTTATCATCATGAAATTAACCAGCAGCTTCCTAAAATGTCTTACATTTTAAAATGGCCTTTGGTAAGCCAAAATGCTTTCCAAAACAAACCTATAAATGTTCTCTTCTACAGTCATTCTGGATTTGATGTACTATCACTAGATTTAGGAATCATATGTTAATGTGTATTCTTTATGTATTATCCTCATTTTTGTTAACTTACATTGATTTCAATTCTAGAAAAATCAAACAATGTCTGATATGCATTTATTATTTGCATTTGCTTTGAGTCATTTTTACTGCTCATGTTCTTCGCATATTCATTTATTAGCATTGTGATGTTCTTATGATTGGGGAATAAACATCTCACCATTTTCAGATATTTTATTTCTTACTTTGATAATCATAGGGAAAAAAATGAAAACATTTTGAAATGTTATGAACTCAAATATAGGATTAAAGAAACCAGACCTGTCTGTCAGAAAGCAGGCAGTGAGGAATGTGCTGTTTTAATCACTGAAATCACATATGCTTCCACATCAACAAAGTGCAAACATTATATCTACTTTATTCATTTCAGAACCTCGTTTATGAGTTACGGGTGTTTTTGTTCAGAGGAGAAGCCAAAACCCTGGGAATTTCTACTGTCTTGTAGTCTCACTTTACTTGGTGTGATGTTGGCACTGGAGCCTCTGTCAAGTATAACAGATGTTGTCGGGAACAGAAAATTCTCTGTGACCAAGTTTCAGTCTGCTATTTGCATTTGCTGCTGAGCACACAGATTACAGTTTCATTTCAACAGAAGAAAGACAATTTATTTCACCTGCAAGTGTATTCCCTCTTCAGCTCCCAGGGAAGCTATAGGAGTTGATTTTCCTATCTCTATTCAAAGAAATATAAAGAGAACAATTTTCACAAGAAACTCATAGCTCTAAATGTTTCCTCCTAAGATATGATATTAAAGTGGAATTTTTAATGCATAGACAACATTGAATACACAAGAGTGGCTTATTTGGCTGCATGATGAGGTAGACAATGTGCCGATCTTACTGGTAGCTTCTTTAGAGCCATGGAGGCAGAATTGTGTCACAGCATGGCTTGTTACTACATGATTTTATGGTGACTTCAAGTCAAATATTGTAAAAGCCTCATAGCTTCAGATGATTGTGATCTGTGGCCCTTGCCTTTATTGTTATGCTTTGGGAAGCCCACAGTATAAGACTGTTATTTCTATAAAGAAGTAAATTGTGGCTAGTAGGAGGAAGGAGGAAAAAATAATTAAATATAACAGATTTTAGTAAAATGAATTTATGGCCCATTCTTAACATTCTGCTTTTTGGTAATTACATTCTAATCCTCTCAGAGGTAAGAGGGACACTAGATGAGTATGAGTCATCACAGCTGTAGCTATTTCTTCTTTATTTTCACTTTTTATTTGGGTAAAATATAGAACAGAATTTGCTGTTTCAGTCACTTTTAAGTGTACAATTTTGTGGCATTACTTGAATTTACAACATGGTACAATCATCTTCACTACATATTTCTAAACTTTGTCATCACTCCAAAAAGAGACTCTGTAACCATCAAGCAATAGCTCTCTCTTCTCTCTTTCCCATCCCTTAGCAGCCTCTAAACTACTTCCTGTCTCTATGAATTTGCCTATTCTAGATAATTTATGTAAATGCAACGCATATAATATTTGTACTTTTGTGTCTTATTTCACTTAGCATAATGTTCCCTAGGTTTTTTACGTTGTGATATATATGTGAACTTCATTATTTCTTAAGGCTGAATAACATGTCATTATGTATACATATACTATTTGTTTATCTATTCATCTGTTGATGGACACTTGGATTGTATCCACCTTTGACTGTTTGACTTTAATTGTTGACTATAGTGAATGATGCTGCATCAAACACTGGCAACAAACACCTGAGTCCCTGTTTTCTTTCTTTTTTCTTTTTTTCAGAATGTTCCCTTTTGGTCTCTGTTAAACCTCAGCTAATTTGAATATCAATAATCTATAATTTATGCCTATTCAGATGGAACCAAAACTGTATTTTTGTAACCATCTATACTATGTATCTGTCAACATTCAGTTGGGTCTAGGGTATAGCTGCTTTGTGGAAGCCTATCCATTTTCACAAAGTATGGCTCATCAGTAAATAACCATAGATACCTTGCTGATGAGTATAGAACCACTGGGGCTTTTCCAAATGAATGAGTCATTAACTTGACCATGAGTAATGTGCAAACAATAACCCTGATTACCAAATAAGTATCCAAAGATAAATGTTCTTAGAGACCTCTGTGTCCCTTTTCAAAATCTTCATAACATGGTTCCCAAAGACAGGGTGTTTTTCATTGTTGTTGTTGTTGTTTTTAATTAATTTATTTTATTTTTAATATTTTTATTTGCTTTTTTTATTATTCAAATGAATTTATCACATCTGTAGTTGTATAATGATCATAACAGTGATTTCACAGGATTTCCATCCCACAGCCCAAGCACATCCCCCCCACAAACTGTCTCCTCCAGAGACCATAAGTTTTTCAATGTCTGTGAGTCAGCATCTGTTCTTCAAAGAAGTTCAGTCTGTCCTTTTTTCAGATCCCACATGTCAGTGAAAGCATTTGGTGTTGGTGTCTCATTGTCTGACTGACTTCACTTAGCATGATAATTTCTAGGTCCATCCATGTTGCTAAAAATGCCAGTATTTCGTTCTTTTTAATGGCTGAGTAATAGTTCATTGTGTATATGTACCACATCTTCTTGATCCACTCCTCTGTCCATGGACATTTAGGTTGTTTCCATATCTTGGCTATTGCAAATAGTGCTTCAGTGAACATGTGTCACATGTTGGAGTACATGTGTCTTGGCGAGTCGTGGTTTTCTCTGGATAGATGCCCAGGAGTGGGATTGCTGGATCAAATGGTAGTGCTATGTTTAGTTTTCTGAGGAATCTCCATATTGATTTCCACAGTGGTTGAACCAATTTATAATCCCACCAACAGTGTAATGGGGTTCCTTTTTCTCCACACCCTCTCTAGCACTTATTCGTTGCTCTATGTTTAGTTTTCTGAGGAATCTCCATACTGTTTTCCACAGTGGTTGCACCAATTTACAATCCCACCAACAGTGTACTCGGGTTCCTTTTTCTCCACACCCTCTCTAGCACTTACTGTTTGTAGACTTTTGGATGATGGCCATTCTGGTTGGTGTAAGGTGGTACCTCAGAGTGGTTTTGATTTCCATTTCTCTAATAATGAGTGATGTTGAACATCTTTTCATGTGTATTTTGGCCTCTGTATATCTTCTTTGGAGAACTGTCTGTTTAGATCTTCTGCCCATTTTTGGATGGGGTTGTTTGTTTTTTTGGTATGGAGCTGCAGAAGGTGTTTATAAATTTTGGAGATTAATCCCTTGTCAGTTGAATCACTGGCAAAGATTTTCTCCCATTCTGTGGGTTGTCTTTTCGTGTTGTTTCGGGTTTCCTTTGCTGTGCAGAAACTTTGAAGTTTAATTAGGTCCCATTTGTTTATTTTTGTTTATATTGTCATGACTCCAAGAGGTGGATCTGAGAAGATGTTGCTGTTGTTTATGTCAGAGAGTGTTTGGCCTATGGTTTCCTCTAGGAGTTTGAGAGTGTCTGGTCTTATATCTAGGTCTTTAATCCATTTGGAGTTTCTTTTTGTGTATGGTGTCAGGGAGTGTTCTGATTTCATTCTTTTCCATGTGGCTGTCCAGTTTTCCCAGCACCACTTATTGAACCAGCTGTCCTTTCTCCATTGTATATCCTTGCCTCCTTTGTCATAGATTAGTTGGCAATAGGTGTGTGGGTTTAATTCTGGGCTTTCTGTCCTGTTCCAATGGTCTCTATTTCTGTCTTTGTGCCAGTACTATGTGGATTTGATGATTGTTGCTTTGTAGTATAGTTTGAGGTCAGGGATCCTGATTCCCCCAGCTCCATTTTTCTTTTTCAGGATGTCTTTGGCTATTCTGGGTCTTTTATGTTTCCAAACAAACTTTAAAATATTTTGTTCGAGTCCTGTGAAAAATATCCTTGGTAATTTGATAGGGATTGCATTGAATCTGTAGATTGCCTTAGGTAGTACAGTCGTTTTGATAATATTGACTCTTCCGATCCAAGAGCATGGTACGTCTTTCCATCAATTTGTGTCACCTTTGATTTCTTTCATCAGTGTCTTATAGTTTTCAGAGTACAGGTCTTTTGACTCTTTAGGTAGGTTTACTCCTAGGTATTTTATTCTTTTGGATGCGATGGTAAACGGGATTGCATCCCTAATTTCTCTTTCTGATCTTTCATTGTTAGTGTATAGAAATGCCCTTGATTTCTGTGTATTAATTTTGTATCCTGCGACTTTGCCAAATTCGCAGATGAGCTCTAACAGTTTTCTGGTAGAGTCTTTAGGATTCTCTAGGTATGGTATCATGTCATGTGCAAATAGTGATAGTTTTGCTTCTTCCTTTCCAATCTGGATTCTTTTTATCTCTTTTACTTCTTGGATTGCTGTGGCTAGGACTTCCAAAACGATGTTGATGAGTAGTGACGAAAGGGGGAATCCTTGTCTTGTTCCTGATCTCAGCAGGAATTCTTTCAGCTTTTCACCATTGAGAATGGTGTTAGCTGTGGGTTTGTCATATATGGCCTTTATTATGTTGAGGTAGGTTCCCTCTATGCCCACTTTCTGAAGGGTTTTTATCAGAAATGGGTGTTGGATGTTGTCGAAGGCTTTTTCTGCGTCTTTTGACAGGGTCATATGGTTTTTATTCTTCAGTTTGTTAATGTGGTGTATCACACTGATGGATTTGCGGATATTGAAGAACACTTGCATCCTTGGGATAAATCCCACTTGATGATGATGTATAATCCTGTTTTTATTTTCCTTACTCTAGAAGGTGGTTCTGAGATGATATTGCTGCAGTTTATGTCAGAGTTATGTCATTTCTGCCTATGTTTTCCTCTAAGAGTTTACATTTGTTGTCCGACTTACATTTAAGTATCTGGTTTTACATTTAAGTCTTTAATCCATTTTGATTTTATTTTTGTGCATGTTGTTAGAGTGTTCGAATTTCATTATGTTGTCAAAATGAGTATACTACCCAAGGCAATCTACACATTTAACCCAATCCCTATCAAATTAGCAATGGCATTTTTCACAGACCTAGAAAAAAAAAATTTAAGTTTGTATGGAAACACACACAAAAAACAAGAATAGCCAAAGTAATCCTGAGAAAGAAAATGAAACTGGAGGAATAAGGCTTCCTGACTTCAGACTATACTGCAAAGCTACCATCATCAAAACACTGTTGTCCTGACACAAAAACAGAAATATAGATCAATGGAGCAGGATAGAAAGCCCAGAAATAAACCCTTTCACCTATAGTCAACTAATCTACCACAAAGTAGGCAAGAATATAAAATGGATAAAAGAACATCTCTTCAATAAGTGGTGCTGGGAAAACTGGACAGCTACATGCAGAAGAATGAAATTAGAATACTCTTTAACACCATACACAAGAAATAACATTTGACAAGTGCTTCTTCTATTCTTTCTACATATTACTGCAATTTAATCCTCATAAAACCTATTTGTATTTCATTCTACAGGTGAGGAGGAAACTAAGACTAGAAGTAACATCCCTTGCCCAAGGTCACATGGTTTGAAAGTGACCAAGCCAGAAGTTGAATCCAGGCAGACTATGCCCAAGTCTCCTTTCTAAACCATGGCATTATATAACCTAAAAGTCAAAAACCACATATTTCCCTAAACTGTTGAGAATCAGAGATATATATTATTTAGTGATTTTAAAGAATCATGTACTTAAACTTTTCTTAGAGAGTGTACTCCCCCCTGGTTTTATTGAGATATGGTCACATATAATATTGCATTAGTTTAAGGTGTACAATAAAAGGAATTTATATATTTATGTATATATTTCAAAGTAATCATCACAATAACTTAATTAAAATCCATCCTCACATTGTTACAATTTTTTTCTTATGAGGAGAACTTTTAATATGTAATCTCTTAGCAACATTCAACAGATCATTATTCACTGTAGTCACCATTCACAGAAAGAAGATGATGTGAAGACACACAAGGAGGTTGCCCTATGAAGACTGAGAATGGTGGGGGGTGATGCATCTAAAAGCAAGGACGGTCCAAGATTGCTGGCAAGCCATCAGAGGCTAGGAAGAGGCAAGGAAGGATTCCACTAAAGTGTTCAAATGGAGCATGGCTCTGCTCATAACTTGATTTTAGATTTCTAGCCTACATAACTGTGAGGCAATACATTTCTATTGTTTTTAAGTCCCCCAGTTTGATACTTTATTATAGCAGCCCTAGAAAACTAATACAACTTTCTAATATTTAACCCAAGTTATTTTTTGAAGGGCATTTAAGTATTAAGCTAATATTTATTTTATCTATGTGGGTAGTTATTTAACTTAGTGAAGTGCCCGTCTTGCCCACTGATTTTTAATTCTCCCTTTGTCATATTCCAGGAGCTTCTTTTGATAATTTCTGTTTAGGTTATCAATTCTGCTCCATTTATATATTCTTTTATCACTGCATTGATATCAAAAGAAAGGTTTAAATATGGAGTAGCACTTCCTCTTTTGTTTTTCAAATTCTTCATAATTTTCTTATACCTTCATAGCTGTTTATTTTTGCATAGAAATTTTAAACACATCTCAAGTTCCTCAGACTTGGTGGAGATTTTTATCTGAAACACACTGAATTGACCAGTTGATTGTGGCAGATTGTCATCTTTGTAAGAGTGGGTCTTCCAATTCCTGAGCCAGTGAAGTCTGCTGATCCTCATTTATATTCCACAGTAAAGTTGTGTACATCTTCCTGTGCAGATTTATGAATTTTATAGTATACTTATTACTAGACACTGAATTGGCTTTGTTTCTCTGTTAATGTTTTCTTTTAAAAATTACATGTTGTATATAAATTGTCTAAATATTTGCTGCTATTGGATTTTTATATTTTGGTCTTCTATCTGGCACTTAATAATCCTATTAATTTATCTATAGATTCTCTTGGATTTTCTATGAAGGCAATCAGATTTTCAGTAAATAATAACTTTGCTTTCTTTCCAATACTTTTATGATTCTCGTCTTATCTTTTTGCAAGTGAAAGGATCACCAATATGTATTGAATAAAAGTCTTAATAGTAAGCATTTGTTTTCTTTTGAGAATCTGAGAGGAATAATTTGGCTTATTCTAGTTTTCTTTTTCTTTTTTCTATTTGTCTTTTTAGGGCTGCACCTGCAGCATATGGAGGTTCCCAGGCTAGGGGCAGAATTGGAGCTTTAGCTGCCGGCCTACACCACAGCTCACGGCAATGCTGAATCCTTAGCCCAATGAGTGAGGCCAGAGATCAAACCCGCAACCTCATGGTTCCTAGTCAGATTCGTTTCTGCTGCACCACGATGGCAACTCCTAGTTTTATTTTCATGATATTTACTGTAGATCTTCGCTGGACCTCATTTGTCATATTAAATAAGCACTCCTCTATTTCTAGCTAAGTTTTGATCATGACAGGATGTTATAATTTTCCTCTGTATCTATTAATGTCTTGTAATAGAGATTCTAATCTTATATTGTTTGCTTTCCTGTGAAACACAAGGTTTTCAATACATTTAATGATTTTAGAAATTGCTTTTATACAGATATTTACATCTATACTAAATTTTTAAAAAGTAGTCAGTACTTTAAATTTCCTTTTCTACAGACTTCTCTGATTTGAGTGCCAGAATTTATTGGCCTAATAAAATGAGTTTGATGGATATTGCCTATTTCTCAGTTCTCTGAAAAGTGTCTGTTCCTTGAAGATTTATTAGAACTTGCTTTTAAAATTTGTATAGGCCTAGAACATTACAGTGTGTTTATGAAGGTGGTAGATTTCTTAACACTGATTCCGTTTCTTTCATGTCTTTTCTGTTTTTGCTACTGTGAAGCTTGTATTCAATGAAATTACTGTTCTTTTATGGGTAACGACTTCTTTTAAATTTAGTTCCTTTTTGAGAATTTTTTTCTTGCCTTTGGTTTTCCTCACTCTCTTTTTTCCTTCATACTCGGTATTGATACAGTTTTGAATCTGAGGATTCTTTTCTTTCACGAAGCCTGAAAAAAAAGCCTTTTTTTCTGATCAAATGCCTCTCTCTCTCTCTTTTTGTCCTCACTCTTTGTCATAGATTCTATTTTTTCCTTTATAACATTATTATTATTGGGATAAAACCTAGCATCCAGGCTTCTGATCGCTTTTCTATATTTCAAAGACCTTTTTGATTCATTGGAGAGCAGTTTGTTAATTTTTCTCAGGTCTAACTTCCAGTTAAATAACTACCTCCTCAGCTGGTGCTCAGTTTCTTATATTACCCATTTCTTAGGGTTTTTGCTCTTTAATAAATTTTTAACAGGAATGTTTATTCTCTCACAATGCCCCTTTAGTGCCTTAAGTTCCAGGATTCAGTTTTGCTAGCTTTCATGTGTGGATTAGTTCTTCATTTTTTTCTTTGGGTTCATTTTCAGTGAACACTTTTTTCCCCTTTGTGAATTTATTGTGGTCTTAGATATGAGTATTTTACTCCAGAGGGATTTTGTAGTTCTTCTAGGAACCCTTGGGCTATCAGCAACTCAGGAAAAATATTTTAATTATTCTCTTGGCATGGGGCTTGCCATTCTACTTATATATTAGAAATTTGAATTTGGACCCACATGAGACATGGGCCTTGAATTCTGTATTTCCTCAGGGCACTATTCTTTCTCACCAATTGCCCTCGCAGAGACAAAGGAGCTTCTTATTATCACCCTGTACAGAAGACTAGAGTTTTCCCTTCAACAACCTTACTGAGTGTCAAGCCCTTTGAAGTCCTTACATTACAGCAGGTGAGCCCGACTTCAAGTCTTGTCTTCAGGTGGGCTCATGATCTGTTCTTGAAAAAAGTTAAAATTCATGCCTCTAGTTTCCCAAGCTGGATAAAGTCCATTCCTGCTACATTATCACTTCATTTTACTTTCCACTTTTGTTTCCACTTCTTCTTAACTTCTGTCCTTGTACTTTCCTTTCTTTCGCACAAGCTCAGCTATGCATTAATTTCATATGCTATCCAGCATTTCTTAGGTTTGGGCTGGTTTTCCATTATTGTGCTCTGCCATTTTACTTTCTACTCTATTCCCATTTGCCCTTTGTTATGATTGTAACTTCTTTCCTCACTATTGTTTCCTCTGTGCCAAATTTTTGACACACTCTTCCTTTTTGTTTTCATTGGTCTTACATTCTCTGGGTAATAGCCACTGATTATCTCCTCAGTTATGAGAGGCCAGGGATAATTGAGTCAGCATGAGCCTTGGCTTCAGGCTGATAAAAGTTGCCAAACAGTATCACTTACAGACGGTGACTGTGTAATGCTGATATAGATGCAAAACAATACAGATCTAAATCATTATATCTTCCACTTGCCATTCCTTAATTATACTGTTCTGACCTTTTCCTTTCCATGCCATAGGAGTTAAGTTTTCCAGGCATCCTCTTTTTTTTTTTTTCCTTGGGGTTAACCAATGAAATTCCAGTCCTTAGTCTCAAAATATAAGAATTTCTAATAGCTGGTTTAAAAAATAGAGGCTATACAAGGTAAGACAAAATATTACCTCTGCAAAGAAAAGCAGATAATATTCTGCATCAAAGCATTATTCTTAAGAAGTTCAAATCCAGTATTGAGATTTTATGAAACCCCTAGATTTTGGATTTTGTTGTTGCATCTTATTAAATTAACCCTTAAAATCTAAGAGATGTACAATTCCAAATGATTGCTTTATGAAATACCATAGTGTCCTGAATAAATATTTAAATAAGTAACCCTGTCTTCTCAAAGATATAAGCACTTGAGTATTTTCATTGAAAAGCCAGAAGTTCATTCTTGGTATTTCCTTTTCCTCACATGAATGGAAGGAATAAATGAAATGACTTATTTCTTATTTAATCAGATATGAGTCTTACCTGAACCAGAATTTTATCATCTATATGTTGAAAAAAATTATCTCCCACTTGGGGCGATTGTATAACATAATGATTAACTGACAGAATACCTGGGCCGTAACTGACTTATGGTGGATGTGGTTTCATATCCACCCCCAATGCTGGTTTATTGGTGTTCCTCTTGTGACTTTTGGGCCATTTCTCTTTCCTAGTTCTCCTATTTTTCTGACAATTTATGTTTTATCAATATGTGTTGTTGTTGCTTTTGTCCCTAATTTGTGGAAATATCTTTCTTTTCCTCCCCCTAAATTATGTGTGTCTCCCAAAGGATGATATTGTCTTTACATGCTTCTTCTTCCCTGTCTCTCCTTCAGGAAGATAGTATATTTACAAATGAACCTTTCCACAGAAAAGAAATTCATGGACTTGGAGAACAGACTTGTGGTTGCCAAGTGGGTGGGGGAGGGAGTGTGATGGACTAGGAGTTTGAGGTTAATAGATGCAATCAATAGATTGCATTTGGAATGTATAAGCAATGAGATCCTGCTGTATAGCACAGGGAACTATATCTAGTCACTTATCATGGAACATGATGGAGGATGATGTGAGAAAAAGAATGTATGTACATGTGAGACTGGGTCACTTTGCTGTACCGTAGAAATTGACAGAACACTGTAAACCAACTATAATGGAAAAAATAAAAATCATTAAAAAAATTATAGGTCCAAGTTACTAGGAGGAATAAATGACAGCTTCTCCCAATACATGTTGGCTGTGTGTCATCACACCTGATATCCTTTTGCATCTGACACCCCTGGGGACCATTTATAATGCTTCCCAAAGAAACTTTGTCTAAATATGTAACTATTCAGTAATGATAACTTAACTGACAAGATAGACTTTCTATGAAGTGTGCTTTTTGCTCTTAAAACACAGAACATCAAACAGGAGTGAAAGAAAAGTCTTTTTTAAAAAGCTAAAGTGTAAGTAGATACAAACTTCCATCGCCTTTATGATGAAAACTGCTTCTGGCTGAATTTGAGTAAGTAGCTCTTCTTTTGAAACTCTATGAACTTAGACAGTTAAGAAAAGAAGAACGGTTTTGTTCCTCTGGTGATTCTAAATGATTAATATGAAGCTAAAATGTGTCATTTTCTATTCCTTAATTTTTTTCCTGGGAGAGTGAACTAAGTTTTTTGAGGATTAAATGTATTCACCTTGTGGAGAGGTTACCAATTCTTTTTTCCCTGTAAATCATGTATCAGTGCTTTATTACTGTGTCTGAAATTACAATCCATAAAATTAAAAAAATGAAGTCATTAATCACTACTATAAATGACAAATAAAAGGTCAATAAATCAATTGTTGTATTATCAGAATGAGATGTTAATCACCCAAACTCTAATTAATTCTAAAGCACACCTGTTCTTAGGGTGAAATAGTCTCTGGAATATATTTATATTCTATGCATAGTTTGATGTGTGAAAGGACGGGGTGCTGAAATGCAGGGAAGAGAGCAAAAGCATACAGGAGTGGTGTTGAATTTGTACAGGCTCTTCTTTCTAAGCATGGCCCTTAACATAATCACAGTGTTAACTTCAGCAAAAACTTTTCTTCAAGTACACATAGAGATAATTTTAAATATGGGTATTTAATTTTGCATAATTGGATATTGATCACATTAATCAGTTGCTCACAACTGAGATTCCATGTTAGAACCACCAGGGGAATATGTTTTTAACATATTTATAGTAAGAATGCATCCCTGGTTTTGTTTTGCTTTTGTTTTTTACTTAATAGGCCTATAACGCCTGTGGGGTTTAGCCAAAGGTATTTTGAAAAACCTTCTCTAAAGAAGACATACAGATGGCCAAAAAAACACATGAAAAGATGTTCAACATTACTCATTATTAGAGAAATGCAAATCAAAACCACTATGAGGTGCCACCTTACACCGGCCAGAAGGGCCGTCATCAAAAAGTCTACAAACAATAAGTGATGGAGAGGGTGTGGAGAAAAGAGAACCCTATTACACTGTCAGTGGGAATGTAAATTGGTGCAACCACTGTGGAAAACAGTATGGAGATTCCTCAGAAAACTAAACATAAAATTACCACTTGACCCAGCAATCCCACTCCTGGGTATCTATCCAGAGAAAACCATGACTCAAAAAGATAGATGTACTCCAATGTTCATTGCAGCACTATTTTCAATAGCCATGACATGGAAACAACCTAAATGTCCATGGACAGAGGAGTGGATAAAGAAGACATATAGACAATGGAATATTACTCAGTCATTAAAGGGAAAGAAATAACAGCATTTTTAGCAACATGGATGGACCTAGAAATTATCATGCTAAGTGAAGTCAGACAGTGAGACACCAGCATCAAATGCTATCACTTACATGTAGAATCTAAAAAAAAGACATGGTTAACTTCTTTGCAGAACAGATACTGACTCACAGACTTTGAAAAACTTATGGTTTCCAAATAGACAGGTTGGGGGGTGGGATGATGTGCTGGAGGTTTGGGATGGAAATGCTATAAAATTGGGTTGTGATGATCATTGCACAACTAAAAATGTAATAAAATTCATTGAGTGATTAAAAAAAAAGAAAAAGCTTCTCATATGTTCTACTACACACCGGAGATTAAAAACATGGATATAAAATTATTCTTTCAGCACATATATCACAACTCTTCCCTTTTGGATAAAATGGGTTTATTTTAAAAGGAAGTTAATTATAAGATGTGATTATTGTAGTGATCTAAGAAATTGTGCATTAGGAAGAGAAAAAGAAAAGCTAATTTATGCTATAGCCACTATTTTATAAGTTAAAAAATATCATCATATTTCAGATATTTTACATGCATAAAAACTAATATAAATTATGTATATACAAGTATAGATATACAGAGCTGTTATTCAGAGTAAGATACAAAATTTTTAAAATAACATGAAACCTCTTTAATTCACTTCTGCGATTGGATTTACCTTCCTCTTTCAATTTATATTTTTGTTCCAAATTATGTTTGTAAGATTTATCTTTGTTAATAGAAAGCACTCCAGGTCATTCATTATCACTGCTACCTATTATTCATTAGATGAATAGAGTATAATGTATGTATCTTTCTTTTGGTGAATAGTTAGGTGGGTCTTTTTCCATTTTTTCCCATTTTAAGTACATCTCTCTAGGTTATACCTGTAGAATTGGAGGTGTTGGGTCATAAAATATGGGTGGCTGCAGCTTTATTAGATATTATGCACCCTCTCAAGCATTATGTGTAGTTTACACTCTCATCAGTGTATAAAAAATCATATTGCTCCAACACTTGAATCATGTTCTTCAGCATTTGAATTGTCTCACTTCAAGTTTTACCAATTGGATGAGAAAGAAATAGTATCTCATTTTGCTTTGAATGTCATTACCTGACTGCTAATGAGATGAGTATGTTTTATATTTAATGATCATTTATATTTTCTCTTTTTTAAGTCAGTTTCCTATTCCTTTAGTTTTTATATTTTTATATTAATTTTTATTGATTTATAGGAGTTCCTGATATATTTATATCTTTATGTATTACAAGATTGACTCTGTTCTGGAAAGGTTGATTTCTTTTGAGATTATTTTTATTTTAGAGAATTCATTATAGCATAAGCTAGATCTTTGTAGTTTCAGATTTTGTCTTAATAGTATCAATCCAATTGTCAGAATGAACTGATGTTAACCAAGCTCAAAAGATTTATTAAGTGATGAATAAACACTATATACTTGCCAATATATTTAATACTTCATAAGGCAAGAGTTTTAGAGCAGGCAGAAATAAGTTCAAATCCTGATTTTACATCACACCAGCTATAGGGCTAGAATGAAAGCTCCATGAGGATAAGAATTTTTATCTCTTTTGTTAACTGCTCTGTACCTCGAACTCTGAACATGCCTGGCACATAATATACACTTAATAATAGTAAATCTGTGTATGAATCCAGTGTACAGATACCTTCTCTCAATTGTGTCACTCATGGTGCCTCTTGTGCATGGATATAAAGAAATTCTGTATTTTAATGTAAAATAATAACTTTATAATGTGAATTGTATTTTATATATCCTTTTAAAAAATCTTCCTTAGACCAAGTTCATAAAAATATTGTCCTGTATTTTCACTTTTTCTCACAATTAGCTCTCTTATCCATCTGGAATTAATTATTAATTTATGGAATAATAGGTTTACATTTAGTCTTCTCTATATCCTAAATGCTTGCCCCAGTATCCTTTTTTGAATAGTTTATTCTTTTCCACTCGCATTAGCCATATTGCTGGAATTTCTTCTGCTGAAATAAGAAAAAGGAATAAGTGAAGTTCCCGTCTTGCCTCAGCGGAAATGAATCTGATTAGGAATCATGAGGTTGTGGGTTTGATCCCTGGCCTCGCTCAGTGGATTAAGGATCCCGCATTGCTGTGGCTCTGGCATAGACTGGCGGCCACAGCTCTGATTAGATCCCTAGCCTGGGAACCTCAGTATGCTGTGGGTGCGGCCCTAGAAAAGGCAAAAAGAAAAAAAAACAAAAGGAAGAAAAAGGAATAAGTCAAAATTGCAAGGAATAGAAGAAAATGAGAAAAACGAAAAATCAAGAATGTAATTGCTTGCAAAATGAAAATATGAAAGTTCTGAAAAATCTACACACTACCTATGAGAAATAAAAATAGAGTTTATTAAGGTTAATGGCTAAAAAATTCAGTGTACTGAAATCATTGTATTTCCAAATCCTGATAATCATTTAAAGTTAACCAATTTGTTTAAGGAAAAAAATGCTCAACTTTACTCACAGATAAAAGAAATGCAAAAAACAGTTGCAAGTTGTCACCCTGGAAAATATTCTAGTGTTGTAATACATTGGCAAGGGTTAAAAAAACAGGCATTCTTATATTTTACCAGCGGAGCATATATTTTCCATTAGCAGATAAGAATAATTTGGTGATATCTATGAAAATTAGAAATGTAAGTTCTTTGAGCCAGCAGTTTTATTTTTAGAAATTAATTATATGGATAGACCCACATGCATGCCTAGTGAAGTATGTCTATGTTTGGTCATTGTGTCCATAAAAGCAACTGGTTACGTAAATTTTAGGAAAGAGGCAGTGATAGCTTCTCCCTGGGTGCTCATCGCCCAGTATTTCCTCCTAATTGACCAAAAAAAATTTAAACTACACAAAACCTATGTCCTCTGCAAAACTTGATGACTGAAAATATGTAAAGTCCAAACAACCCTAAGTAAAAGGAGGAAAATAAAATTGCTTCCAAGGTGTAATCTCTCAGTGCCCTGCCCCAGCACAATCCATCATATCGCTCCGCACGGAGAAAACCAGACCAAGAAAAACTGCAAGTGAAAGAGAAGAAAGGAGCTGGGAATGGGGCACGAGATTGATTTCAGATTACTGCTCTTCATAGCAAATCCATCCTAAATTTGAGAATATTAAAGAGGTATCCTGGTGAATCAGAGTGAAGGCTACAGGAAAGAGACTGAAGGTCTAAGTGATTTGAATGGGTCGTCTTTGAACCGCAAAGCTGCTATGGGGCGGGGGGGGTGGGGAGATAAAAATCAAAAGGATGGGAGAGTGGCGAAGGAGAAAGTAGCCCAAAGGAAGATTTAGTTCCTGAAGACAAAAGAATGACAGATCATTCAAAGGACATCCAACCTCTCCCTCCACCACCACCACCACCACCACCAACGATAACAAAAATACATAGTAAACCTAGCACATTGGGACTTTGCTGTACTGACAGAAGATGATACCATTAAATAGGAAATCACATAAAATGTTCCAATTTTACAATACTGAATAGGAAAAAAGATTAATAGATCCATAGGGACTAATGGAAAAGAATCAGGGAGTTCCCAGAGTGGCTCAGTGGTTAATGAACCCGACTAGTAACCATGAGGTCATGGGTACCATCCCTGGCCTTGCTCACTGGGTTAAGGATCCGGAGTTGCCCGGAGCTGTGGGGTAGGTCACAGACGCCGCTTGGATCCCGCGCTGCTGTGGCTGTGGCTGTGGCGGGCAACTACAGCTCCAATTCAAACCCCTAGCCTGGGAACCTCCATATGCCATGGGTGAGGCCCTGAAAAGAGACCAAAAAGAATCAATAAAGGAAATTAATATTAACTGAGGAAAATTTTTTCTGTGGAAAGCAAGCATAAATGGGGGGGCGTGGGAGGAAGAGAGGGGCGATAAGACAACACTTCACACTAAATTAAATATATCAAAACATATATTTGAGGATATTAAAACCATCTGGAATCAGGAATTCAAAAACTACAAAGGGCAGTGGTTCTTAAAACACTGGGCAGTGGGAGGGAAAGAGTGATTGAACTCAGAAAAAGTAAATTTCCCTCAGAAATAAATTAAAAGTCAGAAGTTGATCAAGAGAACATATACTGAAAGGAAAATTTAATAGTGCCAAAGAAAAAGTAGAAAAATTATGACAGCTGTGTATGATACAGTTTGTATACACCAAAATGTGTAAATCATATTTTTGATTCAGTGAGTAAACCTTAAACCAATTTTTAAAATTTCAAAGAAATTAATTCATAATTAACTTTTAGATAAAGCGAGAACTATCTCTACATGTATTTTTTTCTATTTAGTAGTGTAGAGCTGTGTGGTATTATTGAATTCTAATTTGGAGGTCTTAATTGTAATACATCTTGATTCACTTTTTAGTTTAATGCAATATAAGGCAGTTAAGTCAGAGAATAACACAATTTCAAAATTTTACCTCAAATGACTCATACAAAACTCTTAGGAATTCATTATTCCTGGGTGTCACTTTTGCTTTCTATTTTAAGTTTATATTGACAATAATTTTGAGGATTTCAAGACCCAGAGAGAAATCACTGAAGTTGCTAATAAAAAATACAGTTTAGGAGTTCCTACTGTGGCACAGTGGATTAAGAATCTGACTGCAGTGGCTCAGGTCTCTTCAGAGGTGCAAATTCTATCCCCAGCCTGATGCAGCAGGTTAAAGGTTCAGCATTGCCACAGCTGCAGCATAGGTCACAGATGCAACTTGGGTTCAATCCATGGCCTGGGAACTTCCACATGCTGTGAGTGTGGCCATAAAAAAAAAAAAAAAAAAAAAAAAAAAAAAAGATACAATTTAGGGAGTTCCCTGGTGGTGCAGCAGGTTAAGGATCTGGTGTTATCTGTGCAGAGGCTTAGGTCACTGCTGTGCATGGGTTCCATCCCAGGCCTAGAAACTTCCACAAGGGCAGCTAAAATAAATAACTAAATAAATAAATAAAGTTGATGGATTTGAAAAAGTGTGTAATTTAGTCACCTGGAATTTTCCCTAGTGGATTAAAGGTGTTTGAGAAGTTTTTAAGAGATGCTAAAACAAAGTAGTAAATACCTTTATTTAATATCTATAACAATATTATACTATACTTTCTGAGTACTTCCATTTGAAAATTAAAGAAAAAGCTATTACATAATAACAAGTATCTGTTCATTTAGCAAAAAAAATATTTACATTCAGGATGTTTCCATATGATTCACTGACTGTGCGAGATTGACCTCACGCAAAACCTAGGAAAATTATCTTTAAGAATCAGAATTATGTATGGATTTAACTAAAAATAGCATATAAACCAGAACCAGTTCGATGGTGAACTCTACTTTACCCAACTACTAAATTGAGCTTAAGATGTTTTCACAAATATTTGATAGCAGAGAAAGGCCCTCTAGTAGTCTCCAGATAGAAGCCATGCACATGGAATGCTTTTAGGTGATTTTGTCATGATGGGGTTTCCTACAAGCACTGTAATACCAGACATTTTCCCATATGCAGAACGAAATTAAAGTAGACAGGTGGTCAGCTCTAGAAAAGGATTGATATGGGAGTACAGAGTGGGAAGAAGGGAAAAGGGCCTTTCGTCCAGGTTATGTCTTTGGAAGCCTTGAGACTATTCGGTCTAATTTTATGACTTTGAGACTCAGAATGGCTGACTTTTTTTAAAAAAAGCATTTTTTATTGTAGTTTATTTACATTACTCTGTCAATTTCTGCTATACAGCAAAGTGACCCAGTCATACATCTAAGCATACTCACTTTCTCATATTATCTTTCACATGTTCCAGCACAATTGATTGGACATAGTTCCCTGTGCTGTAGAGCAGGACCTCATTGTCTATCCATTCTAAATGTAACAGTTTGCATCTATTAACCCTGAACTCTCAGTCCATCCCACTCCCTCCACCCCCCCCAAGTCTGCTGTCCATGTCTGAGCCATATTTTAGATACACTTATAAGTGATATCATATGGTATCTGTCTTTTTCTTTCTGACTTACTTCACATAGTATGAGAATACCTGGTTCCATCTATGTTGCTCCAAATGGCATTCTTTCGTTCTTTTTCATGGCTGAGTAGTATTCCATTGTGTATATATACCACATCTTCTTAATCCATTCATCTGTCAATGGACATTTAGGTTGTTTTCTTGTCTTGGCTATTGTGAATAGTGTGCAATGAACATGTGGGTGCATATATCTTTTTGAATTATAGTTTTGTCTGGATACATGCCCAGGAGTGGGATTGCTGGATCATATGCTAGTCCTATTTTCAGTTTTCTGAGGAACCTTCATACTGTTTTCCATTTTGGTTGTACCAATTTACATTCCCACCAACAGTCCAAAAGGGTTCCTTTTTCTCCACTCCTCTCTAGCATTTGTTATTTGTAGTCTTATTAATGATAGCCACTCTGACCAGTGTGAGGTGGTAAGTCACTGAAATTTTGATTTACATTTTTCTAATAATTAGTTGATGTTGAGCATTTTTTCATGTGCCTATTGGCCATCCAGATGTTCTCTTTGGAGAAATGCCTTATTTAGATCTTCTGCCCGTTTTTCAATTGGGTTGCTTGTTTTTTTGCTGTTGAGTTGTATGAGTTGTTTGGAGATTAAGCCCTTGTCAGTTGCATAATTTGCAACTATTTTCTCCCATTCCTAGTTTGTCTTTTGTCTTTTCATTTTTTTAAAAAACAGTTTCCTTTGCTGTGCGAAAACTTGTAGGGGTGATTAGGTCCCATTGGTTTATTTTTGGTTTTATTTCTATTGCCTTGGGAGACTGACCTAAGAAAACATTTGTAAGGTTGATGTCAGGGAATGTTTTGCCTATGTTGTCTTCTAAAAGTTTTATGGTGTCTTGGCTCATATTTAAGTTTTTAAGCTATTTAGAGTTTATTTTTGTGCATGGTGTGAGGGTGTGTCCTAGCTTCATTGATTTATATGCATCTGTCCAGTTTTGCTAGCGCCGCCTGCTGAAGAGACTATCTTTTTCCAGTTGTATATTCTTGCCTCCTTTGTCGAAGATTAATTGACCATAAATGTCTGGGTTTATTTCTGGGCTCTCTATTCTGTTCCACTGCTCTGTACATCTGTTTTGATACCAATATCATGCTGTCTTGATAACCATAGCTTTGTAGTATTCACACTGGCTGACTCTTACATCTTGAGTCTCCACCCAGATGCTGGGACCCTACAGTATTGCAAATTCCTTACTGCATCTAACTTTGGCTGACCATTTTCTATGATTCAGCATTTCCTAAAAATAGCATTATTTCAGGGACTCTTAGGCACAAACATTTGTCTATTTTCGACAAATAGGACTGCACCATGAGCATTCTATATATTGCTGGCCTCAGCTACTAGCAAACAAATTAGTAATTCCCTAGTTCTTACGTGAGCAACATGCTATAGGATCCCCCCTAATTGGATTAGAGAATAAAACTCATTTTCACATCTTGGAACAAGGCAATTTGATTAAATTAAATTGTGCATGGCAAAATCGATAAAACTCATCAATTCTAATCAATCAGTTCTAATAAACAGACAATCTGGTTAAAGAAAAAAAAATAGGAAAGCAATTAACCATAGCAATTTTTTAACCTCTCCTCTGCTGATTCATTCCAAGTTTCAAAACCTACAATGTATATGGAGGGAAACACAAGGTAGTTTAATGAAGTGGTTCTTTCATAGTAATAATGTCTATCTTTGCTTCTGTCATAATTAAAAGAAAGTAATTGCTTTTCACAAGTGGCTATAACAAATATGTGCAGAAACAGAATTAAATGGAGAAATCCCGAATTGTAATACACACACACACACACACACACATGTGTGTGTATATATATATATATATATATACATACACATACATATATATGTACACATACATATGTATTTACTAAAACCTCACAGTCACCAATTAATTTCAACCCACCTTGTTACACTAGCTTTCCTACTTAAGTAGCCCTTTATTAATTATTTGTTAAAAATTATCTGACATGGACAGAAAAAGTTCATGTGTGTATATTGAATCATGAACTAAACTCCACAAGTTATAGATGTGTTCTATTCAGGCAGAGTAATGACAAAAAGCCTTCCAATATACATGTTATTGGAAATTATTATTCTTTTATTATTTTGAGTTTCCAGAAGCTGACAAAGATTTATGTCAAAAGTTTGATAGCTGGTGGGGTCACCATGGTGGGTCCTGAGAAACTGAGTAGACTGAGGCAAGCAGAGTAGTTACTAATGTTGAAACCAATATCCATTTAAGCCCATATCATTGTATTTAGCTACCTGCATAAACCTGTAGAGGAGCCATCAATTTTTATTTTCTAAAACTTATCATTTATCTAACTGATATATGTCAACTTTCAACTATGCCTATCATTCCAAAAGTCCTTTACTTGGATAAAAATCAACAAGAGAAAATAGACACTGTGCCAAAGATCTCTGAAAGGCACCTGGCAGAGATGATAAGATTTCATGGACAGTCTAGCCAAGACATCAGGTCAGGGGAAGGCATTTTGCAGAAACCCATTCACAGCCTGCCCTGCTTATGGCAGACAGCTCCCTAGCAAACACCCCAAACAACCGCCCTCTCCACATCCTCATCTGCATCCAGCTCCCACTTGTCCTTTCCTGCTGCCTATTCCTCCTGAGACATAGATCATTTCCTTACTAAGAGTATCTGGTTCCCCAAAGCCATGTCTTTTTAACAGTGTCTCAAAGGAGGCTTGATTTAGCTGCTTTTCCAAACAGCAATGCAGACATGAAATCTGTGTCTGAGCGAGGATTTTGCCCCAGGAGAAGCTTGCCTCCAGAGCTGTTTTCTTATCATTTTCTCAGCTCCCAACTATAGGAGACTTAAACCCCTCAAGTTGCCTTGGGATTGAAGAAAACAAACATGAATCAAAGCCATGTCTTTCAAAGAGAAATCAGAGGACTAAAATGAAATTTCTTGCAAGGAAGAAAAAACAATCTGGAAATGAAAGTCAGAGGATTAAGAGCCAGAAGCAAAATGTGAAAAGTCAAGTTATTCATTGTTTTGCCATCAGTAAGAGACTCACCAGACAGAGGGAAGAGAATCCACCTTTATGGACAACCTACTATGTGGCTCATTGGCACTCTCTGTGTGATCTCATTTAATGCTCTCTACCAGGTACTTTTTAATATCACTCATATGAGTACAAATTCACAGGCTTAAGGAGGTTAAGGACCTTGCTCAAAATCATGCAACTGCAAGATATTGGTTCAACTAAAATGCATATTTCTCTTATTTTACACAATAAGAATTGAGCTCATTTATCAAATGTTAGTTTGCTGATGTATATTAACAATTTAATGCATGTAGGGTTCATATTAATATCTAAGATGATAAACTAGTAATACCACTATAACCCTACTCTTCAGGTCTAAATAGGAATTGTCATAAAGGACTGTACTACAAATTAAAGGATATAACATTGTGTTCCAGAAATGCCTATTATAATAAATGAAGGAAAAATCAAAAGTCAGGTAACAAAAATTCCTTATAAAACATAGAGGAACAAGGAATCTACTTTTGGTAGAAATGTAAGGTCCAATAGTCTATTTAGAGTGTAATTTGACAAGACAGAGAATTTAAGTATGCATATATCTAACTTAACCATATAATTTATTGTTAAAAATAAATTATTGAGATATTGTTTCAAAGGGAGTAATAAACATAATACTAAGTAATAACTGTTATGGAATGAATGTGTATGTCCCTTCTACATCCATTATGTTGAAGCCTTTACCCACAGTATGTTTGTATTTGGAGATGGGGCCTCTAACAAAGTGATTGAGGTTAAATGTGGTCATAAGGAGGGACCCTGATCTGCAAGATTAGTGCCCTTTTAAGAAGAAACATAGAGGGCTCCCTCACTCTTTTTTTTTTTTTTCTTTTTTTTCTTTTTAGGGCTGTACCCATGGCATATGGAAGTGCTCAGGCTAGGGGCCAAATCAGAGCTGTAGCCACTGGCCTACACCACAGGCACAACAATGGGAGATCCGAGCCACATCTGTGACCTACACCACAGCTCATGGAAGTGCCAGATCCTTAACCCATGGAGCAAGGCCAGGGATCAGACTTGTGTCTTCATGGACGCTAGTCAGGTTGGTTATTACTAAGGCACAATGGGATCTCTCTCCCTCACTCTTTCTGTGCAACCAAAAAGGAAAAGTCATGTGAGCACAGAGAAGATGGATATTTGCTACCCAAAGGGAGAGTTCTCACCAGACACCAACCCTGCCCACACCTTGATCTTGGACTTCCAGCCTCCCAAATTGTGAGCAAATTAATTTCTCATGTTTAAGCCACATGGTCTATGATATTTTGTTATGGCAGCCTGAGCAGAGTAAGTCAAGTGAAAAATAGGAGGAAACAACTCCCCCACATATATACAGCACTACCTAGCAGTCATGGCCCTGGGTATCCATTTCTGTGAAATTTTTGCACAGTCCATCAGGAGACATGTGGTTGATTACTCATCACAGCTTTGTTTGGGATGAGGTATAAGAAATTCTGAGCTAACTTTACACACACAGACAAGACTAGATCTCAAGAACAAAATGATGGGTAACAAAAGGAGGAAACAGAATTTAGAGTATTATGTCATATTTATAAATTGAAAAATATACAGCCAGAAAATCATTAGGAATATAATATTGATCTGTCGACTGATCTATCTACATGTGCGCATGAACACACAGTATTGAAGAGATGGAAATAATGAATGAAAAGTAATAGAATAATCCCCCAAAGAGCCTGACATTAGTGTGATCTGAACAGATAATGATTCACAGAATTCTATGCACCTTAGCTCCACCTCCACATGCAAAAAGGAATAAGCTGTTAGCTTTACACAGTGTGTGAAGTGTTATTAGAGACATGAAAAAATGAATTAAAAGAATGAGCTTGTAGTAAAATTTGTTGATTTATTGCTGAAGTACCTATACCCCCTTGTAATGCAGTACAGAGCATAGGATGTCGGTTGTTTTGGTTTTCTGTTGTTATTTTTTATTTTATTTTATTTATTTTACTTTTTGTCTTTTTGCCATTTCTTGGGCTGCTCCTGCAGCATATGGGAGGTTCCCAGGCTAGGGGTCTAATCAGAGCTGTAGCTGCCAGCCTATGCCAGAGCCACAACAACACAGGATCCAAGCCGCGTCTGAAACCTACACCACAGCTCATGGCAACACCGGATCGTTGACCCACTGAGCAAGGGCAGGGACCGAACGTGCAACCTCATGGTTCCTAGTCAGATTCGTTAACCACTGCGCCACGACGGGAACTCCCTCTGTTGTAATTTTTAATATTCAGTGAGATATATCACCAGTGACAATTTATTTCTGCAAATGTTTTATGAAAAATGTGAGTAGCAAGCAGAATAGATTCTCAAAAAAAATATTAAAACCAAAATAGCTAGGTCTCAAAACATACTTAAAACATATTTTTAAGTTTTGAAATTGTCTCAATTATGGGCAACAGAGGTTGAGTAGAGAAGCCATACTCATAGACAGTTTATTTGTTTGTTAACCTGGCAAGGTACTATCTAAATTGTTGAACTATCTCATTCATCACACATACCTCTAAATGATGTTTTGATAATTACCAGAATCAAAACCCCGGGGGGTGGGGGAGGGATCGGGAGCTTGAGGTTAATGGATGCAAACTATTGCTCTTGGAATGGATTTACAATGAGATCCTGCTATGTAGCACTGAGAACTATGTCTAGATACTTACATCGCAACACGACAATGGGAGGAAAAATTATGTATACATGTATGTGTAACTTGATCCCCATGCTGTATGTACAGTGGAAAAAAATAAATTAATTAAATTTTAAAAAAAACCCTCTTTTGTCAACTGATTACAAAAAATGCCCAAATTCTTCAATTCTTCCTGTATCCATTTGCTTGGAAATGTATCTTTACCTCTTTCTCCCTTGAAGAGGTGGACCCTTCTCTCTATGAATCCTTTAACCAACAGAAAGCTCTGGAAGTGACAATATGAGTCTCAAGGCAGCTCTGACTCTCAGAATTTGAACAAGCTCAAGCTTGCGTGCTGGAGAATGCAGATCACGTGAAAGAGAGACTGGCCAAACCCCAGCTGAAGACAGCCAGAAATAAGATTTAAAGACTCTTGATGACAGGACACAGCACAATGACACTTTGAAGAAAAGAAGGATTTTTTTGTTGTTGTGTTACTTACAGCTGCAGACAAAAGGAGGCAGCTGTGCAGAGCCACAGTAGGTTGCACCACGGGACAGGGAACCTCAGATGGGAGCAGTAGTATTTCAGTCAATAAAGCCCATTTTAGATTAATTTGAAGAAGGAATATGGGTTCTGGTTATTATGTGGAAAACCTTATATTTCTAATTTCTGATAAAAGTCAAGAAAAAGTTCTATATCAAAATCTGCCTAATGAGGATTAGTGACATAAGAAATTACTGGAAACACAAGTGGAGAACATTTTTTTAGAAATAGTGCTTCACAGATGTCCTTGATGAAACTTGGGAAAATTCATGGAAAAATACCAACATTAATGACTTTGAGTTGAAAAATGATTGATAAATGTAACACTCAACACATTTCTGTTCTAGGAAAAAGTTAAATAATTTGTTTTGCTTAGATTTTCATTTTGCTATATGTATAGGAGTGACATATGGTTAAACATTTTATAGCCAAATAAACCAAAAACCTCTTTATAAGCATAAAATGAGATTCTAATTCATAAAGAAGCGCTCTATTATAGTTTACAGCATGATTTTCTTTCTTTTTAGTGTACAAAAGAATGGAGCATTTTACAGTGGTATCTCAAAATCTATGAACAGAAAAATATGTTATCTTTGTAAACGGAAAGACACAGAGTTGAACAGGTTGTCAAGTTTATAAAAAAGTCTCACTATTGCCGCATGTTTTGAAATGGTTTTATTAGAAAACAAACTCAGTGTGTGGGATATAATTCTCTTTTATGTTTCTATATTCTATCTACTTCTCCATAACAATCAGCCCCCAAACTTGAAGGCTTAAAACAATTTATTACCCTCTCATAGCCCTCCGGGTCGACTGGCCTCTGATGGGTACTTTTGGACTATTTGTGTGATTGTTGGCAAAAGGCAGTCATGGCCTGAGTCATCTGCAGGACCCACAAAGCATGGATGTCCATGGTTCTCTCACATGGCTGGTGATTGATGCCAGTTACTGACTGGTGACCAGGGTACCTACACATGGCAGCTTCTCCCTTTGTCTGAGGCTTCTCTCCTCATGGTGAATGGATTCTGATAGGAAATGTCCTAAAAGCAGTGTCCCAACAGGCCAAGGTGAGAATTGACCTTAGGATATAGTCCCCAAAGTTGCAGGATACTATTTCTCCTACTATTCAAAAAAGTCATTAGGGTCATCACAGATTTATGGGAAAAGGAATTAAAATCCAACTCTCAATGGGAGAGGTACCAAGGAATTTGCAACCATCTTTAATCTGGCATTTTACTCCCTAGTCAAAAGTAATTTATATTCTTCCTACATGAAAAATGCATGGATTCTCTCCAAAGGCCCCCTGGATCTCAGCACACATCCAAAGCCTGGGACTGTGCTGTAGAAACAAAGTCCAGTCAGGTGAGGTTTTCATGCACAGAAGTCAAGAGTGAGTCCTCTGGCTATGGTGAATCTGTAAATTAAAGAGATAAATGATCTTCTCCAACCACCACAACACACAAGCACACACACTCAACGTGCAAAGGTGTTATGTAAATATGTTAACAAGAGTAATTACTCCAAATCAGAAAGGATTGGATGAAAGAAACAGCAGTCATTGGTCCATGCAGTTTTGAAATCCAACTAAGTACATTGCCAGTTCCTTGATTAGGACCCAGTCTTGCCCCCTAGAAGTTCTTCTCCACTGACATTGCTTTGGGCTCCACTCTATACCTTCTCTGCACTCTGCATCATTTTTCCTTTCTCATAGAAACTACAGCTGATGTTGCATCTCAGTAATAGTCACAGACTACTCTTTGTAAGAGTCAGAATATTCTGAGGGTTTTTTTCATTTTAAAATGTTTCTCATTCATTTTAGTCTTAATTGAACTTTCTCCCAAGAAAGTTCTCATAAACTGTTTGGGGTTTACTGCGAATCTTACTGGTTTAAACTTTGTTAGACAAAGGACACACCCACAAGTATCTTCAAAGCAAGCCCCTCTCTGGATTGTGCTGATATTGAGTTTTATGGGACAACAGCCTTAAGAGTCTTAAAAACTCTTGGTCTACTCTGAAATGTCTGTAATTCAAACTCTTAGATTTTTAAAGAGTCTCTTCTTCTGTATCACAAACAATGCAAGAGGCTCACACTTAAATATTCTTAGAAGTCCAAGTAGGCATGATTTAATCTTTCAGATTTCTCAGTAGTCTTCTACCCACATCCCTGAGATCTTTATCCTGAAGCCATAATTTACTAATGGTGTCCTAGGCCATTTCCAAATTTGAGGTTCTTCACCAGATGGACCTAGAGATAAGAAACAAATTTATTTTAAACCCAGTTCATTTATACATCCCTTAAATTATGCTTAAAATTTCAAAGATTCCTTTTTTAGACTATCTTTATGTCCACATGCTTAATTGCAGACTACTAGAGAAAGAAGCATTTGGCACTTTAAATATTCTGCCTAAAAAAAATCTCTGGCCAGATCAGTGATCTCTTTCAGTTTTTCATGTTACTTGCAGGTGATGGTTTAGCCAAATGTTCTGTCACAACATAGCAAGTGTTGCGTTTTTAATCAGCCTCCAAAAATTATAGCCTCTTTCTTCCGTTTTATATTAACAGCCTCAGATTCTGCTTACTGTTGGGTTCCAAGACAAGAACACATTTTCAGTATGAGTTATGACTGTAACTGACTTCTCCCCCCCGCCTCGCCCCCGCTGTACAGCATGGGGGCCAAGATACAGTTACATGTATACATTTTTTTCCACCCTTCGTTCTGTTACAATATAAGTATCTAGACATAGTTCTCAATGACTTCTAAGTATCAATTTCTGTTCCAATTATCCAGTGCCACTTCACAGCCTTCTTGCTAGGCTAATATACATTTTCCTTTAAGATATTTAAACTTTGAAGATGGATAGTGGAGTCCAGTACTAACTATGGGACCACTATGGTCTGCAAAATAGTTTGGGCAATACTCTTATATACCTAAATTAGTAGACAGAAAGTATGTATTTCATTGTTTCCTGTTAAACAACCTTTTGTTCAGAAATATAGCTGAGGTTGCATCAGTTTAAGAGGAGGAATGTTCTTTATTTTCATTCTTTCCCTGAAAATTATCACAGAATTTTTTTTTTTTCATTTTTAGGGTGGCACTAATGGTATGTGGAAGTTCCCAGGCTAGGGGTCGAATCAGAGCTAGAGCTGCCAGTCTATGCCACTGCCACGGCAATGCAGGATCTACCCCATGGATCATGGCAACACCAGATCCCCAGCCCACTGAGCAAGGCCAGGAATGAAACCCACACCCTAATGGATACCAGTCAGATTCATTTCCCCTGCACCACAGCAGGAACTCTCCATCAAAGAATTTTTTAAAGTATGACTTACAAAAAGAAATAGGTTGGAGATACCTTAGAAATCTATACATAGAACTTCCATATGACCCTGCAATCCCACTCTTGGGCATCTATCCAGACAAAACTCTACCTAAAAGAGACACGTGCACCCGCATGTTCATTGCAGCGCTATTCACAATAGCCAGGACATGGAAACAATCCAAATGTCCATCGACAGATGATTGGATTCGGAAGAGGTGGTATATATACACAATGGAATACTACTCAGCCATAAAAAAGGATGACATAATGCCATTTGCAGCAACATGGATGGAACTAGAGAATCTCATCCTGAGTGAAATGAGCCAGAAAGACAAAGACAAATCCCATATGATATCACTTATAACTGGAATCTAATATCCAGCACAAATGAACATCTCCTCAGAAAAGAAAATCATGGACTTGGAGAAACGACTTGTGGCTGCCTGATGGGAGGGGGAGGGAGTGGGAGGGATTGGGAGCTTGGGCTTATCAGACACAATTTAGAATAGATTTACAAGGAGATCCTGCTGAATAGCATTGAGAACTATGTCTAGATACTCATGTTGCAACAGAAGAAAGGGTGGGGGAAAAACTGTAATTGTAATGTAAACATGTAAGGATAACCTGACCCCCTTGCTGTACAGTAGGAAAAAAAAAAAAAGGCAAAAAGACAAAAACAAAACAAACAAAAAAAAGAAATAGGATGTTCTTCCTTGTCTGATGAATAACGTCTAGAAACTCTCTCAGTGATATCTGATCAATAGAAAGAGTTTTAAAGAAGATTTTTTCCCCCCAATATCATAAGATCAAATAAGCTTCAACTGTGAAATGGTGCATCTACTAAACTCTATTGCTCTTAGTTTGATAATACATGCCCCTGGAAAAGCAGGACAGGAATACACCAGGTGATCATTAATGTAATTTCTGTCACTGATTTATTTGACAGTCAGTCTATGAGGAGTACTGGGAATGTCACATTGAAACTTAGAATTGTGTTTTTATTTTAAAATCATTGACTTTTTAGTATCAGTCAGAACTTAACAGATAGCATCTATAAATTGGTCTAGGGATGTAACCAAAAAATACTTTAGTATAAAGTCAGATGGTGTTGACCTCTACAGCCATGAGTTTGGGCTAAAATAATAGGAAACTAGAAGCAGGAACACAAATGTATATTCAGCTACAATCTGTAGGTATTTGTATGTGGTTTTTTTACGTAATTTAGACGGAGCTGTCAGCTGATGAACAAGAGACAGAAGATGATTTTAAAGTTTCAGCCATACTGAAATGTTAATAATTTTTTGATGATTTAAATTTTTTTCAGTCTTCTTTTTTTTTTTTTTTAAGGGCCGAATTCACAGCATATAGAAGTTCTAGGCTAGGGGTCCCATTGGAGCTGCAGCTACCAGCCTGCACCACAGCCATGGCAATGCAGAATCTGAGCCCATCTGTGACCTAAACCACAGCTCATGGCAATGCTGGATACTTAACCCACTGATGGAGGCCAGGGATCAAACCCGCATCATCCTCATGGATACCAGTCAGATTTGTTTCCACTGTGCCACAATGGGAACTACAATGATTTGATGATTTTTAAGGAAATTAGAGTGTTCTTTTTTAGTTTAATAAAAGGAGATGTCATACTGAGTTTAGAGACCACATGTCAAAAGGTATAGAACTCCAGCTTAACCCTTAAAGGGCACAGAATGAATAGTGACCATGTATTGTGCATTTATGTGCTTGGAACTGTGCTAAAGTACGTTACCTAGTGCCTCGTTTAATCCTCACCTGATTTCATGATATGGGAGGTGTATACTTATTTTATAATTGAAGAAAATGAGGCCAGAGAAGCAAAACATGTGCCATAGATCACACAGTTAGTTAATAGAGGTGCCAAGATTTGAAACCAGTGTGTCTGAGCTCAAAGCTCATGTTTTCGCCATTATTTCATAGTTACTGCCCTTGTAGATCCTTGGCAACCTCGTTAAAATATTTGCACATGTTGAGTTTGCTGTTAATTTTATTAATCTATTGCACAAGTGTTGTACATTGCTTTTCTCTTCTATGCAAATATTTTGTTTTGTTAAAATTTAACTTTCATGATACTGAGAATATAAACTGAATCCATATACTACACTTCCCTTGCTCTGAGAACTTTGATTCACAGATTATCTCTTACCTTATTTCTCTCATCCAAAAATGGGAATAGGATTGATAACTCACCTCTAGCCTATACAAGGCCCAAGATATTTATCTCTTCTGTTCACTGATATATTTTAAGTACATAGTGGAGAGCTTGGTTTGTAGTAAGTGCTCAATAAATAACTGCTGAAGGAATTGCTACAATAAAAAAGATGTTTTATGTGTGTGCTTAGCTTACTACCTTGGATTAGCCCAATACCTTTTACTCTCGATAGATGAAAGACATTATTATTATTAACATGATATTTCAAATTGTGAAGAACAACATATATGTTTATAGCTATTTTTAGATTATTTCCATAATACAGTGTGTTTAGAGAAGGTGATTTTTTAATTCTCTCCCGCAACATATTTGTCAGTACTTCTATTTATTTACACATCACCTGAATGTGCTTCTTACATTTTTTTCTGACTTCCTTATAAAAATATAAAACTGGACAGGTCTTACAAAAAGAAATTTGTAATAGAATAGAAACTCTTCTCCAGGCTAGAAGTGAACTCTGACTTTAGGCTTCTATCTAAAAGGCTGTTTATTCTTTCAAGATCCTAGAGATTTATAACTGACAGGTGTCTGATAAATCACCAATATCATAAACCAAACAGCCGAACAACTTTTAGCAAGTGATTACCCTTCCTCACTGTCTCCCTCCCGTCCATTCTCACCAGGTCCCTGAGTGTCAAAGAGCATCTGGTAGAAGAAGGAATACACATCCCCTGGGATGTCTTTTGACCTCACTTGCCATTTGCAGTAAAGATTTATCAGCTCCAAATTGAAAGAAATAGGAATTGATTGTGAAGGCAAACGTCAGGCTTTCATTCTGAAAAAGAAGCAAAACATCCCTAGCTTCAAGAAGAAAATTTGCCCAAATGTTGTAAAACACAAAGAAAAAGATCCAGATTTTCTTCTTACATTTCGCATTCCAGTTGAAAATTCTTTTTTTCTTATTTAACTGATTTTAGTGATGTCTATACTTGTCACAAAATCTAATAGTTTTAAATTTTATCTTCCTATTCAATAATCCTGTTATAAAATCTTAGGGGGAAATTTTAGAAATGGTACTAGAATCTCATTTTGAAAAACCAATACAGAGACATGGTTAAATAAGATAGACTGTCTATATGAATTTATATTCTCTTCTTCTACAAAACCATTAAAATAGCATAGACAAGAGTTCCTGTTGTGGTTCAGCAGGTTAAGAATCTCATCCATGAGGATGAGGGTTCAATCCCTGGCCTTGCTTAGTAGGTTAAAGATCCAGCATTGCCACGAGTTGTGGTGTAGGTGGCACTTTCGCCTCGGATTGGGCGTTGCTGTGACTGCGGTGTAGGCCGGCAGCTGCAGTTCCCACTCAACTCCTAGCCTGGAAACTTCCATATGCCTCAGGGGCGGCCCCAAAGGGGAAAAAAAAATAACATAGATGACTGAAAAAGAAAATTAACTACCCAGGACAAAGACAATGTGAGATGAGGCAAGAGCATAGACAGACTTCAAATAATTTTCAGAAAACAGAGAATGGGAAGGGTAGTCATAAAAAGGTCAGAGAGCAGAGGAAGTTAAAGGCTATATACTCATCAAGGATTTCCAGTGAAAATGAAGTTTCCAGAATCCCTGAAAAAAAGAGGCAACAAAAGGTTCTAGGGGGAAAAAAGTGGAATTGGTTAAAAATTCACATGTAGAAGCCTGAGACTTTCAGATTCCCACCTAAATTCTAAGGAGCCAGGCACTGATGACTCCCCAGCCCTAGACCTCCCATCCCTACAAATTCTCTGTAGAAACGGAATCAACAAATCTCTTGATGCTGAGAAATCAGGTTCAATGGAATACAGATGTGAGGGGCTGACTGGTACACAACAGAATTTAGGAGTGAGGTTACCCTTGGTCGAAATGCATGGTAATGCTGTAGCTTATTGTTAAATGCCCAGTCTGAATTCTAGAAACAACCAAAAGCTTTTTATCAGAAAAAGTCGTTATCCACAGGGCAAGCATTTGCTCTAAAATCCTGAATCTTTACTGTGATTCATCTGTAGTGAGCTGTCAAAATCTCCAAGCACTGTCTCTATGTGCCACTGATGCTTCAAGCACCATTGAATCTAGTAGGTCAAGTGGAAGAGCCTTCTCTTGTTCTGAACCCCCTCAAAACTAGCAGCTTTTTGGGTCACTTGGTAATGGGCTGGAGTAGGACACTCAGTGAGGAATAAGTCATCCTCAAAATCCAAATAGGCCCACTAGGCATCATGACACTTTTCTTTTTTTGGTTGTAGGAGGGGCCAGATGTTCCAACTTTGCCTTCACTTCAGAAGGAATATCTTGACATGTTCTACATCATTAGGCCCCTAGAAATTTCGCCATACTGGAAGTTCTTCAATTTTTTGGTGTATTTGTTTCCCAGCCACTGACATGCAGACATCTTACCAATAAGTCTAAAGGAGTTACTAGTGTGTCTTGCTCACTAGGGCCAATCCATATAATACAGTCAATGTAATTGATCTTGTGGAAGGGAACAAAAAAATCCAGTTCCCTGAGGACTAAATTATGACATAGGGTCAAAGAGTCGATAAACCCATGAGAGAGTGGTGGTTACATTGCTGTCCTCGCCAGTTAAAAATGAACCGTCTCAGTGGTCTTTACTAACAAATATCAGGAAAAATTATTTTGCCAGATCAATAGCTATGTAACAGGTGTAGAGCAATGTATTCATTTGTTCAAGAGATGAAACCACATTTGGTATAGAAGCTAGATTAGAATAAACTGGTTAAGTTTATGAAAATCCATTGCCATTCTCCAAGATCCATCTGTGTTCCAGGCGGGCCAGATGAGTGAGTTGAGTGTGGATTGGTGATAATCACCACCCCATAATAGCCCTAACTCCACAGGTCAGAAAACTAATGCAGAAAATTTTCCAGTTCCTGAGTAATATCTATTCTAATTAAGCATTCCAGAACTTACTACTTTATTTTGGTTTTTGCTCTGCTATCAAAGTATTAGTGAGTCCTTCCATAATAATTCTATTTAAAAACACACTTTATTCCCCATTTTACCAAGCTCATACACCCTATTCCTTTTCTTTCTTTTTCTTTTTATGGCCACACCTGTGGCATATGGAAGTCCCTGGGTGAGGGATCAAATAGGAGCCCCAGCTGCAGGCCTACACCACAGCCATGGCAACACCAGATCCAAGCAGTATTTGTGACCCAAGCCACAACTTGTGGCAAGCCGAAACCTTAACTAATTGAGCGAGGCCAGGGATCAAATCCCTGGACACTATGCTGGGCTCTTAACCTGCTGAACCACAACAGGCACTCCCTTTTTCATTCTTTATTTTTTTCATTTGAATTTATCTCCACTTATCATGTTAAATATTTTATATATTGTTGATTATTTCTCCATAAAAAGAAGCTTTATAAATATGAGAATTTTTGCCTGTTTTCTTACTGCTATAGCCTAGAAGTGTTTAAAGTTTTTAAGTAATTGAAATAATTGCCTAGAACAATCAGAATAAAAGGGTAATATATTCAATATTAATAATAATTATGATAGAAATGATGTATTGAATGCTTAACATGTGCCAGGTGCTTTACCAAGAAATTTCTGTGTATTTTATAACTTAATTCTCAGCCCAATGAGGTAAGAGTCATGCTAGGTGAGTCCTCTCAGTGTAATTCTATGTCATGTGACAGAGGGTAGGGACTAGCTTTTATAAGGGGAAGTTAAGCTGCCGTAGCCCAAGCTCACCAGGCAGAGCACCCATGGTCCCCCATCCTCCCTTTACCTCATGTTACAGCCAGGACATCTGCAACAGGTTCTGGTCAAAAATCCCTACCCCTATTGAGCATCTTCCTTTTAATAGTATGAAAAAGTGGCCTCATCAGTGGAGAAACAGTCAAGGAGTTTGGTGCTCCAAAGTCTGGATTTGAGAGGCCAACACTTCATAGAGTTTTCTAGGAAAGATAGCTGCCCTCTAGTGGGGACTCTGAAACCAGTAGGGACCTTGGAAATTATAAAGACAGTCTTGGATCTTCTTGCCAGGGGAAAAAGCCAATGGAAGCTGAGCTCCAGTGCCATTCTTCAATCTGGGAAGGAATGTTCATGCTTCATCCCTATGGGCAGATTTATTAAGATATGGTTTTGGGAACAGAAGGAAAAGTTAAATTTCTGACACAGTTGCAACAGGGCAACCATGGCAAGCTCTGAAGCTGGGAGGCCTTCAGAGATGACTCAAAGCAAGACTGGCTCTGGGCTTTGTACTTGAAAATTGGCCAGACTTTGGCTGCAGCTTATTCCAGGAAAAGGCATAGACTCAAGGCAGGATGCTTCCTTGATAGAGAACAATTCCTAGTGAGATGCTGATCTGAGGGCTGCCAGCAGCCTAACTTGCAACTAGAGAAAGAAATATCTCAGCGATAAAGCTGGGGGATTTCAAGGTACCACAGCATACACTGCAATCTCCGTTGCTCTTCTTAATCAAAATATGTCACTAGGATTTATGATCCTAACAACCTACAGTTGATTCTCTAATCCCTTGGTGCAATGAGTACTTAAATATTGAGCAACCAGAAACACAATTACACAGAAAAAGAAATCAACACTGAAAGGTCTATCTTTGTTGAATAATAAACAGTGGAATCATTTGGGAACGTTTTATAATACACCACTCCCAATAACTCAAAGCAAACAAAATTTTATTGAGAATTATAAATATTTAGAGCTGAAAAGTGATACTAAAAACTCAAAAGCGACATGCAAATAGTAATTTATTCATCACTTAAGGTAGTGGGTGGATTATTATAATCTATTGTATTAAAGTAATTTGTCATTAGAAAGTGATTAGTAAGGAAATTGCTATTAAACAATCTTTTCAGTTACACAAACTAAATTATTGTGGTATGATGAATTTGTGTAGGCAAGAATCTTAGGCAGGACTCTGTAGGAATTGAACCATTGAGTTATATATCAAAAACGACTGAATTCTTACAGTGAAAAAGGCTGTGCAGAGGTTTATTATTACCATCACTACTACTAATTCATGGGACGCTAAATTATACCAATAAGCGACTGGATTTAGTAACATTAAGCAAGTGTCTTAATTCTTTCCTCTTTGCTTCCATTTCTTTGTCTATACCACCAAAATAACGATAACACCAACCTCTCTTCTCTTGGATGATCAAAATGAGAATACAAATGTAAAGACTTTGAAAATGGAATGGCAATGAAGAAATGTGAAGTGATAGTAGGAGCAATATTTTAGATATTTCATAATGTTGACAGCTGGAGAACTCTCCAGGTGTGATGTAAAACCAGCAACTAATCTTTAAAGACTTTATTTTTTTAGAGCAATTTTAGGTTCACAGTACAATTAAAGTAGAGTGAAGATAGTTTCCATATATCCTCCTACTTCACACACGCATGCACCCCCTTACTACCCACATCCCCCCCAAGCAGAGTGGTACATTTGTTACAAGTGACCAACCAACACTGACATGTAATATTCACCCCCCAAAACTAATTTTTCCTTTTAAAAATCTGAGTCATATATGAAGCTGGGTTAATTATTTAATCCTTTCTAACTTTGTTTTTTTTATATAAATGATGATGAATATCTATCTCATAGAACTATAATGAAGAGATAACACCAATGAGAACACTTATCCTAAAAATATTATAGAAGGAGTTTCTTGATGGCCTAGCAGGTTAAGGATCCAGCATTGTCACTGCTGTGGCAAAGATTCAGTCCCTGGCCTGGGAACTTCTGTATGACTCTGGTGCAGCCAAAAATAATGAATAAATAAAAATTAAAAATAAAATTACACAGTTCTGTTGAGATCATTGTCATTACTATTTCCATCACACAATCACACAGCCACCATCGTCATCACCATTCCTGCCACCATCAACATGATGGTGTCATATCACCCTTATGTCCCTTCAAATGTGTAAGAAACAGAGGGGGTGTCATATTTCAATTTATGCAACCAAATTGTGAATTTCTTTTTGTTCATTTAGAGACAAGGAAGACAATGGCAGATGGTTACAAGTTAAGGAAGAAATAATCATTACATAAGTGTTTTGAGTGACACAAGTTAGGTGTAGAACAGAAGATTGTGAATAAAACAAGGTGTGACTGACCTGAATTTTTAATATTTAAGAAAAAAACCTGATAAATAGTAATCCTATTCTTATTTTAAGATAATAACTCATATCATATTTAGAGTAAGCATTTCAGGACATACCCACACAAATCTTGATAAATTAAGATTTATCAGATTAAATTTTACTTTTAAGATGACGAGGCAGTAGAGCTTACTTATTATAACCCCTGAGTCATTCAAGAAAAACATCAAGTTTTGTAATCTATAAAAAGAGAACATCTTTGGCCTCAAGGACATTTCAGTTTGGGCCTCAGTAAGATTTCTCAGAATTCTCAGAAGTGTTTGTCAACATTTGATGTGTCAAGAGTCCTTTTTACAAGCTTTTTGTTAATATCTAAAGTCCTACTTAAAGTTCACAAACCCATCGGTCCCAGTACTTCTGAGAGTTACTCAGTCGGAAAAATATTAATTCCTTCTTCCCACCTCTAGTAGCTAGTCTCCAATGTGGCCCTCCTTGACTCATGCCCTTGCAAATGCCATACTGAATCAGTCTTGTCTCTGCCTCTGGAATAAGTATAACACCCATGGAATACTGCATAAGTGAAGAAGTGTGGTTTCCAAAAGTAAGGTGAAAAGGCATCACATTGTAGCTTTGCTTGGGTCTCTTGGATCACTGGCATCCAGGGAAGCCTGCTTTGGGGCCACTAGGAAGCCAAAGTAGTCTTATGGAGGAGGAGCCAAGCTGGAGAAGGGCTGCTTGCCCTAGCCACAGCTAGTACCAGCTCACAAGTGGATCCTGCAGGCTCATTCAAACCCTCAGATGATGCAGCCCCAACTAACATTCAACTGCAATTGCTCAAAAGAACAGCAGGCACTAAATTCCCTCTGTGCCTTTTCTGCATTCCTGACCCACTGAATCCATGATCACAATAAATTATTGTGTTATACCACTAATTGGGGGAAGGGGGTAGTTTCTTGTATAGCATTCAATGATGAAGACACTATTGTTTTTCAATTCCAAAAGAAAATATTCCATGATTTTATTGCTTTACTTAAGAAGTTAACAACTATTGTAAGTGTAGGTGTATGTGTGTGGTTGTGTATGTGTGTTTGGGAGATGCAACAGAGAGAGAACCCACTGTTTATGAGGGGTGTTGTGAAGAACCTAAGGTATCTCCTCAAAAATAATTAAAGACCAAAAACAAAACCATCAAGAGATTAGCACATTTGATGAAGCTGAAATGGCTACTTGTCCACCCAAATCTGTTTTCCCCTTTCATGGAATATGATCTCAGAAATAGGCTTTGGATTCAGATACTGCATGTCCAGCCACTAACTGCCCCCATGACTTAGTGGCTTATTGTCATTACCATCACTCCTCTGAATTACCCCCAGAGGGGAGAGACATTCACTGAGCAGGAACAATCACTTTGGACTTAGGTCAAAGAGACAGGAATTCCATTGCATGATTTTCATCACATATTTGGAGAGACTATTTGTTTTGTAAACTTAGTATGCCAGAACAAATATATTTGAATTTGTAAAATTAAATGAATTTCTAGTTTATCTTCTGTGCTCTTATACCACTTTGTTTTCACACAGTTTGAAAGTTCTTTAACAAACTCATCCTACTAATAAAGCATTTACTGATGACTCACTATATATTCTTTGAGATTAGGATGAGGACACTTTGATAATTAGAGCATGTAGTGTTTTAAAATACAAATAAATGATATTTTAAAGCCTAAAAAACTGGGATATGAAACAAACATCAAACTTTACCTAGTTCTTACCTAACACCTAATTCTTAAGATTGATTTTGTGCATCAGTATAAAAAGTTCATACTGGAGATGGAGAGCTTATACTCTATATGTTTATTTCCCCATGATTTAAAAAAGTAGATTTTTTTCCCTTAAGAATAATTTACATATCAAAATATTAAGATTTAGTATGCTAATTTTATATACCAGCACAAAAGTTGTATTTCAGATTTATTAAGCATTATAAAATCCGAAACCCCTCAACTAATGAGAACACCTCACCATGACACATATACACACAAAAAAAGTTGAGAAAAATGTAAAACAACACCATAGTAAATTAAATATACTCAGACACTCAGAGTTTGAAAAATCACCTTGAAGCAGAAATTAAAAAACTAAAAATGGGAAAAATATAAAGAGATTAAGATTGAACTGAGGAAAGAAATGGAAGGAAAAAAACCAATGGAGACCATGAGTTGCCCTAGGGAATATATAGGCAACTATTAAGTTTATAACAGACATTAAAGAGAGGAAAGGAAATAAATAAGAGAATGATAAAAAGAACAACAAAATAGAAGTCAAAGCAGTCAGGGAAAATATGGTGAAGTTGAAGACAAGCAAAGAAGGAATAACATGTATGACTGCTATCCCTGAAGAGGACAACATTAAAATAACATTACTAATATCCAAAATTATAAGCCAGGACACATTTCCAGAAATAAAAGAGGAACATGTATCTATGAATTGAAGGGATATGCCTAATACTTAAGAAAACAAATTGGGACAGGTAACTTCCAAGATATAAACTAGTAAAATTATTCAACTTCAATAATTTTAAACTAGTAAAATTATTCAGTTATTATCTCAAAGATAAAGAAAAGATACTCAAGGCCTCAAAGTAGAAATCTAATAACTTAGAAAGGCTGAAGGTAACAATAGATCAGCTTTAAAAAATATACCCATTGAAAGAAAAGGTGAACCAAAGCAGAGATGTTAAATCCAGGCAAGCTATTCCTAAAATACCAAGGCTGTAGAAAACATTATTAAACACACAAGGACTTGAGGAATTCTGTATCTATGTGCCTTTCTTGAGGAATCTATTAGAGCATAAGTTTTGTCCAACCAATAGCTGACTGGGAGAACTTCCGTAAATTAACTAATTATGAGCATTTTAATATATGCAAATGGAAAACTAAGAATTAAATGGAAGTGGGGTCTAGAATGGGAAGACTAGTACATAAAATTATAGATGATGTGGCACAGCAAAAATAATGAAACTCAAAGGAGGAGAGAGTTCAGGGGAAAGAAGAGTCTATAACCTCACTGTTTTATACCCAATAGTGGAAGCTACCACTCAATACTAAAAAACAAGACAGCTAAATACTGAATAAGAGAATCAAGGGATTAAACATTTTTTAAAACTACAGGTGCAAGGAGCTCCCTGGTAGCTTTCAAGAATCCAGCACTGTCATTGCTGTTGCAAAGGTCTATCCCTGGCCCAGGAATACACCTTGGGTACGGCCAAAAAGAAAAAGACAGTATGAGTGCAAAAGAATAATATTATTAACTTTCTCAAATACCAACATAAATAAATAAATAAAGTGAAAAGAATGCAGCTTGTAAGAAAATGCTATGGCAAATGTAATTGTACACATAATTATAAAATAATACAAAGAAACTGAGGGCAAACATACCAGTCATATTAATAAATGAATAATAACTCAGTTATTTAAAGAAAATGATTTTTAATTTAGCTCACAAAGCAAGATGCAAATCTTTGCTCTGAAAGAGAGGTATTCTAAAACAAGTGAATCCTAAAGACCATAAGTAAAGCCTGGGCAAAAGCGTACCAGTCAAATGAAAATAAGAAATCTATGCCCAAGAGTGGGATTGCTGAGTCATATTGTAGTTCTATATTTAGTTTTCTGAGGTACCTCCATACTGTTTTCCATAGTGGTTGTACTAATTTACATTCCCACCAGCAGTGCAGGCGGGTTCCCTTTTCTCCACATCCCCTCCAGCATTTGTTATTTGCAGACTTATTAATGATGGCCATTCTGACTGTGTGAGGTTTTAATTTGCATTTCTCTAATAATCAGTAATGTTGAGCATTTTTTCATTGCTTGTTGGCCATCTCTGTATCTTTTTTGGAGAAATGTCTATTCAGGTATTTTGCCCATTTTTCCATTGGGTTGTTGGCTTTTTTGCTGTTGAGTTGTATAAGTTGTTTGTATATTTAGAGATTAAGCCCTTGTCAGTTGCATCATCTGAAGCTATTACTATATGACCCAGAAATCCCACTCTTGGGCATATATCTGGACAAAACTTTCTTGGAAAAACACACAGGCACCCCTATGTTCATTGCAGCAGTAATCAAAATAACCAAAACATAGAAATAATCCAAATGTCCACTGACAGGTGATTGAATTAGGAAGATGTGGTATATATACACCGTGGAATACTACTCAGCCATAACCAAGAACAAAATAATGCCATCTGTAGCAAAATGGATGGAACTAGAGACTCTCATACTGAGTGAAGTAAGTCAGAAAGAGAAAGACAAATACCATATGATATCACTTATATCTGGAGTCTAATAGACAGCACAAATGAACCTTTTCACAGAAAAGAAACTCATGGACATGGAGAACAGACTTGTGGTTGCCAAGGGGGAGGGAGTGGGATGGACTGGGAGTCTGGGGTTAATAGATGCAAACTAATTCCTTTGGAATAGATAAGCAATGAGATCCTGCTGTATAGCATTGGAAACTATTTCTGGTCACTTATGAGAGAGCATGATAATGTGAGAAAAAGAATGATGTATGTATGTGTGTCTGGGTCACCTTGCTGTACAGTAGAAAATTGACAGAACACTGTAAACCAGCTATAATGGAAAAAATAAAAATCATTATAAAAGAAAAAAACAAATTAAATATAGCATACATGAATACCTACTTGTAAAATAACACATCAACCACCTCCATGAAGTGAAAACTACAGGAAAGGCAAGGAAATAATAGATAGAAGAACACTAATTTACAGGATAGCAAATGTACAAAAATAAAAAAAGGAAAGATGAGGAAAACATAGCTGTAATTAAAAAAAAAAGGCAAGAAGTTCCCAACATGGCTCAGCAGTAATGCGCCCTACTGGTATCAATGAGGATGCCAGTTTGATCCCTGACCTCACTCAGTGCGTTAAGGATCTGGCATTGCCGTGAGCTGTGATGTAGACACAGACACAGCTTGGATCCCACGTTGCTGTAGCTGTGGTGTAGGCCATCAGCTGTAGCTCCACTTCAACCCCTAGCTAGCTTGGAAACCATGTGCTGCAGGTACAGTGCTAAAAAGCAAAAAAAAAAAAAAAAAGGCAAACATATACCAAAATTTATACTAGAGTAATTGAGATTTCAATATCTCATGTGCTCAGAGAGTATCTTCAAGAAAATGATTTTATGTAAGATTATAAAGAAACCATCAGTAACTTCTGTAATGTGGTAATGTTGCAAATGTTATGATTCCTCAGATCACAATGCAGTAAAGCTCTGTTTTACTTTAAAACAGCAAGGTCAATGACATTTCCACCTGGAAATGTCTAAGCTTTCTATTAAGCAAAGGGTAAGCACAAACTAAAAGAAAGTTTCCAAATAAACAAAATACAGAATGAAAGAAGAATAATTCGTAGTAGTGAACTGATAAACAATAAAGAAGTATTATAAATACCAGCAGGCTAATATATGAAGCCTAGGTAAACTAGGCACATTTTTGCAATATATAAAATGATATTTGCACATAATTTCCTCAACATATAGAAAATATTTGATAAAGTTTAACCTATATATAATGACAATATCATCAAACTAAGATTAAACACTAGGAATTGACTAGCTTGTAACAAGTTTACTTGTAAAAAAAAATCAGTAGCAAATAATATCTTTAATGAAGAAATTTTAGAAATTTTTACTTTAAGTTTTGGAACAGGATGAAAATCTGCCCTAACACTAATGCTGGAACTTCTATCCAATGCTATAGGGAAAGAAAGGGAAGAAAGAAAGGGAAAAAGAAAGATGTAAGGATGAGGGGGAAAAAAAGAGAAGAAACTATCATTTATAAGTACTGTAATTATCTCCAAAAATTATTTCTGTTTGTATATAAATAATAAACATTATTAGAACTCACAAAAAATTAGGTAAGTTTACAGGGTATGAAATCATTTTACAAAAATTAATATTATTTTTCTATGATCACATAAACTATCTAGGATAATAAACATATACCACTGACAATGGTAACAAAAACCATACACATCTAAGACTGTATTTAACAAAAATCTCTTCAGATTTCTGTGATGAAATATTTTAAATTCTATTAATGGATAAAAAATATTGGAATACATCGAGAGAAATTACATGTTCTAGAGTGGGAACCATTTAATAAATAAAATATTGGATCTCACCAAATTAATTTAGAATTAAATGTAACCCCAGAGTTCCCGTCGTGGTGCAGTGGTTAACGAATCCGACTAGGAACCATGAGGTTGTGGGTTCACTCCCTGGCCTTGCTCAGTGGGTTAAGGATCTGGCATTGCCATGAGCTGTGGTGTAGGTTGCAGAAGTGGCTCGGATCCTGCGTTGCTGTGGCTCTGGCGTAGGCCAGTGGCTGCAGCTCCAATTCGACCCCTAGCCTGGGAACGTCCATATGCCATGGCAGCGGCCCAAGAAATAGCAAAAAAAGACAAAAAAAAAAAAAAAAAAAAAAAGAATTAAATGTAACCCCAAACAAAAATACATCTGGATCTTTTTCATTAATTTATTAAACTCATGCTAACATTTAGATGGAGGAAAACGTTTATTACAAAGCCAGAGTAATATGAAACTATATACTTGGGGAGAAACACATACATATTCCAATGGAACAATGTAGATTCCACCAAACTATATGTGACTCTAATATATAAAAAGCATAACATCTGAATCAGCAGAGAAATAAATAATTTTGCGTAAAAGTTGCTGGAATATGGGTTCCCTGGATGGAGAAAAATAAGACTGCCTCCTGATACAACTGCTATGGAAAACAGTATGGAGGTAACTCAGAAAACTAAATATAAAACTACCATATGACCCAGAATCCCACTCTTGGGCATATATCCAGACAAAACTTTCTTGGAAGAAGATACATGCACCCACATGTTATTGCAGCGCTATTCACAATAGCCAGAACGTGAAAACAACCTAAATGTCCAACAGATGAATGGATTAGGAACATGTGGTATATATACACAATGGAATACTACTCACCCATAAAAAAGAACAAAATAATGCCATTTGCAGCAACATGGATGGAACTAGAGACTCTCATACTATGTAAAGTAAGTCAGTAAGAGAAAGACAAAATACCATAGGATATCACTTATATCTGGAATATAATATATGGCAAAAATGAACCCTTCCACAGAAAAGAAAATCATAGATGTGAGAACAGACTTGTGTTTGCCAAAAAGGAGGGGGAGGGATTGGGATGGACTGGGAATGTGGGGTTAATGATGCAAACTGTTGCATTTGGAATGGATAAGCAATGAGATCCTGCTATATAGCACTGTGAACTGCATCTAGTCACTTGTGATTGAGCATGATGGAGGATAATAGGAGAAAAAGAATGTATGTATGTATGTGTGACTGGGTCACTTTGCTGTACAGTAGAAAATTGACAGAACACTACAAGTCAACTATGATGGGAAAAATAAAAATCATTAAATAAAATAAGGCCACCTCCTAATTACCCTGCACAGACACGTGGATGCAGAGGAGTAAAGACCTAATTGTCTCATATAGAATATCTTTCAACACATAAGTCCTAAATAAAACCCTCAGAGTACAAATCATATAGCAAAAATGAGTAAAGTTAAAAGTCATACAAGTTAGAAATTTCTTTCCAATAAATGATAAGATAGGCAAAATTTTAAAAGAAATGACAGGTTAGCAAAGATATTTAGGAGTTTCTGTTGTGGCTCAGTGGGTTAAGAACCCAACACAGTACCCATGAGGATTCGGGTTCAAACCCTGGCCTCACTCAGTGGGTTGAGAATCTGGCATTGCCACAACCTGCATCATAATTCGCAGATGCAGCCTGGATTACTGTGGCTGTGGTGTAGGCCAGCAGCTATAGCTCTGATTTGACCCCTAGCCTGGGAAAACTTCCATATGCCACAGACATGGCCCTAGGAAGAAAAGAAAGGAAGGAAGGAAGGAAGGAAGGAGGGAGGGAGGAAGGGAGGAAGGGAGGAAGGATGGATATGTATCATATAAAACCAACAGGAAATAATATTTAGGATACAGAAGAAATTCTTAGAAATTAAGACAAGAACCTCCCCCAAAATAGGAAAATGATATCATAAGCAGTTCATAAGCCCCATAGAACAAGCATCTCATCTGATATTTAATTATTCTCATTAATTAGATAAATGCAAATTAAAACAATAATGAGATACTAATTTGTTATCATCAGATTGGGAAAAAAGCAGAAATTTTATAATGCTAAACACTGAGAGTCCAAAGGAATATTAAATATGTATATAACCTGTGACCTAGATTTCCACTCCTGAATTTACATCCTTGATATATTCTCACACCAGTTGAAAAACATAATTTTCAAGGTCATTTATTATAGTGAGAAGTTGGAGGTAATCTTGTTAACCATCAATAGTGAATGGAGAAAAGTAAATCTTAGCAGAGGCACATTGTGGAGTATTGGGTAGATTTTATAAGCAACGAACTAAATAAACAACTTCTCAAATACATTCCTGAGTTATGTAATAAAAACAATTAGCTGTATATCACTGTTATATTTACATGAATTAAAGTGGATTCTCTTAAAAGTTTAAATTTCACAATAATACATAGAAATGATACACAACAAATAAATTACAATGACTGCCTATAGAAAGCAAAAGAAGGTACCCAGAGAATGGGTTAAAGGAGAATACATCCATGCATTCACATATGTGCATATATAACATACTCATATGCAAATATACACACACAAAAACAAAAAAAGAGAGAAGATACATGTGCTAATGACAGCAGCATGCACTGAACTGAGAAACACCATGATCTACATCTGAGTGTAAAAACTAACAAATCATCCAAATCCAAAATAATATAATCATGAAAAATGGAAAAGAACAATCTAAAATGTTTTACATTCATCCTATACTCAGATAAAATTTAGTTTGGATCATTTTTTAAGTGATCAAAATAAAATATTGACATCTGCCTTTAATTTAGGTAACTTGCCAAACCATCTTGCAGTTTCTTGGCAGGCTGATAGTCATAGTAAAGCAGATACATTTTTATTTTAAGAGAAAGATATTCTGGAATTCAAAGCATGGGAAGAATATTTACAGCATGGGCAAATTTTCACAAGACTGAAATAGTCTACATCTCATTAACACATCAATGACCATTAATATAAATGCTTGCTACATTTTATGTATGACCATGAGGCTGCATCATAATGTGTATTACTTTTTTTTTTGTAAAGGTAGGACCTCTCAATCATTTTACTTACTAATTTCTTCTGTCATTTAAGAATATAATCATCTATCTAAATGTAAAGAGACATTTACGTATTTTAGGATTTACCATGGGGTTAAAAATACATTTCTTTTAGAGATTATATAACAAAAGCATATCACATGATCAGAGAGTATATGGCAAGATTCACCTCTTGTTTAAAAAAAATACACAAACTCCCTTAGGGTTCCTCCCCTTGGTCTCAACTCCACTGACCGGTTCTTCTAATTCGGGTCTCAACACCAAAATGGTAATTTACTGAGTTCTCTGATTATCAGATTAAAAATAAAACCCTCATCATGCTAATCCTAGTTTTCTTGATAGCATGTATTATTTGAAATTTTCTCTTTTTCCTCTCTTTTTTTCCTCTCTCTCTTTCCCCTCCCACCCCAGACTTCTTAGTTATAACATAGAATATAAACCGTATGGTAGCAGCAACCGTACCTGTCTTATTTTTGCTATATTCTCAGCCCCTAAAATACTTAGTATGTGGCAATTGTTGGTGAAATAGTGAAGTAACAACTAAATAAATTAGATTTAATGTAATCTAAAATATTGTGTTAAGAAAATCCTTTGGGGCTGTTGTCAACTAATGTATACATTTTAAATTTTTTGAAATTAAATTTGAAATTTTGACTAAAAAGCAGCCGATGTTATAATGAAACGATAAATAGGCCTCTTACACCTCTCCTCTCCAAGTCCCAAATCCAATTGATAACAATTTTTGGCATTTCTGTTTTTAATTTTTCCAGCAAGTATTTTCACATCTTCTAGTATTATGGTTGCACTGGGACATATGGGTCGCATTTCAGTGTTATCTATTGATTTTCTCTGGAGATAGATAAAGATCTAAATCACTTACACTATTATACCTTTGCTTTCTAAACTCCATAGTTAGTAAAATTCCATCACAATTATCATTTCCAACACCAGTAAGCCCTAGAATTTCAAAAAACTGTTTTAAACCTCAATATATTTTCCCATTATCTCTGGATGGCACCTTAGATTTGATAATCTTGCTTTCCTGTCTTCCTCCATCTCTTGTACTTCCAACTCATCAGCCATACATTTACTTTGATTTGACACCATTGATAACACTGTATTTTATGATTTAACTTTTATGATTTAACTTTAGGTTGATTCTAAAAATAAAAATAATAGTCCTGGAGTTCCCACTGTGGCACGGTGGTTTAAGAATCCACCTACAGCAGCTCGGGTCTCTGCAGAGGTGCAGGTTCTATCCCTGGCCCAGTGCAGTGGGTTAAAGGATCTGCAAGTCAAATTCAATCCCTGGCCCGGAACTTCCATAATGCCATGGGTGCGGTCATAAAAAAAAAAAAAAATAGTGCTTAAATTTTTACGATGAATTTAACACAGAACCAAGCCTTGTATAAAAATATTACATCCTTTTCTACAGATTCAGTCTCACACGTCAAATTGGAAATGAGTCATATAATTTTTAATCCTCCAATTAATGTGAACAACAGTTTCTCGTGTTTTCAATTGTTGTATATATTCTCACATCTTTTCTTTGGATGCTTTCCACCCAGAGGGTCCACTTCCCAGGGTTGGCTTAAATTGGATGCTGCTAGTGGTACCACCCACCTCTCTCCCTGGGGCAGGAGCTAACTACCCGCTCTGGCTCATCTAGTGTGGGTTTGTTTTTGTCTTTGTTTCGGCTGTCATGCCTGTCTTCTTTCTTGATTTATTCCTTCTTTCTCCAAGAGTTTATTCTCCATTAAATGAGTAAGAAAATGTTTGTGGAAGGAATTTAGTGTAGTTTAGTTTAATTCTAACTTCTCAATGTCTGAAATGTCATCTCCCCCCTCACATCTGATAATAGTTTGTCTGGATATAAACTCCTAATTGATTTTTCCCCCTCACAACTCAGAAAGCCTGTTACATTGCCCTCTGTCACCCTGACACAGATAATGATGAGTTATACACCAGTCCAATTTTTGATCCTTTGTAAGATACCTGTTTATTTCTTTCTAGACGCTTTTTGAAAGTTTTTACTTTTCCTCTAGAATTTTGTCTGCTTTATCTCATTCATAACACCCTCTTATTTTCTCTGCTTCTTCTTTACTAGTATAGAACTTTTTCTACCTTACTACTGAGTTACTCATTATGAAAATCCACTTTTAATCTTCAGTGATCTTGATTTTTTTTCTTTTCCATAGCATCATTTTTTTAAAGAATGCAAATAGGTTCTTGAGTCTGATATATCTTAGTGCTTTTTTTAAAAATTGTGCTCCTGTTTCATGAATTAAAATATTCCTTGGTGTTCATCTTTTTTCTGCTAATTTATGTTTGTCCTTTTCATTCATGCTCTTTGCTTTCTGTAACTATCTGGAGGGCCTTAGTTGTATTTTTATATTAAAAATCTGCTTTTCCAAGCTCCAAGTAGCTGAGTGGAGCTTGCTTTATGCTAAGTGGATGGAAACAGCAACTACAGCTCTGATTTGACCCCTAGCATGGGAACTTCAATATGCCATGAATACCATACTAAAAAGACAAAAAAAAATATTATCTCCATCATATTTGAAAATATCTAAGTCCTTTTTATTTATTCAACATATGGTTTCTCCCTTTTTCCATTTTTCTCTTACTCTTGGAGTTTTTCATAGATTTTTTTTTTTTTTTTTTTTTTTTTTTTGGCTGCCTTGCAGCATATGGAGTTCCCAGGCCAGGAATTATATCTGAGTTGAAGTGGTGATCCATGCTGCTTCTGCAGCAATGCTGGATCCTTTAACCCATTGCACTGGGCTGGGGATCAAACCTGCATCCTGGTGCTATAGAGACCCTTGATCTGATGCATCATAGTGAAAACTTGTTATTAATTTTTAAGAACAATTTGTGATCATGTTGAAAATATTTTTTCCTGTTTTACAGTTTATCTTTTGACTTTACGACATTTTTCACCATCAGGTAGTTTTCAATGCTTTTTTAGCCAGTCTAAACAATCAAGCTAACTCTTAAATACTCAGTATTTTGAGGTTGACCTTTGGGAAAAATCTCTCTTTCTCAGGTATCAAGTTGACATTTGTGGTACTCAGCTACAAATTCTTCTTTGTCAAGGTTTTTCAGTATTTTGTCAGTTTACGTTTTGAGGTAAGAGCAATTTACCTATTTTAATAAAATTAAAAAATTCAGGTCTTTTTTCTTCTTCCTTGGTGTAATAGGAGGGAAGAAAATTTTTTTATTTTGTTTTTTTTTTAAGCTGGGAATAGTAGAAAACAATAGCAAAAGTTTCTATATTTGGTTTTTTCTACTGTCTTCTTCTGCAGAACAGTCCTCAAAAAATGAATAAAAGTTGGGGGTTTCCATTGTGGCTCAGTGGTAAGAAACCAAACTAGTATCCATGAGGATGTGGGTTTGATCTCTGGACTTGCTCAGTGGATTAAGGATCCAGCATTGCCTTGAGCTGTGGTGTGGGTTGCAGACATGGTTCAGAGACTGTGTTGCTGAGGCTGTGGCTGTGGCTGGCAGCTGTAACTTTGATTTGATTTAACACTTAGCCTGGGAACTTCCATGTGCAGCCTTAAAAAAAAAAAAAGAAAAGAAAAGAAAATAAAGAAAGAAAGAAAGAGTAAAAGTCCATTTAGTGTGTTGCTTGTATTTACATTAAAGATTTTTTTAATCTAGGAGAAAAATAAAGTTATTACTTTGTATCTTCCTCTCTAGGGATAAAGTATATATTTATACTCATTTAAGGCTTCATCTAAGTTTCTCCTTTGAATTTTAAAATATGTATTTCCTGGTCCCATCTGAAGGAGATGCCTCTGAAGGTCCCTTTGTATTCCTTCAACAAGTGATGAGTCTTGGCTTTGTGTGCCCAACTCTGTTTATTCCTCTGAATTCCAGACTCATATATCCAATTGGCTGCAACATTTCTACTTGAGTAACAAACAGGCTTATTCATCCCTGCAAAGCTGCTACTCCTCTAGCCTCAACTCTGCAACAGCCACTCTATGAACTCAGTTGCTTTGGCCATAAATCTTGAGACTCATGGTTGATTCCTCTTTCTCTCAGACTCAGTATCAACTTAATCAGGAAATCAGGCAAGATTTATCTTTAAAATATATCAGAAGCCTATCCTTTCTCATCATCTCACAATTTGCACTCCAGACAAAGCTTCTTTAATTTTCACCTGGAATATTGAAAGAGACCCTTCCCTGGTCTCTTGGCTACATCCTTGCTTCTTTATGGTCTGGGAGCCTCACAGAAGCTAGAATAAGCTTTTTACATCTCAAGGGAGATTATGATGCTTCTCTCCTTTACTTTCTGATGACTCTTATTTCACCAAGAATAGAATCCTAGGGAAAGAGTGTTACCCTTAAAGCTTTGCACTTGCCACTTCTTGTGTCTAGAACACCAGTACCTGCCTGGCCCACTACCTCTTTCCTCTAGGTCTCTACCCCTGTGTCTCATCAAAAAGGTCTTCTCTGATGACCCTACTTTAAACCCCCCTACACCCATCACTACCTGGCCTCTCCACTCTGCTTCTTTTCCTCACACTCTGGATCTAATCCCTAGTCATGTGTTGTTTATTGCATAGTTCCTCTGATGAAATTATAAGTTCTATGATTAAAGACTTTTTGTTTGTTTACTGCTATATCTACAGAAACTATAACGATATCCATGGACTCAAATATTTGTTGACTAAACATATCCTAATATAATTTATTAAATGTATTCCTATATATTCTTTGATTTGTTTTTGTTTTATTTCTGTTAAGATAAAAGGATACTTCCTTTTTTATAATGTGATCATATTGTTTTTAAATTGTACATTAAAAAGCCATTTTTATACTACTTTGTAGCTGGTCAAGTGATTGAATTATTTTGTTTCTAACATTTAATTGAATCTGTAACATGTTGGTATACAATCATATAATTGCCTCTTGCTTCTTAGTTTCATTGTTTCTTATTTACTTTCAAATGCAGATTTCTTCTCCTGAATTATTGTTATGAATAATTTTACTGCTTTGAGCAGCTAGTTAAAAATAACAATCATTTGCAAATGGCTAATAGTTTGACTGTATTTATTAGTAAATTTAATAAAATAATTAAGTCAATTGTACGTGTAAAATGCATTGGCTGAATATCAAATATTGGTAAATTATGTAGCAACAAGATCCATGAAAACAATAACTATAATTCCTACTTTTTTTATGACCATTTTAGTGACACTGGTAGGTTAAACACATCTTGACAGAGAAGCTAGAAATACCAATGATTTTTTTTCTTAGCAGATCTGATCATGACATGGTTCTTTTAAGTCCATGTTCTTTATTCTAAGATTAGATTTATGAACAACTCATTATCTCTTACTACAAACATCAGTTTGGTCTTTTATAGCTTGAGGATAGGATTAATATAATTTTGTCATTCCATAAAGATGACATAAAAAAAAAGCATTGTATGGTCATTTCCAACAACTAATTTTGTAAGTATGGAACAGCAGGAGAGGAAATATAAAAGCCATCTTTGTGTCTCTCTTTACAGATGAAGAAATTGAAGCCCAGATTATAGTACTGATTATTCAATTATTAGGAAACAGAGACAGGGTTAAGACCCTGCTAGCCTGTCTCTGAATCGGAAGACTTGCTGCATGTCACTCAGGAGCACAGTTTCTTTACCAAATATCTGTAGGGCATTTTTACTTGTAATTCTTATGGAAAACTCAGGTTGAAAATGACCAAAATGAAGTCAACATCTTCCTTGAAAATGAGGTTTTCCTCTTTTAATTTGTAATTCCATCAGTGACATCATTGTCATCCCAATCCTCTGTACCTGAGATGCCTGGGAACTGTCCTACACCCCTCCTTCTCCCTGAATCCCCTATCCCCTAGCAATATATTGGATTAATATTTTTTTACTTCCATTCTAATCGATTTCCTTCTATCCATGGCCCTTTGCCCTTCTCCATTTTCTGGCAAGAATCCTATCTCTTTAGCTGTTATGAAAGGTCCTTTCTCATATGGCTGCTAGCTTGCCAGCCATCCTCACTCAGTCCAGCCATGTTCTCTTCAGTTCTTGCCTGCTCAGTGCTGGCAGGCACACACCTTTTCTTTTGCTGCTTGTACTTGGAACTCTGACCCACCCACAAGCTCCCTATCCTGTTAAGCTTAGGCAAAAAAATAAAGCTCACATCAATCATTTTGAATAACAGACTAACATTTCTTAATGGATAAAAATTGTATATTGCTCTTTTTTTGTATATCCCAGCATGTGGGACAGTCTGATACATTTGTATATTAAAGATTTAATGAATTTATTAGTCACTTTAACACACAGAGAACACCAAAAAGCCAGCACAGCTTATACTTACAAGGTTCCAAATTTCAACCCTGGCTAAGCAACAATATAAGAGGTTACAACTAGAAGAAAATTTCTGTATTAAAAACAAAAGAGGAAGTAGTTATATGGATGTTCATGGAATTTTTAGATGAAATTATGTTTGTGGTCTAAATTTATTGTATAAATAAATCATTTTATTTCATCAGATATTCTAGCATTTAATATATAAAGTGACAAAATATGGAGTGATAAAAGTAGGTAAACACCAACATAAATACACATAATTTGAAATTAAAAGATAGAATAGTTACTGGTGACTGTGGTGAAGCAGAGAAGCTAAGTTGGAGAGCAGTGGGACTTTTATGTTCCCAGAAAGTCTGATGATTTGTGAGAATTATTAGGAAACTAATTCTCACTGGAATTCACATGACAGATCCAATGAGGTCATTGTGTTCTGGTGTACACAAGAACCAAGATGGAAAAAAAAGAATAATCATATTCATTGTTTATGGTAAATAATGAATTATTCCATTTGTTTATCACTCCTGAATCAGTAGAATAGAATGAAATGAGAGCTAGATAGGAATGGTGAAAATGATTCAATTTCTCCACCTTCAAAAATGAACTGCCATTTGTGTGCACTTTTTTAAAATTTCCCCAATACATTACTTTTTTTCTACTGTAGATCATGGTGACTCAGTTACGCATACATGTATACATTCTTTTTTCTCACATTATCATGCTCCCTCATAAGTGACTAGACATAATTGCCACTGCTATACAGCAGGATCTCATGGCTCATCCATTCCAAAGGCAATAGTCTGCACCTATTAACCCCAAGGCCCCAATCCATCCCACTCCTTCCCCACCCCCCCTTAGCAACCACAAGTCTATTCCCCAAGTCCATGATTTTCTTTCCGGTGGAAAGATTCCTTTGTGCTGTATATTAGATTCCAGATATAAGTGATATCCTACGGTAATTGTCTTTCTCTTTCTGATATACTTCACTCAGTATGAGAGTTCTCTAGTTCCATCCATGTTTCTGCAAATGGCATTATGTCATTCTTTTTTATGGCTGAGTAGTATTCCATTGTGTATATATACCACATCTTCCTAATCCAATCATCTGTCAATGGACATTTAGGTTGTTTCCATGTCTTGGCTATTGTGAATAGTGCTGCAATGAACATGTGGGTGCACGTGTCTTTTTCAAGGAAACTTTTATCCAGATATATGCCCAAGAGTGGGATTCTGGGTCATATGGGAGTTCAATGCATAGTTTTCTAAGGTACCTCCACACTGTTCTCCATAGTGGTTGTACCAGCTTATATTCCCACCAAAAGTGCAGGAGGGTTCCCTTTTCTCCACAACCCCTCCAACTTTTGTTATTTGTGCACTTATTAATGATGGCCATTCTGACTGGTGTGAGGTAGTACCTCATAGCAGTTTTGATTTGCATTTCTCTAATACTCAGGGATGTAGAGCATTGTTTCATGTGCTTGTTGGCCATCTGTACATCTTCCTTGGAAAAATGTCTATTCAGGTCTTTTGCCTATTTTTCAATTGGATTGTTGGCTTTTTTGCTTTTGAGTTATGTAAGTTGTTTGTATATTTTAGAGATTGTCGGTTGCATCATTTGAAACTATTTTCTCACATTCTGTAAGTTGTCTTTTTGCTTTCTTTTTGGTTTCCTTTGCTGTGCAAAAGCTTGTCAGTTTGATTAGGTCCCAGTGCTTTATTTTTGCTTTTATTTCTGTTGCTTCGGGAGACTGACCTGTGAACACATTTGTAAGGTTGATGTCAGAGAATGTTTTGACTATATTCTCTTCTAGGAGTCTGATGGTGTCTTGTCTTATGTTTAAGTCTTTCAGCCATTTGGAGTTCATTTTTGTGCATGGTGTGAGGGTGTGTTCTAATTTCATTGATTTGCATGCAGCTGTCCAGGTTTCCCCACAACACCTGCTGAAAAGACTGTCTTTTTCCCATTTGATGCTTTTGCCTCCTTTGTCAAAGATTAATTGACCATAGGTGTCTGGGTTTATTTCTGGGTTCTCTATTCTGTTCCATTGGTCTGTATGTCTGTTTTGGTGTCAGTACCACACTGTTTTGATGACTATGGCTTTGTAATATTTCTTGAAGTCTGGGCGAGTTAGGCCTCCTGCTTGGTTTTTGTTCCTCAGGATTGCTTTGGCGATTCTGGGTCTTTTGTGGTTCCATATAAATTTTTGAATTGTTTTGTTCTAGTTCTGTGAAAAATATCATGGGTAATTTGAAGGGATTGCATTGAATCTGTAGATTGCTTTGGGTAGTATGGCCATTTTTATAATATTAATTTTCCAACTGAGGAGCATGGAATATCTTTCCATTTCTTTACATCTTCTTTAATTTCTTTGATTAATGATTTATAGTTCTCATCATGTAAGTCTTTCACATCCTTAGCCAGGTATTTGATTTTTTGGGGTGCAATTTTAAGGGGTATTGTATTTTTGTATTCCTTTTCTAATATTTCATGGTTAGTATACAGAAATGCGACTGATTTCTGAATGTTAATCTTCTATCCTACTAATTTGCTGAATTTGTTGATTAGTTTGAGTAGTTTTTGGGTTGAGTCCTTCGGGTTTTCTATATGTACTATCATGTCATCCGCATACAGTGAGAGTTTTACCTCTTCTCTTCCTATTTGGACGCCTTTTATTTCTTTTGTTTGTCTGATTGCTGTGTTGAATAGCAGTGGTGAGAGTGGGCATCCTTGTCTTATTCCAGATTTTAGTGGGAAGGCTTTCAGCTTTTCTCCATTGAGTATTATATTTGCTGTGGGTTTGTCATAAATGGCTTTTATTATGTTAAGGTATGTTCCCTCTGTACCTACTTTGGTAAGAGTTTTTATCATGAATGGATGTTGGGCTTTTGTCAAATGCTTTCTCTGCATCTATTGAGATGGTCATGTGGTTTTTGACTTTTGTTAAAAGTGGTGTATGATGTTGATTGATTTGCATATGTCGAACCATCCTTGTGAACCTGGGATAAATCCCACATGGTCGTGGAATATGATCTTTTTGATACGTTGTTGGATTCAGTTGGCTAAAATTTTGTTGAGAATTTTTGTGTCTATATTCATCAAAGATATTGGCCGATATTTTTATTTTTTGGTGCTATCATTTTCTGGTTTTGGAATTAGGGTGATGGCGGCATCATAGAATGTCTTTGGGAGTGTTCCTTCTTCTTTAACCTTTTGAAAGAGTTTAAGCAGGATGGGTATACGTTCTTCTTTGTATGTTTGGTAGAATTCGCCTGTGAAGCCATCTGTTCCTGGACTTTCATTTGTAGGGAGTGTTTTTGTGACATATTCAATTTCATTTCTAGTGATCAGTCTGTTCAGTTGATGTATTTTGCCTTGATTCAGTTTTGGCAGGCTGTAAGTCGCTAGAATGTTGTCCATTTCTTCTAGGTTGTCAAATTTGTTAGTATACAATTGTTCATCGTATTCTCTCATTTTTTTTTTGTATTTATGTAGTATCTATTGTGACTTCTCCTTTTTCATTTCTTATTTTTTTTTTGTGGGGGGGGTGTTTTTCTCTCATCTTCTTGGTGAGTCTAGCCAGAGGTTTGTTAATTTTGTTGACCTTTTCAAAGAACCAGCTCTTGATTTATTGATTTTTCCCATTGTTTCTTGAATCTCTGTTTAATTGATTTCCTCTCTGATCTTTATATTTCCTCCCTTCTGCTGACTTTAGCTGTTGTTTGTTCTTCTTTCTCTAATTCATTTAGGTGGTAGGTTAAGTTGTTGATTTGAGATTTTTCTTCTTTTTTGAAGAAGGCCTGTATTGCTATGCATTTCCCTCTGAGCACTGCTTTTGCAGCATCCCATAGATTTTGAATGGTTGTGTCTTCATTATCATTTGTCTCAAGGTATTTTTTAATTTCCTTCTTGTTTTCCTCATTCACCCATTGGTTTTTTAATACCATGTTGTTTAGTCTCCATTTCTTTTCCTGTGGTTGATTTCTAGTTTCATGCCATTGTGGTTAGAGAAGATACTTGAAATAATGTCTATACTCTTAAATTTGTTGAGGTTAGCTTTTTGTCCCAGTATGTGTCAATCCTTGAGAATGTTCTATGTGCACTTGAGATGAAGGTATATTGTCACTTTTTTGGATGTAATGTCCTGGAAGTGTTGATTAAGTCTAACTTTTCTATTGTGTCCTTTAGGATCTCTGCTGCCTTACTGATTTTCTGTCTAGAGGATCTGTCCATTGATATGAGTGGGTGTTATAGTCTCCTACAATTATATTCCCATTAATTTCTCCTTTTATGTCTGTTAGTATTTGTTGGAGGTATCTGGGTGCTCCTATATTAGGGGCATATATATTGATGACTATAATATTCTCTTCTTGAATGGATCCTGTAACCATTAAATAGTGTCCTTCTTTGTCTTTCTTAGGGCCTTCATTTTAAAGTCTATTTTGTCTGATATGAGTATGGCAACTCCTGCTTTCCTGTCTTGTCCATTGGCCTGAAATACCTTTTCCCACCCTCTCACTTTCAATCTATCTGTGTCCTTTGCCCTAAGGTGAGTTTCTTGTAGACAGCAGATTGAAGGTTTTTGCTTTTTTATCCAATCAGCCACTCTGTGTCTTTTGATTGGAGCATTCAGTCCATTGACATGTAAGGTGATTATTGATACATATTTATTGCCATTTTAAACCTTGTTTTTGAATTGATTCTATGTTTCTCTTTTCTTCTTTTCTTTTTTTGGGTGATGGTTTCTATTTATTTTATGCTTGAGTACTTCTTTTCAGTTTTTGTGAATGTAATGTTCGGTTTTGATTTGTGGTTTCCCTGTTTTTCAAGCATGTTAAGTCCTTCCTATATCTGCTTGCTTTTGTCTGAGAGTCATATAGGCTCAGACACATCATTAAAATTAAAAAAGAATCTATATTTTCTTACTTTCCTTCCCCACATTGTATGATTTTGATGTCTTTTTTTTTTTTTAACATCTTCATATTTAGATCTGTGTGCTGGCTTATTTAAGTGACTGCTTTCCAATTGTGGTTACCTCCATCCTAATTCTTCTTCATCTTTTTTTTTTTAATTTAGAAAATCCCTTTCAGTATTTCTTTTAGAATGGGTTTAGTATTGCTCTACTCTTTTTGCCTTTGTTTGTTGGATAAATTCTTTATTTCCTCTTCTATTTTAAATGATATTCTTGCTGGATAGAGTATTCTAGGTTGCAAGTTTTTTCCTTTAAGCACTTTAAATATATCTTACCACTCCCTTCTGGCCTGTAGTGTTTCTGTAGTGAAATCAGCTGGTAGCCTTATAGGGGTTCCCTTATAATTAATGCTTTATGTTTCTCTTGCTGCCTTTAGAATTATCTCTTTAACTTTTGCCTTTTTTATTATAATATGTCTTGGTCTGGGCCTCTTTGGGTTCAACTTGTTTGGGGCCCTCTGTGCTTCCTTTATCTTGATATTAGTATCCTTTAGATTTGGAAAGTTTTCAGCCATAATTTCTTTAAATATATTTTCAATCCCCTTTTCTTCTTCTATTCCTTCTGGAATTCCTATTATGAGTAGATTGGCCTGCTTTATATTATCCCATAGGTCTCTTATATTGTTTCCATGTTTTTTTATTTGGTTTTCTGTCTGCTGTCCTGATTGGGTGATTTCCATTATTCTATCTTCCATGTCATTAATTCGTTCCTCTGCATTATTCATTCTGCTTATTGCCTTTAGCTCAGTTTGTATCTCTGCATGTGAATTTTCTAGTTTTTCTTGGATTCTTCTTATATTTTCTAGTTCCTTTCTAAAGGAATCTGCATTACTGTTCATATCCTCTCCTAATTCCTTTAGTATTTTCACTGTCTCCCTTTTGAACTCAAAGTCTGTGAGACTGCAGAGGTCTGTTTCATTGTTGACTGATTTAGGTGAATTCTCCTGTTGCTTTAACTGGGAATGGTTTCTGAGCTTCTTTATTTTGCTTTTGTTTTATTTTTCTGTGAGTTTTGGGAAGCCAAACTGTGGTCTTGTAAGGCTACTTCTATGTAAGAGTACCGCTTTGTATTTTGGGGGCGTTACTGTTTATTTTTGGTGTGAGAGTTTGAATATTTGCTGTCTCTTTCTTCAGTGTGAGCAGGCTGTTTTTCCCAGGATGCTCAGTGTGTTTTCAGGGAGAAGGAGGCAGTGGGTAGGGCCAGCAGTCAGTGCCTGGTCATTGGGCTCTCAGTAGCAGCAAGGACCTGCAGGAAGGTGGCACAGGCTACTCTTAGTTGCATGGCTCTGGGAAGTGGTAATGAGCTCTAGGCTGATCTACAAGGTGACCAGAGCATTTGGCAGTAGCAGCAACAGGGTGTGTGAATTCCCAGGGGTGTGAGAGTAACAACAGCTTGTGTTTAATTGCAGTGCCCTCCTCTGAGGTGACTGGAAATGCAGGTGGTACCTGTTCAGGGACCCCTAGTGGGAACAGGCTATGACCATCTCTAGAGTCAGTGATAACTGTGGTGGTTTGCCCCCACCACCTGTAGACCATGCATGAAGCAACCGTCTCACTTAGCCCACATAGGAGGTGCTGTGCAGACTGCTCCCAGTTGCAGGATCCTGGAAAGTGACAGACATCAGGCATGTGAGTAGTGCCCAGAGCATTTGGCAGTAGCAGCAGCAGAGCGGGTATGTTCCCAGGGGTGCAAGAGCACCAACAGGTGGTGTTCAGTCACAGTGCCCTCCTCTGTGGTGCCCTTGAGGTGAATGGGGCTGCAAGTGGTGTCTGTTCACAGACCCCTAGTGGTTTCAAGCCACTCCCACCTCTGGAGCCTGAGATAACTGCAGTGGTTTGCCCCCACCTCCTGTAGACCATGCCAGAAGCACCTTATATCGCTTAGCCCCTACAGGAGGTGCTGCACAACCTAGTTGCTGATTCCCTGGGAAGGGACAGTGGTCAAGTGTCTGGGCACTGCCCAGAGTGTTTAGCAGTGGCAGTAGCAGGGTGGGTGTGCTCTCAGGGGAGGGAGAGCAACAACAGGTGGTGTTCCATCGCAATGTCCTTCTCTATGGTGCCCTCTGAGGTGGTTGGGGCTGCTAGTGATTTTTGTTCAGGGATTCCCAGTGGCGGTGGGCCATGCCCACCTCTGGAATCAGGGATAACTGCAGGAGTTTGCCCCCACCACCTGCAGACCATGCAAGAAGCACCCTGTCCCACATAGACCACCCAGGAGGTGCCACACCAGCTGCTCCTAGTTGTAGGGTCTTGGGAAGAGACAGTGACCAAGTGTCTGGGCACTGCCCAGAGCATTTGGCAGTGGCAGCTGCAGGGTGGGTGTGTTTCCAGGGCAGTGAGAGCAACAGCATATGGTGCTTGGTTGCAGTGCCTCTTTTTTTTCTTTTCTGCCAACCCCTGAGGTGACAGGGGTTGCAGGTGGAGCCCACTCACAGGCCCCCAGTGGTGGAAAGCCGTGCCTCCCTCTGGCCTGAGACTGATACCGGAAAGATGATGCTGGAATCCAGGTTCTTGTTCACAGCAGTCGAAGAATGAACTCCACAAACACACAAGCAGCAAGTAAACAAAGTCTATATTAAAGGAAAGCAGATAGCTCCCAGGACTGCTGGGAGTGGGGAGAAGAGCCCCTTTTTCTATTGTCCTGTAGGGGTTTTTATTCCTTACAGTTGTGGGGGGTACCAACGTGGGGCCCAGAGAGATGTGATCTTCTCCCATTGTCCTTGCTCAGTTACCTATATCAGCCCTTGTCCAATAGGGTCCTAGGGGTGGAAATGTCCCATAAGTTTCTTTTCCCTTTTCTTCCCGTAAATTGAGTCATGGGGGATTAGGGATTAATGTCCATTTGGGCATAGGTACACTCCCTATAGTAAACAAGGCCTGTGGGGATGTTACTCCCTGGCGCCCTTAAGCCACAAATGTTAATGGCCATATCAAAGAATGCATTGAAGCCCATGTTCCTACACTGACTACCTGAGTTACTATTCTGCCTCAAGGCGACCATCCTGGTCTATCCCTGCCACCTGTATATTCTGCAAGAGGCACCACATCACACTTAGCCTCCTGATGCCCTTAGCCCACACAAGAGGTGCCTGGCCACCAGTAGCCCGCACAAGAAGCAGCCCTTCTCCCCTGAAGGAGCAAGAGCCTTCTGCAGCCTTAAGCGCCAGGGCCGCCCACAGGCATGCGCATGCTCCGTGCAGGGAGTTTCTTCTGGCGGTCCGCCCTGCCTCCTCTCGCCCTCCCCAGTAATGGCGCCTCGCTTCTCCTGCAGGTCTGGGCCTTCTCCCTGGTTCCTTCTGCCCTGGTGTCCCCCCACCCCTCCCAGCCCTTGGCATGCTCTTCCCCCGCCCATGGCACAGTGCTCCTTAGGACCTCAGGCTGTCCCCACATACCCAGCCCCAGTCCTCTCCCCGGCTCTGACCTCTGGAGCCTGAGGCTCAGCGCCCAGCCCCCACCGGAGCGTCTCAGGCTGTGGTCTGGGCCAGTGCTTTGCCCTCCTCATTCCAGCTGCTGCACTTTTTCTCGGCAACTTTGAGGTCCCTTGGACTCGGCTGATCTCCCAGTAGGTTAGGTGGTTTCACAGGGTGTGGTTTCCTTTTCTCTTTCACTTCTCCCTCTCAGGAATGCTAGTCCCATCCTGATTCCTTCTCTCTCTTTTTCTTTTGTTCTACCCAGTTATGTCAAGAGTTTCTTGCCCTTTTTGGAGGTTTAAGTTCTTCTGCCAGCATTCGCAGATGTTCTGGGTGAGTCGTTTTACATGTAGGTGTGTTTTTTTGATGTGTTTGTGGGAGAAGGTGAGCGTGTCCTCTGACTCCTCTGCCGTCTTCCTCCGCCCCCTGTGTCCACTACTTTTTAACTGAAAACTTTCCTGCATAGTTAATGTTCACTTTTGTGTAACTTTTTCTCAAGTTTAATTTCATTCTCTTCTGACTTCGAAAGCAAACCAAAATAACCTCCCCAGCACCGTGCTCACACTAAAAAATGAGAAAAAAGATTAGAAAAGTCTGGGTGGAATGAATGTTAAAAGGTTCTAAGGAAAATACTTCAGATAGCCATTTGCCTGATACTGACATTATCTTCTTATTCTGTGCTGTCCCTTAATCTTTGCTCTACAAAACTTTTCTTTTCTCCCTCTTCTAGGTTCCCAGCACAATGAGACTTGGGCTAATTAACTCCTAAGCAGAAACACAGACTTACAATGAGGTACAGAAAGGTCAGTCTTGAGTTTCATTGAAATATTTTGTTAAATCAGTAACAGGTCACTTGGGCTCTAAGTAGGGTTTTTGCATTTATTTTTCTACCAGCCTCAAGACAGTTCATGATTGTAGAATTCTATAGTCAAAATGGTCTGATTTCAATTTTAAATATTGTTTGTGTTCAGTGCATAGACGCAAAAGATAGATTAGTAATCATTAGAAACACCAGTGTTATTTAGTATGTGACGATTAAGTTCAGTGAAGTAGTTAGCTCTTATGTCCTCAAATATTTTATTATAAATATTTTGCGAAATTTGACACTAAGAAATTAGGCAATGTGGACTCACAATAAAAAACAATTTATTGATACAAACATTAAAAAGTATTCGGTGGTCATTTAGCCTAATTTCTTCACTTTGTTGATAAAATAATCTTTCCACTGATGCTAACTCCACCGTACCGCTTTATCATAGTCTATGAAAGCAGCAGCACTCTGTCTAATACATTAGCATTAAGCCTCCTGGACTCTTTAAGAGGCCATTCCCTGGGAGTTCCTGTTGTGGCACAGTGGAAATCAACCCGATTAGTGTCCGTGAGGACGCGGGTTCAATCCCTGGCCTCAGTCAATCTGTCAGAGATTGGGCACATTGCTGTGAGCTATGGTATAGGTAACAGACACAACTTGGATCTCATGTTGCTGTCGTTGTGGCATAGGTGGGCAGCTGCAACTCCATTTCCACCCCTAGCCTGGGAACTGCTACTGGTGTGGTTCATTGCTCACAGTAAAACTTTTTTAAATGATTATTTTTTCTATTATAGTTGGTTTACAGTGTTCTGTCAATTTTCTACTGTACTGCAAAATTACCCAGTCTCTCTCTCTCACACACACACACATACACACATATATTCTTTATCTCATATTATCCTCCATTATGCTCCATCACAAGTGACTAAATATATTTCCCCATGCTAAACAGCAGGATCTCATTGCTTATCCATTCCAATGGCAATAGTTTGCATCTATTAACCCCACATTCCCAGTCCATCCCACTCCCTCCACCTCCCCCTGGAAAACAAGTCTGTTTTCCAAGTCCATGAGTTTCTTTTTGGTGGAAAGGTTCATTTGTGCTGTATATTAGATTCCAAATATAAGTGATATCCTATGGTGTGTGTCTTTCTGTTTCTGAATTACTTCACTCAGTATGAGAAGTAATCTCATCCATGTTGCTCCAAATGGCATGATTTTGTTCTTTTTTATGCCTGAGTAGTATTCCATTGTGTATATATACCACATCTTCCTAATCCATTCATCTGTTGATGGACATTTAGGTTGTTTCCATCTCTTGGCTATTGTGAATAGTGCTGCAGTGAACATGCAAGTGTACGTGTCTTTTTCAAGGAAACTTTTGTCCAGATAGATGCCCAAGAGTGGGATTGCTGGGTAATATGGGCGTTCTATGTATAATTTTCTAAGATAACCGCCATACTGTTCTCCACTGTGGTTGTACCAGCTTACATTCCCACCAACAGTGCAGGAGGGTTCCCTTTTCTCCACACCCCTCCAGCATTTGTTATTTGTGGACTTATTAATGATGGCCATTCTGATTTGGTGTGAGATGGTATCTTGTGGTAGTTTTGACTTGCATTTCCCTAATGCTCAGGGATGTAGAGCATTTTTTTCATGTGCTTGTTGGCCATCTGTACATCTTCCTAGGAAAAATGTCTATTCAGGTCTTTTGCTCATTTTTTCATTGGGTTGTTGGCTTTTTAGCTGTTGAGTTGTGTAAGTTGTTTATTTTAGAGATTAAGCCCTTGTCAGTTGCATTATCATCAGTTGCAGTATCATTTGAAACTATTTTCTCCCATTCCATAGATTGTCTTTTGGGGTTTTTATGGTTTCCTTTGCTGTGCAAAAGCTTGTCAGTTTGATTAGGTCCCACTGGTTTATTTTTGCTTTTATTTCTGTTGCTTTGGGAGACTGACCTAAGAACACATTTGTAAGGTTGATGTCAGAGAATGTTTTGCCTATGTTCTCTTCTAGGAGTTTTATGGTGTCTTGTCTTACGTTTAAGTCTTTCAGTTTATTTTGGTGCATGGTGTGAGGGCGTGTTCTAATTTCACTGATTTACATGCAGCTGTCCAGTTTTCCCAGCACCACTTGCTGAAAAGACCACCTTTTTTCCATTTTATATTATTCTTGCCTCCTCTGTCAAAGATTAATTGGCCGTAGGTGTCTGGGTTTATTTTAGGGTCTCTATACTGTTGCATTGTTCTGTATGTCTGTTTTGGTACTAATACCACACTGTCTTGATTACTGTGGTTTTGTAATATTGTCTGAAGCCTTGGAGAGTTATGCCTCCTGCTTGGGTTTTATTCCTCAGGTTTGCTTTGGCAGTTCTGGGTATTTTATGTCTCCACTTAAATTTTTGGATTGTTTGTTCTAGTTCTGTGAAAAATGTCATGGGTAATTTGATAGGGATTGCCTTGTATATCTAGATTGCTTTGTGTAGTATGGCCATTTTATGATATTGATTTTTCCAACCCAGGAGCGTGGAATATCTTTCCATTTCTTTGCATCTTAATTTCCTTGATTAATGTTTCATAGTTCTCAGCATATAAGTCTTTCACCTCCTTGGTCAGGTTTATTCCTAGGTATTTAATTTTGTGGGGTGCAATTTAAAACCTCTTTTGCCTCGAAATGTTTAAGCCATATTCTTTCCTTATTTAAAAGTTCTGTCTGCTTAGAAAGAAACTTCTATTATGGCCAGTATGGAATAACTCAGTCTGAATTTTTCTTCCTATAAAAACAAACCATAGAGAATATGAGGGAGAGATCGAGAAAGAGGCAGATATACAGAGACAAACATACAAACAAATGATTTTCAGGATACTGAACCAAGCAACAAGGGGCAGTGAAATCTGAAGGATGAGAAATAAAGGAAGTGAGACTTAACACCTTGAAAGAGTTTGTAGACCATGGCAGAGTGAGGAAGAACCCAGGCAGAACCAATAGACTCTCGAATCAAAGGAGTTGAAACTGACAGTGCAGGGGGCCAAGGCACCTGTGGTTTACAGCCCACAGTAATTAAGAGTTAACTCTGGAGATTTTTCAGAAAGTACTTCCTGGTGTTCAGCAGAGTATTGACTGGCCCATGCACGTGTGGAAACAAATTGAGCTTTGGGAAGGAACCATCTAAAGACCATTAGAGGCAGAAGTAACAAGCACCTATGTGGGGCCTCAAATGGTACCTATTCCCACCAGACAGAATGGAAAACCTGGTGATTCACAAAGTACTGAGTAGATGATTCAGAAGGATCTTGCTTTTGACAGAGGGAAAATTAGCTCTAAACTAAATGCTGCTTTGAGCCAGACTAACAAATCCTAAAAGCAAGTCAGGAATTGCTTTCTAAGTAATTAAACTTAGAAAGGGTTTAATCTGAAAAACTTAAGAATATTTAGAGAAATACAAAAACCCCAAAAGGTAATATTTACAATGTCTAGCATCCACTCAAAGATGTCGGGCATCTAAAGACCCATAATGAGAAGGAAAATCAACCAATCAAAACTGGCTTAGTACTGACACCAGTATTAGGATTAACACATATTTTAAGAAGTATTATACCAGTTCAAGATGTTCAAAAAGTTGAATTTAAAAGATACCAATGACTCAAAATGTCTAGAAATTTAAACTATAATGAAATGAAAAATTCACTGAAAGGAATTAACAGCAAATTAGACACTGTAGAAGAAGAGATTAGTAAAGGTGAATACATTGCTCTAGAAACTATCCAAAATGAACACTGAGGGGAAAAAAGGATGAAACAAAATTGTATCAGTGAACTGTGGAAAATGTGGTCTAATGTGCATGTAATTGGATTTTGCAAAGAAAAAGAGATAGAGGAGGGAACAAAAAAGTTTTAAGAAAAAAAATGACCAAATAATGGAATATTTAACAAGATATGCTATAATGTAGGCCAGAAAACAGGTCTCATTGAAGTAAAAAGGATTCAAATCATATATAATGTGTTCTCTGATTACAATGGAATTAAATTAAAAATAAATAAGAAAAATATCCCTGGAAAATCTCCAACTATCTGGAAAATAAGTAAAATATTTTAATTCCTCTATCAACTTCTTCTTTGACCCATGGGTTTTTTATTTTGACTTGAATGAAAATAAACATTATTTTATCAAAATTTATGGAATGCCACTAAAGTCAGAATTTAGGAAGATATTTATAATACTAATCATCTTATGTAGAGAAGGAAGCTCTCAAGTTACTGACCTCAGCTTCTACTTTAATAATTAGAAAAAGAAGTTAAACCCACACTAAGCATAAAATAAAAAAATAGTAAATATTGAAATGGGAATTAGTTGCAAAGGAAACCAGAGAGAACAAATGAATGAATCATAGATTTTTATTTTATTTTTATTTTTTGCTATTTTCTGAGTAAAAATAATTAAGATCATTTTTTAGAATGAGAAAGACTTCTCCAAGATACACAGGTTCTTAGGTGATACAACTCTATTTTCCCAACACATGATTACTAAGCATTGCTCTTGCCCAGCTAAGTGTTAATGATAAACAAAGCACCAAGACAGATTGCCAGACCTCCCGGAGCTCACAGTACAACAGCTGGGGAAGGAAGAGTACCCAATTACTGGCCACCTGATGAGTCCAAGTCTTCATCATTCTCAGTTAAATGGCAGGAGAAAAAAACTGCCAATACTCAGCTGGGATTACTGGAGTTTGGGGATACTTGAAGGATATGTCAAAAAGAAAATAATACAGAAGTTCTGTTCAAAATAAAATGGGAAACCAGAGCTAAATAAAGCAGGGATCAGTGACTCACATTAGTCTTAGATTAGAAACAAGTAGTATTTATTTACTTAATGAATTTTATTACATTTATAGTTGTACACCAATCATCACAACCAAATTATAGCATTTGCATCCCAAACCCTCAGCGCATCCCCCTACCACCCAACCTGCCTCATTTGGAAACCGTAAGTTTTTCAGTCTGAGTCAGTATCTTTTCTTTGTGCAAAGAAGTTCTTTGTGTCCTTTTTTTAGATTACACACGTAAGTGATAGCACTTGATATTGGTTTCTTGCTGTCTGACTGACTTCACTTAGCATTATAATTTCTAGGTCCATCCATATTGCTAAAAATGCTGTTATTTCCTTCCTTTTAATGGCTGAGTAATATTCCATTGTGTATATGTACCACATCTTCTTGATCCACTCCTCTGTCCATAGACATTTAGGTTGTTTCCATGCCTTGGCTATTGTATATAGTGCTGCAATGAACATCGGAGTACATTTATCTTTTCAAGTCACGGCCTTCTCTGGATAGATGCCCAGGAGTGGGATTGCTGAATCAAATGGTAGTTCTATTTTTAGTTTTAGGGGAAATCTCCATACTGTTTTCCACAGTGGTTGCACCAATTTACATTCCCACCAACAGTGTACTAGGGTTCCCTTTTCTCTCCAACATTTATTGTTTGTAGACTTTTTGATGATGGGTCATTCTGGCTGGTGTAAGGTGGTACCCCATAGTGGTTTTGATTTCTGTTTCTCTAATAATGAGTGACGTTGAACATCTTTTCATGTGTTTTTTGGCCATCTGTATGTCTTTGGAGAACTGTCTGTTGAGATCTTCTGCCCATTTTTTGATGGGGTTGTTTGTTTTTTTGGTTTTGAGCTACAGAAGGTGTTTATAAATTTTGGAGATTAATCCCTTGTCAGTTGCTTCATTTGCAAATACTTTCTCTCATTCTGTGGGTAGAAACAAGCATTATTTATATCAATAAGCTCATGAAAATTTATATACTATAGAAAGCAAACTTACTGTGGTTGCTCATGTTACTGTTATGAATCCATGCCTTGTATGTAGTTCTAGCCTTTACACCTATGAAATCAAAGTCAGACACTTGTTGGCAGGTGGCTACTAAATAGTCATGAATTCCTCATTCAAATTAGCATAACTCAAAATCTCGTAAAGACCTTTTAATTAAAATTCCTTCTCCTTTGTCTTTTCCACTGTCATCATGGCTTTCACGTAAGTCTGCAGAATGACTTCCCCCTTCTTCAGTACCATGTAGAACTATAGCAGTAGGATATTTTTAAGAATAAAAAATATTTAAAGAGAAAAAGAAGATGTGTTATATATACACAGTGGAATACCACTCAGCCATAAAAAAGAACAAAATAATGCCAATTGCAGCAGCATGGATGGAACAAGAGACTCTCATACTAAGTGAAGTAAGTCAGAAAGAGACAAATACCATATGATATCACTTATATTTGGAATCTAATATACAGCACAAATGAACCATCCCACAGAAAAGCAATTCATGGACATTGAGAACAGACTGTGGTTGCGGAGAGGGAGGGAGTGGGATGGACTGGGAATGTGGGGTTAATAGATGTAAACTATTGCCATTGGAATGGATAAGCAATGAGATCCTGCTGTATAGCACTGGGAGCTATATTTAGTCATTTACTGTGGAGCATGATAATGTGCGAAAAAGGAATTTATATGTGTATGTGTGACTGGGTCACCTTTCTGTACAGTAGAAAATTGACAAAACACTATAAACCAGCTATAATGGGGAAATAATCATTAAATTAAAAAATTTTAACATGTATGTGAGCTCAATGAAAGTGTGTGTGAGCAAATGGAATTTCAGTTGATCTAAATGCTTTCAATTTAGAAAATCATACAACTAGATTATTTACTGTCTTAACATTTTCAAATATTATTCCAACATTGGCTTTCTCTTGACTACATTTTGTATGTTGTAACCTAAACCTACTATGGCTAAGTGTAAGCTGGATGTACAACTCTACAAACTCAAGATGCAAATGCTTACATTTATGAAAAATATTTCCAATTATTAACTCAAGCCCTCACCTCAGTAACCAAAATGTCTCTGACAATCTTCTTGGATGATTCCATGGTCCTGATTTTCTTTTAATATAAGACATGCTTATTTATTTTAACAAGTATTTTATTTAAAAGGTAACAATATGATTCAAAATGTTGATTTATATCAATTTTTCAAATGAGTGTTTGAAAGGTAAAGTTCCAATAAAGTGTTTCCCACTCTGGTTTATCACAGTCCTGATACATATATTTTTTATTTTATTTGGCCACGGCATATGAAGGTTCCCAGGCTAGGGGTCTAATCATAGCTACAGCTGTTGGCCTACGCCACAGCCACAGCAATGCCAGATCCAAGCCGCATCTGCAGCCTACACCACGGCTCAAGGCAATGCTGGATCCTTAACCCACTGATCGAGGCTAGGGGTCAAACCCGCAACCTCATAGTTGCTAGTTGGATTCATTTCCGCTGTGCCACAACAGGAACTACACAGTCCTGGTTTTTTAGGAAGCCCAAAGACTAAGGTGCACTCTCAGCCTGGGCTCAGCCTCCACGTCTGAGCTAAGATAACACAGATTGGTACCCAGCTGCAGCTGCTACCCAGTCATTCAATAGCCCTCCCTTATTATCTGTTCCAGGCCGGCAGTCTTCCATCCAAATCTTGGCACTAATGTCTCTATAAACACAAACCTACGTGCTCTGGGTGCTAATTTTGGCACAGGGCTCCGTCCTTGAACTCTAGTCCTTATGTGCTGTGATGGTGCAGGGTGGCCCTCTAGCAGCTTGGTTTCAGATGATTCCCTGTTAAGACATCGACTACTTGGGTCAAGAACATTTCCTTTTGAAGAGTTCCCTTGTGGCTCAGTGGGTCAAGGACCTGGCACTGTCACTGCAATAGCTCAGGTTGCTGCTTTGGCATGGGTTGAATGCTGGCCCATAAAATTCTGCACAGCACAGGGGTGGCCGAAAAAAAATTTTTTTTCCTTTTTAAAAATATCAATTATTAAGGATCTGATTACTTCCCCCTTACTTGCAAGATGAAGCTTCCCAATGACTCTCTGAGAGAAAACAAATGCAATGTCTCTGGGCAAAGTTGTATTCATCACTCAGGGGGATTCCAAGTGATGGAAATTTTTTTAGTATATTTCATTCTACCAAAAAAAAAGAAAATATTCTGTTAAAGAATCCTGCATCATGAAGAAATTGCACTCAACTGCATTGACTGGTGATGTAATAATTCATTCAAGGTCACTGTGAAATAAGCCAAGCAAAATAGATTTATTATGATTAATATAATGGAGCCACTATTCATTCATTACATGACATTAAATTATTAACTACATTAAAATAAAATCTTGTAATAAGCATAGACTATTATTGACATTAGATGCCTATTACTTGATTTCAGGTGCTAAATGGATAAATTATTCTATATTTTACATATTGACCTAGTATATATTCACTTTGACTACGCATATTGGATGATGTGATGTGTTTTTGAAAAAATTTTAGAGTGTTTATCACGTGCCATGCATTTGAGAAAGTTAAATAATTCTTGTTTAAGTATTTCAGTGTTAGGGATACAAGAGGGACAAAACAGACAAAAATTCATGCCCTTATGGAGCTTACATTACAGTCATTCATACTTTTGTTTGAATGATGTCCTTTTAAATTTTATTCTGTGATCTCTTATGCGACCATAACTCCCCATCCATCAGTGGTGAGATTCTATTCATTGCTATTGTTAGACTATGTTGTAATGTGTAAGTCATAAGCAGCTTTCCATGGATAGAATTTAAGAATGATATCTTAAATTTTAGAACATCAGTTACAGAGCAACAACACTGCTGTTCAAAAACACTCGTCTCCAGCTATTTCTTTATACCTTCTGATGTGGCTTCATATCTAAGAGGACAAAATAGCTTCATCTTTGTCTGAGGAATGCCAAGGGGATGGAAATATGAAAATGCCACCAGGTGGGTAACTGAAGGTGTCAAATACACAGTTAATACCATTTGTAACCACTGCAAAACATTCTCATTAAGGAATGATAAAAAAGTATTTTATAAATGTTTATATCTTTCATAGCAAGTAGCATTTAGCAATTTTTAAAAAAATGTTTGACAGATAAACATATTGGTGAATGAATGACGTGAAGGGAATCACAGGTTTCAAAAGTGCATATTCTGGTCCAAGCATCTCATGCTCACTTCTTTGGTCCATTGAGAAACAGTGAAATAATTCTTGTCTATAGGATGCTCAACCAGTTCCAATTTACTCCTTATGTTATTTGTTAGAGATCTGTCTTCAGTCTTCTGACTAAATATAAATGCAGAACACGGAATTTATTCTAACAAGTTCTCAAACACATTTTGCTAGAGCTGTGATTCTTACAGCAGCACTAAGATCCAAGAAAATAAAACACGAGTCTGTGGCCTTTCAATATTATTTGTTTCCAGAAGGATGACTATTTATATTTGAAAGGTTCTGTACTAGAGATCAATCAACGTATTCACATAATCTTCAGAAAGGATATCTGAGGTCAAAGTCAGATTGAAAATAGGAAAAGATTACTGGGTATTTGCTCCATGAGGGGCTTGTATATCTTTGATTAACTTTATAATGGCTGGACTGTTTTACAATTTCATTGGAGCAGAGTTTAAAGATTTCTGTCCCACAGAGATGCAAATATTTTCATTTTGGTATAACAGAGAAACCCCCAATTATAGTTTGTTGTAACCTGTTTTCTATCAAACTCAGCCATTAAGATGGCTTATTTTAAAATTCCTTTACTAATCTGCCTATAAATACTTAGCTTCTCTTTAGACTGGTTTTACCCTCTTACTGGCTCATTAATATAAGGAATTTAATACAATCTTGGATATACTCTCATGTTATATTTGTATGAAAGTCATTTTTTCAATCTTTTGAAAAATTTTATTTTAACAGACTCTTTTTATTTACTACCTTTTATTTTAGTGTATCTTGCAATCCTTTTTAAAGTGGCTCTAAAAGTACAGGATGGCATCATTGAATGAATTATGTCCTTTCTCTGACTACTTATGTAATCCTGAGAAACTTGTAAACACCTAAGCCAGAAATGGTGAGATTGTACTAGTTTGTATATATGTGTGAAGTCTAAAGAATGGGTACAATTTGAGACCAGTTGCAGAGAACAAACACAACCATTTATTGGATGTTAAAGCTTCACTTTATCAGCACATATACTGAAACTGTAGCAACTCAAGATATATTGGTATGAGCCCCACATAAATAATTTTATGAATCAGTCCGTATTTTTTGGCCACACCACAGCATGTAGAAATTCCTGGGCTAGGGATCGAACCTGTACCACAGCTGTGACCCGAGCCATAGCAGATCCTTAACCCACTGAGCCACCAGGGAACTCCATATTAGTCCGTATTTTTATGCTACCTTCTTCACAAACCTTATCCTGATTCCTCCAGCTTGAAATAGTATCTCCCACCATCAAAACAACAAGTCTACTTTATGTATTTCCCTTACATTTTATATTAGATTTTGTGTGTGTTTACCCTCATCTACTCAGTTACAAATAGGAGGCAGTGGGACCATGTGGTTTTACCAAGATTGCACTTCTCTGAGAGGGGAACTTGGGATATGTACTATTTTCCATCTCTCCATATAAATTAATATAAGCACTGGGAGGATATAAACTGATATGAGCAGTGGCTAGACTTCGGGATATAATGAATATAAGTTGCTTTCATAATCATTAGAAAAAAAGTTTTGAGCTGGCTTAAAATAAAAACAAATAAAACTTCAAAGCCCTCCCTTATTACACAGGGTAAAGTCTGAACTTCTTGGATGTTCTATAATGTCCTTCACAATCTGCCTCCAACCTATATGTCCAGACCGAGTTCTCATCATCTTTTCCCATAAATTCTATTCCATAGCTATGCTGGAATTTTGTGGTTTCCTGAGCATGTCATACATACCTTTGTGTCATTAATAATATTGTTCTCTTGGCCTAAAAAAATACTCATCACCCTCACTTGACAAAATAAATCTACATGAAAGTCAAAGCCAAACAAAAACATCTTCTTTGTGAAGCTATTTTCTATTTCCAACTTCGAAAACACAGCATAGACTTAAAGGTTGATTGCATATTTCTTTTCAACCATATAGCCTCTCCAGAGTAAGGAATATTTTACTCCTTCATACCCTCTGTAATTAAAGTAATAAACAATGATGATGATGGTGAAGAAGAATGAATGAATGAGTGGCTGAATACAAAACATGCCATATGTTTTCCACTAAGGATTGGCTACCTACTTAAAGTTTCTTACAGCCTGTTTATATAATAATCTTCTGTCCATTTCTCATCTCCAACTTCTTATTTAGGTAGACATTCTGCAGTGTCCATGGTCACATACTTTCTTCATAGTTTCACCTGTTTGATAATTCACAAATTTTCTATCAAATCATTCTGTCCTTTAGTTAGTACTCTGGTTCCCTTATGAGAATTCTGTTTCTCTGAAGTCTTATACCATCTCCCACTTCTCCCTGTCCAACAGCATCCTTCCTCCATAGACTTCCTCTCCCAGACACCATTTGCCTGACCATGGAGTGCACAGCATCCTGGAAGTAAGAGCTCTTCAGGTCTCGGTTCCAGTCAAGTACATTCCTCCCACCCAACTTCTCAGTAGCACATGTGTATCCGTGAAGCTTCCTTCTGTGTGCGATCCATGGTTCTCAGTGGCCAGGAGAGATACAGGGAATATATGATGGTATTTTTAAGGATTGACAGCAATATCTGTTAACTCACTACATACCAAACTCAGTCCCGACTGTGATGCATCTATGTTTTTCCCTTCTCCTGGGAAAGATGTGGTCCATAGTAACTATTAGAAAAGTTTTATGAGAGGAGGTGCAGAGATATACAGTACTTGGAAAAGGAGGGAATGAGTCTTTAGGGAAAAAAAGGTGGGGGGAGAATCAGAACTGATGTGGCCAGTCATCAGCCACAGAAAGGTTGAGATCAGGTCTACAGGTCTACTTCCTTAACTGCATCACAATTAGAGCATATTCAAGCTGAGTTACAAATATTATTAGGGTGAAAGGTGAGTATACAGAGAAAAATAACAAGCACACTTAAGCCCAGCTTTCTCAAATGTTAACAATAAAAAACAGAATAATAAATTATCTGCTTCTTCTAGGAGCTTTTATTTTTACAACTAGCAATGGTATGATTTTCATTGCATGAATAAGTGAACTGACCTTTACAAAGTGTGGTTCTCCAGGCCAAGGTCATGCAGAGATGGAAAAGCAGAGTGATGCTGCAGACCCAGGTGCATTTCCACTCTTCTTCTTTCACTCTGTGTTTTCTACAGTACTAGCTAAATGCACGCTAAGACTGACACTGCCCCAAACATTCAGATATCTATGACTTCATTCTGGATCATAGACACACAGGAAAAGGAAGTGGAACTTGTATATTTAGACTGTGCTGCTTCTAAAGCTGCCTCAAACATTTTTTTATGAATGGCTAATTAGTCCAAATTAACCGACTAGTAACATGAGAAATATTGAAGTCAGATGACCAATAGTCAAGGCCATAAACATATAGACTTCTCTATTTCCAGAGCTGACTTAATATTTCATATGCATATGCACTGATGAATTTCCTTAGCTTACCTGAAAGTGTTGCAAAGCTGATTGTCAACAGTTCTTTTCATACTCATAGCTAATGGTTATTGAATTTTCCCCTGGGCCAGGGACTGTATTCAGCACTTACATGGATTATCTCATTTAGTGCTCACAAAATATTTATGAGTTGGGTAATATGATTACCTCTACTTTATTTATTGTATAAAGTGAATTCAGAGACTAGGTAACTTGTCTAAGACTTTACAGGTAAAGCTGTATTGATACACAGCACCACTGGGTTAATCATACACTTAAAATTTCAGACATGAAGAAATCATCTCACTTGAAATGTCATTTATAAAACAAATATATTGAAATACCCATTCTATGAGCAGAAGTAGATTATAATGAACAGTTCAGAAAAAATTATATGCTTAGAAGGTTGCTTTTGGTGGAATTTTTTTATTGTATACTACAGAAGCCAGAGTTGTAGAATCCCCTAGCTATTTAATTTAAAGCATTTTTTTCATAAAACCAAATCATGCACATGAAAATACTATAACTTACAAACACTGTGTAGATACTGGTCAATAAGAGTGTATAGTCTCAGCATGACTGGGCCATTTTTACAGATCCCACCAGAGACAATGGTTGTATCCATGGCAACAGGTACTACAAATGCTTTGCAGTGCTATAAACTCTCCTGGCTTAAAGACTGCATTCATCCAGGTAGAAAAAAAAAATTAGTCATCTTATTAAAACAAATAAAACTCTACTCTGATATGAAAGTGGTTCATATCAATATGAAATTGGTTCATATCTTAAGGTTTGCTTGGAGTTTGTCTTATATATTTATTTTTAATGTATGTATTTTTGTATGTATGTGTTTTTAGAATTTTTGAGTAGAAGTGGTTTTTGTTTATACTAAAATTCACCGCATCCTATCTTAAATTTTGTTTGGTTAATTTCAGATATGCATGATTGTGTTTGACTTTTAAACTATGAATGTGGACTCAGTTTCTGACATCAATTATTTTTGCTGGTTCTTGTGTAGATTAAAAGTACACCACTAAAAAGTAATTTAAGTGCTATTGCCAATTAGCCTTAGTACTCACTTATAAACCCCAAATTAGAATATTTTCTTCAATTTTAATAGTCTTGTTTTGAAAACGGCATTTCTCAAATGATATTATTTCATTACTGAAAGTGTTCTACATCGTGATGCCAGTAACCCAGGCTCGTTTCTCCTTTTTGTTTTTCAGATGCTGTCCACCTGTGAGCAAACAGGGGCACATAAGGCCATCAGGGTCCTGGTTCCTCCCCCTCACCTTTTCAGAGAAAAATCTCATCAGCAGTGTTTTTCTTGAGATTCCTATGTCAAAGACCTACCTGAAACACCTCCAGATAGTCTCGTATTCCAGTGCTAACTGCCGCCTGCTCTTCCTCTAGCCATTATATTTTCTTTCTAAAGGTCTGGATGGGAAGGAGGGTTGCAGAACATTGGGGAGAGAGAAAGAGAAAATCTTGTCTTTACATCTATGTGGTTAATTTTTCTATGCAGGAGCAAAACAGCACTTAAATTTTTTTGTCTGTGAAACCCTGGCTTGTGCAAATTTCTAACTAGCTTCCTGCTCATTGTATGTCTTAGTTTCTTGTGATAGGAAACTACCTGGTAGCACTTTGAGGATGGTGTTTTGAATGAGAATTTCAGAGGAAGAAATGAAGAAAGGGAGGGAAGAAGGAGGGAGAAAGTTTTCTCCATCCTCAGGTAGCCTAATGAAAGGTGAAAACTGGAGCAATTCTACTCCTTTACTGCACTTGCCCCACAGCAAACTCATCCCCGCCTTAGGTCAGTGCCCCCAGTTGCCTTGTGACCCCTGGGGACTGGAGGCCACCAGGGAACATGAGGCAGCAACTCCAGGGGGCCAGCAATTAAGGGAAAATTCTCGACCTGACAAAGATCTTCTTTTCTACCAACTTTCTTTTTTTCTATCAATTTGCAAAGATTCCTCTTGTGTTTGATGAGGGCTGATTTTCTTGTTAAGATGGCTTGATGGATAGGAAACTTGTGAATTAGAAAGAGCTGTATTAGTTAATGAGTTATAGGTTAAACAAAAAGGCGGGAGCAAACTGGGCACTGAAATAAAGCTTTTGGGGGCAGGGGGATGATCCAGACACAGAGGCACAGGGGGAGGGGGTACAGCGAGGAAGGGCAGGGACCGTCCTGGAATAGAAGGCACTGCTCAGAATCCTCATTTGCACGGAGGACTGACTGACAGGTGGGGCAGGGAGTCCAGGTTCCAGCTCACAGTCCCCAGGTCAACACTCCCCCCATGTGCCAGTGCCCAGAGGAGTGGGCAGTGCTGCCCCCACGAGGCCAGTGAGAAGCAATTCCTGTGAGTTTGAGGAGAGCCTGACTGCTTAGCGCTTTTCTACCTTCTAGGCGTCTGGTGTCTTCCCAGACTCTTATTCAGCTCGACATCTTACTCTGTACAAAAACCTTGCAAGTTATACCCACTGTCCACATTTAATGTAGAAGAAACTGATGAGGCTCCAGAGAAGTTCAGCGCAAGATTGAGCCGAAGGTGGACGTTTCACCCACACTGTGCTGTCGAAAAGCTGGGGGGAGGGGCGCTCAGATGCTTTCTTATCAGGAAAACAAATTCCATGAACTTATTTATTCACCTTATTCTATTCTTTTTTTTTTTTTTATTATTTTCCCACTGTACAGCAAGGGGGTCAGGTCATCCTTAGATGTATACATTGCAGTTACAGTTTTTTCCCCCACCCTTTCTTCTGTTGCAACATGAGTATCTAGACATAGTTCTCAATGCTATTCAGCAGGATCTCCTTATAAATCTATTCTAAGTTGTGTCTGATAAGCCCAAGCTCCCGATCCCTCCCAATCCCTCCCTCTCCCATCAGGCAACCACAAGTCTCTTCTCCAAGTCCATGATTTTCTTTACTGAGGAGATGTTCATTTGTGCTGGATATTAGATTCCAGTTATAAGTGATATCATATGGTATTTGTCTTTGTCTTTCTGGCTCATTTCACTCAGGATGAGATTCTCTAGTTCCATCCATGTTGCTGCAAATGGCATTATGTCATCCTTTTGTATGGCTGAGTAGTATTCCATTGTGTATATATACCACCTCTTCTGAATCCAATCCTCTGTCGATGGACATTTGGATTGTTTCCATGTCCTGGCTATTGTGAATAGGGCTGCAATGAACATGCGGGTGCATGTGTCTCTTTTAAGTAGAGCTTTGTCCGGATAGATGCCCAAGAGTGGGATTGCGGGGTCATATGGAAGTTCTATGTATAGATTTCTAAGGTATCTCCAAACTGTTCTCCATAGTGGCTGTACCAGTTTACATTCCCACCAGCAGTGCAGGAGGGTTCCCTTTTCTCCACAGCCCCTCCAGCACTTGTTATTTGTGGATTTATTAATGATGGCCATTCTGACTGGTGTGAGGTGGTATCTCATGGTAGTTTTGATTTGCATTTCTCTTATAATCAGCGATGTTGAGCATTTTTTCATGTGTTTGTTGGCCATCTGTATATCTTCCTTGGAGAAATGTCTATTCAGGTCTTTTGCCCATTTTTCCATTGATTGATTGGCTTTTTTGCTGTTGAGTTGTATAAGTTGCTTGTATATTCTAGAGATTAAGCCCTTGTCAGTTGCATCATTTGAAACTATTTTCTCCCATTCTGTAAGTTGTCTTTTTATTTTCTTTTTGGTTTCCTTTGCTGTGCAAAAGCTTTTCAGTTTGATGAGGTCCCATGGGTTTATTTTTGCTCTAATTTCTATTGCTTTGGGAGACTGACCTGAGAAAATATTCATGATGTTGATGTCAGAGAGTGTTTTGCCTATGTTTTCTTCTAGGAGTTTGATGGTGTCCTGTCGTATATTTAAGTCTTTCAGCCATTTGGAGTTTATTTTTGTGCATGGTGTGAGGGTGTGTTCTAGTTTCATTGCTTTGCATGCAGCTGTCCAGGTTTCTCAGCAATGCTTGCTGAATAGACTTTCCTTTTCCCATTTGATGTTCCTGCCTCCCTTGTCAAAGATGAATTGACCATAGGTGTCAGGGTTTATTTCCGGATTCTCTATTCTGTTCCATTGGTCTGTCTGTCTGTTTTGATACCAGTACCACACTGTTTTGATGACTGTGGCTTTGTAGTATTTCTTGAAGTCTGGGAGAGTTATGCCTCCTGCTTGGTTTTTGTTTCTCAGGATTGCTTTGGCGATTCTGGGTCTTTTGTTGTTCCATATAAATGTTTGGATTGTTTGTTCTAGTTCTGTGAACAATGTCATGGGTAATTTGATAGGGATTGCATTGAATCTGTAGATTGCTTTGGGTAGGATGGCCATTTTCACAATATTGATTTTTCCAATCCAGGAACATGGAATATCTTTCCATTTCTTTACATCTTCTTTGATTTCTTTGATTAAAGTTTTATAGTTCTTGGCATATAGGTCCTTTACCTCTTGGTCAGGTGTATTCCGAGGTATTTGATTTTGTGAGGTACAATTTTAAAAGGTATCGTATTTTTGTATTCCTTTTCTAATGTTTCATTGCTGGTATACAGAAATGCAACTGACTTCTGAATGTTAATCTTATATCCTGCCACTTTGCTGAATTTATTAATCAGTTCAAGGAGTTTTGGGGTTGAGTCCTTAGGGTTTTCTAGGTATAGTATCATATCATCTGCATACAGTGACAGTTTGATCTCTTCTCTTCCTATATGGATGCCTTTGATTTCTTTTGTTTGTCTAATTGCTGTGGCTAAGACTTCCAAAACTATGTTGAAGAGCAGTGGTGAGAGTGGGCATCCCTGTCTTGTTCCAGATTTGAGTGAGAAGGCTTTCAGTTTTTCCCCATTGAGGATTATATTTGCTGTGGGTTTCTCATAAATGGCTTTGATTATGTTCAGGAATGTTCCCTCTATACCCACTTTGGCGAGGGTCTTGATCATGAATGGATGTTGAACTTTGTCAAATGCTTTTTCTGCGTCTATTGAGATGATCATATGATTTTTGACCTTTTTTTTGTTAATGTGGTGTATGATGCTGATTGATTTGCGTATGTTGAACCATCCTTGTGAACCTGGGATGAACCCAACCTGGTCATGGTGTATAATTTTTTTGGTATGTTGTTGGATTCAGTTGGCTAAGATTTTGTTGAGGATTTTTGCATCTATATTCATCAATGATATTGGCTGATAGTTTTCTTTTTTGGTGGTATCTCTGTCTGGTTTTGGAATGAGGGTGATGGTGGCCTCATAGAATGTCTTTGGGAGTATTCCTTCTTCTTCAACCTTTTGAAAGAGTTTAAGGAGGGTGGGCACCAATTCCTCTTTATATGTTTGATAAAATTCACCTGTGAAGCCATCTGGTCCTGGACTTTTATTTGTGGGGAGTGATTTTATGACCTCTTCAATTTCATTTCTAGTGATCGGTCTGTTCAGTTGGTCTGTTTCTGCTTGATTCCGTTTTGGCAAGCTGTAAGATTCTAGAAAATTGTCCATTTCTTCCAGATTGTCAAACTTGTTGCCATACAGTTGCTCATAGTATTCTCTTATGGTTTTTTGTATTTCTGCTGTATCCGTTGTGATTTCTCCTTTTTCATTTATAATTTTGGTGATTTGGGTTCTTTCTCTCCTCTTTTTAGTGAGTCTGGCCAGGGGTTTGTCAATTTTGTTCACCTTTTCAAAGAACCAGCTCTTGGTTTTATTAATTTTCTCTATTGTTTTTTGAGTCTCTATTTTATTGATTTCTTCTTTGATCTTTATAATTTCCTTCCTTCTGCTGACTTTAGGACTTTTTTGTTCTTCTTTTTCTAATTCGTTTAGGTGGAGGGTTAAGTTGTCAATTTGGGATCTTTCTTCTTTTTTGAGAAAGGCCTGGATTGGTATAAATTTCCCTCTGAGCACTGCTTTCGCAGCATCCCATAGATTTTGAGAGGTTGCGTCTTCATTATCATTTGTTTCAAGGTAGTTTTTAATTTCCTTCTTGATTTCCTCATTGACCCATTGGTTTTTTAGTAGCATGTTGTTTAGTCTCCATGGAGTAGGTTTTTTCTCTTTGCTTTTCCCATGGTTGATTTCTAATTTCATGGCATTGTGGTCAGAGAAGATACTTGAGATAATTTCTACGCTCCTAAATTTATTGAGATTCGCTTTGTGTCCCAATATGTGGTCGATTCTTGAGAATGTTCCATGAGCATTTGAGAAGAATGTGTATTCTGCTTTTTTTGGATGTAGTGTCCTGAAGATATCAATGAAGTCTAACTTTTCTCTTGTTTCCTTTAGGATCTCTGTTGCTTTATTGGTTTTCTGTCTAGAGGATCTGTCCATTGATGTGAGGGGGGTATTTAGGTCTCCTACTATGATTGTATTCTCATCAATATCTCCCTTTATGTCTGTTAATATTTGTTGTGTGTATCTGGGTGCTCCTGTATTTGGGGCATATATGTTGACAATAGTAACATCCTCTCCTTGGATGGATCCCTTAATCATTAAATAGTGTCCTTCTTTGTCTTTCTTTATGCCTTTTGTTTTAAAGTCTATTTTGTCTGATATGAGCGTTGCGACTCCTGCTTTTCTGTCATGTCTATTGGCGTGAAATACTTTTCCCCACCCTTTCACTTTCAATCTATATGTATCTTTTGTCCTAAGGTGAGTTTCTTGTAGGCAGCATATTGAAGGTTTTTGCCTTTTTATCCACTCAGTCACTCTGTGTCTTTTGATTGGGGCATTCAGTCCATTGACATTTAAGGTGATAATTGATAGATGATTGTTTATTGCCATTTGAACGTCGTGTTCCAGTTGATTCTATGGTTCTCCATTCTTCCTTTCTTTTTTTTTTTCTTTTTTTTTGGTTGGATGGTCTCCTGTTATTATCTGCTTGAGTGGTTTTTTTTTTTTTTTCATTTTTTGCAGATGCAATATTTGGTTTTGGCTTGTGATTGCCCTGTTTTTTAGGTATGCTAACCCCTTCCCATAAATGTGTGTTTTAGCCTGATGGTCCTGTAAGTTCAAACACTTCATTACTATATTAAAATTAAGAAGAGAGACATACATATAAACAAAAAGGATTATTTACCTCCTGACATCCCTTGCCCACATTTTATGGTTTTGATGACTCTTTTTTATTTTTTTCTTTTTAATTTTATTTTGTTTGAAGCATGTTCATGATTAAATCTGTATGCTGGCTTATTTGAGTGACTTCTCTCTGATTGCAGTTTCCTCAGTCCTAGTTCTTCCTCTTCTTCTTTTTTTTTTTTTTCTTTTCTTTTTTCTTCTCTTTCCTTCCTTTCTTTTTGGTTTAGAGAAGCCCTTTCAATATTTCCTTTAACCTGGGTTTTGTGTTGCTGTATTCTTTAAGTTTTTGTTTTTTGGGAAAAATTTTTATTTCCCCTTCTATTTTAAACGATATTCTTGCTGGATAGAGTATTCTAGGTTGCATATTTTTTCCTTTGAGCCCTTTAAATATCTCTTGCCATTCCCTCCTGGCCTGTAGTGTTTCTGTAGAGAAATCAGCTGATATTCTTATGGGGGTTCCCTTGTAGGTAACATTCTGTTTTTCTCTTGCTGCCTTTAGGATCCTCTCTTTATCACTAACTTTTGCCATTTTTCTTATGATGTGTCTTGGTGTGGGTCTATTTGGGTTCAGTTTGTTTGGGGCCCTCTGTGCTTCTTGTATCTTGAATCCAGTATCCTTTAGATTTGGGAAGTTTCCAGCAATAATTTCTTCAAATATATTTTCCATTCCCTTATCTTTTTCTACTCCTTCTGGAATTCCTATTATGCGTAGATTGGCCCGCTTTATATTATCCCATAGGTCTCTTATATTGCTTTCCAGTTTTTTGATTCGGTTTTCTGTCTGTTGACCAGATTGAGTGATTTCCATTATTCTATCTTCCATATCACTGATTCGTTCTTCTGCATTATTCATTCTGGTTTTTACTGCCCCTAGTTCAGTTTGCATCTCTGCAAATGAATGTTCTAGTTTTTCTTGGCTCCTCCTTATATTTTCTAGTTCCTTTCTGAGGGTATCTGCATTACTGTTCATATCTTCTCTTAATTCCTTCAGTATTTTCACTATTTCTCTTTTGAACTCCAGGTCTGTCTGACTGCAGAGATCTGTTTCATTGTTGACTGTTTTAGGTGAGTTCTCCTGTTGGTTTGACTGGGAGTGGTTTCTCAGCTTCTTCATCTTGCTTGTTGTTTTCTTTCTCCTGAGGGAGTTGTACTCTCCGTGATCGGGCAGTGTTTGCCTTGTCACTGCCGTGGAATATTTCCTGAGGGCTGGCGTTGTTGGTCAATCTTTTTTGAGGCAGTGTGGCTTTTCTGGAGTGTTGATGGGGCTAACAGTGTTTCTTTGAAGCAAAGGAGGACTTCCTGAGGGCAGACAGGACTGAGAGGTCCACACCGCGATGGTAGCAGATTTCACTTGGCCATGCAGAGCTTGCTCTGGTGTTTTTAGGCTGTGGGGTTCTTGCAGGGGGTTGGCGGTGTTGGGCAGCTGCTTTTTAGGGGTGCATCACCCCCTGGGGGCTGGAGCAGCTATCTGGGGCACTGAGAACCTGAGAGGCTCTTCCCTAGGGCAGCCCAACTCAGAAGGACAGCCTGAGAATGTAGGCGGATCTTTTCACAGTCTGGCTGAGCTTGTTGCAGCTTTTCTGGGCTGCAGGGGGTCCTGCCTGGAGCTGGCAGTCCTATGCAGCTGGTCCACTAGAGCATCCCCTAGGGGCTTGGGCGGGTAGCAGGGCCCTTGGAGACCCAAGAGGCTCCTCCCCGGGGCAGCGTGACTCAGAAAAACCGTCCGAGAATTAGGCCGATCTATTCACAGCCTGGCTAAGCTTGTTCTAGCTTTTCTAGGCTGCAGGCCTTTTCTCGGGGGCTGGTGGTGTTTGGTGCTGCTCTGCGGAAGTGTGGCCCCACCAAAGGGCAAACAGGCCTGTGCAGGGACAGCCCCTGCGGTGGTAGGCTTCAGGCAATTGTTGAGGCCAGCCCTCCTGGATGGCAGGCAGCCCCAGGTCCGTGAGAGCGTAGGGCGTGGCGGGGGTGGGGGGAGGGGATGCACTGGGAAGCAGAGTTTTCAGCTAGCTAGCGGGCCTGTAAGCTTGCTGTGGCGTGGGGGCTATTCTATGGGGACCCACCCCTTCTTCTCTCCCCTCCCCAGCACTGGCGCAGACCAGGCTCTTCTCCCAGGTTCCCTCTGATGTGGCTTTCCCCTTCCCCACTCCTGGAGTATTGCTCCCTTCCTCTGCGACAGCTTTGTTTTCTAGTCTCCCAGGCAGTCTCTGCCCCGTCAACTGGTTTCTAGACCTCCCAAGCAGTTTCCGCTCTGCCCCGCCCCCCTAGCCCGGGGACTAATCTCTGGAGCGGAGGTCTCGGTGCCCAGCCCCCACCCAGGCGGCGCCCCCTGGCCCTTTCTCGGGGACTAACCTTCGGAGGCGAGGTCTCGGTGCCCAGCCCCCCTCCCAGGCGTCCCCTGGCCCTTTCTCAGGAATTAACCTTCGGCAGCGAGGTCTCGGTGCCCAGCCCCCCCCCCCAGGCGTCCCCCGGCTCCCTCTCGGGGACTAACCTTCGGCGGCGAGGTCTCGGTGCCCAGCCCCCACCCTGCGTCCCCCGGCCCCCTCTCGGGGACTAACCTTCGGAGGCGAGGTCTCGGTGCCCAGCCCCCACCCAGGCGTCTCAATTTTTGGTGACTCTGCCCGTAGTTCAGATGGTCCGTTGGGTTCTTGATCGGCTTTTCCGTACTCCAACTTACTGCTACACTCTTCTCTGCATCTGGAGATTCCTCCGGTTCGTTTGATCTTTCGCCCGGTAGGTGACTTTCCAGGGTGCGGGATCCCTTTCTCCTCCGCAGTTCCCTTTCGGGAGCCCCATCTCGCTCGGATTCACCTTCTCTCACTCTCCTCTTTTCTCCTGTTCTGCCCAATAATGTCACGAATTTCTTGCCATTATTGGAGTTTAGGTTCCTCTGCCAGCGATTGGTTGCTGTTCTGTGCGAGTCATTTATTCTGTAGATGTGCTTTTTTTGTTGTGTTTGTGGGAGAGGGCGAGCGTGTCTTCCTACTCCTCCGCCATCTTGTCCTCTCTCCACCTTATTCTATTCTTTAAAACACATGTACAACCGCCCTTTCTTAACAAACTGGCCAACCCCCTACATACATTACTTTTTTCACCGTGGTTGTTGATATGACTGTAGGTAGACCACAGAAGATGCTGAAAGGTGAAAATTTATGCCAGATACAAGTTAATACTAAATGCTAGATAGAAGGTAGATACAATATTTGCTTAAATACAATCATATATGCTATCCTGAGATAATAGTGATTTATATTCAAAGATGTGTGAATGGGAGTTCCCATTGTGGCTCAGCGGTAATGAACCTGACTAGCATTGATGAGGACATGGATTCCATGCCTGGCCTCGTTCAGTGGGTTAAGAATCCCATGTGGCTGTGAGCCGTGGTGTAGGTTGCAGACAAAGCTCTAATCCTGTGTAGTTGTGACTGTGACGTAGGCCAGCAGCTGCAGCTCTGATTTGACCCCTAGCCTGGGAACTTCCATATGCCTCGGGGGCAGGAAAAAAAAGAGAAAAGGAAGGAAGGAAAGAAGTGTGTAACTGTGTACATACACATGCATTCATGAGCATTCATGTCATAAATGAAACTGAAGCACAAACATGGTCATGACTAGATCTGATTTTTAAGAAAAAAAGTTTAACTGTATCCATAGTGTTCAAAATGATCATCCTGTTGTACACTTAAAATATTTTAGTTTTATCAATTTTACCATAATAAGCTGAAAAATGTAGTAGAATGAAATGATGATATAAATTACGAAGAAAACGTGCATTAGGAAAATAAAAAAAGAACAGCCAAGAAATGCCAAAGACTTAAACTTTATACTAGGCTATTATTGGCCTGTTAATTTCAGCAATAGATTTATGAGCTATGAGAGTCAACAATGAAATGATGTCTTTCTTATTTTGTGCACTCTTCCCCCACCTTTTCCCCTACCAAGTGACTGACAAAAAGGCACATAACAAATGCTTAATGCATACCTGATGGACTGATGTGAACTCAGATCTACCCATCAGACCTCCACTGGCTTAACTTTAAACACACGCTCAGAGATGAAGGATGGCTGTCAGGTAGAAGAGAATTGGCATTAGCCAGCGCTTTTTCAGTATAGTCAAGGATGCTTAGGAAGTATGGAAGTTCTAGAACAGCTGAAATATCAGGGAATATAGAATATTCATATGTAAATATATATATTTGCAGAAGGCAATAGAACAAGAAGACTTTATGTCATGTAAATTAGTCTGAAGAGTAAGATTAATGCTAGAAGGAAGACTTGAATAGCATTTTTACCTTTTTTGAAACAAACTTTGATAGAAACAGAAATGTACTTTTTCCTGAGAGTATTTTTTCTAAAGCTGAAAAGTGGTTGTAGATTCTATGTTTTGTCACGGTCCCTTGCAAATGCAGAGCTGTTAAGTGGGCAAATTCTTAGTGGCCTCAGGGGACTCTCAAACCTGGGCCCTAATCCTCCATCTTCAGCTGGCATTAGCTTTCATCCAAGCCTTTATTTTGGGTGGGATGGTTCTCTAGCTGCTGTGGAGAAAAAAGAAACATGTACACACAAAGAAGGTCAGCAGAGGTTGTTGCCTGGCTTACTGTCCTCTGGTGTTTTCTTAATCCACTAGTGTCTGGTACTTTTCCTTTCAACAGAAAAAAAGTCAGCAGGGAAAAAAACCAACAAGCTCTCTTTCTTTTTATAGTGTTTGAGATTTTGAAGTAACCAGTGGCTGGAAAGCAAGCAAGCACTGTCTTCCTTAAGTGGAGATTTTAGGGACCCTGAGGGTCTAAAAGGGTGCAAACATTTCTTGACCTGTGGCCCCACAGAGCAGCTCATCTCTCCAATATAACACATTTCTGCAACCACAGGGAATGTATTGGGCTTCTCTTATTTATGTGCAAGTGACAATTTCTTTCTGAGTGCAGACAGTGTGGATGCTTAAGATGAAGAAATGTGTTGCTACAATTTTCACAAATGAAGGAGCAGCAAGACAAGTAAGGGACCCCCCCCAGTTCTTGTGACCAATCCTATAGCAGGTGACATGTCTGCTCTTAAGAGGATCTGGCAGTTGGGAGGTGGCTGTTGGTGGGAAGAAAAGGATAAATAAGGTGAATTTGTGTGTGTGTGTGTGTATCTTTTAGGGCCACTCCCACTGCATATGGAACGTCCCAGGGTAGGGGTTGAATCGGAGCTGCAGCTGCCAGCCTACACTACAGTCCACCGCAACGCCAGATCCTTAACCCACTGAGAAAGGTCAGGGATTGAACCTTCATCCTCATGGATGCTAGTCAGATTCCTTACTGCTGAGCCATGACAGGAACTCCTGATAAGGTGAATTTTATAATTCCCATCTTGCAGAATTTTCCTCAGCCCAGTGAAAAAACTAGTGACACCAATTCCTTGCCAAATGTGGTAGGCAACTTGGAACAATGAGATAAAGCAGGGCATCCACTGATTCCTGGATTATGTCACTGTCATGAGGCCAAGTCCTCAGCTCCACATCTCCTGGGGGCTGGGAGGGCAGAGGTCTCTGAGACAGGTGCTAGATATTAGGCTGGAGAGGAACATCTAATGATGAGTTATTATCACTAGTCTGCCACAGACAAGCACAGTTATGAACTGAGTGCATGGTAGACATGCAAAATTTTATCCCTGCCTCCCCCGCAGGCCTCACGCAATTATCATCTGCATTAGTTTTTATGGATGCACCCAGGGCACGTGGATGTTCCCAGGCCAAGGACTGAATCTGAGCTGTAGCTGCAACACCACCAGATCCTTTAACCCACTGCTCTGGGCCAGGGATCGAACCCATACCTCTGCAGTGACCCCAGCCACTGCAGTAGAATTCTTAACCCATTGCATCACAGTGGGAAATCCCATAATCTGCATCATTTTTTTTTTTTGTCTTTTTCTCTTTTTAGGACCACACCCACGGCACATGGAGCTTCCTGGGCTAGGGGTTTAATTGGAGCTGTAGCTGCCAGCCTACACCACAGCCATGCCAGCTCCGAGCTGCATCTGTGACCTACACCACAGCTCATGGCAACTCCGGATCCTTAACCCACTGAGTGAGGCCAGGGATGGAACCTGCAACCTCACGGCTCCTAGTTGAATTTGTTTCCACTGCACCATGACAGGAAGTCCCATAATCTGCATTTTTAACAAACATAATTTTCATTTGATTTGCCTGTGCAATGAAGTTTGAGATGCATTAATTTATGATATTCAAAGAACCAGGAGAAGCATATAACAGGTTTGAGAGCATTACCTGTAGAGAGAGGAGATCCAGCAGGCAGAATACAGCGAGGGAAGAGGTGAAACAATAATTCTGGAAGCCGGGCAACCACTCTGCACAGGCACATTGCCCCATGGCAGCAGGACTCCTGCACCCTAAGGGGCTCAGGATTGGTGATGGGGATTCAAGGGGAACGGAGGCTCATAAGAGCAGAATCCAGTCTCATTCCCTCAGTAGGTAGTCGAGTTCTTGGCATAAGGATTGCGTTCTCAAGAAGGCTGGACATCAAGTCAAGGTTCCATTACTAAGCATCAGGACACCAGTTAGAGGAAATGCAGGTTTTCAGTAATCAAATGCAGACTTGACTTTTTGAGCTTGAGAGGATTTTGAATTTGAGAATCTTGAAACTCAAGAGTCAATTCCAGCACCTCAAAGGGCACGTCTTTGTCATACCTGACCAGCTTGAAGCAAGGCTTCCTTCCTCCCTCTGGTCATCAAAAGGTGTTGCTCCACTTCTTCCTCTAGTTAGGGTTGCTATTCCAATCATAAGGCTGGGGCCATGGGGAGGGCTCATGGGAGCTATAGAAGAAAAGGGAAGGAGAAGCAAGGAGGACAGGAGAAAATAAAATTCTAGGTTTTTATAAGGTAAGCATCACCATGTGTTTAGACTCATTCCCTCCATAGGTATTTTACTAAGAATTTATGCTACATAGTTTTAGAAAAGTATTATGAGAAAAATTTGCTAGCGATTGCTGGAAACTCAGCAAAGATGATATTCTTAACTCTGGACACAAAATAGAAACACCTAGGGAGTTTTTTAAACAGCAAAGTCCCACCCACTGAGGTAAGTACAAAGTACAGAGTTGACAGCTACTATCTTGTGAGATCCTTGGCTCCCTTGAGCAGAATAGTTTGTTGAGCATAAAAAACATTGTTAAAAAGTATCTATCTATACAGGAGTTCCCATTCCTGGCTCAGCAGAAACGAATGTGACCAGCATCCATGAGGACACAGGTTCAATCTCTGGCCTTACTCAGTGGGTTAAGGATCTGGTGTTGCCATGAGCTGTGGTGTAAGTTGCAGATGTGGCTCAGATCTGGCATTACTGTGGCTGTGGTGTAGGCCGGCGACTGCAGCTCCAGTTTGATCCCTAGCATGGGAACCTCCATATGCCATGGGTGTGGCCCTATAAAGACAAAAAAAAAAAAATTATCTATAAATACACACCTGAATTACCCTAAAAAACTCTTCTTGACTGTGTAATCAATACATTGTGGGTTTATGACAGAAGTGGAAGTGAAACATACAACAATAATAACACAAAGGAAAAGAAAAGGAAAAGAGAGGGACAAGAAAATTATATTGTGAAGTCTGCTATACTGCTCAACTAATATCATCTGTAGATAAGCTATGGAGATACATGTCATAATCTCTATGACAACCACTAAAAAAAACACAAAGCATAATAGCTAAAAGTTCAGTAGAGTAAATAAGACAGGAAAGGAGATACCAGGGGGAAAAAAAAAACAGTAACAAACATATTTAAATAGTTATATTCAATGTTAATAGACTATATGGTCTAATGTATAGCCAGGGTTTTCAGACTGGCTATAAAATAGCTACATTCAGCTATACACTGAAAATAAAACACTTTAAATATAAAGCACTGACAAGTTGAAAATAAAAGGGTGAGAAAAGATTTTTTCATGTAAACACTACACATAAGAAATTGGTGTGGCTGTTAGTATCAGACCAAGTAGATACACCAGAATTATCAGGAATAAAGAGGATAACAAGAGAATAAAGAGACAACAGAGAAATCAAGAGGACATTTCATCATGGTAGCGGGGTCAAGTCATCAAGTAGACTTAACAGTCCCAAATGCTTTTGCATTAAAAACATAAGTGTCAAACTGTAAACTTGTTTTGATTAAAGAATTTTTCTATCAAAGTCTACCAGTAAATTACTCCTTTCCCATTAAAAAATAAAACTAAACAAAACCAAAAACCAACAATAAAAAAAACCAGAGCTTCAAAATACACAAAACGAAAATTGGTGGGATTAAAGGAAGGCACAGACAAAGCCACAGTGGTAGTTGGGGACTTCAGCAACTCTCTCTCAGTGATTGACAGACCATGGAAACACAAAATCAGTGCATGTGTAAGACAGCACATCAGCCAGTTTCCCCTGTCATGTTTGATACACTAAATAACTGCAGTGTGCATTCTTACTGAGTAAAATATTCATTAAGTTAGACCATTCACAGGCCCTAAAACAAGTTCCAATAAAACTGAAAGCACTGCAAAATTGTTAAAAACATATGAAACTAAACCAAATTTTATTTTTGTTTAAAGATGTGTGTATCTATTTAAAAAATAAAGATTTGAGCATAAATATAAGAGCAGACAGAAATCATGTATTAGACTTGGAGAAAGAAGATACCTCTAGTCATTTGAGATAAAATGATTACCACAACTGCATCTTGAACTAGCTGACATTCCTAAGAGTGAACCTGAAATGAACTATGTAACTAGGTTATGGGAGGGGAGGGATAAATTAGGAGGTTGGGATTTACATATACACACTACTATATAGAAAATAGATAACCAACAAGGACCTACTATACAACACAGAACAACACTATTATAATATTTTGTAATAACCTATAAGGGAAAAGAATCTGAAAAGCAGTATATAATTATATATTAATATATCTTAATATATTAATCATGTAATTAAACTGTCAATTTCATGTTAATTTAATATATGTAACCAAATCACTGTGCTGTACACCTGAAAGTAACATGACATTGTAAATTAAATATGTCAATCAAAAGTTAAAAAATTAAAATAATAACAATAATAAAGAACTATACAATTTAAAAAAAATTCCCAAAGAGGAAAGAATGCACACTAAAATGTCACAAAGGTTATCAATGGGTGAGGGCATTACAGATATTTTTGTCTTTTTGCTTTTAGGGCATATGACAGTTCCCAGCCTAGGGGTTGAATCAGAGCTGCAGCTGTTCGCCTACACTCACAGCCACAGCAACAAGGAATCCAAGCCTCATCTATGACACACCACAGATCATGGCAACACCAGATCCTTAGCCCACTAAGCAAGGCCAGGGATCGAACCTGCAACCTCATGGTTATTAGTAGGATATTAGTCAGGTTTGTTACCACTGAGCCACAATGGGAACTTCCTTAAAAACATTTCCTAATTCTTTTAGAAGAATATATGGCACTTGCACAATATAGCTAAATAGTGTTTTATATAAATTTGTAAGTCTTCATAACAAAAAAGAACTATTTAAATAATTGTGAGCTTTTGTTATTTTTTTTACAACAAAGAACATACAACTTAACTTGCAGAACAGACTTTGAGAACTAATTATAAAAATGTGCATTACATAGTAATTCATAAAACATAATTTATAAAACACAGAAAACACATTTGCACACATCTTACAAAATTCTATCATCCTGAACTGTAACTGTTATAAAGTTGGAGGAAAATCATGTAATTAAACTGTCAATTTCTTTATGTTAATTTAATAGTCCAAATAAAGGAAGATATTTTAAGTGTATATTTTCAACTGAGTCATTAAGACAGGGTCATCACACTAAAGTTGTACTTGAGGATTGTGTGTGGGAGTGTATGTTTTCAGTTGTGTTCCCATGCCTTTAGGAGTATTAACACCCCTATAGCTTTATATACATCATTTGTCTGACCTTGAAGACATCCAGTATGGTTTCCTTACATTTAGAAAGATGTGCTTCTAGTTCACTCGTATCAGTGAGAGAAGGCGTGTGGTTAGGGAAATACACAGAGCTAAGTTCAGGAATCAACTCTGCTCTCCAAGCTGTTGAACTTCAACAAGTTTTGGATATATTTTTGTCAGAGGGAAAAAAAAGGAATGTCTGTATTCAGTAGGATGATATTAACTTAAATAACAAACAAAAAAGCACTTTCTAAGTCATGAAATACAGGAATAATCACTTATATAAATGCAAACAGTGAAATCAAAATCAAATCTAATAATCAAGATTAAGAGACTTGTACTTCCATACAAATGAATAGCATGTAACCAAAAAAAAAAAAAAAAAAACAACAACAACAACAACAAAAAAAAAAAAACGATGTTTTTGAAAAATACGCAATGGTAACGGGAAAGGCCAGTAATAAGAAATAGCATGCAAAGTGATAGAATTTTAATTTGTAGTGTACTTATCTATGGAGTCCAGAGGTGTCACAAACTTCCCTAAACTTCACTTATGGACAACTGAATAAATTGTTCCAATTAGTTTACACTACAATCAGCACATTGCCTTTTCTGTTCTAGTTTCCAGAGGCTCCAGGGGACTCCTCAGCCTCCTATGAAGAGAAACTCTCTCAGGTGCTTCTGGAAGACCCCACGGGGGCCTCACCTGTGATCACAGCTCGTGAGTTGAGTCTGCCAGTTAAAAGGCCCATGCTGTCCACCTTTCTTCTGCTACAGATTCACCTGACGATGTTCTCCAGCCATGAAGCTCCATGAGAGAATTCCCCATTGCCCCCACACAACCTCTTTACAGTGCATTGTTTCCAGGCCTTCCATAAGAGGGCAGCTTTGGAAGTGGCTGACCTGCCCTGGGTTCTAGTCAAAGTGCTCGGATTCAAGTCTGTGCCTGCACTGCCCTCTGGCCCCAGGGGAACACTAACTCCCCCCACCTCAAAGATTTCCTCCAGTTTTTGGCCTCACTACCTCTCCTTAGGTTGCAAAAGTAACTTAAAAAGGCCAGACAGACAGAGTTCCTGCTGTGGCTCAGTGGTAACCAACCCAACTAATATCTAGGAGGACACGAGTTTGATCCTGGCCCTCCCTCAGTGGGTTAGGATCCGGCATTGCCAAGAGCTGTGGTATAGGTCACAGATATGGCTTGGATCTGGCATTGCTGTGGCTGTGGTGTAGGCTAGCAGCTGCAGCTCCAATTCAACCCCTAGCCTGGGAACTTCCATATGCCACAGGTGTGGCCCTAGAAGAAAAAAATAAAAATAAAAAGCCAGATAGAACACAGATTCCAATCTTCTCCATCTACTTACACCTTCACTTCATGCCATGCACCAAAAACACATAAACAGACAAGCCCTCTTCCTCTCTAATTCCATCATGACGGACGATTTTAGAGCCTCAGGTTCATCAGTTTTGCAAGACATAGGCCTTTCCACAACCTGTTAACACTTTCAAGTGGATTACAGCCTGTCATTTCCCCTAGAACATACTTGTTTCCGTTACACTACTCCTGGGTTGTGAGAGTTTCTTCTTTATCATGTTCTAATTTTCTGACTGATCTAGAAGGAACATTCAAATTTAATTCTATGTGCAACTACAGAGTCTCACACTAAGTGAAGTTAAGTCAGAAAGAGAAAGACAAATACCACATGATATCACTTACATGTGGAATCTAAAATATGGCACAAATGAACTTTTATTATGAAACAGAAAGACTCATAGACATAGAGAACAGAACTGTGTCTGCCAAGAGGTGGAGGAGGAAGTGGGAGGGACTGGGAGTTTGGGTCAGTAGATGCAAACTATTACATTTAGAATGGATAGGCAATGAGGGCCTACTGTACAGCACTGGGAACTCTGTCCAATCTCACAGAATAGAACATGATGGAGGATGATATGAGAAAAAGTATATACATGTATATCTGGGTCACTCTGCTGTATAGTGGGGATTGGCACAAAGTTGTAAATCAACTATAATAAAAAATAAAATAATAATAAAACAAATTTAATTCTATGATAACATTCCAGGAGAAAGGGGAGTGAATGCAGAAAAGAGAAAACTCAAGCTGATTTAATTTTTTACTACCACGGTTTTCTGTTTATTGTTGGAAAGCTATACACATAATCAATATGTTTGTTTTTTTAAAAAAGAACCGAGGATATTTCAAGCCCTAAAATTTGGCCATGTAACTTAAATACAAATGAAGATGTGTACCTGAATTTCTGTTTATACCTCTGGGACAGCTATGTTTTGTTTTTTTTTTAAACTTTATGAGGCAGAGTAATTCCTCATTCCTCATGGTTTTGTTTCTTTTGTAAAATGATTCACTTGAGAAAACTCCAATTCCACGGGAATATGATCAAAATCTTCATTCTAGTTTAGAGATGGGGTTCTGAATTAAATTTGTTCTAAAGGCCATTTCATTTCAAAAGTCACTAAAGAAATAAATTATACATTTCATTTTACAATTTTAAATGTTGCAATTGACTCTGAAATACATATTTTCTTTTGAGACTATAGTCTCATAAAAAGTAGGTGTTAAAATCCTTAGAGTTAGAATCTATAATGCACTGGCTCATACAAAGGAAGAAATTTTAAAGACAAGACAAAAGGAAGTGAGAGCATTTGAGGACTAGGTAGTGGATTAATGTTCACGGCTTGCAAAACCAGCACAAACTCTACCATTTAGTAGATACCTACTCACCACAACACCTATGCATACACACACACACACACTTACTTTACATTTGCCATTATACACCTCTGCTCTTTACCCTAAATAATCTTTAGATCCATGCAATGGCCCTGACTTGCCTAACAATTAACTGGAAGATGTGACAAAAAAGTCAGAGAGCAGGAATATATTGTGGCCCAAGAAACCTTCTGTGTTTAAAAGAGGCAATAATTTTGGAGGATGATTTTCCTTTCCAGAAACGCACCTCCCATTCTCATCTGTTCTCCTGTCTCTGTGGCCACATTAATGTGCCTTTAAGCCTCTGCTGATCAATTATGCTCTTCAATTAAAAAAAAAAAATCAGTCAGGCATTCCTGGGTGGCTCAGTGGGTTAAGGATCCTGCGTTGTCACTGCTGTGGTGTGGGTTTGATCCCTGGCCCAGGAACCTCCGAATGCCGTGGGCATAGCCAATAAATAAATAAAACTTCTATGAAATGCAGTTAGTAAAATGGAATGGTATCTATCAGAGTGGACAAATTTAAAAACACCCTATTTTTTTTCAAAAGGCCTATTGAGGCCAATTCCTTTGTTAGTGTAGACAGTGAATTTGAAAAAAATTATCACTAGCATGTGGGGGACAATTCAGCATGTTACGTGCACTAACTCCAGAGTCTAGTGAACTTTGATTCTACTTCAGCTTCATCGATTTTGTGTGTGTGTCCTTTGGTGGTTTTCCTGGTTTCTGTGAACATCAATTTCTTCATCTATAAAATAGAGATAATGATAGTACCTATTCCACAGGGATCATAGTAAAGATTAAACAAAAGAATGCACGTAAAGTATCTAACACATAGTGAATATACTAGAAATGTTTACTATTACTATATAAAGTATATTGTAATTACAGTTTAATATCTAGATCACATAAAATCTGTGTGACTTTTATATTGATAAAAGCTAAGCATTCATTTTATAAGTGGGGATTGGTAAAGTATGGACATTTTTAATATATGAGTTTAATAAGGAAGAATAAAAAAATTATTAACAATCATTGAAAATAATCTTCCAGTATTTCTATACCAAAGTGTTTCCTTGTTTAAATTATCAGTAAAACTAATTTTTCTAAACAAATGAAATTTTTACAAATTAAAAAGCCTATCATACATGTTATCATTATTCACAATTTAATCTGTAATTTATTATGGGCTTACTTTCTAAGAAGTTTATACTTGATTTCTTCTCTTTTATTTAAAATGCTATCAGTTACATCCTACGCAATATGTCAAAACTGTTCTTCAGAAGGCAACTCAAAACACCAAAATGTTGCTCAACTTTTCAAAAACGAACACCACTTACTTTACAGTTCTGTATGGAAAGGCACTGTCTTCTGGTAAACCTGCCTAAATTGTCCACATGATTTTGCTCTGCATTGTAAAAAATGTATTCTCTACTTGTCATCCTCACAAGATAATTGATAGTATATGATGAGTTCTCAAATAAATTTTGGGATTGAAATAAAATGACAGCCATTTAAAGCCTCATTTGAGTCTTCATCACTTACGTATGGTTTAAAATGTTGATTAAATGAGACTGTAGTTTCCCACCTGGCTGAGTTCAGCCTTTCAAATAGAGCTTTTACAAAATGTCAGAAACCATTTTGCATATTAATTAAAATACAAGTGGCTTATTTGAAGACAATGTCAAGACTGTCTCCAGAAGGGATAATTAATGGTTCTTTACAACCAGGGTGTATGCCATTTGAACAATAACATTAAGAATCATTTGTTTCTCTACCTGCCTCATTGTACTAGCTAGAAGAGACATTTCTAATACAACGTCCACTTAAGGTCAGAGGAATGATGTTAATCCTAGCAGAGCCTAACAATTCCGACTTACTGTATTAAGAAGTAAGTGATAAAGAAAGCTAATGTGTAAAGAAAAAAGGAAAGGGCTAAAGAGATGTTAATTAACGTGCTTCTTGTCCCATGATGTTATTCCTATTATTCCATTTTTAAAATCCTGTTAAGAGGAAATCATGGTTCATTGCAGTTTTTCTATTTCCCTGTAGTTGCTTGAGTCAATTCATTGAAATGTGCTCAGTTGACTGGCCTCAAATCTCATGTTTACCAAATTAGTCATCACATCCATTGTGCTTCCTTCCTAATGTCTCTCAAACCCATCTGTTATTTCTACTAGCAGCACTCCCTTTCCCCTAGATCTATCACCTCTACCTCAGTCTTTGGTGTAGCTCTACAACAATTTATCTTACAGACATACAGTCACTTTCATTCATCATCCATCATTCTGTTTTCAACAGCTTTCATCTGTTCTCTATAATCTGTAGGTGTAAGTTCAATAACACCTATAAATTCATGTCTACAAACTACTTACCAATCCCTGCCACCCCACGGCATGCCAGCCCATTTGTACTGTGCATTCTAACTCCCCTATTTCTACCCTAACTTAGTTGCCCTCCAAGATCTACCAGTTTAATTCTTCTCCTGCCCTTAAAGGTCAGGTTGCATTCCATGCCTTCAGTGAGCTATCACCTGACCAGAGTCATCCAAGGTCATTGACATTAATTACCTTTTCTACTGCCACAGAACATCTGGTGACGTATGTATTTACAGCATACATATCTCAGTCTCTAATTAGATTGAGTAGACTGAGAACAGGGATTTCTTATGTTACTCTACTGAATAACCGAAATGAACATCACGAGACTAATGGATAACTGTGTGGTATCATTATCATTTTTTGTTTATTAGCTCATTTGCCTAAAAATCCCTTAATAATTTCCACAACAGGAGGGACAGTGTTCAAAAACATAGATTCCAAAAAATATTCAAAAGTAATGAGTCTTTTATCACAGGAATATTTTAAAAATTTAAAAATTGAACATAAATGGATTTTTGTCAGGTATCCTGCACTAGTGTCACACTAGATCTCAAAGTTCCCTTTTAGGAAAAGACTCATATCCTAAAGAATTAGAAGGATGAGGGGCCTTTTTTCTCAGAAAGTTCTTAATGGTAGCCTTGATTATCAGGAATTTAAGCAGAGGCCAATGAAACACACTCATCATTAGCATACCTTGATATTAAATTCAGTGTAAAGGTGATTGGGTTTTTCTTCTTCCTTCTTTTCTACAGACTTCTTTGTTCTAATTCCTCAGATCTAGAAGAAATACTCCGCTGAACAATACCAAGGAAAACCCCTCTTGGTGTGCGGGGGGGATTACAAGTGTGAAATAATTTGTATTTTACAGCAAGACAAGAAAAATTGAAATAAAATATTTTCTCTGTCCTTTAGCCTCCTCTCTTCCCCACTGTGCGTTGTGTTTCTGCATTACCACATGGACCAAATCTTCCACTGGCAGAAATACCCGCTCAACCAAAAAGACCCAACAAGACCATGCCTTAAAGACAACATTCCTAGAAGTTCCCTTGTAGTTCAGGGGGTTAAGGATCGAGTGTTGCCTCTGCTATTGTGGTGCAGGTTTGATACTTAGCCAGTGAACTTCCATATGCTGGAGGTGCAGCCAAAAAGAAAAAAAAATATCACTGCTTCTTGATACATAGATGCTTAGATCTGGATCATGTAAACTGTTAACAATACATTATTTGATGTGCAGCCCTCAGTCTCAAAGAACTCATACAACTGTGCCTTGACTTCTAATGGGCAGAACAGTTCTCAGAGCCTTCTGAGCTGCTCTTTTTGGGTTAAAATCCTCAAATTGGGCTCAATAAAATTTTCCACTTCTTTCTTAGGTCAACTGATTAATTTTTCATTGACACAAGAGATCATTGAAAAAACATAGGTAAATTGTATGTAGGTCAATATTCCCTTTAAATCTTTTGATTCCAAGTTTCTTTATACATACAACCATGGCAACCTAAATACTGACAAAGGCATGAAAATCAACATACAATCTCAAATATAGCTGTACTCTAAACTCTATAAGGTCAGGGACTTCATCCATTTAACTCAACACAATACTCAATCTCCAAGAAATTTCTGACACATCGCAGGCATTCTTAGGCATTTGTTAATTGAATGAAGAAAGGATTGTGAATACATTTTACTGACTTAGGTTGCAATTATTTTATGATTACTAAATTTTAGTAAAATTTATTGAGATTTTAGTGACATATATAATATTTTCTTAATTTTTCTTATATTTATAGTTGAAATCTGACCATGGGAAAACTTCCTTTTTATATGATAGTGTTTTCTTGTCTCCTCTGTCAATCACACCAACTGCTTACAGCTGGATGACTGTGGACCCTGACTATCTTCTGGGTATAACTGTTGTATGTTTTTCCCCCTTTGGCCTATGTGGTTAGTAATCATTCATTCATTCATTCATTCTCCCTTCTTCCTATGATGTAGCTATTCTTGCTTGGCACTCATTTGAGAAAAAATGGGGGCAAGAGGGAAAGAAAAAAGGAAAAAAAAACAGTCCTTTGTTCAAATTATCAAATTCTTAATATCACCTCGGGTCAATAGGAAGCTGGCATATGCTAAAGGATTATATAACTGAAATAACGGGAACAAACACATTAAGAGAAAGGGCTTCATGATGAATTTTCTGGCACATTTCAGAAAAAGAGCAGCTGGGTCCTCACGGCAATAAAACATACTGGAACCTATTGATAAAACATGGTGACAAGTGCTTTCAATATGTTCAAAAATATGGTCATTCAACAAACATATGTTTCAAAGTGCCTGACGATGTTTTACTGGAGAATATAAGGATCTGAAAGACCACATTTATGAGTCAACAATAATAGCTATATTTGAAATACTGTCTTTCATTTAGGATTTAAGAAATGTAACATGAGAATCATTATTTCTGAACTTGTAAATTTTGCTAAAACATTTTTTTTTGAATGACTTCAGGGTATTTTTTTTAAGCAAAGGATAAATATTTTAGAAGCTGGATACCATCTGATTTAATGCAATGGTCTGAACATTTCAGCCTTATTATGAAAAATGACTAAAACAAAGGTAGGGTTCCAAATGTAAATGATTGCGACACAAATATACTATGGAAACATTCTGGCTCAGGATCTAAGTCACAGATTTAACATTTAATTCTGATTTTTTTTTCTGGGTGCTAGCTTTATTTCTTATCAGCAAATCATGTAACATCACATTAACTTATCCAGGAGGAGAGTAAAAAATGGTGCAAATGGGCCAAAATTTAAAGACATTTGAAAAGCTGTTTTTTTTTCTTTCTGCTACTCGGTTCAACACATCCTTGCAACAGCACCACCTATCAACTAAGTGCCAATCTAAACAGAGGAATAAGCCTTGCTCTGTGTTGTCTGGCTCTTTAGTCTAAACACCCCCAAACTGAAAGAAAATATACTCTTAAACTGAGAAAAAATTTCAAACTTTCTACCTTTTATATTTTAGAATAAAATGGTGACAAAGGAATTAAAACAGGGTCTCAAAGAGACAGCTGACTCCCAAGACCATTATTCACTAGAGCTAAGATATGGCAACAACTTAAACGTCCATAGACAAATGAACAAATTTTTTAAAATGTGGTATATACATATAGTGGAATATTAATCAGCCTTTAAAAAAAAAAAAGAAATACTGCCATTTGTAACAGCATGAATAGGCCCAGGAAGACATGCCGAATGAAGAAATCCAGACACAGAAAGACAAATATTGTATGAGCTCCCCTATACATGGCTGATGAAATAGTTACATTCAGAGAAGCAGAGAGTGGAGGAATGATGGGGACCAGGGACGGCGGGGGGGGGGGGGGACGAAGAGGTGATGGTCAAAGGGCACAACACTTCAACTGGGAAAAATGAGTTGTAAAGATCTACTACACAGCATGGTGTCCACAGCAACAATATTGTTTGCATACGCAAAATTTTCCAAGAGGGGTAGATCTTATATCGTAGTCTTACCACACATACACACATATACCAGTAATGAAAATACTAATAAAGGAGGTGGGAGGAAATTTTGGAACGTGACGGATATATCTACAGTCTTGATGGTGGTGACAGTTTTATGGGTGTCTACAGTCTTGATGGTGGTGACAGTTTTATGGGTGTATACTTATCCCCAGACTCATCAAGTTGCATATATTAAACATGTATAGGAGTTCCCATCACGGCTCAGTGGAAACGAATCTGACTAGCATCCATGAAGACGCAGGTTGGATCCTGACCTTGCTCAGTGGGTGAAGGATCTGGCATTGCCTTGAGCTGTGGTGTAGGTTGCAGACATGGCTTGGATCTGGCATTGCTGTGGCTGTGGAAGGCCAGCAGCTCTGATTAGACCCCTAGCCTGGAAACCTCCATATGCCGAGGGTGTGGCCCTAAAAAAGACAAAACAAACAAACAACGAAAAAAAACCACGTATAGCTCTTTGCACGTCAATCACACCTCAATTAAGTGTTTTTTTAAAGAATGAAATGGTGATAATACCAGCAAAATACTTATAATAGAGAATATGATAATGTCATTAAAATGTTAATAACAGTTGCTACAGGTGAACACGTGTGCATCCCTGTTTCTTCAGTGTCCCCATTTGAAAAATGAATAACAAGGTTAAAAAACTACTGTGGATAAAAAAGAACTAGAGTAACCAAGAGTATCATAATCCAGATGCTATCAGAATGCCCCCAAACACTCACTGTTCTAGTCCAATGCCAAAACTCTCATGTTCCCTTAAAAAATGGAAATGCAGCACTACCATATTTGTCATTAAGCCTTCTGGACACAAGCGGTATTCACAATTTTGGCAAATGTCATCATCAGTTGCTGAGAACTGGTGTTACTGAACCATTTAGTGGGTCCAGGTATTATCCAGTGAGTGTTTTAACTCAACATTATAAACTGACTTAATATAAACTAACATTGGCCCAGTACATATCATCTACTGATATACAGTGTCAACAAGAGGGAGATTTTTAACTCCAGTTCCTGTCTCCTAGTATATTATAGATATAAAGTAGTATTTCCCATCTCCTAGTATATTATAGATATAAAGTAGTATTTCCCGTCTCCTAGTATATTATAGATATAAAGTAGTATATTGCTCTGAAGGAACAAAACGGTAAGGTTAAAAGAGTGGGTTTGGTTTCTTTGTTAAATATTACACTTCATTGTCCATTCATTTTAATACATTTCTCTGTATTGATACCAACTGCTGAGCTTAAAGCAGAAGAAGCCAGAATAAATGAGATGTACCCACTTCAGTCAAGTAACTCTAGGGGAAATGCAGAAAGACAAACAAGTAGATACAATATAATGAGTTAAGTGCTGTAACTGAATCATTGTTTTAAGTGTTGTGGAAACAGAGAGGGAGCAAGTAGTACCTAGACGTTAGGACATGAAGTAAAGCTTCATTATAGATGGGGCATTTTTTTAGTGATTTAAAATTTTTCCATTATAGTTGGTTTACATTGTTCTGTCAATTTTCTACTATATGACAAAGTGACCCAGTCTCTCTCTCTCTCTCTCTCTCTCTCACACACACACACACACACACACATTCTTTTTCTCACATTATCCTCCATCATGCTCCATCACAAGTGACTAGATATAGTTCCCTGTGCTATACAGCAGGATCTCACTGCTTATCCACTCCAAATGCAATAGTTTGCATCTACTAACCCCAAGCTCCCAGTTCATCCCACTCCTTCGCCCTCCTCCTTGGCAACCATAAGTCTGCTCTCCAAGTAGATGGGCATTTTAACTCTTACAAAATCAGAACAGTCAGGACCAAAAAGATAAAGTTAGTAAAAGGAAGAAAATTTGAGACAATAGTAGCAAGCAGTGTGTGAGAAGAGCCTGATCCCAAGTTTTGATGCTGCGTTACCTTTTCTTTGCTTCTATGAAAGAAACAGTAAAAGCAATAGAGCCAAGAGATGTGAACTACAAGAGCTAAAATATAAGTTTAGAATGGGAGTAACTTAAGGAAAGATTATATGATTAAGAGGGATACATGTGAGGCTATGAGGGATACTCTGTTCCAGCAAACTGGCCACATACAGAAATAGAGGGTAAGGAGGTGGGGAAACAGCCTACGGCAGAGATAAAACAATTAAGTCATGAATCCCATCAGAATGAGTTGATCCAGCAACTTGACCCAGACTTAAAGATGCTTCAAGCTGAGTGGTTCTGCGTAACACTTGGTCAATAACAAAAACTCCAGAAATATAAAAGTATATTCTTAGACTAGAAACCTAAAATTGTTATTAAATAGTAGAAAAGGCTGTGATGAACACCAAGAAAAAGGAATCTGTCAAACATGTATATTCTAAAATTACATAATTCCAATGGTATTGTTTCTGATGGAATCTAAATTCCTCTGGTTCACACTTTTGACATTTCCAGTGTTTTAACTTTTCACCAAGACCTAGTGATTCTGTCACAAAGCCCTAATTCCTCAGAACTGAGAGGCTTAATTCTGGGCTGTCTTCTGGAGCTGCCTTGCTTCACCTGTCTGACCTCCAGTGTCTGAGTTTAATCACGTGTAAGCTGGGGACAAATCTCAGTGCAAGCTCCTGATTTGGCTCAAGACGGGCCGCTGGAATTCAATAAATATTGATTGATGGTAAGAGAGACAGTATCACTCTTCTTAGATATGTTGTCACTCCGCCTGCAGGAAATCACTGACAGCCTGTGCTATTCAGGACAGTTGCCATGGCAGCAGAAATTAAACACCAGCAAACATGAAGCTACACAAAAGTCATGGGACAACCTTACTCAGAACCTTGCATCATTCATGACTTCTTGTATTATCTCAGCACAAAGAATAGAGTGAGAATTTTCAATACATCTGGCCTGTGAGAAGTAAAACTCTGGTGGCCATGCCTTGACCCTCACAGTATTACAGTCTTTCAAAACTAAGTTCTAAATTGCTGCAGTGGGAGGAAGTGAGCACATAGCCCTGCTCCGGTTTTAGCCTCAGTTCAGGAAGGGAGAGCATTTCTAGACTCCTTGATGCTGTACTAGACTCTCAGTATACTTATCTGCACCTTCCCTGGGTTCGAGTGGTCAATCTTATTGGGCTACATCATTACCAGCTGGGATCCCATTCTCTGCAAGACATCTCTCATGCTGTTTCTCCCTGACTTTCTGTCTCTATCATCATGGACCTTGTGCTTGGGACTGGATGGGTGCCATCTTCACTACAGTAATTGATGGCCCCAACTCTGCTCTGAAAGGGGCCAGTTTTCTCTTTTTCTCTTCATATTCTCCTAAGAACAAAGGAGGACAAAGACAAATCTGTTACAAGTTTCATTTCATCTTCAAACTTAAGCCAAGTCATTTTTTTTTTTTTTTGGCTGAGCTTTAGCCAATACTTTCCATTGTTGTATGTGATCCTTATACTAAGAAAATGAGCAATTCATGGTTCTTGCACATGTACATGATAGAACTCCAGAGTGGGAGGGGTGAATGTAACTCCATATTTTTTAGTATTTTAAAATTACAATTATTGACCCCAATATATGACAGCAGCAATAATAGCTAATACACCAGGTATTCCTTTCAGCGCTTTGAACATATTAACTAAACCACTCCTCCAAACAATCCTATGTAGCAAATTGCTACTATGATATCCATTCTAAATAGGCATTGAGGCACAGAAAAGTCCAGTAACGTGCCTGAGAACCACAACAAATTAGTGTCTCTCTTATCTATCACCTATAGCATGTATCACCTGCCAAGTCTACGGTAAATCAATCATATTGTATTCTTACAGCAATGCTGTAAGTGTTCTTATTTCTCACCTTTATAGAGAAGAAAAGCACTGCTTAAGAGATTAAGTATCAACCAATGGCACAGAATTTCAATAGTTGGAGCCAAGATAAAAAATCCCTATCTGTGTAAATCCAAACTCTAGGTATTTATCCCTGCACCCCTGCCTCTGTATTCACAATTCTTGCCTGGAAACTTCACTCACTCTGGGACTTTCCAGATTATTAGCTCTGACCCTCTTGGGGTCTTAGGCTAATGAAATAGAATTAGCTCACAAAATCATTGACTTCAGGATCTTAGCATCATGGTAGGGCTTATAACAGCCTGTCTGATAATAACTCCTGAGACCAACTTGTAGTTTTGCAAATTAGGGATTATTGGCTTGTCCCTACAAGGGAGGCCACTCTAAGAAACACCTGGACTGCCTCTCCCCAAACAAAGAACTGGATAAGGTAATTATAGAATTTGGGCATGGGGGTAGGAAGTAAGGAGTTTAGATAATTTTATTAAGCAACATTTGGCTCAAAGTAAAGCAGATCTGTCTGTAAAGAGCTAATATCATCCATGAACTATGGTGTAGGGCAGTAGCTGCATCTCCAATTCGACCTCTAGCTCAGGAACTTCCATATGCCATAGGTGCTGCCCTAAAAAGGAAAAAAATATAAACAGCTTATTTAATCCACGTCATTTGTGGCTCTCTGCCAACACCACACACGAATACACACAATCCTTGATTACACATCAGACCCTAGCAAGCCCTAGGACTGGATATTGGCTTTGCTATATCGTGCCCCCCAGTGTGAAGTGTCACAAAGCCATGCATTGGTTACAGAGTTAAGTTGAGATTAAAACATAATAACCAGAGTTCCCTTGTGGCTTAATGAATTAAGGATTTGGCATTGTCCTCTGCTGTGGTGCAGGTCTCCATTCCTGGCCTTGGAAATTCCCCATGCTGTGGGTGTGACCAAAAAAAAAAAAAACAATATAACTAATAACTAATATTTTTGGACAAAAACATAGTACTATATTTGGAACACATGAAGACTGAATAAAACTCTCATGAGGCTAATTTTTTTAATTGGAGGCAACGAAGTATAGTGGTCAAAAGTACACATTCTAGAAATCAAATCCTTTCTGTGTAAATGTGATCAAATTACTCTGCTTCTCTTCGCCTCAGTTGCCACATCTGTAAAATGAGAGTAATTACAGAATCAATTTGTTAGGGCTGCTGTAAGGGGCAAATGAGTTAATCCTTATGAAGTGCTCAGAGTAATGCCTGGAAAATGGTACATTCTATTAACATCACTAAACTAGCTAGCTAAAAAAAAAGTTCATTTCCATTAATAGCTAAATTTAAGGTTAGACAATAGAACATACTCTTTGATGAGAACAAGGTTAAGAGGAGACGACACTTGATATGACTCCACACAGTAATGGGAAGAGAATTTATCACCCAAGAGCCATCCTTCCCAAGTGTGCAGGCAGAACTGGCATCATTCAATTTTAGGGTTTGCAAATGTCACTACAACTGTCAATGAAATGGAAAACTCTGTAATATATTTAAAGAAATCACCTGAAGTGTCTCTTTTCCATTATCTGTTGCCTCCCAATGCCAAATGCTCTAGTTAAATAATGAATAACTCTTAGTAATTATCTGATAGAATTTTTCTAGCTATTTTTTTGATATACAACTGGGTCATAAAATAAACCTGGAAGCAATACACTAATTTTTTTAAAAAGATCTTCATGCATTATATTTTAATTTCCTACAAGAGGAAAAATCGAGATTTTTTTTTTTATGGAATTGTCACAGAAAGTTCAAAATGCTACAGATATGGAAACTTTTTAACAGTTCTTCTAGCCTATTGATTTTGTTATAAATAAAAAAGTGATAGTAGAACCATTTTTTAGTAAAGTGGATAGATTAAAACATAGTAACAGTCAAGACTACAGTCAAGGGTGCTCCTTTTTCCTCATCTTACCTTATTATCAGGATTTATTTTTATTTTTTCCTTGATTTATTATTTCAGTCTTTAAATGGCTTCTCTCCACACTGAGTGAAACTATGCTGGCCAGTTAGAATCTTTGTCACCACTCACTGTACTGGAGATAAATTTATAAATAGCAAGCTTGAAAGGTCTAGCTGGGCAAATACAAAAGCTCAAGGAAGAAGCATGCAGGATGAGCAGCTGGCCTTTCTTCTTCTCATAGGTTGCTGTTTATAAACTTCCTCTCTCTATGAGGCTTTTGCACCATACTGGGAAAATTCCAAATATAACTCCATTATAGAACCTTCTGAAGAAGCTAAAAAACATCCATGCTGATCCACAGCATAAAATGTGTGACGTTCAATATTTGTCAAAACATTTTACCTCTGCAGCCACTGAACCTGTAATGACAAGGACTAAGAATGCGTTGACAACAAGAATACAATTAGTACTCACTGGAGAAAACCGCAGTGGAGTTTGAAAGAAATCTTTGAGTAGCAGACATTTTTTAAAAGTGCTTTTGGATATTTAAAATATACAAATTTCCCACCATTAAATGCCTTAAGTATTCTGAAGTTTTGATTTTCTTTTTCCTTAGCCCATAGAACTTGGCAATCAACAACATTTATTAAGACAGTCTTGTACCTGGAAATTTACCGGGTGTCTTATGTTTTATTTTTGCTCAGAGATGCATTCCATCAAATTTTGCCCATTCCAAGCTTATAAACACAGACTTGTGGATGCTGAACGAGCACCACAGTTCCTGGTCTGGGCAGGTGAGACTATGGAAAGATTTGATATTGTGCTGTTTAAGCTTAGTAATAAGTATGAGGGCAATTAATCAAAGGAGTTCTAAAAATCAACATAGGATAACTCAATTAGAAATGACCAGGGCATATCTTAAACTATTTTTCTCCCACTTTGTTTTGAAAATTTCATTGGATATTTTATTTTTAAATTCTGCTTCCATCTGTTCTAGCCAGAGTTCTGCTTAAGTTACTTTGGTAACCAAAGAATACCAGAAATCTCACCAACTCAATACCGAGGCTGAAGTAGCAAGTTTGAAAATGGACCGAAAGTGATGGAAGCAAAGTAAATGAAACTTCAGTTGAAATCCTGCCATCAGATGAATCTGGTAAAAATGCCACTTCCTCTATCACTGGCATGGCTGACACTAATGACAATGAGGGCATGTTGATAATGGGGGAGCCCATGTATGCGTGGGGTGGGGGGATCTCTGTGCCTTCTGCTCAATTCTGCTGTCAACCTATCACTATTCTAAAAAAAAAAAATAGTCTATTAGAAAAAAAGAATAAAGTATGGAAAGGAAAAAAGTTTAACTTACAGTGGAGAAACTCAACAGACACCATCTCAACTAAGTGATCAAGTTACATTTTTAGAAATGTTTATTGAGCAGTTCCTGTTGTGGCACAGTGGTTAACGAATCCGACTAGGAACCATGAGGTTGCGGGTTCGGTCCCTGCCCTTGCTCAGTGGGTTAAGGATCTGGCATTGCCATGAGCTGTGGTGTAGGTTGCAGATGCGGCTCGGATCCCGCGTTGCTGTGGCTCTGGTGTAGGCTGGTGGCTACAGCTCCAATTAGACCCCTAGCCTGGGAACCTCCATATGCCGTGGGAGCAGCCCAAAAAAATGGCAAAAAGACAAAAAAAAATGTTTATTGAGCCATAATTGGCATGTATATTAGTTTCAGGTTATAACAATGATTTGATATATGTATATAATGGAAGATGGATCTCCAAATAAGTCTAATCAATATCCATTATAATACGCAGTTATAATTTTTTTCTTATGTTGAGAACTTTTAAGATCAACTCTCTAGAAACTTTCAAATATACAGTCCTAACTGCAGCCAGCATGCTGTACATTATATCACCAGGACTTATTTATTAAGATTGTATCTTTTGATCACTTTCATTCATTTTGCTCACTCCCACCCCCATCCCCCACCTCTGGCAACTACCAATCTGTTCTCTATGTCCATCAGCTCCATTTGGTTTGTTGAGTTTGTTTTTAAGCCTCCATATATCAGTGAGATCAAATGGTATTTGTCTTTCTCTGTTGGACTGATTTCACTTAGCAAAATGCCCTCAAAGTTTATCTAGGTTGTTACAGTTTCCTTCTTTTTATGGCTGAGTAATATTCCATTGTGCATATATACCAAAGCTTCTTTACCCATCATTCATCAGTTGACACATAGGTTGTTTCCATATCTTGGCAACTGTAAATAATGCTTCTATGAATATTGAAGTTCAGGCATCTTTTCCAGTAAGTGTTTTCATTTCCTACAGATAAATTACTTAGGAATGGAATTGCTGGATAATGTAGTAGTTCTATTTTTAACTTTTTGAGGAACCTCCATACTGTTCCCTATAATGTCTGTACCCGTTTATATTTGAGATCCCCAAGGAAGACTATACTCCTGAGACTGACCACTTATTTGTGACACAAGAAATTCTTAGAAAATGTATACTTTAAAAGCCAAATGCATAAAAGGTAAGAGAGTTAGAATAATAAAGCAAGCAGGAGATTTAAAAAAATATATATTAGGGAGTTCCCATTGTGGCTAGCAGGTTAAGAACCCAACTAGTATCCATGAGGATGTGGGTTCAGTCCCTGGCCTTGTTCAGTGGGTTAAGGCTCCAGGGTTGCCATGAGCTGTGGTGTAGGTCTCAGATGCTGCTCAGATCCTGTATTGCTGTGGCTGTGGTGTAGGCTGGCAGCTGTAGCTTTGATTCGACCCCTAACCTGGGAACTTCCATATGCCACAGGTGCGGCACTAAAAAAAAAAAGAAAAAGAAATTTAAAAATATTATAGTAGATATCTATTGTTTGGCTTGCTCAGTCTCACCTTGCTTTTTCTGTATCTGGATAACGCTGGGCCTTCCTGGTATCTGGAAATGCTCTTCTTCCACATGGCAAGACTGTTAATCACACACTGGTTTCCATGCCAGGCTGGGTCATCTAAGTGTCCCCATAACTTTGAGATACACTGATGGGTCCAAGGGTGGCTACACTCAGGGAAAAATCCCTTAATCAGGCACCAGCAGAACTTTGGAGAGAAGGTATATCTCTCTTCCTGAGATCACGGGTTGCCAGCAATCACATTGAGCCAGGCAGTGTTTATGCCCTCGTAATTTATCTCACCACCTGAGATTTAGATGTAAGCTCCAGTTCACAGACAAGAAGATGTAGACCCAGAGAGATTAAGAGCCTCGTCAAGGTTAATCAGGAATTAAGCAGAACCTTGGGAGCTTTTAGAAGATACCATTAACTTATTACTAAGAAAATAACACAAGATTCTTTTTTTGATTGAAGTATAGTTGACTTAAAATAATATATTAATTTCAGGTGTACAACATAGTGTTTTAATATTTTTATAGATTATACTCCATATAAACACAATTCTTTATTTTCACTCTTTTAACCCATAGCTCAACTTTTGAAGATCTTATGTTTCTTAATACCTTATCTTAGAAAAAAATGGGTAAACCACTCCTCAGTCTTTCTTTCTCAGACTCACTTTTCCAGAGTCTAGAAAAAAACGAGTGAGAAGAGAATGAAATAATTCCCAATTATCATGTATGATTTTGACTAAACTCAAGAATGCATATGCCTTAGATTTAAATAGTGCCTCTGTATCAACCACATTGTCTCACACTTTCCAAAGGGAAACAGATGTCTTCATCTCAAGCCTGTCAGAGATCTTATTGCACTGCGTTGTTATGACTGCCATGCACTCTGTCACAGCATATGTCAGCAGCAGAGCAGTTACCTCAGCAACACCTGCCCTTGAGTGTGAGCACCCACACTGGAAAATCCCTCTACTGCTTTAGCCTTAATTTCCTTTGCCAACTTATCTTGTGTTCACTCTGCAGGCTGGGATGATTTATGAAAATGTGGCCTCTGACCACAACTTAGGCAGTCCACGTCAGTGCTATGCCAGCCCCCGAATAAGCTGAGAATTCAGATTCTTTGTCCAGGCCCACAATATTAACCATGAAAACAGAGCTGTCTCCAGCAGCCCACCTGTTATTAAAATGTATGTGACAGACTCATACTGATTTGCCACCTGTCAATGAATCATTTGGCAGGAAATTTTCTCCAATGTTATAATTTTCACATACACCCACAACACCTAGAGTAAAAGCAAAATAGAGATCTGTATTAAGAGCTAATGTGTACCAGAAATACTCATTAAAAATACTCTATTGGATTTAATCCTGCTAGATATCCTATAAGTTCCCTGCCTTTTCAAATGAGAAACTATCGAGAGCTTAATAATTTGACCAAGGTCACTAGCTAGCTAGGGACAGAGGTGGGAATCAAACCCAAGCCTTATAAGCCCAGGGCAAAACTCTCCCTGTACACCAACTGCTTCTTGGAGGGTTATGATGTAGGTCCTAATTCATCTTTGTTATTGTAGTTAATGTACCAAAAAAAAAAGTTTAAAAAATATGCAGGTTCTATTGGACTACAAAATTTATAGGCTCTCAAAACATGCTAGAACTTAGAGCTAACTTTTTTCCACCTCTAATTCAGTGCAATAAGCTCTTCCACAATGGCCTGACTGAACACTCCCGAACACACCTGGGGGCCCAGTGACAAAGAACACACAGAGTTATAAAATAGGTCATTCAATATTTGGAAACCCCCAAACGTAAGTTTTAAAATTTACATTGAGCAAAAATTTCCTCAGGTTAAATGTCTGTCTTTCCTAGTCTCAAGCCACACTGAATAAAGTGAGTACTTATTTCACACAACAATCCCTTCAAATCAAAAGACAGTGCTAATTCCTCCCAAAGTCTGCCTCTGGGGGGGGGAATTAGGCTGTGTCTTTAAATGGCTCCCCCACATCCCACATCATGGTTTCCAGCCCCATTTCTCTGGCACCCATAAAAGTACACAATATGCCAGCTGTGGACTGACTAATATAACAGGGGAGGGGGGGAATTTCTCACAAATTGTTCTAGACACTATATTTCTGTTTATATAGGCTAAAATTAAATTCGTTATTTTTCTATATGTCAATCATGCCAAATTGTTGACTCATAATGAGTTTGGATTCAATTAAAACCCTTGATCTCATATAAATAATTAATAAGTCAGTCATGCATGAGAGTTAATATTTAAACTAAGATTCAGGAATTAATTATCTGTATATTGCTAGTTTCAGAATTAACTGAGCACTTTTTAAACACTCTAATTCTTTAAAATCATAATCCTTAATAGAAACTAAGAGATACCTTTTAATCCATCTACACTTTCTCAGGCATTATAAGTCTTATCTAATGTATGCTCACAACTGCCCTACGAATTAGATATACAAGGAAAGCTAGAGTCAGACAGATGAAGGGCCCACAAAGCAGCAACTTATTGCAATGAGATTTAAATCCAGGTGTGTCTGATTCTAAAATCTTAATTCTTTCTAGTATTGTACAATCCCTCTGTGGCTTTATGTCACTCCATGAATATGATGTATTTGTCTTCTATAACTTTATTCATTAATGATAAAAACGCAAAACAACAAAATCAGAATAAAATGTAGGTAAAGGCTCCCTCCGAGGCTTTAAAAAATGTAGAAATTAGAGTTCCTGCTGTGGTGTGGTAGATTAAGAATCCAACTGCAGCAGCTCAGGTTGCTGTGGAGTTGTGGGCTCAATCCCCACCTGGGCAAAATGGGTTAAAGGATCTGGCATTGCTAAGTGGCATACGTTAACAGCTGCAGCTCAGATTCAATCCCTGGCCAAGGAACTTCTATATAACACAAACACAACCACGAAAAAACCCCAAAAAAACAAAAAACATAGAAATCAAAATCTTCACAGGATGGAGAATTGAATCATCTATGAATCCATGCAGCATTTCATCTACCTTTACCTATCTTATCCTATCCTGCAAGGATATCACAATAGTCTTGGCTAAATGCCTTATAGATGCTCAATTTTCTCTACTTACTTTGAGGCTCTATGAAACTATTAACCTTATTAAAAGAGTAAATGTCAGCAGGTATTATTCTGATTCATTTTAATCAATTCATATGGTAGTCTAATTATTATTTCCATTTAAAAATATTTAGAAATATGTATTTAATAACTGCTCTAAAATTTTGCCATTCCAATATTTTTTTCTCAATTTTTTATTAGAGTATAGTTGATTTACAATATTAAGATGTTGTTTTATACTTCCAGAATGCAATTCTTCCCTTCCCTCCTTCATTCCTTCCTTTTTTCTTCCTTCCTTCCATACATAAAAATCACATTAAATACCTGCTGTATACTAAGCAATATGCTTGGTGCTAAAAAAAAAATACATACAAACAAATCAGGGTTTAACAGATTAGTGTAAAAGAAATCTGTTAAGTATAGCAAGTTAGCATACACTATAATAAAAATACATATAAAGCATTATGGAAATACGTTAGAAGAAATGGGGGGGGGGGTCCATGAAATTTACACTTAAACAAGTCTTTGAAAATAAGGAAATGCTCTCCAGGTGGACACAACAGGGGAAGGACAACTCAGACAGAGGCAACAACAAAAGTAAAATAACAAAAGCAAAAATCAGTAGGTCTTCAGCTGAAAATGAGACATGACAGCCCATGACATATTTTAAAGAATCTTGTAATCCATGCTAAATATCTGGTGCTTTATCATGGGTCATAAGAAACTGCTAAAAGATTTTAATGAGACCCTATTTATCTTCCGGAAAGACAACTCTGGTAGCCATGTGGAAGAGAGATTGGAGAAGAATGAATCTAGAGTTAAGAGGACCAATTAGAAGGGTATTGTACTACATCAGGTAAGAAGAAATTAAAATCTAGTGTAAGAAATTGGCAGGGAAAAAAAAGAAGAAGAAAAAAAAAAAAGAAATTGGCAGAGAGGAATTCTCACTGTGGCTCAGCAGTTTAAGGACCTGAAGTTGTCTCTGTGAGAATGTGGGTTCCATCCCTGGCCTCGTGCAGTGGGTTAAGGATCCCATGTTGCTGTGACTGTGGTGTAGGACTCAGGTGCAGCTCCGATTTGACCCCTGGAGAGGAATTTTCATATGCCACAGGTGTAGCTGTAAAAAGAAAATAAATAAATGAAAATTAAAAATTAAAAAATTTTTTTGTCTTTGTGTCTTTTCTATGGAGGTTCCCAGGCTAGAGGTCTAATCGGAGCTGTAGCTGCTGGCCTACACCAGAGCCACAGCGACGGGGGATCTGAGCCACGTCTGTGACCTACACCACAGCTCACAGCAACGCTGGATCCTTAATCCACTGAGCAAAGCCAGGGATCGAACCCACAACCTCATGGTTCCTAGTCGGATGAGTTAACCACCGAGCCATGATGGGAACTCCTAAAAAATTTTTTTAAAGAAATTGGCAGAGAGTAGTTCCCGTTGTGGCTTATCGGGTTATGAACCTGACTAGTATCCACGAGGATGTGAATTCGATCCCCGCCCTCACTCAGTGGGTTAAGGATCCAGCGTTGCCATGAGCTATAGTATAGGTTACAGACACGGTTCAGATCCAGTGTTGCTGTGGCTGTGGTGTAGACTATAGCTGCAGCTCTGATTGGACCCCTAGCCTGCTGAGAACTTCCATACACCACAGATACAGCCCTAAAAAAAAAAAGAAAAATTGTCAGAGACTCATAAAGCATTGTGCCATGGGTATCATGGTTAGAGCATGAGCCCAGAAGCCAAACATTCACTTACTAACCATACAATCCTGGGTAAACTATTTTACATTTTTCTGTCTTATTGTATTCATCTGAAAAAAGAGTCAATAGTGATAAAATATATAAAGCAGGATAGTCCTCAGGACATTTTAGCCTTCTATAGCATTGATATTATTATTGAGAAGACAGATCAGTTTTGAGGCTCAGATGAAAGATAATGAATTCATATACTGAATTTGAAATTTACAGAATACTCACTGGCACTCCCTAGAAGCCTGGATACATCTGAGTCTCAAGAATGTACAGAGTTATGTATCTGTGGCTCTCAAAACCATCAACATAGAAGAGATGATCCAGTAAAGACTAAGAGGAGGACAAGGTTAAGCTTGGCAGCTGGAGGAACATGATCACTCAGAGGCAGAAGCAAGAGGAACCTGCCTGGGAGACTTAAACAGAAAAGTGGGAAAAGAAACAGGAAATAATACTCCACAAGGCTAAGGAGTAGAAAGGCTGAAGAACAGAGACTGGCTCAACAGGAGAAAGAGGACATATGAAAGGTGAGAAAGAGGACACATGAAACGAAAACAGGCCTGGATGTGTTGACAGAATGTATTGTGACAAGGAATCACTGGGATGAAGGAACTGAAGAAAGTGAACATTAGAGATGCTTTTAGGAAGCTGGAGGGAAAGTACTTTTACAACTGAAAATGAGAAGAAGGTAGTGAAGAAGTTCATGCGTTGGGAAAGAGAATAATTTTAAGCTGTATAAGAGATTAGAGGGACAAGGATTCCAGACATTGTGCAGAGTATAGCTTGATAGGAAGACAGGTGAATGTTTCACTACCTGAAGGAAGGAAATGACATAAAGACAAATAATATTGCAATTTTGTCATACGGGCTGATCCTCTATTTTCTCCATGCAATTAATTAAAGGTATAGTCATCTCCTGAGAGTAAGATGAATAGGAACAGTTTGGGGACCATATGAAGGACTGTTATCCATGAGGAGTTGTCCGTGTAGGAAAAGCAGAACAAATGAAATAGAAATCTATAAAAGATCACCATGTTGCACTGAGGACCAGATCAAGGTTAGAAGCCATAAATCTCTGCACATCTGTTCTGTTCTGTCATTTTCTTCAGTAATGGTTGGCTACCAGAGTCTAGGAATGTGTACCATGCATTTTTAACTTCTTCTCCTGAGATGCCTAGAATGTCTTGCATATATTCATTTTATTTAAGTTATGGTCTTAAGGAGATGACTCTACAGCCCTCACAATTGGATATTTAGTTTCAAAGAGAATTTAGTGCAATTTGCTTCTCTAAATCCTGACTATAAGATATGCCTTAAACACCTCATGAGAGAAAGATGCTGGTGCATGGAAGTGAAGTGAATCGCAAATTCCTTAAATATTCTGATACAGCATAAATGATTATTGAAATGTATTCTCTGGCTGTTTTGCTGTGCCATCTGGAATGGCTTCTGGCATTTGGAGTTACACTCCTGTTCCCAAGTCATAGGGGTTTCAGCCAACTAGAGACAAGGCCATCTGTTAATTAATAATTACCATCATTTTTGTATTACTTCTGCTCAATATTTGCTATTATGTCATTTAGAGATTTTATTTTTCAATAAATACCTTTTGTAGGCATTTTTTTATATTTCTATTTATTTTTGATCCCACCCCCCTAAAATGTTATAATTCTAATAGTGTTCTCATTATAGCTAGCTCTGCTGAGTCAATTCTTTTCACTTTCTATTCATTGTCATGCAAGTAGTTAAGAGGCTAAATGTAACTGAGAGCTCCTATTTTTTTTCATTCTGGATATATTACTTTTTTTCCATCAGAGATAGAAATTATGTTTATATCCTTAAGAAGAAATTTTTGGCCAATTCGATTTTATAATATCTGGATGTTTTCTTTTTATCTTTTACCACTGTAAAATATAGCCTGCAATCTTCCTGTGATCTTAAACATAATGTTAATAACACTGTTTATACCTGCAGAGAATGAGCTCATAGGATACCCTATAATGACTGTTTCACACATAGTAGATACTTAGTATATTTGAATGAGTTGTTAAAAGCTTTATCATAGGAATTTCTATTGTGGTTCAGTGGGTTAAGAATCTGACCAGTATCCATGAGGATGCGGGTTCAATCCCCGGCCTCCCTCAGTGGGTTAAAGGATCTGCGTTGCCATGAGCTATGGTGTAGGTCGCAGCTGTGGCTTGGGATCCCTTGTTGCAGTGGCTGTCTCACAGGCTGGCAGCTGTAGCTCTGATGTGACCTGTAGCCTGGGAACTTCTACATGTCTTGGGTGCAGGCCTAAAAAGGAAGGGAAAAAAAAAAAAAAGCTTTATCACAAAACAACATGTAATTATCAAAGGATTAAATATTTGTGACACCTTCCATAAGAAAAAGAAAATTATAGTTTGGGATAAAAATTTATCTACAATTTAATATTTGAGCTTATATTTACAGCTCATCTGTATTGTCAGGTTGCTAATTCAAAGCTCTATTTTTTCTGTTTACTCTGACTTTTCCAGAGTAAGAGAAAACATAAATGTAAGCAGTTCATTCAATAAGCAAAAAAGGCACACCTTTTAAACTAAGTCTTTCCAATTCATCTCTTTTAAATTGTTAATTAGCTCATCTTGGCTTTGTTCCCCCTTGATATGAAGATTAGGGAAAATTCCTGTCAAAAAGATGCCTTACAATGATGGTGCTAGTCTTCCTTAAGGCTAAAGACATTATCTGACAGAGGCTTGAATCAGCTTGGATCAGATCCAGAGCCACTGCCACTTCAGATAGTGCTAAATAAACACTTAATGATTGCTAGGGTTTATATTAAAAAATAAAATTCAACAGTAAACCTGAGGGTCCAATTGGCTTTATTCAATGATTCATGAATAGGGTGGCATCTCATGTAGCAAACAGAAAAGCACTCTGAAGAACTGTACAAAATCTGAGGGTTTTATAGTCAGAAGTGGGCAGTGACAAAGAAAGAGTGGATTGCCTCATCTTCCTCTCATAAGGAAGTATCAGGTGGAGTATGAGTATCAGGATATGAGTATCAGGTGGAGTGCCTCATACTACTGACCAGGAAATTCCAGATTGACTGGTTTAATATTAACTTCTGGGAGAGGCTGAAACTGCAAATAGGTTGGGTATTAAGTCTTGGTTTGCTGACACAGAGCTTAGCATAAGTGACTCCATTTTGGACCTGATGTCTCTCTTTTAACAATTATATTTCTAGAGTCAGTTCTGCCAACAACTACCAGTGTGACCTTGACAGATAAAGAAAGGAAATTGGTAAAAAGGTCTACTCAGTAGGAAGATATACTTTCACGTACATCTACACATATAGCATATGTGTACATCTACATATAGCATCAAAATGCGCAGAGAAAAAATTTTAAAGGAGGTAAAGATAAATCCCCAAATATAGAAAGGAATTTTGGCACCAATTCTTTAGTGACTGATATAATGAGCAGGCAAAAATATCAAGAAAGACATGAAATAAATAATTTATCTAATTTATATATAAAATACAGAAGCCAACAATTGCATAACATATATTAGTATCAAGCACACATGGAACATTTACAAAAACTAAACCAAAGGAGTAAAATAAAACAGGTATCTCTGATGTCAGTGGACTTATGCTAAAAATTAATAATAGCAAGGAAACTAGAAAACCTATGAATGTATAGAAATTTTGTAAGATACTCAAAATAACCCATAGGACAGCGAAGAAATCAAAATGAAATTTCAAAAGTTTTAACTTAAGCAAAATTAATATATAGCAAATCAAAATGTGTGGGATGCATCTAAAGTTGTCTTAAGAGAAATATTTGTAGTAGTAAATAAGAAAAACTGAAAATTAACCATCTGAAGATTAATTTCAAGGAGCTAGAAAAATAATGGAAAGTTCTATCTGAAGAAAAGAAGGAAAACAAAAGAAAGAAAAGAAATCAGTAAGATATTTTTTAAAAATTTATATGAAATTATGAAAAATTATGTCAATAAATTTGAAAATTGATTAAATAAAAAAATCATGGTAAAATATATTTTTAACTGATACTAGGTAAAAACAGGAGTCAAAAGATGTTGAAACTGTAATTAACCTTTATAAAGGAGACTCTCAGGCTGAGACACTGGTAAATTTTCCCAAACATTTAAGAAACTAAAAACACAATCTAACATACCTCCTGCACTGTATAAAAAGAGCAAATACCTTCTAGCTCATGTTATGAAGCCAATATTACCTAGAGGCCATAATTTGACAAAGACACTACAAGAAAACCACATGCTAAACTCTCTCATTAACATGGAATCCAAAGTCGCCAAATAAAATACTAGTGAACTGAATATACTTTAATATAAAAATTATAGAACATCATGATCAAGTTTGGTTTGGGCTTGTTTTTGTTTTTTGTTTTTTCCTTAGCCAGGACTGAAAATTTCCTGTAATATTCAAAAATCACTTTGACTTATGCCAGTAACAAAATAAAAGATCAGTATCTTATGATAATCTCAGTATGCTTATGTAAATATGTGGCATTCAGTTCTACACTCATAATAATCTTTTAAAATCTTTTCCTAAACTAAGAATAGAAGAGCACAGTCCTAATCTTACAGTAAATATCTTCCAAAAAAACTATAGAAAACACACCTTTTGATGAAATATCTATCCCTTGTGATGAATAAGACTATAAGGATGTCTGCCATCATGAGGTCTATTTGAACCATCTGAATCAAAGAGTAACTTTTAGGAAAGATGCTTGACATTAGTTCAGTATCTAAAAAAAAATCAAACTCTTATCAACCAGCAAAAAATAAATTTTAAAAATATTAAAATTATACTATTTATAATTGAATCCAGAAAGTCAAATACCTTGAAATAAATCTGACAAAAGATATGCATTAACTTTACAGGGGAAACTACATAAAATTAGAGATGAAGAAGTAGATTAATGAATAAATATACTTTGTTCATAGATTTTAAAGATATTAATTCTCCCCGTTTTTCTATACATTTAACGCAGTCAAAAATCAATACTCCTGAAGGCTTTTTTTAAATTGGAAATTTACATTCTTACTCAAAAATTTGTTTTAATTAAAAAGTTCAAAAATAGCCAATTCAATTCAGAAAAATAAGAACATCTTGAAAAAAACACATGTCAAATTGCCCTTACAATTATTCTCAGTTAAATGCTGTTAAACCAATTAGATTTTTAGACAAGGTGTGAGATACTTTAGAATAGTTTTACAAAATAATATAAAATCCTCAAGTAAGGAAAAGTTGTGGGGTTTGGCAAAAGTGAAATAATTGATTTTTCTCTATCCAGTTATTTTTATAAAATATTTCTTGCTATTAATATGTTTACAAAGCAAACCAAAAAAGCCAAACATGTTCAAGTTTTACTCTTTGGCTTTTAATATTATTTATATATATATATTTATTTATTTACTTATTTTGGTCTTCTGCACCTGGGACAAATGGAGGTTCCCAGGCTGGGGGTTGAGCCAGAGCTGTTGCTGCCAGCCTCCGCCACAGCAACACTGGATCTTTAACCCACTGAGCGAGGCCAAGCATCAAACCCACTTCCTCATGGATACTACCCGGGTTTGTTAACAAATGAGCCACAAGGGGAACTCCTTTAATATTATTTTGAAATACCAGTTAAAAGTTTTTGACACAAAAACTCCTATCTGGAAAAAAACTACATAAAAATGCAACAAAAGTAGCATCCTAATCAAATTTAAATAAATTAGAAAAATAAAACAAACTCATTTTCATAACTATAAAGGATTTATGTGCAAATTACTGGGACTCTACAAGGATTATGTTCCAGCTATATACAAATATAGTTTCAATATTAAAAAATGACTTAAATTTTAAAAAAAGATTTGAACAAGAAAAGCTACAAAAAGCTGTTTTTTGTTTTAAGCTCAGCATTGTAATTTTTTAAAGAATAGAGGCCAAAGAATATTTTGTGGATCTACACATTGCTTTAAAAATAGTAAAAATCTCAATATAAGGAATAGAAATTTATGCAATTAAATTAACTGGTAGTAATTTTTTGGCTATGATGATATGTTGTGTTTGATCCTGCCACAATGTTTTGAACTATGTACAATAAATAATGGTTTATTTCTAACCTAAAAATTGCTTTAGAAATATTGACAATTCTGAGAGCTCCCACTGTGGCTCAGCCATAACGAACCCAACTAGTATCTATGAGGATGCAGGTTTTATCCCTGGCCTTGCTCAGATCCCACACTGCTGTCAGGGCTGGGGCATAGGCTGGCAGCTGCACCTCCTATTGGACCCCTAGCTTGGGCCACACATGCGGTCCTAAAAAGCAAAGTTTCTTCAAATTGAAATTAATGAAAAATTGTCTTAAAATAGCAGTAACTTAAAAAAGATTGCCTAGTGTACCATTTCCACCAAAAGACCAAAGATAACTTGAAAATTCTGTCATGCCATGGTTTTGCTGAAATATAGTCAAAGAAAAACACTTCGGGAAATAGGGCATAATAATTCATCAATTACGTATGCTTTTATTTTATTACTCATCTTAAATCACTTTTCTGTGGAAACTTTAAGCATGGGCAAGAATAAACAGACTCAATTTTTTATATTTTCCTCATGTTCAATTATATCAAAACCATAGATTTTCACAAATATTTTAATGAATTTATAGGGAAGATATATTTTGTCAACTTATGAGAACAGATCTTAACTGTTTGCTAACATGATTGATAATGTTTTAAATATTTAAACATCAGAAGCCTGGGCCTCTGTACTTTTACCGGATGGGTCCGAAAGTGTTAGTGATGATTCTGTCTACAGTTTTCAAATTTTCTCCACAAAGGGATCATGTCACCCTCTTTCCATCCTTGAACATCACTGTTGCTGGAAGCCTACTGTTGATAATGATTTAGAAACTTATGGTATTCAGGGGTAAAAACATATAAATATTTAAAAAAAAAAACTTGGGGTTTTAAGTAAAGTGAGATGATACTGAGAGCATTTTGAAATGCAAAACAATTGTGTCAATGTAATATAAGGTTAGCATTTCCTTTCCCTGGGCCAGAACATAAATTAAGAATTTCTCAGAGTTCCCGCTATGGCAAGCGGGTTAAGGATCTGGTATTGCTGCAGCTCTGGCAGCTCTGGCTCAGATTTGATCCCTGGTCTAGGAACTTCCATACACTGTAGGTGTGGCCAAAAAAAAAAAAAAAAAGAATTTCTCACATCTCCACTTTATTATATGTCACACCTTGTAATACTCATTCCCCTCCCTCAAAAAGCGATCTCACTCAGTACCAGCACACTTTCCTTGCTTAGCACTGTGTACCCAGAAGTCCATTAACAAACTGATTAACAGAGAAACAACAACAAAAAATTAACTCTGTGGTTGGTAGCAGAAGCTGGCAACTGTCCTTTGCCACCACATTTCCAGTCCTCAATATCACTTCCTCACCTGGCAAGCGGAGGATTGCATATGAAATTTCTTGTCATAGCTCCACCAACCCAAGCAGTTGAGCTGTTCTTTGCCTTACCCCGACCCCCTCCCCAATCTGCAAGCATCAAAGTTGCTTTAAGCTTTTATTCAAATACCAGGATCCCTGCAGAATACTGTTTCTCCAAAGCAAAAGGGGCGCTAAAGTCTCTTTGGCCCTCATCATTTTTACTCTTTTGACTCTTTTTCTGAGAGTTGCCTTTTATCCCTCAAACCATTACTGACTCCATTTCAAAACAGTCCTCTGATTCTAAGCTATAGATTGGTGGAACAGTCGTACTACAATAATAAATAATGATGACATCTTTTAAATAAACCACAGATGTATCCAAAGGGGTAGGTCATAATGTCTTGTTGCTTTTGTTGAATCATTAGAGAGATGCAGAAACATTTCAACACCTACTATGTGCAAAACACCAAAGGAAGATGTGAAGAATGAAACAATTGCTCTTAAAATCTTTCTTTCCCTCCCTTGACTCCCTTCCTTTTTTCTTTTCTTCCTTTCTAAGATCATATACTCTCAGTAATCCAGGCCTCTGTTTCATATGAATAAGTTACTTCACTTTGAAGATGACCAAAGGAGATAAACATTTTCTTCCTAAACTAGATCTTCTTCAGTGGATTCTTCTCTACATTGCATTTATTTAGCAATCCTTTAAAACATTAATCTGGAAAGAGAGTTCCATCAACAATGCACAGTGGTTTTACAAATGCATGTAACAGAATGATCAATAACACTGAAACAAAATATTATAAAGCAAGTTTTCTTTAGGATCAATTCTAGTTTTCTCCTTAATTGTTTATCTTTAAGTTGTTACTTTAGAACCAAACTCCTCAGCATTCACACTATCTACAGAAACAAAATGGGATTTTATTGTATCTGATAGTAATTTATTTTTCCAAGCAAACACCATTAAAAATCTCTATATGCATTATTAAATTATTTTTACTACCAACAGTAAATGTCTTTTGACATATCAATGGATGTAGATAGATACAGGATAATTGAATTTTACAGTTAAATCCTTTAGGGCATAGGCTAGTAAATCTTAATGTATGAGTCAGACTGAAAACCGTTTGCATCCATTTTGAACAAAAGTTTCTATCAAAACATTCATTAAATGTTCTCACCATAATTGTAGCTTGCTCCTTTGAGTTAAACGTTAATGCTGAAAAACTGTCGTCATTTACACGAGTGATGCAAAAACAATAGTGGGTAAAACTACCGGCACGTTAGCACATATCAAGGCTCCAAATTGTATAAACAGTCTTTCTTTTTTTTTTTTTGGTCATCACCCACTCACAGAGAAAAAAGTTAGTTTCATTTAAGAATGCCCTTGATGAAACAGTAAAAACCAATAATTTTATTAGCCATCCACACCAGAATCCATGCATGTTTCACACAGTGTGCAATGAAGTGGGAGGTCTACACAGATCCCTTACGGAGCAGATCGAAGCACAAGAACACTGGAGGGAAAGGACTTGTGCTATGGTTTAAACTAAGATCTAGCTTCAGCTTTTTTTTTTCCTCCCTGGGACAGCATTTTTACTGTGGGAAATCAGCAAATCAGCTTCAAAAAAAACAACTGACAGACAAACTATGGTTTTAAGACTTGGGAATTTAGCAGCCATTGTCTCAAAAATAAAGTAAGCTGGTCACTTAAAGAAAAACAACTGATGTTTTTTGATAGCAATAAAATGAGCTTTCAAGGAAGAAAAAAAGAATGTTGGAAAACTTGTATCTGCAACCATGAACTTAAAAATCCTATTTACAAATGTGATGTTTTTGATATTAAACAGTGAAATGTGTCAGCATGTAGAACATCTGTGTAACTCAGTGAGCCAATATTTTCCAAATGACCACAGCTTTTTACATGAGTAGGAGAGCCATTTAGCATATAAAAAAGCTCAGGGAATTTTAATATTACAGAACAAAAAGTCATTGATAGCAGATTCCATAGCATGCTTTACCTTTAAGAGAAAAGAATGAGTTTTGATATCAAATCAAAGAATATTGACACCCTTTCAAAAAAAGCAATAAAAATATTCCTCACTTTCCCAACTATAAGTGTGTGTGAGTCTGAATTTTCTCTATATACTTAAATGAAAACAACATATTGCAGGTAATAGGATACAGAAGCAGATATAAGAAACTAGCTGTATTCAAGAAACCAGCTATATTTTAAGACAGACATTGAAGAGATTTGCAAAAAATGTAAAACAATATCACTCTTCTTTCATTTAACTTCCTTTTAATATCTTCATTTAATTTCTTAAATTTAAGACATCACTACCTATATCTCCTCGAGGTAGATGGTATAGAAATGATAAATATTCACTAATATCCATATAATACACATAATTTAAGTATGTATTTATATTCTAATAAAGAATATTCATATTAAAAACATTCTTTTAAGTTTAGTATAGTTGTCATAAAAATGCATCGTAAATACATTATTCATTTTAACTTGTACTGAATGTAGTTTATTTTAAAATAAATTCATAAATTTTTAAATTTCTGAGTTTAACTTTTAGTATGGCAAATACAGATATCTGTAAATCCACATAAATAAAAACTTTTGGGGGTTCTCAACACTTTTTAAGAGTGTAAAGGGGCATCTACATTAAAAAGATACAGAAATGTTCATTCAGCACAATCCTTCATTTTTTAGCTGAGGAAACTATAGTAAAACATGGAGATTGTGATCAACATTATCCAAACCACAATTAGTAGACATGCTAAGACAAAATCAAGGTTTTCTGAGTTCTGGTTATATTGGTATCCTAAGGCTGTCCTCACAAAGCACCAAAAACTGGTGGCTTGACAGAAACACATTGTTTCACAGTTTTTGGAAACTAGAAATCTGAGATTGGGGTGTCAGCACATTTGGTTGCTTCCGAGGGCTGTGAAGGAGAATCAATTTCAAGCGTCCCTCCTGGCTTCTGATGGTTCGTGGTTAATCTTTGTCCTTGGCTTTTAGAGGCATCACCCTAATCTCTGCCTTCATGTTCGCATGGCATTCTCCCCTGTGAGCATATCTGTGTCCAAATACCCCCTTTTATAAAGACACTAGTCATATTAGACTGAGGACCCACCTTCCTCCAGTCTGATCTCATCTTAACAAATGACATCTGCGATGACCGTTTTTACAAATAAGGTTATATTCTGAGGTGCTAGGGGTTAGGATGTCAGCACATGAACTTTGGAGGACACCATTCAACCCATAATACCAGTCCAGTGCATTCTCCCCTCAATCCTCCTGTATATCAAGGAGTATTCTCTTTTCTAATTTCCTTTCTTTTCTCTCTCCTGTATTCCACTCTCATAGTCTTCCTCTATACTTATATGAAATGCATATATGGAAAATTGAATCCTCAGGAAAGCAATCATTATAATGGAAATAGAAATTCAAAGTCAAGTTGGCTGCAAAGAGGAAGTGCAACAGAAAATCATCCTGTGATGATTTCAATAAACAGAGGTGAAGACAGGTAACATCTCAGGAAATTAAAGAGATATCTCAGAAAGCTATCAAATTTGTGAAGGAAGATCACAAAATATTATCTCATGCATTTACAAAATATTAAAACTTCATATGTAAGGGAAATGTGATTTATCAAAAAATCCTTAAGTAGCTAGACTGAAGTTTGAATTCCAATCATGTGCCTTTTCTCTCCACTGACTATGATTTTGGACATTAGTGAAATGCATTCTTTACCTGAAATGCTGGAGGTACTGCTGGAAAAAGTGATAGGTTCTTTTCCCAACTGTGATAGAACTTGGCTCTCAGTCCCCAAAAGACTGTGCAAAGTATACACCAAAGTAAACTGACAAAAAAACCTTATGGAATCGAAATCACTCAATGTGACACTCTATTGGTCTGAGTTCTCCCAAGAAACAGAACTATAGGAATAGGAGATTTTATATATTTATAGTTAAAGGACTTTCTCATGAGGAACTGGCTCACATGATTATGGAGGCTGAGAGTCTCAAGACCTGCAGTTAACAAGCAGGAACTCAGCAGAACTGGTGGTGTGGTTCCAGTACAATGCCAACTACAACAGCAGGAGATGCCTGATGTCCCCAAGTGAAGACAAGCAGAGAGAATAAGTTCTCCCAGACTCAGCCTTTTGTTCTATTCAGGCTTCAATGATCAATGGAGGAGGCCATTTGCTTTATTCAGTCTACTGATTCAAATGTTCATCTCATTCAAAACACCTCTCACAGACACACCCAGAATAATGTTTAACCCAATACCTGGGCACCCTGTGGCCCAGTCAAGCTGACACACAAAATCATCACAGGCATGTAATATTCAACAATATTCTGTGTGGAGAGAGAAAGAGAGAGAATAATTATTAATGTAACAATTAGAGAGTTTTTAGCCAGAACACTTTATTAAAATCTCAGTTTAGATTTTTCTCCCTTTATATGGCCCTCTGCTAACACACACACACACACACAAGCATTTTTGAAGAATTTTTACTCAGCAATTATTTGGACAGGAAGCAGGAATAGTTTGAAAATTTTTGTCTCTTTCTTTTGTAAAAGATTAAGCACATGGAAGAGGCTGTGTTAGCCTGCCTGGGAGCAGAGGAGAGAGGAAGAAGGCAAGGAGGACAATACGGAAGGGAGAGGAAAGATGCCCTAGACCAGAAGCAGCACACAGAGGTGGAAATGGATATATAACCTGGCAGAAAACAGGTTAAAATAAATAATTTTATATAAAATAAATGTATAATATAATACAAATTTATAAACCAACTAATTTCTGACCCTTTGTCACAGGTAACATGGGATTGCATTCCCTAAAAGAGGAAGAAGCTAGCTGAGCCAACAATAGCTTTCTGCCTAGAGCATTTTCCAGCAAGAGCACAAGGATGAGGAGCCCAAGCAGAAGGAGTTGTGACCCTGAGCTGCAGAGAGGTCAGCCACTGTCCCATTGGCCCTCAGCAGCTGTGTTTGCCAGCAATGAGGCAGCTGCACAGGAAGAAAGCTCAAGAAATCTTCATGGGGATACTTAAATGTACGCTGTGCTCGAAACACTGAGACCACTCTAGAAATGCCCTCGCAGCTTAAAAGCAAGCCCTTAGACTTGGGGGAAATGTGACAGAAATTAAAATAGATTTGCAGCTAGGAAAAAAAAAAAATTCCCAATATTTCTTCTTTGATCAGTTGAGATGCCTATTTATACATTTCCAAACACATAGACTTTTCTGTTCTCTTTGCCTTGCTGATCTCTGTATGGTATTTGATTTATTATTTTATTTTATTTATTTATTGCTTTTTAGGGCCGCACCTGCAGCATATGGAAGTTCCTAGGCTCGGGGTCAAATCAGAGCTACAGCTGCCGGCCTACACCACAGCTCACAGCAACACCAGATCCTTAATCCACTGAGAGAGGCCAGGGATCGAACCTCATGGTTACTAGTAGGATTCATTTCCACTTCGCCACAGTGGGAACTCCTGATATTTGATTTATTGAAAATACTTTGCAATTTGTCTTATGGCTTAGTATGTTATCAATTTTGGCACCTGATTAATGTGTGTTTGACAATAATGTGGCTAGAGAATTGTAGTCTGAACTCTCCATTTTGCCAGTGTATCTGGTTATCTATAATACTAAAACATGCATATTTGGACTTTAATGTCAATAAAAATCAATCATCTTATGCTTTAGGAATGGTATCACCTTTGGTTGTGGATAGGTTGTAAATTGGACACAGGAGAGATGAGCCATACACTAGCTGCCAAGATCACACAACCACACTTGCAGGTGCCTTGTCACCTATATGCTACCGATGCCATTTCCAGTTGTATCTGGACCACTACCTCAGAAAACACACAAAAAAAGGCCAGAGAATTAGAAGGCCCACCAACAGAGACAGGGGGTAGGTGTGGTGGACATTTCACAACAGGGAAAAAAAACTGTTAAGATAAACTGAAGATCAGAGTGTCTGAAGGTTTCCTTATTACTAAGTTGGCTAAAATAGTTTAGAAATAAAGATGTACATGAGTATAAATCTCCAAAGAGAACTGACTCAGTTTTGCAACTGAGTGGATAGCATGCTAATATTCTGTGATGAGATTCAGTGGAGGAAAGGAAATCATTGACCTGGGAGATGCCTCATCTTCACTACAGCCCTGGAACCATCAGCTGAAGAGTGAGATGGTACGGGGCTGGGAGCAGTAAGACCAAGAAGATGAGAAGATGGACCCTGATGACGAGCTCCTGCTACCCTCAGGACCTTCCATCATGGTCTAAGCCGCATCAGCCAACACAACCGCAAGGAGGCCACATGTGGCTGTTTAATTCAAAATTTAACTTTAATTAAGATTTAATAAAAATTAATTTTTTTTCTGTTTTTTAGGGCCACACCCATGGCATATGGAAGTTCCCAGGCTAGGGGTCAAATCAGAGCTGCAGCAGCTGTCCGGACTACGCCAGAGCCACAGAAACACAGGATCCAAGCCATGTCTGCAACCTACACCACAGCTCAAGGCAATTTGATTCGTCTCCCCCGTGTCACAATGGGAACACCCCAAAAAATTAAATTTCAATTAAATTTTTCTTTGGTTATTTACTAAATTAAAATAAAAATGGAATAAAATTTAAAATTCATTCTTTTTAGTCATATGAGACTATTTGAAATCTTGAAATGATCAATGAACATATCCATCATCAACACAGAATGTTCTACTGGACAGTACTGGCCTAGAGGGCATGGACAGTCTCCACAGGGGCTTTCCTTGTTTCCAGAGAAGGCTCTGCAAATTCTGGACAGACAGGGGTAGGGGAAGAGTGTCAGGTGGTTATTCTCCTCAGTGAAGTTTGAGGTGAATGGAAATGAAGAATGGGTCCAAAATGATGTTTTTGTGTGAGAATATGAATGCCTGAGAGAGAACTAACTAAATTATGAGGGATGAAAACAAAGGAAAAATAGAGACATGGCATCTGAGTGTCCCCCTGAGGGAAGATAAAGGAGTTAAGGAGGAAAAAAAAAGACTCCTATTTCTGCCACGGGCATCTCACTGGGCCATGTGGTTAATCCCTAGTACAAAAGTGGTTATCAGACAATGTCAGCAGATGGACAGTGAAATGAGAAAGGGGTATGGAGAACCTTACTTTTGTATGTTCATGACTCAGACGGGGGGACTGGAAGACGGTTGAACTTTCCACAAAGACTCATTTTTAGAGTGTTTCATTTATCCTTTTTTTTTTTTTTTTTTTTTTTTTTAGGGCCAAACCTGCAGCATATGGAAGTTCCCAGACTAGGGGTCGAATCGGAGCTATAGCTGCTGGCCTACATCACAGCCACAGACATGCAGAATCTGAGCCGCGTCTGTGACCCACACCACAGCTCTCGGCAACACTAGATCCTTAACCCACTGAACAAGGCCAGGGATCCAACCTGCATTCTCATGGATCCTAGTCAGGTTTGTTAACCACTGAGCCATGAAGGAAACTCCGTGTTTATTTTATGAAGCAGATAATTGGGATTATGGCCATCGATGATGGTAGGAACTAAAATGCAAAATGAGAACTGCCATTTAAATAATCTTTGATGACAAAATACATTAAGGAAAATTTTGACAGCTATTGCTGGCAAATGCACATTGGTGATTTTTGCAGTTTCCAGACAAAATTGAAATGATGCTTTCATTGTTTTTCTTGTAATTGCTTTCTCTTCTCTCTCTTTCTGAATTTCCAATTTGATTCAGATTTCATCAATTTAAGAAAATCTCACCAAATGACAAGTCTTGATAAATTCTGTACTTTTTTTGTTGTTGTTGTTAAGAAGAGTGGTCATGATCCAAGGTCTTAAAGGGTAAAAGAGCTTCAGCTTTCAGCAAAACCATCAGAAAACATATTCTACCAAGATATATTCCTGCCTCTCCTGAGCAGGGACTATGATCCTTCCTGCAGAGCTACCTTAGATATTTTGTTTTATTTTATTTTAGCTTGTTTATATTTTATTTTTTTGCCACACGGACAGCATCTGGAAGTTCCTGGACCGGGGACTGAAACCCATGCCACAGAAGTGACTGAGCTACTGCACTGACAATGCCAGATCCTTAACCCATTTCACCACAAGGGAACTCCTGCTTTAGATATTTTAGATTTTCCTTTTTTGTGAACATGTGTGATAATTTTTAAAATTCCAGATATTATCCACTGCAAATATAATACTCAATGGAGAAAAGCTGAAAGCCTTCCCACTAAAATCTGGAACAAGACAAGGATGCCCACTCTCACCACTGTTATTCAACACAGTACTGGAAGTCCTAGCCAAAGCAATCAGACAAACAAACAAACAAACAAAGGCATCCAAATAGGAAAAGAAGAGGTAAAACTGTCACTGTATGCACATGACATGATACTATATACAGAAAACCCTAAGGACTCAACCCAAAAACTACTTGAACTGATCAACAAATTCAGCAAATTATCAGGATAGAATGTTAACATTCAGAAATCAGACGCATTTCCGTATATTAACAATGAAATTTTAGAAAAGGAATACAAAAATACAATACCTTTTAAAATGGCACCACCAAAAATCAAATACCAGGGAATAAACCTGATCAAGGATGTGAAAGACTTTTATGCTGAGAACTACAAAACATTAATCGGTAGTTCTCTGATGGCCTAGCGGGTTGAGGCTCCTGCTGCTGTGCGGCGTAGGTTCAATCCCTGGCCCAGGAATTCCCACATACTGCCTGTGTGGCAAAAAAAAAAAAAAAAAAAAAAAAACAAAAAAAAACAAGAGAGAACCAGAAATAAACACTGCAACTCTGCTTTAAAAAAAAAAAAATTAGGAGTTCCCATCGTGGCGCAGTGGTTAACGAATCCGACTAGGAACCATGAGGTGCAGGTTCGGTCCCTGCCCTTGCTCAGTGGGTTAACGATCCGGCGTTGCCGTGAGCTGTGGTGTAGGTTGCAGACGCGGCTCGGATCCCGCGTTGCTGTGGCTCTGGCGTAGGCCAGTGGCTAAAGCTCCGATTCAACCCCTAGCCTGGGAACCTCCATATGCCGCGGGAGCAGCCCAAGAAATAGCAACAATAACAACAACAACAACAACAAAAGACAAACAAAAAAAAAATTAATCAAGGAAATTAAAGAAGATGAGAAGATGTAAAGAAATGGAAAGATATTCCGTGCTCATGGGTCAGAAAAATTAATACTGTAAAAATGGCCATATTACCTAAAACAATCTACACAGATTCAACACAATCTCTATCAAATTACCAATGACATTCTTCACAGAACTAGAACAAACCATCCAAAAATTTATATGAAACCACCTAGACTGAGAATTGCTAAAGCAATTCTGAGGAATAAAAATCAAGCAGGAGGCATAACTCTCCCAGACTTCAAGCAATATTACAAAGCCACAGTCATCAGGACAGGGTGGTACTGGTACCAAAACAGACATACAGACCAATGGAACAGAAGAGAGAACCCAGAAAAAAACCCTGACACCTATGGTCAATTAATCTTTGACAAAGGAGGCAAGAATATAAAATGGGGAAAAAAACAAGTCTTTTCAGCAAGCATTGCTGGGAAACCTGGACAGCTGCATGCAAATCAATGAAACTAGAACACACCCTCATACCATGCACAAAAATAAACTCAAAATGGCTGAAAGACTTAAATATAAGACAAGACACCACCAAACTCCTAGAAGAGAACATAGGCAACACATTCTCTGACATCAACCTCGTGAACATTTTCTCAGGTCAGTCTCCCAAAGCAACTGAAATAAAAGCAAAAATAAACCAGTGGGACCTAATCAAACTACAAGCTTTTGCACAGCAAAGGAAACCAAAAAGAAAATAAAAAGACAACTTACGGAATGGGAGAAAATTGTTTCAAAGGATGCAACTGACAAAGGCTTCATCTCTAAAATATACAAACAACGTATACAACTCAACAGCAAAAAAGCCAACAACCCAATGGAAAAATGGGCAAAAAGACCTGAAAAGACATTTTTCCAAAGAAGATATACAGATGGCCAACAAGCACTTGAAACAATGCTCAACATTCCTGGTTATTAGAGAAATGCAAATCAAAACTACTATGAGGTACCACCTCACACCAGTCAGAATGGCCATCATTAATAAGTCCACAAATAACAAATGCTGGAGGGGGTGTGGAGAAAAGGGAACCCACCTGCACTGTTGGTGGGAATGTAAACAGCATAGAGGTACCTTAGAAAACTATATAAAGAAGTACCATATGACCCAGCAATCCCACTCTTGGACATCTAACCAGACAATACTTTCCTTAAAAAAGACACATACCCCCACATGTTCATCGCAGCACTATTCACAATAGCCAAGACATGAAAACAACCCAAATGTCCATCAACAGATGAATGGATTAGGAAGATGCTGTATATATACACAATAGAATACTACTCAGCCATAAACAAGAACAAAATAATGCCATTTGCAGCAACATGGATGGAACTAGAGACTCTCATACTGAGTGAAGTGAGTCAGAACGAGAAAGACAAATACCATATGACATCACTTATATCTAGAATCTAATATATGGCAGAAATGAACCTTTCCACAGAAAAGAAACTCATGGACTTGGAGAATAGACTTGTGGTTGCTAAGGGGGGATGGGGAGGGAGTGGGATGGACTGGGAACTTGAGGTTAATAGATGCAGATTTTGGAATGGATGAGCAATGAGATCCTGCTGTGTAGCACTGGGAACTATGTCTAGTCACTTATGATGGAACATGATAATGTGAGAAAAAAGATTGTATACTTTTATGTGTAACTGGGTCACTTTGCTGTACAGTAGAAAATTGGCAGAACACTGTAAACCAGCTATAATGAAAAAATAAATAAATAAAAGTAAATAAAATCCCAAACATTTATGATAAACGTATCCAGAAATTCCTTTGGATTCTCAAAGATTTGAATTCATCACTTCTTAAGGGATATAAAGCAAATATATGTGTATACATATATATATCTATTGCAGGAAAAAAGTTCAGTTCATTCTGATAATGTGTTTCATCCTTCACAATTTATTCATTTGGAAACTTTATTGGGGAAAACTGCATAAACAAAGTTATATATGAAGAATATAAACTCAAAGAAATATTAAACTTTTATATAAAGATGAGATGTGATTGATACCTTCTAGGAGGATCTTTCTGAATAAACTGATAAAACTTTATTATCAGAATTGATTTACATTTAGGACACAGCTTTGGCCTAAGGATGTGTTGCATATGAATCATCATTCCACTACCTAGAGAAAAATAAATTCTTGTTCAGCTTAAAAGAATACTTAATTTATTGCTAAATTCTTAAGAACAAAAGTAGTTTTCTATTGCAAGTTTTATTGTCAAAGATTGCCTTTCTCCTTTCCTTTCTACTTTTTATGCACTTTGTGTTCAAGGGAAACAACTAACAGGGGCTTAAGAGCAAGACACCCCCTAAGGTGCCTGGGATCCCTGGCAAATATCTTTCATGGGACCCCTGTCTTATGAAAAACTTGAATCACCCAAAATTAAGAAGCCAGCACCATTCTGGTGGCTCAGTTTCATATATACCCAGGAAATAAATATTGCTGATCAGAGAGAGATATTTGCCCGGCATCCCCCCTGCAAATGGGGGTACCAAAATAATGCCAAGGATGCAAAGCTAAGAGCTCCTCAGGGTATCTGGAGGACCCCATGTCTGGTACAGGTAAGAAAGAAGGAAAGAGACACAGGGGAGAAGCCAGAGCTGGGGGCCCCTTTGGGTCCTGGACCAGGCTCAGGTAGCCCATCTTAAACAGCACTGCTGGAGTTTCTGTTGTGGCTCAGTGGGCTAAGAATGTGACATAGTGTCCATGAGGATGCAGATTTGGTCCCTGGCTTTGCTCAGTGGGTTAAGGATCTGGCATTGCCAAAAGCTGCAGCGTAGGTCACAGATGCGGCTCAGGTGTGGTGTTGCTGTGGCTGTGATGTAGGCCTACAACTATAGCTCGTTTGACCCCTAGCCCAGAAACTTCCACATGCCAGAGATGAGGCCTTAAAAAACAACAAAAACCCAGCACTGCCACCCAGCAGTTTCCAGGTACCCAAAGTAGACTTAAGACATTTTCTAAATGTTATATTAAAAATAATATATCTGATATCTATACATAATAATGATGTATCAGTGAAAATATTTAAATTGAAACAAGAAAGTGTAAGAGAAATCTACAAAAATGTGATGTAAAAAGAAAATATTACTTTATAGCTGTCAGAAGAGATTGAGTAACCAAAATGAGGATTTTGAGAGACTAAATAAATGACATACATAACCTATGTCTGCCTGTAAGAAAAATTAACTTCTTTGCAATTATTGTGAAAATTTAAGAAACTGACCTGGTAAAACAAATACATGGACATGCTTCAAAAAGTAGAACAGTACATAATATCTTCTCTGACAACAGAACAATAAACTCAAAGGGAGTGGGAAGATGAAGGACTAATTTAATTACATAAAGGGGTAAACTTTATTATTAAAAAATCTTGAATAAGAAAGTCAAAATAGAAAGTATGGATTAATTTTAACATACTGATAACAAAACAGGTTATATTAAAATCTCTAGACGTTTCACTTCAGGTTAAGGTTAATATCCTTCTGGAAAGACTGTCTTTCAAATAACAGCTATAATCCCAGAACCTTATAAAAAGAAAGCTGAGAGGCGGAGCAAGATGGCGGCGGAGTCAGAGGACGCGCTCACCTTCCCCCACAAACACATCAAAAAAACACATCTACATGTAAAACGACTCACCCAGAACATCTGTGAATGCTGGCAGAAGAACTTAAACCTCCAAAAAGGGCAAGAAACTCTTGACATAACTGTGTAGAACAAAAGAAAAAGAGAGAGAAAAGGAATCCGGGCGGGACCAGCATTCCTGAAAGGGAGAAGTGAGGGAGAAAAGGAAACCCACCCCCTGTGAAACCACCTAACCTACCTGGAGATCAGCCGAGCCGGAGGGACCTCGAAGTCGCGGAGAAAAGCACAGCAGCTGGACTGAGGAGGGCAAAGCAGAGTGAGAGCTGCACAGATCATCTGCACCACCAGCCTGGACACCACAGACTGAAGCGCTGGGGGCGGGGGGTGGCTGGGCGTTGAGACTCAGGCTCGGGAGGTCAGTCCTGGGAAGAGGACTGGGGCTGGGTATGTGGGGACAGCCTGAGGGGCAAAGGAGCACTGCACCACGGGCAGGGAAGTGATGTGCTATGGGCTGGGGAGGGGAACGCCATGGCAGAGGGAACGCGGGAGAAGGTCTGGGCCCACAGGAGAAGCAAGGCGCCATTACTGGGCAGGGTGAGAGGAGGAGGGGAAGATCGCCATAAGAACCTCCCTGCGCATGTGCACACGCGCTCTCAGAGGACGGAGTGCCCCTGGTTCCTGCTGCGGGTGGTGAGAAGCCACTTGCTCAGGCCATGGGAGGCCAGGTGCTTCTTGTGCAGGCTTCAGATGGCCTGAAGCTCTTGTGTGGGCTAAGGGCAGCAGGGGGCTAAGTGCTAAGTGGGGCCTCTTGTATGATCTACAGGCAGCAGGGACAGACTGGCAGTCCTCTCAGAGGCCAGAGGGAGGCATGGCCTGCCACCACTTAGGGCCTGTGAGTGGGCTCCACCTGTGGCCCCAGTCACCTTAGGAGTCGGCAAAAAAGAAAAAATAGGGCACTGCAACCAAGCACCACACTTTATTGCTCTCACCCCCCTGGGAACACACCTGCCCTGCAGCTGCCACTGCCAAACGCTTTGGGCAGCACTCAGCTGCTTGATCACTGTCCCTTCCCAAGACCCTACAACTAGGAGCAGCTGGTGCAGCACTTCTGCATGGGCTAAGGGGAATGAGGTGCTTCTTGCGTGGTCTGCAGGTGGCTTGGGCAAACCACTGCAGTTATCTCTGACTCCAGAGGTGGACGTGGCCCACCGCCAACTGGGGATCCCTGAACAAAAACCACTTGCAGCCCCAACCACCTCAGAGGGCACCACAGAGGAGGATACTGTGATGGAATACCACCTGTGGTTGCTCTCTCTCCCCTGGGAGCACACCTGCCCAGCTGCTGCCACTGCCAAATGCTCTGGGCAGTGCCCAGACACTAGATCACTGTCCCTTCCCAGGAATTTACATCTAAGAGCAGCTGGTGCAGCACCTCCTATGGGGGCTAAGCTGTACGAGGTGCTTCTTGCATGGTCTACAGAAGGTGGGGGCAAATCACCACAGTTATCACTGACTCCAAAGGTGGGCATGGCCTGCCACCACTAGGGGTCCATGAACAGGCTTCACTTGGGGACCCACGCACCTCAAGGGTACCACAGAGGAGGGCATTGTGACCGAACAGTGTGGTACTGGTAGCAAAACAGACATACAGACCAATGGAACAGAAGAGAGAACCCAGAAAAAAACCCTGACACCTATGGTCAATTAATCTTTGACAAAGGAGGCAAGAATATAAAATGGGGAAAAAAACAAGTCTTTTCAGCAAGCATTGCTGGGAAACCTGGACAGCTGCATGCAAATCAATGAAACTAGAACACACCCTCATACCATGCACAAAAATAAACTCAAAATGGCTGAAAGACTTAAATATAAGACAAGACACCACCAAACTCCTAGAAGAGAACATAGGCAACACATTCTCTGACATCAACCTCGTGAACATTTTCTCAGGTCAGTCTCCCAAAGCAACTGAAATAAAAGCAAAAATAAACCAGTGGGACCTGATCAAACTACAAGCTTTTGCACAGCAAAAGAAACCAAAAAGAAAATAAAAAGACAACTTACGGAATGGGAGAAAATTGTTTCAAAGGATGCAACTGACAAAGGCTTCATCTCTAAAATATACAAACAACGTATACAACTCAACAGCAAAAAAGCCAACAACCCAATGGAAAAATGGGCAAAAAGACCTGAAAAGACATTTTTCCAAAGAAGATATACAGATGGCCAACAAGCACTTGAAACAATGCTCAACATTCCTGGTTATTAGAGAAATGCAAATCAAAACTACTATGAGGTACCACCTCACACCAGTCAGAATGGCCATCATTAATAAGTCCACAAATAACAAATGCTGGAGGGGGTGTGGAGAAAAGGGAACCCACCTGCACTGTTGGTGGGAATGTAAACAGCATAGAGGTACCTTAGAAAACTATATAAAGAAGTACCATATGACCCAGCAATCCCACTCTTGGACATCTAACCAGACAATACTTTCCTTAAAAAAGACACATACCCCCACATGTTCATCGCAGCACTATTCACAATAGCCAAGACATGAAAACAACCCAAATGTCCATCAACAGATGAATGGATTAGGAAGATGCTGTATATATACACAATAGAATACTACTCAGCCATAAACAAGAACAAAATAATGCCATTTGCAGCAACATGGATGGAACTAGAGACTCTCATACTGAGTGAAGTGAGTCAGAACGAGAAAGACAAATACCATATGACATCACTTGTATCTAGAATCTAATATATGGCAGAAATGAACCTTTCCACAGAAAAGAAACTCATGGACTTGGAGAATAGACTTGTGGTTGCTAAGGGGGGATGGGGAGGGAGTGGGATGGACTGGGAATTTGGGGTTAATACATGCAAACTATTGCCATTGGAATGGATAAGCAATGAAATCCTGCTGTATAGCGCTAGGAACTTTATCTAGTCACTTATGATGGAGCCTGATAATGTGAGAAAAAAGAATGTATACATGTATGCATAACTGGGTCACTTTGCTGTACAGTATAAAATTGTAAAAATCATTATTAAAAAATAAAAGGAGAGCTACCTCGTGGCACAGCACAGTTAAATGAATCATGGACAGTTCTGGTATGAGGTCCTTGATTACAGAAGAGGAGCTGCATGCTGTGCCCTCACAACTTTGGGTTTTTGTTCTGTTTTTTTCGAGACATGTGGGCTAGCGTGGGCAGTGATGGCAAAACATAGTCATTCTTACCAGGGGTTCTGGAAGAATAAATCCAGGGAAACATAGGCATTGGAGAAAGAGTAATCCCCAAAGTGAAAGGGCTAAAGGGGAGTCACCAAATTTGATAGACCTAAACCTGACTGACCTCTTCTAGCACTTTTGCTTTGGGAATTACTCTTTCTCCAGAGTGAACTCAAAACTGCCAAGTAGCTATAGATCTGAAGTCACATCAGAGCTGCTATCTGAAAAGTATATGTAAACAATGCTTTTAAGTCTAATCAACATAACTACCTGATAAAATAACTGAAATAGCATCTGTCCCAAAAAAATAATAACCCAGTGCCCTCAGAACTTAAATGTCATAATACATGCAATTCAAAATTATGACAGCTGACACATCAATAAAATGATATATAGAAAATAAATATCAATGGGAACAACTCTGAGTGTACCATATATTGGGCTTAATAGGATTTTAAAACAGCTACTATAGACATTCCCAAAGACATTTAAAAAATAAAAACAGGCTTTTGATAAATAAACAATATCATATACTTTAAATAAAATAATTTTAAAAGACCAGTGGAAACTCTAGAAATGAAAAATACAAGTTTGAAATAAAATATTCACTGGAGAGACTTAATTGCAGATTAAAAATAACAGAAGAGTACACAAATCTGAAGATAGACAACTAGAAATATCTAATACGGAAAAGAGAGAAAAATGAGTCTGAGGGGCCCATTATAGATAATATCAATGCATCTAACATATATGTAAGTGGAGTCCAAGAATAAAAGATAGAATGGATCAAAAATGTATACATATATATATGAAACACAATGGCCAAAATTTCCCAATTTTGACACACATATATGCAAATTGAAGATACCTAGTGAACATCAAGCAGGATAAACATGTAGAAGACCACATATAGACATTATATTCAAACAAATAACAGCTCCAAATTAAACAGCAAACAAGAAATTCCCCAGTCAGATCGTTCTGACTTTCCTTCCGGAGGAAGTGGTCATAATCCACAATTTGACCAACATCTCTCCTTCTCTAATTCTGTCCTGGTAGATTTTTCTTTTCTTTTTTCTTTCTCTGTTCCTCTGCCGCCTCCCCTCCCCTTCCTCCTCCTTCTTCTTCTTTTAATTTTTTTATTATAGTTAATTTACAATGTTCTGCCAACTTCTGCTGTACAGTAAAGCGATGCAGTTATACATTTATATACATTCTTTGTTTTCACATTATCCTCCATCATGTTCCATCACAAGTGAATGGATAGAGTTCCCTGTGCTGTACAGGAGGAACCCATGGCTTATCCACTCCAAATGAATAGTTTGCATCCACTAACCCCAAACTCCCAGTCCATTACACTCCCACCCCATCCCCCTTGGCACTGGCACGTCTTTTTTTTTGTACAGGGTTGGAATAAGAACATATGTGATTTACTAAATTAGAAATTTGGCATGCTGAGGTAAAAGTATAACCAAAAAATTATACTTGATTTTTTAAAAAAAGGAAAAGGCGATTATGACCAAGAGTGAGAAGAAATAGCCAAGCCCCTGCACAGCAGTTTAAAAAATCTCATATTAAGTAGAGACATTAGAGGTAGAGTGATAGATCTAAGAAAAATGTCAGTAGCCCTGCAGCTTTCATTCCATTTCCCAAGTCTTTATCTCAAGCCTCTTGCAAATTAGACTAAAATGTCTCTCTGTGGTAGAAAATCCAGCTGTCTTTATTTAGCCAAGATAGAGACAGCAAAAACTGATTTTTTTTTTACTAAGTATATTATCACAAATCCTGCTTCATTATACCTTATGAAATCTGCTGTATAGAAACCTCTACCAGAAATGTAGATGTTTCTAGTCAAACAGAATTTCTTTCTTTCAATATTATTCTCAGGTAAAAATGAATGCAAATGAATACAATGACATTCATAAAAAATGTCTCCTGCTCATTCCTGTAAAACATCAGCCCTTGGTAGCTTCCATCTTAGAGACAAATTTAACTAGTTTACTTTTACAGGCTCTGCCAATTGCAGTGATGACATGTTTCAATTTACTTTATTTGTTTGTCCCTAATAGATGCTACTTTTTTTTTTTTTTTTTTTTTTTTTTGTCTTTTTGCTATTTCTTTGAGCTGCTTCCGCGGCATATGGAGGTTCCCAGGCTAAGGGTTGAATCGGAGCTGTAGCTGCCAGCCTACCTCACAGCCACAGCTACTTGGGATCTAAGCCGCATCTGTGTCCTACACCACAGCTCACAGCAATGCCAGATCCTTAACCCACTGAGTGAGGCCAGGGATCGAACCTTTGTCCTCATGGATACCAGTCAGAGTCATTTCCTCTGAGCCATGATGGAGAACTCTGGAAATTTTATTATTTACATTTTAGAAGTGGAAATTACATTTTTTTCACCAATGAGGATCACCATTTTTTTCACCAATTTTGCAAGCTCCAATTTCCACGTGGTGCGTGAGGAAGATTGATGGTGTCTACACACACAGTGGTGCAGTGGTGGGTGACACTGTAAGAAAGGAATCCAGAGCTTAGGGAGACCAAATTTTTATAATAGTAAAAGGAAGACATTATCACTAACCTGACTACATTTGACAGTAAGCATGCCTGCTGTTGCTCCAAACAGAGACACTATCTCTACCTTCTGAGACGTTGCTAGAAACAAGAGAGATCCGTGGAGACTTATCATCCAACAAGTACTTAACTAGGCTTTTAAAACTTTTTTTATCTTGTGACATGATATCATCAAATTAAATCCATACAATTTGTTGAACACATTCAGGTTTCAGGCAATTCTTTTAGGTCATTGAGATGTAGAAGGTTTGAGAAAAGAGTAGTTTGCTTGGCATACATGATGGGATTGTTTCCAAATATTACCAAGTTCTCTTGCCAAGGCCATGAAAGAATCAGTGAATTCAACAAAACAGGAGAATATAGAAATAGCTGCTGATGAATCAACTCATTTAAAGTTAAGGATGAACCCCATATGTAATAGATGCCATTGTTCTCTGAGAGAAGAGACCTTTCAAATCCTCATAATGGGAACTGTGGCCTGACAGACAGTAATACCAAATCCTAACTGGTATTAGGTATCCAATCTGAATTGGTCCTAAAATCACAAAACATATTTTCCTATAAAAATAATTACTATTTGGTGTTTTAAATTTCCCACAAAAAAGGAAGTATTTTAATACTTCCAATAGCACTGAAGTATTAAGAAAAGTTACTATGTATACTCACGATGAAAGGTCCAAAGCTTTTTTAATAAGAAAATATTCTTTGGAATTGTTTGCTTTCAATGTTATCTCTAAGTGCAAGAAAACTTCCTTGCAATGGGAAGGATAAGAAGAGAATCAACCAAATGGGCTAATACTGAGCTTTGTTTTTCAAAAACCTGAAAAGTTGAGTTTTTCTATTTTATATGAAAGTGTGCCTTTAAAATATGGAGCCTAATTAGCAAGCAACAAAACTGTCTTGCCAATAGTTCTAAAGGTCAAGCTCATTAATAACATAAAAAGAATCTGCATCAAGCTAGAAGACATTGCTACTTGAAATAAATTACGCATAATTTTATAATTTGGGGTTTTATAGTTTTAATTGAATGTTTGCACCACTTATAATGTCACAGTCCTTAAGATTTCACTTAACAATTGCCATCTGAAACCTTTCACGTTATGCTGTGTCTTAACAACGTTCATGTGTGGTGTGTGTGTGCGCGTGCGTGCGCACATGCACGCGTGTGTTTTCACCTGGGTTTTCTTTTTTTCTTTTTTTTTTTTTTGTCTTTTGTTGTTGCTATTTCTTGGGCCGCTCCCACGGCATATGGAGGTTCCCAGGCTAGGGGTTGAATCGGAGCTGTAGCCACCGGCCTACGCCAGAGCCACAGCAACGCGGGATCCGAGCCGCGTCTGCAACCTACACCACAGCTCACGGCAACGCCGGATCGTTAACCCACTGAGCAAGGGCAGGGACCGAACCCACAACCTCATGGTTCCTAGTCGGATTCGTTAACTACTGCGCCACGACGGGAACTCCTGGGTTTTCTTTTTAAATAAAAAGATTAGGCTTTTAGACAGGCACAATAGAACATTCTTTTCCAGTTTTAATTTTTCTGCAATGACACTATTTATTCCACAGTTACTGAGCACCAGAAACATAAAATATCATGTTTGTCACTGGTATACTAAGATAAATATGTCACTGTCTTACACTGGTAAAATTTACAAGGTAGTAAGAGACATAGATATGCCAACATTTCCCTAAGAACAACTTTTCCTAGCTTGATCTGCATAACTCTGAAATATTTTTAAAAATCAGATAATCTTAGTTTTTAGAACTAAATGGGTCTTTAAAACTCATTTATTATAACTCCTTTAGCCTTGAAATAGATAAAGAAGTCTAGGAAGGTTTTATTTGTCCAAATGTCCTTATAACCCTGAAACTAGAAATAAATCCCCAAATTCAGTTCTAAAGATTTCTCTGTTGGTAAAAAAATCAGAAGCATATTATTTATGCTAGATCACCAAACCTTGAATGATTTTCTCATTTTATATAAAGGATGAGTTTAAATGAATATGAATAAATTTGATATTAAAATTATAATTTGTTAATAACATTTTGTTTTTAAGTTATCAATTGTTATGTTTACCAGTTTGCTAAACTACTTTAAAATAATTTAATTTATGCTCTATAGATTTCAATGTAATTATACATATTTATACCTACTGATTACTCATTTATTTTTATATATCAGTATACATATATATACTTCTCTGTTTTGTACCCTCCCCCAAAAAGTATTAAAGGACACATATTTGGAAAGTACTTCAGACATTTAGATGAAGGAAAAAAAGTCATGAGACTCAAAATGTGCTTATATTTGTATCAATAATTATTGAGCCTAATGCCCAGAAATCAAGGGTATGTTACCTGCCCTTTTTTTAAAAGACATTGTGCTTTAAAAAAGGGCCAATATCATGTTACATACCACTTTTGTCTGCTCTATGTATCAAACACTGTGACTAAATAATAGCTCTTTTGTTTCTATGGTCCTTATGAATAGAACATGTGTACTGAGAATTTTTATTTTTAATTTCATCTATAGTTGTAGGAGGCACAGTATATGTTTCCCCAGGACCAAGAGAAATGTCAGGAGCCAAAATATACTTGATCCGTATAAAAGCTACCAGTCCAGACCATTCAAGCTCCCAAAAGTACATCTATTGATCCAGTTGACCGTCTGCTTATAATTGTAGATATTTAGCAAAATAATATTTTACTTTGAGATTTCATATTATTATATTGATCAATAATCAGCTATATATTACATATGTGTAAATATACATATATAACATCAATTGTCAATTTATCAAATATATATCAATACATAATGGATCAAATATATATGAATTGCATATAAATATATATACACACCTACACACACACATATATATGTATCCAGCCTCTATTTGAAATATTTACATCTAGATCCAAAGAGAATGCTAACAGAGAATATCTGAATTTAGCTTCCCAAATTTGGTTGCTAAAATAGATCAGAGACCTATTGCAATGTGTGTGGGGATGGGGGTTGTGGAGGGGTGGATCCCCTCTTGGGATTTCAGATGCCAGTTGCAGTCCAGGTTGTAACCTATACTTCAGATCAATTGGCTAAAAGAGAATCTCATGACTTCCTCCCCCTTAAGATTCAATGGATTAGCTAAAGCAACTCATAGAACTCAGGTAAACATTTACTTACAGATTATACTAAAAAGCTATGATAAAGGACATAGCTGAACATCCAAATGGAAAACAAGTGTAGGGCAAGATATATGGGGAGGGATGTGGAACATCCATGTCTTGCTAGGGGTCATCACTCTCCCAGCACCTCCATAATCACCAACACAGACGCTCTGGGCCCCGTCCTTTTGGGTTGTCAGGATTCTTTATTACAGAATTGTGACTTATTAAATCACTGGCCATTGGTGATTGATTAAAACTCAGCCCATCTCCCCTAACCAAAGGTTGGGTGGGGGTGTGTAATGAAAGTTCCAGCTGTGTGATCAAAAGGTTGGTTCCCCTGGCAACCAGCCAGCATCCTTAGGTTACCTAAGGGCTTTCCAAAAGTCACCTCATTAACAATATAAGACACCTTTATTGTTCCCATCACAGGAAACCACAAAGGTCTTAGGAGCTCTATGCTAGGGACAGGGTCAAAGATCAAATATATTTTTTCTTGTTAGAAATCATATCACAGTTGCAAAGTACAGTCTAGCACTGATTAAATTCTTACCAGAGTAGAAAAAACAAACAAAAAAAAGCAACCTATCCCCAGAAGATTAAGAATTTGAAACTAATGTTTTCTCTCTCTGCTGAACCAAACAATATGCTTAAAACAATACAAAGTAGTGATGATTCAGAAAGAGGCATTTCCTAGGGTTGGGAGTAAGCTGGATGCCATCTGACATCAGTAATGTATTGATCCCATGGGAAATACTCTGTTATAGTCAATATCAAAAACTGAAGGTTTAAAAGCTTACATTTCCTACTCAGCAACTACTGTGTACCTGTGTGCTAGGCATATTTCATTTATCATGATTGTAGGCATTATTTACCTAATTTTGATAATAAATAAACTGACATAACCCAGAGTGGTTCAGTGATTGCTTAAGGAGACAAAGCAAGTCACAAAAGGAAGATCTTTCTAGATACAAAATCTAATGTATTTTCCTATGTTCGCTTGCCTGGGTAATTTGAGGTAGTAACACAATCCCTTGGCACTTTCTTGTTTATAATAGAAAACTCTTGATCAGTAGAAATATTCTGTGGAAAACTATGATGGTAGCCAGGGCCTTCTGTGAGTGGATGGATGGTGGTGCTAGCAGAAGCATTGTGACAGAGAAGGCAAATTCATTTGCAGAGTATGTGTCTATCCCAGTGAGGATGAATCAATGTAATCAACCACCTACCAGGTGGCTGGCAGGTCCTCCTGGGAATGATGCCATATGAGGGGCTCAGTGGTATTTCCTGTTGGCAGGTTAGACACTCATCCATAGCAGTAGCCAGGTCAGACAAAGGAAAGAAAGACCTTGCTGTAGATCTCAGGCCTCACTGCCACCACGACACTTCATTCACAGGCCTATAGTGCAAACACTGGATTGACTAATGAAAGAGGTTGAGTGACATCCTCAGAGTGCCTCTTTTTGTCCTTTTAATAATTAACAGCCTCCTTAATATGATGCTTTTTTTGGCATTTACATGAGACACAAATATCTTCAACATGTGTCAACTCCAAGGGATCCATCTACTTGCTTTCCCCCCCAGAATTCCTTTCCATCCATCTCAGAGTCCTATTTCTTCCAAGTCCCTGACCAACCAATGCGAAAGGAAAATCAAAATGGAATGAGTGTTGCAAGGACAACTCTGAAAAGGAGAGCCTGGAGACCAGTGAGGAAGTGTGACTCATGCACATCTCAGCAGGATGGAATCTGACCTTCTGAGCACTTATTTTCTTATGGCAGGCATCCAGAACATCTGCACAGTGTTCCAAAAACTCAAGATACTCATAAGACCCTTACTCTAGAATAACTCAAGACAGCCTATCTACTTATCAGATCCTTACTCCAAAATAAAACATGACAGCCATCCCTTAAGGACAAATATTTCCTTTCTTATGTCAGAGTATATAGCCTCATGGTTTTTGCCTTTATAAGCTCCTGACTCTTTCTCTTCCCTGGAGCACTCTTTTGGTTTCACCTGGATCTGTAACTCCTGAACTGCAATTCTTAAGACTTTTTCTTACCTGCAGACTTCTGCTTTTTTTGTTTGTTTGTTTGTTTGTTTGTTTTGGTCGACACCAGTAAAACTGTTAGCAAATTCCCTCAAAATGTTGTAGATAAATACTTTAGCAACTCACTTTGGACAATCTAACCAAACAAATTTTATCCATTGGGAAAATGTTTCCATTACTGCTATCCTTCATCATCACCTCTGAGTCAAGCTATAATGCTGTAGTCATCCACTTTCAGTTAGTACCAGCATTTCTCACAGACCTACTTATCTTTGAACTATATTTGAGTTTTTTCTTCTTCTCATAAGATACTTCCCATGATAAACTGAGAGAGAGGAGACAACAAAACAGGAATTGGTTTCAGGAGACTGAGCCACCTACTCATTCAACTTAGCTGTACTTTCTAGATCCATTGCCTTTCCAGTTGGTGATAAATTGCCACTGCTTATACCCACTTGTGTATGACATCTGGTTCATTACAGAAACCTTAGGCTGCACAGTCAACTGCATAGTGTTCCACAGTTAAACATCCACTCTCTAACAATGCCCAGTAGCAAACATGGTAGCTTTTACCAAGCCTGGTAGCAAATACAGCACAAGGCCCAGGAGGAAATCAAGTAATTTAAAATACTAGTATTAAATATGTTTAATTATTTAAAGGAATAGGCATAATAAGAAAATCATAATGAATAAGTACACTCTTAAACAATTTCCCCCAAATTGATCTATAGATTTAATACAATTCCAATAAAAAACTCATGAGGCTTTTCATAGAAATTAACAAAATAAGTCTAAAATTTAAATTGAGATGCAAAGAATATAAAATAGATAAATTGACTTTGAAAAACAGGAATAAAGTTCAATCCTGATTTCAAAATTTAATTTAAAATTATAGCAATAAACACTGCACAGTATTGCTATATAAGTATCTAAATTAATGAATGCTCTAAGCAAACTAGAAACATACATACAAAGTTAATTGATTTTCCACAAAGTCAACACCCTTGGGCATTGGGAAATGATAGTCTTTCTTTGTACTGATGATCCACACAGGAAAAAAAAAAATTAATTTTGACCCTTATCTTACACCATGCACTAAATCACAATGGACTAGAGACCTAAACACAAAAGCTAAAACTCTGAAACTTTTAGAATACCTAGGAGAAAATCCTTCAATCTTGGAACAAGCAAAGATTTCTGAGCTAGGTAACAAGGAGCAAAACCTTCAAAACAGTTGGTAAAATGAACTGAATCTAATTTTTTAAAAAATCTGCTCTTCAAAAGTACATCAATTAAAAATAATAAAATGCAAGCAAAGATGCGAATGTCCTATATATGCTTGTGTATTCTGCACTCATCAATAAATCAACAGAAAATAGCACGGAATAAATAAGATTACCAAAGGCAAAAGTCAATACTATAAAAAGACCAATAAAATTGACAAATCTCTGGCATGTCTTGAGAAATAGAGAGAGAGGAAGAACAACAATAAAAAATTAAGAAAAAAGAGGAATACAACTCAGATATCACATAAAAACATTAGACTAAAAACTCTTATACAGATTATCCCAGTGTAGGGGGCAAAAAAAGGAAACACTCTCTATATCATCTTTGAGTCTAGAAAATCTTCAATATCAAAATCAGGTAAAAACATTTAAGAGAAAGAAAATTTGTTTGCCAATCTCAATTCCAAACATAAGTGAAAAATTCTAAACAACTATAAATTAGCAACCAAATACAACAATGTGAAACAGGTAACACCTCATGATGGAAGAATGTGCAGATAGGTCAACACTAGAAACTCTATTAATACAATTCATTACATTAGCATATTTCAAAAAGAAATACATGACATTGTTTTAGAGTAGAAATTTTTAAATTTATATTATTTTTCTAATTATTTCCCCAACATGATTTTTTTCCTACTGTACAGCATGATGACCCAGTTACACATACATGTATACATTCTATTTGCTCACATTATCATGCTCGAACATAAGTGATGGGACAAAGTTCCCAGTGCTACACAGCAGGATCTCATTGCTCATCCATTCCAAAGTCTGCATCTATTAACCCTCAGCTGCCAATCCATCCCACTCCCTCCCCATCCCCCCTTAGCAACCACAAGTCTATTCTCCAAGTCCATGAGTTTCTTTTCTGTGGAAAGGTTCATTTGTGCTGTATATTAGACTCCAAATATAAGTGATATTGTATGGTATTTGCCTTTCTCCTTCTGACTTACTTCACTCAGTATGAGAGTCTCTAGCTCTATCCATGCTGCTGCAAATGGCATTATGTCGTTCTTTTTGATGGCTGAGTAGTATTCCATTGTGTATATATGCCACATCTTCCTAATCCATTCATCTGTTGATGGACATTTGGGTTGTTTCCATCTCTTGGCTATTGTGAATAGTGCTGCAGTGAACATGCAAGTGTATGTGTCTTTTTCAAGGAAAGTTTTGTCTAGGCAGATGCCCAAGAGTGGGATTGCTGGGTCATATGGGAGTTCTATGTATAATTTTCTAAGATACCTCCATACTGTTCTCCATTGTGGTTGTACCAGCTTACATTCCCACCAACAGTGCAGGAGGGTTCCCTTTTCTCCACACCCCTCCAGCATTTGCTATTTGTGGACTTATTAATGATGGCCATTCTGACTTGGTATGAGGTGGTATCTCGTGGTAGTTTTGATTTGCATTTCTCTAATAATCAGGGATGTAGAGCATTTTTTCATGTGCTTGTTGGCCATCTGTACATCTTCCTTGGAAAAATGTCTATTCAGGTCTTTTGCTCATTTTTTCCATTGGGTTGTTGGCTTTTTAGCTGTTGAGTTGTATAAGTTGTATATTTTAGAGATTAAGCCCTTGTCAGTTGCATCATTTGAAACTATTTTCTCCCATTCCATAGATTGTCTTTTGGTGTTTTTATGGTTTCCTTTGCTGTGCAAAAGCTTGTCAGTTTGATTAGGTCCCACTGGTTTATTTTTGCTTTTATTTCTGTTGCTTTGGGAGACTGACCTGAGAAAATATTCATGAGGTTGATGTCAGAGAATGTCTAAGGACTCAACCCAAAAACTACTTGAACTGATCAACAAATTCAGCAAAGTAGCAGGATATAAGATTAACATTCAGAAAACAGTCACATTTCGGTATACTAACAAGGAAATATTAGAAAAGGAATACAAAAACACAATACCCCTTAAAATGGCACCCCAAAAAATCAAATACCTGGGTATACGCCTGACCAAGGAGGTAAAGGACTTACATGTTGAGAACTATAAAACATTAATCAAGGAAATTAAAGAAGATGCAAAGAAATGGAAAGATACTCCATGCTCTTGGGTCACAAAAATTAATACTGTGAAAATGGCCATACTACCCAAAACAATCTATAGATTCAATGAAATCCCTTCAAATTTCGCATGACATTTTTCACAGAACTAGAACAAACCATCCAAAAATTTATATGGAACCACTAAAGACCCAGAATTGCCGAAGCAATTCTGAGGAACAAAAACCAAGCAGGAGGCCTAACTCTTCCAGACTTCAAGCAATATTACAAAGCCACAGTCATCAGGACAGGGTGGTACTGGTACCAAAACACACAGACTAATGGAACAGAATAGAGAACGCAGAAATAAACCCTGACACATATGGTCAGTTAATCTTTGACAGAGGAGGCAAGAATATAAAATGGGAAAAAGACAGTCTTATAACAGGCATTGCTGGGAAACCTGGACAGCTACATGCAAATCAATGAAACTAGAACACACCCTCACATCATGCATGAAAATAAACTCAAAATGGCTGAAAAACTTAAATATAAGACAAGACACCATCAAACTCCTGGTAGAGCAGAAATTTTTAACAAAGCAACAATGGAATGTAATAATCTTAAAGTGATAAAGAAAGTTTATAGAAAACCTACGATACACGTTTTACTTAAAGGTGCAAATTTCAAAACACTTTCTTTAATATCTTCCTATATTAACAAAACAAAGGTATCAACTATCACCAGCTCTAGTTAATCTTATACTGGGGCTCCCAATCACCACAAGCTCAGAAAAGAAATGAAAATTTTATAAGTTATAAGTTTAGGAAGGAAAGAAACAAAACTGTCATTATCTGCAAAAGAATCTACACAGGTTATTAGAATTACTTCAACTTATATTTTCTAGATTAAAATTGATGGACAAAAACTAATTTTGCATCTTAATTATACATGTATATAGTTATACATATAATTTTGCTAGCTCAGCAAAAATGAATTAGAAAATGAATTTTATAAATATTATTTACCATAGTATCAAAGACTATAAATGACATAGGAATTAATCTAACAGAAGATTTTCAGAATTTTATAGGGAAAGTAATAAATCTTTACTGATAGGCATTTGAGAGAAGCTAAATGGAGAGATGTACCATGTTTACACACCAAGAGTCTCAGTATAATAAAGATGCCAACCCTCCCCAAATTGATCTACAGTTTCAATGCCATTCCAGTAAAATCTCAATAGATCGCAACATGTTGTTTATGAAGCCTGGAAAGATGACTTTTAAATTGATATGGTAGAGCAAAGGGTCTCAAGTTTTTTAAAAGTCTGTAAAATAACAAGGTAGTGAGAATTGTCTAAAAAAATCAGCAATTGCCACAATGCTATGATAATTAAGATAGTGTAGTATTAATACTAGCACAGATATGTATTAATACAAGCACAGTTAGAACAAAGATCCCAGAAACAGATTTACCTGTCAGTGGAATGTGCTTTATCACAGAGCTGGAATTTCAGATCTTTGTGGAAGGATCTACTTTTCAATAAAAATGGAGCAGCAATTAGGAATCTACCTATAGAAAAATATGAAATTTTTCTACCTCTCACAATACATAAAATATTGTGTATTTTGATTTTTGAAAATAAACCTATATGTTTATGAAAATAGCCATTAAATGAAAAATAAAGAGTGGAAGATGGAAATATGGCCCCATGGCATAAACCTCATAAGAGGATAAGATTAGCACACAGAAGCACATATAGAACAAAAGGCAGTGATGGAGTGCTAAGAAAACGGCTGCCTCTTGATGGTACATAGAGTGAGGGAGAAGCAATAAATCAGAACTCAGGAATGCTGGCCATCTAGGAGGCTGTACCTTGCAGAAGCATTGGATTTCCTTTCTGCCAAAGGGTTAGAGAGAACAGAGAAGGACTATGAAAATCGGAATATTTATTTATAATGGTTTGTTCATCACAGGGGCCAGAGTAAAATGGATTTGGAGGGAAGCATAAGTGGGATAAAGATAGGAGTGGAGGAAGCATATGATATAAAGACAACTGTAATTGAGTTCATTACAGACCTTCGTATGTAAGACAGGTTATTAGTATTGCTAGTACAACATAACAGGATGAGAAGCACTGCAGAGTTAATGGACCTGGTTCATAGGCACAGACAAATCCCACGTGTTGTGTGAAGTATAAACAAGACCATAGTGGGAGCACTTGTTTCAGATGGTCCCACATAGGTGACCACCAGGAACACTGAAATGACCAGGAAAACCGGCTCTCTCTGCAGAGGACTCCTCAAATGATGTCAGAGGTGTGCTGTGCAGGAGGTTCACCTACTGTGCATGCATTGGCTTGCACATGTGAGTCATTGCCTGGTAGAACCAGAGATGAATCTTTGATAAACCAAAGGATCCACCAAGGCATAATGGGGCTGGAACAAACACAAATTCTTGTGATTCACTGTAGTCATGTCCTATAAAGTCACCACAAGTACTCAATTAGCTAATGCCAAGCCACTACTCCTAGAGGTTCATCTCCTGATGCATATGTTGGCTTATACACACGAGTTGTTGCCTGGTAGAACTAGAGATGAATCTTTGATAAACCAAAGGATCTATCAAGGCATAACTGGGGGCTGGAACAAATGTGAGTTCTTGTTATTCATGTCTTATAAAGTCACCACAAATCTTGAATTAGCCAATACTGAACCACTGCTCCTGAGGAAACACAGGGTTAGCTTCCTGCAACCTCCTGGTCACATTTTCATAAACCAGTCAAATATAACCTTGCTTTAGGCATTTATGCATAGAGTGATGCCTTATTTAACATATGCTTGATTCACTGACAATGAACTCACAGACACCAGCACTATAATTCAAGCCTGAATGAAGCTTTGATCTGACGCAATATCTTCTCCACAAGGCACATCATAGCCTTCTGGCACTTAGGAACACTAAACAGCACTTCAGCACTTTGCTTGGAAGTCAGTTTAACAGCAAAATCACCAACAAAAGAGCCAAAATGTGAAAACCATGGCATCACATAGACCACAAAAAGGACAATATTTACAGTATGAGAACTGAAGCATGAAGGCAGAGTACTGCCCTGTTGGATGCATGCATCTGGCACCTCAAATTTTTCACCACTCTGTGCATGTTTGCAAAGGACCATGAAAGTCATAGTATTGATTTTTGAGTTATGAATAAATTTTAGCAAGTAGATGAATTCTTGAATATGAAATTTATGAAATAATTCCACAGATAATGAGGACAGATTGTCTGCAAGTTTTGGTCTACAGATGTCCTTTGTTGGTCCTAATAATGATTATCTACTGCACACTAAAAATAGATGGTATTTGTACTCATTAAATTTTTTATTTAAATATATTTTTATTTTTTAAAATTGGGAGATTAAATTTTTTGGCAGTGCCTGTGGCATGTGGAAGTTCCCCTGCCAGGAATGGAATCCAGGCTACAGCAGTGAATACCAAATCCCTAACCACTAGGCCACCAGGGAACTCCCCATGGGGGATCCTTTTTTTTTACTTTTTTATTAAAATATAATTGATTTCCAGTGTTGTGTCAATTTCTGCTGTACAGCAAAGTGACCTGTCACACACATATATATACACACACATTATTGTTCTCATATTATTTTCTATCATTTTCTATCACAAGAAATTGGACGAAGTTCTCTGTGCTATACAGTAGGACCTCACTGCTCACCCATTCTAAATGTAATAGTTTGCATCTCTTAACCCCAAACTCCCAGTCCATCCCCCCACCCCACCTTGGAAACCACCAGTCTGTTCTCTGTGTCTGAGTCTATTTCTGTTTTGTAGATAGGTTCATTTGCGCCACATTTTAGATTCCACATATAAGTGATATCATATGGTATTTGTCTTTGTCTTTCTCTAGTTGCATCCATGTTGCTGCAAATGGCATTATTTTGTTTTTTTGCATGGCTGAGTAGTATTCTACTGTGTATATGTACCATATTTTCTTAATCCATTCATCTGCTGATGGACATTTAGGTTATTTCCATGTCTTGGCTATTGTGAATAGTGCTGCTATGAACATATGGATGCATGTATCTTTTTGAATTGTAGTTTTGTCTGGATATATGCCCAGGAGTGGGACTACTAGATTGTATGGAAGTTCTATATTCAGTAAAGTTGGGGGATTTAATTTTTTGGCCATGCCTGCAGCAGCCAGAATTTCCAAGGCCAGGGACTGAACCCAAGCTATAGCAGTAACAACTATGAATCCTTAACCACTAGGCCACCAGGGAACTCCCCATGGGAGGTTATTTAAAATCCTCTTTAGATAGCTCCTTCATACAAAACATGGCTTTTAAATATTGCTATCTTCTTTTTTCAAGTCCCCTTTTCAATGTTGTGGGGTTCTTTTGCTTATATCCTTCCTTTCATAAGTAGCAAAAAAGTTGAAAGTTTCACTATCCAATATACAACACCACTCTGAGCCTTGCTCCTCTGAGTCTCACCACGCTAATTTTGAAATAAAAAAAAAAAAAATGGACTGGGATTGAATGTCTATTTCCTCCACTACACTGGGAATTATTTTAAGGTGGATACTATGTCTTTAGTATTCCTTTGTCCCTTGGGACAAGCTAATGGCAGGTATTCAACATATGTTAAAACTGAATGTCCACCTGCACCAGGTTATTGTCAGTGGAACACCTGTATATATTCAATATAGAGATTTTCAGCAATTACATGTTGCCTCAATTTATTAGGCGATGGCATGGAAGACTTAGAGTAAATGGTGTCAACCTGAAGACTTGGATTGAAGAGGCTTAAAATTTTGCTGCCCAGACAGTTAATCTTGTAGACTGATGGAATCTTATTTTTAGCTCACAAAAAAGATATAGGCAGTTGCTTTAATAGTTATTAATGGCAGCTGTCAGGTGTATAACTATTGACTAGAGATGAGTCAGAGTGGCCACAAAAAAAAAAAAAAATTGTGTCCTAAACACAAACAGAAGAAAAAAGGTCCTGTAATTGTTTAGAAGCTCACCAAAGAGAATCTACTAATTAAGTAGTATAGTGTTTACCTGCAATAGCCATTATGGGAAACTAATGAACTTGCTCAAAGGGTGCAAACAAGTTGTCACCTGCTCTGTCAATCAATAATACTGGAAGGAAGCAATTTCCATCACTGTAGGGACCCACGTGTTAATTCAAGAAGTCACCAGATTTTAATGAGCCTCGGAGGTGGTAGTTTAGCCATCCACCTTTTTGTCATAGAAAAGTCCTTTTTAAAATAGAAAATATGGCAGAAAATTGTGCAAGTTTCTACATTCATTCTATCTAGAAAAGGAAGAAGAGAAAAGAGATAAAAGAGAGAGGAAAAGTGGTCTGTTTTGCTAGGGCCACAGGGCACCCAACAAAGAGGAGAATTGGTCACCTCCCTCTCCCTCTCTTTCCCTCCATTCCCCCCACCCATGCCCCCTGTCTTCTGTGCTCTGTCTCATCTTCCTCTTCTCCTCCCCCTTCCCCTCCTCACCCTCTCTCTTTCTCTCTCTCTCTCTCTTACATTTGCCTGATAGGTCTTTGCAGAGGTTTATCACTTTGAACTTCTCAAAGAACCAGTTTTTGGTTCACTGACTTTCTCTTTTTTTGGACCCCCCCCCCCCGTTTTATACTTTATTGATTTCTCGTCTCATCTTTGTTATTTCCTTTTGCTGGCCTTGGGTTTAATTAACTCTTCCTTACCATTTTGGATAGAAGATGAGGTCTTTGATTTATATTTCTGTTTGTTTTTCCTAAAGTTCTATGGACTTGATGTACTTATTTCTCTTTTTTTTACTTGCATACATCTATTTTATTAAATATCTTGAACATCAAAACTGATTTTAGAAAAGAACGCAGTATTTGCCCTTCCTAGTTAACTCAGAAACAAACTTTTTTTTCCCCAGTTTTAAATATTTTCTAGGAGTTTTCTTGATGGGGGGGAATGCTATAAGTAGGTAACAAACATGGTCAAATCACCTAGAATTCTCAAAAAAAAACTTTAAAATTTCCCCCTTGTCTATACTGAGATATAAATAAACTTGAGGCACTCCTCTTGATCACTTTCCTAACATCGTTTCTTAGATGGTCCTTAAACTTATTTAAAGTTTATTTTTTAATGATTTGGAATAAATCTTGTCGATGCGTCCCTGTCCTTTATTCTTCTTCTCCTTCCTTTTGGACTTCTTGGACTTCCACTGGATCATATATGTGTACATATATACTGAAGTTAGATTGTCTGGGTTTATATAGTAGTTCTATCATTATTCATGGCTGGACCTTAACCTCTTCAGCTAATGCTGCATTACAAACCACTCAAAGCTTGGTTCTTCAACAATTTTTATTATTTTATCTCTTGATTTTGTAAATCAGGAATTCCCTTGGTGCTTTTCTCTATTCCATGATTTCTGGGATGATTCATCTGGGATGACTTGAGTGACTGAGGGCTGTAATAGCTGGGGGCCAGCTAGGCATCTTCCTTTTTCTCCACAAAGTCTCTAGAGATAACTAGCAAGTGATGGCTCCAGGGGTTCAAGAGATGGCAGTCCTGTTAAAGGCTGGCTCAAAATTGGCATAGTGCCACTTTATCATACTCCATCATCAGGAGAGTCACATGTTCTAGAAGAAGGGAAACAGATCCCATTACTCTAGGAGAGGAGTGTCAAAATTTGCAGTCCTTTTTAATGCACCATTATGTATGTCAATAGATACTAATATTCTTAAACAACTCCTGATTGTGTAACATTTTCATATACATTCAATCAAGATGGCTTTTCCTTATAAGCAATTTGGACATCATTATTTTTTAATCAAAGGTTAATTGTTAATTGATTGTAAAATTTAGCCAAGTACAGTGTTTGAAATTTGAAAAGCATTGCAAAAATTGAAGAAGGAAAAACTTTGACCATAATCCATCCAGAGGAAGCCTCTTTAATAGTTTGCCAATGTTTTAGGCTTTTTTATTATTATTTTTTTTTCTTTTTAGGGCTACACCTGCAGCATATAGGAGTTCCCAGGCTAGGGGTTGAATTGGAGCTGCAGCTGCCTTCCAGCCTACACCACAGCCACAGCAACACAGGAACCAAGCAGCATCTGTGACCTATAGCTTGCTTGCAGCAATGCCGGATCCTTAAACCACTGAGCGAGGCCAGGGATTGAACTCGCATCCTCACAGATACTAGTCAGGTTCTCAACCCACTGAGCCACAACAGGAAATCCCTAGTTTCTTTTTAAAGTTTTTTTTATTAGAAGAGAGATAAATGTTAAAATTTGAAGACCAAAAAAATTTAAAAGAAAAAAACCCCACCTTATAATTAACCAAGGGTAACATTCCTTCTTAACCTTTCTTGCTACACTTACACTATTATATATCATTGAAATAATACACAATATTTATATTGTGCTTCTTTTTTAGTATTTCCAACTCCATTTCTCCTTAGTGAAATATAATTAAACTTTTTCACTTATCAAACATATTGAGAGCCTTATATATCTAGGTTGTTGGGGAACTTATATTCTAGTGATGGAAGACAAACAATGAACAAATTAATGAGAAAATATAGGAAGTGCTGACTGCTATAAAACTAACAGGGTGCTGAGACTGAAACTGGCTGCTTTGGCTGGGCAGTTTGGAAAGGTGACCCTCATGAGATGCTATAGAAGTTGTGATCTGAATGACAAGAAGCCAACCACAAAAACATCTATGAAAAGAGAATTCCAGGAAGAGAAGGCAGCAGATGGAAGTGCCCCAAGGCACTGATGAACTGGGTCTGTTTGAGGAGCAGAGAGAAGGCTATTATGGCTGGAACATGCTGAGCAAGGAGAATAGAAGCACATTGTGTGGTTGAAGAGTCAGAAAGAGCCAAGATCACACAGGACCTTGCAGACAAAGTAAAGAGACAGAATCTTATCACAAGTGCCATAGGGAGCCCAAAAGGATTTAAAACAGGGTTTTGATATAACCTTCTTTTTAAAAAATTTTTATCTTCATGTGATTTTTGAGGGGTGTAGTTTCTTTTATTCTATCTTCTCTCTCTCTCTCTCTCTTTTTTAGGGCCCCACCCACAGCATATGGAAGTTCCCAGGCTAAGAGAGCTATAGCTGCCGTCCTACATCACAGCCACAGCAATGCAGGATCTGAGCAACCTACACCACAGCTCACAGCAATGCCAGATCCTTAACCCACTGCATAAGGCCAGGGGTTTAAGAACCTGCATCCTCATGGTTACTAGTCAGATTTATTTCCACTGTGCCACAATGGGAACTCTACCTGCTTTGTTTTTTTAACATTATTATGGCTAATATAAGAGGAATGAAATATAAGAGGTCCATTGGAGAAGGCAAGAGACTAGTTTGAAGACTGTGATAGTAAGCCTGGCCAAGAGCTGTTGAATGTTGGAAATAGAGCCACAAGGGTTCAGAAACAGTGGTCATATTTCAAATACAATTGGACAATTGACAAGACTCCCCCATTCATTGAATTTGGCAGTAGGAGGAGGGAAGGAAATGTAATGAAAGCTAGATTATCTATAGCATATTTCAGTTCTAAATCAATTACCTGTGTATAACATTTTCTATTTTTCAGAGCTATATGAATAATAAAGTCATATGTTTAAATATCAGCTATCTTTTATATTCACATGCTCTCATTGGTATTTTTTAATGAATTCAACTTCAACTACTCTGCTGAGTAAACCTGTAAAGTTAATGGCTTGCAGATGAATGGGCTGTCAATGCAGAAACTCACTACCACATAGTACTAAAATATATTGATTTTTTAAGAGAAAGAGACCAGACTTGGTAAAACTGTGACAAATTATAAGTACTAAGTAGTGATATTTAGATTTTTAGTGTCATGTGAAAAAAAAAAAAAAAAGGCAATAGTAGTTCTCATTTACCACATAATGACCTTGAGTATTTGTTGTTAGTCATTGAAGGTTCAAAATGATAAGCAGGGGTTGCAACTTGATCTACAAAGATACGGTTTTGCACAAGAGGATAGAGTCCCGAACTCTGTTCACCTAAATTTTACACAAACTCTTCTTTCCTATGTAGAATCACTTTGCTAAAGACCTTGACTTAGAAAAGAAGCTCTGAAATCATTTTGATCTATGAACAATTAGCACCCTTTATCACCATTCCCAAGCAAACTGCAACACCTGTTGTTAGTTCTTAGGTATGCATACAATTGCTAGTGAACCCTATTCAAAAAGCCAACCATTATGCACCCCATTGCGAGAAAACAGTGCAAAGAAATGATACATAATTTTCTTCGGCTTTCTCAGCAGCAGAGACAAGAAGCCAGGCCTGTAAAGTGAAACAGTAAAGTGTTGATTTAAATGGCCTTTTTGAAATTTTATGTAGAGCTTCTCTAAAGTACTACTTAACTCTGCATTCCCATCTAAATTTTTTAGTATATTAAACTATCACCCCTCAAACATTAAGTTCCATATATATATATATATATATATATATATATATATATATATTTATTTTTTTTTTTTTTTATTTTTCCTTTTTAGGGCCTTACCTGCGGCATATGGAAGTTCCCAGGCTAGGGGTCCAGTTGGAGCTGTAGTGTAGCCAACAGCCTATGCTACAGCCAAAGCAACGAGGGATCTGAGCCACATCTGTGACCTACACCATAGCTCACAGTAATGTCAGACCCATAACCCACTGAGTGAGGCCAGGGATTGAACCCATGTCCTCATGGATACTAGTCGGGTTCGTTACCACTGAGCCACAACAGGAACTCCAGAAATTCATAATTAACATCAGATTTGATGCAGTAAAAGCTGCAAAATCATCATGTATTTAGTTTTATTTTGATTTGTAAAATTCTAGTGAAAATAGAGATATATTCAATGATATCTGAGAAATGTGTCAAAACTGGGTGTGAATCCTGGTTCTGCTAGGAAGAGCATTATGAATTCAATTTTATCAATAATTCTGTTTATTCCCTTGCAAAATTAAGATAACAATGGAAACATCCTCACATACATGGTAAAGATTAAATTTTAAAATATATTTCAGCTGCTCAGAGCAGGACACTGTCAGTTCTGTTTCCTTTGTGTTGGTGGCCACTGTCAGGCACCATTCTTTGCCACACGGTGACAAAATGTCTGCCTGCCTGCCAGCAGCTTACATTTACACCTTAGTCTTTAAGAATCTCACTGAAAAGCAAGAATGATTCTTCCCGAATATCTCCATCAAAGGCCTTAGAGTTGATCCCACATGCATGGACTGAGTCATTGAGAACCTGAGTTCCCATGTTCTGACCGAGCCAGAAAAGACCACATGCTTACCTCTGAATTTAGGAAGGAAATCTAGACCCTCCCAAACCACAAGGACTGAGAAGGGTGGGAAGTTGTCTCCCCAAAGAATCATGTGTGTCTGCCACAGAAGGCAAATTCTCTAACTCCAACACTATGCATATGACCTTGAAGAAGTTTCTAAGGTTCTCTGTGTCTCAGAATTCTCAACTATAAGATACTCTACTTGATAAAGTTGCTGTGAAACGTTAGTGAAATTGTAGGCAGATATTAAACTAACTCACACTGGGGACACAGTAGGTACCAAATACATGTTAATTCTCTCTCTCCCTGTTCTTCTCCCAGGAGTGATAGAAAATGAACATGGCAAGTATTATTGATGCTTTAAGACAGCTATAATGCTTCAATAACTTTTTTTTTTACTAGTGCAAGCTCAGAGCCATTGTTTTTCTAATATTGCTTGATTTGGGGCTAGGTCATCATCCTGGCCTCTTTAGTCTTTCATCACCTCACCTGAAGTACAGTACCCAGATCAGAACACAACATTCTAGGTATTCCAGCATGAAGTTAGTTGCAATCTACTTTGAGACTGAAAGTGGTAACACTTTTGTTGATGACACCTGACATTACTATGAGAGTTAATGTAGCATTTTATTCCCCACAGATAGTTGACCCAACTAAAAATCCCTGGCTTTCTCTGCAAGCTCTACTGATAACCTATACTTCTTCTGACCTGTGTCCATGTAATTGACCTTTGGAATATATCCTATGGAATTTATTCCTATTCAGTGTTATCCTATTAGACTTAAATAAGTATTTACCATTTGATTATTGACAGCATCGTTTTCAGTATGGAACAACCACTCATCAAAGCTTCATGGCTTACACAAATTTGTTCCCTAGTATCTTTATGCTCAGTGAGAACAAAACCAGGACCCAGCAGGTGGAGTCCTTCAGTACAGCACACATTTCATTCCACGTGGGAAGTCAGTGGTCTCAACAACAGCATCCTATTCATCCAGTCAATCTTGAATCCTACTCAAGTACTATATCTAACCAATGTGTATATAGCTTGTTTATTAAGGATCGTGGCAATTAAGCACAGAAAGTTCTATATAGTTGCTGCATAGATACAATTTTGTTAATTTTATCATTCAACCAGCATTGCCTTGTGCCTTGATTCATCACTATTTTATTAATACTTCTTTCACGATAGAAACTTCTTCATGTAGGAATTCACAATGTTTAATCAAGGCAATTAGCATGTAAGCTGTGGAAACAGAGGCACATCTAAGCAACTAAATGTCAGGAAATAAAGGTTATGGCCACTAAGATAGTATATCAAATGGATTTCAGATGAAATCAATAAAAATCAGATACAGACAAGAGGGATGAAGACCAGACTAAAGAAAATTTGAGTTTCAAGTGATGGCCCTTCATTGATTCTGTTCCCAGTGGAGCAACCTGCTGGCCTGTCATGGAGAAGGAAGGTCATTTATCAAATCTGCCCTCCCCCCACAAATAAAGCAGGTTGGCTCACCTATGTAACATACTACAACCCAAAGAACTCTGCCATGAAACCCCTCCAGAATGATGGTACCTTCAACTGTTGAAGTTGTTGAGCATAGTGACATGGGGATGCGTCCCCAAAGACTTCCACCTGTATCCAGGGAAGGGAGGGCAGTGCATCACTCCCTCAGGGCACATGAATCTGCTTTAGAAACTCCCCAGACGACTAGGTGGGAAGACCTGATGGATAGAGGGCTTGGTCCCTGAAGCTGTACGGGTGGGAGAGATGCCACAAACACTGAGCATAACTAATAATATGACCATATCTGTCATATATATATTTGGTTAGTGTAACCAAAGTACTAACGATGATTATCATTAAGGATATTTACAGACATTGAAGTTGTGAATAATGAGTAATTTTTTATTTCATGTATCTACTGTCTATATGCTTTTAAAATTTCCTATAATGAGCAGGATTTTTTAAACATAAAAATTACTCATAAAATGAAATATATGACTTACAAAAACACAGTAGGATTCCCATAGTCTTCGTTGTTTCACATGCTTCAATAACAATCAGCCTCTCCAATAGGTAGAAAGGTTTAGTCTTGAAAATTCTTCTCAGGGCAAAAGAAAGAACCTTTTGAAACAAATTTGGAGATAAAGTGTTTTATTTTAGAAGAAGAACAACAACAACAAAAACAACAAACAGCAGCTAATAAGGGCACAGAGCTATCCTTGCCCAGGTCCAAATGCAGTCTTATTCCCTCTCAAATACCCACTTCCTGTCATGAGCATGCTGTAACTTTCTAACAACATGCCGGAGTCAACTGCTACTGCAAATATATAGAGGTGTGATTACAGCAATACGAAACTGAAAGGGACAGGTGGTAACTAAGTCACACTGGAGTTTGGCCTGAGTAGGAGACTGTATGAGGATTATAGATGTGATGACCTCAAAATTCTGTTTCTATGAGTGCTAATTCTCCAAGACTGGTTCTGAATTCTATGCAAAGCAGCAAACTGCAGGACAGCACAAATTAATAAAGTTCAAAAAGGATATAAATAGAAACCCTAACACAGTTCCACATATTCCCAATGTACCCATAATTATTAACTTACAACCATTTAAACTTTTTTTTTTTTTTTTGTCTTTTTGCCATTTCTTGGGCCACACCCATGGCACATAGAGGTTCCCAGGCTAGGGGTCGAATCGGAGCTGTAGCACCAGCCTACACCACAGCCACAGCAATGTGGGATCCGAGCCACATCTGCAACCTACACCACAGCTCACAGCAACGCCAGATCCTTAACCCACTGAGCAAGACCAGGGATCGAACCCGCAACCTCATGGTTCCTAGTCAGATTTGTTAACCACTGAGCCACGACGGGAACTCCTAACATTTAAACTTTTGAACAAGATTAAGTTTATTTTGAAAGCTTATATTGAAAGAATGTGAGAATAATAAAAACTCTCCAGACAAACCCTGATTTGATTATAAATTGCTTTGAGTGTTATTTTCAGGGCATCACGACACCATTCATTCCCAGAACCAGAGGCACAGTGTGTAAGCAGACAGCAAAGTTCTGAGTTCATCACCAAAGAGAGGCCAAAGCACCCAGGATATTTCTCAGAATGTAAATGACTTAAGTTTAAACATACTGTAAGGAGGAAAGCTCCTCACCAACTCTATGCTTGCCAGACAAAAAGAAGGAAAGAATGAAGGAAGGGCCTTAAATATGGATGCAGGTGCAAACAAGGGTAAACAGAACTACCTGGGAAAAATAAGCAGTATCAGAGACAAGAGGGCATTTTAAGTCTTAACTGTCACCTTGAATTACAACCAAATATAAAGCAAGGGTAATAACCAGTAAAAATTTCTGATTCACAGGCATGAAAATTTTAAGATTTAATAATAAAGCTTTTATGTGTTCTCCTTTCTGCATATGACCTCTGGAGAAGACATGACCCAAACATTCCAAAATAAGGAGTTACGATTCATTCAAGAAATATTTATTATTCCCTACAATCTCCAAGTTGGTTTGATAGACATTGTAGGGGACTCAGAGGAATAAAAGAGAGTTGATATGCACATTAAAGTTGTAATTCAAGATTCATTATGAGAAATGACCCTTTAATAATTCAAAGAATTGTCGGAGTTCAGAGGGAAAACCCACTACTTCTAGTCAAAGTGCTTAAAAATGGTATCATGAAAGAGGTGGCACTGGGCCTAGAACTTAAACTATGGAGGTGAGACTTCAATAGCAAGAAATGAGGGGAAACTATTTAATTTAGGCAACATGTATGAAACTTCTGTGAAGAAACAGGGGGGTACAGGGCCACTGGTGGAAGGATTTATGAAATAATAAATAACAGAAAGGTAGTTATTAAGAGTGTGAGGATTTTATTTTTTATTTTATTATTTTTTATTTTTTTTTGTCTTTTGCCATTTCTAGGGCCGCTCCCACGGCATATGGAGGTTCCTAGGCTAGGCATCTAATCGGAGCTATAGCCACCAGCCTACACCACAGCCACAACAACGCGGGATCCAAGCCGAGTCTGCAACCTACACCACAGCTCACGGCAACACCAGATCTCCCACTGAGCAAGGCCAGGGATCAAACCTGAAACCTCATGGTTCCTAGTTGGATTCATTAACCACTGAGCAATGAAGGGAACTCCCAAGAGTGCGAGGATTTTAAATACAAGTTTAGGGAGTTTGATGTAAAAGAGTGAGGTTTTTTTGTTTATTTGTTTGTTTTTTTTGGTTTTCAGTTTGTTTGTCTTTTAAGGAAAAGTGTCTGGAATCAAAATAAAGATCTAGGGAAGTCAATCTGCAACTCCTGAGGAACCAAAGAGGAGTGCAATCAGAAGGCACATAACCATGTAGGAAGAGGAGGACAAAGAGGAGTTAGGGGAGCCGGAACTAGAGTGGGGAAGCACCAGTGCATGTGGAAATGAGGTCAAGAAACTGAGTGAGAGGATGTGCCACACAGATAATTTGCTGAAAATGAGACAGTAGGGAAAAGAAGACATCAAGGACCTGAATTCTTTGGAGTAATAGTTGGAGCTAGTCAGATAAACGCTAACCACTAGAGAAAACATATAGTAACATGGGGAAAGGAAGTTGAGGGAGACCTTTGGGGGAGGTTGGGAAGGCAGAGGTGAAGTCAGGAATGGGGAAGTCAAACTCCACAGTCATGACGAAAGTCAAGAAGCAGGTAGTCAACAACATCCAATAATGCAAAGAAGACAAGAAGCATGATTAGAAAAAAATAAAGCCATTGGATTTCATGAGTAGATAATCATTGAATGCTGAGTAAAGAATTTTGAATGACCTGTACTGGGGAGGAGGGGCAAGCCCAGAACTCCAGGCAACATTCACCAAGCCAGGTATGGGTTCTGAGGCTGCCACAGTGATCACAGCAGATGACCCTACAAGGTCCTATGAGAGGAAAGGGGAACATTCTGAAAAGAAGTGGGATTTCAGAGCCTGAATGCAGCCAAGCACAGCCAGCAATATGGAAAATGACCCACGAGAGCTAGAGAACATCTATTAGAGACCAAGGGAGATGCTGATACAGATCAATTTTGCACAATTCAGATTTTAGTTGCATTGCTCTGTCTGCATGTGGCTTAACATCTTCATGCTGGAATCCGAGTTTGATCTGAAACTAGGGTGGAGGGTAAGGGAGCATAAGCAGTCTGTACAGATTAGTTTTGTGAAGTTTGAGCATGAAGGAAGGGAAAGAGTAAATGATTTATTTGCTATGGCCAATAAATATCTTAAAGCAATATTTTTATTAAGATTTTACTTTTAAAAAAGAGAAAATTTAGTTGAAAGGAAATTATTATAAATGCAAACAAGAGAGGAAATTAATTTCTGAAATAAAATTTGGATGAAGTTTAAAAAAAAAGATATGAAAGACTTAAATATAAGACAAGACATCATCAAACTCCTAGAAGAGAACATAGGCAACACATTCTCTGACATCAACCTTACAAATGTTTTCTCAGGTCAGTCTCCCAAAGCAACTGAAATAAAGCAAAAATAAACCAATGGGACCTAATCAAACTGGCAAACTTTTTGCACAGCAAAGGAAACCAAAAAGAAAACAAAAGGACAACTTACAGAATGGGAGAAAATTGTTTCAAATGATGCAACTGACAAGGGCTTCATCTCTAAAATATACAAACAACATATACAACTCAACAGCAAAAAAGCCAACAACCCAGTGGAAAAATAGGTAAAAGACCTGAATAGACCATTCTCCAAGGAAGATATACAGATGGCCAACAAGCACATGAAAAAATGCTCCACATCATCGATTATTAGAGATATGCAAATCAAAACTACCATGAGTTATCACCTCACACCAGTCAGAATGGCCACCATTAATAAGTCCACAAATCACAAATGCTGGAGGGGGTGTGGAGAAAAGGGAACCCTCCTGCACTGTTGGTGGGAATATAAGCTGGTACAGCCACTGTGGAGAACAGCATGGAGATACCTTAGAAAACTATGCATTGAACTACCATATGACCCAGCAATCCCACTCTTGGGCATCTGCCTGGACAAAACTTTCCTTGAAAAAGACACCTGCATTGGCATTTCATTGCAGCACTATTGACAATAGCCAAGACATGGAAACAACCCAAATGTTCATCAACAGATGAATGGATTAGGAAGATGTGGCATATATACACAATGGAATACTACTCAGCCATCAAAAAGAACGACATAATGCCATTTGCAGCAACATGGATGGAGCTAAAGACTCTCATACTGAGTGAAGTGAGTCAGAAAGAGAAAGACAAATACCGTATGATATCACCGATATCTGGAATCTAACATACAGCACAAATGAACCTTTCCACCAAAAAGAAACTCATGGACTTGGAGAATAGACTGTGGTTGCCAAAGGGGATGGGGAGGGAGTGGGATGGACTGGGAGCTGGAGGTTAATAGATGCAGATTATTGCCTTTGGAATGGATGAGCAATGAGATCCTGCTGTGTAGCACTGGGAACTATGTCTAGTCACTTATGATGGAGCATGATAATGTGAGAAAAAAGAATGTATACATGTATGTGTAACTGGGTCACCATGCTGTACAGTAGAAAAAAAAATAATGTATTGGGGAAATGAAAAACAAACAAACAAACAGATATGATCCAGCACAGAGAACAGAACTAAACTTGAAAAGGAAAAGGGATTAAAAAGAAAGGAAACTACTGATCAAAATATTCTTAATGGGGGAGTTCCTGTCATGGCGCAGCAGAAACAAATCCGACTAGGAACCATGAGGTTGTGGGTTCAATCCCTGGCCTTGCTCAGTGGGTTAAGGATCCAGCATTCCCATGAGCTGTGGTGTAGGTCACAGACTCGGCTCGGATCCAGCGTTGCTGTGGCGGTGGCGTAGGCTGCCAGCTGTATCTCTGACTGGCCCCCTAGCCTGGGAACCTCCATGTGCTGCGGGTGTGGGCCTAAAAAGCAAAAAAAAAAAAAAAAAAAAAAAAAAAAAACAAACAAACAAAAAAAAAATTCTTAGTGGGGAAGATGGGTGGGAGTAAAAATTTTGAAGCCAAGAGAAAGAAAATTCAGGTATCTTATTCATCACGATGAAACTAGCTATTACAGCTTCTGCTAAGATTAGGAAGAGATGTGGTGGACGTGTTGGCTTAGTAAAAGGTAAGTAAGAGGAATAACTTGTGGGGAAACAGAAGTGATGTGAGATGTATAAAATGAGGTGACGTGAGGTGGCAAGAACTTCAGTGGATGCAGCCAGAAGCTACGATGGTTTTTCCCTCAGAGCCAGATAGCCCAGAGATAGGTCCCTGGTCTAGTGTTTAATTCTTCTGGATTCGCAATTTGACGCCCTTGTATCTGGGCTTTAATCTGCATGACTGCTTTCTTTTGTGCTTTTCCTTTTATAGTCACATGCTGTGATTTTATTTTATTTAAAAAAAAAAAAAAGATGTTTGGTTCAAGAAAGCATGTGATTATAGTGTGAAAACAAAACAAAACAAAACCAAACCTGCCTTCCAAAGAGGAAGGGGCTCTTTCTGTGACCAGTAGCTCAAGAGCAGGGCCTAGAGGGATGGAGTGAAGATGATTATTGGCCACTGGCTGGGGTTTGGGGCAAATACTCTAGGAGGGTTGGATTTTGCATACCAGATGTGAGGCAGAAATTTATTCTATGTAAAGGAGGTCAGCTGTGAATGTGGCATGGAAATTATTTCAGAAATTCCATCCATACCATTTAATAAGGCTTATGGTTAGATAACCTCACTTGTGGGGTTTTTTTTTCGTTATTGTTTTTTTTTGCTTGTTTTTTTTTCCTTTGTCTTTTTTGGGCTGCACCTACGGCATATGCAAGTTCCCAGGCGAGGGTTAGAATTGCAGCTGCAGCTGCAAGCCTATGCCAAAGTCACAGCAACACCAGATCCAAGCAGCATCTGTGATCCAGCAATGCCAGATCCTTAACCCACTGCCCATGGAACAAGGCCAGAGATCAAACCTGCATCCTCAGGGAGACTAGTCACAGTGGGAACTCCCACACTTGTATTTTTAAATCTTCACAAATAGAGTCTCTGTGGTCCTTAGGGTAATGCCCATTGAAGGCCATAAGGACCTCGTGGTTCCATCAGTTGTTCTCCTGCGTACAAATGTGCAAGTCCACGTGCTGTGGCTTTATCGGCATGGGGAAATTACCTCCAGCTTGGTACGCCCTTCCATCTTCTGAGACACATGAGACCATAGCCTGACGCAAATCATTAGAGAATCATTTGCATGTTTGAAAGCCATTATTAGGAAAGTTATACAGAGATAAAAATAAATCTCAGAAGAGCAACAATGAAGGTCAATTATAAGACCCTTGGATAAAGTTTCTGAGACCATCTTAGACTGTATTTTCAAATGAAATTTAGGCTGGAACTCCAATTATGACAACAGAAGCATCTTTTGGGTCCTGGCCCCTCCACCAAATAATAACTTACATTTAATAGTGGACTTAAAAGTGTGGAACATTTCACAAATTTTTTAGATTTTATTTAAAAAGGAGATATATATATATATATATATCATTGGTGAAAAGTTGAGATCTAGAAAGGCTAAGAGCTTGTCCAAGTTTCCATGACTCCTAAGTTGCAGAGCTAGCATGAGAAAGGGACAGTCTAATTTCCACTCACATCTGTAACAAATTCAGGGTAGAATTCTGCAATCACCTCACTGGTCACTGTCCAGGCAGAGGAGGTCACAGTTCAGAGACTAGGATTCTAGTTTCAATTATGTTCCTAATGAGGTATGTGATCTTGAGAAACCATTTTATCTCCCTAGATACCAACTTCAGTTTCAGTATAAAAAAGCAAAAGGAAGCAAGGAGGGAGGGAGGGAGGAAGGAAGGAAGGGAAATGAAACTAAAAGGCACTCAAGAAAAAAAAAAAAAAAGGAAAAAGCAAATTAACTTGCCCTCCAACTGCCTAGACCCCCCCTTCCAAAAAACCAGAATCACTTCCCAAATTTTCTTCACTGACAATGGATGTGAAATGAAAGGACAGTGAAGCTTGGATGCCTTACAGCTCACTTCCAAGATTTTTCCACTTGGAGCATCCCGTCCATGGTTGGGTTGGCACATGCACCCAGCAGTCAACAATAAAGTTCTCCACTCACTGTTAATGATCACTTATACTCCATGGCTGTTACCAGTGGCTTAGAAGGACTATCCCAGGATGGGAAGGACATTCATGGCAGAAAGAAAAAATGAGAATTCTTGATGAAATGCTTGAGGATTTGCTGTTTAGGGATCCACCATGAAAAGGAGGCTTGGAGGAAGGAGGTGGGGTAGAGACTGTCACCTGGGAAAATAGCTTTGGTTATTAATAAGCTTGGAGGAAGTTGCCAGGTGTGGACACAGATTCACTAAGGGAGAAGATAAGTCAGCACCCAAGAGAGTAGGAAGTAACTGAGAACAATCAACTCCTTATAGGAGAAATACTAAATGATGTTATCCAACTAAGACCATTCCTCTGACTATTGTCCTGAGACAGAATGGTGAGTTGAAGATGGTAGAGAACCCCCTGACCACCCAGTTAACTACAGCAAAGAGTGGAAAGGCTAAGGCGTGTGTCCTGTGGAACAACTCGTCTTCCTTGGGGAGGAACACAGCCAAAGGGAACAAAAGGAATGGACAGAACTATCCCGAGAGCCTCCACAATGAACCACTTCTTGTAGGCTTAGGTGGTCACAGGCTTTATTTTTATTTTTATTTTTATTTTTTGGCATTTCATTAATTTTATTATTACCTAATTAATTATTTCCCCAATGCATTATTTTTTTTCTACTGTACAGCATGGTGACCCAGTCACACATACATGTATACATTCTTTTTTCTCACATTATCATGCTCCATCATAAGTGACTAGACATAGGTCCCAGTGCTACACAGCAGGATCGCATTGCCTATCCATTCCAAAGGCAATAGTCGCAGGCTTTAAAATGAAAGGGCAGACGTAATGGGACCGATGACATCCTCAGCCTAATTTTATCAAAAAACAAATTGAGAGGATATGAGCGGTGTTCTCCATGACCTGTGAGGGCACAGAAACAGACTAATCCCACAGTGTGTAAGAGAAATACTATTCAGAAGAAGAGAATGAGCAGGACCCAGATGACAAAACTGTATATTTCTCTTATGATATTAAGGTAGCAAAGTTGGCAGTCAGCACAGGTTTACTTCCCAAGGGGACAGTGATTAGCAAGACTTTTTGACTGAAAAGCGGCAACCTCCTCCTTTGCCCTGCCCTTCACCCCCACACCCATCCCACACAATTTAAGTGTGAGAGGCATGATGAACTTACTATTGGAATATCCAATCACCAGCCAATTAACTGGTGGAGTGCCCTTCATTCTAGATATCCCTTCCACACTCCTTTTTATTCCCTTACTATGATGGTTTCAGCAGTAGGGGAATCCTAATACACCCTCCATCACAGTGGAGATGAATTCCAATCTCCGGGCTCTTCTTTTTGTGTAGTAATTGTCGTCCAAAAGACTGGAGCTGAAAAATACTACCTTTACCCTGTCTCACAGAATTCTGCCCTATTGTGCATTTTCCTGACCTCGTGCTACAGCTGCAGAGCCAGCCTTGTCCATGCAGCGCCTTTGCTACCCACTGCCCAGCCAACCCCACAACCGACTTGACATTTTCCAGCCTGCACCATGTACTGCTTGAGAGCAGGGGCATGGATTGACAGGTAAAAGTAAACTTGTTCCAACTGATTCTCTGATTTCCTGAACATGGACGTCCCAGAGAGGGAATCTGTGTCCTATAAGGAGCCAGAGAAACCTGTGACAGCCCCATGCTGAAGGCAAGCTGTCCAGGAAGACTGCTGAGGTTATGACCACCAGACCTGGTCCCAGTCCCTGATCAGACCAGGGAGCTTTTCCAGTCTTCCAGCCCCTGTCAGGTCCTTCTCCCAAAGTCTGATGTCCGCATACTTCCTGAGACATGATGAGCAGGAGGGAAGCATACACTTCTTCTCCATGAGTTTCTCCTAATAAACATCCTTCCAGAAAGCCTGGTGTCATTACTATGGGTCATTAGCTGCAGTTTCTTCTACAAAACTCTTTATGTTTTAATTAGTTCCAAGAATTTTGAAATATTTTTAAATAATGACACAAAGTCAAAATAACAATAAAAAGCAAGAAAATAATTAATGAGGGGTCAAACTTTGAACCAAGTGGTGAAGGATTCAGCGAACACGTAAGTTCTCATTTTTAGGTCTGTCTTCCAGTGGCAGAAAGCTCCATTTATCATCTAGTGATTAAAATGAGCAACCTCTCTTGTTATTCTACCTGTCAAATATTTCTTTGACAATTTTCTGTAAAATGAAATGTAGCAAAGATTTTAGTTCACTTTTAGTTTTGTTTACTTTTGTTTTCCATCTTTAACACTTACAGACAGGAGAAATGTAACTAATACAGTTACTTCAGATCCCAAGAATGCATGTATCAATGTCCCCAGCTCCTCTTGAACCCATGTTGGTTGGAGTGAGGCAGCTGAATAGTAGGTTAAGTCAAGCTGTGGTTAAGCCAGGTTGGGAATGACAGCATACATTCAGGAACTGTGCTTCATCTGGGATCCTGGAAACTATGTTGTAGATGGAGAGAAAACCAGAAATCCAACATCCAGAGATTAGGCTAAGCTAGAAACAATGAAGCTAGCCAGACATCACCACGGAGAAAGCCAGGAATGGGTTGGGACACCAACTGCATCGGATTGAATTTTTACACTTTTCTGTTATTGTCATTCCTAAATAGTTTGATTGATCCTAGCACTTGGGTAGCAGCTCTGTCCCAGGATCATTGCACCCTGGCTGTCACCACTGCCAGGCCTCTTGTCAAGGTCAAGAGTGGGGAGAGCTAGGAATGTACCTTACATAGTACACGGCAGACTTGATATTTCAGCAGCAGCAACAGGCAAACCTCCAGCAGAGAAGCAGAAAAATAAATGCAAAATAACATGGACACTCAGATATTGTCCTATTCTTCAGAGGCCCTGAAATCACACAAGAAAACCATGCTGGCAGACTGCAGAGAAAAATATATTGCTTGCAGCCTTAGGGGAAAGTATAGGGTTATATCAGGGACTTTACCAAGCAGACTGGAAGAAGGCAACTGAGAAACTTGAATCATCTTGAGCAGAACAAAGATTCTAAAAATGGCTGGAGACTCATCTAAAAAGAATACTCAGTCTCCAACTATAGGCTGGATATTAGAATCCAACAGTAAAAAATGAAAAGGAAGAAACGAAAGCAGAGTTTTTCCAAGAGGCTCTAAAGGAAGAGGACAGGAGGGCAGGGCTTGGCAAACTTCTCAAAGGGCTTTATAGTAAATGTTTTAGTGCCTGCAACGTCTCTGTTTCAACTACTCATCTCCACTAATGCAGTGGGAAAGCAATTAAAAATAACATATAAGTGAATGGATATGGTTGCATACCAATAAAATTTTACTTATAAAACTAAGCAACAGGTCACATTTGGCTCACTGGCTACAGTTTACCAAGCCCCATGATAGATACAGCCCTTTTTGCAATTAGTTTAAAACTCAAAGATCAACTCAAATGCATGACAGTTGGCTACTACCCCTTGCTGCAATATTTATGGCAAAATTTCTGTATAATGTTGAGCAAGTGGTAAGTCTGTTTTCTCTTCTTGTAATAACAGCCACACCAAAAAGTTATTGTGAAGATTTAAAGAAGCGATGTATTAAAACGGGACCACGCCTGACTCATACTAAATAAATAATAGAGGGTAGCCATTGTTGGTGCCATTGTCATCACAAACAATCCATCATGGCCCCCTACTGATCAATAATTGTTCTCTTTCCACTGCTACAGGTGTCATTAGCAATTATCTACCCTGTCACTAAAATTCAAGCCCACATCTCAATCCTATTTTTTGTCTTTTGGGGGGAACTCTTTGCAATTCTATACCTCCTCCTTCTTGTGTCATACCAGTTTGTTTTCTTCCCTTTTTAGCTAATTTTAAAAGCTTTGAAAAGCCAAAGTAGTTGTATAATAGCTCGAAGGACCCAGCAGGCTATAACTAGTATTCTAAGAGTTTTGTTCTGATTTAAAAATGAGCCTGGGGTGGGAAATAAAGGCCTCTACAGAAATAGTCTGTGAGGACAGGAAGAAGGTAAACAAGCTATTTCTAGTAGCTAGAGAGCAAATGGAGGGCTACAGAAACAGGCCCAGGGACGCCAGGCCCAGGGCATTTCTGATAGTGAATAAGACATCACAGGAACACAGTCTTTCTTTCGTATTTTCTGTCAGCCTTAGGGTTCCTCTCTACAGACCCAGATACCATGAACCATTACGGATAGGACACAGGCCCGGAGGAAGAGGCAGATGCTGCCTTTTGAAGTTATTAGAAAAAGAGAATGACAGGAATTTCTTTTCATTAAATACATATAAAATTCTTTTCTGGTCCTTGCATTCCATCTCCTTAAAAACCAAGACTGGGTTTAGGAGCCCAAGGAATAAACTTAGTCTGGGAAGTCAATGGTCACCTACTGTGTGTGCCCGGAAGCTCCTCCTCTTCTGCCTGCCGTCCCCACTCCATGGAACCCCCACTCTTACCATCAGGGGATGTACAGGGGAGGAGTTAGAGATGACTGACAGCTGGAGGGAAAAGACCAAGCTGTATCTCTGGGAGTGCCTAGATAGTTGATGTTTGATTCTTGGCCAAGACAAGGGCAATGAGATTTATAATGCGCTGTTGAGAATTTCTCACCACAAAAAAAAAAAAAAGAAATGGTAATTATAGGATGGGGTGGAGGTGTAAACTAATGCCAAGTCATAGTCATTTTGCAATTATACATGCGTATCAAATCAACACACCGTACACCTTAAAACTTTCACAATGTTCTATGTCAATTATATCCCAATAAAGCTGGAAACAAACAACAACAAAATATATATATATGTATAAGGCAGAGGAGAAAAATATTCCAAACTCTCTTAGAGACCATCCCACCCCACCTCCAGGGATTCAGTAAACCACAGGCTTCCTGGACCATGTGGATAGGGTACATGTGAACTTGAATCCATGTGAGACATAGAATTGCTGGTAGAATTCCTGGAGGAGACTCTCTTTGTTCATCCAGAGCCAAAGGAAAAAAGATACCTTTCTTGATACTTTCACCAAATTCTATGTATTTTAATATGTATTCTTTTCATTGGTGGTCAGTTTCAACACTTTTCCAATTTCCAGTGTGGTATATTTTGACCCATGAATTGTTTCGTAAATATATAAAGATGGTCAACCTTACTCAAATTCAAGGAGAAGAAAGCAAAAACAAAATATCATGTAATTTCCTTCTGGTGGGTAAAAAATAGTTTGGGTGGAGATGTAGAGATGGAGAAATTCATACACAGCTGGTGGAAAAGTAAACTGATGCAATAGTTTTAGAGAAAAATTTAGAAATACCTAGTAAAGCCAAAGAGGAGAGGCACAAAATCTATGAGTTTGCAGTTCTAATTCTAGAATGTTTCCTGGAAAACATGCTCACTCAGGTGTCCAAAGATGTTTGTCACAATCTTTGTAATCACAGGAAACAGTATACAATTGAACTTATTCTTGCAATAGGTACTATAGATTACTTAAAATGAATCAGCTATAGCTGTGCATGTCAAAACTCAAAAACAATAAAAAGTGGAGAGAAAATAGAAAATTAAAAGGGATATGCATCCTATGATACAATTTATGTCATATATAAGCTCCCCAAACGCTGTTTAGTATCTATAAACATTCTATGTAGAAAAACACAGGTAGGAACATCAAAATAGTATGAAAAGATTCATTCTCACTTTCAACTTGGAATCATCCAGAGTGAGCCAACTCTGAACCCCTATCTAACCCCTCAGAACACCCACATCACACCCACATCTGGTGAGCCTGCCTCTGTGCAGCTTCCCCAGCCAACAGCCTCCAATCAGAACAAAGCTGAAGTTTTCTTTTTTTCCACTATAGCTTGCCTTCCACTACGAAGTTTTCTCATTTTTCCACTCCTCTGCCTACAGTTGAGTCTCTGACAAAACACAAGTGATAGAGGTTAACTCTCTAGAAAGCTCTGAATAAATAACCTTTGCAAGTTTTCAAAAAATATTCAGAATAGTGATTATTTTACATAGAGATTCAGAAGGGCTTTAGACAAATATCACAAAATGTTAATATAAGCTAAATTATACAGATTGAATGAAGGTGATATGCTGATAACCAATAAAACATTAAGACAAAAGATGCAGACAGCAATAGTCATTCCTGGGCCCACACATTGCTCCAGTACCTTCCCCCCCTTTTTATGGGGGGGAGTCTCATCCTGGAACCTGGATTACAGAATATACCCCAGTAATCACTCTAAAAACTCCTATTTTTTTTTAAGCAAGATTGAGTTAAATTTCTCTGATTGGCAACCAAAAAATACTTCTAAGTACTTTTTTTTTTTTTTTTTTTTTGGTCTTTTTGCCATTTCTTAGGCCGCTCCCATGGCATATGGAGGTTCCCAGGCTAGGGGTCGAATTGGAGCTGTAGCCACCAGCCTACACCACAGCTACAGCAATGCAGGATCCGAGCCGCATCTGTGACCTACACCACAGCTCACGGCAATGCCATATCCTTAACCCACTGAGCAAGGCCAGGGATAGAACCCGCAACCTCATGATTCCTAGTCAGATTCATTAACCACTAAGCCATGATGGGAACTCCTAAGTACTCTTGAAAGCACTGTAAGTTTCAGAAAATTCTCCTTTCCTGCAACCAACATGCATTCTGACCACACTGGTAGGCCTGCTTTGGGTGCCTGGGAAGCATATTTGGGAGTGGTGTATTCTGCTCCTCATGTGCACACAGCCTCTGAGTTGTCATGTGACTTCAGAATTCCTGTGGGATTTCTAAGAATAAGGGCTGTCAGAGACTTGAAGATACTGATTGAATTTAGAAGCAAACAAGATCCTGCCAGACCAAAAGCAAAAGTAAAACATGTCTTCTTGTGGAGGTCTATGGCCAAGACTGTCTCCCCTTCCAGTGAGGGGGATCAAATGCCTTCCTGGCTAAGCTCCACCCCCAGTCACCACACCATTGGTCACTGGTGTGTCTTCCATGTCCAAGTGAAAGATAAGTCCCCTGCAGTTTCCTATGAAACCAAATCCTGAGAGTGTCTGGAGTTCTGTATGAGTTTCTGGTCCAGGTGATGGAGCAGCCTCTAAATTATTCTCATCAATCAGGGTGATCACCCCAGGTAAAATAAACATGTCTGAGCAAAGGTGTGCCCACTTTATCCTCTAATGTCCCTTAGGCCCTGTTACCATCTTAAAATAGCCACCTTCTCCTCATGAGTACCACCTCATGTAACCTTGCTTCTCGATGCTTCTGTCCAATAATGTCATAAAAGATATGCTTTACTCCTTGACTAGGATATTCTGTTCTCAGTATAGGCTATGAAAATAAGATTCCCAAAGTAACTTTTATTATCTCTCTTATACAGTATTTTTCAACTTTCATCTCAGAATGCTACTGCAGATATGATGGTTAATTTAAGTGTCTACCTGACTGGGCTAAAGGATGCCCAGATTGTTAGTAAAACATTATTTCTGTGTGTGTCTCTGGGTGTTTCCAGAGGGATTAACATTTGACTGCGTAGACTATGTAAAAAAAGCTCACAGCAACATGAATGCAACTAGAGATTCTCATACTAAGTAAAGTAAGTCAGAAAGAGAAAGACAAATACCAGATGATATCACTTAAATGTGGAATCTAAAATATGGCACAAATGAACCTATCTACAAAACAGAAACAGACTCACGGACATAGAGAGCAGACTTGTGGTTGCCAAGGAGAAAGGGGGAGGAAGTGGGATGGATGGGGAGTTTGGGTTTGGTAGATGCAAACTATTGTACTGGGAGCGGATAAGCAATGAGGTCCTGCCATATAGCACAGGGAACTATACCCAATCTCTCATGATTGAACATGATGGAAAATAATATGAGAAAAAGAATGTCTAAATATGTATGACTGGGTCACTTTGCTGTAAAGCAGAAACTGACACAACGCTGTAAATCAACTATAATAAAAACAAGCAAACAAATAAATAAAAGTTCACCAGCCCCAGTGTAGGTGGGCATCATCTAATCCACTGAGGGTCTGAATAGAACAAACAGGCAGAGGAAGGAAGAATTTGCTCTCTTGCTTGAACTGCAACATCAATCTTCTCCTGCCCTCATACATACAAACTCCAGGTTCTTGGGCTTTCAGACTCATATCAGGACTTATACCATTGCCTCCCCCGCCCCCCCAATTCTCATATCCTAAGACTCAGACTCAATTTCAGACTCAATTTCACCACTGACTTCCCTGGTTTTCCAGCCTGCAGACAATAGACCATAAGCGTTCTTAGCCTCCATAATCATATGAGCCAATTCCTTTAATAAGGCACTATTTCCCCCCATTGATTCTGTTTCTCTCAAAAAAAACCCGATTAACATACCATAACAGTCTTTATTTTTAAGAGGAAAGTACTATTTTAGAATCTAGGATTTTTTTTCATGGTTTCTTTATTTGTAATCCACTTAGTCTCATTGCTTTGCTCTGTCTTTAACTGGGTTCAAGCAAATTTGTCATATCATTTGCATGTTTTGTTATCTTATAACACTCCTCTCTGTTTCATATTTTTCTATTGTTTTCCAAATATCTGCCGAGTTGATTGCTTTTCCCCAAAACAACATTGTTATTTAGAAAACTTATGCAATTTTTCTCAAGCATGTCACCCATATTTCATGTAAATTATTTCAAATAACTTTTACAACATGCATAAAATAATTCATATGGAATGTTTTTCAAAGAAGATTCTCAGCAAATTGGAGGATAGGGAAAATGAAAGCATGAGCATAAATTACCGATATGACTACAGCTTTATCATTGCGTATCATTTAGGGGAAATTCTTGACCAAAAATCAGGGAACAGGATTGTTCTTCTTCCCAGCCCTAAACTGATTGGTTCATTTTGAAAAGCAGAGAATGAAAAAAACTCCAAGAGATAATAAGCATTAGTCACAGGATTTTTGACAAAGTTTTTCTAAAATTTAAGATAATATTAACTAATAATCAGATATTAACCACCTTGTTTTCTGAGCCCTCTGCTCACGTGGTTTTAATTCTCTGACTATTCACACATATGGGCAGGACTAGAGACACACTCGACGCACCCCAAAGCAGAGGGAGGGCAGAAGTCTGTGCGCAGTCAGCCTCACAGTCACACTCAGGACTGTGATCTTTCTTCATAAAATGAAGTCTCTCCTTTCACACCCTCATAAACTCAGGGTAATATCAATCATCCAATTACAAAGTTTCTTTTCTCTTTAGGATGCCAAAAGACTAAACATACCAGTTCTCTAGTTCAAAATTAACACAAAAATTCTCACAATATGGTAGGAGCTATAAAGAATGGTGACTTTCCCTCTTTTAATCCTTTGCTTTAGTTAAATGAATGGAACTAAAGCCAAAGACCTCCTGGCATCCCACCATCCCCACTTCAGGCCTTCCCAATGATGTCTGCAGCAGTCTTCAGGGCACATTAAATTCCAATATTTAACCAGTGCAAAGTATCTATCTGGTTGGACAAAATCAAGGTCCCACTAAAATAATGATGTTCAACTTGAAAATGACAAAGATCCCAGTTGAAAATGACAAAGATCCCAGTTTTCAGCCATTGTACGTTCACTCTAACAGTTCAGAGAACACCATGCACAAGTTGTATTTCCACAGGTTACTAATGTGTATAATATTTCTGGCTTGGGGTTGAGTTGGTTTAATTTCCAACTCTACAGCCTCTCCAGTTTTAATTAACTTTTTGCTTATTGCCAGAAAATAATGTGTAACTGCAGAATAAAATGATCTAAAATGAAAAGAATTCAAGTTTATCTCTGCTCATAGGGTCCAAGAGTGATGTTCTTGGCTCTAATCATAAAAGACCCAAACATCGAGGAGTTGTTTCAGGGTGTACTTCTTTCTTAAGCCAATAATAAAGTTAGTTCTATGAATCAGGACCCCTGTATCTTAAGAGATATGGCCCTAAAAAGTGCACTGACAGTAACAGCTGCTTAAATTAAATTGCTATACACATTTTTGCTATGCATTGTAATCATTTTCTAGTCTTTTTCTTCACTATCCGTGATCCATAAAAAGTCATGTATTTATTCTGAAGTGAATAAAACTACAAATTTAGGAGTTTCTGTTGTGGCTCCGTGGAAATGAATCCAACTAGTATACACGAGGATGCAGGTTCGATCTCTGGCCTTGCTCAGTGGGTTAAGGATCCAGTGTTGCCGTGAGCTGTGGTGTAGATAACAGATGTGGCCAGCATCCCGTGTTGCTATGGCTGTGGCTGTGGTGTAGGCTGGCAGCTGTAGCTCCAATTCGACCCCTATCCTGGGAACTTCCATATGCCACAGGTGCAGCCCTAAAGAGACAAAAAGAAAAAAAAAAAAAAAAAACCTATAAATTTTTTTTCTTCTTTTTGTCTTTTGTCTTTTTAGGGCCGCACCTGCAGCACATGGAGGCTGCCAGGCTAAGGATCTAATTGGAGCTGTTGCTGCCAGCCTAAACCACAGCCCCAGTAACACCAGATCCAAGCCATGTCTGCGACCTACACCATGGCTCACAGCGACGCCAGATCCTTAACCCACTGAGCGAGGCCAGGTATAGAACCCACAACCTCATGGTTCCTAGTCGGATTTATTTCCACTGCACCACGACGGGAACTCCAAAAACTATAAATTTAATAAAGTAAGCTAGAAGGATAAAAAGTTAACCTGATATTTCTGACAGACACTGTAAATTTCCAACCAGTTCTCACTACCGTGTGTATGCACATTTGCACCTCTGTGAATATGATAACCTTCCTAGGCAGAATTTTGTTCACACTTTATCTTATTTGTTCTCCTTCTATTATAAATTCTTTCTCTCTGTACCTGAAAAATTAATTTAGATGGCTCACTTTAAAATATTGCTTTCCCCTTTTCTAAACCTCCAAAATAAACATTTATTATTATTATTGTGTAGAAAATATACAATTTCATCTGAGATATATTTTTGACAACTAATTATTAGCCATAGTGTTATTATATGATTATTAATTAATATGACTTTTTTAATAGCTTTACCCACCATTATAACAAAATGTTATCTGGCCATGGCATTGTAAACCATGGCTGTAGTTATACCATTGTTTTTATTTCCCTCACCATCTTCAGTATCCCAACTATTCTACCCTGCTAATAGAAACATTAAATTTACATTCACACTCATATTTTGCTAGAGGCACCTAATATATTTATTTAATATGTCCATATACCAATCACCCAAAACACGTTGTTAGCACCCTACCTCCTCCTCCTGGAGCCTTATATAAAGGTCTTTCAACGGCCTGAGTACTTTTGCTCAAAGAGGAAGGCTCTCTTCCCCTTTCCAGAGTAAGTAGGAAGTACCAGAAAATTTAAGCTTCCTCCATCACTCAGGACAGCTCTCAACAATACTTGATGGAGACGGGTGTATAAAGATCTTAACTCCCTACTTCGTGGGTGGAGAAACAATTGAGGCACATGCTGTATCCAGAATCCCAGAGTACTGCAATAGGATTAAGCTCCAGTGAAAGACAGTACTAACGTCACAATGCATCTTTTTTGGCTGTCCTTGCTTCCAGAGCTCACTTCCCGGTCCCCCACACCCATCTTGGGATTCTCTCTCAGATAAATGTTTTAATCTAAATTTTCGTCTCAAGGATTGACACTGGGGAACCTAAACTCAAACAAATGGCCTAGAGTCTATACAGGTGGCAACTGTTTTAACATCTGTGGGAAGGATGAGGGGATATATATCTCCATAAATCTTTCATCGAAAACAGAATTTCAAAAGATTCTATCTGCAGTGCCAATTCAAACTACCATAAGTTTTCCACAGAGAATTTATGCTTAAATTCACAATGTCTAGACTTTGTATTGATTTAGTGTAGTGGGAAAAATCGGACAATCAATCACTTGAATTGGTTGATAAATTCAGGCAAAATAATATACATGGAGACCTAGAAAGACACACGAAGAATAAATATAGAGGTCCAGTATACAGCAAGGGATCTCAATTTAAAAACATGGATCTATTAATTAACCTTGAAGATTTTACCCTGCCAGAAGTTCCAAAAGAAACAATGTCTTCATCTTTTTTACATACTAATTTTATAGCTTTACTATATGCAGAATTTTTTCATAATCTTTTTTCCCTTAAAAATTGTATAGACATTGCTTCATCTTCATCCAACATCTATATGCATATAAACATATTTTTGACAAAGAAATATGATGCTCCAATTTCTATATTTCCATGGTAAACAAGCTACTTATTTCTGTCTATATTCTTGGGTTTTTTAATCCTGGGGGATGGATGGATGGTAAAACTGTCAATCAGTGTATATATTTTAATGGTTTTAGCTTTATATTTGGGGATTCTCTTCAATATGTAAAGTTTAAGTTGTTTAGAATTTTCTTGATTTTCTTGCATAACTTATTTGACAATTGCTTCATTATATCATATCATTTATCATTTAATTATCTTCTCTTTATATTGTGTGTTTTAGATCTTCTGTTCTTTTTATATGCATATAAAAATTTTATTTGCGTATGCATTTTAGTTCTCTATTTTCCAAGTCTTTTATCATTTTATTCATGATTGCAGGTCTTTTTTTTAAACTTGCATTTTTTTAAACTTGAAAACTACTAATTTGGATTTCTGAAGTCCCTTAAAGACTTCTGATTTAGTTCTGTGCTACCTCTTCCCTAACCCAAAAAAGGAAATGCAGGGCAAAAGAAAGGAATCAGTCTGGGGGAGACAGGCTGTTCGAAGAGGGGCGTTTAACCCTAGGGTTGTCCATGGGTGGAATTTGGGGTTTTCCATGAATGAGGGGAAAATTACCTCTCATAAAATTTAACAATCTTTCCATAGTTTACAACCAGAGTAGAGTTTGCAATGCCTGTGATTTTTTTCAACAATAGAAAATACAGTAAGACCCAGAGATTATCATATTAAGTAAAGTTAGTCAGACAGTGAAAGACAAACATCATATGATATCACACATATGTGGAATCTAAAAAAAAATGACACAAATGAACTTATCTGCAGGACAGAAACAGATTCACAGACCTAGAAAACAAACTTATGGTTACCAAAGGAGACAGGTGAAAGGGGAGGGATGGACTGAGGGTTGGGATTGACATATGCAGACTGTGATATATGGACTGACTGGCCAATGGGGACCTGCTGAGCTAGGACACTCTACCCAATATTCTGCAATAATCTGTAGGGGAAAAGAATCTCAAAAAGAGAAAGAAAAAATAAAATATATCTATTTAATGTCAAAATAATGGTTGTTACATATATATCAAAACATTATTTCCACTTTTACTACTTTGCAATTATAGAATTTATTTATCCACTCTCCACATTAATATATTCTAATCAATATGCCAGAAAGATTGCTTGTGGAACATGAAAATTAACACTGAAATACATTCAGAAGACTGAGGGTCAAGAGTCATCACAAATATTCTGAAGAAGGAAAAATAAAGAACATAAATATCAAGTTATTATTAAGATAGAGAACATAACAAGTATGAGAGACCAGACACAGGTCCATGCATCTATGTGTTTTCTAATTGCTGTTACAAAGCAGTAAGAGAAAGTACAAACTACTCAAAAATGGTGCTGGAACATTTAAGTACATAAATGGGGGAAAATATAATACTCTTAACCTAGTATAAAGAAGTATAAATTCCAGATAGATTAAAAATTTAGATAGAAAAAGCAAAATTATAAAAGTTGAAATCTCAGTCTCCTAACACAAAAGAAATAAAAGCATAAATTAATAGAACCTAATCAAAATTAAAAGATTTTGCACAGCAAAGGCAATCATCAAGAAAACAAAGACAACTTACTGAATGGGAAAAAATATTTGCAAATGATGTGGCCAACAGGGAGCTAATACCCAAAATACACAAACAGATCATAAAACTCAATATCAAAAACAAAAAAAACATAAATACACAATCAAAAATGAGAAGACCTGAATAGACATTTTTCCAAAGACAAATAGATGGCCATAAGCACATGAAAAGATGCTCAACATCACTAATTGTTAGAGAAATGCAAATCAAAACCACAATGAAGTATCACCTCACACCTGCAAGAATGGCCATCATCAGAAAGTCTACAAATGATAAATGTTGGAGAGGATGTAGAAAAAAGGAAACACTTACACACTGTTGGTGGGAATGTAAATTGGTGCAGCCACTATGGAAAGCAATATGGGGGTTCTTCAAAAATACTACAGACATATAACCCAGCAATAACACTCCTGGATATATATCTGAAAAAAGTGAAGACACTAATTCAAAAAGATACATGCACCTCAATGTTCGAACCAGCACTATTTACACTAGCCAATACATGAAAGAAAACCAAGCTCTCATCAGCAGATTATTGGGTTAAGAAGATGTGACACACACACGCACACACACACACACATACACACATATATGCATGTGTGTATAATGGAATATTACTCAGCCATAAAAAGAATGAACTATTGCCATTTGCAGCAACATGGACAGCCCTAGAGCATGTAATGCTTACTGAAATAAATCAAAAACAAATACTATATGATATACTCATATATGATATACTCATATGTGGAATCTAATGAATAAGCAATGAGGTCCTGCTGTACAGCACAGGGAACTATATCCAATCTCTTAGGTAGAACATGATGGAAGGTACTATGAGAAAAAGAATGTATATATATATATATATATATATATATATATATATGTCTGGGTCACTATGCTGTACAGCAGAAATTGACACAACACTGTAATTCAACTATAATAGAAATAACACATAAAATTAAAAAAAGTACAACTGGAAGTTCCTGCTGTGGCACAAGGGGATCGGTGTCTTGGAAGCACTGGGATACAGGTTCAAGCCCCAGCCTGCCACAGTGGGTTAAGGATCTGGCATTGCTGCAGCTGAGGCTTAGGTCACAACTGTGGCTCAGATCTGATCCCTGGCCTGGGAACTCCATGTGCCACAGGGCAGCCAAAAAAGAAAAAAAAAAAAAAAAGCACAATTGAATGTATATAAAAAATAGAAACAGACTCAAAGACTTAGAAAATAAATATGATTACCATGGAGTTCCCGTCGTGGCGCAGTGGTTAACGAATCCGACTAGGAACCATGAGGTTGCGGGTTTGGTCCCTGCCCTTGCTCAGTGGGTTAAGGATCCGGCGTTGCCGTGAGCTGTGGTGTAGGTTGCAGATGTGGCTTGGATCCAGCGTTGTTGTGGCTCTGGCATAGGCCGGTGGCTATGGCTCCGATTCGACCGCTAGCCTGGGAACCTCCGTATGCTGTGGGAGTGGCCCAAGAAATGGCAAAAAAGACAAAAAAAAAAAAAAAGAAAAAAAAAAGAAAATAAATATGATTACCAAAGGGGAGAGAGAGGGAGGAGGGACAAATCAGGGGTACGGGGTTAACAGAAACAAACTGCTATGCATAAAATAGATAAAGCAACTAGGATTTACTGTATAGCACAGGGAATTATACTCAATATCTTGTAATAACATACAGTTGGATATAATCTGCAAAAAATCACTATACTGTATACTTGAAACTAACATAATACCGTAAATCAACTACACCTCAATTAAAAAAAGAAATCTCAGAGTCAAAAGAAGTTCTTAATACAAAAGAATACATAAGAAGTATGATGACTTTTTGCCATATTGAAATTAAATGACAAAAGATTCATGGACAAAGTTCAGTTATAAGATATTGAATGGAAAGAGATATTTTCAAACCATGGAACAATAAAAAGATTATTACCCCCAATAAAGATATAATATCTTATAAGTAAGTAAGAAAATAGCATATGACAAGATGGCAAATGTAACAACATACAACTTGTAGAAGGTGGTCAGTCTCATTAGTAATCAGAGGAATGAAAATTATAAGAACACTAAAATATTATTTTACATCATGTTGGAAAATATTAAAAGCTTGACTGTATAAAATGTTCACAGGAACATAGGGAACTAAGACATTTCATGTAGTACTATAGGGGGGATAACTCAAAATACTTTGGGGAAAATAATGACTATATATGCAATAAAGTTGATGATGCACATAACCAAGGACCCAGCATCTCTATTTCTAGAAATATACTATAAAGAAACCCTTAGAGGAGTTCCCATCATGGCTCAGTGGTTAACGAATCTGACTAGCAACCATGAGGTTGTGGGTTCAATCCCTGGCCTTGCTCAGTGGGTCAAGGATCCCGCGTTGCCGTGACTGTGGTGTAGGTCGCAGACACAGCTTGGATCTGGTGTGGCTGTGGTTCTGGCATAGGCTGGTGGCTACAGCTCCTATTAGACCCCTAGCCTGGGAACCTCCACATGCTGCGGGTGCAGCCCTAGAAAAGACAGAAAGACAAAAAAAAGAAACCCTTAGACAATTATACCAGTAATATTTATTAAGCCTTGGCTGTCATGGTAAAAAATATAAATTCAATAAATATTTCCCAGTAGAAAAATGAATAAACAAATTATGGTCTAAATATTTAAAATTCCTTCACCGTAATAAATATGAATGTGCCAGAGCCACATATATCAAGAGATAAATCTTTAAAATATTATGTCAAAAAAACCCAAATACCAAAAAGAATATACACAGATGGTGATATTTACGTAAATCTCAAAGATACTAAAATAATTTTACCTATTATTTGAGGATATATACATATCTCGAAAATATCAAAAATGTAACACCAACCTCAGATTAACAGCTAACTCCAGAAAAGGAGAAATGGGAAGAAGATAGAAAATGGCATAGCATGAGTTCCAATTCTATCAATGATGTTTTGGCTGCCTGATGGGAGGGGGACGGAGTGGGAGGGATCGGGAGCTTGGGCTTATCAGACACAACTTAGAATAGATTTACAAGGAGATCCTGCTGAATAGCATTGAGAGCTATGTCTAGATACTCATGTTGCAACAGAAGAAAGGGTGGGGGAAAAACTGTAATTGTAATGTATACATCTAAGGATAACCTGACCCCCTTGTGGTACAGTGGGAAAAAAAAAAAAAAAAAAAAAAAGAAATCTGTAGTAAAATTATTTTTAAAAATAACATTTGGTAAATATGGATCATGGCAATGGCTATTCATTACACTACCCTCCATTTGTATCCCCACATTTGAAGTATTTTATAAATTAAAAACAACTTCCTTATTCTGATGTTTATGTTAGGCTCAATAATCTATTTAAACTGGAAGAGGACAAGATGGCGGAGGAGTAGGGGGACACGCTTGCCCTCTCCCACAAACACAACAGAAAAAGCACATCTACAGAATAAATGACTCGCACAGAACAGCAACCAATCGCTGGCAGAGGAACCTAAACTCCAATAACTGCAAGAAGTTAGTGACATTATTTGGCAGAACGGGAGAAAAAAAGAGAGTGAGAGAAGGTGAATCCAACCGGGATGGGCGCTCCCGAAAGGGAACTGAGGAGGAGAAAGGGATCCCGCACCCTGGAAAGTCACCTACCGGGGGAAAGATCAAACGAACCGGAGGAATCTCCAGATGCAGAGAAGAGTGTAGCAGTAAGTTGGAGTATGGAAAAGCCGATCAAGAACCCAACGGACCATCTGAACTACGGGCACAGTCACCAAAAATTGAGATGTCTGGGTGGGGGCTGGGCACCGAATCCTCGGCTCCAGAGGTTAGTCCCCAGGAAAGGGCCGGGGGACGCCTGGGTGGGGGCTGGGCACCGAGACCTCGGCCCAGGAGGTTAGTCCCCGGGCTGGGGGGGGGGAGCGGAAACTGCTTGGGAGGTCTAGAAACCATTTGACGGGGCAGAGACTGCCTGGGAGACTAGAAAACAAAACTGTCGCAGAGGAAGGGAGCAATACTCCAGGGGTGGGGAAGTGGAAAGCCACATCAGAGGGAACCTGGGAGAAGAGCCTGGTCTGCGCCCGTGCTGGGGAGGGGAGAAAAGAAGGGGTGGGTCCCCATAGAATACCCCCCCACGCCACAGCAAGCTTACAGGCCCGCTAGCTAGCTGAAAGCAGTGCTTCCCAGTGCATCCCCTCCCCCCACCCCCGCCACGCCCTACGCTCTCACCGGACCTGGGGCTGCCTGCCATCCAGGAGGGCTGGCCTCAACAATTGCCTGAAGCCTACCACCGCAGGGGCTGTCCCTGCAGAGGCCTGCTTGCCCTCTGGAGGGGCGACACTTCCGCAGAGCAGCACCAAACACCACCAGCCCCCGAGAAAAGGCCTGCAGCCCAGAAAAGCTAGAACAAGCTTAGCCAGGCTGTGAATAGATCAGCCTAATTCTCGGACGGTGTTTCTGAGTCGGGTTGCCCCGGGGAGGAGCCTCTTAGGTTTCCAACAGCCCTGCTACCCGCCCAAGCCCCCAGGGGATGCTCTAGTAGACCAGCTGCATAGGACTGCCAGCTCCAGGCAGGATCCCCTGCAGCCCAGAAACGCTGCAACAAGCCTGGCCCTGTCGGGAAAAGATCTCAGACGGTTTTTCTGAGTTGGGCTGCCCTGGGGAGGAGCCTCTTGGGTCTCCAACGGCCCTGCTACCCTCCCAAACCCCCAGGGGGTGCCCCACTCCCGTGAAATAACTGCTCAGCACCACCAGCCCCCTGGAAGAGCCCCTGCAGCCCAGAAAAGCTGCAACAAGCTCAGCCATACTGTGAAAAGATCCGCCTACATTCTCAGGCTGTCCTTCTGAGTTGGGCTGCCCTAGGGAAGAGCCTCTCAGGTTCTCAGTGACCCAGATAGCTGCTCCAGCCCCCAGGGGGTGATTCACCCCTGAAGAGCAGCTGCCCAACACCACCAACCCCCTGCAAGAACCCCACAGCCTAAAAACACCAGAGCAAGCTCTGCATGACCAAGTGAAATCTGCTACCATCGTGGTGTGGACCTCCCAGTCCTGTCTGCCCTCAGGAAGTCCTCCTTTGCTTCAAAGAAACACTGTTAGCCCCATCAACACTCCAGAAAAGCCACACTGCCTCAAAAAAGATTGACCAACAACGCCAGCCCTCAGGAAATATTCCACGGCAGTGACAAGGCAAACACTGCCCGATCACGGAGAGTACAACTCCCTCAGGAGAAAGAAAACAACAAGCAATGAAGAAGCTGAGAAACCACCCCAAGTCAAACCAACAAGAGAACTCACCTAAAACAGTCAACAATGAAACAGATCTCGGCAGTCTGACAGACCTGGAGTTCAAAAGAGAAATAGTGAAAATACTGAAGGAATTAAGAGAAGATATGAATGGTAATGCAGACACCCTCAGAAAGGAACTAGAAAATATAAGGAGGAGCCAAGAAAAACTAGAACATTCATTTGCAGAGATGCAAACTGAACTAAGGGCAGTAAAAACCAGAATGAATAATGCAGAAGAACGAATCAGTGATATGGAAGATAGAATAATGGAAATCACTCAATCTGGTCAACAGACAGAAAACCGAATCAAAAAACTGGAAAGCAATATAAGAGACCTATGGGATAATATAAAGCGGGCCAATCTACGCATAATAGGAATTCCAGAAGGAGTAGAAAAAGATAAGGGAATGGAAAATATATTTGAAGAAATTATTGCTGGAAACTTCCCAAATCTAAAGGATACTGGATTCAAGATACAAGAAGCACAGAGGGCCCCAAACAAACTGAACCCAAACAGACCCACACCAAGACACATCATAATAAAAATGGCAAAAGTTAGTGACAAAGAGAGGATCCTAAAGGCAGCAAGAGAAAAACAGAATGTTACCTACAAGGGAACCCCCATAAGAATATCAGCTGATTTCTCTACAGAAACACTACAGGCCAGGAGGGAATGGCAAGAGATATTTAAAGGACTCAAAGGAAAAAATATGCAACCTAGAATACTCTATCCAGCAAGAATATCATTTAAAATAGAAGGGGAAATAAAAATTTTTCCCAACAAACAAAAACTTAAAGAATACAGCAACACAAAACCCAGGTTAAAGGAAATATTGAAAGGGCTTCTCTAATCCAAAAAGAAAGGAAGGAAAGGGAAGAAAAAAGAAAAGAAAAGAAAAAAAAAAGAAGAAGAAGAGGAAGAACTAGGACTGAGGAAACCGCAATCAGAGAGCAGTCACTCAAATAAGCCAGCATACAGATTTAATCATGAACATGCTTCAAACAAAATAAAATTACAAAGAAAAAAATAAAAAAGAGTCATCAAAACCATAAAATGTGGGCAAGGGATGTTAGGAGGTAAATAACCCTTTTTGTTTGTATGTATGTCTCTCTTCTTAATTTTAATATAGTAATGAAGTGTTTGAACTTACAGGACCATCAGGCTAAAACACACAATTATGGGAAGGGGTTAGCATACTTAAAAAACAGGGCAACCACAAGCCAAAACCAAATATTGCATTTGCAAAAAATGAAAAAAAAAATAAATACACTGAAGCAGATAATAACAGGAGACCATCCAACCAAAAAAAAAAAAAAAGAAAGGAAGAATGGAGAACCATAGAATCAACTGGAACACGAGGTTCAAATGGCAATAAATAATCATCTATCAATTATCACCTTAAATGTCAATGGACTGAATGCTCCAATCACAAGACACAGACTGGCTGAGTGGATAAAAAGGCAAAAACCTTCAATATGCTGCCTACAAGAAACTCACCTTAGGACAAAAGATACATATAGATTGAAAGCGAAAGGGTGGGGAAAAATATTTCACGCCAATAGACATGACAGTAAAGCAGGAGTCGCAATACTCATATCAGACAAAATAGACTTTAAAACAAAAGACATAAAGAAAGACAAAGAAGGACACTACTTAATGATTAAGGGATCCATCCAAGGAGAGGATGTTACTATCATCAACATATATGCCCCAAATATAGGAGCACCCAGATACATACAACAAATATTAACAGACATAAAGGGAGATATTGATGAGAATACAATCATAGTAGGAGACCTAAATACCCCCCTCACATCAATGGACAGATCCTCTAGACAGAAAACCAATAAAGCAACAGAGATCCTAAAGGAAACAATAGAAAAGTTAGACTTCATTGATATCTTCAGGACACTACATCCAAAAAAAGCAGAATACACATTCTTCTCAAATGCTCATGGAACATTCTCAAGAATCGACCACATATTGGGACACAAAGCGAATCTCAATAAATTTAGGAGCACAGAAATTATCTCAAGTATCTTCTCTGACCACAATGCCATGAAATTAGAAGTCAACCATGGGAAAAGGAAAGAGAAGAAACCTACTCCATGGAGACTAAACAACATGCTACTAAAAAACCAATGGGTCAATGAGGAAATCAAGAAGGAAATTAAAAACTACCTTGAAACAAATGATAATGAAGACACAACCTCTCAAAATCTATGGGATGCTGCGAAAGCAGTGCTCAGAGGGAAATTTATACCAATCCAGGCCTTTCTCAAAAAAGAAGAAAGATCCCAAATTGACAACTTAACCCTCCACCTAAACGAATTAGAAAAAGAAGAACAAAAAAGTCCTAAAGTCAGCAGAAGGAAGGAAATTATAAAGATCAAAGAAGAAATCAATAAAATAGAGACTCAAAAAACAATAGAGAAAATTAATAAAACCAAGAGCTGGTTCTTTGAAAAGGTGAACAAAATTGACAAACCCCTGGCCAGACTCACTAAAAAGAGGAGAGAAAGAACCCAAATCACCAAAATTAGAAATGAAAAAGGAGAAATCACAATGGATACAGCAGAAATACAAAAAACCATAAGAGAATACTATGAGCAACTGTATGGCAACAAGTTTGACAATCTGGAAGAAATGGACAATTTTCTAGAATCTTACAGCTTGCCAAAACGGAATCAAGCAGAAACAGACCAACTGAACAGACCGATCACTAGAAATGAAATTGAAGAGGTCATAAAATCACTCCCTACAAATAAAAGTCCAGGACCAGATGGCTTCACAGGTGAATTTTACCAAACATATAAAGAGGAATTGGTGCCCATCCTCCTTAAACTCTTTCAAAAGGTTGAAGAAGAAGGAATACTCCCAAAGACATTCTATGAGGCCACCATCACCCTCATTCCAAAACCAGACAGAGATACCACCAAAAAAGAAAACTATCGCCCAATATCATTGATGAATATAGATGCAAAAATCCTCAACAAAATCTTAGCCAACCGAATCCAACAACATACCAAAAAAATTATACACCATGACCAGGTTGGGTTCATCCCAGGTTCACAAGGATGGTTCAACATACGCAAATCAATCAGCATCATACACCACATTAACAAAACAAAAGTCAAAAATCATATGATCATCTCAATAGACGCAGAAAAAGCATTTGACAAAGTTCAACATCCATTCATGATCAAGACCCTCGCCAAAGTGGGTATAGAGGGAACATTCCTGAATATAATCAAAGCCATTTATGATAAACCCACAGCAAATATAATCCTCAATGGGGAAAAACTGAAAGCCTTCTCACTCAAATCTGGAACAAGACAGGGATGCCCACTCTCACCACTGCTCTTCAACATAGTTTTGGAAGTCTTAGCCACAGCAATTAGACAAACAAAAGAAATCAAAGGCATCCATATAGGAAGAGAAGAGATCAAACTGTCACTGTATGCAGATGACATGATTCTATACCTAGAAAACCCTAAGGACTCAACCCCAAAACTCCTTGAACTGATTAATAAATTCAGCAAAGTGGCAGGATATAAGATTAACATTCAGAAGTCAGTTGCATTTCTATATACCAGCAATGAAACATTAGAAAAGGAATACAAAAAAATGATACCTTTTAAAATTGTACCTCACAAAATCAAATACCTCGGAATACACCTGACCAAAGAGGTAAAGGACCTATATGCCGAGAACTATAAAACTTTAATCAAAGAAATCAAAGAAGATGTAAAGAAATGGAAAGATATTCCATGTTCCTGGATTGGAAAAATCAATATTGTGAAAATGGCCATCCTACCCAAAGCAATCTACAGATTCAATGCAATCCCTATCAAATTACCCATGACATTGTTCACAGAACTAGAACAAACAATCCAAACATTTATATGGAACAACAAAAGACCCAGAATCGCCAAAGCAATCCTGAGAAACAAAAACCAAGCAGGAGGCATAACTCTCCCAGACTTCAAGAAATACTACAAAGCCACAGTCATCAAAACAGTGTGGTACTGGTATCAAAACAGACAGACAGACCAATGGAACAGAATAGAGAACCCGGAAATAAACCCTGACACCTATGGTCAATTCATCTTTGACAAGGGAGGCAGGAACATCAAATGGGAAAAGGAAAGTCTATTCAGCAAGCATTGCTGGGAAACCTGGACAGCTGCATGCAAAGCAATGAAACTAGAACACACCCTCACACCATGCACAAAAATAAACTCCAAATGGCTGAAAGACTTAAATATACGACAGGACACCATCAAACTCCTAGAAGAAAACATAGGCAAAACACTCTCTGACATCAACATCATGAATATTTTCTCAGGGCAGTCTCCCAAAGCAATAGAAATTAGAGCAAAAATAAACCCATGGGACCTCATCAAACTGACAAGCTTTTGCACAGCAAAGGAAACCAAAAAGAAAACAAAAAGACAACTTACAGAATGGGAGAAAACAGTTTCAAATGATGCAACTGACAAGGGCTTAATCTCTAGAATATATAAGCAACTTATACAACTCAACAGCAAAAAAACCAATCAATCAATGGAAAAATGGGCAAAAGACCTGAATAGACATTTCTCCAAAGAAGATATACAGATGGCCAACAAACACATGAAAAAATGCTCAACATCGCTGATTATAAGAGAAATGCAAATCAAAACTACCATGAGATACCACCTCACACCAGTCAGAATGGCCATCATTAATAAATCCACAAATAACAAGTGCTGGAGGGGCTGTGGAGAAAAGGGAACCCTCCTGCACTGCTGGTGGGAATGTAAACTGGTACAGCCACTATGGAGAACAGTTTGGAGACACCTTAGAAATCTATACATAGAACTTCCATATGACCCTGCAATCCCACTCTTGGGCATCTATCCAGACAAAGCTCTACTTAAAAGAGACACATGCACCCGCATGTTCATTGCAGCCCTATTCACAATAGCCAGGACATGGAAACAATCCAAATGTCCATCGACAGAGGATTGGATTCGGAAGATGTTGTATATATACACAATGGAATACTACTCAGCCATACAAAAGGATGGCATAATGCCATTTGCAGCAACATGGATGGAACTAGAGAATCTCATACTGAGTGAAATGAGCCAGAAAGACAAAGACAAATCCCATATGATATCACTTATAACTGGAATCTAATACCCAGCACAAATGAACATCTCCTCAGAAAAGAAAATCATGGACTTGGAGAAGAGACTTGTGGTTGCCTGATGGGAGGGGGAGGGAGTGGGAGGGATCGGGAGCTTGGGCTTATCAGACACAACTTAGAATAGATTTACAAGGAGATCCTGCTGAATAGCATTGAGAACTATGTCTAGATACTCATGTTGCAACAGAACAAAGGGTGGGGGAAAAAACTGTAATTGCAATGTATACATCTAAGGATAACCTGACCCCCTTGCTGTACAGTGGGAAAAAAAAAATCTATTTAAACTATTAAAAAAATATTCTTACAAATGAATATTTTTTTTCAGTGCTAGATATACCTATTTACATTGTCTCATTTCAAAGACTTCACTGTCTTCATGGTGTTTATTTAATCACATTATCATCTCCATACTCTGTGGAAGTATTCTACTCAAATTATATTTTCCCTTTGCTTTGAGAAATGAAAAGAACAAGGGTTGTATCTCTATTGTGACTCTAAAACATTTATTTTTGGCTTTTTAATATATTAAATTTAAATTTTTTTCCATATTTATAAATAAATCTAAATTTTGATCTAACAAAAAATGTCAGGCATAGATTTTGAAAGTATTTAGGAGTTGGTAGGAATGTACATTTTTATAGGGGGAAAGTGTGAAAGATAGCTCTTTACATAGTAGACAACAGACTACATATACAATAAAAATAAATAAATAACAGCTGCAAGCATGTTATTTATAAATTTGATGTTAAAGCATTTGGACCCCAGCTGTGTACCAGACCAACGCTGCTAATGAAAAAATAATTTTTTTAAAGCTGTATGAAATAGAAAAACATAGGCTTGATGGCTACTGAGGCAGCCAAGACTTGAGAGGTCAGACCCTGGAAAGAAGGAAAGTTTCTGAGCTCTATTTACTTCCTGCATCTGCTCTTCTACTTAGCTGCTGATGTCTAATGTGAGGCAAGATGATAAAGATGCTGGACTGAGGGTGGTTAAGATATGGAGAAACCAGCAAAGATCTGGGTGGCATTTGGGACTCAGAAGGCAAATCAAGTGTGAGAATCTTTCAGAAAAGAGAGGTACTTCAAAGTCAGATTCACTCTTTTTTTTTTTTTTTAAGTTTTATTGAGTATAGTTACTTTTCAAGACTGTGATAATTTCTACAGCACAACAACGTAACCCAGTCATACACATACACATATGCATTCTCTCTCAGATCCTCTCTCCACACAGACGATCACAGAGAATACTGGGTAGAGTTCTCTGTGCTATACAAGTCCCCATTGGCCAATCACTCTTGAACTTGTTTTCCAGTAGAGGCCTGTTATAATTAAGCTGCTCAGAGCAAAGAGATAAGAAGCCAAGCAGCAAGGGGTGGAAAGTAGGATTTTTGGAAGTTTCACAAGTCTGGGAAGAGAGAGGAGTGGGCTCAGGACCCCCAGGAGAAGCCCTACAGACACCACAGGATCTCCATTGGGAAGCTTGAAGAACTACAGGTAGATTGAGCCCCACAATGTAAACAAAGAGAAAATAGTAAAGAGAACAGGGCAAAAATGGAAACAATTGGTGAATTGTGAAAGGGGCTATATGGGACGTCCTTGTAATTTTCTGCAACTTTGAAATTATACCACAAAAATTTTTAAGTGTATGTGTGTGTATGTGAAAGGAGAGAATGAGAGATTTAAAATGCAAAAAAAAATATTAACAAAAATAGTTTTAACCAAAAATAGGGTAAAAAGAGTTGTGTCCTAAGGTCTTATATTGGTCTCTTGTAGGGAAAAAAAAAACCTCAATAACAAATCTTTTTTTTTCTTTCTGCATGAAAATTTCGTCTTGATTGTTCAGTGCTGTTTTACTAGAAACCAGGTGTGGCTTATTTGAGTCTTGTAAATCTGATTTTTAGCTGATCCTAAAGTCTTTCCAACTGTTCATGAAATATTTAACCAGACTTGCCCATCTGCTGGATCATAAAACAATTCTCAAAACACTCAAAGATTTCAAATCATGTGTGTTCTATGACAGCATGGAATATAAGTGATGTTAAGATAAGTGAAAATGCCCAAAGATTAAGAAATTAAGCATTTAAATTGTAAATATCCCATGAAGAAAAAAATAATAACACTGAAAATTAGAAAATACTTTAAGTAATAATGGAATAGATATACCAAAACCCGGGGAATGCAAAAAAAAAAAAAAAAAAAAAAAAAAAAGCTGTGTTTGGAAGAACGGTAACTATCATATATAATTTATGAATTTTAGAAAAAGATGAGGTTAACATTAATGATATAAAGTTTCATTTCAAGACATTAAAATATCTATTAAAAAATTAAAGCCATAATTAAAAATCTTCTCACAATCTCCAGGCCCATATAACTTCACTGTGAATTCTCATACAAAAGAAATAAAACTTACTTTATGAGAACAGTCATAATTTAATAGTAAAACCTGACAAAGACATCATCAGAAAGGCAAATTATAGACTAATCTTTCATGAACATAATTGCAAATATCCTAAACATAACAGTTTTTAATCAAATCCAGACAGTGGTATACAAAGAGGAAAGCATATCATAATAAAGTTGTGTTTATTCCAGCAAGCAAAGTAGCCTTATCATTAAAAATCATTCAATGCAACTTTCCACATCAATAGGAAAAAAGAACAAAGAATGAGTATCTCCATAGAGGCAGAAAAAACTACATATAATGAATTCAAATCCCATTCATGATTAAAAAAAAAAAAACTTGCTCAGCAAGAAATGGTTTATTTTTAAATACTATAGATGAAGAACAAAATTATTGTAGCAGGCATCATACTTAAAGGTGAAACATTAAAAGATTTACCTCTGAGATCTGGAATGAGTGAGAAAAACTTGTCTACCAGCAACAATCTGAAAGATATGGCACTGAAGTCCTAACCATAACAAGGCAAAAGAAAAATAAAAATGTATAACGTCTGAAAGGGAAGATATATGGGAGTTCCCGTCTTGGTGCAGTGTTAATGAATCTGACTAGTACCACGAGGATGCGGATTCAATCCCTGGCCTTGCTCAGTGGGTCAGCAATCTGGCATTGCTGTGGGCTGTGGCAGAGGTCACAGATGCGGCTTGGATCCCACATTGCTGTGGCTGTTAGGAAGGCTGGCAGCTGTAGCTTGATTCGACCCTTAGCCTGGGAACTTCTATATGCTGCTAGTGCAGCCCTAAAAAGCAAAAAGAAAAGGGGGGGGGGATATAAAATAATCATTATTTGAGGATGTCATGATTAGGTACAAAGAGTATCCCAAGGAATCTACAGGCAAATTATCAGCAATAATAGGACAATTTAGCAAGTTCTCTGGATACAAGATTAACAGAGTTATTCATTTTATTTCTTCATACCAGCAATAAAAATCAGAAAATAAAATAATTTATATTAGTACTAAAAGTTTCAAATACTTGGGAACAAATCTAGTGAAAAAACCTATCTTAAACAGAAAACTACAAAATATAATTGAGGAGTTTAACAAGATCTAGACAAAGAATTATGCCATCTCTGTTCAGTGAAGGATGCAATATTGTAAAGACATCAGTTGTCTGCAAATTCATCCTAATTTGAGGAAATTTCAATTTAAATCTCAGAATTTTTTTGTAATTTTTTTTTAATTTATATAATTCTACAAGCTTGTGTTCAGTTATATGGAAATATAAAGGGCCAAGAACAGGTGATACAATCTTGAAGAAGGAGAAAAAAATGCAAAAAGGCTTACAATGCAAGATATCAAAATTTACTAAAAGCTACAACAATTAAATCAGTAATAGTGATTTATGAAGAATTTGACACTTGAATTCAGTGAAGAAAGGCTAGATTATCAGCAAATGTTGCAAGGTCAAGTGTTTTGCAGCTTTATTTCACTTTTTCCAGGGTTGCAGTTTTCTCAGCATCTAATATTTCTAGCAGTCCTAATATTTCTTTTTAAGTATAAGTGTTCCAAAAGACAACTTGAAACATTTGGTTACCAAAACGTATCAAAGTTGTCCAAAAAATTAAGCTGTCCCAACCATTTTAAGAACATATAAGAGAGACGGAACTTTGATTTTCTTTCTTATGGTCAATCAGCTGAAAGCATGGCACTCAGTTAAGAGAGTTGATTCCATTGTAGTGCTATAAATTCTATAAGAAACTGTCAACTTCCATCATTAATTCAATTTTCTGCAGAAACAATTAGGCTCCTAACTGACTGAAATAAGTATTGAAATTCTGGTTTAAGGTTTGAGTTGCATTTTGATATACTTTATTTCATCCATCTCATTTTCAACTTTTTAATCTCAGTCCATTCCCCTTTTCCATTTTTCTTCTTGTTGAGAAGGATACTATCTTCTGAAATGTTTCCTTAATCCTCCATCTGTCATTAGATCCTTTTAGGAGTATATTCTTCTTGAGTTGTCTAGATGCTATTCCCATTTTCTTTTGTTGCACTCTTATGTTTTGTTTTACAGTCTCTATGTTGCTTTCTTTGTTTTTGCTATTGTTTTCTTCACTTAGTCTCCGACAAGGTAAGTTTATTTCCATACAGAGGGCACTTATCGCAGAGAGAATTTTGGAATCCTTTGGCTTTGCCCTCTGCCCACTAATAGAATTGTAGAGTCAATGTATCACACTTCAGCTCTAAGAACATGTCTGGGGTCCTAGATGCCACAGGGTGTCCTGGGTAAGCTCCATAATGCATTTGCACCTACTTTCCTCAGTTGCAAAATGAAGATAATAACTGACTTAAATTGATATGAGATAATGTATACTAAACACTTAGAACCATGCCTGGCACCTAACACGTACTCAAAAACGTCACTCATTATTATTACCCAGAAACCAAAGCCAGGACTGTTGGAGTAGCCTGCCTCAGGCATGCAGGTGGTGAGGGTGTGGTCTGCACCCTGGGCTGGCCACACCCACACCTGGTGTGACCCAGCCATGTACGGTACGGATGGAATAATGAGTCTAATTCTTTCCACCAAGACTTCACCTTTTACATCTGTATTGTACCAAGAGGGTAGAGCCTCTTTCCCCATTACTTGGCTACAACTGATAGTCTCCACATAAAGAATAACTTAAAAAAATGTTATTTTCACATTTATAACTACCAAAATATTCCTATCTCTGTCTCATATAGGAAGATTTTACTGCACAGGCTATAACCCACTTCCTATCTTCTTACATGTCTATGATTTTAAAAGTGGTTTCCTTTCTTTCTTTCTTCAGATATTCTCCAATCTGTAAGACAAAGATTGGTTTCTTCTCGTTTTTTTCTCAAGTCATTCCATTCTAATCTATCTGCTTCATAGAAAATAGGAATTTTGCCCATATTCTGCAATAAAATTATACTTGGGCCCTTGACTGAGGTGTGGTTATGTACTTTTACTTTGTTGTTATGGATATTCATTTGAAATTTTTTTTAAAACAACCCAAATTTTTATTTTTGGCTTTTTTTTTTAGTTAAAACTTACTTCCTTTTTTATTGTTATTTCCCCAATACAATTTTTTCAAATGTACTGCATAGTGACCCAGTTACACATACCTGTACACATTCTTTTTTTTCTCCCATTATTGTGCTCCATCATAAGTGATTAGAAATAGTTCTCAGTGTTACACAGCAGGATCTCATTGCTAATCCATTCCAAAAGCAATAGATTGCATCCATTAATCCCAAATTCCCAATCCATCCCACTCCCTCCCCCTCCCCCTTAGCAACCACAAGTCTATTCTCCAAGTCCATGAGTTTCTTTTCTGTGGAAAGGTTCATTTGTGCCATATATCAGATTCCAGATATAAGTGATGTCATATAATATTTGTCTTTCTCTTTCTGACTTACTTCACTCAGTATGAGAGTCTCTAGTTCCATCCATGTTGCTGCAAATGGCAATACTTTGATCTTTTTTAAGCCTGAGTAGTATTCCACTGTGTATATATATCACGTCTTCCTAATCCATTCATCTGTCAATGGACATTTGAGTTTTTTCCATGTCTTGGCTATTGTGAATAGCGCTGCAATGAACACGTGGGTGCATGTGCCTTTTTTAAGGAAAGTTTTGTCTGGAGGAGTGGGGTTGCTGGGTCATATGGTAGTTCTATGCATAGTTTTCTAAGGTATCTCCAAACTGTTCTCCACAGTGGTTGTACCAGCTTATATTCCCACCAACAGTGCAGGAGGGTTCCCTTTTCTTCACACCCCCTCCAGCAATTGTTATTTGTGGACTTATTAATGATGGCCATTCTGACTGGTGTGAGGTGGTTCCTCATAGTAGTTTTGATTTGCACTTCTCTAATAATCAGGGATGTTGAGCATTGTTTCAAGTGCTTGTTGGCCATCAATATATCCTCTTTGGAGAAATGTCTATTCAGGTTGTTTGCCCATTTTTCCATTGGGTTGTTGGCTTTTTAGCTATTGAGTTGTACAAGATGCTTGTATATTTTAGAGACTAAGCCCTTGTTGGTTGCTTCTTTTGAAACTATTTTCTCCCATTTTGTAAGTTGTCCTTTTGTTTTCTTTTTGGTTTCCTATGCTGTGTAAAAGTTTGCCAGTTTGATTAGGTCCCATTGGTTTATTTTTGCTTTTATTTCTGTTGCTTTGGGAGACTGACCTGAGAAAACATTTGTAAGGTTGATGTCAGAGAATGTGTTGCCTATGTTCTCTTCTAGGAGTTTGGTGGTGTCTTGTCTTATATTTAAGTCTTTCAGCCATTTTGAGTTTATTTTTGTGCATGGTGTGAGGGTGTGTTCTAGTTTCATTGATTTGCATGCAGCTGTCCAGGTTTCCCAGCAATGCTTGCTGTAAAGACTGTCTTTTTCCCATTTTATATTCTTGCCTCCTTTGTCAAAGATTAATTGACCATATGTGTCAGGGTTTATTTCTGGGTTCTCTATTCTGTTCTATTGCTCTGTCTTTCTGTTTTGATACCAGTACCACACTGTCTTAATGACTGTGGCTTTGTAATATTGCCTGAAATCTGGGAGAGTTATGCCTCCTATTGGTTTTTGTTCTTCAGAATTGCTTTGGCAATTCTGGGTCTTTTGTGGTTCCATGATGCCATCATCCCCCTAATTCCAAACCAGACAAAGATACCACCAAAAAAGAAAACTATCGGCCAATATCTTTGATGAATATAGACACAAAAATTCTCAACAAAATTTTAGCCAACTGAATCCAACAACGTATCAAAAAGATCATACACCACAATCAGGTAGGATTCATCCCAGTTTCACAGGGATGGTCCAAGATACACAAATCAATCAAAGTCATACACCACATTAACCACACGATCATCTCAATAGATGCAGAGAAAGCATTTGACAAAGTCCAACATCCATTCATGATCAAAACTCTCACCAAAGTGGGTGTAGAGGGATCATTCCTTAACATAATAATAGCCATTTATGACAAATCCACAGCAAATATAAAACTCAATGGAGAAAAGCTGAAAGCCTTCCCTCTAAAATCAGGGATGCCCACTCTCACCACTGTTGTTCAACATAGTATTGGAAATTCTAGCCACAGAAATCAGACAAACAAAAGAAATAAAAGGTATCCAAATAGGAAGAGAAGAGGTAAAACTCTCATTGTATACAGATGACATGATACTATACATAGAAAACCCTAAGGACTCAAACCAAAAACTACTCGAACTGATCAACAAATTCAGCAAAGTAACAGGATATAATAAGATTAACATTCAGAAATCAGTCACATTTCTGTGTACTAACAATGAAATATTAGAAAAGGAATACAAAAATACAATACCTTTTAAAATGGCACCTCACAAAATCAAATACCTGGGATACACCTGACCAAGAAGGTGAAAGACTTACATGCTGAGAATAATAAAAGAAATTAAAGAAGATGTAAAGAAATGGCAAGATATTCCATGCTCTTGGGTTGGAAAAATTAATATTGTAAAAATGGCCATACTACCCAAAGCAATCTACAGATTCAATGCAATCCCTATCAAATTACCCACGACATTTTTCACAGAACTAGAACAAACAATACCAAAATTTATATGGAATCACATTTGAAAATATTTTAGTGGGAAGGTGGAAAAGACTGCAGTGCCATATGCCATTTAAAAGCAGAATTTGAATATAAATTTTGAAAAAGCAGTATAAAGAAAATATAAAAGTTTAATGTAATTTCTCTGTACCTGCTCTTAACATATTTCAAAAATTCAGGTATTAAAAATAAAGGAAAACTTTTTTCCCCAGAACCCTTACAGGATCTGTCCAAAACAATTTCTAGACCTAAATCAGTACAGCACTAAGACTACTCTTACACATTTATCATTGTGTTATAAATGTTTTGACAGTTTAAATAACATTTCCAAAGGTTACATGTAACCAGTTAGAGGCAAAGTTAAAACTAAAACCCAGGTCTCCATGAGCCTTTTTTTTTTTTTTTTTTGGTCTTTTTAGGGTGACACTTATGGCATAGGGAAGTTCTCAGGCTAGGGGTCAGAATCAGAGCTGCAGCTATTGGCCTAGGCCACAGCCTCAGCTACACCAGATCCAAGCTGTATCTATGACCTACACTGCAGATCATGGCGACACCAGATCCTTAACCCACTGAGCAGGGTCAGGGATTCAACCTGCATCCTCATGGATACTAGTGGGGTTCCTAACCCACTGAGCCACAATGGGACCTCCTCCTGAGCTATTTTTATTAGAGCAACTTGTTGATATCCAGTTATATATACTAATTTTAATTTATTTTTTCTTTTGATCTTATATCACTCTATGATTTCCCATGAAAGCAAAACTAGCATTTCTTCTATACAGTTTGAATTCTCAGTTTCTTAAATATTAAATTCTGATTTCATGCTGAAAGACCTAATCTATGCTGAAATGGTTCTGTTTGCAGGACAAACTAAGCTAACTGTGGATACCATCTGGTTCTAATGGTATCACCTGCCTGGTTTCTCCCAGCTTTCTGGCTATCAAGTGTAGACCCTCTACCCCCATCTTCCTTTCAGATGAGACCCTAACGGCTGATACAAGTCTCCACATATTTGGTATGGAATGAAATTTATGCCCATTATATTTTACTTCTCCTCTCATTTTAATGTAAATCATCCTGGCATGCAGTATGACCTCCCAAAAGATGCTTCCTTGTGGTTCTCTTTATTCTTACAATGGATCCTAAGTTATCAACCACTAATGTGTTGTGCTTTGAGGATGAAGACAAGAGTGCAAATATCCAATAATAAGTTGGAAAAAATATTCATTCTATTGCCCTTATGGGAGATGAGTTTAAAGCTCACAAGTTCAAGAGCAAGAATATACAGAAGTAAAATATGTCCTCACACCAGCTAGTTGAAATGCAAGGGCTCATTAAACTCAGAGCCATAAGAAGGAAAATGCAAAGTGCCCTTTCTCTCTCCTTTTATTGTGGCAGCTTCAGCAAGTGATGTTTGCTAGCATCTTTAGTACCAGCTGATTCACTCTCATCCAAACTTTTGCTTTGTGTCTAATTTCAAGGTTTTACTTTTAACTGTCACCTCCTCCAATTTCCTAGTAAGAAATGTGTTGGTGTGTTTAGAATAAATTAATCAAGATGGTTAACTTACTAATGAAATCAAACTACAAATGTCAGGAGTTTCTAAGAGTGGGCATTGCAATCACATTTTTGAGGAATTAGAGTATGAACTGGAATAAAAACAACATATATCTTTAAAAGAGTTATATTCAACCATAGAGGGAGGCCATTGGGTGGATTTATTGTGGCTGCAGTTACTTTAAGCTGGGAAATGAAACCGACTATGTCAGCGCCACTGAAGCACATTAGGCCAAACAATTGGAAGGGACAAGAACAGATTCTTGGTATTCAGAGGACAATTTAAATCAGGGAGAAAAAAGCACAGTGGTAAAAGAACAATGCCCTTGGATTGGATGTGGAAAATAAAATACGTATTTTAAAGCCAAAGCCCAGAGATGCTGTGTGTCTAATTTCTCAAGAAGCTAGCTACTCTCCATAACAAAAGCAATTTTTTGCTTGTATCATCTCCTCCTGTTACTTGACCATCTCCTCTCTAATTTGTCACCTGAATATAGGAACTAAACACACAACTTGGTCAAAGCTCCATTTACTTCTTCAGAACCCTGAGGTCGCTCATGCCTTTAGTTCTCATGGAGGTTTCAACCTAACTGTATGATCCATATAAATTACCATGCACTTAGTAGCTTTAAAAACAATACCCATATATTAACTCGCAGTTCTACAGGCAGAAAACTGAGTGGGCTTAAGCTGGGTTCAGTGCTCAGAGTATCACAAGACCAAAATCAAGGCGTTAGTTGGACTGGGTTCTTACCTGGAGGCTATAGAGAAGAATCCACTTCTAGGCTCATTCAGGTTGTTGGCAGAATTCAGTTCCTTGTAGTTGAGGGCCCTGCTTCCTGGCTGGATGTTGGCTGGGATTTGTTCACAGCTCTAGACTCTCACACTGGCCCTTGTATATGGCCTCCTTCATCCCCAAGAGAGCAACAGTGTGCTGGATACTTATCACAATTCAAACCACTCTGATTTCCCTTCTGCCTTCCTCCTTGTCACAGGCCAGAGCAAACTTTCTCCACTGAAGGGCTCATGTATCACATCAGGCCTACCCAGATCATCTCCCTCCCTTAAGGTCAACCATGCCGTATAACAAACAGCATCTGAGGTTCACAACAAAATCATATTCACAGGTTCTAGGGATAGTGCATAGAATGTTTCCATATTATAAAAGAACATATATATTCAATATCTTGTACAATATTGTAATTTAACCACTCTTGAGTGGCAAGCTGCAGAAGTCAAAAACTAGGTAGAGGTGAAAACCAAGCCAGAGGACATGAACAGTCAGTTCATTCAGGATATTCAGGAGCCAAAGCAGGTATGATCTTGCTCCAAGAACAGAATCTGGAGGATGTCACAAGAGTTGTTACCAGTACTTTGTGAGTGGGCGAGTTGAAGAGAAGCTATTGGAGGTATTATGAGAGAAGTGATCAAGGGAAGGGACTGAAATCAGAAGCTATGGAATGCTGAAGTGCCAGGAATGAGCCATTTTTCCTGCCTGGCTCTGAGTTTTGCAAGTGAACCCATAGCAAACACATGATACAACATGGGATAAAGAGGCCCTGATGATCCTCAGCTCAATATTTTACGAAGCAGAGGGGTATTTTCTTTTTATTCTGAAAACCAATCCATCCTGTAAAATGTTTCATGAGTGTATTTTAACTAAATGAAAGAAAATTTCTTGAGAAGGAATGGAGCTCAACTTCTCTCCTAAAAACAACAAAATTCACAACTAAAGGCTGAGCAATCTTCACCTAAATGGACCAGAAACCTTAAAAAAGATATCCTACTCCAAAAGGAAAAGAGGAGGCCACATTGAGAGGTAGCAGGGGTGATTACACGGTATAAGCAACCCTATACCTCCCAGGTGGGAAGCCCCACAGACTGGAAAATAACTGTTTCACAGAGACTCACCTATAGGAGTGAGAGATCTGAGCCCCACATCAAACTCTCATGTGTGGGGACTGGCACTGGGAGAATGAGCCCTCCAGAGCATCTGGCATTGAAGGCCCGTGGGGCATGTGCATAGGAGCTCCATGGGACTGGGGGAAACAGAGACCCCATTCTTAAAAGATGCACACAGACTTTCATGTGCACTGGGTCCCAGGGCAAAGCAAAGTCTCCATAGGAATCTGTGTCAAACCTGACTGCAGTTCTTGGAGGACATCCTGGGAAAACAGGGGTGAATGTGGCTTGTTGTGAGGGAAGGACATTGAAAACAAAGCTCTCAGGAATATTCAGCAGTGTGCCTTTCTCTGGAGGGGGCCATTTTGGGAAAATCTGGCCCCACCTTCCACCAGCAACAAGACGCCCCAGGGCAAACAACAATCCAGGTGAGATCACAGCCCTGCCCACTCAGTAAACAGGCTACCTAAAGACGCCCCCCCCGCCCCCCCCCCCCCGCCCCAGGCACACAGCTGCCTCTAATCCCATCCAGAGACTAAGTCCACCCACCAGAGGGATTAGAATCAGCTCCACCTACCAGGGGGCAGGCATCAGCCCCTCCCATCAGGAAGCCTACAGCAGCCCCCACACAGACTTCAGCCACAAGGGGGAAGACACCAGAAGTGAGAGAGGCTACAACTCTATTATCTGTAAAAACGTCACCATATTAAAAACCTATAATAATGAAAAGACAGAGAAGTATAACTCAGATGAGGGAGAAAGGAAAAACCCCAGAAAATCAGCTAAGCAATGAGGAGATTCTCAGCCTCCAGGAAAAAGACTTTAGACTGTTGATGCTGAAGATGATGTAAGACATTGGAAATAAACTGGAGGCAAATGGATAACTTAAAGGAAACACTGACCAAAGAGATACAAGACATAAAATTTAAACAAGAAGAGATGCAAAATAAAATAACTGAAATAATAAATTCCCTAGGAGCAGCTAACAGCAGAATACAGGAGGCAGAGGAATGAATAAGCGAGGTGGAGGACAGACTAGTAGAAATTATGGGTGTGGAAAAGAAAAGAGAAAAAAGATTGAAAACAAATGAAGAGAGTCTCAGAGAACTCTGGGACAATGTTAAATGCACCAACATCCGTATTATGGTAACAGAAGGAGAAGAGAGAGAGAAGGGGACAGAAAACATATTCCAAGAGATAATAGCCAAAAACTTCCCCAACATGGGAAAAGAACCACTCACTCAAATCCAGGAAACACAACGAGTACCATATAAAATAATCCCAAGGAGGAATACACTGAGACACATATTAATCAAACTGACCAAAATTAAAGACAAAGAGAAAATCTTGAAAGCAGCTACGGAAAAGAAACAAATAACAAACAAGGGAACCCAAATAAGGTTACTGGCAGATTTTTCAGCAGAAACTCTGCAGACCAGAAGGGAGTGGCATGATATACTTAACTGATGAAAGGAAAAAACCTCCAAACAAGATTACTTTACCCAGCAAGGCTCTCATTCAGATTTGAAGGAAAAATCAAAACCTTCACAGATAAGCAAAAGCTAAGAGAATTCACCAACACTAAACCAGCCTTACAACAAATACTAAAGGAACTTCTCTAGGCAGAAAAGAAAAGACAGCAACAGGAAACAAAAATTCCACAAATGACAAGGCTCACCAGTAAAGGTTTACATACAGTAAAGATATGAAATCATCCATGCAGAATTATTCCACCAAAATCAGAAATCATGAGAAGAGGTGGGTACAAATGCAGGACACTGGAGATGAACTGGCAATTAAGAGACCAACAACTTAAAACAATCCCATATACATATAGACTCATATCAAAACTTCACAATAACTGCAAACCAAAAATCTACAATTGATACATAAACAAAGAAAAATCAACGCAAATACAACACTAAAGATAGTCATCAGGAGTTCCCATCGTGGCGCAGTGGTTAACGAATCCGACTAGGAACCATGAGGTTGCGGGTTTGGTCCCTGCCCTTGCTCAGTGGGTTAATGATCCGGCGTTGCCGTGAGCTGTGGTGTAGGTTGCAGACGCGGCTCGGATCCCACATTGCTGTGGCTCTGGCGTAGGCCGGTGGCTACAGCTCCGATTGGACCCCTAGCCTGGGAACCTCCATATGCCGCAGGAGTGGCCCAAAGAAATAGCAAAAAGACAAAAAAAAAAAAAAAAAAAAAAGATAGTCATCAAACCAGAAGAGGAGAGAACAAGAGAAGAAGGAAAGAAAAAAGAACAACAAAAACAAATCCAAAGCAACGAATAAAATAGCAATAAGAACATACATATCGATAATTACCTTAAATGTTAATGGACTAAACGCCCCAACCAAAAGACATAGACTGGCTGAATGGACACAAAAACAAGACCCATATATATGCTGTCTTTAAGAGACCCACTTCACTTCTAGGGACACATACAAATTGAAAGTGAGAGAATGGAAGAAAATATTTCATGCAAACGGGAATCAAAAGCAAGCTGGAGTAGCAATACTCATATCAGAAAAAATGGACCTTAAAATGAAGAATATTTTAAGGGATAAGAAAGGTCACTACATAATGATCAAAGGATCAATCCAAGAAGATGATATAACAATTTTAAATATCTATGCACCCAACATAGGTTCACAATATATAAGGCTACTGCTAACAACCTTAAAAGGACAAATCGACAATAACACAAAAATAGTGGGGGACTTTAACACCCCACTTACAGCAATGGACAGATCAACCAGACAGAAAAATCAATAAGGAAACACAGGCCCTGAATGATGCAATAAACCAGATGGACTTAATAGATTTCATAGGACATTCCATCCAAAGGCAACAGAATACACATTCTTCTCAAGGGCACATGGAACATTCTCTAAGATTGATCACATCCTGGGCTACAAATCCAACCTCGGTAACTTTAAGAAAATTGAAATCATATCAAGCATCTTCGACTACAATGCTATACGACTGGACATCAACAACAAGGAAAAAACAGCAAAAAACACAAACACATGGAGACTAAACAACATGCTACTAAACAACCAAAGGATCACTGAAGAAATCAAAGAAGAAATTAAAAAAATACCTAGAAGTAAATGACAACAAAGATATGACACTCCAAAACCTATGGGATGCAGCAAAAGCCGTTCTAAGAGGAAAGTTTATAGCAATACAAGCCCACCTCAGGAAACAAGAAAAAGCTCAAATAAACAAGCTAACTTTACATCTAAAGCAGCTCAAGAGAGAAGAACAGACAAGACCTAAAGTTAGTAGAAGGAAAGAAATCATAAAGATCAGAGCAGAAATCAAGGACATAGAAACAAAGAAAAACATAAAAAAAGATCAATGAAACTAAAAGCTGGTTCTTTGAAAAGATCAACGAAATTGATAAACCCTTAGCCAGACTTCTCAAGAAAAAAAGAGAGAGGACTCAAATCAATAAAATTAGAAATGAAAAAGGAGAAGTAACAATGGACATCACAGAAATACAAAGCATCATAAGAGACTGCTATATGCAACTATACACCAATTAAACGGAAAACCTAGAAGAAATGGACAAATTCTTAGAAAAGTACAATCTTCCAAGACTAAACCAAGATGAAACTGAAAAGATGAACGGACCAATCACAAGAACTGAAATTGAAACTGTGATTAAAAAACTTCCAAGAAACAAAAGTCCAGGACCAGATGGCTTCACAGGAGAATTCTATCAAACAGTTAGAGAAGAGCTAACACCTATCCTTCTGAAACCATTTCAAAATATTGCAGAGGAAGGGATACTCCCAAACTCATCCTATGAGGCCACCATCACCCTGATTCCAAAACCAGACAAAGATACCACAAAAAAAGAAAACTACAGGCCAATTTCACTGATGAACATCGATGCAAAAATCCTCAACAAAATACTAGCAAACCACATCCAAAATACATTAAAAGAATTGTACATCATGATCAAGGATTTATCCCAAGGATGCAAGTGTTCTTCAATATCCACAAATCCACCAGTGTGATACACCACATTAACAAACCGAAGAATAAAAACCATATGATCCTCTCAATAGACATGGAAAAAGCCTTTGACAAAATCCAACACCCATTTCTGAGAAAAACCCTTCAGAAAGTGGGCATAGAGGGAACCTACCTCAACATAATAAAGGCCATATATGACAAACCCACAGTGAACATCATTCTCAATGGTGAAAAGCTGAAAGAATTCCCACTGAGATCAGGAACAAGAGAAGGGTGTCCGCTGTCACCACTACTCTTCAACATCGTTTTGGAAGTCCTAGCCACAGCAATCAGAGAAGTAAAAGAAATAAAAGGAATCCAAATTGTAAAGGAAGAAGTAAAACTATCCCTATTTGCAGATGACATGATACTATACCTAGAGAATACTAAAGACTCTACCAGAAAACTGTTAGAGCTCATCCAGGAATTTGGCTAAGTCGCAGGATACAAAATTAACACACAGAAATTGAGGGCATTTCTATACACTAACAATGAAAGATCAGAAAGAGAAATTAGGGATGCAATCCCGTTTACCATTGCATCCAAAAGAATAAAATACCTAGGAGTAAACCTACCTAAAGAGTCAAAAAGACCTGTACTCTGAAAACTATAAGACACTGATGAAAGATATCAAAGGTGGCACAAATTGATGGAAAGATATACCATGCTCATCGATTGGAAGACTTAATATTATCAAGTGACTATATATACCTAAGGCAATCTTTAGATTCAATGCAATCCCTATCAAATTACCAAGGCCATTTTTCACAGAACTCGAACAAAATAGTTTAAAGTTTGTTTGGAAGCATAAAAGACCCAGAATAGCCAAAGACATCCTGAAAAAGAAAAATGGAGCTGGGAGAATCAGGATCCCAGACTTCAGACTATACCACAAAGCTACAGTCATCCAAACCATATGGTATTGGCACAAAGACAGAAATAGACACCATTGGAACAGGACAGAAAGCCCAGAATTAAACCCACGCACCTATAGCCAACTAATCTATGACAAAGGAGGCAAGGATATACAATGGAGAAAGGACAGCTTGTTCAATAAGTGGTGCTGGGAAAACTGGACAGCCACATGGAAAAGAATGAAATTAGAACACTCCCTGACACCATACACAAAAAGAAACTCCAAATGGATTAAAGACCTAGATATAAGACCAGACACTCTCAAACTCTTAGAGGAAAACATAGGCCAAACACTCTCTGACATAAACAACGGCAACATCTTCTCAGATTCACCTCTTGGAGTCATGACAATATAAACAAAAATAAACAAATGGGACCTAATTAAACTTCAAAGTTTCTGCACAGCAAAGGAAACCCTAAACAACATGAAAAGACAACCCACAGAATGGGAGAAAATCTTTGCCAGTGATTCAACTGACAAGGGATTAATCTCCAAAATTTATAAACACTTTCTGCAGCTCCATACCAAAAAAACAAACAACCCCATCCAAAAATGGGCAGAAGATCTAAACAGACAGTTCTCCAAAGAAGATATATAGAGGCCAAAAAACACATGAAAAGATGTTCAACATCACTCATTATTAGAGAAATGGAAATCAAAACCACCATGAGGTACCACCTTACACCAGCCAGAATGGCCATCATCCAAAAGTTTACAAACAATAAGTGCTAGAGAGGGTGCAGAGAAAAAGGAACCCGAGTACACTGTTGGTGGGATTGTAAATTGGTGCAACCACTGTGGAAAACAGTATGGAGATTCCTCAGAAAGCTAAACAAAGAACTACCATTTGATCCAGCAATCCCACTCTTGGGCATCTATCCAGAGGAAATTATGACTCAAAAAGACACATGTACTCCGGTGTTCATTGCCGCACTATTTGCAATGGCCAAGACATGGAAACAACCTAAACGTCCGTGGACAGAGGAGTGGATCCAGAAGTTGTGGTACATATACACAATGGAATATTACTCAGCCATTAAAAAGAACAAAATACTGGCATTTTTAGCAATATGGATGGACCTAGAAATTATCATGCTAAGTGAAGTCAGCCATACAAAGAGACACCAACATCAAATGCTTTCACTGACATGTAGAATCTGAAAAAAGAACTGACTGAACTTCTTTGCAGAACAGATGCTGACTCACAGACATTGAATAACTTATGGTCTCCGGAGGAGACAGTTTGGGGGTTGGGGGATATGCTTGGGTTGTGTGATGGAAATCCTGTGAAATTGGACTGTTATGCTCATTATACAACTACAGATGTGATAAATTCATTTGAGTAATTAAAAAAAAGACAAAAAAAGAAAATTTCTTGACCCTTAAAAAGTACTATCCAGAGGTGTAATATTCATTATAAAAGCAAAATCTATTCTCTCCTGTTCCCTTCCCAGCAAGCCTCAGACTATTGCTTTGAAAGTCATCTCTCTCCATAAGAACTGCAGCTATGTGGTCTGAATGAGTAACTTTACCCCTTCCTCCAGGTCCAGGTATAAATGAATTCTCCTTGTCATAGTGATAGGATGAGAGACAGAAACTTATCCAGGCCCGCAGTTTAATTAGCACAATGCACTATCCTAGGTCAGCAGAGAGAGGCACAAAAATCTTTTGTCTCCTCTTTGGAGGAAGAAAAGATTTTCTCTTGCTTTTTATAGACTAGGATACATAAGGTAGGGACATTTTGTTACGAAGAAGGTAAAGCCATCACATGGAGAAAGTAGTTGATACAACAGGGGAATGGAACTGAAGTCCTTATCAACTATACTTGAGGCCTATCCTTTCAACAGAGTCCTTCCAATTGTATTTCCATAGAATTTTGGCCAGCTCATATTTAGTTTTCTCTTATTTGTAACTAAAAACATCTTACATGATACAATGAGGCATAAAAAATGAAAAAAAAAAGTCTATGATTATAAAGGAAAGGATTCTGGTTTCTCACCACATTTTCAACGGAAACTATTACATTTGAAGTGAGAGAAGTATCTTGTTAATGCAGAGCAAAACCACTACAAAATTAAGTTTAAGACAGAAATAAGGGAGGAAGAAAACTTTCAATTTCTAAGCTCACTGCAGGGGAAGTAATTTCCATTTTCATTTTCTCAATTTTTCCTCATTACATTTGATTTGTTAGCAATGGAGGAGGCTCCATTTTTCAGTTGCTCTGCTTGCATTATGCCACTACATGGCCTAATGGGAGTTAGTATTTTGTTGCTGGTAATAAAGTGTTTGCAACCCACAAGAACACCTACATAATATTTAAATTGCCCTGCCACTGTGAAAGCTCCTTTCTGCTGGGTGCTAAGTTCCAATATCACATCTGTCAAATGGTATAACCATCTTCTCACCTGAAGACAAAAGCCTGGGGAACTTCACAAATGCCATCCAGCACTTAGCCAGCAAAATTCACTAATGGCTAAAGTGGCCAAAAGTAACGCATCATGGAAGAAATGTGAGCAATCGCTCATTTTTTTAAATTAGGTGAAAAACTCAAGTGTTTTATTTCATCAGCTTAAAGAGACAGTAGGATTTACAGCCCTAATTTGAAAACTTCCTCAAAATGAAGAGATGGTTTCAGATTGAAATGTGGGAGCCTTTCAAACTTGGGCAAATAGTTAATCTCTTTAGGCCTCTGGGTTTTCTTTTATTTGTATAACTTGTATATTAGTATCTACCCAAAAAAGTAGTTATAAGGATAAAATTAAATCTTGTAATGTGTTTCTAAAATAAAGGACGTTTATCTGAAACTTCAATGTATTTTATGGTTAAAACATTTCACATTTAACGGGAAACTCTACATTTAGTATAACTGTCCTAGATAGAACATGATATTCTAGGAAGATGATAGATAACTCATTGTTTATTCTCAGTATCCTCAAGATCTTTTGAGCATTTTTTTTCTTTGTTTTTTGAGGTCCATCTTTTGTATTTTTTTGACATTTTATCGCCTGTGAAAAGGAAGTTCAGAGAGAGAAGTTTAGGAACAAATATTAACCTTATCTCTGAGCAACAACAAGGGCTTAATTTCCAAAATATACAAACAACTCATACAGCTCAACGACAAAACAAACAACCCAGTCAAAAAATGAGCAGAGATCTAAACAGATATTTCTCCAAAAAAGACATATAAGTGGCCGATGGGTACATAAAAAAAGGTTCAACATCACTAATTATTAGAGAAATGCAAATCAAAACTACAGTGAGGTACTACCTCACAACAGCCAGAATGGCCATCATTAAAAAGTCTGTAAGAAATGCTAGAGAGAGTGCAAAGAAAAAAGAACCCTCCTATACTATTGGTGGGAATGTAAATTGGTACAGCCACTATGGAGAATAGGATGGAGGTTCCTAAAAAAACTAAAATAGAATTTCCATATGATCCAGCAGTCTCACTCTTGGGCATATATCCAGACAAAACTATAATTTAAAAAGATACATGTACCCCTATGTTCATAGTAGTACTATTTACAATACCCAAGACATGGAAAAAAACTAAATGTCCATTGACAAACAGATGGATAAAATGTGATACACACACCCATATGCGCATGGGCGCACACACACACACACAATGGAATACTACTCAGTCGCAAAAAATAAAATGCCATCTGCAACAACATGGACAGAACTAGAGACTGTCATACTAAGTGAAGTGAGTCAGAAAGAGAAAGAAAATACTATATATCTTTCATATGTGGAATCTAAAATATGACACAATTGCACTTATCTATGAAATAAAAATAGACTCAAAAATATAGAGAACAGACTTGTGGTTGCTAGGGGGTGGGGAGAGTGGTGAGGAAGGGAGTTTGGAATTAGCAGATGCAAACTATTATACATAGAATGGATAATGAACAAGTTCCTACTATGTAGCGCAGGGAACTATATTCAATATCCTACAATAAACCATAATGGAAAGGACTATAAAAAAGAATACATACATGTATAACTGAATCACTTTGCTGTACAGTAGAAATTAGCATAATATTTTATTTATTTATTTATTTTTGTCTTTTTGCCTTTTCTAGGGTCACTCTCGCGGCATATGGAGATTCCCAGGCAAGAGGTCCAATCGGAGCTGTAGCCACTGGCCTACGCCAGAGCCACAGCAACTCAGGATCCAAGCCACATCTGCAACCTATACCACAGCTCACAACAATGCCAGATCCTTAACCCACTGAGCAAGGCCAGGGATCAAACCCGCAACCTCATGGTTCCTAGTCAGATTCGTTAACCACTGAATCTGCCATGACGGGAACTCCAAGCATAATATTTTAAATCAACTACACTTCAATAAAATAAACTTTAAATAAAGAAGATGGAATTTATTAAACCATAAGAGTCTCTACACCATCAGGGTAGGAAAAAAACAGTAGTGTAGAGGATCATTTAACAAAAACATTCCAACTTTTGTTTTAATAATCAATATAAAACTGATATAAATGTCAAGAAAGTTGAACTTTAATTTTTATTTTTTTGCTTTTTAGGGTCATACCCCATGGCACATGGAAGTTCTCTGGTCCAATCAGAGCTACAGCTGCCAACCTACACCACAGCCACAGCAACACAGGATCTGAGCCTCATCTGTGACCTACACCACAGCTCACAGCAATGCCAGATCCTTGACCCACTGAGCAAGGCCAGGGATCGAACCCACATCCTCATGGATACTAGTCGGGTTTGTTTCCACTGTGCCACAATGAGAACTCCTAACTTTAATATTTTCAAGGAATGCTTACAACATTTCAACTTAACCTTAATATATAAGACTTTATTTTCTCTGTTAATACAATCTGTCAATATCCATGACTCAATTTGTGTTTTCATACTGAAATCTGTAAATTTTGGAAGTTGTCTGAGTGTAGAAAAAGCCCAAACACTAAGAAATAAGGGATAAAATAGGGTTCAAGTAGAGACTGCCTTGGTAATTGAAAAAAAAAAAAAGTTTACTTTATTACTTCCAATAATTTTTTAATTGATTAGTAAAAATGGATCATTTTCACACTTCAAGTAATTAAAAATGAATCAATAGCTAAAGGTAAAAGAGAAGATTTTCCTTTCCATCATGAATTCAAGGACACAAATTTCCTGTCCATGCTATTCTAGTGAGATCCCAAATGTCTGAGAGTGATGCTCATCAGAACCAAATAATAAACACACAAGGCAAGAGCAGGCTATTCTATTAGTGTGATTCGGCACTCAGGCATACCACCAACACAACATAAACAAGTAGCTCTTTAAGTCTATCATACAGTAGATTCCCTGGGGCAGTAATAGGAAAAAACAGTTCTAATTTCAAGTGACCACTGGGTAATTGACTATTAAAAAGAAATAACAAGCTTAGATGGAACCATTTGTCCCCTACAATAGCACACGGAGACTTAATTGCACTTTCAACCTCCTGCAGAAATGTGACCTTTGAAACAGTCAATCTGAAATTTCTTGATCCACAGTAGTGAGGTAATCTTACGATAAAGACCCCTGCCATTCCTTTTCCTAAACAGACCGCCTAGCCTGAAACAATCCTTTCTTTTCTTTTGCTGATACTTTTTTGCCCTACTGCCTATAAAAACCTTCCATTTGGTACAACTCTTGGAATGCCCTTCTAGTTGCTAGATCAGATGCTGCCTTAATCATCAATCTTTAAATAAAGCCAATTAGATCTTCAAATTTCCTTCACTAAATTTTTTTAATGTGACTTACCATGCCCTCTATTATTTCATGTACAAAAATCATTAGTATCCAGAATAAATAACTGTGTTATATTCATCATGTTTTAAAATGCTTTTAAAAGGACTATCAATCAAAAGAAATGTGATTTTGAAATGTTTCACTAAATTCTTTTCACTATGTTTCCCACTGTGTTATTGTGAAACAAAGACCATGAAATGATTCAATATTATCTCACAGGGGATTTTGTATATTATAGAAAACATAACCTGAAATCTGCTCAGTATTAGAAACCCAAAATTAACACAATTATTTTCATTTTATATAATGCCTTTTCACGTTCAGTCTCACCATTATAATATATATTTATTTTGAGTTCTGATTTATTTTACTCAATTTATCATAATTACTTCCACTATCATCATAATCATTGTTTTTAGTGAATAGATAACTCCACTGAATTGATGTACCCAAGCTGACATAAGCGGGTCCCTCTTGTTAGAATTAACATTATTCACATATTTGTATAAATATTCTTCTAATATTTATGCACAGAGCTTCCCTCAAACCTGTAAGGTAGAGTTCCCAAAGGATCTATCTTAAGCTATTTTCTCTTCTCTACTTATATTCACTCCTCCGATGAGATCATCTCACCACATGGCTTTTAATGCCAAATGAGTGTCAATAAATTCCAAATTTGCATCACTAGCCAAAGATCCATCTCCCAAAAACCATTGCTTTTATATCCAACAGCCTATTCAAGTCTCCATTTAGATATCTAGAAAAAAAAAATCTCAAATCAAATGTGTCCCAAACAGAACTCCTGGTTGCTACTTTAAAAAGCCTTCTCTACATGCAATTTATTTCATCTCAGCTGCTGTAAAATCATTTCAGTTGCTTAGACAACAATTTTGGAGCTATCCTTGAGCCCGTCCTTTATTTCATATCCCACTTTTGATCTAAAAATCCTATTTATGCTACATTTAAAGTCTATTCAAAAATGCAGTTCCTTTTACCATCTCCATTTTATCATCCTTGTCTGAACTACCATCATCTCTTTCCTGGATAACAATATTTTCTTACACGAGTTTCCCATGACTGCTATAACAAATTACCCAGACTTGGTGGATTAGAACAACAGAAGTTTATTCTCTTAAAGTTCTGGAGGCCATATATCCAAAATTAGTATCACTTAGCCAGAATCAAGGTACTGGCAAGGCCACACTCTCTCCAGAGGCTGCAGGGAAGAATGCATTTCTTTGCCTTTCCCATTTCCCTGCCTTTTCCAGCAACTAGAGCCACACTTCTTGTGTTCCTTGGCTCATGGCTCCTTCCTCCATCTTCAAAGCCAGTGTTATAATATCTTCTTTCTCTGATTCTGCTTCCACCACTTAGCATTCTTCTTGTCTGTGGTCAAGTCTCCCCCTTTCTCCTTCTTAGAAGAATATGTGTGGGCCTTTAAATACATGTGGGCCTTTGGAATGCAGTATGAAGGTTCCTGAGAAAACTAAGGGTAGAGTTACCATATAATCCAGCAATCCCACTCCTGGGCATATATCCAGATAAAACTATAATTTAAAAAGATACATGCACCCCTATGTTCACTGAAGCACTATTCATAATAGCCAAGACATGGAAACAGCCTAAGTGTCCATGGGACAGATAAATGAATACAGAAGATCTGGTACATATATACAATGGAATACTATTCAGCCATAAAAAGAACAAAATAATGCCATTTGTGGCAACATGGATGGACTTTGAGATTATCATACTAAGTGTAATAAACCGGAAAGAGACAAATACTATGTGATGTCATTTATATGCAGACTCTAAAATATAACACAAATGAAATTATCTACGAAATAGAAACAAACTCACAGACATAGAGAACCAAAATGTGGTTGCTGGGGTGGAAGTGATGAGGAAGGGATGGATTGGGAGTCTGGGATTAGCAGATGCAAACTCTTATATTTAGAATGGATAAACAACAAGGTCCTACCATACAGCACAGAGAACTATATTCAGTGTCCTATGATAAAATATAATGGAAAAGAATATTTTTTAAAAAAGAATATAAATATACAAATGAATTATTTTGCTTACTGCAGAAATTAACACAACATTGTAAATCAACTATACTTCAATTTTTAAAAAACAGCTCCACTAGGATAATCCAGATTATCTCCCCATCATAAAATCCTTAATTTAATCACAGCTGCAGGGTTATTTTGTTTTGTTTTGTTTTGCTTTGCTTTGCTTTTCCATAGAAGTCAACATTCACAGGTTTCAGGAATTAGGATCTTTTGGGGAGTCATTTTTCAGACACCACATTTCCTAATTGGTCACCTGACCACAATCATTTCCTCCTTATGGGCCATTCTCAACACAGCAACAAGAGTGGGCCTTTTAAAATATCAAATTGTGTCATTTTTTTTCTCAGAATCTTGCAATGGATACTCATTTCACTCAGTATAAGAGACAAGTCCCTTAAAAGGCCGCTATAGCCATGCATGATCTGGCCTCCCATTTCTGTCAAATTTAACCTTCCACTATTTTTTTCTTTGCTCACTCCACCACCTCCAACTGTCCTCTTAGGTCTTCCTGGAATATGTGAAGCACTTTCCTGCCTTAGGACCATTGCACTTGCTGCTCTATCACCTTCCCACAGATTATCATGTGGTAACCATCATTCTTCCACGCTTATACATAATTTTCTCAACAAGGTCTACCCCAAAGTACCATTTAAAATTTTTACCCTTAATTCCATATTCCTAATTTTATCCTGTTTTTTTCCCCCCGAAAGCACTGATACACTTAATATCCTATATAATTTATCATTTATAATTACTTATTATTCATCCGTTATTCTCTATTAGAAAGAAGCTCCATTTGTTCAGTGATATACATCAAGTATCCACATCAATGCCTGGCACACAGGAGGCACTCAATAACTGCTGAATAAATAAATAGCACTTTCTGCTGAGAAATTATTTCATTAATATAGTGTAAAGACAGAAAGCTTAAATACTTTTATGGATTCTGAAAGTTCCTAATTTCACTCCGCATAAGAGCCAAATACCTTACAAAGAACCATATTGCTCTAAATGAGAGAACAAAACATGTATTTTATTTTTTATTTTCACCAGCAATTTGAGTTTACCTGTTTTACCATCATCTCATCAGAACTGAATCGGTATTTCTTCTCTTTGAAACAAATTGAAAATGCAATGCTTTGGACCAATATTGTGCAGATCACTTCCAAGACAGGCAACAGACATATGCTGAGCACCTACTAACCTGATAGATTATTCTATGCATGCATAAAGGAGGTATACAAGGCAATAAGATTCTTAAGCACATCATCTATGACTTCAACAAGATCACAGTTAATTTGGAGAAGAGGAAATGCATAAATGAGTAACTAATTGGCATGGCAAAGGGTGAATAAACAGCAAAAATTTCACGGAGGGTATTATTAAAGTTCAAGGTGAACTATTATATATTGTAATTTGATACACTTAGATAAAACTCAAGTGAGAAAAGAGGTCCTTTTTATTCTGTTTCTGCAGGGGTATTTTATTCTGCTATTAATTTCCTGACATAAGACAGAAGTGATGCTTCAAGGAAACCTTCTTGTCCCTAAGGGTATGATTAAGTAACATGGGTAATGTGTAGCAATTGCACTTTGATTCAAAAAAGACATATTTATTTTATTTTTTAACTGCAAAGTCTCATGCACTACTTCTCCAGGATTTTAGTTTCAACAAAAACAGACCCAGATTTGAACTGACTGTGGGAAGATACCAGTCAGACTTGTCTAGCTTAGCCATGATCCAGCCAGATCTTCCTGGGAGAAAATCAGATCTATGAGTGGCAAATAGAGCTCAGGAGGGTATACTTCCCTGAGGAGCCGAAATGTATCAAGAACATTTGGAATTGAAAAATCAAACACTGCAATAGAAAAAAAATGACCCTAAAGGGATAAACTTCCAGTTATGAAATATGTCCTGGGGATATAATGTACAGAATGGTGACTATAATTAAAGATATTGTACTTGGAAAATTGAAATTGTCTAAGAGTAGATCTTAAAAACTCCCACAGCAAATATAATACTCAATGGGGAAAGGCTGAAAGCCTTCACACTAAAATCTGGAACAAGACAGGGATGCCCACTCTCACTCTTTTTATTCAACATAGTATTGGAAGTCCTAGCCACAGAAATCAGACAAACAAAAGAAATAAAAGGCATCCAAATAGGAAGAGAAGAGGAAAAACTCTCACTGTATACAGATGACATGATACTATACATAGAAAACCCTAAGGACTCAAACCAAAAACTACTCGAACTAATCAACAAATTCAGCAAATTAGCAGGACATAAGATTAACATTCAGAAATCAGTCACATTTCTGTATACTAACAATGAAATATTAGAAAGGAATACAAAAATACAATGCCCCCTAAAACTGCAACCCAAAAAATCAAATACCTCGGTATATGCCTGACCAAGGAGGTAAAGGACTTATATGCTGAGAACTATAAAACATAAATCAAGAAAATTAAAGAAGATGCAAAGTAATGGAAAGACATTCCATGCTCTTGGGTCAGAAAAATTAATACTGTAAAAATGGCCATACTACCCAAAACAATCTACAGATTCAATACAATCTCTATCAAATTACCCATGACATTTTTCACAGGACTAGAACAAACAATCCAAAAATTTATATGGAAACACAAAAGTCCAAAAATTGCCGAAGCAATTCTGAGGAACAAAAACCAAGCAGGAGGCATAACTCTCCCAGACTTCAAGAAATATTACAAAGCCAAAGTAATTAGGACAGTGTGGTACTGGTACAAAAACGGACATACAGACCAATGCAACAGAATAGAGAACCCAGAAATAAACCCAGACGCCTATAGTCAATTAATCTTTGACAAAGGAGGCAAGAACACAAAATGGGAAAAAAGACAGTCTTTTCAGCAAGCATTGCTGGGAAACCTGGACAGCTGCATGTAAATAAATGAAACTAGAACACACCCTTACACCATGCACAAAAATAAACTCAAAGTGGCTTAAAGACTTAAGTATAAGACAAGATACCATCAAACTCCTGGAAGAGAATATAGTCAAAACATTCTCTGACATCAACCTTACAAATGTTTTTTCAAGTCTGTCTCCCAAAGCATCAGAAATAATAATAATAATAATAATAATAATAAAGAAATAAAAGCAAAAATAAAGCACTGGGACCTAATCAAACTGACAAGCTTTTGCACAGCAAAGGAAACCAAAAAGAAAACAAAAGGACAACCTACAGAACGGATGAAAATAGTTTCAAATGATGCAACTGACAAGGGCTTCATCTCTAAAATATACAATCAATGAATATAACTCAACAGCAAAAAAGCCAATAACCCAGTGGAAAAATAGGCAAAAGACCTGAATAGACATTTTTCCAAAGAAGATATACTGATGGCCAACAAGCACTTGAAACAATGCTCAACATCCCTGATTATTAGAGAAATGCAAATCAAAACTACTATGAGGTACCACCTCGCACCAGTCATAATGGCCATCATTAATAAGTCCACAGATAACAATTGCTGGAGGGAGTGTGGAGAAAAGGGAACCCTCCTGCACTGTTGGTGGGAATGTAAGCTGGTACAATCCCCTGTCGAGAACAGTATGGAGATACCTTAGAAAACTATGAATTGGACTACCATATGACCCAGCAATCACACTCTTGGGCATCTATCCAGAGAAAACTTTCTTTTTAAAAGGGCACATGCACCTACATGTTCATTGCAGCACTGTTCACAATAGCCAAGACATGGAAACAACCCAAGTGTCCACTGACAGATAAATGGATTAGGAAGATGTGGTATATATACACAATGGAATACTACTCAGCCTTTAAAAAGAACAAAACAATGCCATATGCAGCAACATGGATGGAACTAGAGACTCTCATACTGAGTGAAGTAAGTCAGAAAGAGAAAGACAAATATTATATGACATCACTTATATCTGGAATCTAATATATGGCACAAATGAACCTTTCCACAGAAAAGAAACTCATGGACTTGGAAAATAGACTTGTGGTTGCCAAGGCGGGGGGGGCGGGGTGGAAGTGGGATGGATTGGGAACTTGGGGTTAATAGATGCAGACTATTGCCTTTGGAATGGATAGGCAATGAGGTCCTTCTGTGTAGCACTAGGAACTATAACTACTTATGATGGAGCATGATAATGTGAGAAAATAGAATCTATACATGTATATGTAACTGGGTCATTATGCTGTAGGTAGAAAATTGACAGAACACTGTAAACCAGCTATAATGTAAAAAAAAACATTATATACATATAAAAATAAATAAATAAAAATAAAATTTTACAGCAAAAAAAAAACCCTCTCATCACAATAAAAAATAAATATTTTTGTAAGTATGTATGGGGATGGTTGACAATTAGACTTATTGTGGTAACCATTTTGCATATCAAATAATTATACTGTAGACCTGAAACTAATACAATGACGTTAAATGTCAATTACATCTCAACAAAAAAACAACAGCAGCAACAATACAAGCAACAATTCTAAATACTTCTTTGGCAATTCTACTTAAAGGATGTAGTTGGCTTGCTTTTTTTCTAAATGTATTTCTCGTGTTTTCTTTCTTTAGAAAGGATTAAAGACACCCAGATAAAAAAAATTTTTTTTAAATAAATCATTCTAAAATCACAACATCAGTGACCTAGAGACTAAGGCCTTTATTCAAGGCCATAATAGAACAAAGGCTTTGATACTCTTGATGATGTGAGTAAATAAATAAATAAATTTACTAAAGGAATTTCCTATTTCTGATAAGCTATCTTTTATCTCAGATTGACTGGAGTCACTTTTACAAAGCAATTTTTGAGATTTTTACTTTAGAGATAACATGAAAATTTTAAAGCAACCCTCTCTTTGCTGTCATTCCACTTCATTAACTTTTAAGTTTCACATTTATAAATAAGAAACCTGGAAGAACACACTGCTAATTGCTCAGCTCTTAAAAGCTACAAAAATGTAAAATATACTATGAGTCTTTGAAGTGTACTTGGTAGTAATTAAAAATGTAAAAGTATCTTGGCCAAAGCCTTCAATTTGGAGTCAGAAAGCTTGAGTCTCTGTCCAAGACACATATGCTTTGTACAACCCTGAAAACACTTAATTCCTTAAAAATAAAATGTGTAAATAGCATCTGCTTCAATATTTTCCATAAAGATTAAACAAGATAGTATATGTAAAAAGGTTTTGCAATGATATCAGGCCGTTCACAGATAAGGAACTATAGTTATTGACGGTTTAGATTATTCATTTATTTAGTTTAGTTAATTATGTAACTAAACAAATACGTAGCAGCCATTTGACAAACTATTTCAAATTTTCAGTCTTATGTTCAAGTTTCCAGCAACACAAAATCCAACTCAGGCTTAAGCGGAAGAAAGAAAACATAATGTCCGGCATAGTCTGAAAAGCTCAAGGGACAGAGAGATGCTTCCCAATGGCTTAATCACAGCAACAAAATACACTGTGCACCCATGTGCTCTGATTTAGCATATACACCCATGAAGGCGTTCTTTTGCATCTAGCCATCCTATTGTAGAAAGAAGCTCAGCACCTTAGGCTCACTCTGTCACTCCAGTCAGTTCAGAAAGTGAACTCTTCCCACGGTCATTAATGGGGATGTATGTTTCCCAGCAAGAAAAGAAGTCATTCGGAGATCCCAACATGGCTCAGTGGTTTACAAATCCGACTAGGACCCATGAGGTTGCAGGTTCGATCCCTGGCCTCACTCAGTGGGTTAAGTATTCAGTGTTGCCGTGAGCTATAGTGTAGGTCACAGACGTGGCTCGGATCCCCTGTTGCTGTGGCTCTGGCATAGACAGCAGCTACAGCTCTGATTAGACCTCTAGCCTGGGAACCTCCATATGCCATGGGAGCAGCCCTAGAAAAGACAAAAAGACAAAAAAAAAAAAAAAAAAAGAAAGAAAGAAAGAAAAAGAAAAGAAGTCATTGAGTCCATGGAAAAGTAGAAACCCTGTCATAAGAACCCACAGCTGGGTATGGGAGTCAGTGCTGCCCAGATCACATAGGTGAGAGAGATGATGCCCAGCAAGGCGCTAGAGATGCAGTTATCAAGAGAAGGGTAAATGAATACTAGATGGCAAAAGTCAGTGACCACCAGTAGAGCCCTCTTCAAACTCTTTGTGTCACACAGCAAGTCTGATGACAGCCATCCTTGTAGGACCCTAAGAAAACATGGCAGCAAGTGCTGGTACACTACAGGATTCCTGCAGTCCCTGCCAACCATACCCATTCTGACGGTTATCCCATATCTGGTTTTCATCCCACCACCCTCTGTCCTCAGTTCTCTAAGCTCCAATGGTCTTTTGTTTCAATCCTCTTTCTCTATGTGCTCAGGGTTACATTCTTAAACTGCTTTTCTTCACATGCTGAAGCAAGCAGTTTCCTTCCTTAACACTCCCCACTCTTCAATCCTCTCCGGGACTAATTGTCCAGGAGGAGCATCCACTACACTCAATCCTCCTTTCAACTAGAAAACGAGGACAAGGAAAACAATATGTACTAAGAGCCTTTTAAATACAAGTACAAGAGGAGTATTAATTTGTGCTACATGATCGTCCCAAGTGGCCATTTTTCCAACCTCCTTTCCCACCACCGACCCCATGTCATGTCACACATAGCAACACCAAACTATCCAGGATCCCCACACTCACCACATATTTCATTGACCTAGGACTCCTCTCCCACCCTTCTTTACCCAGATAAATATTCATGGTTCTTTCACTTAATTCAGGCTCCAATACTTCAAGATATCTTATCTGAACACATCTCTTTGCTCCCCTAATCTCATATGCAAACCTCTCTCAGGATCTACCTGTTTTGTTGACATATTTGCTTCGTGGGTCAGTCTCTACCACTGGGCCTCACAATCTTTGAAAAGAGGAACTGTCATATGTATCTCTTAGCACAGTGACTGACAGAGAGTGAGCTCTCAGTGTCACTGATTGAAGTATATGTTTACTGACTAATTCGCTGCTGCCATCTTGGCCTACAAACTTCATGAAGGTATAGTTACATTCTCACTGGGTCCAGCATCGAAAATTATACCAGTAATCCATAAACGTATAGTAAATAACTGCTGATGATGTTTTCTTTTTAGGAAACACATTCATGAGTGATTTACGGAGAGGAGATTTAATAATAAACATAGGCTTTTTAATATTCAGCCTTATCTTTAAAATCTATTAAGAGAAAGAGGACAAGAGTGAGGTAGAGGAAGAAGAATCCAGAGAAAAAGAAAATAGGGAAAGGGGAAGAAAGGACAAGGAAGAAAATGATACAAGAGAAGACAAAAAAATCTGAAATAGGATTATTTGAAAAATTGATTTTTAGAATGGTTGTACACATTTTTAATGCTGTTTACTTGAAAGCAAAACTGAAATGAAATTATTTCAACAGTGACAAATGAGAACCATAAATTATCCACATTTTCAACAGTCAGAACATCATCCTGAGTGTCTGCAAATGATTTGTATGCCGTATGGTGAGCACGCTCCATTGGGTACAATTATATGATTGTTTATTGAATAATTGCTTTCCTTGTCAAATGTTTGATTGAATATTTGCCTGCTCCCTGTAATATTTTCACTGAGTAATTGTCTGCTATGGGTAATACCTTCACTCAGTAATTGCTTGTTCTGAATAATATTTTCACTGAATCATTTCCCATTCAGCATATTTTATCAAACGATTTTCTTGTTGTGAGTCATGTTACTATAAGTTCACTGAGAATTACTTGCTGAATTACATATTTCCTTGGCATTACTTGGAAATTCGATCTGAGTCCTTGACCTGCACCTTCTCCAGGCTATTGAGAGATTGATTATATAACAACTTTCTAAGTTGTTTTCCGGTGGTACAGAACTTTGGAACAGAACTCTGTGCCTAAAGTAAAATACAATAAAAGTTCTGCTTTTGTGGGAGCAAATAACTAATTTTAGGGGAAAATGGAGAAAGTTAATGAATCTTGGTGGGATACGTAAAGACTGATATGAAACATCATGGATAAGCTGTCCCAGAGACTCGTGGAGGTTTCTGAAATCAATTTTCATGAGACTATAATAGCGAGCAATTTAAGAAAGTATATAGTACCAACGGATCTACATAACTCCACATGCAATGTTTTTTTTCTATGAAACTCTGCTCTCTCATGTCAGTTATGTCTTATTTCTAGTAACATTTAATCGTATAGATATTTTTCCTATTGATACCATCTTTGGACTTTTAAAAATACGTTCTTTCATCTTTACCTTGTACCAGTGCATGATTTCAAGATAATATGAGTGGAGCACATCATCACTGATTCCTCTTTTAAGTAGATTAAAATACAGATAGTCCCACAAAGGTAGCCATGCATTTTGATGGTACAGAAACCCAAACTTGTGCCTTCAGGAGCCTTCCTCCAGCTTAAGCATAACAGTTGGTACTTGGGTTTGTTTCAAGAGGAAGCTCATCCTAGACTTGCATTAACTGTTGTACTGTGGGAATCATAAGAGCCATTTACCCAACACTTCTGATGCTCCTGCAAGGCAGATAGTGGTTTTCCCTTTCTTCCTCATTGAAGATAGATGTGGCCATTTGACTTCCTCTGTCCAATAACATGTGAATAGGAGTAACGTATCTTTTCAGAGTGAAAGCTTTGAGAGCCAGAATCAGATCCAGTGGCAGATAAGACGGAGTAAGCACACAGCATCCATTTCTCACATCTGAAACAATTATAACACCTAGATAGAAATCACAGAGCAGCTACTTGAGGTCTCTGAGAAGTAAACTGCAGCAGGTATATTGGGTAAAACACCAGCATCTGAAGTCCCATTAAACTAGCAATGACCTGCCACTTTTTTATCCAGTGTCAGCCAGCCTAGATAAGACAGAGGGAAGCACTGTGTCATAAACAAGGAAACTCCTAAAACTCAGAACAAAGAAATCCCCTTTTTTACGCCTCTCTCTCATTGTTCCATTCTTTCACAGTCTGTCCCTCCGGCTATCCAGGCAACCTTCCTGCAGTGGTGGCCATGACCAGCAAGGGAACCAGCAGAGCCACATTTCTGAGGGGGCCCTCCCCCTCCAAGTGGAGGTCTTGAGATGCCCAGAATGCAGGGATCCTCTGTAACTTTTATTCTTCCTCTTCTTTCATGGCTTGCATAGAGAGGTTAGCTCAAATTCAGCAAAGCGAGGGAACTAGAGCACTAGGATTTTGGCCAGAATCTTGATAAGGAAAGACACAGAAAGTCAGAAAATGCTGAGGAGACGGAAGAGAGGGAGGACTTCCTGAAAGCAATCCATAAGATTGTATATGAGCTCAGGGCCCATCTCAGGGCCTCAAGTACAAAAACCTGATACTAATTAGTATACCAAAGACTGTGAACTGATCTCAGGCACAAACTACCACCCAGGTCACTGACTGAATATAGGGTAGGACAAGGGGGACATATCTGAAGAGCACTGCAAAGGCACTGAAAACTGAACTGGCCTTGGAACCACAGCTTACAGAAGACAACTTATGGAACTCATAGTCTGAGCCTAACAATTTTTCCAGCATTAAAAAAACTATATTTTTTTTGTAAAATTTTAAAAAGACCCAAGTCTCACAATTTAAAATTCAAAATGTCCAGGATACAGTCCAAGGTGATTCAGCATACAAAGAACCACAAAATCTTGTATGGAAAAAAGACAACTAGCAGATTTCAAAGCCAAGATTACACAGATGATGGAATTATCTAACAAAGACTTTAAGGTGCTTATTATTAAGAGCTTGAATGAAAAATCATGAACTCTTTTAAAATAAATGTTAAAGTCTCAGCAAATAAATAGAAGATATAAAGAATAAAGAATAGCCAATACTCCATTCACCATGTTCTTGTTCCCTCTGCCAGAGACCAGCAATGTTCCAGATTATGGCCACAATACCAGGTCCCAAATTAGAACAACGTGGAACAGAACACTCACCAAATGTGTGATAGATAAGTAACATGCATGAGAACTAAACCACTGATATCAGTGTGTTTTTTTCTTGCAGAAGCATAACCTAACCTATTCTGGTTGATTGACCTAAATATTCTGAATTATATGACATAATAATATCTTTTATGTGTTTGTATCTAGGAAGTAGAAAAATTGGTTTTAAATTTGCATTTACTCCCTGTTGAACCTTCCAAAAAATTCCAGAACTCTTCCAAGATAATTGTCTAGTTGTTGATGAAGCCTCTCCTTAAGAGATACCTCCAATACATACTTCTTCCAGCTTTCTTATTTAAGTAGGTAACTGTTTCCTTTGGTGATGTCTGAGTGAAAGGAAACCAAGAGTTGTTCGAATTTCCAACTTTATTAATAATAGCTATGTGCCAATCAAGATTATTTTGAATCTTGGTAAAAAATCTGTAAAAAAAATTATGTAATATTATACACTTAAAATCACTTCAATTAACTATAGTTTTCATGTAATGCAGTCTCTCCTTTCCAGGTAAAACTGAATTTGTCATTTTTAGACACCCAATAAATATTCTATATTTTAAAATCATTAATGAATTTTTCCTATTAAACATTCACTCGAAAAAATTTATTTTAACAGTGGTTATCACTGCACGAAAGCAGCAACAAGGTAGACTACATAAAAAACAGTAGATACCGACAAATTTTACAAACTGTTTTCCAGGTTCTAGAAACATGTACTCTATAAAACAAAGAGAGGGGAGTTCCCGTCATGGCGCAGTGGTTAACGAATCCGACTAGGAACCATGAGGTTGCGGGTTCGGTCCCTGCCCTTGCTCAGTGGGTTAACGATCCGGCGTTGCCATGAGCTGTGGTGTAGGTCGCAGACACACTAGGATCCCGCGTTGCTGTGGCTCTGGCGTAGGCCAGTGGCTACAGCTCTGATTCGACCCCTAGCCTGGGAACCTCCATATGCCGCGGGAGCGGCCCAAGAAATAGCAGAAAAAGACAAAAAATAAAATAAAACAAAGAGAAATTTTAGCCTGATTTGACATTGTACTTATATAATAAACTCAAAGCATAATCTTATTTGGTTTACCCAAAGACTTAATTGAGTTCTAAAAAGACTTGGGGATGATCTTTAACCCAATTATCCATGTTCACTTATTTAAATAATTTTGCTGAAAATTCTGAAAGTTCAATTGCCAAAAGCTGCTATAGCCCAGCTGATGTAATATCTGGAATGACCACTTGAAATGCAATGTCTACTTTTAAGTCACATAATAACCAGGTTGGCATTATGTTCAACAAATTAGTGGCCTGATTATTCATCCTATTGTTACTTGTTTTAATAACTTGATTAGCAGAATGAAGTTGACTCATAAATTACTTAAACCAAGAGTATAATGTAATTGTCATTCAGCATCAATAAGTTCTATTTTCCCTCCCATAAATTAGGCTTTATTTATGAATTCTCCCTCTGAAGTAGGGAAAACAAATTGTTCATTCTCCATCCTACACATCCTCTCTAATGTTCCCAATACCTATTCCAATAAGATTTACGTGGGGATATTAACAATGGGAAGTCTTATGTGAGTTCTTTTAAAAGTTCCCCATTTTTATCATGAATGAGTAGGAAAACAGAGCTGCTTGGGACATTACTACATTTTACATTTTTAAATTACTTGAGCCAGAAGTATATCATACTAGAGACTCTCATACTGAGTGAATACCATATGGTATCACTTATATCCAGAATCCAATATATAACACAAATGAACTTTACCACAGAAAAGAAAGTCATGGAGTTGGAGAACAGACTCGTGGTTGCCTAGGGGGAGGGGAGGGAGTGGGACTGGATTGGGAGCTTGGGGTTAATGGATGCAAACTATTGCTTTTGGAATGGATTAGGAATGAGATCCTGTTGTTTAGCACTGAGAACTATGACTAATCACTTATGATGGAGCATAATGGGAGAATGATAATGGGAGAAAAAAGAATGTATACATATATGTGTAACTGGGTCACTATGCTGTACAGTAGAAAAAAATTGTATTGGGGAAATAACAATAAAAAAAATCATTGTATCTCTCAACTACCTTTATTTTAATCCATACAGCTTAAATCAGATGAATGACTAAACTTTCATTTTAAAATATTCACTTTATAATATTTATCAGTAAAACTAATCATAGTTTTTCAAAATATAGTTTTATCAATGGAAGTCACATGCTGCTAGTGAGTTACAAAGGAAAATCACAGTTTTCAAATGGCTTATTCAGTTATCAAAGTCACTGGGCTATACAGTAGGACCCCAATTGCCCATTCATTCTGAATATAACAGTTTGCATCCTACTGTGCAGCACAGGGAAATGTGTGTGATTGGGTCACTTTGCTGTACAACCAGAACTTGAAGAAATATTGTAAATCAACCATTCTTTAATTAAAAAATAAAGTCAGTGTGACTTCTTTCTCTGTGATTCCTGGTCTGTAAGTGAGATGTTATTGAAGAAGATATGAGGAATTTTAAAGACTACTTAAAAAGGAAATGAATTGGTATAAAAAGCATGGAGCTATTCAAACAGAAAGACATCTCCTAGGATTGAAATGAACTGAACTTACGGAAATATGTATGAGAGTAGAGACAAGGTCCTAAGATCAGGTCTATCTGCTTCAATCAAATGCACAAAACAGTCAGAGAAGACAGAAGTTCCTAATGCAATTAGAAGGAACAATTAATGCTATTGCAATTACTCTGAAATGGAGATTAAGCAGATAAAAAGAAAAACTAGTAAGCTATTAGGAACAAAACCAGGGAGGGATAATTCCAAACTGGCTTGCAACAGCAGATCTGGAGAATTTATTTTTATTTTTTTATTTTTTTGCTTTTTAGGGCCACACCTACAGCATATGGAAGTTCCCAGGGTAGGGGTCGAATCAGAGCTGCAGTTGCAGGCCACAGCCACAGCAATGCAGGGTCCAAGCTGCGTATGCAACTTACACGACTGCTCACATCAATGCTGGGTCCCCAACCCACTGAGAGAGGCCAGGGAACAAACTGCATCCTCATGGATACTAGTTGGATTAATTTCCTCTGCACCACAATAGGATCTCCCAGATCCAGAGAATTTAGATGAGTCATCTTGAAGAGGTAGGTTCTGGGAAGTTAGGAAGGAGCCCTCTATAAACTCGAAGATTCTACAGAAATGCATCCATGGAGAGAACAAAGTCATGTACCCCAGCTGTTTCAGATGACTGACAGATAAAAAGTAGAGATTTTTCACTCAGGAATTTTTTTCCTTTACGTTTAATAAATTTCATGCACCATGAATTGGTCTTTGAAACTTTGCTTAGTTTTAAGCATTTTTCATGTTTTTTTTTTAAATGGGTTGCTCTGTTTTTTGAATCTTCATACACTTTTTTTTTTTTTACTTTTCAGATAGTTTTTTAAATTTATAATTTGTTCTTCAACAGTTTTGCATACTCCACTCATTTGGCAATACCTTCATGAATTTAAAATTTTTTTCTTCAGATTTTAGTCAATGTATTGGAAACTTTCTGGACCCAGGAATGCTTTTATAATGTATAAGATGTTTTTATATGCTGTTTTATTTCTATTATACACTTTCATTTTAAATTCATTTTCATCCAGTAATCCAATTTTAACTATTTAGCAATGTTTCTGCCATTTTGAATTATGTTTCATTTATATCTAAGCAGCCTTTCGCATAAAAAATAGACACTTGTAGTAGAGAAAATGGTTATTTTTATTGGATTTCCCTAAAAGGGTAATAAGATTTTAAATGCTACTATTTTAAATGAGAATGTGAAATAAAATGATGAGAATCTGACTATATCATCAAAATTCTACTCAGATGCATCATTATATCTAACATCTTATTTACACTAATATATTGTCAGTGCTATTTCCAAAATTTGATAAAGAATTCTTTAGGGAGTTCCCGTCATGGCGCAGTGGTTAACGAATCCGACTAGGAACCATGAGGTTGCAGGTTCGGTCCCTGCCCTTGCTCAGTGGGTTAATGATCCGGCGTTGCCGTGAGCTGTGGTGTAGGTTGCAGACGCGGCTCGGATCCCCCGTTGCTGTGGCTCTGGCGTAGGCCAGTGGCTACAGCTCTGATTCGACCCCTAGCCGCAGGAGTGGCCCAAAGAAATAGCAAAAAGACAAAAAAAAAAAAAAAAAGAATTCTTTAGGAAGTGAGTGAACAAGGGATCACACACTGAGAGGATACAAAATGGGTGACTTAAAATACAACCCACATGTTATTTTACCAGTTGAATTTTTATAAATCTACTTTTTAATCTTTTAGCAATTTTCTTCAGCTATTGCTGCCATGATAAGCAATGTCAATACAGGATTCAATAATTCTAAAAAAACTGCAGAAAGAAGAATTTTACATGAAGCCACTATGGTGAGGCAGCATGTTATAAAAGAAAGTATAAAGGTTTTGTGTTAGACAGCCTTGGGGTCTGATATCTGCTCTGTTACATACTGGCCACCTGGCTGGCCTTGGATAAATTTTCTTCCTCTATAAAATGGGGGGGGGGGATTTTTGTCAATATTAAATAAATACTAAACATAAAAATACTAACATACAGTATCCAATTTCTTTTCCTTCTGTATTCTCAATCAAGAAATACATACAGTAAGCACTATACAATTAAAACACTGTAGTGGGCACCCTAAGAGATACAAACATGATCTAAAGGTGTTTATTGACCAAATGAGGTAATACAAAATATACATCATCTTTTTCAAAGGCAAATAAACCATTTGGTTTAAAGACATGCAATAAATACTTATTCTCTGCTGCACTGCTTGTGCTGGCCAGCTGGTTAATGGAAAGGTCGTACTTTCCATCTCTGAGCAGCTCTGTCCTATGGGTGGAAGGCTGGGCACAGCAGTGGGTAGGGATGGCCTGTGTTCCAGGAACAGGTGAGAGCAAAGGACAAAGGGGACCCAGTGGGGTCAACCAGGTGAAGGAGATGAGGGAAGCTGAACAGCAAGTCTTGTGGACAAAGGTATATAAACCCAGAAATTAAAGGAAAGATCAGTACCAGAAAACTAACCCCAAGCAACCAGCTCTGAGAGGGTACTGGTCAAATCCAAAGACAGAGGAGTCTCTCACGGAAGACAAGTAAGCCCACAGTTTAGGTGTAGGTGCCTTAAAGGGGCAGGAGTTTTTGATGAGCTCACCATCTCTGCTGCAAAGAGATTCCCCAAATTAACTGTGAGTGATTGACTGAGAAGCCTGGTTATATTACTGCTGTTCAGCTTGTTCCATTTTGTGAGAGGATTTACTCACTGATAGAAAAGAGAGGCCTGAAAAAGCTCTAAAATACATCCACTTACACGCCGAATGTCACTGGAGGACGGGGTTGGGCAATGTTTTACTCAGAAGAGCCCAATTTTCCAATCTACTCATGTGTCGTAGGGATGGCATGATATTAGCAAGACATAACTGGAAGACAGTTCTTTATGCAAGCTAAACCCTGTTCCCATCTGAATACATAAAATTCTGCTGGCTCTTAATCATAGCTCTATTCTAGATGGATAGCTTTAGTGTTCAGCATGGCCGAAACAGACCCAGCTATACTACTTTTCTATATGTCTGCCTTTCCTCCAAGATATAAGGATGGAGTAGGTGAGGCAGGAGTGTAAAATATAGACCAAAAAAGTTGATGGAGATTACATAATTTTTAAAAAATTTACAGCTGAACCTGTGGCATATGGAAGTTCCCAGGCTAGAGGTTGAGCCAGGGCTGCAGCTGCTGGCCAACCCCACAGCCACGCAACACTGGATCTAAGCTGCATCTGTGACCTATGCCCCAGCTTGCAGCAATCCTGGATTTTTAACCCACTAAGCGAGGCCAAGGATAGAACTTGCATCCTCATGGACACTATGTCAGGTTCTTAACCCACTGAGCCACAATGGGAACTCCAGAGATTATATAAATTTTATATGCTAAGGGAATGAATACAGTTATCCTCTTCAAATCATATATGATTTATATTTTCTATCCATTGGAGATTCTAGTGTGTGCAAAATCCACTGACTACTAGATCATGCTGACTGAGACATGAGAAACCAGAAGTGAGCTTCAGAATCCACATTTAAAAAAGCACAGCAATGGGGTTGCTGAAGGAAAGAAAGTCAGTTGAAGAAGAGACAGTTTCAGAGTTCCCATCGTGGCTCAGTGGTTAATGAATCCGACTAGGAACCAAGAGGTTGCAAGTTCTGGCCTTGCTCAAGGTTGGCATCTGGGTGATATTACTGGAATCTGGTCCTCTTGAGAAAGAAGCCCAAGAAGCCAGGTGGTTGCTGTGCAATTTCACTTACAGAGGATCTCTGAATTATATTAAATGTGATACATATTAATGATGTAAAAACAGTTTACTGTATTGTCAATACTTTATCATTTGTTTCTCCTTTAATCTAGCTCTTCCTAAGAACAAAATGAATTGGGAGGGCAGAACAGTGAATCAGATTAAAGATGTTCTGAGCTCAAATTCTGGCTTAGCCACTTATTAGCTATATGACCTTGGGTAAGTCACCTTTTCCGGACCCACAGTTCCCTTCTATGGAAAAAGTTTTGGTTAAGATCATATAAGATAAGAACTGTAAAGAGTTTTGTAAACTACAGAGTGATCTAGAGGGGGAAAAAAAGGTGTTCTGTTTTGGGGGGACAATGGAAAAAAATCTTTGCCATTTCTTCTTAAAGTTCTTGTCAAAATTTTTCATTTTTTGACCCTTTTAGATATAACGAATTCCATTTGTTTAAATACTCTGTATATTCCTTGTATCTATAGGATTTATGAGGTGCTAATAGATTTACATCTACCTGCCTAGGCTTGCTAGGACATTTGCATTTCAGAATCCTCTTGGGTTTATTTCATGTATATATAATTCATATTAACCTCTGGATTTGTGTTAAATACTGTTTGGAGTCTTATTCATTGATCATGGATGTTGTCTTTCTCTCTTTTTTCCTCAAATTTGGCACCATCTCAATCTATCCAGGGATCTTCATTTTGTCATGAACTTTGTTTTTCATGGCTTTCACACTGTACAGAAAATATGAGATGGCATATAAACTTCAATTCTCAGACCTTCCTTTCAATTCTTTTTTCAAGAATACATAAAACCATTTTAAAAGGCTCTGTTCAGAGATTTTTCTCAAAGAAAGGAAGGTGTGAGAAAACTCAGCCAAATTACTTAGCACATGAACCTATGTCTTCTTTACAATGTTTCTCACATATACCACTTTGAAACCATCTGCCTGGTGGACTATCACTGCCATCTTGTGCTGGATTTTTGGGACCTTTAGTCAACACTCCATCAGTCTTCCAATTGCTACTGTCCTGTCTTTTGCCCAGTGTGAGTAGATGAGAGGAGCCCAGTATGACTCAATGTCTGCTACCTTCACTGTCCTTGGTAAGGGGGAGCTAATCACCAATCACCAAGTGATCCAATCCAAGTACATGGACCACCACTGGCTTGACCAGTAATGGCATCTGACCTAAAGGCAGCCAGGTTATTGACTCACTGAGTATGTTTATGAGACAGCCCTGCCAACTTTCCATAATACTAACTGGAGCCTTTCTTGGGAAGTTTGAAGATGAGGCATTCAGAAGAACTGAGAATCACAAGTGGGAGGCAGAAGCTGCAAGACACATGGAAAGAAAGCAGAGGAGTTCCTGTCATGGCTCAGTAGAAACAAATTTGACTAGTATCCATGAGGACAAAGGTTCAACCCCTGGCCTTGCTCAGTGGGTTAAGGATCCGGCGTTGCTGTGAGCTGTGTGTAGGTCGTAGATGCGGCTCAGATCCTAGGTTGCTGTGGCTGTGGTGTAGGCCAGCAGCTACAGTTCCGATTTGACCCCTAGCCTGGGGATCTCCTTATGCTGTGGGTATGGCCCAAAAAAAGACAAGAAAGAAAGAAAGAAAGAAAGAAAGAAAGAAAGAAAGAAAGAAAGAAAGAAAGAAAGAAAGAAAGAAAGAAAGAAAGAAAGAGGGAAGGAGGGAGGGAGGGAGGGAGGAAGGAAGAGAAAAGAAAAGAAAAGAAAGCAGTAAGTAGAACCCACAAGTAGTAAACACAAATACAGGAGTGATTTTTCAGTAATAGATGGAGGAAAGTGGAATTCTCTTATGTTACAGTGGGTTGGGGCTCTGGCATTGTCACTGCTGTGACACAGGTTTGATCCCTGACCCAGAAACTTCCATATGCTATGGGCACGACCACAAACAAAAACAACAAATTCCCAGTAACTTAAGTGTCACCAACGACAATAAAAATGAACTGATTTTAAAAAGAAGGAGGAAAAGAAAAGGGTGACTTTGTCCCTCTGGTCAATGATAACTATTTCTGAGGTGACAACTCTTACAGAGTTCTTATTGAATGCCTAGCATTGCTGTCAGACTAGTAAAGCTATGGCTGTATTCCTGTTTTCCTCTCTATGTATCCTTAAAAGAAGATCCCCATTGCCAAAGGTTACCAGGGCTCCCCCTTCCTTGCAATGGGTTAGAAACAAAAGTTTACAATCTAATGCTGCCTATTACTGTGATCACTCTCAGACTTTATAAACTGATTTCAGTAATTGACTCCCTGTCTTGGTGCTTCACCCGATATTATACTACTAGAGTACTACACCCCATCTTGTTCTCTCCAGTAATCCCACGAACTGTATTCTACCACCTGAATCCTGATAGGGCAGCCTTCTCATTACTTTTTCCAGATTTTTCTACTGACAGTAGGCTTGCTGGACTCTACCTACTACCTGCTGCCAAGTTCTCTGGATTCTTATCCCATTCACTTGAAAGCAGACTTCCCAGATGGTGATGTGTAGGCTAACCTTAGGTGGCTCTGCACAAGATGATGCACTTAGCACCTGTCACCTATTCACTACCTTCCCACATTACTTGCTGCATCCAGCCAGTCTGTCTGAGATACTGTCTGTTACAGCTCATTTGAGGTGTGCTCTTGTCCACCTTATACCAGATCATTGTAGTAAATGCCTAACTAATCATGCGTCCCTTCAATACACCCTATAAGTCACCTGTATAGTTTTTAAATGAAACTTTGTGGATTTACCCATATAATAAAACCAGTAACTATTAACTAAAATACTTAAGTGTTATTTCCATTTCAGGTGTTCAAGGTCCTCTCCAGTCTGGCAACCACACCTACCTCTCCCTCTGCATACATGAGCCCTCTGGCCCAGCTAGGAGTCTTGCTAACTACTTTCTAAAATTACTTAGGATATTTCTTTTGCCTTGTCCTTGAGTGTTACATTCTTCTAAATTATATCATCCCCTGAATCCTCTGTAACAGTTGGAATCCTACCCAAGTATCATGTAAGTCATTACTTCAACCAAAAGATAGTTTTGAGTGATCACCACTTGCTAGACACAATATCAGTTGGTAGTTATTCAGAGATACATGACTTCTTGCTTTCAAAAGAGTATAGACACTGAGAAAGACAGCCCAACATGAAGCAGAGAAATTATTGCAGAGTATACGGTAGGGAGGCCCCCCAAAAGGAGGAGACTGTAAGGTCTACCCGGCACCAGGACAGGAATATCTTCAAGGGTGGACCTTCATCTAAATATTTATTTAATGATAAATATTTGAAAGTTCTTAGGGATGGAGAAGACATTATAGATGAAAGAAGTTACAAGAGTGAAAGTATAGGTGTTAAAGATGCATGTTGTGAATGTACAAAAGAGCAAATGTCACAAAGGAAATCACTATACAAGATGGAGATGGAAAGACAAATACCATATCATTGCATCTTATAAATAGAAAATGACATGGTTAGTCTTGATCATTAGAAAGGCTACCCAAGGTCCTCCTATATGTTCCCTTATGGCTATAATTCTTGCTTCTTCCTCTGCTGTCAATTACCTGGATATCATAAAATTTAATTTCTTCCACATTACTGTCAAGCTGCTTCTATCTCATCATTCCTATTTTCCAACCATGATTTTTTTTTAGTATTTCATTATTTCTTGTCCCTATCATGGTGGAAACACCTCTCTTTAAGAACTGTAACAGTTAATTCATTGAACAAACATTTATATGTAGTGGATACTTCAGCACAGACATTCACCTGTGGTAGATGCTGTAGTGTGCCTCCAGAGTGCCCTTTAGAACCTAGACCCTCATTCTCCCAGATTCTATAAATGCTAGCAGCTGAGAGCTCACATCTGTTACCTGTCTAGAAATCTCATTCTGCAGAAAGAATCTTCCATTTACATTTTCTCCTTCTTCCAGAAGCAGTTGGCATCCAATAATTGGTACATGTATAGATTCAAAGGCTGATCCCCCTTGTCTGCACCCAGGACAAGGCTGAGGATCCATGCCAACTGCAAAGAAGCCTGTAGAATCAGTTAAGATGCAGTTTACAACTGTGTCTCAGTTCACCTTCTCCTTCTGCCCAATTATGCTTTGCTAATCTCTCACAGGTATTAACTCCAATAAACAAGCTCTCAAATAAACTTCCTGAATGCAAATATCAGAATCTCAGAGGCTATTTCCCAGAGAATCCAACTAACAACATTATTCAATGCCAACTATCATTCCAATTCTTGAAGAAATTGTACTTATTATTAATATCTACTAGGAAGTCCAATATGCCAAGAGCAAGGTCATGTTTGGAGAAGTCGCAAACACCTGACCTGAGTAAGGGCAGCTCAACCTCCCAGTTCTGGAGGTTCCAAGAGGAAGGTCTGCTGGTTCTTCATCCTGCCAACTCTCTCTCTCCAGGATTAAGATGGAATAATCTTGTTTTATCCAGTCCAGTAATTTATGGACTCAGAAAGTTGTAGTGAACTCTCTTTATATTTGGTATTTTAAAAACAGAACTAATTTTCTGGCACCAAAGTGGTGACTCTGATGCTTACAGAAGTAGAAGAACAGACTAGATGATTTCTCAAAGTTCTTTTCAGGCAAAAAATAATGTCAATATTAAAATTGATGCACAGTGTGAAACAGAAGCTATTTCAGTCTTGATCAAGAATGCATTAAGGCAAACTATTGCATTTGGAGTTGATAAGCAATGAGATCCTGCTGTATAGCACAGGGAACTACATCTAGTCACTTATGATGGAACATGATGGAGGATAATGTGAGAAAAAGAATGCATGTATATGTGAGACTGGGTCACTTTGCTATACAGTAGAAATTGACAGAACACTATAAATCAACTATAATGAAAAAAATAAAAATCTTTTTTAAAAAAAATAATGCATTAAAAAGGTCCTAAAATTTTGCTTGGGGTATTTCCCAGTATGAGAGCTATTTATTGTGGGCAGACTCATCTCCCATATCTTAAATCTACATCTTGGCACTATTTTTAATACAGTTTTCTGTCTAATAAGACCATGTGGTGCAATAATCAATTATAGCCCTGTATTGAAGCCACAGATATATTATGTAAGAAGGGTTACTGAGAAATGGCCATCAGTATTTTTATTAAAAGATATGATAATGATTTTTCCCCTGACAAACAAGAAGCCTGTTATATCATCCTGAACTACTTTTAAATGGATGTGGGTTTGCAACTCCAAGGGATAAAATTAAAACATGCATATTCTCTTGCACCAGAATTATTTATCAAAATGACAGTGTGGCCATTTTTCTTACAGTTTAAAATGGCAATTCGATGATAATTAATACGTTTTTTGTACACCATAAGATGCTTGAATTGCTGATGTAATTTTGAAGTCACTCTTTATTTATAGTCACAAGTCTCCTATGGTGTAAGGATTGGTCATTCATAAAAAGTCAAATAGAATATCTATTTATAGACTCTGCCAATGAGGAGTAGACACTTAATTTAGAAGGTAGAAGTGAAGTAGGAAATAGATGTGTTAATTCTTTCTCAAACTTTTCATGCTATGTCCTAGATTAACCTTCATGTAAATAAAGTCATTCCTCTTCCTATTACTGTAGAAGAGAAGGACTCCAGACTTACTTAATGCTATCTGGGTATAAGAAAAGCTCATTCACTTACCATTCATTTAACAAATATTTATCTTACATGTTTTACTAGCCAGCATTGCTGGAAAGAATACAAACATATAATATAGAGTTCACTTGAGCAGGTACTTTGGCTGGTCTCTTCATTGCTCAACACCAGTGATAGAAAAGTAGATATTCCATAATTATTTATTGACATGGTCTCTGACTTAAGCAGATTTATGACCTGATAGGAAAATTAACACTCATTGAGTTTTTAACATGTGAAGGCACCTGCTTTCCAAGTTGTCACTCAGAAGGTGTCACAAGACTCCTGCCTGATCTTAGATCAATAAACCTATCTTTGAGTGTTCTGATTCTCTCCAACTCCACCCAAGCTGAAATGAGAGACAGGTCCTCTTCTTTGGGACACTAACCAGTGTCCACTTAAAAGTCTCCCTCTCTGACTTTCCTCTGTTTATTTCCAGCCTAGGAAATGAGTAACAATCCTGGAACAAAATTAGAGAGTACTGGCTCAAAAATTTTTTCAAGTGTATTCTCAATTCAAGAACCACTGCCTGAATTGACTCTTTTCCCTCTTTCTTTGCATTTTTGCTGTAACAACTCTGCTCTGAGGCATTGGAAGCCTAAGATCATCCATATTTACTTACAATTTTATCCTACCTGTTTCAAAACTGATTTGAGGGCTAGGCATTAATTAGACAATAATAAACTGATTATAAATGTAATCTCAAACAATGCTACATGTAAATTTGATGGTTAATGAATATTTCTATGGCTATCACAATAGAAAAACAATGTGTCAACATAGAAAATGCCCTAACTAACACTCTGATATTATGAAAGAGCTAGCAAAACTCCCAAAGTGCCTACTGGTTTTCTGGGAATGTTTCTCTCTGCAGCTGGGTCTGGTCCCTGGAGCTAGCAGAAAAGATCTATTGTATATTCTCTGTATGAAAATAATTAACCTAAGGAGAGTAAACAAGGATAAGAGAGATTTCCCTTGGTAGACACAAACACTCACACTGGACTCATAGTAATGAGGCAGTAGTGAGAGTCTAACTCTATTGAAAGAAAATCTTTTTTATTTGCAGTTCATACGCACCTGCTGCTCATTTCTCTACCCCATTCAAAATTCACTGTTTAGTTTGAAAAATAAATAAATCTCCACAGAAACAACCATAATATCCAAATGACATTATAGCTCTGAGTTTGGGAATTTGTGGGTGAGCTTTCCAGTTTTCTTGGATCATAATTTCATGTGAAAAGACTGTGGTCAATATTATACAAGCATAGTCACAGATGAAAACTGCATGTTTAATCTTTTTTTGATGAGTCATAAATAAATGTATACTCAAATAATATTTTAACTTAAATAATTTTTCATATTTAAAAAGATAACCAAAAGCTGCAAAGTGTTCATGCAGTTCCACAGCCAGATTGAGCAACTTGTATGGAGGCTATGATCTTATTATCAGTGTCAGCATCTCAGTCCTGAAATCTTATAATGTCCTTCTTGAGGGTATTTTTGCTCCAATTAAATAAAAATCTATAACAAAACTGAATTGATTTTCAAGAATATCAGCCAATAAGTTAATGTTTTGTCTTCACTCTCTTGTGAGCCATCGGTGGTAAGGCACTTGGTCAAAGAATACTTCTCTCTGAGACTTCAGAAAAGAAATTTCAATTCCAGGGACAAACAATCTATACTTCCTGAAATATAAAAATAGCTTAACATAGTTAATGTATTAAAAATATATTTTAAATGATTTTTGGGAGAGCAAGAAAGTAAAGAATATTCAGAAGCTGAAAACAGAGAAAAGGAAAACACCTGGGAAATTAAAAAAGGCCTGAAGCCAGTTTTTTTTTCCAGGAAGCATCTGCTTGACTATGGTAATTTCAGCTTTTGTTCTGATAGTAGTGCAGACTATGAGAAATAGATAATAAAATCAAGGACTATCCAAGAGAAGGGTCTAACAGAAGGTCTCCACATAAAATTAAGATCTTGGAGGGTTAATGGGAATTAAATCTACCAAACTATAGGGTCAGAAAGTAAGCCTGTTTTTCTAAAGTTCCCTGAAATTTGTGAGCACAATTTTTCTCAAAAAATTTGCATTTTTCAGCCTAGATTCATACTATCCATGTGGTCAACAAGGATTTTCCAGTGGTCCCAAACTGGCAATGATATCGAGTAATTAGCACAAGTCAACAAAAATGCTCTCTGGAGGAATGCATCACATCCAGACTGCAAAGAATTATAAGAACCATAAACTCATAATGAAAAACTATGAAATATATGAACAATTAAGAAGAAATTAGTGACAGCCAACAAAAGCAAAATACCAGCAAATATTTCACAATATTGGAATTTATCAGAACATAAAATGAATACTTTTCATCTGTTTCAATAAATAAAGTATTAAAATTATGAGCAAGAGACAAGAGAGTACATAAATTGGTAAGAATTAAAATAAATGAAATATATTTTTACATGAAAAATTGAATTAAATTGAAAATTTGGTTGATAGATTGAGGTAAAAATTAGATACAGCTGAAGAAAAATTTAGTGAACTAGAAGATAGATACAAAGAAGTTATCCTGAAAGCAGGCCAAAGAAACAAAATATAGAAAATAGAAAAGAGGTTAGGATGAAATGATAAGGTCTAACATATGTCTAATCTGAGAACAAAAAAGTACTTATACAAAAATCAGAATGAGGCAAGAATCAAAGAGTGAAAACAAATAATTTTACTAAATTATAAAAAGACACAAAACTTCAGATCTTAGAAATCCACTGTCTTAAATAAGTACATACATAATCTATATACAGTCATCATATATTTTTGATGAAACTGTAGAGCACTAAATGCAAGTGTAATATTTTAAGAGGCCTGAATTAAACTGAAGCTATACTAGGAAACAGAAGCAATGAAATTTCTTTAGGTGCCTTTAAAAATTTAATCGAAAATTTTAAACAAGCAAAGCTACATTTCAAGTAAAATAATGAAATATACATATACAAAATATAAAAAATATATCTGCTAAAAAAAACTGAAAGTTTGCTACACACTCTTACTGAAGAAAATTCTAAAGTTCTGCTTTACTCAGAAAGAAAACTATCATGGAATCTGAGATGCAAATAAAAAATGGTGGGAAATGGTTTTGGTAAATCTATAAAACATTATTTTTAAAATAATAACGTCTAGAAGTCCCCATCATGGCTCAGCAGAAACGAATCTGACTAGTATCCATAAGAACACAGGTTCAATTGCTGGCCTTGCTCAGTGGGTTAAGGATCTGGCGTTGCTGTAAGCTGTGGTGTAGGTAGCAGACACAGCTTGCATCTGGCATTACATGGATGTGGGCTGGTGGCTACAGTTCCGATTTGCCCCCTAGCCTGGGAACTTCCATATACCATGGGTTTGGCCCTAAAAAGACAAAATAATAATAATAATGTCTAATATGTAGCATTAAAATATGGAATAAGTAAAAACACTAAATACAAATAGATTATAATTTTTATAGGAGTTTTTTTTTAACTGGGAATAAAACATGTCGCTTAGCATCAAAAGATTATTGCTAATCACAAAAGAACAGACATCTCAAGTTAATGATTTCAGTGTTTTTCTAAGTATGGGAAGATGCAAGAGTCTGGGCTCACTGAAATTATTTTTTAGATATGTATCTTAACTATCTAGGGCCAGTATCCCAAGCACAGAGTGCTTCTTGTTCTTCTCTATCCTGAAATTCCATCAGGGTTATCCTCTGCTGAGGCTGATGGCTTGATCCTTGGGAAAGCCAGCAACATTCTTTGCTTGATCCCTGGGAAAGCCAGCAACATTCTTTGCTTACTGGAATGGATACATTCGATTTTCTTAAATTGTTTACAAGTGAGCAAAATTTACACACAAATACTCCAAAACTGATGTTCTCTCTTGCATCACAAAGATTTACAAATTGTACTAATACTACAGCAAGTTATAGCTGATACAGTTGCTATACATCATCTGTAACTTACCTAGAGAGGTAAGCATGGTGGGAGATAGAATGAACTTGACACAGATTAGTTCCGTATTAACTTACAACATCCATATTCAGTGGGTATCACTTTTGTCCCATTTTATGCATGAGGAAAAAAAAACCCTCAGAGTAGGACAGCAGAACAACAAACTTACTATCTGTCAGCAGCAGTCAGTATGTATTGAGACTGCCCTTCATTCTGCAGGCAGATGGATTGGCCTTCTCCCAAAAAGGGACAAAAAATTAACATCATGACCTGTGAGTCAAGGCAAGATCTAGAGGACCTAGGGACAAGCAAGGCTGGGAAAGTACTTTTTGCATGGTCCCGTTGAGCAAGGAAAACCAATGGTTTGAGGAAGTCTCAGAACGATTTCAGACACTAGAAAAACTTCAGGTAAGGACTTGAGATTCTTGGCATGGGGGGTTTCCAAGCTTAACTGGATGCTGATCCCCAGATCCACAAAGATCAACCGCCATTCCCTCCTGTGTGAAGCCTCAGGAAGTAGAGCAGGATTGCCTCAGCAATTACATTTTGACACCTTCTGTGTTTACCGGCAGCTCTGGCTCACACATAGATTACAATTTATCTGGGGAGTTGTACTTCAAGTTAAAGCACTTTAAGGTCCCACTATATTTCAAGTAGTGAATAAAGATATTAATCAACTTCAGACTTTGTTTAAATATGCATATGGAACTATCTAGGATAGTTGTTTAAAAACATAGAATGTAATTCCCACAATGGTAAAGTATAATAACGAACAACCTATGAGAAAAATAAATCAACAAAATGAAACAATTTTTTTTTTTTTTGGTCTTTTTAAGGCCACACCTGTGCATATGAAAGCTCCCAGGCTAGGGATCAAATCAGAGCTAGCTGTAGATGCTGGACTATGCCACAGCCATAGCAATTGCCAGATCCTTAACCCACTGAGTGAGGCCAGGGATTGAACCCGCATCCTCATGGATATTAGGTTTGTTACCGCTGAGCCACAAGGGGAGCTCTGAAACAATATTTTTAAAAAGCAAATAATAAACAATCTAACTGAAGACAAAAAAGGAAGTAAAATATGAAACCAAGAAAGTCAAAAAATAGAAAATAAAAATTAAGATGTACTTTAAGATCCAAGTATATCAATTGCAATTATAAAAGGGATAAACTTTTTTGTTAAAAAACAAAGATATCTCATCAAGTTTTTTAAAAATCTAGCTATCAGTCACTTACAAGTGACTCTATTAAACACATACATACAGACACAGAAATTTTACATATAAAAGGATGGAAAATGTATATACCAGGTTTGTATTCAAACCAAAAGAAAATTGGTATTGCATTATGAATATTGTATAAAATAGATTTTGATGTAAAGTATTGTTCAATCTAAGAAAAATACCTGCTTGAGTTTCAATTCATTAGGAAAATTTTTAAAACAATTCTAAATCTTTATGCACTTTATAACAAACCTAAATTATATCATTCAAAATTGACAGTTCTGCAAGGGAGAGACAAATTTCAATGTCATCATGGAAAACAGACATGTCTCAGGAATTGCTAGATGAGGCTGACCAAAAAATAACAGTAAACAATCATACAAAATCACTATCACTATGATCGAGACAATGTTACTCTAATGACACCCTAAGAAACATACAGTACATCACATCTAACAATTAAAGACTACAGTTCTTTACTAAGCACACATCAAATGTTTATTAAAATTTACCAAATGTCAGGCCAGAAAACAACCCTCAACAAATTAGGCACCATCACAATTCAATTAAGTTAGGTATCTATTAAAAAAAGGGAAAAAAAACTAGAAATTTTTCTTACATATGAATTTTCAAAAATTTTATAAATTAATGTGCCAAAATACCATAACAATTAGCAAACTGAAACTAGCAATGTATAAAGACAAAAAACAAACAAACAAAAAACACCAAATAGAGCATGAAAAACTTAAGTTTATACAGAAATGCTAAGTTGGTTTAACATAAGAAAATCAACTAATGAATATTACCACAATAATTAATTCCAGATTAGAAAGTCATTAGAATCTCTACAGATGCAGGAATGCATCCTATAAAATTCAACAGAAATTCATGATATTTTAAAAAATCTAATAAATTAAGAATAGAAGGAAGGGAGTTTCCATTATGGCTCAGTGGGTTATGAACCCGACTAGTATCCATGGGGACCTGGGTTCAATCCCTGGCCTCACTCAGTGGGTTAAGGATCTGGCATTGCTGTGAGCTGTGGTGTAGGTCGCAGACACAGCTCCAATTTGAGCCCTAGCCTGGGAAATTCCATGTGCCACAGGGGCAGTCCTAGAAACAAACAAAAAAAAAGATTACAAGCAACCTTCCTTAACATAACAAACCCTTAGCTAGCATTATCTTAAACCATGATGTTGGAAGTACTTCCTTTATAATGCAGAATCAGCAAAGCATGCACCACCACCATTTATTTTCAGCAGTGTGCCGGTGATTCTACACTGTGCAGTAGAGCAAGAAAAGAAACAAGAGGTATAAGAATTAGAAAGCAAGAAATCAGGCTGTGATTTTGGCAAGAAAAAAGTGCATCTACTACCCAAAAGACTATATCCAAGAGAATCTACAGATTATCATTACAACAGTTATGAACAAATTTTTATGTTTATGACATATCTGGCATTATAAAAAGTGCTATGGGATGCAAAAACCTGGGCATTTAATTAAATTAATGAAAGCAGAGGAGGCCCTGAGGGATATAAGTTTCACCTTTTTAAATACACTCTTTTACAAATGTTCCAAATAACAATTTTAATGGAATATCACCTTTGTTATCATAGTCCCTATATCTCCCTTCCTACAGTCCCTATAAACATCAGAAATATTAGTGATATTCTGCTTAGTCTTCTTACTAGCCCTACAGTCATTCATTCAAACCCTGTTACAGACAGGGAGTTCTCTGGTGGTCTAGTGGTTGGGGTTCATGCTTTCACTGCTGTGGCCAGGGTTCAATCCCTGGTCTGGGAACTGGGGTCCCACATCAAGCTGCTACATGCCATGGCCAAAATAAATAGATAAACCTTGTGACAGACAATTTGCTCCTAGAAAAGCACTGATGAATAAGATGAAGCTCCTGCCTTCACAAGGTTCATAGGCCAGTGTGATAGTCAGTAACACACATAGAGCAGTGAGATGATAAAATTCTTCCTGAATATCCCAAGGTTATTGGTCTTAGACGTACTAGTGACACAAAATGATACAAGACATATATCACAAATGCTATAAATACATGTATAAAGAAACAAATCCCCAATGCCTCCAGAATGCCGGCCATTTAATAACACTAAATGGTTCTCTAAAATGTTGTCTAACTTCCCTTATTCTAAATTAAGCATTCTAATATATGTGGAATTTTAATTTTTTACTAGATTCACTTTAATACAATATTTTAAAAATATAAATATTTTTAAGAAATAACAAAGGGAGTATGCATCTTCTAGCTTACCAGTTCAATGAATACTGCCTGTGGGCTCAGACCACTGTGAACACAACTCTCCCTTGATTAAAATGAGGAAAGGTGAATGATAACTCACCAGAATAAAGTGTGAACTGGTTGATTAAATAATCTTCAGTCTTAGGACGCTGGTGCTCATAAACTCTTTGGGATTTTCCAGAAGCTCCTCCCAACACTAAGGGCAGGTTGCCATTGTGCAGATTCACAGTTCCGTGCTTTTCCTGGCTTCTGAAACCTGGACACTAAGCATGGCCAAGGTTATCTCAGCCGAGCCTGTGCAGCTCTTGCACCCACCATCTCTCTCTCTCTCTCTCTCTCTCTCTCTCTCTATATATATATATATATATATATATATATATATATTTATTTATTTATTTTGTCCTTTTAGGGCTGCACCTGAGGCACATGGAAGTTCCCAGGCAAGGGGTCAAATTGGAGCTGCAGCTGCTGGCCTACACCACAGCCACAGCAACATGGGTTCCGAGCCGCATCTGCAACCTACACCACAACTCACAGCAACACCGGATCCTTAACCCATTGAGCAAGGCCAAGGATTGAACCCCTGTCCTCATGGATACTAGTCAGGTTTGTTACCATTGAGCTAAGACGGGAACTCCATGCCCACCATCTCTTAATAGCAGCTCAGCTAGATTCACTGCCAGGAGAAGATACTATCCTTGTCTTGCAGCATTGGAGACACAACAGCCCTATGTACATCCTCATTAGCATCTTGGTATCCAGGAGAGTCCCAAGTTTATCATGACAGTCATATACAAAAATAAGAGAAGGAAGAAATGGGCTTCTTCAAGGTCACTTACTTCATGAATGGTCAGAGTAAGAACTAGGATATTCAGCCATATATTGCCATCATTCTCTACCTGCAAAGCTCAAGGATGGGGAAATGTAAGAACAGACTTGGAAGAGAGCAGTCAGCCACAGGGAAAGGAAAAGGCTAATGGTTGAGATCTTGGTCATAGGAGCCACACTGCCTGAGTTCAGAGTCCTGGTTTTTGCTACTTAATAGCACTGTGACCCTTGACAAGTTATTTATTCTTTCTGTGCCTTGGCATCTTCATCTGTCAAATGGGGAAAATCTTACCTCATGGGGTTTTTGTGAAAACTGTAGTGCTGAGAACATAGTAAATAAACTTTTTAAAATAAATACTAGCTATTTTCTAGATTTCCTAAATACAATCAGCCCTCATATCTGCAGGTTTCTCATCCACCTGCAGATATGGAAAATACTTGGGGAAAAAAAATTCAAGAAAGTTTCAAAAAGCAAAACTTGGATTTGCTACACACCAGCAACTATCCACATAACATAGCATTTACATTGTACTAGGTATTATAAGTAATCTAGAGATGATTTAAGGTATACAGGAGGAGGAGTTCCCATTGTGGCAAAGTGGAAATGAATCTTGACTAGTATCCATGAGGACACGGGTTCATTCCCTGGCCTCACTTACTGGGTTAAGGATCCTGCATTGCCATGAGCTGTGGTGTAGGTCACAGATGCAGCTCAGGTCCCACTATGCTGTGGCTGTGGCATAGGCCAACAGCTGCAGCTCTGATTTGACCCCTAGCCTGGGAACCTCCATATACTGTGAGTGCAGCCCTAAAAAACAAACAAAACAAAAAAGTATATAGGAGGATATATGCAGCTTATATGCAAATATTACACCATTTCATATAAGGGACTTGACCATCTATGGATTCGAATATCTGGGGGGGGGGGGGGTCCTGGAACCAATCTCTCTTGGATACCAAGAGATGGCTATATCTAATATTTTCAAGAGTACTAATATACTTCTTTCTGAAACAAATTATAATTTTCAAAAAAAGTAAGTTCTGAGTTCCATATAATACAAGCAGTTGAAACATGAAAAGTTCTGTCAAATAACTATTTTAACCACATGCTTTTTCCAGAGAACAGATGGACTTTCTAAGACCAACTTGAAGGTGAATAAATAGACTCATTATTTTGGCAGGAGGCAAATAAGTCTTAAACACAAAAGGATTTTATGCTCCTTTTTTGTTTGTTTTAAGGATTATTATTCATATCATCCATGGAGTAATCTCCACAATAAAATAATGAATTGCTGTCTCAGCTTGAAAATAACACACAGTTCAGAAACAGATTTACGATGAGCATCTTTCTAGGTCTGCACTGTACAATACAGCATGGCTTTTAAATTTAATTAAAATTAAATAAATTTAAAATTCTGTTTCTTAGTCACACTGATCATATATCAAGTGCTCAATAGCCACATATGACTATTTAGAACATTCATTTTACCGTAGACCTTTCTATTGGATAGCGTTGCACATTATAAACTGGAATATCTGGTACCACTTCTCAACTAATTTTATCTAATTAGTAAAGCATAATACAAAGTCACTGGTGGAATCAAACTTCAATTTAGAGTCTAGTGTAAATTAAGAAACCTTATTTTACAATTATTTGTCTTCATTACTCCCAGGCAAATTTTATAGGCTATCACATCTGTATTTTTCAATTCTAATATCAGGAAATTGCATAGTACCATATGTTTTAAGGACAGTTGGTAATTTGAAACACACGTAAGACATTTCCCAAGCCATCATTTCTTAGCATAATCATATATTAACTATGCAAATGGAGCTGTCCAGCCTCTCCAAATAAAGCCTACACAGTGAAAATGGCATCGAGTCAAATTATTGTTCAGGAAATTTGCACTGTGAAGGCAGCCAATCTAAATTGATAAAACTATTAAACCAATACCTTATTCTAGATTTTTTAATACATTTTCCTGATACCTGAATTTACTGCCTTAACATAATTTTTTTCCTTGACTTCAACTCATTGTACCTGTTACTGCTCTTTCAACTCATCACTGCTCCAGCTTTTCCTGACTGTAAATCAGTCAGCTGCAGGTGACACACATCTCCCGGTGCTGGCGCTCCCAGACCCTGGCCCTCTGGAAGACTTGCTGAGTTAGCACATCAGGTTTCACAGCCTCCAAAGAACCTAACTTGTTCCCAGGATCTGTCCTAAAACTATTTATATCTCCTATTCTCATTACGACCTCCTTGGAGATGGGGAGGTAATCACGCGAATTACAATGAGCCAAGTAAATGGGCACGAAAAAGAATATCAAGAAAATGAAATTGTCTCCTAAAAAGAATGGGGAGAGGAGGAAGGATGGTGGTCATTTCCAGGGTTTGAGATATCCTAAGGGGTACTGTGGAGTACTTGGGGAGGAGTTGGAAGAAATTTTGAGTCAGAATTAGGAGTTGAAAGAAGCTGTTTATAGAGATTGTCCAGTTTAACTTCTCATTTAACAGATGAATAAACTGAATCTTAGAGATGGCATGGGTGTGACAAGACAGGCTAGTGATGAAAACCACAGACTTTTGAAATCAGAGGCTCAGTGGCTAAGTGAAGTTGAGCAAGTTATTCAATCTCTCTGAGTTTCATGTTCCTCATTTATAAAATGGAGATTGTAATACCAATAACTACCGCATAGTCATTTGCAAAAATTAAATAAGATAATATATTTCAAGTGTTAGAGCAAAGGTTGACCAACACAGGTTTTGAATTCATGGGGCAATGATGATGGTGATGAGGATGATCGTGAAAATGTGGCTGCCCCAAGCTTACCTGCAAAGTAATAAAAATAAAATAAAACAAACTCAGATTTGTGACTGATACTCTAATCAGTTTCCTGCCCTAGATCAACAATAAATACAACTTACTATCAGTTTACTTTTATTATCAATGGACATGAATCTCATCGAACATTCCAGAAATGAACTTCTCTATGACTGTCAGATAGTACACAGGATGAAGTCACCAAACTTCATAATTTATCACTGCTATGTATCCATAATGTACTAATTTATCAACAGTTCAATTTCAAGATGAGCTTATAAAGAACCTGTTTCTTTAATCTGGATGAAGCCAAGGTCCCCCAAAGCTACTTGGCTTGTGTCAGGGGCACACACCTTGTTTTTCTGTTAGAAGCTATTCTTTCCCTGTTTCATTTTGTTTTGAATTCTGTTACACTATGTCCATATGTAGTTTCCTCTGCCCTCTCAGAGTCATGCCATCCCAGCTCACCAGACAGCAGCTGCTTTTGTCTCCTGCGGGTATCCATTTTTCCATGTGCCCAATTTAGTGCTAAAGCAACTCAGTTCCATGCAGGAAACCAGCTATTTCTCAAGGCTTCGTTCTTGTTACAGTGTCCTTAAATGCCTGGACTTTCTACTTTCTATAGAGATAGGCTCCAGTTGCAATAAAAAATAAGCCTGGAGAATTTACATTCAGAAGTACCAATGTGAAAAGAGCAAGGACATCTGAGGAAAGGTATCTTTTTCCCCACTTTTATATTCATTCCAGAGATAAGGTCATCAACCACTAAATGTATCCACTAAAGTGGGACCTGTGCCTCCACTCAAGCATATGTGAAAATTTACAATTTTCTTGAATTTTAAGATATTCTCTTGGAAACATTTCCTCTTGTAAAATTCTATTCATTTCTTTATTCTCCATTCTTATTCAGGAATCTGGATTTACAATGTCACATACAATATTGGAAAAGTGTTCTACCAACTGATCATATGCCATATGCTTATGAATAGTAATTAGCAGCCCCCTCTTCCACACCAAGAACATCTGTCTCAGTTTACTGCCAGTCTATTTAGAGGCATAGCATCATTATTACCTAGATCTTGATCCTCTCTTTCACCATTAACATAAATCTACTATTTAAAAGTGTATAGATAAATCTCTAAGCACTTCTGGAGAGACAGCTCAGAAGAAAAGTCTAGATGCCATGCTAATTTTGGATTATTTTACTGGTCAGTCTACCAAATGTCAAATTGCTAGATTCACACTGCCCCTCCCATGGCAATTTGATTTATAAAAGCTCCTAGCCTGCAAGGAAAGTTTCTCATCAGCATCTTAAAAACATACACAAGCTTTCTATTTAAGGGACAGTGAGTAAAGAGAAATTGGTGCTGGCTTTTTTTTTTTCCTCCCCCGTCAGTTTATCTACCTTTGATATCGCAGGAAGAATGTCCATTTTCCCTAGAAGTCATGGGATATGTCTTCTCATCATGATTCTTGTGAACAAGAGCAGGCCATTTTGGAACAATGGAGGCAATTCTTTAATCTTGGTGATGTTAAAACAAATCTTTTTTTCTGCTTTTCAGATTATAAAGAACCCAGCAAATTTAAGGGATACATATAGACTCTAAGCAGAAAAGGTAAAAGCTCTGTAGAATTCAACAATTGCGTTACACAAATTGGAAAATGGATTAGAAAAACTGTCAGTTGCAATGACAAGTTTCATTTCAAGAAAGACAGCAATGCGTTAGTTTATGCTAATACTTAGTATATCCTCAGGGGAGAAAGAGATAGTTTATTGTGTATAATAACGAAAGTGTTTCAACAACAAGTTCCCTTCACCTTTGCAATGTTTATATATTCAAGGCCATTACTCATGTACCATTAATTATTCAGAATTTATTTGTAGGGCCCCACCTGTGGCATATAGAAATTCCCAGGCTAGGGGTCAGATCAGAGCTGCAGCTGCCAGCCTACACGACAGCCACAGCAATGCAGGATCCAAGCCACGTCTGTGACCTACACCACAGCTCAGGGCAACATCTGATCCTTAATCCACTGAGTGAGGCCAGGGATTGAACCCACATCTTCATGGATACTAGTCATGTTCGTAAACACTGTGCCGCAGTGGAAACTCCCTATTCAGAATTATTAATTATTCAGACTGCTTTCAATTTGCCACATATCTATTACCTATAACATGTTTTTGTTTTTTTAGAACACTCAAGGAATTGTATATATATACACACACACACACAATTCTTTACTGCCACTTGTTGTTTCTGTGTAACTCCTAAAACATCTATGGAAGCCTTGGAATAAATAATACTTTGAAATAAGAAGAAAGACTCATTTTGGTGGCCTTGAACTTATTACATTATTCTTGAGGAAAACCATAGTTTAATTTAATTTAATGATTTGTATTTTTTTCCATTATACCTGGTTTACAGTGTTCTGACAATTTTCTACTGTACAGCAAGGTAACCCGGTCACATATACACATATACATTCCCTTTTCTCACATTATTATGCTCCATCATAAGTAACTAGATAACAGTTCCCAGTGCTATACAGCAGGATCTCATTGCTTATCCATCCCAAAGGCAAGAGTTTGTATCTATTAACTCCAAATTTCCAGTCCATCGCATTCTCTCACCCTCCCCTTCGGCAACCACAAGTCTGTTCTCCATGTCCATGATTTTCTTTTCTGTGGAAAGGTTCATTTGTGCCATATATTAGATTCCAGACATAAAGGATATCATATGGTATTTGTCTTTCTCTTTCTGACTGACTTCACTCAGTATGAGAGTTTCCAGTTCCATCCATGTTGCTGCAAATGGCATTATTTCGTTCTTTTTTATGGCTGAGTAGTATATAATCCATTGTGTATATATACCCCATCTTCCTAATCCATTTATCTGTGGATGGACATTTAGGTTGTTTTCATGTCTTGGCTATTGTGAATAGTGCTGCAATGAGCATGCGGGTGCATATGTCTTTTTCTAGGAAAGTGTTGTCCAGATATACGCCTAAGAGTGGGATTTCTGGGTCATATGGAAGTTCTATGTATAGATTTATAAGATACCTTAATTATGTTTTCCATAGTGGTTGTATCAATTTACATTCCCACCAACAGTGGAGGAGAGTTCCCTTTTCTCCATACCCTCTCCAGCATTTGTTATTTGTGGACTTATTAATGATGGCCATTCTGACTGGTGTAGCAGTTTTGATTTGCATTTCTCTAATAATCAGTAATGCTAAGCATTTTTTTCATGTGCTTATTAGCCATCTGTATATCTTCTTTGGAGAAATGTCTATTCAGGTCTTTTGCCCATTTTTTACTTTGGGTTGTTGGCTTTTTTTCTATTAAGTTGTAAAAGTTGTTTGTTTATTTTAGAGATTAAGCCCTTGTCAGTTGCATCATTTGAAACTATTTTCTCCCAGTCTGTAAGTTGCCCTTTTTTATACACATTTTCCTTTGCTGTGCAAAAAAAAAAGCTTGTCAGTTTGATTAGGTCCCATTGGTTTATTTTGCTTTTATTTCTGTTGCCTTGGGAGACTAAACTGAGAAAACACTTGTATGCTTGATGTCAGAGAATGTGTTGCCTATGTTCTCTTCCAGAGTTTGATGGTGTCTTGTCTTATATTTAAGTCTTTAAGCCATTTTGAGTTTATTTTTGTGCATGGTGTGAAGGTGTGTTCCAGTTTCATTGATTTACATGCAGCTGTCCAGTTTTCCCAACAACACTTACTGAAAAGACTGTCTTTTTCCCATTTTATATTCTTGCCTCCTTTGTTGAAGCTTAATTGACGATAGGTGTCTGGGTTTATTTCTGGGTTCTCTATTCTGTTACATTTATGTGTATGTCTGTTTGGTACCAATACCACACTGTCTTGATAACTGTGGCTTTGTAATATTGCCTTTAGCCTGGAACAGTTATGCCCCCTGCTTGGTTTTTGTTTCTCAGGATTGCTTTGATAATTCTGGGTCTTTTGTGGTTCCATATAAATTTTTGGATTGTTTGTTCTAATTCTGTGAAAAATGTCATGGGTAATTTGACAGGGATTGCACTGAATCTGTAGATTGTTTTGGGTAGTGTGGGCATTTTTACAACATTAATTTTTTCAACCCAGGAGCATGGAATATCTTTCCATTTCTTAGAATCCTCTTTAATTTCCTTGATTAATGTTTTATAGTTCTCAACTGTAAGTCTTTCGCCTCCTTGGTCAGGCGTCTTCCCAGGTATTTGATTTTTTGGGGGTACAATTTTAAAAGGCATTGTATTTTTGTATTCCTTTTCTAATATTTTATTGTTAGTATACAGAAATGCAACTGATTTCTGAATGTTAATCTTATTATATCCTGCTGCTTTGCTGAATTTTTGATCAGTTCGAGTAGTTTTTGAGTTGTCTTTAAGGTTTTCTGTATACGGTATCACATCATCTGCATACAGTGATGATTTTACCTCTTTTCTTACAATTTGGATAGCTTTTATTTCTTTTGCTTTATTTCTTAATTGCTGTGGCTAGGACTTCTAATACTATGTTGAATAAAAAGGGTGAGAGTAGGCATCCTTGTCTTCTTCCAGATTTAAGTGGGAAGGCATTCAGCTTTTCTTCATTGGGTATTATATTTGCTGTGGGTTTGTCATAAGTGCCTTTTATTATGTTAAGATATGTTCTCTCTATACCCACTTTGGTAAGATTTTTTATCACGAATGGATATTGGACTTTGTCAAAGGTCGTGTCTTTATAATCATTTGTCTTGAGGTATTTTTTAATTTCCTTCTTGATTTCCTCATTGTCCCATTGGTTTTTTAGTACCATGTTTTTTAGTCTCCACGTAGTTAGTTTTTTCTTATTTCTTTTCCTGTGGTTGATTTCTAGTTTCATGCCATTGTGGTCCAAGAAGATACTTGAATTAATTTCTATACTCTTAAATTTGTTGAGGTTAGCTTTGTGTCCCAGTATGTGTCAATCCTTGAGAATGTTCCATGTGCACTTGAGAAGAATGTATATTCTCATTTTTGGGGGGTGTAATGTCCTTAAAATGTCAATGAAGTTTAACTTTTCTATTGCATCATTTAGGATCTCTTTTGCCTTATTGATTTTCTGTCTAGAGGATCTGACCACTGATGTGAGTGGGGTGTTAAAGTCTCCTACTCTGATTGTATTCCCATTGATTTCTCCTTTTATGTCTGTTAGTATTTGTTATAGGTATCTGGGTGCTCCTATATTAGGGGCATAGATATTGATGATTGTAATATCCTCTTCTTGAATGGATCCTTTTACCATTAAATAGTGTCCTTCTTTGTCTTTCTTTAAGACCTTCATTTCAAAGTCTATTTTGTCTGATATGAGTATGGCAACTCCTGCTTTCCTGTCTTGTCACTGGTACAAAATATCTTTTCCCATCCCCTCACTTTCAATTTATATGTGTCCTTGGCCCTATGATGGGTTTTTGCTTTTTTTATCCAATCTGCCTCTCTATGTCTTTTGATTGGAGCATTCAGTCCATTGACATTTAAGGTGATTATTGAAAAATACGTATTTATTGTTATTTTAAACCTTGTTTTCCAGTTTATTTCTCCTTTGTTCCTTTTTTTTGGTTGGATGATTTCCATTTATTTTATGCTTGTGTACTTTCCTTTTAATTTTTGTGAATGTAATGTTTGGTTTTGATTTGTGGTTGCCCTGTTTTATAAGTATGTTAACCCTTTCCTGTATCTGCTTGCTCATGGCTTAATTTTAATCACTAGTGATCAAGATTGTTTTCTACCATATACCAAGACAAAAGTGCTTTCCTAAATAGTGTGCTTTGTACACTAATTTTACATACAAATCTACATAAAATACATAGGGAAAGATGGAAAACGAGGAGTGGTAAGAGAGCATCATAGTGGTAAGTGTCTATCCCATCACCAGAAGCTTCAACTTTAATTATCAATTACACTTCACTGTCTGAAATTTTAATTCTTCTGCATATCACATGAGTTGGCACAGCTAGGTAAGAATGGAAAAAAGGTTTGTTTTTATTTTGCTTTTTAGGGCCACACCCATGGCATATGGAAGGTCCCAGGCTAGGGGTCAAATAGGAACTGTAGCCTCTGGCCTACACCACAGCCACAGCAACGTGGGATCCGAGCCGCATCCATGACCTACATCACAGCTCTAGGCAACGCTGGATCCTTAACCCACTGACCAAGGCCAGGGATCAAACCCACAATTTCATGGTTCTTAGGTTTATTAACTGCTGAGCCACGATGGGAACTCCAAGAATGGAAAAATTAATCACAAACATTTCCAATTGTTTATTAGAAAGAGAAAGTATCATTGAAATAATCTTTACTGACTTAAAGCCCAAACTTTCCTATACTATTGGATTCAATATTTATATTGGCTGCTAGTTTGTAGAGTTTATCGACTGAAGCTCCTTCTTACCAAGCAACTGGGTAAAATAAGGTCTGCCTATAACTCAGTACTTCGCTCTTAAAAGCTTTTAATTTAATCCATGACAAAAGGAAAATTCAATAGGTTAATTTCTGTATCTAAAAAGTAAGTCAACCACTTTGATTTCCAATTTGTTTTCAAAAGTATCAATGACTTCAGAAAGTAGGAACATCAAGGCAACCCAACATACAAACTGTCCATGACTCTTAAGACTAGGAAGGATCATATAAAGTAACAGTTTTCCAGTTTGGCCCATGGGGCACTAGGGATTCTAAAGAATTGTCTTGAGGATTGCCTGCCTTTACTGTGTGCTGTGGTAAGTGAAACATTTCAACCAGATTAGGCACAATGACTCAGCCCAAATCTGAGTCACATATTAGGCCTCAGTGCATTAGTTAAATAAAGCAGTTTTCCAGATATTTCACTCTGTACCTATATTTTGTATCAATTTAAATTGGTCAGAGCTTAAGGCAAAAGGCTGGAAGACAAAGGTTTGTTTTTTTGTTTTTTTGTTTTTTTTTGCTCTTCAGCTCATGTAGGCTAAAACGTATGGTTTAGGGGTTTTCTTAGGGAGGTACCATCCACCATTTAGAGCTTGTTGGTTAGCGTATCTGCTACATTTTTTCACCACTTTCTTGAAAATACCACAGTACATAAGAAAGCTATGATTTATGAAATGTCAATATAAATGCCAGACAGTGACAATAAACTTACAAGGTAGATATTATTATCCTGTGACTCAGAGAGATTGAGTAACTTCCACATATGCTCAGAAACATATTGATGCCTAATCTGACTTTGAAGCCATGTTCACTCTAAAATGCTGCTTTCCCCCACTCTCACCACTGCTAATTCAACATAGTTTTGGAAGTCCTAGCCACAGCAATCAGACAAACAAAAGAAATAAAAGGCATCCATATAGGAAGAGAAGAGATCAAACTGTCACTGTATGCAGATGACATGATACTATACATAGAAAACCCTAAGGACTCAACCCAAAAACTACTTGAACTGATCAACAAATTCAGCAAAGTAGCAGGATATAAGATTAACATTCAGAAGTCAGTCGCATTTCTCTATACCAGCAATGAAATATTCTGCATACTAACAATAAAATATTAGAAAAGGAATACAAAAATACAATACCTTTTAAAATTGCACCTCACAAAATCAAATACCTCGGAATACACCTGACCAAGGAGGTAAAGGACTTATATGCTGAGAACTATAAAACATTAATTGAAGAAATCAAAGAAGATGTAAAGAAATGGAAAGATATTCCATGTTCATGGATTAGAAAAATCAATATTGTAAAAATGGCCATACTACCCAAAGCAATCTACAGATTCAATGCAATCCCTTCAAATTACCCAGGACATTGTTCACAGAACTAGAACAGACAATCCAAACATTTATATGGAACAACAAAAGTCCCAGAATTGCCAAAGCAATCCTGAGAAACAAAAACCAAGCAGGAGGCATAACTCTCCCAGACTTCAAGCAATATTACAAAGCCACAGTCATCAAAACAGTGTGGTACTGGTATCAAAACAGACAGACAGACCAATGGAACAGAATAGAGAACCCGGAAATAAACCCTGACACATATGGTCAATTAATCTTTGACATGGGAGGCAAGAACATAAAATGGGAAAAGAAAGTCTATTCAGCAAGCATTGCTGGGAAACCTGGACAGCTGCATGCAAAGCAATGAAACTAGAACACGCCCTTACACCATGAACAAAAATAAGCTCAAAATGGCTGAAAGACTTAAATATAAGACAGGACACCATCAAACTCCTAGAAGAGAACATAAGCAAAACACTCTCTGACATCAACATCATGAATATTTTCTCAGGTCAGTCTCCCAAAGCAATAGAAATTAGAGCAAAAATAAACCCATGGGACCTCATCAAACTGAAAAGCTTTTGCACAGCAAAGGAAACCCAAAAGAAAACAAAAAGACAACTTACAGAATGGGAGAAAATAGTTTCAAATGATGCAACCAACAAGGGCTTAATCTCTAGAATATATAAGCAACGTATAAAACTCAACAGCAAAAAAGCCAATCAATCAATGGAAAAATGGGCAAAAGTCCTGAATAGACTGTTCTCCAAGGAAGATACACAGATGGCCAACAAACACATGAAAAAATGCTCAACATCCCTGATTATAAGAGAAATGCAAATCAAAACTACCATGATATACCACCTCACACCAGTCAGAATGGCCATCATTAATAAGTCCACAAATAATAAGTGCTAGAGGGGTTGTGGAGAAAAAGGAACCCTCCTGCACTATTGGTGGGAATGTAAACTGGTACAGCCACTATGGAGAACAGTTTGGAGATACCTTAGAAACCTATACATAGAACTTCCATATGACCCCGCAATCCCACTCTTGGGCATCTATCCGGACAAAACTCTACTTAAAAGAGACACGTGCACCCGCATGTTCATTGCAGCACTATTCACAATAGCCAGGACATGGAAACAACCCAAATGTCCATCAACAGATGAATGGATTAGGAAGATGTGGCATATATACACAATGGAATACTACTCAGCCATAAAAAAGAATGACATAATGCCATTTGCAGCAACATGGGTGGAACTAGAGAATCTCATACTGAGTGAAATGAGCCAGAAAGACAAAGACAAATCCCATGTGATATCACTTATAATTGGAATCTAATATCCAGCACAAATGAACATCTCCTCAGAAAAGAAAATCATGGACTTGGAGAATAGACTTGTGGCTGCCCGACAGGAGAGGGAGGGAGTGGGAGGGATCGGGAGCTTGGGCTTATCAGACACAACTTAGAATAGATTTACAAGGAGATCCTGCTGAATAGCATTGAGAGCTATGTCTAGATACTCATATTGCAACAGAACAAAGGGTGGAGGAAAAATGTATACATGTAAGATTAACTTGATCCCCATGCTGTACAGCGGGAAAAAATAAAATAAAATAAATAAATTTTAAAAAATGCTGCTTTCCATAAGGCATGAACTTTTACCAAAATTATTATCTCACCCAAGGGAGCAAAACATAGGTTTTTTTTGGAGGAGGAGCAAAAATATCTTAGCTATTAAAGCAGTCTGTGGCCTTGCGAAGGGTCACATTGCAAACAGATATATAGTATATTTGTGGTTTTAAGATTTCATGGGGGAGTTCCCGTCGTGGCGCAGTGGTTAACGAACCCGACTAAGAACCATGAGGTTTTGGGTTCGATCCCTGGCCTTACTCAGTGGGTTAAGGATCCGGCGTTGCTGTGAGCTGTGGTGTAGGTTGCAGATGCGGCTCGGATCTCATGTTGCTGTGGCTCTGGTGCAGGCTGGTGGCTATGGTTCCCTAGCCCGGGAACCTCCATATGCTTCAGGAGCAGCCCAAGAAATGGCAAAAAGACAAAAAAAAAAAAAAAAAAAAAAAAAGATTTCATGGGGAGTGGAGACAAATAAAAAAAAAATGTCTAGGAGTTCTCATTGTGGCTCAGTGGGTTAAGAGCCCAACAGTGTCCATGAAGATGTTAGTTCAATCCCTAGCCTTGCTCAGTGAGTTAAGGATCCAGCATTGCCACAAGCTGCAGTGTAGGTCACAGATATAGCTTGGATCCAGATTGGACATGGCTGTGGCTGTGGCATAGGCCTCAGCTGCAGGTCCGATTAGACCCCTAGCCTGGGAACCTCCTTATGCTGCAGATTCAGCCTTAGAAAAGACAAAAAGACAATAAAACAAAGAAAGAAAAAAAGAAAGAAAGTCAGTCTAAAAAGTCTCCTTGGTTGGGGGTCGGGGGTAATAATGAAGAGGCTGAGATATATTTATATAAAGACACTAAATTTAATATTTCTCTTTTAGCCCATTTGGATTTTTATTTTCTAATATCATTGTTTCCTTTCATAAATACTTATTGAACTGTCAATGGTGACTCAAAGGAATCTAAACTCTGTGCTTATTTGTCTGGCTTTTGTCTATATTTGGTTTATTTAATCATAATCCCCTCTAATAATTTCATTTCATGTTTAATTTCATTAATTGGAATTTTTCTTATTCTCTTTTTCCTACTAATTTTATTACCTTTGGTTATTTCATTTGCCTTTTTTTTATCACAGGAACAAATGAAACATTATTTCCACTGTTCTTAAATGAGGTAGGTCAAGGTCAAATTGGGGAAAAAAATCAGTATCATATACCAATCATCTACTTAAATTTAGGAATTGAATTCCTTTCATTTAGGAAGCCTACTGGCTTGGTGTTTTGAGCCAGTCCATACAAACATATTTGGAGATGACTTCTTTTTGTGTTCCAAATAAGGCAGATGAAAGATATAAGGAGATTTCCTTATTGAGACATATCCTTGCCTTGGGGAATATCCCCCATCTTTTGTCTTAAAAGCATCTCAGTAGTCTTCACAGGGGCTTGTGTCAAGGGTGTAAATAAACCCCTTCTACTCTTTGCCTTTTCATCCATTAAAAAAAAGCAATGCCAACTCTGGGGCTATTTCAGGCATAAAGGAAAGGCTAAGAAGAATTATTAGTAATGTCTACAAAGGGGGTGGAAGACATTACATTTAATAGAAACTATAAAATCTGTAAAACTCTTTTAATTGTTTCTGTCTCTAAATATCCTAAAATATCAGTCTCTTTGTATTAATAAATACAAAATATATTCTAGCCAAGACAAAATATTGAAAAAATGGACTCAAGAACTGATAAACCTTAAAATATTATTATGCTATCAATTTATCCACTTATTCTCTGTGGTGTGTGTGTGTGTGTATTCTTTTTAATTTGCTTTAATAAAAAAGAATATGTCATGTTTGGCCATTCCTTATGAAATTAAACCATGGCCTAATCAGGCAAGGATTTCTTCCTCCATTTGGTTTTCAAAGATCCTCCACTTACTCAGAAGATAATTTCCTGATACTTAAACAATCCAGTGGCGACACAGACCAAAGTTCCCTTGAAGAGTAAGAGGCAATCCACTTCTTGCATCAAATGATTTAAATTGTTGGACTGATACTATTTCCTCACACTTCATGCCATTCAATCTATTCATAATATACAATTCAGTCACTTCTTTCAACAAAACATGATTGAATGCATACTGAAGAGTCCATGTGAACATCCCCTACACCACAAGATACAGGAGATGGTTGCCTTCAAAGATTTTATTTTAGCAATTGTTCCTGAATTTTCCACAACCCCTGGATGAGAATGCTTAGGAGATAAAACAGCTGGTCTTTAATTGAGCAAATGAAGTCTATTTTCTTAGACTATTTACTTATATAAAAATTTCTTTTAACGTAGAGACATGATTTTAGGGGCATTCTGTCTAGAGGGTAGGTCTTTCTGTCTTTTTCAGAAAATAAGCCAGAGTTTAGCTTAACTGGGTTCATCTCAAGACTGAATTTTAGACTAGAAGTTGCTCTTCTTTTGTTGAATGGCAACACACTATCAGTTAGCTTTATTCTAATATTTTAGAGCTGAATTTTAAAAAGAAAGAAAGAAAAAAGGGGGAAAAAGCAGAAGGCTCATTCTTAGATTTTACAGAGAGAAATGTCATAAATTTCTACTCTAATCTTCTACAGTACTGAAGATGGCTAATCCTTGCTTTCCTTCTGTAAAGGCTGGATTCTTTGTAGAGAAATCTAAACAGCATGGAGGAAGCTAGTTCACTGATAAACCCAAGACAGGACCCATGGGCTGTGCAGATTCCTCTTCCAGAGCGAGCTGAGAGAACTCACCTCTGCTCTGTTTTGACAGCCTCTGCCCTCTCAGAGTCTGGGAACCTTACAATTAGCCTTGACCCTAACACCTGTTGTGGTAACAGTCTTATCACAGCTTTAGCCATAGACATGTGTGGTCAGGAAAAAAGTCTTTCCCCACAGGCCAATTTTCGAGGACTTGCTGTGTGAAACCAAGAGGAAAGTATCTTGTCAAATTCATGCAGACAAGATCAAGCAATGCTGAATGGAAGCCCATGGAACACTAACTTATTTATAAATACCTAGAGTATTTCCATGAAACCTGGATCTCATTTTGGATTTACAATAAGAATCTAATTCATATGCTCTAAAATTCCCTAATAATTCTTTTTATGTCCTGGATTTAAGATAATTTGTGTTACTTTATTTCAATTACCCTTAAATTGATCTTAATACATATTTTCAATATATTCTTTTAAAAAGAGTACCTGGAATTCCTGTCATGGCTCAGCAGTTAACAAACCCGACAAGTATCCATGAGGATGCAGGTTCAACCCCTGGCCTTGCTCAGTGGTTTAAGGAGCCGGCATTGTGGTGGGCTACGGTGCAGGTCAGACAAGGCTCAGATCCTGCGTTGCAGTGGCTGTGGTATAGACCAGTGGCTACAGCCCTGATTTGACCTTTAGCCTAGGAACCTCCATATGCCGTGGGTGCAGTCCTAAAAAGACAAAAGACCAAAAAAAAAAAAAAAAGATTTTTAAAAATTAAAATAAAAAGAGTACCTGATAATTATCAGGATGAGGAGACATACAACATTTATCTCATTTTATTCCATAAACTTAATAAATATCATTATAATAAAACTAAAATATATCAACAGCATATACCATAAAGTAAGTATAACTTTAGAAACAAATGAATTCATTTTATACTTCATACAGCACTAGCTACATAATTCAAAGCACCTGAGAAAATAAAAAATAAATTTTTTGTTTTCCCCTAAGTGACACTGAATTCATTTAGAAGAAAACAGTTAAATTCTTCACCTACATAGGCAGCACCAATTTAGATGAATTCCAGAAGAAATCTAAAGAAGAAAATACTTTATCGCTATTGTCTTAAAGATAATAAGCTTGTTCCTAAAACTGGAAGAATAGAATTAACTGACCCACAGGAAATGAAGAAACAGTAGATCCTTGGTGGCCTTCCCACTTCCTCCTTCCTCATAGAACCAAAATCACCTGTAGCTCTTGAGGCTCCCCTTTCCACAGAAACCCCCCATGCCTGGAGAAGGCTCCTTGGCCCCCGGCACTTGGAGTAAGTTTACTAGCTAAGGTATTTCCAAATCCTTTGTCAACACTCTATTCAGGAATGGGTATGTGACTAACATTGAATAACTAGTACCTAAGGAGTACGCCACAGGGATGTGCTGGGAAAATTGTTCCTGATTCTGCCAAGAAATTTTCTAAAACAACCCCCCCTCTCTTTTCCTGATCACTGCCATGCATGAATGGGAAGCCACAATGTCTACAGACATTTTACCAGCCTTAGAAGGAATGTATAGAGGAGAATTGAGACAAGAGACTTTTAGGACACAGAAATGAAGCCAACCAAGATTATGGGAACCCTGACCAATCCCCTATACCCAGACATCCCATTAAGTGAGCTAATATTTTTTGCATTATTCAACTTGAGATTCTATTACAACAGAAAGAATGCTATCAGATACAAAAGTTTAAGGCAAGGTCCACTTTCTCACAACTCCTGAAATACAAGCTATTAAAATCATTGCTTTTTATTAAAATATTGACTTCAAAGAGCTCATGTTTAAACTGAATATTTACGAATATTAAGACATTGGAGTTCCCGTCATGGCGCAGTAGTTAACGAATCTGACTAGGAACCATGAGGTTGCATGTTCGATCCCTGGCCTTGCTCAGCGGGTTAAGGATCTGGTATTGCCATGAGCTGTGGTGCAGGTTGCAGATGCAGCTCAGATCCCGCGTTCCTGTGGCTCTGGTGTAGGCTGGCAGCTGCAGCTCCAATTAGACCCCTAGCCTGGGAACCTCCACATACCGCAGGAGTGGCCCCAGAAAAGGCAAAAAAAAAAAAAGACAAAAAAAAAAAAAGGAATATTAAGACATATCTTTTGAACTAAAATCTTAGTATGTTATCATTGAAACCTACAAGCAAGAGCTCACTTATCAGATTAGTTAGTTATTGTCTAGAAGAAGGGATAATTTCATATATATATATAATTACAGTTTGTCAATACTACTCCAGGCAATGGAGATACAGTAATGAACTATACAGACAAAAATCCCTGTGATCATGGAGTTTATGCTTTGGATGGGGAAAGAGATAATAAACCCATACATTTGAAGAATATGTAGTATACCAGATGGTGATAAGTGTTAAGAAGTCAAATCATACAGGCACAGAAATAGAGTCTGAGGACAAAAAAGATGTTCAATTTCAAAAAGAGTATGGAAAGTCTCACTTCTCATTAACATCTGAACAGAAACCTCAGGGAAGTAAGGCACCAACAGAGTGGCCAAGGAAAGGATGGGGGGTGTGTGGGGGAAATAACTACAAGCAAAGGGAAGAGTGTGAACAGAATCCTGAAAGTGGAAACCTTTCTGACTTTTCATATCCCAGGAATAGCAAGGAATACTACAAGGCTAGGCTGCAGTGAGAAGGGGAGGGGAGAAAGCAGATCAGAGAGGGAACAGCAGGCCAATTGGCACTCGCAGGAATCCAAGCTAGGGTCAAGAGCAGTAATATGAAAGTTAGAAAAAAATCTCATCACAGGTATATTTAGAAGAGCCAACTGGATAGTTGATGGATCATAAGTGAGGAAGCTATCAAAGATAGCTCCAAGGTCTTTGGCCTGAGCAACTAGAAGAAAAGAGGTGGTATTAGCTGAGGAAAAGATCATGGCAGAACAGATTTCTTTGGAGGGGTGAGAGAGTCAGAATGAGTTTGGGACTTAACTAAATTTGAGCTGCCTGTTAGGTGCCCAAATGAAGATGTCATGAAATCAGCTGATTCCAGGAGACAGGATTCTGGAGTTCAGGGAAGAGCTCCAGGCTGAAGTTGTACATTTAGAGAGTGTCAGTATATAGTTGGTACTTAAAGTCATGAAATTATCTGGAGAGCTGAGGTAGATTATAAAAATAAGAGATCTAGGAATAGAACACTAAGGAGTTGTGACAAATACATTTGAAAATGGGAGCTCAGAAAAAGCCATTGTAACATAGAAAGGACTTCTATTTCCAACCAACCTAAAGCCTTTGGGAAACAGAGATAAAGGAGATGGGACTCATGCCTAAATGATTGTTTTTTATGACTTTAATTCTCACACCCATAGAGCATCTTAACACAGGGTGAAGATTCAATGAGATTTTGATTTTTGTGAATGGATCCATTAGCCATAAGTATTGGAAAGCCCATATTCAAGGTGTAACACATGATAAGAAGACTATTTAGTTCATATGACAATAAACCGAAAGGAAGAGCAGACATGGGGCAGGGAACAGGCTCCCTGCAGCCTCCCTAAGGTTCTCTTTCCTCTGCTCTCTTCCCCACATTGATTCAGGAAATTACCATCTTGGTCACAGTGGCTCCTGACCTCACAGCCAGACTAAGTGCAGGAACAGAAAAACAGATCACCTCTTCTAGTGTCTCAGAATATACAGGAACAGTTAAAATGGTGAGGAGTCAGAGAGATTTATTCCAGGGACTGGAAGACTCAGACATTGACAACCTAATCAAGCAGGAAGTGAATCAGAAGAGATGTCCAGTGATGCCCTTGAGCTCCTTAAACACAGAAAAAATTTCAGGTACTTTCTAATTGCCTTTTGTTTTTTATCCTACTGCTTAATATCACCAATCTTTCAAGGACATTACCAATTTTTTTCAAACCTTTTTTCTTAGTTTCCTCCCTCTGCTCAAATTTACACCAATTGCTTTCTGAGCCTACTGCAAAGCTATCATCATGGGAATGCACTTTATTATTCTTTTGAAACTATTTTCTGGATCCCATCAAGTGCTCTTTCCTAGAAATCCACAAGAAGACACGCTTTCTTACTTCATTGGCCAAAACTAAATCCTACGCCCGCTTTAATAACAAATCAATGGCAAACAGGATAATCATCACTAGACTAAGAAGGGTTATTTATGTTCTAGAGATACGGTGCTCCTCTGAGGAGCTAATGTTTGAGGAAATCAGTATTTGATTGTCGGGAAAAAAGAGGGAATTGGGTGCTAGGTGGGCAGTCAACAGTATCTGATGTGATAAAGATGCAAAAGCTCTATTTTAAGAAAAATAAAAAGGACCAATACATTATAGAAAGAGGAAAATATAATTCCAAAAATTAAACAGCCATCCTATTTTATTCCAAAAGTTCCAACCTCAGGAAATATGAAATGACTGAAAGATTGATTTGGATTTTTTAAAATCACTCCTAGCACTAATATTTTTAAGTTTGGTATTATTTTGCTAAAAGAAAAAAAAAAAAAAAACCTTGTGAATTGCTATAAAACACCATAAAATATCACTGTTCTACTTTAGAGAAGTCTTAGTATTTAATGGTAATAATTTTAGGATATAAGTTAGTTGATGCAATATTGTAAACATTATGCTGCTGGTTCCAGGTAAATATAAGATCAAGTTTCAAGTGATGGACATCCAATAGGTCCAGACCATAAAATACTTTACTTATGCCAGAAAACAGTGACCACCTGATTCTTAAAATGCAATTTAATGGAGGTATTGTTGAAGTCAGAGTATAGACAAAGCCAGATTAATAGCAGATTAGATAAATGTTGGTGATGTCAGCCTGAAAAGCTTGTGATTTATCTTGTCTATTCTTCTCTCTTTCAGTGAGAAAACTCTAAATTGGTGCTTATAAAAGCCATAAGTCATCCCTCCAACTCTCTTCTATTCTCTCATCAACAATGTATCCCAGGTCCTATAGATTCTGACCTTTGCTTTACTTCATTTGCTTCTAATTGGGTTTCTGTCACATTAATTGCATTTAAGAAGGTTATTTTAGGAAGGTGGAAAAATACCACATTATACATGTGCAGTTGTCATTTGAATAGGAAATCTCTTCCCTCATTGAAAAAACATATTTATAAAAAGAAACATAGAAATATATACAGCAATTTAGTCTGGCTGTCTCTGACTAGATGATGGCTACATATGACCCCTCATCCTTTTATAACTGATAGACCACTGGCCTAAATCCATCACTGCCACTGATTTTCTTTTGGACAAGGTTAATAGCATACTTGTTCTTATGTGCTTCCAATTTCTATATGGTGTTTACTTCTCTTTTTTATTAGTATTGTTCTTGCTAATGAAAAAAATCATTCAGTAAACAAGGTTATCACAATTTATGCCAGGATTGGGTTTCTCTAGCAATGAGATTATCAGGTAATAGAACAGAGTTTTCCTCTCAGAGAAGAAACTTCTCACTCATTTTATCTTAGATTTGAAACATCAGTCTCTTCTCACTTCTTTAAAGGTAATTCCAAATTAATTACTAGTCTGCACCAAGTAACCCAAACCCTTTAAAGGGAGAAAATGGATAAACTAATTGATACTTCATGAATTAGTGACCTGAACCTTTTCTTTCAGATTTAAATTAGCTTTCTCAAGGTCAGAGTTATATCATTTTTACTTGGAAGTCTGATATATAGAGAATGAAACCAGTGTCTGAGAGACACTATTATCACCTAACAAAATAATTTAAGGGACAATGATGAGGAAAATATTAATTAAATTTCCCAGTTATGCGCATCTGGCCATCTTTCCTGAATCTTCCTGACTGCACACAGGTTATATACTATTGATAGTCTGATAATGAATGAGTCATCATTACACCCTAAGATTTTCCCACGTGGAGAGTGCCATTTCGGCATCCCATATTGAATCTGTTCTTTGAAATGATTGTTCACTTTTTATTTATGAAGAAATACCTTATCATTATTTAGAGCCCAAATCCACTGGCATAGACATAATGCAAAATTTTTAGCTTAATGAAAATTTAATTAAACAAGAGCTTAAAAATAATGCATGCTGGAGTTCCCGTCGTGGCGCAGTGGTTAACGAATACGACTAGGAACCATGAGGTTGCGGGTTCGGTCCCTGCCCTTGCTCAGTGGGTTAACGATCCGGCGTTGCCGTGAGCTGTGGTGTAGGTTGCAGATGCGGCTCGGATCCCGTGTTGCTGTGGCTCTAGCGTAGGCCGGTGGCTACAGCTCCGATTCGACCCCTAGCCTGGGAACCTCCATATGCCGCGGGAGCGGCCCAAGAAATAGCAAAAAGACAAAAAAATAAATAAAATAAATTAAAAATAATGCATGCTGCAAATAAGATCACAATGTGAGAGTAGAAGTGTGTGCTGATAGCATGAGGGCGCAGTGTCATGTCTAGACAGCACATGGAAAAACCTGCATTGAGAACAAAGACTCACTTCATTGTGATGACAGACTCTGCCTTTTGCAGTGAATGTAGCTGCCTGATGTGAGTTAGAAAAGTTGTCTCTTCCTGAACAAAACATTAACCAGTTTGTCATCTGGTTAACTGACATTCTCTTCACCATCCCATCGGTTTTCCCTCGTCTTACCTCTCTGGCTGTTGTCTGTTGCTGCTGCTGCTGCTGCTACACAGTGACCCTGGTTCGTCTCAGCTTGAGTGAGGGACAGTGCTGCTATTGCAGAGTAAGGGAAGGTAAATGTGAACAGAGCACCCCCAGTCCACTCCCATAACACAGAAGTGAAGAGCTGGAGAGCTTTATTTAGGGGGCGATACTGGATAGACATTGACAACATAATCAAGAAAGGACTGATGAAGAAAAAGACCCGGTGTTGGCCTTGGACCAATGAAGAATTGAGTACCCTTTACAAGTTTTTCCTAATTGCCGTTCCTTTTTCCTTATATCGTCTTCCTTGACACAGCTAGTGTCTCAAGAACATTACCAAACTTCTTTAAATTCTTTTTCTTAGTTTCCTCCATCTGGTCCCCCATCCTCTTGCTCAGCCTGCATGCAAAAGTGTGCTTCATCACTCTCCTGAGCAAGATCAACTGTTTCCTAGCTGCCATGTGGTGTTCTTTCTTGATTTGCTCCTCATTTTGCTCTTATCTATCTTTAACTAACTTTCTAAGACTTAGGAAGTATGGTAGGTAAACTTCCTGAGCCTTTTCGTATCTGAAAATGCTGTTAATCTTATTACAGACACACCTCATTTTATTGTGCGTTGGATATATGGTATTCTTTACAAACTGAGGGTCTGTGGCAACCCTCCACTGAGCAAGTCTGTCGGCGCCATTTTTCCAAGAGCATTTTGTTCACTTTTTGTCTCCGTGCCATATTTTGGCACTTCTCCCAATATTTCAGACTTTTTCATTATTATTATATTTCTTATGGGGGCCTTTGATGTCACTACTACAACTCAGTGAAGGCTCAGATGATGGTCAGCATTTTTAGCAATGAGATTTTTTTTTTTTTTGTATTTTGTATTTTGTATTTTTAGGGCCTCACCCGAGGCACATGCAGGTTCCCAGGCTAGGGGTCTAATCCGAGCTGTTGCTGCCAGCCTACGCCAGAGCCACAGCAATGGCAGATCCAAGTCGCGTCTGTGACCTACACCACAGCTCGGGGCAACACTGGATCCTTAAGCCACTGAGTGAGGCCAGGGATCGAACCCTTAACCTCATGGTTCCTAGTTGGATTCATTTCTGCTGCGCCACAACGGGAACTCCAGCAATGAGGTATTTTTTAATTAAGTATGTACAGTGTTTTTTTAAGACATTAAAAACTCTTGTACACTTAATAGGCTATTGTGCACGTAATAGGCTACAGTAAAGTATAACCATGAATTTTCTATGCACTGGGGAACAAAAAAAAAGTGTGACTCACTTTATTGCAATAATCACTTTACTTCGGCACTCTGGAACGGAACCTGCGATCTCTCCAAGGTAAGTCTGTATATACTTGATTTAAACCCTGGGTGTAAAAATTCTAGGTTAAAATAATTTCCCTTCAGATTTTTGACACTCTGCCCTTCTTGTCCTCCAGCACAATGTCTATCTACTGAGAAGTCGGATGCAGTTTTAGTTCTTATGTCCTTTTTCTCTGGAATTGTTTTGGATGTATACTTTGCTCTTGATATTCTAAAACTACAAGTATTAATCTCACCCAACCTCCTCCTCACTTAAGAATTACAAGTTGAGATGAAAAACCAACCACAAACAATCCTAACAATTTCTATCCTTCCAAGATTATGTTAGAATGAGTTGGCTTCTGATTTCGACAATGATATAACTACAAAAACTTATAGGAGTTCCTGTTGTGGCTCAGTGGTTAACAAATCCGACTAGGAACCATGAGGTTGTGAGTTTGATCCCTGGCCTTGCTCAGTGGGTTAAGAATATGGCGTTGCCGTGAGCTGTGGTGTAGGTTGCAGACGCGGCTCGGACCCTGTGTTGCTGTGGCTCTGGCGTAGGCCGGCGGCTATAGCTCCGATTGGATCCCTAGCCTGGGAACCTCCATATGCCGTGGGAGTGGCCCAAGAAATGGCAAAAAGACAAAAAAAAAAAAGAAAAAAAAAAGAAAAAAAAAAAAACTTATGGCACCTCCTTGGCCCTAAAGAAATTGAAGAAATTGCTGAAATGCTTTGTAAAATTGTGCTGTGAACAAAGTTATTGTTCACCCAAGTATCTGGCTTTCTATGGTGGCATAGAAACAAGTATCTATGTTTTAGGTATCTTTAGATAACCAAAACAAGTATCAAACACATAACACTCACTGCATGAAAAAGTATTCTAAAGGCTTAACACAGGTAATCTTCGTAAGAACACTGTGAAAGTGATGCTTTTATTATCTTCATTATAACGGTAAGAAAACTGAGGCACGGAGGAGTTAAACTATCCATAAAGAACACACAACTGGTAAATGGCTAATTCAGGATTTCCTGCACCCAGGAAATCTTACTTAGGAGATCAGAAGCAGTAAGCTATGTTGCTTCTCAGGAGCTCAACATATCAAACTCCTTAAACATTACTTTCCACCATGGACATCGAATTAGCATTCCAACGTCACTAATGAATAAAAAGCCCTATATGAAAATGCGATGCTGTATGTACGCCCACCTTGTTCAAAGTATTCCTTCCTAAATCATCTAAGTTCTCATCTACTTAGCATTCCATACATTTGGAGCCTTCAAAAGGTGTGACACTGACGCTCTGCAGCTGATATGGCTATTAACCTTTCTTCTGCAAGGCCTGCAGAAGAAAACCAACCACTTATTTCATTAGTTAACTCAAAACTCGCCTCCCTCTATTTAACAGATAGATCAGATTAGGATGAATTGTTTAAGACTATAAAATCTCCCAAATTCAAGATGCTGAGGGTCCTTTTCAATCATAATAGTATATGGGTTGACTAATATTTGATTCTGAACCATCCCTCTTTTTACGAGATTTTTATTTGAAATAATAAAAAACAAACCTAACAGAGGTGACACTTTGAAGTATTACTTTTTAAATCTTCATGTCATCTGATGCAGTTGCACCTTTTATGTTCTGTCTGCTCCCCCCAGAGCCAATGCCTTCCTTAGCGCCATATAGTGGTGCCATCATAACTTCCAGTCCCACCTGTGACACTTAGCAGCTATGAGGCCTGATGCAAATTTACACCCTCTCTGAAACTCAGTTTCCTCATTTATAAAGGAGTAATAATAATTCCTCCTTTGCAGATTCATTGTGAAAATTAGAAGCAACACACATGAAGGATTTGATCCAGTATATATATTCAGTAAGTGGAACTTATATTTCAGTAGTGTCTTAAGAAAAATAAAGTGTTTTGTCTTTAAATGCAAATGACCTAAGTGGAATTTCAGCTCTAAAGTACTCCAAAGTTTGAAAAATATTAAAAGAGGATTCCTGTATTCTTGGCTCTATAGTCCAAGCTATGAAAATGAGTTTAACTTTTCAAGAATGAGATTTGTTAAATTACTCATTTGGGATGAAATCAAGCAAAGTGAAATACCAAGCAAATTTTTAAAATCTGATCTCTAATTATAATTGTTGACCATGTCCTTTTCTCCCCTGGTCCATACTAACAACGGCATCTTAAAAAATTCTCTCAAACCCTTGTTAATCAAATACACATGTTCAGAATTCTCTTTTATAGAAAGACCTCAGGGCTTCAGTCCTTCTATGAACAAAGTATTCTTTTCTTTTTTTTTTTTTTTTTTTGTCTTTTTGTCTTTTAAGGGCCACACCCACAGCATATGGAGGTTCCCAGGCTAGGGGTCTAATAGGAGCTGCAGCCACCAGCCTACGCCAGAACAACAGCCACACCAGATCCGAGCTGTGTCTGTGACCTACACCACAGCTCACGGCAATGCTGGATCCTTAACCCACTGAGTGAGGCGAGGGATCAAACCCACAACCTCATGGTTCCTAGTCAGATTCATTAACTACTGAGCCACGACGGGAACTCCTAAACTATTCTTAAAGTCCCTGGGTGATTAGCTTTCTCCAGGTTGTCCATTATGAAAATGCATAAGACACACCAAAGACTATATTATAAGCACACTACTATGAAAGATCTGATTTTTCTAAGTTTGGTCTTGCTTTAAAGTGTCTTAGAGAGTCTTGAATCGTTTATAATGAAGTGTTCTGGTCTTTTGATTCCCCATTCAATCAACATGAAGCTAATGGCACTTCATTAGACAGAAAAATGGTATCTTCTCATTTTGCTAAGAACAATACCCAACAAATGAATCTTTTCCCCTATACAGTCAGAAATCGGTGTCCCATGCTGTCTGCTGCATTACTTACTGGTAGGCCACCATTCCCAGTTAGGTTAATAGGACAAAGACCCATGAACATTTTCCAGTCTTCCTCCCTAAGAACACTCCCCACTCCTGCCCACATATATAGATACACTCAGTAGTTCCTTTCATGTGCATGAAAGAAACTGTCTGATTCAATGCTAACATGAAAAAGGAACATTAGGAAGGTGGCACTCAGGCCTCAATACTTGTGTTATGAAAGGTAGGATGCCAGAAGTGTCTGTTGTATGTCATCTTTTTTTTCCTGTGTGTGTTACTGTTAAGACAAACTTACAAAAGTAGCCTGTGAAAACTGTTGCTGCAGCTGTAGCATGGATCGCAACTGTGGCTCAGATCTGATCCCTGGCCTGATGCCAGATCTGATCCATATGCTGTGGGACAGCCAAAACAGAAGAAAAAAAGAAAGAAAAAAAGAAAGAAAAGAAAAGAAAGGAGCTTGTGTAAACTCCTTTAGTTTCACAAGGTATTGCCTAATTTAGATTTTGCTTTAGGTTTAATTTTACTACTCTCAACATAAACAAAAGTGAGACACAAAATATTGAATCATTAAAATATAAAACCTTTGATCAAATAGTTTTTTTTTTTTTCTGTCGTCTTTTTGCCATTTCTTGGGCCACTCTTGTGGCATGTGGAGGTTCCCAGGCTAGGGGTCTAATAGGAGCTGGAGCTGCCGGCCTACGCCACAGCCACAGCCAGCCAGCTCCAAGCTGCATCTGCAACCTACACCACAGCTCACGGCAACACTGGATCCTAACCCACTGAGTGAGGCCAGGGATCAAACCCGCAACCCCATGGTTCCTAGTTGGATTCATTAACCACTGCGCCACGACAGGAACTCTCAAACAGTTCTTTTTCTAACAATTGCTACTAAGGAATTAATCCAAAATGGGTTCAAACATATAAAAACACAATCTTCATCATCACCTAAAATATTGAAAACTCAGGTATAATACATTTATTTATGGGTATCATTTAAATTCATCAATGTACACCTCTGATATAATTGAATACTATATAGCAATAAAAAATTTTAAATACTGATTCCAAAAAAATTACTAACATAAGGAAATGTTAATAATAATCAAAAAATATTTATGTATAAAACAATATTATATTATGGTCCAAATTAAATACATATTTTACGTAAATGTACATTTGTACATATGCACAATATGCAACATACATACACTTATTAGTTTACATATATACTTATGTCAGTGCATAAATATTTGTGAATTCTAAAACGATAGATACCAAATGTCAGTAGTGTTACTTCTGGATGGTGCAATTAGAGAAAATGTTTAATGTTCTTTTCATGTCCCATGAGCTGTGCAGTGAATCTTTACTTTTATAATAAAAAATATTGTTTTATTTAGGGAAAATATATTCAATTGGACAGGAAATCATAAATTCTCAGAGGCACCTGTGGCAGTGGCTTTGGTAATTCTGACAAAGAGAAGTACTTGCCTTCTGTTCTCTATTCCCTGTGTTTGTTAGCAGCAGAGTAGTAGAGGGTCCTTCCTGCTGCCTAGAATTCAGTTCTGTATCTCCTAGCTCTCCCTGTTGCTGGGCAGGGCCATGTGGCTAAAGCTAAACCAATGAAATGTGGGTAGAAATGCTATATGCAGACTCTTGGAAACCTCTTTAATGGAAGCTGATGGAATGGGAGAAACATATTTTGTCTTTCTGCATTTTCCTCCCACTCATAGTCTGCAATAAAATAACCCTGAAGATAAAGGTTGACTAAAATGACAGAGCTTAGCCCTGGAGGAAATCCAGATCCCTACTGGCCATGAAACCACGGTACCAGCCCTAGATTACTTTTATGAGAGAGAAACAAACTTGTATCTTGTTTCTGCTTTCTTATGTGGAGGTTTTTCCCTTCTGTGTACCTGCTACAAAGTCACCCCACTGACACTGATCCCTGGAAATATCAGCAATTATACCAGTGGACAGCAGTAAAAATTTCTTTAGCAAATGTCAGAAAAATAGATGTCAGAGTTCCTGTTGTGCTCAGTGGTTAATGAACTGGACTAGTATCCATGAGGACACGGGTTCGATCCCTGGCCTCACGCAGGGGGTTAAGGATCAAGAGCTGCCATGAGCTGTGGTGTAGGCAGCAGAAACAGCTTAAATCCCACGTTGCTGGGGCTATGGCATAGGCCGGGTCTGTAGCTCCAATTTGACCCCTAGCCTGGGAACCTCCATGTGCCACAGGTGTGGTCCTAAAAAAAGACAAGAAAGAAAGAAAAATAGATGTCTTATTTGGCCATAGAGAACCAGAGAAGAAAAGAAAAAAAAATCAGCAGGCCCTACATGGCAGCAAGATCAGGAGCTACTCATAAGAAATTTGAAGAAGGCTGGCATTTCCACCTAACAGGTAGCCATTACTGCTACAGCTCACTAAACCTTGAAATGGCATGGTTCCCTCCATCAGTTTATTATTCCTGACAGACAAGTAAAAATCCCTGAGGATACTTTTCCTTCAAACTTTCTGCATAACTGTAATATAAAATTGTTTGTGACCTGATCATTTCTTGGAAGGGTTCGGTTTCCTTCTTGCAAGCTATACTATTTCATGTTTAATTACTACATTACAGAATTTTTAAATTACTAAAATTTTATTAAGCCCTAATGAAATTTCAAAAGTGAAAGCTATACTAGACTTAATTTTTGATTATTTAATTGTATGACTATTCCCTCTCAGAAATTGGGTTTCATTCGTCTGATAGTTTGAGTCTAAAGTTTGTAAAACATGGGCTTCCCCCAAACTAAAAAGAATAGGTAAGTAGAATTCTTAAACAGAAGGCCCCTGAGTAAACAATATGCTGATGTTATCCTTCTCCCTCAATGTAAATATGCATTTCTGTACACTAGAAAAGGACACATTGACCTTGCCATATTTTGCTTAAGAAAACTGGTTAAAAATCTACCATAGTCTTGAACTCCTTAGAAGAAGAAAAACCTGTTACGTGTGGTTCCGGAAATGTCACAATCCATTTGACGCATTTGCTAAGGATTTCCCACGAGAGTAGTTAAGTGCATTTTTTGGAAGTGCCAGGAAGAGGTCCAAGCCAATGAACTATAATCAAGGCCTGATTCCTCATTCAGATAATACATACCAGTAGTGCCAAGGAATTTGTCACACTAGGACAATACTTACATAATGTAAAATTAGCTAGAATCACCAATATCTCTCTAGTTTTTTCCTTATGGTGCCAAATAAGCAGATAATTTACTTTTGTATTATCATTGTCATATACTTTACTTCCACATGTTATTAATCCGAAATTTTTAATCCTAACTTTTAAGGTTTTTTGCTCTCAATTGTCAATCACCTTATAAAGAGATTTAAAAAAAAAAAATCAATCTTTTATGTTTACTCTATTTTCACAATTCTTTTTCACAGACTACAGTATTACCTAGTTAGAAAATCTCAAACTTAACAAAAAATAAAATATATAGTAAATGATTGGAAATTGAAAAAGTATTCTATGCTACTATTTACAATATAATACTATTCATAATAGCTTCAAAAACATGAAATCATTACGTACAAATCTAATAAAATATGTGTAAGATATGTATTCTGAAAACTAGAAAATATGATGAAAAAATAAAGACTGGTCTAAATAAACAGTGAAATATACCATGTTCATGGTATGGTAAACTCAATAAAATTCTCAGTTCTCTCCTGACTTGTCTAGTGATAACCTATATTTCCAATCCAAATCTGAACAGGTTTTTAGAAGGAAATCAAAAGCTAACTGGGTAATGTAAGAGCAAAAGAACTGAAAGAGGTAAACAATTTTGAAAAAAAATTAAGTTGGAAGACTCACACTAATTGATTTTAAGACTAAGTAGAAAGGAATAATCAAAAGCAATATGGTATTAGAAAAAAAAAAAGATAAACATACAGATCAATGCAACAAAAGAGAAAGTTCAGAAATAGATTTCACACTTGCCTTTCCTCCTCACCTCCCACTGTCTATTGCTCAATTTCCTTTGTTGGTTTTATCCCCAACCTCTTAATATTAAAGTGTCCCCAGAGCACAATTCTGGGACTTTTCTATAATAACCACTTCTTTAGTCATTTCAACATATCTCATGTTTTAAATATCACCTACATGCTTCTGAGTCTCAAATTTATATCTCAATCCTGGATCTCTACCCTAAACTTTATATATATATCCCATGGCATATGGAAGTTCCCAGGCTAGGGGTCAAATGGAAGCTGTAGCTGCTGGCCTTCACAACAGGTACAGCCATGCCAGATCCTTAATCCACTGAACGAGGCCAGGGATCAAACCTGCATCTTCATGGATGCTAGTCAGATTGGTTTCTGTTGAGCCACGAAGGAAACTCCTTTCCCCTAAACTTTAGAATTCTATATCCAATAACCTATTCAACATCTCCACTCGATTGTCTAATAGTTATCTCAAATTTATATCTCCTAAAACAAACTAGTGATCTTCTCCCCCAAATCTGCATTCTAGAGACTGCTCCATTTCAGTTAATAGAAGCTCCTTTCTTCCAGTTGCCAAAATCAATGAATTTAGTAGTCCTTTATTCCTCTCTTAATCTCACAGGCCACATTCAATCTACCAAGCTGTTCCATTAGTTCCGTCTTGAAAATACACTATCCACAGTCCAACTCCTTCTCACATCCTCTACTTCTATCACCTACCAAAAATGCCATCATGCTGATTCTCCTCTTCCTCTTGCTTCAACACTGCTCATACATTCCCTACATAGAGCCAGAATGATCCTATTAAAACATAATTCAGAGCATCTCCTCCTGCTGCTCATTACCCTCCAGTGACTTTTCATCTCATTCAGCACAAAAGATAATATCCTTCAAATGGCATTCTATTTCCTTCCCAAGTTAGAAGGCTACTTATTTCCTTGAATATCTGTATTAATACTCTTTTCTTTGCACTCACTGCTCTAGTCACTCTGACCTTCTACTGTTCTGGGAATGAGCCAGGCACTGCTGTTCTCTCCCTGGGCCTTTGTGGTACGGTTCCCTATGCATAGAATACTCTGCTCCAAGATATGGCTAAATCCCTCAACTCCTAAAGTCTGCTTCAACATTATCTTTGCAGCGAAGTCTTTCCAGACTTCCACACATTTTCCACTCCCTTCTGTCTTAGTCCATTCAAGCTGCTAGAACGAAATACCATGGACTGGGTGGCATAAAAAACGGAAATTTACTTCCCCCAGTTCTGGAGATGGGCAAGTCCAAGATCCAGCTGTTGGCCAATTCAGCCCCTGGTGAGAACCTCTTCCTGGTTCCCCACTTTCTTTCTGCTGTGTCTTCACAGGACTGAGAGAGGTGAGGGAAGGGACCTCTGGTGTCTCTTTCTCTTCTTATAAGGACATTAAGCTCACCATGAGAACCCTACCCTCACGACCTCATCTAAATATAACTACCCCCAAAGGCTATTTGGGAGTTAGGGCTTCAATATATAAATGGGGGCGGGAGGGACACAAACACTCTCACCCTTTTTATACTCATAATACTTAAAAAACTATATGTTTTATTTAGAAATAAATATACATGTATACACATATATGCATACATATGCATTTTTTTTCTATTGCCCATTGAGGGATTACCTTTTGGAGAAATGTCCATTCAAGTCTTTTGTCCATTTTTTCTTATGGATATACACAACTTTATATATTCTTTGTTGTTGTTCTTTTTCTTTTTAAGGCCACATCTGGAGCATATGGAAGTTCCTGGGCTAGGGGTCGAATCGGAGCTGCAGCTGCCAGCCTACACCACAGCCACAGCTACACCAGATCCAAGGCACATCTGTAATTTATGCTGCAGCTTGTGGCAACTCCAGATCCCTAACCCATACTATTGTTCTCACCTCGATTAATACACAAGCTGTGTAGGTATTGTGTACACTCTATGTAGGGAGGGATAGGTTATCTACTTTATTTATTGCATATCTCCAGCCACTAAAAAGGTGACTGCATGATTCCAACACTTTTCTCTTTTTTGTATGATCGCATCCAAAACATGCTGAAGTTCCCAGGCCAGGGATCAAAGCCATGCCTCCACAGTGATCCTAGCTACTGCAGTTGTTTTCTTAACCCACTGCACCACAGCAGGAACTTCCCCAACACTATTTTCTCTGTGAGATCTGAAAACATTTATAGACATATACCAAATGGACTGGAAAATAGTCTTCTTCTACTTACGTATGTAAGAAACATTTACCGTTTAAAAATTCAGTTTGTTTCTACAATGCAAATGTGTGATTGTTTTTTTTTCCCTCACCTTCTTCCCCACAAAAGTTTCTAATTCAATGAAACAAGTCCTTAATTTTTTCATTTCCTCCCACATAACACCACATGTATACAAATTTGATGAAATCAACTTTTCTTTCCCAATTTTTGGCAACAGTACTGGCTCTGGGGAAAAAGAAAAAAAGTTCTTCCTTCAAACAGCTAAGAAAGCCTCACGGTTTCACTGTCATCTATTTTAGTGATTTTGTTAGAAGAGGATACAGTTTGAAAGAAAAGAACATAATATCGTAGTGAAATATGGGGAACTGCTCATGTGGTAGCATGCTGCAGATTAATAATTTACATTTTTATTTCTACTCATCATCTTATTGTAATTCTCTTATTGGCAATGTAATCTCCCTACCACCATTTTTATAAGGGTTATCTTTAATGTTAAAGGACGAACATTGCCTGTTTAAAATCTACAGTTTAAAAAATCATGAAATTCATGAGAATTTATGCTTAAGAGAAAGTTTTACAAATTTCATCATTCCCCAAAGAATTGAGTTGGATTTGTAGTAGGCCAGACATCTTATTAAGTCTGTCAGATTTTTTTCTTGTCAAGAGGAATAATAAAAAAAACGACTTTTTCATAAAAAGGTTGAGGTTACTAACCAAAACTTATTAAAATGTACCTCATGTGTGACAGTGAGCTGTCTAACTTAGCTCAGGTCAAAACGATACAGCCAGTTATCTCATCCTGAATTCTGGATTTGCAGCATAATATTTATTAAAACACTCTAAATTGTGTTCACATAGGATGATATTGAAATTCAAAAAGCAACTTATAAGTACAAAAGGTGAAATAAAACTAACTTGGAACTCTAGACCAAGAGCTCACCCAAATTGAAGTTTCATGAATACAAAGTTTTATAGGAATGAGAGCTAATGTTTTTGAGCACTTACTGTGTGCCAAGCACTTTTCCAAAAGGCTTAGATGTACTAACTCATTTAATCTCAACAACTACACTGTGAGAGATGGAATATTATTATCTCTATTTTACAAATGAGAGGAATAAAGGATAACTGTTAGGTAAAATGCCCAGAAAATAATCCATCTCAATCATAGCATTTAGCCTTGTCCAAGCTGGAAGACTGGAGAGAACAACTTGACTTCAGCTGAAAGGGGTCTTCATAGCAGAGAAATGGTATAGAAATAAGAGCATTAGAGAATAAGGCTTCTTTGGCTCCCTAGTTCCTTCCAGGGGCTCAAGGGAAAGTCCATGGTTGTTGAAGCCTGGCTACAGGGAGGAAGCCACTGAAATTCTCCCCATACCACATTACCTGTATCCAGGCTTGCTTCACCTTTCAGAATGTCAGGCCCACTGCAGACTTGACCATGGCTAATCACAAGAGTAGCATTTGCCTGTGTTACAACTCCACAAAACAAATGAGGGAGTAGAGGAATGCACTTGTTGATAAGTGTGATGGTGATAGATCACAGTCTCTGTGTTCAAATCCTGGTTCCAGCACTTTTTTAGCTGTGAGAACTTGGGTAAATTGCTTAGCAGCACTATACCTGTAAAATTGGTATAATAACTGTATCTAATTGTTACGAGAATTAAAGGGGTCAACAAAATGTCTCAAAGAGTTTCAGGCCCATACTAAGGGCTCAACAAAATGCTAATTACTTGTTAGTATTATCACCAACAGTATTGCTCTTCTTTTCCTCTCTGTTTTAGATGCACAAATTTGTCTGCTGCTGCTGTTCATTCACCCAGGAAACAGGTTTATTCACATCTATTGTGCACTAGGCATTGTACTAAGCATCAAAAATTTTTTTAAAAAAGAGGGGGAATTCCTGTCGTGGCTCAGTGGTTAATAAACCCGACTATGATCCATGAGGATGCAGGTTTGATCCCTGGCCTCGCTCAGTGGGTTAAGGATCTGGCACTGTGTGAGCTACAGTGTAGGCCGCAGACTCGGCTTGGATCTGGCATTGCTGTCACTGTGGTGTAGGCCGGCAGCTATGGCTCTGATTGGACCCCTAGACTGGGAACCTCCATATGCCATGGGTATGGCCCTAAAAGACAAAAAAAAAATTTAAAAAACACATCTCTGTTGAAAACAGAATAGTGAAAAACAGCATAAACAGACAATCACAAGACAGTATGAAAAGTGCCTCAATTGTAAGAAGAATGTAAGAGGATCTACCTGACCTCAAAAAAGCCAAAACTTGGTTGCCATCAACCACTGTCAACTCCAAATTCTGCTTGTAATTCCTTTGTTTGGAAGCAAGGACACATATTCCCAAGGAAATAGTTTTAGAATGGCCAGTTCACATAACCAACTTAATTCATAGGACAGAATTAACAATGACGTAGCTAATTGAATTCTTGTCATTTTCCTATGCTCTCTCTCCCCCACTTCCACATCTTTTCTTTGCATTTGTGCCTCAGAAGAAAAAAACCCAATAGTGGCTGAAACGAGAAACAAATGGCTCCAGAGTGAGTGATAAGAATGCGGGTGGTGGTTAAAAGTCAAAGAAATATCAATAAAATGGAATATCAAGAAATTTGAGAACCATGTGTTTAGAGTACAATTAACGATTTGTGCCATTTACCTATCAAGCCCTGCTAAGAATCCAACAGATCCTTTCAGAAGTCAGATTTACTCTTTCACGCCATTCCAATACAATTTTATTGTTATAAGACAATAAATATTCAACATCTATGGTTGAACAACTTTTTACCCCTCATTGCTCAAAAAAAAAAAAAAAAAGATAGCACTGCTTGCACGTTAGCAATAGATCCTAAATATCCAATTATCTTCTTTGCTGCAAAAATTTTCCCCCTAAAGAGGTTAAGAAGGAGGATGTACAAGATTGAAAATGGATACAAATGGTTATTATGAAAAACATAAGTATTCTCATGTTTACATAACGTTTACAAAAATGTTATGTAAAGATAGGGCAGGATTGTAGTTAATGCTTTAGTTCTGTTTGGTTTCTTATGTGCTTTCTTTGGCCCCCATGAAAGTTTTATTGCTGAAAAACATTTTATCCCACAAACATCCATAGACTGTAATCTGACATTTAATCCATCAAACCTCTCTGCCCACCTGGGAAATGTCTGCAAAGGTTTGCTTTACCTAAATCGAGAGCCCTGGACTGATCTGCTTAAACTGTAATAGTAACAACCATTATAAACAGGTGTGAGGAAGCTAAAACAAAGTCAACCACTCTATACAAAGCAACAGATTCCTGGCCTTGATTAAAGTGCAAATAGAGTCATGAGGAGAGAATCCTCTATTTTCCTGCTAGGGTAAAGTAGGTGAGTTACAGCAACACAGACGTGCATCACCGCTCTGAACTCTTCAGGTTCTCATTAGAGAAAAAAAACGTTGCTTCTGCCATGATGCTGATGCACTTAAGCTTTCTACCACGTTCCTCCAAAATGACCTGATTTCTCCTGCATTTGGATGTTCTTCCTCGCTAACTTATTTCACCTCTCCCTCTCTGGCTTTGTCATCTCTCTACTGCTCCCTTTATTTTATTTTACTTTTGGGGGGCTATCATTAAAAAATAAATTCATTGGTATTCTCCCCGGCCCACTCCCTAGCTGGTTTGCTTCTTCCTTATTTTGATCTCAGATGCTAAAAACATACTGAATCTACACCACACACACACAAACACATACACACACACACACACACACACACACACACACACACACACACACACACACACACACACACAATACCCTCTAGTCCTAATGACATCCAGAAAGACCTGAGGGACTGTCTGCACTAGGGAACTTTCAGAGTAGTGAAGCTCCAACTACTGTAAGTTTTAATGGCGCTATAATCTGAACAAAAATAGTAATGGTCTACACCATGAAGCTTTTGACCTGGGTAAATATGTAATTACCTAGTGTCTAGCTTTTTCATGTATTTGCTGTATATTTCAATGCACATTCAAATTTGCATAATAAATAAAAGTTTTAACCACACACTGACTTTAATAGAATATGACTTTAATTAAAACATAAGGGTATAAGGAAGAAGGAGGGATGAAGAGGGGGAGCACAGAGCATGTTTTAGGGTGGTGAAACTACTTTAACAAAGTACATTTCTCAAAACCCATACAGTGTAAAGCACCAAGAGTGAACGCTAATGTAAAATACAGATTCTGGGGGATAATTGTGTGTCAATGTAGCTTCATCAACAGATGCACCAGTCTAGTGGGGGATGTTGATAGTGAGAGAGGCATGGGGTGTATGTGAACTCTCTTTTCCTGTTCAATTTTTCTGTGAACATAAAACTATGGTAAAAAGAAATAAAGTCCATTTGGAGTTCTCTTATGGTGCAGCAGGTTAAGGACTGTCGCTGTGGCAGCACAGGTCACTGCTGTGGTGTGGGTTCAATCCCTGGCCTGGGAACTTCCATACAACTTGGGTGTGGCCAAATAAAATAAGTCTATTTAAAAGGGAGAAAATGAGGCAAATTGGCCAGAAGAAAAATGTGTAAAAAAAAAAAAGAGAGAGAGAGAGAAAGAGAAAAAAAAAAAAAAAAGCATAGAGCAGGAAGATGTGCCTTTAAGCATTTCCCTGTGTTGAAGAACAAGCACATTGGACAAGCACATTGTCCAAACATAAACACACAAAGGAGACTATTTAAATTAAGGCAAATGTATAGATGGATGCTTATTTCTTAAATCTTCCAGACTTGAGATTATTTTTGATATGGGAAAAGTTTCCTGGTGTCCCTTAAGTGACTTTTCCCTCTATTACCTACTGCCAATTATCATAAAACATCTGAGAAAAAAAAGGTAGAAAACAAAGAAGAAAGCCTCCAGGAGCCTTATGAGAAGTCCTATAATTATAAAATATTACACTTGGAGATGAAGTAGTCTCATTCTTCCTTTTCTATTTATGTTTTTTATTTTTTATTTAATTAATTAATTTATTTGCTTTTTAGGGCCGAACATGCTGCATAGGGAAGTTCCCAGGCGAGGGGTTGAATTGGAGCTGCAGCTGCCAGCCTACACCACAGCCACAGCAACACCAGATCCCAAGCTGCATCTGCAGCCTACACCCCAGCTCATGGCAACGCCAGATCCTTAATCCACTGACCGAGGCCAAGGACCGAACCTGAGTCCTCTTGGATACTAGCCAAGTTTGTAACCCACCAAGCCACACAGTAACTCCTCATTCTTCCTTTTTTAAATGAGGCCCTGAAGGTGAAAGATATGACTTCCACAGTCATCCCACCAGAAATAGATCTCACCTTAGGCTTAGGGAGCTTCAGCTCAATATTCTCTCAAAGAGGCCACTTCGATTAAAAAAAAAAAAAAAATCATTTAGCATGTATCTTATGTGATTGCTTATTAAAATGCCTATTAAGCATTGATATTCTAAACTCACTCCTCCACTGCCCCCTGTGATCCACATTATCCTCAGCTGATCTCATCCACACCCAGATTTACCTAAATCTGACTCTAGGACACACAGCTCTCCTGAACAACACACTTCTCTTCACAGTGAAATCTCCACTGGCGCAAGCTTGGCTAGCCCATAGTGGCCTCATTATCTTATCTCCACTCAAACCTATTCGTGATCCCCTTCTTGCAATAAAGACACTCCTACCCACCCAGCCACCTCGTTAGAGCCCCCACACAGTCCCAAGGCTGCCCCTCTTCCTTCAGATCCCGTGTTTCCTTGCTCCTCAGAATCTCTGTACCTAAAAGTCTGCCTCCTTTAGTCCTTCCTTTCCACCCCACGCCCCTGCCTAGCCCAGGGTCTCACCATTTCTCAGTTGCAGCCTGGGGTAACTTTCTTACCTTTCTTCTCTATCTCCACCTTCTCCCCTACAGCAGCCTTTCTAAAACCCAAAGTAAATGTTGTTACTCTCTTCCTTAAAACCCTTTCCTGTTTCTCTATTACTTTCAAAATAAAGTCCACACCCTTACTTCCTATGCAAGATTCTGAATGATCTTGAACCCTGCATCCCTCTTCAGCCTCATTTTTCACCCTTTCTCCCTCTCACCTTCTGAGCATCAATTCTGAGCTTCCAGCAATTCATTACAGACACTCTAATGTGCAGCTGCTTCTTCTTGGTCTCCCCTCCTGCCCCACCCCAGACCTGCCAAGCTGATTCCTCCCCATCTTCCCAGACTCAGGCCACGAGTTGTCTGTTTATTCCTTGGGACCCTATTAAAGGATAAAGTGCCAGGGATGGGTTGTCCCCACCCAGTATTGGTATCTTATCATCAGCAAGGGTTTCCTAATCTGCATTTCTATAATAAAAGGTAGTCCATTGGGTGAAACATCCAGAACTAAATCTCTCTCCTAAGTCAATTACCAACCTCTAAGGTTGAGCTAACTTGCATATAGCGAGCCCCGAGAAGAAGTGAACGGCAATATCCCAGGAACATTCTCAGGAAGGGCCTTCTTCACTGTAAAAGATAGGCACCCAGAAATCCACAAAGGCCCCAGGTGAGGGTGGCAGGCAGGCAGGGTTGTTCCCAGCACTGGCAGGAGTTATCTTGTCTGTGCTCCAGTGCTCTTGAAGGAAGGTGCATTGCAGAGGCTCTGATGGTCAGGAAAAGCTAAACAACAATAAATGTAAGTAATTCAGAAAGGCTAGGCTAGTATCTAATCACTCAAGACACTGAAGCCAGCAAAGTGAATGCAGTTCTTAACACCCTTTGGCTTGACTGTTCAAAACTAAATGTTCATCCTTCATTCATCCACTACACCCTTCAGCCTGAAAAGAATCATTGGTCTCCTAGCCACCCCCAACACCCCCTGCTCTCTCATAAGAGCTTTATAATAGGAACTGCTTTACCTAGTGCTTGATAAAGAGTAACACTTAATAAGTGTTTAGTGAACAAAAACATTTTAAGAAATACTACTTCTAGATTTGATGATCCCTGTTTTTTCGTTTGTTTGTTTTTTGTCTTTTGTCCTTTTAGGGCCTTACCCACGCATATGAAGTTTCCCAGGCCAGAGGTCCAATCAGAGCCGTAGCCACCGGCCTACGCCGGAGACACAGCAACGTGGGATCCAAGCCACATCTGCAACCTACACTACAGCTCAGGAACACTGAGCTCAGGAACACAGGAACTCAGTTACAGCTTCAGCAACACTGAATCCTCAACCCACTGAGCAAGGCCAGGGATCGAACCCACAACCTCATCATTACTAGTTGGATTCGTTAACCACTGCACCATGATGGGAACTCCAATGATCCCTGTTTTGAAGTCAATAGCTGAATATTTTTTATTTTGTATCCGACATTGAAACTACTGTGACAAATGCCAGACAAGTTTGTTATGTTTAATGTTCCTAATTAGTTTTGCTGGTTTGTTCTTTGCTTGTTTGGGGTTTTTTGTTTGTTTGTTTATTTGGTTTGGGTTTTGCTCTTCCTCTAAGTCATCATTCTTATCCTACTTTTTTGTTTTGTTTGTTTTTTTTTTTTTGTCTTTTGTTGTTGTTGTTGCTATTTCTTGGGCCGCTCCCTCGGCATTATTGTTGTTGTTGTTGTTGTTGCCATTTCTTGGGCCGCTCCCACGGCATATGGAGGTTCCCAGGCTAGGGGTCCAATCGGAGCTGTAGCCACCGGCCTACGCCAGAGCCACAGCAACGCGGGATCCGAGCCGCGTCTGCAACCTACACCACAGCTCACAGCAACGCCGGATCGTTAACCCACTGAGCAAGGGCAGGGACCGAACCCGCAACCTCATGGTTCCTAGTCGGATTCGTTAACCACTGCGCCACGACGGGAACTCCTTATCCTACTTTTTAAAAAAATATTTTTCTGGCTCTGCTTCTAAAATTTGGTTAACAGGAGTTCCTGTTGTGGCCCAGTGGGTTAAGAACCTAACATAGTATCCGTGAGGATGTGGGTTCGATCCCTGGCCTCGCTCAGTGAGGTAAGAATCCAGCATTGACAAAAGCTGTGGCATAGATCACAAATGCAGCTCAGATCCCTCATTGCTGTGGCATGGCACAGGCCTGCAGCTGCAGTTCCGATTCAACCCTTAGCCTAGGAACTTGATGCTGCAGGTGCGGCCATAAAAAGAAAAGAAATTTTAAAACATATAAAGGCCTACTAAATGACCTAGCTTCTTGTGAGACAAAGTTTCTTTTTGCTCATTTCTCAGAGCCTAGAACCACCACACAATAGTACTTCCTTCGGATTTTCCATTTCCATTAAACAATTATACTTCAGTTACTTGACATCTACCTAGTATATCATCTTTTCTACAGCTTCAACATATTCAGCAAACTAATTGCAATTTCTTCCTCCTAGTTGTATTAAATGGTTTTAAACCTACAAGTTTCCCAAATGTGGTCTTAGAGAAATTACTCATGCTTTTTCAGAATTTATGTTATTTCTCAAAATCTGGTCTCTAAGTATTGAAGACAAAGAACATGAATAAAGCATCACACTATATTCATACATTATCCATCACTTCTGCAATTCAGTGTTAAATCTGCAAGGGATGTGACTGCAGTACGAGGCATGACGTTAATCCCCATATATTCGCATTTGCAGAGATATCACACATGATCATATTGTTGAGGGTGTCTGCAGTTCACAGGTTCAAACCAGAGATGATCCGTATTAAGATGACATAGGTACTCAAATCTAGGAGAGCAAATGTAGAGAACAGCAAGGCAATGACCAAAGGAACTAGATATTGTGTATTTCAATTCAATGTTCATTAGGACTAATGGTAACTGCTAAAATATTTAGATAGATAGGTAGATATAGTATAGACAGATACAAAGGGATGAATCTGTTGAATAAAAGAACAAAAAGTGAAGTAAAACTGACTAGCATGGCAATAAATGGTTGTATTTACTCCAATTTTTAATTAAAACTAAAACCGGAATAACAAATACTCTCCTGGAGTTCCTGTCGTGGCTCCGTGGTTAATGAATCCGACTGGGAACCATGAGGTTGCGGGTTCGATCCCTGGCCTTGCTCAGTGGGTTAAGGATCCGGCGTTGCTGTGAGCTGTGGTGTAGGTCGGTCACAGACACGGCTCAGATCCTGCGTTGCTGTGGCTCTGGCGTCGGCCAGTGGCTACAGCTCTGATTCGACCCCTCGCCTGGGAACCTCCATATGCCGTGGGAGCGGCCCAAGAAATGGCAAAAAAGACAAAAACAAACAAACACGCAAAAACAAACAAACAAAACAAATGCTCTCCTGTGAAGTTGGGGTCTAGCATACACATAATTATACATAAATATTAAAAGGCTTTGGGCCCTCGCCTCACAGTTTCTTCCTATTACATCATACAGTCTAGAAAGTATTCAAATAAGCTTTACCAACTTAGTGAAGCTCCCATCTTGTTCCTTTTAATAACTTTGCAGTGATTATAAATAAAGGTGAGGAACGAAATCATTATTTTTGAGTAAAATGCTAAGCACATTAATTTGCAAGTCTTATTAGCATCTCTTTCAGAAAATCACAAGTAGCATAAATCACAAATAGCATGTGATGCGAAATTGTCATAGTAAAACTGCAAAACCTTGTTGAATCTATCTTTATCTCATTCAGGGATAAAGTTCCTAGTATTATATTTTTATAGCAATAACTAAAAAAAATTCCTGAGTGATTTTTATGCAACAGCATTTCAAAATCTCTTATTTCTCCTAATAACTATATTAGAGTAAACCGATTGGGTTAATTTTTATTTCATTGGCTAAGTCAACTATTTAAGGAAAAATAGGTATAAGGCAAGAACTTTAAAAGGAATCAAAATATAATCTAAAGGTAGGTATCTACCAAGTTGAAGCAAAATGTCATTTTTCTCTATCACTGATAAGGAGTTAATATCCAAATATATCCAAAATATATAAAGAACCTATACAACTCTACAACAAAACTCAAACAATTTGATTTAAAAATGGGCAGAGTAACCACACAGACCTTTTAACAAAGCAGACATAAAAATGGTCAACAGGTGCACAAAAAGATACTTAACATCACAAATTACTAGGGAAATGCAAATCAAAACCACAATAAGATAGCACCCTCACACCTGTCGGAATGATTAGCATAAAAAAGGCAAGAGACAACAAGAAACATTTTACTCAAAAATAATGATTTCGTTCCTCACCTTTAAAGAACACTTGCACGCTGTTGGTGGGAAGGTAAATTGGTGCTACCACCATGAAAAACATTATATGTGATGTTTAATATTATAAAAAATTAAAAATAGAACTGCCTCTTACTTTACTTCGCTAGGAGTAGAAACAGGACCAAAATCTTGTCTCTCTTCTATACATCTATGGAGTATAACTCTTGATTATCAACATACCAGATTATCTGAATTACCTAATAGTTATTATGTACAGCTTAAAATAAAAAAACAAATTTTTAAAAGAAGATAGAGTGAAAAAAAGTCATTCTAATTTTAGAGGGGAAGACATCTCTGGATCAAATGAAAGCAAATATTGTATTCAAAGTCTCTCATAATCGGTGCTCGCTTCGGCAGAACATATACAAAGTCTCTCATAATCCAGACCCAGGCTCACCTCCTCCTTCTATGCCCTGGATTCCAGTTCCAGTGGGTACTTAATGGGGGTCTGAATCCCCTGCAGAAGGTCTTACTCTTCTACTCTGGTTACCTCTCTCCACAGTACCATCCTAGTCATCGAAGCTCATACTTTATCTCTGGATGGTTTCCCTTCTGCTTCACTCCCCCTCATTTGCATCAACTGATTTATTACTCTTTCGACCTTGCTCCCACAGCATCTGTTCGTACCACTTTTATAACAAGCCTCCCACTGTTTTAAGGTGGGTTATGTACACCCATCTCTTCTACTAAGCAGTACTCTGCAAAGCTTTAATTACCCCTCTCTTTCATGATGGAAGACAGTGGGCACATTTGATTGTAAGTTGCTTTTTAAGCAGAGTCAGACTCAGAGGTGCTATCTCTGATTTTGATCCCTTTTAAGGGTATTGTATAAGATACAGGAAGGCAGTCTTATTCACTGGAAGTACACGTGAAGCAGTCACACCATGACTTTCTTTTCAACTGGAACCCTGCACCACTGAGGGACCGTGGCCCTTAGTGCAATACTAGGACTGGGTGAACTCTAGAAGCCAGCTCAGCTAAGGCCATTCTATCAGACCATCAAGTCTTAGTCTTAGGCTGCTGTCACAGAGTGCAAACAGGTTAGGATGGCCCCCAGGGGTCCCCAGAAGATGCTACTCACTCTCTAGAACAATCTGTCGCTGAGCCTGGCTAGGTCTCCTGTATTCATGGAGGATTTCCTCCTTCTCCAATAACATTGGTTACCCTGGTCCAGTGCTAACAGAGCCTTCACATTTACACTGTCAGCTAAACCACATAGAAATGCTGGCTAAAATGTAACCTACTAAGATACAGGCAAACTTGGAAGAAAGGAAAAGAAATCTCCAGGTGCTGGAAATAAAATGGGAACTCAAGAATAGAAAAATCAGTTTGTACCTTGATCTTGTGGGGACCTTGACCTCTGGGAGAAAACACATGGTCTGGAGGTCTTGAGAGTCAGGTAGCAGGCATTCAAACCCCCACATACAGCCAGGGCCCTACAGAGGGAGACCCACTCTGTGAACAGGGCCTAGAAGCCCTCTTACCATTCTCTAAGTTAGTATGAAAAGCTATCCTCTGGGCTCTGAATATCAAATCTACAATCAGAAACAAAACTCCAAATCTGCAATCTATGTAAATATTAGGGAACATTTAGCTATCTAGGTGGTATAAGATTCCCAAGTTTAGATATTAACACAAATACTGGTACTGATTTAATGAGAAATCACTTCTTGAAATCTTAACAGAAGCAAAGACAATACTACTCTTGAGAAGCAATTCTGTAATCCAGGATGCATTAACTCCTACAGTTAAGCAAACAACACTAAAGTGGTGTTTTCAATTTTTTTTCAAGAGGTATAAAACAGATAGGAAGATGAAAAATGAAGAGACAACAAACAAAAAAGATTAAAATTCTCAGAGTTCCCATTGTGGTGCAGTGGAAACGAATCCAACTGGGAACCATGAGGTTGTGGGTTTGATCTCTGGCCTCCCTCAGTGGGTTAAGGATCCGGTGTTGCTGTGAACTGTGGTGTAGGTCACAGACGTGGCTCGGATCTGGTGTTGCTGTGGTTGTGGTGTGGGCCAGCAGCTGTAGCTCTGATTCAACCCCTAGCCTGGGAACTTCCATATGCCATGGGTGTGGCCCTAAAAAGCAAAAAAAAAAAAAGATTATAATTCTCAACAATTTGATAAAATAGGGCAATCTGAAAGTTTAAAACATTTAACAAATTAACACTATAAAAATTGATTAAACAATAATATAAAAAAGAGAATGATAAAAAGTAGCCAAAAATTCCATGTTTAAAAATGAAAAACACATCTTGAAGTAATTTCTAGATCAAAGAAAAAAATTATAATATAAACTAGACTCTCTGAGAATTAAATAACAATAAAAAACTATGTATCAAAATTGTGGAGGGCAGCCAAAGTAGTAACTCAGAATAAGATATGTTGTTTAAATGCATATATTAGCGGGAAAAAAGAACAAATAAGCACTCAACCTAAAAAGCCAGATAATAACAACAAGCCCAAGGAGGTATAAGCAAGAAAATTAGCATGTTTTAATGAAACAGCCACAGAAAGATATGAAGTTTTTAAAGTTTTAAAATAAAAAGACTAAGAAAAATAGACAAATCTTTAAGATGTCTACTAACAAAGGGAGAGGAGGCACAAATAATACAAGCAGTGAACTTGGGGACAGATAAAAGTTAAATAAAAATTCACTCAACAGTATAAAGAAAAACTTTCTTCTAATAAATATGAAATGGTAGAAATATAGAATATTTTTTCAAAAAATATAAAAATAGCAAAATTATCTCATGCATAAATAGAAAGTAAAAATACTTGTGACTGATAGGGATGGAGTAGGCACAGGCAGCTGTAGAAGTCCCAATGAGGGACCATAGATGGAGAGGGAGACCTAGGGAATTTTGGGAGATCACTGTTAGTTAATAATTGCTCAAGAAAGCCGTCAAAACAAGGCAGTCTTGCTTTGCCTCAGGTTGTTGGGTGGGGGATGGGATGAGGCCTGCATTCAGGTTCAGGCCAAGGGCAAGAATTTAAGGACTGCCCTTCCACTCATTTGAATACCAGATACCAAGGAGGAACTACTACTCCTGAAAGGAAGAGGCAATCTTTTCCACCCCCATTCCCCTTGGCTGATAAAACTGTAGCCCACCTAATCCTCAGGGCAGAGCCTCCATGCCTGCCTGCTTGCATCTCTCACAGGTGTCCTATCCTAACAAATCTATTTCTTGCCTATCACTTTGTCTCTTCCTGAATTCCTTTTGCACGGAGGCATGAACCTGAACCTTAGTAAGTCCAGACACCGGGTGAGTAATTCTAATTTAAAATTGGGGGTTCAAGTCCTGGCACGCAGGTTTGAGCTCCAATCTGGGTTTAAGCTGGTTTGAGTCCTGGCACATGGGTTCAAGTCCCAGTCTGTGTTCTGGCTAGGCTCAGGCCATTAGTGCTGTCAGTTCCATGACCACTAAAGAATTTGAAGCTTACTCAAACAATTGAAAAAAGAATTTGAATTTTATCACCAGATCTCTGGCCAAGGCAGTCTGACAGATGAAATTATATGAATATTCCAGAAAAAGATAATAGCAACATACACAAAGTATTCTGGGAAAGAGAAAGTGAGAGATGACTCTCAACTCAGTTCTTGAGTAATCTGAACTTCAACCAAACAATCAGACAATCCAATCATGAAAAAAACGTATAGGCCAAACCCATTTTTAAACATGAATGCAAAAGCCTAAATAAAACATTAGCAAGTTAAATCAAGTTTAAATTAAAAAAAATTTTTTTTTTAAATAACGATACATTGAGAAACAGTTTATACTAACTAACTGGGGTTTACCCCAGAAGTGAAAGAACATACTGGAAAGATAAGACGTTAGAAAAACTTATTAATTTAAGTCACCACATTAGTAGATAAAAAGGTATAACCTACTTCATCATTTGAAATCACACAGAAAAAGCAGTGAATAAAATTCAACAGTAATTCATGAGTAAAATGCTTAGATCATTCATAATAAAAAGAAAACATACATTTATAAAGGTGTCTGCAAAAAACATATAGCAAAAAACAAAAAATATTGAAAATTGGAAGCATTCCCCCCCCCAATTTAAGAACAAGACAATATGTGCTATTATTTCTTCTATCAAAATGCTGCTGAAGACATGGTATTATGTATAAATGATTAAATTTGACTGTATATTACAGAAACATTAACAGTGCCTTAAACAAGATAGTAGGGTGTTTTTTTCTTTGCTTAAAAGAAACCCTGATGCCATCAGTGCTGACCTAAAATTGCAACTCCATAAATTCATCAGGGCCCAAGTTTTTTCTTTCTCTCTTTCTTGTCCACCTTTCTCAACATTGCATTCTCGGAGGTACCTCATGATCCCAAAATGGAGACTGGAGCTTTAAACATCATATCCACTGTCTAAGCATCAGAAAGGAAGACAAGATCAAAGCAGAAACACGACCTTATTAGAGGAGTCATTTTGTCCCTTAAAGAGTTTTCTTGAAGTCCAACCCAACTAGTTCTATTTAAATATTAATATCATGGCTATATGTAAGGGAGGATATAAAATGTAGAGTTTTAGCTGGGAATATCCTATCCTCACTTTTAAGAAAAAGAGGATGAATGCATTGTATAGGCAGCAGTCTCTGATGGACCAATAAAAAAACAAAAGAGAAAATTAGAAGTATAAGTAGAAAGGAAGAAATATATTTGTTATAATTTGTCAAAGACATGGTTTCCTATAAAGAAAACCCAACAGAACATATAGATAAACCTATAATTAGTAAAAGAGATCAACAAGGTTAATGAAAAGAACATTAACAGGAGTTCCCGTAATGGCGCAGTGGTTAACAAATCCAACTAGGAACCATGAGGTTGTGGGTTCGGTCCCTGCCCTTGCTCAGTGGGTTAACGAATGATCCGGCGTTGCTGTGAGCTGTGGTGTAGGTTGCAGATGTGGCTCGGATCCCGTGTTGCTGTGGCTCTGGCATAGGCTGGTGGCTACAGCTCCAATTAGACCCCTAGCCTGGGAACCTCCATATGCCGAGGGAGTGGCACAAGAAATAGCAAAAAAAAGACAAAAAAAGAAAAAGAAAGAAAAGAAAAGAAATAATGGCTGCAACTTTCACAAATTCAATTTGGCCAAAAAAAAAAAAGAACATTAACAACAGTAAAATGAAGAGCTCCTATAGACTAGACACTTTCATCTAGGAAATACAGTTTCAAAGCAAAATTACACACATGCACAAACACACACACACACACACACACACACACGTATACACACACATAGTAATAGGAATTTATCCAATAAAAGATGTTTAAAGAATTATAAAATGTTAAAGACCTAATTAAATTATAAAGTATTCATAGATGGAAAAATTCAATAACTTGAACATGTCTATCCTCCCCCAAATTAATCTATAAATCAATAAAAATCCAATTGAAACTCCAAAATCATTGTTTAAAGAACTTTAAATAGTGATAATAAAAGGTATACCAAAAAAAGCATACAGAAGAACAAAATGTCCAATATAAGCAAGAAAAAATATTAAGAAGGAAATTAAGATAGACATTCTGTAACAAATACCAACATATTATAAAGCTGTAGTAATTATGATAGTGTGTTAGTACAAAATAACCAAATAGACAAATAAAACAGAAGGGCCAGAAACAAACCCCACTCATATTTGAAAAGTTGACTTAAAGACAAGGTTTTACAACCACTATGGAAAACAGTATGCAGTTTCCTTAAAAAAAAACGAAATATAGAAATACCATATGATCAGCAATCCCACTCCTGAGTATATGTCAAGAAAAAAAATGTAATTTGAAAAGACATGTGCACTTCAATGTTCATTTCAGCACTCTTTACAATAGTCAAGACATGGAAGCAACCTAAGAATGGATCAACAGAAGAATGGATAAAGATACTGGTACATGTACACAATGGAATATACTTAGCCATAAAAAAGAATGAAATAATATAATTTGCAGCAAAATGGATGGACCTAGAGATTATCATGCTAAGTGAAGTAATCCAGACAAAGACAAATGTCACATGATATCACTTATATGTGGAATCTAATTTTAAAAATGATACAAAAGAATTTATTTATGTAGTTCCCCTTGTGGTGCAGTGAGTTAAACCTACATAGTGTCCCTGAGGATGCAGGTTCAATCCCTGAACTTGCTCAGTGAGTTAAGGATCTGGCGTTGCCACAAGCTGCATAGGTAGCAGACGCAGCTCAGATCCAGATCCAGTGTTGCTGTGGCTGTGGCGTAGGTCTGCAGCTGCAGCTGCGATTCAACCCCTAGCCCAGGAACTTCCATATGCCCTGAGTGCAGCCATTAAAAAAAAAAAAAAAAAGAACTTATTTAAAAGAGAAACTGACTCACAGATTTTGAAATCAAACTTACAGTTACCAAATGGGAAAGGTGGGGGAAAGGGAGATAAATTAGGTTGGGATTAACATATACACACTGCTATAGATAAAATAGATAACTAACAAGGGTCTACTATACAGCACAGGGAAATCAACTCAATATTCTGTAATAACCTATATAGGAAAAGAGCCTGAAAAAGAATTGATATCTGTATATGTACAACTGATTCACTTTGCTATACACCTGAAACTAAGACAACACTCAAGTCAATTATACTCCAATAAAATTTTAAAAAGTAAAATTGAAAAAGAAAGCACATACATCGAAAGAAAGAAAGAAAGAAAGAAAGAAAGAAAGAAAGAAAGAAAGAAAGAAAGAAAGAAAGAAAGAAAGAAAGAAAGAAAGAAGGAAAAAGACAGTATTGCGTGGTGTGGAAGCAAGAGGACCATTTAACAAATCATGTTGGGATAATGGTTAGCTACACAAAGAATAATAAACTTAGATTTCTACATCACAGCATGAAAAAAAGAAATTATTTTAAAATATTGAATATATCTATTACCTCAGATAGTGATACATAGTTTAAACAAGACACAAAAGGCTTAAACTTATAAAGAAAATGTTAATATATTTTACTGTGTTAAAATTTAAAACTGTTCATCCAAGGAACTCTTGATATTCTGCAAAGTAAAATGCAGAATTATATTTATACAACTATTGTTATATATAAGCTTAAAATATGCATAATACTATGTGTTTACCTCCAGGAAAACAGAAATCAAATGCTTTATCTCAAGAAAAACCCCAAAACCTGAAAATATCTAAGCAAATGAGATGAAAAGTTAGCATGCAAAAGCTGATACAAATACAATAATATCAGTTATTTTATATCATTCTCTATACATTTGTATGTTTTAAGTAATTCTTTTTTAAAAACAAGAGAAAAAAGAAAAAAATTGCTTGCGATGAACACCTTGAAATATATGAAATGGCCATTAAGAAGAAAATTATCACTCAGTGTTTTGCTATATTTCCTTCCAGGCAATTTCTATGACTATTTTACATAGTTAAGAATATATTTTATTATCACTTTTCTATTGTTTTTTTTGTTTGTTTGTTTATGCAATAAAATAGCAGAAGCTCACTGCATGTCATCATAATGGTGGCACAATGTGCATTAAATGGTTGTGTGGTAATGTGTCCAGCCAGTCTATATTTTGGAGGATTTAACTTTCTCTAATTTTTCTTGATTATGAAAAAAGTCAATGTAAAAATGTTTCTTTACTGAGCTCTTTAGAATTTCTGATTACTCTGAAGGATTTTCTAACTTTACAAGAAGGTTTAAAACTTGTGAAAACTTAAAATGTTAACTTTGGTAAGCATGGCAGAGCTTCAAAACCAATCTAAATTTAAACAACAGGTATGGAAATGTACTATTCTGGACAAAAATCAAAGTGGCTCCTTGCTAAGGGATGAATTTGTGTGCTGTAGGACCTGTATCTGCTCTGTCACTTTTGAGACTCACTCTAAGCAGTGCAGTGATTACCAGCTGATTAAAAATAAATAGCTGGAAAATCTTTTGTCTCCTCAGGGGATCTGAGCAATGCGGTGGCTCCCCCTGGACACCGCTTTCCCCTGCAGGACTGACTGCACATACCCCAGGAGGGAGCCCCCAGGGGGCTGTGATGCCAGGCAGGTGAACCAGTGCTGTGCCTATGAAATGCTAACATGGAAGATTAGAAGAAATCCGGGAAGTGCAAGAATAGATCTTACAAAAAGCAGGCACATAGGCCAACAAAACGAAAATCAATCTCGTTGCTTGCAATTATTTAACATGTGGTATTTAAAAATGAAAAATCCCCAGCATGAGAATCATGTAATGCACTGAAACTCTAAATATTGTTCTTATGCACTGAAAGTGCTGTAACTACTTAAGCTAAATAAAAACAAATAAATAATAACATTAAAAAAAAAAACTCTTTTCCCTTTGAATATAGGTCTGCTGTAGAAATAGCTGGAAAATTTTATCAGCTCACAATTACATTTTCTTTTGCCAACTTAAAAAATATATGTCCTATGACTCAATACATGAAAATAAATAAACCTGTGGCTCCCTCTAAGCTTATAATGCAGAAAAAAGGATAAAATAATAAAAGATAGGCCCCTTTTAACAACAATATATTTTTGGACTTTTTATGTTTTTCTATAATTATGGTTTCTTTTGTAATGGAATACAGATGCTGTCCAACTGCATTAGAGCAAACTCTAGTGGTAAATGGGTAAAAGTCTTTGAAGAATCTTCCTCTTACAGCTTTGCAGGAACGATGGTTTTTATTATGTCCAAAGACTGACTTAGCAAAGCCAGGAGAATTGAAGGAAAATTCTTTGGGGAACAAGGATATAGAACTCTTAAGGGGTTCCTCATTATCCTGGAGACCACAGACACACCCTCGCAGTCAAACCCCCAGCAGACACCTCAGCAAGCCGTCAGGGCCACCACCCACGCCCTCCTACGGTACAGTGATCATTAGTTTTTCATCTCAAGAGCACTTTACAAACATTAACCAATTAACAGAAGTTTGCAGGCATAAATACCAATAAGCAAGCAGAGCAGGAATACAGTTAAATAAAAGCCCTAGCTCAGATGTGCTTACACATTTGAGATTTATAATCTAATTCCAGTAAATGCCATACTCTGGAACAAAATTTAAAGGCCATAGCTATTAATTGACATTAAGTTCTTTTATTATTAAAGAGTAAGTACTTAACAAATTCTGAATGGAACTTACAGGAAATTCACTCTCTGCCCTCCTCAAAAGGAAAGGAAGAAAACAAAAAACATCGTATATATGAAACCTGTTTTTTAGCCAGTAATAGGTGAAAGTCCTTGAAAGAGCATTTTCTAAAACTTCAGAGACTTTCCACGTAAGATCTATGGAAGCAATGTAGTAAGGAATAAATTAGCGGTTCATTTTGATCCTATTATATATGATGCATTTTGTAACTGAGTTCATTAATTTTGCATTGCTATTAATTTTTAGTAAGGTAATTTATACTTATAGATGCCATGAGTAAAGACAATACTACCTAATTTTGCTTACCGTGAGCAAAATTAGTTTGATCATCAGTTTGAGAGGAAAATAAACATCAAAGGAAAAAGTTATGTGACTGAAAATATTTTAATTGGAGTTCCTGCTGTGGTGCAGTGGGTTTAGAATCTGACTGCAGCAGGATCCCCAGCCCTTGGCATAGGTCACAGCTGTGGCTGATTCAATCCCTAGCCCAGGAACTTCCATAAACTCATGTGCAGCCATTAAAAAAACTTAATTCCTCTGCATCTATTTATCAAGATGAAATTGTGATATTTTCCATTGCCACAGTACCCAGACATTCTAAGTGATACATTAGGTAAATGTATGTTAGTATCTGTTAGAGGTTTCTGCAAATACAGCTCTTTCCTTTTACAGAACCCCATTTTTCTCTAGGGTTTAATCACAAACCCATAAAAGCCTTTGTTATGGACTGAATGCTTGTGTTCCCACAAAATGCATCTGCTGAGATCCTAACTCCCAAAGTGATGGTATTAGGAAGTGAGGCATTGGAAGATACTTAGATCATGAGGGTAGAGTTGGCAGGAATGGGATTAGAGACCCCAGAGAGCCCTCTCACCCCTTCTGCTTGTGAGGATACGGTAAAATGACTGCCATTTATAAACCAGGCAGTGAGTCCTCGCAACATTTCAAATCTACTGGCACCTTGACTCTGGACTTCCCGGTCTATGATTCAGTCCTAAACTGATAAATTGGTTTCTATGACCCTACTCTACCCAGCCCCACGCACCCAGACATATCTGAATCCCTTTGATCTCCTGTTTCCCCACTCAACCCAGCCCTCACACACTATGTGCCTTCAGTGTCACAAAGATAAACCCCCAAGGGCATAATGATCCAGGATCTCTCCAGTTCCTGAATATGTCCCAGGTGCTACTGGAAAAGAGAGCATCACAAAGAATAAATAGCTCTTTAAATATTTAGATGTTCATTTTGTGCATTTTATGTATCATGTGGCCTAAAAAAAATCAGTAATTCACTACCCAATGATCTAATTTATTACATAAAAACAACTCAGACCATGGGAAGAGTAAAGCACATCAACTGCCACCCCACAGATAACATAAAATAGTTATTTTTCTCTACTGGTTATTTGCTCTTAAACTAGGGGTACTCACTGCATAAAAGGGAAAGATGTAGCTTTACACACTATAAATTTATGTCTGATACCATTAAATGAAGAGATTAGATTCTAGTGCTAATGAGGAAAAATACAGAACTTTAATCCTCAGAGATGGGTTATATTTACACAAAGAAAAGCTTTGTTCTCTAGCTTACAACCTTGTTTTCACATAAATCTGTGCTGCTAGTCATAAAGGGGACTAAGGTAAAATTACTAGATGGTGGTTTATTCAGCAATCATGCTTGAGCTTCTGTGTCCCAAGATCTTTGCTATATGGGGGAAGGGGGCAAATATAAATAAACCATAACCCCATCCTCAAAAGTTTTGCAGTTTAGTGAATAGTTACTGAAATTTATTAGCATTACTGAAAAATAATCATCCTACTAATATGGCTGATCCTGAACATGAAATACTTATTTCGTACAGGACTGTGCAACTTCGCAAGCATTCTCATGTAATTATTTCACTTCATCCTCCTAGTAATACCCATTTGTAGGTGTTATTAGCTCTAATTCGGAAATTTTAAAAACTCATCACTTAAAAGTTTAAATGAATTATCCAAGGTCACATAGTAAGGGTATAAACTTAGGCCTCTTCTTAAAGTCAAGTTCTGTGTCATCAAAAAAATGAATAAGCCCTTGGCTAATCTATATTCAGAATGGTCTTTACAGCTTCTACTGTTTTATCTAACTGTATTTTTTTCTTTATAATTTTGTAAGCTACAATTATCTGCTAATAATTATAACTGTCAAAGGATTTTGGGGTTTTTTTTTTTTTTATAAATGGCAAAGTTTCTGGTCATTTCAACAATGACAAAGAAACAGAAACATAATGACAACATTTAAATATAATCAAGTTATAATCAGTTTGCCCATGCTAACTTCGTTCTCCATAAAATAGTCCAAATACTCACAGAAGTTTATTTGGGGTTCCTGGGTCATATAATAGTGTTTCAACATAAACCAAAGAGACATTTAAAAAAAAGAGTATTGTTTTACTTCTTCATTATACCAGTGTGCAAATTCATCTCCAATAATTAATTTTTTAAGTTCACACTAAGTGACGCATGGAGAAATTTCTAGTCTTAGTTAAACACACATGCACCAAAATGTCTGTTGAAAGTTTGATGATGAGAGTTCTATATTTGCACAGTGCTTTATTTCTCATTTCACACAGCAAGGCTTTGCTCCCAAGAAGGAGTTAAAAGAGGTCTGGTGGAAATTAGCCCAAGTGCCCAAGCAGCTCATTGCAATCACTCTATCAAAGCATGCAGCCGCCAGTCAGACTTTAAGACAGAGGTTGTCACATTTGGCCACTTAATGGAAACACCTGGGAAGCTATAAAAATTCAGGTCCCAACCCCAGAATTCTGATTTAATTGGTCTGAGATGCAGTCAGTTATTTGGGATTTCTGAAAGAAAGGTGCAATCAAGCTTGAAAACCATCGCCTTGAGACAGTCAAAGGATGGTTTCTGAACCCACACATCCTGGGTACTTATCAGAAATGTAAATCTGGGTCCCTGTTCCAAACCTATTATATCAGATCTCTGGGGGTAGACCCGAGGTAAAGTTTGGGAAGCACAGTCCTTAAGGGAAAAGAAGAGGATATTATTAACAGGTTATTTACAGATCAAAGGGATCAAAGTACTTCTTTAAACAAACAGTAGGTTTTAGTGAATCTCAGGGATTGGGGAAGAATGACTGTTTGGGAGAAATGGTATATTATTTGCCATTCCTTTGCAGTAAGCAACCTTCTGGAAAAGAGCCCCCTGCTCTGCTCTCTTTCCATTCCAAGTGCAATAGGGAAGCAGAAGTTGGGTACTGAGGGGCAAGCGCTGGAAAATATGGGTAAGAAAATCAATGTTTCTTGAATGTCTTTAGAAAAAAGGGTAGTCACTGCATACTTCTTGTACACAGAAGGTGCCTATCCACTGCCATGCCCACAATTTTACTCAGCTAACATTTTTGGCCAGTGACTGAAATGGCTTTCTCAAACAGCAAGACAATGAATTATCATGGAAGTAATCACCTTCTTGCTACATCCACCTACAACCTTAGGTTGTAAGTATGAGTTTTCTTGGATTTTTCAAGAGACTACAAAATATTTTGAAGGTTTTTTTTTTTTTTTCTTTTTTCCAATTTTGGGTAGTGTCTTAGTTATTGTCTCTGGACCCAAACTGCTTGGTCTCTTCAGACACCAATTGTTTCCAAGCAATTACCTCACAATAAATACAAAAAGCCCTGTTGCCATGGACTACTTTGCTGATTCACGTGAAAGAACTCTGTTATCCAATGAAGGAAAGTTTTTTAAAATACTCTGAATTTTTTCCTTCTGTTGAAAGAAAATAAAAGAAAAAGAAAATCCCTATATCTGCATTATGCAAATAGTTGAGATGAAAATCCCACCGGTATATTTTTCAGACATTTATTTCTTTGCCAGGAAGTGCCTGAGGAGTTAAGGCACTCTCATCAGAGACCTACTTGCTGTTGCTCTGATCCATTTGTGCTGAATATATACTTAGCAGATCCTTGAAAGGATCAAACAATTTGATTCTCTAAGAGACTTTCTTTAAAGAGTTTGGACTTTCCAAAACCTCTAAGAATGCACAACAACAAAATTCTTAAAGACATATATAAACAAAAGATGACGTTTTAAAGCTCATTTCATTGGCTTCCATTCTCAGAATATGGTTACTGGAAGTAACAGAGTCTTATTCTCCTCCTAAGATCAAAGAGAAACACTAGACTTAAGAAATGATGATGACGAATATTATATACACATAGCTGGGCTGAAAGGAAGAAAGAGTGTTGTCTTTAACCCCTATTTTTTTCTCTCGTAGCACACATTCAATCCATCAGGAAACCATGCTGCCTGTGCCTTCTTATCACTTCCACCACCACCATGCTGGCTAGCCTCCATCATCTCGTTCTTAGATACTGCAGTACCCACCCAGCATATCTCCCTGCAACTTATTCTCCACACACAGCCAAAAGTGATCTTTTTGAGCATAAGTCAGATAATGTCACTACTCTCTTCCAAGCTCAGACTAAAAGCCAAAGTCTTTACAACCGTTTTCAAGCTACCCTCTTCCTTTGTCTCTTTGGCCTCACCACCTAGGACTCTCCCTTTTAAGTAATCAGCTGCAGCCACACTGGCCTCCATGCTACTTCTAGAATACACGAAGCACATTCACACAAGGAAGTCTCTGCTTTTTATCTGTCTGAAACACTCTTCCTCTAGAAGCTGCTTGGCTCACATCTTCCTTTCCTTTAAGCCTTTGCTCGAATTTCACCTCTCCACGAAGCTTACTCTGAAAATACTACTTCATACTCCAACTTGCCAGCCTTCCTGCACCTTTCCTGACTGTTTTATTTGGCTCTTCTTTTTTTCCCTCCATATCGCTTATTATTACTTTTTAGGATTCTATGTAATTTACATTTTTATTGTATATTTTCTTTTTATCTATTTGCAGATAGAACATAAACTGCTAAAGATGGAAATATCTGTCTACGGTGGGGGCCAGTTGCATAATGGATAATGTGTCTGACCATGGAAATAATCTATTTATTCATAGATCTAACCCAAGAACAGTATCTGACATATTGTATGTGTTCAATAAAAATCTGTTAAATAAGTGAATAAAATTCCCAAGTACCACAAATGAAGAGTCAATTCAAGTCAGGATTGTAAAGTTATGAGAGGGAACTTTGATAGCTTGGAAGGGATATCAGAGCATAATATGCCCCTAGGGACAAGAAGTTGGGGATTTTAGCAACACAATTGCCTCAAAGCTATGAAATAAGCTGTGCCTTATATCCTCCACCTAAAGCCTGTATTTTAGAAAAACTAGACTCTCAGAGGGAACTAGAAAACCCTATCTCCCAAAGGAATGAAACTTTTCCGAGACTCTGAGGAAAAAAAAAAAAAAGATATTAAATCTAAACTGACACCTAGAGATGTCATAAGTTGTGTGAGAATCCTGAAACCAAGAAATTAATTTTAAAAGTGATCCTAGACTGGTGAGGTTCTTCATGTATGCACCTAAAACAAACACAAGAATGCTCTTAAGAAACACTTTTCAAACCTTCATGATCTGATGAAAATATAATGCCAGTTGGGATATTCATAGTGCATAAACTATTCAAGAAAATAATTTACTATCAGAAAGAGTTAGCAGGTACAACAAACAAGAGGATTAGTACAACCAAGAGGTTGATAACAAACTAATCTGGAAAACACTATAAAATAATTATATTTAAAATAAATAAAATAAGGATATTAAAGATAGACTCAAAAATATAATTAAAGAAGCATGCTATGAAAAAAATATACAGATTTTAGAAAAGAAAATTTGTCATTAAAACTATATAGTGTGGTTAAATAGTAGATAATACTTAAAAGGAATGAGATTGATAAAACACATCAAGTTGCCTATAGAATAAATGTAATAAGTCTGTACCTAAAGAAAGACCTACATAGAAGAGTTAAAACTATAAGATTTGATAGGGTAAATCTTTATGAACTTGGATTTGACAATAGAGTCTTAAATATGACACCAAAAGTGCAAGAAACAAAACAAAAAATTAGGTAAACTGGACTTCACCAAAATTTAAAACTTTTGTGAATCAAAGGACACTGCTAATGAAGTAAGTAGGGTCTAGTATCCAGAATATATAAAAATAAACAATCCAAATGAAAAATGGGCACAGAACTTGAACAGATATTTCTCCGAAGATATGCAAATGGCCAAGCACAAGAAAAGATGCTCAACATCATTAGTTAGTAGGGAAATGCAAAACAAAATCACGATGATATATTATTCTACGCCTACTAGGTGGAGAAGAATTTTTTTAAGGAAACTAGCAAGTGTTAATGAGAATGTAAAAAAAAATTGGAAGCCACATACATTGTTGTTGGAAATATATGATGTGTAGCTATTGTTCAGAAAAGTTTGGTGGTTCTTCAAAACGTCAAACATAGAATTACTGCATAACCCAGTAATTCCACTCTAGGTATATACCCAAAAGAACCAAAACCAGATTTCAGACAAATATTTGTACACAAATGTTCACAGTATCACTATTCACAATAACCAAATGATGGAAACATCCCAAATGTCCATCAAAGGATAGATATATATGAATATTACCCAGCCATAAAAAGAAATGCAGTGCTGATACAAGCTACAACGTGGATAATCCTAAAAACATGCTAAGTGAAAGCAGCAAAAAACAAAAAGTCACATATTGTATGATTCTGTTTATATGAAATATCCAGAATAGGTACTTCCATAGAGACAGAAAGCAGATGAGTGGTTGCCAGGATATGAGGTTGTGGGGAAATGGAGGGTGAGTTCTTAATGGGTATGGCGTTTTCTTTTGGGGCAATGAAAATATTTTAGAAGGGTAATGATTGTACAACATTGTGAAAGTAAAAAATGACACAAAAGTGATTTGTACACTTTAAAATGGTTAATATTTTTTTCTTTCTTTTTTTTTTTTTTTTTTTTTTTTGCTTTTTAGGGCCACACCCGGGGAGGCTCCTAGGCTAGGGGTCTAATCAGAGCTACAGCTGGCATCCTATGCCACAGCCACAGCAATGCCAGATCTGAGCTGCATCTGCGACCTACACCACAGATCATGACAACACTGCATCCTTTACACACTGAGCAAGGTCAGGGATCAAACCTGCAACCTCATGCTTCCTAGTCGGTTTCGTTTCTGCTGTGCCACAAAAGGAACTCCCTAAAATGGTTACTTTTATGTCATGTGAATTGCATCTCAATTTTTAAAAATTAGCATGCCAAAATAAACAAAATTATACATTAGGGACATGTAATTAGAAAATATAATTTTTTAAAAATTCCACTATTAACAAATACTGTAGGACAATTACAAATAAACTCTACAAAAGATACTTCCAGTCCTTTATGAAGCACAAAAAATATTATACAATTTTATTAGGGAAAAACTAACTAAATAAATAAATGGATAAATACACCAAGGTTATAGACATGGAAATTCTATATAATAATTTCTCCAGAATTAAATAATAAAATTAGCATAATCCCTATCCAGACCATGGCAGGGTTTTTCATCAGGTTTGAAAAGATAATCCTGAAGTTTACATTAAAAATAAAAGGCCAAGAATAGTCAAGATAATTTTAAAGAAGATACGAAAGGAAACTCACCTTACTAGATAACACAACATATTGAAAAGTTAAAATTATTTAAAAAAAAACAAAAAAGCCTTGGTGGAAGGATATATAAATAAACCAATAGAACTAAATCAAGAACTGAAAATCAGAACCACATTTATATGGAAACTTGGTGAATGACATGTGGCTTTCAAATCAGTGAGAAGAGAATGGCATTATTTAAAAAATGCTATCTGTATATAGGAAAAAATTCAATATTTACTTCAGTCCATGTTGAAAATTAATTCCAAACTTACTGAAGGCACAAATATGAAAAGCAAAACTTTAAACGTTCTGGAAGACAATATGCAGTATCTCTATGTTTGAAGTGGCAGGTAATGTCTTAGAGTACAAAAATGCAACAAAATAAAGAAAAACACTGAGAAATTTAGCTACATTAAAATCTCTATCCGAAAAAAGACCTATTAAAGTTAAAATACAAACTACAGGAGTTTCCGTCGTGGCACAGTGGTTAACAAATCCCACTAGGAACCATGAGGTTGTGGGTTCGATCCCTGGCCTTGCTCAGTGGGTTAAGGATCCGGCGTTGCCGTGAGCTGTGGTGTAGGTTGCAGACGCGGCTCGGATCCCGCGTTGCTGTCACTGTGGTGCAGGCTGGCAGCTACACCTCCGATTAGACCCCTAGCCTGGGAACCTCCATATGCCGCGGGAGCGGCCCTAGAAGAGACAAAAAGACAAAAAAATAAATAAATAAACTACAGACCGGGAAAGAGGTTTCCAACTCATGTAACTGACAGTAGATTTGAATGAAGACTATATAAATGAATAAATACCTAGAACCTAATAGAAAAATGGACAAAGGTCATGAACAGGCAATTAATCCCCTGAGAAGGAAGCATGAATGTATAATAAGCAAATGAAAAGAGTTTCATTCTCACTAGTTATCAAAAAGATGTTTCTCACCTGTCACATTGACAAAAATTTAGTCTGACAACACCAAGAATAGATGAGATGGAGAAATAGGAATGGTTAGACACTGCTCATGGTGGTATAAATTGTATATACCACATTGGAGAAATAACAATATGACTAGCCATAAAAGTCCAAAAATTCCTTTTTATAGTAGTATAATCCTAGAAAAACTTACACATTATACAACAAGATATGTACTAGGATCTTTACTGTTTCATGTTTCAAAACTGGAAAAAATTTAAAACATCCTTAATATATTTATCAATAATGGAATGGATGAGCATGGTTGACTTACATAATAAAATACAGCAATTAATATTAATGAATTAAATCTACATGTATCAATACAGACGAATGTTAAAAACAAAATATTAAATTCATAAAGCTGTACCACCTCACACCAGTCAGAATGGCCATCATTAATAAGTCCACAAATAACAAATGCTGGAGAGGATGTGGATAAAAGGGAACCCTCCTACACTGTTGGTGGGAATGTAAATTGGTACAACCACTATGGAAAACAGTATGGAAAGACCTCAGAAAACTAAATATAGAACTACCATATTACCCAGAAATCCCACTATTAGGCATATATCCAGACAAAATTTTCCTTGAAAAAGACACATGCACCCATATGTTCACTGAAGCACTATTCACAATAGCCAAGACATACAGACAACCCAAAAGTCCATCAACAGATGAATGGATTAGGAAGATGTGGTATATTTACACAATGGAATAAGAACAAAATAATGCCATTTGCAACAACATGGATGGAACTAGAGATTCTCATACTAAGTGAAGTAAGTGACAAAGAGAAAGACAAATACCACAGGATATCACTTACATCTGGAATCTAATGGCACAAATGAACCTTTCCACAGAAAAGAAACTCATGGACTTGGAGAACAGACTTGTCGTTGCCAAGGGGGAGGGGAGGAAGGAGGCTGGACTGGGAATCTAGGGTTAATAGATGCAAACTATTGCCTTTGGAATGGATAAGCAATTGACATATTGCTATATAGCACTGGGAACTATATCTAGTTACCTTATGATGGAAGATGACAGAGGATAATGTGAGAAAAAGAATGTACATATGTATGTGACTGGGCTACTTTGCTGTACATAGAAAATTGACAACACTGTCAATGAACTATAACAAAAGAATAAAAATCATTTTTAAAAGATTAATAAAGTAAAATGACTTACAGGATTTCACTTAGAACAATATTAATTTCATGGATATACCAAGCATGTGAGTAAAATTGTAAAAACATATGTCAAGAATGGCACAACCAACTTTAGGATAGTGGTTCTTTCCACAGAGTGAATAAGAGTAATTGGGAAGAAGAGGAGAATCCTAGTTATAGCTGTAAAGTTTTGTTTCTTTGAAAATAAAATTACCTGAAGCAACTGTGAAAAACTAACGTTTAGTAAATATGAGTGGTAGATGTCTGTCATATCATTTTTGGACTTTCTGAATGTTTGCTACCAAAAAAAAAAAAAAAACTGTCAGATAAATGGATAAAACATTCTTCCATGTATTCAAGACAGACCCTATGCCGGGTGCTAGAAAACCACCGGTAAATAAGGCACCTTGCTATTATAGAATTCAAAGCGGCTGATGGGCGATGGTACATAAACAAATACTTGAAGGTGGGATGGTGACAGATATAAATAGTAGTTATATAAAGTCAGCAAGCACACAAAAGAGGAACAATCAAGTCTACCCAAGGTTAGGAGAGTCCTGAAGGTCTTCAGAAAAGTGATTACAAGTTGTTTCTCCATCAGTGGGAAGAATTCAACTCAAATGCATTGCTTCCCAGTTTAGCACATCCACAATTACACTCAGATTAGCATCTGGACAAGAAAACTGAGCCAAAACACTTGGAGTCAGGACCTGCCTCTGTAATTTTAAAGTGTTGTGACTTGAAAGAACTTGGGTAGATAAATCCTTTTGGTAGGGCCTGACTCTGGCCCCTAGATATAACAATAGGGCTTAAACAAGTTACTTGAGAATAAATTTGGTGATAGGGGTCATAGAAAGTCAGATTCAGGTTGATCCTTAAACCGCACACTTGTCCCAGTTGGACATACCAAGGTCAATTACTCTGAACTTTGTGAATCCCAGTCAACTCTATAACTTTACCAGGACACTACTTCCTCATATAATACAACTATTTTTTTAAAGTTCAATCTATATAATGCTCCTGGGGGAAGATTTCATTCCTTCATAATTGTTCAAGGAACAATCCAAGCTACAGGCTCAAATTTTTCCCCATATATTTACACAATCTTAGTTTATCTTTTCAGAGAACCAGCTTTTGGTTTCATTGATCTTTTCTATTGTTTTCTTCATCTCTCTTTCATTTATTTCTGCTCTGATCTTTACAATTTCTTTCCTTCTACTAACTTTTGGTTTTGTTTGTTCTTCTTTCTCTAGCTGATTTCTCTTAACATCTTGAAGCAGATTCTACTCCTCCATTTTCCTGTCCGTGAATGAGCATTCACATTTGATTGTACCCGTATTCTTTACAGCTACATGATAAACATGGTCTCTAGAACACATCTACTTATTTTTCCATAAGACTCACTACAGGGGTCAGCAGCACATATGAACTGAACTGTGACGCTCTAGAGTATCACTTTGAAACACATTCTTTCGGAAAAGCTTCCACCCTCCCCACCACACTCACACCCACACAGACACAAACACAACTTTGACTTCATATCAACCTAAAGAAGTCTATTTCTTAAAAGTCACTTTCCAAACCAGCCATAAAATTTTCACTCAGTTGTTCATCATAGAAGGAAAACATCTTCACTTTTTAATAGATGAACTGACACTATTTCGATATTGCTATAGTAGTTTAGTTGAAAAGACCATGAGGCAAAATGCAAAATTGCCACATTCCAGGCAATGAATTAGGAGCAGTATAGATGAATGGTTTTGTGTACAGACTGGGAAGTCAGACTGCCTGTATCCAGTTCCAGCTCTGCCACTTCCTAGCCTTGATGTCAGCCAAGATACCCAACATCTCTGCTCCTCTCTTTTCTCATTTATGAAATAGGAGAAAGCTGACATAAGGATCAAATGAGTTAATACAAGTAAAGCAATGCCTAACACCTAGAAGCATACAATGTTTACTATTGTCATCACTCAGTCACAAAAGCTACAAAATTTACTAGATTAATAAGTAACACCCGCAATTAACAGAGCTATAATTTCTCATACTAGAAATACAAATTTTTAAAAATAGGTCTTTTGTTTCCTTTTGGACAGTGACTAATCAGTAAGGAATATAAAACATAAGATTGCAAAAAAAAAATCATTTTAATCACATGCCAGTTTTTTCCTGGTAAAATAGAAAGGACCACAAGTCAGTAGTTTTTTTTTTTTTTAAGATTTATGGAAATACATGCATGACACTTATGTTAGGATTTTCCTATCTTCATTTTAAAAATATTTGCACTGGCCCTTGTCTCTTGGAGATTAAATAAAACAAATGAAATTAATGGAGGACCATCAACATTTTAAAGAAATTCTGATGGCTAAAGTCTCCATGTGATAAATCAATTCCCAAATCTTGGCCTTTCATCGGCATTTACATTTCACCAATGCTCATCCAGACTGCAGAAGCAGAGACACATGTGGCACTTCTTATGAACTATGCTTCATAACTGATATGACTTTGTAATTTTCTTTAATTAACTTAACTCATTATGCAAAACTAACCATAATCTTTTGACTTTGGTTCCCCAAATGAACCAAACTTAACTTCCCTTTTCTTAGAAATGCTGAACTGGCTATTTGTGTTCAGAGGAAATGATTTTTCTCTTTATTTTAGACTCATGTTACAGCTTCGGTTTTATGTGCCAACTTTTTGAAAACAATAAAACTTACATCATGAAACACGAGTTATGTGCCTACCGACAATTGTTGAAATTTCCTAAGGGAGCTTAATACTCACCCACACCATATGGAGAGCAGTTTCCAGGGCCCTGCCATTGCACCCCATCTGCATATATTTAGTTTTGGTCCAACTTCAGCCTCCTCAATTGATTTAGAAGTTAATAACTGTTCAAACATCACTTTTAGACTTTGAACCATTCATTAAAGTGTTTAAATCTGTTACATCACTCGGGCTTAACTCTTTCTTCTGGAAGCTGGCATGACTAATATCACACAAAACTGACATCAAACACCTGACTGAAAGAGGCTATATTTGGAAGCATCTCCCAGCTAGCCACCATCTCCCTATTGAAGAATTCATTTCCTCTAAGTCACTTCCAAAATCTCTTTGGGTGTGATGCTATAACCTCAGGACATAATTTTGTGTCATATTTTCAACTTATTGTGTATACTATAGCTAACTACTAGATAGATTTATTTTCCTTCCTACCTCATCAGAATCTGAAGAGGTCAACCCCTGCTCTAGGGCTCTAGAAAGGTCGAGATACCTTATCTTTCTTCTGTAATCAACACAAAAACCTTCTTGCTTGATTTATTTTGACCTATTTGGTTATTTCAGCCAATGTAACTCTTGGAGGCCATCCAGTTATTACTCAACTTCTTCTAAGATGTATCCTATCACACTGGCGCCACCCCCAGGGACTAGCTCACTTCTGTGAGATAGCGCTCCTCTGCCCACTGTAGATTTCACTATCAGATTTACAGCCAGAAAAAATATCGTTCAATAACATGCAGTCACAATTGCTTTTTTACCATTAGCCATTTTGGCTTTTCCTAGTCTGGGCTAAACTCTGGTAATTGTTTTATGAGGTTAATACATCATCCATTTTATTCACAGTACCCTCTCTTTCTGACCTTTCTCCTTCTCCTCCCTGAAGAGTCAACCACAATAGTTACACAGAATGTCTCAAGAAACTGAAGCAAAAGTATGTCCTGTTTCACTAGCTTTAAGATGAAACATTTCTATTGTTTATTCTATCTCAAAGCTATTTCACATCTACTTCATGCCAAATACTATTCTAGGTGCTGAGAATGTAGCTGTGAACAGCTCACGCTGTGTGCATGTGTATTGTCCTATGGATGGTCCATTCAACTGAAAAGGGGGGAAGTAGATGCTAAACAAGCCTAAACACAGCCCCCAACATAGGTGGTCATAAAGCTTGGGAGGAAAATAAAGCAGAGCAAAGGAAAATTCAGTGCATGTTGCAAGTATGGCAGCACTGCTGTTTGAACTAAAATGGCACAACATTCTGGGTAACATATATAGTGCATAGAATACTTGCTAAACACAGATATTCTGGAGCCAGGTCACTTGGGTCAAATCCACTTGGGCTGTACGTGTAATAGCTGTGTGAATGTTCTGTTTATCTATGCTGCATAACAAATTGCACCAACATTCTGGTTCAATAATCATTCATGAATCCATGAATCTGGGATCCTGACAGTACAGCAGAAAGTATTCATCTATGTACATGATGTTGGGACATCACCTGGGTTACTTGAAGAGCTATAGCTATAACAAGTGGGGCTCACTGGGCATCAGCTCTTCTACATGTGGCCCCTCCACATGGCTCCAGCCATGCTCCAGCATGGTGACCTCAAGGTTGTCAGACTTTTACATGTTTCTCAGGGCTCCAAGAGCAAGCATTTCAAGAGACAGGGAGTGCAAGTTGTAAATCTTTGAGGACTGGACCCAAAGAGGGGCAAAGCATCACTTCCGCTATGTTCTATTAGTCAAGGCAGATAGGTTCACTGGGAGAGGACTCCTCTAGATAGGAGAGTGTCAAAGAATCTGTGGACATTTTTATTCTGCCAGAGTGTCCTTGGACCTACTTCATGAGTTCTCCACACTCCATTTCCTCAGCTGTTAATATGGGTAATAAATAAGAGAATCTACTCATAACTTTATTAGAAAAATTCATTAGTTAATAAACATAAAGAGACTGGAAAACAATTAGATTTCATTAAGTATTCATTGTTTTATTGTATTTCAAGCTATTAGTATAGTATTCATACTAGGATTCCTTTAGTATGAATACTGAGTTTAAAATGACATTTTCCTCTTAGATATAGATCAACTGGATTTTTAAAATATATGATGGTAAAGCATCTGCCATCAGATATTTCTTTTGGGAATGTACAAACTCAGACTAGTTTTATAAAGAATGACAATGGATACCACCTCTTCAAGTTCCCTACCTCCTAAACACAATACCAAGTTCCATACTTTTTCATCATCTACCCTAAGAATGAGTTGGCAAACAAAGGTTCTTGGGTGGAAACTGGTTGAAGGAAAGAAAATGAGGGCCATGGTATTCTGATATTAGTGATGGAGTTCTCATTTTCGCTCCAGGAGGTGAGCTTATGAAAAAACAGATGTACCATGGGAAGTGTAGTTTAACGAGGTCCTGAATGATTCTATAAGAATATCCGAACAATGCCAGGCTACAGCAGAATGAAGCCCAAGCACCAGGGAGGCTGGGAGGCCAGCACTCAAGCCTTCTCACCTAGAGCAGACTGGCACCTAACCCAAGGTCCCTTTCCTTCCCACATGCTCCCTCTCTCAATCAGACCTGTACATCTTCAGCTGCTGGCATCCTAGCTTGGACCACACCTCTTCCGCCTATGCTCTATTAGTGATCCCTCAAGAGTTTCTTGATGCCATGGGACAATGTCACCACTGTCCTTCACTACCGTGTGAGGAAAGGAGCCAGCCTCCTCTTGTCTCATTTCAACAATCTGCTCTTCACACTTCCCCTTGAAATGTGCTATAATGTGCTTCAGTTTACCTGATGGCATGCCCTTCAAATTTGAAACACAGCCCATGAATTTAGTTACTCGCTCAGGAGGAGCGATGACTATGTCTGAGACATCCCTGGCCACTCATCTTGCTTCCTTTGAGATGACAGAAACTCCACTCTAGAAGTGAAATTAGGGCTATGGATCCAGGTGAGTCAGGAACCAATGGATGCTGTTCTGTTAGTAGGGCTGAACTCAGGATGTCGGCAGTGAGATAAATGAACACTGCCACAACTCATAACTGTATTTTTAAGCCAGTTCATAGAATAATTTTTGAGGAACCCCAAAACATGGACTAGCCAAGGTGGAGAAAGTACTAATCACCCACTTTAAGCAAATAAATAACAACAAAAATAATCTTCTCACTATAGCCCAGAAGTAAATAAATGAAGGTACATTATACAAAGAAATTGCAATGTGTTGATCTCACCTTTATCATGGTTTTATATATCAGCATCATAAGAAATTTCTTAAAGACTAAGCTAAAATCAGACTGTGGCTCTGATCTGTAAATTCACCAACTTGCAAAATAAATAAAAAATAAGATCTATGTTTCCCTCTTATATTGATGGTTTGTACTCTAATGAGGTGGGCAAAAAATAAACTTTGATTAGCAAGAATTTCTTGAAAAGGAAGAGCAGATAAACACTTCCCAAAAAAGTAAGGCAAATATATAATCCAGTCAAATTTGCTTCTAAATGCACACATTGCTTTTATTTTGTTTAACTTTTCCCTTTTTTCCCATTAATGGTTGAAACCTCATTTAACAGATGAGAAAATAGTGTGTTGAATCAATCGTTGATTAAATTACATTTAACATCTGTTGAGAATTCAGAAATGTGAAAATTTGAGGGAGATTTTGATACCTTCATTCTCATCTCAACTTGGAGCCAGATATCCACACAATCTGCCAGACAGTCAGGGTTAGCCAGCACAGAAGGATGGATGAGGTGTTCCCATTGTGGGAGGTATTTGTATGCTTGTCCAACTGTCATGAAATCACTTAAATGTGTATTTCCCCAAGGTGAAAGGATTGTTTCAGAGGGTGGCTTGTAATCATATGCTTTTTCATCTATTCGACATCTTCCCCCACTATTTACAATTAATTGGAGAATAAAAGAATTGGGGAGGATTCCAGAGATGATATCATTCAGTATTTCCATTATGCACTAACTGCATAACAAACCACCCCAAAATGGAGTAGCTTGTAATAGCGATATTATTGCTGCTGATTCTGAGCTCACTTGGGCAGTTCTTCTGCACACTGTAGTATGGCTGTAATCACTCATGAGGCTTATTCAACTGAGAGCTCAGCCTCCCTCCAATAGCCTGTCATCACTGAGTTAGTCAAGCCCAAGCTTCTTTTTAGCACAACACCTTCCTTCCAAGATGGAGAGTTCCCAGATGACAGGCTCCAATATACAAGCACTCATCAAGCCTCCATGTGGGTCATGCTTGCTAATGAATCACTGGCCAGAGCAAGTCACATGGCCGGGCTCAGCATCAGTAAGCCAGGTGACTGACTGCACAGGGCATAAATACCAGGAGGGATGATCACTGGGGAGTAACAACACTGCAATCTACCCCATCTTTCCCTTGGATTCTCTACCCAAGGGAAAGTATCTCAGGTGCATACCTCAATTATCCTTGAACACTTTAATCAGAATGATCTCATTACCTAGCAAAACAGATCATTTCAATTTGAAACAATACTTATTGTAATTATTTTTCTAATATTGCCTCCCTCGAACTTCTATTTCCACTAACCCTATTCTGGCTATCCTGAGAAACAGAAAAAAAAAAAAAAAGCACATTTGCTCTTTCTAAAGATAATGTCTAAAAAATCTAAAGAAGGTACCATGTTTCTCCAAGTTCTTCCAGGTCCTATGTCTTCAGCTTTCAGGACCCAGTGTTCTCAGTTCCTTCTTACCAGCCTGATCAAACTCCAATGGCAATGGTAAATCAGGCCTATTTAAAATAAACTTGAATATTCTCTTAAATATCTCATAACAAGAATGCTGGCTTATTCAGAATAGGTGGACTCATTTTTAAAGCAACAACTAATAAGCGTCATCCAAGACAATTATAATAGACTCAAGTAAAAACACAGAGAAAAAAGGAAAGAGAGAGCACAAAATGGAAGGTTGGCTACAAAAGGTGCATTTTTAGCATACACACTTTTAAACCCTTGCTCTACATCATGTGGAGCTCATTCAAGGGCACAGGATCTAAAAATCCTTCAATAATCCAATCAGTTGTATACTATCTTGGGGAAAAAAAAAACAAAAACATAAAAGCAAGTCCAGGGAATTGAAACTTTCTAGTGATGGATCCAGAGGACTCCATCCTGCATGAAATGGTTTAAGTACGATTCTGATGCTCTTTAGAAAGTCCTCCCCAAAACACTAAATGACCGGGATCTCATGTCTTTTGTAATAAACTTCAAAGGTCAGAGCAAATTAAAACCACCCCTGCCCAACTCAAAATATTTCAGGATATCCTCATACCCAAACTTGGACATTACCTCTGCAGAATTCTCTGGATCTTGGTAATTGAACTGATTTGCTGGAGTAATTACAGATCAAATATTTGGTAGCCTCACAATGGAACAATCAAAGCAGAAACACAAAGGACAAGCAGAATCTCTAATCTACTCTGTAGCCAAAACAGTAAGGCACCATGAAGTCAAGTCCCTGCTGTGGGTTGGCAAATGTAGGCAACTGACTGAAGGCACCTGGGCCTCTTCATCAATGGTACAGAAGGACTTGATAATTTGCAAATTTCCTTCAGCCTCAAGTCTTATTCAAGTCTCTTAGTTCAGAACAACTCTTCTCTCTTCTAATTTATTGTAATAAATTGGACTTTATGAAAATAGATTCTGAGATAGAAATAAGAAGACAAGAAAATTATTGGGAAAATTATTGGGATCAATACTTGTATAAGGGAAGAAGAAAGAACAAAGCAGGACTGGGTGAAGGCAGAAGTTGCTCTCAGCAAAAGGCAACTCAGCTGATTCTTGGGAACTGTAAGGCTGGAATAACCCCTCCTGAGTTGGACTGAGAAGGTCGGGGCCTCACGCCCCTGCACTGTCATTCACTGGATGCAGGCTTCTCCACTTGACCTTGAGTAAGGTGGACCTTCTCTGCCAAGGCACTTCCCAAAAAGAGCTGAGAGGCATCTACAGGTAACACTTTCAGTATTGGAGAATAAGTCCTTCACTCCTGAAAGAAAATTTGGGCAACACATCCAGACTCCATTCTTGCTAATTAATGCAACAGTCTTTCCATGGCCACATGATGTGATGCATAGATGTCCAAGACAAGATTTGAATTTAATCTTATACAACTTGACTTATATTCTGTTTAGTCATAGTTTGAGACTGAAGTCTAATTGAGAATTCAGAGACCTTGAATTTCACACTGACTAGGTTGCTTCATATCAAAAACTCTTGTCAGATACACCAAATCCATAAGATGCTCCTTCCTTCTGAACCCCTGATGCAACTGACCTTGGCACAGATATGTAACAGAAATATCAATGTCATATCCAGTTACGTCTACTGAACAGATCTTCACAAAAAATTAACAAGTTCAAAGAACAGTTTATAGATTTTGAAACTGCCTGGCTTTTAACCATAATTTCATCAAATCTTAATTTAAAAATAGAGTATAAAGATTATATACACTTTCACTATTGTGTCCTTATTACAATAAATAAACAGAAATATTGTTCATTGTTAGTTTAGTCCGCCAAACCAATCAGAACAATTGTTCTGACACCAGGAAGACTTTATCTTACTATTAGTTTATTAACTATTTCACCCCAAATTATATCTACTGAGAAAAACAGAAATTAAAATAGTACATACACACACACACACACACACACACACCTCCTACTCATTGGCAATAGCATTATCTAAAATCTGGAATTTGATTAGTACAAATTCCCTTGACACCCTCTACTTAAATTAACATATCAGAGCACCAGGCTGAAGTCTCACCACTTCTTTGAAATTCAAAACCCACAAGGAACAGGCAATCTGTGAGTTACCCAAGGAGGAGAGTTAATTTATATGATTCTATTTCCCCAACATGCACCACACTTTTATTTCATTCAGTCAGTTCAACAAACCCTTATTGAAGAGCTACTGTGGCCAAGATGCTATGGGAGATTCAGGAACTAACCCAAAACAGATTCTTCTTCATGGATGTATATGAGTGTGTATTCAGAATTCCATAAATTAATCACAGTAGATTGAGCCATATGAAGTAAACATTTTTTAATCTATAAAAAAACAGCAATCCCATTTGGCTCAAGCTAATAGAATTTAGAGGATAAAACAACTAATTTTTTAAATAACAGAATGACAAAGTGTCATGGGAACAAGGAGAAGAAACTGCTAATTCCAATTAGGGAAATTAGAGAAGATTGGAGAAAGATTAAAAACGTGTCTTGATGGGTCAGTTTCAGCAGATGACCACAAACAGTTGGTAAAAGCACAAAGGACTTGCTTTGTCTTTATAAATGTTTAGAAATAGTAGAGTTCAGAGCTTAGTCTAAAAGGACTGGAAAACAACTACAGGCTCTTATTTATCTGGACCTTCGAAATACACTCTCTGGAAATTTTTTTCAACAAAATTATTTGGAGTTTTTGTTTTGTTTTTGATTTTGCTTTTTCAGTGGGAAAATGTGGAGTCTCCTAATATCAAGTGCACATATATATGTGTTCTCTGCCATTATGGAGGGGAGATTTTTAGACTTTTAATCATTATGGAAATAAAATCCTGCAACAGCTGTCTAGAGAGGCTGAGATTTTTCCTTTTAGCTACCTGCAAAATGTAGAGTTGCTATTTCAAGAAAACAGATGATGAATCTCATGAAAGCCTATCTTTCCTTTAGTCAATAAAAATGTCCACCCACCTATCCCACCCACACTAAACAATCGATAGGAATGAAATTTTGGCCTACACAGAGACTGAAAATAGGGCCAAAGCAAAGAAAGATACTAGAGAAAGATTTGCTATAAACTCTTAATTTCACTTAGAAAATTTTCCCTGTGCAAAAGAATTTGTATAAGCATTTTCACACAAAATTGAGATTACTGACTCTGCCCCTTCATTCCTAAGATGTAAGGCTGAACTTACTCACTACTCACTGGCTGCTTAAAGAATGTTGGTCAGAGCTCCTTGTTCATTATTTGTGGGTTGTACTCAGTCCCTCCATTAGGAAGGGAGTTCCCAAGGATCAAAGACCACATCTGTGGGAATAATCAAGTGTTGCAAAGATATATGATGCTGTTCTTACGGAAAACAAGAAGAGAGTATGTATAAGAAGTTGTTTAGATTTTTTACAACTCTTGAGAGTACAACCATACTTCATTACCCAAACTAATAGTGGGTCAGTTTCATACAGAGCAGAAAACGCATTAGTGCAGTTTTAGGTCCATACTATCCAATATGGTAGCTGCTAACCACAAATGGCTCTTAAGCACCTGAAATGTAGGTAGTCTGAGTTGCAAATTACACTCTGGATTTTGAAGGCCTAGTGAAAAAAAAAATAGAATATTAAATATTCCAATAATTTTTAAATTAATTACATGCAGAAATAACATTTTGACGTATTAGGTTAAATGAAATATATTGCTAAAATTAATCTTGTTACAGGCTTCAAGTCCCCTCCAAAGATATTAAACCCAAAAGCCATGTCTCATTGTGATGCTCACTCCCTACTAGGGAAGGAATGTCAGTCATTCCTCACCCAGCCTCTGCATAACCTGTTCCCCATTTAAATAAGGTCAGCAGTATGGGGTATAAAAACAATTGTAAAGTGAGTCAGGTCTCTCTTTTTATCTGTGAGCAGCACTCTCTCTCTCTCTGAAAATGTGCTTGTGTTTTAATAAATTTGTCAAATGTCCCCTGTTTCAATGCTTTGCTACAGCAAGACAAGGACCAAGGAAACTGTAATTCTATCAATCTCACCTGCTTCTTTTTACTTTGTTTACTGTGGCGACTGGAGTATTTACAATTACATATGTGGTTTGCACTACATTTCAATGGGACAGCACCAGTCTAACAGTCATAATATCTCTAAGCCTCAGTTTCCGCTTCTGTAAAAAGGAGAAACTGCTATTGCCCTGTCTCATAGATTTCTTGTCAAAATAAATGAACTGATGTATAGGAAAGCATTTTGTAAACTGTTACACACTACATAAATACAAGCGACTATCCAGAAGAATAATTCCTAACGAAAAAGGCTGCATATTAAATAAAGGAGATAACTACAACCTTCAGCTACTCAGGCATAGGATTTTAATGCACCAAAGAAAACTAAGAAATGTGGATCTGTCCTCTAAACCTTTCAATGCTTTCACGTCACATAAATTTGAAACGCCAAGATGCCAAACCATCTGACAGGCTCCACAATGGGTGAACCCCTCCAAGAGGAGGATAATATTCCAAAAAACACTGAAGAAAGATATCCTCCTACTATCAGAAGTTAGCTGGGCTTGGGATCGGAAAGGCTGTGGTGTTAGCGCCCACCTAGGTAGCAGGCTTATCAATGCAGATTGGTGGTAAACAGCCAGCCATCTGGACTCAGGGTCTTGATTACTGCTGACTGTCAAAACTCCAGAATTTTCTAACCTATCATAACAGCCTAAATTGGAAAAAGCTAACATCCCTAATCTAGGAATTCCTTTCTATTTCCACTGCCCCCCCCCTTTTAGAATTACATGTGACTTCCATGGAAGTACAAGGTGAGGATACAAGAAATCTCCAGGATTGTGAAGCTAAGATGAGTGAAGAAAAAAAGCATGAAGCCCACCTACACTTAAAAGTAGAGGTACCCTGAAATTCTCTCACCAGGCAGTACAATACTGAGCCAGTGCACAGAGCTTCAGGGGAGCAAACTGAAAGTCTCCAAATACAGAAGTAGGAAGTCAACTAATTTTATGTACAATCCAGCCTTCTATTCTGACATATTATCTCACCTTTGACAGTTTACACACAATGAAAATATTAAAACAGTTGTGATTCTCCAAGCACATCAAGCCTCAGAACCTGTACGGGTGATAATCTTCTGCTGGAACATGCTTGCACTGGTCTCAGTGCTGTTTTCCTAGCAACCTCCTACTCCTTCCTCAAGAGCCAGCTAGTGTCACCTCCTCTGGGAATCTAACTCTGACACATGCTACAACACTCAGACCTGCATTATAAAACTAACCTTCCTAGAATGTAAGCTGCTACATATGGGAAACAGTATGGGGGTTCCCCAAGAAATTACAAATTGAACTACCAAATGATCCAGCAATCCTACCTCTGGATGTCCAAAGGAAACAAAACCATTATCTTGAAAAAATATTCACACTCGCATATTCATTGCAGCATTACTCCCAATTGCCAAGACATGGAAACAACCCAAGGGGCCCTCCACAGATGAATGGATGAAGAAAATATGGTATACATATACAATAGAATATTATTTAGCCTTTAAAAAGAAGGAAATCTTGTCATTTCTGACAACATGATTGAACGCAAAGGTCATTATGTTAAAATGAAATAAGCCAAAGAAAGACAAATGCTACATGGTATCACAAAAGTGGAATAAAAAAAAAAAAAAAGAACTCATAGAAATACAGCATAGAAAAGTAGTGGCCAGGGGATTAGGCATGGGTGAGAAGTTAGTAAAAAGGTACAAGCTTTCAGCTATAAGATGAATAAGGTCTGAGGAGCTAATGTATACCACGGTGATTGCAGTTGATAACAATGTACTGTATAGTGGAAATCTGCTGAGAGTAGAAACTAAATGTTCCTTTCTCCACCACCTGCCACTTTTTAGGGCCGCACCTGTGGCATATGGAAGTTCCTGGGCTAGGGGTCAAATTGGAGCTGCAGCTGCTAGCCTATGCCACAGCAACACCAGATCCAAGCCCTGTCTGCAACCTACACCACAGTTCAGGGCAATGCTGGATCCTTAACCCACTGAGCAAGGCCAGGGATTGAACCCATGTCCACATGGATACTAGTCGGGTTCATTTCCACTGAGTCACAATGGGAACTCCCTAAATGTTCTTACTAAATAAATAAATAAGGTGATGTATGTGTTAATTAACTCAATGGGGGGGAATCCTTTCATAATTTTGCATAAATATAAAATCATTACATTGTACATTTTAAGTATCTTACAATTTTATTTGTCAATTATACTTTAATAAAGCTGGAAGGAAAAGAGAGGGAAAAAACCCTATCCTCCCTTATGTTTCTGTATGCAGCTTTTCATTTGACTGAGATCTCTCAACCATATCTTTTAATCTAGTCTAATGTTCTGTGGGGAACCCTTATCCCTTACGTGTTCCTTTGCTCCTTATGTGTCCATGCAGACTCCCCCACACACTAGTGTAACAACTCCTGGCCTCCCTCCATCACTCCTCACCCCTCTGTTCTCATGGGTAGGTGAGTGAGACTAGACCAGCCATGTTCAGCCCTACTTTCCTAGGGATGTGTGCTGCACAGGTATTTTAGCAAACTCATTTGGTTGATCTTGGCCATAATCTCCATATAATATGTTATTATTAAATATTATTTTATCTCCTGCTATCAAGACCCAGACCCCCACATCCATACTAATTGGTTCCAAAACAGGTGGGGGGAAAGGAGTATTATTTTTCCGTCTCCTGAGACTCATAATAGTCCCTGTATATTTAATTAAATGAATCTTGATTCAATACTAGAGCCATAGGTGAAAAATAAAGTCAAGCTAGGAAAACAAAAGCAACTTAAAGCAGAATACCTGGAAAATACAGGCAGCCTGAATGTCATGCAAACAAAGTCCACCTTGAAGACAAGAGGTTGAGCAATGACAATAACGTTTGTTAATGATTTAGAGGTTTGCCCCCTCACCTCCCTTTCTTTATGGCAAGGGATGGGTGTCACCTATTTTTTGTGTGTGTCCCCAAAATTAGGGCCTAATAGCAAGCATGAAAATAGTTGTTTAAATTAAAGGCAAATCATTGTATTATATACCTGAAACTGATATAATGTTATATGTCAAGAGCACAGATGAAAGTTAGACTCTGCTGATAATAGCCAAGCTTGGAGCTCAGGTGTAAGATGATGTACAGATTAAGCTGGACAAATGACATCTGTGAAAGAAGTTTCTGAATTTTGACAGCACTGGTGAGAGAGGGGAGCTTTTTTTTTTTTTTTTTTTTTGTCTGCAGCTGTAGCATATGGAAGTTCCCAGGCCAGGGACTGAATCCAAGCCACAGCTGTGACCTACACTGCAGCCGTGGCAACACCAGATCCTTTAACCCACTGTGCTGGGCCAGGCATCAAACCCACACCTTTGCAGACACCCAAGACACTGCAGTCAGACACTTAACCCACTCCCCCACAATGGGAACTCTGAGAGAAGAGCTTCTAATCCTCTAAAACCCTCAAGGCAAATGGATCCTTAACATTCAAAACATTATAGTAGAGATTATCATACTAAGTGAAGTAAAACAGAGAAAGACAAATATTACATGAGATCACTAATATGTGGAATCTAACAAAAAATGATATACCTTATTCACAAAACAGAAACAGACTCAAAGAATTCGAAACCAAACTTATGGTTACCATAAGGGCAACATTGAGGGGAGGGATGGACGGAGAGGTTGGGATTGGCATACACACACTACTATATACAAAATCAACCAGTAGCAAGGATATATATATATATTAGGGAAATCTATTCAGCACTCTGTGATAGCCTAGATGGGGAAAGAATCTAAAAAATAATGGATATATAGGATATATAGGTATGGTTATTTCACTTTGCTATTCACATGAAACTAACACAACATTGCAAGTCACCTATACTCCAATAAAAATTTATTTAAAAAAAAGACGTTATAGAATAGAAATTAAGAGGTGGGGTAAGCATGGGGTAAGCAGTTGAACTGCTTGCCTCAAGTTCTTCTAAGCCTTAGTCTTCTCACATATGAAAGGAGATTAGTGAAACTACTGACTTCACAGGTTTTTGTGAGCATCAAAGAACTTAATTCATGTCATTAGTTCACACTAGCCACAGAGGAAGTGCGGAATTCCTTTTAGGAGCTAGAGCAGCAATAACAGAAGTAACAACAGAAGTAACTTCATTTGGACATTCACAATTGGGAGGACATAGATGTAGCATGAAAAAAATAATTCAAAGAAAGGAGAAGGAAGAGATAATTTAATGTGATAGAGGTAGATCTCTCAATTAGCTAGATGGAAAATTTGTGATTTTTCACTCTACCACAAAGTAAATTGATGTTTCACAGTTTACATAGCTTATTTGGTATATTTTTGGACATTTCTATCACAATTCTAACAATGTGAATTTTCCCCTATCAGGAACACTTGGCATTAAATTAGGAGTCTCCCAGTGCCACCATCTTCTCTAATGCACCCTTTCCTTCTGATTCTAACCTCGGGTCAGAAATGTTCAGGTCTTAGGAGTCCCCACTGTGGCTCAGTGGGTTAGGCACAAGATGTTGTCTCTGTGAGGATGCAGGCTCAATCCCTGGCCTCTCTCAATAGGTTAAGGAGCCAGTGTTGCTGCAGGCTGCTAAACTGGGTTGTCTTGGGCTCATTGTAACTGAATATTAGATTTCAATTCTCACTCATTCCCATTATCTATTAACAAAAAAAAAGCCTAACATATTAAGATTTTCCTAACTTTCTCCTTTCACATTCCACCCATAATTATCTAATTGACTCATTTCCCACAAAAAGAATTTCACATGCAGAGTTCTGTTCTTCTTAAACTCAAAATGAAGAATGCTCAGTTTTTAAATTTATCTCGGATAAAATATATCTAAATATTTTTAGATTTGCTTGAAAGAAAACACAGTTCCCTTTCCCAAAGACAATATTTGACTTGGTGGTCTGTAGCTTGCAAAGCAGTCACCCACTTAAGTTTTCCAAGCTGCTATCCTTAAGCTGTTTCCTTAAATTGCAAACTCCTGTTTTCCTAAATCCCCTTCCTCATATCCCCTAGGCAACTTATAAAGGGAAAAAAAATTAATGAATTTGGTAAAATAACAACTTGCTAACTTGCTTCCAAATTTACATTATATCTTCCCACACATCTAAGAGAAAAGCAATAAAGGTTTCATATTTGATGAGCTAAAGCTGGCACATTAACCAAATACTTTCCCATCTACACTCAAAAAAGAAGAAAATGCTAAAATCCCAAGTTCATATATTAAACATTTTAAACCTTTCTGAAAGATCATTTAATGTATGCAATATCTCGACATTAACACAAATCAGTAAAATTACTAAAAAAAAAAAAAAAAAAAAAAAAAAGAGGTAGTAGAAACTAGTTCACATAAGGATGGCTCTCAACTGCCCATTTTCAAAGTTTGGAATGACTTCCTCTATCCTGATCAGTTTCCTACTGCTATTTGTGAATGTGCACACACAACTAAAAAAGCTTAAGGACACTTCATAAATGGGCCATAATATCTATATCTGTGCTTAGTGTAGCAAACTATTGTTGCAATTCCAGGATAGTTTCTACTACATTTCTCTAATTTGCCATTAAGATTCCATTAGAGTGAACTGCACTATCACTGATTGAAATCTCTTAACACACAATGAAAATCTAAAGTCATAACCAACTATACTAATAATTCCCCTACAAACCTAAAAACTTAAATGTCAGGTATATTTTATTTTCTCGAACCTGTTCTAAAAATAAATCACATATATATTCCCCATCTGCAATTTAATTACCCTCTGGAGACCAGCGGGTTATAGTTGGAAGGTGTCATTTAGCAGCTTCTGGGAAATTGGAACCTCTTTCATTTGCATTGCTTCTTTGTAACAAGAATTCAGACAGACTGCCTTTTTTTTTTTTCCCAGAAAAAGGTCACAGACTGTCATTAGGAGCTTGAATGAGAAATGGTAACAAGGATATTTTTAATGATAAAAGTTGGAGAAATTGAAAACAAACAGCATATTGCCATTTAAAATATTCATTTTTAAAACAGAGGGCATTGGGTGTGTCCTTAGCACATTTCTCATCACTGTGTTTTCATCCACTTACAGACTCTCTGGATGGAAGGGGCATTAAAGGTCACCATGTCCAACTCCCACATGATGCCACAAAAATTTTCCTTCCTCTGTGGTACAGTCTGATCAGGACTCTAATAAATTAGTTTTCTAGTCAATGAAGAGATAAGTCTTTATAATTTATATCAAATCTTCAATTTTATGCATTGATTTTATCATCTTTTCAAAATTTAAACCCTAGAAAACAGTATTTTTAAAACAAAATTTTCACTTTTAATTCCTTCAATTCCTTTCTCCACTGGGCATTAATTTTAAAATGATTATTTTTAAAATGTCATTAATATAATATCTTAAAATGCCATCAAGTCAAATAAGTGTTTTATTTCCTCATTTATCAGAGAACTGACTAAAATATGTACTATTTGGGTCTTTAACATGTTTTCCAGAACAAATATGTTTTCATTGTGCCCACACACAAAAAAAGAATATCTCAATAACATGTAACATTCTGATGGCAAATAATTACCATGACATTCACTGCAATGGTGATTACAGATTCAGTTCATATAAAGTCTTACCCTGAGTTCACCTTCCTTTCTTCTTCTGTTATCTTTGATCACATTTCCCTTCTCTTTATAGTTCCATATTTATCTCCAGATACAAACAACTGATTACAGTGGTGAGTGATTGTAAACAGAACCTATTTTCACCAGGGTAAGAAACTAGGATTAGAGAAGCTGTCCTACACTTAAAATGCACCTAAAAAATCTAGAGCCTCCCAAACACTGACCACTGAGGACTCAGTGCTAGTCCATCATCACTGGCATCCTAGGAACTAAGAACATCTTAGGTTTTTCTTTGATTTGACAAATATTTGCTTTGATTCCACTAAGTTCCATGTGCTGTGCTAGGCATTTGGTTTACAGGAGTAAATTAAACAGACTCCAACATCAAAGACTTCATTCAAATGGAGGAAGACTGACTTGCTTAGTAAGGAAAATGAAGTGGCATGCATAGGTGACTGCGGGGTTGGCGGGGTGGGGGGGTATCCAAAAGTTGTACCTATCCCCAACCAGAGCAATAAGTAGGAAGCTAACCCCACTGAATTTGAAAGAATAAATCAACAAAGATAAGTAAGGGAGAAGAGAGGGGTCTCATCTGGTAACTGTGGGTCCCTTTCAGAGCTGGAAATGACAATTGATATCACCTGGTTCAACCAACCTCCTCATTTTGCAGTTGAGATATCAGTATTTTGGGAAGCCCTTTCCCCATTAATCTTTATAATCATTTTAGAGGGTGGTAGAAGGCAAACATTATGTTAATTTTTACAGACAATGCATTAAGTCAAGTGTATAGAAGTAATTTATAAAAGCCTCCACGAAAATATTTGATGAATGTGAATAGATATCTCAAGTCAAATGCCATTCACTCAAATTGTTATGCTAGGACAAAGAACATTATTCCTATGCCAAAAAAAAAAAAAAAAAGAAAAAAGAAAGAGAAAGAAGCACTGGAACAGAGAATTGAGAGCCCTGACACTAATAGTTTTGTAACTCTAAAAAGATCTTCATATTTCACATTTATAAAAGGAATTGTGGCATGAAACACCCTAAAATTCTAGGGCTATATTGTCAGATTGTGCCAGTTCACAATACTCTGTGCTAAGATAGCTAAGATAGGTGTTGCTTGCAAATGTAAAGTTTCTAGAATCTCTCCAAAATCATCTGAGATTAAATGTCCCCTTTTGTTAAGTTTTTGGCCCCTAAAAATTTTAATTCCATGCTTCCTCTTTATCCAGATTTATCTGTATTTCCTTCTTCCTTTTCTCCAAAATCCCCTAAGTTGCCTGAGCTATGATTAAGCATTTAGAAAATTCTCAACAAACTTATCCCATAATGAAAAAGCACTCTGAACATATTTGTAGCTATGGAACTTAAAAGCACAAAACTGCAATATTTACAATATTTCAAACTTGAAGCCATAACAATCCTCAGTCAGAGGGACGTAAAAGCAGCCCAAGTGTGGAGGAAAATATATTAATATGATGAGGTTTAAATTATAGATCTGAAAATTCACCTGAAAAATTTTTCTTCTCACTTTGTAGGAAAGTCATAGCCATATTACACAGATTATCTATGTGAAACCCTAATTTCATGCACTATTTCCTCACTATATGTTTAACTACCACCTGCTTTTCCTATTTATTCACTAAATATCCCTTAAGTCCCCATGTTCAAAACAGAAAAATTCAATGGAGATATTTGTTTGTTTTGTTGTTTATTTACTAGGTAAGTGGATGAGAAGTTTGGGGTTGTTTGTTCCTATATAAATTTTTTTCTCTAATATTATAATAGACAGCTTAAGATATAAGAAAAGGCTATAGTTTAATGAGATCTTTAATTCCTCCTGGTATGCCAGCACTTAACTAATGTCCAGTCTTTTAATATATTTAATGTGTTCTCAATCAATTCAGTTTTAATATAGTGATCGATATTGATTTAAAGTACTAGACTTTTCTATATTTGTTTCACCTATTTTATAAGATCTTATTTTCCTCAGAATATCCTTGAGATTGTGTCCCACAAAAATCAATACTCATGAACTATAATTAAATTATTCTAAAAATTTATTTACTTTACATTTGTATTATCCCTGAAAGCAATTACATTCAAATCTATAGAATGTTTAATATGGGTATAAACCAATCCTTGAAAGCCTTAATAGTAAAGAGATTCTCATATACTGAATCACTACTACAATAAATATAATGCATTAGAACTAGTATTATAATACTATGTATTGATTGCATTTATTTTATTTAGTTCCACTTATATACTTTTCATCATTCATCAACATAAAAATTAAAATCTGTTTCAACTTTCCTTTTAGTTCTTTCTGCTTTAGAAATCTCTGCTACCTCCACTATTCCACATTTTACCAAATGGGATCTCTGATAAAATACATTTTCACCCATTTCACTATTTACGTTCACTTACATTCATCTCCAGTATATTTCAATACCACTTCACTAAGTGATATTTAAAAAAAAAGAAATGGTAAAAGCAATACACAACAAGCTCCCTATCCTTCAAGAATATGCCAAGTACTTGAAGAGTCAGGGCATGCCTTAAGGAGATAGTTGCTGAATTTAAAAGTAGTAAATGAAAACCCTCAAAAGGAACATGACAGAGGTTCTGGTTTAAGATAGTGACACAGGAGACTTGTCACCTTACCTCCTCCCACGGACACACTGAATTTTCAGCTGCATGTGGAGCAATTCTCTCTGAAAGAAATCAAGAAACTAGGTAAGTGATCTAAACATTGGGTGAAAGAGAAAACAACACCTACTGAAACAGGTGGGAGAGGCCAAAACACAGACTTGCCATAGCCTTATCCCTAGCACAGCAATACACAGCAGGGAGGGACCTCAGTTCCCAGCTTCTCTCTGAGAGATGAAGGGTTTGGACCCCAAGTCTGGTGCCCCAACTTTTAAGACCTGCTACCCATGACTTCACTTTCAGAGGTTTATATTCAGGACACTGAAAGACTCCTTGATCACTGTCACTACCTCTAGACTTTGTTCCTCTGCTATCACTTTTATTTTTCTTGTTTTGATGCCTATATCATCATCTTAAATCCTTCTGTACCCTGGCTGAACCAGTGGGTCCTAGAAACCTTTCCTACTTCCCAAGTCTGAATTAGATAACTTTAGTGGACTCTTGAAGGGCTTCTTGTTTACCATCACTTTGCACTTAAAAGGCCTCTAAATAATTGTCTCTTCCTTTGCACGACTCCCTCTTCGGTTTCTCAGTGCCTTGAGGGTCAGGACTGTGTCTTCCTCTCCTCTCTATTCTTGACACATATATATTTCCTTACTTAGGACATTCAAGATATAAATATTTGCTAAGGGAATGAATCACTGAACCCCCCACCACTGTCTTCCCATTCTTATCACAGCTGATAGGGCTCAGAACAAGATACCCCACAAATATGGTGCCACGGCATACTGAGTATTTCAAGCTGAAAGAATCTGAGATGAGCAGTGCAGGAGGTCATCAGACTCTCAAGGGAGAAGTGCCCTCCCTACACCCAGAGGAAAGAAGTAAACCTTGCCTCTGAAAGACAGAGGGACACCAAGAGCAATCCCAGTGAGCAGGCCTTGCTGTTTCCTATGTTTACTGCATTTAGCACCTACGCTTTTTTATCCCATAACAATTTTCCACAACTTTTCATCAAATCTGACACAAAAACACTCAGGGTTAACCACATCTTTGGTTCTTCATTTCCTTATGAAGGCTCCCAAGTTACATAAAGCTTATATAAAATAGACGTGTCTGCTTTTCTCTTGTTAATCAGGGGGCCTCAGCAAAGAATTCAGAAGGGTAAAGGAAAAAGATATTTACACACGCACACACACACACAGGCATTGTCTAACTTCCCTCTTTCCTCAGAGACTTTAGCAACTGCGCGTCAATCCTCTTTACTCCATCCATTCCCTCATCACTTTTCCTTATCTGCATTTGTTCAATCCTCTCCTAATTTTCTCCGCTATGGCCCTCCTTCTCTGAAGCACCTAGCTCAGTGCCATGAACGTAGAAGGCTGGGGGAGTATGTGTGCTAATGACCAGAGCAGCATCAGGCTCACCAACAGTTCCCAAGGGTCTGCGGCTGACCTGATTGTGCAGCACACCCAGTAAATCATCTATCTCCGTGGCCATGAATGTGAGTTTCTTAACCATCTAGAACTTGACTGTTGAATATCCATTTTTTCTTCTCCATTCCTATCCCCCTTTCCTTGGGATTTCCAGGATTTAAGCAAATAGCAGCCAAGTCCCAGTGTCATTAGAAAAGTCCCGATGCAGTTATAAACTTATGGCTTCACTTTCTTTGTGTCTTCAGAAAGTTTAATGCCCAGTTACTACATGTGCTGGATAGTATTATTTGCTCAACTTTTCATCCCTCCATATTCTTATCATGGTTTACTATTGGAAGAACCATAGCAAATACTTCAATGTATCAGTGAAGTTGGGCTTGGCCATCTGACTTGCTTTCACTGACAGAATGTGAATGGAAGTAAAACTATGTCAATTCCCAGCTATAAGCATCACATGTTTCTGTTTGTCCCTTTGAATTTATGGCATCTTCCATGAGAAGAGCAGGTCTCAGGAAGCCACTGATCTCAGAACAAAAGACCATTGGAACAGACTTGAACTCCACCCACAACCTGAGACAGAACCACATTAGCTGACCAAGAGAACAATGACCCAGAAATAAATCTTTGTTATTTTTGGCCAGTGATATTTAGGGTTTGGTTGTTGGGCTACATTACTGCTATAGAAACCAGAGTGTTAAACCCTGCTTGATTTTTGTTCTCCAAGTCAATGATTTATAAACCACTGGGCTTTGGCAAGTAAAATATAGTATGAGGAAGGGCAGAATCCTGTTTCCAAAACACATGGTCAACCCAATAAAAATTCTAGAAATATCTCAAAGAGGAGTGGTCCATTTTTATAATTCACTGGAGTGTTACGATGCTTTGGATTGGTTATTGATACTACTACTTACCAGGATTGGTGTCAGTCTTTCTCTTCTATTAATTGGTATGGTCAAGGCCCTATCTACCATCTTCCTCTTCCTGAACACATTCAGTCACAGTCTGATTATAGCCCTTTTATACGGATGCTCAGCTCAAATGGTACCCATAAACCTCAGTTACATTATATCTTCACTGCTCAAGCAAGGCTTTTAAGATTTGTGAAGAGCCATAAAGAATATGATTACCGTTAAAAATACATGACATATAGTGATGAATTGAATATGGAAAAATACCCACATTTTCAGGCAAAGAAGGTATAAAATTGACTAAAAGCATTTTGAGGTTAAAAAAAAGTTTAAGCTCCTAATCTCTGACATCATTAAAAACTGCTTTTTTTTCTTTCTTATTTTTATTCCAAATATAGGTTCAGATTCCACATAAAATTAGGACTTGGGTAGCTTGGGGATTAAGAAACAGATGGGAAATTCAGAGTCCAAAATTGGAAGCCTTATTCAGCCTCTGATTTACTTATGATACTTAAAATCTTGCTCTTTCATTTCCACAATGAGTTGATTTGGCAAGACTTTCCAGTCAGCAATATTTAAGCTATTTTGGAGACAATATATTCAGGGTGTCTTTAGATATCTCAGAGTTTGTTGAGAAACTCTCAAGATATTGAAAAAAACTGTATTTAGTTCAATTTAATTTATGATTTAAGCATAAAAGGCATAAAAATGTTGAATGGTTGATTCTATGTGATACAGTAAATCTTAGTAGGAACAACCCAAGTTTTAGAAACAGTCATGGATTCCCTCCTACTTCAAAGCTGAATAACATTTGGAAAATTACTCAACCTTTTCAAGCCTTGGTTTCTTCATCTGGGAAACAGTAACAAAAGTACCTGAGGACTTTGTGAAGCTGGAAGCAGAAGCAGCATATGTGCATCCTAGAAAATCACCAGGTCTGGCAGAGTTAGAGCCCAACGAATGAAAACTAGTAAAATCCCAGAACAACAATAAGGTATCCAAAATTTGAAGCTTAGGTGTTTTGAGAAATGGAGTTACACAAAGAAATAAGATTTATGTGGCTTCTGGGATTGATTGTTCTCATATAATCCTTGAGTTTATCTTTGTGACAACTAGGTAACAGGAGAGCAGATAGACAGAAGAGCCCTGTTCAAAACACCTTCTTAAGGAACCAAGAAGAACAAAACAAAACACAGAAGGTCTCCAATCCCAAATTGCCAACAAACACTGGTGCAATCACAAACCAAACTTAGCAAGATCATTTGGCCACCTGGATTAACAATCACCTCTTTATTCAACCACATGCTTCAGGCCCACCTCTACCTGATTCTCATCACCAAACTGAAAGAACAGTTATCTTTCATAAAACCAATAATCATAACCACCAATATTGAATACCAACTCTGTGTTGGGTAACATGCTTCCTACCTGACATATTTTTAGATCTCTCAAACAATCTGAAAGGATGCTAGAATTCCAATTTTAAAGATGAAGAAATTGACCATAAGAAAGGTGAAGGTTCCCCAGGATTACACAGCAATTAATGAATAGAGCAGAGATTAAAAGCCAAGTTATTCTGCTTCAGGTCTGCCTGTCTCTCTCTTGCTCCCTCTGTCTCTCCTTCTTTCTTTCTGTCACATACACACACACACACAATGTGGGAAGAAGTGAACTCTTGTACTGCCAAGTTATGCCACTGAAACCTTTTGAATAAAGTCAAAAGTTTTCTCATAAGGTACTGCAATGAATATTTTTTTAAAACATGCATTTACTTATTCAGTGGACTGTGACAAAATTTCAGGCAGTTACCACAGTTTTCATAAACTCCTGCTTGGAAGACAGGAGGATGAGCTTAATGAGGTGCAAAGAGTCAGTCTTGAATACGTGTTATTGTGAGGAAGCAGAGCTCTGAGTGGGTGGCAGGCACATCCTTGAAGGGAAAAGAACCAGCCTCCACCAGTTTTTCTTTCTCACACAGGAAGTCAGCTTGGAGGGGCTTCACCGAGTGTCACAATCTGGGTGACTGTTCATGTTCACAGTCACCTCTTGCAGACAAGTATGCTTGCTGACGTCATGCTGCTGGCTTCGATTTGCCACCATGACTCAGGTGTTGCTCCTCTCAGGTAAAGGATCAAAATGAAGGGATTCTGTTTTTTGTTTTGGATTTTTCTTTGTTTGTTTTGTTTTGTTTTTCGGTTATTGTACTTCTCTGGACACATCATTCTGCAAAGTTATAGCTGAGGGTGAAAGCCTTGTCTCCAGCCTGGACCACAGCAAAACACATTTTGAAGGTTGCTTGAGTCTGACTCCATAACACTTCAGTGCTGACATCCATGAAGACTCTCCATTCTTCTCCTAGGTCCAATTCAACTTTTTCAGGAACTTTACACATGCTCACTCCATTTTGTTCTGTTTCATTTTAGTTGCTAGTCGCTATGGACTATGTCCCAGCCTCTCAAATTCACATGTTGAAGTCCTAATCCCCCATAAAATGGTGTTGGGAGCTGGGACCTCTGCAAGATGATTAGGGATTAGGATTAGCTTTGGTCATGAAGGTGGGACCCTCATCATGGGATTAATGCCCTTATAAAAAGTGCATGAGATACAAGGGCTCTCTCCCTTTCTCTATAAGCACTTACTGCAGAAAGGCTGTGTTAAGACACACAGCAAGAAGCAGCTCTCTGCAACCTGAATGGGGTTTTTACAAGACACTGGATCTGCTGGTACCTTGATCTTGGACTTCCAGCCTTCAGAACAGTGAGCAATAAATATTTGATATTTAAGTCACCCAGTCCATGGTATTCTGAAAGAAACCTGAGCAGTCAAAGATCCTAGCCAAATTTGCAAAAAGAGAGAATTAAAGAGGGTTCCAAATTCCAGGTTGTTACTGAGTATAATTTTTACAGAATAGAAGTAATTTCTGGAAATAAGAGTCCCATGAAATATTTGGAGATATGAGTACTACTCTTCCAGGAAGACTCTAGAGGATCTTGAGGATCCCTTTGCCCTAGCTTGTGGAGATGGTTCAATGATGAGAGTGTACAGGATTTGTGATAAGGTTCAGACACAGTTTTCAGATCAAATGACAGTTTCAAGAAGGCTCAATTAACTAGGTTCTTTAAATGCAAGCTACAAAAAAAAAAAAAAAAGAAAAAAAAAAAAGGAGAGCAAGCTTTCTGTTTCTTCGCATGATGTTTCAAAAGACATTTTCCCCAACAGGATGAGCACATCATCATGAATTCTAGACTAAGACCCAGACATTGAGTGAACTGAAACAAAGGCAACATGAAAAAGTGGCTCTGATAGGAAGAGATGCACCTTCAAACGAACTTGTTCTGAATAATACATCAAGTATTGAAGAACTCACATCTTAAGCTATTTTTTTTAAATACATTGTAAGATGCAAAGCACCAAGAAAAGCAGTGATGTTCCCTGACATTTGAGGAGGTTATCAAAAAAAAAAGTTTCAAAATTTTTGGAGACGTACAGAAGAGAATTCCTAAGCTATTTGGTTGAGCATCATAAGAACTTTCTTGCTTTCAGATGTCTGAATTTCAAAGACATAAGCCTGTGCCAGGAGTACCATGGCTGAGATAGCCGCCACGGAAGTGCCTCTGAGAAAATTATACTGAGAAGTAAGCATGTAAAGGAAGGAACAAAAGCACAGCCAACTGACAGACAACACACCCTGACATATCCACCCACAGTCCCAACAACCCTTTCTGAGCAATGGTAAAGACATGTCTAATATTGTAACTGTGAATATTTAGAAAGAGCTGCTTGTTGCTTAAAAGAAGATAACTTGTTGGTTTTAAAACAGCTCTGAAAAAAATCAAAAGCATTTATGGATTCTAAATTAGAAATTGGTACTTCAGAATACAAAAAGCAGAAAAGACTTTAGCCTACGATTTGACAGAGATTTATAAAGTTCCATAAAATTATCTGGATCTATAGGAATATACACTCTTAAAGAAAAATGCAACAGCAAATGAAATTATCTGTTACATTATAAGAAGAGCACATCCAATAAAGATGCAGTCATGAGCAAGAGACCCATGCTAGGGTCTCTTCAAATGGTGCACATCTTACTAAAGTTTTTCTTAAGAGCTCCATTGCTTGCCAGTATACCCACTCCCCCCCAGACACACACATCAAAAAGTACTCTTTGTATGCTTTTGGTCTCCTATTTCTTATCATAGTTGTCCAAGGGTGAAATGAGACTGGACCGAGTGAAGAGAATGTGTCTTAGATATCTCTCTCTCCCCAGGGCTAAATAATACTCCCAGCACATAATATATGGCCCATTAACATTGGCTCAACTTTAAAAATGGCTATTACATAGCAAAGTCTGTGGAAAACATCAATAGATCCTTTGATTTTACTCACACTATCATAGGTAAGCATAAGTTGATTCTACAGAGCTAACGGAATGGGTAGTGTGCCATGAAAGGGGCCAAGATTCTTTTTTAGACAGTTATATTTTATTCCCAAGAATGGCTGAGTGCTACAAAATGTTTCTGGGTTATTGACTTTAAGTGACTAATTAGAGGCAATGGCTTATGAGGTCATCCGTGTAGAATACTCCCAGAAATACAATTCCATCACCCTCTGACAGACCACATGGTACTAAGTGCCTGGATACAGCTAGCACAGACAAAGATGATTTAGAGGTACCATCCAAATAACCTCTGCAGAAGGCAACTTCCCAGGGCCTCTATCTAATCACAGCTCATAGATGCCCAAGCTGGCCTCCTAATTCCTTAGGAAAGGGTCTTTACAATCACTTATGTTTAGAATACAGAGGAAAATGAAACACAATCAATGCAATGGAAACAGATGCAAAGATTACATTTCTAATCTAAGTTAGCAAAGTGTTCTCTTATTTCTCCTCATCCTCATGGTTGAATATAATGACTTCCAAAATTCCTTTAGCACCTGAAAGCTAGCGAACACTTTAATTTATACCATCTCATTTGATCTTCATAACAATCTTGAGAGTTAAGTAGGGCAGAATTATTCCCATTTTCAAATGAAAACCTGACGCCAGGAGGAAAGGAATTACAATGACAGACTCTGATTGCAGAGCTAGTGTCCCTCCCACCACTCCATTGTTGTCACTGATGCTGGTCTCTGGGCTCCTCCCCTCCTTCAGTCCAGCTGACTAGCCAAGCCATTCATTACTAAAAGGATGAAATTTGGAGTTCCCACTGTAGTGCAGTGGGTTCAGAATCTGACTGCAGCCACTCAGGTCACTGCAGAGGTACAGGTTCAATCCCTGGCCCAGTGCAGTGGATTAAAGAATCTGACATTGCCACAGCTGAAGCATAGTTCACAGCTGTAGCTCAGAAACAATCCCTACCCCAGGAACTTCCATATGCCACAAGTGCAGTTATAAAAAAATAAAAATGTAAAAATTTTTTTTTAAAGGATGAAATTGCACCCACACATGGCCTCAAATGGGAAAATACAATCAATGAGAAAAGTATTTCAGAATTAAGGAAACCATAGTTAACACAGAAATAAAAATAACTCTAGGAAAGCTCAGAAAATTCTTTAATAACAGTCACCAAATCAACATCAACAAAAGAGATGAATACAATTCAACTCCTTCAGCCACCACCATGGCCAGGACAGAAAGAAGCAAGGCTACCCTCCAACATCAATTTTTTTTCTTCTTTGAAAGCTGTTCTGAGCACCCTTTACCCCAGCCTTCCCCAAGAAAACCAAGATCCCAGTTCCTCTCATACATGCTCCATCCTCTCCATACCTCTTGTCCCTCAGACTGATAGTTAAGTTCACAATATTTTCCAGGTACAGAGCCCACTTGAAGAAGTAAAGACCTGAGACCATCTAAGAGGATGGGGTCCAAGATGAAAATATGGCAACCATTCATCATCATGACTGAGGTGAGTGACATTTCAACTTCCAAGGGACTAACAGAAGTACATTCAATGCAGGTTATCTGATCCACAACCAGGATGCTGTCATTTGTTATTAGAATGCTGCTCACCACCATGTTTAGAAAGAAGTCTTAAGGACTTACTTTACTTCTAACAATTATCTGAACATTGGATAACTGAAAGATAACATACATAGGAGTGAACTCACCTACCCAATCTTTCCCATAAGCTCACAGGCATAACTGCTCATAATACAAGATTCCATAGCCCTAGTTTTATTGGATTCAAACTTAGGAAGCATTAAGCTTCCTTACGTAGCATTAAGGAAAGGTGAGACCTTTTCCTTACTTTCAAATGATATGTGCACCAGGTTTTAAAACCAAGTAAAAAGGAAGGACCACAGTAAAGTTTCTCTCTTGCTCCACCTCCACTCCACCCTCCAGTTTCTCTCCTCAGGTTCACAACTCCTCAGACACAACTATTTTTAACTATTTCTGAACATAAAGGGAATACTGTGTAAGACATGCTCTTTCTTCTTAGTTTACTTTTTTCTTTGAAACTTTCTGTCTTTGAATCCTGCTCTCATACTGAGCCCAGCCCTCCTCCTCAGAGTAAGCTGTTGTTTTCTTTTTCTCTCTATTCCAAATGTGGACAAAAGCCCCTCCTTTTTTTTTTTTTTTTTCCTTCATCTGTTACAAGTTGGTATTACCTAATGACTCTCTTTTAACAAAGTGAAGAGACCAAAGGAGAAACAAGCAAGAAAAATATGAATAGCACAAAAGAAACAAATCCACTGTGTACAGATGTCTGAATCTAAGAATCTCAGTAACAAGAGACAGACTCGCTCTACCGCAAAATTCTCCAAGTTGGACATATACAGCCTCCAGCCGAGTCTGGGGCACAACTTGCAGGCAATTTGGTTACAGTCCCTCCTTTCAGTTTCCAATCTCTGGAGCTAGAAATCATCCATGAGATGCCTACCAAAACATTCTGTTCCTTTCAGTGCCAGACACCAGCTTCCTCATTCCCTGGATCAAACACAGTTTATCCAAGTAAGTTGCTTTGATTAAATTCCCATTTCAGGCTGAAAGAGGTGCCTGTTTCACAACCTTTTCAGAATAGTGTTGACTGATCCTTCTGAAAGCAAGTTGATGATCAAATTATGTATGGCCCAAAGTTACTGATTTTTCCACTCCTCAAAATTCTGTCAGCTTCCTCAGCTCCTCCCCGAGAAAATAACCTAGCAAAAGAATCAGTATCATTTTCCAAGGTCACCAATGAAGTGTTCATTGACAATAAAACACACTGAATGCTCTCATGTCTCCATAGAAAGCAGCAGTAATGATGGTAGTGGTGGTAATAATGATGCTGCTGATGACAGCCAACACAGGCTCCGTGTTACTTCAATAACCCTAAAACAAAAAGACAAGGAAGCAAATAAGGCAGGCCACTGGGATTTCACAGGCATCCCGGTGACCACCTTCAGCAAGTCCTCTTCAGCAAGTAACTGCAGGAGTTTATAGAGACGCCTGGTACGGGGGAGCCACCACCTCTGCTGGGAGGAGGGAAACACAGCTACTGCCCACCTCCTCCTCAGTACCTGGTTTCTAAAGCAGCCACCTCTGTTAACAGTAAATTAGTGCATCGCACGTTTCTCCCAGTCTTTGGGGAACTGATTTTATGAAGGCACGATTGCTTCTTAGGTAGCCCCTAGCATCAGGAGAGTTCTCCACTGGAGGGATGCAGTTTTCAGAAATTAAAAAGAAAGAAAACAACTCAAAAGATTTGCTTCAGGAAACATAATAAACTGGTTTTTCCACTTCTCAAACTGTTTCCTTTTTTTTTCAGTTCCATAGCTCTATTTTATATCTTCCTATGATTTTTCTGTATTCACTTATAATGAAGATTTAAATCTTTCTCATAGTTATATTTCACACATGGGCTGCCTGCACTAATAGAGAAATCAGATAACCTTAGAGGCTGACTACTGGTAAAACTTCAGTAATTAAGACATACGGAAGTGAGCTCATTCATCCTGCAGCAAACTATTACTGTATACCTGATGTCATTTTATCACATTTATTTAAAAAAAAATTATTGAGAGTTCCCTGGTGGTCTAGTGATTAGGACTTGGCACTTTCACTCTTTCACTGCCATAGCCCAGGTTTAATCCCCGGTCTGTGAACTGAGATCCCACATCAAGCTGCTGAACACTGTGGCCAAAAAGCCCAAAAAACAAAACACCAAGTATTGAACATTTCAATACATATATTGTACATAAACCATATACCCTGCAATTAATTTTCACAAAGTAATTAAAAAACTTATCTTTATAAAAGTATTCATTTACTGTAGCAAATTGATAAAAACTAAAATATACAAAATACTTAACATTAGAGAAACTGCTTAGTAAAAACTGGTATATCTACTGAATGTGATGCAGAATGCTTATGCTATAATATTTGTGAAAAAGTAGAATACATAATTGTATCCATTCTATGACAGTAATTTTATGCCTATGAATATAGATTTGAAGTAACTATGGAAAAATAAAATATTTAATTTGTAATCATGATACAACTGTAAAGAGAATGTTATTTCCATTACTGTCACAATTTCATTTGTGCAAAGTATTTAAAAGGAAAGGATATAATGTATTTATTGAATATCTAATCATGCAAAGAAAAACAAGACATTAGACCTGCCCTCAGGAAAATTATGGATATAAGGGAGATTTAAAAACAGAATGTAAAAAGTGTATATACTAGCATAACAAGATATTCTAGGAGATTCATCAGCTGCTTCTGCAGCGATCAGAGCACCATTGCTTCACATTGTGACATTCAAGATATATAGTAAAAGACCAAAGGGGGGGAAGTTAACATCTTTTGAAAGGTGCTTCTGAAAGGTACATTCTTACCAAGCCATCTCTAGTGGGCCCTTCACCCTTACCAACTGCACATGACACATGGTAACTACTGTACCCTGGCTTGTGGGGGAGGGATTCCAGCAGGATGAAGCTGGAGGAATAAATGCCCCAACCTGCTAATGACTGAATCCAGCTGGAATGCAGGGGGCAAGGGAGCCTGGTTGACACTGTCTACACAGATCAGCTTCCAGGCAAAGAGAAAGGTGGAAAAGGGTGAAGAGTAAGTATAGATGAGCAAACAAGAACTATCCGGCACAGTTATCTATAAAAATAAACTTTCAGAATACATCACACTTAACAATGAACAGTTGAAAACTTTCCTTATGAGATTAAGAACAAGATAAGGATGACTGCTAACATGATTTCAATTAACATACAGAGGTATTAACCAGGACAACGAAAGGTAATAACTGGAAAACAAGAAAGAAATCCACCAATATTCATAGTGAAATGATTTTTATATATTAAAAAAAGGAAGCTATAAATAAATTATTAGAATTAATAGAATGGCTATTAATGTCAGGTCAACAAACAGAAAATCACTTGTATTTCCATGTACCAACAACAAATGAAATAAATTTTTAAATATATAACACTTGTAGCATAAAAATATGAAATATTTAAGAATTAAGCTACTAAAATATATGTAATAATCCTTTGCAGATAATTATAATACTTTGACAGAAATTAAAGATGAACAAAATAAAATAAAGTGTATACAATGTACATAGATTGAAGACTTAATTTTGAAAGATACTCTTTCTCTCAAATTGTAATATATAGACTTAATTCAAGTCAAATAAAATCAAAATAGATTTTTTAGAACTTGACAACAAGACTAAAATATATAAAAATTCAAGATACTAAGAATTGCAAATAGTAAAAAAAGAACAGGAGTTCCTGTCGTGGCTCAGCGGAAATGAATCTGACTAGTATTCATGAGGATGAAGGTTCAATCCCTGGCCTTGTTCAGTGGGTTAAGAATCCAGAATTTCCATGAGCTGTGGTGTAGGCTGCAGACGTAGGTGAGATCCCACATTGCTGTGGCTGTGGCATGGGCCAACAGCTGCAGCTCAGCTCTGATTCAGCCCCCACCCTGGAAACATCCATATGCCGCAGGTGCAGCCCTAAAAAAAAAAAAAAAGAAATCCAAAAAACTAAATGAATAAAAGTATAGTGTTGACACAAGTATATATATATATATATATCAGTGGAACATAACTTAGAGCTCAGACTCAAACCCAGACAAATACAATCACTTCATTTATGATTCTTTTGCAGACTGAAAGGAGAAGAACTAACTTTTCAATAAGTGGTAGTAGGTCAACTAGACCTCCATAGGGAAAAGCTAAATAATTCTACTTGACACTCTTCACAAACATTCATTAAAGGTATTTTAGCCTAGATTCCCCAGGAAATGAAGCTTTGCATACAGTAGGTTTGGGGGATAGGGAGAGGCATATTCTCAAAATCAACATCTTTGAGGGAGTAGAGAAGAAGATTAGTCAAAGGGAAGACTGAACTATGATGCATTTGCAACAAAGGGCTCTATCAATCACACAAGCTGTTCTGGAGCTGACTTGACCCTTCAAAATTGCCCAAAATTCAGACAAAGAGGCCAACCTTTTACACCATCCAATGAGCAGACACTGGATGCACGCTGCCCTTGGCATACAGTAGGACTTCGGGCAAGGTGTCTCTCTTGGGAGGGGATGTGGATGAGGTCCAAAAAGGGCTCAGCTGAGAGTTACCATCACCAGTACTCTTAACAGCTGGAAGGAAGCCTCAGTCCTAAAGAGAGAGGTGGCGGGGAGAGAGGGAGGATCCATGTGACACAGGCCAGCATCCACACGAGTTGGAAAGTAGATCTAAATATAAGCTGTGAAAATTATAAAACTTGCAGACGAGAATGTGAGAGAATATTTTCATGACTCCAGTGTAGGGAAAAGCCTCTTAAACAGAATACCAACATCACTAAATATAAAGGGGAAAACTGACAGGTTGGGCTACATCAAAGGCACCACTAAGAGAGTAAAAGGACAAATCACAGGGTGGGAAAAAGTATCTGCAACATATATAATATTAAAAGAACTTCTGTAAATAGTTTCCATAAGCCTATAAGAAAAACAAACAACCAAGTAGAAAAATGAAAAATGAGCAAAAGACTTGAGAGATTAAAGATTAGATGGATGGATAGATAGATACATACATAGATACAAAGATAGATAGATAAAGATAGAGACATATAGATATAGATTGATCCAAATTACCAATAAGCACACAAACAGGTACATTAGTCATCAACTAAATGCATATTAAAACCACAAAGAGACACTACCACAACCCAAAAGAACGGTTAAAATGAAAAGAATAGGTAATTCCAAAGATGGGAATGATGTGGAACAAATGAATTTCTCACGTACTGAAGGGAGAAACAATTGGCAATATCTACTAAAATAAGAGGTATGTGTAAGACCATATGCAGCAATTTCTCTCCTAGGTACATACATATATCCTCCGCATTCTGATTTAAACTATATCATTACTCCTGGTTGCTTGGAAAAATAAAAAAGTGAGTTCTAACATAAAAGTTTCCAGTGTAGGGGAACAGAGGTTGAGGATCTTCAAGAGCAATAACTCGATTCACTAACATTCAACATCACTCTTGAAAATGTACAGACAAGCAGTCCTACTGTTTCAGATGTGGTGAGAGTGACTCAGGCAAAGCCTTAACCTGAGATAAGCACTCCTTCAGAGTCTCAGGTTGAGAACAAACTAAATCCATGGTCAAGAAGTGGGTGTGGAATCCTTTGGTTCTCATAAATAGAAATATTTGTCAGTTAGGGTATTGTTCAATTTTCAATAGGCTTTGTTGTTAACTAAAATGAGTCTTGCATCTTAAAGCCAAACACAGTTCTGTTCCCAAAAGATGAGGGTAATAATCAGAAACTGGTGGACATAAGACACTGATTAGCCTGCACTAGCACACATCAATGACTGCTACTAATAGGCCTAACTGCAAAGAATACCACAGTCAGGAATTCTGCTAAACCCATTCAAAGACATAGGCGAGTGATACAACCTGATGTGTACCCACCTCTGGTTAAAGGCTACAAAGTATGTAAGTTCTGCTAACAAAATTTTAGCATCAGTAACCTAAGCAGTTGCAACCCTCAAACATTTTGGACAAGGACTAGGCTACCCAGGTACTACCACTACACCTACACTTCACTGAATCTCAGGAACCACTGTCTGTAAACCACATGATCATTTATGTCCTGCTAGGAAAGAGGGGGAAATACTGTCAGTTAAATGGGTATCTATTGTCAGAGCTATTGGAAATTCAGAGATGACAAAATGTAGAGTGAAAAATGTGTGTTTTAGAAGCAAGGAAACATGGTAAATTTCCCAGTATATCAGATTCAAGTATGTTCCTTTCCTTGCTTCCCAAGAGCTAGGAATTCTATTTGCCTTTCCAGGGCTACATAAAACAAGGATTTAGCTACATCTGTTTCAGTGAAACCACTATGGTTAATTTCTGTATTACTTTTCCCTGAAGAAACTTATTCTCTCTCTCTTTTTTGTTCTAGATGTTACCAATTATTCTAAACTCCCTTATAGATATCACATGGTGTTCTTTGAACAAAGAAACTGTTACATAAAAACAAAAAGGTAAATAACATGTCTGTCAATTTAAGTTAAATATTTTAGCTTATTTAAGTACTTTTGAGAAAAGTTTTTTAAATGGCTGGCAAAATAGCAAGAGTACAGATATGATGTTAATCTTGAGTGTGATAAACCAGCTACAATTCAGAAATGTATACTGCTCTTTAGAGCCCTCTCTTAATCTTCAGAAGTATCATACACAGTACTTAAACATGCAAAACGCAAAATTCATTCTTTTGAGAATGTTCTCAGGATGATTTCACCCAATTTAGATTTTATGTATGCCAAATGATAAACCTATCACCTTTAGGCATGTAAAAAACAAGATGAAGTATTCATTAGTTGCTTTATATTGTGTCTGTGCTATGCCTTCTATAGCTGTTACTTATAGGACAAAACTGAGTATGATAAAGATGAAAAATAAAGTAGGAAAAGGAGGCAGAGAAAGAAAGGAAGTGGAGAGAAGACAATGGAAATGAAAAGGAAAGAAAGAAAAGGAAAGAGAGAAGAAGAGGAAAGGAGAAGAAATGAAAAAGAAAAGGAGAGACTGCGTGAAATAGCCTGAGATCATTCTAGAACTTAAGTTTTTCAGGTCTTGAATTTCTACTTGCATATAATAAAAGAATTTTACAGATTATACATCTGAAATCCCCACTAGACTGCCAGCAAAGGTTGTCTTCTTATCTGTGTTTGTCCAACCTCAGCACTATGCACAAGGGGATATCTGGGCTCATTAGTGATGATTCACTGATAGGTGCATACAATTTCTATTAGGCTGCTTCTTATATCTTATTTATGAAAAAAACTTGTTAAATGTTTGTTTAGTTATTATCAGGGTTTATTTGTTTGGTGTCTTTCAAATATTCATGAACATTTTTGTTTTTGAAAATAGGAACAAAAATAACAAGACAGAGAACATTGGAAGAAAGGAGAGAAAAGGAGAAATGAGCTCTGAACCAAAGGAGGGATGGAATTAATATCAAGAAATTAGTTCTCACAGTGAGCAAAGAAGGGCATCAAGTCAGTGATTAAGGCTTGTTTCTGAAAAGAAGCTCAGTATAAGTTGAAGGAGACCAGAGAAATGAAAGTGCTTGGGAAAATAAGTTGAAGAAAGATAAAGAAACCAATATTAGGTGAAAGTGATATTAGAACAATTTTTTAAATCTAAGAGTTCCAGAGCTGGAAGTCCTCTGGGTCATTGATCTAAGCGTTCATCTTTGGGAAAGGAAATGAACTGCTGGCTGTTCCTGCACAGGTGTCATCAGACACTCTGCAGCTGGGAGGTCATGGCCCCTACACAAGCAGACTGTCACTGAGGAACTGAGGAGCATCCTGATCAGAGCTTTCCAAACTTCACTGCGTGTACAAACCATAGAAGATATTTTTAAAACACAGATTCTGGTATAGTAGGTCTGAGACACATTTCCAAAAAGGTGCAATAGGAGGCTGGTCCACAGACCACAGTTTAAGTAGCAGAGCCTGGGACAGTGCTTCTTAGAGTGTGATCCAAGGCTATATGAGTTAGAATTATTGTGAGGCTTGTAAAATTCCACATTCCTAAGCTCCACCACAGGCCTGTAGAAATGCTGAAGCAACTAACAGCCATATTCCAAATTTTTTTAAAATATCATGCATTACATGTAAAACACCTACAATACATACCCTATTTCTTATAAGTAAATAAAATCTATTTTTATTCCTTTCTTTAGCCCAAAACTTATTTCCATTTTTATCACTTTTCTTCAAATAATCACTTAGAGAAGTTAACAGCTAGAAAAGTTCTTCCACATATCCCATCCTTGCTACTTTATCAATGGTCAGAAGCAAGCCACCTTGTTTTCTCCCAAAATGTACTATCCCCAGGATGGTGGTAAAGACTGAAATCCTAGGTTCTAAGATAAGCAATCCCAAATTCCCCACACCAGATTTCATTTCCTCAAATCAATAACGTCCATCTTGGAGTTCCCATCGTGGCGGAAATGAATCTGATTAGCATCCATGAGGACAAAGGTTTGATCCCTGGCCTCGCTCAGTGGATTAAGGATCTGTCGTTGCCATGAGCCATGGCATAGTTCGCTGATGTGGCCTGGATCTGGTGTTGCTATGGCTGTGGCATAGGTCAGTGGCTACACCTCTGATTCGACCCCTAGCCTGGAACCTCCATATGCCTCATGAATGGTCCTAAAAAGACCAAAAAAAAAAAAAAAAAAAACCCACTAATAATACCCATCTTACCTTGGTATCTTAATACTCCCACAAGTCTTGCTGTTCCCTAAAACCAAAATACTCCTCCCACCTCTTTTATATTCCTTATGATTACCAATATTTTCATTACTTTTGTTAATAGCATTTTAGCTTATACAGAATTCTTGTTATGTGCCAAGCATAGTGCTAAAAAAGTTTATATGCATTATCTTAGTTCTTGCCCCACACGGAAAAAAAAAATTTAATCTATTTTATTTTATAAATGAAGAAAGAAAGGTTTAAACAGCTTACTCAAGGATCATATAGACAGTAGTTAGATGAGCCTAGCTTTGAACTAGTTGACTCAAAAGCCTCAACTAGTCACTTTCGTTATAATTGCTACCATTACCCCAACAGTAAATTAAATTTCCTTAATTTGTATTTAAAAGGATTGCCTGTTTTCAGAAGCATATAATTTTTTTTTTGGTCTTTTGTCTTTTTAAGGCCACACCCGCAGCATATAGAGGTTCCCAGGCTAGGGGTCTAATTGGAGCTGTTGCTGCTGGCCTATACTAGAGCCACAGCAACACCAGATCCGAGCTGTGTCTGCAACTCACACCATAGCTCAGGGCAAGACCAGATCCTTAACCCACTGAATGAGGCCAGGGATCAGACCTGCAACCTCATGGTCCCTAGTCGGATTCATTTCCACTGTGCCACAATGGGAACTCCCAGAAGCTTATGATTCTATTCTCAGCAGCCCTCTAACTAAATGTTATCTACTATTTTTATCCTTTTCTGTTACTATGTTAAATATAAATGAAAATGTTTACTAAAAACAAGCCTTCATTGCTCCTCACACTGATCCAGAGCTCAGAAGGGTATGCTCACACTAATTTCTTCAGATTGGGAGGTCAGCACCCACTTCAGTGAGTTTCAGTTTTAAAATATTTCCAAAAATAATATAAAAGAGCCATGCAATCCTGTCACTATTTCAAGGAGAAAAAATAAAGACACCTGCTGTATGGGTGTGGGTGTATAATAATGTTCATCATTAACCTACAACCTGATAAACTGGTCCTCCAGATGGACCCATGCATTAAAGGGATATCTGAACACTGTTGGTGGTTTTTATTAGCACCTATTCCACAAACATGAAATCTTTGTGTTTCTTAGATTGTCAGCTCAGATTACAGGATGAAAGCTAAACAGCCCTTTTGACCAAACTGCATCTTGGCAGTTACAGCTGTGATCCACTTTCCAGTGATTATTTCAAAAATCCATTAAAACGAAGAAAATCAAGAGGGTGATGTTCATCTGAGACAGTGGACACAAAATCACCTCTTGCTCTTAGATATACTGACACTATGTTTACAAAGACAAATGTACAGTAATAAGATTCATGCCCTGAACAAAAGACAGTGTGTTTCCCAAATAAATGGTAACTTTGTTCATGACTTGCGTGAAATCATGGTTCTTTCATCTATGTTTTTGTATTTTCAGTTGAAAATGTAACTAGTTGCTAACAAAAGATTCCTCATGCTTTTAGTTTCCCTTGGGTAGAGAAACAAATTTACCAATTCTTGCATTATATTTGCCTTTGAAAAAGTTTTTCCATCCTTAAAAGTAAACCCTGAACAGATACCTCAAAAGATGTAAAGTCTATCTGTCACTCCTTCAAGAATGAATAAAAAAGCCTGTGGTTAGCTGATAATGAGACAGATTATTTTAAAAACCCTTTTAAAAGTTTAAAGAAGAAAACTCAGAAATTAAACACTTCTGAAATGGAGTATCTGCTGTCCCTAATCGCAATTAAAAAAAAAACCAAAAAAACAAAAAAAATCCACTTATAATTTGGTCACTAGTTTTTACTTAAATTTATTTTTTATTATTGTCACCTGACTCAAACTCATGGATTTTTATTTATGAATACAAGGGCATTCCTACACTTTTATTTAAATGCAATAAATTATAAATTAGGGGCCAGGAAAATACAAAATTATAAAATATATTGAAATGTGATGCCAGAGATCTAAGATGGTGGAGTAGCAGAACATAAGGCTCATCAACCCCCACAAATACACTGAAAATACAACCATATGTGGAACTATTCACACCGAAAAATCTGTGAAAAACTGACAAAAACCTCAAGATTATGACAGAACAAGAAAACAATTACAAAACCAGATAGGACATAAGAAAGAAGAAGAGAAAAAGAAGTGAAAGGAAGAGACAGGACCTGCTCTCTGAAAAATAAAAACCATATGATCATCTCAATAGACACAGAAAAAGCTTTTGAAAAAATTCAACACCCATTTCTGATAAAAACTCTCCAGAGAGTGGGCATAGAGGGGAACTACCTCAATATACTAAAAGCCATTTATGACAAACGCACAGCTAACATTATTCTCAATGGTGAAAAACTGAAAGCATTTCCACTAAGATCAGGAACAAGACAAGGATGTCCTCTTTTACTAACGTTATTCAATATAGTCTTGGAAGTCCTAGCAACAACAATCAGAGAAGAAAAAGAAATAAAAGAAACCCAAATTGGAAAAGAAGTAAAACTATCACTGTTTGCAGATGACATGATTCTATAGCTAGAAAATCCTAAAGACACTACCAGAAAACTATTAGAGCTCATCAATGAATCTGTTAAAGTTTCAAGATACAAAACTAATACATGGAAATCAATTGCATTTCTATGTACTAACAATGAAAGATCAGAAAGAGAAGTTAGGGGAACAAGCCCATCTACCATTGCATCAAAAAGAATAAAATACCTATGAATAAATCTACCTAAAGAGACAAAAGACGAGTACTCTGAAAAGTATAAGGTACTGATGAAAGAAATCAAAGAAGACACAAACAGATGGAAAAATATAGCATGCTCTTGGGTTGAAAGAATCAATATAGTCAGAATGACAATATAATCTAAGGCAATCTTAAGATTCAATGCAATCCCTATCAAATTACCAATGACATTCTTTACAGAACTAGAACAAAATATTTGAAAATTTGTATGGAAACACAAAAGACTCGAATAGCCAAAGCAATATTGAAAAGAAAAAATAGAACTAGAGGAATCAGGATCCCTGACTTCAGACTCTACTACAAAGCTACAGTCATCAAAATGGTATGGTACTGGCACAAAAACAGAAATACAGATCAATGGAACAGGATAGAAAGCCCAGAAATAAACCCAAACACCTATGGTCAATTAATCTATGACAAAGGATGCAAGAACATACAGTGGAGGAAACATAATATCTTCAATAAATGGTGCTGGGAAAACTGGACAACTGCACATAAGAGAATGAAATTAGAACATTGTCTAACACCATACACAAAAATAAACTCAAAATGGATTAAAGGCCTGAATGTAAGGAAAGATACTATAAAGCTCCTGGAGAAAAACATAGGCAGAATGCTCTTTAGTAGAAATCACAGCAACATCTTGTTTGATCTGCCTCCTAGAATAAATAAAATAAAGACACAAATAAACCAATGGGATCTAATTAAACTCAAAAGCTTCTGCACAGCAAAGGAAACCATTAAAAAAATTAAAATACAACCCATGGAATGGGAGAAAATTTTTGCAAATGACTTAACTGACAAAGGTTTAATCTCTAAAATATATAAACTACTCATATAACTCAACAGCAAAAAACCAAACAACCCAATTTAAAAATGGTCAGAAGACCTAAATAGACATTTCACCAAAGAAGACATACAGATGGTCAGCAGGTACATGAAAAAATGCTCAACATCACTGACTCTTAGAGAAATGCAAATCAAAACAACGAGGTACCACCTCACGCCAGTTAGAACGGCCATCATTAACAAGTCAGCAAATAACGAATGCTGGAAAACAGTATGGAGATTCCTCAGAAAACTAAAAATAGAACTACCATTTGATTCAGCAATCTCACTCCTGGGTATCTATCCAGAGAAAACCATGACTTGCAAAGACACATGTACTCCAATGTTCATTGCAGCACTATTTACCATAGCCAAAACATGGAAACAACCTAAATGTCCATTGACAGAGGAGTGGATCCAGGAGATGTGGTACATATACACAATGGAATATTATTCAGCCATTAAAATACTGGCATTTTAAGCAACATGGATGGACCTAGAAATTATCATGCTAAGTGAAGTCAGCCATACAATGAGACACTAACATCAAATGCTTTCACTGACATGTGGAATCTGAAAAAAGGACAGACTGAACTTCTTTGCAGAACAGATGCTGACTCACAGACATTGAAAAACTTATGGTCTCTAGTGGAAACAGTTTGGGGGGTGGGGGGATGTGCTTGGGCTGTGGGATGGAAGTCCTGTGAAATTAGATTGTTATGATCATTATACAAAAAGATAACATTAGCATAACAGCTGTTGGAGTAAACTCTGAAAAAAAAAATAACAAATGCTGTAGAGGATGTGGAGAAAAGGGAACCCTCCTGCACTGTTGCTGGGAATGTAAATTGGTACAACCACTATGGAAAAAAGTATGAAAATACCTCGGAAAACAAAGAACTACCATATAACCCAGCAATCCCACTCCTGGGCATGTATTCATAAAAAAACTTTCATTGAAAAAAATACATGCACCCCTATGTTCATCACAGCACTCTTCACAATAGCCAAGACATGGAAACAACATAAATGCCCATCAATGGATGAGCGGATTAGGAGGATGTGATACATATATACAATGGAATACTACTCAGCCATAAAAGGACAAAATAATGTCATTTACAGCAACATTGGTGGAACTAGAGACTCTCACACTGGGTAAAGTTAAGTCAGAAAGAGAAAGACAGACTCCATATGATATCACTTCTATGTGGAGTCTAATATATGGCACAAATGATCTATCTACAAAACAGAAGAGATAATGGACATGTAGGACAGACTTGTGTTTGCCAGATGGGAGGGGAAGGGAGTGGGATGGACTGGGAGTCTGGGGTTAGCAGATTAAACTCTTGCATTTGGAGTGGATGGGCAATGAGATCCTGCTGTATAGCACAGAGAACTATATATCTAATCACATGATGGAACATGATAGAGGATAATGTGAGAAAAAGAATACACACACACACACACACACACACAAAGGGTCACTTTGCTGCACAGCAGAAATTGATAGGACATTGTAAATTGATCAAAATTAATTTTTTAAAAATAAAGAATTATTTTGTCAGTTAAAAAAAATGTGATGCCTAAAAACTATACTCAAGAGAAGATAAAACCTTCGGCTTACAGATTGCAACATCCCCCAGAGTAGTGAATGAGAGAGAATTAGAAGTGCCTTTTAGCAACTTTTAAATTTTTCTTGAGCATGAAAACCTAACAGTGTAATTTTTCTTCAATATTAAAAAAATGACCTTTTACTTGTTTTCTTGTTGAAAGGAAACAAAAGCTACAAAAGAGCATTAAGAAATATAACCACATATGTATTTTATGTGGAATTTACTGTCTACAAAGTTTGATGCAGACATTTTTTATGACACTGACACACTGCCCACCGCACTAAGGAGGCAGGTAATGGAGACATTTTTTTAAAGCAATAAAAGTTGATCAAAAATAAACTAAAAACAAACTAAATAGCAATAACTAAAAAAAAAAAAAAGCAATAACCTCAGCATGTGGTTTAGATTAGATATGAGAATTTACAACCACACAGTGGTTGGAATTTAACCCAATGTTCTTTTATTCCATCTATATGACACAAAACTTTTACATAAAAAGTGAAAAATCCAACCCAAACAGATGAATGTTTTATCTACCCAATGTTTAATATCCAGAGGACAAGGGCTCAGCAATCCAACGTCTAGAGTTGGTGTCTCAATGTGTCTCATACATAACACCCCTCTCTTATCTGCACAAGTCCTCAACCCATTGAGAGGTTTAAAAAAATGTAAACCAAAATACTACTTTTAGCAGAGACACAAAGATTTGGAGAATGCAGCTTACAGTTGAGAACAAAAATGGCTTACCATAACTTTCTGCAAGTCTAAAACTTGAGGAAACCACTGGAGGGAAAGTTTGGGTGCACAGACCACAGAGGTCTGGTCTGGGGAAGAAACAAAAGAAAATAGGATGGCCAGCAACAGATCAGCTCTGCCCAATCAAGAAACTTATATCAATGATTGTCACTCTCTTATTAGGAACCTCACTCCTGTTCCATGGGGCAAAAGGTAAGAAAAGTTACTCTGAAGAATTCCCTCCACATGGAGACCTAAGAAGTTGAGAAGTAGTTCCACTCAGTAATCCACAGATGTTTGTTCTGTTAACCCGTTGGGTTTAACTATCAAGTCTATGGTCAGCCAGAGTATTATTCCTTTCTGACAGGGGATGTCAGGATCTATCCTGACAGTGCTGGTCCACCTCTATGAGCCATTTCTCCCAATACAATATGGTTGTTTTGTGGATCCTCCTGTTAATGCTGGTAAATAGCATTGATTCGCCCCTAAAAGGTGTGAAAATAGTCACCAATTAAATTAATTCTAAGTTCATACAATGTCTAAATTTCTTACTCTAAATTACGTCTGGCCACATGTAACACAGGTCATCAAAGTTTTTGCAAAGAGATTGAATAACAATATCAAGCTATGCCATTAAAAAATGCCAACACATATAGGAGCCATAAATTTGAATACAAATTACCTTCCATTGTAATTTCCTAGAGAGACATTAATGTCCCCAAATTAAATTTCCTACAAGTTAAAGTCCACAGGATTTAAAGTCTAAAGCAATTCAATCCAAAATCAAATTGCCTTGCGTCTGTGAGTTTAATGTCTGAAGTCATTATAGTACAAAATAAAATTTTCTTGTCCTTGCAAGTAAAAGTTCAAAGAAACTCATATCTAAAGTTCTAATGTTAAAGTCCTGTAATCATTTTTATCATTATTTCAAAAACTTTTTTCTTCTCAGTTGCAGACAGAGGTGCCTTATTCTGAGCCTGAGTATATTTGGGTTTCTTCAGCAGCTGCTGACTAGTTTATTATATTCCTTGAGAATGTGGACCTTGGGATTAAAATCAGTTTCTCATGTGTCCCACTTCTCAAAAACTCCCCAAAAGGTGATAGACATAGAAGATTATATGCTCTACACCCAACACCTCCTAAATTTAGAAAATACAGCAGTCTCTACCCTCCTGAAGCAGTTAACCCAGGCAGAATTATGTTCTAGAACCCAACCTTAGATGTTGCAAAACCCACTGCTGAGACTCACTGGACCTGAGAGGAGGAAAGCAAATGGAGAACATTTCTTCCTTTCGGTCTCACCGGACCTTTATAGAATCTGTGAGCTGAGAACACACTCAGTGAGAAGAAAATGCCAGCAGGAGGTTATGACGGTGGCATGATTTCCTTGGTAGGAACCCGGACCTCATACCTGTGATCCCCTCTCTCAGGTAACTGAATTAAAACATGATTGCCTTTTTGCAAACTATGCAAATTTGCAATATTAGCAGCCCAACACCCCTGGTCATAATTGTGACTCATCTTTCCATCCGTCATTTTTAACACCTCTTGGTACACAGTTCCCCTTTGAAACTGGTGTTCCTGGCACCTAAGTATCATGTTTAGGGTGGGCTTCACTGTGTCTTCTGAACAGATCTTTGCAGTTTTGCAACAGTCAGGTTGCTTCCATGGCTTCTCATGTTGGAAACACTTAGGCCTACAAAATACACCTCCTAGGGGAGGTTGCCCTTTCATACCCACATTTACTTCAACTGGAAAATCACCCTCAGAAGACTCTGAACTGAAACCTCTATTTATGTGTCTGAATCTAGTGCTTCTAGGGTTCTCACGAGGATCCACGCCTCCTTAATGTGATGAAGACAACATCGTCCCTCAGTTTTCAATGTTCTGGGCTGCAATTAGCATTTGTTTTTACTATATGTTTTCTACAGTAATGGCATAGATATCCAGTATTTTGTCTTCTTCATTCAGCAGGTTCTTTTAGGAAGGTTTAATGCTCAGATGACCCCTTTCTATCTCTACTACATGTGAGGCCAATACTGCTCTCTGGATCAAAGAGCTTCCTTTCTTTTAACTTCCCTTTTCTTTCACACCCAGGCGTGTGTGTGTGTGTGTGTGTGTGTGTGTGTGTGTGGTCATTTTTAAAAATACTGTATTAGGTTAGGTTCTCCCAGAAAAAAATCCTGAGTCAAGTGTTTGAACACAAGTGATTTATGAATCAAGTGCTCCAGCAGAGAGAGGATAAAGAAAGCAGGATAGAGAAGGAGAAAAGGCCAAAAAAAGATTTGATTTCAGGTAAAGTCCAGCCTCAGCCTGAAGCCTCAGAAAGTTTGGAAATATAAATTTCACCTTGATGTTTGTCAAAAGAGGACTGGGCAGTGGACTTCTGTAACTCCCAGGCACTGCTCGCTCTCCCTCCAGGTACAGTAGCCCAGGCAGCCCCAAGGAAGTCCTCCCCAGAAGGTGGCAGCTGCAGGCCTGAAAGCTGATTTAGCACAACCTGCAAAGTATGCTTTTCCACCTAATATCCTGGCCTGTACACCTGACTGAAAAACAGTAAAAGCAACACAATTTGTTCTATATCCTAACCCTCAAAAAGCCTATTTACAGAAAGGCTCTTTTTGCCCTTTAGTTGAAATGTTACTTCAGTTTTGCATGCCTACCAAAATGTCTGATCATCAGCATTTGCTCTCATCCCTGTAACAATAGTTTACTAAGATCCACAAATAAGAAATAGCCACTTTCCTGCCAAAGCCTCCATAAGCTGCTGTGACACGCCAAGGTTAAAACCCTACACATACTATCTTCCTAAGCCCATCTCTCAGAGATACTCCAGGAGACACATCAGTGTGTGTTTATTCTGCTCTCCAAATTTTAGTCCTCATCTATTTCTCAAGGCTACTGCCTAATGCATCAAAATTTGAGGTTTTATTGAGTGTGTAATAAATGATACTTGACTTTTTTTCCCTATGTAAGTTTGGAACCATTTGAGACTAAATGAAAGGGTCAGGTATATAAGATTAAAGTATCTCCTTTTATCATTAGAATGCCCTTTGGAGAATGCATACGCACCAGTTTGATTGAACTTGCTCCCTAACTTCAGACCTATGCTGCAGGAATGATGTCTTCTCCCTTAAGCTTCTCATGAGGGGAAGACACAAGCAAGAAGCACCTCTCCACAGGCAGGCCATCCAAAAGGAGCAAAGAGAAGAGGTTAAGCCTCTCCTGTCCAGGTTCTTCGTCCACTCGTGCCAGTCAGGGAGGTCATTCACTGACTCTAGGGAAGAAGCAGAGAGTAGACAGGAAAATCAGGGATATTAAATCTAGTTCTTCCATGCTCATTTTCATCAGGAGTGGGGAATAAGAGTTCTCTTGCAACAACAGAACCAAACTTAGAGAGATAAGGAATCAGAGTGAGAGCTAAGAAGAACTCAGAAGCCTATGGTCAATGATCTGGAACAGATTGGGATGGACAAACTCTCATAAAGGACCAGAGAGTAAATATTGGAGGCTTGTGAGTCTTATGGTCTCTGTTGCAACTATTCAGCTCTGGTGGTGTAGCCTGAAAGCAGTCACAGATAATAACTAAATAAATGAGCATGGCCATGGACCTATAAACTTAATTTATAAAAACAAGTGGCTAATTAAGCTATAGTTTGTTGACCCTGTGAGGGTTCTCCATGCTGACTAAAAACACATGAAAGATCTCATTAAGAACACAGATAGCAGAAGACCAAGGCCAAGATAAGAGATGCTGGACCAGACTGGGAGTTCAACCTAAATGGGAGATTCAGAAGCATACTTTATGGTCAGTGACCACAAGTTAAGGATAAGTTTTGCGAGTATGGGGACGCTTGTCTATTTCGGTGACTGCTATGTCCCCACTGATACCAATACATAGAAGTCCAGCACATAGTAAGTGCTGCAGTTCTATTGTACCAATGAATGAATTAGGAATAATTTCAAACAACCACATGTGAATAAGACAAAGCATCTAGGATGGTGCCATAGGTTAAAATGAAAATATGCATCTAAAAATGGCAAATCTGACAAGTATATGGGAAAAAAAATCAGTTGAAATTGCCTCATTTGGAACCCAGACAGTTGAAAAGAATCTAGAGAAACACAAATATCATAGAACAAGTGAGTTACATAAAGCCTTTGAAATCAGGAAACATAACGTTTCAGGAGGCAGAAGGAGCAGAACAAACACCAAATACATGGTCCTAGGAAAGTGCAGTTCCTTAAGGGTGCCTTCTGTATTCTACCTCAAGGATTCGCCTATGCTGTTGCCTTTATCTATACCATTTCCTTCCTTCCCCCTTTGTTTTTTGCCTGAATTATTCCATCTTCTTCCTCATGAAAGCCTATCATTTCCCGAGACCAGATCAGATGCCTCACGCTGTACTTATTCTTGTCACAGTATTCTTGTCACAGCACTTCTCACACTATAAATTCACTGCTTGGGAGTCCAGCTCCACCCATCAGATTGTAAGCTACTAAAAGGAAAGATGACCCTGTTTAATACATTGTATATATTCTCTTAAGGCACGGTATGCAAAGACTAGTGGTTAAATATCTGTTGAATGAATAGGATTAGCAAGACCTAAAGAGTAAAACAAAGCAAACAGAAGTGCTTTAAGGACATACAACAAAAAGTTTTGACAGGTGGCTATGTTCTGTTTCACACAATTCAGCAGAAACCAGCCCCATAATCGTTACTCTCCACTCAATGTTGGCTGCACTTTGGGTCTTGGAAGAAGTTTAAAAATTGATCTTGGGAGTAACCTGAGCATGGGGATTTTGTGAATCCCCATTTGACAAACATGAGCATGGGGATTTTGTGAATCCCCATTTGACAAACATCTGCTTAGAGCAGATCACTGGGAACACTTGGCTAAAAGTGGCAAATGTGTAAGAAGGGAGAAGTGGCTTCCAACAAACAAATCTCTACTAAGGTAGGGTCCATGTGATCTTTGCTCTTTTTGTAGAATTCAATGTCATTTAACAAATAATACACCAAATAGCGAGTGTGGCTGACTAAACCTGAGAAGTGAGAGAAAACAACAAAACTCCAACCAATCTTTAACTGGTTTAATTCCTGATTAGATTAGGGCAATGGTCAGCTTCTACTTTTCCTGCCTAGCTGATGATAAAGGGGATTCTCAGAGGAGGAAGATGGCACTGCCTGGAGTCTCTACATGAAGTCCAACACTCAGTAAAAAGTACAGAGACCAAGAAACAGAATCCAGAGAATAAATAAGCAATAAAAATAGACTCAAAAGTCACATATTTATTGGAATTATCAGATACAGAATTTTACAAATCCATAATTAATAATTCATGATAATAAATGACAAAATGGAAAAATTTTCAAAATAACTGGAAAAATAATAAAACAAGCATTTTAGAATTTAAAAAATTAACAACTAAACCTAAGAATTCAGTGGATATATTACAGCAGAAGAAAGAATTATTTAAACTGGAAGATAGGGCAGTTGAAAATACATAAGCAGAAACAAAAAGGGTAAAGGCAATGAAAAATACAGGAAAGGGTATGAATGATATATGGACCTCTTTTAACTAAAGAGACATCCACCATATATATAATTAAAGGTCCAGAAAGGGTTGAAAACACTGGGGAGAAACAATATTTGAAGTGATAATGGTCACAGATTGCCCAAGAAAAGGTTTTGATAGGGTTAGAGCTGCAAGGTTTGTTTTAAAAGGTTGAAAACAAAAAGGTACAGGTTAAATGGCATATCTCAGGGAACAAAGGGAACATGAAATTTTCTTGAAGCTTTTATGGATCTGACATTGGGATTGCAAGATCAAATCTACGTGGGGTCTCCAGAGAAAGGCCATGATAAAACATTCACAGGTATGCCCTCACATCCACATATGGAAGTCTTGGTGTTTCGGTATCTTTTTGCCACTCTATTGGCCTAGAATGGACAGCTCACTTTCAGTCATTATGCCATGCCAGTGAGCAATGATTTCCAGTCTCCTTTAAAGACCCTACCCCAGCCTCTGAGACATGTGCCATGCAGATTCAACACCTTTTCACCCCTAGGGCCCTACTTCATTTCTGGTATCTCGAAATCTCTCTATCTTGCTTTTAAACTACACTATGTCCTTTAGATATACTTTTATGGTTTGAATGCATGTTCTAAAATACTTTACCCAAAATTTCTGTTCTTAGTATGGGCAATGAGAATCAGATGAGATCAATCTGCTATATGATCAAAAGTCCAATTGGTGCTACAGCAATCTGATGTACTAAATGTTCTAAATGACCCTAGAGTGGTAAAGGACTGTGAAAATAGACAGAAATATTACCAATGGGTCAGTCATCCTTTCTGGGTGGAAGACAGAGATGTAGGAACCATGAAAGAATGATTGAGGTAATGTAGGTAGAACATTAGATAAAGTAGCAAAAGTTCTGTAAGGAATTGTATGGATGCAAAAGGATGATACGGGGTTTCTTTCCTTGTAATTTCAGGAGGGACTCCAAACAATCCACATTCAACTCTGCCCCTTCCCAATGAAACTGGTTGCTTTCCAGGTTGATTCTGAATTTTGTATTCCCATCCAAGGGGAAATATCCTATTTGTAAAGATGAAATGAGGCTTTTTATTTCTTTAGCCCCATCTTCAGATTTAGAAGGGATGCTCATTTTGAGTGGCTAATGGATGTTACAGGGTTTGTCACTTCTCAGCCCAGCTCTAACAGGTACGTTTTGTCATTAAAATACTTAGTCATAGCTGCTGTCTTCTTCCCACCATGACCAGTACCCACTGCCCATTCTCCCATCTTAAATGTAAAAATCTGCTTTTTGCTCATCAGGTGATATGATATACCTCATGTCACCATCTTTAGTGAGAGGTTTTTACTTTCAGGGACTGAACATTAGCTGCAATGTTTTCTACAGCCTAGGTCTTATTTCCAGGAAAAAAAAAAAAAAGAAACTTGTTCTAAGAGAATTTTAAATAGAATCTCTAGTTCTAAGTGAAGCAAAAGTGTGAAAATGTTACATTTATTGATTAGATTCTCAGGTCCTCAGAGAGGTGGAATTAGCAATTTCTGATCTTTCTACTCTGCAAGGCCAATTTAAGGACCCTAAAAAATATAAAGTTTATCTTTTCAAGATATTCTTTCGTTAACTGGTACCTTCATTTTATTATTTTAAAACTATAGTTTCAAAACTTTCATAAGCTCTTATGGAGTATTAAAAGTGGATAAAAGCATGAAGGATGGAAATACACTTTCCCTCGGTGAAAATAATTTACCATAATAGACATCACTAACATTATATCAATGCTGGTTATTCTTGTCAAATCCCTGAAATTGAAATCACATTTAGGACAGCAGGCACATTGGATGTTTAAGAGCATCATTTTGCTGTGTCTGCACTGGGCTGAGTACACAGTGAGGATTTTGCAATGCACTGCTTCTGTACAAAGAATATACAGAAGAATGGTGGAGTCTAATCTCACTAACTACCTGTGTGTAATCATCCCCTGGATATTTCATTAGGTGTTTGTCACATTTGGAAGTGTTGAAAAGATCTCTTTTCCTCATGTTCTCCTTTCTTTTCCCACCAAAACAGTCTAGTTCAGGGTAGCATAGCTTTTCCCTTGAGCCAGCATTTCCTAACTTTTTGAATTAAAAACACTTTCACATTCTAGGGAGTTCCCATCGTGGCTCAGTAGTTAAGGAACTGACTAGCATCCATGAGGACGCGGGTTTGATCCCTGGCCTTACTCAGTGGGTTAAGGATCCGGCATTGCTGTGAGCTGTGGTGTAAAAAAAAAACAAAAACAAAAACAAAAAACACTTCCACATTCTAAATAATTTTTTACTATCCCCATAAGAATTTTAAATAATCATTTTTGCTTGGCATATTTTTATTTTATATGAAATATGATATACTTAAAATTTCAAGATATGAAATCTTTAACTTCTTACCATTTAACAAATGACAGATACCACTACATTTATTCTAAGCTAATTATTTAGGCAAGAGCATGATTCAACCCAAATGTTTTTAAATGACCTTATAATGCTCAACCACTCTACTGGTCATGTTGATAGCAGGCTAAGATGGACAGAAAGGCTTGACCCAGCTATGACATGGATAAATAATTCAAATAAAATTTCTATATCAAAGAATATTGAAGGCAGCCAGTCAAGGCACACAGCGGAGTAATCACCAACACCTCTTAGGGGTTAGGTCCCCACCTGGGACCCCAGGTTTGCTGATATTTGATTGAGAGTCATATTGCACCTTTTGGAAAATAACTAGCTTCCTCCAAGAAGATGAAGACTGGAGGCATAGCCCTGCTGCAGGTAGGCTCAATGGGTATTAAACTGGCCCACAGTCACCCACCTCTGGCAAGGTTATCAATATACTACATGAGACCACAGAGTACAGGACACAAACTACTCTCAAGTAGAAACTTTGTTTAATATGGCCTGAACCAAGGGCAATTTCTTTTCTTTTCTTTTTTTTTTTTTTTTTTTTTTTTTGCTTTTTTTTAGAGCCACACCCATGGCATATGGAGGTTCCCAGGCTAGGGGTCTAATCAGAGCTACAGCTGCCGGCCTACACCAGAGCCACAGCAATGCAGGATCTGAGCTCCATCTGCGACCTAAACCACAGCTCACGGCAATGCTGGATCCTTGACCCACTGAGCAAGGCCACAGATGGAACCCGCAACCTCATGGTTCCTAGTCGGATTCGTTTCTGCTGTGCCACAACAGGAACTCTCAAGGGCAATTTCTGAACTCAGTTCAGGAGGACTAAATCAAAAGTTAGTTCCTCATTCATCTCTAGGAATCCTGGTAACATTTAGGTTGGGAGTATATATTAAAACATGCGTCGAAATTTGACCATGTCTTTCAATATTGAAAATGGATTCTAAAATCCTTTCATTAGTTAAAATCCTTGCCTTTATATTCAGCTAGGTTACTTCTATATTTTTGAATTTTGACTGTAAATGACTAGATGAAAGATAAAGTCACAGGATGCAATGGGCAAGGAACACACTGAGGCCGGAAACAGGCTCCATGGAGAAACACGCTCATTGCTGTATTATTATTTTTTTTTTTGAAAGATCTTGCTTCACTACATAAGAATTTTCATTAGATAGTTGATAAATTACAGATTTGTCACAAATTATTTTCAACTAAATTACAGATGTATTAGAATTTCATCCTCTTCATAAGATTCTTAAATATCAATATCAGCATTCCTAAAGCTTCATGACTGTAACCAATGGGTGCTTTATGTGTATGGATTAAACAACATATGATTAAATAAATAGCAGTTTTAAATTGTGATAAATTCTCATCCAGTTTATAGTTTCTACACACGTAAACTAGATCAACACTAGGAGGCTTTCAAACTGATGTACTTGAAAGGAGAAAAACTCTCTGCTTTCTGGCATTAAAAGCAAAAGAGAAATGATTTTTAAGAGAGCAACTTGTTTTGAGCTGTTTAGTTAACAATGAGCAATCCAAGTGCTCCTCAGGAAATAAGAATTATTCCTATGGAACAGTTCAGAAACACTTTGGAAAAGCAAAACATATCGACCTTTCTCACAAAGCTATTTATGGGATCCCAGATAGCGTTGTAAAGATATTTACACCTCAGCACACCCATCATAAGTGCTGAGATATACCTTAGAGCCACGTTTGGTCTTAAAATAGCTTTATATTTTCAGAGGTACATTTAGAGAATATAATCTCTACATTTAACAATCTATATTCCCAATTCATAGCTAAATGGATATTTTCAGTGAGTTTTTCTTCCCCAAATTAATCTCTGTGTAATGTGTAGATTAGGCCTTTGGAGAATGCCTCCCTCCCGCTTGCTATTCATTCATCATTTCTTCAGAGAAGTCTTTCCTGAACTCTGCAGTCTAGGTCAGCACCCCACTGATATATTCCAATAAAACTGAGCACCTCTTCTTAGTACTTGACACACATGGCACTGACTTTTATCTTATTGTATTTGATTAATATTGTTTCCCTACTAATCTATAACCTCCAGAAGGCAGGGATCATCTTAGTTTTGCTTGCCATTTTATCCTTCAGGGTCTAGAATAGTGTCCAGCACATAATAGATATTCATTAAAGAGTTGTAGAATGAATGTAAAATAAAAAAAGAATGAATGAAAGAAATGAACATTTAAACCAGGTCTGTGACTAAGTACAGCCTTCCTTTCACTAACAGAAAATTCAGACAGGACCTCCAGTTCTGAGGAAGGCATTCTTTATGGAGAACTAGCTCTCCGTAATGGCAAAGCAAGGAGAAAATTGAATAATAATTTAAATTTAAAATACATTTTGCTGTCATGCCTTTGCATATTATGTTCTGCCTGAAGGTCTGTGTTGTGAGATTTTCATAAAGAAAAATGAGGAAATAAATGTAATAGAATAAGCAATGGCACAGAGACATGAACTCTTCACATTTGGTGGGCTGTGGCAGGAGCCTAAGGTGAGTACAGAAATGGGGGGTAAATCTATAAGTTATACCCAAAATCAAGTTGGTGAGAGCGTGGAAGGCCACAAATCTGGTTTCTAATCAGAACATAGGATTAGAACATGAGGATTCTTAATGCAAAATTTACATCAATTAGAGTGAGGCTTTAAAAAGCTGACTCTGGAAGCAGAGTAGAGAATGGCTAAGAATCACAGGGAGGAAAATCTGTTAGGAAATTACTAATACAGTTTCTATCAGAGGCAATTAGGGCCTAAAATAAGGTAGTGGCCAAGACAAAGAAAGAGAAAGACTTATATTATTCTTCTGAATGTTGAGTCATTAACTGCAGTGCTGATCAAGGAAGCAGAAGAGGTCTATTGAGCTGGGTAATGAGTTCAGTCTCATTACTAAACCTCAGGTTGTCTATGTGAAAGATGTCTAGCAAGCAGCTAGGAATGAGAGCCAGAGTCCTAAAGAGGGTCTAACAGGAGATAAAGACTGAGAAGGCACAGATATGAAGGAGATGCTCAAGGCAGGTAGTCCAGAAAGAAAGAAAGAAAATTTAGGAGATTATACTGAAGAAAACCTACATTTAGGAGTGACAGAAAGAAGAGAAAGACACAATATGGTTGTCAGAGAAATAGCAGTAATGATGAAGAAGTCAGATATAAGGGGTGTTTCAAGAAGCAGTCACTGTTAAATGCTACCCAAAGGCCGAGAAAGGGAGGAGTAATGCCTTTGGGTTTGTGGTCAGGAAGGTGATGAAGGTGTGGTATGTGGAATATGCACTCTCACAGAGTCCAAGTGTGACTGAATTAAGGGATCTGAAGTGAGATTATCCTGGATTATTTGGGGGAGCCCTAAATGCAACCAGAAGGATCTCTAGAGAAGGGAGGTAGAAGCATAGTTAGCAGAGAAAATGAAGAGATGACCCAGCAGAAGATGCTACGATGTGGACTTGGAAAGTGGAGGAAGGAGCTATGGAACAAAAAATATAGATGGCCACTAGGAGCTGAAAAATGCAAGGAAATTGATTCTTTCCCCAGAGTCCTGGGGGGTCAGGTGGAGGGTAATCCTGCCAGCCCCTCGGTTTCAGCCCAGTGAACCTGATTTTGAAATGCCAGCTCAAGAATTATAAGAGAATAAATCTGTGCTGTTTGCAGTCACCAAGTTTGTGGTGATTTATTGTAGTAGCCATAGGAAACCAATACAGAAATGAAGGTAAAAGTAATTTTTAAATGCCTGAAAAGTGATATAATATGAAGAAGTGAAGGTAGACTGTATACATCCTGATCTCAAAAGAACTGGCAGTTAAAGAAATAAGTGTTGAGACAACCTGAGGAGAAAACAGGTTTAAAAGACTTTGTGTGTGTGTGTGTGTGTGTGTGTCTTATTTTTAATATTTTGGGGACCTTGGAGTAAGCATAGGCTTGGAAGAAAGAATCAATGGAAAATAGAAAAAGGAGATGCAAGAGCAACATGTGGATGGTGGACGGTCAAGTTCTTGTGGGAAGGGTGAGGAAACGGTAAGGGACTAGACTTGGGGAAAAGCAGGGGGCCCTTATGAGTTAGGAAGATAAAACACCTGCACATCATCTACCTTAGCACTCATAAGTACACGGTCAAGGGTTGAAAATTGATTTTAATGTTAGCCCAAGCAAAACATAAATAAATGGGTTAGGTTGTCTATATCACTAGATAGAAAGCATCACATTGATTTTAAAATAATTCATTATTTTGGGAGTTTCTGTCATGGCTCAGTGGAAACAAATCACACTAGAAACCATGAGATTGCAGGTTCAATCCCTGGCCTTGCTCAATGGATTAAGGATCCAGCATTACCGTGAGCTGTGGTGTAGGTCGCAGATACGGCTTGAATCCGGCATTGCCATGGCTGTGGTGTAGGCCAGCAGCTGTAGCTCCAATTCGACCCCTAGCCTGGGAACCTCCATATGCTGTGGATGTGGCCCTGAAAAGCAATAAATAAATAAATAAATAAATAAATAAATAAATAAATAAATAAATAAATAAAATTCATTATTTTGGTTGTTCATAATAATATCCATTCCCACCAGTGTTGGTATTATAGATTTAAATACACTTTCCAATGAGTAAAGAATAATGCAATCCATAATATACTGACCAGTTAGAATAAAAATGTGCTATGATTACATTTTTTGAGTTCTAAGAGCTTCGAAATTTAGAATTCATAATCACTCATGCCTCAGAAGTGTTCTCTGTTCAAGGCAATTATTTAATCATTGCCCTGAGTATTAAAAGATATATTTTATCACTACAAATTTTAAGAGCCAGACACAATTGAGACTCCAAAAGCTGTGCCATCATCAGGGAGAACTTTGGCCCAGCAAATTTGCAAACTTATGAATTCAGAAGAAGCTAACTCTTCAGCCTAAACTTTTCCTAAGGTTTCAGACCATTCCTATCAAGTTCTTTATCAGAAAATTTATTTCTTCATATTTAACAAATCAGAAAAGTTACTGAGTTTTGCTGTAAAAGGATTGATGCTTCCAAGAATCTGATGAATTAACTCTCTCTCCCATACCAGTAACTCATGGTTCAGGGATAGAGAGGGCTATGTTATAAATGGCTTCGAGTGACCCACGCCTAGGAGCCTGAAAATGTAGGACAAGGATAAACATAGGGGAAAAGAGGATTTCCCTATTGCTAATTCTCAGACTATTAGGATGACAGGAAAAACAGGTACCTACTGTGGTTTCTTAGAGAGAAGCTGTCCGAAGATAATGTGGCTTATGTCTTTCTCCACGAAGAAAGCTTGGGAGCTGGGGAATTGAGGTGACACTATGCTCTGCACTTCTTTGCAGACAGCTAGGTGGCTCCTCTTAGCTGTCTTCTGACTGCATAAATAAAGCCCAGTGTGCAAAACAGAAAGACTATGACACAGGTAGCTTATCTGCTAAGACTGTGCTGAGAAAGGGAGACAGCTGGCAGAACCCAGGCGCCTATACATCATGAACAGAAAATTGTCTTTTCTAATAGATAAGAAGAGTCCTTAGAATTTCTGGAAAGATCCACATCAACAGAAGCAATGTTAGACAACTAAGCAGCCAGGAAGAAGAGCAGAGCTGGTAAGAAAGACAGGAAACTTGGTACAACTCTGGGTAAGTAATAACGATCATGAACGGCCCAAGGCCTACGGAGGAGGCTCTTGATTGTACTCATATGTGTGGGGCTGAGAAAGGCAAAAGGATTAAGAGACCTAGAATATTCGACACAAAAACCTACCAGATCATATTTTCCTTGAACTGGAAATGCCAGCCACTTAAAAGTAACTTTGTTTGGACTTCCCTTGTGGCCTACAGCATAACTACTCATCATTGTCTCTGCAATGGCTCTGGTTCGATCCCTGGCCCTGGAATTCCCACATGCCACAATAAAATAAAACAAAATAAAATAAATAAAAGGTATTTTTTTTCCAGAGGTAAGGACATGATTTGATAAATTAACTAAATGGCAGGAGCAATGGAGCTTCCTTTCTAATTTATCCTCTTCTCACTTCCATTCCCCACAAGGTTAAGATTTTCTTTTATTTATTAATTTTTACAAATACCTCTTTAACATCTAGCCTCACACTGTGCAAGCATTAGGGATACAATGAATAGAGTAAACAACATTGGTACCTTCAGGAAGTATGTGGTCTAGTGGAGGAAACAGACATTAGGACAATAAATGCAGACCCAAATAAATACAGATTTTCCAATGGAATACAGACTCTCAAATTTTCTAGTTACTACCTAGGAGAAAATAGAAGACAACCCAAGGGGGAGTTCCCGTTGTGGCACAGCAGAAACAAACCTGACTAGTATCCATCAGGATAGAGGTTCGAACCCCGGCCTCACTGACTGGGTTAAGAATCCAGCATTGCCGTGAGCTGTGGTGTAGGTCTCGGACTCAGCTCAGATCCCATGTTGCTGTGGCTGTGGTGTAGGCCAGCAACTGTAGCTCCTATTTGACCCCTAGCCTGGGAACTTCCTTATGCCACAAATGTAGCCATAAAAAGCAGAAAAGAAAAAAAAAGAAAAAGAAAAGAAAGAAAGAAAGGAAAATAACCCAGGAGGTATTAATATAGTTTTGAGGACCAGAGGAGGCAGAGAAATTTTATTTAAGCTAAAGGATGGGAAGAGTTAAGGAGGGAAGAAATTTCCACATGCTGTGAGCAGCCTGTGCAAAGGGCCTGAGAATGGAAAGAGCTGGGCATGTTCAAGGACCTGCATGGGTGTCTCAGGGTAACACTGATGGATGCAGACACAACATCAGACATAAGTGAAGCAGTTCCTTTGAGAAATTATTCTTGAACCCTTCTCAAAGGTACTTTATTCTCCTACTCAATTGCTTTGGCTATTTGCTGGTCTCTGGCCTGGTGCAGCCAGATCAAATCAACAATCCATCATCCAACCTGATGCCAGATGACTGGAATGAGTAAGGTTATGGAGCAAGGAAGACTGAGGAAGTATCGGACTTGGGAGAAGAACAAAAGTTCAGTTTTGATATAAAAATTTGAGATGACTCTAATGTAAGATATCCAAGTTGAAAATTTACATTGGCATTTGGATTTGAAGCTCAAAAAAGAAGTCTGGGATAAATTTAAGAACACAGTCATCATGGCAATCAACAAACAATAGGAATAACTCTTCCTAATTTAAGTATAAATGAAATTTATTGGAAAGATGTTGGACAGCTCACAGAATTTCCAAGAGGTTTGGAGAAACACACTCAGAAAATAAACAGAAACCAGAGAACACTGGTCAGCCTGAAAAACAGTGAAAACCATGCCACTGTTCCTCTGTGGAGGCCATGGCAGCCACCGCTGCTGGCCCTGGACACTGAATGTGGCCACTGGTATCACGATTTGGGCTTTCCCCAGGATGAAGACTTGGTGATCCTTGTTCCCACCCAGATGAATTCTCTACACTCCCTGATTCTTCAAGTCACTAACCTTCAGTTCAAACCCAGGTACTGGCATCTTATTTGCCAAGCCCACCTGCCCACTCCAATTGCCAAGAATGAGAATAAATTCAAGTATCAAGGATATCTAACTTGGGTGGTGGGAAAGAGGGCATTCTATAAAAAGGGATAAGGTCATTTAAAGAGCAAGCCAGAAAGAGAGAAAGTAAAGGAAAAGAAGGGAACTAGACAGGAAGGGAAGAAATGAGGGACATGATGCTGATGGGAGGAGCCTAGGACCAGGACCCAAGACTCCCCAGTATCAAGTTTTGCCTGAATTAGGACTTTCAAGGCCTACTCTGTGATAGTACCCTACACATCAAATCTACATAGCATCTTAACTTGAAATAGAGATGGTATCCCTCAATTTCTTTTTTATGGAGTTCCCGGGCCAGGGATCATATCCAAGCCACATTTGCAACCTAAGCCACAACTGCGGCAACACTGGATCCTTAAGCCACTGTGTCTGGCCAGGATCAAACCTGGGTCTCAGAGCTCCCAACACACCGCCAATCCTGTTGTGCTACAGCCAGAACTCCATGAGAGCACAACTGATTTTAACAGATGATTTTCAAAGTGAATTCTAAGAATCACAGTACATATCTGACTCCTCAAGATGGCATTTTCCACGTGACCTTGCCCACTCGAAAACCAACCATAATTAAATATGCTCATACAAATGTTAAATTATCCAACAATGACAATAGCACAAAGAAAAAACTGATAGAGATTCATACAAAAATTAATTGAAATACTGTATGTATTATCTCGATGTACTCCAGTATTCTTAACTGATCTATGACTCTTTGAGTAATTATCTGCGGATCTTAAAGAATGGTGAGAATTTAATCAAAAGCAAATAAAAAGACATACTACATCTTTTGTCCTGAGACTAAAATAGGGTCTCATTTCCTATGAAAAAATAAAAGGCATTGTGGAGAGAGTTGTGACGAAAAAAAAAAGTGAGGAGATAGAACTTCCCCCTTGCCAAGTTAATATATTTTTTCCAAATATTTTCACCATTAGAAATATATCCCATTAAATTTCCTTTTCTTTAGGGAAAAAAAAATGGTCTCATACCCATTGAGTACTTAGAATGCTTGATCCCAAAGAGAGTGGAAAGGGACTTTTTTAATGATTCGTGATCTTGTCAACTAATTCTTGATACTAAACCAGTAGTTTTCCAAATGCATGCCAAGAAGTCCCAGATGTCCTCACATATGATGAAGGACCCACCACAGAAGACAGAGAAGCACAGTAGGCATGGTTCAGGACTCCTGGCACCACTCTGATTTTATATTTCCTACATCGGTTTTGTGGTATTAAAATTAAATGCTGCTCCAGGGGAATACGATTCATCACCAGCCAGCTACTCATGCCACTAATGTGAATACTTAGTAGAATTTTCTAAAAAGTACTTAAGTATCCATTTTAGGACACCATATGTAGAGGATGCTAATATCACTAAAAACCAAAATGTTCCTGAAAAGGAAGGAGGTCTAGGATTCCACCACACACCCCAAAGGTTGGCCCATCCAGGATTTGGACCTCCAGATGAGCTTCAAATCTACCACTGCCAGATTTAGCAAATAAAAATATAGAATGTTCAGTTGGGAAGGTTGTGATGAAGTCTGTGGAGCCGCCCCAGGAGCCAAAGCTGTCATATCCCTTCCTCTTCCTCCTTCTTTTACAAACAATAAAGGTCATTCATACCATTAAAAGAAGAAGAAGAAGAATGCTCAGTTAAATTTGAATTTCAGAAAAATAACAAACAAATTTATATACATATACTTATTATAGCATACCCCAAGTAATATTTGGTTATACTCACATACACTTATACTTGTGGATATACTAAAGGCTTTTCCTTTTTTATCTGAAATCCAAATTTATCTGGACATCCTGTACTTTATCTGGCAACCCTACTCAGCTCAGACTCAAACATGTGCATCTGCCATGAGAGGCAATTATATAACCTATGAGTGTCAAAATTTACCTTAAGTATGTGGATATTTTACCATCCAGGAAGTTCTACCTAAGGGGTAGAGCCAACAGATTGGTGTGAATAACACTTCCACAAAAGATCCAGAATTGCCAAAGCAATCCTGAGGGAAAAAAACCAAGCAGGAGGCATAACTCTCCCAGACTTCAAACACTATTACAAAGCTACAGCAATCAAGATAGTGTGGGTATTGTTACAAAAGCAGACATAAAGACCAAGAGAACAGAATAGAGAACCCAGAAATAAACCCATATACCTACTGTCAATTAATCTTCAAAAAGGAGGCAAGAATATAAAACAGGGAAAAGACAGCAAGTGGTGTTGAAAAACTGGACAACTGCATGAAAATCAATGAAACTAGAACACATCCTCACACCATGCACCAAAATAAACTCAAAAATAGCTTAAAGGCGTTCCCATCATGGCTCAGTGGAAACAAATCTGACTAGCATCCGTGAGGACAAAGGTCCGATCCCTGGCCTAATTCATTGGGTGAAGGATCCAGAGTTACCATGAGCTGTGGTGTAGGTCACAGATGTGGCTAACATTTGACATTGCTGTGGCTGTGGTGTAGGCTAACGGCTACAGCTCCAATTCAACCCCTAGCCTGGGAACCTCCACATGCCTCAGGTGCAGCCCTAAAAAGACAAACAAATAAAAAATACAAAGTTAAAAAAATGGCTCAAAGACTTAAACAGGAGTTCCTGTCATGGCTCAATGGTTAATGAATCTGACTAGGAACCATGGGGTTGCAGGTTCGATCCCTGGCCTCCTTCAGTGGGTTAAGGATCTTGCGTTGCCATGAGGTGTGGTGTAGGTCGCAGATGCGGCTCGGATCTGGCATTGCTGTGGCTCTGGTGTAGGCCGAAGCTATGGTTCCGATTAGACCCCTCGTCTGGGAACCTCCATATGCCTCGGGTGTGGCCCTAGAAAAGACAAAAAAAAGACCAAAAAAAAAAAAAAAGACTTAAACATGAGACAAGACACTATCAAACTCCTAGAAGAGAACATAGGCAAAAATTCTCTGATATCAACCTTACACATGTTTTCTTAGGTCAGTCTTCCAAGGCAATAGAAATAAAAACAAAAATTAACCAATAGGACCTAATCAAACTTACAAGCTTTTGCACAGCAAAGCAAACCAAAAAAAAAAAAAAAAGAAAGAAAGAAAAGATAACCTACAGAATAGAAGAAAATAGTTGCAAATGATACAACCAATAAGGGCTTAATCTCCAAAATACAGAAACAACCTGACCTGTATGAGGTGGTACCTCATTGTAGTTTTTATTTGCATTTCTCTAATAATCTGTGATGTTGAGCATTTTTTCATGTGCCTGTTAACCATTCATATGTCTTCTTTGGAGAAATGTCTTATTCAGGTCTTTTACCCATTTTTCAATTGGGTAGTTTGTTTTTTCACTGCTGAGTTGTAAGAGTTGTTTGTGTATTTTGGAGATTAAGCCCTTGTCAGTTGCATCATTTGCAACTATTTTCTTCTATTCTGTAGGTTATCTTTTCTTTCTTTCTCTTTTTTTCTTTTTTGGTTTGCTTTGCTGTGCAAAAGCTTATAAGTTTGACTACCCATATCCATGGGTTCTGCACTCACAGATTCAACCAGCTGCAGATCAAAAGTATTCCCCACCAAAATTCCAGAAAGTTCCAAAAAGCAAAACTTGAATTTGTTGTGTGCAACAACTATTTACACAGCATTTACATTGTATTAGGTAGTATAAGTAATCTATAGATGATTTAAAGTATACAGAAGGATGTGTACCACCCCATTTTATTTAAGGGCCCTGAGCATCCACAGAGGTCCCAGAACAAAGCCCCTGCGGATATGGAGGGATGGGTGTATACATGTCAGCAAGCTGTCCTTCCATGTCAGATTTGGTAAATGAAGCACACTTCTGAATTTTATATGATTCACTTAATATCATACTAAAGGAATAAAATGACATCAAACATAGGTATCCTGACAATAATATATTGCACTTGCATCTTCAGGAACTGTTAGTGTCCTAAGAGCCTACAGACAATCACTGATAGATGGTGTGATTTTGTGATCTATGACAGAAAACATACGTTTAGTTTTCATCTCTGTTTCTAGCACTCTTGGGGTTTCCTAAGTGGTGAAGGAAATCCACATTTCTTTTGTTATGTTAATGAGGTGACTTTTGGAGCTGGTTGCAAGAACTGACTCTGTGATTGGAGGGTGGAACTTTCTTTCCACTCTTTACCTGGAGGTTGAATCAATGGCCAATGGTCAATGATTTCATCAAGCATGCCCATGTAATGAAGTCTCCATAAAAACTGAAATAGGATAAGTTTCAGTGAGCTTCTGGTTTGGGGAATAGGTAAAGATTCAGGGAGAATGGTATGCTCAGAGAGCATGGAAGCTCCTTGCCCTTTATCCCTACCTTGCTATATGTATCTCTTCCAACTGGCTGTACTTGAGTTATATCTTTTTATAAGAAACTGGTGATGTAGTAAATAAAATATTTATTTGAGTTGTGGGCTGCTCTAGCAAATTAATCAAGCCTGAGGAAGAGGCTGGGGGAACCTCTGATTTAAAGCCATTTGGTCAGAAGTACAGATGAAAACCTGGGCTTGCAACTGGCATCTGAAGTGAGGTTGGGAGAGGATCAGTCTTGTGAGACTTAACACTTCTACAGAATCTAATGCTATCTCCAAGTAGATTGTGTCAGAATTGAGCTGAATTATAGGACACCCAATGGGTGTCCAGAGAAGTAGCAGATATGTGGTGAGCCTCCTCCCCATTAGACATTCAGGTCAGAATCAACCTTTAGATGGGTTAAAAAGCAAAATGATAGTATAATATCTATCTCATCCTTCTGGATTTCTCATTTCTGGGGATGATCTGCTCAAGTGTCTTATACTGATTAATAGGGCCTCTCTTGTCCTGCATCTATATACTTATTTTTTTTAAAAAAATTTATGGGCAGGTTTTCATAAGGTCCTTCAGCATCAGAAAGAGCATTGCCTATGAGAGACAATAAGAATCACATTATTATAAAATAAAACAAAATATATTCTAGAACATCTATAACAAGATGATCTAGAACTTTTAGTAAGGAACAGGTGCTTAGTCTCCAAAAGTTGTTATATACAAATGGCAGTTTTCCACATTTGTTATATACAACTGTGGATCATTAGAATTTACGGCACCCAGCATAATGAGGTTCAACAATCAATCTCAGAGTGCCCAGAGGCATAAATTGCAGAGAAACCACAGCGAGTTTCATGAAAACAAAATTTTGTCAGGCTTTGTTCGCTGCAATATCCCCAGTATCTACAAGAGAACCGTCACTCAGTAAATACTTGTAGAACAGCAGAATACTGCTCTTGGTAGATAGGAATATTTGGGTTACAGGTGATTCCAGATTTCCAAATCTCCAAACCTTGGAAAGTTCTTCAAATATGCCCAAGAAAATCATTTGGGTGTGGCTTGTGCTCCTCAGAAGCATCTTGTCTCAATACAATCATTCCTTGATGTGCATTATATGAGTTTCTGTAATTGTCAAGGCAACCTATATGACTACAAAATAAATTTTGATTAATAGAGAATTACTGGGAAACCAAACTTCTAGAGACATTAATATTTACCTGAGTTCTCTACTTTCTTATTACTACTACCAAACTCTCTATACAAAATTAAATTAGACAATTGAAAAGGAAATGGGGATTTTTTTTTCTTTTTTTTTCTTTTTTTTTTTTTTTTTAGGGCTGCACCTGTGGCATATGGAAGTTCCCAGGCTAGGGGTCGAATCAAAGCTGCAGCTGTTGGCCTATACCACAGCCACAGCAATGCAGGATCCTAGGATCCAAGCCACTTCTGTGACCTACACCACAACTCGCAGCAACACCAGATCCTTAATCCACTGAGCGAGGCCAGGGATTGAACCTGCATCCTCATGTATACTAGTTGGGTTTGTTACCACTGAGCCACAACAGGAACTCCAGGATATGTTTGCAATATCAAGATGGAAAAAAAAAGGTATATCCAAGAGACCACTTTCACTCCTCCTAGATTTACCTAAATCACTGACAATGGAAGCTGATACTTGAAAACCACCAGCTTTAAATACATATTCGATTCCATTGAGATAACAGAAAAATAAATATGACAATGACATGCCTAGAGTTAAAGAACATACATGTAGTCATAAGTATACTACTAAAGCTCTTCCAGAGAACCTGGAATTATAGCCTGAAATTTAGCATAACCAAGTTTATTATCACTTCCTAAGGTGGGGTTAACTACTGAGAGTATATCACAGTCAATATAAAGGAGTTATCCTTCAGTCTTAATCTTCAACATAACATTGCAGCCAGGCTCCAACACATAATATTGGAAAAGGCATTTTAGTAGCATCCTGAAAATAACATGAATTCCATCATCCATCATGTTTTCTGCAGGTGAATAGGGAAAAATAATGATTTAATAAGAAACATGGGTTTAGGAACCAGAATTGTGACAGCATCCGCATTTGTTCACCAATTCCTTTTGTAAGTAAAGTTTCTATGTGGAACATGCTAAAGTTCAAAATGAGGGCACATAAAAACTCATTGCCTATTTTATTTTTTATTTGCAGATTTGTGCTACAGATGAAACAACCAGGAACTACTGAAATCTTATCCAATTAAAATATTGAATTGTTTCTTCTGCTCTGAGTTATATTAAAAATCTATTCATTTAGATGACTGCCTTATTAGCCCATTGTTTAGTTAACATTATCCTCTGGTAATGTGAATGAATAATTCAAACTTTATTTTTTGTAGTTTATATACTCTCAAAAGTTAAAAATAACAGAGATTTTAATGTCTTGAGTTATATACATGATATTATGAAAATCATGGAATTTGTTTTATGCTTTTATATCTCTTATCTCTATTTTATAAAGAATTGCCATGGCCTCCTGGCAGGATTTTATTAATAATTTGACCCCTAGACATATTCTACCCTCCTAGAGAACTCAAATGGTAAAGTGTAATGAATTGAAGGAATCCACAATTGCTTTTACATCTGTCATTCTAAAACTGGGCCATCTAATATGGTAGCCATTAGCCATAGTGACTATTTAAATTTTAGTTAATTATAAAAATAAATAAAATTACAAATTCATCTCAGGGTTGTCATTCCAAGTGGATGACATGCTTTACCCTTTCTGTCACACTGAATATAACTATAACACCTGAAAAGAATGCTCAGGGCAACTATTTGAAAACTCTGAGAATTAAACAGCAGGAAGTACATCAGAAAGAACTCCAGAATTTTGAAGTACCACAGAATCAGTGATGAATTTACCATTCTTCTCCTCCAGTAGCCTCCAACTTGAATTCATTGCAGCCCAACACCCAGAAGTAAGTACTGAGGCTCAGACAGACTGAACTCCAGGAGAAACACTCTAGACATGCTTTAAAAGGACTAGGAAAGGGAACACTTAATGTTCAGGAAGGAGAGTTTATTTTCTCCCTTTTCATGGCTGAGCCCCCAGACAATCTCATGGCAGAATTGACAGTAACAGTCACAAGACCTTGTAAGAGCCAAAATTCCTAGGGAAAAGAGGCCCCAAGAAATCAAAAGGCACCTGGGAAATGATGAAGATAGAAGAACTTGGGAAAGCAACTCTATAAAGTTTGTTTATGAACTCTGGGCTCACTCTTGACCTACATCTGTGTAATTTGGATCATAACTGGCATATCAAAGACATTGAGAACTGAAGTAACAATAAACAACTGCCTAGACCCCAGACTGATCACGATCACTGAGGGGTGCTCACCCAGGGTATAGTCAAAGAGCACTACAAAGGCTTTGAAACGAAATAAATATTGAACTTATAGCCCACAGAAGAGAAGGAGGAATTTGTGGACTAACTAGATCAATTGCCTGCTAAAATGAAAATAGCTACATTTTCCATAGAATTTAAATAATGAGACTTGGAGTCTCATTATGTAATATTCAAAATTTCCATTATATAATCCAAAATTACTTGGTAAATACTGAACCAAGAAAATTTCAACTTACATGAGAAAAGAAAATCAACAGACATCAATGCCAAGACAACACAATTGATGGATTATAACAAAAACTGAAATACTCAAACTAGTAACTGTGAACACTCTTGCAAAATATGTTAAATTTTTAAGTCTGGGTAAATGAATAAAGAAGAGAAAACTGAAAAACAAAATAACTGATATAAAAATATATTGGATGGCCTCAATAGTAGAATCGAGCTGATACAGCAAAGAGTCCATGAACTTAAAGGTGGAGCAACAGGAATTATCCAATCTCAACAACAGAAAGAATCAAGAAAAAAATTTACGGTGCCTTGGGGAGCAATGTGACAGTAGCAAAAAGTCTCATGTCATGTCATCAGAGTGTCAGAGAGAGGAAAGAAAGTGTGACAATGAAAAAAAAAATTGAGGAAGCAATGACTAAAATTTTCCCAAATCTGACTACAGAAATAAATCTGCAGATACAAGAGCAAACCCTAAGTGGAATAAATCCAAAAAAAAATCCATGCCCACACTCACCAAAATAAAACTGGTGAAAAGAAAAAATAAAAATCTTAAACCAGTCACAGAAAAACAACACATTAACTATATGGGAACAATGATTCATATAGACTAGAAAGAAGAGACACAGTACTTTTACAGTACTCAGTGACTGTAAGCACTGAATTCTATATTTAGTGGAAATATTCTTCAGTAATGAAGGTGGAAATAAAGATATTATCAGGGATAAAGAAATACTAAGATAATTCTTATCCAGCAGACCTTCTCTAAAAGAAATGCCAAAGAAAGCTCTCAGACAGAAGGAAAATGACACTAGAAGGAAACCTGGAACAAGAAAAAAAGAATACCTAGAAAAAAAATGACAAATACTTTGATAAACATAATAGACCATTATCTTCTCAAATTATTTTAAAATATGTTTGACAACTGAAAACAAAAATTTTAATGTTGATTGATGGGATTTACAGTGCAGATATAATACATAAGACATCTACAGCATAACAGGAAAGGGCAAAGGGGTCTAAAAGGTGGTAAGGTTTTTACATTGTAATTAAAGGGGAAAATGTCAATTGAATTATATCATAAAAAGTTAATTATGTATTTTAGAATCCCTAGACTGACCACTAAAAAAATTATACAATATGATATAGTAAAAAGTCACAATAGATATAAATTAAAGCAGAATACTGAAAGTATTCAAATAACCCAAATAAAGCCAAAAAGGTGCACAAAAAAACAATGTGAACAAGCAGAAAATAAACAACAAAATGGTAGACTTAAACCCAAACATATCAATAAGTGCACTAAATATAAATGGTCTAAATAAGCACATTAGTTAAAAGACACAGGTTGTCCGTATTGAAAAAAAAAAAAAAATGAATCAACTCTAGGTTGTCCATGGTAAACTCACTTTAAATATAACGATATACATAGATTGCAAACACTAATCAACAGAAAGTTGTAGTGGTCACATTAATATCAAATGAAGTAAACTTGAGAGCAAAGACAATTTTCAGGGATAAAGAGGGATATCAACTATTGATAAAATGACCAGTTCCCAATAAGGCATAGTAAATTCAAAATGTCTATCCATATGCATTGTAGTTTCAAAATACATGAAACAAAAACTAAAAGGAAACACATGCAAATCCATGACTACAATTAGAGAATTTGACAGTCTTCTATTGATAGCAATAGAAGTAATAGATGGAAACTAAAGATAAATAAGGACTAGACAATGCTGTTGACCAACTGACATTAATAAAATATTCCACTCAACAATACAGTCTTTTACTGTGTATAGAGAACTTTTACCAAGACATGTCCTGGATCATAAAACAAACCTTAAGACATTTAAGATAATTGAAATTATGAAAAATATATTTTCAAACCACAATGCAATTACACTGAAAATCAATAACAGAGAGATAACAGAAAAAGGTTACAAACACTTGGAAGCTAAACAGCACTTCTAAATAATCCATGGGTCAAAAAAAGAATTCTCAAAGGAAATTTTAAAATATTTTTTACTGAATGAAAATGAAAAAATAGCATAATAAAAATTGTGAACAGTTGCAAATATCTTCTAGTAGGATATTTATAGTATTATAAGAAAAAAGAAAGGTTTCAAATCAACCTAAGGTTCTACTTTATGAAACTAGAAAAAGAAAAGCAAAATAAAAGCAAATTAAATAGAAGGAAATAATAAAGATGAGCGCAAAAATCAATGAAGTTGAAAAGAAGGAAGCAATAGAGAAAATTAATGAGGCCAAAGGCTGGTTCTTTGCAAAGGTCAATAAGATTGATGAACCTCTAGCAAGAATGAAAATAAAAAAGGAGACAACAGGATTTACCAATGTCATAAATGAAATGAAAATGAAAGGAATATGATTACTATACATACAAATGCAATTTCTTCTTCCACTTGATGTTGAATGAATAAACGTCAGACTAATTTTTAGTCTTTGCATGGACCTTCTTCAAGAAAAGGACAAAGGATGCATATGTTGGATTGATTTCTGAGATGTATAGTTAGGAGTACTGAATAGAATTTACCTGTGTCAGTATTTTTCATGTTAGAAACTTGTCGCAGGATTTTGACTAGAATCTTAAACCAGACATTACCCAATGTTCACTATTCAACTGGAACAACTCACTTTGGCTATTTCAAACCTTCACAAAGACATGGAGAAGGTTACAGGATAATTTAAAAGATTCTCAAAGATGTGTCTTTCTCTAAAATATCCCTCATCCCATTGATTTACCATAATTTATCAAAAAAAAACTGGAAAATTTTATTTGGGTTAAAACATTTTGTTCATAATTACTCTATTAAAATGCAAATATCAGAGTTTCCCATTGTGGCTCAGCAGACTAACATTCATGAGGACATGGGTTCGAGCCCTGACCTCACTCAGTGGGTTAAGGATCTGGAGTTGCCATGAGCTATGGTGTAGGTCACAGATGCAGCTAGGATCCTGCATTGCTGTGGCTGTGGTATAGGCTGATAGCTCCAGCTCCAATTTGACCCTTAGCCTAGGAACTTCCATATGCTGTAGGTGCGGCCCTAAAAAACCAAATAAATAAATAAATTAAAAAATTTAAAATAAATAAATAAGAATTTTAAAAATAAATAAATAAAAAATTTAAAAATAAATGCGAATACGTTATCCAGGAATTCATATAACACTACTCCTTTTTCAGATAAGCAAAGGAAAATGAGAACTCCGAGGAAACAAGACACAAAAAAGTCATTTCAAGTCAGGCAATGTAAAATATCATGGTGGGATATCCTAAGAATCAAACATGAGCATGCAATTTACCAAAATAAAATGTGAAAACAATAAAGCCATCAGAACAGGAGCTTGAGGTAATTAGGAACAACTAAACTTGTTTTACAACTTGGCTAGAGCTCATTTTGCTAATAGATTTATGCTGAACATTTTGCCATGTAGAAAAAGCAGTCAACCTTGCCTTCATTTATGATTTGAAGTTTATAAACAATCTATATAACTTATATAAATTATCTTGGATTCTATTTTTGTATCTAATTGTGATACTGCGATTTAAAATAAAAAATACAAATTTGTTCTTCATCCCGTTTCTGGCACAGAGCTACTAAAACCCTTGGAATTTAAGGGATGAGAGTAATAAGGCTGTCTTTTTCTAATGTTAAAACAGGTGAGTTTTTTAAAACATCGAAGGACAGGGGCTGGTTGCTAGAACATCCAATTCTATCCCCTCACCTTCAAGGAGGAGAAGGAGGCTTGAGATTGCATTTGATCACCAGTGATCCTTGCTTTTGATGGTCAGTGATTTACTCAATCATGCCTACATATTGAAGCCTACATAAAAACCCAAAAGGATGACTTCTGAAGAACTTTTAGACTGCTGAACACATGGAGATTTGGAAAGAGTGGTGCACCTGGAGAGGGCATGAAAGCTCCTTGCCCTTTCCTCATATCTTGCTTTGCTCATCTCTTCTATCTGGCTGTTCCTGAGTTATGTCTTTTTATAGTAAACTGCTAACTTAGTAAAATGTTTTCTTGAGTTTTTTGCTTTGGTTTGGTTTGGATTTTGGTTTTTGTCTTTCATCTTTTTGGGGCCATACTTGCAGCATATGGAGGTTCCTAGGCTAGGAGTTTAATTGGAGCTACAGCTGCCAGCCACAGCCACAGTAATACCAGATCCAAGCTGGGCCTGTGACCTACACCTACACCACGGCAATGCCAGATCCTTAACCCACTGAGCAAGGCCAGGGATCAAACCTTCAACCTCATGCTTCCTAGTTGGATTCGTTTCCATTGTGCCACGACGGGAACTTCTGGTGTTTTTTTTGGGGGGGGGGCACACCTGCAGCATATGGAGGTTCCCAGGCCAAGATTCCAACTGGAACAGCAGCCGTTGGCCTACATCACAGCTACAGCAATGCCAAATCTGAGCCACATCTGCGACCTACACCACAGCTCACCACAATACCAGATCCTTAACCTGACGATTGAGGCCAGGGATGGAACCTGCGTCCTCATGGATGCTAGTCAGATTCATTTCCACTGAGCCATGAACTCTTCCTTGAGTTCTGTGAGTTACTCTAGTAAGTTAATCGAACCCAAGGAGGGGGTTGTAGGAACCTCCGATTTATAGCCAGTCAGAAGTACAGGTAACAGCCTGCGCTTGGGATTAACATCTTACAGGACTGAGCCCTTAACCTGGGGAATCTAATACTCTTTGCTTAGATAATGTCAGAATTGAGTTGACTTCTCAGACACACTGCTGGTATCTGAGAATTGCTTGTTGGTGATGGGGTAAAAACCCCACATACATGTTGAAATTGGGTTCAGAGACACTTTATTAATGTTCTAATGTATTCTCCAAAATATCTGTAGATCTGTTCTGGCACAGGATAAATGATCATGAAATGGAACAAAAGCAAGGTATAATTATGAAAGGGATGAGTATCAGAGTCTGAATTGAATTCTAAAAAGTCAAGACTAGGAAGAAAAAAACATTACATAACCCTAACCCCAGAAGCAATAGGAACTTTTAAGAAAATTGGTCATACCCTCATTAAATTCCTAAAAACCAAGGAGGCAATCAATAATGGGCAGGACCAGGCAGTCTGTCTATGCATTATCCATGCAGATATCAACAACAACAGCAACAACCAAAAATAGAAGGGATTAATATGAGCCCATGTTCACGGACTTGAAATAAAAGGAAGGTATTAAGGAATTAAGAAGTTCTGATAACTATAAATCTAACAATACAATTACAAATGATCCTGGAGAAGAAGAAAAGGGCAAAGGCAACTAATGAAATTTATTTGTCTATAGGAAAATTCTAATTGACTAATGGAAAGATGTCTGCATAACCAAGGAAAATTTTTTTAAAAAGAATGTAAATCTTTGAAATGCCTAAAGAAGAAAGAAATGCAGAATGAGCAAAGACTTGAAAAACCTGCTATAAAAAAGAAAGGATAGGGAATACATTTGCAGTAAGTTCAAAACTGAAGAAAAACAAGGAAGGAATTGAACCAGTGCTTGGGGCAGATGGCAAAATGTTAACAGATGCAGAAAGAAGGCAAAATGCTTCATTTTTTTCTAAAATTTTAAATTCTATTTCTCTCATTATTTCTAGCATGGAAAATTATCTTAAAACTGAAAAGCACCAAAAAAAAAAAAAAAAAAAAAAAAAAAAGCTGAAGGAATTAAAGCGAAGGTAGACAATGAACTGAGTAGAATAGAATATAACTACTTTAAAGGAGCTTCTGCCTCTAGCCCAAATGAAATATGTTCCAACATGCTAAAAGAACATGCAGATTTAACTGCACATCATAGAAAATGAGAGAGTTGAAAAAAAACTTGTAAAACTTGTTGCCATTTTCAAAGTGAGATAAAAAGTAACTATGGAAATACAATTTGGTGACATAGTGATTAATTTCCAAGAAAATTAATAGAGTGTTTTTACACCAGAGGGAAGTTGTAGCCTAAAGAAGCCAGCATGAGTTTACTCAAGAGCAGATCACAATAAACTAAATTCGTCCATGCAAAAAATATTAAAGTTTTCCCTCAGATGTCTATAGAAGTGCCTACTTGTAATAATTCAATTCACATGCTACTTCTTCACATAAGTTTTCATGGACCACATATCTAATGTGTCCTTCCTTCTGCCCTCAGCATTCCTTTTTCATTCACACTATTTAACTGTCTACATAACATTTATCTAAAATTACTCTGTTTGTTTACTTATTTACATACCTTGCTCCCTCACCTCTATGAGACTTTAGGAGCCTGTGAGAACAAGGAACTTATCTATTATTCTCCATTGTATCTCCTTTCCCTACAGGGAAAAAAAAAAAAAATGCTTGGCATCAGATAGGCACTCAATAAGTATTACTGAATGAACTAATTAATTAACAGATTAGCTGAACCAAAGGGACATAAAAGTCACCTCAGCCACACACAACCCCTATCCCTACCTCCAGTCACTGATCATTGGAATATTTTTCTTAAATAGTAATAACTTTCCAGTGGAAAGTTACTTGCCTCACTTCAGGTATTTTATTTCCTCTCAAAAAGTTCCAATTGTGGGAAAACTCACTCTAGTTATGTTAAATTGATATTTCTATCCATGAAAGCTATCAGAACCCAGCTCTCCCCATAAGCCTACATGTAACAACAGATCTGGTCCCTCTTTTATTTATTTTTTTTCTGATTGCTCTTTTACAGGACAGTCACTCAACATTTGCTTCTCCAGGCTTAACAGTTAAAATTCATGCAAGCTTTCCACATTAGGTAGAACTCAGAGACCTCTCATCATGACAGGCACTTTCTTTTGGGCACATTTTAAGTCTAACCTCTAGACATTTGGACTTGTCACAATGTAGATTGGCACTACCATCCCTTATATTCACGCTTTACTTGTAAAGTAATTCTATTATGAACTTTATTGTAAAAGAAAGCGTTATTGTACAATCAGAGTATATACTACTTCTTTGAGCACATTGTCTATTATTTATTTCCATTATATGATTGATTTAATGTTACTTTGTACAGGAGCTTTAAAGATAAATGTTGTAATGTTTACTTGTCTGAATTCCCAAACAGACTACAACCCCCTCCTAGAACAAGGAGTGTATCTATCTTATTCCCATTGCATCCCAATCTCCTACCACAGTACCTGACTGGTAGGAACTCCATAAATATTTATTAAATTAAAAAATAAAGGGGGCCCCAATTCCAGGAATGTTGGGCTGAGTAACACCAACTAACCCTTCTATCACAGACAACTAGAAAACACGCACACTTTTAAAATATGTCTGCTTAGAGGCACTGGACAACAACAAGATTGGGAAGAATTATAGGACAAGGATCCCTGGAAGGGAATGCTTAGGAAGCACAGCCAGGAAGAAGAGCAAGAAGTGATTGCTATGATACTGGTTTCAGGTATTGGTTAAATTTGAGGGAGAGGGAGGAATTAGTGATTCGGAGGAAGCACTCTCAGAGGAAGACTTTTAGGATACAGATAATGTTCTTTTGCTTTGTGATAAATCATTACGCTTTATATCTTTTTTATTCATTGTGTATTTATTTGTACATGTGTTATTTTTCACATACAAAAAAAATTTTTAATACCCTTATTTAAAGTATAAACAAATGAGCCATACAGTGCTAATCATTTGAAGTTAGAAGCAGTTCAGAAAGTATACGGAAATTGAAGTAGGAGACAACGTTCCATTTTAATAAATGGCTTCTCCTTTCTGCTTCAGAGAATAAAATTAGTGGACTCCAAATGGGCAATTCTGGCCAATGTGAGCCATTGTAATAAGGCATTGTAAAAAGGGAATATAAGGACATAGAAGCACCTGAAGGTGCTGCCCATACAAGGTCCATTTTTCTTTTTGCAACATGCCTAAGAGGCTTAAAGAGAAAATATATTTGTCTTAGAAAAAGGCAAAAAAATAAGCTTTCAAGACTGATCATTAGAGCTTCCCACACAAATTCAGAATAGCCCTGGCTGGACAGTGAGATTCTTCAGAAAAGCAAAAGTTTCCAAGTTAATGCAGCAGAGAGTTTTTTGCTCACATTCCAATTGAAAGGGTGACATAAAGACAAGCACATGTGCAGAGAACTCTATATATTTTTAATAAGCAAATCATGACTATGGGGAATGCCTAAAAATCCATTATCTGTTCTTAAGGCAGATCTTTGGGGAGACTTCATTATCTCTGTTTTGATTGCATTAAGAAGGAGACTTGGGAAAGCCTATTAGAGAGCTTCACAAAATAATCTTTTGACAAGCAGCTCTTGTACTGGACTGTGAAAAACCTGAAAAAAACTTTGATTTTTCATTTTGATCCCTTCTTGGTTTTGTTCATAAGCAAGCTGACACTTGAGAGCCGGTAAAGTCATCAGCAGCCTGTGGCAGTCTTTCCAAAGCTCTGTACAGTGTTTTTCACTTAAACATACTTTTCTCTCTTGCTAAAGATTGAGACTCCATCTGAGACTGAAAGGCACACACTGCCCTCATCAGGTCAAATTACCCTAGATTCTTTGAAAGAAAAGTAATAAATTGAGTATAGCAAGTATGCACAGAAAAGCAGACATATTGCAAATCTCTGGAACTCACTTAAGGTTTTTCCATTTAATAAAATCTGTCTCTAAAGAAGTTTACTTTAAATGAATCAGTCTTTAAATAGATCAATAGTTAAATATTTATTTGTGAGCACTGACTCTTTAATTTAATACCATGAACCTAGCTGTCTTATACCCTCACTTCCAACCAAGGAAAGGAACCTGAGGGGGAAAAAATTATCCTTTTGTTCTCTCTTCATTCCTACAGCATCAATTCTTTAATTCTTAATAAAATCAAGTTAATTCCAAACCATAACAGGTTCCATAATAAGACTATCCTATTTCATGATGTTAATCCTCCTCTGCAATATTTAAACAAAAACTATATACTTCGTTACTTTACTTCCTTTTTTAACTGTCTTGGGGAAATCTGATTTTATTAATAAGTCATCACAAGTGAAGTAAACATTTGATTTTTGATTCTGATTGCAAAATTTACTCATTAGGAATATGTTGAGATCATTCTAGAGAGAAAGCTTATGATGGTAAACACCATTTTAGTATTTGGAAATATCTATTTATATGTGGAGAGAACATCTCCTACTGACCCTCATGATGGAAGATGGTGCATACAGCTTCTTGTCCTAATGTAACCATGTGGATGGAACCAATGGACCCTCAAAAATAAATCCTCTGGACTGAAGATCAAAAAAAAAAAAAATTCCCCACCTGCTTGCCATCAATTATTGTTTAGAATAAGGTATTAAGTCTAACTATGAACAATAATATATTAAACTTACCAAACTATCTAGGGGTAGACAGTCTCTGAAGAAAAAACATGCAGGATAGGTAAGTTTTAATAGGAGGCAGGGGAATTCAGAAAGGGGGCAGAAAAAAGGGAGCAATATGATGTAGCAGTACACAATAAGGTTGCTTTTTTTAGGGCCACACCCATGGCATATGGAAGTTCCCAGGCTAGGTGTCAAATCAATTGGAGCTGTGGCTGCGGGCCTGCAGCACAGCCACAAGAACGCCAAATCTGAGCCACATGTGCGACCTACACCACAGCTCAGGGTAACGTCAGATGCTTAATCTACCGAGCAAGGTCAGGGATTGAACCTACATCCTCATGGATACTAGTTGGGTTCCCAACCACTGAGCCACAATGGGAACTCCTAAGGTTGCCTCTTGCCTGAAATAATCCACCTGCAGAACTCAAAACTCTTCTTCAAATTGTAACTCAACCGTCGAATATTTATTGAAACAGTTTCTCCCTGTTAAAATGACACTTATTTCTAATCTATCGTAAATATATTTTTCTTGAAGTTCAATATATGTAACAAAAGAGCATAATTTTAAAGTTAACAACCCAGTGCTTTTTTTCAAAGTGATGACACTCATAGCCAGCACCCAGATCAAGACTTAGACTATCAGTAGCCCAAAGCCTTCTTTCGTGCCTTCAAATCACTACCACCCCAAAGATCACTGACTTCTACCACAATAATTAGCTTTGCCCATTTTTGAATTTGATTTAAATGGCAGCCAGCTTTAGGAGCTACTACAAGTTTTCCCAAGTGATTTTACCAGTTTATATGCCAACCAGTAGAGTTCAAGCTCCATATTTTTGTCAACACTTGATGTTTTCCATCTTTTTCTTTTCATTGATCCTCTTGGGTACACAGTGATATGTCATAATTCTAATTTAGATTTTTGAGGTAACTAGTGAGGTAAAGCACTTTTCATTTTATATTGGCAATTTGGACATACTCTTTTATGAAGTGCCCATTCAAGTCAATTTGTTCATTGATTTTCTTCTTTTTCTTATTGATTTGTAAGATTTCTTTATATTCCAGAAAGAAGTTTTGTCATTACAAATAGCCATATGTATTCATTACAAACACATTATCCTTTTTGGTGAATTTTGGAGTTCCTTATTTTAATATGAGGATCCCATTTTAGTGTAATTTATTCTAGCATGTTTTTCCTTTATCATTAATGCCTTTGATGCATTGCTTTAAAAAAAATCACTGCCTACACCAGGGTCATGAAGAAATTTTTACACATTTTATTCAAGAACTTTTAAGGGTTATACCTGTAAATATTATGTCTATACTCTATCTCATGTTGAGTTTTATGCATAATGAGATAACTATTAATTTTTTTTTCCTTTCATCCAATTAACACAGCGTCCTTTATGGAAGAAATCATCCTTTCCCAAATGTACTTGCACAAAACCTTTGTCAGAAATAAACTATTTTTATACATGAATCTGTTTCAGTATTCTATTTTGTTCCATTGCATTATTTGCCTATCTTTCTGCCAATATCATACTATCTTATTTACCCTAGACTTTGTCCTTTGCCTTTCCATAATCTAACTTTGTTATAAAAAACATTTGAAGTTTTCTGTAGCAGAGAACATTAAAAATCAAAAACTTGATTCTTTGAAAAGGATAAATACAATTTGTAAGTTCCTAACAATATTAGTTAAAAGTAAAGATTAGAGGAGTTCCCATTGTGGCTCAGTGGTTAACGAATCCGACTAGGGATCCAGCGCTGCCATGAGCTGTGGTGTAGGGTGCAGATGTGCCTCAGATCCCTCGTTGCTGTGGCTGTGGTGTAGGCCGGTGGCTACAGCTCCAATTGGATTCCTAGCCTGGGAACCTCCATATGCCCAAGAAATGGCAAAAAGACAAAAACAAACAAACAAACAAAAATAAATAAATAAAAGTAAAGATTAGAAATGACCCTAATAATTAATAACAGGAAGTGAGCCTAAATACACTGAAAGATATGAAAAGGATTACGCCATTATATGTGCTATGGTCTGAATGTCTGCATACCCCCAAAATTTTTATGTTGAAATCCTAACCCCCAAATATGATGGTATTAGGAAGTGAGGCCTTTGGAAGATGCTTAAGTCATGAGGGTAGAGCCCTCACAAATGGAATTAGTGTTTTATAAAAGAGATCCCTTACCCCTTCCACCATGAGGATAAAAGTCTCCAGCCCAGACTATAGCCAACCTTCCATCATCCAACATGATCTCAGACTTTCAGCCTCCAAAACTATGAGAAATAAATTTCTGTTTTTCAGAAGCTACCCAGTCTGTGGTATTTCATCACAGCAGTGTGAAAAGACTAAGACAATATATAAAACTGTTGATAAACTGGGCAAATTCCTAGAAGAATACAACATATAATGGCTACAAGAAAATGTAGAAATTTTGAATAATTTCATACCTAGTATAGAAACAATATTTATAAATAAAAACTTTCCACCCAGTATTTTATAAGAGTCATCCTTCAATTAACTCTCAATACATAATACTTTAAGTGAAAGTAAAAGACAAACATGTGAAGTATTCAGTGAGCCAAGACTGAGATAGATACAGAGAGATGACAGGCGATAGGTGTCAGCTATACAAATTACCTATACATTTGCTTGGCTTTTGCTAAATAGGAAAGGTAGCATCATCAGTTATAACGCTTGTATTGTCATTAAGATAAAATTGTACTTCAGGAGAAGTACAACTGTTCTTGGTATTAAGAGCAGATGGGAATATTTTCTGGGAATTCTCATATGAAGAAAAAAGCAATTAGCAGCATCCCCAACAATTTGCATTTTGCCTCATTTTGTTAGACTATTTTTCTGTCAATTGTCAGGAGAAGGGAATGGAATTATACCAAAGTGCAAATGAAAACCAATTTTTTGAAAGTCATAGGCAAGTTAGTTTCCTCTCCTTCATGCTTTCCTGCACTTGCTGTATAGCAGCCATCATACTATTTACTTCACTCAATTTGCATATCCCTTTACAATCAACAGTGTCTTGCACACAGCCCTAATCAATAAAAGTTTTATGGCTGAATAAATAAATGGATGAATGAGGCACTTTGGCACCTAAAAGAGGGTTAGGAAGAAATGGCAGCAACAATAACAAAAACTGTCTGCTTCACAATTTAGCAAGAGTCAAATCTCTGACATGTAATTTTCAACCTAGGATAGGTATTATTGATAAAGACAGATATAAATGACACTGAACTAGTATAAAGATTAAATGTCATGTACTAATCCTGTTCAGAAGCAAGCAATATAACTTTACAACACTTTTCTATATTTTTCTTCCTTTTTTTAAAGTTTCTTATTCTAACTTGAAAATAGCTGTTTGACAATAAGTCAGTATAAAATGCAAGATGCTATTACATGCTATAACAAAGTTAGAGACAATTAAGGGAGAAACTGCTAGTCCAAGACTACTGCTTGAGCTAACTTCAGATTTGGTTATGCAAACCTCTTTTTTTTTTTTTTCTGATGGAGTTTTCAATTCAAATCTTTCCTCTTTCTTCCATTTTAGCCAAGTCATTGGCTCAGTTGGCAGATAACAAAGCTTTTTTGTAGCTGAAATTGCCTTTGTCACTTTGGTATCAATGTGTCCTGTCTCCTAGGATCGGTGTAGTCTTGTCTCTAAGTGAAACTATCTGTCTTGTATTTCCCTTCTGAGTGAGATTTATGAGGGAGAGCATTTGAATTGCTCATTTCTCTCCAATTCAGTCATCATTCTGACACTAAAATGTCTCAGAATTTTCTCTATTGCAAAATAAATGTTCACTCCTTTTTTCTCTTCCAAAAACGTGCCCTGCCTTTTCCCTATAACAGCATAAGATGGGGAACATCTGGGCCCTCTGGGGGCAAGCATCTTCCCAGCTGCAGCCAGGTACATCAACAACACCTCACTTGTAGGTGATTCATAATCTTTCTCTCTCTTCTTAGGCTTTAAATTATAGGCATCTGACTAAAGTCTGAATACTCCTAAGAATAGTACATTTTGTCAAATATCTTGCAAATAATAAGTAGTAATTAAACATAAGGCTAATTAATTATATAGAGAAGAATGGCTCAAATACACAGGTTTCATGGGGCAGACCCAACTCAGGACTACAAATGTAGAGTTAACAAATAAAATAAATATCATATATTCTTATTTCCAACAATGACTGAAATGGCTTAAGAAATTGGATAGATGGAGGTGGTGTATTAAGATAGGGAAGAGGTGCATTTTGGAGAACATGAGAAGAATCAAGAATTCTGTTTTTGTTATGCGAATTTTGATCTCTATGTAGAAGACCTCTATGTGGAAATGCAAAGCAGAAAGTTAGTCTTTGTTCTGGCAACTTATACTAGTTCTCTGCAGTTGAGGGAATTGAAAAAGTTCAGAGAATAACTGGATTTCAGAACTTGCAAAAATTCTTAGAAGGCACATAATTCATTTAACCTAGATAAGTGCAGGCCTTACTGAGTTCAGACAATGTTGCTAAAACGATGACCTGGGTTGTCTGATATGTAGATCCTGATATGTCACTTTTTTTGTTGTTACTAACAAAACTGATGCTTTGATTTACTTGTACCTGATTCCTGCATCTTGGCCAAACTTGGGTGGGGGGAGGGCGGGGGGGAGGTGGGAGATGGAAGAAGTCATTTATTTTTTCACCACCACTACAGTTATCCCATATCCCAAGAAGTTTCACCACCAGCCTATTTTTCTGCCCTGTGTTTCTTCAATCTCCATGCAAAGCTATCTAATTCTACCTATTGCCTAGGACTGGCCCAGATTCTGGAGCCTATTCAGCCACAAGGAAGAGAAGATATAAAGCACTACACCATCAGTCATCCTTTATATGGTCTACCACCTGATCTAGAATTATGGTTACAAAGTCCAGTCTCTTTATACACAGTTCTTGGGAAAAAAAAACACCTTGGCCCTGAACCTACCTAAGACTGAAGACAACACAGTTTTCCAGAAAGCTAAAACACTGAATAGCTTGTTTGCATGATACATATACTTGGCCTAGCCCTTTTGTGTGCCTTATCTGTTTTTATGAAAACTCAACCATTGTTCATCTCCAGATAACAAGTAAAATATTTTTCTTAATTCATATGTATTAAGGATACAAGGATTTGTGGTTTGATAAACTCTAAAACAGGAGACCCAGTTCATGATACATGTTAAATTATACCCTAGAGAAAGTCCTGTGATTGTATATCTGTTAAGCACAGGGAGTGAGCATTTCTATGTTCTATGAATATCTCAGTGAGCTCATATAATTCTGGGGCAGCTGCTACAAAAAGAAACTACACAATTCAAATCTGGGACGCTATAGTGGAAATCCCTCCTCGCATAACAAAGTAGGCAATAACAGAGAACAACAAAACTCACTGCATTATTCATAATTGTAATTCTGGATCATACACAACCATCATAAAAGCCAAGGACGCTTTCAGTTTATATCACAAGTAATTTAGACAACACATGCCTATTTGTAAAATGCCATATCAGCTCTCAGATGCAGTATGGGAGTTCCACAGTTTCATTTTCTGTAAAGATGCTTTAAAATATTTATTGTCCTAAACCTTAAAAGGTACAGAAGATAAAATCACTGTAATAATCCTCACATGAAATAACAACTGTGACTACTTCCCTCAAAGATGGTCATCCCTCTTGTTCCATTAATTCTTGGTTCCAAATGAAACTCCCTCAAAGAAATAATACATCCTGAATCCGCTTCCCAAAGTACAGTGCTTCAAAGCACCAAAAGAATCAGCTGCGCAATGTCCATGTGAAAAGATACTTTTTAATCCTCAAATAAAAGCTATGTTTAAAAAAAGGAGAGGAAATCAGAGATTCTGAGATATGTCCATGCTAACAGAGCATCTTGGACATTGATACTCACCATATAAAACAATAGAGCAAATCGAAAATGAGAAACTGGGACCATGAACAACATGATCTTGGAGAAAACCAAAACACAGGGAAATTTAAAAGAAAAAAGAACTGGCCCTTTGGTTTAAAAAAAAATTGAATGATACACGCTCTCATTGAGAACTTGTAAAACCACAGACCCTTTTATCCTTACTTAAATCTTTCCACCAATATTGTTCAAGTATGTGTGCAAATATTTGGACTTTAGCTCCCTGGAGAGTTACCTGAAAGAAAGCAGAGAGACTGACCTAGGGTCCATGCTATCACAGCAGGAAGACACACCATTTTCCATATGTATGGGGCTTTAGGGAGTGGAGAGGGAGGGGATGTTGAAGGTGGAAAGCACATTGGCCTGTTTTCATTGTCTGTATTATTTCCTGAAAGCTGGAAATAAGTCAATTTGTCTAAAAAATAGCCCAAAACGAAGCCCAAACTATGACTCAGCAACTGCAATGAAGGTAGATAGATTTGCCTACAGTAAATAAAGGACAGAAAAAACACAGCACTGCAGCTAGTTTTTCCTTTTACTTTGTTTAAATGCTGAGCCTAATATATATATATATATATTCACAAAGAATAGAAACAAGAGAGCTGGTTTACTGTCCATATTCCTCAGTCTCTACACTCTATTTCAACCAAATAAAATTCAGCATTTTATAACAGTAATCCTTCAATTGTCCCTCAATTTTAAAGGTTTTCTGATCTTTCAATGGATTCATTTCTGTAATAACCAGACTCCAGGTGACAGCCAGTTCATGCTTTGTGGTACTGCCTGCATTATGCTGTCTACAGCTCATCCACCTTGATCCCTTAAAGAGGCTTGAAAAAAATGGAAATATGCCCTTTGTCAATACCTTAAGCTGTTGCAGCAACAAGTTTGTAAACAGCAAGAAAAACAAACAGGAGCCATCCTGTTTTAATAGAGCCTAATAATACATACAGACCAGCCTTTTTTGCTTAACCCCCAGAAATAAAGGCAAATGCACTATGGCAGGAAGGAAAGAAATGCACATAGTCACACTCACGCTCTTAACTGGACACACACTCCACAGAGAGTTTCTGTGAAGACTCATCTGATGCATGGTACCTCCTCACTCTCCAGGCTTCCTGTTTTCTTCTCTCCTTCCTCCTCTCCCCAGTGTTACCTACAAAGGACTCCACCAGCACATCATCAGAACTGAATTTACCTTCCAGAAAACTTGTTTCCGGTTTGTTCAACATCATGTACATCTGGTTTTAGCTCTCCTATAGTTTGTTTCTGTTCTAAAACAAAGATGTTTCTGGAGCTTCAAAAAATTTTCAAGGAGTGAAAATCTGCTTTTTGGTTACAGAGTAATAATGTCCTGTGATTCTATTCAGTTTGCACATAAAAAAAGGTGAGGGGGAATCCAAACTAATAGTGGCTTAACTTATCTAGAAGTTTACTCCCTTCTCTAACTCTGGGTCGGTGTAGCACCTTATTGAGGTAGTCGAGTTGCTTCTAAATCTCCATTATATTCAAGTGTGGCCTTTCCCTGACAGCCCAAAATGAAAGGTAGAGTTTCAGCCATTACACATATATTAAAATCAATACTCTTCTCCCACGCTCTACTTAAGAAAAAAACAAAAATCAAAAAAAAAAAAAAGTTTACCTTATGTGCAAAGGAAGTTGGGAAATTTTTAACATCAATGTGCCAGCTAAAAATCACGGCTTGTTCATCTAAAGGGAAGGAATGGCCATTTGCAGCAACATGGATGGAACTAGAGGCTCTCATACTAAGTAAGTCAGAAAGAGAAAGATAAATATCATATGACTTATATCTGGAATCTGATATATGGCACAAATGAAACTTTCCATAGAAAAGAAATGCATGAACTTGGAGAATAGACTTGTTGTTGCCAAGAACAGGCGGAAGGACTGGGATGCACTGGGAATTTGGGGTTAATAGATGCCAACTATTGCATTTGGAATGGATAAGCAATGAGATCCTGCTGTATAGCACTGGGAACTATATCTAGTCACTGGTGATGGAGCATGATGGAGGATAATGTGAGAAAGAGAATGTACATATATATATATGTGTGTGTGTATGTAACTGGGTCACTTTGCTGTAGAGTAGAAAATTGACAGAACACTGTAAACCACCTACAATGGAGAAAATAAAAATCATTAATAAAAATTTTAAAAATAAAAAGGAAGGAATGGACATTGGGAGTCACATAGCACTTCCTGCCACATGCTTCTCTCGTTATTTCATATAACTGAGCATTATCTATGCAGTCATCTTCACACATCATCATAGACAGCATGTACTTTCTTCTCTGTACCAAGTCCTTCAAATGCATTGTTTTATTTAATCCTCCCACCGAAACCATAAAGCTAGTACTATTTTTAATTCCATTTTACAGTTTTAAAAAATAGGCTTAGGGAAAGTGAATCAAGTTTCCCAAGGCCACACAACTTATAAATGGTAACATAGGATTTAAGCCTAGGTCCATGCAGTTCCAGAGCCTGACTTGTTAATATGCAATGCCATGCCTTCATTAAGAGGTGACCTCCACAGATCTCAGTCATGCTCAAGTCAGGAGAGAATGATGTCAGTAGCCAATCTCCTGCACTATGTGCAAAGCAAATAAATATTAACCTATCATATTAACCAATAACTATGGTGTTTTAAGATTATGAGCAGATAACCATGCTACACACAGTAGTTAGAACTGAAAAGAAGTACACAGTTTAGAGTCATAATAAAATAAAGCTTAAGACAAAAATAACACTTAAAATCAATGACTGTGACACACAAAACAAAATGACTTTATGCACTAATTTTTCGTACTTACAAAATACTAATAAGGCATTTAAACACTTTGGAAAAATAGTTTCAACATTTAACAAGGTCTCAAAATCCTTGTTTTTAGGTAGACATAATATTCATTTAGAGAGGTACTACATTTTTTATTGAGGTATAATTGACATAAGACATTATATTAGCTTCAAGTATGATGTTTTCATTTTTTGTTGGCTTATATACTAAGGATGGTAGAAATGATTAAAATTTTGTACTCTCTACTTGGAAATAGGCTTAAAATCCACTCACATTGGTGGAAGGTTATATATTAATTTAAGTACATTTTTATCTGAGAACTGAAAGTCATAGGAAGGCATTAGAAACTTAAAGTAGGAGAAAGAAGAAATGGAATGATGGACACAATGCAAAAAAATGGATGACTGGGGTCTCCAAAATTCATCTGCTTCTTTACTGTACGCCTTTTACATTTAGCTGCATTGCTACATACTGCCCATACTATAAAATGCAAGACAAATTCAGTACTAACTCAGATTATTCCAGATACTTTCTGAAAGCAATTCAAGCACATTTGGAAGCTCCGTAGATTTACTAGCTGTAAGTTAAGAGGCAGCACAGCAGAAATATTTCTAATCAGGGTCTTTTCTTTTATGTCTCAGACTGTGAATACTACGCCTTTTTCTAAAATACAGTATGTTGTTAAATACATATGTTACAGCGTATAAAGCAATTTTTCACAGCATCTTCTCATAGATAATCCTCAAAATAGCTTTTTTATGTAAGTCAAAGTGCTGAACAGCAGTCAGCACTAGACTTGAACAGTCATAGCTACAACACAGACATCCTTCACAATGAAATGTTGTAATAGCAAGACAGGTAACCAGGGTTTAACATAGGACAACCATGTGGGAAGTGACTTAAATCATCTTGTTGAATTTTGTAGTTAATTTGCTTTTTTTATATATATATAACCAGAACTATTATCTCCATATTTGACCAAACTGCTTACCAGCTGTATTAGTTAGGAAAGGCTATGGTAACAAATGCTCCCAAAATCTCAATCGCTTAACCCAACACAGGTTTATTACTTCTCACATACTCAAAGTCTGTGGAAAAACTGAACAAATCAACAAGTGTAATGGATTAAAAATGGCCACAAAATTTTCATAGGTCTGGAGTTCCCATCATGGCTCAGTGGTTAACAAACCCAACTAGTTTGATGGGAAGTTGTGGGTTTGATCCCTGGCCTCGCTCAGTGGGTTAAGGATCCAGCATTGCCGTGAGCTGTGGTGTAGGTCACAGATGCAGCTTGGATCCCACGTTGCAGTGGCTGTGGCGTAGGCCGGCAGTTACAGCTCTGATTCAACCCCTAGCCTGAATCCATATGCTGTGGGAGCGGCCCTAAAAAGAAAAAAGACCAAAAAAAAAAAAATTTTCCTAGGTCCTCCCATCAAGAAGTAGAATTGGAGTTCCCACCATGGCACAGTAGATTAAGAATCCAACAGCAGTGGCTTCAGTCACTGCAGAGGTTTGAGTTCAATCCCTAGCCCAGGGCAATGGGTTAAAGGATCCAGCACTGCCACTGCTGCAGCTGGGATTTAGTCCCTTCCCCCCAAGAACTTTCATATGTCCCAGGTGTGGTCATACAATTTTAAAAAACATTTTTTTTTTAAAGAAGAAGAATAAGGAGGAGAAGGAAGAAGAGAAGAAGGAAGTAGAAGAGAAAGAGAAGGAGAAGAAGAAGTAGAATCCACTTTCCAATTCCTTGAATCCTGAGTCTAGGATGGTCTCACAATTTGCTTTGATCAGGCTGTGGAAGTAAATATGTATGAGTTCTGAGCTAAGCATCTGGAGGCCATAAAGCTTCTCTTCTTGCTCTTCTGGAATGCTGCTACCACGTGAAAAAACTCAGATTAGCCTCCTGGAAGAAAAGACATGACCAGAAAGAGATGTTCATGGGTCACAGCTATTCTAGTTGAAGCCTCCAGAAAGGACTAAGGCCAAACTAGATTGTTCAGTCCCAGCTGAACTGGCCTGAATGAGAAGAACCACAGAGCCAGCCCATATTCATGAAAGGTAAAAAATAATTTCTGTTTTAAAGCACAAAATCTCTGGTTGTTATTCAGCAACCTCCACATGAAGGCTTAGAAATCCAGGCTACCTTGGTCTTTTGGCACCTCCACATCAACACATGCCTCCATGATGACCAGAGCAGAGAAAGAAACTACTTAGATATCACATTCTGGCAATTAAATGCTTTTCCCCAGACAGGACCCATGTGGCCTCTTCTCACAATTTATTAGCCTTAACCAGTCATATGACTCTGCCTGACTTCAAGAGATGGTGAGGAATTGTCATCTTCCTGTTGGTCCACAAGAAGAGAACCAAATATGAATAAGTTATAGATTTATTACACCAGCAAATGTTAAAATGGGCTATACTTTAGTATTTAATTATCACTCAGAAGTGATGGATTAGAATTAGAACTTCTTTAGTACCAATCCCTTTATGATTATTTTTGGTTTTTTCAGTTGTCTTATAAATGAAGCTATCATTGTGCATGCTATCAGACCAGGCTGAATTCACTACTGAATTCAGATTATACCAAAAGAAGGCTGGTAGCTAGCTAAGCTACGAATGAGCCTGCATTAACTTTTTCAGGCTATTACCATTTAATAAATCACTGCTTCATAAACAATGGTATAAAGTTTCAGGCTACCAGAATTTGATTTCTAAATTGCCACTACATACTTGTTGTATGTATAAGTCCAGAAACTCTTTATATATATATAATGATTTTTATTTTTTTCCATTATAGCTGGTTTGCAGTGTTCTGTCAATTTTCTACTGTACAGCAAGGTGACCCAAAAATTCTTACTGTGTTATTCTACTCTAAAACAGAAAGGTATGATTAAATCACCTCCTTTAAAAAATTTTGTAATAGACTGCATTTCACCCCATAACAAACTAGTGAAAGAAACAAAGATTACGAGGATTTATTCCAACGTCAGCCTAATGTAATATCGTCAGAGGTCTAGATGGACTCTGTCGCTCAAGCAGCTCAAGCAACAGTAAGTCACTGCAGAAGTAACCTTGAAGAGCTCAAAAGATATTAATTAGCTTGTTTTGGCTCTTCAAATGTCTTTAATAAGTATGTTTTTAGCTTCAGATTTTGGGAGTCAAGGTTGGGCTTGCCAGGCGGTCTTCGATGAAGGTTCTAAGAAGAGGGGCACAATTAAAAAGACCTTTGGCAGATCGTTTTTTAATTATGAAGATTGGCCACAATATTTGTTTCCTCTTGCTACCGCTGTAAATCACAAGTTTAGGGACTTAAAATAACACAAATGCTGTATAACAGTTTTGGAGGTCAGAAGTCTGAAATGAGTCTTACTGGGTTAAAACCAAAGTGCTGGCAAGGCTATGCACCGTTCTGGAGGGTTCAGGAAAAATCTGTTTCCTTGCCTTTTCCAGCTTCTAGAGGCTGCTCACAGCCATTCTGTGACTGTGGTCCCTTCCTCCATCTTCGAAACAAGAAATTGCCAGTTGAGTCTTTCTCACATCACATCATTGTGATGCTCCTACTGCCTACATGTTCTGTATTGAAGGACTCTTATGATTAGATTGGGTTTACTTGTCTCAAAATCCTTAATTTAATCACATCTGCAAAATCTCATTCCCATATAAAGTAACATTCAGGGGGTATCTTATTCCATGCAGGCTAGGTATAACAAAAATATCATAGACTTGGCAACATAAACAATAAGCATTTATTTCCCATAGTTATGGAAGCTGAGAAGTCAAGATCAAAGTGCCAGCAGTTTTGGTGTCCGGTTAGAGCTTGCTTTCTGGTCCATAAATGGTCACCTTCTCACTGTCCTTGTGTGGCACAAGGGTGAGAGAGCTCTGTGAGGTTTCTTTTATAAGGGTATTGATCCCATGTATGAGGGCTCCCCCCTCATGAACTAATCACCTCTCCAAAGCCCCATATCCTAATACCATCATATTGGAATTTAGGATTTCAACAGTTTTGAGGGGACCCAAACATTCAGCACAGGTTTAGAATATGGACTTATTTGGAGGACAGTTATTCTGCCTACCATAGATACTACTCCCAGCAGCTCAGGGTGGCTTACATAACGAAGGTTCTTCTCCATATGCAAACAGAAAAACACGAGAGCTTTCTCAGAGGTTTGTGGTCAGCCCACAGTCTTCAGTGTCAGCCTGGTGCTCAGCGCTGTCAGTCAGGAGCACTACCTTTGCCACGCAGGAAGGTTGAATGGTCTTGCTTCCATCAATAAACATGCTCCTACTCTGCTGAGCCACTGCAGTAGCATGTTAACCATCTTGGCCTGAATCAGTCATTATAGAAAGCAGATTAAACTATACTTCAATGAAGCAATCTCCAGGAGGGAAATTACAGTGATACTAAAAAGTAAGGATAAAGTTATGTCTCTGATTTCAGCTTTATTACATTTTCCATTCTTGCTAGTGCACTTTGTAAAAGAGGTTTTTAATCAACCTGAGTCTACTGGCTTCCTTGCAAACCAAACAGAACTGTTTTCCCTTGTAAAATCAACTCTAATAAAATTTCTTCATGAATCTACTCTGTGGGGAAAAAATACTCTAGAGCCTTAAGAGACTAAATGGATGTAGCAGACTAATTAGAAGCTTGCAGTATAAAATTATGGATCATCTTTTGAGCACAACTTTCGAAATATTTCATTCAGGATGTAGTGTAGGAGCTAACCTAGAAAGACGTCTGACAATGGGGCAGTAGATGATGAAAAAAGGAAGAACATGAGTTAAGAATCACAGAGAGGAAACAGAATATTAGAGTTACAAGCCTATGTGACCCAATACAAATGTTCATATTTCATTCATTTCATTCAATTAATGTTTTTACCTACTATGGGGTAGCCATGGTGCTAGCCATTCAAGGATATAATAGCATTTATCACTGGCTGTATGGAGCTCTACTGATGGAAAGAGGCATACATCAAATAATTGAAGGAAAAAAATATATATATATACACACGTAAATATATACACATATTTGTGTATACACATATGAGATCAATGAAGGAAAAGTACAGGCCTTTGTGATCACATAAGAAAGAGAACCAAGCCTTGTCTGTGTGAGGGGGTATCTAGAGAAGAGAAATTTGAGTTTAGATCCAAAGAAAGAGTTAGTGTTAGTGAGAGAGATGGCTAAAAAAGCAACCTAATAGAGGGATCAGGATGTACAAAGGCTTTGCGTCTATAAACCTGTCTGTTTACTGGCTGCCATCATTGATAATGTACTAATCTCATTTCAATCATCCTTCTAACCAAGTGATAATTCCAAATGATGAATCCCACACATTTTCTGCAAATCATTTAATAGCAAAATACTGTCAGCTCAGATATCAAGCTAAAGAAAACAGAAAGTTCAGAATACTGTTTTTCTGTAGACTGTCTTCCATAGATTGTAATAACTACATTGAAATGAGTATATTTTTATTTTTCGTTTGCTTTTTAGCTTCGATTGCCTTTTGCACATATTTCAAATTAACCATTTTAAGTATTACTCAGTAATTTAATACCAACCATGTGTAAATTTAGTTTAATATATTCAACAATGTTGAAGAAGTTATTTGTTTACCGAAAAACTCAGCCATTGCAAAGTTTCCTTTATTTATTTATTTATTTATTTTGAAGCAACTTGTAGGTATTTTTGCAGTTATAAAAAATATCTTGAATGGTACTCGTTGCACTTCCTGGATTTGAGTGAGTGGTTCCTTTCCCATGTTGGGGAAGTTTTTGGCTATTATCTCTTCAAATATTTTTTCTGTCCCCTTCTCTCTCTCTTCTCCTTCTGGCACCCCTATAATATGGATATTGGTGCATTTATCATTGTCCCCGAGTTCTCTGAGACTCTCTTCATTTGTTTTCAATCTTTTTTATCATTTCTATTTCGCATCTATAATTTCCACTAATCTGTCCTCCACCCTGCTTATTCATTCTTCTGCCTCCTGTACTCTGCTGTTAGCTGCTTCTAGGGAATTTTTTATTTCAGTTATTGTATTTTGCATCTCTTCTTATTTAAGTTTTATATATTGTATCTCTTTGCTCAGTGTTTCCTGTAAGTTATCCATCTTCACTTCCAGTTTATTTCGAATGTCTTACATCATCTTCAACATCAACAATCTAAAGTCTTTTTCCTGGAGGCTGAGAATCTCATCACTTAGCTGATTTTCTGGGGTTTTTTTCTTTCTCCCTCATCTGAGTTATAGTTCTCTGTCTTTTCATTGTTATAGATTTTTGGTGTGGTGACCTTTTTACAGATAATAGACATGTAGCCTCTCTCACTTCTGGTGTCTGCCCCGCCTTGTGGCTGAAGTTGGTTTGCGGGCTTGCTCTAGACTTCCAGATGTGAGGAACTGATGCTTGCCCACTGGTAGGTGGAGCTGATTCCTATCCCTCTGGTAGGTGGGGCCTTGTCTTCTGGATGGGATTAGAGGCCGCTGTGTGCCTGGGAGGTCTTTAGGCAGCCTATTTACTGAGGGGCCGGCTATGATCCTACCTGGATTGTTGTTTGCCCTGAGGCTTCTCAGTGCTGATGGGTGGGGTCAGATTTTCCCAAAATGGCTACCTCCAGAGGAAGGCACACTGCTGAATATTTCCGAGAGCTTTGCTTCCAACGTTCTTCCCCCACAACAAGCCACATTCACCCCTGTTTTCCCAGGAGGTCCTCCAAGAACTGCAGTCAGGTTTGACACAGATTCCTATGGAGACTTTGCTTTGCCCTGGGACCCAGTGCACATGAAAGTCTGTGTGCATCTTTTAAGAATGGGGTCTCTGTTTCCCCCAGTCCCGTGGAGCTGCTGCTCACGGGCCTTCAATGCCAGATGCTCTGGGGGCTCCTTCTCCCAGTGCCAGATCCCCACACGTGGGAGTTTGATGTGGGGCTCAGAACTCACTCCTATAGGTGAGTCTCTGTGAAACAGTTATTTTCCAGTCTGTGGGGCTTCCCACCTGGGAGGTATGGGGTTGCTTATATCGCGTAATCACCCCTCCTACCTCTCAATGTGGCCTCCTCTTTTTCTTTTGGAGTAGGATATCTTTTTTAAGGTTTCCGGTCCATTTGGTTGAAGATTGCTCAGCCTTTAGTTGTAAATTTTGTTGTTTTTAAAAAAGAAGAGAAGTTGAGCTCCAGTCTTTCTATTCAGCCATCTTAATCCCATCTCAAAAAACTATCAATCACAGCATTATAGCCCCCATTACCCCTTTCCAAAGCTCAAATACTTTACTCATTTTTCTATGACTCTATATCCTTAGATAAAATTTTGTTTTTAACTCTGTCTCTGCACAATGTGATTTTACATCTTGGGAACTGCAGAAGCATTCAAGATATTGTAAGAGAAAATACCATAATAGGTCTGGTCAATTTGTTTTGGTCCGGGAAGTTTGGTAGATCACTCAAATCTGTCAAAACTTTCTGGATTTATCCTAATCTTGCTCTACTATGAGTCTTTTCATCCCTAACGTTTAGTTGACATTGTAACTAAACTTTATTTGCTGCTCTTACTTCATCTGTCTTTGCCATTTTCTCCATTGTTTCTTCTTTCAGGGAATACCAGCTTGAAATCCTTCTACTGTTTCCCCTCTCTATCTGAAGATTGACAGGAAATAATGACTGTACTGTCTTTTGCCAGAGGGTTCAATATAAAACAAATAAAAGCAGACATCACATTACTTTTATAAAATGCCAGCAATAAAAGTTTTCTTTATATTTAACACTCAATAAAAGGAGAATGATTTTGGTACATCTCTACACACAAGAGGGAAAAAAAAAAAAACTGCCTTAGAGCATGAAATAGATAGTATTTTCCAGCGTTCTTATTATCACATTATATGTTTGGTTAAGATACTAATGAGTGTGTGTGTGGAACACTGACCTCTGTTTTGTTATCTACATTTAATTTGTTTTTTGGCCTAGTTGGAAATTCAGGAACCCTCTAAGGGGAAGAGTTCACAGAGATTCTAGAATAGAAGGAGGCCATACTCAGATTTATCTCATTTTCATTCATCCTCTAAATACTGGAGTTCCCTGTGGATAAGTCCACTACTCACTTCTCTTCATTTTACACTCTCTCCCCAGGTGATTTCATCCAGTACCACAGGTTAAATAAAATCTGTCAACTTCAGGCCCTGAAGATAGAATCTGAAAACTCTCCCATTTCAAACCTCCAGAAACACTGAACAGTATGAACCAAATTCACTTTAAATCTATGAACCAAGGTTCTAAGAGATACTGCCAGAAATGAAGAGGAAATTGAACAGCAAAGGTAAGCAACTGAGTTAAAGCTATTTTCAAGTAAAATTATCCAAAACCTCTAGTAGGAGACCTAAAAAGAAAGCCTCAAATGTATGAATGAAAACATGGCAGATTAATGATATCAACACATCTTCAATCATATAGGGAAATATTAAGGCATATCTCTATACAGCTGGTAGATCAAGCAGAGAAAAAATAGTACAGATACAAAAATTGAGCACATGGTTAACAAACTTTACATGTATATAATTCCATATCTAACAGTTAGAAAACACATATTTTCAAATGAAGAATTGATTTTTAATACAAATTAATAGCATATTAGCTTAAACCATTTCCATAATACTGAAGGGACTATTTGATGTGAAACAAATTATGCTGTCATGATGCAATAAAAATGCAATTTTTAAAAAGGGGAAAAAATTCTCACATGCCAAAAATGCAGGCACATTGTGAACTAAAGGAGAAATCATAATGAAAAGAATAAAATATTTAGAACTGAAAGATAGCATATATTACAAATAGTAGGATAGATACAAGTTTCTAGTGAGATGGATGAGAATTACTGAAACCTACTGCCAAAAAAAAAAAAAAAAAACAGTTTTACATGTTTGGAAGAAAATGTGGAAAATAAAATAACTTTAAATAAATGGATGAGATTGCAAAAATGATAGGAAAAATACAAGGCCATGTACAAAGGCAGAACATCAGTCCAGGTAAATAAATACATGCTGAAATCATCAGCTATCTTAAAATATGTGTATAATTAATACATATAGGCCTACAACCAGGTAAAATTGATATTTGGATGGACTTTTCCCTCAGAGAAAAGGTAAGGAGGAAAATTAATAAGACAAAATAAAGTCCAAAGGAAGACAGCAAGTTCATCTATGCAGGCCAAATTCCCCATGTAGGCTTAAATAAACAAACACGTAAATAAATACAATAAAGATTTCCCCTGGACTCCATGGCAAATGGCAGGGCCACGTACAAATGCTTTAGGCCTAAATCTTTGATAACTACTCAATCTAAAATTCACAAGCTAATAAATATAATAAAAGCATTTAAGGTTGTACATCCTCCCCAAATTTAACATCATACCATCATTCATATGTAGCACTTTCATTTCTGTTCTGTACTATTTCATAATTTCTGTTTAAATTGTGTATAAGAATTTCTTTTTTTTTAGTGATTTTTATTTTTTCCATTATAGTTGGTTTACAGTGTTCTGTCAGTTTTCTGCTGTAGAGCAAAATGACCCAGCCACATATATATATATATATATATATTCTTTTCCTCACATTATTCTCCATTATGTTCCATCACAAGTGACTAGATATAGTTACCTGTGCTATACAGCAGGATCTCATTGTTTATCCATTCCAAATGCAACAGCTTACATCTATCAAGCATTTCTTAATTGTCAAACAGAAGTGGAGTTTCTTACTACCATTTTACTGTTATTTCAAATTTAATTGCACGACTATCAGAAAAAATGTATGACAGCAATTCTTTAAAATTATGATCTAAAACAAGGTCAGTTTCCATAAATGAGTTCTATCTGTGTTTAAATGTGTATCCTCCAATTATTTGCTCAGCATGTTATCACATATCCTAACAAGAGGGTTTATCATACAATGCAATGTCGGTTTAATATTAGAAACTTGTTCATGGTATCCAAAATTGTTCTAAAGAAAAGAAATAAAATAATTTGTTCAGGAAGTTCATAAGAAACATTTAATAAACTTCAGCATCTATGATTCTTAAAGGAACACTCAGAAAAATAAAATGAAAGTTCTGTAATTTGATAAAGTCACGTTTTAAAAACCTACTGCAAACATATTTAATAAAGAAACATTACACAAATTTCTTTTATTTCTAGGCATAATGCCTGCTATCATCTAAACTGTATTTTTCCCACATTGCCCATCACAGTTAATAACCACTATTCACCCTGTTACTCAACCTGAAATTCTAGTAGTCATCTTTGATTTCTATTTTTCCTTCACATCCAATATCTAATCCATCAGTTGGGCTCATCATCTCTCTCCAAAATACATCCTGAATCTGTTGACTTCTATCCACCTAATTGGTCAAGATAAGCCTTCTCCATCTCTCATGTGAGCTTCTAGAATAACCTCATAACTCATCTATTTTCTTCCATGCAATTCATTTGCCACATGGATCCAGAATAATTTGCTTTTTTTCCCATCTTTGTAGAGGTGTTATTGACAAATAAAACTGTAAGATCTTTAAAGTATACCTCACACTGTATACTTTAAGTGTACACATTGTGAAAGGATTTCCCCCACCTAATTAAGACATCCATTACCTCACATACTTTATTTTTTGTGTAAGAGAACATTTATGTTCTACTCTCATAGCATAATTTTAATTATAAAATACAGTGTTATCAACTATAGTCATCCTGTTATACATTAGATCCTCAGGCCTTATTTACCTTAAAGCTGAAAGTGTCTACCCTTTTACCAACATCTCCCTATTTCCCCCATCCCTGAGCCCCTGGCAACCACTTTCTATGAGTTTGACTACTTTTAGATTCCATGTACACCTGACAGCATAAAGTGTCTGTCTGGCTTTTTTTTTTTTTTTTTTTTTTTTTTTTGTCTTTTTGTGATTTCTTGGGCCACTCTCACTGCATATAGCAGTTCCCAGGCTAGGGGTCCAATCAGAGCTGTAGCCGCCAGCCTATGCGAGAGCCACAGCAACTCAGGATCTGAGCTGCGTCTGCAACCTACATGACAACTCATGGCAACGCCGGATCCTCGACCCACTGAGCAAGGCCAGGGATCAAACCCACAACCTCATGGTTCCTAGTCGGATTTGTTAACCACTGCGCCATGATGGGAACTCCTGTCTGGCTTATTTCACTGAGACTAATGCCTTCGATGTTCATCCATATTGTCACAAATGGCAGGATTTTCTTCTTCCTTGTGGCTGATGTTGAACAGAGTAATTTTCTTGAAATGTGGCTGATATATTCTTGTGTATGTGGGGGAGGGTATCACATCTTTATTGGATTCACCCATTTATGGACACTTCCATATCTTGCTTCCATATCTTGGCTACTGTGAATAATGCTTCAGTGAACATGGGGTGCTGTTATATCTAAAACCTGTTTTCATTTAAGTGAGATTGCTAGATCATATGATAGTCGTATCTTTAATTCCGTGAGGAACTTCCATACTGTTCTCCATAGCAGCAGCACCAGTTTACATTCCTTCCACCAGTCACAAGGTTTCCCTTTTCTCCTCATCCTTGATGAGCTCTCCTTTCTTATCTTCTTGATGATGGCCATCTAACAAATGTGAGGTGAAAGCTCATTGTGGTTTTGATTTGCATGTCCCTGATGATTAGTGATGTTGAGCAGAGTGATGTGCTAGAGATAGAAACTAGACCATGACATATCTCTGCTCAAAATCCTTCAATAGCTTCCTTATTATTTTTAATAAAAGTAGAACATCTACCTACAGCCTACAAAATCCTGTAGGAACTGGCCTTGGCCTGACTCTCAGGCTGTGTCTCTGACACGATCCTCCATGTTTACTAAACTGTTTACATCAGTCACACTGGCCTTCTCTCAGTTCTTTGGCTGCTCCAAACTTACTCTTTCTTCAGAACTTTAACATTTCCCGCTCTCTCTGCCTAGAATGCTCAGGTTTTTGCTCAAATATCACCTTCTGAGAGAGAGCTTCTCTGACCACCCTCAGAAATACCACTTACACCCAATCACTCTCTATCTCATTGCCTTCTTTCACTTTCCTCAAAGCTAATAAATAATCATTATTCAAAATCACACAATTTATCAAATTGTCTGCCTGTTTATGGCCCATTTCTCACACTAGCAAGACTTTTTGAGAGCAGGACTTTTTTCTGTCTCGTTCATTGCCACCTCCCCTACACCTCAAACATTGCTAGGCATACAAAGGAACTCAGCAAATATCTTTGAATGAATTAAATGAATCTAACACAGTGCTATCCAAAGTGTAGATGACAGACCACCAAGTGTTTGTTGTTGGCCTACATTGAAAAAATACAGAAATTGAGAGTAAGAATTTAGAAACTTTGATAGAAATATAGCATGCTTGATCCTTTCCCTAGTACTGTATTTTTATTAACTTTTACAAAAGTACTGATTTGCATCAAATGAGAAAATTTAAATGTGGTCCTTCATCACAGACAGCTTGAGAGTGCTAGTCTACATAAGGACTAGGGTAGAAAGTAGCTTTCTCCATCTATTTTCACATTATTGTATTTACTTAATTTTTAGTAAAATGTAGAGTGCCTAATGCACAGCAAGTTCTGGGCTACTTCTGGGGATCAGAGATGAAGACATACACCTAGTTCTCAAGAATCTCAAATTCTCTTGAGGGAAACAAATCCATCATGGTTTCAAAGCAGTAGGACAGAATTGTGTACCAGGAGCCATGCAGAGAAAGGAAAGAGTACTTCCCACTCCTTATGAGGATTAGGAGAGACCTCCCAGGAGAGACGATACTTAAAGGAGAAGAATGTTACCATATGAATAAGGGAAGAGGTATTCTGGGCAGTGGAGAAGCAGGTGGACTATCATTAGAATGCAAGTAGCTATGTGAGACTAGAGTCCCTAGTACATGAGAGTGAGGTGGCAGGTACTAGGGTGAGGTGGTACTTTGTTTCCTGGTGCAAATATTTGCTGCCCCATCAGGCTTTCTGTATAGAAAGAGTATAATTCTTCCCACATTGATCAATCAATTCTGGCCTCTGGAGTGAGGGTAAAACAAACCACTTCTGAGCAGATGCCCTAAAAGTGATCATGAGTTACCCAGCCTCTTCCACTCTGCTAAAACCCTGCTGTATTCCAGATAGGAACTGTCCGTCAGCTACAGTCCTGGCATGGTGACTTGGACAGCAAGTCTATAGCCAATCCTCAATGAACGTGAAATGAGAATGGGAAATTAACCATGGATATTGTAAACACTGAAATTTATCACCACAGGAATAGCCTAAGCTGACTGGTCCCAGAGTCCCATGCAGATGAAAGGAGAATCACAGAGCAGGAATGTAGTCAACCCCAAGCACCAGTTGCTGATTCCCCCACCACAGTCTCTGAAGTAGGCTAGGTTCCCAACTGACAGCCCCAGGCTGAGTAGAGAATTAGGAAAGCATTGACCTCTAGGATTTTATAGGGTGCCCTGCTGTGTCATGCACGGGCAGACTGGGAGAATGCCATCCATCAGCTGTGGCATTCAGAATGAATCTTAAAACATGTCATTCAGGGATAAGTTATTATTCAGAAAATGAAAGACAACATATTGTGAAAGATAGAAAGAAAGAAAAAGGAAAAAAAACCAAAAAAGCACAAAAAAACCACCTTGCTTGCAGTTCCAAAGCTTTTACCAGATAGATTTCAAGCCAATATGCTAGCAAAATCAATGAAGGAAAACCATTTTCTTAAAGAACCCTTGGTGGTGGACCAAGGGGAAGTCTTGGGAGACCCTAATCTGAGAATTTCTGAATGGCATACAAAACATCGTGTCATTTCCCCACATCTCTGAAAATGTGGCTAGGGTTGGTTTCCTAACTGACAATTAACAACTGTCAAGGATTTCAATACCCAAGCCAGTTACCATATCCTGATGAGTATTAACCTTTGAGCTCTGAAAAGAATACTGGCATGTGTGGGAAAGAAAACCTGATCAAGTGAAGAACTGTGACTCAGTGACCCTCCAAACCCTCTAAAAATCCTTGGGATGTGTGTGCCCTGCCTGCGTTCCTTCCTCAGGGCAAGTACATAGTACAAAGGAATGTTTGTGGTTATTCAAGTCATGGGATTCTCTTTAAGGAAAAATTTATTTTTATAAGAATATAATATTGTGTTATGTTAATTTCATATATGTGTATATAAACTGCATGTACATAATACACAAATACAATATATGTGTACATTATTTACTTGTGCATATACCATAGGTATATATTTCTAGATTAAGAGAATAACAATTTTACATAGGGGGAAAATAAAAAAAAAATTATAAAAAAAAAATTTTTACATAGGCCCACAAAGCTGTGTTATAAAACTCTAATTTGAAGTATTACTAATGTAAGAAAATCCAATTACAGTCCTTCATACTCCTAAGGTTTTGGCTTTTCCAGCAACTCAACTGCATTCAAAGATGGCGGCATCTTAATGCCTAAAAATTGTGCATCCCTAGCTTCTACCATTCCTTTTATTCCTTCCCTGCACCAACTCTTGCATTTATGTCAGAAGGTAAACTACCTCTCTGAGCCAGGAAATAATAAGGATCTTCTCACAGTTGAAAGTAGAAAGCAGAAAGATAACATCCCAGACACATGGAGGGAAAACCAATTAATCTAAGGTAATGAGTGGAATCGTGTTGTCTACACATTGTGTTTATCAGTTTATCACTGAATAAATTTTTATGTGAACTATTATTTGTACACAGGAGACAAGGTCATTACCACTAACAAGATCAAGAATCCCACTTGCTATCCTAGGGATGCAAAAAGTCTTCATATCTGCAAATCCATTAGTGTGATACACCACATTAATGAACTGAAGAATAAAAACCATATACGGTCATTTCACTACATGCATAAAAAGCTTTTGGCAACATTCGACACCCATTTCAGATAAAATCTCCAGAAAGTGGACACAGAGTAAACCTACCTCAATATAACAAAGATCATAATGGCCAACCCACAGCTAACATTATTCTCAATGGTGAAAAGCTGAAAGCATTTCTGCTAAGATCAGGAACAAGACAAGGATGCCCATTTTCACCATTTTCATTCAACATAATTTTGGAAGTCCTAGCTACAGCAATCAGAGAAGAAAAAGAAATAAAAAGAATCCAAATTAGCAAAGAAGTAAAACTGTCACTGTTTGCAGATGACATGATATTGTACACAGAAAAGCCTAAAGATGCTACCAGAAAACTACTAGAGCTCATCAGTGAATTCGGCAAAAATGCAGAATAACAAATTAATACAAAGAATTCTCTTGCATTCCTATGCACTAACAACAAAAGATCAGAAAGATAAATTAGGGGAAGTGTCCCATTTATTGTCTCATCAAAGAGAATAAAATACCTAGAAATAAACCCACCTACAGAGGCAAAAGACCTGTACTCTGAAAACTATGAGAAACTGATGAAGGAAATTGAAGAGATGGAAAGACATGTCACGCTCTTGGGCTGGAAATGCCCAAAGAGATGGACACAAAGAGATGGAAAGACACTGTCATGTTCTTGGGCTGGAAGAATCTATATTGTCAAAAATGACTATACTATCCAATGTAATTTACAAATTCAATGCAATCTCTATCAAATTACCAATGGCATTTTTCACAGAACTAGAACCAAAAAAAAATTTTTAATTTGTATGGAAACATAAAAGATCTTGAATAGCCAAAGCAATCTTGAGAAAGGAAAACAGGGCTGGAGGAATCAGGTTCACTGACTTCATACTATACTACAAAGCTGCAGTCATCAAAACAGTATTGCACTAGCACAAAAACAGAAATATAGATCAATGGAACAAGATAGAAAGCCCAGAAATAAGCCCATGCATCTATGGTCAATTAATATGTCAAAGAATGCTGTGAAAAGTGGACAGCTACATGTAAAAGAATGAAACTAGAACACTGTCTTACACCATACACAAAAGTAAGCTCAAAAAGGATTAAAGACCTAAATGTAAGGCCAGATGCTATAAAACTCTTCAAGGAAAACATAGGCAGAAAATTCTCTGACATAAATTATAGCATTATTTTTTTGGATCCACCTCCTAGATTAATGAAAATAAAAACAAAAATAAACAAATAGGACCTAATTAAACTTAAAAGTTTTTGCACAGCAAAGGAAACCATAAACAAAATGAAAAGACAACCTATGCAATGGGAAAAAAATCTTTGCAAACAAAGCAATTGACAAGGGATTAATTTCCAAAATATATAAACATCCCATTCAACTTTATATCAAAAACAAACAAACAATCCAATCAAGAAATGGGCAGAAGATCTAAATAGACATTTCTCCAAAGAAGACAGACAAATGGCCAAAAAGCACTTGAAAAGATGCTCAACTTCACTAGTTACTAGAGAAATGCAAATCAAAACTACAATGAGGTATCACCTCACTCCATCAGAATGGCCATCATCAAAAAGTCTACAAACAACAAATGCTGGAGAGGGTGTGGAAAAAAGGTGGGAATGTAAGCTGGTACAACCACTATGGTGAACAATATGGAGGTTCCTTTAAAAACTAAATGCAGAACTACCATAAGATCCAACATTCCCATGCCTGGGCATCTATCAGAGAAAACCATAATTTGAAAAGATACATGCACACCAATCTTCACTGCAGCACTATTTACAAAGGCCAATACATGGAAGCCACCCAAATGGATAAAGTAGATGTGGTACATAGATACAGTGAAATATTACTCAGCCATAAAAAAGAATGAAATAATGTCATTTGCAGAACATGGATGGACCTAGAAACTAGTATACTAAGCAAAGGTCAAAGACAAATATATGAAATCACTAATAAATGGAATCTAATAAAAATGACATAAAAGAACTTATTCACAAAACAGAAATAGACTCAAAGACTGTGAAGCCAAACGTTTGATTACTAAAGGGGAAAACTTTGAGGAAAGGGACAAACTATGAGGTTGGAACTTAACATATACACACTACTATATACAAAATAGATAAGTTAATAAGGACCTACTGTATAGCACAGGTAAATCTACTCAATACTGTAATAACCCATATAGGAAAAGAATCTAAAAAGGAATGGACAAATGTGTGTGTGTGTGTATATATATATATATATTTAACTAATTCAATTTGCTGTACACCTGAAACTAACAAAACATTATAAATCAACTATACTCCAATTAAGCAATAAAGTTTAAAAAAAAAAGAATTCCACTTTTGCCCAAAATCTACAGCCATATAACTGGAGCTATTTAGAACCAGGGCCAAGACACTTGCTCTAATACACAAATAATTAGGTTCTTAATAGTTATTTTGTCAGCATTAGTGGTGTTCAATGCCCAGTGAAAGGGTAGGTGCTCATTGATTGTTCCTTCCCCATCTCAATTCTTACATCTTCAATGCAAATGACCTCTTAGAGCTAACACTTAGCTTCCTCAACCCCTCCTCTCTCTCTCTCTCTCTCTCTCTCTCTCTCTCTCTCTCTCTCTCTCTCACACACACACACACACACACACACAATTCTCATTCACTCACATTCAGCCCCAGCTCAGTTTCTAGTCAAGAAGAGCCCCTAAGTAATTCCCCTAGCACTGCTCTCAGTCATTTCTACTGGAATCACAGGTGCAGGAATATGAAAACACCTTGGCTGTTTCTGAACCACCTATCTGCATTGAGAGTCCCAGTGCAGGAAGGGTGCATATGGGGTCTGGCACAGACCCTGCCGGGAGACATAATCAGCCCTGTCTACACTGCAGCTGCCTCTCTGATCTCCACTAACAGAGGAAAAATTCAAAGCAACATGCTCCTGCTTGTGATTTTGTTTTGGTGTTTTGAAATGAAAGTCATTTGTTAAGTTCTCCAGTCTAAAAATATCTAAGAAAACTGATCAAGCTTACAAATCTAAAGAACATTTATGTAGTTGTGTTCTAAAAATTTGAGCTTTTCAAACACATTAAAATCAATTGGTCCAAGAGAGTTTCACCAGCCCCTCCTTGACATAAATTATATATGCTCTGTTGCTTCAAAATCTCTTTAGTTTTAACACAATATTTTTCCTTTAAAAATGCAACAGATCAGAAGAGAGGTGGAAATATCATCTGAGGCTATATATAACAAAAGAGATGCTGCTAAAAAATAAAAGTGCACTCAAGCAAAAGAGAAAATGTAAACCTTCAGGGAATGAGCTAGGACAATCCTATGAATCTCACCAGGAAGCCAAATAATAAGCAAGGGAAGTTAATAATAAAGGAACAAACAGACTAGAATTGGACACCCTAAACCCTACAGAAGCAAAGCCCTCCTCTGTCTGCTCTGACTTTGGCTCTATTCCTCATTTATTGAAATCAAGGACAGTATATCCTCAGGATGACCCTGGAAAATATATGATCTTCAGAAATTCCAATCTATGAGTTAAGATACATGACTCAGTACATAGGGGTTATATATATTTTTTATTTTGTAATAGTTATTTCCCCAATACCATTTTTTTTCTACTGTACAGCATGGTGACCAAGTTACACATACATGTACACATTCTATTTTCGCACATTATCATGCTCCATCATAAGTGACTAGACAGAGTTCCCAGTGCTACACAGCAGGATCTCATTGCTAATCCATTCCAAAGGCAACAGTTTGCATCTATTAACTCCAAGCTCCCCAACAATCCTACTCCTTCCCTCTTGGTAACCACAAGACTATTCTTAAGAGTTTATCCAAAACCACACTTGGGTTTATTTTTTTATAATGATTTTTAATTTTTCCCTATAGCTGGTTTACAGTGTTCTGTCAATTTTCTACCGTACAGCAAGATGACCCAATTACACATACATGTATACATTATTTTTTCTCACATTATCATGCTCCATCATAAGTGACTAGACATAGTTCCTAGTGCTATACAGCAAGACCTCATTGCTTATCCATTCCAAAGGCAATACACTTGAGTTTAATACTTGGATTTTCCTGCAGCAGAATGACATCCCAGAGGACAGAGCAGAATGGAGCATACTCTCCACCAAACACTAGTGAAGCTGATCACTTGCTATTTGAGCCAAAATATGCAGTTACCATAGTTTCTGCTGCTGAAGCCCTATGCCCTCTGGCAACTGATCATCCACTTATGTTTGGGGAAATTTGCATGGAACATTATTTCACCAAGGATGGGTGAGTAGCATCCACTGTAATAACTCCTTGGTCAATTATCCTTGGAAAAAGCCCATCACCACTCCTTCAAATTATATAAAGCATTTATAATCATCCTCATTTCAGATTAAGAAAATTGAATCTCAGAGATTAACTAACTTGCTTAAGCCCATGCCTCTTAAACTAGTGACTAGTTTTAGAATTTAAAACTCTGATCTTTGACTCCAAACCTCTGGATCCTGTCCTTCGAGTGGCAACATCCTCAACACTGAATATTTTTCTTTCATTTAAACCTAATTAGGAAATTTGGCATCACTTGAATATAAATGTATGTCAAATAAATTAAGCCTCTGTTCACTAAAATTCAGAGAGCAGGCATTGTACACTGCCATTAATAGCACATTAGTATTAAACATTTCAGCCTCCACCAATGTCCAATATATTATGTGGGTATAACATATGAGTATCCCCACTTTGTAAGCTGGACAACTGAGACTTAGAGTTCATCTTCTCCAAGTCACATGGCTAGTGTGTGGCAGGTGTAAGACTAGACCTAGGCTTCCCAACTTCCTACCACGCTTCCTTTTCCAGTGTCTCTGATAGACTGTCTGCAGCAGAGTTTAGGAAATAGCTCCTGTTTACAATGGCCACCTCATAATGCACAAGTTACTTTCTGGGGAAAGGTCTGTCAGCACCTGAGCTCTCCCTCCAATCAGCACAAAGTATGTAGAGTCTTCTGGTTGAATCAGAAACATGACTCAGGATCAAGGTGTCCTGTGAGAACTGACCCATCTATTGCCGACTGTTGCTCTCTTGCCTGCCCTGAACTTGTGATCTATGGGTCTGTTCTGGTGGATGATACTTGTCAACTCTTTCATGGCTGCCCTGCTATCTGCTGGGTCCCTTAAGATATGCTTTCTCCTAAGTATGTGCCTTTCCTACTCTGTCTCCTAACTTGCTCCTCAACTTTAAGCCCCCGCATTAACTCCTCATTCTCTCAGTCTCAGCATTTCTACCAGAGCTGCAGAGACACTGCCACTCAGCTCCTAGCAACTCCTGCCCTTTCTTCTAGGTGACAGAAATGCAAAAATTAAAAACCAAGTCTGCAGACACCTTGGCTTAGGCAGCTGAGTTTCCATTATGCTTTTTCCCCATTTAAACAGAGTTAATTTTCCCTTTGACTCTCAGGAAACCTGAAAATCTCTCCTTCTATATCTAAAGTTGCTATTTATACCATCAAAAAACAAACAAGCTCACCTACAGAAGTTCAGCAAAATTGCCTTAACAAATATTCAGTAATATAAAACTTTTGCAGTCTCAAAAGAATTTTTTTTCCAGATTGATAATACATTCCTTAAGGTACAGACCAGAACATTTCAGACAAAATTTCTGCAAGATTTAGAATTGAAATTTGACATCATCATTCTACAAATTTTTAATTAGCTGGCTAGAAAAAAGCCACACAAAATATGATAATACAGTAGAACCACAAATTCATGGGAGAAGTTAAGGATGGATACAAAAATTAAAATAAAACAATTTTCATTGTTTTCTTACAGTTCCCAAGTTTTTTCCTCCAAATCTCTGAAACTTTTTCCTTTACCTAAAAGTCTTACTAAAGACCAAAAGTTCCCATGGATATTGCTCCATAAATACTTGATTAGAAAGATATGATTTGCTTCCAACTTAGTTGTAAATAAGATTTCAAGAATTTCTTTGTGCTCCATACTCCCTATTGAGAAACTGATCTTCAACAGCTGGCAAAAGGTTTCATTATGAAAATGAAGAGATCTTTATTTAAATGAAACTCACAAGTGTTACAAATTTTGAGGACTTAACCATTTTCATTTTCCCCAAAGTGATGTTTGAGAAAATGTTTAATGAAAAAAAAAAGAATTTTAAAAAATATAAATAAAAAAAGGTATAATCTTTCATAAATCTTAAAAAGGGCCTTTTCAACTAAAACCCCATTTGGTAAAAATTCAGTGAAATTCATAACCTCATACATGAATGGTGCCAGGCAAAACTTTTCTAAGCACTCTCCATATACTAACACACTTCAGCCTCGCAAATCTATTAAACCACACAGATGAGGAAACTGAAGCATGAGGTAGATGTTAATTAACATGCCTAATGCAATTTCAACCATGATGATGCTTTATGAAAGTCATTTGACAAAATAAATCAAGAGGAATAAAAATACCCATGCAAATAAAAAAAACAATGAAATAGATGTTCCATATTCATGGATAGGGATCAAAATATTGTTAAGATGTTAGTTTTTCCCAACTTAAACTATAGATACAATGAAACCCAAATCAAAATCCCAAAATGTTATTTTTGGATATTGAAAACCTGGATCTAAGTTTGTATGGAGAGGCAAACAATCCAGAATAGCCAATTCAATATTGAAAGAGGAGAACAAAGTCAGTTGATCAAAACCACCCAAATTTAAGACATTACAAAATCAAGGTGGAGTGGTACTGGTGAAAGAGTAGACAAATAGATCAACTGAACAAAACGACAGCCCAGAAACTGACCCTCAGAAATACAGTCAACTGACCTTTGACAAAGAAACAAAGGCAACACAATGGAGCAAAGACAGTCTTTTCAACAAATGGAACTGGAACAACTTGATATCCACATGCCAAAAAAAAATCTACACATAGACCTTAAGCTCTTTATATATTTTGGATATAAACCCCTTATCTGTCATATCATTTACAAATATTTACTCGCATTCAGTAGGTTGTCTTTTTGTTTTGTCAACTGAATCACTATGTAACACACCTGAAATTAATATAATACTGTAAACCAACTATACTTCAATTTTAAAAATGAAAAAAGAGAAAAGCATGAAGAAAATAAAAATCACATGTAACCAGAAAAATCTGTGTGCGTGTGTGTGTGTGTTTAGCTTTATGTACCTTTTAGTATACAAGCATACCTATTTTTTCAAATTTGGAATCATGCTGTCTATACTGTTTTGTGTTTACCCTTAAGATATATTTTAAACATTTCCGCCATGACATTAAGCATTTATTATAATCTGCCTTTTAATGGATAAATTCAGCTTGCATGAAAAATGCAGGGAAAGAACCTGAAACGGCATTAGGGTCAAATAAAGATTTTGTTCAATTTAGATAGTAATCAAAACATGTTTATGTGTCAAGGAGAAAGAATCCATGGGGTGACTGAAGAGGAATATTTATTGAATAAATGAACTAAAGGTGGATACGGGAAGAGAAGGCAGAGTGAGTTATTTAGGTTATAAACAGCAGGATTTAGCCTTAGGAAGCAGCAGGCATATTCTTCAGATGGAAACGGATGTACTTTGAGTTGCATAGTCAGGGAGATGATGAAGAGATTGCTGGCTGGCATTGATATTTGCAATAAACTGAAAGTAGGTCTCTTTTAAAATACAGTAAAAAGAGAAGTTAATTTCAAATGCCAATTGAAATTTGGCATTTTTCTTGAGGGCAGAGGGCTAGAGAATTTAAAAGGAAAAGAAGCCATAATAAATAGGTACATATTGTATTACTTAACATAAACTTAGAGAACTTGTACATATAGTATTCATAGATATTACTAGGTTTAAGGGCCACGCATATTATATTTGAATTATTTGAATCTACTTATTCCTTCTATTCTCACATTGCAGGATCATAAAATACTCTACCTAAAAGAATACCCTACATAAAAAATCTAGCTAAAGAAGAAATTCTGGGAGTTCCCACTGTGGTGCAGTGGGTTGATGATGAGGTTGGCTCTGTGGAGGCACTAGTTTGATCCTCAGCACAGCATAGTGGGCTAAGGATCCAGCCTTGCTGCAGCTGTAGCATAGGTCACAGTTCTAGCTCAGATTCAATTCCTGGCCCAGGAATTTCCAAATGCTGGGGGGAGGAAAGGGGGAGGAAGAGAAAAATGTATCTTATTCTTATGTAACTTTGTATTTTTATTTTCTTCACAGACCTGTGACACTCTGGCCTCTTATTTCTAGGTAGAGTAATAAGGCTCAGACTTTTCAAAAAAATTATTATTCAATTAAAAAATCCCAATTTCTTTTTTATGAGCCACATAGCACAGACTAAAATTCTAGATGTTTAATCTTTGTGGGTTTTTTTTCAGTTTATTTGGTCTCTAGGAATTATTGAGGAAACATTTCTATATCTATATAATAAAAATATAAGCTGATAAGAAATAAATTATATGAATTTCCTGCTCTTGTTTCTTTGTGATTTAAAAATGTTGTTGTATATTCAACATGTATAGTCATTGTAACAGAATATTTTTCAGTACAATTTATTCTATGTCAGCCAAAACCATCCTTTATGCCCCATCCACCACTGACCTTGGAAACAGGAGACCCCTGTTCTGTAACCAGTTCTGCCACCAAATAGCTGTGTGGTTTGGGGAAAGTCTTTTGTCTTTACTTGCTGCTTTGCTAAATGAAATGATTTATGTAACTTGATTGTTTTTATGGTCCTACTCAAGGACCTGAATTTTATATATTTAAATTTCCATGGAAGCATATCAGAATATTTGATAATTATTGTTACAGACTGCCCTACTGTGTAGATTACATCAATGGGTATAATGGAAAATAACTACTGAAATGAACCCTTAAGTGGCTTCAAGAATAATATCACTACTGGCAATGTTGGTGTCTTATGAAGACAACCAGCAGTTTTAAAGGTGGACTATGCATTTGCTTATATTATGGCTTCACTTCTTTCACTATCAGATAATCTTCACATGATGTTACCAAATGTAACTGAAAAAGATCACAAAGTACCCAATAATCTTAGGAAACGGTCACAGCGCACTAAAGAAAACTAAGGCAACAAGAGCAACATTAGAGGAAACAAGAGCAACATTAGAGTCAAGCAGTGAGATGGAGAAGGTTGAAATGACATTTCGAATTTAGAAATTCTATTTATAGTCACTGGAACTTTCCAAGACTATTCAGTTTTGGACATATTCTCAACTTGAAAGCAAAGAACATTATGTTATGTTATTCTTATGTTATCCGAAGAACACTATGTAATTCTATTCATTCGCTTGAACTATATAGAATGTCAAGGAAAACAACTTGATATTTTTTGGGAAAAACCCCAAAGATAGCTTCCTCACATATTAAGGAAGAGTTAGATGTTAAACATACATAAAGTGACTTACATTACTAATTTCAAAGAAATACTGAATAAAACAACTCCAGTTAAGTAGTTTTAGTATACAATCTATATTTGAATCTATTTCTACCTAGAATTTCTCTGGACAAATGCTGTTCCTGCTGTAATATGAAAACAGATGCCCCTTTTATTCCTGGAAAATAGTCTTATAGAGAAAAGGCATCAGATGATTAAAGACTTATTTTCTGATAAACTACTGTAATAAGGAAATTCATATAATCAATCAGGGAAATATACTGGGAAATCTTTCATCTGTTAAGGAACAGGAGACCAGCTGCATATTTTCCCAGATTACTTCATAAATACTTAATAACATATCATCTGGCTATCTAGTATACAACTAGTTGATCTGTCACATCTGTCAGAACAAAGTGCCTTTGTCTTGTAAGGAAAAAAGGAAAGCTAGGAGTCCGCCAGAAACAGATCTTTTACCATTTTACAATTTTAGAGGGTAGGATAACAAGGAAAGCTCCTCTATGGAATTTCTTTAGAAAAAAATTGAAATAATATGTACAGAATAATTTGCTTATCAAATTATTATTACACATGCTTGTAGGAAATTCCCATGGCAAAATGAGTTAATAAAAGAAAACAACTAAATTTTTTCATTTTGTCAGTATAGCTACTCTGGAGGGATTGCCCTCCAACTAGCAGGCTTGTCAGGAAATTGAAATGGAGCAGGGATGGAAAGATTTATAGACTTCCTATCCATTTCTACATCAGAGAAAGTGGACTTCTTGTTTTTATTAATATTTGATCTCTGCAAACGGAGGAAATGTCTGGCCTCTTAATATCTTGCTGAAATGCCAGAAAAATTCACAAGGTCATTATCATTCGTCTCACAAGACTCTCATTTGATTTTTTGGGTTAAAAAGCCCAGTAGAAGCAAAAGTTTCAAAACTTTCTATACTTCCCAGCATTTAAATCATTCGACAATCCACAAATTAAATCATTATATAGTAATATAGGCAGGGTTCCCATCTTTTTCACTCACTTAGTTTGTTCCATCTAGTTAAGTCTAACCAATTAGAAAACCCAGTCTAAAACAATAGTAGGAAATTACTGCAAAGTAGCCAGCTGGACTCATATATTTCCTTTATGGGTCCAAAACACATTTCTAACCACTGGGTAAGGACTGGAACAGGCTCTCCATAATCTAATTATCTCTTAATGATCCTTTGTTGTTGTTGCTCCTCTTTTATTTTTTTTAATGTTATTTTATCATGATCTACCTTCAAGTAATATTGTTCTATTGCATATGTTATATATGGACCTTATAATACTATACCCCCATTTCTCCTCTCCTGGCCTTTATGATATTGTTGCCATACATTTTACTTTTACATATATTATACACCATGTACTCCACTGCTATTATTTTTGTTTTAAAGAAATTCAAATTTAAAGGAAAAAAAACATATGTTTACCCAAATAGTTATCATTTTCAGTGTCTTCATTCCTTTGTGGAGACCCTTAATTACATCTGCTATCATTTTCATTCTACATTAAGAACTTTCTTTGTCATTTTTTTGTAGTGTAACTTCCTGGTGATAAATTATTTCAGTTATTTGAAAAACAAACAAACAAAAAAATGGAGTTCCCATTGTGGCACAGCGGAAACGAATCTGACTAGGAATCATGAGGTTGCAGGTTCAATCCCTGGCCTCATTTAGTGGGTTATGGATCCATCATTGCTGTGAGCTGGGGTATAGGTCACAAGACACAGCTTAGATCTGTGGCTGTGGCTTAGGCCAGCAGCTGTAGGCCAATTCAACCCCTAGCCTGGGAACTTCCATATGCTGTGGGTGTAGCCCTAAAAAGAAAAAAAAATTATTTCAGTTATTTGCCTTTGTTTTTGAAGGACACAGTCCCTGGGTATAGAATTTGAGAGTGACAGATTTTCTTTTCAGTCATTTAAAGACAGCTTCATTGTTTCTTGCTTTTATTATTTCTGATGAGAAATCGTCTATGTTCCTTATCTCTCTTCCTCTCTACTCAATGTATCCCTATTCTCTGGATGCTTTCAAGATTTCTCTTTATTAATGGCTTTGACTGATTTGATTCTCTTCATAAATGGTTTTGACTAGATGCTATTTTCTACATTTTCCCTGAGTTTAGAGTTAGTTGAGCTTCTTAAATCTGTTGCTTTATAGCTTTCATCAACTTTGGAAACATTTTAGCCATTTTTTTAAATAACTACTTTATGTTTTGGAGGAGTTTTAGGTTCACAACAAAATTGAAGGGACAGTACAGATTTCCTACAGTCCCTGCCCCTCCCTCAACAGCCTGCCCTATTATCAACATCTCCACCAGAGTAGTATGTTGTTACAATTGATGAGCCTACACTGACACATCGTAATTGCCTATAGTCCATAATTTATGATTCACTCTTGAGGTTGTATATTCTATGGGTTTAGGCAAATATACAATAACATATACCCATCATTATTATGATATCATAAGGAGTATTCTTTTTTTTATGTCTTTTTGTCCTTTTAGGGCCACATTCGTGGCATATGGAGGTTCCCAGGCTAGGGGTCTAATCAGAGCTATAGCTGCCAGCCTATGCCAGAGCTACAGCAATGCCATATCCGAGCCACGTCTGCAACCTACAACACAGCTCACAGCAATGCAAGATCCTTAACCCACTGAGCAAGGTCAGGGATCAAACCCGCAACCTCATGGTTCCTAGTTGGATTCGTTTCCACTGCGCCACGAAAGGAACTCCCATAAGGAGAATTCTAGTGACATTAAAAATCTTCTACACTCTGTGATAAAGCGTTAATTATAAGGGAACCCCCATAAGGCTATCAGCTGATTTCTCTACAGAAACACTACATACCAGAAGAGAGAGGCAAGATGTATTCAAAGTTTTAAAAGGGAAAATTTTGCAGCCTAGTATACTCTACCCAGCAAGAATAACATTTAAAATAGAAGAAATAAAGAATTTTTCCAACAAACAAAAGCTAAAAGAGTACAGCAATACTAAACCCATTCTAAAGGAAATACTGAAAGGGCTTCTCTAAATAAAAAAAAGAAGAAACAGAGATCCTGCTGAGTAGCATTGAGAACTATGTCTTGATATTTATATTGCAACAGAACAAAGGGTGGGGGGAAAATGTATACATGTAAAAGGAACTTGGTCCCCATGCTGTACAGCAGAAAAAAAATTAAATAATAAAACAAGGAAAAAAGAGAAGAAACAGGATGGAGAAAATCATAATTGGAAAGCAATCACTTAAATAAGCCACTATACAGATCTAAAAGGAAAAAAAAAAAAAAACAACCTATTGTAAAAGTGACGATGAACACAAGGAACAGCAAAAGGACAAATAAAAAGATGTTATAAAAGGACTTCAAAATCATATAATGTGGGGAGGGAAAGCAAGAAAATCTAGACTCTTTTTTTAATAATGTGTTTGAGCCTATATGACCATCAGGATAAAGCAAGCAGATATAGAAAGAGGTTAACGTACTTAAAAAACAGGACAACCACAAATCAAACCCAAACATTATATTCACAAAAACTAAAAAGAAAAGTACTCAAGCATAAAATAAATGGAAATCATCCAACCAAAAAAAGAAAGGAACAAAGAAGAAACATAGAATCAACTGGAAAACAAGGTTTAAAATGGCAATAAATACATATTTATCAATAATTACCTTACATGTCAATGGACTGAATGCTCCAATCAAAAGACACAGATTGGCAGACTGGATAAAAAAAGCAGAAACCTACAATCTGCTGTGTACAAGAGACTCACCTTAGGGCAAAATACACATATAGATTGAAAGTGAGGGGATGGGAAAAGATATTTCATGCCAATGGACAAGACAGGAAGGCAGGAGTTGTGATACTCATATCAGGCAAAATAGACTTTAAAATGAAGGCCGTAAAGAAAGACAAAGCAGGACACTATTTAATAACAAAAGGATCCATTCAAGAAGAGGATATTACAGGCATATATACATATATCCCTAATATAGGAGCACCCAGATACATATAAGAAATGTATGTTTGTATACAACAGACATAAAAGGAGAAATCGATGGGAATACAATAATAGTAGGAAACTTTAACACCTCATTCACATCAATGGACAGATCCTCTAGACAGAAAATCAATAAGGCAACAGAGATCCTAAATGACACAATAGAAGAGTTAGACTTAGTTGACATTTTCAGGACATTACATCCAAAAAAAAAAAAAAAAAAAAAAAAAGAATATACATTCTTTTCAAGTGCACATAGAACATTCTCAAGTATTGACCACATTGGGGCACAAGACTAACCTCAACAAATTTAAGAGTATAGAAATTATTTCAAGTATCTTCTCTGACCACAATGGCATGAAACTAGAAATCAACCACAGGAAACAAATGCAAAAAAAACTGACCACACGGAGACTATACAACATGCCAGTAAAAACCAATGGATCAAAGAAGAAATCAAAAAGGAAATTAAAAAATACCTCGAGACAAATGATAATGAAGACACAACCATTCAAAATCTATGGGATGCCATAAAAGCAGTGCTTTATGTGCTCTGCCTGTTCATCTCTCCCTCTACCCAAACCCAAGCAATCACTCATCTTTTTGCTGTCTCCAAATGTGTGCTTTTTTCAGAATGTCATATAGTTAGATTCATACAGTGTGTAGTCTTTTTTTTTAACATTTTTTTCTAGTGAGCTTTTTGTTTATTTATTTACGTATTTTTGTCTTTTTACCTTTTCTAGGGCCGCTCCTGTGGCATATGGAGTATTCCCAGGCTAGGAGTCTAATCGGAGCTGCAGCTGCGGCCTATGTCAGAGCCACAGCAATGCAGGATCCGAGCCACATCTGCAACCTACACCACAGCTCACGGCAACACCAGATCCTTAACCCACTGAGCAAGGCCAGGGATCGAACCTGCCACCTCTTTGTTCCTAGTTGGATTCGTTAACCACTGAGCCACGATGGGAACTCCTAGTATGTATGTAGTCTTTTCAGATTGGCTTTTTATACTTGGTGATACACATGTAAGATTCTTCCATGTTTTCTCATGTCTTTATATTTCATCTTTTTAGCACATAATAATGTTCTATTATCTGGTTGTACCACAATTAACATATTGATTCACCTACTGAAGGGTATGTTGTTTGTTTTCAGGTGTTAGCAATTAGCAATAATTATGAATGAAATTGCCATAAATGTTTGTGCAAGTTTTTAAGTAGATATAAATTCTCAACTTAAATAGGTAAATATCAAAGAGTGTGATTGCTGGATTATATGGTAAGAGTATGATTAATTTTGTAGGAAACTGCCAAACTATACTCCAAAGTGTCTACACCCTTCTGAACTCCTACCAGCAATGAATGAGAGTTCCTGTTGCTCCATTCTGCTAACATTTCTGTTGTCACTGCTCCAGATTTTGGCTATTCTACTAGGCAAGTAGTGGTTTTAATATGCATTTCCCTGATGATATACGATGTGGGGGCATCTTCTATCTCCTTCTGTTAGAAATGTGCTTGGGTCTATGACTCTTTTTTTTTTTTTTTTTGAATTTCTTATTTTTGACTTTTTTTTATTGTTATTTCCCCCAACACAGTTTTTTTCCACTGTACAGCATGGGGACCCAGTTACACATACATGTTTTTAATCAACTTGTTTTCTTATTGTACATTTTAAGAGTTCTTAGTATATTTTGGATAAAAATTCTTTTTCAGATGTGTCTTTTGCAAGTATTTTTGCCCAGCATGATATCTCCCTTATTCTCTTGATATTGTCTTTCACAGAAGTTTTTAATTTTAATGTAGTCCAATTTATCTACTATTTACTTTATGAATCTAGTCATAGGTATTATATTCCAAACATTATCACCATGCACAAGGTCATCTAGGTTTTATCCAATGTTACCTTGAAAAGTTTATAGTTTTGCATTATGCACATTAGGTCTATAATCCACTTTAAGTTAATTTTTATGAAGGGCTTAAGGTCTGTGTGTAGATTTTTTTTTTTTTTTGCATGGGTTTGTTCAATTGTTCAATTATTCCAAAACCATTTGTTGAAAAGGCTATCATTGCTCCATTGTATTGCCTTTGCTCCTCTATTTCTTTGGGTCTACTTATGGGCTGTCTATTAGGTTCCACTGATCTATTTTTCTGCTCTTTTACCAATATCTTGATTACTTAGTTTTGCAGTAAATCTTGAACGTGGATGCCATTGATCAACTAACTTTGTTCTCCTTCAACATTGAATTGGCCATTTTGGATCATTTGCCTCTCCATATCCACAAAGTAACTTCCTGGAATTTTGATTTAGATTAAGTTGGGAAGAACTAATATCTTGACAATATTAAGTATTCCTATCCATGAATATGGAACATCTCTCCATTTATTTGGTTGTTTTTTATTTCATTCACCAGAGTTTTGGGGTTTTCTTCCCACAAATCTTATACTTATTTTGTTAGATGTACACCCAACTACTTAATTTTGGGGGAGCTAATGTAAAATGTTTTGTGTTTTTCATTTCAAATTCCACTTGGTCATTGCTGGTATACAGGAAAGAAACTGACTTTTGTTTAGTAATCTTACTAGCTTTGCCACCTTTCTATATTCCACCTTAGTTCCAGGAGTTTTGTTGATTCTTTCAGATTTTCGATATAGACCATCATGTCATCTGTGAACATGATGGCTTTTTTTATTCTTTCTGAATCTGTATGTCTTTTATTTATGTTTCTCGTCTTATTATATTAGCTAGAACTTCCAGTATGTTACTGAATGGCAGTGGTGAGAAGGGACATTCTTCCTGGTACCTGACATCACTGGGAAATCTTTTGAGCTTCTCTTCATTAAATATGCTGTTAGCTTTAGGCTTTTATAGATTTTCTTAATCAAATGGAGGGAGTTCCTCTCTATTCTTAGTTTACTAAGGGTTTTTATCATGAATGGACATTGGATTTTGTCAAATGTTTCCTCTGCATCTATTTAAATGATCATGTGGCTATTTCTTTTTTTTTTCAGCCTATGGATATGATGGGTTATATTAATAGATTCTGAAATGCGAACTAGTCTCATACACCTGAGATAAATCTCATTTAGTTGTGGTATTTAATTCTGTTTATACGTTGTTGAAGTTTATTTGCTAATATTATGTTGAGGATTTTTTTTAATAATGATTTTTATTTTTTCCATTACAGCTGGTTTACAGTGTTCTATCAATTCTCTACTGTACAGCATGGTGACCCAGTCATATATATACATATACATTCCTTTTTCTCACATTATCACACTCCATCATAAGTGACTAGATATAGTTCCCAGTGCTATACAGCAGGATCTCATTGCTTATCCATTCCAAAGGCAATAGTTTGCATCTATTAACCCCAAGTTCCCAGTCAATCCCACTCCCTTCCCCTCCCCCTCGGCAACCACAAGTCAGTTCTCCACGCCCATGATTTTCTTGGTTTTATTTAATTTTTCTAATAGAGAATTTTTGCTCTGATGTTCATGAGAGATATTGATCTAAAGTTTTCTTGTAATATCTTTGTCAGCTTCTTGTATTGGGGTAATGTTGGCCTCATAGAATTAATTAGGAAATACTCCCTTTCTTATCTTCTCTGAAGACAACTGCATGAAATTGGTAGAATTTCTTTCTCACATGTTGAGTAGAATTTACCAGTGAACTCCTCTGGGTTTGCTACTTTCTGTTTTGGAAGTTTATGATTTATTGATTAAATTTTTAAAATAGATATTGGCCTATTCAGATTGTCTATTTCTTCTCGTGTGAGTTTTGGCAGGGTGCATGTTTCAAGAAATCAGTCCATTTTTTACAGGTTATCAAACTTGGGGGCATAGAGTTGTTCATAATGTTATTTTATCACTTTCTAATGTAAATATGTCTCTTCTTTCATTTCTGATATTGGTAACTCTGTATCTTCTCTCCTTTTTCTTAGTAAACCTGGTAGAGGTCTATTGATTTTATTGATCTTTTTCCAATCTTCAACTTTTGGTTTTGTTGACTTTCTCAACTGGGAGAAAGCACTGTTTTCTGCTCTAATTTTTATCATTTTTTTCTTCTTACATTTTTAGAGTTAATTTGCTCTCATTTTTAAAATTTTCTAAAGTTGAAGCTTAGATCATGGATTTTAGATACTTATTATTTTTTAGAATTTGTATGCAGTGCTATGTCTCAGCACTGCTTTGGCTGCATCCCACAAACTTATACGGTGTGTATTAATTTTCATTTATTAAAATGTTTTTAATTTTTCTTGTAGTTTCTTCTTTGACTCATATGTTATTTAGAAGCATGCTGTTTAATCTCTAAGTATTTGGGGATTTTCCAGTTATGTTTCTGTTTAAAAGTTGTAGTTAAATTCCATTGTGGTCTGAACACAGACACTGAATGATTTCTACTCTTTTAAATTTGTTAATGTATTTATATGGCCCAGAATGTGGTCTGCCCTGGTGAATATTCCACATGAGCATGAGAAAAAGGCGTAATCTGCTGTTCTTACATTAAGTAGTGTATAGATGTCAACTGCATCTAGTTGATTGATAGTGCTATTGAGTTCAACTATATCCTTAACTGATTTTCTTCCTGTTAAATCTGTCCATTTATCATAGAAGAGTGTTTTATTATCAACTACAGTAGTTGGTTCTTCTATTCCTCCTTACGATTCTATCAGTTTTTGTTTCACCTATTTTGATACTCTGTTGTTAGGAGCATAGGAGTCCTCATTAAGGACAGTTGCGTCTTTTGGAATAGTGATATCTTTATTAACACGTAATGTCTTTCTTTATCCCTGATAACTTCACTAACCCATAAAGAACTCAAAAATTCTCTCTTTATAACCCTAGCTATCACATATACATAGATCAAGTCTAATATTTATTTCTTTCCCCGCCTATATCCATCTTGAATGGGACACTACTAACTCCAATTCAACATCTCATAGCTGTGCTATTCACTTTCTCCAAGCAAGTTCTCCTCTTTAACTTTGCTACTATGTCAACTCACTTCCCAGTCAAAGAATATCATTGAAGTCTTGCCTTTTCCTTATATATATGTAGCCAAGTGTTATATATTTCTCTTAATAAACTTTCATGACAGTCCCTTTCTTTCCATTGCCGTTGCCTCCATCTCAACTTAGCCCTATATAATTTTGTGCTGAAACTATTAAAACAGCCTATTTTTTATTCTCACCACTGTAGTCTCAGTGTTTCTCAAATATAAGTTATTTTCTTGCTGCTCAGCATCACCTAAAGGCTGGTTAACTTGCATTATCTTGAGGTCTATCCAACCTGTGGTATCGGACTTCACATGTTTTTAATTTTCTTTTTTCACATGTTTCTTACACATTTGGCTATTATCTGAGGATAAAATTTTTGGTGCATGTTACCAAATAACTTCAGAAATACAGTAAACCTTTTTACCCATAAGTAATGAATTTTAATGAGTTTTAATTTTTTTCTCAAATTGTAACTAAAAACTCGTGTTTTATTTTTTTAGCTTACAGTTGATTGAATATGAGGGTTAATTTTTTGGCCTCTTTATTAAACTTATTCTTTTTAAATTTTTATTTCTTCACTTATACATTCTTATTAATCTCATTTTTCTATATGGTTTTTAAACCATTGCTTTTTTTTTTTTTTTTTGTCTTTTTGCCTTTTCTAGGGCCGCTCCCGCAGTATATGGAGGTTCCCAGGCTAGGGGTCTAATCGGAGCTGTAGCCACTGGCCTACGCCAGAGCCACAGCAACGCGGGATCTGAGCCGTGTCTGCAACATACACCACAGCTCACGGCAACGCCGGATCGTCGACCCACTGAGCAAGGCCAGGGATCGAACCCACAACCTCATGGTTCCTAGTCAGATTCGTTAACCACTGCACTACGATGGGAACTCGCCTTAAACCATTGCTTTTTAAAAATTGGTTCATTAGAACTATTAACATATTAAGGAGGTTAGCATTTGCCATTGATGATGATTATAATGATGATTTTATTTTAGAGCTGTTGGCTCCTTTTCTTTCATACATGTTAAGAAATTTTGTTCACTTCTTTGCATTTTAATTTTTTTTTGTCTTTTTAGGGCCGCAGCCACAGCATATGGAAGTTCCCAGTCTAGGGGTTGAATTGGAGTTGCAGCTGCCAGCCCACACCACAGCCACAGCAACATGGCATCTGAGCTGCATCTATGACCTACATCACAGCTCACGGCAATGCCAGATCCTTAACCCACTGAGTGAGGCCAGGGATCAAATCCGTATTATCACGGATCCTAGTCAGGTTTGTTAACCACTGAACCATAAAGGGAACTCCTATACTTTAATATTTGGTATGGTATATTTAGAAAAGTAGTCCACTTTTTAATTGAAGTATAGTTGTTGTACAGTAATAGCATATATGTTATAGGTGTACAATATAGTGATTCACAATTTTCAAAGGTTATATTATAAAAATATTGACTCTATTCCCTGTGTAGTACAATATATCCTTGTAGCTTATTTTATCCCTAGTGGCTTGTACTTCTCAATCCCCTACCCCTATATTGCCCCTTGAGCTTCTGTCTTACCTTTGATGATCACTAGTTTACTGTTTCCGTGAATCAGATTCCACATTTTAAAACATCTACAAAATGATTCCTATGATCACTGATGTTTGTAAAGCTCTTTGCTTATTTGTACCACAATGTCCTCTCTTCTCTAGTTAAACTCCCCAAGCTCAGAGCTGTTCTCCGGGAATTTGTCTTGTACCACTCACCCTGACCCTCACCATGCTCGCTCTTTTGTAGAATTTCTGTTGCTAGTTTCCACTCATTTTGACACAGTATTCACTTATTCACTTACCTTTCTCAAAACATGTCAGCTTTCCACAGCTAGACCGTAATTGCCTGAGCAAAGACTTGATTTGCTTTCCCCAATATATATATATGCATAGGTGGTAAATGTTTATAGATCAAATATACTGGTTCAATACATTAAAGGTTAAAGTCACTTAAGTGTTTTCACATTTTAGATATATTTGATTTGATTTTATACCACATCCTACTGACTCTTTAAAGTTTATTCTGTGCCTCAGAAGAATTAAAATATGTATTTGTCTCCCTAAATCCACTAAAAAACATTTCTACTTGCACCAGGTTTTCCTTAAATATACTAAGATTCACTGATTTATCTCTATGTTCAAAACACTTTTGACTTATTGTATTTAAACCTTGATATACATCAGGGAAACATGTTCAATTGTTTCCCAGACCCATTTAATAGATGGAGAAAAGTGAGGCACATAAAAGTTAATGACCTTGCCTAAGGTCACACAATGGTAAGTGGTGGAACCAGGCGGGGAAACCATAATGATTCTTAACCATTAGGCACACAGCCTACTTGTCTGCATAATTAATATGCACTGTTAATTAATCAGAATTACAGGTTAAAGTCGAGATATGAAGATTTATTATAGGCTACCTGTCAGAGATTTGATTCCTTGAGAAAAAAATTTAATAAGTTTGGGAAGAGCCACTTTGGGAGTTTTCAATAATTCTTCCCTATCACTATTTATGCATACATGGGAATCTATAACTGTATTTCTAGTTGCTTTTAATGTAAAGGTAGAAGAGTTAAATGGTGATCATTTACATTTATAACCTTCTTAATTTGCTCTAATTCAGATATGTGTCAAGTTTATTGCCTGCAGATAACTAATTTTTAGAGAAAATCTTTCTTCTGGGAAGTCTATAACACAAGAGTGAGGTGGTGATTGAAGTTAGTACCCTATGGCAATGTTGTGATTACTAGAACTACCCAAATTTTTTACAAGAAAATTAATCTTGTTAGGAAAAGTGCAAAGTTCAATGAATAACACAACTGATAACTTCTTTAAATCTGAAACATTAGTGAAGCAACAATCTAGACTGATAATCACATTCAATAGTATTTCAGAAGTAATAAATACAAGCTTTTCTATGACCATACATTTCACTAAGGTGTAGTCTTTCCCAATATATCACACCACAGTGGAAAATAGTAGAGTAGGAGAAGCAGGCTGTTGGGAGTCGGGCTGGCCTGAGGCTGAATCCCAAATGTTAACATTGGGCAAGTTTAAATTCTTAGAAAACCTATTTCCTAAACTGGAATGTAAGAATAAAATGTCTCTCTTGCAAGGCTTTCTAAGAATAAGTATGATATCTGTAAATTTCCTTAAGATGTTTAAAATATTATAGCTAGCATTATCACTTCAGGCATACTAGTTACCACCCACATTGCAAAGATTACAAAAAAGGGAAAGGAATTCACTTTTAAAATGTTCCTGTGGTGTGACTTTAGCAAGATAGTGAATAAGAAGCCCCAGACCTCATTCCCCCAAAGAGACACCAACTTAAAACAATATACCATCTAAAAAGCCTTTAAGAAAACTCCAGAAACTAGTTAAGAAGCCACAGTATCCCAAACAAGTGCAAAGCCAAGCCCAGACTCATTGAAATGGATAAGAAAAGCCATTGCATTTCACCCATGATAGCCCTTCCACCAAGCCAGCATAGAAATCAAATCTAAAGAAATGGAGAACTAAGAATTATATGACAAAGAGTCAAAACAGTCATCTTAAAGAAGCTCAATTGAATTGTAAGAGAAAACTGACAACCAAATTAAATCAGTAAAGTAAGAAAATGAGAATATCAACAAAGAGATATTGTTTAAAAAAACAGAACTTCTGGAGTTGAGGAGTATAATAACTGAACTGAAAAATACACTAGCAGAGTTCTACAGACTTTATCAAACCAAAGAAAAAAATCAGCAAACTCAAAGACAGGTCATTTGAAATTATCGAGTCAGTGAAACAAAAAGGAAAAAGAAAGAATAAGAGTGGGAGAAAGAGTCTAAAGGACTCCTGAGACACCATTAGGTGGACCAATATACACATTATGGAAGTCCTAGAAGAGAGAGACAGAAGCAGAGTGTGTACCTGAGGAAATAATGGCCAATTATTCCCAAATTGGAGGAAGGAAATGGACAATCAGATTTAAGAAACGCAAAAGATTCCAACTAGGATGAACCTAAAGATGCCCACACTGAGACATTATAATCAAACTGTCAAAAATCCAAGACAGGAGTTCCCGTCGTCATGGCTCAGTGGTTAACGAATCTGACTAGGAACCATGAGGTTTCAGGTTTGATCCCTGGCCTTGCTCAGTGGGTTAAGGATCCGGCGTTGCCGTGAGCTGTGGTATAGTTTGCAGACGTGGCTCGGATCCCACATTGCTGTGGCTCTGGCGTAGGCTGGCGGCTACAGCTCTGATTTGACCCCTAGCCTGGGAACCTCCATATGCCACGGGAGCAGCCCAAGAAATGGCAAAAATACAAAAAAAAAAAAAAAAAAAAAAAAAGCAAAATCCAAGACAAAGAGAGGATTATGAAAAAAGCAAAAGAAAAGCAATTTATCACATTCAAGGTACTCTCATGAGATTATCAATGGATTTCTCAGCAGAAACATTACTGGTCAGAAGGAAGTAGAATGCTATATCTAACATGCTGGAAGAAAAAAAATATTGCCAACCAAAAATACTTTATCTGACAAAACTATCTATCAAAAACGATGGAATAATAAAGACCTTCCCATATAAACAAAAGCTGAGAGAGTTCATCACCACTAGACCTGCCTTATGAGAAATACTAAAGTGAGTCTTTAGAATTATAATGAAAGGATGCTGGACAACATGAAAATATAAAGTTCTCTGGTAAAGGTAAATATATAGGCAAATACAGAATTCTGTAATACTATCATTTATAGTGTATAAATCAATTTTGAGTCTGATATAGAACTTAAAAAAGCATAAAAATAACAGTATAACCATGATAATGGACACAAAATATAAAAGATATATTTAGTGACATTGATAACATAATGATGGATTATAAAGGAGTAGAATTTTTATGCAATTGAGGTTAAATAGTTATCAATTTAAAATAGATTTCTATAACTAGTTGTTTCAATAATCCCCATGGTAATACATAGGAAATATCAACAGAAGATACACAAAAGAAAATAAGAAGGGAATTGAGGCATGCCACCACAAAAAGAAAAGAAAAGAAAGAAAAATCAATAAAATAAGGTAGCATGTAAAGAAAGGGAAACAAAATACTATAGGATATACTGAAAACATTTTTAATGGCAATAGTATGTCCTTCCCTATAAATAATTGCTGTAAATATAAATGGATGGACTTCTCCATTCAAGTAATATAGAATGGCTGAGTTGATTTAAAAAAACAGCATCCATCTATATGCTGTCTATAGGAGTCTCACATTATTTTTTTTAGATAAGTATTTAATTTATTTCTTTTAAAGTATAGTTGATTTATAGTGCTGTGCCAATTTCTGTGGAGGAGTCTCACTTTAGGTGTAATACATAAGCTAAAAGTGACAGGATGAAAAAAAGAAAGATATTGCATGCAAATTACCAAAATAGAGAAGTGGTGGTCATACTTATATCACATTAAATAGATGTTAAGTCCAAAATTGTAACAAAAGACTAAGAAGGACATTAGTCAATGATAAAAGAATGAATTCATCAGGATTTGTCTATTATGGTACTAACATAAAAAATTTTAAAGCTCTCCTAAATGCTCACATCTTTTTTAAAAACTAAAGGTAATGTAAATAGGTTCCTTTTTTTCATTTCCATCCAATCTTATGTCCCCAGGCTAACAACAGTGAAAGAAGATGATCATTATGTCAAATCTGTGTTAAATAAGTGTTTAACGTTTCCTCTAATTTCCCTCAAAGCATGGATGATTATGCATTTTCTGAAGCATTTTTATCCTTAATAAAATGGAATATAAAGCATAGTTTGGTGATACATATGGTTAGGATGTCAACTCTATAATGCCCTGGTTGTCATGGGTATTAAGGGCTGAGTTGTTACATTAACATCTGCCCAGAGATATATGGATTTAAGAATGAGTTGTTTTGTTTCTTTAGAATTGAAACTGTTCTATAGTAAAATGTAAACTGTTCTACAGCATATAGAGCTTGTGTGTTTCTTCATTAAAAAAGGATATTAGGAAAAGCCGGGGAGAGGAGTGGAGACTGCTAGCAACATTACAGTAATTAGAAGCATTCTCTACTTTTGTCACAGTATTAATAATCCAGTATCCAATGTAGTTACATTTCTGGTAGGTGTAGATGTTTCCTCATTTCTCAAGCCTTGGGGCTTATAGTCAGAACCTAAATTTCTATATCAGGAAAATAGTGAAAGCATAATATGAAATTAATAGCCAGGCTTCTATGTAAATCTTTACTCCAGAAGTCTGACACAGGTTTTGTGGTCTCAGTTGAAGCTAAAGGTTATTATTTCTATTAACTCCTTCACTGAGGCAAATGCTGCGGAATTGCTAAATTATAGCTATTTGCACAGTGTCACTGCTGAGCCTTCCAACAGAGAATCAGTTCATAAATAGTAATTTTGTGTTGGTGTTGATTGTCAAACAAATTTAAGATAGTTGGAGTAGCTTGACAGGTAAATTTGAAAGATTCAGTGAAACTCATACCTTTCCTACAAAATAATCTTGAACATGAACCCTGCACCGAAGGAAAACTACCAAAAACAGGTGAGGTGCAATGTATAATTGCCAAATAACAGGCTTTATTCATGCCTGTGACAGATGCTTCCTGAGTACCCACTATGTACCTGACACTGTGGCAGCACTAGAACTTAAACATCAAAGACAGAGCCCCTGCCTTCAGGTAGTGTAGAGTCCAGAGGAGGGTTAGAAAGGAAATGATTTAAGTGTGGGAAAGTACTGTCACAGAATACTTTATGAAAACTCTACTCCTCCTGGTAGAATCAGAGAAAGCATCTGAATCAAGAGTGGTTTTCACTAAATTCTGAGTTCCTATAGTTTAAATAGGTTCTTTCCCATCCAGTGGAAATGGTGACCCACTGGGCAAGCAGCCACTTAATCTCCTTTAACCCCATGAGGTAAGTACTATTATATCCTGCGGTGAAAGGAAAGACTGAGACTTGGAGAAGTACAGTAACTTGCCCAGAATCACAAGGCCAGTAAGAGAGCTCAGATGAGAGTCCAGACAAGCCAATCCTCTGAGCTTGCTTCTCCACTATCTGCACATGGCTATTTATTGCAGTTGGGAGGCAGGGTGGGGTGGGGGTGTTAAAATGGGAAGGATGCAGGCAGAGGAAGCAGTCCATACAGTGCCTCTAGCAGAATGCTGGCAGCTGAAACCAGCCAAAGCACAGGTCTGGTAATGTAAGACATAGATACCCTGTCCAGGAGCCAGGCCTTTATCTTGCAGATACTGTAAGAAGGCTGGTCCTGCTTTTTCCTAACTTCTTCGTGTCACCTCTCCGAACTGGGGGAGGGAGCCACCTGACCTCTGTCTGCAGGGTGATACCAACCCATCACAGGCAGGAGAACTAGTCTTGACATTTGCTGGAAGGAATGGATACAGGCAGATCTATGGTCCAATTCTGAGTTACATCGCATTCTCCCCACTCACCCCTAATCTCATCTGATTCCCAAAATTTAGGGCTCACCATGTACCCCACTCCTGCAGACAAATCCTAATTTATTCACCGTTCCAGCAATCCAAACTCAGAAATGTATTAATGACCCTGCTCTCCCTAGCACAGCAAGCCCCTCTGCTCACATGCTAGGCTAGTTCATATCCCAAATCTGCCAGGGTGCTCTATTCCACCAAAATGGACTGCTTCATACCCATCCCATTTAAATTCAGAATCACTTAACTTAAGCAAAAGTAATCCACTTTTAACTAGATACAGACAGGAAATCCAGTATTGGAGAGAGAGAACATAATGAGTTTGAAGCACTAATTCTGGTATACTGTGACACCTGAACAAATTTATAGTGACAGTATAGACATGATTTAAAAAGTAATAATCATAGAACTAAACTATCCATTTATATCAGGTTCAAGAACAGACAAAGCTAATTTATCATGATAGAGGTCAGAAAAATAGTTACCTCTTAGGACAGTCTTATTAATTAGAAAGGGACAAGAAGGAACTTTTGGGCTAATGGAAATAAAAGTTCTTTATCTCATCTTGATCTGGTTGGTAGTTATATTTAAAATCTGAGCATTTTACTGGCATGTACATTATACCTCAATTTTTAAACACAAAAATGAAACAAAGTTTGAAAGCCAATTCATCTGTCCCTGATTTTTAAATATGATTACGCTTAACAACTCAAGACAGATGAATGTCTGTCCTGAAATGTTTTTTTCTCCTACAAAAGCAGATATTTCTACCTCTCACCATCAAATACTACTAATTTTATTTGGTGAAAAATGGAATTATTTAGTTAGGTCTAAGAAAGACCACAGTTTCAAAACATTTTTTTTCTGTGACGTAAAAAAAGGAAGCATGCCTAGAAAGAATTGGAAATTGGCAAAAACAAGTTAAATTCACCTACCTTTTTTTTAATTGAAAATTTGATTACATTCACTTGGCTACATTAAGGCGATTTATTTTTGCTTGGCTGTCTGTAGCTAAGCCTTAGAAAGAGAATGCTGTTGAAACAGTTATAACATTATTATGTTCTTTTAATTTTTCTCCTCATTATGTTTTTTGTCCTCCACTCCGGGCTTTAAATGTTGCTCACTCCTTACGTTAAAAATTAAATGTTGCATTTTAATCTCTAAAATACAAATTATTTTGAGAATTTCTGTAAGTCAGTAAGAACAATTACCAGTCATGAAATATGTTAACTATCAAACACCTACCCTATAGAATCACTTTGGTGCCATTAAATCAATGAATTAAATTTCTTTGTGGGTGATGTTCAGAAATGACGTGAAATCATGGTAAGCTAAAGTAAGTGGAGACAATGCATTATTAATAGGGTCTGAACTGAATTCTGAATGCCTGCATAATCCATTCATCAATCTTACCAATTTCTAGGGACACAAAGGATATAATTCCCTATCAGCTGACACAAAATAAATATGAAAGTTCATTCTATAAATTTTTGGTTTTCAGGTATACTAAACAATTGAAAATTAAAATGGATTTTCAGTTAATCTAAAAATTGGATTTTGTCACAAAATGACAAGTTATATTTAGAGTATAACAAGCTATTGGCTGAGCTTGGTAAAGATTGTTCTAGCAATCACTAGATTTAATTTTTAAGGGCTTTATCTCCCTCTTCCCATCTTCCCCCCACCAAAAAAAAAGAGTAAAATTTGGTCCTAAATTTAAAATTTGGCATTGCATGTATTTTGTTAAATTAATAAATAATTTAATCATAAAAATTCTATTTCGGCATTATAAATGTAGTGTGTGAATAACTCATCAAAGAAACTGTAAAGAAAGTCTAGTTATAGAGTTAAAATAGTGTTGTCTTTGATACAAACTCCTCTACAAATCTGCGTTATAACATAATGATCGTTTTGACCTCCCATTTGTGACTTTTCTATTTCAATGAAGCACTTGTTAGACTATGGTATTTATCTGTTAATATGTCTCCATGATGGATTATTGGCTTCTCAAGGAAAGGGATGATATGTCTTTTATAGCTATGTATCTCTAACGCCTACTGTACTGGTCTAGCATATAAAGGATTCCCAACACATACCTAATGGAATAAATGAATTAATTATTCTTATCTCCTCTGTTTTTCTATTGAAACATATGTTTCTCGCCAGAGAACCAGAATAAACTATCATTCTATTCTTCATTTTTCCCACACTGTTTCCAACTCCGGCTTCCTCTTGCAAGTGTATTCCATAGTATTCTTGGCCCTTGAAATCCAATTTTAATTGGTTCTTCTTTTAATTCCATATTAGTTTCATTAACTCTCATATCACTAACCTGTATTCTTCGAACATGGACTTGAAATTGAAATCATTATGTCAAAATTGCTTTCACAATCTAAGGGCTGGAAGGACCTTAGACATAACCTGACCCACCCTCTCATTTGTCAAGAAAGGAAACTGAGACCCACAGGAAATAAGCGACTTGACATTTCTTTTTCTCAGTTCTGCTTCCTTTAGTCGGTATTTATAACTTCTATCAAATAATTTGTCTCACTGGAGAGATATGAAATTAAGGGCTAGACAGAATGAAAGAGAATTTGGAAATAGAGCTGCCCTCACAAATAAGACAAATAAATGGGCAGCAGCCCTCTTAATGATAGGCTTAAGACAAGCACACTTCTAAGGTAGTGAGGCCAACTGCATGTCTGAAAGCCTGAAATACTCAATTAAGAAATTAATCCATTAGTGCTGTGAGAACTATCCGATAGTTCCCTGGCCCAATCCTGCTTCTTCCCTTTTCCTCTCACTAATATTACTGCTCCACAGCACATTACTTCTATCTCAGCAAAGCCTGATGCCAGAACTATAACAATGTCACCAGGATCTGATTTCTCTCTCCAGTTCTTGGCTCCAAAGTCCTCAGTACAGACATTGTGTTCAAAATCTAGAGCAAAGTGGCTGCAACTCTTCTTCACATATTCTCTTACTGGAGTCTAGGAGAAAAAAGTACCTTTCTTCATGAAATTCATAAAAAACCTCATTGTTTGGGTCTTATTTTCACCCCTAAACCATGAGCAGGGGGACAGAATATGGTCATTGATGTAGACCAATAAGGGCCCATCCCAGAAACTAATAATGACATCAGCCGATCTAGACCACATGGGCTGAGAGTGGGTCTTCTCTAAACAAATGGAGCTATTCGAAGTTGCACTTCCCTCAATCTGTGTAGCCATCTTGCCCCTCCCCCTGTGAGAGCTGGAGTACCACTAACATCCTTCCCAGACTGTGTAATTCCACCCTAGAATCTTGGATAAGAGACAAAGAACTTTGCTTCTGCAAGGAAAGACCTCTTTACCTACAGCCTGCCTCCACCAGGGACCCATTCCCCATTCCTCTGCATGGAGTTTGGCCACATGTTTGAGAAATTCTTCTGCTCTGTTACTATCAACCCCCTATAGCCAAAGTATTTGTCTCAATTCCCTCAAATTTTTAAAAAAATATGCTACTTTTAAAAACTGAAGTATAGTTGATTTACAATATTGTGTTAGTTTCAGGTGTAGAGCAAATTGATTCAGCATAATACATACGCACACATACACACACACATATTCTTTTTTTCGATTCTTTTCCATTATAGGTTATTATAAGATATTAGGTATTGAATTTAGTTTCCTATGCTATGCAATAAATCCTTGTTGTTTAATCCCCCAAATTCTTTTTTTTGTTTGTTTTTTGTTTTTGTCTTTTGAGGGCCACACCTGAGGCATATGAAGGTTCCTAGGCTAAGGGGTCAAATCACAGCTGCAGCTGCTGGCCTACACCACAGCCACAGCAACACAGGATCCAAGCCGCATCTGTGACCTACACTATACACCACAGCCCACTGCAACCCCAGATCCTTAACCCAATGAGCAAAGCCAGGGATCAAACCTGTATCCTCATAGATGCTAGGTATATTTGTTTCCACTGAGCCGCGACGGGAACTCCTAATCCCCTCAATTCTTTACGGAACAAATTAGAATAAATTCTGGGGTTCCATTTGGTCTGCTCTAAGGCAGAAAATCATTGTGTTCCTTGCACAATTGCAATATGAGTCTCTACTAATGTCTGCCTCAGTTTTGACAAATGTAAGTAAGAAAGTTGAAATAGACCTACTGGGAATAAGTTGCATTATTTATCATTTCCATGATTCATATATATATAAATTAATTTCGATGATTTGAATTGAAATTTAAGATTTCTATCTTTTAAAATAAACACTGAATCTTGACCCCAAATTAGTTATTTTTTAAGCTTTGAGGCCATTTTCCCCACATGTCTGGAAACATGTGATTTTATTGTTTCAGTAATAACCGAAGCTCTACAAACTCAGATCCAAGAGAAAAATGTACACTCTTAGACACTAATCAAACTGCAGAATTTAATTGTATGCTTAATATGGTCTCTAGGTTATCAGTCCTATTGTCAGACTATATTGATAGTGAATTAGTAATTTCTACTCATTTTACAAATAACATTTTTACCAATAGTTAAAAAGAAACAAAAACTCAATTTGAAATGTACACCACAGCACTCAACACTACCTTCACCCCAGGGCTTGGTGAGGAAAGGGAGAAAGAGTGAGAAACAAAGCAAGAAATAGAGTGGTTTTGCTTTACCATCTTATTAATAAAAGAGACTGTGCTTTTTTAATGAAATTTGCTAGAGGACAAAAGATGCAATACTCTTACCTAGAATGCTTCTGCATTAAGGTGACAGCCTTCCCTCTATTGCCTTTTTCTGCATTTTGTTTGCTTGCTAACCAGCTTTTTTACCTGTTAGTTAACAAAAGGAGAACATTAAGTAGGTAATAGTTGGACTTGCATCATATCTCATCCACCTGAGGAAAATGGTACATAATGCGATGTGAAAAAATGTGTATTTTGAGCTTGGAAAAACATCATTTTTTACTATCACCTTATTTTTTGATTTTTCATTTTGAAATCAATTTATGAGCTATTATTTTAAAACGGATCTTCTCAATGCAAAAGGAAGATTATTTCATTTAAAAATAGGCAGCCCAAGAAAGTATTAAAAGGTAATTTTTTATGATTGTGGCTAAATAAAGTTTTAAATAAGATTCACATAAATCTTTTTTATACTACAACATCTGTTTTTAACTGAAGTATAGTTGATGTACAATATCATATAAGTGACAGATGTACAATGTATTGGATCATAATTTTTAAAGGTTAAACTCCATTCATAATTATTATAGAATATTGTCTATATTCCCTGTGTTGTACAATATATCCTTGTAGCTTCTTTTATAAATAATTGTTTGTATCTCCTACTCCCCTCCCTGCTTCCCTCTCACCACTGGTAACCACTAGCTTATTCTCTATATCTGTGAAGACTCACATAATTCTTTTTCTTTCTTTTTCTTTTCTTTCCTTTTCTTTTTCTTTCTTTTTCTTTTTCTTTCTTTCTTTCTTTCTTTCTTTCTTTCTTTCTTTCTTTCTTTCTTTCTTTCTTTCCTTCCTTCCTTCCTTGCTTCCTTCCTTCCTTCCTTCTTTCTTTCCTTTTTTAGGGCCACCCCCCTGAGGCATATGGAAGTTCCCAGACTAGGGGAACTAATGGGAGCTTAGGGGTTTAATTGGAGCTGTAGCTGCCAGCTTACACCACAGTCACAGCAACACCAGATCCAAGCTGCATCTGTGACCTACACCACAGCTCACAGCAATACTGGATCCGTAAACCACTGAGCAAGGCCACATGGATCCTAGCAAGGCCACATGGATCCTAGTAGGGTTCGTTACTGCTGAGCCATGATGGGAATGCTTCATAATTCTTAAAATTTACCTGACTCCCCTGTGCATCCTCCTTGTTTGTATGTTACTCTCATACAACATCATACAGCATTCCTCCAAACAGGGTATGTTTATGGCTAAATAGCTGTTCTGCAGTTTCAAACTCCTTAGACATTTCTGGTATTGTTCTAGGATATCACCCTTTGCTCCAAGGGAATCATGCAATTGTTATAGGGACCTTAACAGTCTGCAATTGGCAGGTCACGGCAGATTTGATCTGCTGCTGACATTTCCAAACTCTAATTGTCATCACAGCATTACTTCAGCCTCTTTGGACTACATGCATTTCTAATTCCCTCTCTTTGTCCTTCATCCCACCTGCCCATCTCCCAAAGGATTCCTTTCCTCTAATAACCTTCTTGGAATTATCATTTACTACTCTCTCATGACCTGTGCAGCAATATATGACATTTATAATTTATGAATTGAAACAACTCCAAAGACTGAATGGAACCCAGCATGTGATTCAGGCCTCACATCTGTACAGCAGGTTAGAAAATCCCCTCCCCTTCTGTTCCTACCATTGGTGCACACAGCAGCCACCCCTGCCACTCTGCAAAGTGACACTCTGACTCTGCTGATCATTTGACAGTTTACTGCCAAGGCAGGAAAATCCATTCAAAGCTTTCAGAAGGTCTAAGCATCCACATAGGATTTTGGAAGAGCAAGGTTATTTGTTGTACGAACTCACCTGTCTAAAAGGTGATTGACAGTCCAGAAAATTTAGTTGCCTCCACAACTCATTCCTAATCCACCCCACGTCTTTTGGTACAGCCAGATAAAGTTGTCACACATAGTAATTCATAAGTGACTGTCTCAAATACTTTGTAGAAGGCTATATAAAGCACTTTTATTCCAAGGATCTCAAGAAACTACTCAGAGGGTTTGAAATATATCCTAACATTAGCATTCAGGACAGATATCACCTCTTTACTTGAAGGAGAACATAAAATAAATTAGGGGGAATTTTAGGCTCATTTCACAGCCATGATTCATATGATTAATGATGGGAAATTGGTCATACCAGAAATGACAAATATAAAATCCCCTTCCGTGCTATTCTTAAACACTCTCTAAATGCAGATACAAATACATAAATAACCTGTAACAATTAAGACCTTTTTTTTTTTGCCAGTCCAAGTTCTTAAAATTCAATGAAGTTAGAAAAAAATTGTAGAAGATTGGGATTCATCTAACAATGACTAATTTCAGAATTCTTAAGGAAGTGCCCTTGGTCATCAGTTTTATAATCCATTCTGAGACTATTTTCTACCAATATTGTACCCATTAATTGTTGGTGGTTTTTTGTTTGTTTGTTTTGTTTGTTTGTTTAGGGCCATACCCACCGCATGTGAAAGTTCACAGGCTATGGGTCAAACTGGATCTACAGCCACAGCAACACAGCATCGAAGCTGCATCTGAGACCTACACCACAGCTCATGGCAACACTGGATCCTTAACCCACTGACCGAGGTCAGGGATTGAACCTGCGTCCTCATGGTTCCTAGTCGGGTTCGTTAACCACTGAGCCAGGAAGGGAACTCCCTGTTGGTAGTATTTGAAGGCAATAATGAGAAGCATGTTTTATCAGATTCCTAAGAACTTAAAAGTAATAAAAATTAGGTTGCAGTAAAGCTAGTACAATATTAGGTGGGAATTAGCTTCAAGACTCTCAGCCCCTCTGACAGTAATTCAGACATTGGACTGATGAAATCTCAGAGTGAAAGGACTAGAATATGAGTGTAATTTAGTAAACAGTAACAATTTATATGTCAGTAATTTGTCTGGAAGAAGCCTAAAAACAAAACTGCAATGGAGAGCTCAGAACATGGAAATGGAAAGTGGAAAATAATGAGCTTTTTCAGTGTCCCAATCCAGGACAAACAAATTAACCCTAGAGGGATAAATAGTGTAGCTCTTAAGAATGTTGGCTTTGGATTTCAACCTCTAAAATTTGTCAGCCCTGTAACCTAACTTAAGCTCTGGTTCATCCATCCTCTTATCCATTTATTGGGAAGAACGTCTCCTAGGAAGTTACTTCGTGGGGTTGCTGGGAGTGTTAATGAATTCATATAAATTAAGGTATTTATAATGTGCTTGACAAGGTGATTAATAAATATGCTATAACTGCATTGTGGCTCAGGGATGATTCAATAGGCCCTACCACCAGCGGGGTGAAATCTCCAAGATTATGTACCTCTTTTTGCTTTTAATTCCATGCTTACTAAACAACCTTTAAATTATTAATTTGGTCTCTGAGGTATCCTGATGCAACAAAGAGAGTGCCCCGGATGAGGTTATGAATATTCCTCCTCATCTTCCCCTATTCCTCTGTGATTTGCTAAATTGGCAGTCTCCTTTCTATATTTCAATCTCATATGGAATGACTGGCATGAGGCCAGCCCTTCTCTGTCAGCTCAACTCCAGGGCTCTGACAAAGCCAGGTCCAGGGCTGTACAAAATGCAACAATGTAATGCCACCACTTGAGGTCTCTAAGTGAGGATTTTATACCTTCGCACTCTCTCCTGAAGACATTCAAATTGCCCAACTTCCCCATTTCCTAGATTCAATGTCAGTGAGAACACCCATGCTATGGAATGAATGTAACATTGTTTACCCATTACTGTGAGTTTACTTAGTTATAATTTAAGTGTGATGAACTTGAACCCCCAAATTTAGCTTAATTTAAATCTAATGGATGCTTTATATCTTTTGCTTAAAAACAAAATACAACTGCTCTATCATGTTAAAAATCGGCACTTAGAGCTGATGTTACCAATTAATATAAAAATTTTAAAATTAATCCTGATTAAGTATACTGAATAGAGTAAGAAGTGATGCTGTGGTAAAATCTTTAATTTTAAAGATAATGTATGCTTAGGAAGTTATACTCACCAATCCCTTCTGCTTTTCTATTTAAATATTTAAATATTTAAATATTTTCACAATAGTATTCCTTAGAAGGTCCAGCAAATATAAGTAAAATGATATTTCCCTTATCAAAAGAATAAATCTTTCTAAAATGTATTACACATTTTCCCCCAAATTAGGTAAAGAAAAGAAAGTCTGCTGAACATAATTTAATTTTTCTTGATGGATCAAGGATTGTCATCATGAACATTAATTATTGTACTAAAAACCCCCAGAGGGATTTTGATATATGGAGTTGATTATTCCTACTCTGAATTTATCCCAACAGATGAGCTGTTGTATTTTTTCTTTCTCTTTCCAGCTTCATGTCTGATATTTACTGTCCTCATTTTATCTGCTGTCCATCTTATGTTTAATTTTTTTAGCTTTATATAGGGAAAAGAATATAGTTTAGAGTCAAAATATAAACCCCAAGTTACTTCTAAACCAAACTGATTAGAAAAACTATAGATAAACGAATAATCAAGTATCACTTTTACTATTGATATCACTAATATTCATGAATGTAGTTTAGGTTCTGAAAACCAAAGGATTCTTGAACCAAACTTCAAAATATGACAGACTGATTCATGAATACCAGGCTGTGTTCTAGGTGCTAGATCTGTAAAAGGTATAATATAGAGGCACGAACCAAAATTCTGCTTCCAGTAAACAGCTAGTTCCCAAAAGTAAAAGGAAAGAAAAAGCTAAAATCCTGCTCCCAAATTACACAGGAACTTCTAGAGGAGTGAGGATTGTAGAAAGGCCAGAAATATAACGCCAATGGGGAGTTCCCATTGTGACACAGAGGAAAAGAATCTGACTAGTATTGATGAGGATGCGGGTTCGATCCTGGCCTCCCTCAGTGGATAAGAGACCCAGCGTTGCCACGAGTTCTGGTGTAGGTCACAGATGTGGCTCGGATCACATTGCTGTGGCTGTACTGTAGGCCACAGCTGAGCTCTGATTCAGTCCTTGGCCTGGGAACTCCCATATGCTGTAGATGTAGCCCTAAAAAGCAAAAAAAAAAAAGAAAAGAAAGAAAGAAATATAATACCAATGGCTATCATCATATATGGGTCAGTTTACAATGGAGAAGGAAATTCTACCACAACAGACCAAGACTGGAGTCTCAGCTCCACCACAACCATGTAAAGATGATCTCTTTACCAAATTACCAAATCTCACTAATCCTCAATTTCTTTGTCTTTAAATAAAAATAAATAAATAAATACAGTGCTTACTTCAATGAGTTATTGCAAGGATTAAGTTAAATAATATACAGTAGAGTAAAGGCTCTCTAATATTATGGCTACCTTTACTACCACTTCTCTTCTTCCCCACCTCTTCTTCTTTTCTTTTTTGTAAATGATTTTTATTTTTTCCATTATGGTTGGTTTAACAGGTTTCTGTCAATTTTCTACTGTATAGCAAAGTGACTCAGTCACACATACGTATATACACATTCTTTCCCCTACCTCTTCTTACCTGTTCCTTGGCTTCTGCACCAAGGAGAACCTTTGCATCTTTCTGTTAGTCAGTGACTTACCAGTTACTTCAGTCATCTTAGCCTTAGCTCTTCTCGGCTGCATTCATCATGTCCTAAGATTTTTAGCCTTATATTATTTAGAGGCAGATCAGTGGCCTATTACTTCTGGGTGGCTGGTAGCAGAATTCCTCAGACATTACTTTTTCCATACAAATGCAAACATTAAGTCACTGAGTTTACAAAAGTATAAAACATGATCCCTACTTTTCCAGGAGCTTCAAACCCAATTAAAAAACAACTATTAAGATAATTTCAATCCCAAAATGTTTGTAGTGGACAGCGCAGTTAGGAGAGCCAAACTAACTGAACAAAAGCAGCAACAGAAGTTTGTTGTCCTTCATCTGGAATGGCAGGGTGTGAGGAAGAGTCTAAGGCCAACAGTGCAGTTCAGAGAATGTGTACAAAAACACTAACAAGAGTCCTATTCAGAGGGTAAAAATTGACAAGAAAACAATACTAATATTTCAAGATGACTGAATTTCTTTACATCAGATCATTAGATTTGAAATCTGGTGATCTAAAGAAAGTTCATAGAATCTAGAAACTGGACTACAGTCTCCTAGGAGGAGGCCAGCATGATTCAAGTGAAAGGTCAAGTTCCCCGACCTGGGGCCTGGAATTCAGAATCAGATTCCAGGCTTCAGCCACACCAAGAGCAATTTAGGTTTGGGACTATAGTCCAATTCCAGGGTGATCCCAGGAACAACCAATCACCTGACTATTAACTGACTATTTCCTAGGAAAACTTAAGTTAAAAACAAGATGTTATTCATACATTCATAATTCATTTGTGAACTCATGCATTCATTCACTCGCTCTAAAACTCTCTATCGAGTACCCACTTACAGAGAATGCTTCTTTCTTACTCTTGGCTTTTATGAGGAAAGATTCTTCTCAAAGCACATTCCTAGATTCCTTCTGATCTTTACTCATTCCATCCCTGGGAAGTAGAATGATGTATCTGGTTAATTAATTTGGAAAGAAAAAATGAGCACCCTTGGCTCAGTTCTACCTATTTTCCTTTTGAGAAAGAGATTAGCTTTTCATACTGCACTATAATTTTCTACACTCAGAAAATATTGCCCTTTGGCACCCTCCTACACTGTTGGTGGGAATGTAAACTGGTATAACCACTATGGAAAATAGTACGGAGGTTTCTCAGAAAACAAAATATATAACTACCATATGACCCAGCAATACCACTCCTGGGCATGTATTTGGACAAAACTATAATTCAAAAAAATACATGCACCCCTATGTTCATGTCAGCACTAGTCACAATAGCCAACACATGGAAACAATCTAAATGTCCATCAACAAATGAGTGGATTAAGAAGATGTGGTACACATAAACAATGGAGTACTACTCAGCCATAAAAAGAATAAAAATGCTATTTGCAGCAACATGGATGGGTTTAGAGGGTCTCATATGGAGTGAAATAAGTTATAAAGAGAAAGACAAATAGCATATGATATCACTTATACATGGAATCTAAAACATGACAAAAATAAGCCTATCTACAAAACAGACTCACAGGCATAGAGAACAGATGTGCTTGCCAAGGGGGAGGTGGGAGGGAGTGGGATGAACTGGGAGTTTGGGCCTAGTAGACAAAACTATTACATTTAGAATGGATAAATAATAAGATCCAATGTATAGCAGAGGGAACTATATCTAATCGCCTGGAATAGACCATGATGGAAAATGATACTTTTAAAAAAGTATATATATATATATACACACACATGACTGGGTCACTTTGCTGTACAGCAGAAACTGGCACAACATTGGAAATCAATTATACTTTAATTAAAAGAGAATAAAACAGAAAACCAAATTACAAAAAAGAAAAGAAAATATTTCCCTTTGAGACTAAGCCAACACCATCCTACCTTTTCTTGTTATGTCTTCCAACTTAGGAGCCCCACAGGCTTCTAACTCAAAGATAGGCTATACAGTTTTCTCTGGGTCTGAGTCAAGAAAACTGATCAAAAGTTTCCCCTATTCACTAGAAATTAATAGAAATAATCCCCAGGGTCACCTAAGTAAATTTTATATTGATTTCAAATCAACTTGTATGGTATAGAAAAAACCTAGGGGCATTCCCATTGTGGCTCAGCAGTAATGAACCCGACTAATATCAATGATGATGCAGGTTCGATCCCTGGCCTTGCTCAGTGGTTTAAAAGGATCTGGTGCTGTCATGAGCTGTGGTGTAGGTCACAGACACAGCTCGGATCTGGGGTTGCTGTGGCTATGGCACTAAAGCTCTGATTCAACCCCTAGCCTGGGAACTTCCAGATGCCATTGGTGTGGCCTTAAAAAGAGAGAGAGAGAGAGAAAGAAAAGAAAGAAGAAAAAGAAAAAACCCAGGGCTTTAAACTTAGACAATTCGGAGTCTAAATAATAGCTCCCCATTGGTGACAGGAATAGTCATCTGAGGCACATTTGTTCTACCTTCCTTTCAGTTTGACCTCTTGTTCTGAAAACTACTTCTCCCAGGTTCCCTTGCAACTAAGGTTCAGGATGTGCTCTAGGCTCTACTGATAGGAAGCACTTATGGAAGATCTAGAAAATGTAAATCTCCAGAAGCCACTTCTATAGCTCCTACTATTTCTGTTGGCATGCAGGAATATAGGGATCATATAGATCTGCCTTTCCCAAACAGCATTAGCAAAGATCTGAGTGTCCAGTAAGCAGCTTACTAAATGTTTAGAGACAGAAAGTCTCTACTTCTTTCCGTTACTATATGTGTTGTAGTCTCAGCTTGGCTCTGGAGGCACTAGTTCTTATGCCAATATCTAAATTCCAGATCATAGCTAAGACAGGGTGGTCTTGAATTGGCATGAAGCTTCATGACTCCCAGTTGCCCAAATGTAGTGGAGACAGAAGTTCCTTTGGCCAGAGAGTTTCTGTGATGGATGTTCTGAGAATCATTCCAGGAGGCCCAAGTTATGGGGCTGCTGCTTCAACTCTCTCCATAATTTTGTAAACATTAAATTTCATAAATTAAATTCCTTTTCATCTAAAATAGCCTGAGTGATTTCTGTCCCTTGCAAATGAAACTTTATAAGTTATTTTCTCTCTCTCTCTTACATCGAGGTTTCCTTGTGTGAAAATAAATTAAATGCCTCTTATCTTGAAGGCCGTTTGTGATAATTGGTGTTGACTCTTTTTTTTTTTTTTTGCCTAGGGCCACACCCATGGCATATGATGGCTCCCAGGCTAGGGGTCTAATTGGAGCTACAGCTGCTGGCCTATGCCACAGCTTCAGCCATGCCAGATCCGAGCCACATCTGTGACCTACCCCACAGCTTATGGCAACGCTGGATCCTGAATCCACTGAGCAAGGCCAGGGATCAAACCAGTAACCTCATGGTTCCTAGTCGGATTCATTTCTGCTGCACCACAACGAGAACTCTGTGGTAATTCATTTTATACTGTGAATACTGAATCAGCAAAAGTAACTGAGGAATGCTAAATGGAGGCCTTTGCATAGGTCCTCAGCACCATGGATAGTCTAACTATTGCCAAAGTAGGTGTATCACATCCCAAAATGCAACTCGCTGGATTCCCTCCCTCCTAGAAATCTTACAATTTTCTTCAAGATTAAGGACTGTCCTTCTCAGATGGCCTTATATCAACCAAACTGAGAGACCACTTCTTCCACACATAGCTAACACCAAGAAAGATTTCACCCCTTTGATGAGACCAATTTCCTCCCCAAACCCAATCACCAAAATACTAGCACATAATACGATAAGCACAATACTCTTAACAGGAGTTATAAACATAGAGTAACAGAAGGGTAATTTCCCTGCAAGGTGTCACTAAATGATTAAGCTGAGCCTGATGTATGCTGTGTTGAATAAATATTTTTAATAAATAAATGAATACATGCATGAATGAGCCAACCATGCTAAAAGTTATTTTGAATCTTTACATTATTGTTTTCTATCACTAATTTAGCAGGAATTCTAGTAAATTTTTCCCAGTTTGGAGAAAACCGTAACTAGTTCCATGTCATGCATTAGAATTAAAGCCATATTGCTTCTCTTTCTTTTGGATACTCAGTTCTTTCAATAAAAATATCGCCATTTATCTCAGCCATAGCATTTGAATATGGGAATGTTTTAGGGTGTGTTTATAGTGTTGGCTCATTTCATTCAAGGTTCTTCAAAGCAATAAAGGGATATTTTAAAGGATTACCTGAGTTAGGTGCCCTAATCAATATATCCTGTATATCACAATACAGAGAACTTTATTAAACTACCTTATATAATGAATTATCCAGAAATTCTAAAATACCTAGTTCTCCTAGTCTTATGAAGGAAGGACATAATAGGAAATGTTTCTGGGAAAGGTTTGTTACTTCTATATTGTGATATCATCATGATAAAATCTCTTACATATCTGGCACAGCTCAAGGTAGGATCTTGAGAGGAGCTAAAAAGCTTAAGGCATTTTGTGATATTTAGTTACAATGATCCTAAGGAATCTCTATTTAATATGTGGTTTAAAAACATGCTATATTTGGGATGGAAATGCTATAAACTTTGGTTGTGATGATCGTTGTACAACTATAAATGTAATAAAGTTCATTGAGTAATAAAAAAATAAAAACATGCTGTATTTAATTACTTGAAACTATATTTATGGTATTGTAGGTAAAAAAAAGGCTGATTATAAAACAGGAAGATTTCATGTTTGTTTATACATATTACTTAAATATATAGAAAACAGCCTGGGGAGTGCTACATACCAAATTGGTAGGTTTTTATCCCGGATAATAGGATTGCAGGAATTTTTTTCTTTTTATCTGTGTGGTTTGCTATTTCCTAAATGTGCTAAGATGAGCATGTCCTTCTTATAATAATTGGAGTTCCCATTGTGGCTCAGCAGAAACAAATCTGACTAGTATCCTTGACAATGCAGGTTCAATCCCTGGCCTCACTCAGTGGGTCAGGGATCTGGCATTGCTGCAAGCTGTGGTGTAGGTCGCAGATGCGGCTCAGATCCTGCATTGCTGTGGCTGTGGCACAGGCTGGCAGCTGGAGCTCCAATTTGACCCCTAGCCTGGGAACTTCCAGACGAGATCAGGCACGTTCAGGGTGGTATGGCCATAGACACCTGGGAACTTCCATATGCCACCGGTGTGGCCCTAAAAAAAAAAAAAAAAAAAAACCTTATTTTAAAGATACATGAAAAGACTGTGCTTAAGCCTTCTTTTCTTTCTTTTTCTATTTCTATTCAACCTCTCAGAGTTCTCATTTGCCAATTCACCTGATCGCCAGTTTCCACTCATACCATCCACACTGCAAGGACTGCTTTGTTACAGTGAATACCAATGGTAATGACCTGTTGTAAGTGGTAAATTTTGAAAATTCAGGTCATCCTAAAGACACATCTGCATACAACATGAGCACCTTTACAGCATGTTCCTGAGCTTAAAGAATCTCTTCTGGGCCTATAAAATAAGAAATTCTCAAGCATTTTATTTCAAAGCTGCACTTATAACAAGTAAATATGTTTAGTTTCACAGCTGTTGAGCTAAAAATATACATTAATATGTGAGGCAAATTGAGGGGCCAGTCCATTACTACTAACCAGGAGATGTTCTGCATATACAAAAACTTAACTCAGTAAGGGTAAATAAATGCAATTTCTGCCCAAAGTCTCTCAGGAAAAAGAAAAAGTCAGCATCTAAATAAGAAGAGCAAAGCTATTCCTACATTTAGACTCATATTTCTACTATTTTAGGGGGACACTTAATTTAGAGTGTAGTATCCTTGTGGAAAATGACTATTACTTATTTAGTCAAAGTCCTCAACTTGCAAATATAGCCATGGTCTCCATTAGGGTGTTATACTAGTGTAGGTAATCTCTTCTCCCTTAGGTTGCTTTATTTTTTTATAAATTTTTATATTAGCTAATCAAAAGCTGTATGTTCATGAGTTTAGAATCATAACACTGCTTTCTGTTATCTGTCAGATACCAGCAGCTTTACCAGGTAGTCACTTTGCCTCCATAACCTGCTTCCTCCATTACAAATGACTAGATTGCACTAGATGTCACAATTTCTTCCAGCTCTAGAATTAAAAAAAAAAAAAAAAATATATATATATATATATATATATATATATACATACATACACACACTCGGTCTATCCTTAGTCCTTTCATTTTATAATTTCATTGCACATTTAAAAAAAAAATTGCAGCTAAGCATTTGTACAATTGTAGTTACCTTACATGTCCCTCACCACAACTCTGCTAGAGATTCTCTATGCAGGTACAATGGACAGAGTCTAAAAGACTGGCGAAGTGTTGGGTTAATACTGAGGATCCAAGGACTAATAACTGAAGTTCCTCATTTAGCAAGGTGTTTGCTTTTTGATAAAGAGCTTATGATTTCTACCTAAACGGCACAGACACGGCATAGGTCAGCATGGTAGAAGTCATCCTGTTTGAGCTGGAAAGCCCCTTTAAAATAACCTAATCTAACCACCTCACTCTAGAGGTGAAAATCCAGAGGTCTAGACTCTTTCTCATAAACACAGCTAAAAGCATTGTCTACTTTCAATCTGAATCCTTTCTCCTCAATCAATTTTGCCCTTCGAGAATGAATAATTTCCGCTAGAGGCCAAGGAACTAGATGGAGTAAATTCCCCTGAATCCCTTTGTAAATGGTGCATAGTTTATCTGGTTGTCAGATCTTTTCTTTAAAGGTCACTCTCCCACAGTAAGAAACTTTCTGATGTTCTTGTTAGAAATAAACGGAGTTGTTTGGGGAATGAAAATGTGATTGTGCATGGATGCTTTTTCTCTGGAGCTTTTCTCAGTTCTTGATACCTTACATACATATACAAATTGATCACGAAACCTAAAACTATGAAAAGTATGACAAAATATATACAGCCTTTGACAAACTGTTAAGTAATATTTTATTTATCAATATTTTATTGTATATAATTTATTTGTCTTGTGGACAACTTTGTAGTTTTTCACCTAACAAAGATCATTTCCAATGTTGCTTTTAACCCATAGCAAGACTTTTATCCTTGCTGTGATCTTTCCTGTATTTCTCACAGAGAACAAAGGATCTTTTCGTCCAGAAAGAATGAACAGAAGGTGAAAGACCCAGTAGAACAAGCTCCAGCGCAGCAGGAATGGGCAGATAACAATAACTGAAATTTCTTGAGCACTTAATGCCCAGAATTGTTTTAAGTGATTTAATGTATTTATTCATCTACCCTCACATTAGCCTCTGTGCTTGGTATTACTTCAGGGCTTATGAACTGAGCCACATATCGTATATGGAAAAAGCATACACTGGACGTTGGAGAACACACCACTGCAGACAAAGACAAGGGAAAAGCTCCAGGTAGGATAGTGAGAAGGTGGCAGGGAACTGTGGGGGCAAGAAAGCAAGGCACAAAAGAGGGCAGTGCATTCCCTACAGACTCCTGTGCCTCTTGTATTCCTACAAAGAACAGGATAGAGTAGCTAACACATGAAAACTAATGTAATGACAAACGTTCATTTATGAACCATTGGTCTGAGGAACTAAGGTTAGATATGACTTTCAAGGTCACCTGGAAATCATCCACTCTATTCCTATTGTCTTGTTCTGTTTATGCTTAAACATTTCTAGAAACTGAAGAAAACAATGTGTACAGAGTACCTACCATGTATTAACCCCAGTGTAGTTGCCTTCAAATGCCACCCCTATAATAGCCTGGTGAGGTAACAATTATTGTTCATTTTTAACAGATGAAAAAATAAATAAATAATCTACCTCATGTAAGTTTACACAGTTAGGAAGTAGAGCCATCTGGATTCAAACTCAAGTATTTCAACTTCAAGACCAGGACCCTTTCCAGTAAACCAAACTTTATTCTTACTATAGAGAGTGTTAACATAATCCAGGTACATAAATGTGTAAAGGGTTCACTGAAAATGGTCAGAATCTCATTATTTTTATCTTAAATCTCAACAATTTCCATTGCAAATTAGAAAATATAAATATTAATTTGAGATATAAAACCATAAAACTCTATATCTGAATATCATCACTCAATGCTAATTATTTTAAGTGCCTGAATTTAATTTACTTACCAAAAATAAATGTATTATTACAGGATATAGACTATAACCATATGCTCTATTTCATTCTCTGCCTGTTAGCCTACAGACTTTACCACTAAAATAGAATAAAATAATAACATATGTAGAAGTATAAATCCAACAAACTTGGCCTAAAGTGTCCTTCCTAGATTTATGCACCCTCAGTGCATTGCATACCTCCCTTTAAAGTATCCTCATGACTATCATTTTAGGGAAGAAATATAGTTTTTTTTTCATATGAGCTTCTCCCAGTGAGGCAATAGCAACTGTTCAGAACTTCTGAAAGTGTGACAGAATCTATTAAAAGATTACAAATGTGACTGATGAACACTTCCACTAAATATCAGCAAACAAAAATTAAACAGTTCATGCTTTTTCCATTGCCATATCTTTAATGATTCCAGACTGCTGTTAAAAAGAACTATAACCTGCCAAAAGGTAATTATGTACAAGGAAAAAATTTCTTGCACTATTTCCAAAATTGACAGAAAGGGAAATCGGTGGTAGAAAATAATGAAGTAAAATCAGCCATTTAAATTGAATATTACATTATTTGCAATAAATAAACTTATCCTTCATTATCATATTTAAAGACAGGGCAACTAATACAGTGCTTTGTCTGTATTGTGCCCTCAAAGTCATTAGTACAACTCAGTTCTGCCTCTGCTGTTAGATATATTAAGATCTTACAAGCCCCAGACAGGAGTGAGAATATATTAGGATGAACAGGGCAAAGGCCAGGAGGAAATAATGTAAACATCTTTATGGCCTCCCAGCAGACACAAATTAACCTGGTGCCCTGGGTCTATTATAGGCAAATCTCAATATTCAAAAAGCCTGATATGATGAATGAAGATCAGAGCAGCAGGAGACCTAACAAACCTAAGAGGCAGGTTGTAAGGAGTAAGTTCTGGATAAAAAGTAATATGCTCAGGATGATGCAAGATACCAGCCAACAGCTTAAAAATCTCGAACAGGAGAAGCATCTGTCAGGAGAAGGTTCCTAGGGCCCCAGTCAAAGAGAATTCAAGTTCCATCCCAATTATACAGCAAGGATATACTCAGGGGTTTTGAGCCCAATTATACAGCAAGGATATACTGGAGTGGGGGGGGGGGCAGGCAGAGGGAGCTGAGGCTACTACAGCTTCTCAAAGAGTTCAAACTGCAGAGGTTAACCACTCCTCCTCCTCCTAGAGAAGGTAAGGTGCTAAATATCCTTAGAGATTTGATTACTACTACTGACACAAAGACTGAATGTAGCTACTTTTTCCAACTGCAGTTCTTCAGGGCTTGATGTCAAGCAGGGCTGAGAGAAGCCAAGACTGACATATTCTCTGTGTAAGTACAATAGAAATGTCAGATATGTGGCCCCAGATTGCCTTTGGGTTTGCAGATACAACTGATATTTACAGCGCCCCTTGCTGTCTGCCATTTAGGTTATGTCTAGACTGAAAAAAAAAAAAAAAAATGCCTGAAGAACCATCCATCTGAAACTTAACATTTTGAGAACAGAATTGAATCAACTGCAATCAGATGGATACATTATGTCTAAACCAATCCTAAAATGATCCTCTCCTACAATAACAACAACAACAACAAAAAGAATCATTCTGAAAAAGGTCAATTCTATTGCACTGTGTGGTAAAGGTCTAAAATGTTTGCCTCGTAAAATTTCTGCTCCAAAGAAAAATTTACAGTCACGGTCACTAGGAAAACCTGCCTCTTCCTGTTACTTCCACATGAGTCAAAACCACTAGAGTATGGTAACATAGTCCACAACTGCAAAATGTTGCCCCATGAATTTCAGGAAACTTTCTAAACCTTGTCATCTATAGCCCTCCAGTCCATCATGAACGCTACCTCTAGTTCTTAATCACTGGGAGAAGTACACCCTTTCTTTAGTCTTAAATCCATTCTTTTAATTTGACGTGGATTTTTTAAAAAGCTCTCTACAACCATAACCCCTGACTGAGTAATTCCCTGAGTTGTATTAACAACACCCTTTGCTGAGCACGTGATATCCTTCTCTGATGTTTAGAGCTGTCCCTGCTTCAAGAGAGTTTCCATTGTTCTTAATTCTTGATTGTTCCTGAAATCAAGTTCTTTAAAAGTTTCAGGTCTATTCAAAACTTCTCTGCCCTAAAGTTGCTCTGATTCCGCACTCATCAATTTCGCTAATAAGATTCCATTCTAAGGAAGGAACCAGAGGAGCACAAAGATTCAGCTACAAATATATTTGCCACAGGGTAAATCTGGTAACAAAACAATTTGTATGATATTCTTTTTTAAAATCATATATCATACAATTACTTTCTATAACCTATTTCATATAAATACATATAAGTCACTTCTTGTATAAAATGTGGAATAATATTTCCATACTGGCTTCATAATGTTTTCATAACAAACTTTATAAGTGCCTTTAAGTTTAAAACGTAAAATATGATTTTTAAATAATGAATAAAATATACCTTAAAAATGATTTAAAGAGACACATGCACCCGCATGTTCATTGCAGCCCTATTCACAATAGCCAGGACATGGAAACAACCCAAATGTCCATCGACAGAGGATTGGATTCGGAAGATGTGGTATATATACACAATGGAATACTACTCAGCCATAAAAAAGAATGACATAATGCCATTTGCAGCAACATGGATGGAACTAGAGAATCTCATACTGAGTGAAATGAGCCAGAAAGACAAAGGCAAATACCATATGATATCACTTATAACTGGAATCTAATACCCAGCACAAATGAACATCTCCTCAGAAAAGAAAATCATGGACTTGGAGAAGAGACTTGTGGCTGCCTGATGGGAGGGGGAGGGAGTGGGAGGGATCGGGAGCTTGGGCTTATCAGACACAACTTAGAATAGATTTACAAGGAGATCCTGCTGAATAGCATTGAGAACTTTGTCTAGATACTCATGTTGCAACAGAACAAAGGGTGGGGGAAAAAATGTAATTGTAATGTATACATGTAAGGATAACTTGATCCCCTTGCTGTACAGTGGGAAAATAAAAAAAAAAGTTATAATGCAAAAAAAAAAAAAAATGATTTAGGAGTTCCTGTCATGGCTCAGCGGAAACAAATCTGACTAGTATCCATGAGGACGCAGGTTTGATCCCTGACCTCGCTCAGTGGGTTAATAAGGATCCGGCATTGCCAGTGAACTGTGGTGTAGGTTGCAGCCGCAGCTTGGATCTGGTGTTGCTATGGCTGTGGTATAGGCCAGCGGCTACAGTTCCAATTTGACCCCTAGCCTGGGAACCTCCATATGCCTCAGGTGCAGCCCTAAAAAAGACCAAAAAAAAATGATTTAATATCTGTCAGTCAAAAATGACAAAATGGCAAGGCTAATCTGCATATTCTTTATCCACTGTTCAAATGAGCAGGAGTTTCTCATCTTTAATACTGTCCTATTGGGTTGAGGCAAATAAAACTGCACCAACAAAACATCTAATACAATATACCTGGAAAGAGTGTTTATTACATTTCTCATAGCAATAATAATATTATGGATCATTCATCCTCTTTTTTAGAAACTTTCTAAAGGAAGTTCCCTTATGGCAAAGTGGGTTAAGGATCTGGAATTACTGCAGTTTTGGCACAGGTTGTAGCTGCAGCTCAAGTTCAATACCTGGACCAAGAACTTCCACATGACTCGAGTATGGGGGGAAAAAACACTTTCTAAACACCTTTTCCCCTCATTTTTTTTTCTTCTAGCTATCTCTTTTGCTATTTGAAATCAGGCCAGGAAATTTAATGTCTTCTCTGTTCAGCAAGTAGAAATGGAAGCTGGCTCAACCCTCCAACTCCTATGGCCATGGTCTCTCTAGCCCTTCTAATTCTCAAGATGCTGGCTTTATAAATTTAGCGGGGTGTAACAAAGGGGTATAGGTCAACATAACATGTTCATTAAAATAAGTATATATACACACACTATGTAAGCATGATCTATAGCTCCCCAGCTCTGAGGCAACTACGTGATATATGTACATTTACCTACAGCCTCAGCTTTATGAACGATATTTCCTTGGAGATACCAGCAGCTCCACTAACTAAGTACACAGTCAATAATTACTTTCATCTTTCTCCTTTTATTTACTCTTTAAGAGATTCATTAAGATGAAAAATGACAGCATTGCTTTGCTAAGCCATTTTGATTACTTTCCTAATTCATTTATCATGACCTTTGGAACTATTAGTTTGGTTTTTGCCTTCTAGTCGTCCAGAATCTTGTTTTATTAAAACTAGACTGTACATCCTCAGTGGTTCTTTTCAAATGGGTCTTTTGGCCTACATGCTATTTAACAGAAGTGACATATGGTAGAATTTTTCTTTTATAAAGACACACAAGTGTGTAATATATATAGTCAATGAGAGTCACTATATATGTTTAAAGTTGGTATCAGAGCACTCATAAACTTTTCCACAGCTATTCATTTTGTAGCCTTGAATACTTCCACAAAAAAGGGGGGGGCTAAGGAAAGGTGAGCAGTGGCTAAGGTGGGGAGCACAAATTACAAGTAAGACACTGTATGAGGTGCTTCGCTATGTCATTTCATCCTCACAGACACCCTGCAAAGTAGGTAATAGTCCATCCATTTTAGAGAGAAAGAAGCTGTGGCTCAAAAAAGAATAAGTGACTTGCTCAAGGTCACACATTAGGTCATATGGTAAAGTCACACAATAAAATGTTGGGACTGAACCAAACGCCCCAGTGGCTGGTGCCTTGTTCTGCTGACCTTTTCCTTCTCCCTTCCCAATTCTATGTTCTAAAAAAAAATTGGTGCCAGATATATAAGTTACTTTCATGACATAAAGGTGAAAGTCCACATCACTGTTCTCTCTTCCTTTAGCTCTTCCTCAGAGACGACCTGCCAGGCATCTCTTAATCCTTTACACAGGATATCAATCTTTGAAAGGTTAAATGTGCAGAAAACATACTCTATCTTGTGGCTTTTAAAGTAGAACTCCAAAAAGGCACAGCAAAAGATGATAGTTCAAGAGGATGAGAAAACAAACCACAGATTGGGAGAAAATATTTGCAAAAGACATATCAAGGACTGTGATCCAAAATATACAAACAACTCTTAAAACCAAACAATTAAACAAAAAAAAAAACCTCAGTTTAAAAATGGACAAAAAAATCTGAATAGACATTTTGCCAAAGGAAAATGCACACCCACAAACACATTTAAATTTTTTATTCGTTCCAAATCCCCTACATTGGGGGTGTCACTCAGAGAGATGCTTGCCATGATCTACATCCTCAGATCAAAAGTCCTAATTCATTGATTTTGCCTGTGAGAAGAAAAAAGTTTTAAAAGAGATACCTTCTAATCTTTTCTCAAGGAAAGTGGCTTCAGGGAGTTCCCATTGTGGTGCAGCAGAAACAAATCCAACTAGTATTCATGAGGATGCAGGTTAAATCCCTGGCCTCACTCAGTGGGCTGGGGATCCAGCGCTGCCGTGAGCTATGGTGTAGGTCGCAGAGACGACTCAGATGCCATGTTGCTGTGGCGGTGGTGTAGGCCGGCAGTTGTTGCTCTGATTCGATCCCTAGCCTAGAACTTCCATATGCCACAAGTGTGGCCCCAAAAAAGAAAAGAAAGGAAAAAGAGAAAAAGAAAATGATTTCATTTTCAACAAATCATGGAGGAGTTCAAGCCTAGGGAAGCTCTCAAGAACAGTGAAGGTTGTGGTGAAGCAAATGGAAAGAGAGTCTATCAAACCTATATAAAGAATTAACACCAATTCTTCCCAAACTATTCCAAAAAATAGCAAAAGGAGAAACACTTCTCAACTCATTTTATGAGGTATTTCATTCATGAGGTACTTCCCTGATACTAAAATCAAAGTATCTCAAGAGAAGGAAATTATGAATATGGATGCAAAAACCCTCAGCAAAATACTAGTGAACAAAGTCCAACAATATATTTAAAAATTATACACTAAAACTAGGATTTATCTTGAGGATGCAAGTTGGTTTAACATGAAAATCAACTAATGGAATACATCACATCAGTAGAATAAAAAACCAAAATCAACAATCATCTCAATAGATGAAGAAAAAGTATTTGAAAAAAAAAAATCCAACACCCTCTCATGATAAAAACTCTCAACAAAAGCTAGGAATAAAGAAGAACTTCCTTAACCTGATAAAAGATATCTTTGAAAAACCCACAGTAGCATCATACTTAATAGTGAAAGACTGGATGCTTTCCCCCTAATCCCAGAAACAAGACAAGGATATCTGGTCTTACACTTCTATTCAATATTGTACTAGAGGTTCTAACCAAGGCAATTGGGCAAGAGAAGTTCTGGCTTCTCAAAGATGAAAACACATCAATGTAAGCTTCAAGGAGCATTCAAAAATAAGTTATCGCCTCTTTGAGAAAAATGCAGGGCTACGATTCTACTCTATAGCATAGATTTCCCTAATTAAACTCATCCCATCATGATCACTCACCTACTTTGCATTACCTCATCAATTATTCATCTATTCAACAAATATTGATCCATATTATAATTTAATAGTTTTTTTCCCAGGTTTTTTTCCTCCTTCCATTATATTTCTTTTCAACAGAAGCAAGTATACCTACTTTTTTCCATAGGCACAGTTGAATAAATGAATTAAAATTTTATTATTTTGGATCCCATTTTGTACATTCTTGCTTTCACAGAAAAGCCTTCCTAGATTTATTTACACAGCTTCATTTTCTCTAAAAGTAAAAGGTAAGCACTCTCTCCATCACTAAAGTGTTCCTTTTTTCCATAAGCAGTGGTGTCTCAGAATCTGCACTCAGCCAGAAGTGTATAAGGGAAGTATCATCTAATGATTTCTCTATTAGTGATTATACTTCATTTACTTTCCAATAAAAATGATTTTTTGCTTAGTATTGAGACTGCCATTCAAACACATTTACTGAATGAATGCTATATATGCGAGTTTATAGTAAACCCACTTAAGAAGCAACCACAGTAAAAGAATATAATTTAAACTGGGGAATGGAGAGCCCGGTAGACCAACAGGGAGCCACTCTGGGATGTAGTCAAAAAACTGTGACACAATTTGGGCCAAGCCATGTCATCTCTATGCCTTTCAGTTCCCTTTTCCAAAGTAGGATCATCTATCTCAGGCGGCAAAAAAGTTTCATCTCAAGTGCCAAATCCAGGTGATTGGTAATGATGCCTTGAATACTGAGAAAAAAATGTGAAGCTCAGTACAGGCCCAATGAAAAGAGGGCTGTAATCCATCCACGGTGTCTGACAAGGTCATAAGTGAGAGAAGTTTTAGAAAGAGTATATTAGCAGTTTGACCTCTCTAAATGATTTAAATGTAAAGACTCCTCAATATTTTTAATAAAACATGATCTGAGCTGTCACACTGTGCATTCTAATGTAATCCTACATTAGCAATGGTAAAATAATGAGTATTTGCTTTCCTTTCTTTTAGCTTGTCATTAATTATTTATTTTACAGTGTACAATACTTTTCGTAAATGACTAAGAACATCTTGCATATTATTTTAAAGATATATTAGTGTTTAATTTTTTAAATGCCAATTTAATTATCAGGTGAATCAAAAATTAGGGCAAAAGTTATAAGAAGTGTTGAATGAAAATCCCACTGGATACAAATGCTCATTTGTCTGAATTCAAAATATGATTTTATGTGTTACCTTAAAACATGAAATTTACATGTTTTTTTCCAAAAAAATTTATTTGGGATTCACTCTTACAGACCACAATTTGCTATTAATATCAACACTAAATAAGTATTTTATGCCTAGTCTGTTTTAATGTGACATATATCCCACAAAATATATATATGCATATATTTAAAAGCTTTGATTTGAACACTAATCAAATGATTTTTTTTGTTAAGTTGTAAAACTGTAAACAATATAGATTTGAAAGAAGCAATTGGAGTTCCCGTTGTGGCACAGTGGAAACAAATCTGACTAGGAACCATGAGATTGCGGGTTCAATCCCTGGCCTTGATCAGCGGGTTAAGGATCTGGCATTGCCATGAGCTGTGATGTAGGTCACAGATGCAGTTCAGATCCTGCGTTGCTGTGGCTGTGGTGTAGGCTGGCAACTATAGCTCCGACTAGACCCCTAGCCTGGGAACCTCCATATCCAACGGATGCAGCCCTTAAAAAAGCAATCAATCAATCAATAAACAAACAAACAAGCAATTTAATTTCTATTTTAATATTTGAGATGTTTATCACATGGAGGATCCTCAAAAAAAACTGAAAATAGGAGTTCCCATTGTGGCTCAGTGGTACTGAACCCAACTAGTATCCATGAGGAGGCAAGTTCGATCCGTGGCCTCACTCAGTGGGTGCTGCCATGAGCTGTGGTGTAGGCTGCAGATGCACCTCATATTCTGTGTTGCTATGGCATGGTGTAGGCTTGCAGCTACAGCTCCAATTTGAGCCCTAGCCATGGAACCTCCATATGCCTCAGGTGTGGCCCTCAAAAGCAAAACAAACAAACAAACAAACAAACAAACAAAAAACAAAAAAACAAAACATGAAAAATGGAGTTGCCATTGATCCAGCAACCCCATTCCTGGACATATACCAGAGAAAACTGTAATTCAAAAAAATACATGCACCCTATTTCATAGCAGCACTATTTACAAGAGCCAAAACAACCTAAATATCCACCAACAGCTGAATGGATAAAGAAGATGTGGTATATTATGCAATGGAATTGTACTCAGTCATTAAAAAAGAATGAAATAATGCCATTTGCAGCAACATGAATGGACCCAGACATTGTCATACAAAGCAAAGTCAGAAAGACAGACAAAATACCATATGTTACCAGATATATGTGGCATCTAAACTAAAACACAAATGAACATACCTATAAAACAGAAACAGAGTCATAGACATAGAGAAGAGACTTGTGGTTGCCAAGTGGGAGGGGGGTGAGGGGAAAGGACTGGAAGTTTAGGATTAGCCATGCAAACTAGTACACATAGGATGGATAAACAACAAGGTTCTACTGTATAGCACAGAGAACAATACTCAATATCCTATGATAAACCAGAATGTAAAAGAATATGAAAAAGAATATATGTATGCATGTATAACTGAGCAGAAATTAAGACAGCATTGTAAATCAACTATACTTCAACAAAGTTTTGAAAAAAGAAATAGAGACATTGATCGATGCTCAACCAAATGTGATCCATCCACCTTGGATTGTGAGCCAGCTGAATTCTGATACATTGCTCTCTTAGAGAGAGCAACATTACTGGGGTTTAGGTTCCACTGGTTGAGCAAGACATCAGTAATTTCTCATTTTCCCAAGTAAAACCATATTTATTCTTTTAAAAATTTATTTCATTCTTTTTCCAGAAACCTGGATGTTATTAATGTTATAGTATTGCTCTTTTTCTCTCAAGAGGACCTTTTAAAAATAATATCAGTAAGCTTTCCATTTTTAAATGGGAAAGGATATCTATATAAAGTTTTGCCAATGATGTGTTATTTATTGACATAAAAATGCATTTTAAATTATTCTTGTTCATTTTACATGAAGATTCGGTAGGTCCATTTATCTGTCAAAATTTGGGTAATCTAGTATACCAAGATTTTTTTCATTTTTAGTTTACAGTTATTCAGTTGTCCTCCCCTTTTCATTTCCTTGGCTCCTTCACCAGTTGTTTATAAACATATAATTTACATGCCATTCACTGCAACTCTGGTGAAGATGACTATGAGCATAGATTTTGTTTTGCTCCCCTCACCGAAAAAAAAAAAGTCACAACCCAGAAATAAGCTTCTTGTAACCCCACTGATAATCCTAAGATTCTAATAGGCCTCCTCAGATTTATCTCCAAATTTGTGTAAATTACTTGATTAAAAATTTACAATAAAGAATATTAAAAATATCTAAAATGGCTATAACTCAAAATGACAACAGAAACTTCCTATTGTCAAAATATGAGATAAAATAGCTTTTACTGCATTATCTTTTGCTTAAGGAGCTTAAGATTCATTTTGCAATCCTTTAGTTTCCCACTTTGTACAAATCTCACAACAGCATAAAAAGCAAATAAGATGATGTATTAGTGCAGTCACCTATCCTGTGTTTTTACAGCATCAGTTCCTGTTTCCACGATGGCCAGCATTTGTGCCAAGAGACAGTCAGAAGATATTATCAATCAACAAAGGGATGATGTCTAAAAAATAGATGGGGCAACCAGGGAAATCACAGAACCAAATTAATACTTTAGAAATAACTATAAATTATTTATAGCAAAGGACCACATTTAAAATTTAAAAGCATACACTTTAATAAATATTTATTTTTAATCATAAAATTTTTAAATTCTATTTTAATTATCAAGTACAAGTTAAGTATCAAGTACAAAGCCATTTGATGACTAAACCTTAATAATCCCTCCACTACATAGTTGGAATAAGGAAGAGCCCGTGACTTCAAGAATCTCACAATGCACTGGAATAGGAGAAGGTAAGGGACTTATTTCAGTACATGCTGTGGTAGCAAAGGGTATGTAGGTTAAACTAGGAGGCCCAGGACTCCTTTGAAGGGAGGTGATACTGAGCTGGGATTTGATGGTAGAGTAGATGTTAACTAGAAAAACAAATGGTGGGAAGACATTTCAAGCAGAGGAAAACGCATGTGAGAACTCAAAAGGGCATGACAAAGTGTGAACTTAATACTGACACTACGTCTTGTACACGAAAAGATGAGGCAAGAGCAGGAACTAGGAGCAAGAAAACAAAGATGTTAACATGCTAAACTGAATAGACAATTTATCTTTAAAATATGGAATGTTTTTGGACCATTTCAAAAGAAGAGTGTGATCTTTAGGCTTGTGTTTCAGCAGTGTGCAGGCTGATTTGGGTGATGGGAAAGGGGGAGGCATCAGAAAAAAATGGCATTAGAAAGATTATTGTAATAACCTCAATAGAAGTAAATAAGACCTAAATGAAGATCTTGTTTCTGAAAAATAAGAGATGGTCAGATTCGAGAGATAACAAGGAGATGGAATCTAAAACAACAGTAGATGTGGAGGGGAGCAAGAGGAAGCAATCTAGGATAGTCAGATTTCTGGAGTGGGTGATAATGCTTCCAGTCAATAGGACAGGAGATACATGAGGAAGATGGGATTACAGTTAGTATGTGATCTTCAATTTTATATACATGCTAGAGAATTACCCAACATGAGATATTAAGTAGGCAGTTTAAGGTAAAACTATAAGACCCTGAAGAGACTAGCCTGCTGGAGACAGATTTGTAGTTGTCTGAAAGCCAAGAAAATCTGTTTGATTTGCCTCTGTGAACCCAGAGCTTAGAATAGTACATGGCAAAAACAGTGATTTTTAGCAAAAAGTTGGAGTCATTCACATATTTGTGATTGTTGATATTATATACAGTTGAAAAGCACTGATATTCAGTCAAAACCCTTGCCAACTGAGATATCTGACAAAAGTATTTACACTGTTGGAGAATATATTTCTCCATTTGTAAACAAGAAAATAATAACTATTTCATCAGATTGTAATAAAACAATTAAATGCACACATGAAAACACTCTATAAATCCATAAAACACCATAAAGATGTGAGGTAGTAACATAATATTTTTAAAAATAGAAATTAAAAATATCACCATTTATTCTTCAATGTAAAGCCCTCACCAAACATGAATTCTAACTTATATTATAAAATGTAGACCAAAAATATGGACCACAAAATGAATTAGAACTAGTTCCCTTTGCCATGAGGTACTCCCTAAATGTGTTATCCATTCCTGCTCCATTTCTAATATATCTTATGTATCTGGATACTCACCAAGCACCTCAATTTCATCACAACAAAAATGAAAGGATTAGCTTCACCCCTGTATCTCATATTCTCAGTCACCAACTCTTTCTCCCCCTACTTCCCACTGGTCATTCCCTCCACACCCACTTACAGCAGTTGCCTGTGCCTTGCTCATCCCTTACTTAGACTACCTCCAGTAGCTTCCTATAAGACCTTACAGCTTCCATCCCTTAGCCCTCAAACCATCCTCATAGCCACTGGAGTTAGCTTTCTCAAAAGTATTTCTAATTATTTAACACCCTTCCTTAAAAGTTTCTGAAAGATCCCCACTACTTATGAGATAATATCTAAAAGCTTAGTATATTAGGTCCTGATCTGCCCCCTCCTTTTCAGCTCTTGCTGCCTCTTTCTTCCTGTATCCCAACTCACCCAGTACTACAATGACCATGAAACAAATCATCATTACTCAAACATGGAGCAATAATTTTCATATCTTCGTGTCTTTTCTCTTTCTTCTACTTAAGAGTTACCTAAATTATGTTTCTCTCTTGAAATTCTACTGATCTAGTATGGGCCAAATCAAATACTTCTGCTCCAAGAAGTCCTCACTGCCTCCCGAAGTTCATATTGGTGTGTCCACCTTATGCATTGTTATAATACTTTGTTCATATATATATATATATCTTAGAGCACTCCTGTAGAGAGCCTATCAAACCACAATTAAATGTCTCTTCTCCCAGCAGATCTAAAAACTTCTTGTCAGAGATTGTATCTATACTATTCAACTTTCTTAACAGAAACCTAACTCAAACTGACTTTTGCTGAAAATCACTTTATCAACACATATAAGTCCAAAGGCCAGGGACAACTAGATCAGGGGCTCAAGTGATACTGACTGAAGTCTTGCTCTTTTTGTCCACCTTGACACTGTGTTTGCCTTTGGTTATTGACCATTTTCTTTCAATTATAGATATGCTTCCTCCTTACAGCTGGAAAAAATGGCCAACAGCAACTTAGACTTCTACCAGCCAAGTTAACCAAACCAATGGAAAGGCCAAACCAATTCAAAGTCTGTCCCAGAGAAATACTCTGATGTGGTAGAACTTAAGTCATGTGCTCACCATTGGGCCAGTCACCGTGTCCAGCACCATGGGGAATGTGCTTATAGTACATCATGTACTCTCCCACTGCTGCATTTCCAAACCGACATCCACAAATTCTTTCATGCTCCCCTTTCACAAGGAAGAATTTAATTCCCCTCCCTCTGTGTATAGACTGGAATTACTACTCACTTCTAATGAACAGAATGTGGCTGTCAGTTCTGATATTAGGTCATAAAAAAACTGTGGCTTGTATCTCGGGTGCATTCTCTCCCTCTGTCAGATTACACTCTGCCATACTGCGAGGACACTCAAGTGTAGGGCTGCCAGATAAAATACAGAATTCCTAGTTAATTTTGAACTTCAGATGAATAACAAATGATTTTTAGTATAGCCAAATATGTAAATTTAAAAATCCACATGAAGAAAAGCTAGCTAAGACTAAAAAAAAATTTCCTTAATGTTTCCTGCATTGGTCCTGTGCACTTTAGGAAATTTTTTCTTCCTTTACCTATCTTTTTTCCTATCTTTTCCCAACTAAGAGCCATGAAGTGGTCTCCTCAGACCTTAAAAATGATGTCATGTTATCACAATTCAGAAAGAAATATTCCCTGGAGAAGAGGTTTCTGAGTAAAGCAAGTAAAAGAGCAGCGTGTGACTGTGTGTGTGTGTGTGTGTGTGTGTGTGTGTGTGTGTGTGCGCGCGCGCGCCCACACGTCCACATTATGTGTTTCTCTGAGCAAAATTATAGGCAAAGAGGAAAGGACCACTCTGCATTCTCTGCTAGTGATTAGGAAGACTGCTATTGTCAGTGGTGCTATTTTAATGAATCCATCTGTGCCCATTCACTCACAGTAGGACAAAGGCAAACTCCTACAAGTTTCCTCTTACAGGGCCTCTGTTGTTACAAATTTTAAGATAATTAGTGAAAAGTCAAGTCAGACTGCCTGGTTGGACCGGGTTGGGCTAGACCGGCTGGACCGGACTAGATTTTAATTATATTAAGTGGCAGTATTTCCTCCTTTTGATTTCTCTAGGGGAAAAAATTAATATTCCTAAGCCAAAATTCACAAGATAGATTTTTTAATAATTAGTTGAAGGACTAGCTGAAAGAAAACTAAATGAACCATCCTGTTTCCCAGCACTTCCTGACACACATACATGTACACACATGCCTACACACTGACATTCCTCCAGTTTTTAAATCTCAGGCTCTAAAAGGGGTACAAAAATGAATGGTACATGAAACCTGATCTTTAGGAGCCTATACACAGAGACACAAATACTCACAATGAAAAGCACTGTAAGATAAATGCCCATTGGTAACAACAAAATGGATGTTTATTATACTCATTTGTAGGTATCAGAAATGCTTTCATGGCAACTGTGGCACTTGAGAAAATTTGAAGGATATTAATAGTTAGAAACTGGAAGAGAATATTCCAGACACAGGGAAAAGCATGTGAAAGACAAAGAATGCTTGGAGTATTTGTAAAAGTGTAGGGGATCCACTTTGGCTGGGACTTAAATAGTTAGAGGGTGAGTTAAATTCAAAAGGTAAATGGTCAGAGTCATTCATTGGTGAACTCTGAATTCTCAGTGAGCTGTATTTAATCCCATCAACCACAAGAAGCTATTGCCTATTTTTAAATTAGGCAGTGGTATGAAATGTGTTTCAGAAATGTAGTTTTTATTCTAACAAAAACAAAAACAAAAAAAAAGCTATCTAAACCTTCAGGCCACTATTTTATTTCCCCAGTGAGAACTACAGGAGTCTTCCCAGAGTTTACACAGAGGATTGATTTTCAAAGTACATTTACATACATTCTCCAATTAGTCCTCACAGAAACTCTGTAGCAGGTATTATCCTGGCTCTACCCCTTACCAGATGTATGACCGTGGATAAGGTAATGACACTGCATGTCCCCATCTGTAGTATGATAATAACAGTAGAAACTTCTTCATGTGCTTTGAAGTTTAAATGACACAATACACGTGAAGTACATGGCTCTATACCTACTGCATAATCAGCTTTCAATAAATATTAGCTTTCTGATTATTATTATTCCTGTCATTATTTTACAATAAAGCAAAACAGACTGAGCAAAATTCAGTGACTTGCCTAAGATTACTGAGTTAGGAAGTGGCAGCGTCAAATTTGACCATAAACCACTGGCATGATTTTTCTACGATGCAAAGCAAATCAGGATATCTACCAGGGAAGAAAATAAGGTGAGTTAGAGGTCTCAAATGGACACCTGATGAAATAAACTGGTCCATCCCTACCATGTGGAATTCTACAAACCAATCATGGTGACAGTTAAAAAAAAAAAAAATTCTAACAGAAAGATAGTCAAAATATAGTATTACTTTTTTTAAAGTTTAAAACGTATACTAAAATCTTTTTATTAAACAAAGACGAGAAATGGCGGGGGCGGGGGAGGCATTCCTGTCATGGCTCAGTGGAAGCGAATGTGACTATGCATCCTTGGGGACACAGGTTCAATCCCTGGCCTCGCTCAGTGGGTTAAGGATCTGGTGTTGCCAAGAGCTGTGGTGTGGGTCATAGATGCGGCTCCAATCCTGGGTTACTATGGCTGTGGTGTAGGCTGGCAACTACAGCTCCAATTTGACCCCTAGTCCAGGAACCTCCATATGCTGCAGGTGCACCCCTAAAAAGACAAAAGACAAAAAAAAAATAGGGAGGGAAGATCTTAAAAGGATGTATAACCAAGCCTTTCTTAGACTTTGAAAGAATGTGAGTGACTTTTCATATTACTATGTTCACTTATCTGTATTTTAAATATATCGATATTGAACACATTTTGTTTTAAACTCCCACCCCTCCCTCTTCCAAAAAAAAAAAAAAAAGAAACCTTACTCTCCATAGCACACCTATCAGAGTGCTTGACACACAAATGCTCCTTTCTAAGGTGATATATCATGCCAAAGGTCCTGTGAGGAGGAGCCCTTGGCAGAATACACCATCAACCATTTAGTTGATCATGTTACCCTCCATTGCTTATTGAAATGGGCTAATTGTAATCACAGAAAAGTTTAATACTCTATGGCTCTTTGGTATGAACTATGCAAAACGGCAGGAAAAAATTTCCCATCCTTCCTCATTCTTTGTGTCATAACCATGGGTCTAACATTCTTCCCCAAGCATAAAAGATATTGAGATTGGTCTAATAACTTGTTTTTAATTGTGGGTAAAACACATACCAAATTTATCATCTTAGCCAATTTTTAGGTGTATAGTTCAGTGGCATTAAGTATTTTCACACTGTTGTAAAACCATCACTACCATCCATCTCCAGAACTCTTCTTATCTTGGAAAACTGAAAATCTATAGCCATTAAACAATAACCCTTAGCCCCCACCCCTCCAGGCGTTGGCAACCACCATTCTACTTTCTATCTATATAAATTTAACTACTCCAGGTACCTCATGCAAGTGAAATCATTTGTATTTGTTCTTCTGTGACTAGCTTATTTCACTTATCATAATGCCTTCAATGTTTATCCATGCTGTAACGTGTCAGAATTTCCTTCCTCTTTAATGTGAATACTATTCCACTGTATGTATATTATCACAATTTCGTTATCCATTTATCTCTGACAACCTCTTGGGTTGCTTCCACATTTTGGCTATTGTGAATAACGCCACTATGAACATGAATATACACATATCCCTTAGAGTTTCTGATTTCTTTTGGGTATATACCCAAAAATGAAATGGCTAGATTATACATCGGTTGTTGAAGAGACTTTCCTTACCCCATTGAACAGTTTTGGTGCCTTTGTGAAAATCATTTGACCATATACACAAGGATTTATTTCTGGGCTCTCTATTTTATTTCATTGGTCTATATGTCTGTCTTTATCATTTCATTTTGATTACTGTAGATTTGTAATAAATTTTGCAAATCATTTTGATTACTGTAGATTTGCAATAAATTTTGAAATCAGGAAGTGTGAGATCTCCAAATTTGTTCTTTTTCAAGACTGTTTTGGTTATTTGGGGTCCCTTGAGACTCCAAATGAAATTTATGATGGATTTTTCTATTGCTACAAAAAAAATCATTAAGATTTTGATAGGGATTGCATTGAATCTGTAGATCACTTCAGCTAGTATTGACATCTTAACAATATGAAGTCCTCCAACTCATGAACATGGAATACTGTTCTACTTATTGATGTCTTCTTTAATGTCTCTACCTTCTTTTATTTTCCTGTTCATATTTTATAATGCCCTTCAACTAGATTTTTTATTTTTCCTCTATAGTATTTTGAGGCCCTCTTGACTATTACTTAGTTTAACCCTGTTTGATATATAAAATGTCAGCAATTTTAACACTTTGATATATAAGAAGTAATATGTTGTTACAATTAAATTAGGTAATATGCATGGTAGGTCCTATACAGTCTGAACTGATATTCAAGATAGTTGGTGACATCATGAATTTAACTGCCTAAAGTGATGAAATAATACTTATATGGTGATGAAAGAAAAAATAAGTCCAACACCTCTGAAAAGCAAGCATCAGAGTCTTCCCATCCTATGTCTTTTAACTTTGACAATGTCAAATATAACTGTTCACTATGGATTGTGAGTGTTGTAGAGAAGACAGAGGGGACAACTGGGAGGAAAAAAGACATAACAGCCATAAATAGAGTAACATTAAAATTTTTTCAAAAATGCTCAACATCGCTGATTATAACAGAAATGCAAATCAAAACTACCATGAGATACCACCTCACACCAGTCAGAATGGCCATCATTAATAAATCCACAAATAACAAGTGCTGGAGGGGCTGTGGAGAAAAGGGAACCCTCCTGCACTGCTGGTGGGAATGTAAACTGGTACAGCCACTATGGAGAACAGTTTGGAGATACCTTAGAAACCTATACATAGAACTTCCATATGACCCCACAATCCCACTCTCGGGCATCTATCCGGACAAAGCTCTACTTAAAAGAGACACATGCACCCGCATGTTCATTGCAGCCCTATTCACAATAGCCAGGACATGGAAACAATCCAAATGTCCATCGACAGAGGATTGGATTCGGAAGATGTGGTATATATACACAATGGAATACTACTCAGCCATAAAAAAGAATGACATAATGCCATTTAGAGCAACATGGATGGAACTAGAGAATCTCATACTGAGTGAAATGAGCCAGAAAGACAAAGACAAATACCATACGATATCACTTATAACTGGAATCTAATATCCAGCACAAATGAACATCTCCTCAGAAAAGAAAATCATGGACTTGGAGAAGAGACTTGTGGCTGCCTGATGGGAGGGGGAGGGAGTGGGAGGGATCGGGAGCTTGGGCTTATCAGACACAACTTAGAATAGATTTACAAGGAGATCCTGCTGAATAGCATTGAGAACTATGTCTAGATACTCATGTTGCAACAGAACAAAGGGTGGGGGAAAAATGTAATTGTAATGTATACATGTAAGGATAACTTGATCCCCTTGCTGTACAGTGGGAAAATAAAATTAATTAATTAATTAATTTTAAAAAAAGTTTAGAGGAGTTCCCGTCGTGGCTCAGTTAGAGGAGTTCCCTTCGCGGCTCAGTGGTTAACGAATCTGACTAGTATCCATGAGGACGCAGGTTCGATCCCTGGCCTTGCTCAGTGGGTTAAGGATCCAGCGTTGCCATGAGCTGTGGTATAGGTCACAGACGCAGCTCGGATCCCGCGTTGCTGTGGCTCTGGTGTAGGCTGGCAGCTACAGCTCCAATTTGACCCCTAGCCTAGGAACCTCCATATGCTGTGGGAGTGGCCCCAGAAAAAAGACCAAAAAAAAAAAAAAAACAAGTTTAGTGATGCAATAACAGAAACTAGTAGTCATCAGAGCTGTTAGGTAGAAGGGAAGATACGTAATAGAATGAGGAAGCCACTTAGCAGAAGAGAGGTAAGAAGACACACAAGGAAATGTAGAAACCATGATAGTAGCTAAGCCCATTAATGGTCGTATGCAAGGGACCATCCTAAATATTCTTCTGCTTGGGTCTGCAAAAGCCCCAGAATCTAGGTCTAATCTCCCTCTGGCGCTCCTATTATCCTCCTTTCCCAGGGGGCTGTCTATGTGGTTAAAAATCCCATTTTTTCCCATTCCAATAATAACCTCCCTGTACTTGAGATAATCGGGATGGTCTTCTATTCCTTGCAGCCAAAGCATCTTAAATTAAATATCCATATAAAATATGAAAAAAAAAAACAAATCAAGAAGGAAGCACAATACAAACTAAGAGGATAGAAGACAAAAACAGAAGTGGCTTAGAATTCTTAACCCTTTGCTCTTCTTTCTCTGCACCTGGGTGATGGCCTCCTCCTCTACGAATTTAGCTCCAATCTCTAAGTTACTAACTCCTGAGAGTTCTATCCTGTGTTCCAGACTCTATAGATAATTGCCTGTCAGACAATTCCATTTAGATATCCTCCAACTGCTTCAAAGACAACCTCTCCAAAACTCCCAAAATTAGTCTCCCCTACAGTATCTCTCATGTCAATGAATGGTTCCTGTCATCCTTCCAGTTTCCCAGATTTGGGGAGAGGGAATGGGCAAGCAAAGAGGAAGTCAGTATTAGCCTTGATGCAATCTCCTTCATCTCCCATATCCAATCAATCCTAAAGTCCTGATGATTTTACTTTATTAGTATCTTTAGAATCTTTTTTTTTTATCTTAAATGCCACTCCATCATTCTCTCCTACTGAAATATTGTAACAACCCCTAATTGGTCCTTCTAACTCTAGACTAGCCCAGATCTCCTATCGCTCAAAAGCAGTTCCAGTCATATCACTCAGCAACTTAAAATGGCTCTGAATGAAGGTCAACCTCCTTATAGGATCGTCATGATCCACCCCATCTATCTTTCTGCTCCCCCTCTAAGTACCCCCACTCCCATTATCCCACAGCCTCAATGACTTACCTCTACTCAACTACTTGCATGTCCTGGAATGGATCATACTCTCTCTCAGCTCTGAGACTTTAAACAAGTTATTTTCTATCTAAGACACCCAGCCCTGTTTCACTTTCATTATAAATAGATAAGTCCTAGGTATCTTTCAGAATTCAAGACTGTACCTAGATTGGGAACCTCTCTTCTGGGCTCCATTAGTGCTTTTGTCAGTTTATTTATTTGCCACTCCTGCAAGTCTCTTGAGCATTGATCATTTTTGCTATGTTATCCCCAGTCTTAGCCCAGTATCTGGCACATAGTAGGAACTCAATATATGTTTGTTAAAGAGATTCAGTATCTCCTACTAAAAGTCAGACTTTCAGATGACTTTTAAAAGAAAGTCCGATTACAGTAGCTTACAAAAGAAAGAAAATTTAGGAGTGGCACGATTATAAAATGGAGGAGAATTCAAGAAGAAAGCCTTAAAAAAATCTGACTAAATGATTTCCTGCCAGCCTCCCTTCATCCAGTCTGGATTAGGTTTCTCCCCAACCCCCTCAGCTCTCTTGCAACCCTCTCTAACTATTGTCATGTCTCCTGGTGAGTTTACCCACCACTTTGTGAGTTCTTTAAAAGGAATGGCCATATCTTATTTTTCTTATCTCCAGCTCTTGATAAATGTTGAATGAATAAGACACAGCCACAAATCTTTTGTACTGAATAACATGGCATCAAAATATATACAGTAAAAACTTACAAATGAAAGTAGAAATGACAGTCATGCAATCATGAGATATTTTAACATACCACTATCAATCTATGACAAGTCAATTTAATAAAAAATAAATAAGGGCATAGAAGAATTGAACTATATAACAAGGTTATATTAATATATGCTGAACTTTGTAACCCCAGAAGTGGAAAATGTTTCTATAAATCAAACGTTTACTAAAATGAATCATGACTAGGCCATAAAGAAAACTTCAACTTAGCCCACACAGTACAAATTATATAGACCATGTTCCTGCAGGAAATACAAAACCAAAAAAGAAGGAAAAAGGAAAAGAGAGAAATAGCAGAAAATTTAAAATACCTAACCACTTGGAATATAAATCATATTTTCCTAAACTATTAAGATGCTGTACTAGAAGAAACTTTTAAGTTTAAAAGCAATGGAAGTCATGTAAAAGCAAGTGAATAAAATTTTAAACTTATATAATTCAAAAAAATGCAACAAAATTAAAAGGCAAGTAATAAGCTCTTTCAAAATATTTTCCAGAAGTATAAAAAAAATTAACATCCTTAAAGAGCTGTTACAAATTGAGAAAAAAGCTAATATTACAATTTTAATGGTAAATGATACTAATACACAATTTAATAAAGTAAATTGAAAAGGGCTATTAAATAGTTTAACTTCACCAAGAAAAATTATAATTTAAAACAAAATATCATTTTTGTGTACCAAACTAACAAAAATTTACAATTTTATTGCTTCATTTTTATTTTATTTTATTTATTTTATTCATTTCATTTTGCTTCTTAAATGCTGTTTTCAGTGCTAATAAGGTACAGTGAAAGACACTCTAAACCCTCTGTTTAGAACAGTGTCAATTTCAATGCTTATGGGAAAACATCATAGATATCTTCAATGGTGGGCTTATAAAAGCTGACATTATGGATGGTCTCTGACTTAAGATGGTTCAACTTATGACTTTCTCAGATTTACACATTAATCTATTATTTCATTGCATCGCTTATGATAGAGAATAAGAATCCTTTAACTGTCTAGCAATAGGAAAAGATAAACTATAGTGTATATGTAATACAGTATTACAAAGCCATCACGATTATGCCTATAAAATTTTTAAAGACCTGAAAATATGTATGATCATTTCACTTAGGTAGCTATATAACAAACCACCCCAAACTTAATGCCTTAAAACAACAGTTTATATTTTTCACATTTCTATAGGTCAGATTTGGCCAGGATCGTGGAACACCTGGAAGGGCCAAAGTGGCCTCCCTTACAACCTTAGCCCTTGGTTCTCTTCCACATCTGCTCTATAAGGTTCCTGGGACTTTCTCAGAGAATGGGAACTGGAATCTAAAAGAAATATCCCAAGCATCAAGAGTGGAAGCTACAGCTCTCTTAAGGCCTAGCATCATAAGTTATGCAGTGTCTCCTCTGCTGCATTTTATTGGTCGAAACATATCCCAGGGACAGACCTCAATTCAAGAGAAGGGAAAACAAATTGCATCTCTCAGAAGGGGAAGCAGCAAAGAATCTGTGATGATTTTAATCAACCCTAGTACTATGACATTAAGTCATAAGTTCACTTTTTGTTAAGTGAACAAAAAAGGATTAAATAAATATGTGTGTGTGTGTGTGTATAAACTCACCTCTGATATGTAGTATTCATACCTAATTTTGTATGTTCTATGAATAAAAATATATTATATATAGATTTATATTTTACATATGAATTTAAAAACTAGAGGATAAAATACTACAAAGATTAGCTACTAGAAGGAGTGCAATCATAATTTTCTTCTTAAAGTTCTGGTTTTTCCAAAGTTATGAGAATGTATTACTTTTTCAACTGGAACATAAATGTAATTTAAAAGATATTTTATTCCCATATAGAAACATTTAAAGCAATTTCCTACAAAAGGATAGAAAGCACTGAAGGAAATTGAATCAGAAGTGGAAGAAAACCAACATCAAATTGAAAAGCAAAAAAAGGGGAGGTCTGTATAATTCTTTTCTTGACTGTACAGAATATTGAGACATTTGAATCATCAAACATTTCATAACAGGTTTATGACAATACAGAACAAATACATAACTGGTTTTCATCTTTCATTGTCCTTACATGACACATTGAATATTTTTCTGCCTGCAAAAAGAAAAAACAAAGCAAACTTTCCTTGTTTTCTATACATGGATCCAAGCCAAGATAGAAAAGATGAAGCCAGAAGCCTGGAGGCAAAGATTAATAAAAAATTTTTAATGGATGTATTATAATAAAACCTAAAAACAAAATAGACATGTTCAAAAAATATAATTTCACTGTTGTTTCTCATGACTCTATGACTTTGTAAAGTAAAACAGGAGGTGGTGTTTTTCACAAAGCCACCGTGCTATTTCAACACAGCATCATAACTTAATGTTGCATGATTCTGATGGTAACTCTAGATGATACAGAACAGAAACACCATGGAAGGGGGAAAACCATGCATTCCTCCTACACAACACCTTAGACAGACATTATTTTCAAGGACTCAGAGCTGCTATTTAATAGCTCGACTAGCCTTTCCAAAATTGTCAGTTTTCCCGCATCCTGACTGCCAGAAGGTCTGGGAATATTCTTGGCTTATACCAAAAATCACATATTTGAGAAAAGAATTCTCTCTCCCTCCAGAAAGCAACAAAGGAATCCATAGTGGAACAATTTAAAAGAAAGAAAAACATCAACAAAAAAAGGGTGTGTGTGTGTGTGTGTGTGTGCTGTTTACAAATGTTTATCTATTGAACTCCAAAATATCACCCCCTCCCAATGCAAGAATGACTTTGGTTGATGTACATATGCCAGATGAAGGCTCTCTTTGCAACCTGAGGTTATAACTTCAGGAACTGAGTGGCTCCCACCTCCATCCTACAGATGAATTCTTAGCAGTCTTTCTCAAAACACTTGCATATGCTATGGCAATCCCTTTGGACACTAACCAGTAACGATACATATCATCCAGAAAGTATCTGTGATATATGAGATTATTCTGAAATCATGAAATGTAAAGCTCTTTCTCCAGGTCGACCTTTCTGCAAATAAGATCAATTAGACAGCAAGTGCTCCTTTGGGTCCAGGTAAATACATATAACATTTTTAATATATTTCTATAAAAGTGAAAACAATCCTACTAAAGCTTTGACAATACATATTTTAGACTTGATTAAGCTATTTCAAACCATTTCATAATTTCTGTAGACTAAGAGGAATTTCAGACTCTTTAAAACACTAATGAGATCTCAAGAGATTATTCTAAAATACCTCTAAATCCCTCCCTACTGTTTCATTACTAGTTCATACACAGTTCTTTTACCTTCATTAAGCTTCAGAGTTTTTTTTAATAATTATTTTAGTTGTCCATAGATTCCAAATGCTTTGTACTGGGAGATAAAACAACAGCCTGATTTGGTTTTGTTTTAGAGATTTAGTTTAGACTTTGGGATATTTTCAGTTTTAATGACCTAATGGCTGATCAATCTCATTCAGGGTTCAAATTTTCACCAACTGGGTATATCTTTGTAGGAGGAACTTAGTGTGTTATATGAGATTATAACATATAATGCCATTTTGTTTAATGGTTAGATTCTGCTATACATAAAAATAAAGCTTAAAGTTAAAACTTTATAACACATTCAAATGAATTCATTTATAACTAGGTTTCTGGGTTCCACATGGCATCACAATTTTTTTCACAGTCTTATTCCACATTTCTGATCTCACCCACATTTTTTCCATATAACCTATATTTGAAAAAACAGAGAATAAAGGATATCAAGACCTACTGAAGCAACAGATAAAAACAAACTGAAAAGTATTATCTTTGTCATATGACAAGGAATTTGGATCTGCTGAAGGATCAGCCTGAGTATCAAACAGAAGCCTCTGGAAACTGAACCTCAGGATACTCAGCTAAGTGTTGGGTTTTTCTCAATCTCCCTCTCTTCCTTCTCTCCTCTTCTTCCATCAAAAATGCAGAAGTAATCTTCCTTGCCCAAAGTTTCAAGTTTAGCTAACCAAAAACTTCAACTAATAAGAATACTTCATCCCCAAATCCAAAGAATAATATAGTTTCTGTTTTCAACACATGAAGTAGAAACTTTCTTTTTACATGTTTCTTAATAGCTAGAGTTTTTGTTGAGGAAGAAACTCTAGCATTTTCCATTATTGCAGATACTAAATTAAGAACATGATCAAAATGAGCTCATTTTAGTGTTGCAGATAGTAAAAGCAATAAAAGTATTCCCACATCCTATAATAATCTCACTGTCTGCCATGTAAGTTTTATATTTATTTGTATGGGTTTTCTTTTTTTATACAAACCATCTTATTTCCACAGAAGGCATTATTCTTTACCTTTGGGCAGCAAAATATAAGGTTATTTTCAGAAGGCAGCATTTCTGTATGCTCTTCCTTAGTGAAGTGTAAAGTTCTGCTTTTATATTTGATTAATAGCATCATACTAATTTTAAGCCATATGCATATATCTCTCTTACCTTGAAGTGTTAGAATTGTTACAAGATTAGGAATGGAAATAGGCATTTTTAAAACTTTTACCTTCACGATTTATCTTGGTTTTTTAGCAAGCTATATCTAAGTTCAAATTGCTAGACAAAATTACCCCATAAAAAGTTATGTATTGTCATTGTAAACTTGCTAAACAAAAGCGTCTTTTCCTAGACGAACTCCGACTAGTTCATAAACATTAAAGTTAATCTTTTAATCTCTCAACTCCCTTTTGCAGTAGAGGCTATATTTACACTAGGAAGAATTCTATTCCAGGCTGTCAAAAATATATATATTTATTTATTTATATTTCAGTGCTTCACTGTTGAAGAAGGCTTCATTATATTTAATCCCATCATAACCCAAGATAAGAGTTCACATTACTTTCATGCTGAAGTTTTATGACACACACTTCATCAAATCAGAGATGAAGGAAGTATCATGCTACAAGATCTCTAATTATCTGAAAAATTAAATTAAAAAATAAAGAAGTTTGACAAAGTTTAAGTCATTTGTTGTTTGGTTTGTATTCGTTTTTATCAGTTATATTCAATTTAGCTCTAGCTCATTTGGAAAGGAGTGGTTTAACTTAATTGTTTCGGGGGTATTATGAAATTATGAAAAAGCATCTGCCCATGCTTTTATTCCTTAATATTTTATAATATTTTACAATTTAAAAGCCATTTTAATATCAAGCAATTTGACTCTTCAAGCAATCCTTTGTTAAGCGAGGCAGATATTGTCATATCTTTTTATAAATGAGAAAATCAAAGAGGAGGAGGTTAAATACTACCCAAGGTCACATTACCAGCAACTGGCAATGTTGAGCCTGGAAACCTAAGCTCTGCCACAGGGCTCTTACTTCTATATTAATGATGCATTGCTAACACCATATATATAAGAAGCACTTAAAATGCCTCGTAAATAATTGGTAGTGTGATTTTAAATTTTTTTAAAGTATGCAGTACAAGAAGTAAAATGCACAACCTTTGCCCATAAGGAGTTTTCATTCCAGCGCTGAGTAAGAGAATTAGTAAAAGGAAAAAGTAGGAGTTCCCGCTGTGGCGTGGTGGGTTAAGAATCCAACTGCAGTGGCTCAGGTCACTGTGGAGGTATGGGTTTGGACCCCGGCCTGGCACAGTGGGTTAAAGGATTCACCGTTGCCACAGCAGTAGCATAGATCATAGCTGCAGCAAGGATTCAACCCCTAGCCAGGGGACTGTATGGGCACACTTATATGCCATAAGTGTGCCCCAAAAAAAATAAAATTAAAAAATTTTTAAAGTTTAAAAATAAAAGGAAAAAAGTAGAGAATAGTTTCAGAACACATAAGCAGCATATGTTAATGTGGTTACTATCTACTTCCTTCTTTATCTAGCACACATTGAAGGATGTGCATAACATATATAGCCTTCTTTATGTTGAAAGATAGATCTCACTGCAAAGAGATGTAGTCTCTATCCCAAATTAGAAGCTGTACAATGTCAATATCCTGGAATTATCTTAATGAATGGATGCAGTTTACATCAGTGGTAACAACTTAATAACTTAAACTATATATGGTTTATAATTCAGAAGTCAAAAAATATTTAATATATGATAAAGGCAACTTTGAAATATATAGACCTAAACTGTTGCTTCTTTTAAGAAACATTACAAAGAATATAATGTCATTTTTTTTTTATTTTAAAAATAATCAGGAGTTCCTGTCGTGGCACAGTGGTTAACGAATCCGACTAGGAACCATGAGGTTGCGGGTTCGGTCCCTGCCCTTGCTCAGTGGGTTAAGGGTCCGGCGTTGCCGTGAGCTGTGGTGTAGGTCGCAGACGCAGCTCGGATCCCGCATTGCTGTGGCTCTGGTGTAGGCCGGTGGCTACAGCTCCGATTCAACCCCCTGGCCTGGGAACCTCCATATGCCACGGGAGCGGCCCAAGGAATAGCAAAAAGACAAAAAAAAAATTAAAAAAATAATCAGTGTTGGAGTACCTGTTGTGGCTCAGTGGGTTAAGAAGCTGACTAGCATCAATACGGATGCAGATGTGATCCCTAGCCTCGTTCAGTGAGTTAAGGATCCAGCGTTGCTGTGGCTGTGGTGTAGGTCCCAGATGGGGTTCAGATCCACTGTGGCTGTGGCATAGGCTGGCAGCTCCAATTCAACCCTTAGCCTAAGAGCTTCCCGATGCCTCAGGTGCAGCCCTAAAAAAATTTTTTTAAAAAATTACATTACATTAAATAATCAGTGAAAGAGTATAAGCAATGGTGGGCAACATCTAAAGTAACATTATCTTCCTTTCTATAGACATGATATAGATTAAGGAGGATGCTGGAGAAAGGTGGCTATTACCCTCCTAAAACCCTACTCATGGTCCAAGGAGGCTATTGAAAGTTCTAGGTGTTAACCCTGGGTGTCAGTAGCAAGAACACTATTACTCTCTTCACCCACCTCTTTATAGAAACAAATTTTCTGAGATTCACTCAAATTTTAGGCTGAGATCAGCTTTCTCTGGTTTATAAATAAATAAGAGTCAGTAAGGTGCCCTAATATCCTACATCCTAACCAGAATGCACATGATGGAAATTATAAATTAATGTATCATTATCAAAACTGCAAAGAGATCTTCTGAATATCCACTCTAATGAGAAAGGAAGAAAAACAAATACAGCAACAGAATAAAGGAGAGTAATAGCTTTGGTGGGAGATAGTGTAATAGAAAGATTTGATATTTATTTCACCAGAGGGTATTCTCTAATATTATCTTTCAAAATCAGACCCGTATGAAGCATAAAAATCAAAGAATCACTCAAGCTCACAGATAATCTCTCCTGTTTTGAACATGAAGCATTTTGGATACAACAAAACAAAGGTGCTTCAGATTAGGAGCATATTTTCCCTCATTTCTATTTCATTCACTCCCTTCCTAAATATCACTGACTCATTTTTTGGACCTTGTTACTTATTATTATTACTTTTTTCATCTCCTTACCATTGAAATAAAATATACATGCAGGAAACCTGAGCTGAACTTACATCAGGCTCCACTGGAACTTTGTCATATTACAAAACAAATCCAGAAATATGGACTTGAAAGTATAGACAGCTCTATGAAGCTTGAGTTTTCAATTTTTTTCTTTCCTAGAACCAGCCCTTAAGCACCCATTTCTGCTTTTCTTTTATTTATACAGACTTTGAACATTCTTTGCTATACTCAAAACACATAAATCAGAGTGAGAAAACAACTCAAACTATTTTCTGTATCTATATATTTGGGAAAGCAAATATCTACCACCAAAAATATTGGTTCAATATTTATGTCTCAAAAAAGATTCAGAGACAAATAAACTATATCCTTTAATATCGCTAATAGAGAGAGACACTTGTCTAAATATGTACACATTTCTTATTACACTTCCACTGTTATAACAAAATGTTTACTGAAATTCTATTTAAAAATCCACCAGTAGCCTTTTCTTCTATTTACAACCTCACATTTCAGTCTTTTCCCTTAATCTATATTCCTTTTTCCTCTTGTATATCTGACTTAAAAACATCATAAATACACCACTTGTGGCCCCAGTCACCTCAAGGGAAACCACAGAGGAGGGCACTGTGACTGAGGGCACTTGCTTTCGCACCTGTGGGAGCATACCGGCCCTTCTGCTGCCACTGCCAAATGCTCAGAGCAATGCCCACACACTTAATCACTGTCACTTCCCAAGACCCTGAATCTAGGAGCAGCCTTTACAGCACCTCCTGCATGGACTAAGCGGGATGGGGTGCTTCTGGAATGATCTACAGGTGGTGGGGGCAAAACACTGCAGTCATCTCTGACTCCAGAGGTGGGCGTAGCCTGCCAGCACTAGGGGTCCATGAACAAGCACCACCTGCAGCCCCAATGACCTCAAAGGGCACCAAAGAGGAGGGCACTGCGACTGAATGCCACCTGTTGTTGCCCTCCCTCTCCTGGCAACATACCCGCCTTGCTGCTGCAACTACCAAACGCTCCAGGCAGTGCCCACAGGTTTGATTACTGTCACTTCCCAGGACCCTGCAACTAGGAACAGCCTGTAGAGTATCTCCTCTGTGGGCTAAGCAGGATGGGGTGCTTCTTGCGTGGTCTACAAGTGGAGGGGGCAAACCACTGCAGTTATTGCTGACTTCAGAAGGGTTAGGGTTAGGATTAGGGCACCACCTGAGGCTCAAACCACCTCAGAGGAGGGCACTGTGATTGAACACTACCCGTTGTTACTCTCACTCCCCTGGGAACTCACATACCCTGACTCTGCCACTGCCAAATGCTCTGGGCACCTTGTAGATCTGCTTAAGGCTCAATACCACTTCCCAAGGCCCTGCAACTAGGAGTACCCTGAGCCACCTTCCTGCAGGTCCTTGCTGCTGTTAAGAGCCCAGCAAACAGGCACTGACTACTTGCCCTACTCATTGCCTCCTTCCCCCTGGAAACACTCAGCACCCTAGGGATAACAGCCTGCTCACACTGAAGAAAGAGACAGAAAATATACAAACTCCCACTCCAAAAATAAATAGTAATTACCCCCCACAAAATACAAAGGGGTACTCTTGAATAGAAGTAGCCCTCCAAGACTACAGTTTGGCTTCCGTAAACTCACAGAAAAAGAAAAACATAAGCAAGATGAAGAAGCTCAGGAACCATTCCCAGTTAAAAGAATGGGAGAATTCACCTGAAGCAGCAAACAATGAAATAGACCTCTGGAGTCTGACAGACACTGAATTCAAAAGGGAGACAGTGAAAATACTGAAGGAATTAAGGCTGAGTATCAAGGAATTAAGAGTGGATATGAACAGTAATGCAAATTACTTTAGAAAGGAAACTCAAAAATATAAAGAGGAACATAGAAAAATTAGAAAATTCATTTGCAGAGATGCAAACTGAGCTAAAGGCACTAAAGAGCAGAATGAATAATACAGAGGAATGAATTAGTGACTTGGAGGAGAGAATAATGGAAATCACTCAATCAGTACAGCAAACAGAAAACCAAATGAAAAAACACAAAAGCAATATAAGAGATCATGGGATAATATAAGCAGGCCAATCTAAGCATAATAGGAATTCCAGAAGGAGAAGAAAAAGAAAAAGGGATTGAAAATATATTTGAAGAATTTATGTCTGAAAACTTTCCAAATCTAAAGGAAACAGATATCAAGATACAGGAAGCAAGGAGGGCCCAAACAAGTTGAAACCAAATAAACTGATACCAAGACATAATAAAAATGGCAAAAGATGAAATATAGGATTCTAAAGGCAGCAGGAGAAAAACAAAGTATTAATTATAAGGGAACCCCCATAAGGCTATCAGCTGATTTCTCTACAGAAACACTACAGGCCAGAAGAGAGTGACAGGATATATTCAAATTTCTGAAAGGAAAAAATTTGCAGCCAAGAATACTCTATCCAGCAAGAATATCATTCAAAACAGAAAGGGAAATAAAGAATTTCTCCAACACACGAGATAAAAGAATACAGCAATACTAAACCCATTCTAAAAGAAATACTGAAAGGGCTTCTCTAGTAAAAAAAAAAAAAAAAAAAAAAGAAGTAAGAAGAAATAAGATGGAGGAAACTACAATTGGAAAGCAATCACTTAAATAAGCCAACATACAGATCTAAAAGTGGTGGGGAAAAAACTACTGTAAAGCAATGATAAACACCAAGAACAGCAAAAGGACAAACATGAACATGTTAAAAAAGGACTTCAAAATCATAGAATGTGGGGAAGGAAAGTAAGAAAATCTAGACTATTTTTTTAATAATGTTTTAAGCCTATACAACCATCAGGATAAAGCAAGCAGATATAGAAAGAGGTTAACATACTTAAAAAACAGGGTAACCACAAATCAAACCAAACATTACATTCACAAAAACTAAAAAGAAAAGGACACAAGCATAAAAGAAATGGAAATCATCCAACTGAAAAAAGAAAGGAACAAAGGAGAAACATAGAATCAACTGGAAAACAAGGTTCAAAATGGCAATAAATACATATCTATCAATAATCACCTTAAATGTCAATGGACTGAATGTTCCAATCGAAAGACACAGAGTGCCATATTGGATAAAAAAGCAAAACCTACAATCTTCTGTTTACAAAAGACTCACGTTAGAGCAAAGGACACATATGGATTGAAAGTGAGGGGATGGGAAAAGATATTTCATACCAATGGACAAGACAGGAAAGCAAGAGTTGCAGTCCTCATATCAGACAAAATAAACTTTAAAATGAAAGCCATAAAGAAGGACACTACTTAATGGTAAAAGGATCCATTCAAGAAAAGGATATTACAATTATACACACACACACACACACACACACACACACACACACACACACCTAATATAGCAGCACATAGATCCCTACGACAAATACTAACAGACATAAAAGGAGAAATTGATGGGAATACAATAACAATACGAGACTTTAACACCCACTCTAATCAATGGACAGATCCTCTAGACAGAAAATCAATAAGGCAACAGAGATTCTAAAGGACACAATAGAAAAGTTAGACTTAATCAACATTTTCAGGACATCACATCCAAAAAAATCAGAATACACATTCTTCATAAGTGCACATGGAACATTCTCAAGGATTAATCACATACCGGGGAAGAAAACTAACCTCAACAAATTTAAGAGAATGGAAATTATATCAAGAATCTTCTCTGACCACATGAATCTAGAAATCAACCACAGGAAAAGAAATTGCAGCACTATTCACAATAGCCAGGACATGGAAACAATCCAAATGTCCATCGACAGAGGATTGGATTCGGAAGATGTGGTATATATACACAATGGAATACTACTCAGCCATAAAGAAGAATGAAATAATGCCATTTAGAGCAACATGGATAGAACTAGAGAATCTCATACTGAGTGAAATGAGCCAGAAAGACAAAGGCAAATACCATATGATATCACTTATAACTGGAATCTAATATCCAGCACAAATGAACATCTCCTCAGAAAAGAAAATCATGGACTTGGAGAAGAGACTTGTGGCTGCCTGATGGGAGGGGGAGGGAGTGGGAGGGATCGGGAGCTTGGGCTTATCAGACACAACCTAGAATAGATTTACAAGGAGATCCTGCTGAATAGCATTGAGAACTATGTCTAGATACTCATGTCTCAACAGAACAAAGGGTGGGGGAAAAACTGTAATTGTAATGTATACATGTAAGGATAACTTGATCCCCTTGCTGTACAGTGGGAAAATAAAAAAAGAAAAAAGAAAAAAAGAAATGAGAGAAAACTTACTACATGGAGACTAAACAACATGCTACTAAAAAAACCAATGGGTCAATGAGGAAATCAAAAAGGAAATTAAAAAACTACCTTGAGACAAATGATAATGAAGACACAACTACTCAAAATCTTTGGGATGCTGCAAAAGTAGTGCTCAGAGGGAAATTCATAGCAATACAGGCCTTCCTCAAAAAAGAATAAAACTATCCAATTGACACCTTAACCCACCACCTAAATGAATTAGAAAAAGAAGAACAAACAACAGCTAAAGTCAGCAGAAGGAAGGAAATCGTAAAGATCACACAGGAAATCAATATAACAGAGATTAAAAAAACAATATAAAAAATCAGTAAGACCAAGAGCTGGTTCTTTGAAAAGGTCAACAAAATTGACAAACCTCTGGCTAGGCTCACCAAGAAGAGGAGAGAAAAAACTCAGATAAACAAAATAAGAAAGGAAAAAGGAGAAGTCACAATGGATACTACAGAAATACAAAAAACCATGAGACAATACTGTCAACAATTGTATGCTAACATACTTGACAACCTAGAAGAAATGGACAACTTTCTAGAGACTTACAGCCTACCAACACTGAATCAAGAAGAAATAGATGACCTGAACAGACCGATCACTAGAAATGAAATTGAGTAGGTCACAAAAACACTCCCTACAAATTAAAGTCCAGGACCAGATGGCTTCACAGGCGAATTCTACCAAACATACAAAGAGGAACTTATACCCATCCTCCTTAAACTTCTCCAAAAGGCTGAAGAAGAAGGAACACTCTCAAAGACATTCTGTGATGCCTCCATCACCCTAATTCCAAAACCAGACAAAGATACCACCAAAAAGGAAAACAATAGGCCAATATCTTTGATGAATATAGACACAAAAATTCTCAACAAAATTTTAGCCAACCCAATCCAACAAAAGCAATCATACACCACGACCAGTGGGATTCATCCCAGGTTCACAAGGATAGTTCAACATACGCAAATCAATCAACGTCATACACCACATTAACGAAAGAAAAGTCAAAAACCACATGAGCATCTCAATAGAGGCAGAAAAAGCATTTGACAAAGTCCAACATGCATTCGTGATAGGAACTCTTACCAAAGTGAGTATAGAGGGAACATACCTTAACATAATCAAAGCCATTGATGACAAGCCCACAGCAAAGATAATACTCAATGGAGAAAAGCTGAAAGCCTTCCCACTAAAATCTAGATCAAGACAAGGATGCCCACTCTCCACCACTGTGGTTCAACACAGTCCTGGAAGTCCTAGCCACAGCAATCAGACAAAAAAAAAAAAAAAAAAAAAAAAAAAAAAGAAAGAAATACAAGGCATCCACATAGGGAGAGAAGAGGTAAAACTGCCACTGTATGCAGGTGACATGATACTATATATAGAAGACTCTAAGAACTCAACCCCCAAACTGCTCGAATTGATCAACAAATTCAGCAAAGTAGCAGGATATAAGATTAACATTCAGAAATCAGTCACTTTTTTTGGTATATGCTAACAATGAAATATTAGAAAAGGAAAACAAAAATGCAATGCCTTTTAAAATTGTACCCCCAAAAATCAAATACCTGGGTACACGCCTGACCAAGGAGGTGAAAGACTTATGTGCTGAGAACTACAAAACAATAATCAGGGAAATTAAAGAGGATTCTAAGAAATGGAAAGATAGTTCATGCTCCTCCGTTGGAAAAATTAATATTGTAAAAGTGGCCACACTACCCAAAGCAATCTACAGATTCAAGGCAATCCCTATCAAATTACCCATGACATTTTTCATAGAACTAGAACAAACCATCCAAAAATTTATATGGAACCACAAAAGACCCAGAATTGCCACAGCAATCCTGAGAAACAAAAACCAAGCGGGAGGCATAACTCTCCCAGACTTCAGGCACTATTACAAAGCCACAGTCATCAAGACAGTGTGGTGTGGTACTGGTGCCAAAACAGACATACCAATCATTGGAACAGAACAGAGAATCCTGAAATAAACCCAGACACCAATGGTCAATTAATCTTTGGCAAAGGAGGCAAGAATATAAAATGGGAAAAAGTCTTTTCAGCAAGTGGTGCTGGGCAACCTGGACAGCTGCATGCAAATCAATGAAACTAGAACACACCCTCACGCCATGCACGAAAATAAACTCAAAATGGCTTAACGACTTAAACATAAGACAAGACCCCATCAGCCTCCTGGAAGAGAACATAGGCAAAACATTCTCCAGCATCAACTGTACAAATGTTTTCTCAGGTCAGTCTCCCAAAGCAACAGAAACACAAGGAAAAATAAACCGATGGGACCTAACCAAACTGACAAGCTTTTGCACAGCAAAGGAAACCATAAAAAAAACCCCAAGAAGACAACTTACAGAATGGGAGAAAATAGTTTCAAACCAAGCAACTGAAAAGAGCTTAATTTCTAAAATACACAAACAATGTATACAACTCAACAGCAAAAAACCAACAACCCAACGGAAAAATGGGCAAAAGACCCAAATAGACATTTCTCCAAAGAAGATGTACAGATGGCCAACAAGCACATGAAAAAATGCTCAACATCCCTGAGTATTAGAGAAATGCAAATCAAAACTATTATGAGGTACCACCTCACACCAGTCAGAATGGTCATCATTAATAAGTCCACAAATAACAAATGCTGGAGACAGTGTGGAGAAAAGGGAACCCTCCTGCACTGCTGGTGGGAATGTAAATTGGTAAAACCACTATGGAAAACAGTATGGAGATACCTCAGAAAACGAAATATAGAACTAACATATGACCCAGCAATCCCACTCATGGGCATATATCCAAACAAAACTTTCCTTGAAAAAGACACATGCACTATTCACAATAGCTAAGACATGGAAACAACCCAAATGTCCATTGACAGATGATCGGATTAGGAAGATGTGGCAATATACACAGTGAAACACTACTCAGCCATTAAAAAGAACAAAATCATGCCATTTGCAGTAACATGGATGGAACGAGAGATTCTCATACTGAGTGAAGTAAGTCAGAAAAAGAATGACAAATACCATATGATATGACTTATATCTGGAATCTAATACATGGCACAAATGAACCTTTCCACAGAAAAGAAAATCATGGACTTGGAGAACAGACTTGAGGTTGCCAAAGGGGAGGGGGAGGGAGTGGGATGGATTGAGAACTTGGGGTTAATAGATTCAGACTACTGCCTCTGGAATGGATGAGTTATGAGATACTGCTGTGTAGCACTGGGAACTGTGTCTAGTCACTTATGATGGAGAATGTTAATGTACAAAAGAAGAATGTGTACATGTATGTGTAACTGGGTCACCATGCTGAACACATTTAAATGTTCTGAAATTGACAGAACACTGTAAATCAGCTATAATGGAAAAAAATAAAAATCATTATATATATATATATAAAATGGTCCTTTGTACTATATCCCTTTCTTTTTTTTAATATCAGCGTTAATTAGTGCATGGTTGTCAAATACTTCTACAGTGCTTGTAATAAAGAATAACGCTCTAGGAGTTACCATTGTGGTGCAGTGGTTAACGAATCTGACTAGGAACCACGAGGTTGTGGGTTCGATCCCTGGCCTTGCTCAGTGGGTTAAGGATCCGGCGTTGCCATGAGCTGTGGTGTAGGTCACAGATGCGGTTCAGATCCCACGTTGCTGTGGCTCTGGTGTAGGCCGTTGGCTACAGCTCTAGACCCCTAGCTTGGGAACCTCCATATGCCACAGGAAGTGGCCCTAGAAAAGGCAAAAAGACAAAAAAAAAAAAAAAAAAAAAAAAGAATAACGCTCTAACTCTGTTCTCCTTAATTTTGTTTCCTTGAGCCCAATGCTTTTTAGCTATTTCTTTTTTCATTTCCCTTCATATCCCTAAATAACATGAGTGTGCTGAAACTTCTAGGTTTTTCAAGTTTTTGCCTTAGGTAGTGACTTCCCACTCTAAAAGGCTTTACCTTTATTTAATCCTTTCCCATTTGTTCTTATATCAAGCATTCCCTTGCATGTTTCCTGTCCTCCAATTCCTGGAGGACACTACCATTTTAATATTATTATTTGTGTTACTATGATTATACGAATGCTGTTTTAGTTGAGCTCATCAGTATTCTTAGACCCTTGCAAAGTGGCCCCTTTCTTGCGAGCCTCACTTTAGAAGGTTTTGCTCTGGTCCTTCTCCCTGGGAGAGGAATTCACAGCACCAAGGAGGCTTCCTTTTTAGATCCTGATCCAGAAATCCAGAATTCCAGTTTAGCCATTTAATAATATACTGTGATTATTTTAACTGCAGAAATTAAAAGATTTCTTTTTCTGGCATTAATAACTGTCTTGCTTGGTATATGCTTTGTTTTCTATGTACTTATCTCTTCGCCTTAATTTATCCCTCAAAAGTTTAATTCTCTACTTAATTCATCAAAAACTCAGGTAATATATCTGTTTCATCTTTTGGAGAAATCCTTACTGGAGTTTTTTTCTTCAGTTTTTAAAATTGTGGTAAAATACACATAAAATTTACACATAAAAATCTTAACCATTTTTAGTGTACAGTTCAATAATATTAAGTACATTTACATTTTGTATTCATTTCTACCATCATCTTTAGAAATATTTTCATTTTTGAAAAGCTGAAACTCCCTTTTCCTCCCTCCCTCCAGCCCATGGCAAATTTTGACTACTCTAAGTACCTCATATAAGTGGAATTATGCAATGTTTGTTTGTTTATTTTCTTTCTTTTCAGGGCTGCACCTGTGGCATATAGAAGTTCCCAGGCTAGGGGTCAAATGGGAGCTGCAGCTGCCAGCCTACACCACAGCCACAGATGCTGGAATCAAGCTGCATCTGTGACCTATGCCACACCTTGTGGTAATGCTGGATCCTTAACCCACTGAGTGAGGCCAGGGGTTGAACCTGCACCCTCATAGACAGTATCTCGGGTTCTTAACCTGCTGAGCCACAACAGGAATCCTGTTTTTGTGTGTGTGTGTGTGTGTGTGTGTGTGACTAGCTTATTTCACTTAGTACATTGTCCTCAAAGTTTATCCATGTTGTACCATGTTATTAGAATTTCTTTCCTTTTTAAGGCTGAATAATATTGTTATATGTGTATATCACATGTTGCTTATTACTTATCTCTCAATGGACACATATGTTGCTTCCACATTATAGTTATTGAGAATAATGCTGCTAAGAACATGGATGTGCAAATACCTCATTGGGACTCTACTTTCAATTCTTTTGGGTGTATACTTTGAAGTAGAATTGCTGGATCATGCAGTAATTCTATTTAAAAATATTTGGGGTAGTTTGGACTGTTTTCCACAGTGGCTGTGCCCATTTTAAATTCCCACCAACAATATTCAAGGATTCCAGTTTCTCCACATCCTTTGTAATACTTGTTTGTTTCTCTTTCTTTCTCACTCTTCCTCTTTCTTTCTACCCGCCTTCTCCCTCACTCTTTCCCTTCCTCCCCCCTTCCCTTCCCTACCTTTCCCTTTATTTCCCTAGTCGCTCCTTTGTGATAGTCATCCTAATGGGTGTAAGATGATATATAATTGTGCTTTTGATTTTCATTTCCCTAATGATTAGTGATGTTGAGCATCTTTTCAAGTACTTACTGGCCATTTGTATATCTTTTTTGGAGAAATGTCCATTCAAGTCCTTTGTCCATTTTGGAATTGGGTTGGTCGTTTGTTTTTGCTGTTGAATTTTAGGAATTCTCTACATATATTTGATATTAATATCTATCATATATATATTTGCAAATATTTTCTCTCATTCTGTAGGTTGCCTTTTTACTCTGTTTATAGATTTACTCTGTTGTCTTTTTTTTTTTTTTCTCCTTTTTTGGCCACCCCACTGTGTATGGAGTTCCCAGGCCAGGGATCAGATCTGAGTCACACTGCAGCAGCAGTAACACCGGATCCTTAACTAGCTGTGCTGGGCCATGGATTCAACCTCCGTTTCAGCATGCTAGAGACTCCGCTGATCCTACTGCACCATTGTGGGAACTCTTCTGTTGTCTTTTGAGGCATAAAATTTTTAAATTTTTACAGTCTAGTTTGTTTATGTTTTCTTCTGTTGTCCGTGTCTTTGGTTTAATAGCCAAGAAATCATTGTCAGATGCAATATTGTGAGGATTTTTTTTTCTATTTTTTAAGTGTTTTATATTTTTAGATTTACCTTTAGGCCTTTGATCCATTTTGAATTGATTTTATTTTATTTTTTTGACTGCGCCTGGGATATATGGAAATTCCTGGGCCAGGGATCAAACTTGCGCCACAGCAGTGACCCAGACCACTCCAATGACAATGCCACTTGATCCTTAACCCCTGGCGCACAAGAGAACTCCCTTGAGTTAGTTTTTATATAAGGTGTTAGGTAGGATCCAACTTTATTCTTTTGCATATGGCTATCTACTTTTCCCAGCACCTTTTGCTATAAATATTGCCCTTTTCTCCTTGAATAGTCTTGTCACTTTTGTCAAATGTCATTTAACTACATAATGGCAGAAGTTATTTCCAGGGTTTCTATCTTATTCCATTGGTCTATATGTCTATTTTTATTTCAGAACTACCTCTGTATCAGTTACTGAAGCTTTGTGGTAAGTTTTTTTTCAGATCTTATTTATTATTTCTTATGGATGACTTGATTTATATTCTTTGTTATCGGAGTTCCCTTCATGGCTCAGTGGAAAAGAATTTGCATCTGTGAGGCTACGGGTTTGATCCCTGGCTTTGCTCAGTGGGTTAAGGATCTGGAGCTGCCATGAGCTGTGGTGTAGGTAGCTCAGATCTTGTGTTGCTGTGGCTATGGCATAGGCCAGCAGCTACAGCTCTGATTCGATCCCTAGCCTAGGAACCTCCATATGCCGTGGGTATGGTCCTAAAAAGCAATATATAATATAAAAAATACTTTATAAAGCAATATATAATATAATATTTTAAAAGCAATATATAATATACAAAATATGCTTTGTTATTTTAAAAAATTGATTAATTTAATTTAATTTTTTTTTTTTTTTTTTTTTTTTTTTTTTGCTTTTGCTAGGGCCGCACCCACGGCATGCAGAGATTCACAGGCTAGGGGTCTAACCAGAGCTGTAGACGCTGGCCTGCACCGCAGCCACAGCAATGCTGGATCTGAGCAGTGTCTTCGACCTATACCACAGCTCACGGCAATGCTGGATCCTTAACCCACTGAGTGAGGCCAGGGATCAAACCTGCAACCCCATGGTTCCTAGTTGGATTCGTTAACCCCTGAGCCATGATGGAACTCCAAAAATTGATTAATTTTAAAGATTGAGTTATAGTTCATTTACAATGTTGGGTTAGTTTCATTACGGCAAAGTGATTCATATATATCTCTTTTTTTTTTTCAGATTCTTTTCACCTTATAGGTTTTTACAAAATAACGAGTATAGTTCCCTGTCCTTGTTGGTTAACTGTTTTATCTTCAGTAATGTATGTACGTTAATCCCCAATTCTTAATTTATCCCTCCTTTCTCTTTCCCTTTTGGTAGCAATAAGTTTATTTTCTATGTCTATGGGTTGGTTTCTGTTTTGTGTATAAGTTTATTTGTATTTTTTTTAAGATTCCACATTTAAGTGATATAATGTGGTATTTGTCTTTCTCTTTCTGACTTAATGTAGTATGATCATCTCTAGTTGTATACATGTTGCTGCAAATGTCATTATTTTATTCTTTTTATGGCTGAGTAGTATTTCATTGTACATAGTATATATGTACTGCTTCTTCTCATTCTGGTGCTTTTTTTTTGTTAATATAATTTTGTAAAGCTTTATTGAAGTATAGTTTACTTACAAGTTTCTGATAATTTCTGCCGTACAGCAAAGTGATTCAGTTATACATGTACACACATCATTTCTCTTTCAGATTCTTTTTCCACATAGATTATCACAGACTATTGGGTAGAGTTCTCTGTGTTATACAGCAGGTTCCCTTTGTGCAATCATTCCATATACCTCAGTGTGCATATGCCAGTCCCAACCCCCCAGTCCATTCCTCCCCCCCACCTCACCTGTCCCCTTTGGTAACCATAAGTTTTTCAAAGTCGGTGAGTCTGTTTCTGTTCGGCAGATAAGTTCATTTGCATCCTTTATTAAGACTCCACATATAAGTGATATCATATGATATTTGTCTTTCTCTTTCCAACTAACTTCACTTAGTACAATAATCTCTAGGTCCATCCATGTTGCTGCAAGTGGTATTATTTAATTCTTTTTTTCTGGCTTAGTAATATTTAATCATATGTATGTACCACATCTTCTTAATCCTTTCATCTGTCTATGGACATTTAAGTTGTTTTCTTTTCTTAGCTATTGTGAATAGTGCTGATATGAACATAGGGGTGCATGTATCATTTTGAATGAAAGTTTTGTTTGGATATATACCCCTGAGTGGGATTGCAGGATCATATGGTAGCTCCATTTTTGTTTTTGTTTGTTTGTCTGTTTGTTTGTTTATTTTCCCACTGTACAGCAAGGGGGTCAGGTTATCCTTACATGTATACATTACAATTACAGTTTTTCCCCCACCCTTTCTTCTGCTGCAACATGAGTATCTAGACAAAGTTCTCAATGCTATTCAGCAGGATCTCCTTGTAAATCTATTCTAAGTTGTGTCTGATAAGCCCAAGCTCCCGATCCCTCCCACTCCCTCCCCCGCCCATCAGGCAGCCACAAGTCTCTTCTCCAAGTCCATGATTTTCTTTTCTGAGGAGATGTTCATTTGTGCTGGATATTAGATTCCAGTTATAAGTGATATCATATGGTATTTGCCTTTGTCTTTCTGGCTCATTTCACTCAGTATGAGATTCTCTAGTTCCATCCATGTTGCTGCAAATGGCATTATGATTGGATTCGGAAGATGTGGTATATATACACAATGGAATACTACTCAGCCATAAAAAAGAATGATGACATTTTTGTTTTTTTAAGGAACCTCCGTACTGTCCTTTCATGGATTCTTTCAGTGTGAAAATACATCCTTCGGTTTTGTAAAGTTTTTTTATTTTCTGTGTTTTTTTTTGGGGGGGGGGGACTCTCTTATTATGATGTTGGACCTCTTGAACTTCGCCTCTGAGTTTCTCTTTTCTTTCTTATTTTTCATACCTTTGTCCTTTTTGTTCTATTTTCTGAAAGATCGCCTCATCTTTACCATTCTGGCATATTATGGATATTTTCATTTTTACTACGATATAAAAAAGTTCCCAAAATTCTTTTTTGTTTTTTGAAAATTTCTACTCTGCAGTATTATTATTATTAATTTTTTTTTTCCTGTGCTCACTTCATGTGGAAGTTCCAGGCCAGGGATTTAACCCACGCCACAGCAGCAACTCAAGCCGCTGCAGTGACAGCACTGAATTCTTAACCTGCTGTGCTATGGGAGAACCATTCTGCAGCATTATATTCATACTTCATCGATGCAAAATCTTATTTCTCTTTGAGAATGCTGACAATACAATTAAAAATGTTCTTTTTGTTGAATGTTCTCCATCTCTTTCAAGTTTCTTTACCTGTCTTTAGTTTGTCTCTCTCCTAAATCTAAGAGTCTTTCTTCCAGTGTCTGCTAGCCCTAGTCTGTGATTTAATATTTAAATGTGGTCTACTAAGAAGCCATTGCATGTGTAGGACACACTGACCATGGACTTCACAGTAGACTGAGCTGATTTAATTGTTTCATTAAGGACACACTCAAATATCAATGTTTTTAAGTTTCTTTTTTGTGGGTTACTTAGATTCTGCAGATAAGGATCTTCTAGTCTCCTGTGACTGTCCTCTGAGCCACTCAGGGGAGGTGGTTGGGGTTTCAGCATCCTGTCTCCTTCATTATGGTACTCCTGGATTCAACTATGCTGGGTGTCCCGCCCAGAGGACCTCTATTTTCCCATTTTCTGGGATTCGGTCACTCAGCTGAATAAAGTAGGGGAGCTTATTTGGATCTTTTTTTTTTTTTTGTCTTTTTTGGGACTGTACCTGTGGCATGTAGAAGTTCCTAGCCTATGGGTTGAATCAGAGCCGTAGCTGCTGGCCTATGCCACAGCAACGCCAGATCTGAGCCACGTCTGTGACCTATACCACAGCTCACGGCAATGCTGGATCCTTAACTCTCTGGGCAAGACCAGGGATCGAACTCACGTCCTCATGGATACTAGTCAGGTTCATTACTGCTGAACCACAACAGAATGCCTCATTTGGCTTTTCTTAATCAAACTTTGAACCTTCTTCATGGTTTTAGCTGCACCTTCCCTTCTAATACTAGAATTTCCTAGAGATGTTGGTTTCTGAGGTTTTTGAGGATTCTGGTTTGTAATTTAGATTCCTGCTTAGTTGTTCCCATTGACAACCTAGGATTCAGCCTTTTCCAGTCTGCAAAGTGAACGTCATTCATCCTTCTGCTTCGCATCTCCCTAAACATTCCTGCCACTTTAAAAAAGACTTTAACTTTTATTTTATTTATTTATTTATTTATTTTTGTCTTTTTGCTATTTCTTGGGCTGCTCCCACGGCATATGGAGGTTCCCAAGATAGGGGTCGAATCGGAGCCGTAGCTACCAGCCTACGCCAGAGCCACAGCAACGCAGGATCTGAGCCACATCTGCAACCTACGCCACAGCTCACGGCAATCCCAGATCCTTAACCCACTGAGCAAGGCCAGGGATTGAACCCGCAACCTCATGGTTCCTAGTTGGATTCGCTAACCACTGAGCCACGACAGGAACTCCCAGACTTTAACTTTTAGAGCAACTTTAGGTTCCACGCAAAATTGAGTGGAAAGTACAGAGATTTCCCATATACCCCACATATTCATAACCTCCCCCATTAGTAACATTCCTTCACCAGAGTGTTACATCAGTTACAGTTTATGAACCCACACTGATACATCATTATCACCCCAAGTCCATAGTTTACATTAGACGACTTGTTGTACATTCTATGGTTTGAATAGATGTGTAATGTCATGTATCCACATTATCATAAAGGGTAGTTTGCCTGAAAAATCCACTGTGCTCTGTTTATTCATTCTGCTGCCATTGTTTTTTCCAAGTCTCCTTGTGCTTATAAGTTTATACTTTTTTTTAAAAGCTCTTTTACAGTTTTGTAGTGTGGATTTACAAGGGAGAAGAAGTAAATGTGTGTGTTTAATCTGCTACATGATAACCAGCCTGAAAAAATATTTTTAAAAAACAGTAATGTACATTTTATTCAGTTTCTCAAGTCTCATGGTCTAAAAATAACGAATCAATATATCATTGTTAAAAGTCAGGTTTCAGGAGAATTCATTTTTGCTTTGAATTAGGCAGTGAAATACTTAAGTAGTTTTCTTTGCGCTAAAGAAAAAGTATTAAAAGTTGAACATTATGCCTTTCACTAAAATCAATACAGTTGGTATGACATTTCACCCTGTCCCTTCAAAAACACTATTAAAACTTCAACACTTGTAAATTATACAACTTCAAAGTGATTGTTTTGCTCAATATTTAATTTATAAGAAATTGAGGCCTGGGAATTAGGTGGCATCTGGGAGTGTACCTTCTGTTTCTGGAAGAAATGAAACTGAGCCCAGGTATTTTGAGGGAAGAGCATTGATGATGGAAAAGGAGAGGAGAGGGGAGTTATGGGTTAGGAAAAAATTAGCAAAATGCTAACCTGAGGAAAAATTGTGTCAACTGACGTATGACTGGTTTTGGTGTCATTTATGTTTCTTTAAACTCCCTGTTCATTAGGGAGCTAATGCTTAATAGATGATTAAGTAGGCATTGTGAAAAAATATAAAAGTTACCAGTTTTGAATAACAAATTAAGGAAAATTGGCTAGAAAAGTTTATAAATCTAGCTTAGATTCTTTAATCTTTAAAAGAAGTTTAGATACCCTGATGAGTTAAATTAAAATGATCATACTACAAAAGCTAGATGAATACATATAGAAATAGCTGATACCTATATGTATAAGAACTTTCTGGGCTTAAATTGATAGAAGAAATTACACAGAAAAATTTGATAGGTCTTATCTAAAAAAGAAAAAAAATTATGTAAGAAAAATTAAAACAGAATGTGTACATGTATGTGTAACTGGGTCACCATGCTGTACGGTAGGAAAAAAAATTGTATTGGGGAAATGACAATTAAAAAAAATTAAAAAATAAAAAAAAGATAAATTAAAACCCTAAAATAAAGGCAAGTAAAAACTATGTAAAACAATGAGCTTTTATCTATATGTATTTATGACAAAGAACCAATATATTCACTATATTAAAAATAGATATCAATTAAAAACCCTAACAAATTCATTCAAATATATTGACGTAGAAAAAGATCATTTACAAAATATTGGAAGACTCTGGATAAGAAAATACTACCTTAGAGAAAATGTTTAGGCTCTCTAGTAGAGAAATATAAAGTGAAATAAGAAAGAAAAGTTATATTTTTATTATACTTTTAAAAATGATAATTGGTGCCAGAGCAAGGACTTGTTATTGCCTCTGGTACTATAAACTAGAAAATTATGCAGTTTGGCAATGTGCAACAAGAGCTTTAACAAAGAAGCCTTTTGAAGCAGTAATGTGGCTTAAGGAAATCCAGCCTAAAGAAATAACCCTGACACCAAAAGCACAAGCAACAAAAGCAAGAGTAGACAAGTGGGATTACATCAAACTAAAAAGCTTCCACAGAGCAAAGGAAATAGTAAACAGGATAAAAAGATGACCTACAGAATGGGAGAAAATATTTACAAACCATATATATGAGGAGTTAATATAACCAAAACCATAAGGAACTCCTCCTACAACTCAAAGAAACAATGAACAAATAACCTGATTAAATAATGGACAAAGGACTTGAATAGACATTTCTTCAAAGAAGACATACAAATGGCCAACAGATATGTGAAAAGATGCTCAACATCATTAATTATCAGGGAAATGCAAATCAAAACTACAATGAGATAGTGTATCACACCTGTCAGGATGTCTATAGTATCAAAAACGCAAAAGATAATATGTGTTGGCAAGGATGTGAAGAAATTGGGATCATAGTGTTGGTGAGAATGTAAATTTTTCAGTCTCAATAGAAAACAGCATGGAGGTTCCTTAAAAGGTAAAAATGGAATTAACATATGATCCAACAATCTCATTTCTGGGTATTTATCAGAAGAATTGAAACTAGTATCTTGAAGGAGATATACGTGATCTCATGTTCACAGTAGTCAAGATACAGAAAAAGCTGAAATACCCATTGGCAGGTGAATAAAGAAAATATGGTATATACATACAATGGAGTATTATTCAGCCTTAAAAATTAGGAAATCTTGCCATATGCAACAACGTGGATAAACCTGAAAGACATTTTGCCACGTGGAATAAGCCAGTCCCAGAAAGACAAACACTGCCTGGTAATACTTATACGAAGTATCTCACATAGTCAAACCCATAGAAACAGAGAGTACAATGGTGGTTACCAGGGATTGAGGGGTGTTGACTTTTTTCCCTGGGTTTAGTATTCTTTTATAGATTATTTGAAAAGGTGATTATAGATACATTTTCTTTTAGACGTACCCTCCTTCTCTCTTCCCTTGTCTACTCTCATTTCCAATAAAATTTTCTTTGTTATTATTTCCCCAAGTCAACCTCGTTCTTGGTGGTTATAGTTTGAAGATTGAGGAAACAAAATGGGTTTTCAAATTCTGCAACGTTCCCCTTTTTGTATTTTGTCTCCATAAGGAAATAATCATTGATTGGGCAGTTAGGGCTTTTGAAAAACAAGATTCAGGCGTGCGGGTTTGTGAAGAGTGGCAAAGGCTACCCCGAAGCCTGGCTGGTGACTGGAGTGTGAGGTGTGCTCCTTGGAGTGGAAACTTCCTGACCCTTGACCCACATCAGCACACTTCAGCCTAAAGGTAGAAACTTACTCTCGTGGAGCCCTCTGGATGTCCAGCAGACAGGTCCCTAGAACAGGGCAGAGCTAAGTGTTGGTAAAATTAGTTGGTTTTTTTTTTTTTTTCTCTTTTTCTTCCTTATTTGGATTTGTTAATTGGAGGCTGATGAAACACTAGGACATTTTCTAGCTTGGGATTTACTGAAACACGGATTATTTTCCTTAGAGAGATGTATAGGTTAGGGGAAAAAATCTGAATTGAATTTATTTTGTTCCACATCTGCCAGTTTATACTACTGCTGTAAAAGAAAAGCTTTGATAGATAATAGCCAGGAAAAATTCCTGTGCCTTCAGGCCCTGCTTCCAGCTGGTCTCCTGAGGGAGAGTTGTTCATAAATCCTTGGATTGGGAGTGGGAAGGAGAGGACACTTTCCTGTCACATAAAATATTAATTTAAAAGTTGATCAAGGCAGTTCAGCAGCAAACCTGCTTTTCGTCTTCCGAAAAGCATGCCTCTGCTGCTGATTTTTTTCAGTCACTGATAGAATTCCCTTTTGTTTCTATTCAGCAGAGGTTCAAGCTTTTAAAAAACCCAATATTTCTATCATCTATACTTTCTCATATACATCACCACAAAATTAAATTAAAAAAAAATCACACCACTAAAAATAACCTGTGACCATATAGGGGATATGAAAGCTGCCTCAGATTGGGGTTCCCAAGCTTTCTTCATTATCAGAAGCTTCCTTAGATGCCATGACTGGTTGTGAAATGTTTATTTTCCCACACCTTCCAGCCTCAAAAGCTTATGTATCCAATGGAAGACATCAGCTCTCGAAGAAGGAAAATGGTCTTTGGCTTTCCACCATCCATTTTCCTTTCTTTTCTCTCTCATTTCTGTTTCTTTGTCCTCCTGCACATCTCTTCTCCACACAGACACACACACGCAGCCACCACATACAGATGTCACGCATATGGCTGTACATACATTAACACACACAGTATGATGCACACACACACAAACATCATGCATTCATATCATACACAGATATCACAGACACACTCCCCCTACCCATATATGCATGAGTAAAGCTTAGATTTAGATTTCTGTTATATAGTCATGGATTTTAATGATTTTTGTTGTTGTTGTGGCTTTAACACATAATATTATTTGGCAATGCTTGATGTCATCTGAGAACCTCTATAGATTTGGATCACACTGTTTTCTTAAGACCTCTGTTTCTGTATAACCTAATATAAACTGCCCTTCTTTATTGGGCTGTTGTAATTAATCATGAGGCAGGATTAATAACAGACGGGCATGTGGGAATACGAAAAGTTTGAGTTAGGAAGACTTGATTATATGGAGACTATTTTTTTTTTTTATATGTTTGTTTTTGGCTGCACCTGTACCACGTAGAAGTTCACCGGCCAAGGATCGAACTGTCTACACCACAAGAGAACTTCCTGGAGACTCTATTTTGTTATGACTGATGTCCAGTAATCAGGAATCTGGTAAATTTGCCAATGCTTTTTAGTTTACTTCAGTATAGAACAATATATGCTGAACATGAATCTACCGAAAAACGCTAGATATATGCATATAAGATTATTTGTGAAATTCAAATTGTGTTAATTGATAATCACAAATGACAATAAAGGAGGATCATTTTACTTCTAATGTTGTTATTGTCCTTAGTTAAGAAAGGCTAAGAGGGAACCTGAGAAATGAATGTGTTGGTTGCAGGTTATATTAAGAGGTGATTTTAAAAAAAACAAATATCTTCTAGTAATAATAATAATTATTATAGATTTCTAAACTGTAGGAAAAGGATTACATGCAATGTAAAAATGAGATAGGAAATGAGTATAAATATTAATTTATTTAGAAGAAAAACAATATGTAAAATCAAGTATAAACCAGAAAATTAGGAACTTACTTGCTATTATTGTTAATTTATATAAATAAAAGCAAACACAATCATTTCCTTTTAATTGAATGGTAGTGGAATGAGGAATAGTTTCCAATTGGAATTAGCAAGATTTTCCTAGATTTTATGAAAAAATAGGAAGTAATGCTTTAATAAAATGTAAAATCTTTAAAGAAATGTGGTGAATTATTTTTAAGAAAGATCTCGGTATTTCAAATTCATTGAGTTTTTACAGTTTATAAGCCTACAGTTTTCTGAACTTAAAAATATATTACAGGAAGTGTTTTAAATTTTCTTGCTCTCTAAAACACTGAAATGTTGGGGTTTTATTTTTATTCTTGGACTATGCAAAGAAGCTCTTCACCTTCACTGTCAATCCACAGAAATTTATGTAATTTTCCAAGTAGAACAATGATTGTCATTCAGATGATAATGTTGAGATTCTTCTATTTGATCACCATATTTTCAGAGTGAAAGAAATATTCAACAATTGAAGGTTCAAAGTTCTAAATGTGACCTTCAGTGAGATGGGTTTCATTCAGCTTCAGTGCATAAAGTCTTTTGCTTGCTAGATTTAGGTAGGTTTGAAAAAAGTAAAAAGAGTTTTAATTGTGAATAAATTGAAAACAGATTTTTTTATTATTATTACAAAGCTCTTTAAATCATACAATGACAAAAACCATGAAGAAATGCCTATTCCATATTAAAAAGATTTGTCTGTATGAGTACAAATGAGGAACTAATTCTTTGTTGTATTCTTTAATTTTTTTTTTCGGTCTCTGACTCCATGTTTAGGACTTTGAATTACAGTTGATTCTATACTGAATTGGAGAAAGTATGTGTAAGAATAATGAATAATTTTTGTTATATTATGTCCAAAGCCGCCCTCACAAACCCCAGAAGATGTACTCCCACTTCTTTGGGAGTTTTCTTTCAAATGAAATTGAAAGAAAAAAAAAAAGGATAAAAACTTTCTGGAAGGGCTTTTATTGATTGAAGAGAAGTTTGAGGGCTGAGGGGGAGTATAGTAAGAACAGTGTGACTCATATACCGAATTGTGCATTAGTGCAAAGACATACAAAGCAACCATCAGAGATGTAGGCTACTCTTCAAGAAATGAGGAATACAGTATCAAAATCTTGAATCCTTCCTTGAGCTTTTGGGAATATTTAGGAAGTAATCTAACCTCTAGCAGTCTGAACTGGGGATAATCGTGTGGTGTTGGGGTGAGGGTGATTTAACTGATATTCACTGCTCCAATGAACACCAGGGTTTATTTGGAAGATGCGACAGACTTGGCAGCTGTTCAGAGCTTACTATCTGCAAGTCGCTCAGACTAGGTTAAGATGCAAGAAGAACATGTAGACAGTCTCTTTACAGAGAGAGTGTGTCAGTTTAGGTTGGCTAGGTTATGTTCTTGTAGAAACAAACCCAAGTCACTGTATCCTAAAATGGCTATAACACTGCAACGTGGATTGAGACTGATAAGCTGTTAAATTCAGATAGAAGGGATAATAGAATAAGTCAGTGGCAGCAGAAATTAAAGCAGCAAAACGGTAGCATTTCATGGGTACACATTTCTGCCAGTGTCATTGGGATGACATTTTGCTTCACGCTGGTACTCTCAGTAGGGTAAAAGAAATAATTACAAGTTTCATGATCATTTCCCCAGAATATTTTAGGGGGACGATGGAAATATAATAGTGATGACTAGGGAAATATGTTTATGACTTCTACTTTTGATCTTTAGAGTGAATTCCAAGGCAAGATGAATTAGTTGTCTTGCGGGAGTAGGGGATTCTCTAAAGTAAGGTGAAAGAGCTTTCTTAGTCATTTTGAGGTTCTAGTCAGAGATAGGTGATTTCATCAAAAGAACCCAGTGAAAGCCAGATTTTAGTTCTACCTTTTTTCCCCTTTCATGTTTCTATTCGACGAAACAACTCCCTTTGTGATAACGTGAACTAAGTACAGATTACAGATACTGCAAACTGTTAAAGGGCGTGAAATGTCAAAAACCAAGTTCTGCATGTTGATTAAAACGAAGCAGATTTCCAAGTATGATCTTTTGACTCTTTAGGTAGGTTTTATTTCTAGGTGTTTTATTCTTTTTGATGCGATGCTAAATGGGATGTTCCCCCTCATTTCTCTTTCTGATCTTTCATTGTTAGTATATAGAAATGCAGTGATGTCTGTGTATTTTGTACCCTGCAACTTTTTCAAATCATTGATTAGTTCTAACAGTTTTCTGGTAGTGTCTGTAGAATTTTCTTGGTATAGTATCATGTCATCTGCAAACAGTGATAGTTTTACTTCTTTTCCCATTTGGATTCCTTCTGTAGTTGCTAGGACTTCCAAAACTATGCTGAATCGTAGTGGTGAAAGTGAACATCCCTGTCTTGTTCCTCATCTTAGTGGTAGTGTTTTCAGTTTTTTACCATTACAGATGGCCAATAGGCACATGAAAAAATGCTCAACATCACTAATTATTAAAGAAATGCAAATCAAAATGTCATTGCAAATGTACAATTCAAATTAAAATGTAGTTTCAGGATGACTTCTGTCATCTCAAAAAATTCCCTTGTACCAATTTGCAGCCAATCATTGTTCCTATCCCTAACCCCAGGAAAGTACTGATGTGCTTTTGGTCTCTCTGATATTTAAAGAATGAAACTATTAAATTTTTATCATAAGTGTAATCGTACAACATGTAGTTTTTAAGGTCTGATTTCTTTCACAAAAAGCATAATGTTTTCAAGGTTCATCTGTTTTGCAGCATGTGCAGTAATTTGTAACTTTTTATTGCTGAGTACTCTTCTATTCTATTTACACATGCACTAGTTGATATACATTTGGTTTGTTTCCAGTTTGGGGCTATTATGAATAATTATGATATGAATATTCATGAAGTAGTCTTTGTGTGCAGACAACTGTTTTTATTTCTCTTAGGTAGATACCTAGGAGTGGAATTGCTCGGGTTCTGGCACACTTATGCTTAAAACTTTTTGAAGATGCTACCAAACTGTTTTCTAAAGAAGCTGTGCCTTTTTTGCATTCTTATCAGTGATATATGAGGGATGCAGACTTGTGGTTGCCAGGGGAAGGAGTGGTTTGGCTGGGCAGTTTGGGGTTGGTGAATGCAAACTATAACATTTGGAATGGATAAGCAGTGGGGCCCTACTGTACAGCACAGGGGACTGTGTATGATTGGGTCACTTTGCTGTACAATAGAAATTGAAAAAAACATTGTAAATCAACTATACTTTAATTGAAAAGATATACACTTTAAAAAATAAAACTATAATAAGATTTTACATGCAAGTGAGATCATATAGTATTTGCCTTTCTCTGTCTGGCTTATTTCACTAAGCATAATGCCCTCAAAATGTATCCATGTTGTCACAAATGGTGGGATTTCCTTCTTTCTCATGGCTGAATAATATTCCACTGTGTATATATCCCATATTTTATTATTATTTTTTCTTTTTTGGCTGCCCTGTGGCATATGGAGTTCCTGGGCCAGAGATCAAATCTGAGCCAGAGTTGCAACCTATGCTACAGCTATGGCAAATGGATCCTTTCTTAACCTACTGCATCAGGCTGGGGATGGAATCCATGTCCCTGCTGCTGCAGAGATACCATCACTTTGCACCACAGCAAGAACTCCTATCCCAGATTTTCTTTAACTACTCATCTATTGATAGATACTTAGGTTGCTTCCATGTCTTGGCTATGGTAAATAATGATGCAGTAAACATGGGGATGCAGGCATCTTTTCTACATAGTGATTTTGTTTCCTTTAGGTAAATACATAGAAGAGGAATTGCTGGATCATATGGTAGTTCTATTTTTAATTTTTTGAGGAACTTCCGCAATGTTTTCCATTGTGTTTTCACCAATTTACATCCCCCTCAACAGTGCACAAGAATTCCCTTTCCTCCATATCCTTGTCAGCATGTTTCTTGTTTTTTGATAATAGCCATTCTAACAGTTGTGATATCTCATTGTGGTTTTGATTTGAATTTCCCTGATATTTAGTGATGTTGAACATCTTTTCATGTACCTGTTGGCCATTTGTGTGTCTTCTTTGGAAAAATGTCTATTCGGATTCTCTACCCACTTTTAAGTTGAGTCATTATTATTACTTTTTCTATTGAATTATATGAGATCACTATTGATTTTAGTGAAAAGTATAATGTTCAATTTTAATACTTTTTCTTTAGCACAAAGAAAACTACTTAAGTATTTGACTAATTCAAAGCAAAAATGAAACATCCCGAACCCTAAATTTTATCTGATATATTTATTTGTTATTTTTAGACCACCAGACTTAAGAAACTAAATAAGATGTACATTGCTGTTTTAAAAAATATGTTTTCTGGAGTTCCTGTCATAGCTCAGCAGTAATGAACCCGGCTAGTATATATGAGGACTTGGGTTCAATCCCTGGCCCTGCTCAGTGGATTGGGGATCCAGTGTTGTGGTGATGATGCCATGAGCTGTGGTGTAGGTTGCAGATGCAACTCTGATCTCAGGTAGCTGACAGCTGTAGCTCCCATTCGACCCCTAGCCTGGGAACTGCCATATGCTGCAGGTGTGGCCCTAAAAACAGCATTAAATTCTTTTTCAGGCTGGTTATCATGTGGCAGGTTGAACATACACATTTAATTCTTCTCCCTTTTGGCTATTAACCCCTTATGATATATGTGATTTGAAATTTTTTCTCCTATTCATTAGGTTGCTTTTTCATTTTGTAGTTGATTTACTTTGTTGTACAGAATTTATTGCTCCTCCAACAATAGGATTCAAATTCTAAATATAATTTCTTAGTTGTGGTGAATGATTTATACTTTGTATTCATCTTCTTTTGCCCAGTCTCCCTTGTGACCAACCAATGGGACAGATTTTCTGCGATCATGTAATAGAGGAATGTTGATGGTTTCCTAGGGTTGCCATAGCAGATCGCCACTGTCTGGGTGGCTTACAATAACAGAATTGTACTCTCTCATGGTTCAGTAGGCCAGAATTCCCAAGTCAGCTGTCATGATGGTTGGTTCCATCTGGAAGCTCTGAGGGACACTCTGTCCCATGCTGCTCTTCTAGCTTCTGGTGATTATAGGCAATCCTTGGCATCCATTGGCTTATAGACACATCACTCCAGACTTTGTCTCCATCTTCACGTCACCTTCCTGTGTTTCTCCTCTCTATGTATCTCAAATCTCCCTTTCCTTTCCCTTATAAGAACATCAGTTATTGCATTTAGAACCTACTCTAAATCCAGGGTGATCTCTCAAGAACTTTAACTTAACTATACCTTCAAAGACACTTATTCTACATAAAGTCACCTTCTGAGGTTCTGGGTGGACCATGAATTTTAGAGGGACACTATCCAATCCACTATAATAGGCTTTTATGGACCAGGATGCCTTAACTAGGCCCTCACATGTGTTTTCCTTTATCTTTCATCTTATTTGAAGAAGAGTTGGATTGGTTAGAATTCTTTTTTTTTTTTTGGTTGTTGTTGTTGTTGCTATTTCTTGGGCCGCTCCTGCGGCATATGGAGGTTCCCAGGCTAGGGGCCGAATCGGAGCTGTAGCCGCCAGCCTACGCCAGAGCCACAGCAACGCGGGATCCGAGCCGCCTCTGCAACCTACACCACAGCTCACGGCAACGCCGGATCGTTAACCCACTGAGCAAGGGCAGGGACCGAACCCGCAACCTCATGGTTCCTAGTCGGATTCGTTAACCACTGCGCCACGACGGGAACTCCTGGATTGGTTAGAATTCTATTGGATTGATTGGGCTATGTTTGCAGGTGGGCAGCGTAGTTGGATATTGACAGAGCATGCAGCTCACCTGCTCCATTTCTCTTTTACTCTAGATGGCAGAATTCCTAGGCTGAGTCTGGGTCCCACTTGAGGGCCAGATGTCTTGCCTTTTTTCCCACCTTTCCATATGTAGCAGAGAGTTTTGGTCACTGCCTTGATTTCCTGTAGGCTAGAGGTGGAAAGATCCACAAATTCTGATTTGAAATAGTAATGGATGGTCCTACTTAGATCCCAAGGTAAGTACTGCATCTGCTTTCCAGAGATTCTTGCCCTGTCTCCATTAATAAATCAAGGGGTACTTGGCTTTCTTTTATTATTGTTCCTCTTGAAAACTCCACGGGGGGGGGGGGGTGGTGAGTGGCAGAGCAGCGTTTGAGCATTTTTATCAGGCTCCTTGCCACAGTACCAACAAATAGAATGTTGTGTTTCCACCTGTCACATCCCATAACCACTCCCCCTTCAATGGAGGAAATGCAGCCACATGTTGGACTGTCCTCCTTCCAAGGAGGTATCTGGTATACAAGTGTGGTTGTGTGCCTTGGGGAAGATGAAGCTCTGGGCATGTGACCTAAGGAGTGGGTTTTGTCAGCACTGTTCAGAGAGATCCTACCTACAAACTCTCCTAAGAGACATCATTTAGAATAACATTCAGCTTAAAGCAACACGTTTCTGTTGTCAAATCACAGTTTTCCTTCAAGAAATAGTAGTTATGGTATTAGAAAAGGAATAATGACACTTCTTAGAAAGGAAAAAAAAATGAGGGGGGACCAAAAAAATCCTATGTTGCCACATATTATAAGAGGAATTTAAATGTCAGCAGTAGGGCATATAACTGCATTTATGATGGGTTTTTTTAATGGGCAGAAGATTTTATTTTATTTCTTAAATGATTTTTATTTTTTTCCATTACAGCTGGTTTTCAGTGTTCTGTCAATTTTCTACTATACAGCAAAGTCACACATACATGTATACATTTTTTTACCTCACATTATCATTCTCCATCATAAGTGACTAGATATAGTTCCCAGTGTCCCAGTGCTGTACAGCAGGATCTCATTGCCTATCCATTCCAAGTGCAATAGTTTCCATCTATTAACCCCAAATTCCCAGTCCATCCCACTCCCTTCCCCTCCCTCCTGACAACCACAATTCTGTTCTCCATGTCCATGATTTTCTTTTCTGTGGAAAGGTTCATTTGTGCCATGTATTAGATTCCAGATATAAGTCATATCATATGGTATTTGTCTCTTTATGACTGATTTCACTTTATATGAGAAATTTTAATTGCATCCATGGTGCTGCAGATAGCATTGTTTTCTTCTTTTTTTATTGCTGAGTAGTATTTATTCCATTGTGTATATGTACCACATTTTCTTAATCCATTCATCTGTCGTCAGACATTTAGGTGTTTCCATGTTTTGGCTATTGTGAATAGTGCTACTATGAACATGTGGGGTGCATGTGTGTTTTCATAAGAAAGTTTTGTTTGGATATATGCCCATGAGTGGGATTGCTGGGTCATATGGTAGTTCTATATTTCGTTTTCTGAGGTATCTCCATACTGTTTTCCATAGTGGTTTTACCAATTTACATTCCCACCAGCAGTGCAGGAGGGTTCCCTTTTCTCCACACCGTCTCCAGCATTTGTTATTTGTGGACTTATTAATGATGACCATTCTGACTGGTGTGAGGTGGTACCTCATAACAGTTTTGATTTGCATTTCTCTAATACTCAGGGATGTTGAGCATTTTTTCATGTGCTTGTTGGCCATCTGTACATCTTCTTTGGAGAAATGTCTATTTGGGTCTTTTGCCCATTTTTCCGTTGGGTTGTTGGTTTTTTGCTGTTGAGTTGTATACATTGTTTGTGTATTTTAGAAATTAAGCTCTTTTCAGTTGCTTGGTTTGAAACTATTTTCTCCCATTCTGTAAGTTGTCTTCTTGGGCTTTTTTTATGGTTTCCTTTGCTGTGCAAAAGCTTGTCAGTTTGGTTAGGTCCCATCGGTTTATTTTTCCTTGTGTTTCTGTTGCTTTGGGAGACTGACCTGAGAAAACATTTGTACAGTTGATGCTGGAGAATGTTTTGCCTATGTTCTCTTCCAGGAGGCTGATGGGGTCTTGTCTTATGTTTAAGTCGTTAAGCCATTTTGAGTTTATTTTCGTGCATGGCGTGAGGGTGTGTTCTAGTTTCATTGATTTGCATGCAGCTGTCCAGGTTGCCCAGCACCACTTGCTGAAAAGACTTTTTCCCATTTTATATTCTTGCCTCCTTTGCCAAAGATTAATTGACCATTGGTGTCTGGGTTTATTTCAGGATTCTCTGTTCTGTTCCAATGATTGGTATGTCTGTTTTGGCACCAGTACCACACTGTCTTGATGACTGTGGCTTTGTAATAGTGCCTGAAGTCTGGGAGAGTTATGCCTCCCGCTTGGTTTTTGTTTCTCAGGATTGCTGTGGCAATTCTGGGTCTTTTGTGGTTCCATATAAAATTTTTTTTTTTTTTTTGTCTTTTTGCTATTTCTTGGGCCGCTCTCGCGGTATATGGAGGTTCCCAGGCTAGGGATCGAATCGGAGCTGTAGCCACCAGCCTACGCCAGAGCCACAGCAACGCGGGATCCGAGCCGCGTCTGCAACCTACACCACAGCTCACGGCAACGCCGGATCCTTAACCCACTGAGCAAGGGCAGGGACCGAACCCGCAACCTCATGATTCCTAGTCGGATTCGTTAACCGCTGCGCCACGACGAGAACTCCCATATAAATTTTTGGATGGTTTGTTCTAGTTCTATGAAAAATGTCATGGGTAATTTGATAGGGATTGCCTTGAATCTGTAGATTGCTTTGGGTAGTGTGGCCACTTTTACAATATTAATTTTTCCAACGGAGGAGCATGAACTATCTTTCCATTTCTTAGAATCCTCTTTAATTTCCCTGATTATTGTTTTGTAGTTCTCAGCACATAAGTCTTTCACCTCCTTGGTCAGGCGTGTACCCAGGTATTTGATTTTTGGGGGTACAATTTTAAAAGGCATTGCATTTTTGTTTTCCTTTTCTAATATTTCATTGTTAGCATATACCAAAATGTGACTGATTTCTGAATGTTAATCTTATATCCTGCTACTTTGCTGAATTTGTTGATCAATTCGAGCAGTTTGGGGGTTGAGTTCTTAGGGTCTTCTATATATAGTATCATGTCACCTGCATACAGTGGCAGTTTTACCTCTTCTCTCCCTATGTGGATGCCTTGTATTTCTTTCTTTTTTTTTTTTTTTTTTTTTTTTTTTTTGTCTGATTGCTGTGGCTAGGACTTCCAGGACTGTGTTGAACCACAGTGGTGGAGAGTGGGCATCCTTGTCTTGATCTAGATTTTAGTGGGAAGGCTTTCAGCTTTTCTCCATTGAGTATTATCTTTGCTGTGGACTTGTCATCAATGGCTTTGATTATGTTAAGGTATGTTCCCTCTATACTCACTTTGGTAAGAGTTCCTATCACGAATGCATGTTGGACTTTGTCAAATGCTTTTTCTGCCTCTATTGAGATGCTCATGTGGTTTTTGACTTTTCTTTCGTTAATGTGGTGTATGACGTTGATTGATTTGCGTATGTTGAACTATCCTTGTGAACCTGGGATGAATTCCACTGGTCGTGGTGTATGATTGCTTTTGTTGGATTGGGTTGGCTAAAATTTTGTTGAGAATTTTTGTGTCTATATTCATCAAAGATATTGGCCTATTGTTTTCCTTTTTGGTGGTATCTTTGTCTGGTTTTGGAATTAGGGTGATGGAGGCATCACAGAATGTCTTTGAGAGTGTTCCTTCTTCTTCAGCCTTTTGGAGAAGTTTAAGGAGGATGGGTATAAGTTCCTCTTTGTATGTTTGGTAGAATTCGCCTGTGAAGCCATCTGGTCCTGGACTTTAATTTGTAGGGAGTGTTTTTGTGACCTACTCAATTTCATTTCTAGTGATCGGTCTGTTCAGGTCATCTATTTCTTCTTGATTCAGTGTTGGTAGGCTGTAAGTCTCTAGAAAGTTGTCCATTTCTTCTAGGTTGTCAAGTATGTTAGCGTACAATTGTTGACAGTATTGTCTCATGGTTTTTTGTATTTCTGTAGTATCCATTGTGACTTCTCCTTTTTCCTTTCTTATTTTGTTTATCTGAGTTTTTTCTCTCCTCTTCTTGGTGAGCCTAGCCAGAGGTTTGTCAATTTTGTTGACCTTTTCAAAGAACCAGCTCTTGGTCTTACTGATTTTTTATATTGTTTTTTTAATCTCTGTTATATTGATTTCCTGTGTGATCTTTACGATTTCCTTCCTTCTGCTGACTTTAGCTGTTGTTTGTTCTTCTTTTTCTAATTCATTTAGGTGGTGGGTTAAGGTGTCAATTGGATAGTTTTATTCTTTTTTGAGGAAGGCCTGTATTGCTATGAATTTCCCTCTGAGCACTACTTTTGCAGCATCCCAAAGATTTTGAGTAGTTGTGTCTTCATTATCATTTGTCTCAAGGTAGTTTTTTAATTTCCTTTTTGATTTCCTCATTGACCCATTGGTTTTTTTAGTAGCATGTTGTTTAGTCTCCATGTTAAGTTTTTTTCTCATTTCTTTTCCTGTGGTTGATTTCATGCCATTGTGGTTAGAGAAGATACTTGAATTAATTTCTATACTCTTAAATTTGTTAGGTTAGCTTTGTGCCCCAGTGTGTGATCAATTTTTGAGAATGTAAAATGTGCACTTGAGAAAAATTTATATTCTCATTTTTTTTTAATGTAATGTCCTGAAAATGTCAATTAGGTCTAACTTTTCTATTGTGTCCTTTAGAATCTCTGTTGCCTTTTTGATTTTCTGTCTAGAGAATCTTTCCATTGATGTGAGTGGGTGTTAAAGTCTCCTACTATTATTGTATTCCCATCAATTTCTCCTTTTATGTCTGTTAGTATTTTTTGTAGGCATCTGGATGCTCCTATATTAGGGGCATATATATTCACAATTGTAATATCCTCTTCTTGAATGGATCCTTTTACCATTAAATAGTGTCCTTCTTTGTCTTTCTTTATGGCCTTTGTTTTAAAGTCTATTTTGTCTGATATGAGTACTGCAGCTCCTGCTTTCCTATCTTGTCCATTGGCATGAAATATCTTCTCCCATCCCCTCACTTTCAATCTACATGTGAAAGGACCATTTTTCAAATGTATTGAACCAATTATGTAAATATGAGCTCATTAACCTGATACTTTCATAATAACAAAAATGTAACAGGCAGAGGTTTAGGGAAGAATATTAACATTTAATATGTAGGATGAACACTAGTGATTAAAAAATGTTTCACATTAACTGAGGTCCTTTTAGATTTTTAGGTTTTTGAGGGAACTACATGTTTGAATTAATTTCTATAATAGTTATTTCTTGAATGACAGACACTGTGCTAGAAGTTGGGGTACAGAAGTGAGACAAAGAAATTAAACAGATTTTAAGCCTTCACAGAGTTTAATATCAAGTCCAGGGGACATTACTGAATCAAATATTCATTCAATGAATACAAATATCAACTCCAATATGTCCTAAGAAGCAAAGGTCTTGGTGCTAAGAGTGTGTAAAACAAGTAAACCTGAAACCTGACCAGTGAGGAGAATGGGAAAGTTTTCTCCAGAAATGACATCTGAACAAAGATTTCAGTGATGAGGGGGTGTTCACTAGACAGATCCTTTTGAAATTAAAGGAAAGGAAGAGAGGGAAAGAAAGGGAAGGGAAGGGAAGGGAAGGAAGGGAGGAGAAGAAGAAACCTCATTACCAAAGGCACCTTTGTTGTTTGGGGTTTGGTTTGGTTTGGGGCTTTGTCTTCCATTTTATTGACAAACCTCCATACTTTGCTGTGAACCTTCCTGAGCTGTTGTATTTCCAAACCTTGAGAAGAAAGTAGATATATTAAAGAGAACTAGAAGAGGCTAATGTGGCTGGGTTGGAGAGTCTGACCACATAGGTTGACAAAATCTTGTATACAGTGATTAACACTTCTGTCTTTCCTTTAAGAAAACAAACAGCAAAGCTTTGCAGAGTGTTTAAGGATGCCCACGTGCTATGAGAACACGTGGTTTAAACATGCAAGGACTTTATTAGAGAAATTGCTATGAGAGGAAATGGGCCAAGGGAGGCAAGGAGGGGGAGGGGTGAGTGGGATGGATAGGGAACTCAGAGTTAATAGATGCAAACTACTGCCTTTGGAATGGATAAGCAATGAGATCTTGCTGTATGACACTGGGAACTATATCTAGTCACTTATGATGGAGCATAATGTGAGAAAAAAGAATGTATAGGAGTTCCCATCATGGCTCAGTGGTTAACGAATCCAACTAGGAACCATGAGGTTGCTATTTCAATCCCTGGCCTCGTTCAGTGGGTTAAGGATCTGGCGTTGCTGTGAGCTGTGGTGTAGGTTGCAGACATGCCTCGGATCCCACATTTCCGTGGCTCTGGCATAGGCTGGTGGCCACAGCTATGATTAGACCCTTAGCCTGGGAACCTCCATATGCCACGGGTGTGACCCTAGAAAAGACAAAAAAAAAAAAAAAAAAAAAAGAATGTATACATGTACGTGTGACTGGGTCACCTTTCTGTTCAGTAGAAAATTGACAGACCACTGTAAACCAGTTATAATGGAAAAAATAAAAATCATTACAAAATTTTTAAAAAATTCTTTCATAGTCAGGATTTTCATGTTATCTTAAAACACAATATGTTTGAAAGGCATTTAACTCCTAAACCCATAAAGGGATTTTCTTGTTATTTTTATAAAAATATTTATTAGCCAGTGGGTATTTAACCATGTAGGTTCAATGGGGTAAGAAAAATAATCAAAAGAAACATATATTCTACCTCAAAAAGGACAGACTGGCCTCTAGTCTATTCCAGTCTTCTATTTTCTTAGACTGGGAGTTAAAGCTACTTTATAGGGCTTTGTTTATTTGTTTCCATTTGAAGACTTAAGGAAGAAATTTCTGGCAAAGTTCTTGGAGATGTCTGATGCCACGAGACTGAGCTAATTTGACAGTCTGTTAATTTTGTTATTCAGCTGTGACATATTGCATCTATAAGAACTACTGCTTTATATAAGCTTTGTAATACAAACCAGCAGGATGACATCAATTTCTTTTCTGTTTATTTTCTGAGAATCAATTATTTTATGTGAAACAGGAAGATATGTCACTATTTTTGACAGCTATAAAAAAACAGATTTCAATATCCTACCCTGTGAACTTTACCACAATATCGTATTTCCATTTAGCTTAAGTTGCAAGTTCAAAGACAAACTTGATTTACAGAGTTGCCTGTTCTCTTCTAAAGAACTCTAAATATCCAAGACACTTGTGTTCTTTTTTTACAAGAGAAATGGATAAAACAGACACACAATAAATCAGTAGCTTTGACAAAAATGCTACTCTGCTCACTATACTTTCCATTACCTCTTCTCTCTCCTTTTAATTTACAAATTGAATTTCACCCTTTCCCACAACAGATTTAGCATTTCAAACCCTGTAGTCATACTTTTTCTACTAACCCCAGTAATCTCTCAGTGTATGTTTCACTTAGTTTTTAGTATCATCCCTGAAAAATCCATTCACTCTTTCTTCACTAGTGGTCAGTGATGATGCTGGAATCTTTTATACTCTCAATATTTCCCTAAAAAGACTCTAAACCCCTTTCTAATTAACTTGCTGACTTCCTTTTGTCACTCAAGTGTCCTAACCTATTAAATTTAAAACAAAGAAGTCTTCCACCTGTACTAATGCATGAAACTATCAAAACATCATTTATGACTGATCTTCTATTTATTCCAATGTTACTTTTGGAAATAAGAACAAAGTAGTTGGAAAATAAACATTTCTTATAACTGAACAGTAGGTCTGCATTAGGTTCTCACAAGACAAAGAAAAAAGGTCTAGAAAGCATAAAACTACCTTCAAGTGGTTAAACCCAGAGCATTCATTCTTTCAAGGAAAATCACATTATTAACAAAAAACGTTCACATCAGCTGCAAAGGCACTTAAAATATTTTCTCACTTTGGTACCCCGATTCCCAATTTATTTTCCAAAAACTGAAATATTTTTCTCAGTATTGTTTACATGCCATAAAGTGACATAAAGTGATTTACTCTCTACTAAAATGTTAACCACTATAGACAATCTCAGTAGAATAAATAAGAAATTTTGAAAATTTCCAAGCCATTTGCCCTAATAAGCACTTAAATTTTGGCCCATGAATAATAGGTATTTAACCCAGTTATTCTCTTTGTTTGCCATATTGCCCATCTCCTTCTGAAAGCCTTCTCATAATTAATCATTATCTCCTCCCTCCTGTGTATTTTGTGCATTTACTAAATCAGAAGGGCAGAGCAGAGTGCCTAACAGCTCTTTGGTATTTTGCTACTGTTCTTTTCCCTTAACTATGAAAAGAGTTTCTTGAAAGAATAGTACCTGTCTTTGCCAAGGGGGAGGGGGAGGGAGTGTGATAGATGGGGAGCTTGGGGTTAATAGATGCAGACTACTGCCTTTGGAATGGATTAGCAATGAGATCCTGCTGTGTAGTACTGGGAACTATGTCTAGTCACTTATGATGGAGAATGATAATGTGAGAAAAAAGAACATATACATGTATGTGTACCTGGGTCACCATGCTGTACAATAGAAGAAAAATGTTTTGGGGAAAAAAAATAAAATCTTTTCTAATATTCCAGTCATTAACCAAAAAGATCCCCTGCACGAGCAACACTTGCCTTTACTAGAGAATTACACAGCCCCTACTCGTTCTACTCTGGAAGTTCTGCACCTACAGGTAGCTTAAAGATTCTGCTTCTGTTGAGAGCAGGGAAAAAAAATCTCAAACTGGCTTAAACAAAAATGTATTTACTGTTCATTTAAATGAAAGGTTCACATTAAAGAGCGACTTCAGAGATGGCTTTCTTCAGGATTCAAATGATAACTCCAGTTTTCTTTGCTTCCCCTACAGTGACTCCCTTCTCGGGAGTCCTTGTGGTGTTTTCTGCATCTTTAGGCTCCTGTAACCATCACACTCAATCCAGAGCCAGGAGAGTTGAACAAAAGCTCAAACGGAAGTCTGGATTGAGTCTTCTTGGTTGAGATTGGCCAGGCTGGTGGTACTAACTGGCTTAGTTTGGGTAAAGGCTCCAGCTCTGGAGCCCAGGGGCAGAGGCACCTCCAACACAAAGTTTGTGGGTCAAGAGGGAAGGCAGAGTGGCCTCCGGGCAAAACTGTGGTCATGGGAACACAGACAAAGTGAAACACAACCAATCCACAGCCACTTCTGACTTTCAGGTAATTTACTACTTTTCTTAGCAATAGATTTTATCAGACTTGGAACTCTCTGAGAGATCTATATCATGCTGCCATGATGTCCCCTAATGGCAGACACATTTTACAGAATTATCCAATGAAATTCTCATTTGTTCTTCTAGAAACAATTTCCAAATTTGTATAACATAAAATAACAGATATACTAATAGTGCACTTGGACTTCCACCATCCTTTAATTTGCTCGTCTCAAGATCTCGATATAACAAAATCATGTGATTTTTTTTCCATTATCTATTTTTTGACATATGAACACCATAGATAAATAACTTCTATAAATTTTTGAAGTCTAATTTTTGGTTAATTATCTCCAATTCTTAATAAAGTCCTAAAAGATTTCTCTGATTTAACAGTTCTTGACTTGTGATTTTAGCTATTTTTACCCTTTTTAACATGGCACTAAAAGCTCCCCATGGCAAGAGGGAATGTGTTAAAAGTCTGTGGTTAATGTCTCGCCTGCTCCTAGATGACTTCTTTAAGAGGCCCATTCCTTTTAGCACTTTCAAACTCGATAACTGTGTTCACCAGTGTCACCGCCTTTTTCTCTTTTGTAAACACTTGAGAAACATGTCAAATGTCATTCTATCTTTCTTCTCCCTCCTGCTTCCCTTTAAATATTTCAGCAGAAAAAAAAATTTCCAAAAAATGTATTTGCCTTTATTTATCCAATAAAACTGTGTATTTGCATACTATGAAATATTTTTCAGCAATGCTAAGGGTTATTTTAGTTTAGTTTTGTTGTTGTTTGCCTCTTGTCAATTTCATCCCACATTTACTTCTTTTCATAAAGTTGACTTTTTTCCATTCAAACTCCTGTCAGACTTTCCCTTGAAGCACATTAGCACCTTCTTAAAGATGCCTTCTCCAAACAACTCTTCAAAGGACTGGCATAGAGTTTAAACCTAAAGCCACCATCTTAAAATTATTTTTGTTTTTATCCACATGTCAAAAATTAAAACTGAAAGAAGAGTCATAAAATATTATTGAACTTATAATATTTTGTATTTACATATACAAACACTGTTAAGTCCCAAAATAGTAATTTAAAGTGATAGATATTTTTGTCTATTGATTTTAATTAAATTTACTTTAGGATGTCAGGTTGGCAAGTAAGAGAGAAAGGAGAAATAGATGAAAAAACCACGAGGAAGCTTTTTATCCCAGCTCTTGGGGAAAAAAACTAATAAGCCACCTCCACAGTGAATTTCTAGTGAATCATTAACCAGGGATTTGTTGCCTTGGTTACTGAGCCAGGTAGAGATTCCAGTAAAAAAGCAATGTGACCTCAGGAAACTGAAGAAGTGAAATTTCTGCATTATAATATTTGCAGTTTCTACAGAAAGAAATGAAAAGAGTAAAAAACGTATGTTAAAAGGGAAAAAATACCTTGATTTTCATCCCAATGTCAAGACGTTTACACACACACAATAGCACCTCAGTATTAGTTTGCTTGTGAGATTTTACAAAATATAGACCATTTCCCATATACGTGACATCTCCTATCCTAGAAAACACAGCACTTGGCTTATCAGTGGTCACTGGACATTCCATCTGTAGAGAATATTTTGAAAATAATACGTTTACAAAATAAGCATTGAGAGGAGTTCCTGTTGTGGTGCAGTGGTTAACAAATCCGACTAGGAACCATGAGGTTTCGGGTTCGATCCCTGCCCTTGCTCAGTGGGTTAATGATCCGGCGTTGCCGTGAACTGTGGTGTAGGTTGCAGACTCGGCTTGGATCCCAAGTTGCGGTGGCTCTGGCGTAGGCCGGTGGCTACAGCTCCGATTCAACCCCTAGCCTGGGAACGTCCATATGCCGCAGGAGCGGCCAAAGAAATGGCAAGAAGACAAAAAATTAAATAAATAAGCATTGAGGAAGCAGAATAATTGAATAGATTTCCAGGTGGAGTATCTCTGTGGCTTTTTCATTGAGTTATGGGTCAATGGTTCTTTACATTATACTGTAGCAAAATAAAAATCATATGAATATTCCTACCAAACCTGAACTAAAGGAAATACAAGAGCCAGAATTTGAAAGCATGACTCAAGTATCACCCTTATCTTTATTAGTAAACTCAGGGTCCACCGAAGATGTCAATGGTTTACTAACCAACACCCAGTGATGGCAGAGACTACAGTATCTGTGGTGGTTCATGTAGCTCTGTTTCTCTGGAGAACCCTGAATACTACAGTATCCAAGTCCTACTTCTCACTTTTTTAGGCCAATTCTCCAAGCCAGTCCAATTCATGCTAAAACCAAGACCCAATGATAGAGAGTAAAAGGCTGGCAAATTCACAAGCTGCCCTATGATAAGAATAGGGCATATAATAAGAAACATTAGGAACCTTAAATTCTGTCAATGGTTAGTGAAAAATAGACAGCATGACCTAGCCAGTAGGTGAGGGGGTCTGACATCAGTTGGTCTTAGTTTGTATTCTAGCTCAACTACTCACTGACTGGGTGGCCCTGAAAATGAAACTGAACCTTAGTTCATCAGCTATGCAATGGGAATAATCACACCTACTCCAGAAGATGGAATGTTAACAAAATCCAGTGAGACAATACAAGCAAAGCTTCTAGCTCAATAAAAATTAGTATCTTTCTTTCCTCCTACTTCCCATCTGGACCTCTCTTACTTTCATTTTCTTTTAGAAAGTCAGATTTCCTGAAATATTTAAACTTGAGATTCTAAAATTCAGAGCATTTTCCATATACATTCTTCAAGTGCTATTTTTTTTTTCTTTAAGTGCAATACTACTATTGGCTCTCTAGACCTGGGATTCTCCTTCAATACACATAAACAAATACTTTATGACAAAGCTGGAAATAAAAGTTAAGAGTAGACAACGTTCAGATTGAGGTGTAAAATGCTAAAACATACACACTGATTAAGCCGTGCCCAAACTGGAATGCTCAAACCTGGTCTTACAGCCCCAGACAGGAGGTTTTCATGATCAATATATATTCTCAATCACAAACTACCCTAGGTTTACAATCTCTCCCCCCACCTATCCTCTTCTCTACAATTGTAGGATTTCTTTCACCATCATTTATCCAATTTGAGAAATATTTTAAAGTTTTCTGTTTGAGAACAAAGGGTGGGGGAAAAAATGTAATTGTAATGTATACATGTAAGGATAACTTGATTCCCCTTGCTGTACAGTGGGAAAATTTTTAAAAAATAAATAAAAAAATAAAGTTCTCTGTTTGAGCTTAGCGCAGAAGGTGCTGAGATTTGCTTTCCTCCCAATCTGGCTTTATTTAGGCTTCTCTTTTTATGAATGTAATGGGCTTTCTCACTTTATTTCCTGTCAAAGCTCTTAGATGCTTATTACTTGATATTTATTTATCCTTTACCTTTCAGAGGCAGCCAAATCCTCAGATGTCTAAATATATTGCACAGATTCTGAATGTTTTAGGGTTCACTTTTAGTTAGAATTAGCTTGTCAGTGGCAATAATGAAATGGCAGAAATACCACCAGGGCTGTAAATTATCTGCTTAGTAAACCTTTCTTTTATTTACTTTCTCCATGATTCAAATAGCACCTTATATTTCATATATAACATGATTTTTTAAATGTTAGCCAATAAGATTAATGATTTGTTCAATAATAATATTTGAAGGTATCCATTTTACAAAGAACATTTTTATTCTATGATTCTTTATATTTTCCTGTAGAAGTCTATTATATGAACATGGACCTTTGGCTACTTTATATCATATACTGGGGGGGAGAGGATATAACAAAAAATATGACATGGTTCCTGCTATCAAGTTGTTGATAATCTCCCAGAAATGACAAGCATATAAACAAATCATTGCTGTGTTATCTTTGTGAAGGTTCCCTTGAAAAAGCACCTAAGGCAAGATAAAGCTCTGAAGGTTTATTTGCAGGATCCAGTTCCCAGCAAGCAAGAGTAAGGAAAACCATAAGGAAAGCTGGGAAGATAGGAATGAAAGAAAAGGGATGCATTACCAGGCTGGCAACCGCTTCCCAGTAAACCCTGAAAAGACACAGCTGGCCACTGTTAATGCATTTGCTCAGCTTCTCAGAGGTCTACACAGAGACACTGCTTAGAGTAAGAAGCCTGTGGTCCAGAAGGAGAAGACATTTTTCTACTGGTTTCCTTCTGCCTATATCCCATTGGTTGACACAGATGCAGCGGAGAGTTGATTTCCCTGCCAGTTAGTTTGCACCATCAAGCCCCAGGCAGCCCCTGGGAAGCCAGCAGCAGGCATGCTGCAGGTGGGCATGCACAGCACTGGCCTGCTACAGTGAAAGCATAGAGGCCAAGAGACTCTGGAGAGGCATATATGATGGATCAGATACAAATAGGATGCAATAAAGTCAGGTAAAAATGTTAGAAAAACTCAGACAAAGAGCCACTGAGGAAAATAAATCTGTCCGTGGCTAGAAAAGTGACTAGATGGAATTGGATTTTTCATGGAAAGATTATATGCATGTTATATATACTTAAAATTTAGCATGCTGTTTCCTGGAATGGTCCACACTGTCCAATCTAAGTCTTAAACCTACACCAATGTGTTGGCTATTTTTTTTCTAACAAGAAATCTCAGCTCCTCTAGGGGCAGTGGGTTTAACAAAGGATGTGGTTCAGAGGAGGAACAAATAAGCCCAAATACCGCTACCATCAAATATGCAGAGTCAGTTTCCAATGGCAGAAAATAATAGCTGACCTGTTTCATCTTCTATGGCAAGTGATGCTCTCTCTTTATTGTGTCTTGCCCTTGTGTACTTGTGACTTTTTTAATCCTTTCCCAGATAAATTCCCTCAGGAGAGAAGATAAGCAAGGTCAAATATAGGTGTGATAGCTGGCCTAAGATATTTGGTTTTATAGTGCTATGATTTCATATAAACTGTAGCTTTTAGAATTCAGCCTCCATACAGGCTGCTGGTGACAATTCAATTTGTGAATCTATGTAGTCAGTCATTTTCGCATTCTGTGGGTATTAAAGTGTAAATGTATCAGCAAAACATTTAGATAATCAATGTCAATTTTATTAACCAAGCATAAATTGTTTCATTCTGCACACCTATCTATGTCTTCTTCATGAAAACAGATGCCATTAAATTTTTTAAATCTCCATTTCATTTCTTTTCAGCAATTTATACTATACTTATTAGGTATCCATGTGCTTTGTACTGTTCTAGACATTTAAAGCAGTTTAAGCTCCCTTTATAAGGCTTGCTATTTGGTTAAGGAGACAATCCAGAATGAGAATCTCAACGATGAAAGTTACTATGGAGATTTTTTAAGGCCAATATATACACCTGAAATATTTAATAATGAGAACTAAAGTAAATAACATAACATTTTTTAAAATAGTTCAAAAAGAGAGAAATGAATATATTTAAGAACTTGAAGATTGATAGAGGTAGTAAATGAGCTGCAACCTATGGAATTCCCAGACCTTAAATATGTAAGGCAGAAAAGAATAGTCCAGTTATAGGGAAAGAGTGGAAGCAAAGGAATACAGGCAGAAATGAGCATAGAAAGTTCTCAGAGGAGTTCCCATCGTGGCACAGTGGTTAACGAATCAGACTAGGAAACATGAGGTTATGGGTTCGGTCCCTGGCCTTGCTCAGTGGGTTAAGGATCTGGCATTGCCGTGAGCTGTGGTGTAGGTCACAGACGTGGCTTGGATCCTGAGTTGCTGTGGCTCTGGTGTAGGCCAGTGGCTACAGCTCCGATTGGACCCCTAGCCTGGGAACCTCCATATGCTGCAGGAACAGCCCTAGCAAAGGCAAAAGAAAAAAAAGAAAGTTCTCAGAACAATGGTGGGGGAAGGAAATAAGAGGCCAGTAAAGCAGAGGGTACTCCTTGAAAAGGAACAGGAAAAAACAAAACAAAACAAAAAAAACTGGTAGGATGGCAGATGGGAAAATTCGAAATTCTAACACACCACGACACAGATTTTCAAATATACATTAAATCTATAGCCTAATTTTGCCACTAACTTTGTCCAACCTTGCTAATCTTCTGAAGTCCAAAATAGAATTACAAATGATCTACTGAGTGGCTACCAGAACTAAGTGCCTGAAAACAGGAAAAGCCTCTATTAGTCCACTGAGAAAGCATGAATCACTCTGCATCACTTAGAATATGCACTCCAGTGTATTTTAAATAGCCTAAGAAAGGATAATTTACATACTCAAAAAGGATAGATTTTTAATCAGAAGTCACCATTTTTCCTTCCCAAACATGGGTTCATGTGTGCGTGCACACACACACACACACACACACACACCTTTTGGGGAAAAAAAAAAAAAGCACAATACCATTTCCTAAGATGAAAAATGTTCCCTCTTGCAGCATGTGGAAAATTCCATCTATCAACCCTTTCTCATATTTCTACAGCTTTTTTTTTTTTTTCTTTTTAGGGCTACACCTGCAGCACATGGAAGTTCCCACGCCAGGGGTCAAATCAGAGCTGCAGCTGCTGGCCTATAGCAATGCCAGATCCTTAACCCACTGAGTAAAGCCAGGTATCAAAGCCACATCCTCATGGATACTAGTTGGGTTCTTAACCTGATGAGCCACAATGGGAACTCCTCTATAGCTTTTATTAACAAACCATCCAAACAAATCTTCTGGTAACCTCAACCTGAACTTTCACTATTTTCTTGAGATTTTTATTTTCTTTTATAATGTCCTCTTAGTTGCTGGGATCTAGGAGGTGTAACTTGAACATGATCCTAGCAGATTTTATACACATAGTAAGTATCATGAATAATGCTATGGAAAATCTTAGTAAACTATCTGTGTGGTTTGTGGCAGACCCACAGCCACAAAGGATTTTGGACATAATTACTACTTTTCAGATATCATTTGGTTTGGAATTTGATGACACATTGAGGCTACTTTCTGCCAGCATGTGAAAAGATATGTTGATGACTAGGCCTTGGCCAGGCCAGCTTTTGCCCTGATGACTGATAAATAAAACCCAAAAGTGTATGTCTGTGACAAAGAAAGAACTGCTATTTGTGGCCGTAGTTAGACCCCTGTGTGCTGATGTGCCCTCTTCCTCAGTCTCCCGCTATCAAAGGCAAGGAGCCCATTAGCTTCTAGCTCTCCAACCTGACAAGTGAACTTTGAGCACAATTCCTTGAAGAACTGAGGAGATTACTGAGGTATTCAGAATCTGAGGTGGTATTAAGAACCTGAGGAAGTATATGAGAACCATTCAATCACCTGACTCCTTATTTTTTGCTTTCTTTGCACTGCTTGTTTACCAATTTGGTGGTAAATGCATCTAAGTGGAAATAAAACCAGATCTAAGTTATCATTCTTGCTAGACTTAAAAATTGGACTTTAATATGTGTACTGTCATAACAAGGTCTGTTTGGCTTCTCAAGATTGTTTGCTATCTTTTGAGTGATAATATCATTGTAATTAAATAAGTAGTTAATATTTATTTCAGCTAATATATATATATTTTATATATATATATATATATATATATATATATATATATATATATATATATATGGCATGGAGTAGACAGTGGGAAACCTAAAGATTCACAAAAAACAGAGCCTCTGTCTTCAAGGAACATGGAGTCTACTGAAGGAGACAGACAAGTAAACAAATAAAATGTATTTCGCAGTCATCTGCATTGAAGTCAGTGGGAACTCAGAGCAGCACCTCACCCAACCAGCTGAGCACAGAAGGCTGATGGAGGTGGAATATAACAGGAGAGAGACATTATCTTAAAAGGCTTGCTAAAGAAGAGACAGTTGAAATAATCCTGAGTATGAAGAGTCAGAAGAAAATGAGATGAAGATATTCTAGAGGGAAGAGCACAGATCAAGGGGAAAAGGCAATAAGCAGTGTGATGTATACAAGGAACCAGAAGCAGTGTGCTGCCACTGAAGCATAAAATGTGAGGCAGGGAGCAGAGAAGAGGAACTTCTGCAGAGTCCACAATGGACTTTGAGCGATATCCCCTAGGTGATGAGGAGTCACTGAAGGTTTTAAACTGATGAGCAACACAGTCAGATTTGTAACCCACTGAGCAGTGAGTCACCTGGGTAGAAGAGCTACCTCGGTGACAGTTTTAGTTAGGTCTTAATAAAGAGGAAAGAAGATCTGCAGATATACCCTCCAGCACATGAGTTTGTGTTTTACTGTGCTCCCTTGTCCCAAAGAGTTCATTTTCTTTCCTGTGTGTGTGCTGCAGAGGCAGATTAATCTGTATCTAATAGCTTCTGGAAAACCACCTTTATAAGAATGTTAAATGTTTATTAGGATGTTCACAAATAGTTTTGTGTGTGAGTTATGTGGCAAAGATTACAATGAAATCTAAGCTTATAATTCTGAGAGCATATAATTCCAGAAGCAATGTACAGCAAGGAGCATCTCTCAGAGAATGGTGAGTTATAAATTGCTATTGAAACAAAAATCAGACCTACCAATACAGCATTCATTGAATGTTTCAATCTCCACAATTATCAGTAACATTCAGGGTCCACTCAATCCAGGTACCTAAATATAGCAATCCCTAGAGGGGTTCTTTTAGCTGAGGAACATGAGTAGGCCAAAAGTACTCATTGGGAATGACTCAACCCACACTCAAAGAGAAAAAAAAACGCCACAAATATAAATAGTAAGCAATAAGGTTCTGAAATTGACTTTCAGGTCCTCTGAAAATACCAGCAAGCACACGTAGCTAATATGACTAAGAGTCCAGCATCAGATGGTTCAGCTGGGACCGTTGGTTTTTCTCTGGGTAGCCCAGATCTGCTGAGTATCTCCATGCTATGCTTCCCTTTCACTGATGCTACTTCTGTTCAGTATAATCAGTCTTGGTATATGAATATATTCAAAGTTCTTCTTTACTTGTTGATTTATACTGTTTCATACCAATATGCCTTGCAAAATGCTTGCACCCTACCTTACTCCTTTTCTCTTGGGATAGCTCTTATTTGCCTCTTGGACTAAGCAGCACTAACACAAACTTCATGTGCTAAAGTCTCCACCCTAACAGTTGCATTCTTTCTGGGGTTCTGGGACCAAGAGGAAGATTTCATCTGTTCCCTTGCCAGGAAGCGTCTCTATGGTATTGTGACTCCAGCCATCAACAGACCTACAACGCAATGCCCTTGACACTTCCTATCTTAAACATTCCATCTCCAAGAGCAAGAACTCAAAAGATGAAACTGCATATACTATAGTTACTACACTGTTTTCCCAACTTTCTCCTCAGTGTGACATATCTGATCTTGAAGTTAAAAAGTATTGTATTTTAAAAATATAACTAAGAAATTCAGCTTTTCCAGGAAAATGAACACGGTTCAACCCTGTAGTTCTCCATACTCAGTCTTGGAACCCTGTACAGTCTGCCTCAGTCTCTAAGCCCCATCTTACCAAAAGCCAAACCTACACAGAATGGGCTTAATTCAAATCACATAAAGTCCTAAGTTGGAGCTCCTATTGTGGCTCAGTGGAAATGAATCTGACTAGTATCCATGAGGACTCAGGTTCGATCCCTGGCCTTGCTCAGTGGGTTAAGGATCTGGCATTGCCATGAACTGAGGTGTAAGTCTCAGACACGGCTCAGATCCCAAGTTGCTGTGGCTGTGGCACAGGCCGGCAGCTGCAGCTCTGATTAAACCCCTAGCCTGGGAACCTCCAAATGCTGCAGATGTCGCCCTAAAAAGATGAAAGGAAAAAAGGAAGGAAGGAAGGAAAGAAGGAAGGAAGGAAGGAAGGAAGGAAGGAAGGAAGGAAGGAAGGAAGGGAGGAAGGAAGGAAGGAAGGAAGGAAGGAAGGGAAGAAAGAATAAAAAGAAAGTGCAAAGTTGGTCCAAAACAGAGCATAGATCTTTGTTATAAGCATCTTCTTAGTTAGATCAGAGTCACATCTTTCCAGAAGTGGAAGAGATTGAAGCAATCATCTGTCTATTTCATTTAACTGCCTCATTATGCATATGAGGATATAAAGCCTTATGGATGTAAAGCAACACATCCACAACTACATGGCTACTTAGGGACAAAGGAAGTTGAATCCAAATGCCTGGATCCACTGCTTTCTCCACCTCATTGCCTATCTCTTCCATGATTCCTGAATCATTTTGAAATAGGTAACAGAAAGAGCAATGAATTCATTTATTCAACAAAAATTCACTGAGTCCTTATTTTGGACCAGGCGTACTGAAGATACAACAGTAAATAGAACATTAAAAAGTCACTGCCTTCATGGAATTTACCTTCTATAGTAAGAGATAGAAAAGCAATTGTTAAGAGAAAATAAGTAAGTAAAGTATGAGAAGAGGAAATAAAATTTCTACATGAGGTAGCCAGGAAAGGTGAAAGTAAAGTCTTTAAGTAAAGACATGAAGGAAGTGAGAAAAGTAGTCAAGCAAACATATACCAGGCAAGCATTACGACAAAGGGACGAGTTGGAGTGAAGGTTTGGAAGTAGTGGACCCTGCTGTGTGCAAGGAATAGCAAGGAGGGCAGTGTGGTGGGTTTAAATAAATGATGAGGGAGTCACTGAAATCTGAGAGGTTTAACAGGGGACCAATTTATGGAGAGCTTTGTAGGTCGTGGTAAGGACAGCAATGGAGTCAGATGGGAAGCCGTGGAGAAAGAGCATGACCATATTTTCATCTTAACAGGATCACTGTGGTGCTCTGCTTAGGAAGAGAAGAATAATAGCAGCAGGAAGGATCATTGTAATAGACCAGAGGAGAGATGATGGTAGTTGGAGCCAAGGTGGTGTAACTGGGGATGGCAGAGTAGACAGAATTTGCTGATGAACCAGATGTACAGTATGAGAAAAAGGAGGTGTCAAGCACAACACAAGCTTTCACACTGACAACTGCAGCACACAGTTGCCATTAGCAGAGATACTGGTTTGGAAAACATGTCATGAATATCAGGAGCTCCACTCCTGACATAAGTTTAAGGAGATCATGTAACATCTACATGGAGAAGTCAACTGAGTTGGTTGGATACATAAGTTTAGGATCCAGAGGACAGAGCCTAGCTGAAGATAAAAATTTAGGAGTTAATCAAATAGGAAGTATTTAAAGCCATGAGACTAGATCAGATCACCTAGGGAGAGTGAGGATAGATGGAAGAGAGGCTCAATTACTGAACCCTAGGGTTCTCCCACATTTAAATGTTGAAACGATGTGCCAGAAAAGAATACCATGGAGCTAAAAACCCAACGAAACAATTACAACCCACTCTCTCTGAATTGCTATCTCTGTTCTACATATCCTTATGTGCCTAAATTCATGCTCCCTTTTATTAGCTTACTTTTGCTCAAAAGTTGTATTGCCCAATTTGATTATTTATCTTATTTGTCAGACTTCACTTCAAAGGACTTATGATATTTCCCAAAACCCAAATCCCCTCCCACTCTCTGAAAGAACATATTTGCAGCCATCAATTACACTCAAAACAATGTGCCAAAAAACATCATTAAAAAGTGCATAGCTTTCCCAGATGAATATTTGAAGGAGGAAAGAGTCGTTTGCATACATAGCTTTGTGTGTGTGTGTGTGTGTGTGTGTGTGTGTGTGTGTGTGTGTAAACACAGATTTATGAAGTGCTTACTACTGCTGGTCAGTCTAAGTACATAGGTATATACATTACCATGATATCTTCACAATAATCACATGAGGTAAGTACTATTATTATTCATATTTTAGACATATGGAAAATGAGGCTTTCATATGTTAAATAACTTGCCAAAATTATCAGCAAACCTGGTTAAGAGAAATTGAACCTGGACCATTTGACTTCAGAGCCCCTACTCTTCAAACTTTTGTCCAGAGATTGAAAACTGACCATCAACCCAGGAAGTGAATTTGAGCCCATATAGCTGTTTAGGTTTGGCTACACGGTGTTTTCAAAAAAGAAATGTACTTTGAATGCCTTTAGGAGGTATGTCTGCATTACATCGCAGCCTTCACCAGCTATTTAATAGCCTTCATCCTTCCCTCTTCATCATCTAGTTTGCCTGCTGCTCCAAGTGCATTTGAGTTATTGGCACTTGTTGTACTATACATATCCTTCAATCTTTAACAGACTTGGCATGATTTAAAGTCCAAAACACATATTTTATTTCTTTCACATACATGCTACCAACATCGACATCACCAACGCTGCCATTAGGAAAAATAAAGCAAAATAAGGCTGCCTTTCTTTCCATCCTTAATACTTTTCCCTGTAGTGGTCATTCATAATACTTAAGGTTCTAGCCTAGATTTTCCTCTCCAAACCCAATGCAAATTCAATGTCCACAATGCAGGGGCAACATTTTTTGCCTGGAAGCACAGAGCTGTGCCCTGAGTATGTTCTCTAATAGGAGGTACTCAACCTGCAAGAGATGTTTCATCCATCACTTCTGTGATGTTGTCATACCCCTTAGCTCTGAGCAGTAGCCAATGACACATATGGGTGTTTTAGGTGTGTATGGATTGAAATCACTTTTGTTTTTGAAATGGCAAAACCACTGCTGAAAAGTGTTGCCTATGAACTCATCCTTAATTGCATGTCCATTTGCATTCAAAACAAAAGAATATTTTAAGTTACCTGTATCAGGAAGCTAATGTATTTCTTCAACTGCTTCTGGCTCTTGAGTATTAGGTACGGCAGTATGACTGTGTCTACTTTTTGGATTTGTAGGGGGGAAAGCTGAGTTCTGTGTGTAGGCTTTTTTTTTCTTCTTCTTCTTCTTCTTCTTTTAAAGACAGTAGGAAGACATTTTAACAAAAGCTAGATTGGAATCCTTTCTGTTATGAAAGAAAATGATGAAGGATGTTACTTATTTGTGGATTTAAACTAAACTCTTGAGAATATTATCTTAGCAAGGTATTAAAAGCAGTTTTTCAGAAGCTACTCTTTGCATGTTGAGTTCCAACAGAGCAAAGATAAAAACGGGTGCTGAGCACTAAATTGGGCCAGCTGCATTCCCCACCTATTGGGCTGATATTTACACCCAAGGCAGTGAAAGAGTACAGTTATTAACCTCTATGGGTTTGGTTTTGTTTTTTTATCTTTTTGGTAGAGCAAGGGCTGGATTTCTCTTCCTTTTACACATTTATACACAAGAGATGATTTTTCAGCCTTAAACCTATAGAGTCACCTACTGTATGTTTAATGATTCAATTCACTAATTAGAACACCAGGTTTCATTCTTATTTAGAATTTCTTAAATACTTTAAATATATAAAAATAACCAATACACTATGCCAAGTTTGCATGCACATTAGCAAGTACAACTCACAAAGTAATTCTAGTAATGAGAAGCTATTATTATTGTCCCCATGTCATATATGGGGAAACTCAGAGAACCAACGGTGCTCCCAAGATTATACAGCTGCAAGTGATAACCGAGCAGGGACTCCAACCCATGACTTATCATTCCAAAGCTCATGTTCTTTCCATGAGTTGGCTGTCCTTGTTGTTTGGCCACCCTAATATTGGATTCAGACTACCAGACAGGTGGCCCACTGTCTCATCACTCTCATCAACAATCTGCATTAGAAATGGACAAGGAAAAAAAAAAAAAGGAATGGATGAGGAGAGAGGAAAATGATCTGCTTGCCACCACCTGATGACTTTCCCTCAGTATAAAAACATAAAGAGCTCCAACAGTTTGTTCCTAAGCTTTGAGGACAGTTTTCACCATGAGGCACTAGCTCCACAGGGTGTTGCACAAGAAGGAGTTTTGTGATCACATTTCCTTTCCTTCCAGGATCTTCAGGATCTTCAGTGTGCTAATGTGCACCATGACTCTCCTAGAAAAGGGCTTATTATGAAGGGTTTTCCAGGTGTATTTCACCACAGAACCCATTTTATAGAGTAAAAGGACAGATGAGTGTACCAGATCCCCCTGGAGAGCCACTGTTCTTGTGAATCCCTGTAACTTACTAAATTTGGGGAAATTTGTCCTAGGGAACATCTCACAGAGTTAACTCTCTCCCAAAATCTGGTATAGATGGAAAATATAACTAGATTCAGGAGTTCCCATGGTGGTAGAGCGGAAACAAATCAGAGTAGTATCCATGCGGATGTGGGTTCGATCCCTGGCCTAGCTAAGTGGGTTGGGGATCTGGTGTTGCCGTGAGCTGTAGTGTAGGTTGCAGATATGGCTCGGATCCCATGTTGCTGTGGCTGTGGGGTAGGCTGGCAGCTGTAGCTCTGATTTGACCCCTAGCCTGGGAGCCTCCATATGCTGCACGTATGGCCCTAAAAAAGAGAAGAAAAAAAAAAAAGGAAAATATATCTAGATTCAGAAGCAGCTTAGAACAAATTTATGAATAGCACATTTATCATAGCTCACCAATAGGAATGGTACCACCTAACATCCAGGCAGATGTCAGAGTTGTCATTCAGCGGGTTTCCAACCTGCCCCTCTGCGCCACCCTCTGAGGTAGTGTTCCAGGTCGTGTGACCCAGGCCTGAACCAGGATGACAACTCTTGTGTTCTTAACTCAAATTTACTTCAGGGTAGCACCCAGCACTGTATTCCTTCTTGTTAGAGATAATGAGATGAACCCAAGGCTTAAAAATAATTGTGTTTAAATTTAGACTCATCTACATTTGGAATATCTCTCCAAATCTTAATTTATTCTTTTGAACTAATACTTATTATTTCTTTCTTATTTTCCTTCAGTGATGAATAAAATTAGAAAGTAATATTTTATGGAATATTCTGTAAAACTCCATTCTTACCCTGAAATGAATTCTGTAAATAATATATAACTTACCTGTATATGCATAATCTTTTTCTTAAAAAAATCAATATAATATCCTAACAGTACCATAAAGGAGAAATAATAATTTATAATGGTATGATATGAATTTCTACATATAAATGCTCAAGCAGGAGTTCTCATCATGGCACAGAGGAAACAAATCTGACTAGGAAGTTGCAGGTTCGATCACTGGCCTCGCTCAGTGGGTTAAGGATCTGGTGTTGCCGTGAGATGTGGTGTAGGTCGCAGACATGGCTTGGATCTGGCATTGCTGTGCCTGTGGTGTAGGCCGGCGGCTATAGCTCCAATTCAACCCCTAGCCTGGCAACCTCCATATGCCATGGGTGCGGCCCTTAAAAAAGAATGAAAAAATAAATAAATAAGATTTTTTTTAAATGCTCAAGCATTGCAATATTTCAGGCTATGGAGAATTCCTGACTCATGCCCGCTAAATAACAGTAACTTTACCTCAAAACACCTCCCCTCTCCTTTTGAAAATGCCTTCTAAGCATCCATTTCTCCCCCATTTAGAATTAACGTATTAAAGAAATTTAAGTAGGAAGCAATATGTTCCAATTACTTCCCTAAAAGACCACTTTAGCTACTGTGTGAACAATGAACCACAGAGCAAAAAGAGTGGAAAGAGTGTGACTGGCAGGAGGCCATGCAATGATTTGAGTAAAAGATGCTGCATTCAGGCAACTGACAACCAAATCTCCAGTTAGTCTGTGCCATATTTGCGTGCCTATTGGTTATTGCCATCTGAATATGATGGTGATACATGAAATATTTCAATCTTCAAATTAAATTTTAGAACCCCCCTCATTTTCTTACAACAAACTAGCATCTCCAATTTTAGTACCATATCCACCTGACATATCTTTTCTGCAGAATCTCTTGGATTTTTGCTTTGCTTTATATCCAATCCCAGCCTTGCTCTTCCATCTGGAAAAAAAATGACAGCCTCTGAGCTGGATCACCACCCACTGCAGTGTACTCTAAACAGCTTCTGGAACAATCCCCCTCATATGCCAACATCTAAACATCATTCACTCCTTAGAAACACTATCTCACTCTGGCATTGCAAGAATGACTGAAGCCTTTACATGGCATGGGGTGGCCATGGAACACATGATATGCCAAATTCACTGTCAAGGTATTCTAACTATGTGATTTATCTTCCAATATGATGTCTTCCTCATTCCTTCTGTCCACTGCCTACCATCTTATGTAATTTCTGATGGCATCTTACTACTGAGAGAGATTAACCACCCACTGCCACACCCAGCTCTCTGATTCTCCCCTCCTAAATTACACACACATACACATACACACACATACACACACACATCAACAGTGGATTCTCAGTGCTTGACAAATTCATTTTAAACATAAAAGAAAGTTCTGAATTGATGATATAACTAAAAAATGAAAACCCTCAGGCATTTTCATGGATTGAAGATTTTCCATGAACTTCCATATCACCTTGTCATTCTACTATGGCACATCAGTTTAAACATTCTATGAAGGGGCAGTACAGTGCAACTTGACCCTGAGGTCATATTATTTGGAATCAAATCTCAGAAACACCATTTACTACCTATAAGAATTTAGGCAAGTCTGAAGTTCCATCATGGCACAGCAAAAATGAACCTGACTAGTATCCATGAGGATGCAGGTTGATCCCTGGCCTCGCTCAGTGGTTAAGGATCCGGCATTGCCATGAGCTGTGGTGTAGGTCGCAGGTGCGGCTCGGATCTGGTGTTGCTGTGGCTGTGGTGTAGGCCGGCAGCTACAGCTCTGATTCGACCCTAGCCTGGGAACCTCCATATGCCAAGGGTGCAGCCCTAAAAAGACAAAAAAAAAAAAAAAAAAAAAAAAGAAGAAGAAGAAGAATAAAAAGAATTTAGTCAAATTAATTGAACTTCTTTGCCTTGGTTTCCTGAGCTGTAAAATGAATACTAATAGTATCCACTCCATGAGACAGTTCTGAGCCATGAGTTACAGCATATAAAACACTTTGAATGGTACTTTACACATAATAACCATTTCCCAAGTTTTAGCTGCCATTATTGCAGTAGACTTAAAATGCTTACAAATACATCCATAGTGATATGACTATCTTATGAAATTAATAGTCTTTTTTAACAAAGATATAAGGCTTAGCAGTTACTTAGAATGTTTTTTATACCACTAGAAAAAAACTGACAAATTACGTATATGTGATAGGGTCAAAAAAGAAGACAGGATGCAAAAGCAGTCAGAGCTCCACTCATTACTCCTTTTTTCTTTCTTCTTCTACTTTTTTTTTTAATGGCCATACCCACAGCATATGGAAATTCCTGGGCCAGGGATTGAATCCAAGCCACAGCTTTTACCTACCCTGCAGCTAAGGCAACACTAGATCCTTTAACCTACTGCACTGGGCTGGGGATCAAACCCGAGACTCTGCAGTGACCCGAGCTACTGCAGTTGGACTCTTAACCCACTGCAACACAGCAAGAACTCATCATTACTTTTTATGGGATATTTGCGACACTTTAAATGGCTATGAAAAAATGCCTAAAGAGATCCTATAGAAGAATTGAATCCTCGACATATATTTCTAATTAAATCCTAATTTTACTTTATTGATGGCAATCTTTGGGCTACACAAGGAGCTTTAATTTTTATTGAAATCACCAATAAATTGCAGTGCAAAGGTTCCTTCCCTTTCAGACCAGAAATTAATATTGAGAGAAATTGAGTGTTTACTATTCTGCAGGGAGGTTACTCTCTCCAGAACCAGAACATACCTTTTTTTAAATTCTGTTAAAAGCATATTCCAGTACATGAGTATCAGTAAAACACATAGTTATAAAAAGAACATTTTGGTCAAACCCTAGAATGTTTACTACACAGAGAATTCCAAACACAGAGTCTTTACCCAATAAATACATTCATATTTGGGTTTGTAGAGTATAACAAAATGAAACTTTACATGTATTATTGCTTTCCTTGACTCTTTAAGAGCACACCACATTTGGAGAGAAGGGACAAAAGGAAAAGACATTATCAGAGTTGTCCCAGGTGTCTTTCTTGAAGCAGGAGACAATGAAATGTCATCACGAAGCCTTCTTATATAAAAAGAGTACCTTGGGTCAGAGCAGAGGGGAGATTTGAATTCGAAACGTTTTCAACTGCCAGAACACAAAAACCAAAGCAGACTAAATTTTGTTCCCTACATGTTCAATGACTTATCTTAAGCTCTCCCTCAGGCATCTCGGGGGTCCACTGAACAGCCAGTGCCTTGTCAGTCCCCCAGCTTCCACTGAGGCCCTGGACATTACTTCCCAGAGATAACGGTCACCTGAAAGAACCCAAGGGGAGGCAGTACACTGCATCCTGTGCCATCAAAAGGATCCCAGCAGAGGCGGGATTGCCTCATTAGCCACTTTTCAGCAATAGAGTCCTTAGCAGTGAGCGGTCTGAGCTCTGCATAGTCAGGATGGTAAAGTTCTGCTTGCAAACTCCCTGATGTCTAAGAAGAGTTCCCTCAGGGCAGAACTCACTTACACATCCAGTCCAGCTCAATCTCTGCCCCACAGGGGGTTTTCTTCTTCTATGAATTCTTACAGCAAGTGATTTCAAATTGCAAATAGTGGCCCTTATTAAGACCTGCTTTGCATTAATGCCTAACCGAGCAGTATCTTGTCAGAGAATTTGTGAACTCCTTCAACATCAGCAGATAATTTCTTATATATTCCTTTGGAGCCCAACACATGCATGTCTTAAGTCAATATCAAATGAACAAATCAAGGGTGGGGTGGAGGAAAGCTGACTCTTAACTAGCACAGAACCATTCCCTATATCTCTATGGTTTTAATAAACCATCCTTATGTGTTCATTTCTGGTAAATGAAACCATTTTAAATGTTTTTAATTCATTCATTTAACATTTAGTGCCTGCCCTTCAGAGGGAGGGATGCGATGGAAGGTACAGTCAGAGTCCAGGTCATGGAGACTTTTGTACGTCATATTAAAGAGCAGAATCTTATCTTTTATAGGACTGAAGGACACTGGGGAATTTTAAGCATGGTATAAAATGGTCAGTTTTGCTTTATAGATAGAACACTCTGATGACAATGTGAAATATCTATTTGAAGGGCACAACTGGAAGTGGGGTAAAGTGGAGGCCATCAGGAGAGAAATGATAAGGATTTCAACTCTTGCATTAGTGTAAGGATATAAAAATGGAAACAGGTAAAAGACACAAAATAGCTATTTTGGTAACTGTTGGAGGTCAAAATTTAAGAATGACAGTCAGGGTTCTAACTTCAGTAACTAGGTCCTAATGGTTTAGGAAAATATTATTGGCTTCCCTTCTGATAAGAACTCCAGATTTTTCTCAGGCTTCTTTCCTAACATGCATCACCCTGGAAATGCCATATATGTCTTTACTACTAGCCTATAGTCTGCAAGAGGTGCTGGACCACACGGTAGCATTTACCACTGTCTCTATCACAAGGTATAACACACTCTAGACACTATATACTCTCTGACTTAAAATTGGCATATTGATTTGAGGAGATTCTTATATATCTAGGAAGAAGAGTGGGGAAAAAAGTCCCTTCATCCTTTTCTAACTCTGAGCCTACCCAAGTCAACTTCAGGAGTAAAAATGCATTCTGTTATCACTGTCATTCCCTTCATAAATAAAATTCCACAGTTTCTCTCATTTAATACTTCCATGGCTAAGCAGACCTCACTGTCAAAAAAGTCTTCCTAGAATATGGTACAAAATCAATATGTTTCCATTTAAATCACAATTATATTTCATGAAATAAGTTACTTTTTTAAAGTTGTCTCTTCATAGGAATCAAAAAAGATTTGAAAACAGACATACCTCCATGAAAAACAAATAAAAGCTGGTACTCAAGTCCCAAGCTGTTAGCTGCACACACAAATTTTATTTTCCTTAAGAACAAATTCATAAAAGCACGATAGTCACATAGTCTTTGAAATCCTAACAGTCTTAATGTTCTTTTAAGTAATGTAAAATAATATTATTCTTCATTTTTGTGAGGTTAAGCATTAAACATTGATCCAACGTAAATATTAACAACACTCTGTGCTTAATATATAGACCCTTAAAAACTTCATTTTCTTGTGGATTAATAAAATTCTTACCCACAGGAAACAGGTGGCACACAATTTTTTTATTATAGTTTATTTACAATGTTCGGTCAACTTCTGCCATACAGCAAAGTGACCCACCCATTCACACATATATATGCATTCTTTTTCTCATATTTTCTATCATGTTCCTTCACAAAGGTGGCATACTTTAAATAGGCCAATTTGAGAAGAACTTGTTTATGAAGGTATTCATTATTAAAGCAATGCTATTTGGGAGAACCACAGTATACAGAAGAACCACCCAGGGCTGGAAGGAGCCTGACTGTGACCACTCCTGTGCCAGAATGAATAAGGGCTTCAGTGGACAATGAATCTGGAAGGAGAAAGTCAGGTATCCCCTGGTGAGTTCCCGTCGTGGCTCAGCAGTTAATGAACCTGACTAGTATCCATGAGGATGCAGGTCAATCCCTGGGCTTGCTCAGTGAGTTAAAGATCCAGTGTTGCAGTGCACTGTGATGTAGGTCGCACATGTGGCTTGGATCCTCGTTGCTGTGGCTGTGGCATAGGCCAGCAGCTACAGCTCCAATTCAACCCCTAGCCTGGGAACCTCCACATGCCACAGGTCCAGCCCAAAAAAGACCAAAAAAAGAAAAGAAAAGAGGATGCCTTGGGAGCACCAAAGACTTCTGTTGAAAGGCACAGAATCAACAGGAAGGAATCCAGGGAAATAAATACCCGGTCAGCACTCTGATCTTTTACCAGACCTCCACACCTGAAGACCCATCTGAAGCCTAAGGAAATGGGAGCCATACCAGTCAGCCTCTTGGGATAGAGAACAGGGTAGAGAAAGGTGGAAAGTGGATCTGGAGGGGTAAATAAAAATATCAGCTCAGAGTTATTCATTTAAACATTTCTTCAGAAAAGACTCCCTTTTATCTCTTTTTGGAGATTTAAAATATGCCTCCTATTGAATCATCCTTCATCAGTCCATTTTAACTAAGTGCTTAGATATTTCCTCAAAAAGCACTGTTTCAACCTGAAAAATATCATTTTTGTTATTATTTCTACTGATTACCAATAGTACAATTTTTTCCTGTCTTATATTTCCTTTTAATACAATATGTCCAAAGGTATTAGATTTTCATCCAGTATTTTCTTAAACTATTTGTTATGTTTAGTGAAGAGCATGGCTCTTAATAAGTTAAAGTTGGTATAATGCTAGTAGGTAGTTGTTGCTCTTACTTGTTCCTTTTGAAGATACACTATAATTTTTCAAAGTATGGATTCAGAAACACACTCTTAAGTGTGAGATTAGGATCGAAGCTCTGTCTTACAACATGTACATTGTGAATATAAAATGTTAAAATTTTTAAAAAGGCACTTCATTCTTCTGTTAACTATCTTGAAGTTCTGGGTAAAGACAGTAAAATCCAACAGGCCACAGAGATCCTAGGTAGGGCCACAGGGTCAAGAACTCTAAAATAAACCCCCAAATACAGTTGCTTTATTTATTCATGTATTTATGAGAGCATTACATCCTGCCTTCTTTCCAAAAGAAATGAAATGCTCCATTGTCATTTCCTCCTCATTTTCCCTATCTTTCCTTAAATTAGAAACTGACAGCTTAGATCACGTTCTGTCAGAGTAATGAAACCACAGCCCAGCCATATGTTATTTAAAGACCTGGATTTCACTCACCGTAGGTAAAGTTGACTGAAGTGAAAGAGCCTGATTTATATCTCTGGGCTGCCAGCAGGATAAGGATCACAGCCCCTGCCTCCCATCGTGAACACGATCTATACAGGAAGCCGAGCCTCTATTTTTTTCCACCAGGGCACTCATTATACACAGTGCAAACTGACAGAATTTTCAAGAGCAGAATTTCAACTGCTTAAACAAGGTCCTTCTAACTGGTTTAGACTATAGTCAAAAGATAGGAAATACAGGTTCATGGTGTGACCTCTCTCAAAATACTAGACAGGTAACAGGTGCAGGGGGAAAAAAACTGTTACTTAGAACTTGACACTGCAAACACCACTCAGAATGAGAGTTGTATTGGTTAAACTTTCATATGAAATACAAAATTTTAAATGCTTATTTCATTCATTATTTCATGAGACTTTCATAATCAACCTACTTATTATGCTCATGTTCTTTATCATAACAGTGCTATTTAAAAATATGCCAGTCCTTTCACCAGTGGCTTACTAGCCCATGCCTGTCTTAATTGGTCAGTCCTCTACTACACTGATCTGAATAGCACTCCGAGTATAAGTATTGTGAAAGTACCTTTAATGAAGGACTTTTATCAATTTCTTTTACTATTAATAGTATCAAATCAAATTCTACCACTCCACTTCTACTTAAGAGTGTAGAAACTCATAAAAGGATATTATTCTTGTTATGACAAGAAAACACCAGATAAACTAGTAAGTACGTTTTCCTTTAAAGCCATCACAGAATAGTAGACACAAAGAAGTCAAAACTCCAGAGGAGAATGAGCCCTTACTAAGTGAGTTAAGACTGCTGACTGCTTCCATACCTGGGGATACACTATATCTGGAGGTAAAAACAAGTAGAATAGCTGGTCTGCCTTAAGCATTTCTTTGTTGGGACATAAAAGAAAAACAAGTAAAATTGTACAACTCTATGAACTGGAAAAATGGCATAAAATCAAGAAGAGCCCCAAATGTAATGCTAATCATCTTGATCCAACACTCCTTCCCCAGTCTTACTGCTCAAGTAACAGCTGAGGCCAGGGGTAAAAGCAGAGAGAGAGATCACAGACTTCTAGTTCCTAAGTCAAAAAGCCCTGCTTGAGTTGTGGGAATAAACTCACTCATAAGATATTTAAAAACAGAGATGATCTGAAATTAAAGAACCTAGCACTAACCCAGCTCAACTTTAATAAAACAAAAAATATCAACTTTCACCCTAGCTTCCTCACACAAAAAGACAGCATGTCCTCTATTTTTTAAAAAACCTAGTTCAAGTTTTTCTGTTTTTTACATATAATATCTGGCATACAATCAAAAATTATGAGAAATGGCCTAGCTTGAAAATGTAACCTATGATCAAGGGAGAAAAAAAGTACACAGAAGCAGATCCACAGTTGACCAAGATGATGTCATTAATAGACTTGAATTTTTAAATAACTATTATAAATATTTAGAGAATAGAGAAAAAGATGGACAAAATGGGGAGAGCAAATTTGGAGGGGAAGATCAGGAACTCATTCTTGGACATGTTAAGTCAGATATCTAGTGGCTAACAAAGCAGAGACAGTTCAAGGAAGAGATCTAGGCTGGAGATGTACATTTTGAAATCATCAGGACATAGATCATATTTAAAGCCATGAGACTGGGTAAGATTACTTAGGGAAACAGGGTGGAGAGAAAAATGACTAAATCCAAGGACTTAGACCTGCGATACTCCAAAATTTGGAGGACAAAGATATGAGAAGGAACGAGCAAACTGGGTGTGAAGGAGAGACCAGAAGGAGGGAGGAAATGCAAGGAGTGAAATAATCCAACTTAAGATTTTTAGGAGATGCATGCATTACCTTACTAGTTAACTTAATTACTTTTGTTGTCACACTTAGTTTTACATTCTTGTCAGACATGGCAGACCATTTCACAGGTGTGCTGTAGTGAACTTGGCATTATGCTATATATACAAACAGACTATTATGAAGAATGGAGAAAATATGATGATTCATACACATCAAAAACTTTTTTTCAACAACAGGAATCCTATTTACATAGTCACTCCCAAACTGACTAATTACAAGGGCCTATATAACAGAAATAGTTACATTAAAATTATTCTATTTAAAAAGCATACATATGCGTTTTCTATTATGCATCATTACTCATATTTTATGTCAAACATATATGCTGGAAGCTCTGCTACCTACTGACAAGCCATCTAAAACTTGCTTGTTTTTCAACTCTAAAGAACTAACACAATCTACTATATGAACTTTGGATGCCATAATTTATGCAATAAGTTACCTATCACAATTAGTGAAAAAGAAGTTTCCTCATTTTTAATCTAAATGAGCTCTAGGCAATCTTCATTAGAAATGAATAAGTATGGAAAGCTAGAATTAGAGGACACATTCCATCAAAAAAAATTTAAATAGGATTAAGCCAAAAAAGAAAGCATGCGATCATGTTTCAGTCATTGAACCTATCCTTAATTTCTAATCTTTTCTAGGGAGAACAACCACTTAATATTGTAAATTTGTACTAAGAACACTGAATAAACAATGCAGTAAAGCTCAAGTACATAGAAAAACATTTTAAGTCATTATACATACTTGAAGCAGACACTGTTTTCTTCTGTTTCATTTATTTGCAACTCATGAATAATTTCTGATCTAATGGTAATAAATCCCCTTCTCATCATAATATCTGAAGAATTAGACCTAGATGTACAGTTAATCACATGATAAAGTTTAAATAAGCTAAAGTGAGAAAAATGCTGCACAAGGAAACTATTGTAAATATATTTTTTCAGGTAAGAGATGACAGACATTTAGAGAAAACAATTTAATTTCAAGGAACAAGTACAACACTGGGAGCAAAAAAATAATAAAGGGAAAATCCTGGAAGTCCACAAAGTAAAACTGAAATTCCTTTAGATTTCTCTCAGTCAGGTGATGAGAAAGTTGCCTTCTTTTCAACTTTCTTACACATGATCGAATATGTACAATCCATATAGGCATTAGAAGAATGAATTACAGCTTTAATGCTGACACAGAAATATGCCTAATATTTATCATTACACGGAAAAAAAAGCTAAAGAGCAATATGTATTCATGAACTCTTTTATGGAAAAGCACTTGTAACCAAACCAATATATCACAATGTGTATGTAAAGGCCTAGGGAAATGTTTGGGGGAATACACACCAAACTATAAAAATGGGCTGCTCTGGATGAGAATTGTGATTGGTGTGGGGAAAAGGAACTCTGATATTTATTCTAGCTTTCTGTGTTGTTGAAATTTTCACTAAGAATGCATTTACATATTCCTTGACAATTTTTATAAAGAGTACAAATATATATATATTTACTACATATATGCACAACTTCTTTTTCCATGGGTAGAGCTATAGACTGAAAAACATCAAGGCTAGATTGCAACCCAACCTTAGAGCTATTTGGAATCTAGTCCTAACTGTACCCTGACTAGACATATAACCTTAGACAAGTTATGAAATCTGAATTGATGGACTTCAAGGTTCTTAACAGTACAATAAGTCTCTTCCTGCTTAAAGATTTACAATGGAAAGGAAGATTCTAAGTCAATGAAACTGTTCCAGATGCTATTCTCTTAGTAAGGTTCTGTTTTTTTCTAGTCAAAGCTTTTAAGAACTTATATAATTCAAAAAGTTCCAATTTTTATGTGCATACTCACACCACACACACACAGATATATATAGATATAGATACAGAGATAGAGATAGAGATATACAGATATACAAACAAACATCTGCACAGGGAGCACAAACCAGAGTCATCTTCTGCAGTCCTCTACAACCTCAACTGCAGTATTTAATGAAATGAAGTCTTAGCTTTGTTACCAAATATGAGGAAATAACAATTAATGTTTATCTTTATTTATGTTTAATAGGATCCCAAAGCAGACCTTCTGTGCCCTGTCTTCATGGAATCAGAGCACATAATTCTCCAGCATGTCAATGTGTTCACCAACCAGGAAGCATCACTAAGCTTTGGCATCCAGAATCTCTACTGAGGTTTCATTACATAAGCATCATTGATTAAATCACTGGCCACATGATTTAACCCAATCTCCAACCTTCTGTCCCTCCCCAGAAGTCAGGCTGCCTCAAAGTCCCAACCTCTAATCACAAGGTTGGTCCTTCTGGTAACCAGTCTCCATCCTGAAGCTATCTAAGGACCACCAGGAGTACCCTCCTTAGCATAAACCCAGATGAGATCCAAGCAGCTCATGAACAACAAAGACAGTTCTATTACTTGGAAAATTCAAAGGGTTTTAGAAGCTCCAAGCCAGGTCCCTGGGACAAAGACTAGAGCAAATTATTATGCGACAACTCCAAACCCATTAGAGACAGTACTTAAATTCAACAAATCCAGAGTTTTTATGTTATCAAGCTAGAACCTCTATGAATATAGCACTCTTGATTAACTGACTTCCAGCAAATACCGTAGTTTATACTTCAAATCTGTAGTTGCTTTATCTCTCCACAATCCTGACAAGCAGGACAGTACTGTGGCTAAGTGTTGTAATCTCTAAAACTAGATTTCTTGGGTTCAAATCCAGGACTCTGCCACATCAAAATTTACTTGATCTTCATATGCTTCTGCTTTTCCAACTGAAAAAAGATATAAAAATTAAACCCATCTCTTACGGTGATTGTAAGGATTAAATGTGCTAATACATTGCTTAGAATGGTACCTGGCACTCATTAAATATTCACTTCTATTGTTGCTATCATACCAGAACTAGTGGACACTAATTAGTAATTGTTTTATCTTGGCACAAAGAGCTTTAATGTAATCCTAATTATCTTTAAAGTTGAAAATCCTTTCCCAAAAAGCAAAAAAAAAAAAAAAAAAATCATTGAGCTCCAAAAATAAGTAGGTTGCACTAAACAATGTGAAAGTTTCTTTCAATTCAGAAATGTGATAATTATATAACTGGCCTCTTGACAACTAAAAGAGTTCTAGCTATGTAGCCTAGCTGTTGTGATGTTCTTATGCACTCCCTTAATTTCTCTGATAACCCACTGCAGGTGATCATGTAACATAAGAACTCTAATGCACTGACTGAGAACTGGTTTTACAGAACTGTTATTTGAAGTATGAAGAAAGAATCTCCACCAGCATATTCTAGACAGGTCGACATTGGTGAGATATCAAAGACTGAGGACATACGCAGATCTGCAGGTGTCTATCAAGGTGAAAAAGAGCTATTTTCTCTTTTCTACAAAGAAAAGTCTACTTTATCCTCCTCCTGCTTGGGAACAGAGAAGGAAGTCTACTGTCTATCAAACTCATCCTCCGTTATTAAATACCCTCTGCGTTTGTCTTTCACTCACCTTTTTTTTCTGTCTGGAACTGGTTCACAATACTTGATGTAACAGATCATAAGATTTTATTAAAACCATTTAAAATTTCTAACATCCTGCTATCTCTTTGCCTCTGATCTTTTCTTATTATTTTACCTATAGGCTAGAATCCCACAAGTTACATCTGGATGGAAGAAAATTAAACCGTTTCTCCATTTCTATACCTCAATATTTTGAAGATAAAATGTTTTGGTTTCTTTATAAAACTAACATTCAAATATTAAGAATCATTCAAGCTTAATGCTGAAGAAGCACCGTCCTTAATTCTCATACAAATAATCAGTAAGTAGCCAAGCATATCATTTCCTTTGGGTATATATCTATGTGTCAGCACATCTGCAATTATGAGTTCCATTCAGAATGCCTCAAAGTGATAACAGAGCAGAGAATAATGAGGATGGATAAAGAAGCAGTTTGGGGGAACATGACAAAATATCTTAATTAAACATAAATGAAAATAATAGAGAAGAAATTGGAGGGAAAATTTAAGGACGGAGAATGCTGTCTACATCATATATCTTAATTTTAGACACCTACTCCATTAAAATGTGAGCTTACTAGTTCATGTAACTAAACCATCGAAATTTTGGCTGCGTGAGAGTAGAGTTGCATGGATTCAAGGACAGCTGATCTGCATGAAGTATCTAGAATGTTGACAAATGGCTAAGTATCCACCTAGAAGACGACTTGTGCCTTGTCACAGGACTTTGTACTTGCTCCTGTCTCATTCAACAGCTGATGATTTCTTGTCTAAATGAAGACACATGAAGATATTTTTATCAGATTCCCATAGAAAGCCAAATAAAGCAGTGGTGTGACGTTTGATGGGCCCAATATTTAAATTATCTTGGTGTTTGAAACTACATCCAAAATAAAAGAAAAAAATAAATGTAAAACCCTACAAGTAAACGTTTGTTTTGTTTTTTTTAATTGCACCAAATATCCATAAGGAGATCTGCTTTAGAACAGAGACAGACTTTGAAAAACTTATGGTTACCAAAGAGGACAGGTTGGGGGGAGGTGGACAGAGGGTTGGGGATTGGTATATGCACACTGAGGTATATAGAACGACTGGCCAACAGGGACCTGCTATGTAGCACAGAGAACTCTAGCCAATATTCTGTAATAATCTATATGGAAAAAGAATCTGAAAGAAAATGAATGTCTGTATATGCATAACTGAATCACTTTGTTGTAAAGCAGAAATTACCACAACGCTGTAAATCAACTATACTTCAATAAAACTTTTTTTAAAAAAAGATTTGCTTTAACTATATTTCTTATGGAAACTGCCTGCTAATTTAAGGATAAAATCAGTATGAGCCAACAGTGTAAACCAGCTTAAAGAGAATAACAAAAACAAGATGCATTAGTCAAAGTGGTCAGATCAGGAAGTTGAGAATACTGTGTGCTCCTGATATTATAGTTTGGATTTCATTTTGGATAATTATCACCAGGTCATTAAGAGGAATGCCAACCACCAAGTATATCTGGATTTACTTTTCAAAAACAGGACTAAGGTTCTTTATCTTTTGCTCTGCAACAAACAGTTTTTTTTCCCTGGTGCTGCCTAGAAACCAACAACAACAGCAGTCTCTTTCTCCTCTACCTTCTATTTATTCTGGGAAGAAAAGAAAGAAAGAAAGAAATGGAGAAGAGGGAGGGAAAGGGCACTGACATTTCTTCTTGTCTTTAACTTACTTAGCAATATTAAAGGTCAGACATGTCCACAGAAATTGGAGATGAAAACCATCCTCAAAACTGGTCCATCCTGGAATGGCTTTTTAGATCTTCTCTCTCTCTCTCTCTCTCTTTTTATGAAGTGAGCAATCTCTCACCCAGCAGTGAGAGAGGAATACCCCTTGTCTTCCTCTCACCCAGTGTAGAGGAAACCTGTATTCCCCATGTTTTGGTACTCTGGACCCTTGCCTAAATGGATGTCAGATTTTTGTCTGTTTTGGGCACACATCAGTCCTCGACATGTATGTAATATTTTTATTTAACAAGCATTGACATCATCCTCTTAGCAGATATGAATTTACACTATACAGATGCCATGTTTATTCCTAGTACAAATGACTTTCTACTTTATAATTTTACTCACAAAACAATCCATACTCATGATCTATATTTGCACAGAATTCCCAAAAAGGAAGGAAAGTAATTTAAAAGGGTATCAAGGTTATTTAAAAAGAAGGAGAGATTACAAGTTAAAATTTCCCTCAAACCATTTCTTCGAAATAGAAATTACAAAGGAGAAAGTATGAGTGGAAAAGAATTAGGTTAGACATACTCTTCAAATTTTTGAGAGATTCTCAAGGAAGAGGAGATAGGCATACTTTCATTATATCAACTAACGAGCAGGAATGACACTGATAGTGCTTTCTATTCAATTGTAAGAAGAATTTTCAACAATGAAAAGAACTTCAGATAAAATAATGAGCTCCATGTCTGCTTAAGAGTTCAAGCAGGACTTGGGTAATCTTTCAATGATATTGTAAGAAAACATAAAATTCATGTAGTTCAAGGTTGACTAGAGGATCTTTAAGGAATTTCCAGCAATTAAGAGTCTGTTATCTGTGCTTATGATAAAGCACAATAAAAACCTTTAAAAGGAAAAATTATAAAAGGGAAAATGTCAAGACTTGGCCACAGAACTTTACAACAGGGTTACTCAAAACATGCTTATTGTTGATGAGTAATATATAGCCAATAACCTGCAGTACCTATAATTTTAAAGATTGAGGTTGTGTGAGCATGCACCTTGAGAAAGGATGACAAATTTGTGAAACATTCAGGTTTTTTGGTCAAAAGGACACTTAAGAGTATTTTTAATAAGCTCAGGAAAAAAGGGGGGGCAATAAGACATTACTTAAAGGAAAGCACATGAATGCAAACTTTCTTTAAAAAAAAAAAAAAAAAAAAAACAACTACTGAATGGTAATTCCAATAAAAGACAAGGTGAAAAGAAGAGGGGAAAAAAACTACAAAACAGAAAAGCTAGGGTAAAATGATGATAGTGGGAAAGTTTGAAATTATTTACGTAAATAATTACATAAATACAGACCAAAGGCTAAAATAATCATGGGGATTATGGCCACAAGTGAAAAGGCACTCTCCCTCTACCAGGAGGAGAGAAGACATCCTTATCACCAGAGAATGGGAACTTAGGGCCACGGAGGCTATACAAACAAACCTGTTAAGCTAACCCTTAACTTTCTAACCCATTACCCAAACCCCTTTGTCTTGTGAATTCTTCACAAAGTTATTGTTTCTTTTTTCAAAAGATATAAAAGCTTCCTACTCCAGTCACTTCTTCAGAACTTCATTTTCTGGTAAAAATTCAGCAAAATGTGTACGATTTTCTCCTGTTAATCTGTCCTATGTTGGCATAATTCTTATACCCAGCCAGACACCTGAGAGGGTAGAAGAGAATTTTTTCCTCCCCTAATAAGTAATTCTTCTTGATTATGAATTCATTGTTTCATTTACCCCTAACTTTTTGGGTGTTGGTATTATAAATAAATAACTTCTCAGAATGTCATAATTTTTTAATTATGAATCAATATAAAAGTTTAAAGAGTATGTCAACTTTGATTAATTGCAAAATAAATAATTTACTAATAAAAAAAATCTACTTAACTATCTCCCCCAACAAACTGTTAGGAATTTCCTAGGCAGGACTTCTGCTTATGGTAGGAATTTTAAGGTGTTAACATCACAAGATAATAATAACAAAGGCTATTCACAATGTATGGGGCCACTGTTCGTGGTTTAAATGGAATTCCTTGCTTAAAGGGAAAAAATTTTTTTCATCTGAGATGCTCAAGGATCTTTCAAAAATCTAAGGATGTGCTTATATTATAAACAAGGGGGAGCAGAAAAGTGACAAGTGGCCAGAAGACCTAAACCGAAGCTGTCACTGGGGTCTTGGTAAAAAGGAGACAAATCCAATAAGCCTGGGACCTAATAACCAGCTAGACAACTGAGATTGAAGAGAGGAGTGATAAATGGCAACTACAAATTTACAATCCTGAGAGCAAAAAAGGATGGCAGTGCTTAAATCAGAATAAAGTTAGGAGCAACAGTCTGAGTAGAAAGCTTAGCTTAAATCCTATTTTGTTTTTAGGGGGTCGGGAGATAGCTGAGGACAGCTACCTGATAGGCACTGAGTAGACCACTCAGAAGAAGATGGAGATCAGGATTAGAGAGGCACATTGCCATTCCAGACCCCACACCTGACCCCTACAGTCCCTACCTTGACCCCCAGGCATTATGAACCTCCAACTGGATTACAAAAGCCCACAAAAGCTTTTGTAAAATAATAAAAATTTTTTAAAAATCTCAATTGGTTTTAGAGGAGGAAACACTGACAGAAACCCAGAGAGAATAATTTCTTTCCATATTTTCTTCTAAAGAAATCTCAGCAACAAAAAAAACCAAGAACCCAATTGAAAAATGGGCAGAGGACCTGAATAGACATTTCTCCAAAGAAAATATACAGATGGCCAATAAGCACATGAAAAAATGTTCAACATCACTGATTATTAGAGAAATGCAAATCAAAACTACCACGAGACACCACCTCACACCAGTCAGAACGGTCACCATTACCAAGTCAACAATTAACAAATGCTGGAGAGAATGTGGAGAAAAGGGAACCCTCCTACACTGTTGGAAGGAATATAAATTGGTACAACCACTATGGAAAACATTATGGAGATACCACAGAAAACCAAATATAGAACTACCATATGATCCAGCAATCCCACTCCTGGGCATATATCCAAACAAAACTTTCATTCAAAAAGATACATGCCACCCCTATGTTCATTGCAGCACTATTCACAGTAGCCAAGACATGGAAACCACCTAAACGTACATCAACAGATCAATAGATTAAGATGTAGAATACTACTCAGCCATAAAAAAGAACAAAATAATGCCATTTGCAGCAACATGGATGGAACAAGAGACTCTCACACTAAGTGAAGTAAGTCAGTAAGAGAAAGACAAATACCGTATGATATCACTTATATCTGGAATCTAATACACGGCACAAATGAACCTTTCCACAGAAAAGAAACTCATGGACTTGGAGAAAAGACTTATGGTTGCCAAGGAGGAATGGGAGGGAGTGGGATGAACTGGGAGTCTGGAGTTAGCAGGTGCAAACTACAGCATTTGGAGTGGATAAGCAATGAGATCCTGCTGTATAGCACAGGGATCTATATCTAGTCACATGTGATGGAACATGATGGAGGATAATGTGAGAAAAAGAATGTGTGTACGTATGTCTGTATATATGTATCGGGTCAATTTGCTGTATAACAGAAATCAACAGAACAATGTAAATCAACTATAATAGAAAAATTAAAACCTAAAAAAAATAATAAAAATTTTAAAAAAAACCTCAATTGGTTTTAGAGGAGGAAACACTGACAGAAACCCAGAGAGAATAATTTCTTTCCATATTTTCTTCTAAAGAAATACCTACAATACAAGAAAGTTAAAAAAAAAAAACCTTTCTTCAACATAGCAAAATAGACTATGACCTTATAATGTGATTAAAGTCTATTGGTACTGATAAGAAAGGTGACAATTACACGGTGCTTTTCATCTTCTAAGCACTTTACAAGTACTATATTAACTAATTAACAATGGAAAACCTGATGTTTCTTGGAAAGACTACTGTCGCTACCTTTTTTCGTCCTTTAGATGAATATTTTTTAACCTTGAAATAAAACTTGCACAAAATGGGTGATATTTAAAGCTTTCAAACTAATGATTATGCCAAGCAGTTCATTTTTCTGGTACTTCAGAGCTGAATTACAATAAAAAAAAAATTTAATTAAAAAAAGGATGTAGATAAGCTGTGTGAAAAGAGAAACTACTGGATCATAAAAGCCCATCTAGTGAGCACCACTGAGCCCTGATATATGATGCAGAGGTAGTATGAAGATGCTTACTGTTGGCCTGTGGCTTCTACATCCTCCAAAAGCAGATGGGAGAAGGGCACCTATTCCCACGTGCACTGAATACTCTAGTGTGGGTTCCAATTGAGATTGTCTTCTTTGTCTCCAGTAGTTTTATAATTAGTGATCACCAAGCATTTGTCAAAAGAAAACTGGGCTAATATACTGTGTTTCCTTTAAAGACAAATGTTTTTGGTTCATGAAAAGGTCTCTTAAGGGCATTGTGTAAGAATCTGGATAAGAATTTTCAGTTTTTCATTCATTCAATTAAAGGGTACTAAGTACCTATTATGAGTAAAGTCCTCCAAGAGGACTTTAGAGTCACATGGGCATCTCTCTTATCACCTTAAGAGATGGGTGGCTACATATACTCCTCCTGGCTGCTATGGCCAGGCTGAAATCCCCAGTCCTGAGGAAGGCAGTATATATAACAGGGAAAATCAACAGGCTTGGCCTCATTTATGAGTTCTGCATATACTAATCCAGCAGTAAAAACTTAGGAAGGTTATCTACTTCCTTTGGACCACTGTTTCCTCATATAAAATGAGAATGATAAAGCTTCCACAGCTGCATAAGCAAGAGCCTATCCACATGGTGTAATCAGTTTAGTTCCTTTGATTTTTAAAAATGTTTTTCCATTTCTTATATCCCTAACTGGGTTCCTTCGGCTGAAATAGCTGAGGTTTCTGCACAAATTACAAACAATAATAATTTATTTGCAAGCATACTATAAATATTAAATAAAATAATGTAATAAAAATGCTTAGTCAATGGTACTGCATAGTAAAATATACAGGAGGTAGACCTGGTTATAAGTCCTGTTTAGAGCATTTAGTGAGTAGCAGTCATGGATTATGCCCTCCCGACATCTCATAGTACTTTTCACAATGCTAAGTATATAGTAAACACTCACTAAATTTTGGTTGACTGATATTGACTTATTAACCACTCAAGCAAAATACAGACAATTTACCTCCCTCCAGATAGGCAGTAACAGAGCCTTTGAGCTCTTCCTTGCCTGGTAACATTAACCCTAAAGTTACTGGAGTCAGAAAGACACCTTCATTTCTGAAGTACACGTCCTCAGCTCAGCAGCTCCAAAATAAACTCTCGGAGTTCCCGTTGTGGCTCAGCAAGTGAAGAATCCAATTAGCATCCATGAGGATGCAGATTCAATTCCTAGCCTTGCTCAGTAGGTTAAGGATCCAGCGTTGCCATGACCTGCAGCATAAGTCACAGATGCGGCTTAGATCCAGTGTTTCTGTGGCTGTGGTGTAGGCTGGCAGCTGCAGCTTCGACTGGATCCCTAGGCCCAGGTACTTCCATATGTCGCAGGTGGGGTCCTAAAAAAAAAAAAATAATTCACAGGGGTAGTACAAGACCTCTCACTTATCTTGTGATCTGAGCTTTAAAAACGCAGATCTCTTGATATCCAATTATTCTCAGTTTGTGAATTGTTCCAACTCAAATATCTAAGGAATATTCTTTCTGACTTCTGCTTCTGTGCCCTTTAATAATTTATTCCAGAGGTCATGGATTACAAAGGCTTGGATTATAATTCTAACAAATTCTCAGATTAATCAAAACAAGACCTAAACAAACATGCACAAAATTCTACTTTGTTCCATCCAAACAAATTTTAAATTCCTCTTGCCTATTTCTGACTTTGTTATTTATATTTATGGTATAATATGTTATATCTATATACATCCAGGGGAGAGCAATTGCAAAATTTATCAAGAATTCTCTTAGGAAACTGTTCTCATAATAAGCACAAATTGTTAGCATTTATCACCATAGGATGTAATCATATAAAAGCCTTTTCTAGCCTCATCCCCATAAGATACCTCTCTATTACATTATAATGATAAATGGCAAAATGTTTTGCATGACACTTAAGCCATTACAGAATTCTACAGGGAATGCTAGGACACTACCAGTTTTCTGATAAGCAGTGACAGCTAAAAGTCAGCTTCACATTCTTAAGTCAACTGGTCTCTCATTATTTCCAGCAAAACAATTGGCAACTGAACACAACTACATCATAAGGTGCACACAAACATGCATCAGGAGTAAGTATGCCATTGTATGTTTGGAGGGGGTAATAGTTAAGTATTCCTCTTAGGGATGAACTTTATTTCAGTTGAACAGTATAAACCAGTAACATTATTTCATCCTATAATTGCCATTTATTCCTGATGATTTGATGTGAGTAATTAGGATTCATAAATAAAGCCATTAGCTTTGGGGTAAATACAAATATGGGTAATCTGTCCCTAAAACTTTTTTCTATTTCCTATCACTCTCAGACTAGCTGTTAAATCACAATTCATTCTTCTCTGCATGATAGTATTCAATTTAGTGCAATACAGGGCTATAATGTCTCTTTGATCTTTTTACATTAACAAAAGTTGCTGTGAAAGCAAAACATTATCTTTTGAAAATATCCTATATTCTATGCATCTTTATTACCAGATCATTTTTTTTATTTTTGTAACTTAAGAATGAAAGTCATGGAGTCCCAGTTGTGGCTCTATGGTAGCAAACCCCTCTTGTATCCATGAGGACATGGGTTCAAGCCCTGGCCCCACTTGGTGGGCTAAGGATCCAGCATTGCCATGCACTGTGGTGTAGGTCACAGACATAGTGCTATCTGGCGTGGTTGTGGCTATGGCTGTGGCCAGCAGTTACAACTCCAATTCAACTCCTAGCCTGGGAATCTGCACATGCTGCAGGTGCAGCCAAAAAAAAGAATGAAAATAATGAACACTCATAACATTTTTTTATCTTTGAGAAATCTTTTTTTACCAAAACTTAACAATTCTTAGACTATATCTGGAACTCCTGTTAATGTTTTCACATACAACAACTATAATAGCTAATATTTACAGAGAATATAATCTGTACCAGCTACTGTGCTCCATGCTTTGCCTCTATTATTCACTTAACCCTAGGCAAGTGCTATTATTGTCCCCATTTTACATATCAAGCAACTGAGAGCCAGAAAGGCTAAATAATTTTCCAGCTTCAGCCAGGGAGAAGAGAGAAGACAGATGAAAGAAAGGCACAAAGGCAACTGGCTCCAAAGCCTATGTTCTTAACTTTCTCACCATATTTCTTCTTTGCAGTTGCTCAGATTTCAATCTATGTCTATACACTTACCTCACATATATCTGGGATATATTCAAAGCAATTATATTAGTAAACCATATACCAGCTTCTCAGATCAAGCTGTACTGAAACACAGCTTTAACCAATAAGAGGCATGAAAAAACAAACAATAAACATAACAAAAAAACCCACGGATAGGATGATCACCAGGACCCAAGTTCTTTCATCCTATCACTCTGATGTTATCAGCATTACCTCCCTTCATGGTCTCAAGAGGCTGTAATTCTAAGCATCACCAGTGACAGACAATATCCAGTGAGGAAGAGGGACATTCCACACTGGGTATCTGTTTTTGCTTGATTGTTGCTGGATTTGTGGGGGGCGGGGTGACTTAAAGAAACCTTTCCAGAGTTCCCTGATGGCTCAGCGGGTTAAGGAACCAGCATTGCCACTACTGTGGCTTGGGTTTGATTCCTGACCCATGAACTTCCACATGCTACAGGTGTGGCCAAAGAAAAAAAAAAAAATCTTTCCCAGAGGCTCCGCAGCAGATTGACTGTAGGATTCCATTGCCCAGGACTGGATCATCTGCCCACCCATAAATCAACTAGCTAGAGAGATAAGACCACTTGACTGGCTCCTTTTCAGATGGATGGATAGGTAAATAGATAGATAGATAGATAGATAGATAGATAGATAGATAGATAGATGATAGCCGGACAGACAAGCAAGCAAGAAGAAATTGATAGTTTCTATCACCACATCATGTAATCATATAGGAACCTTTTCTAACCAAAATATCAGGAAAAGCCTCCTCCAGAGGAGATACTGTTGCCATCCACCATGAGAAGTCAATGTTATGCCCCTTGAGATTAGAAGCTGTTAAGAACGGCAGTGAAAGCTTGGGTCCTGACCTGACAGTTAAGACTAGTTTGAGAATCAAAACAGAGACACAATTCTATTAATCTATGTCTAGAATTTCAATGAATTCCATCAGAATTTCAGGGCTTGTTGTCCTTTTTTTTTTTTTTTTTTTTTCATTAAGAGCCTGCCTCTCCCCATCCCTCCCCCCAAAAATCTTTATACTCTGTACTGGAGCCTTCTAAAGAAGAAAAAACAAGTAGTCTGGCAACTGTGAGAGTGCTGAGACAGTTGCAAAAATGACATAGGACCAGGAGGAGGGAGCTAGGAGAGGCAGAGAAATTGAGGTTTCAGGCAAGGATAAGAAAAGGACAAGGAGTTTGGAGGTCAAGGAAAGAAAGAATGTCCTCAAGGAGCCTCCAGCCCCTGCCTCTGCAAACCAGTCTCTACAAATCAGAGAAATCACAACTATTATGCTTTCTGCAGGAAACAAATCCAGTGCTTATATGTAATACCAAAGGCCCTTTCTCATTTCTCCTCTTTTCCTTTAGCATCCTCTTAGTATACTCCCCACTTCAGATCCTGTCTTTGTGATCATTCTGTCTCAGCATTCCTCTTTCCAACTTCTGACAACCCAAAGAAATGTTTTTCTAATGAAATTTATATATCAAATTCCAGCCAGAAAGCATGGCAGGCTGAAGGATCCAGGTATAAAAGCAACCAGTGAGTCACTCCACTTCACCTCATATTTGCTTTTTCATCCCCAAAGCAAATACACTTAAGCTGCATAGTCCTTAAAACCATAAAATAAACATATTTTTAAATCTTTAAGAAGTTTTCATAAGCAGCTTTGTGATTTCATTCTCCTCAAGCAGTTAGGGAGTAGAATAGGAATTGATCAGGCAAGGTGCAAATTCATTTCTCCAGCCGAAGAGGAGAAGCAGGAACCTGTAGTTGGGATTCCATGGCACAACTGAGCTAGCAGAGGGATTTTCTCTTATGCAATGCTGACAGGATCTCTAAAAGCAAACAAGCCTGCGCAGCAACTAGAGGGTGAAGACTGGTTAAATGGAGAAGCACAAATAAAGAGCCAGGGAATCAGAGAGCAAGGGAGCCCAGAGCACCAGGCTGGATGCACAGCTGGGTACACAGAACTGAATGGGACAAGTACATGGGGCCAGAGCTGAGCCAGGCCCTACAGGAACCGGGAATATCAGAATACGGGCAACTTTCTGCAGCCGGCTATGCCCCAGCCTACAGTACACTCACTTCCAAAAATGCTCATTTCACTATTCCTTTCCCATAGCTATACAAGAACTACTCTCACACCTTTTTTCCTCACCATTTTCATAAGATTTCACTGAGATCTGCAAACAGAAATATATCTACTTACACCCTCTCTGCTATTTCCTTTCTGGTTCTAATTATTGTTAAAAGTATTATTTCCCCATTTTTCTCCAGAGCTAGATTTTTGTAAGCGGAAGAGGATACATTCTCCGGCCAGAATAAGGGTACAAGAGGGTTTTGCCTCCTTCCATTTACCACATTTCTCACAGCAAGTCCCAGGGCTCTGACATATATACAGTCTCTGCCTCTTTCAACCTTTTTATTGTCTGTTACTAGAAAATTAGAGCCAGAGATAACTCAGAAGGTCAAATTAGTGAACCGTCAAATCAATAGTTGAATCTTAAGCATGGTAATTCACATGAAACATCAAGTACTTCAGAGTCTGACAGCAGCCTCATACCTGTCCACATCTAAGAATTCCAAAAATATCAACTCCAACATTCTCACCCTTTTCTATCCTAAAATTTCCATACTGGTGCCTACTTTGAAGCAAAGAACAAACCAAATCTTCAGAAAGGTTAGGATCCAGCAGTGCCACAGCTTGGTGTAGGTTGCAGTTACAGCTTGGATTTAATCCCTGGCTACATCATGGATGTAGCCCCACCAAAGAAGGGAAATTTGGACACAGAGATGTGTATAGATGGAAAACAATGTGAGGACGCATGGGAGAAAACAACCATCCAAACACTAAGGAGAGATGCCTAGAAGAGACTTTCCTTCATAGCCCTCAGAAAGAATCTGCCAACACCCTGATTTTGGACTTCCAGTCTCTAGAATGTGAAACAAATTTCTGTTGTTTAAGCTGCTCAGTCTATGGGCCTTTGTCATCACAGCTCCAACTACTATTGAGACATTTGAAATCGTATCTGGGAGAAAGGACAAGAAGGCAGGGTTCCAGGGACAGGTGGGCCATCTGGAACATTCCATCCCCAGTGGAAGATAAAGAGGTGAGATCATGTGTACAAAGCATGTAGCAACAGTGCTGACATATAATCAAACCATACAGGCTTTCACCACAATTCCAGGAGTCAGAGGTCACACACTCCATTCTTATTGCCCTGCAAGGTGAGTGACAGGCTCAACTACTCAGACAGAGGATCCAGGACTGAATTCACAGACCACTCATTAAGCCTCTCCTATCAGGTAAGAAAATACCCAAGACCTTTGGTTCACCCCACCAGATATAATGAAACACCACGTAATGAAGACACTGGGATGGATGTTATAACAAAATTAACAAGATAAATTCCTGCCTCAAAGAGAGCAGGAAAAGCATCAAACTAGAGACCATCTGGGGAAAGGAATCTGTAGTTTCATTATCATACGCTGAGGATGTATACATACTTCGCCAACACATCACTTTCAACTCCCAGGAGTCCCCAGAAAGATTACTTAAAGAGCATTCCCTGCTTGATAAGAGCCCAGCACTTCCTGCAAGAAAGCACAGTGTTAACCTGCATGTGCTCATGCTTCACAAATAACAATCCCAGAGGGAAGAGAAGCCAAATGGCTCAGCATAAGGTTGCAGCATATGTCTGTTTTGCAAATTTTAGTATATTAATTTCTCATTTCTGTATCCTGAGAAATATCTTCCTGAAAAAAAAACACTTATTACACACATTTTCAAACATATTCAACAGTAAAGAGAGGGTTTAGCAAACCTCCCAACCCCCATGTATCCAGCACCCTTCTCATGTCATTTTCATGAGATTATCTCATTTCATCTCTACCCCACCCACTAGATTATTTTAAAGCAAATCCCAAACATATCAGTTCACTCACACATACTTCGGTACACATCTCTACAAGACAGGATGCTTAATCAAACATCATATTTAAAATTAATAACAGCTCCTTAATATTAACACATTTCCCTCATTATTTTGTAACTTTTATAGTTTATAATTTTATAGTTGGTTCTACATCATCAGATTTAGCTGATAGCTCTCTTAAGTGTTTTATAATCCATAGTTGCTTCCTCCCTCTTTTTTCTTGTACCATTTATTTTTGGCAGAAATTGGTCCATTTGTCCTGCAGAACAACATGTTCCTATGAACTGGTAGTTAAACATAAAGGCATGATTAGATTCGAGCTCAGTCCTTGAAAAGGATCCTTTTATAGATGCTGGAAACACCATGTCTGACTGTCTTTCTGTGACAATGACATAAACCAGTGAGCTCATAGGTTGTCAGCCTGATATATCCATTATAGAGTTTCTGCCCTACTATTTCTTTCCCTAAGTAGAGTTTGGACTGACAACTTGGATGCAGTAGGTTTATTTGGGAGGTGATCTTAGGAAGCTGTAGTGATTGAGCAGAGTCAGTGACACAGGAAAAGGAGGAAAAAGCAATGAAAGTGTGCACCAGCAATTCCACTGAAATCACCTGAGATGCACACAGAAGACCTCCAAGAATAGTCCATCTGGAAAATAGGAGGCAGAAGCATTTGTCCTTTAGTTCCCATCTCTTGGATGAGGGTTGCTTCTGGAGACATTAACTCTTCCACACTCAGGGCTGACTCTGAATGTTAGAGCCAGGAAAACTCTAGAGGTAACAGAGGAGGCTCTACAGCAGGAAGGAAAGACTCCATGTGCATTGAGGGATGCTGGTAGTGGTAGAGGAATCTGAGTGCAACAGATCTGTCCACCACAGCTGAGGCTAAAATCAGAAGTGGTCCAAGAGGATGCTGTATAGGCTTCAGAGACACCTGTCACAGTCCCCATCAGCCTTTCTCTAATGCTAATAATTTTAGCAGCCAGTAATGAGCATTGCCTAGATCCACTACTTAATTATTTAATATAATTAAATTAGGGGTACAAAATGAAGATAGCTTAATTGTGCTATTCCTTTTACATTTGTTAGCCAATACCCCTCTTTAAAAAAAAAATGTTTTCCCATATGAACGCTTCAGTTACCCTGAAACAGCGTTTTTCAGTAAACAGAGTTTGAAGGTGTTTGAGTCTTCCCTTTTTTCCCGTTTTAAGAATAATAACATGATGACCAATAAGTGTTTTTTAATTATTACTTAATGTGCTAATTTAATTTGTTTCAATCAGTTTTAGTAATTATTCTTTTTTGATATTCAATTGCCTGTTGTTTGTTAATGGAAGCCCTCCAAATGAGTCTTGAGTTCTTTTGACGTGACCCCAGTTGTCTTTGCTACATGTCTTTTGCATGACTCTGCTTTTTGAAACAAAATGTTTTAGGTCATCTTAAACATTTTCTCCCTAAGACCTGAAATTAGCTATTCATCCAAGGAATCCTGATTCCTTTTAGGAGATATTCATCTATCACAATCTAGGCAACGAGAATACTCAGCTACTGAGTTGATCATTGTTTCTAGACTTGATTGCAGGCATGTAAAAAGATACCATGAGTTCACACTGAAATTTCCAACTCAAATTTAGGACAATTTCATAATTATTTGATTTTATATTTGTGTCTCTTTTTCCTTATGCTGGGGAAAAAAAACAAAGTTTTTCATGACATTATCAAAATTACATATTTTATCCAACTCTATGCAAAGCATATTTTCAAAATAAGAACACCAGTATTATACCAATGGTAGGAACCCTGAAAAAGAGGTTGAGCCTTCTTTTTGTCTTTAGAATATGTCTCATCAAAGTTTCAAATTGATGCATCATAAATTCATTTAAATAAACTTGTGTTCACAGTTGGTGGCTTACCTACACTGAAAAAAAATATTTTGTTTCATTTTCCTTTCAACTATTTAGAATTGTTATTTAATGTTTATTTAATTTTGTTTTATAATTACAAGAAATTTACATAATTCCAAAGTTAAAACTAAATCAAAGTACATTCAGGGAATCCAAGTTTCTATATTGGTTCCCTCCATTTCTATAAAAAACCACTTAATATAGAATTGGTTTTGTGGGAGTTCCCATCATGACTCAGTGGTTAAAGAATCCGAATAGGAACCATGAGGTTGTAGGTTCGATCCCTGACCTTGCTCAGTGGGTTAAGGATCTGGCCTTGCTGTGATCTGTGGTGTAGGTTGCAGATGCAGCTTGGATCTTGTGTTGCTGTGGCTGTGGCGTAGGCTGGCAGCTACAGCTCAAATTAGACCGCTAGCCTGGGAACCTCCATATGCTGTGGGTGTGGCCCTAGAAAAGACAAAAAAAGAAAAGAATTGGTTTTGTGGTTTTCTCATTCATTGATTTTTTTGAATATAAACAAATATATTCCATCTAATATTCTTTATAGTTGTGATGATTAATGTAATGTGTCAACTTGGTTGGGCCATGTTGCCCAGATATTTTGCCAAACATCATTCTGGATGTTTCTGTGAAAGTGTTTTTGGATGAGATTTCCATTTAGATTGGTAGATACTGAGTAAAGCAGATTGCCTTCCATAATAAAGGTTGGATTCATCCAATAAATGAGGGCCTGAATAGAACAAAGGACTGACCTACCTCAAGCAAGAAGGGATTCTGCCAGCAAACTGAGACTTGACCTTCAACATCCACTATTCCTGGGTCCTCAGACTGCTGGCTCATCTTGCAGATTTTGGACTTGCCAGTCTACATAAGAGCATGAGCCAATTCCTTAAAATGTCTCCCTCTGTGTATATGCACATCCTATTGGTTCTATATGTCTAGAAGACCCTAACTAATATAGTAGTATTTATTATTATGTGTTGTACACTATATATTAAATGTTTCATATATGTATTATATATATTGTGACTATTATATATTATGCTATATTTTTATCACTTCCTCATTTCTTAAAAAAAAAAAAAACAAAGAAGAAGCATACTCTGCACCCTGTTCTGTACTGTGTCCTGGAGATTTTCCCACAGCAATGTAGACACATCCTTATTTCTGACTACATCTACTTAGCAGTCCTTCATGTAACTGCATCAGTATTTATTCACCATCCTCTATTGAGGAACAACTGGGTTGTCTCCAACCTTTTCTATCACAGATGGTGCCACAATAAATTACCTTATGCATCAGTCATTTTGTGTTTTTGCCAGTGAATCTTAATAAATTCTAGAGGTAGAATTGCTGGGTCAAAAAGCAAATGCATATGTAATTTTGTTAGATATTAGCATACCCACCACCACAGGAGTTATACAACTTTGCATTCCACCAGCATTATATGAGAGTGCCTATTTCTATCCATACTCCCCAAAAGAATATGATATGAGTATCAAACAATGATGACATACAAGAGCAGTTATTTTTCATAGGTAAGAAAAGGTATCAGTACAATTTTGATCTGTCTCTCTCTAGATAGGCAAAGTTGAATATCTGTTTAGATGTTGTAGGGAATTTTTATTTCTTTTACCACTAGCTGCATGTTCAAAGCCTATGCTAATTTTTCTTTTCTTTTCTCTCTCTCTCTCTTTTTTTTTTTTTTTTTTTTTGCTTTTTAGGGCCACACTTGTGGCCTATGGAAGTTCCCAGGCTAGAGGTCGAATTGGAGCTGCAGCTGCCAGCCTACACCACAGCCACAACAACACCAGATCCGAGGTACCACAGCTCATGGCAACATCAGGTCCTTAACCCACTGAATAAGGCCAGGGATAGGACCCGCATCCTCATGAATACTAGTCATTGGGTTTGTAACCGCCAAGCCATAATGGGAACGCCTAATTTTTCTGTAGAGTTTTGGTACTTTTCTTTTCTATTTTTAGAAGTTCTTATATATTGGACATATTAACCTTTTGTCTGTGATGTAAGTTTATTATACTTTCCCTACGTTATCTTGTTTCTTACAAATTTTTTAAATGTTCTCATTATTCGCCCCTAGTAAGTACATCACATAAATGTCACTGTTTGTGCTAACAACTGAGTTGCTATTAAAAGTTAGTTCCAACCACAGAAAACCAAACATTGGCATTATAACATTTATGGCACTGCGAAGTGTTGTTTCCTTTTCCACTCTCTCCATTCAGTTTCTGCTTTGATCTTTCACATCAGCCTGCTGTTTATCCTATTGCACAAGTGCTCAGGGTCAAACTCAAGATCACAATTGTAAAATAGAGCTCCCTGTCCTCATCTATCTCCCAGGAAGAGAGTACCTCTTTACCTACCAGGATAAGGTAGTCTAATTGACCTAGATGCCAGGACTTTATAAGTTATCAGCTACAAAAAGCAGAAGGGCCACATTTCTTTTTCTCAAAAGATTTTTAAATGTGTTATAAAGGAATGACTTATTTGGGGCCTTGATTCTGAAAGATACAGAGTCAGGAAGTCAAAACCATGGGGGAGACAACAGCTGGCAACTGACAAGGGCTTTTTCTGATTCATAAAAAAGGAGTCCCTGAATATGTCTGTTGTGTGTGATGTGGTGACAGGTGGGATGGGGGGAATACATTATTCCTGTGCTGGCTCATGAAGGAGAGCCAGACCATTTCTGCAACCTGTCACTTCTGGGGTCTTTCACCTGCTATGAGGCATAAGTAGAATAGGGAAGGCTCTGATACATTCTCCAGCAATAACAGTGGAAGTAGAAAATTAAAATCAGTAGAGAAAACAGTGGGAAAAGTTTATGAGCAGGACCCCTTAATTTGCCAAGTGAGTGGATACAAGTCATAACTTCTCCAATTGACTGACATTTTTGAAAAAAATTTTAGTGAGAAAAAAAACCTTTGATTCCTCTACCAGAAAAAAAAGAAGACCTTTAAATATAAATACTACCAGAGAGGTAGCGCTTTGTATTATTGACTGATAGCATCATTAAGAATATCTCTTTTTCCTAAGAGCAAATTTTGATTGCAGGTGGGAGGATGGAGGACAGAACTGGTGGCAGAGGTGAAAGTGAAGAAGGAAAGCTGTGAAGGAGGGGAAAGGAACGGAAAGAGAGCCTGGAGGCACTAAAAATCAACTTCTCAGCTTCAACATTTTGCCTAGAGCAAGCCCTGGGTGTTTGATTTCTTAGCCTGACTAAAAATGAAAAAGAACTTCCCCTGAAAGCTTCATTAACTCCATAAGCCAGTGATTACAGTAGCCTTTAAAAGAGGAAGAATGACTTCCCTTTTCACAGGAAGCTTAAAGGAAGACAGCTCAAATCAACCTTAGAAATGACTGGAGAAGAAATGGGAAGGAGCAGAGGGAAGCCGAGAGGAGAGGGGAGGAGGGAAGAGGAAAAAGGAAGAAGGAGGTAAAGGGAGCATGACATATGCCAAGGGTAAGGATGGAACACAGCACTCATGTCCGGGGTTTCGGGGTTGGGGGCTAACCTTGAGATACCCCTTAACAAAGCAGATTAAACTCCACTGGTTAATAATTACAGCCTGCAGGAGGTCCAGCCACAACATTTCAGAACAATAGCTGTCCTGGACAAGGGTCCTTCCTTTTGGCTACTAGACAGCTGAACCCTCTTCTTAGGTCTTGGGACTCCCCTGCCTTGTCAATCTTGAGGTGCAGCTAAACCACCGCTAGCTAAAAAAGCTGAAAATGCTTGCACCTTTGTTTCCCAGCCTCCTGTAGGTATGGATATGTTACCTAGACAAGCACTTCTCAGACTTTAGTGGACCTAGTGTGCTACTTTAAAGACATTCAAACCAAGAAAGCTTGTTAAAATACCCCCAGAGATTTGACTAGGTTAGTGCAACCACATAATATGCAATTCTAGCAAGCTCTCAACTGATGGTGATGCCGCTAGTATGTGGACTACACTTCCAAGTAAACTGGCAACTACCACTAATCTGATGAGAACCACCTCAAGCCTTGAACTGGGCACTACCAATACAAAGCAAAGACTGAAGAAATTCTCTTGGTGACAGAGGGGATTTGTTACAGGTCCAAGATCCTGGAGCTCCAAGGGCAGTGGTGGTACTGGTGGTATCCACCTTCCCTGGCTATCAGTGGTGGAAGTACAAGTGCATGGGGAAAAGGGACAAGAGATAGGGAAAGGGGGAAGGGGACAGGCAGAGATGTCTTTGCTGAACCAGTTCTATGACAGAGACCTCAAGTTAACTTCTCCAGTCCTCCTGGTGATTTGTGAGTCACCAGATCATTTCTCTTCTAAAATCTGTTAGATCTATTAGACCCTGTGGTGTGGAAATAAAGGATTTGGCCAAAATAAAAACTATTAAAGACAGGACCTCTGATATCTATCCCTCACAGTACTCATCACATCACCGGGCACTCAGCAAAGTGAACTGTGTTGTTCTTATCACTTGTTATTACTCTATCTAGATAATACACAGATCTCAACAATAATTCATCTCATGTATTTCTTTAATTGCATGAGTCTGTTCAAAGGCATAAAATGTGTAAGATGAACTTAATGTACAAAGTATGGTGTTCAGGTGTCTTATAAAAATATGTCCTACATGCACCTGCATGTTCATTGCAGCACTATTCACAATAGCCAGGACATGGAAACAACCCAAATGTCCATCAACAGATGATTGGATTCAGAAGATGTGGTGTATATATACACAATGGAATACTATTCAGTTGTAAAAAAGAATGACATAATGCCATTTGCAGCAACATGGATGGAACTAGAGAATCTCATACTGAGTGAAATGAGCCAGAAAGACAAAGACAAATACCATATGATATCACTTATAACTGGAATCTAATATCCAGCACAAATGAACACCTCCACAGAAAAGAAAATCATGGACTTGGAGAATAGACCTGTGGCTGCCCGACGGGAGAGGGAGGGAGTGGGAGGGATTGGGAGCTTGGGGTTATCAGATACAACTTAGAATAGATTTACAAGGAGATCCTGCTGAGTAGCATTGAGAACTATGTCTAGATACTCATATTGCAACATAACAAAGGGTGGGAGAAAAAATGTATACATGTAAGAATAACTTGATCCCCATGCTGTACAGCAGGAAAAAAATTAAAAAATTAAAAATTAAAAAAAATAAAATATACGCCCCTAGGTAAAAAAAAAAAAAAAATGTTCTGGTAGAATTATGTGGTGGAAAAAACATCAGATCTAAGAACAAAATATAGACTGACTTTTCTTTCTTTTTTTTATTTTTTGGCTGCAACTGTGGCATGCAGAAGTTCCTGGTCCAGAGATCAAACCTGAGCCACAGTAGTAACTTGAGTCACTGCAGTGACAATACCAGGCCCTTAACCCACTAAGCCACAACAGAACTCCTAGACTGACTTTCTACTCTGATTCTATAGGTAACCATCTAGGTGAACAAAGAAAATAACCTTAATTAATGTGACTATTCTTATCTGATAGGATAGGGACTGTAGCCTACTCTATCTTCCTTTCAGACTACTGTCAGGATCAAAATGTAATCAGGTTATTCTCTCTTTATAAATAACCCCAGGTTTGGTGCCACTAACTGAGAGAGTAACAATAATTATAACAGCAACTATAGCAATAGCTGATATTTACTGGATGCAATATACACAATTTTCACAGAACAGATATCTCTTTTAATCGTCACCAAAAAACCTATTAGTTTAAAGACCTGTACACTCAAAACTATAAAACACTGATGAAAGAACTGAAGAAGACATAAGTAAATGGAAAGATATTCCATGTTCATGTATTAGAATACTTCGTGTTGTTAAAACATCCATTCTATCCAAAGCAGTCTACAAATTCAAAGCAATCTCTATCAAAATTCCAATGGCATTTTTCACAGAAACAGAAAAAAACAATCTTAAAGTTTGTATGGAACCACAAAAGACCCAGCATAGCCAAAGCACTCTTGAGAAAGAAAAACAAAGCTGGAAGGATCACACTTCCTGATTTAAAACTATATTACAGATCTACAGTAATCAAAACAGTATGGTACTGGCATATAAAACAGACACATGGATCAATGGAATAGAATACAGAGCCCAGAAATAAGCCCATGCATATATGATCAATTAATTTACAACAAAGGAGCCAAGAATATACAATGGGAAAAGGACAATATGCTCAATAAATGGAATTGGAAAAACTGGATAGTTATAGCCCAAAGAATGAAACTGGACTACTATCTTATGTCATACACAAAAATTAACTCAAAATGGATTAAAGACCTGAACATAAGACCTGAAACCATAAAACTAGAAGAAAACATAGGAGGTAAGCTCTTTGATATTGGTCCTGGCAATGATTTTTTTGTATTTGACACAAAAAGCAAAGGTAATAAAAGCCAAAATAAACAAATCGGACACCACATCAAACTAAAAATCTTCCATACAGCAAAAGAAACCATCAATAAAATAAAAAGGTAACCTACCAAATAGGATAAAATATTTCCAAATCATATATCTGATAAAGAGTTAATATTCACAATACATAACTCATACAACTCAATAGCAAAAAACAAGAAACAAAAAAAACTGACAATCCAATAAAAAGATGGACAAAGGACCTGAATGTTTTATCAAAGAAGACATAAAGATGGCCAACAGGTACATGAAAAGATGCTCAACATCACTAATTATCAGGGAAATGCAAATCAAAACCACAATGACATATCACTGCACACATGTTAGAATGGCTATTACCAAAAAGACAAGAAATAACAGTTATTGGCAAGGATGTCAGAAAAGATGACTCCCAAGTACTTTTGGTGAGAATGTAAATGGGTGCAGCCACTGTAGAAAACAGTATGAGGGAGTTACCATCGTGGCACAGAGGAAACGAATCCGACTAGGAACCATGAGGTTGTGGGTTCGATCCCTGGCCTTGCTCAGTGGGTTAAGGATCTGGTGTTGTCATGAGCTGTGGTGTAGGTCACAGACGTGGCTCGGATCTGGCATTGCTGTGGCTCTGGTGTAGGCCAGCGGCTACAGCTCTGATTAGACCCCTAGCCTGGGAACCTCTATATGCCACAGGTGTGGCCCTAAAAAGACAAAAGACAAAAAAAAAAAAAAAAGTATGAAAGTTCTACAACAGATTAAAGAGAGAACTACCATATGAACAACAATTCCACTTCTGGATATTCATCCAAAAGAAGCAAAATCGCCATGTCAAAAAGATACCTGCACCCCTATATTCACTGTAGCATTATTTACAACAGCTAAGCCATGGAAGCAACTTAGGTATCCATCAGTGGATGAATGAATAAAGAAAATGTGAGATACATATTCAATGGAATATGATTCGGGCATGAGAAAGAAGAAAATTACGCATTTCCAACAACATAGGTGGACTCTGAGAGCATTATGCTAATTGAAATAAGTCAGATAAAGACAAAAAAAAGCATGATTTGTAGAATCTAAAAAAAAAAAAAGCCCTCATTCTTATCCTCCATATTAAAAACCCTCCTCAAGAGATAAATATAAAAGTATATATAAGAAAAGGCTTATCAGACACAACCTAGAATAGATTTATAAGGAGATCCTGCTGAATAGCATTGAGAACTATGTCTAGATACTCATGTCGCAACAGAAGAAAGGGTGGGGGAAAAAACTGTAACTGCAATGTATACATCTAAGGATGACCTGACCCCCTTGCTGTACAGTGGGAAAATAATAATAAAAAAAAAAAAAGAAAGAAAAGGAGCAGTGGGAGTAATTAGTTTTACTGGGAATGTTGTTATGGGATGAATATTGTCTCCCTCCCAAAAAGCCTGAATTCCAGGACTTCAAAATCTGACCTTATTTGGAAGTTGAGTCTTTGCAGATTTAACCAGGTTCAGGTGAAGTCATAAAGGAGGGCTCTAAATCCTACATGACTAGTGTCCCCATAAAAGGGGAAATTTGAACACATACACACACAAAAAGGGACGATGATATGAAGAAAACAGAACATCATATAACAGCAGAGGCATAGATTACAGTGATACAGATGTAAGGTAAGAAATGCCAAGGACTGCCACCACCACTGGAAGCTACAAAGAGACAAGGAAGAAGCAGCAAGGACGACGCAGAGACTCGTGGCTCTGCCAACAATTGATCTCGGACTTTTAGCCCCCAGTACTATGAGACAATAAATGGCTGTTGCCCCAGTTTGTGGTAGTTTGTTATAGCAGCCCTAGGAAACTAAGACAGATGTTGAGTTTAGAAAGCCTGTGGACATCCTAGTGGGGTGTTTAAGAGATAGTTGGATAACACTCTAAAACTCAGGGAACAGATCAGTGCTAGAGGCAGCAGAAAAAAAAATGAGTTTTTTAAAAGGATGAAGCTAAAAAGGCTTATTAATTTTAAAAATTAGGAGAATATAAGCAATTTTAAGGGGACGAATCCAGTGGGCATGCAGTGGGTTGAGTAGTAAATGGAGGTATTCCTTTGGAAATAATGAGTGTAAATCACTCTTTTATTAAGTTTTTTAAGATGGGAGGAGAAAAAGAGAGGCTACAAATGTATGTGTGGCTTCACATACATTTTGAAAAGTACATAACACACTTTAAAAACCCAGGTACAGTAGGTCCTTGTGTTACTTTTCTACTCTTCTACTCCTTTGTGACAAGTTACCACAAACTCCGCAACTTAAAACAACACACCTTTATTACCTTGCAGATTCCATGGGTCAAGAGTCCAGTCACTGCTTAGCTGTGTCCTCCACTCAGCCTCTACTAGGCCTCAGCCAAGGCATCAGATGGAACTTCAGTCTCTCCCAAAGCTCAGAATTCCTGTGGCAGAATTTGATTCTATCCAGCTGCAGTACTCATAGTAGGTTACGTCTTTTTTAAGACCGTCAGAAGAATCTGCAGCTCCTTACTGTCTCTTTGAAGGGCTTGGCTGATTAGGTCAACCACAACCAGAATAATTTTCCACTTGACTCACAAAAAGTCAGTCAGTTAGGGTCTTTAATTTACATCTAAGAAATTCATTTTACTTTATAAAACAATAAATACAACCATGGGCGTGATATCCCATCATATTCACAGATCTAGCCCACACTCAAGAGAAAGGGATGATATGACAGCGGGCAGAAATCTTGAGGGCAATCTTAGAGCCACGCCTACCATAGTACCCTCTCTGTTCTTTACATTTCACACCTGAACACTAAAAATAAACACAAATATGTGTAACTTTCCAGAGATATTTTAGTGAGCTCTGGAACCATTCTGCCTGGCTTCTGATCCCAATCCACCACTTAACAGGTATAAAACCTTGATCAAGTAGCTTAACCCAGTTTCCATATCAGTAAAATGGAGATGGTAGTAGTTTTTATATCATAAGGCTGCTGTAAGGACTGAATCACCTAATAAATCCAAAACCTTTGGCATAATAGTGTCTGGCATATAGTTAAATGCTACATAAGTGTTACCTACAATTACTTTCTCTTTTTGGCAAAAATTTAGCAAATGAGCTAGATGCCTGAAAAGGGAAATAAAGACTCAGGCTGTTCCTCAGCTAAAAACATATTTAAAACCTTTAACTCCAGCAACTCAGAAAACTAGAAACATGATATAGTAAGACAGGTCCTCTACAAAAGAACAATAAATATTTATGTTCATTATTACACTATGCATGAGGTAGAAGATGCAACAAACAATAATGGGTAGACAATGTACTGATTTAAAGTATTTATCACACCTACCAGCCATGTATACTCACTCATTTCAAAATCAGGCTTTGGGGGAAAAATGTATGGGAAAAATAATGCAGGCAGGCTTGCTATTCAACGTTTTCCAAATAGGAGATATACAGAAAATGCACATTTACTATAAATTCTTCTCTAAGGGCCACTCTCTGAATGATATTCAACATAAAATTGTTTAAGTTTATTTCATGAAAACATACCCAAATAAAATCTTCTTTTTTTGTGTGTGTGTGGTTTTTTTTTTATTAGCACTGCACTCGTGACATATGGGAAGTTCCCAGGCGAGGGGTTTAATTGAAGCTGCAGCTGCTGGCCTACACCACAGCCACAGCAATGCAGGACCTGAGCAGCATCTGTGACCTACACCACAGCTTACAGCAATGCAGGATCTTCAACCCACTAAGCAAGGCAGGGATCGAACCCACATCCTCATGGAGCCACAACAGGAACTCCCCCAAATAGAATCTTAATATTAGGATCACAGAATGTTAAAGCTAGAAGGAACTTTCTAAATCAGTTATTTTAAATACAAGATCCAAATAAATAAGGTGGTTGCTAATAAGTCACTTGACACTTGCCAGAGAGCCCAGATTAAAACCGGAGTTTTCTGATTCCCGTACTAATTCTACTACAGTGATCAGACTGTAACAAAATATAAAGTATATATAAAAACCCCTGAACATACATGTTAAGGATTATTATTTCTTCTTAGAGACTCGATCCCTTAGATGTAGTGTCCTTCCTTGTCCCTGATAACTTTCCATGTTCTGAAGCCTGCTTTGCCTAAAATTACTATAGCTACTCCACTTTCAGTGTATTAGTGTTAGGATGGTATATATTTCTCCACTTGTTGATTTTAATCTATCTAAGTCTTTATATTTAAAATGATCTTTTTCATAGACAACATATAATTGAGTCTTGTTTTTTAATCCACTCTGCTTTCTAATAGATGAATTTAGACCATTCACATTAAAGGTGGTTCTTGATATAGCTGTAGTAATATCTACCATATTTGTAACTATTTTCTATTCATTACCCTTCTTCTTGGTTCTTTCACTCTTTTTGTTTCTTTGATCTTAACTGAATATTTTATATGATTTTATTTTCTCTCCACTCTTAGCATACCAATTATATTTCCTTTTTTTATGTTCTTAGTGGTTACCTTAGACTCTGCAATATATCTTTTCAACTAATCTAAGACAAATAACACTATACCACTTCACAGATAGTAGGGGTACCTGATAACAGAATACTCCCACATTCTTCCTCACCTGACTCTAATAATATAGTTGTTATTCATCTTGGTTATTCATAAAATAGTATCATCTAAAATATGTTGCTGTTAATTTTTTTAATAAATTCTTATTTGTTACATTAATTAAGAATAAGAAAAATAAGGGTTCTCACTGTGGAGTGATGGGATTTGAGGTGTCTTGGGAGTTCTGGGATACAGGTCCAATCCCCAGCCTGGAACATTGGTTTGGGGATCTGGTGTTGTTGCAGCTTGGGCTGCAACTGAGGCTTGGATCTGATCCCTGGTCCATATACTGCAGGGTAATCAAAAAAGAAAAAAAAAGAATAAGAAAAACAAAGTATTTTATTTTACCTTCATTTATTCCTTCTCTAACACTTCCTTTCTGCATGAATATCTGATTCTCTGACCTATATCATCTCTCTTCTTTCTGAAGAATTTTTTTTTAACATTTCTTGTATAGCAGGTCTACTGGCAACAAGTTTCCTCAACTTTTGCTTATTTTATCAAGTCTCCATATTTCTTTCACTTTGGAAAGATAATTTTGCTGGATACAGAATTCTAGATTGGTGAGATTTTTCTTTCAACATTTAATATATTTCATTAAATATCTTCTTGCCACATGATTTGTAAGGATAAGTCTGATATAATTCCTGTCTTTGGTCCCCTATAGATAATGTGTTTTCTGCCTCTGGATTCATTTAAGTTTTTTTTCTTGGTCTTTGATTTTCTGCACATTGAATATTATACAGCCAAGCATAAACTTTTTAGTATTTATCCTGCTTGGTGCTCTCTGAGCATCCAGGATCTATGATTTGGTGTCTGTAATTAATTTTGGAAAATTCTCAACTGCTCTTTGACAAAGGAGCAAAGGCAATTCAATCAGGAAAGGACTGTCTTTTCAAAAAATTACACTGGAACAACTAGACAGAGGCAAAAAAAGAAAATGAATCTAGATACATAGCTTACACTTTCACCAAATAAGTCAAAATGGATCAAAGACATAATGAAAATTAAATCCTTTAAAATTTATAGAAGATATCATGGGGAAAAGTAAAGACTTTGACTTTGATAACAACAACAAAAGCACAAGCAATGGAAGAAAAAAATATAAACTGGACTTCTTAAAAAATAATCAAAATAATTGGACTTCTTTGAAGTTTAAGACTTCCGCTCTGCAAAAGCCAGTTAAGAGATTAAAAGGACAAGCCACAGACGGGGAGAAAATCTCTGCAAAATGCATATCTGATAAAAGACTTGTATCCAAAATATACAAAGAACTCATAAAAGTCAACAATAAGAAAATGATTTTGCCCAATTTTTAAATTGGCAAAAGGTCTGAACAGATGTCTTACCAAAGAAGATACACATACAGCAAATAAACAAATGAAAAGATGTTCAGCATCATAAATCATTTGGGAACTGCAAATTAAAACAACGAGATACCACTAAATATTTATAGAATGGCTAAAATCCAAACATTGATACCACCAAATGCTGGTGAGAATGTGGAGCAATAGGAACTCTCATTTATTGCTGATGGGAAAGCAAAATGATGCACTTTGGATGACAGTTCGGCAGTTTCTTACAAAATTAAACATACATTCATCACATGATCCAACAGTTGCACCATTTAATATTTACTTAAATGAACTGAAAAGTTACACCTGACCACAAGTGTTTATAGAAGCTTTATCTATAATTTCCAAAACTTGGAAGCATAAAAGAAAGATGTCCTTACATAAGCGAGTGGATAAGCAACTCTAGTACAACCTTACAATGAATTTTTTCAGCAATAAAAAGAAATTAGCTATCAAACCACAAAAAGACATGGAGGAAACGTGAATGCATACTGCTAAATTAAAGAGGCCAATCTGAAAAGGCTATGTACTAATGATTCCAACTATACAATATTCCGGGAAAGGCTACACCAGAGAGAAAGTAAAATGATCCATAGCTGCCAGGAGTTCCAGGGGAGGGAGGGAAATAAGAAAGATGGAGCACAAGGGATTTTTAGGACAGTAGGACTATTCTTTATGATACTGTAATAGTGAATAAAAGGACATTGTGCATTCGTCAAAGTATATTTTGTCGTACATATATCATAGCCTTCAGTTAATAATAATTCATTAATATTGGTTCATTAATTATAACAACTCTAGCACACTAAACAAGATGTAAAGAACAGGAGAAACTGTACATAATAGGAGAAACTATGTAAGGCAGAAAAGAGGTTTATACAGCTGTAGTTTATGCAGTTTTTCTGTAAACTTACAACTGCTCTAAAAAGTAAAGTCCATTTAAAAAAATTCAATCTCTGAACAAACAGTTCTGCTCTAATGTTAAAAATTTCAAAGCAAAAGTATAGTTTATCAAATAAAGTGGTATCTACATGTAATTTTACAAGGGTACTTTTCAGTGAATAGCCCTAAGCTGTTTTCTCGGACTCCAAGTAAATAAGCTAGGTTTGGTCTACAGCCTGTGATTCATCCTGGCCTGTTTTCTACAAAACAGAAAAGTATTCCCCATCATTGAATTACTTATTTGTCTCATTCTCCAGAGCCTTCTACCTCAGATATTTTTTTAGAACCATTACCTATTTGATATTTACCCGTTTCTTATTACTGCTGTTGTTATTTTATATCATCCCTCTACTTTCCTTCAACAAAACCAAGCTCATATTCTTCTGGTCCCAGGATTTTCTTGCACAGTGAGACCTCTGATTTTGACGCCTCATTATCTTCCTTGCAATTTTTCTATCCTATCTTACCACAAATTACTCCTATCTTTCAAATCCTTTCCTGAACGCTTCCTCTATTTCAAGATTTCTCTGAAAGGGTCAGTCAATCAAGCAAGACTCAGAGAACCAATCTGGACTAGCACATGACTAAGAAAATTTAAATATAGGGGAAAATGAAGTACAGCGAGATTAAGCGTTTCTTGGCTGAAGGTCAAGGAATGATCAAACTTTGAAGTTTAAGTTAGACAATGTCTTCTGCATTTCAATCTAACCATCTTCCACTGGAAAACATTATCATCTTAAACAAGAAGAATGGCATACAAGTGCTCTCTCTCCATCAGGCGAGGAGAAAGATGGATATCAAGAAATGCTTATGGAGTTCCCATCGTGGCTCAGCGGTTAGCGAACCCAACTAGCATCCATGAGGATGGGGGTTTGATCCCTGGCCTTGCTCAGTGGGTTAAGGATCCGGCATTGCTGTGAGCTGTGGTGTAGGTCTCAGACACAGCTTAGATCCTGCGTTGCTGCAGCTGTGGTGTAGGTCAGCAGCTGCAGCTCCTATTCAACCCCTAACCTGAAAACTTCCATATGCTACAACTGTGGCCCTAAGAAGACAAAAAAAAAAGAAAGAAAGAAATGCTTAAATAGGGAGTTCCCATTGTGGTTCAGCCATAAAGAATCTGACTGGTATGCAGGAGGACTCGGGTTTGATCCCTGGCCTCTCTCAGTGGACTGAGGATCCAACATTGCCAAGAGCTGTGGTGAAGGCAGCAGACGCGGCTCGGATGCCACATTGCTGTGGCTACGGTGTAGGTCAGCAGCTGCAGCTTCGTTTCAACCCCTAGCCTGGGAACTTTCATATGCCACAGGTATGGTCCTAAAAAGAAAAAATAGAAATGCTTAAATAATATTTATATATTATCACCATTAGTATCCAGGAGCCAAAACTAAGACTAAGCCTTCTTATCTGGAGTTACATATCTTAAACATAAATTAAATTGACATAGTAGTCCCACCTTGTCTCTGGGAGATAACTGCCAAGGCTCCCAGTGGCTGCTTGAAACCACACATACCACCAAACCCTATATATACTATGTTTATTCTTACACATACATGCCTATGATAAAGTTTAATTTATAAATTAAGCACAGTAAGAGATTAACAAAAATAACTATTACAAAATAGAACATTACAATATATGGTTCACAGAATAAGTTATGTAAATACGGTCTCTCAAAATATCTTCCTATACAAATGTAACGCCTTTTCTGTCTTAACTAAGCACTTATCATGCACGATGACCATAACTTTTACAGTTTGAGGTGTGACAGCAAAACGAATATGAATTTCTTTTCTTTCTTCACAATTTCACGGACCAAAGATTTATTCTTACCATAGCAACCTCAGCATACGATTTCTTTTCTTTCCTTATTAAGTTGAGAATTTTTACCTTCTCACTTACAGGAAGCACTTTACACCTTCTCTTTGGCATATGTGAATTTCCAGCATACTACTCTTGCACTTTGGGGCCATTGTTAAATAAAATAAGGGTCACTTGAACAAAAGCACTGCAATATCATGACAGTCCACCTGATAACTGAGACAACTTCTAAGTGACTAAAGGGAGGGATACGCTGGATGAAGGGATGGTTCACGTCCAGGAGAGATGAAGCAAGACACAGGATTTTATCATATTACTCAGAATGGCACAATTTAAAACATGAATTATTTCTGGAATTTTTTATTTAATATTTTCAGACCGTGAGAAAGTGAAAACATGGAGGGTGAAACCATGGACAAGAGGGGACTACTGTAGATGGTTTTAAAAGAAAACCAAGAATGTGGGTATAGGGGTAGGCTAATGTGAAGGTTGCTTATTTATCTCTACTACTACTATTATTCATCTACTGTTACAACTGAGAGGTAGGAGAGCATTACAACTCAGAAATGATGCAATAACAGTACTGGAAAAAGCAATCCTTCCAAAAAAATACTTGCATCTGAAAATGTGAAGGACAGGTATATCCATGTTGTAATTCACAAATCTAGGAAGTTCAGGCCACCTCACACCTACTAGAATTGATTTTATCAAAAAGACAAGAAATAACAAGCATTGGAGAGGATTTGGAGAAAAGGAAGCCCTTATGCACTGTCGGTGGGAATGTAAGTTGGTGTAGCCACTGTGGAAAACAATATGAAGGTTCCCAAAAAATAAAAACAGAACTACAGTATGATCCAACAATTCCACTCTGTGGTTTTATCCAGAGGAAATGGAATCACTAACTAGAACAGATATTTGCATTTCAATGTTCACAGCAATATTATTCACAATATCCCAGTTATGGAAACAACCTAAATATCCATTTATGGATGAACTGATCAAGATGTGGTGACATATATTCAGTCACAAAAAAGAAGGAAAACCTGCCATTTGAAACAACATGGATAAACCTTGAGGGCATTATGCTAAGTCAGACAGAGAAAGACAAATATGTATGATATCACTTGTATGTGGAATCTAAAAAACATACAGAGATAGATATCACAGATACAGAGAGCAGATTCATGATTGCCAGAGGCAAGGGGTAGGGAAGTAGGCAAAATAGGTGAAAGTAGTCAAATGTCACAAACATCCAGTAATAAGATAAGTCCTGGGAATGTAACTTATAGCACAGTGATTTCATTTAATAATAATATATTGTATAACTGAAAATTGCTAAGGAAGGAGATCTTAAAAGTTCTCATTACAAGAAAAATATTGTGTGGTAATGGATGTTAACTAAACTTGGGGTGATCATTTCACAATATATACATATATCAAATTATTGTGTTGTACACCTAAAACTAATACATTATTATGTGCAATTCTATCTCAATTTTAAAAATAAATAAATAAAAATAGCAAAACAACAGCCCTAAACCTTTTTATTAAGAAAAAGAAAGTTCAAGATAACAGCTGGCCCAAACAAAGACGGCCAGAATGTTCCGAGACAATCTGATAACCTTCTTACCATAAGGATCATCACTGGGCTTCATGGAGACACTGAAATGAAATACGTGTAGAGATCCATTGCACTCTCATCAATATAAAGTTAAGGAGTTCCTGCTGTGGTGCAACAGGATAGGCAGCATCTCTGTAATCCCAGGACACAGGTTCAATCCCCAGCACAACACAGTGGGTTAAAGGATCCAGTGTTTCTGCAGCTGCAGCACAGATTGCAACTGTGGCTCAGATCTGATCCCTTGCCTGGGAATTCCATATGCCACAGGGTGGCCAAAAAAGAATGAATGAATGAATAAATAAATAAATAAATCTGCTCAGAAAAATATATATATACACATACACATTCGTAAACAATTTTAAAATGCTTATGGACTTCTTGAATTCAATCTACAGACTCTTTTCATTACTATATTCATTCATTACTCTTTCATCTGTGTCCTAACCACATTACAATCCTCCAGAATGATATAAACTCATTGCAACATCTTACCAAGTTTGATATGTGAAAATAATGTAGAATATGTTGTGTGTGATTTATGTTGGGAAGAGGCAGTATACAATGGAAGGAAGAAACTGCTTTAGGGGTCAGAAAACCTAAGCTCTCATCCTAATTCTATCACTAGCTAAATGAGCTGAGAAAAGCTACTCAATCTTTGTCTCCAGATCTTCATCCACAAAGTATACATATAGATGTGTGTTTACTCAGATGTGTGTGTGTAAGATGTACTGGGGAGAATTAACATTCTCTAAAGTCTTTTTTATTTCTAAAAAGAACATATATTTTATACCAAAATGATGTTCTGTTATACAATGCTTTTATTCTGAGGTCATTAAAAACCATCCTGGAGAAAAGAAACATAAACTCCAAACATCACAGCTGTGACGATTCAGCACTCCTTAGTCACAAGTAGTTATGCTACTATTTAATGGTACCATTAAAAATGCATTGTCACCATAGTAACTGCAACATTACAAGACAGCAAATCTCTCCCTGAAACATTCATGCTGAGCAGTGTACATTGTCTTATGCAATAGTTGCTTCCACCTTTTAATTATTTTAACTGAGAACACATAGCTTTCCCTTCTTCCTCAATTTATTTGTAACCATGAAAACCTATCTATAATCTGCTTTAAAAAAAATATGATAGTTGGAAATATATAATACCAGCTGTCAACTGCACCACTAGCTTGTAGACTGGGAAACAAAAACATTTCTACTCTTGGCAAAATTCTGATGTAATTCTCCTCCCACCACCTTTCACCGTTTTGTTCCTATTTTTCTTCTCTGTTGGCATTTTGCCTTTTGGCTCTGTTCTTTAATTCCCTCACGCCTGACATTCTTGTCATTTGCACATCTTATATATTATTTCTCCCTAGGCAGTCACTAAGAACCAAAATATTAGTTGATACTGATTTGAGAAATGAACTGACAAGGTTATATGCATTTTAAGAGAGGGATCTTGAAAGCTATAAATATTTCAAAACTCAAAGAAGTTAGGCTTTAATAATCATTTAGTATAAAGGAGACCAGCTTCATGCCCTTTCAACTAATCCCAGACAAAGCACCTTCCATGCCATCTACTTTTGAGGTTCTTTTTTTTCCCCATTAAAAAATGTTTCTTGAGTACCTACCCAGTGTTCTCCTAGGCACGGGAACTACACCAACCAATGAGATAAGTGCATATCAAATATTCCTGTCTAGTTCAAGGGGAGACAAAAAAACAAACAGTAAACAAAAAAGATAAACTCAGGTCCAAAAGAGCTTCTGAAGTAGAGGAACCTACTGATGCCAAGTCCTTAGATAGGGAAGAATTCTACATGTTTTGGGAACAGGAAAAGGCCAGTGTATCTGGACCACAATGTATGAAGAGGAAATTGGTTCAGGATGAGGTCAGAGAGAAAAGTATTGGTCAGTTCCTATAAGATCCTGGAGAAAAAAATGAAGTCTGGATATTATTCTAAATCTAATAGGAAGTCAATGGGAAGATTTCAAAGAGGAGAGTAAAATTACCTGAATTACATTTTTAAAAAGAATCAGAGTTCAGAGCTTTTGAACTCAGGCCACCTGTTCTCCTTGGCTGACCCTGCAGTAAAACTTCCTCTGCTGTATATAAATAAATAAATAAATACCACTCCCAGCTTTGACACAGAGAATAAACTGTAGAAGGAGACAAGGGAAGAAAGGAAACAAATTTGAAGAAATTTCAAAAGTCAAAGTCAGGTATAGCAATGGTAGTAATTACCAGCAAGGGCAACAGGAAGGGTATCAGAAGCTTCTTTTCTTCTTTTTTCTTTTCAGGGCCGCACCTACAGCATTTGGAATCAGAGGTGCAGCTGCTGGCCACAGCCACAGCAACACGGGATCCAAGACACATAGGCAACCCACACCACAGCTCCCAGCAATGCCAGAGTGAGGCCAGGGATTGAAACCACATTCTCATGGATACTAGTCAGGCTTGTAACCCACTGAGCCACAACAGAAACTTCAAAAGGTTCTTTTCAATTGAAAAGAAAATCCTTTGACTAGGAAGGGAGAAATTTTCATTTGCTTTCACACCTCCCTAAATGCATCACGACTGCTATAATCTAGTCCAGAATCTAGTGGACAAGTGAAAACAGTACCATCAAATCTACTCTATTCCAGAACTTCTGCATCCAGCTCTGATTAAATCAAATACTTAAAAGCACAAATCAGAGTCTCACAACTTTTAATAGCCCAAAGTAAAAGCAATAAACATGACTTACACAAAATAGACCAGAGTTAGAATCAAGGCAGAAACCCAGCATTCCTATCTCCCAACCTTTATTTCTGCCCACTATTCCAGAGATTCCAGGTATGTTCCATTATATCTCTTAATATCTATTCCAAAAATCTTATCTGTGCAGCAGCCATCCAAAAAGAATGCAGCAAATAAGTGAGGGAAATAATTAAGTGGCTAATTAACCTTAAGGCATCAGGAGAAACTTTAGCAGAGGTTTGCCATTACCTTTTTTTAGAAAACTGAATTATTCCTTATTAGTATCTATATCATGTGCTACTTTTATGAGGAATCATAGAACAGCTTTGTAGCTCTTTGCTAGAGTTACAAAAAAATCTTAAAAGTTTATCTTAATTGTACAACCCAATTATACAAATCAGTAAATATAAACACTTTTTCCAAAATCATAAAGCATACTAGAATCAAGTGCCAAACGAAAACACAGCTGGTACCTTCCTTCACAAAGTTGTATTCAATCCATTTATTTCGCCCCTCTCCCAAAACCCTAACTTACCTCACGCCCTCACTTGTCTACTTTAATAGCTTGTATTCCACCAGAATCATTGTAACCACTGTCTTGCATATCTGCTCAGTTATCTTGACCCTCACTCACTCAGTGATTAAATCACCTTTTATCTACTTCACACCTGTACCTAAGCATCTGAAAATGTCTGGAGAAGAGCAGTTGATAGGTCTCAGTTAAGTGTAGAAACACTAGCATCGAGGGGCTTCTGGTGCTTTCTTATAATCCTAGTGAATGACCACAGACAATTTCTCTCCCAATCTTTGAATCACACCTTCTCATTGAGCCTAAAACTGTGGCTCCCCACCACCTCCACATCTTCACACTAAGAAAAGTAAAGCAATTACAAGAGAACTTTGAAGTCCTCTTATCTCCAGGAGTTCCCATACATCCTGCCTTCCCTTCTGTTCTACAGGGTGAAACTTCCCATGCATCTAGTTCCTTACTTTCCTACCACAGAACACTGCTCCTGCAACTGTTTCACTCTTGCCATTTTCCCTTTCACTGGACATACCTGTTTATTTGTTCATGATTCTGTAATTCAGGCTGGGCTCAGGTGGACGGTTTCTCTGATGTGTCCACTTATGAGGTCACTCACATGGCTGCAGTCATCTGGCAGGTCACCTTAGGCTAAGGTCTAGCATGAATTCACTCCTATAGCTAGTAGTTAGCTCAGGCTATTGGTTGTGTGTCTCATTCTCTTCCACATGCCCCTTCCAGTAGCATGGCTCCAATTTCTAGTAAAATACTGAAGTATTCCAAGAGAGAGTGAGCAGAAACTGCAAGACGTCTTAAGGCCTTGCTGAGAAGTCCCACATCACTACCACTACATTTTATGGCCCAAAGCAAGCTACAAAGCCAGCCCAGATTAAGAGAGGAGAGACTCCATCTCTTGTTAGGAGGGGCTGAAAATAATTTATAGTCATATTTAATCCAACACAATCAAGGTAACTGAGGAAATGTCAATGCCTCATTTGCTGAAAGCAAAAGAAGCCTCCTTAAAGACTTTCCTGATATCTTCAAATGTTCTTATTAAACTTTCAAAGAGAGAATTATGCCCCAGGCTGGAGCTACATTAATCATCTTCCAGAACTCCCCTTCCCAGTAACATAGGCATAAAATTGCTCTTTTTTTCTTTCAAATCTCCTGCCCTCTCAGGCACACCCTCATTTTATAACAAAGTGGTTGCCAAGAACGGCTGGGTAAGTAGAGAAAGGTGAGAGTGAGAAAGGGATTGCTATATATAGTATATGCATTTATTTTGAGTTAAATAACATCATTTCAAACATTTCACTAAAATCATAAAATACGTGGAAATAGAATTTTTAAAGATTTTCAATGGGAAAAACAGAATATTTATATTAGTCAACTTGGGAAGTAAATGATAGATTGTGATGAGAAGAAGTGGATCTAGGTTTACACAGAATATTGGGTGGAAAAAGAACAGCAATAGATATACATTAGCGATTTAGAATAAAGTGTGCTGATATCAGGTCTTGAAAATGACCATGGGGAGCTGAGTTAATGAAAACAATCTAAAGACATTTTGTGTGTTGTAATACTGAGAAAACTCTATTCTCTTAGCAGTCAATACAAAAATTCCTTTGCAGGGAGAGCATCACCTTTATTAAGAAGCTAAGATGAGCCCCTTTGCAACAGAAACAAATTGGCTAGGTTTTGGTTTCTGAGGAAGAGAGAAAGTAGTTAGCATTAAAAAGAGAGAGAGAGACAAATGTTTGCCTGAGTGAGTGGAAGAGAGGAAAACCCAAGGTTGCCCAGTGACTGGAGTCCTGAGGAAGACACTTGGCTCAAAGGAAGGAGAAACTCTGGGGCAATAAAATGCTGGAGGGAAATATTTTAAGGGAAATGTTGAGTGTAACCACCTCCCTCCCAGAAAAAAAAAAAAAAAGCAAAGTTTACCAAAATCCATAAAATGCTGCATGTATCTGAATTTTCTTCCTTTACAGACTCTTTAGGCTACAAGTGAAAAAAAAATCCTGATCCAGACTAGTTAAAGAAGGTGATGGGGGGCTGTGGAGTGGGGAGGAAGTGTATGGGGCTAGAACCAGGAACTGGAGCAACTTAACTCACCCCATCCCTCATCTCTGCCGTCTCTGGATGCCAACCTCACCCTCTCTCCTTGCAGTGGCAGGGAATGAGCCTCAGCAGCTCCATGCCCCATGTCCCACAGCTTCACCACCCCACAGAGACCAATCCCAGTGCTGGCCCAGCACGGGTCCAATGTCCACTCCTAGACCATCACTGTGGCCAAAAAGATGGAGTTTCCATTGCATGACAGCTGGTCTAAAATAAGAGAGGGATTCTGACACACAAAACAGTAAATTTCCACCCCAGATTTTACATGGAAAATACTGAAGGGTCTAGGTCTACATGCCAGCTACTTCAGGAGTAAGAAATAGTCACCAACATGCAGTGTGACAAAGTCAAACACTGAATTACACTTAATGTGAGAAACAGTTTAAACCATGTACTAATCATTTTCTCTTTAGTCATCAAGTAGAATACTATGTCACTTCTGTTTCACGTCCTTAGCAGGTAGCAAGAGGCTAAGGTTAGGATATGTTAAACAGTAAATGAAAAACACACAATTTTTTTTTTTTTTTTTGTCTTTCCTAGTGTCACATCTGCAGCATATGGTGGTTCCCAGGCTAGGGGTCTAATCGGAGCTGTATCCACCAGCCTACACCACAGCCACAGCAACACCAGATCCTTAACCCACTGAGCAAGGCCAGGGATCGAACCCGCAACCTCATGGTTCCTAGTCAGATTCGTTAACCACTGAGCCATGACAGGAACTCCCACAATTTCTCACGTTAACTTTTTTCTAGTTCCACTAGGCCTTAATATATAAGTTAATACATACATTTCTGTGATATTAATATACACAAATGTTCTAAGGAAGTATTAAAGAATATTTTAATTACACATACATAAAACCCAAAAGAGCAGGAACATTGTATCTATTACAAAATTAAAGTAAATTTGAACCGAAAAAATAACTATTTTGCCATTAGCAAATTTTTCTCATATATGGTATGAAATCAAACCCTTTAGGTTTTATCTAAGTTATTGCCTCAAAGTCTTTTTTTGCTTAATTTGATCTTGAAAGCAAGGACAGTTTGGGGCAGCTAAATATGAAAAGGAAGCAAAACCAATATTTCTCTTTAGATGGTGAGATTTACATGTAACAATAACTGTCATATTAAAAAAGCAATTGTCCATCTTCTAGTTAAACATGCTACATACCCCAAGGCATTCACTTCTGGCAGGAGCAGCTTCACTACCACAAACCATATTTTCCAGGAAGGGAAGAAAGAGTCAGCCATGACTTTTGGGTGGTTTGTGACCAGAAAGATCTCACTGCTTAGACTAGGAGGCACCAGGGCCACAGCTGGCAAATTACCAGGAAGGAGGGAGAGCATGAAGCTACCTTCTAATACACTCTCCCCATCAATAAAGGTCCTCTTTTCCATGCCTTATTATATGTCTGCCCAGGAGGACAATCCAGGGGACAAAGAGGAAATAAGCTTACTGCAGGGAAAGAGAGACTGTTAGATGTTTTGAGCTGGAGTAATCACACCCAGGCTCATCTCTTCTTATCCTTTTTAGGAGGATGATTGCTTCAGATAAGCCTGCCACTCTTTCATACCAGATGATCAAGTGGTAGTTGTCCAGAAGAGATTTAAACAGAAGGTGTACTGCCTAAAATAGTCTTATCAGCAGTTAAAGGAGCTTTGAACTCTAACCACTTGTATTGTACTTGTTACAGGAATAATATATTGCTGATCCAAGCAAAACTACAAGGCATACAAGATAGTTTTTTGTTTGTTTGTTTGGTTGGTTAGTTGGGGTTTTTTTAGGGCCACTAGGGGTCAAATCAGAGCTACAGCTGCTGGCCTACACTACAGCCACAGCCCAGTCACAGCCACAGCAACGTGGGATCCAAGCCTCATCTGCAACCCACACCACACTGAATCCTTAAGCCACTGAGCAAGGCCAGGGATGGAACCTGCATCCTCATGGATCCTAGTCAGATTCATTAACCACTACCTATGAAGGGGACTCCCAGGCATACAAGATAGAAATAAGCCTAAGTGGAGTCCTCCCTGAAGGGGGCTCCAGACTTGTTCTGCCCAACTGGATAAACACAAATGTCAGCCAGAGGCATTGATCTAATTCAGGTATCTCTCTTGAATAATATCAGAAGGCTTGGGAGTTTTTGTTTGAGTGTTGTTGGTTGGATAATTGATGGGTTTGTTGGCTTGGCATCTTAAAATTCAAATTAAAAGCCAAGGTGACTGAATACACCTAATGGAATGTATTATAAAGAGTACAGGAATATCGAGAAAGACATAAACACAGCATACGCAGAACCTGCACCACAAATGTCATAGAGTCATCATGCTGTTCACCACTAGCACCTCACTACTGAGGTGCTGGTAAAGGTCCTAGCCAGGGTCAGCTGAGGGAATCATGCCTATTCTGGCTCTGTACAGATCCTTTTTTCTTTCATTGTCCCACATATACTATTTGCTAATTTATAGCCACATATAAACATGTTTTATCTGCATCTGTCACTTCCTTTCACCAAAGCTGATGAATTTTTTCTGTCTGAACTTGCCTGAAGTTCAGGCAAGTTATAAATTTTCAACTGTTACAGCCTTTAACAACATGGCTTGTTTTTAACTCATCTCACACAGAGGTAATCTAAAGGACCACTATTCCTTCCACCACTGGTGAGAATTAAACAACTACTGGGCTAAATGCTACCTCAAGGTCTCTTGTCTTATTACTCAAAATAAAAATTACTGTAGGATTTCTCCCTATCAAACACCTTCACATTCATTGTTGAACAATTTCAGGCCCACTAATGAGGACATCAAAAAAATACATTACAGGAGTTCCTGTCGTGGCTCAATGGTTAACGAATCCGACTAGGAACCATGAGGTTGGGGGTTTGATCCCTGGCCTTGCTGCGGCTTTGGTGCAGGCCAGCAGCTACAGCTTCGATTCGACTCCTAGCCTTGGAACCTACATATGCCGCGGGAGTGGCCCAAGAAATGGCAAAAAAGATAAAAACAAAAACAAAAAAAATACATTACAAAATCTATACATTAGGGAAATCTTATTTTACAAATGTGCTCACTATAAGATTCACTTAAAGAACACATTCTTCTAGCTTCTGTGAATTTTGAAATTATTTAATTTATCTGCCACATTTTAGGATCACACTATTAGGAAGCAAAACTGGTTTGCTACTTTTTCTATATAGCTCATATAATTTCATATAGAGTCATTAACAAATATGTGTCGCCTATACTGTTCTAGCATATTAAAAGCTGAAACAACGGTGTTGCCATGAGCTGAGGTGTAGGTCACAGACATGGCTTGGGTCCCCAGTTGCTGTGCCTGTGCTGTAGGCTGGCAACTACAGCTCCAATTTGAACCCTAGCCTGGGAACTTCCATATGCTGCAGATGTGGCCCTCAAAAATAAAAAAATAAGATAAAATTAGCACAGTAGCTCAGCAGCGTTTATACTCAGGAAAATATCAGCCTCAGTATTCCTGCTCCTCCTGTCTCAGTCCAGTCATCCTTGACACAGCTCTCTCCTAGCCTTGTCATAGTCAGTTACCTGAACCAATTAATTCCCTATTTTTGTTAAAGTTTGAGCAAGTTAGGTTCCTGAAATTTAGAACCAAGGAGTTCAGGCTAATGTCTTTTACTTTTTATGCATACACAAAGCCACAGTTTTAAACAAGATTCTGTGTGTATCATCATGGGCTAATTTCATACTGTTTTGTTGAATTTTGTATTTGAAATGAAGAACTCAGTATTTCCTATTATCACACTTAGTTGCCAAGATATTCTTGGCATATCTTCCCCTCATAATGAATATATAGTATCACAATCTGCTACTCTAACAGAGAGAAAAAAATGATTTTGAATACCAAAATACTCTGTCCCTTTTTGGGTCCTGAATAGACAAATCTCCATTTTGCATTTCAGGAGTTCCGTTGTGGCTCAGAGATAACAAACCCAACTAGCATCCATGAGGACTCGGGTTCAATCCCTGGCCTCGTCTAGCCGGTTAAGGATCCAGTGTTGCTGTGAGCTGTGGTGTAGGTTGCAGACCAGGCTCGGATTCCCTGTTGCTGTGGCTGTGGCATAGGCTGGCAGCTGTAGCTCCAATTTGACCCCTAACCTGGGAACTTCCATATGCCACAGGTTTGGCCCTAAAAAGACAAAGGAAAAAGAAAAAAATTAAGTATTTCAAGAGTGAATTAAACCAAGCTCAGCACTCTTCACGGTAGCTCGTGTTGCCCATGCATCCAGTCTTCCTGCTCCTCCTTCCACTGGACCAGCTATCTCCCCCTTCCTGCCCCAGGGCTTCTCTGACATGGAGGCACTCACACATGTGCAGTTCAGAAGCCTGAGTGATCTATCAGCCTTGGAGCAGCCCTGGAGCAAGAGTCCAGGAGGACCCAGTTTTAGCTGTCATGGTGGTAAGCAGCCAGGTGATGGATCTGCTTTCTCTCCTCCCTCACCTACACACAAATTCTTATCTCAAAATCTGCTCTCAGGTTAGACGAAGTTATACTTTTGGCAAAGCACTTTATTAAAACCTAGCTTATCAAAGCTCTCCCACTCCTTCTGAGTTTCAAGAGTCAGTGACCATAAAAGAGAAAAGACACTTAAATTCTGACCAGAGTCCAGAAGAAGAAAGCAGAAAGAGGGATTTATGCTCATCCCACCCTTCTATCTTCTCAGTTCACTCTTCTCTCCAACCATCCACTCTTCTTTGCCTCAATGCATACAGTCATATTTTCCTTAAAACCCATCAGGTTACTCATTGATACTAGATTCTAGAGATTCTATTTATTGAAGTCCTGTTTTTCCTGACATTCCTCTGGCCTTGATCCTGTAATAATCTCACTGGAAGAGAAAAGATGATCATGACTCAGGCTCTGAATAAAGAAGAACAAAATGTATTAGTTTACCAATAATACAATAAACTAATTTAAAGGAATAAAGTACTCTCAAAACACCACTTTAAAAAAATAAAGGACAATTGCATTCTTGGCTACCTAAGAACCATATTCTACAAACTATAAAAAAATTAAATGTATTACTTGCTTTGTATCATATGTCACAGTATGATACTTTTTCCTCCCAAAGTAGTATCCTTTCTTTCATACCTTTTATTCATCAGCATAGTTATTCAATAGCCTCTCTAAGGCGTAATATTTGAACAGGAAAACTGTGAAAAATACTGAGATAACCTTGACTGATCAGATCTGATTGACCTCCCAATCTGAGTTCTGCCACCTACTAGATGCCAACTCTCAGGCAAATTTCAGTAAAAGCCTAATAATCCAACCAGGTCAAGACTGCTACTGTAACAGTATCAGTACTGCATTTTTCTATACTACTGAGTATTACACTCGGATATCACAGATATCAAAATATATGTTTTCATCATCAAATATGCAGTATTTTACTATGAAGGTATAGTACTATAAAACAGCCAACAAAATAGAAGATTGTATTCTAGAAACCACTGAATACAAATGGACTATCAATATAGTCAATCAATATCCATAAATATTATAAAGAATATATATGCTAATTTGATTTTTCATAGTATACTTACATTAGTATATAAGCTAATTCATTGCAGGAGATCAGGATACATAGTACTGACACTAAAAATATTTACATAAACTTTAAAAGATTATAATACCTATAAATTAAATGATAGTTTATTTTTTTCACCAAAATCATAACATGATTTAGAATAACTGTAACTTAAATGAATTTATTCACACATTTATTCATTCAATAAATACTTCTTGAAGACAATAATGTTCCTGGGGATAAAATAATACACAAAAGAGAAATATAGCCCAGTCTTTGGGAATTTATAGTCTAGTCAGTAAAACAGACAAATAATAGACAATAAGAACACAGGGCAACATGTGTCATGATAGGAGAAGTCCAATCTGCTTTAGCAGTGCCTAAGAGAGCCCCTAATCCATACTTGAGGAGCCATGGAAACTTCCAGAAGGAAGGGACAATTAAGCTGAGACTTGTCAGATGAGAAGTAGAGGCTGACCAAACACAGGAGAAGGATAGAGACAGAAGATTTAAAGCAGAAAAGCCATATATTCTAAGGCCTAGAAGCAACAGAGCAAGATATACTCCTTACGGGACTGAAATGGGTTTCTTAGTGCCATATTATCCAAATACTTTAAATGCTTTGTATTCCTCAGTGTGAATAAAACTTACTTGATATAAATTAACGTAGGCATTCCTGTCGTGGCTCAGTGGTTAACAAATCCAATTAGGAACCAAGAGGTTGCAGGTTTGATCCCTGGCCTTGCTCGGTGGGTTAAGGATTCAGCATTGCCATGAGCTGTGGTGTAGGCCACAGACGCAGTTCAGATCCCATGTTGCTGTGGCTCTGGTGTAGGCTGGCGGCTACAGCTCCAATTAGACCCCTAGCCTGGGAACACCATATGCCGAGGGTGTGGCCCTAGAAAAGACAAAAAAATATATATAAAATAAAATAAAATAAATTAACTTAAAACCCCACTTCCTGCTGTGGCTGCTCCATTGATGGGATAAATACACTACTGATGCACTGATGCATTAATGCACTGATGCCACTGATACATCAATGCATCAATACACTGACATTACTGATGCCACTGATGCACTCCCTTGGGGATCTTCAACCAGCTGTCACAAAGAAAAAGCCTTTCCAAAGTTCCCATTGTGGCTCAGTGGTAACAAATCCACTAGTATCCATGAGGACACAGGTTCAATCCCTGGCCTTGCTCAGCAGGTTAAGGATCTGGTGTTGCCATGAGCTGTGGCGTAGGTCACAGATGCTGCTCAGAACCCTCACTGCTGTGGCTGTGGCTGTGGCCGGTGGCTACAGCTCCAATTTGACCCCTAGCCTGGGAACTTTCTTATGCCTCAGGCACAGCCCTATAAAAAAAAAAAAAAAAAAAAAAAAAAAGGAAGAAAAAGAAAAAGTCTTTCCTTTCCTCTTTGACTATCTAATCATAACTGCTTAACTGATGTTACTTTAAAAAATGCTGTTCTTTTTCTTACACAATTAACTATAATTAATGCCTTATTAACTATAAGCAGATGTACAACTTGAGTAACATAATTCCTCAAATTTTACTGTCATTTATTTAACACCAAATTTACTTCCCTCTGGGCTTTTTTTCTTTCCTCTCCCTCATTCATATCTTGTGGCATTTGTAGATAATAGTTTGCATAAAGTTTTATCAATGCCTCTTAAACAGTGATGATAATTGATCTTTTGTCTCAATGTAGTATACTTAATACTATAATACCAAATTTAATGTCTGTCTTGTATGTGCTTTATTATTTTCTAAGGTATCATCAGAAAATCTTGTTGGTCTCATTCTATGAGTTTACCACTAAAATCCATAATCAGAGAGGTTTGAAGAATTAGTTAAACAAATGAACATGAGGATTATCTAGCTTATTTCCAAATAAAGAATTATTTTGGCTAAAATCTAAGCCACTCACATCTATACACTACAGAATGACACTTTTTCCAGTTTTTATTTTACTTAATCTCTCCTTGCCTCACTCATTTTAGGTTTCCTTACTGGTCAAGTGGGGAGAGCAATGCCTACTTTACATTCCTAACAAATGAAGAGTGCCTGGTGCAAGTGAGCTTACTTATTCAGACAGATAAGGATGTAACACAGAACAAAGCCCAAAACAATTCATAATTTGTAATTAATATGAATTCCCAAAACTAAATGCAAATGAGGGCCTTTAGGAAATCACAGTTTCCTAGAAGAAAGGAATTTTTTTCCCATGTAGCTGCAAATTTTTCAGCATTCATTCGGTTCCACTCATTGTTGCACAATTGAAGGCTTCTCCTGATGAGGATTCACAGAAGTTTCAAAGAATAAATCAACCAGAAACAGGCTCCTAATACAGTGTGCTGTTAGATTTCCTTCCAATGATTTTTCAACTCTATCAGATATAGCCAAGGAAAAAGGATTCTTAACCTCAATATATATAAATATTCAAAACTAAGTTTCTACTCTCTCTCTCAAAGTAAGCAGCATGTCCTAGTCCAATACTGGGCACAAATATGATTAACTGAGAAAATAAAATTAACTGAGAAAATCAAGTTTGCTAATTTAGAAAGAATTCCCAAAAAATTGAAAAGGAAAAGGCCAACAAACTAGTAGGAAAATGAAAACCATGTGTTTACAAAATAGAAAAGACAGAATGGCTCTGGGGTGTATGAAGTAATTTATTCCCTCAAAATAAGGGAAATGCAAATTAAAATAAAACTCAGCCACCATTTTTCAACTATTAGATAGGCAATGACCAAAAAGTTTAATACACTATGTTGGAAGTGTATGGGGAAAGAGGCAGTATCATATATTACTGGCGAGGATAAAAATTTTTTCTTTTTTTTTTTTTTTTTTTGTCCTTTTGCCATTTCTTGGGCCACTCCCGTGGCATATGGAGGTTCCCAGGCTAGGGGTCTAATCGGAGCTGTAGCCTACACCAGAGCCACAGCAACGTGGGATCCGAGCCGCAGCAACCTACACCAGAGCCACAGCAATGCGTGATCCCAGCCGCATCTGTGACCTACACCACAGCTCATCGTGACATCGGATCCTTAACCCACTGAGCAAGGCCAGGGATCGAACCCACAACCTCATAGTTCCGAGTTGGATTCATTAACCACTGAGCCACAATGGGAACTCCAAGGTGGGGATAAAAATTGATTCAGCTTCTATGAAGTGCAATTTCGCAACATATAATGTAATCTACTCTTTTTTTTTTTTTGAGTCCTCAGACCAGGTTCCTTTATTTTTTTCTCTTATTGAAGTATACTTGATTTACAGTGTTGAGTTAGTTTCAGGTGTACAAAGAAGTGGTTCATATACATACACATACATATATGTACATATGTATATATACATATATAATATTAATAATGATTATTAATATACACGTACACATACATATACACACATATATGTATATATGTGTATATATGCATATTATTATTTATTAATAGGTACAATTATCATAATTATAATAATATAATAATATATGTGTGTATATTATACACATATATAATATGTAATATATAATATATGTATATACACACACATATATATGATATTCTTTTTCAGACTCTTTTCCATTATAGGTTATTACAAGACAATGAATATAGTTCCCTGTGCTATACAGTAGGTCCTTGTTTATCTATTATACATATAATAGTGTGTATCTGTTAATTCCAAACTCCTAACTTATCTCTCCCTTTCTTTCTACTTTGGTAACCACAAATTTGTTTTCTATGTCTGTGAGTTTATTTCTGTTTCATAAATAAGTTCATTTGCAGCTTTTTTTTTAGATTCCACATGTAAGTGATATGACTTTTGTCTCTGACTTACTTTACTTAGTACAATAATCTCTAGGTCCATTCATGTTGCTGCAAATAGCACTATTTCATTTTTTATGGTTGAGTACAATCCATTGTATATACATGCCACGTCTTCTTTATCCATTCATCTATTAATGGACAATTAGGTTACCTCCATGTCTTGGCTATCGTAAATAGTGCTGCTATGAACACTGGGGTGCACCCATCTTTTCAAATTAAAAGTTTTCATCTTTTCCAGACATATGTCCAGGAGTGGGATTGCTGGGTCATATGGAAACTCCATTTTCAGGTTTTTAAAGTTGTTTTTTTTTTTTTTATGAACACACCCATAGCATATGGAAGTTCCCAGACTAGAGACTGAATCCAGGCCACAGCTGTAGCAACACCAGATACTTTAACCCACTGCACTGAGCCAGGGATTGAACCCATTCCTCTGCAGCAACTTGAGCTGTTGCGATCAGATTCTTGACCCACTGCATCACAGCAGGAATTCCTACTTTTAGTTTTTTAAGGAAACTCTATACTGTTCTCCATAGTGGCTACTCCAATCTACATTCCCACCAACAGTGTAGGAGAGTCCCTTTTCTTCACACCATCTCCAGCATTTATTATTTGTGGACTTTTTGATGATGACCATTTTGACTAGGTGAAGAGATACTTCATTGTAGTTTTGATTTGCATTTCTCTTAACAATTAGCAATGGTGAGTATCTTTTCCTGTGATGATTGGCCATCTGTATGTCTTCTTTGGAGAAATATTTGTTTAGGACTTCTGTGCATTTAATTGGGTTATTTGGGTTTTTTTTTATATTGAGCTATATGAGTTGTTTATATATTTTGGAAATTAAGTCCCTAGGAATTACCTCCCTGACCAAGGAAGTAAAAGACTTACATGCTGAGAACTATAAAACACTGATAACAGAAACTGAAGATGATCCAGAGAAATGGAAAGATATCCCACTCACATAGATTTGAAGAATTAATATGCCCATACTACTCAAAGCAATCTACAGATTTAATGCAATCTCTATCAAATTACACATGACGTTTTTCACAGAACTAGAACAAATAATCCTAAAATTTATATGGAAATACAAAAGACCCAGAATTGCCAAAGTAATCCTGAGGAAGATGAACAAAACTGGAGGCATAACCCTCCCAGACCTCAGACTATACTACAAACTACAGTAATTAAAACAGGGTGGTACTGGCACAAAAACATATGGATCAATGGAACAGAACAGAGACCAGAAATAAATCCAAAAGGAGGAAAGATGTCTAGTCACTTATGATGTAGCATGATAATGTGAGAAAAAGGAATGTATAGATGTATGTGTAACTGGTTCACCATGCTGTATAATAGGAAAAAAAATGTATTGGAGAAATAACAAACAAATGTTTTAAAAAGAAAATTTTAAAAAAAATAGAATTACCATTTGATCCAGCAATCCCACTCCTGGGCATCTATCCAGAGAAAACCACAACCCAAAAAGATACATGTACTCCAATGTTCGTTGCAGCACTATATACAATAGCCAAGACATGGAAACAACCTAAATGTCCACCAACAGAGGAGTATAAAGCAGATGTTGTACATATACACGATGGAATATTATTCAGCCATTACAAGGAGAGAAATAACAGAATTTTTAGCAATATGGATGGACCTAGAAATTATCATGCTAAGTGAAGTCAGTCAGACAGTGAGATACCAACATCAAATGCTATCACTTACACGTGGAATTTAAAAAAAGGACACAATGAATTTCTTTGCAGAACAGATATTGACTCACAGACTTTGAAAAACGTATGGTTTCCAAATGAGACAGGTTGGGAGGTGGTGGGATGCACTGGGGGTTTGGGTGGGAAATGCTATAAAATTTGGTTGTGATGATCATTGTACAACTATAGATGTAATTGAGTAATAAAAAAATGCTATGAAAAAAGAAAGAAAGAAAGAAAAAGAAAAAGAGAAAGAAAGAAAAGAAAGCACAGCACAGTCCACAAAAAAAAAAAAAAAAGAAAAGAAAAAAAAAGAAAGAAAAAAGGAGGAAAGACAATACAGTGGAGAAAAGACAGTTTCCTCAGCAAGGGTATTGGGAAAGCTGGACAGTAACATGTGAATCAATGAAGTTAGAACACTCCCTCACACCATACACAAAAATAAACTTAAAATGGCTTAAAGACTTAAATATAAGACATGATACCATGGAAGTTCCCATTGTGGCACAGTGGTTAACAAATTCGACTAGGAACCATGAGGTTGGGGGTTCGATCCCTGGTCTTGCTCAGTGGGTTAACGATCCAGCGTTGCCGTGAGCTGTGGTGTAGGTTGCAGACGCGGCTGGGATCCCACATTGCTGTGGCTGTGGCGTAGGCTGGCAGCTACAGCTCTGATTAGACCCCTAGCCTGGGAACCTCCATATGCCGCAGGAGCGGCCCTAGGAAAAAGGCAAAAAAAAAAAAAAAATACATGACACCATAAAACTCCTAGAATAGAACATATGCAAAATTTTCTGACATAAATTGTAGCAATGTTTTCTTAGGTCAGTCTCCCAAGGCAAAAGAAATAAAAGCAAAAACAAACAAATGGACTTAAACTTGTAAGCTTTTGCACAGCAAAGGAAATTATAAACAAACAAAAATATAAACTACAGAGTAGGAAAAAATAGGCAACCAATCAGGTAGTCTACTCTTAAACAAAGAAAATTGCTTTTTCTAGGAATTTATCCAATAAATATATTCAAACATGCGTAAAGTGACATACGTATAAGATATTTTACCACAGCACTGTTTGCTATAGCAAAGACTGGAAACAACTCACATGTTCATCCATAGAGACTGGTCAAATAAATTATGATATATCCACTCAATGAAATATGCTGCAGCTATAAAAACTAATGAGGATTCCCTTTTTGTAACAACATGGAATGCTTTCAAATGTTGAATCTAAAAAAAAAAAACTAACAAGGTTCATTGTGTGAGGAGTATACTACCATCTACATAAAAATAGAGGAGAATATCTACATATATATTTAGTTACATATGCATAAAGTACTTCTGGGAGTATATTTACAAAACTGATAGCATTATTTGCTTCCAATGAAAAGAACCGGATGGTGCAGGAATGAATGGAAGGAAGATTTTCATTATAAGCCCTTCTGTAATTTTTGAATTTTTTAATTATATGGATATACTTCCTATACAAAAAGCAAATAAAATTTAGATTGAAAAAAAGACCTCTTGTGCTGAGCATCAGGAGCTCTAATCATCAGGAGCGAACTACTGGTTCCCTCTCAGTCTCTGTGGTCTTAAATCATCTCCTCTGTGGCTCATCTTTTCCTTCAAGGAATAAGGAAGTTAGAGTAGCAAAACCCCAAGGTCCCCCATTATTGTAGAGTTTCAGGCCTGTGTAAGAAATCATAGCTTCAGGGGAAAAAATAAAATAATATTTTTTTGATTCCTGGTCTCGCTCAGCGGGTTAAGGATCCAGCACTGCCATGAGCTGTGGTATAGGTCACAGACAGGGCTCGGATCCTGCCTTGCTATGGCTATGGTGTAGGCTGGCAGCTGCAGTTCTGATTTGACCCCTAGCCTAGGAACTTCCATATGCCATGTGTGTGGCCCTAAAAAGCAAAAAATAAAATTAAATAAATAAAATTTTTCTAAATTTCACACATAAATATTAAGGGTGGCTCTGGCAAGCACAACTGTGATTCATTTCTTCACAATCACTAGCAAAAGCCCAGATTCTACGCAAATATTCCCAGTCTCTTCCTACAAACAAATGGCAAGAAATGGTCTTTATGAAAATTGGAAGTATCCATGTAGAGCCCCTGTAACCACATGCCAAGCAAGCAGGTGCCTGTCACTGTTCAACTCAGAACTCTTTTTTTTTTTTTTTTTTAAACATCTTTTTTTTTTTTTTTTTTTGTCTTTTTTGTTGCTATTTCTTGGACCGCTCCCGCGGCATATGGAGGTTCCCAGGCTAGGGGTCGAATCGGAGCTGTAGCCACCAGCCTACGCCAGAGCTACAGCAACGCGGGATCGGAGCCGCGTCTGCAACCTACACCACAGCTCACGGCAACACCGGATCGTTAACCCACTGAGCAAGGGCAGGGACCGAACCCGCAACCTCATGGTTCCTAGTCGGATTCGTTAACCACTGCGCCACGACGGGAACTCCACAACTCAGAACTCTTGAAGGAAGGTGGTTCTCACGTTTTAATGCAGCCCACTTAAGATATGCCAAACCCTAGGCCCATACATCTCATTCATCCTCACTACAGCGTACATCTGCTTCATTCAGGACAGAAGTATGCCAATTTATATCCATGCATATACACAACTTAGTGGTTGGCATACACAACTATATAAAATGTATATATAATACATATATATTATAATTCACATTAGGTATACTTACCTTAAGGTAAATTTGTATATAATATATACATACATATATACCTTAAGATAATAATTTACCTTTAAGTCTACTTATGATGAAAAGTAAGAGCCAAAAATACTGCTGTTGCAAATATGTAACACTCTACAATACAAGGTGGACCAAGAACCTCACAACACTCTGTTAGTAATTTATAATTACAAAGTGAAAGAGCACCAAATAAAAACAATACCATGCTTAAGAAAACAGGAATATTATGGGGTAACTGTTTCTCCTTGACAATGTGAGACCTGCAACTATCCACATGAACAAGTATAACAGGAGTTTTGTAAACTTGCCAAGAACTCCATAATAGCCACAATATACTGAATGAGAGCCCTCTACTTACCTGCTAACTCTCCTTTATGAAAGCCAAATTATAGTCAACTTTAACAACTCATTTAATAGATTACTGGAAATTAGCACTTACTCCTAACCTAAAAATGAGAGTCTACAGAACATGTCATTTGCCTCAGTTTTCCCATTTGTAAAACACAAGAAATATTTATTCCTACCTCACAAGATTACTTTGAGGATCAAATGATAAAAAAAAAAATCGTTAAAATATTTTATAAACTGCAATGGGGTTGATATAGCCTACAAACATAAATTATTATCATTAAATCCTAAAGTGGCCCCACCTGCAATAGCCATACAGCCTTGAGCTGTATTGGACAGTAACTGTTGAATTGTTAAGGGTCTCGAAGGCTCCTGGAAGACTGAGGAATTTTGACAAACATTAATGTTTAGTTGCATAATTGAAATTAAAGTTATTCATAAAACTTTGTTTAGAAAATTATATATTTAGGGTGAACTCACAGATTTACCCATAAGCATGTATTAATCAAAATAAGCAAATTTCCTAACAAGTGCGGTTTACTGGTGCACTCAACCTCTAATTTCTGATAAACAACTGTTGAGGAAGCAAAATGAGCCAAATTTTCACATTCTCTGCCTGGGAAATATGCCCTGTAGATATTTAATAACATATTCTGCTTTTCTGAAATCATTATATTAGTATATACAAACTTACCTTCAGGATCTGTTTTAATTACAAATGTGTCATGCATAAAACATGTGAAATCATTTCAATATGTTCATTATCCTCTGCCCCATTCTTCAATTCACAAGGTAAGTTTCATTGTGGTATAGTCATCAACTCTGTTCTTTAGTTTTAAGATTTCCGCAGATATTAGTTCAGCTGAAATTTATAGAAAAGGGTCCTCTGACAGGTTACCCCTGATTGGGTTCCACTTGAGAGGACAGTATTAATCAATGCACTGGGAAACACGTAAGCACCAAAGCCACATTAAATCTATGCGCCATCCCACAGGGCTCTGATTATGGAAATAGATTCACATATTTTAGTGATAATATTAGCAGCCACAATTCTTTCTCAAATGAAACCTGAAGCAGTCATGCAGATTAGCACCGGTTTAACATTTTAAAACTTTGTTTTTAAACAGGCTTCGGAGGAAATGATTACAGCCTCCCTGCTTACTTATTCTCCCTACTTCACTAGGGTAACATGAGCTTAATTAGATTTATGTTGAGGCTATTTGCTCCTCTGAAGTTTGAGTTTCTATGAATATTGAATCATTACATAATTGCACTGGAGATATAAAAAAAAAGAAAATAAAACCCTTTTCCCAAATCAAAAGAGATTTAAGAAATCCCAAGCTACCTGAGGCTACAGGGATTGAAATGTAATTAGTTGGTAGGTACACTAATATTTATTTCAGACAATGGACCAGAATTTGATTCTCAGACAAAATAAAAAGCCACAGATTGTGAAAATAAAGAGGCAAACTTGTCAAGAACACTGGAGAACTTCAGGTGAAAAAGAAAAGTAAGAAGTTGTTAGAATTGGATGGTGGCGTTAAACATCAAGGACACCTTAGGTGATTTTTTAGAACAAGGGTTAGGTGCCCGGAGGAGAGAGGGTCTAATTGAATTGCCATTCAAGTGGCTGAAAGGAAAGCAATTTCAAAACCACACCAAAAAGTGGTTTTGAGACCCAGATAAAAGAAAAACCAAAAAAACTTTCTCTCCCAATGAGGAAAGATGAGACCAGAGAGAAATAGCTCTGCCCTTACACTAGAGTAATTGTTCTGTATCCTTTTTTCCAAGGCACATGACAGATGATCAAAAGGTGTTCTCATTTAAGACACATCCTCCATAAGAACAAAAAACCTAACATGTTAGATGTGCAATTTTTCACCATATTTCATGCCCCATCTTCAACTTTAGAATTGATAATGTGTGACAGCACCATCTTTGTGGGATAAACACTCTAATGTGTGGGGAAAGCTAAATTATTCATTACTTAGAATATTCTATCTCACAAATGATTGAGATACCTCAGGTTGTTACCATATCTGAGCAGAGAGTAAGACAGAGTAGGAAGGGCAACTAGAAACTCCTAGAGAAGGCCAAAGTATCCGTCTACTTGTCCACAACCTCACGAGAGCCCACAGGATAAAAGACTCTGGATCTGAGCCCTGACACTCACAGCCAGTCCTCACACCAGGAGCCAAGACATCTCTATGGAGCTCATATTCCCTCTTATTTTGAGGGTAGGAAATCAGAATGAAAAAAACCCCATCCAAATTTTTCTCATTACAACCTATCCATTTTAAATTCTGGAAACCTTTGAGAATCAACTTACAGCCCTTCCCTACCCAAACCCATCAACCAACAGAATTCTCTTAAAAATGCTCTACAAAGAATAGATTGTGGGAACTCCTGCTTTAGCGCAATGGGATCCACAGTGCCTCTGGAGCCCTGGGACGCAGGTTTGATTCCCAGCCCAGCACAGAGGGTTAAAGATCTGGTATTGCTGCAGCTGTGGCCTATGTTGCAACTGTGGCTCAGATCTGATCGCTGGCCTGGGAACTCTATATGCTATGGGGTGGCCAAAAAGAAGAAGAAGAAAAAAAGAATAGACTGTGAAAACAGAAGGTTGGCTACCCAGGGAACTTACTTGTGACTTGGATCTAGTCAAAAATATGAAACTAAAAACCCATTACTGGGTACTGAAATATATGAGAAAAATCAAAAAATCTTTCTCATTTCACATCTTTAGGAAGCTTATTTCATGTATACTTCTCCCTCATCTGAGACGCTGTATTTCTGTCGCTATTCTTCACATACCCTCTGCAAGTTTTTAATTTTTCTGCTTTGTCTTCTCGCTCCAACTGATTGCATATTACAGATGATCTGCACTGTTCTCCTCTCAACCCTTTAGCAATGCTAGGCAACAAGAAGCCACCGTGCTAAATTCTTACATTGTTAATTAATTTGGCAAATTTAATTAATTCCTTTATTTCTCCTACATTGTTTTCTTCTTGCCATCTAATATTTTCTGTGGTTTTAGTTAATGTTATTACAATTAAAGTAAAATAAAACAAATATATATATGTGCATGTGTATATAACACCTAAAGGCAACTTGTAGATGTCGTAAACTTAAGGAAAATATTTCTGCCTTTAATCAGTTACATCATCAAAAACTAAATCTGCTTTTAATCTTGGACAGTAACTGCTTTGTTTGTTTGTGAGCCCTTAGGACAAACAGACCAAAATGCACATTTGAATATAAGAAATCTTTTTGGTCTACACATTAAACTCCCAATAAAATGTGTTGTATTTATTTTAATATATCATTCTAATGGTTTCCTTTTGCATCAACTTTACTATTGAAAGTTAACATCTTACTTAATAGTATCACTTCCTTAAAGAAAGCTCTTAGCGAGATAAGTCTAAAAATATATAAATCTATGCAAGACAACATAAGTAACTTAATTTATAGAGATTCGCATTGATAACCAAATTATTAAATTTGAAATTAAAAGTAAGCAATCCCTAATTGTATGTCCCTGGCCAGTTTTGCAGAAATCCCAGCCTAGAAGACATACAAAAGCCAGCAACATGATTTTTCATGTTTTGTTCATTACAGGGAAAAGTAACAATGCGGAAAAGAGATCAACAAAAAGTCATGCACAAGTAACTTGAATTCCTCAAGGAACAGAGAAAAATTTTACTTTAGATCAATGATTCTCAACCCTCACTGAAAGTTGAAACCTGAGAAGCTTCTAAAAAATACCAACGCTGGAGTTCCCGTCATGGCTCAGTGGTTAACGAATCTAAGAACCATGAGGTTGCGGGTTCAATCCCTGGCCTTGCTCAGTGGGTTAAGGATCCTGCGTTGCCGTGACCTGTGGTGTAGATTCCAGACGCAGCTCGATCCCGCATTGTTGTGGCTACAGCTCGGATAGACCCCTAGCCTGGGAACCTCCATATGCCGCGGGAGCAGCCCTAGAAAAGGTAAAAAGACAATAATGATAATAATAATAACAAATACCAATGATTGGGTCCCAGCCCCAGAGAGTCTGCTTTACTTTGCTGGGGAGAGCCCCAGGCATCTATCTGTAGTTTTAAAAGTTTCTGAGATGATTTTAATGTACAGCCAGAGTTGAGAACCATTAAGTTAAATGATACAAGATTACAAATAAAGTTTCCTTTAAAAATTCTTACATTTCCCTCTGTCTACTTTCAGTGCTAATTCAGGCAAACTCTGAACTACCCCTTAAGTACAGCCTGCTTAATGTAGAATTAAAAACCAACACTGGGAGTTCCTATTGTGGCACAGCAGAAACGAATCTGACTAGTAACCATGAGGTTGTAAGTTCGATCCTTGGCCTTGCTCAGTGGGTTAAGGATCCGGTGTTGCTGTGAGCTGTGGTGTAGGTCCCAGACATGGTTCAGATCCTGCATTGCTGTGGCTGTGGCGTAGGCTGGCAGCTATAGCTCCGATTCAACCCCTAGCCTAAGAACCCCCACATGCCACCAGTGCAGCCCTAAAAGCAAAAAAAAAAAAATTTTTAAATCAACACTGGAGTTCCCATTGTGGCTCAATAGGTTGAGGAGCTGATGTGTTTGCGAGGCTCAGTGGGCTCATTGCTGCAAGCTGCCACATAGGTAGCAAATGCGGCTCAGATCCGGTGTTGCTGTGGCTGTGACATAGGCTGCAGCAGCTGTTCCGATTCAACTACTAGCTTAGGAACTTCCATATGCCACAGGTGCAGCCACCAAAAAAAGAAAAAAGAAAAAAAATCGTCACACACACACACACCCCTATAGGTTCCCCATGAAAACCATCTGTCAAAATAATACCATGAGGCTAGAGCCAAAACTGTAAAGACTAAGTTTATAAATAATGCTAATTAACTCTTTAATTCTACTGTATCTCCATGGACTTTTGGTCTAAAGTGATAAAAACTAAATCAATCTAATTTAAGCGAAAGAAAAAAGGGAGAGCGGATTTATCAGCTAATAACTGCAAAGGACCATAATAGACCCAGCATGATGCACACTAGATCTAGGGCCCAAATGATGTCACCAAGACTTGTTTTCTCACTCTCTCATGCTCCTTTGCCCCCATTCTTAGTCTGCTTCTCTCTAGATATTGGTTTCATTCTCTCTGCCAATGAACATCCACTAATTGACAGGAGTCCCAGGTTCATATCTTTACATCAACCTGATCTGAAAACAAAAGATGGTCTCTACTGCTCCTTCAGAAGCAAAGTCCCAGACAATGGCTCTGACTAACCTGAATTAAATCACAAGCCCATTCTAAAAATCTCAAGCTATTATCTATCCATAAATATATTACTTGACAATCATACTGAGTTTTAAAACATTAACAGGGATGGACAGAGGAAAGAAGTAGAGAGAGTAAAAGACCAATCTGGAGAATTCTTTTTGTCAACAGCAAAATATATGTTACAGGAGATAAAATAGCTGAATTACAGAAATAGTCAAAGATCATATCAAGAAAAGACTTTTATCTTAAGGGGATGGATTTGATTTTTATTCTGAGACTAAGAGGGCCACAGAAGGATTTCAGCAGAAGAATGAGATGATCAGATTTGTTTTAGGAGGATTACTTTGGCATGTGGGAATAGATTGAACAGAACGCATTTTAAAAATAGAAACAAGTTAGAAAGTTATTGCAGCTATCCACCTGAAAAGACATTTAAACTTGTACTAAGGCAATAATAAAACAAATAAAAACAGGAAATGGACTCAGGAGATTTTAAAGAGGTGGTGTCTACATTAAACTAGATTGTATATGGAGTACTCAGAAAGGAAGAGGATTCAGGATGACTCACTGATTTATGGCTTGGGAAACTTGGAAAGAAGTGATGCTATTCACTAAGAGAATTCAGGAATAGAGGCAAATTTGGAAGAAACAGATTATAAATTCAGTTTAACTTACTAGATTACCTACAGGATCAAAATAGAGATGAATTCATACTATAAATTGAGCTGACTGATCAACTTTAACTGTAAAGCCATGGTTAGCGCATAACTACATTAAAGTCACTCCTCAGGACAAAGGTAGACTAGGAACAGTGAGCAGGATGGGGAGCCATATATTTTGAATAAATGTGGATGAGGGCTAAATTAGCAAATAACTCCAGAGTGTTGTAAAGGGTATTCTAGCTGATGGCATGAGTCCTAAAGGAGGTCCAACATGAGAGGAGAAACAAGAATTTTGAAGCGGTTTGTAAGGACAAAGTGGATACTGACCTCACCTCAACCCTTCCCAGATCTGTGGTTCGTAACACTGAAGAGGAGCTTGGTCACTTGGCCAGGATGCTACAGGGGTGGGGACTTTAGAGGAAAGCCATGTGCTCTAGTAAAGATTTCTTTTTTCATTTTGGTTCTCCAGTACCCAAACCCTAGGTGGGGGACAGGGCTTGGCCTTGGAAGGAAAAAGGAAAAGAAGCCAAAAAAGGAGCGGCCTCTCCTTCCCCTGGACCCCTGAAAAGAGAACCCTCGCGTGTGCCCCAGGTTTAGCCAGCTCCACAGCCCACACTCCACCTAGAGGTAGTCACAAAAGGGTGCAGCTAACCTGAGGGATTCTTTCAGGCACAGATAGAAGTTTCTCCCTTTTTTTTTTTTTTTTTTTTTTTTTTGAGGAAAGTGGTAACTTTATTTTTTAAGGTTTTACTCCATTTACAGTTATTATAAAATATTGGCTACGTTCCCCATGTTGTACAATATATCCTTGCAGCTTATTTTAGCAAATTACAGCTACTAGTGGCCTGAGCTGCCTGGTGACGGTGAGGCCCAGATTACAATGGAAGTAACCAGCATTCTGGTGACCTTTTAAGGAAGCATAGGAAAATGGTAGCAAGGTGATACTCTGCTCTCATACCCAAACTCATAGGACTCCTGTTCTACTTTTATCTTGACACATAACTTTTCAATCAGTTTGCTTCTATTCTATACTCTATAAATCTGGCAATTATAAAGGTGTAAGCCCAGGAGGCCAAGGACTGGGTCTGAACAGTCCTTGGTAAGAAAGTACATATGAAATATTTGAACTAATAAATGAATCAGAGTGTTGACCAAATGCCAAGTTTCTATCTATCATCATATCTCCCAGTTTTTCAAGACATACTAAAAAATTCAAGAGAAAACACCTAAAATATTTTCATGTCATTTTTTAGGCCCTTTTTCTGGGGTCTGAAAAAAAATTTATGTCACAGATTAAGGACTTAAAGCAAACTCTAACAACTGAAATTACATGCAGGATACTGAGAATATTATAAAAATAAAGTATACCAATACATGAAATCTCCTGGGTTTCACTGAGGTGAGGAAGACAAGCTCTAGATATTCACTTCATCCTATGGACACTTCATTTAGATAGAGGGTAGTAGTGGAAAGTGGGTGGTATAGGACTATCAGAACAGCAGTGGTTGTATAATTTTACACAGAAATGTCTTGACATTTATAGAAGAAGGTTTTCTAAAATATTAAGATCCACAGATATTTCAGCAATAAACTGGAATTCCAAAAAAACGACATGAAAAATCTGAAGTGACATAAGAAATTCAGAAAAATCCTAAAGTATACTGTGCATAACAACAATTCTTACCAATATGTTTCTTTTAGCAAATATTTGTGAAGGCCTTAGAGAAATGGGGCAGAGATTTGTAGGTCTCAAATAGTTCAGAAAATAATTACAGCAAAGTTCAAAACAAATTGACTAATACTCTCCTAGTGTTGTAAGCTATTTACTTTAGCAACTTTATATATAAACTATCCATTTACAATCAAGCCAATATTATAGAACAGCTTGTGAAGTTATACAAATTATTACCTTTCTCAAGTTAATAAATCTGGAAGAAAACAATTACACTTAAAAAGGATTTCCCTCCATGAAGAATATGAGAGGGTCCAGTCTTACAGTCATCTGCCCATTTTCTGCTCTATTGAAATGGTTTTTTTCTCAGGAAAAGTCACAAAGATTATTGCAAAATTATATCTTCCTTAATATTTCTCCAGATCTGAATCCTCTGCTAACCCCCTCCTTCTGGAAAACTTTCTCTCTTCCTTATACGGAGAAAGGAAAACTGAGCTCAAGACCTATCTCTGCCCATAGGCAAGTCACTTTACCTCTCTGGGCCACATAAGAAAGGGAGGACTACTGATATCTACCCTACAGGGTTGTTATGAGGAAAAATAAGACCCTATATGTAGCAGTCCTTCGCAAACTATGAAGTTTTAGAGACACATTAATGTATTATACTTGGCAAGCAAACTTGCCACTCACTCTGTCAAAGCTCTCTCTTCCCTCCATTCACCTTCAAATTTCATGCAAACATCTCCAATCCCAGATTAAACATATATTTATTGAGTTCCTACCACGTAATAAAGCGCTGTACTAAGAACTCAAGATCCAAAGGAACAGTCAAGAGGAAGGAATAAATTGTATGGGCTCAGCTGTCCTACTATATTTAAAAGAAGAGAACAACCTTGAGACATGTTGTGTACAAGCATAATCAAAATCAAAAATCTTGACATTTTTTTTAACCTAAGCTTTTTTTTCTCATTTTCCTTTCTTAATGTGGATTCACTGCTAAATTTCAAGAATGCCAAGTAAGGAAACATATATTTTATTTAATTAAAGGCTTTCAGAGCTGAACTTGCTGTAGAACACTGTGCCCTTGAACAAGGAACCATCCTTCCCATCGATAGGTTTAAAATCACAGTGTGATATAATAACAAAATTATTATATTTCTTACTTTTAAAAAGTGGAAAATTTGACAGAATCTCTCAAGATCCTGATTCCTCCACTGACTGCCTAACTTCATCAGGGATCCATGAGAGCATGTTTCTAAGCCCTACAACCTCTCTGATCTAGACCATGCATGAATGCAAAACTATTTACCAAGGCTAGAATCATACTCTCCATTCGTCCTCTGTACTCTACCCAGGGCTTTCTAGGCTCTCTAAGGTGAGAGTGAAAGGAGAGGTAGCCCTAAGCCCTTCTTTTCAACCATATTGGAGAGAAGAGAAGGGCAATGAAAATGAAGGGAAAGAAAAAGGGAAAAAAAGAGTCAAAAAAGATGACCACCTCCCCAAAAAACCACGCAGAAAAAAAAGCACTTTTAACCTCCTTACATTTCCCTCTAAAACGTTTCCCTTTCTTTATGCCAAGTTCCACCCTGCAGTCTAGTTGTATGCACGTGAGGACTCCACTAAAGATCTGAGTTCCTTTTCCCTGGAAGGGAAGGAGGAGCAAGCCTGAGTTCCCTGAGACCACACAGAGGACAGAGTAAGCCTCTGCCGTATCAGTTTAACCCCCTCAATCACGCCTTCATTTATGAAATTCAGTCCTGAATTTGTCAAAATAATAAAACCATTCACAAAGGAGGAAATTTAAATGGTTATATTTTTAATTTACATTCAAAATTTATTTGTACCTGCCCATATCTGCTATGACCATTAAGCTCTTGTTTTTAGTTTCAATTTTAGTGAGCTAAGAGAACACAAACCTCATCCTACTGAATGGCCTGGGTACCTGCCAAACTCAACTTTAATGAATTGAACTGGGTCAAAATACATTTGAAGATTGACCTTTGGAGAATAACTGCTGCCAAGATGCATCCTATTGAAATTATACTTTATTAGAGCTGGAAGGAATTCTGGATTTCATTGATTTCAGTGCTTTGTGAAGTGGACCCTGTACTGTAGTACAGGAGCTTAGGAATGACTGAGGTGGTTTAATTAAATTAAAGGGATGGTTTAATACACAGGTCTCAGCCGCCCCTTCTCACCCATCCCTAACTTTCACCTCTATCTTTCCTGTGAGGTTTCTGCTCACTTTCTTTTTAAGAAAAGCATCCCATTGCTAAACATAAATATGAAAACCAAAACACTCTTCATTTTACAAGTTAGGAAAGGTCCAGGAAGAAAATTTTCCCAAGTTGCTTAATGGCACAGCCAGTTCAGAATACAAGTCTTCCCATTCCCTGATGCTATACTTCCTCTTCTCCTAACACATCTTAATAGAGCCCTTACTAAACAAGGAAATAACCACTTTCTTAAAAAACACAGTAAGAATTATGATCTGGTATTACAATGGGGAAATGTCCATTTTAGGCAATGTTCTTATTAAAGTGTGTATGGCAGGAGTCTTTATGATCATAAAGACTCCACCAGAAAACTGTTAGAATTAATAAATGAATTCAGTAGAGCCTCATAATACAAAATCCCAACATACAAAAATCAATTGTATTTATATACACTAATAACAACTACTGGAAAGAAAAGTTGGGGAAAAAAATCCCATTTATAATAGCATCAAAAAGAATTAAATACTTAGGAATAAATTTAACTAAGAAGGTAAAAATTACGTACACTGAAAACCATAACACACTGATGAAAGAAACTGAAAGAGTTCCTATTGTGGCTCAGTGGAAATGAACCTGACTAGCATCCTTGAGGACGCAAGTTCGATCCCTGGCTTCAATCAGTGGGTTAAGGATCCAGTGTTGCTGTGAGCTACAGTGTAGGTTGCAGACACAGCTTGGTTCCTGCGTTGCTGTGGCTATGGTGTAGGCCAGAGGCTAGAGCCCCGATTCAACCCCTAGCCTGGGAACCTCTATGTGCCATGGATGTGGCCCTAAAAGACCAAAAAAAGAAAGAAATTGAAGAAGACACAAATGGAAAGACATCCCATGCTCATGGATTGGAAGAATATTGTTAAATAGTCCATATTACCCAAAGCAATTTACAGATTCAGTGCAACCCCTATCAAAATTCCAATGGCTTTTTTTTTCACAGAAATAGAAATAAAATCCTAAAATGTGTATGGAACCACAAAAGACTCTAAATAGCCAGAGCAATCTTGAGAAGTAAGAGCAAAGCTGATTTCCTGATTTCAAAATATATAACAAAGGTAGAGTAATCAAAACAGTATGGTATTGACATAAAAACAGACACATAAAGGAATTCCCATCATGGCTCAGCAGAAATGAATCCAACTAGGAACCATGAGGTTGAGGGTTCAATCCCTGGCCTCACTCACTGGGTTAAGGATTCAGCGTTGCCATGAGCTGTGGTGTAGGTCACAGATGCAGCTCAGATCTGGCGTTGCTGTGGCTGTGGTGTAGGCTGGCAGCTGTAGCTCCAATTAGACCCATAGCCTGGGAACCTCCTTATGCTGCGAGTACACCCCTCAAAAGACAAAAAGACAAAAAAAAAATACACATAAATAAATGGAAGAGAATAGAGAGCCTAGAAATAAACTCATACATATATGGTTGATTAATTTATGACAAAAAAAGAATATACAATGGGAAAATATAGCCTCTTTAATAAATGGTGTTGGGAAAGCTAGAAAGTCACATGCAAAAGAATGAAACTGGACCTCTATGTCACACCATACACAAAAATCAACTCAAAGTGGATTAAAGACTTGAATTTAAGACCTAAAACAATAGAACTTCTAGAAGAAAACAGGAGGGATAAGCTCCTTGCCACTGGTCTTGGCAATGATTTTTTGAACTTGACACCAAAAGCAGGAGCAACAAAAGCAAAAATAAAGTGGGGCTGCATTTTTTTAAAAAGCTTCTGAAAAGGAAAGGAAACCATTAACAAAATAAAAAGGCAACTTTTAGAATGGGATAAAATATCTTCAAACCATATATCTGATAAGGGATTAATAACCAAATATACAATGGCTTATTCTACTCAATAGCCAAAAAACGAATAACCTAATTTAAAAATGGGCAAAGAGCCTGAACTGAACTTCTTCCAAAGACCTACAAATGGGCATAAGTATATGAAAAGATGCTCAACATCACTAATTGTCAGGAAAATGCAAATCAAAACCACAATGAGATATCACCTCACACCTGTTAGGATTTTTATTACCAAAAAGCAAAGTGAAAACAAATGCTGGCAAGAATGTGGATAAAAAGGGAACCCAGTACACTGTCGGTGGGAATGTAAGCCACTATGCGATACAACCGCTATGGACAACAGTATGGAGTTTCCTCTAGAAATTAAAACTATCATATAAGCCAGGGATCCCACTCTAGATATACATCCAAAGGAATTGAAAACACTATCTCAAAGAGCCATCTGTACTCTCATGTTCACTGTAGCATTATTCACAATAGCCAAAATACAGAAACAACCTAAATGTCCAATGATGAATGAATGGATAAGAAAATGTTTTATATATAGATCTGAGGATCTAACGTATAAATTGTGACTATAGTTGATAACACTGTATTGTTTAATTGAAATTTGCATTTAATGTTTCCTTCAATCTAAGGCACTCAAAAATAAAAGCAATTCATATTACACGGCAAATGAGAAAGAACAAAAAACAACTATAAAATGCAATAGCTAAAGTACTCACAGAAAATGAGAAAACGAATAAAGGTTGAAATTTATTTACAGATGTCATACAGATAATCATTTATAATTAAAGCTATATTTTTGGAATTTCACACATTGCAATTAGAGTTGTATTCTATAGATATTGTGGATCTCCAAAGTTGCCATTTTATTGATCCTTAAATAATATTTCTTACTGAAGCTTAAAAGAAAACAAACTGGATTATTTTATCCACCTATCTCTCATTAAGACAAAGGATACCTCCAGCTCTCTTTGGTCTCAAGAAATATACCATGTTTCTCAAGATTCTAAATTAATGGTAAGAGTTCCCGTCGTGGCTCATTGGAAACGAAACTATCTTCCATGAGGATGCAGGTTCAACTTGTGGCCTTGCTCAGTGGGTTAAGGATCCGGTGTTGCTGTGAGTTGTGCTGTAGGTCGAAGATGCAGCTCAGATCCTGCATTGCTGTGGCTGTGGCTGTGGCTGAGGGCTACAGCTCCAATTTGCCCCTTAGCCTGGGAATCTCCATATGCCGCTGGTGCGGCCCTAAAAAGGAAAAAATAATAATAATTAATTAGTGGTATCTGTGGATTGGCATTTCAACGACAGCATATACCATCTCACTCTAGAAACCCCCCCAAAAAAAGAAAAAACACAGGTAGATGCTAACTCATTTCCACATTTGTAACTGGAAAGTAGTAAACTTTATGCTAAAAGCAGCATATTCTAGCATTACTTAAAGCAACTGGCATAATGCTTGGCAGGAATGACTGTGCATCTTAAAGCAACTGGCATAATGCCTGGCAGGATGACCATGCAGAGTGGACATGAAAGGGTTTATAATCTTGCCTACTTGGCTTCCAGTCCTAATTCTGCCACTTATTAGCTACACAACCTTGGCTAAGTACTTAATAACCTTGGATGTCCCTTTCATCATCTGTAAAACAGCAATGACAATAGCTACCTTTCAGGATTGTTGTGAGACCTAGAAATAATTATGTAGGCAGTGTATCTCATTTTTAAACTAGCTTTCTTTATCAAGATAAGATATTCTCGTGGCAGAAGTACAGTCGAACAGTACTTAGGAGGTCAAAATGGCACTCATACCTCTGTGTTAAAACAGGTTACTTCTGTTTTAGATAATCACACTTGGGTTGTTTCAAAGCAAATTTGTCCCTAAAATGTTTAGTACATCTCCTTTCACTTCTATTATTAGATGTCCTTTCCTTTCAAGAGAGGTTTGCTGAAGAGTTCTCTTGTGGCACAGCAGGTTAAGGATGCAACATTGTCACTTCAGTGGCTTGGGTCACTTCCACATGCTGTAGTTGCAGCCAAAAAAAAAAAAAAAAAAGAGAGAGAGAAGTTTTATGACATAGCTGAAAGTGAACTAATCTAGACACTGCAAGTCTGAAATTCAGGTTTCATTACTTATTAGCTCCATTAAGTCAGTGACTTCTCCAAATTCTAATCTTCTAAACCACATAGTCCATATAATAACCATAATAATCTGGCCTATCTCAAGGAAATATAAGGAAAAAGTGCACAATTTATGAAATGGTTCTTTTTAGTCAACAAAGGCATCAACTTTTCCATATCTGGAATACTTGGTAAAAACATTGAGAAAATATCCAGACTATTTAGTGAAACACTTACATTGTCCAACTCACTTTTAGGAAAACAAAAATAACAATGATAGGTTGCTGTTTCAGCAAAGTAAATTTAGCAATGCCATTTTAGTAATGCCAAGAGTATCCCACTTGAAATTAAGAGATTTGGGTTAATTTCCATTAATCATTTAACACACATTAGTGCTTTATTCACTTAATGTACAAATAATATACAATAAAATATATTCATTATTTGTTCAACAAGTAATTATTGAACACCTGCTATGTGTCATTACTGTTCTAGGCACTAAGGACAGAACAAAAGACAAATTATTATTTAAGTAGTCAGCATATCTTCGCATACATATGCTCAATTTGATACTAAAAACCACTACATGAAGTGAGCTGGGAGGCCAGAGATGTCAGTAGACGTTTACCTGGATCAATACAAGTTGTGGGCAGCTTCAATTCAGTTCGTCTCATATAGTTCTTCCTATATATAATACTCTCTGAGAAGGTAAGCCCTGATTCTTTCAAGTATAGCACTCTACTGGACTAGATTATACAATCCCCAGCTGACCAAAACCCAGTTTGAGGAAATATTCATTCCCATAAATTCTGGAAACGACAGTGTTTTTTCTGTAACGAATAGCAAGACTGATTTTTTTTTTTAATGTTCAAAAACAAGTAGGGGCTTTTTTTATTAAGTTTTGTTGACATAGAGTTGATTTATAGTGTTGTGATCATTTCTGCTGTACAACAAAGAAAACTGATTTAAATTAAAAACTGCTTCTAGTTACTGTCCCATTGTTCTGTTCATTCTATATGATGATTTCCTTAAGAGTGATTTCTATTTATTCTCACCATCTTTCTCCCCTCCATTATCTCTATAATTCACTCCAGTTAGACTTTTATCCTGCTACTCCATTAAAATCACCCTTATCTAGGTGACCAATCTCATGAGCATTTATGTTATTCCAACATATGCGGCATTCATGCTGTTGATTACCCACTTTTTGCTAAGCACCCTCTTTACTTGGCTTCAGAAATTCAGTCTTGTCACCTTCTTTCCCAGATCCCCTTCCTCTGCTATCTTCATATCTCTTCCCATTTTCCCTTTCATCCTCCTTTCCTGGAATGGAAGAATTAGGAGGATCGAAGAATGGCAGGCAGAAGTAGGAGGGTGAGGAGGGAACATGTGAAGCAGCTTGGCTGCATGCCTACTGGTGTCCAAGGCTGCAGATGTGAAGGAGTGAGTGAAAGGAGACACATGGAGGAATAATTTCAGCTTGTCCAACAGTGGTCAAGAATACAGGGCACTGCATAAGGTAAGGAAGAGTCCTGCTTGCACAAAGGAATATGCAAGTGTCTCCAGAATGATTAACAGCTTCAACTTTTCTCCAATCAAAACCTAGCAAATATTTTTGCAGAAACTGGTATCCTGATTCTAAAATGTATATGGGAATTCATCCTGGATTGGAAAAATCAATATTGTGAAAATGGCCATCCTACCCAAAGCAATCTACAGATTCAATGCAATCCCTATCAAATTACCCATGACATTGTTCACAGAACTAGAACAAACAATCCAAACATTTATATGGAACAACAAAAGACCCAGAATCGCCAAAGCAATCCTGAGAAACAAAAACCAAGCAGGAGGCATAACTCTCCCAGACTTCAAGAAATATTACAAAGCCACAGTCATCAAAACAGTGTGGTACTGGTATCAAAACAGACAGACAGACCAATGGAACAGAATAGAGAATCCGGAAATAAACCCTGACACCTATGGTCAATTCATCTTTGACAAGGGAGGCAAGAACATAAAATGGGAAAAGGAAAGTCTATTCAGTAAGCATTGCTGAGAAACCTGGACAGCTGCATGCAAAGCAATGAAACTAGAACACACCCTCACACCATGCACAAAAATAAACTCCAAATGGCTGAAAGACTTAAATATACGACAGGACACCATCAAACTCCTAGAAGAAAACATAGGCAAAACACTCTCTGACATCAACATCATGAATATTTTCTCAGGTCAGTCTCCCAAAGCAATAGAAACTAGAGCAAAAATAAACCCATGGGACCTCATCAAACTGAAAAGCTTTTGCACAGCAAAGGAAACCCAAAAGAAAACAAAAAGACAACTTACAGAATGGGAGAAAATAGTTTCAAATGATGCAACTGACAAGGGCTTAATCTCTAGAATATACAAGCAACTTATACAACTCAACAGCAAAAAAACCAATCAATCAATGGAAAAATGGGCAAAAGACCTGAATAGACATTTCTCCAAGGAAGATATACAGATGGCCAACAAACACATGAAAAAATGCTCAACATCGCTGATTATAAGAGAAATGCAAATCAAAACTACCATGAGATACCACCTCACACCAGTCAGAATGGCCATCATTCATAAATCCACAAATAACAAGTGCTGGAGGGGCTGTGGAGAAAAGGGAACCCTCCTGCACTGCTGGTGGGAATGTAAACTGGTACAGCCACTATGGAGAACAGTTTGGAGATACCTTAGAAATCTATACATAGAACTTCCATATGACCCTGCAATCCCACTCTCGGGCATCTATCCGGACAAAGCTCTACTTAAAAGACACACATGCACCCGCATGTTCATTGCAGCCCTATTCACAATAGCCAGGACATGGAAACAATCCAAATGTCCATCGACAGATGATTGGATTCGGAAGATGTGGTATATATACACAATGGAATACTACTCAGCCATACAAAAGGATGACATCATGCCATTTGCAGCAACATGGATGGAACTAGAGAATCTCATCCTGAGTGAAATGAGCCAGAAAGACAAAGACAAATCCCATATGATATCACTTATAACTGGAATCCAATATCCAGCACAAATGAACCTCTCCTCAGAAAAGAAAATCATGGACTTGGAGAAGAGACTTGTGGTTGCCTGATGGGAGGGGGAGGGAGTGGGAGGGATCGGGAGCTTGGGCTTATCAGACACAACCTAGAATAGATTTATAAGGAGATCCTGCTGAATAGCATTGAGAACTATGTCTAGATACTCATGTCGCAACAGAAGAAAGGGTGGGGGAAAAAACTGTAACTGCAATGTATACATCTAAGGATGACCTGACCCCCTTGCTGTACAGTGGGAAAATAAAAAAAAATAAAATAAAATGTATATGGGAATTCAAAGTACCTAGAATAGCCAAAACAATAGCATGCTAGACGAAATAATCCAGACACCCAAAGAGAAATACTATATGATCTTACTTATATGTGAAATCTAAAAGAGTCAAACTCAAGAGTTCTCTTGTGGCAAAGGGGTTTAAGGATCTAGTGTTGTCACTGCAGCAGCCTGGGTCAATGCTGCGGTGCAGATTCAATCCCTGGCCCAGGAACTTCCACATGCCACAGGTACAACAAAAAATTAAATAATTGAAGTCATAGAAGCAGAGAGTAGACTGGCAATTACGAGCAGCTAAGAGGAGGGGGGAACGGTAAAATAATGATTAAAGGGCACAAAGTTTCAGTTGTGCAAGCAGAGTAAGTTCTAGAGATCTGTTATACTGCATAGTGCCTATAGCTAACAATACTCCATTGCATACTTAAAATCTGCTGAGTAGATCTTAGGTGTTCTTAACACACACACAAGCAAACACAAAATAATATTAATAATAATAGAGGTGTGAGGAAACTTTGGGAAGGTGATAGAGAAAGAGGAAAAGAAAGAAAAATTGATTTTGGAGTGAAACAGACTGGGGTTCAGGTCCCAGTTGTGCCACTTACTAGCTAGCTATGTGACCTTGACCAAATCATTTAAACTAGCTGACCCTGACTTTGTTCATGTGTAAAATGAGTACATGACAGATGGAATAATATGATGTCTGAGATTTTATTTGTAACAATCCAGGTGGGAGTGGGCAGGGGTAGGAATCATTATATTGTACACCTGTAACTTATATTACCATATATCAACTACACTTTAAAAAGAAAAGAATGACTCAAAGGATGAACACAAAAGCTTAGAGAGTAGAATCGGAGCTCAGATTAGTATAGATATCAGTATAGACAGGCAGATAGGAGCAGTCCCAACCCCATCCTGGATAGAGTCACCTTTCTCTTTCCCTGCCCTACCCTGACACTGGCCAGAATATGCCCAAAGACCCTCCCTTTTGTGGTTAAGGGTCACTAAATTCCCAGGCTTATTAAGCCCAAGCAAAAGGTCACTGGACTTTCCAAACCACCAGCACCAGTTGGCACAGATGCATCTAGACCTAAGAGATGATCCAGAACAACCCAGAGTTGTTATGCCATTTTTTATGATAAATGAGCACTGCAGTTTTTGACACACACACACATACCCCATGGGTTTCACTTGGTGCTTATGGCTAAGCACGTGCACACAAGCAGAAAAGTTATATAACCTAAAGCTGTCAATCATTTTATCAATCAAAGATGCAGGACACAGAGAGGAACTTTCCACTACTCTGAAAAACCATGTCTACCTCCATGGGGGTGCTGCTTCTGGTTTCCAGTTAGCTGCTCTCCTCCCTTTGGGAGCATACTTTTGCTTGCTTTGCTTAATACAACTTCTGCTGCTTGAAACTGCTCTATGTTTCTCCACTGAATTCTTTCCCTCAGGGGATCAAGAACGGAGGAATCAGAGTTAAAGAGATTGGAGCCAAGAGCCCAAAGTGTAGAGTTGCAAACCACCCACTATTGCCAAGCCTTGAAGCTCTAATCAAGGAACTCTGCCTGCAGTTCACCTGGCTGGATTTTTAAACTGCCTTGGACAAAGAAAACCATTAATTCTTTTTTCCCATTCTATTTTTAACTGGAATAGTTATAATTCTTATGCTATGCCCATCCAACTATTGTGGGAGTGTTGAAGGCAAACCACATTTTTCTTTAGTTCCACAAGTCCACAGATAGAGAGGAACTTTGCCTAGGAACTGCATTTAATGGATTACACCAGAGGCTTGTTCAAAACTGATTTAGGTGATTTTGACGATGAGATTAGGGACTTTTAAGCTGGTAGAATTTAGATGAGATTCTGGATTTTGAAAAAGGGGGATGCTGTAATGGAATAATGTCATTTTGAACCTTGGGATGGGATGAATGTATTTCACCTGTGGGACAGGCATGGCTCTCTGGGGGCGAGAGATTGGGTGGTGTTGGGAAAAATTCTAAGGATGATTCCCTTGCATAACCTCCACCCCTTTGAGTTTGGATGATGAATTATCACTCCCATGGTTATGCTACATTGTATGACAAGACGGAGATTATCCAGGTGGGCCCAATCTAGCTATAAAAGCCCTTTGAAAGCAGAAAATTTTCTTTAGATGGCAGCACAAGGCAAGTCAAAGAGTTTTGAAAGGTAAGAAGGACTCAATGTGCTACTATGACCTTGAAGATGGAAGGAGCCATGTACATGGACCAAACAGCAGCCTCTAGAAGTTGACTCTTAGTCAACAGTCAATAAGGATACAGAACTGAATTCTGCTATCAACCTGAATGACCTCGAAAATGGATTCTTCCCTAGAGCTTCCAGGTAAGAGCCAAACCCAGCCAACACCTTGTTTTTGGCCTTGTGAGATCCTGAGCAGTGAACCCAGCAGTAAACACAGCCCAGGCTTCTGACCTACGAAACGGAAAGTTAATAATGGACATTGTTTCAAGCTGTTATGATTGTGGTAATTTGTTAAGGCAGAAATGGAAAACACATGGAAAATATATAAATAGGCAAGACATGGTATGTCCATACACTTTAATGCCACTCAGCAACACAAATGAATGAGTAATTTATACATACCAAAAAAAATGGAAGAATCTCAAAATAATTATGCTAAGTCAAGGAAGCTAAAGATAAATAAGAATATATGCTATATAATTTCATCTATGTATAATTCTAGAAAATGCACACTACTCTACTGTGCAGAAAGCAGATCAGCAATTGCCTGGGGATAGATAGGGTAGGGAAGGATGGTTAAGGAAGACGGATTATAAGGGGCCATAAGAAAATCTTAGGAGATGATTTTTTTTTTTTTTTTTTTTTTTTTTTGTCTTTTTAGGGCCGCACCTAAGGCATATGGAAGTTCCCAGGATAGGGGTCTAATCGGAGCTGTAGCTGCCAGCCTATACCACAGCCACAGCAACACCAGATCCGAGCCACGTCTGCAATCTACACCACAGCTCACGGCAACACAGGATCCTTAACCCACTGAGCGAGGCCAGGGATTGAACCCGCAACCTCATGGTTCCTAGTCAGATTCGTTTCCACTGCACTATGATGGGAACTCCGACTATGTTTACTATCTTGTTTGTGATGGTAGATCCACAGGTGTACACATTAAGTCCAAGCTCATTAGAATGTATGTTATAAATAACTGCAATTTATTTACATCAATTATACCTCAATACAATTGTAAAAATATTAAAAATAAACCCCCTAGACACCTGTAGAAGAGATGCTCAGTTAACGTTTTCATTCAAAAGGTAGAAGATGCAGAGAAGTAGGTATTTTCACTGTTGTTGTTTCTGGGTTTTAGGGCCGCATGTGTGGCTTATGGAAGTTCCCAGGCTAGAGGTCGAATCAGAGCTTAAGTTGCCGGCCTACACCACAGCCACAGCCACGGAGGATCTGAGCCATGTCTGGGACCTACACCACAGCTCACAGCAATGCCGGATCCTTAACCCACAGAGCAAGGCCAGGGACTGAACCTGCATCCTAATGGATACTGCTGGGTTCATTACTGCTGAGCCACAACAGGAACTCCCTAGATTTTTTTTTTAATCCTGTTAATTTAGCTTCTAGTTATGTTAAATTGATACAAAAAAAAGTAATCATGCATATTAATATCGTCTATATTTCTAGAAAAAGAATTTTTTGAGAGGACTGTGCCACTGCAATGATACTCCAGATCCTTAACACAGTGTGCCACAAAGGAACTCCTTAAAAAATAATTTTTAAAGCTTACAATCCAGAAAGAACACAATACTTCCTTTTAACCTCTGAACTCGCACATTTTAGCTGCCTACTATCTAGTAACATCATTACAGCCGTTACCTCGAGTTAGAAAATAAACCAAAAAAAAAAAAAAAGAAAAGAAAATAAACCAAAATTTAATCAGCACGGAGTTATGACTCTCCACCTCTCATTGTTCAGTGATCTCTAAGCGATCTGCTTCTCTAAACTTTTGCATCACTTTCCATCTATTCCCCAGCTTAGTGTTTGACTGTATACTGTGGTTTTTTTATGCTCTAATGGTTTCTTGACAGAGTCTTATCTATTCAACTGAATTCAAAAATACTTGAAGGCTGTGGGTCAGTTCATTCACACATTAAATACTGGCAGTTCTAGGTATGCTGGTAAGAGAAACTTACATTATAATTTGTCCTACCTCCCATAATCCTCTCAAAGAAGATATAATGTCTATTATTAAAAAAAAAAAAAAGTGAGCCACCTGCAGAATAACTCACTTTTTGCTTACATGATAAATGTGAGGAAAAACCTATCCAGATAATCTATATAGGCGAAGAGTGGCTCTTAGAGCAAGAACAAAGCTTTCCTTTGAGAAACAAAAAAAAAAGGTGGATCAAGAAATAAGATGTGGGAGTTCCCGTCGTGGCACAATAAAAACAAATCTGACTAGGAACTATGAGGTTGCGGGTTCAATCCCTGGCCTTGCTCAGTGGGTTAAGGATCTGGCGTTGCCGTGACCTGTGGTGTAGGTCACAGATGTGGCTTGGATCTGGCATTGCTGTGGCTGTGGCGTAGGCCAGCAGCAACAGCTCCGATTAGACCCCTAGCCTGGGAATGTCCACATGCTGTGGGTGCAGCCCTCAAAAGACAAAACAAAAAACAAAAAACAAAAAAAAGAAAAGAAAAGAAATAAGCTGTGCTGCCAGGAAGACTGTAAATAAAGAGAAATAAGCATACGTGTTGAACACATTCTAGCTACCAGCTTCACATTGTTATTTCAGTTCATCCTCATAATAATCCTTCAAGGTCCAAAGATTTGGCCTCTTATTCCTCAGAAAAGGAAACAGAACAGGATAACATAATTTAAATATTCAAATTCATTCAGAAGCTAAATATCAAGACTCAATATATTGATCCAACTATTCTTTTTTTTTTTTTTTTTTTTTGTCTTTTTGCTATTTCTTGGGCCGCTCCCGCGGCATATGGAGGTTCCCAGGCTAGGGGTCCAATCGGAGCTGTAGCCACCGGCCTACACCAGAGCCACAGCAACGCAGGATCCGAGCCGCGTCTGCAACCTACACCACAGCTCACGGCACCAGATCGTTAACCCACTGAGCAAGGGCAGGGACCGAACCTGCAACCTCATGGTTCCTAGTCGGATTCGTTAACCACTGCGCCACGAGGGGAACTCCCCCAACTATTCTTAAAGCCTGGTTTTTCCTGACAGAGGAATGCCCATGAGCAAAAGCAGAGTCCTAAATTCAGGTAATAGCAAAGATCCAGTTTGACTAACATCTGTGGGTAATGTTGGGAGAAGCAGCTAAAAATCAAGCTGAGTACCATGTTTTTCCTTAAAGATATTGACCAAAAATGACTTTAATTCTGAAAACAACCATACATTTGCCTTAGCTGTCATCCAAAGTTATTCCTTTGTTGTATCACAGCTACCTGATAATTATGCCAAAGTCTAATAAGAAAAAGTGGATTAAAAAAAAAGTTTTTTTCATGCTCTCAACTCCTAAAGATCAATTTTTCTTGTATAGTCCCCAGAATTTTGACTAATACTGAAAAAGTCCAACAAGTTCCACTCAAGTTCATAGAAGCCCCAGAAAATCTAGGGTTACTCCTAGGAATATTTAGAGGAAAATATTTTTGTGGAGTTATCATAATATTCTGATATTCTGACTTGCTTTCAAGCTGGAGAAGCCTGGTCAATAGAGCCATGAATTTAATTAAGACTTTCCATGGAGTTTTGGGTTAGTCTGTACATCCGAACACTGACAACAGATAACCATGGTGAATTAAATAATTGGGACTGTACTTATGACACTTAATCGCTCTTTTGTGGAATTTCTGTTTCCTGTTGCTGTCTTTTCTTTTCTGCCTAGAGAAGTTCCTTTAGTATTTGTTGTAAGGCTGGTTTAGTGTTGCTGAATTCTCTCAACTTTTGCTTATCTGTGAAGGTTTTGATTTCTCCTTCAACTCTGAATGAGAGCCTTGCTGAGTAGAGTAATCTTGGTTGGAGGTTTTTTCCTTTCATCACGTTAAGTATATCATGCCACTCCTTTCTGGCCTGCAGAGCTTCTACTGAAAAATCTGCTGATAACCTTATTGGGGTTCCCTTGTATGTTACTTGTTTCTTTTCCCCAGTTGCTTTCAAGATTTTCTCTTTGCCTTTAATTTTGGTCAGTTTGATTAATATGCATCTCGGTGTACTCCTCCTTGGGTTTATTTTGTATGGTACTTGTTGTGCTTCCTGGATTTGAGTGGTTCCTTTCCCATGTTAGGGAAGTTTTCGGCTATTATCTCTTGGAATATTTTTTCTGTCCCCTTCTCTCTCTCTTCTACTTCTGGCACTCCTATAATACGGATGTTGCTGTGTTTAACATTGTCCCAGAGATCTCTGAGACTCTCTTCATTTGTTTTCAGTCTTTTTTCTCTTTTCTGTTCTACATCCGTAATTTCTACTAATCTGTCCTCCACCTCGCTCATTTGTTCTTCTGCCTCAATCTCTCCTAACAATTTGAACAGTCACCTTCAAGTCCAAGTCTCTATCTCATAGAAGGACTTCCTTAAAAATGTGAACTCAGGCTGGCCATGATCCCGCAGCCCTGGTCAAGGCATCAAATAATGCAGCCCTGGTAGACATCAACAATGGTCCCATGAGAAATTCTGAGCCAGAACCAAATTCCTGACTCATGGAAGTTATGAGAGACAATAAATGATTGTTGTTTCAAGTCACTAAAAAAAAATTGAAAAAACTTAAAATGGCTAATCTGATTGAAGAAAATACAACTATACAGTTGCAGGGTAAATGTGCTAACGGCTTACACCAAAAGGTTTAACAACCCATCTGATTCTGAGCAATTCTGAGTTGCACTCAGGCTATCAGTTCAATTAATGTCACTAAAATGTCTAACAAAAAAATATTGTGTTAATAACCCAAGACTAATGATATCACATATTAAGAAAGGTATGTTTAGATGATTACATATGAACCACTCTAAATTTGCCTCAGGCCATACAGTGGATCCTCTGATTAGTAGCTGATAAGCCTATTATTAAGATCTCAGGTTCATTAGCAAACATAGTACAACATAAAATGTCTTTTTTTTTAATTTTTTTTATTACTCAAATGAATTTATCACATCTGTAGTTGTATAATGATCATAACAGTCCAATTTCACAGGATTTCCATCCCACAGCCCAAGCACATCCTCCCACCCCCCAAACTGTCTCTTCCGGAGACCATAAGTTTTTCAATGTCTGTGAGTCAGCATCTGTTCTGCAAAGAAGCTCAGTCTGTCCTTTTTTCAGATTCCACATGTCAGTGAAAGCATTTGATGTTGGTGTCTCATTGAATGGCTGACTTCACTTAGCATGTCTCATTGAATGGCTGACTTCACTTAGCATGATAGTCGATCCATGTTGCAAAAAATGCTGGTATTTCGTTCTTTTTGATGGCTGAGTAATATTCCATTGTGTATATGTACCACCTCTTCTGGATCCACGCCTCTGTCCATGGACATTTAGGTTGTTTCCATGTTTTGGCTATTGTAAATAGTGCTGCAATGAACATTGGAGTACATGTGTCTTTTCGAGTCATGGTTTTCTCTGGGTAGATGCCCAGGAGTGGGATTGCTGGGTCAAATGGTAGTTCTATGTTTAGTTTTCTGAGGAATCTCCATACTGCTTTCCACAGTGGTTGCACCAATTTACAATCCCACCAGTAGTGTAACAGGGTTCCTTTTTCTCCACACCCTCTCTAGCACTTATTGTTTGTAGACTTTTGGATGATGGCCATTCTGGCTGGTATAAGGTGGTACCTCATGGTGGTTTTGATTTGCATTTCTCTAATGATGAGTGACGCTGAACATCTTTTCATGTGTTTTTTGGCCATCTGTATGTCTTCTTTGAAGAACTGTCTCTTTCGATCTTCTGCCCATTTTTTGATGGGGTTGTTTGGTTTTTTGGTATGGAGCTGCAGAATGTGTTTATACAAATTTTGGAGATTAATCCCTTGTCAGTCGATTCATTTGCAAAGATTTTCTCCCATTCTGTGGGTTGTCTTTTTGTGTTGTTTCTGGTTTCCTTTGCTGTGCAGAAACTTTGAAGTTTGAGTAGGTCCCATTTGTTTATTTTTGTTTTTACTATCATTACTCTAAGAGGTGGATCTGAGAAGATGTTGCCATCATTTATGTCAGAGAGTGTTTGGCCTATGTTTTCCTCTAGGAGTTTGATAGTGTCTGGTCTTACATCTAGGTCTTTAATCCATTTGGAGTTTCTTTTTGTGTATGGTGTTAGGGAGTGTCCTAATTTCGTTCTTTTCCATGTGGCTGTCCAGTTTTCCCAGCACCACTTATTGAACAAGCTGTCCTTTCTCCACTGTATATCCTTGCCTCCTTTGTCATAGATTAGTTGGCTGTAGGTGCATGGGTTTAATTCTGGGCTTTCTATCCTGTTCCACTGATCTATATGTCTGTCTTTGTGCCAGCACCATATGGTTTTGATGACTGTTGCTTTGTAGTATAGTCTGAAGTCAGGAAGCCTGATTCCTCCAGCTCCATTTTTCTTTTTCAGGATGTCTTTGGCTATTCTGGGTCTTTTGTACTTCCAAACAAACTTTAAAATATTTTGTTCGAGTTCTGTGAAAAATGGCCTTGGTAATTTGATAGGGATTGCATTGAATCTGTAGATTGCCTTAGGTAGTATAGTCATTTTGATAATATTAACTCTTCCAATCCATGAGCATGGTATATCTTTTCATCTATTTGTGTCATCTTTGATTTCTTTCATCAGTGGCTTGTAGTATTCAGAGTACAGGTCTTTTGTTTCTTTAGGTAGGTTTACACCTAGGTATTTTATTCTTTTGGATGCGGGATCCAAAAGAATAAAACGGGATTGCTTCCCTAATTTCCTTTTCTGCTTTTTCGTTGTTAGTATATAGAAACGCTATCGATTTCTGTGTATTGATTTTGTATCCTGCAACTTTGCCAAATTCATGGATAAGCTCTAACAGTTTTCTGGTAGAGTCTTTAGGATTCTCTAGGTATAGTATCATGTCATCTGCAAATAGCGATAGTTTTACTTCTTCCTTTCCAATTTGGATTCCTTTTATTTCTTTTACTTCTCTGATTGCTGTGGCCAGGACTTCCAGAACTATATTGAAGAGTAATGGCGAGAGCGGACATCCTTGTCTTGTTCCTGATCTCAGCAGGAATTCTTTCAGCTTTTCACCATTGAGAATGATGTTTGCTGTGGGTTTGTCATATATGGCCTTTATCATGTTGAGGTATGTTCCCTCTATGCCCACTTTCTGAAGGGTTTTTATCAGAAATGGGTGTTGGATTTTGTCAAAGGCTTTTTCCACGTCTATTGAGAGGATCATATGGTTTTTATTCTTCAGTTTGTTAATGTGGTGTATCACACTGATGGATTTGCGGATATTGAAGAACTCTTGCATCCCTGGGATAAATCCCACTTGATCATGCTATACAATACTTTTAATGTATTGTTGGATGCGGTTTGCTAGTATTTTGTTGAGGATTTTTGCATTGATGTTCATCAGTGATATTGGCCTGTAGTTTTCTTTTTTTGTGGAGTCTTTGTCTGGTTTTGGTACCAGGGTGACGGTGGCCTCATAGAATGAGTTTGGGAGTATCCCTTCTTCTGCAATTTTCTGAAATAGTTTCAGAAGGAGAGGTGTTAGCTCTTCTCTAAATGTTTGATAGAATTCGCCTGTGAAACCATCTGGTCCTGGACTTTTGTTTGTTGGAAGTTTTTTTGTTGTTGTTGTTGTTGTTGTTGTTGTTGTTTTGTCTTTTTTTTTTTTTTTTTGTCTTTTGTTGTTGTTGTTGTTGCTATTTTTTTGGGCCACTCCCGTGGCATATGGAGGTTCCCAGGCTAGGGGTTGAATCGGAGCTGTAGCCACCGGCCTACGCCAGAGCCACAGCAATGCAGGATCCGAGCCGTGTCTGCAACCTACACCACAGCTCATGGCAACGTCGGATCGTTAACCCACTGAGCAAGGGCAGGGACCAAACCCGAAACCTCACGGTTCCTAGTCGGATTCGTTAACCACTGCGCCACGATGGGAATTCCTGTTGGAAGTTTTTTAATCACAGTTTCAATTTCAGTTCTTGCGATGGGTAAAATGTCTTAATTTAGGAAAGAGAATAGAATTCAAGTCTTGGTTATCACCTATTAGCCATGTCAGCTTGCTTCTAGGAACCTGTTCCCTCATTATAACTATAACTTCATAAGATCGCTTTGAGGATAAACTGACACAACTGAAATAAAATAACTCTGAGACCCAGAAAACTTTGCCAACAATGCTGTGGTGTGCTAGTGGTACATGATACAGGTCAAATGAGGTGAACTGAGCAGAATCTTCAAGGAAGGGAAAGCTCTTTAAGGCAATTACAATCCTCCTCTGAATCAGCAGAAAACCCAACATCTCAAGGAAAAGCTGAATACATAAAAATTTGCTAAAGATATGTCTCTGGAATACCAAGCCTGAAAAGGTAAGATGTGGGAGCCTAGGGTTTTCCGCTAAGAGTGAGTTTCAGCCACAGAATTTGGGTGACTAACAGGACAAGGTAGACAAAGCCTACAGTAAGAACAAAGCAAAGGTAGCAGCAAAAACAAGGCTCAGATGTGCTTTGGCGACTAGCCTCTGACCTCCTCCAAGGGGACCACCAGCCCAGTGATGCTGGTCTCTCTCAAACGTTTGACACTCAAGAGAAGAAACCTATTGCCCACTGATGCCTTTTGGATCATTTGAAGAAACAGGCTTTATTTACATGGTCTGTACCTTACCCACTGGAAAACCCCAGGGGTGGCTAAGTCAGTTCCAGGCTGCTATAACAAATTACCATAGACTGGTAATTTGGCTTTAACGACATTTATTTCTCAGTTCTGGAAGGTGGAAGTCCAAGATCAGAGTGCCAGTGTGGTCTGGTTCTTGGTCAAGTACTTGGTGAAAGCCCCCTTCCTGGTTCTACCCTCACATAGCCAATCCTCGGTGCTCACATGCAGAGGAAGAGAATCAGCTCTCTTCCTTTTCTTATAAAGGATTAATACCATCATGAGGGCTATACTCTTAAGGATCTGATCTACCATAATTACTTCCTAAAGGTTCCAAATATTTGGAGGTGGCTCCAAACACCATGACATTGATGGTTAGGGTTTCAGCCCATGAATTTTGGGAGACACAAACATTCAGCCCACAGATGTTTTACATAAAGATGAAGTTCCTGTCATCTCCAGCAAAGTTCAACAGATCTATTTTGAACCAAAATGAATGGGGCATGAGCCTAAGGTCTCTGAATATAGAAGAAACATCAGAAAGGTCACCAATTAACCACCTGTGGAAGTCATCAAATAACAATGTAGAATAGCTGGCAGCTCAGAGTCAGCATGGCAGTATGCCATCAAGAGTTGAAGCCCAAAGCCACGTGTGGCCTTTGTTTTCATTTGTGCTTAATTCTTTGTTTTCAGGCAGGACCACAGTGAGACTGAAGGAAGATTTCAAAGCTTCCTCATATACAGTTGCAGACTAGGAAATCTGACCTCAAAAAAAAAAAAAAAAAAAAAAGATTAAGAAAATACAATGTTTAGACGGAAAAATTCTAAGGATGATACTCAGGTGAATCCCCTCACTGTGAGCACCCACTGCGATAGAGAATCTTTTTTTTAATCTGAAATTGAAAAATATGCAAGAGGTCCAATCATTTATTGAGTACTTAATAAATAAGTGCCTGACATGTATTAACTAATTTAATCCTCATAATAATTCTATGAGGTATTATTATTGCCCATATCTATGGATGGAGAGACTAAGGCAAAGAGACATATCTAACACCCCAAACAAAAAATAATAGCTAAAAAACCTGAGGTTCAGAGTTCCCGTTGTGGCGCAGCAGAAACGAATCTGACCAGGAACCATGAGATTGCGGGTTGGATCCCTGGCCTCACTCAGTGGGTTAAGGATCCGGCGTTGCCAGGAGATGTGGTATAGATCACAGACTCATCTCAGACCTGGCAATGCTGTGGCTGTGGTATAGGCTGGCAGCTATAGCTCTGATTTGACCCCTAGCCTGGGAATCTCCATATGCCACAAGTGCAGCCCTAAAAAAGAAAAAAAAAAAAAAAAATCACTGACTGACAGGTCAGTCTCCCAAAGCAACAGAAATAAAAGCAAAAATAAACCAATGGAACCTAATCAAACTGACAAGGTTTTGCACAGCAAAGGAAACCATAAAAAGATAACTTACAGAATGGGAGAAAATAGTTCCAAACGATGCGACTGACAGGGCTTAATCACTAAAATATACAAACAGGAGTTCTCGTCGTGGCTCAGTGGTTAACGAATCTGACTAGGAACCATGGGGTTGGTTGCAGGTTCAATCCCTGGCCTTGCTCAGTGGGTTGTGGATCTGGCATTGCCATGGGCTGTGGTGTAGATTGCAGATGTGGCTCAAATCTGGCATTGCTGTGGCTCTGGTGTAGGCTGGCAGCTACAGCTCCAATTGGACCCCTAGCCTGGGAACCTCCATACGCTGTGGGAGCAGCCCAAGAAATGGCAAAAAGACAACAACAAAAAATAAAATAAAATAAAAATATACAAACAATTTATACAACTCAGCAGCAAAAAGCCAACAACCCAACGGAAAAATGGGCAAAAGATCTGAAGAGACATTTCTCCAAAGATATACAGATGGCCAACAAGCACATGAAAAAATGCTCAACATCACTGAGTATTAGAGAAATACAAATCAAAACTACTACGAGACCTCATACCAGTCAGACTGGCTGTCATTAATAAATCCACAAATAACAAATGCTGGAGAGGCTGTGGAGAAAAGGGAACCCTCCTACACTGTTGGTGAATGTAAATTGGTACAACAATGGAAAACAGTATGGAGGCACCTTAGAAAACTATACATAGAACTCCCATATGACACAGCAATCCCACTCATGGGCACATACCCAGACAAAACTTTCCTTGAAAAAGACACACGCACCCGCGTGTTCATTGCACACCATTCACAATAGCCAAGACATGGAAACAACATAAATATCCATCGACAGATGATTGGATTCAGAAGATGTGGTATATATACATGATGGAATACTACTCAGCCATCATAAAGAACAAAATCATGCCATTTGCAGCAACATGGATAGAATTAGAGATTCTCGTACTAAGTGAAGTAAGTCAGAAAGAGAAAGACAAAATACCACATGACTTTGCTTATATCTGGATTCTAAGATATGGCACAAGTGAACCTTTCCACAGAAAAGAAAATCATGGACATGGAGAACAGACTTGTAGTTGCCAAGAGGGAGGAGGAGAGAGTGGGAGGGACCAGGAATCTGGGGTTAATAGATGCAAACTATTGCCTTTGGAATGGATAAACAAGGGGATCCTGCTGTATAGGACTGGGAACTAGGTCTGGTCACTTGTCTTGGAGCATGATAATGTGAGAATGAAAGAATGTATACATGTATGTGTGACGGGGTCACCTTGCTGTGCAGTAACATTCACTCTTCAACAACTGTTAGCTCTATCCCTTTGCCTGAGTATTTCCAAGAGTCCTAAAAGATCTTATGACTATAAAAAGAATATGGCAGAAAAGAAAAAATCCTTACAAGTTTTAAAGGTAGCATGAGAAGCTCTGAATGAAAATATAATATGAGATAAACTGAATAATAAAGTTCATTTGGTCAGGTGGCTAAAACTAATCAGTGATGAAATCAAAGTTCAATACTCTTAGTCTGGCCTTTCTGTTCTTACAAAGTATGTTATTATTTTATTTCACAAAATTACCCTTTGTTCAAAAAAGAGCCCAATAAATAAACATGTTACAAACAAGGCCCAGAAGTGTATACCTTAGGAGCAGAACTAAGACTAGAACTTCTGCCTCTTGAATACAAGACTCAGTGAATAAAAACTGTCTTTTTTTGGAGTTCCCACTGTAGTACAGCAGGTTAAAGATCCAGTGTTGTCTTTTTCAGAGTTCCCACTGTGGTGCAGCATGGGTTCAATCCCCAGCCCCACTCAGTGGATTAAGGATCTAACATTGCTGCAGATGTGATATAGGTCGCAGCTGCGGTTTGTATTCTGTTCTTGGCCCAGGAACTTCGATATGCCTTGGATATAGCCAAAAAAAAAAAAAAAAAAAAAAATTCTTTTTCTCTCAAGTATCAATATTCCTGATGCAAAATTAGAAATCCAAAAACTTGGTGAGAATTAAATATTTCCACAAACTACATAAAATCTATAAATACCACAGTCTGAAGAGTTTCAAATGACTTTATGAGAAGGTGGCTTCAAGTTTAATGTCTTTTTCCTTTTAAATAACAAGTTAGAATATCTCTATAAGTACAAAGCTAAGTCTCTGACACTATTACTCACACACTCAAAGAATGAACAAACTTCAAAAATAACATTTTTATTTGGCAAAATCAGTAAATAAATTGGCAACCTTGACAGATAATCATTTCAATCTAACATTTTACTTAGCAGATAAATATGTGTAGAAAATCTGTAAACAGTATAAATACTTTTCTCAAAATATTAAGTGAAAGAAGCCAAACACGACAGATTATATACTCTATTATCCCATTTACATGAAATTCTAAAAAAGCAAAAATAATGGTAGAAAACAAATCATTATTTGCCAAGGGCCAAGGGTGGAAGGATGGGATTGACCACAAAGGGACACGTGAGGGTTTTTTTTTGGGGGGGAAGGGGGGAGTAAAGGAAAGGTTCTATATTATGATTACAGTGGTAGACAGACAATTGTATGTTTTCGGAACTCACTGACATCTACACTGAAAAGTGGAGAATTTTATTATGTGAAAGTCATATCTCAAAAAAATTTTTAAAGGTTATACATAATCAGCTTACTTTTCAAAGAATCATTTCAGTAAAAATATCTTACTCAGTAAACAAATATTCATTTGTAGAAAATCTATAAATGATATAAAAATTTTTCAAAACCATAAACATTGTTTACTTTCTGACATCATTATAAGAATTTCTTTTCTTCTAGAAAAACAAGCAAAACTAAGAAGTACTGGAAAAGTGACCATAAATGCAATTTAAAACCCTCCAGGAGCTCCCTTGTGGCACAACAGGTTAAGGATCCAGGGTTGTCACTGCAGTGGCTTGGGTTGCTGCTGTGGCATGAGTAGTTCAATCCCTGGCCTGGTAACTTACACATGATGTGCAGGGGGTGGGGGGGCAGCTCCAAAAAATGTTTCATGAATTTATTAGTACAATGATGCAGTATTTGGCAGGTCTCTGAATACTTTTTCCATAATGTAACAGTATACTAGAAGTTCTACGTTTGGGTTTTACAGGAGCTGAGAAGACAATATAAGTAAGTGGCATGGGGCTAGCATTACTGTACTAAACTGGAGAGTATACGGCCCCTCCCAAGTGAGCTGTCAGCACTGGATCCCACAGACTGATGCCAGGAAAGAAGAGAGGACACAGTGGAGCTAAGGTTTCTCAAGTTTAAAGAAAGGCAGAAATCTTGACTTCTCTGTGAAATTTCCTGACTTTTTAGAATGATGGTTTAAAAATTTTTTACACCACTACATGGGCCAAACAACATACTTCCACAGTTAGAATTATCATCTCTGGTCCACAGTGCATGCTTTCTGAATTTTTTCAACAACAAAGTCTTGCCATCTTTCTAACAGCTTACCTCTTTATTTGTAGTGAGTCCAGAATAATGTGGAATACTAGCACAACTGCAGCAAAATTCATTTCAAAATTACATGAAGGCTAGTCACGTTTAGTCATTTTGCTAAAAATCCAAGTCCTGTTTACATTTCTAAGCATACTGGTTGGTAATAAAAGGAAAAATCAATTATAATGAAGGGAGAAAAGGTGAGGAAAACAGAAGAAAAAACTCAATTTTAAGAGCCATAGTCAGCTTCTAGACTCCAGAGCAACAAAATAATCCATGTGTTGAAATTTGAGAACTTCATTGCCCCAACTAGTCCAACCTGGCTGTAAATTTCGAGCAAACAACTCCAAATATTCCCCCTCTGGCTTGATATAGTCTTTTAGAACCTCTGTCCAAAAAGAGAAAAAACACAAAAATTATTATTAAGAAAGGAATCAATTTCCTTTAGCAGTTAAGAGGAGAAAAGTGAGGATGTTTCCTTAAAAAAAAAATAGCAAATTAATTTCAAGATTTCATCACAGGCTTCACTATTTATAGTTAGAAAGTCATTTGAAATAAGCACCCTCGAGATTGGGAACAATATCATCAGAACTTTCAATAGTTCCTGATTTATCGGTTTTCATTTGTAGATGAGAAATGAGGATTTTAACACCCACACAGGTGACTTTTCAGTTTTCCAATAATGCTGACAGATCTCCTGAGTACCGACTTAATTTATTTTTTAATAAATGTAATCCATGCATGAAAAAAAGTCTTCAGGAACAATACAAAGACAACCCGCTTTAAAACTAAGTCTCTGCAAACATATACTTTAATGTAAGAGTTGTACACATATGGAAATATTTAGACATATAACTAACAAATAACATTACCTCCTCAGCTATAACCTTGTAGTACTGAGAACATTCCTGCACTTCCAAATTAGAGATCCTTCTTTACCTAAAAATTTCATCATATTATCACCTCAGTTAAGTATTCTTTATTCAATGTATTCGTAACTACTGAAAATTATATTTTGTTGGGAAAAGTCATCTACATGTTAGCTAAATAGTTGTGATGTACATGAACAGAAAGAACAGAATATGCGTAGAAGCTTTTTTTTTAAAGCACATGCTCATTTGAATGACAAATATTGAAATCAATTTAACCTTGATCATGTTGCCAGTTAGCTATATTTTTTTGTATATGTATATTCTACTACAGGAACTGGTATGAAAATAACAATTCAGCGATGAAAAGTCATTAAAACAGACAAAATTTAGTTCTTAATTGCTATATAAGACTGAGCTTAGAAGTAGTCCATCAAATTATCTTTAGGAAGGGTTCCTTGGGAATACTTGATCTAGGTTAGATTTAAAAGATAAAATAGGAGTTCCCGTCGTGGCACAGTGGTTAACGAATCCGACTAGGAACCATGAGGTTGAGGGTTCGGTCCCTGCCCTTGCTCAGTGGGTTAACGATCCGGCGTTGCCGTGAGCTGTGGTGTAGGTTGCAGACGCGGCTCGGATCCCGCGTTGCTGTGGCTCTGGCGTAGGCCGGTGGCTACAGCTCCGATTGGACCCCTAGCCTGGGAACCTCCATATGCCACGGGAGCGGCCCAAAAAATAGCAACAACAACAACCAAAAAAAAAAAAAAAAAAAGACAAAAGATAAAAGATAAAATAATTATTTATTTGTCTGAAAGCACTGGTCCAATTTATCAAAAATCAAAGAATTAAAATCTGAAAGAGAATGGATATGGGTATACGTAAGACTGGGTCACTTTGCTAGACAGCAGAAACTATCACAGCCTTGTAAATTAACTTTATTTCAATAAAACTTTTTTAAAAAAAAACCATTCATTGTCTATAACGCAACCAAACTCAAATTTGAGCTCTGATACCTTCTGACATGAGACTTCTAGTCCCTATACAAGTATATAATTAAATGCTACTAAACTTGAAACAGAAAGATTTCCCCAGAGTCTTAGAGGACAATAAACTTTTATATCACTTTTCCATTTTTGCCCCATGAATTCAAAGTCTTACTGGCCTCAATTCACTTGTCTAAGGTTATACTGAAGCAAGGCTTTGGTATTTTGGTTTTGCTTGTTTGTTCAGGTTTTTTGGTATAAAGATGTCAGCAACTCTAAATTGGAATTTTAAACTGCAATCTAAACTGGAGTCAGCCAGTGAAAAACATTTACTATTTCTGAGCACCCATTATAGTAAGTGCTATGAAACTTAACAAATGAAACAGATATCCCAGTATTCTAAGAGTTCACAGTCTCATAGAAAAAGATGGCCAGGTACTTGGAGTGGAAAAATGCATAAAACCTAAACCCATTTACTGCCTCCTGTTTTATCAGTGTAACATTTCTTCATGGCTTTTTTCCTTTCTAATTGAGAAAAATAGAAAACAGAGTAATGTTTTTATAACATTAACCACATATGTTTAATTTCAAAACAAAGCAAACAAAGGAAAATGAATGGAAATGTTTTATTCTTACTAACCTTAAACATCAATTTAAAAGAAAATGTAAGATCTTAAAAGTTCTCATCACAAGAAAAAAAAATTTTGTTAACTATGTGTAGACTTATTATGATCAGGAAATATACATATATGTATGTGTACATATATATCAAATCATAACACTGTACACCTGAAACTAATACAACGTTGTATCAATTTAAAACATAAATTCAAATGTATAAATTTGAGATGACATATATAGATAATTACATAACAACTGACACTAGTAAAACGTATTTCTAACCAATGGAGAGAAAGTAATCTACACATAGCCAGTCATTATCCTTTTGCTTTGGAGCAAGGGGCAGGCTGAGGCAGGGAGGAGGTGTTCAACATCAGTGCATAAAATCTCATCAAACTATATTTAGCTCCTCAGATAAAAACTCTTAGTAAAATAGTAAAAAGGAGTAGAAATTCCTCTGAGGTACAATATATAAAACAAAAGATTGATCCAAATACTTTTTTTTGTAAATCAACTATACTTTAATTTTTTTAAAAAATCATGATTCTCCTACCTTAAATCTTTAAACTTTAAATATTATACATTTATGTTAGGTTGCAAGCCATAGCTATTGTTGGCTTATGTTTAAATCTATAAGAAGAAAGTTCAAGACTTAAAAAGAGTAAATAGAAAAAAAAGGAGTAAATGTATCATTCTGAAATGAATATGCTGCCAACTTGGTGTTTTTCACATTTTTCAGTAGAAATAACAACTTAAAACTTGTCAAAAAAATTTTTGTGATTGCAGAAGCAAAAGAGAATGTTTCATTTTGTGAATTTTCATAAGGCATTTTAAGAACATTTACATATAAAACTTTTAAGCATTATATACAGAACATGTATTATCCCAAATCCTAGGGTTATGATTTCAGAGTAAAATATATCACAGAAAGCTTAAAGTTGCTTTTAATTTGTGTAGCTCTATACCTAAAAGACAGGCACTTGCTATCCAATAACTCAAAAATAAAGGATTACAAATACTTTTGTCTATAAGTACTTAACCAAAACATAAGAATTGCATATATTGAGTCATGCAGGTTTTTTTTCTCAAAAAAAAATCTCACTTTTCTCTTTAAATATTCTCAATGCCAAAATACGTGTTTGTGCTGCTCTCTACTGGGAATATGGCACAAACGCATTTTATAAATATAGGCTGTAATACTAATTTTTATTAGTATTAATAAAAGACTAATTTTAATCACTATTTTTATAAAACCCTGTATCTTAAGGCTATACTTAAATATATTAATTTTTAAAAATTGATAAATAGTTTAAATATCACTTGGGAATGAAAGGCTTTGGGCCTTGGCTTCTGGATTTTTTTAAGTAAAAAAATAGTCCCTAAGACACATCTTGAATTGAGCTTTGGTATTCACCAAATGATAAAGAAAATTCAAATAAGAAGAATACAAATTATATTTTCTCCACTGAGTATATAACAGGTGCCGAACATAATTTTTTTCTTCAAAGAACTGTACAGTCTCACCTTTCATTTAAGTCAAGTGTTTAACGCATACAGGATCTATGACGGTCCAATGTTTAAAGGCAATTATTTACCAAGAAGCCCTCTAAGTCAAAAAATGGATCAAAAGGTAGACATCTGAATATTTCTCAAATGAATTAAAACTAAAGACTCATCTGCATTAGCAATTTAAGAAAACAGAAATCCTAAGTGCTACCAACAAACATTCTCTTGGAAATATGAATTTACTTTCCTAAGTAGCCTAGCTCATGAACTATCCACATTCTGCAAAATCATATGATAAGCTGATGGCCTATAGTTTCCTAAATGGCAACATGAAAGTTTTGGGTTTTTTCCCAGGACCACCAAATTAATAAAACACATATTTCAAAAGAAAAAAATTGTAATAGTAAACTTTGAATCAAATTCAGTATCTCTTAAGGATTTACAGTCTTATTTTTCTTTCACTTAAAAAAAGTTAGCATTTACTGATCTATTATATGCTACAGAATTTCAAATATAACAAATTCTCACAATTCTGAAAGATTAAATATCATTATTCCATCTTCAAATGACAACTTTAAGGTGGAAAACTATTAGAGTAACTTGCTCAAGTACCAGAGCCAGGATTCAAACTCATGTTAGTCAGTCTGAAAGGCCAAAATTTTCCAACTATTCCTTGCTGCTTAGTTTCATTAAATGATGAACATTATACTGAAGCATCAATACTAGTAAGAGTAACAGGCTGGAGCAATTACCTCTCCAATGGTTCAGAAAAGTAACAAACACTACCTCAACATAAAACTGAGGATTTCTACAAAATATCAAAAGAATTCTAATCATCTCTCACTTCTAATCTGAGCTCCTGGATTTAGAACAACCCAGGGATAGAGCCCTGATAATACAATAAAGCCCGAGCAGAAGTACAGTCCTCAGATGCACCATCAGCCTTCCTTCTCTTGAGGCCAGTAATAGGGTAACAACTGGGATAGTAAGGAGAACCTTAAAAATGTACATATTAAGAGGAAAGGTTTTGGTAATATAAGGCTAATCTACACAGTGCCCTAGACTAGTGGTGGTCATAAGGATCTGTCTCCGCTTTAGCGGAGGTTCTTCCAAACACCAATCACCTCCAGACTCCATTCTTGTCGCAACCTCTGGAACCAGACAAACCATTTTTTTGTGGTTAGCTCCTTACTGCCAACCACGATGAGCTGCCAATTTCAAGAGAATTATTCCACCAAAGTGGAGGCCGCAGTCAGCTGCCCGGTTGACCTGCATCTGCCAGGGTCCTACACCTACCTCTCTCTGGGCTTCTGTTCCCTCCTTCAGGGGAGGGGGCAGGGAAGGAGGTTGGCTGAGCACCTCTTGAAGATGCAAAACCAGTGCACCCTCTCCCAGGACACAGAGCCACACGACAAGTGGGGTAAAGCCCTGAACCCCATGGAAGCTGCCATGGGCCTAGAAAAGAACCTGAACCAGGCCCACACAGAACCCAATCTCTGTGCCTTCCTGGAGAGCCACCTCCTGGACAAAGACAGGCAACACCTAACCAACCAGCGTGGGCTGGCAGGCCCAGGCGGGGCTGAGCAGGTACCTCTTCAAAAGGCTCACCCTCAAGCACAAAGAGAGGCCTATATCCCTCCCTCTTGGAGTCACAGCCTCTGCCTGAGCCTCTCCCTGATGCCACTAGGCAGCTATTTAACCCCTATATCCTTCTCCCAAGCCAAAGACTAAATGGAAACAATAAAGCTTTCAGTAGCAAAAAATCCCAATTTATTCTCTATTTCATAAATGCTATAGGATTTTAGAATATTAATTAAAATAACACATATCTGATTTAATTTTCAAATCTACAGACCATTCAAATACTAAATTCAATCCTTCTCTCAATTAAAGTCATAACAATTCTGTTTTTATAAAAACATACCAGCAAGAGGTGGCTTATGTGAGTGAAGAATACAAGGAACGCTGACAATCAACTTGTGATCTGGAATGGAGAGCTCTTTTACCTCTGCATTCCTACTGAAACAAAACAATGAAATAAATTATATTTTAAAGGACAGTATTTTACATATAAGCCACAGCTGCCTTGATTTTTTTTTTCACCTTTCAAATAGCATCTGAATTTATAATAAATTGAAGAATGGAAATAACAATGGAAATCAACAATTTAAGTACTAAGACATCTCAGATAATTTTCTTTTCTAATAATGACATTACACATTAGATAAAGCAAAAGATAATATAAAATTTCACATGCTGAATCATTCACACTTTGCTATTCTGGCCATTTCCAGATTTTCAAAAATGTAAAAATTAATGAAAAGCCAATAATCATGGGTTAATAATTTTTAAAAATCCTAAAAATTAATGTACATACACAATTTTGAAAAATCACCCTTCCTACCTTAATAGTAAAGCAGCTCTTTCTCGAACTCTTCCCAGTACAAGAACTTCATAAGGCTTTTTGTGTGGTGAATCTATTGGGAACACAAACTCTCCTGAATTGGTGATCTGACAGAAATGAGTCAAAACAAAAACAAAAACAAAAAAGTCATACATCTGTAAATATCCAAGAAAGAGCTGTTTTTTTTTCCCCTACCACTATACAGTTTCCACCAAAGAAAAAGAAATTATTAAACCTCAAGGCTAGTGCTAGCCAATAAAAATAAAATGTGAGCTACAAATATAAGCCACATATATAATTTAAATTTTCTAGTATCAACATTAAAGTAAAATAAGAATGAGGCAAAATTCATTTTAATTGCATTTTTAATTATTTTAATTTAATCTAGCATATCTAAAATATTATCTTTTTGTGGTTGTTGTCTTTTTAGGGCCATACCCACAGCATATAGAATTTCCCAGGCTAGGGGTCGAATTGGAGCTGCAGCTCCCGGCCTACGCCACAGCCACAGCAACGCAAGATCCGAGACATGTCTGTGACCTACACCACAGCTCACAGCAATGCTGGATCCTTAACACACTGAGCAAGGCCATGTCCTCATAGATACTAGTCAGGCTTGTTACTGTTGCTGTGCCACAACAGTAACTCCCTAAAATATTACCATTTTAATATGTAATCAACTCAAAAATTATTGAGATATAATCTTTATTTCATAGTAAGTCTTTTAAATCCAAAAGACTTATATTTTACAAGGAGCACCACAGCTTAATTTGGACTAGCCACATTTCTAGTTCAAATTGAGTAGAAATTGACTGAAGAGCCACATTATCACAGGTGACGACCATAAGGGACAGGGCAGCTATAAGGGACTAAAAAATACTTTAAATATCATTTTATCACCTTGCACACAAAAATCTGTTTTTAATTCCTGTAAATCATGCCATCATTAATTCATTTATTTGTTCATTCAAATAACATTTTCCAGGAGTTCCTGCCTTGGTGCAGAGGAAACGAATCTGACTAGGAACCATGATGCGGCGGGTTCGATCCCTGGCCTCACTCAGTGGGTTAAGGATCTGGCATTGCCGTGAGCTGTGGTGTAGGTTGCAGATGCAGCTCAGATCTAGTGTTGCTGTGGCTGTGGCATAGACCGGCAGCAACAGCTCCGATTAGACCCCTAGCCTGGGAACCTCCATATGCCATGGGTACAGCTCTAAAAAGACAAAAGACAAAAAAATAAATAAATAACATTTTCTATTACTGGCAATGTGACTAAGTAGACTATAGTAAGTTTTCCTTTATTTATAGAAAATAGTGTCATTAAATACTGTCGGAGCTAAAATTAATAATTAAAGAATCTCAGGGATTGATGAAATAGACAACAGTGGTCCAATCCCTTGGCATTATAAATCCAGAAATTCAGTTTTATCATTTCACCCAGGTGTGATCAGACTCTCAAAGACTCACTTTAGCTAATCAAACTCAAAACACAATTTATAATAATAACATCAATTCATTAATCAAACACAGAAGTATATTTTTCACTATCAGAATACTCACATCCATTATCAATGTAACCCTTTACCTATATCCAGGTACATAAAAAACTAAATCAGAAAAGTCGTTTTATCACCTCCAAGGCCCATGAGAAACAGCATCTATTCTATACAGTGCTGTAAAACACTGGCAAATTCTTATTCTTTGGATATCCTTTAAACTCAATGCAGATTACTCCTGTTATACCAATATATGCCTAATACCTAATAAGTATTTCATATATTTTTTTCCACTATATATCACCTATAGTTGGTATATATCATACCGTCTCTCAGAACTGATTACTACTAGAAATGAATAGTCTTAGTTTTTATGTATTACCATTTTACGGGTTTTCATTTCCTGACTTTGGCCCCAATTTCTGACTATAAAATCTCTGTCATAATAGACAGGGTGGAACCAGGTTTTATATTCCTATTATGGCTCTATAGCAAATCAACCAAAGTACAACTATAAAAAGCAAAGATACAACTATAAGGATTGGTTTGCCAAGTCCCATAAAATAGGTACAAATAACATACATAGCTTTTAGAAGATATTCCAGTAGACTACAAAGTATACACAAAGCACATAAAAATAGAACTCTAAGATTAATATACCAGTTATATAAATGTTAAACATTCAACCCATAATAAGCTGGTTTATCTTTTTAAAATTTAGGAGGGCTTTTGTGGAATTCATCTAAGTCAACAATGTATCTTTCAAAGGATGTCCATGAACTCTGAACTGATGACTTATTTTTTGGTTTTTTTTTTTTTTTTCTTTTTCAGAGCCACACAGGCAGCACATGGAAATTCCCAGGCTAGGGGTCGAAAAGGAGCTGCACCTGCTGGCCTACACCACAGGTCACAGCAACGACAGATCCTTAGCCCACTGAAGGAGGCCTGGGATTGAACACATCCTCATAGATACTAGTCAGGATCATTTCCACTGAGCCACAACAAGAATGCCTTTTGGTATTCTTATATCAAGAAAAGATATTAAAGATCATCCAACCAATCCAAGAGCTGGAATCATTTCTTTCAAAGATAGGTACTGGAGTTCCCATCGTGGCACAGCAGAAATGAATCCGACTAGGAACCATGAGGTTGCGGGTTCAATCCCTGACCGTGCTCAGTGGGTTAAGGATCCTGCGTTGCTGTGAGCTGTGGTGTAGATTGCAGATGTGGCTCGGATCCCGTGTTGCTATAGCTCTGGCATAGGCTGGCAGCTATATCTCCGATTAGACCCCTAGCCTGGGAACCTCCATATGCCACAGGAGCAGCCCTAAAAAAAAAAAAAAAAAAAAAAAAAAAAAAAAAAAAATAGATACTGAGAAACTAAATTAATATTTAGAGTAGAAAAGGGTCTTGCTTCCAGGATATTTCCAACTGTTCCACACAAGGTTTCTTTGCTATTCTCCCTCCCATCCCCAGAAACATAAGAAGAAAAGAAGTCGCAAAGGGTAGCTGAACTTTTGGATGAGTAAAGAGGAAGAAGATGAACAGTAAGACAATTTCTACATTCAGTGATGAACAAATTCCCCAAAGTTTTTGTTTGTTGTTTTTTTTAAACTACAGACATTGAAGCCTTTTAAAATATCATCCTGATATCCACCTGAGTGATTTCCTAAGGCCAGCAGTTTGGGATTCTACTACAAAAAAAGATACAGAACAAACAGATAAAAAGCCTTGAGAATAAGAATATAAGAGTATTTAGCAGCAAAGTAAATGTTTTAACTAGACCATGTTGAAAGAGTAGAGCAATGTCATGTTAAGCATTAAAAAGTAGATGCTAACTTTATTATTTATGTATCACACTTTATTAACAAACATGTTAACTTCTGAACTTACTTTTACCCAGTGCCACTCAGCAACTATTTCCACAGACCAAGAAGGGTAAAGTTCTTCCTTCACAAAACGTAGATGCTTCTGTCTATTGGTCACCCAAGTAACAACAAGACAGTTTGGAGCAGCCAGTTTAGGGATAGGTATTTGCTTTATTTGCAGTGGTGATAAATAACTGTATCTAAAGAAAAATAGGAAAAAAAATAGCAAAAATCACTGCAAAAAGAAAAATAAGCAGGGAGAAGAACCTGTATAATACTGACTCCACAAACACAAAGCTCCTACAGGCTATTTGTGTCACTATGAAGCCACAGTGACACCCAGTGGACACATTACTACACGCAAGTCAGAAAGAACAGTTTGAATTTTTACCAGTTCAAAACTGTAAGGCCATTATTTCTTCATCACTTCTAAATGTATTACATTTTGGTAAGCTTACTAATATTTTATACATGATTTTTTATCATTCAAAATCAAGCAAACACTATTGTTTGGTAATCTGTACATTGCACAGGGAGCCCATACAGCCTTGAAACTACTGTCTCAATATTCCACCACATTTTCAAACCTCAGTCTATCATCCTGCTTTTCTTTCTTCCCAATCAGTTCTACTGGGCTCTCTGAAATTCTCATGCTTTCAATGCAAAAAAGTCCTATAGTCTTATACCTCTTGGCCATTAGCACTGTGAAGTCCAGCTTCTCTTGCTAGAACACTACTTGTTCCGCAACACCCATCAAACCAATGTGGCCCTTTCTCCAACATCCAACACACACAGCAGGGAGAGGAGAGGTCAGTATTCTCCTAGCTTCCCTACTGCCATTGCCAGGCTATCAGTCATCTTGTAGATACCATACAAGTGAAGTAAGTCAGACAAAGACAAACATCATATATCACTTACATGTGGAATCTAAAAAATAGTACAAATGAACTTATAAACAAAACAGAAACAGACTTGCAGACATAGAAAACAAACTTATGGTTACCAAAGGGTGGAAGAGATAAATTGGGAGTGTGAGATGAAGAGATGCACACTACCATATATAAAATAGATAAAACAATAAAGATTTACTGTATAGCACAGGGAACTATATTCAATCTTAAAATAAACTATTTTAAAAAAAAGAAAAGATAAATATTAAAATACTGAAGAGGAGTTCCCATTGTGACTCAGCAGGTTAAGAACTTCACTAGTATCCATGAAGATGCAGGTTCGACCCCTGGTCTCACTCAGTGGGTTATGGATCTGGCACTACTATGAGCTGTGGTGTAGGTCGAAGACGTGGCTCACATCCCGCGGTGCTGTGGCTGTGGCATAGGCTGACAGCTACAGTTCCAATTCGACCCCTAGCCTGGGAATTTCCATGTGCCGCAGGTTTGGCCCTAAAAAAAAGGCAAAAATAAATAAATAAAAATACTGAAGTGTTTACAAAGGACAACAGCACTGAAAAAGCATATCTAAAAGATAAATTATTTATACTTACCTGTTACTTCTTTTAACTGATTTGTTCTGCCATGGTGGATCTATCACAATTACATCATATGTTTTTCTACCTGAAAACAAAGACATATTTCATAAAATACTTTCTTTTTGTTTTGTTTTGTTTTGATTTTTAGGGCTACACTCACCGCATATGGAAGTTCCCAGGCTAGGGGTTAAATCAGAGCTACAGCTGCTGGCCTACACCACAGCCACAGCAATGTGGGATCCCAGCCATGTCCGCAACCTACACCACAGCCCACAGCAATGCCAAATCCTTAACCCACTGAGTGAGGCCAGAGATCGAAACCACAAACTCATGGATTCTAGTCAACTTTGTTAACCACTGAGCCACAAAGGGAACTCCCAGAAAATACTTTCTATATGTATCACTTTAAAAACTAAACATGTTCTTTAACACTGAAGTGCATTCACTACAGACACAAATATAACGGAATGCAACAAAAGGATTTGTGGCATTTGTTCAAATAGAATAATTTATCTTAAAAATTAATATATTTCCATTATAATTTAGTACCTCTGGGGCTTTAACGCAATTTCACCTATTGCATTTTTGCAGAGACTTCCTAAAAATAATAACAGCTCACTTAGCTGGACATCAAAGATTTGTAAATGTAATATAATCTTGGAGGCCATATTAATATGGTCCTCTCAAGCCTAGATAGGGTGTGGGGTTTTTTTGCTTTATTTTTTAACTTTTTATAAGGAACAAAACTTCAGCCTTTGAACTGCTGTATTGACCACAATAAGATTTCTCATTTTGTCTACTAGTGTCTTCATTTCTGGTCCCAGATCCATACCAGGATTACATGTTGCATTTAGTTGCCATATCTTCTAAATTTCCTTCAATTTGGGAAAGTTCTTCAGTCTTTGTCTTTTATGAACGTGACACTTTTGAAGACTACTGGCTAGTTATTTTATAGACTGTCCCTCCACTTGGATTTGGTATTTCCTCGTGATTAAATTTAGGTTATTTATTTTTGGCTAGAGTACCACCAAAGTGATGCCATGCTCTTATCAGAGCAACATTTCCAGGAAATACAGGCTGTCAAAATGTCTCATTATCAGTGATACTACCTTTGACCATTTGGTTTAAAGTGTTGGCAGCCAGATTCCTCCGGTTTTACCTTTTAATGAATAAGTTGTGGGAAGATGCTTTAAGACTGTGCAAATATCCTGCATCCCATCTTTTCACCCACTATTCTGATGCCCAAATACTGTGGTGTGTGCCAAATGGAAATTTTCTAGTTATATCATTCCACCCTCACTTATCAACTGGAATTTTACTGTAAGGAAGACCTTTTCCTTCTATAAACAAAGGTATATTTTTATAAATATACAATTTCATAAGTCATCAAAAGAATGCAAATTAAAATAAGCAAATAATGGTTTTAAATTATCAGAATAACAAAGATCAAAAAGAATGGAGTAGAGCATGATAGTCTCATTAATCTGTTACCTTGTCATTTATGCTGAAGAACTTAGGATTCTGACATGAACAACCAGTCATGTGTAAGATGGCTTGATAGTAATTAAAAGAACCTTCTTATCAATAAGCTATGTTACTTTAGTAACTTAAAATTTTGCTATAAAATGTCCAAATAACAATAAACAAAAGATTATATTCAGGAGTTCCCATCATGGTGCAGCAGAAACAAATCCAACTAGGAACCACGAGGTTGCGGGTTCGATTTCTGGCCTCACTCAGTGAGTTAAGGATCCAGCATTGCCATGAGCTGTGGTGTAGGTCTCAGACAAAGCTCGGATCTGGTGTTGCTGTGGCTGTGGTGCAGGCCAGCAGCCACAGCTCTGATTAGACCCCTAGCCTGGGAACCTCCACATGTTGCAGGTTCGGCCTTAAAAAAGGACAAAAAGACAAAAAAAAAAAAAAGATTATATTCAAGTTGATCAATATACCTCTTATCTACCTCATCCTTTAGAATATTTTAATAGTTATAATTCATTAGAAACATATAAATCATTGACCTAAACTCCTAATGCAGATCATCTCATCTAATCCTCAAAATTACCCTCAGAGGATGTATTATCATTTCCATTTTACAGATTAAGAAACAAACAGGCTCATTTTTCTGAAATGCCCAAAGATTCAATTAAATTTCAGAATCTAAATTCAAATTCAGATGTATATGATGCTAGACTTCAATAGCTAAATTTTTTTTTTGTCTTTTTTTTTTTTGTCTTTTCTAGGGCTGCACCCTCAGCACATGGAGGTTCTCAGGCTAGGGGTCTAAGTGGAGCTGTGGCCACCAGCCTACGCCACAGCCACAGCAACACAGGATCCCAGTCGCTTCTGTAACCTACACCACAGCTCATGGGAACGCCGGATCCTTAACCCACTGAGCGAGGCCAGGGATTGAACCCGCAACCTCATGGTTCCCAGTCGGATTCGTAAACCACTGACCCATGATGGGAACTCCTGTGTCTAAATTTTTAATTCTATACAGGAAAATATTTTAAGAAACTTTTTTTTTAAGAAACTTTAGATAATAAACTTAAGATGTAACCTAAAAGTCAAGGAATGGTTTGAGAATCAGCATTCATTTCTGAAATGTTTCTACTTTGCAATGAATAACAGTTAAATAAAGTTATTTGGACAAAACCAATTGTACCCTGAATCCTTAAGTCCAGAGCAATAACTATATTTACTTTCTTAGGAACTAAGTTTTTGACCCTTTGTTTGTAATAAGATTTTTTTTTTTTTTTTTTTTTTTGGTCTTTTTCTTCTTAGAGCCACACTAGTGGCATATGGAAGTCCCCAGGCTAGGGACTGAATTGGAGCTGTAGCTGGCAGCCTACACCACAGATTGGAGCCACATCTGCAACTTACACCACAGCTCACAGCAATGCCAGATCCTTAACCTACTGAAAAAGGCCAGGGATTGAACCAGCGTCCTCATGGATCTCATGGATACTCAGGTTTGTTACCACAGTGGAAACTTCCTTTTTTTAATTTTTAAAGTGAAAGTCAGCACTTTAAAATTGAGTTTAAAAGAAAAAAATATACCAAGAAAATTAAGTGTTTATCATAAAATGTTCATGTTCATTCAACATTCAGACTTGCTCTTGACTTTTGAGGCCACAGAAAAGTTATCTTTTTCTAAAAATAAACATAATAACTTACAATTCAGAAGTGGGTATATACAAGAAATGTCAGACAAAAGAAAACTGCTTTTTGGTGGCAGCAGGTATTTCTGTCCCATTAAAGTAATCATTTTTGTAAAGCTAGAGTTGTTTTCAACAATCCGTGAAAATAAATCTTGCTCTGTAACAGATATATCATCTTCCATCAATTGTAATGTCTGAAGTTCCATTTCATTCAGAGAAGGCACATGCTTTGCCATTTCACATAATTCTGACAAACTGCAGGTATCAAGTGGTAAAGTAACGGGCTTACTACACTTATCGCATTTTTCAGAAAGTGGATGAAGAAAGCCACTTTTGAGACCTTCTTGGATTAACTGTGAAGATCCATCTAAAATCAGCCCTCTGATCTGTAAGAGAATTGTTTTAAAGTACATTAAAATGTCACCAATATTAAAACAATTTTCTAAATAATAAAGTTCCTACTATGCTTTGAATATTTCAACTTATGGATTGAAATTAACATTCTTAATACTTACAGGAAAATAATTTTACACTACAATAAAAAGTTAAAAAGTCTAAATGTGAAGTTGCCATCATGGCTCAGCGGTAACAAACTCAACTAGTATTCAATCCCTGGCTGCACTCAGTTGGTTAAGGATCCAGCACTGCTATAAGATGTGGTATAGGTCGAAGATGCAGCTCAGATTCCATTGCTGTGGCTGTGGCACAGGCCTACACCTGCAGCTCTGATTCAACCCGTAACCCAGGAACTTCCATATACCATAGGTATGGCCCTTACAAAAAAAAAAGAAAAAAGAATGCAGTGACACAGGTCGCTGCAAAGGCAAGGGTTCTATTCTGGCCCTGCACAGTTGGTTAAAGGATCCAGATTCTGGCATTGCCACAGCTGCAGCACAGATTCAGTCCCTGGCCAGCAAACTTCCATATGCCACAGGTACAGCCATTTAAAAAAAAAAAAAAAAAAAAAAGGTTTCAGACCTTGGATGGATGTCAAGTAGTACAGAACAGTGGTTCCTAAAAAAGGAGAAAACCAACTGCTCTAGCTTACTGCCTTGAGAAAATTTCCAGGTAGCAGTACAGGAAGGAGACCCATTCAGAGTCTGACAGTCTCTGTGAGTTAAGGAGATACAGCTGGGAGTCTGGAAAGGCCAAGGCAGCTACAGTTTGCAGGGCAGGGTACCAGAGAGGAGAGTGCTGTACAGAGAAAGCTCCTGAGAGATTCAGAGGGTCAAGTCTCCCACCAGGTAGTGATCAGCACATATATGTGATGAAATACCCAACGTCAGGGAAAGAACCAGATAAAATGATCAGAGGGAACAACCCCCAGAGTTCACACATGACTTGTGCAGCCTATTTTGAAAGATTAGGGGAAAAAATAGAAAAGGATAGTGAGGCACCTATTACAACCATATTCATATGTTCAAAAATGTAAAGAGAAAAAAGCTTGTTAAGAAGAGACAGGGAAACTATAAGAAAAGACCAAACTGAGTATCTTACGATAAAAACCGTAACGCAGAAATGAAAAATACACTACATTGGATTAACAACAGATTAGACACTAAAGAAGAAAAGATTAATGCACTTGAAAACAACAATAAAAGTGCCCAAAATGAAGAGGGCAGAAAAAATATCTGAGGAGAAATAGACAAAAATTTCCAAATTTGCTGAAGAAGATCAACAAAGGGAGGAGGAAGAGGAAGGGGAAAATTACTTTAAGGACCATCACAACTAAATCACTGAACATGTTCAAAGCAGCTGGAGACTTTCACTTCCAACCAAGATGGAGTAATAGGGACAACAGCTTTCAAAACACTGGACAGCAGGCAACAAAGGAAAGTGAAAGAAATCAAAGGTAAGCCCAATGACTGCCCCTGCTAACTACCTGGCAAGTTTCCAGGCCACAGGAAGAAGACACTGGGCAGAGTCTAAAAGAAATCCAGAGTTGAGGAGACAGACCTGAGAATATGGGAAGGCCAAGACAGAGTTCACAGGAGAGTACCAGAGAGGAACGAGCTATACAGGAGAGAACTCTGTAGATATGCAGATAGTCACAGTGAAGAAATCTTCCTGAACACCGATCAGTGCCAGTGTGCGAGGGAATATCCAATGCCAGGAAAAGAACCACCCAAAAGGACTAAAAGAAACAGTGCCTGGAGTTCTCATAGGGCCAAGAATAGCACCTAGACTGGAAAACATCTTGATTCACAGGACAATTAGAAGACAATTCACCAGGGGTCTCTCTCTGTGAGCAAAGGCACTGATAGCTTTTGTTCCAGAATAAATCTTCACATGTTGGTTTGCAACCTTGGGAGCTTTCTCAGTGAAATCTGAAACCAACTCCCACACATAGAAGGCAAGGAGAGACAAAAGAAAGGGGCTTTTATCATTTCTAAAATTTCTAGACTTAACTAATATAGTGTGTTTACTTATGTTAAATATGTAAATGAGGAGTCTATGAGGTTTTAATAAAATTAGTTTAAAGTGTTCATTACTGTGCAAGTAACAATAAATCACTCCACTGTTCAATTCTAACCTTTATCAAAATGGCTACTAAATTTTTAAGAACATTCTTATTTACATTGTCCATTTACTTATACTAGTTTACATCCACCCTCCAATGTCACTGATGAACACTTTACACCTTACCTTTGTATGGTACTCCATAGCATCCAATTCACCTTGATTGAAAACAACACATCTCTTACGCTTCTAAAGAGTAAATTACAGGAAAAAATTATGTTGCCATCCATCATAATATTGATATTTTGAAATACATTACTATCTCTTTTCTTTATCACAGTTCCCATATCATGTATCTCATTCTTTAAGAAGTAAAAACTAATTACTGCGGTCAAAATCAGTGCAGGGTGTGGCCTGGGAGGTAAACTTCCCCAATTAATAACAATTATTATTACCATTATTACAAACAAAATGGGTGAGAAAATGTCACCTAGGCCTTCTCTCCTACTAGTTAAGAACTAGTACCACATGATAAAATGTAGCATGACATCCTTAGAACCCAAGGAAACTGTGATACTATATAAAGAGTTATCAGTGTCACCTGTTGATATATGGTATAATTCTCCTAAGCTTTCTTCATTTGTGAGGAAAGAAAAGTATCCATGTACTATCATCAAAAAAGTTGCAAATGTACTTTTAATAGCACTCTATGCTTGCTCTGAGGATTAGGTACAAATAAGGTATGTTTTACATCTAACAAACTCCATGGCAAAGACCATGTAAGACAGTGCAATGTAGAACAGGGACTTTGCACTTTTTATTGCTGAAAAATCAGTGCTTACATGGTGGTAAACTCCTAGAAGGCTAACAACAAATATTTGTTAGCTGAATAAATAAATGGACCCTCTATTACTTTCCTTCTTCTAATTCTCAACTTGCTTTCTTATTTAGTATCTTTCTTCCCCACTCGATTATAAGATCCAAGACAGCAGGGATTATATTCATCTTGTTATATCACTCTGTGAAAGACAGCAAATATTTCTTGGGTGAATAATGAATGTAATTCCTATCTCTGACAAGGAAAATGCTAATGTAATCTGTCTGAAATGGACTTTGTATAATCACCTCTGAACTCTTCAAAGATGTCAAATTATTAAAGCATAATTAATTTGATCCTATCTGGCATTCTCAAAACTTTTGATTGCATCACTGTGTATCCAAATATATATACTTTAAAAATATATACATTTTCCATAGAAGTTTTATACTTTTATCACTAGAAACCTTTCAAAAATATCACCCTTCTTCCAAACATTTATTATATAAACTTATTCCCAAAGGACGGGTCTCTGTAATTCCCCCAAAATCTATATACTGCTTTAGAATTTTACAGAGAAACATGTTTTTAAGCAAAAATAGGTGTAAAAACATGCAATTAATATGAAAGCCTAGGCAAATAGGGGTTTTTTGTTATCATCGTTTAGTTTTGTTTGTTTGCTTACTTAATAGAGCATTCACTTTTGAATCAACTTGGCTTACTTTTGAAATAAGCAAATTGGGTCTTCTAAGAATGATAGAATGTTAGTAAAAAGTTAAAAATTACTTTGGATATGCTAAAGCCTTATTATACTTTATTGATTATTCTTTATACTTAGAAAATCACAAGATATTGGAAAAATTGGAATAATAAATTTGTCTGTAGAAAAATTAAAATTTCTTAAAACTTACTACCTTTCTCTTAATAGAAATGGAGGCTTCTTTCTTAACATCATTTGCTAGATCTTCCTTTTCATTACTTTGTTGGCATTCTTTGTGAATAGCAGAAGTTATATAAGGTTTAGTGACATCAAACAGTTCAGATCGAAAAACATATTTCTGCATGGACATTTCACGATTTCCTCCATCATCATTCTCTGGCTTACTGGAAGAAGCAATAAATGCAGGAGAGGCTCCAAAAGAGAATACAGAATCCTTGTGAAGAGAGTCAAGGTGAACAGAAGTAGGCTCATTTTTACTGCAACAAGGCTCATGATGCTGGTGAAGTTCATAGCTTATCTTGTTAATGAAAGAAAGATGATCCAGTAACCATCCTGATGACAGCTGGTGCACCACAGACATTCTCTTTCTTCAAAAACAAAAACAAAAACACTGGGAATTAGAGACTAGAAGTAAAACCCAACTTTCCTGATTAAGTTCTTAAATATCCTGTTTTTCAATAAAAATATACTTCATATACATGTAGATTTGATGTGCAAGTATATAAACTTGACATGTACGCAAAAGAGAATTTAAATTGTATACGTTAATGTTACTTAGCAAGACTAAGGAAAATCACATTTTAATATAAACTTTTAATTTCAGGGATAAAAATTCAAAATGTTCAGCCAATTGACCAAAGAGAGTTAAAACCTGATCTTACTTCTGAAATCCCAGTTAGATCCTCCTATCTCCCCAGGCCCTCTATACAACCTCCTGCTTAGTACTTAGATCTAGCTACTAGGTCTACACCCTCCAAGTCAGGAAGACACTTAATCCTTAAAAGATGACTGTCTTGCAAAGCAAAGAATAAACACTACACTACCTATGAGAATTCAGCCTTTTTAATGAGCTAAACCTAGAGAAGGTCACAGAATTTCCAGAGGAGTTGTTAGCACATCAGCCTTTGTTTTTTCAAACTACATTTGCCATAGTAAGTGGGCCCATTCTGCAGTCTCACTACTCTACTACTCACTGCTAACAATGTGGTGCAGAAAGGGCAAAAAGCAGAGTAAAATGCAATATTTTTTTTTTCTGTCTTTTGAGGGCCGCACCCGCAGCATATGGAGGTTCCCAGGCTAGGGGTCATATCGGAGCTGTAGCTGCTGCCCTACGCCACAGCAAAGCCAGATCCGAGTTTTGTCTGCAACCTACACCACAGCTTCCAGCAACACCAGATCCTTAACCCACTGAGCAAGTCCAGGGATCAAATCCGCAACCTCATGGCACCTAGTCGGATTCATTTCCACTGAGCCACGACGGAAACTCCAAAAATGCAATTTTTAATAGCACATCAGAAGCACTAACCCCTAGCAAAATGGCAAGGTTAAGAGTCCAGATCTGTAACTGGTTCTGAGCAGTTCTCTTCCGGCAATAAGGCTTTTCAAAACTTCCTTATCTTTTTTTTTTAACAGTTTTTAAAGTTGAAGTATAGTTAATTTACAATGCTGTGTTAGCTTCAGGTGTACTGCAAAGTGACTCTTTTTCAGGTTCCTTTCCATTATAGGTTATTACAAGACATGTACTATAGTTCCCTGTGCAATACAGTAGGTCCTTGTTAAGTCTACTTAATACATACTACTGTGTATTTGTTAATCCCAAACTACTAGTTTGTCTCCTTCCCCCATCCCCCTCTGATAACCATAAAATTGTTTTCTAAGTCTGTGAGTCTGTTTTTTAAATAAAGAACTACCTTATCTTTTCTCTAAAAGAAGGCTTTTAGTTCTGGATTGCTTATTAAATCTGGTGTAGTGGAAAACTTAAGAGGAGAAGAGAATAAGAAATACATCAAGTGATTAACAGTAGTTAATAACAGTAGCATTTAGATTTAAAATCTAACTCCGTATATTAGCAGTACGACCACGGACAAGTTACTTGATCTCAGTGAGCCTTAATTTCATCATTTTTAGGACATCTCAGAGGGCAGTTCAGAGAATTAAATGAGATAATCGACAAGAAGTGTTTGTTGTGCAAGGTGTCTGACACAAAGCAAGTGCTCAAATAAATGCTACGGATGATGGTAATTCTGTTCTCAATCCTCCCTTCCGAGTCATTACTTGGGGTGAAGAGGTCCTGAAATTGTAGTGATAGCTAGAACGTCGACAGAAGACTGAAACTCGGCCAGGAAAGGTGACGTGCCCCAAATTAAGTGCACTTCTCCCTCCTATTTGGCCTCACGCCGGGTCCCTCCACCTCCTCGCAGGCCGCCACTAGAGGGCCGTAGAGCCCCAGACAGCAGTGCAGCTCTGAGCGTGAACCCTGGTGGCCGCCTCCATAGCGCGACCCTCGGAGCCGACTGCTCCCACAGCAGGCCGTCACTGTCTCCTACCTCACCGCCTCCCTCGTCAGAACAGTGCACGCCGCCTTCCCAGACTTCCTTCCTGAAACAGCACCCAGCTAAACAGTGGTCTTGAAAGACACTCCTTTCAGAGCATAAGCAAAAAAAAAAAAAAAAAAAAAAATCTCCTTTTCTAAGAGTCAGCAGGAGCGGCCCTGCTGCTGTACGGAAAAAGCGTTCCAGGGCTGCTTGGAGCGCTAAGCTCGCTACCCAAGGGCTTAGAGCGCCTGGGTCCTTGGAGCTAAATACAGGAATCGGGCCAAACTCCATAGAAGACACTTCAGAGACATTAGACGCCAGTGCGCCCCGTGAGGCGGCAGGGCGCCACCGTCACGCAAAGTTCCGGCGCGCGGGATTTGCGCACGCGCGCGCACGTCAGCGCGATGACGTCAGCGCCGGCGGAGATTTTAAAATTCGAACGGCACGGGCGGGAGCAGAAAGGAGTTAGTGTTTTGGCTGCCACTGTCCGTTTTAGCTGGCAATTGCACGGTTTACAGAGATTCGGCTGCCGGGTCGTGTCAGGAAGCTGGAAGAAAGGTGACTAATGACTTCAGGTTAATTTCGTTCCGGCAGTTCTGGTCTGGAGGGGGAACGCTAGGGCAACAACCCGTTAAATTCGGAGGCCTGGAGGACGGCGTTCTGGTGTTTGCTCTCCTAACTCGCCTCCGGCCGAATCTATGCCAGGCGCTAGTTTCCCGGAGTCCAGTAAATTTCTAATGGCGGTGATTTCCTAAAGGAGAAAGGAAGGGTCAAGGGGACACTAGTGGTAAGAAGAGGGAATGGAGAAAGGAAAAGGGGATTAACTGATGGAAGCAGAGAGAGGAAGAACAAGATGAGGGACTGTTTGGTGTGTTGCGTTTGAGATACTAGTGTAACATCCTGGTGGCCATGTAAGGAATACATCTGGAAGTCTCAGTCTCAGATTTTAAGAGTACATTTTAACTGGAGATTGGTAGTGGACCTAAAGATATAGATGAGAGTGGAAAAGTTTAATAGATGCAGAAGCGTATACTGGAGACGAAATAGTTGGCCAAAGAGGAAAAGAGTGCAGTCAGTTGAAAAGACAAAGGTGAGCCCAGAGATGTAGAAGGATTACCACAAATGTCCACTTTCCTGGAAACCAGGGAAGGATCTGGAAGAACTCGGTGTATAGTGTCTAATGCCTCAGAGCTAAGTTAGGATCAAAAGATTTGTTAATCAAGAGTATCCCAGGCAGGAGGCAACCGTTTCAGTAACTGGGAAGGGGGTGAGGTACGACTGTGGTCTCAGAAAATGGAAGCAGTCTGTAGACCAGATAATTTATCCTTGATGAAGGGAGATTGAAGCAAGAGAGGCAGAAATTGAAGAATATAAGTGGGAGACAGAGCAAGAGAGATGGATGTTAGGAAAAGCAAACAGAATGGCTCTATTCTGAGACAGAAGAAAAGGAAACAGGTAGTTCTTTTCAGGTAGCCTCTAACTCCCCACTGAGAGGCACAGCCAACAGTAGTGATGTGGTCTGAGTTAGGATGCAGAGTTTTAACTACCATAAATACCCTTGTGAAGGTAGGAGTCATAACTAACCTTTGTATTGTTTGCATTGCTTTGCATGCTTCCTGGTACATGGTAGGCAGTAAGTGTTTATGTGTGTTGAATACTTTTAAATGGAGTTAGATAGATATTCCCTGCAAATGAGGACTTCACCTTACACGAACAAGTAAAGATAGCCCAGGAAAGATTATCTTGAAGAAATGATGACACTTGGCTGCCTTTCTCTTTGAGGATACAAATAATTGTTGGTGCTTAACATACCACCTATGTCTGGAAAGACCTTTTTAATACCAAATTCATGAATGCAGGTTATAAGCATGAAACGAAGTTCAGTTTCCACCGGTGGTGCTGGACGCCTCTCTATGCAGGAATTAAGATCCCAGGACTTAAACAAACAAGGCCTCCATACCCCTCAAACGTGAGTACCTCATGCCTTATTGTCTTTGGCAAAGAAATTTGTAAAGATGGTTAATACAAAGACGTAGTATGAGTGGTGTGATGGATCTTGTCTGTTCTCAGTAGGACCTAATTTGGAGTCCCTGAAGGCTAAAAGTGGGCATGTTACTAGATGTTGTATTTTTTCCTCATTTGTTACTTAAATCTCCAAATCCATGTCCTTTGCTAGGCAATCCCTGAAGGACTGCTAATTCCCCTTCAATGCTCTTTCATTCTTATTTTCCTCCTTTACTCTTGAGCTGCTTGGTTGAGTAGGTTCTGTGCTATAATTTTCAAATTACTGAGATGGATCCTACTAGCAGAGTTCTCAATCAAAGGTATTATCTGCTCTGATAATTAACTGCAGTTTAGCAGCAACCTACAGAACACCACTTCTCCAAACTATTTTGTCAAGATTCACTAGGAAAAACTGGTGTCCAGAGTTCCCGTTGTGGCTCAACAGGTTAAGAACCCAGCTAGTATCCATGGGGATGCAGTTCAATCCCTGGCCTACCCAGTGGGTTAAGGATCTGGTGTTGCCCTAAGCTGTGGTGTAGGTTACAGATGCAGCCCAGATCCTGCGTTGCTGTGGCTGTGGTGTAGGCCAGCAGCTGCAGCTCCCATTTGACCCCTAGCCCGGGAACTTCCATATGCCACAGGTGTCGTCCCCCCCCGCCCCGCCCTCCCCCCAGAAAAGAACACAAAAGAATTTGCTTTCACTATATCCAATATCTTGTAATAATCTATGATGGGAAAGAATCTGAAGAAGTGTGTGTGTGTATGATTATATTCGTGTATATATATGAATCACTTTGCTGTATACCTGAAATGTTGTAAATCAACTATCCTTCATTTTTTTATACTTTTAAAAATTAAAAATAAAATGAGGGGAAAAAAAAGAACTTGCTGTCATAAACTAATTATTGCCTATGAGTGATTTTCTTACAATCTAACCCAAGTGAGTTGTATGAATCCTTGTCCTTACTAAAGTACAAGTTACTTGCTAACTCTTCTTAAATTACTTAGGTTTACATGGTAGAAGCCTTTCTACTTTTAGAAATTTGAAATATTAATACATTTTTATTTTCTGAAATCAGAAGTTTTTGAACTGTTCCATATTACTACACCAAAAGATTTTTGCCATAGATTGTATTAGAAGCTAAAAACTGCCTTTTTTGGAGTTCTCGTTATGGCTCAGTGATAAGGAACCCTATTAGTATTCATGAGGATGCAGGTTCGATCCCTGGCCTCGTTCAGTGGGTTAAGGATCTGGCATTGCTGGCAGTTGCAGTGTAGGTCGCAGATGTGGCTTGAAGGCTTGGATCCTACATTACTGTGTCAGTGGTGTAGGCCAGCAGCTGTAGCTCTGATTCAACCCCTAGCCTGGGAACTCCCATATGCCACAGATGCACCCCTAAAAAGACAAGAAAAGAAAAAGAAAAAAAGACTGCCTTTGTCAATGTTTTGGGAATGTAAATGACACAATGTTTATTCTTATGTGTAATTGTATTCTAACTAAAAGTGAGCCTCAAAAGAAATAATTTCAAATGTGGCCATCAGTTTATGATTGAAAATTCCTATTTTAAATTTCTTTTCCTTTGAAGTCATCCATAAATGTACATATTTTAAGAGAATTAAAGTTACAATGTCGATATGGGGTTTCTTCTACTTTCTTCTTAGCATTTTAATGTTAAAATATATACCAAGCTTAAGCCTATCCTACTTATAACAGCTATGGTTGATGGTAAAAATTTTCATGATTTTGAATTATTCTTATGGTGATGGGGAAGAAGGGTTTGTTCCAATGTAGTTCCAAAAGTTTCTTGAACTAATATTTTTACATTTATTTTAAGAGTTTGTTTTTTTCTTATTCTTAAAGCAAAGAGAAATCAACCTTTGGAAAATTCAATATAAACAAACCTGCATCTGAAAGAAAACTCTCTGTATTTGGCAAAAGGTAATGATTTTTTTATTCTAATGAAGGGATTCTTATAGCTATGCTTTGGGCTAGATGCTGTCAAAGTACAAAAAATTATATGCCATGATCCCTTTCAAGAGAAAGTTATAATCTAGTTTTCCTCTGGTTAAAATGGTTATATTTGCTTTAGATGATGCTAAGAGATATATCAGCATATTCAGACCACTGTTTCGTTGTTTCAAGTGAATGTTTGATTGAAAATTCTCTATGTAGCTTTCAGATACTATGGAATCATAGCATTTAAAATTAGGAACCATCATCTAGTCCAACATTTTAGTTACTGACTTTTTTATACTCTTAAATATTAAAGAATCCAGAGAGCTTTTATTTTGTAAACTATATCTATTAATATTAACCATATTAGAAATTGAAACAAAAAATTTTATTATGTAATAATTCAATTTAAAATAACAATAACCCATTACATGTTAACATAAATAATGTGCTTTAATTTTTTAACAGAATTTCCAAAAAAACTATTTCATTAAGAAAAGTGACATTGTTTTACACTTTTGCAAATCTCTTTAATGTCTGGCTTAATAGAAGGTAAATAGATTCTCATATCTACTACTGCACTCAGTCTATTACAATATCTTACATCATGTAGTCAGCTTCTAGAAAACTCCACTGTGAATGAGAATGAAAGGGACAAATAATATCTCAATTTTCTTTTGACTTCGCGGATTCCCAACATGACACTTTGAGAACCACTGTCTAGAGTAGATCAGGGGCTGCCTGGGCTGGATGTTCGGTAAAGATTGACAGTTAAAGGGTATAAGACTTGTGGGAGATAGAAATGTTTCATATCTTGATCGTGATGGACATTACACAGATGTATACATTGTCAGATCTCATCAAACTGTACACTTTAAACCAGTACACTTTATTCTAAGCAAATTGTTCCTCAGTAAAGTTATTTTTCTAAGAAATGCCCAACTCCAGAGTTCCCATTGTGACTCAGTAGTTAACAAACCCGACTAGCATCCATGAGGACTCAGGTTCGATCCCTAGCCTCAATCAGTGGCTTAAGGATCCCTCATTGCTGTGAATTGTGGTATAGGTCACAGACGTGGCTAGGATCCCACGTTGCTGTGGCTCTGGTGTAGGCCAGTGGCTACAGCTCCAGTTGGACCCCTAGCCTGGGAACCACCATATGCCACGGGTGCAGCCCTGAAAAGACCAAAAATAAGAAGGTTAAGAAAAGAAATGCCCAACTCCAGAATAAAGAAATTGTTCTTTCCTCTCACCAAAATAAAACTTTGTTTTAAGAGAAGTGTTTGTTTAATTGCTTTAAAGATATTTAGAAATGGCTTATGTTACCTTATGAAACATCTTTGTCATGAAACCAAGTTAAACTCTTTTGGTGTTCATTCTGGTTGATGTAGATCTATGTCATTTTATTTTCTTTTTAGGGCCACACCTGGGGCTTAAGGAAGTTCTTAGGCTGGGGGGTCGAATTGGAGCTGCAGCTGCTGTCCTATGCCTCAGATACAACCACACTGGATCTGAGCCACAGTTTCGACCTACACCACAGCTTGCAACAATGCCAGATCCGTAACCCACTGAGTGAGGCCAGGGTTCAGACCCACATCCTCACGGACACTATGTGTCCTTAACCAGCTGGAATTCCTTAAGGCATTTTTATAATGTAACTTTCATCTCAGAGCTGAACTTCAGAGATAATGATGATAGTGATTATAAAATCTAACATTTGCTGGACATTTTTATAAGCCAGATACTGTTTTATGTGCTGTTTTATATCTGTTTATCAACCCTCAGAACTGCCCTATGATTAGGTACTGTTATTTTCTTCATTTTATTGATAAGAAAATTGAAGCACAGAGGTTAAGTAGTTTACCCAAGGTCATATGACTAATCATAGAGAATTTTTAACCACAGACTATGGTTTAAAACCCTATGTTCTGGAGTTCCTGTCGTGGCTCAGTGGTTAACGAATCCGACTAGGAACCATCAGGTTGCGGGTTCAGTCCCTGGCCTTGCTCAGTGGGTTAAGGATCCGGCATTGCCATGAGCTGTGGTGTAGGTCACGGACGCGGCTCGGATCCTGTGTTGCCGTGGCTCTGGCATAGGCCAGTGGCTGCAGCTCCGATTGGACCCCTAGCCTGGGAACCTCCATATGCCGCGGGAGCGGGCCTAGAAAAGGCAAAAAAAAAAAAAAAGTAGTTTTCTCACAATAAAAAATAGAAAATAAAGGGGCTGGAAGTGAAGGAGTGATCATGGAGGGTTAAGTAAGATGTTGAAAAGATTTGGGTTGAGTAGACCTGGAGAATGGTTGGTGCAGAAGATCTTATAGACTGAAAAACCACATTTTCAAAGGCTGATGTATGTGTTAGTAATACGAAGTACCAGAAGCGTAGTCCCGCCTCTTTATACTTTATTCTTCTTTATTTGCTCTGCTTTAAGTAAGAAAAATCTGTTTAGTTAAATAAAAAAAACAAAGAATTGAACTTTAATGTTTGATACTGATGTTAAAAATGTAAAATTACCTTGAAATAATTTAGGCTTGACCACAGAAGGGAATAGTTTTGACTGACTTATAAAAAATATATTTCCAGAACCAGTGGACATGGATCCCGAAATAGTCAGTTTGGCATATTTTCCACTTCTGAGAAAATCAAGGACCCAAGACCGCTTAATGACAAAGCATTCATTCAGCAATGTATTCGACAACTCTGTGAGGTATTTTACAATCCTAAATATTCCAAGTTATGTGTGGTCTCAAGTATTTTTCAATAATTTTCCTATTATAAAATATTTGAGTTTCATAAAAATTATTATAGTTTCTTTCAGAAAACGGTTATGCCTATAGCGTATCCATGAAATCACTACAAGCTCCTTCTGTTAAAGACTTCCTAAAGATCTTCACTTTTCTTTATGGCTTCCTGTGCCCTTCATATGAACTTCCTGACACAAAGTTTGAAGAAGAGGTTCCAAGAATCTTTAAAGATCTTGGGTTTGTATGTTATATTTCTCATTAGCCTAGAGAGATTGTTGGAATTAAGAAAATGGAGCTCAATAAATGTGTAAAGATTCCAAGTTAGAGAAATAATATATTTTAAAATGGTCACTGTGGGCAACATGCAAGATAAATTGACAAGGCAAAAAAAAAAAAAAAAAAAAAACTGGAGATTATCACTGAACTACAGATGATAGATCGTGAAGCAGAATAGACAGGATGGGTTGGATACACAGATTTTATAGAAACAGACAATACAGGATTGAAGGCATGGTGAAAATGGAGTGAAATAATGTCAAAAAAAGCCTGTGTGGAATAAACACCAGGGAAATGGATTTGAGGAGGAGAAATACATACCTGTGGTTAATTTGGGATACACTGGAATTGAGGGAACATTCTCTCAGGAGAGAAGTCCAGCATATTGGTTGTAAATCAAGTTCTTCAGCTTAGGGGACATATGTACAAAGTAATCTGTAGAAAAGAAACCAAAAAAATATATAAATCATTTGAGAGTAAGATGGCCAAGGGGAGAATATCAGCAAATATCTCACTTCTAAACAAGTCAAGACTGTTGGTAGACACAGGGAATTTTTTTAAAAATTTAACTTCTTGCTTAACTTAGCCATTATTTTTACAAGATTAAAATACTACCTTATTTTTTATAATTTTTCATAGGTATCCTTTTGCATTATCCAAAAGCTCCATGTATACAGTGGGGGCCCCTCATACCTGGCCTCACATTGTGGCAGCCTTGGTTTGGCTCATAGACTGCATCAAGGTATTTGATTTCTCATTTTAAATATACACATAGGAAAAACTGTTTTTCTTCAAGATGTTTCTATTTCTCTCTCAGTCTTGCTTTTTACCAGTATCTCTGTGATAAGTCTGTATCAGTGTTCAATTTTCAAAGCATGTTTGTTTTTAAGTTCTTCAAAGTGTTAACACATGATTCCAGAGATGAGAGAAGGAAATATCACATTGGCGAGGAGAGCATTTGTTTTCATGCAGTTTTACAGCTCACAAAAACACAACAAAACACTAAGTCAGCAGAACTTTCCCCCATAACATTTATTTGGGTTTTTCCCCTTTTTATTTTATTTATCATTTATTTATTTACTTTTTAGATCAGTGCCCCCAGCATATGAAAGTTCCCAGGCTAGGGGTCTAATCGGAGCTGCAGCTGCCGACTTACACCACAGCCATAGCAACGCTGGATCCAAGCTGTGTCTGCAGCCTACAGCACAGCCCACAGCAACACCAGATCCTTAACCCACTGAGCAAGGCCAGGGATCGAACCCACAACCTCATGGTTCTAGTCAGATTCGTTTCCGCTGCGTCACGACAGGAACTCCTCCCTTTTTATTTAAAATCTATATTCATTGCGAATGTTTTGGAAAATACAGAAAAGCATACACGAAATTGGTATACTCATAATCCCGCAACTCAGAGACAACAACTTAAAACATTTCCTTGGGATATAGTTTTACAGGTGCATTTTTGCTGTACAGTTATGTGTGTTTCTCAAACTCTTGATACATAGTGACAGATTTCCCTCCAGGGGAGTTCCCATCATGGCTCAGTGGTTAACAAACCCAGCTAGTATCTGTGAGGACAGAGGTTGGATCCCTGGCCTCACTCAGTGGGTTAAGGATCTGGGATTGCTGTGAGCTGTGGGTGTAGGTCACAGATGTGGCTCTGATCCCATGTTGCAGTAGCTATGGTGTAAGGCGGCAGCTACAGCTCTGACTCAGCCCTTAGCCTGGGAACCCCCATATGCCTTGGGTACAGCCCTAAAAGGACAAAAAAGACCAAAAAAAAAAAAATTTCCCTCCAGAAAAATTGCACCAGTTAAAAGCTCCTAAACAATGTCTTAGAATATTCATCTTCCCACATGATAGACGTTACTGTTTTAAAATCTTTATCCATTTGGGAAGTAGAAAAGTAGCTCATTTTAATATATTACTGAAGTGATTATGTGTTTATATGGTTTATCATTATCACTGCTGTTTCTTATAACTTGCTTGTATGTTCTTTTTTGGCCTATTTTATATTTCATTATTTTTTTTCTGCTATTAATTTAATCCTTTATACATGGAACTCCTTATATGTTAAGCTTATTGATGTTTTTATTAATTGATAACCTGAAAAGCAGTATATTCTGTTTTTGTTTTTAAATATGAATCTTTTTCATATTTATTATAACTGCCTATTCATATCTTTTACCTTTTTTTTTTGTCTTTTTTCGTTTTTCTTATTTATTTGCAAGAGCACCATTCTGTATGTCAAAAATAGTTGAATTAGGTAAATAAGCCTCTATGTATATGGTACAAATATTTTTCCCTCTTTTTCCTTTTGACTTATGTGCTATATCTTGATTATTTAGAAATGTACATTTTTATCTGATCTATGCAGTCTCTTCTTTCTGTAGCTTTCCTTTCCTACTTACTGTTGGAATCCTTAAAATTAATACTTTCTTCTGACATGCTCTTAGCCATCAGCAAGCCCATAACTAAATGTAGGCAGGCATTGAGTGGATGTTGACCTAGGAGATGTACTGGCACATTCAGCACCACCAATTTTCAAGATAGTAGTAAAAATCCAATACCATAATCCATTAACACAACTTAGGTTTTACTGAACTTTATATACAACATTTAGACATTCAGTTTGTCTCCCCTCAGTGATACCTGTCGGCATTGAGTAACCACCTCTCTGCTCTTATCTCCAATACCCCTCTTGTCTTTAAAACACTTTACCCTTGTTTGCCTAAGCAACTTAGGTCAATGTTCTGTGGTTGGGAGACAGTATTTCCACAGTGATGCAGGAGCTGCTGTATGGAGTACCTGTAATGACTCCTGTCCAGGAGGGACCTCTTGAGATGCCTCCAAGTCCATCATATAGCTTGAAATCCCCTCCTTCCAGTCTTAATTTGAGATGGTGGAATTGAGAACTATAGCTAAGTAAGAATCAATGAGGGGCCATACATAAGTTTTTTTGGGGTTTTTTTTTTTTGGTTTTGGTTTTTTTTTTTTTTTTTTTTTTTTTTTTTTTTTTGTCTTTTTGCTAGGGCAATCCCACCGCGTACGGAGGTTCCCAGGCTAGGGGTCTAATCGGAGCTGTAGCCAGCAGCCTTTGCCAGAGCCACAGCAACGCCAGATCCAAGCCGAGTCTGTGACCTACACCACAGCTCACGGCAATGCCGGCTCCACATCCCGCTGAGCGAGGCCAGGGATCAAACCTGAAACCTCATGGTTCCTAGTCAGATTCGTTAACCACTGAGCCATGACAGGAACGCTGTACATAGGTTTCTTATTCTTAATAGAATCATAGAAAATTAGCCACATTTGGGATGGTCTCCTTTACTCCAACGTCTTTAAAAAAGTGTTCCACTTTTTTGCCTAGTATTTTTATGGCTTCTTTGTATAGTGTTTAAACTTTAAACCATCTACAATTTATTTTAACTTTAAAGAAAAGGAAATTTTTATTTTCAGTGACTCAATTTCTCAGTACATTTTTTTTTTTTTTTTTTTTTGGCTACACCCACAGTATCAACCAGAGATCAAGCCCACACCACAGCAGCAACCCAAAGCCACTGTAGTGATGACACTGTCAATATTTTTTATTAAATAACCCATCTTTTCTCCTGTTTTTGTTTTTGGGGGTTTTTTTTGCATTTTTCTTTAATTTTGTTGAGATATAATTAACATACAGAACTGTAAATTTATGGTATGCAACATAATGACTTGTAAAATGATTGTCATAATAACTTTAATTAACATCTATCATCTCATATAGATGCCAAGAAAAAAAGGGAAAAGAAATAGCTTTTTTTCTCATGATGAGATCTTTTAGAATTTACTTTCCGAGCGACTTTAAACTGTATCAAACAGGAGTGTTTGCTCTATGGACATCATGTTGCACATTACATTCCCAGGTCTTATTTTCCTTATAGCTTTAAGTGCGTACCTTTCAACTTCTATCCAGTTCTCCCACTCCCAACTTCCTGCCTCTGTAACCACAAATATAATCTCTTTTTGTTGTTTTGTTTTTCAAAACTCCACCTATATGTGAGATTATATAATATTTGTCTTTGACTTATTTCCCTCAGAGTACTGCCCCCAAGGTCCATCCATGTTGTCAAAAATGGCAGGATTTCTTTCTTTTTATGGTTGAATAATATTCCATTGTGTGTATATATACACATATACCACATTTTTTTAATCCATTTATCTGTCTCTGGGTGCTTAGGTTGCTTCCATGTTTTGGCTATTGTAAATAATGATGCTTTGAACATATGTTTGCAGTTTTCTCTTCAGCAAAGTGATTTTGTTTCCTTCAAGTATATATCTGGAAGTGGATTTGCTGGATCATAGAGCAATTCTGTTTTTACTTTCTTCAGGAACCTCCTTGGAAACCAGTGTTTTCTAAGGTGGTTGTATCAACTTACAATTATACCAAAAGTGTACAAGAGTTCCCTTTTCTCCACTTCCTTGCCTGTGTTTATCTTTTGTCTTTTTGATGGAAGCCATTCTCACAGACATGAAGTTTCCCACTGTGGTTTTGATTTGCATTTCCCTGATGATTTGTGTTGTTGAGTACCTGTTGGCCATTTGAGTATCTTTGGGAAAATACCTATTAGGGTCTTTCACCCATTTTTTTTAAATATCATTATTTCTTTGCTATTGATATATAACTTATTTATGTATTTTGGTTGTTAACACCTTATCAGTTAAATGATTTGCAAATATTTTCTCACATTCCATAGGTTACCCTTTCATTTTGTTGATCATTTTTGCTCTGCCGAAATCTTTTAGTTTAATGTAGCCCCACTTTATTTTTGCTTTTGTTGACTTTGCTTTTGCTCTCAAATCCAAAAAATCATTGCCAGTGTCAGGGAGCTTAATGCCTACGTTTTCTTCTAGTTTTATGGTTTCAAGTCTTATAGTTAAGTCAAATCCAATTCAAGTTAACTTTTGTGAGTGGTGTAAGAAAGGTACTAGTTTCGTTCTCTTAATGTGAATATCCAATTTTACTAGCACCATTTATTGGTGAGACTTTTTGCTATTGAGTATTCTTGACTCCCTTGTCACATATTGGTTGACTATATATGCATGGATTTATTTTGAGGCTCTCCGTTCTATTCCATCCGTCTATGTGTCTGTTTTTATGCTAGTACCGTAACTCTTTTGATTCTGTATCTTTATAATACAGCTTAAATTTATATCTTTCCCTTTATTTGTGTCTACAGTTTCTTTCATCAATGTCCTATACTTTTCAGTAAGATATCTTTCACCTCCTTGGTTAAATTTACTCCTAAGTATTTTATTGCTTTGATACTATTGTAAATGATAGCGTTTTCCTTTTTTCTTTTTCAGATAATTTGTCATTAGTATATAGAAATGCCACTGGTTTTTGTATTTTAATTTTGTATCTTGCGACTTTCCTGAATTTGTTGATTAGATCTTAACAGGGTTTTTTTTTGAGGTGTCTTTAGGATTTTCTCTATAAAACCATGTCATCTGCAAATAGAGATAATTTTACTTCTTCCATTCTGATTCTGATGCCTTTTATTTCTTTGTCTTCTGTAATTACTCTGGCTAGGACTTCCAGTACTATGTCAACAGTGTGCATCCTTATCTTGTTCCTGATTGTAGCATAACAGCTTTCAGCTTTTCACCTTTGAGTATAATGTTAGCTGTGGTCTTGTCATATATGGGCTTAATTATGTAGAGATACATTTCATCTACACACAGTTTGAGAGTTTTTATTTTGAAGGGATGTTGAATTTTGTCAAACGCATTTTCTCTATTGAGTTATCATGTTTTTTTCTTTATTCTGTTAATGAGATGTGTAACATTTATTGATTTGCATGTATTAACATCTTTGCCTCCTACAATAAATCCCACTTAATCATGTGGAATGATTTTTTTAAAGTGCTTTGTTGGTCTGTTCAAATTTTCTATTTCTATCTGTATCAGTCTTGCTAGGTTGTATGTTTCTAAGAATTTACCTTTTTCTTCTAGGTTGTCCAGTTTGTTCTCATATCATTGTTCATAGTAGCTTGTGATGATCCTTTGTGTTTCAGTTTTAATGTCTTATTTATAATTTTGTTGATTTGGACCCTTTCTCTTTTTTTCTTCAGTTAGTCTAGCCAAAAGTTTCCCCGTTCTTTTAAATCTTTTCTATTGTTTTCCTGTCCCCCATTTCCTTTGTTTCTATTTTAATCTTTATTTTATTTCCTTCCTTCAGCTAACTTTGGGCTTAGTTTGGTCCATTTCTCATTCCTTGAGGTGTAAAGTTGGGTTGTTTATTTGGGCTGTTTCGATTTTCTTGATGCATGTGTTTATGGCTCTAAGCTTATAAAACTGCTTTTGCTACATCCCATAAGTCTTGGTATATTATTTCTCCTTTCTTCTTTGATCCACTGATTGCTCAGGAAAATGATATTTGATTTCCTTGTATTTGTGAGTTTTTCAGTTTCCCGTGTGCTCTGCTTTGGTTCCCTGGTTGGACAGGCTGATGGCTGTCAACAACAGTGGGCAGAGATACAACTTAGTTTCCCTGGCTAGGAGAGGCCCCATATCTGCTCCAAGGCTGGCGAGGCTCTTGTTTGGAAATCAGATTAGGCAGCACTATGCATCAAGTTCCCTGATCTGACAGGCCACCATCCTAGCTGTGAAGATGGTAGGGGCACTGGCCAGGTTCCCTGCTCAAGTACCCTTTTAATTGGAGTTGCAGGATGGGTTACCTGGATTCCTGGAGGTCCAGTTAGGTTTCCTGGAGGTCAGGCTGGCGGCTGTATTCAGCTTTGGAAAGAGGTGTAAATGAGTTTCCCTGGCCAATTGAGGCTATAGATTGGCCCCAAGACTAGCAAAATTATCGGGGACCTAATCAGGCAGACTGACTACATGGGGTCACTGGCTTGGCTCTCTGCTCACATTCTGCTGGGTCAAGCAGTTTTTCAAGGGCTCCGACCAGAATTCCTGGCGGGGCAGAGCCAGGAACTAAACTCCGAAGTGTATGGGGCTGTGAATTAGCTCCCTTGTTTGGGGAAAGCAAGAAAATAGCTCCAGGGCCACCAAAGCTCTGAGTTTGTGGTCCTGACTCAAGCTGACCCATTCCCCAAGTTTCCTGTCTAAATGGGGCCTCTGGCTGTGCTCTGTGGCCCATTAGCTCTACCTCACAGGCTCTTCACTCTAATATTTCTGAGCTAAACAGCTTCTCAAGTGTTCCAGCCAGGCCTTCTTGTCAGATGGGGCTAAGAGCTATACTCAGCAGTGAGTGGGACTGTGAATTAACTCCCCTGCCTAGGCCAGCAAGGCTCATTGTTTGAGGTCCCTGCCATGTTTCCTGCTCAGACTGTGCCACCGACTTGGCTCTGCAGATGAGCAAAGCCACTGTTTGGGACAGCTACTTGGGGGATGCAGTTAGGAACTCAGCTGGCCAAGATCCAAGCACTGGTTGCCGCAAGCCCCTCCTGTGTCTCCATCACAAGCCCCACAGATCCTCCCAGGAAGCAACCCACAGTGCTTTCTTTTCTACCAGAGGAATTGAAGGCTGGGGGAGTCCTGTCAGTTCATGGTTCATGCTGTACCAGCCCAGGGGAGGGGCAGCACAGTCAATGTGTAGCCCTTCCCCTTACCCTTCTAATGTGGTCTGTCTCACTATTTGTGGTATAAGGGCACGCTTCAGCCTCACCTCTGTGTTCTAGGATTTTCACTGTAGTGCTTTGTCCATGAATAGTTAGTTGTTAGTTGTTCTTGTGAGGGGGAGTGAAGCCGGGTAAGGCCTATTTCTCCATCTTAACATCACCCCATTCACATTTTTGAATTGTCACCAGTATGTTCTTAAACATACGTTCTCTCTTTATTATCACTACCTCATAACTATTCTAATTCTTATACCTTTCTAATATATTTTATGTAGAAGAAACTTTTTTTTTTCCTTTTTCGCCACACCCACAGCATGTAGAAGTTCCCAGGCCATGGATCAAACCTGAGCTACAGCAATGACAGCCCCGGATCTTTAACCTGCTGAGCCACCAGAGAACTCCTATAGTAGAAGATTCTCAATTGCTTTTCACAATTTTCCAAGCTGTTCTTCCTCACTCTTTGTTTTTTTCAAATTTCAAAATATATCTTGTGATTGTTTTTTATTGTTAATGAATTGAGTTTTTATATGTGTTGGGAAGAAATTACCATCTTGACAATACTTAGTCTTGTCACTGGGGAAAATGATAAATCTGTCACTTATATCCCTTTTGTTCCTTCAGTAAAATTTTGTAGTTTTCTTCTTATCAGGCAACATACTTTTATTAGGTAAATTCCATGTGTTTTGTTTCTGTGGTGCAGTCTTTTAACTTTTTTTTCATTGTATTTCTAAGCTTATTGATAAGAGAGTTTTTTATATGTATTACCCTTACTGAATTAGCTAATTACTACTGTTCTGGTTGATTCCATTGCTACCGCTATTTTCAAATGAAATGTTTTGTTTTGTCATTTAGTTAAGATATTTTCAGATAGAAGATAAGTGTTTTTCATGTTCAAGTTTATCTGCCTGTTTCTAGTTTTTATCAAGAATGATGACTGAGGGAGTTCCCATCATGGCTCAGCAGAAACAAATCTGAGTAGCATCTATGAGGATGCAGGTTCGATCCCAGGCCTTGCTCAGTGGGTTAAGGACCAGCGTTGCTGTGAGCTGTGGTGTAGGCCAGCAGCTACAGCTCCAATTGGACCTCTGGCCTGGGAAGCTCCATATGCTGTGGGTGCAGCCCTAAAAAGACAAAAAATAATAATAATAATGAATGGTTATTGAAGGTTATCATATGCTTTTATAGAATCTATTGAGATCATTGTATTTTTCTCATGATCTGTTGATATGATATGGTACTGGTTCCCTAACAACCTCTTTATCTATTCCTTTGTTATACTCCTGAATTCAGCTTGTTAATGTTGAAGTTTTATTTCTTCCCTCACTCTCATTATGCCTCCTAACAGAGCTTAGCACATCCTTATTACAAAGTTTGATGGGAGTTTTGCCAAAGTTACCCTGTCTTCTCTACCAGAGCATGAGTAGGAGGGTGTATACACTCCAAGTGCTCTGTGATTAGTTTTTTGGTTCATGATCAAAGTGGCTAAAAAAAAAAAAAAAATTTAAAAAGGATTACTCAAATCCATAATTCTGGTTATCTCTATACAATTGCAGGTTGAAACTATTTCAACCAAATCTCCTCAGAAGGACTTTCAGTTCTTGTAGTGAGAGTCTTTCTGATAGTTCCCAGGGACTCTGTCCATGTGCAAAGCTCTCATTGAATCTTGCAGAGTAGCAAGAGTTTTCACAAGGACCTTTGATAACGCAACAGAATTCTGTCTCTGTCTACCCTGATGACAAGGTAGCAGATTCTGTTCTTATCTTAGGCTCTGATGTACATGTCTTTCATACTTCATTCAATCTGATTGTCATCTGAGGGCTTGACAGAGGAAGAAGAGATAAAGGATGAGTTAATAGAGCTTGCCTGCATCCACCTTAGTTAGAAAGAAAGTTTTATGAGTGCTTTTGGAATAGGAAAGAGGCAGATAGGGCAAGCTACTCTAGACCAAGGACAGTATCCCCCCTCAGTAATCCTATATATGAGAACTAGCATAAGAAAATTAGTGAAATACTGGAGTTCCCATCATGGCACAGTAGAAATGAATCCACCTAGGAACCATGAGGTTGAGGGTTCAATCCCTAGCCTCGCTCGGTGGGTTAAGGATCCAGCATTGCCGTGAGCTGTGGTGTAGGTTACAGATGCGGCTTGGATCTGATGTTATTGCAGCTGTGGCACAAGCCTGCAGCTGTAGCTCCAGTTCCACCCCTAGCCTGGGAACCTCCATCTGTTGCAAGTGCAGCCCTAAAAAGACAAAAAAACATTAGTGAAATACTTTTAGCAGAAACCACATTCTTTTTTATACTCCTAGTGCATAGTCCTTTTTTTTAGGGCTTAACGTTCATTATGCTAAGTATACATTTGTATCTTGATGTTTCATAGCATTTTTGTTTTAATTTTCTTTCATTTTTGAAAGGCTCTATTTTTAAAACGTTATAAAAACGAGTGTTCCAACATAGAATTTGGCATTTTCCTTTTAGCTTGTTAATTATAGCTTGTTAATTAACATCTGAAAGCTTTGCTATAATTTATTTTATCACTTTCAACCTTAAACATTTGTATTTCTAAGGATTTTATAAATTTCAATCTACAATGAATGTTTAAACACTCAGAAGGAGTCACTGAATATTTGAGCACCAAAATTAAGTTCATATAAAAGAGAAATAATTTTTTTTTAACAAATAAATGTTTATTGGGCAAAATTAAGGCCTTTGCAGTTCACAGTTCACTGAGGCTAACCAAAGACTAGGTAATTTTTTAAATCCTTTACAAAAATTTCACATACACGTCCCACGCCCCCCATTAAAATGGCCTGGCCAAACGTTATCAAAACAAAAACCATAAATACCAAGTCCTGACAACTATCCCAAATGTTATTTTTGGTGTAAGTGATCTTCATGGCATGGGATGGTGTGATCTTAAAGCCCTGTAAAGCATCCCTGGCAGCTCCAGCCTGTCCATAGTTTTCAAATTCAACAAAAGCAATGTCATGCCTCCCAGGTACCAAACGTACTTCCTTAAAACCAGGGAACTGATTAAACAGCATGGATAGCATCATCTCATTAGTCTCTTCTGGTAAATTATTAAGGAATAAAATATAATTTGGAGGATAATTAGGGACCTGAGGATTTGGTGTTGCAGTTCCTTGGGTATTAGCTGAATTTGGTGTTCCCTGACCAGGTTTCTTGTTCACGGTGGTTGCAATCTGTTCCACAGTTTTGGCTTTTTTCTTTTTTTTTTTTTTTTTTTTTTGTCAGCAAAAGTACCACGCATTTTAGGTAGTATATCTGAATCTGTTTTTGCATACTGGATTCGCATTGGTTTGCCATAAAATGGAAATCGTTATAACTGTCTCAAGGCAAAATCAATTTTGGTTGTTTGTTTTTTGTTTTTTTGTTTTTTTGTCTTTTAAGGGCCGTATCCACAGCATATGGAGGTTCCCAGGCTAGGGGTTGAATCGGAGCTGTAGCCACCGGCCTACACCAGAGCCACAGCAATGCGGGATCCGAGCTGCGTCTGCGACCTACACCACAGCTCACGGCAACGCCGAATCCTTAACCCACTGAGCAAGGCCAGGAATCGAACCCGAAACCTCATGGTTACTAGTTGGGTTCGTTAACCACTGAGCCATGACAGGAACTCCCACAACACTGGATCTTTAACTCACTGAGCAAGGCCAGGGATCAAACCTGCTTCCTCATGGATTTTTCTGCTGAGCCATGTTGGGAACTCCATTTCTTTCTCTCTTTTTTTTTTTTTTTTAATTATAACTGATTCACCTTTTATGTGACAGGTATTTTGGGAGGGATTCTCAGAATTTTATTAAAATGCGTGTATGTGTTTGCAGTGGGTTAATAGTGTAAAAAGTCAGCATATTTTTCTCTGTAGAACTAAATATGGAGCCATCCTTTTTTAATCCTAAAGAATGTGGTCACTAAAATATCAAAAGGATTATATTTTAAGGTTTAAAGGAATAACCTTTCAAGAGACTTTCAGTCATACAGTAATGCAAATACCTCAGAGTTCCCATCACGGCACAGCAGAAGCAAATCTGACTAGCATCCATGAGGTTGCAGGTTTGATCCCTGGCCTTGCTCAGTGGGTTAAGGATCCAGCGTTGCTGTGAGCTGTGGTGTAGGTAGCAGACGTGGCTCAGATCTGGCCTTGCTGTGGCTGTGATGTAGGTCAGCAGCAACAGCTCCAGTCAGACCCCTGGCCTGGGAACCTCCATATGCTACAGGTACGGCCCTAAAAAGACAAAAAGACCCCAAAAATAATAATAATGCAAATGCCTGTAAAAATGACACTAAAAAACAAATTTGACAACATATGAAAGCTGTGTGTTTTCCTTATAAACTCAATCAACTTAATATCTTGTTTGTGTACTAAATAGTTACATACTGCCATGAAAGAAAGTTCACCTTTATTTGATGACGGACAGCCTTGGGGAGAAGAAACTGAAGATGGAATTATGCATAATAAGGTACCTTATATTACCATGAACATTAGAGTTATCTTAATATTATTCACTAAATGAGTCTTTGTTAAAATTAATATATTCTTTTGTAGGACATGTCTTTTTCCTTCCTGAAAATCTTCTAAAACTGATTTTTTAAAATATTAGTCAATGGATTTACTCTTAGAGTCACACTGTGGTTTCCTAAAATTAACTGGGCACATTTGAAAATGTTAAGTAAGTAAAAAAGTCAAGGCAGTTGAAATTGTCATAACATATTATTGTTGTGTGTTTCTTTTAGAATGAAGACATCAATACTGGCATTATTTTTTTTTTTAGTTCTTTTTAAAAAAATTCTTATTAAAGTGTAATTGATTTACAGTGTTCTGTCAATTTCTGCTGTACAACAAAGTGACTAGTCATACACACATATACACACACACATTCTTTTTCTCATACATTCTTTTTTCTTCCGTCATGTTCTATCATAAGTGATTGGATATAGAAGCTTAGTTCTTAATCAGGCTAATTTGGATTCCTATAGCAATCCTATTATAATGCCTACTTATTTATTTATTTATTTAAAATTACTCAGTGAATTTTATTACATTTATAGTTGTACAATGATCATTACGACCCGATTTTATAGCATTTCCATCCTAAACCCCAGTGGCATCATTATTTTAATATCATGTTTTATTGACACAAAGTATAAAAGACTGAGTCTTAAAATAGATGGCATGTGGGTTTTTGTTTTGTTTTGGCCTTTTCAGTTAGGCATATTGCCACTTAGAGTTGCCCCTTCCAAAAGTGATCAAGATAAAAGTAAATAAGTAGTTTGGGACTTCCCTTTGTGGCGCAGCAGAAGCGAATCTGACTAGGAACCATGAAGTTGCAGGTTTGATCCCTGGCCTCACTCGGTGGGTTAAGGATCCGGCATTGCCATGAGCTGTGATGTAGGTCACAGATGAGGCTCGGATCTGGCATTGCTGTGTCTCTGGCGGTAGGCCGGTGGCTATAGCTCCAGTTAGACCCCTAGCCTGGGAACCTCCATATGCTGCGGGTGTGGCCCTAAAAAAAAGGACAAAAGACAAAAAAAAAAAAAGGTAAATAGATAGTTTATATTGATCCTGAAACTATACTTTATTGAAGCCTAAACTATGTGACTAACCCCACCCTATTTCCTAAAATACACAAATTTTATATATCCAAATGGAACAAATACCAACTTCAATAAATAAATTTATAATACTGAGATTAAACATTAATGTCTGTTCTAATACTGATCTTTACTTTTTGGAGTATTTGTCATTAAAAGAAAGTGGAAATAAGTTCCCTTCATGGCGCAGCGGAAACAAATCCTACTAGAATCCATGAAGATGCAGGTTCGGTCCCTGGCCTCACACATTGGTTCAGGGATCCGGCATTGCCATGAGCTGTGGTGTAGGTTGAAGATGCAGCTCATCTCCCAAGTTACTGTGGCTATGGTGTAGGCCCGCAGGTGTAGCTCCAATTCAACCCCTAGCCTGGGAACTTCCATTTTCTGCGGTGTGGCCCTAAAAAGACAAAAAAAAAAAAAAAAAAAAAAAAAAAGTGGAAATAACTTCATCCTCATCTTTTCTTACTACATGAGAAATAGTTCAAAGATATATTGACTGACCAGCATGGTACTATTCCGTTTTTTGGTTGTTTTTTTTTTAAATAAAGAATACCATACCCCTCTAACTACTCCATCAGTGATCCCTGCTGGAGAATCAGCTAGAAAGCCGTGAGAATTCTCCTCCCATGTTGCAGTATGTGTACTGAACAAGATTTATTTGTACCTCAGTTTTCACCCAAATGAAATTATAGCACCTACTAAATTATTAAATAGTAAATTTCTTTATATTTATCACTAAGGTTAAACCAGTAAAAGTTATTCTTGCTATTTTAGCTACTATTTCAGATGACAATATAGAAGCACTTTGGAAACTATAAAGTGCTATTTTTCATTTTTTTAATTTAAAATTAAAAATTAACTTTAATTTTAATTAAAAAGTTATCAAAGGAGTTCCCGTCGTGGCTCAGTGGTTAACAAACCCAACTGGTAACTAGTAACTAGTTTTGGGTTCAATCCCTGGCCTCGTTCAGTGGGCTAAGGATCTGGCGTTGCCATGAGCTGTGGTGTAGGTTGCAGACATGGCTCGGATCCCACATGGCTGTGGCTGTGGCTGTGGCTATGGTGTAAGCCAGCAGCTGTAGCTCCAATTGGACCCCTAGCCTAGGAACCTCCATATACCGTGGGTGCAGACTTAAAAAGACAAAAGACAAAGAAATTATCAAAGTGTCCAGTTTTACCAGAGTCTGAGCTTCAGCCTTGTGGATCTAGAAACTGAATTTTTTTTTTTAATCTGCAAAATCAAGATTGACCAATCTTAAGAAAAATGATTCACAATTACCAAATTTACACCTGAAGAAGAACGAAAAATATATAAATGTACCACGAATGATACATCTTTCCAGTTACAAGAGTACTCTTTCTGCCTATTCAGGGTACCCCTTCCATGTCACCGAGGTAATAAGAAGGTTGTTTAGTAAGCAGAGAATCCGCACAAAGGGAATTGGCTTGTCTTGAGGGATGTTTGCTTCATCTAGGCTATGGAAAATTCTCATCAGTCATCCGTGCCTCCTAACAAAGTACACATCCTCAGTGACTAAAACGCCACATAACTGCAAAATTTAGTATTGTTTTTCTCTCGGATAAATATTAAAAATGCTTATATTCTACTGTTTAGATGTCTATTAATCATGCCCCTTTTTTGCCTGATGTAAATTTTAACCTATATTCATTACGTTCTGATTTTCACAACTAGACTTTGTCAGTTTAATTGGACTTAAATGACCAGCAGTTCATTTAAATTTTTTATAAGTTAGATTATCCTAAAGATGCTTAAGTTTATACATTTTATGTTGAATTATATTTATTTATAAGCTGCTTTGTCTGACCTCAGAATGCTAAAGGTATAGATTTGTTGTTTTGTTTTTTACTATTTACTAAATATCATCTTTATACAAATTTGTGTTCTTTTCATTCTCATGATTCACTTTAGAAGTAGCAGACTGAGTAAATCTGTGCAGTGTAATTAGTGGTATTCCTAGGTTTGTGTCTCACAAGGGTTCATGTAACCACTTAGTATTCCTGATTTTATTTTTTTAATTAAAATTTAAATTTCCACTTAGAAAAGTGAAACTAAATAGAGAATCATGGCTTTGTTTTTACATCTGCTTAACCCGACAGTTGTTTTTGGACTACACAATAAAATGCTATGAGAGTTTCATGACTGGTGCCGACAGCTTTGAAGAGATGAACGCAGAGTTACAATCCAAGCTGAGTAAGTGTTCCTAGTGTGCTTGCTTTGGGTCGTTTATCTAACACTGCTCAAGGAGTTGTAGTTTACCTTAATGTGCCCAGTGTTTATGTGAGCAACTCATCTTAAATGTATTTAGATGCTACTGACTTTTTTCATAACTGTTTCTTTGGTGGAGAGAAGTAAAAGTTAAGCAGGAAGAATACTGGTGTTGCAGTAAGACCTGAGACATAACTCCTTATTGGCTGTGTGACTTCAGCAAACTCCTAACCAACCTGTATAACAAAGTTCTGTAAGATTAGATGGCCGTGTCTATAAAATACTGCACAGACTACCAGGAGCACAGAAGATAATCAGCACATGTTATTCCTCTGGGGGATAATATCCCTGTGATATCCTTGCTTTATTATTTTAGAAATTAAAGTACCAGTTAGTCAGGAGACCTATCGTCTCTCTCAAAATTTGTGTCAGAAAGTTAATCAGCCATTATATTTCCAAATAAAAAATTATTTTTCCATTCAACTATAATCTAGTGGCATTCAGTATTTATGAGCTATCTCTGAAACATTCCAGAGGTATTATTTTACATTGTTGTTCTTTTTATTGTAATAGTCTTGTTAATAAAATGCCAGAGTGATGGGTAGAATAGAGAGGTTTAGAATACATAAAGCTATCCTCCAAAGACAACGGAATCAGTCAAAATAGGAGAATACCACCCTGCCAGAAAAACTGAAAGCATGCTGTTATATTACCATGGGATATACCTTCCTGAAGAATAACCAGGACAATTTCATCATGTCCAAATGAGAAAGGGAGCAAAGTATATGATGCTTGTGTTTTTTACTTAAAGATGAAAATGGGAGTTCCCGTCATGGCTCAGTGGTTAACAAATCCCACTAGGAAACATGAGGTTTCAGGTTCGATCCCTGGCCTCGTTCAGTGGGTTAGGGATCTGGCGTTGCCTTGGGCTGTGGTGTAGGTCACAGACATGGCTCTAATCTGGCGTTGCTGTGGCTGTGGCATAGGCTGGCAGCTGCAGCTCCAATTAGACCCCTAGCATGGGAACCTCCATATGCCACAGGTGCAACCCTAAAAAAAAAAAAAAGATGAAAATGTATAGTGACCTAATACCGAAAGCATCTAGCAAGTTGATATTTCTGTTTTGTTAAGCATATGTATTATATTCATTTATTCAAACAATATTCTTTATACTCATACTATGTACTAGCCACCATGTAGTCATGCAAGATACAGAAATCAGAGATAAAAATCCCTTCCCTAAGCTTACATTCTGTTAGACAGAGACAATAATCAAATGAAAATGAAGTGGGGTAGGGAGAGAGTGTAATAGACTAAAGGGAAGGGCTTCAATTTTACAGACAATAGGATGCCATTCACTGGGAGTATTTTGAATAGAGATGAGACGAAGTGAGGAGAGAGCAATAGTAAAAACCTGGGGAAGAATGTTCTTTTTTTTTTTAATTACTCAATGAATTTATTACATTTATAGTTGTACAATGATCATCACAATCCAATTTTATAGGATTTCCATCCCACAACTCCATTGCATCCCCCCCCAACCCCCCAAACTGTCCCCTTTGGAAACCACAGACTTTTCAGTCTGTGAGCCAGTATCTGTTCTGCAAAGAAGTTCATTCTGTCCTTTTTTCAGATTCCACATGTCAGTGAAAGCATTTGATGTTGGTATCTCATTGTCTGACTCATTTCACTTAGCATGATAATTTCTAGGTCCATCCATGTTGCTAAAAATGCCGGTATTTCGTTCCTTTTAATGGCTGGGTAATATTCCATTGTGTATATGTACCACATCTTCTTGATCCACTCCTCTGTCGATGGACATTTAGGTTGTTTCCATGTCTTGACTATTGCAAATAGTGCTGCAGTGAACATTGGAGAACGTGTCTTTGCGAGTCGTGATTTTCTCTGGATAGACGCCCAGGAGTGGGATTGCTGGATCAAATGGTAGTTCTATTTTGAGTTTTCTGAGGAATCCCCATACTGTTTTCCACGGTGGTTGCATGGGGAAGAATTTTCTAAGCAGATTTGAGATCTCATGAAGTTTTTGGCTTTTTCTCCAGAGGATTTATTTAATGTAGATGCTTCAAAGCTGGAGTCATTAGCAGCAAAAAACAGAGCATTGAATGAACAGATTGCAAGACTGGAACAAGAAAGAGAAAAAGAACCGGTTAGTAAACATGCTTATCTTCAATAGGCTTATACACTTACCTATACTCTTGAGTCTTCTTAAAGAACACCAGCTGTTTCATCTACTTTTTTTGAATACATTGACAAAATAAGCTTCTTAAAATTAAAATTTTTTACATAGGACATAACTCCCAATGAAAACATGTGTGGTTATCCCTAGAGCTTTGTTTTCCCTTGTGATTTATCAGTCTTGGACTAACGAAGTTCAAAATATGATGAAAGAGTGTTACCTATTTACATAAGACCAGAAAGATCTTTAGAGCAAAGTCCCAATGTTATACACCTCTAGGGAGCACTACTTACAAGAGGTGCTGAGTTTTGTAGATAGTGGAAGCAGAATGGTAATAAATGGGAGTGTATACTATATTGTATCCTAAGAGCTTTCTAAAAGCTAAATGATACTATCCAGATAACTAATTTCATTTTGCATGTTATATCACAGAAGCCACTTAGACCATTCTGTAAAATAACAGATCTTAAATGTTGGTACTTTTTCATTCTGACCCGTCACTTTTTCTATCCCAAACTGACTTCTGCAGAGTACAGCCTCTTAATTGGGTAATAACAATAAACTTCCCATTTAGTTCCTTTGACTCCCTCTGAAAGTAAAAGGAAAATTCTAATTTACTTTCCTCTAAGATGAATTTAAATAACATTGCTTTACTTTCAGGTAAAGTATGGAATGATTATTGATGAGAATAACTAACTTCATGTTCTTTTCTTTTTAAAGAATCGTCTAGAGTCACTGAGAAAACTGAAAGCTTCCTTACAAGCAGATGTTCAAAAATATCAGGCATACATGAGCAATTTGGAGTCTCATTCAGCCATTCTTGACCAGAAATTGAATGGTCTTGATGAAGAAATTTCTAGAGTAGGTAAGCACAACTGATGCTAAAAGAGGTCATTCGGCGTGAGATGGGAACCTGCGTGGGATTTATGCATATAGAGACAACTTTGTTGTCTCTCCTTTTGCCTCTAACAGTAAATGGCTACAGCAGGCTATCAAGTTTTTAATGACTTCTGTATTTGTTTTCTGAGGCTGCCGCAACGACTTACCACAAATTGCTTGCTTAAAACAGGGAAAATTAATTCATTCACAAAAAGCTAGAAGTTGCAAATCAGGCCAGCCACACTTCCTCCGAGGACGCTGGGGGAGAATCCATTCCTTGCCTCTTCAGCTCCTGCTGTCTGACAGCATCCCTGAGATTGTGGCCACGTCACTCCGGTCTCTACCTGTATCCTCACGTTGCCTTCGCTGAGATTGTGTCTCTGTCCGTGTTCATTTCTCCCTGCCTTTATCTTTAAAGGGCACTTATGATGGCATTTAGGGCCCACCTTGATAATCCAGGGTTATCTCCTCATCTCAAAATACTTAATCATATCTGTGAAGACTCCTTTTCCAAATAATGTAATGTTTACAAATTCGAAGGATAAGACTTCATGTGGTTGGGTGGCCATTATTCAACTACTATACCGTCTAACATGTTTTCAGACACCTGGTGATGCCAGGAAGGACCTAACCTAAGAACGTATGCCTCCCGAATATACATGTGTCTTCTGTTCCACCTTGTAATTAATAAGCCAGATTTTTAAATCTCTGCTGTCCTCAGTCAGCTATAATTGCCTTATCCTCTGTCACTACCTCCTAAGCTACTCAGCAGCTTAAGCTGATTAAAAATAAGATGAAAAGATGCAAGTACTACAAAAAGCCCAGCTAAAGAAAGCCTGTTTATATCTTGTGTACTGCTAACCTTATTTTCATAAACACACGTGAATCTTAATCATAAAACTCTGGAAATGCTGTGGCACATGATTGATTGATGCTTCTGTGGTGCCAAAAGGAAATCAGAAAAAAAGTATCTACACATCAGAGAGCCACTGGATGGCAGTTTACAAAATAAATAGCCAGATGCACCTACTGTACTATTTTCCCAGGTTTTTGCCTGCTTCAACTTTATTCTTTTAGGCTGTTACAGACTGTGTCTGTCTCACATAGCAATTGTATAGATAGTCCTTAGCATATTTAACTCTCAGTCTATGGAATATTGATCCTCTGTCAAATCAAGGACAATAATTATCTGGGGTATTTGCTAAATTGTTTTATTCTTTCCAGATAAGTCTGATTACATATATTAGCTTTGCTCTAAACCAACTCTTTAAATAGTTTACACTTGACCCTTAGTGTTTACTCTCCATGATAACAAGGAGCTATAGACTATTTCTTAACATAGCAATGTTTGTAATGCAGTTAAGTCAATACCTTATTATAATAATTTATCTTCCTTATTGGTATTTAATTGGAGAATTTTCATCCTTATTTTTCTTGTGAGAATTTTTTTCCAGTAATTACAAACTGGGTAGGTGAAAGAGAAATACTTCAGCAGTCACTTGCCATTGCAGAGTGATTTAGTTGGAGACAAAAATTTGATAGTTTTTAACCTAAGATTTGTTTTTTGTTTTGGGCGGTATTTTATGGCCACACATGCAGCACATGGAAGTTCCTGGGCCAGGGATCGAACCTGAGTAGCAGCTGCGACCTATACCACAGCTGTGGCAACCCCAGATCCTTAACCCACTGTGCCACCACAGGAACTCCCTCCTAAGATGTTTTTATTCTGAGTATTTTAAGTTTCTTGGGGGTTCCAGACATGGATCAGTGGTTAACAACCCTGACCAGTTATCCATGAGGACACAGGTTTGATCCCTGGCCTCGTTCAGTGGGATAAGGATCTGGTGTTGCCCTGATCTATGGTGTAGTTCACAGGCTCTGCTCAGATTCCGCATTGCTATGGCTTAGGAGTAGGCCAGCAGCTGCAGTTCCAATTCAACCCTTAGCCTGGGAACTTCCATGTGCCTCCGGTGTGGCCCTAAAAAGACAAAAAAATAAGTTTCTTGATTATTTAAAGCCATTCGTGGAGTTCCCACTGTGACACAAAGGGATCAGAAGTGTCTTGGGATGCAGGTTCGATCCCCGGCCTGGCACAGTGGGTTAAGGATCCAGCATTGCTATAGCTGCAGCATAGGTCACGATTACAGCTTGGATCTGATCTCTGGCCCAGGAACTCCATGTGCCCATACGCCATGGAGTGGCCAGAAAGGGAGGCGGGGGAAGCCACTCATAACCAAGAGTGAATGAGACATATTTAAACTCTCTAAGTATTGTATATTGTGGATTTTTTATGCAGATTCCTCTAATATATGAAGTCTTACTTAAACCAGCCAGTAATTTATTTTGAGCTCAGGTGTGGCACTTCCCAACTATAGTTCTGTAGTATGAATGAATTACAACAAAGCCAAGATATTGGATCCTCTCAGCCCTCAGGACGATTTTCTTGACCCTTTTAGTCATGAGTATTCTTATCCATCCATTTATCTCAGCCTACTTAAAAAATACTGTCATATTCTTTATAAGCTATGAGTCACAAAATGTTGAAATCACTTTTCTGTATGACCACAAATACTTTAAATTTGATAACTTTTCTTCCCCTGTCATGATCATTTGCTGTTTGTATGTGCCATATTCTCTTAGTTCAATATAGTCATTCATGATTACAAATTTTGCTAAGCAAGAACCTAACTGGTATGATCACTTAATATCTGATGAAACCACTGAAAAATATCACTGAAATAAGAATAAACTGATGTATGTTCATATAAATATTTTTATGTTTGCAAAAAACTTTAGCAGTTCTTTTATGGCGCAGTGGATGAAGGATCTGGTATTGTCACTTCAGCAGCTTGGGTTGCTCCTGTGGCACAGGTTTGATCCCTGGCCCAGGAACTTCCACATGCTGTGGGTGTAGCCAAAAAAAAAATGTGGGTTTTCTGACTTATTGCAGAGAATCATGCAGGAGTATTAAAAATTTTTTTTTTTGCTTTTTAGGTCTGCACCTGCAGCATATGGAAGTTCCCAGGCTCGGGGTCAAATTGGAGCTACCTACAGCTTTTGGACTACACCACAGCCACAGCAACTCTGGATCCAAGCCACATCTGCAATCTATACCACAGTTCATGACAACACCAGATCTGTAACCCACTGAGCAAGGCCAGGGATCAAACCTGCACCCTCATGGATACTAGTCGGGTTCATTTCTGCTGAACCACAGCAGGAACTCCTTAAGAAGTATTTTAACTGAACAACAGACTATCTCTCTTAAGTCTAACAATTCTTAATCATAATCATCATGTATGGGGCCATTTTTTTTTTTACTATTTCTTTTTTGGGCTCCCCATGGCATATGGAGTTCCCAGGCCAGGGATTGGATCCAAGCCACAGTCGCAACCACAGCCAAAGCTGCGGTCATGCCAGATCCTTAACCCACTGTGCTGGGCCAGGGATCGAACCTGCCTCCTGGCACTCCCAAGATGCCACTGATCTCATTGTGCCACAGCAGGAACTCTCCTTTTTTTTTTTTTTTTTTTTTTTTTTTTTTAATGTAGTGCGTTCTGAAAACCATAGCAAGCCAGGAGAGAAATAAAGTTCTAACATAAAACTTTAATTATATTTTTTAAGAATGTTATTAACAAAGTGGGATCAGAATTATCCAAAAAAAGAAGAGAAAAATAAACATGTACATAACTTTGAAATTTAGACATCTTGATCAACTCTATTAAGTAATGGCATCAGTTTCTTTGTAGGAATTAAAGGAACTTAAAAACATTTTTCTTTTTCAATGAAGAACTAGAATGTGAAACAATGAAACAGGAGAATTCTCGACTACAGAATATTGTTGATAACCAGAAGTACTCAGTTGCAGACATTGAGAGAATAAATCATGAAAGAAATGAATTGCAGCAGACTATTAATAAATTAACCAAGGACCTGGAGACTGAACAACAGCAGTTGTGGAATGAGGAGCTGAAATATGCCCGAGGCAAAGAGGCGGTATGTCAGCCACTCCTAGAGTGGCAAGTCATCAGAATTTACATTTGTAAAGCTCTATCCTAATTAATAAGAGTTGAGTGGGTAGAATAAATTAGCCTGAGAGGTAATCTTTTACCTTTGACCTTTTTCTAAAAATGCACTCATCCCTTTGTCAATTCAGTAATAGCCGAATTTCTTTGTCATATTTAAGATAGCCTGGATTTGCTTTTTTGTTTGTTTTTTTCTTTTTTTTTTTTTCTTTTTAATATGGAGTGAATTACTCTATATCCTCTTTCCATACAGTCAGTATAAGAACCCAGCCTGTGGTAAACACTGGAGGCCCTGTATTTTCTGATAGTGAACCAAGAAAGCAAAAAAGTCTCTAAGGTTGGGAGTTGGGGGGGTGCACTGGGGGTTTGGGATGGAAATACTATAAAATTTGGTTGTGATGATCGTTGTACAACTATAAAGGTAATAAAATTCATTAAGTAATTTATTTTTATTTTCTTTTTTTGCCTTTTCCGGGGCCACTCCCGCGGCACATGGAGGTTCCCAGGTTAGGGGTCCAATCAGAGCTGTTGCTGCCAGCCTACACCAGAGCCATAGCAACGCGGGATCCAAGCCACATCAGTGACCTACACCACAGCTCAACGCTGGATCCCAACCCACTGAGCAAGGCCAGGGATCGAACGCACAACCTCATGGTTCCTAGTCGGATTCGTTAACCTCTGAGCCACGACGGAAACTCCTCATTGAGTAATTTTTAAAAATGGGAAAAAAAGTCTCTAAGGCCATGAAAATAGTCTTCATAAATCTCATGCCTTTTATTCTAGAAATGGATATGAGGACTTCTTTATTTACCTCCTCACTACTTAAACATGTATTTTGAGTAGTGCCACTTTGTGCCGCTCACACTGGGAGTTAAGGAAAGGTTAAAAAAAAAAAAAAAATGTAGACTGCCCCCCTCAAGAAACTTCCAGCCTAGTTGATATTTTTCTGCCATGAGATCAGACCTCTAATAGGTATTTGCACAGCACACGGAGGAGGCATGTAGTATACCTAATCCGGATTTGGTGCGTGATGTGGGGAGATGGGTTGGCAGCGGTTTTTAGAAAAGCTTCCTTGAAGAGGTAACACTTGAACTGAATTGGGAAGTGTAAGGGAAGGTTAACATGGCAAGAGTGGGGGAGCCAGCAAACCAGTACATGGGAAAGCGCAGGGAGAAAATAGCATGATGTACTCTCGCATCTTAAGCTTTTCTTATGGCTGGAGCTTAATAGCAAGGGATGGGGGCTTGTGCAAATGATGAAACCAAAGGATAAGCATAGATCCTTTTAATGTTTAGAAGTTTGGACTTTATCCTGAAAGCTCCATGAAGCCCTTAATTTTTTTTTTTCTTTTTTTTTGTCTTTGCCTTTTCTAGGGCCGCTCCCGCGGCATATGGAGGTTCTCAGGCTAGGGGTCTAATCAGAGCTGCAGCCACCAGCCTACGCCAGAGCCACAGCAACGCAGGATCCGAGCCTCGTCTGCAGCCTACACCACAGCTCACGCCAATGCCAGATCCTTAACCCACTTAGCAAGGCCAGGGATCGAACTCGCAACCTCATGGTTCCTAGTCTTATTTGTTAACCACTGTGCCACGACGGGAACTCCAAAGCCCTTAAAATTTTTAAACAGAAATGATCACATTTCAGAAAGATATCACTCCCTCTCTCCTTTTTGGTCTTTTTAGGGCCACACCCGCAGCATATGGAAGTTCCCAGGCTAGGGGTCAAATCAGAGCTGTAGCTGCCAGCCTATACCATAGCCACAGCAACACCAGATCCAAGCTGCATCTACAACCTACACTGCAGCTTTTGGCAATGCCGGATCTTTAACCCACTGAGAGAGGCCAGAAATCAAACCCGCATCCTCATGGACACCATGTCGGGTTCTTAACCCACTGAGCCATGATAAGTACTCCCTAAATACAGTTTTGTTTTTTTTTTTTTTAGGGCTGCACCTGCGGCATATGGAAGTTCCCAGGTTAGGGGTCAAATCGGAGCCACAGCTGCCAGCCACAGCCACAGCAATGCAGGAGCCGAGCTGCGTCTGTGACCTACACCATAGCTCACGGCAATGCCGGATCCTTAACCCACTGATCGAGGCCAGGGATCGAACCCACATCCTCATGGTTCCTGTTGGGTTCGTTAACCACTGAACCACAAAGGGAACTAACTCCCCTAAATACAGACTTTTATTCTAAACTATTCGTTAAATAAATGGAAGAACAGTAGTAATATATTGCTTGCTAATTAATTATAGTCTTAAACTATCCTATAATCGAATGCAAATAAAATATTTTATTCTTTATATTTTAAAAACTACCATCTTACTACTAAAAAATACTAAATTATAAACTGCTAAAAAACACATAATTTTTGTGTACAACTTCAAAAATGTCCTCACCATATAGAATGGAGCTGTTTTTTTAACCATTTATTTTTCTGTCTTTCACAGATTGAAACACAATTGGCAGAGTATCATAAATTGGCTAGAAAATTAAAACTTATCCCTAAGGGTGCTGAGAATTCCAGAGGTTATGACTTTGAAATTAAGTTTAATCCTGAAGCTGGTGCCAACTGCCTTGTCAAATATAGAGCTCAAGTTTATGTAAGTAATCGTGAGTACTTCAAAAGTTTTTAAATCATATGATTAATATCTGGTTCATATATTTATAAGTAAGAGTTTAAACTTTAGCATGCCCCTAACTTAGGACTAAACTTAGAGATATACAACACTAAAAAATGTTAGCTTCTTTCTTCTTGGTAGTAGAGAGCTCTCTATTACCCTTCAACTTATAAAGCCTTGTCTTCCTCTCTGTGTACTTTGTCTATTTAGCTGTCCGACAAAAGATTTGATTAGGCAATAGACACCAGTGGTGTAAGGGCAAAAATGACCTGGCCCTTGCTCTCAAGTTGCTATTAGTCCCCTCATGGAAATCTTAAAAAAAAAAAAAGCTATATTCATGCTTTATTAAATATCTTTACAAGGTATAGTAACAAAATCTGTTACTCCCAGAACTGAAAGAGAAGTAGTCTCTGCTGAGATGATGAACTTAGAACGCAGTCTTGAAAGATGAGATGTTTATGGGGGCAGTCTGTAGGAAAGAGTTTTAGGCACAAGGACACATGAAGGGGTGAAATACAATAGAGTACTAAGTAACACCTACAGTCAGTAATGAGAAATCTTCCTTTAATTTCAAATATAGCCACGGATGTGATGTGAGGAAGAAAAATTGCTATTTCAATTTCTTGATTTTAGTATTTTAGTGGCCCCCCAAACATCAATTTTCAAAATAGTTTTTAATATAAGAATATCAGCAAAAGTCTAAAGCATGCATTTTTTCCCTTGAGAATCAATCATTCCATAAATTATTTCTTGAGTACAGCTATGTTCAATACCAGCTAGATGGTAGAGATAAAATACCCAGAAAAAGATGCAGTCCCTACTTTCCCAGATTACAGTTTATTGGTATACCAACTTTGATTAAATAAAGCTAGACTCATTCTCAATAGAAAAAAAATGCATCCAGTAAACATCTAATCTTTTACTGTATTGTTTCTCAAGCAATAGCTCAGTAGATGGGTAGATAGATAGGCAGGCAGGCAGCTAGAGTTGACGCTCCTCTATTTTGAGTGGTTTGACATGGCTGGTGCAAGAAAACAATAACCTGAATCAAATCACTGCAGAAATGATTACTTAGTACAAAAAGAATGCATATGCTCAGAAAAGGAAAATTTTTTCTTTGCTCCCTGGAAATAGTTTTATATAATAACAGCAATAAAAATAGAAATAGCAGGTAGCCTAACCAGTTTAAGACTCAGTTTTGTCACTGCTGTGGCTTGGGTTTGATCCCTGGCCTGGGAATTTCTGCATGCTGTGGGCACAGCCAAAAAAAAAAGAGATAGATATAGCATCAGGAAGGTGCAACCCCAACTGTTACAAGTAGTATTTGCAGAAAGATTCTTAAGGAGATTAGAGAGGCTGTTGTATTTTTCAAAAAAGAACAGCCAAAATTAAAACTCAACAATAACTTCAAAAGACCAGCTGAAAAACAGTTTTCTTTTGGAGTGACGAAATTGTCCTAGAATGAGTGTACATAAATGCACCAAATGCCTTGGTTTCTACACTTTAAAAGAGTTAATTTTATGTTAAATTATTTCAGTTTAACCATTTTAAAGTGTGAGTTTCATCTCAATAGAAAAATAAATCATGGGAATCAATGAAGTGCAGTGTTGAAACACAATCAGTAGAATAGAGGATAAATATAAGACATGTAAGCAGATACGAGATTCCAGTTGGTGAAATGTGAAGATGCGGGGAGAGAGGCAAACCCAGAGAGCAGAGAAGCCCTGCGCCCTCCCAAATACCCTGCCCTGTGCATCTCTTACATCTGGCTATTGCTGAGTCATATCCTTATTTAAATAAACTGGTAAACATTTGCCTATTTCTGGACACCCACCTGCATTATTCAGGGATTGGACCACCCCAGCAATCTCTCTCCAGTAGCACATTGTTGGGGAGAGAGAAAGTTCCTTCTCCCAGGCAATTTTGGCAAGCCAGCCTGGAAAAATCACCAGTTGGAAAACTGCTATATCTGAGAGATCCTGGGACATCTAAAAAAAAAAGCAGGTAGAAGGTAAGATTGCTTACCTGGATCTCTTGACTGCAGGATCCAGTAGAAGGGAAAGTGATGAGAGTCCCTTTTCTCTCAATTTTGATATAAGTCCTGCTATAAGAACAGGAGAAGAGTAGAGGGGGACATTTCCCTCTCCTTGACAGTGTCAAGATTTTCCTCGTTCCTTTTGCAGCCTCAGTCCTACATTGTATGGCTTATTCAACCAGTCCCTACTGGTGGGCATCTGCCATGTTTCAAGTCTTCTGCTATTACAACAGAGTTACAATGGAGAGCCAAAAAAAAAAAAGAAGAAGAAGAAGAAATATAAGCAGATAATTGTAAGACTAAAAAATTGAGAAGGATTCAGAGGAAAATTACACATCTAGAGAGCATAACATAAAAGTAAACTTACAGAGAGTTCCCTTGTGGTGCAGAGGTTTAAGACTCCAGCATTATTACTGAAGTGGCCCAGGTTGCTACTGTGATATAGGTTCAAGCCCTGATCCAGGAACTTCCACATGCCTCAGGTGTGGCCAAAACAAAAAAAAACAAAATTAAAAAATAAACCTACATATAAATTGTTTTTAATAAAGATACTGCATTAAACTAAATGTACTTATAAAATGTTTAAGTATTAGAAGTGAATTTACAGAATCGAGACGCAAATCTAGAATTTTGCAAGTATTTAAAACCCAAAGATTACCTTCAATAGTTACAGAAATTGTGTTAAAATTAATTTTATTTTTTTATCGATGATATATTTGGATTTAAAACTCCATGGCATCACTCTTTTTCTCCAAAAAGTGTGCTTCATGAGAGAAATTTTGTAATTACATGTGTCATATATAACCCACATTCCTATATATTTTATAGGTACCACTCAAGGAACTCTTGAACCAGACTGAAGAAGAAATTAATAAAGCTCTAAATAAAAAGATGGGGTTAGAAGATACTTTAGAACAAGTAAGTAGTGAAACATAGAATCATTAAAAACAAATGTAAGATTTTGTGGTTTCTGATTGCTAAGGAATGAGTTTTTAATAAAATATTATGAAAAATGAGGGAGTTCCCATTGTGCCCAGCAGAAACAAATCCGACTAGTATCCATGAGGATATGGGTTTGATCCCTGGCCTCACTCAGTGGGTCAGGGATCTGGCGTTGCCATGAGCTATGGTATAGGTTGCAGATGTGGCCCGGATCTGGCATTGCCGTGGCTCTGGCGTAGACCAGTGACTACAGCTCCGATTAGACCCCAGCCTGGGAAGCTCCACATCCCGTGGGGGTGGCCTTAGAAAAGACAGAAAGACAAAAAGAACTATTGTATTCTGGATAACAGATTTCAAGTTTTAAAAGAAATCCTATCTTTTCTGAGAATAGAAACATGTTTATTTTTTCTCATTTAGAAATATGCACTTCACAAATAATTTTGAAAATAACCCACATCTTTTTAGTTTATCAAATTTCATGAAGACTTACTTTGTATTAGAAAGATTTTTTCCACTCCTCCCACAAATAGAAAATTTGTTAGATAAGTGATACTATTCTTATTATAATATGGGGCTTTTGCAAATTTGTGGGGTTTGTAACATCACAGTATAGAAAGAAGGTAGGAATCGGGACTGCTTTAACAAAAGATGTTCTAACCAGTGATGGTTATTTGAGGTGACATCTTCCTTTAGCGTGCTTCAGTTCACTTTCTCTCTGGTGGGAATGGGCAGTTAAAGTTAACATCAAGACTCAAAAAGGTTTGAATTTCAAGCAATAAGAACATCCTGACTAAAACATTTCAAACTGACTTGAAAAATTTGGGCAGGGTGGGAAGGCGATTTATAAAATGCCTGCCATGGGCTAGGCCCCATGTTAATCTTCCAAAGATAAATATAACTAAAATTTATATGAAAGAGTCCCATTTGGAGAAAAGGTGATATATGCAGTTATGCTAGTTAGATTAGCATATTTACAAAACCCCTTTGGGCATAGAAAAAAAGATTGATTTAATGGGAAACAACTGATATTAAGAGGTTAAACCAAAGTATTAGACAAGAAATAGAAAGAAGGGGACAGGTTCAAGAAATGTTAAGGGGATAGAACTCAAGCATTTTATGGCTGAATATGAAAGCTGAGAGAGAAAGGATCAACAGCAACTTCGAGGATTTCCCTGTGGCACAGCAGATTTTAAGGATCTGGCATTGTCACTGCTGTGGCTCAGGTCACTGCTGGCACAGGTTTGATCCCTGGCCCAGGAACTTCCACATGCCAAGTGTGGATCTAAAAACAACAACAAAAAAAAACCACAGTGACTTTTTCTGATGGGCAAACCAGAGGAAGAAAAATGAGTGCTGGGAGTAGCCAGGACAGGCTGGAGATGCTGAGCTTACTGTCCATGGGATAGATTTATCGGCTCTGAAAATACATATTTTAGGGTCTTTAGCATATGCATGACCTTTGAAACCAGGGATATGGTCGATGTTTCTTAGGGAGGATATGTGAAAGAAAGTGGCAAAGGAAGGAAATTTTAGGAAAAACTCATAGGAGAAGTAGGCAAAGTAGTTGAAGAAAAGGATATACTATAAAGGCCAAGTAAGGAAGACTTTTCAAGAAAGAGGTTATCCTAGCTGAAGTTACTCTGGTAAACATTTCATAATATATGCATATACCAAATCATCATGCTGTATACTTTAAACCTTTGCAATGTTATATGTCAGTTATATCTCAGTGAAACAGGGGAAAGGGAATGACCAGTGATGTCCTATGCTTCAGAGACTAGAAACTAAAGCTATTTTTTTTTCAATTTGACAAGTAGTTTAACCAAGTTAAGATGGCATAAAATAGCAATTTGAAATAGTAAAGGTTAAACAGATTAATAGATTAGATAACAAAACTAATAAATCTGATAAGTACTTTAAAATAATTGCCAAAACCATTCAATAAAAAGCAGGGAAAAAAATGAGAACTAGGTACATTATAAATATGGGAGGAATTTATTTGAGTTATGAAGTAATACAAAAATCTATCTTTAAAGAACACATACACACACCTCTGAAGACCTAGAGACCAAAGAACATGGCATGTTGAAAAATTAACCATGAATATAAGTAGGACAGGCTGGAAGCCTGGAGAAATAAGAACCTAATTCTGAAGAGGCATATTTACTTTTGTTTACTGGTTGAATTTTTATTCTATACACAGCAAGGATCCTTGAAGATTTTTAAGCAAGGGAATAAAACCTGTGTAATTTATTGAGCTCACGGTGTTGACATTTTGAAGGATAGGTCAGAGGTAGGTACATGAGGCTAGAGACACAAGATTGAGAGACTTAACAGTATCTTGATCCTTAAATGGTAAGGACTCAAACCAAGGCTATTGCAGTGAAAATGGAGAAAAGATATGTAAAGATTGAAACTGCATAATTTGGTGATCCACTTTGATGTGAAGCTTAAGGAAGAGAGAAAAAGAATGTCAAGTGTCCAGCTTTGGTATATGGTATTAAAGAAAAGTTATTTGTGACATGTGTTAGTGGTGGTAAGGTGGACTTTAGTCAAGGGGAAGAGGGAGCTACTACAGTGGGGTTTTGTAGTAGGTGAGAAAGATTGAGCTCAATTCCAAATATAACAAAGAAAAGTAGGAATTATAGCCAAAGAGCATGGTCGGAATCAGTGACTGGAAAATAACTGAGAGGAAGTATCAGAGGTAAGAGGGGATTCTAGCTAAACCAACCCCAGGTTTCTAGCTGAGGGCAGGCCACGGTGATGAGACACCACCTAGGGCATGGTATAGGATGTGGAACCTGATCAGATACTGAAGATGGGAGATTCTGGTTAAAGTGACTTACCAGGATTCTTGCCTAAAATTGGATAATACAGAGAGAAACAGAACAGTCCACAAATCAACCTAATTGAGAAGAGAGTTCAGAAGATCCTGTAGTTTAGTCAAAGAGAGATTTTTTTTGTCAGTGCTAGAACCTTGAATACAAAAAAGGGTGTAGAACAGAGAATTCCAGGCTGGAATATGCTGAGCTTCAGGTCCTGGGACATCAAAGTAGAGAATGTCCAATAGGAAGTTGGAGTTTGGAGATAATATAGATAGATATTTTTAGCTTGATATAATTAAAGCCAGGAGATTGCCCAGGTGTGAGGCTGAGAGAGAGCTGTCCCAAGTGAGCAAAGAGAATACGGCCAAAATGGGAAAACTCAGAGAACATCATCCAAAACACAGAGAAAGAGAAATCTGCAAGAAGAATTAGAAGAACTTCCTAACACACAAAGAGGAAACCAAGGAGTTCCCATCATGGCACAGCAGAAACGAATCTGACTAGGAACCATGAGGTTGTGGGTTCAGTCCCTGGCCTCTATCAGTGGATTAAGGATCTGGCGTTGCCATGAGCTGTAGTGTAGGTCACAAACACGGCTAGGATCTTGCGTTGCTGTGGCTGTGGTGTAGGCCAGCAGTTGTAGTTCCAGTTCGACCCCTAGCCTGGGAACCTCCATATGCCACAGTTGCAGCTCTAAAAAGACAAAATAAAAATTAAAGAAAAAAAAAAAAAAAGAGGAAACCAAAAGTTTCCATGGTTTAGAAAACAAGAAAGGAGATTTCAGTAGCAAGTGATCAGTGACTACCAATGTTGTTCAGATTAAATCTGAACGTTGTGTTGGCTTTAGCCGTAAAAATATTCCTTGTGACATTTGCAAAAGCAACTTCATAAAGTAGAAGAGCCAGAAAGCATGTTACTCTAAAGTTTGAATGGTAAACAAGGAAGATACTATAATCCAAATTGGTTATTCTTTGTGGCTTACTACAAGTCTATTAGAGATGTTTGACTCTAAGAAACAGAGGTGGAACAGTAGCAAGAAAGTGCTGTATAGGAAAGGTTTTGGGGGTTTTTTGGTGGGGGAGGGTAATGGGAGGGGTTTGGTTTTAAAGATGAGGGAGAGAGTTCAGTAGAAAGATGGTAAAGTTTAGAAAATTAAGGGGAAAAGGCATCAGTGGATTTGAATGTGATCCATGGAGAAATACAAGAGCATGTGATCCAGAAAAGGGCTGAAGGAAAGTATGTGCCCTGCATCCTAAAACTGACTAGAAGGAAGAAGGAAAGGTCTTGTGTTGGGTTGGTTGGTTGGTTGGTTGGAAGGAGGCAAGGAGTGATAGAATTCCAGTCTAGTGGCTTCTCTCTTCTCAATGATAGAAGAAAAAAAGTCACCTAATTAGAGTAATTAATGATATCTTCTTTGCTTAAAAGAAGCTTAAGAGCTTAGAAAGAAAGGAGGAAAGGAAGCCAAATATTGATAGTTCTTAGTGGTTGCAGGATTATTGGTGATTTTATTTTCTTTACTCCTTCCCCTTTTACCATAGTGGAAATCTGTACTTTTGTAATCAGGAGGGGAAAAAATGTTTAATTGATGACACTTTAGTAAAGCTGACACAGAAAATAAAGTTACTCAGATATAAGCAAACACATTTGATCAACCATGAAGTTGGAAGTAGTGGAAGTTCTGATTATTTGGATGTCAGCTGGTCTTATTACAGATGAATTTAATGAAACAAATTATTTCAGAAGTAGCCTATCTTAAGACTGGAATCAGAGTTTATAGCTTGAGTAACTGGTGTTTAAAATTTGAAAGGCAAGTGGTATAGAAAAAGTCCGTGAAGTTAGTTTTGAATTCTGGGCATATGCTAATTGCATGATCCTGAGTAAACGGCATTCTTCTAGCCCACTCTTCTCACTTGTAAATAGGAAAGGCCTGTCCCTTAGAAGGGACTTTGGATGACTGAATGAGAAGTACTATGTACAAGAAGAGAAAGGTACTATATGTAAGTTTCTTTAATAAGCTTAGTCATTTTATCATCTTACCTTTGCCAAATAACAATAGCTTCACTAAATTTTTCCCAAAACATATATATATTTTCTTTTTTTTTTTTTTTTTTTTTTTTTTTTTTTTGGTCTTTTTGTCTTTTGTTGTTGTTGCTGTTGCTATTTCTTGGGCCGCTCCCGCGGCATATGGAGGTTCCCAGGCTAGGGGTTGAATCGGAGCTGTAGCCACCGGCCTACACCAGAGCCACAGCAACGCGGGATCCGAGCCGCGTCTGCAACCTACACCACAGCTCACGGCAATGCCGGATCATTAACCCACTGAGCAAGGGCAGGGACCGAACCCGCAACCTCATGGTTCCTAGTCGGATTCATTAACCACTGCGCCATGACGGGAACTCCCATATATATATTTTCTAAATGTATGTATGTGTAGAATTATGCTTTTAAAGAAAGATGTCAAATATATTGTTTCCTGTTTGAAATATTATCTTTTTGGTCTATTTGAAAACATTCTGTATTAATTACCAGTATCAGTACTTGTCAACAGGAGGTGAAATTTAGCAACACTTTTTTTTTTCCAGTTTTGGTTTTAGCAGATCTTAAATTAGCCCAAGCTGAAAAAGATTAAATGTAGTTACTTTATTACTCTTCGGAAGAATGCATTGACTATAACCAATTAGCAAATATTATCAAAATAAAATCAATATGAACAGTTCTCTTTAAGATCCCATAAAGTAAACATATCAATGAAAGCTAGATAACTGAAGTAGGTAAAATAAATAAAGTGAGGCCTCAAAACTAGAGAATAAAATAATTTATATTAATAAATTAATATCAAAAATTATATATAATACTTGTATAACATGTATGAGAGCTTTAAAAAGTACTCTTACAGCTGGAAGTGGAAGAAAAGATATCGTTATCTTTATTTTACTGAGAATTAAGCCAGATTTTTTATTCCTAATGCCGTACCATACCACTCTGCATTTAAACATTATATATATATTTAGAAGTCCTCTTGAAATTAATTTCACTTTGTGAAATAAGAAATCTGTAGGACAAATGATAGGGTAGAGTTCACAAGGGCTAGAAGAAATAACATGTTCAGTTAGTTGATGATATAAAAGTTTTATAACTTATTAAAAATTTTTGATGTATAGCTATGATTTCTCAACCAAAGTTTTATTCCTCAAGTTAAATACAATGATAACAGAAAGCAGGAGAAGTGTGCGAACTCTGAAAGAAGAAGTTCAAAAGCTGGACGATCTTTACCAACAAAAAGTTAAGGTAAGAATGTTATATTCTGTAACTTGGGCTTTAGTTTAATCTTCTCGTCTAAAGTTTGTTGTAAGGAGTTAAGCTGTTCTTCTTAAGGACTTTTTTCTGCAATCTAGCTATTTCACCATAGGATATGTTTAGTATTTCATTAATATTTTATACTTGCATTTTTAATTGAATATCCTTGGCAAGACCAAACATGTTTTAAGCCTTTCTTCTACCTTTTTATAGAGGTTTAGTGTTAATTATTTCTAAAGCTTGAACCTCGGTAAGGCCTTTATAAAAGTGGTTACCCTTAAAGAGTCATTGCAAACTAACCATCCTGGCCAAATTCCAGAGACCATTTACATGAAATTTAGAATGAGGGTACATAATGAGATTCATTCCCCATCACCTCTAATCTACCTTCTGGCTAGCATTTTACTCATAAGACTCTGCATTACCACTTATATACTTTATGTGAAAAAATTTAACCACACCAATATTTTTTCTTAGTTATACCAACAAAATATGAGGAATTGGAAACTTTTCTCTTGACCTGTATTACATTTAGGGCCTATACATTTTTTTAAGCAGTGTGAAATTTTTAGAAAATATGCCGCAATAATGGTCTATATGTAAAATATGAGGCATTTGATCATTTTTGTTTTTTCATACGTTCTCCATGATAGTGTTTGAGTTTATTTTCTAAAGCACGTAAGTGACAGACTTTAGCACACTGCATCTTGAGAAACCTAGGAATTGATGAATTGGGGTTACTTTGCCTGTTCATAATTAACATATATGTGAAATAATGGTTGTATGCAAGTTAACCACATTTTGACCTATATAAAAGGCCTCTTTTAGAGTTCCTGTTGTGGTGCAGTAGAAATGAATCCAACTAGGAACCACGAGGTTGCGGGTTCGATCCCTGGCCTCACTCAGTGGGTTAAGCATCTGGCTTTGCCTTAAGCTATGGTGTAGGTTGCAGATGCAGCTGGGATCCCAAGTTGCTGTGGCTTGGTGTAGACCAGCAGCTGTAGCTCCAATTTGACCCCTAGCTTGGGAACTTCAATATGCCTCGGGTGTGGCCCTAAAAATATTAAAAAAAGAAAAGAAAAAAAAAGGCCTCTTTTGATGCTCATGGAAAAACTTTAAATCAGAATACCATAAAATTTCCTATAGTACTGACTTGAATTACTGCTAAATGAATTCTGTACAGGCCTGTTGAGAAGGTCACATTTGTGTTTATAGTATAAACTTTCCAAAAGAGCATTTAAAAGTCTCTTACATGTAGAGCAGTAACATCCTGTGAATGCAAACGATGATGCAACCTGATTTTTTTAAATGCTTTACATAAATTTTTTGAAATCCTCCTGGAGCGTATAGAATGTGAATATTGAAAAACTATAACCATGGCTTTATCCTGATAGGAAGCTGAGGAAGAGGACAAAAAATGTGCCAATGAGCTGGAGTCCCTGGAAAAACACAAGCACCTGCTGGAGAGTGCAGTTAACGAGGGCCTCAGTGAAGCTATGAATGAGTTAGATGCTATTCAGCGGGAGTAAGTTCATCTTACCAAGATTTATAATGTTTATTTTCATTTCAATTATTTAACATTTCTGTGAAACTAGTGCTAAGTTTATTTGCTTTAGTTTGTATTTTAGAACTATTTCAGGGAGAAAAAGTAATGGATAGAGTTACTTTTAACTTGAGATACTTTCCTTAGACAAATACATTCTGCTACCATCATAGCTCTTACCCACTATTATCTCTTCAGTCAAGAGAGTACTGGATAGTTAATCCATAGGCTCTATATTAATTCATTTTAAAACACACTTTTTTCAGAGAGTTAAGGGACCCTCAGAAAACTTTTTAAAAAATCTTTCTTTGAGATTAGAAGTACAATCCTTAAGAAAATCACATCTCTTTATTTCTTTATTTGTAGCCTAGAAAACTCACTTGAAGGTGTTTTGGGCTTAATTTTTTTGTTTCTAATTTTAATCCATATGCCTAAAAGTAGGACTGCTGTTCCCTTATTTGTATGTATTTTATGTCTGGTCCCTGAAAGCATTTAAGTTTTACAATCCTTTAGGAGACTCTGGTAAAACAATTTGCTTCCAAGCTTTGTATGTTAAAGCATGAGGTTTTGGTGCTGTTTTGTGCTATTGCTTACATGGGATCTTTTTGGGTTTTTTGTTTGTTTGTTTGTTTTTTAGGGCCACACCTGTGGCATATGAAAGTTCCCAGGCTAGGGGTCAAATCAGAGCTGCAGCTGTTGACTGCAGCCACAGCAATGCCAGATCCCAGCTTTGTCTGTGACCTACACCAGAGCTCATGGCAACACCGGATCCTTTAACCCAATGAAAGAAGCCAGGGATTGAAGCCGCATTCTCATGGATACTAGCCAGGTTCTTAACCCACTGAGCCAAAACTGGAACTCCTGCATGGGATCTATGAAAATATTTTTGTTTCTGTTTTAACGATTGCAAACTGGACCCCTGAATTATACACAGGGTAAGCAGCACATTATCAATCACAGCCTGGTTTTGTTGAATGTGAAAAGGAGGAATGAACTAGCTAGAACTGATATATTAGGTTTTATCCTCTACAACTAAAACAAGAGTTTGTATCCTACAGATACCAGCTAGTTGTACAGACCACAACTGAAGAAAGACGAAAAGTGGGAAATAACTTGCAGCGTCTTTTAGAGATGGTTGCTACACATGTAGGGTCTGTGGAGGTAAGTATCTGCAGGGCTTTCCTACATTCTAAGAAAGCTTTTTAAAACTTTGATGTGTTTCTGTTTCTAAAGGAGATTTAAATAATAAATTTTATTTCTATGGAAAATATCTAGTAAAAATTTTATCAGAAGAATCTTGTATAGCAGTGTTCATTTTATAAAGTAGTCTGTTTTACATAGGTATACTGCACAACCCAGAAGTTCTAGTCCTATGTATCAGCCTACCAAGAGAAATGAAAATATGTCCATGCAAAGACTTGCAGACAAATGTTCATAGCAACATTATTCATAACAGCCAAAAAGGGTAAACAGCCCAAATATTCATTAACTGGTGGCTGATATACCCATATACTGGAAGATGATCCAGCAACAAAAGGAAAGCTCCAGTACATGCTACAGCTGGAATGAACATTCAAAACATTATACCCAGTGAATGATGTGAAAGTCCACATATTTATGACTCACTAATATGAAATGTCCAGGAAAGGCAGATCCACAGGGGCAGAAAGTAAATTTGTGGTTGCCAGGGGCTAGAGTGGGAATAAGAGCAGATGGGCACAAAGATTGTGGTAAGGGTTGCACAACTCTGTAACTTCATTAAGTTACTCTTGTTCCTTAAAGTATGTTTGTTTTTATTGAGATATATTATATATACAAAAAACAGAACCCTTAATAAAAAATGGGTTGTTTTATTCACATAAAACAACAATGATGTTAATCACATCAACAGTATATTATAGTGTTGTTCCAGGCCACATTCCATATGCTGGAAACATATTAGTACATTCAAGATTAAAGATTAAAACGAAAGAGCATGAGTTAATGACAAATATTTTTCCTATTAAAAAGCAAGATTAAACCGAGTAAATTGGAAGGTCAGGTTGGCTTTATTCATGAACTGGGCAGAGCGTTATCCCACCTTGCAAACAGAAAAGCATTCCAAAGAGCTCTAGAAAAGGAAAGGTAGTGAAACGCACAGAGGGAGTGGCATAAGGAAGTCATAAATGAAAAAAAGAATTAATTATTTCAAGACAGGGCATTTCCCTTTGGGGGACAAAAGGTTCTATTAGGCAGGTTACCTCACTCGTGCTGACCAGTTAAGGTTACATTCCTGGGGAAGGTTGAAACTGCAGTTAGGTTAGATATTACGTCCCAGTTTGGTGACGTGGGCTTAACACAAGTGACTCCATTTGGGGCCTATTGTTTCTTTTTAACAGTTCCCCCCTTTTCATCAGGCCCTCACTTGTCTGAGAGAAAGAGACATGATCAAAATTTAAGGCATTAGCACCACTGTCAGCTATTGCTTGCAGCTTTTGTTGATTCTTTGTGTGATATTCATAGGTCATGTCATTTTTGCTTAATCCCTGTGATATTCACAGGTCCCAGCTCTAAGTTCACAATCCTTAAGTTGGTCATTCTCTTCGGGGTTTCTTTACTAATGTTTCAGTCTTGGGGAGATCATTTGCTTGGTGGTTAGCTGCTGCAAACATGCATATAAAGTTTTTGAGAGAATGCAATGCACTGGGGAGATCCTTATGGTTAAAATAAGCAAGATAATCCCCAGTGTTTGGAGTGCACTTTAGAGCCTTAGTCCCCAGAACCCAAACCAGTCAAAACCAAATAAATCAAAGAAAGACCCTGCTGAAGGAGTCACCTTTTTTATTAATGATTTTTATTTTTTCCATTATAGCTGGTTTGCAGTGTTCTGTCAGTTTTCTGCTGTACAACAAGGTGATCCAGTCACACATACATATATATGCTTTTTTCTCACATTATCTTGTTCCATCATAAGTGACTAGCTATAGTTCCCAGTGCTCTACAGCAGGATCTCATTGCTTGTCCATTCCAGGAAGTCACCTTTTTAAGCCAAGTGTCTCGTCTGTAACTGAGTTTCAACTTCCTCAGAAGTGGTAATCCAGATATTGCAGGTGATGTTGGCCACAGCACGAACACTTCCTGGCTTACCTAAAAGATAATCAAAGGCTAACCTAAGAACAACTTTGGCCAAGGAAACTAAGGATTTTTGTTGGACAGCTACTGCTTTAGCATCAAAATCTGTAATACTTTCAAGAATTAAGGAGTTTAAGAGAGGTTTCCTGATCATAGCCTCAGTTGCACCTATGCCTAACCAGAGAAGTAAGGTCTTATCAAAGGAATAAAATCCAGAATCATGAATGCCTTCCTTTTTGAATCTGTGGCTCAGGACTGGAAAGGTGACAGCCGTTGAGACGAGTAAAATTTTAAGGATTTATAAAACGCACAGGCAGTTTTATTCTGGTTACACTTGCCTGTGTCACTTTGTGTAGATCCTGGACACCGAGGTCCCCAAGTTTGGGGTACTTAACCAGAAATGGGGAAATGGACCAGGGCAGATTGAAGCATGTGGGGTTTTTTGGGTTTTTTCCCCTTTAGAGCCCCACCTGCAGCATATGGAGGTTCCCAGGCTAGGGGTCAAATCGGAACTATAGCTGCTGAACTACACCACAGCTGCAGCAACATGGGATCCAATCCGTGTCTGTGACCTACACCACAGCCCACAGCAACGCCAGATCCTTAACCCACTGAGTGAGGCCAGGTATCGAACCCTCAACCTCATGTCTCCTAGTTGGATTTCTTTCTGCCATGCCACGATGGGAACTCCGAAGTCGTTTTTTTAAATGACAAATCCAGCACTTTAAAAGGCTATCTCTCTTAGCAGTGACCTGGGAGATAAGGATAATGTGTTATCCTTTTTCAGGCAAATGCCAGAGTAAAGGAAAAAAGAAAAAAGGTTTCATGTTTAGTTAAAGCATGAAATCTTGATCCTGAACCATAGGAGGAACCCTTCTACCTCAGTGTCAGCTACTTCACTTCCTAATCGGTTTGATTTGGAGGTCTCCGGCATTTATATGGGACCCCATGTCAGATGGGTCCATCTTCCGCTGTGAGATGTTTATCTAGGGTTCAAGTCCATGAAGTTTGGCTGCCATCTGCGTAGTGAAGAGGATCTGTTTTAGTTCTCTTCCAAGGAAATTTAGGAGCAGCGTTTGTTATTATGGATTCCAAATCAAAAGGGTAGGAGAAATTTGGAAATGTTATTTTTGAAAGTACTAAGCCAGATATTTGAGGAGCTAGAAGAATTTAGGATTGAGATAGGAGGTTTTGTTACAATTTATAGATACGTAACAAAACCTCAAAGACAATTAACAGGACTGGAATCAAGTATCTACAAATGTGCAAAGGTAAGTTTTCGCTCTACAATTATCCCTGTCTTTTTTTTCCAAGGAAAATCACAGAAAAACTAATTTGTCTGCCTTACCCAAGTGCAGCAAGAATAGTGGTTGACTGTGTAAGTTCTTTTTAAAACTGCTTTGCTGGGAGTTCCCGTTGTGGCTCAGTGGTTAACGAATCCGACTAGGAACCATGAGGTTGCGGGTTCCATCCCTGGCCTTGCTCAGTGGGTTAAGGATCTGGTGTTGCCCTGAGCTGTGGTGTAGGTTGCAAATGCGGCTCGGATCCCAAGTTGCTGCGGCTCTGGTGTAGGCTGGTGGCTACAGTTCCGATTAGACCCCTAGCCTGGGAACCTCCATATGCTGAGGGAACAGCCCAAGAAATGGCCAAAAAAAAAGAAAAACTTCTTTGCTGGAACCTTGTATGCAAGGTACCAGATCAAGTGTTTAAGGGGCTTTAATTGGCTCCATAAAGTCAACCTTAATTCCTTAAAACTGTCTCGTCCTAAGTCTATGTATGTCTCTGTCAAATATGACAATCTAGTTAAAGCCTTAGTAATATAGCTCATGGTTCCAATTCTATCCTACAGTAAGAAGAATAGATTCTTGGAGTTCCCTTTTAGCTCAAGGAATTAAGGATCTGGCATTTGTCACTGCAGCATCTCCAGTCACTGCTGTGGAACAGTTCCAGGAACTTCCATGTGCCACAGACAGGGCCATATATATGTGTATATATATATTTGTGTGTGTGTGTGTGTGTATATACATATAATGCAAATAATTTAACTTTACTCTCATGGAAAGAAATTAAGATTTCTCAAACATTAAGCCTCTAGAGGTGCATTTCTACTTTTGCAAAGATTTGTAGGATAAGGACAGTTGCTCTCACTTCCTCAAAGAATTGAGTTGCAACTTAGGAGTTCCTGTCGTGGCGCAGTGGTTAATGAATCCGACTAGGAACCATGAGGTTGCAGGTTTGATCTCTGGCCTTGCTCAGTGGGTTAAGGATCCAGCGTGGCCGTGAGCTGTGGTGTAGGTCGCAGACGCAGCTCGGATCCCGCATTGCTGTGGCTCTGGTGTAGGCCGGTGGCTACAGCTCCGATTCAACCCCTAGCCTGGGAAACTCCATATCCTGCGGGAGCAGCCCAAGAAATGGCAAAAAGACGAGAAAAAAAAAAAAAAAAAAGAATTAAGTTGCAACTTAAATGACATCAAAGCTTTATCTACCCATAAATTCTTAACAAGATTTTTCTTTTTTATTTATTTTTTGAGATTTTTATTTTTTCCATTATAGTTGATTTACAATGTTCTGCCAACCTCTACTGTACAGCAAAGTGACCCAGTCTTACATATATATGAAATGTTCTTTTCTTACATTATCTTCCATTATGTTCCATCACAAGTCATTAGATATATTTCCTCTACACAGTGTGATTCTTTTTCTTTTTTCAATCTTTTATGACCACACCTGCAGCATTTGGAAGTTTCCAGGCCAGGGATTGAACCTGAGCCACAGTTGTGCCCTTCAAAATAGCTGCAGCAATGCCAGATCCTTTAACCAACTGTACCAGGCCAGGGATCGAACCTGCGCCTCCGCAGAAACCCAAGCTGCTGCAGTTGGATTCTTAACCCATTGCACCATGGCAGCATCTTCTCTTTTTCTTTTTTAATTGATATATAATTGATTTATAAAAGTTTCAAGTATATAACATAGTGGTTCACAATTTTTAAAGGTTATAATTCACATATAATTACTGTAAAATATTGGCTGTATTCCCTGTGCTGTGCAGTATATCCTTGTAGCTTATTTAGTTTATACATAATCGTTTGTACCTCTAAATCCCCTACCCCATCTTGCCCCTCCCCCCACTTGTAACCACTAGTATGTTCTCTGTATCGTGAGTCTGTTTCTTTTTTGTTATATTCACTAGTTTATTTTATTTTTTAGATTCCAAATATAAGTGATATTGTATAGTATTTATCTTTTTCTGACTTATTTTACTAAACATAATACCACCCAAGTCTATCCATGTTCTTGCAAATGGCAAAATGTCATTCCTTTTTATTACTGAGTAGTATTCCTGTGTGTGTGTGTGTGTGTGTGTGTGTGTGTGTACGTTTGCATGTGTATCCATTCATTTGTGGATGACCACTTAGATTGTGTCCATAGCTTGGCTATTTTAAAAGTGCTTCAACAAAAATTAGGTTGCATATATCTTTTCAAATTAGTGTTTTCATTTTCTTCAACTGTACACCCAGGAGTGGAATTGTTGGATCATAGGGTAGTTCTATTTTTAATTTGTTTGGTTTTGGAGTTTTTTGGTTTTTTGGCCATGGTGTACAACAACTTGATGTAGATTCTCAGTTCCCAGACCAGGGATTGAATCCCAGCTGCATCAGTAAAAGCATCAAGCCCCAACCACTAAGCCACTAGGGAACTCCCCTATTTTCAGTTTTTTGAGGAAGTTCAATACTGTTTTCTATAATAGCTGTACCAGTTTACATTCTCACCAGCAGTGTTCAAGGGTTCTCTTTTCTGTGCATCCTCACCATCATTTGTTATTCATGGTCTTTTTGGTGATGCCCATTCTGATAGGTGTGAGATGATATCTCATGGTTTTGATTTGCATTTCCCTGATAATTAGCAATGTTGAGCATCTTTTCGTGTGCCTGTTGGCCATCTGCATGTCTTCTTTGAAAAAATGTCTATTCTGGTCTTCTGCCAATTTTTAAATTGAGGTTTTTTTTTTCAAAGTTGAGTTTATGTGCTATTTATATATTAGGGATATTAACTCCTTATTGGACATATCATTTGCAAATATTTTCTCCCATTCAGTAGGTTGTCTTTTTGTTTTGTTAATGGTTCCCTTTGCTGTGCAAAGCCTTTTAAGGTTAATTGAGCACCATTTGTTTATTTTTGCTTTTGTTTTCCTTGCTGAGAAGACAGATCAAAAAAAATATTACTAAGACCTGTGTCAAAGAGTGCATTACCTAAGTTTTCTTCTAGGAGTTTTAGGGTTTCTGATCTTATGTTTAGGTCTTTAAGACATTCTGAGTTTTTTTTTTTTTTTTTTTTTTCTTTAATGGTGTTAAAAATGTTCTAATTTCATTCTTTTATATGTACCTATCCAGTTTTCCCAGCACTACTTATCAAGGAGACTGTCTTTTCTCCATCGTATATTCTTCCCTCTTTTGCTGTGGATTAATTGACCATAAGCACATGGGTTTATTTCTGAGTTCTCTCTCTGTTTCATTTAGCTATGTGTCTATTTTTTTTCCAATAGCATGCTGTTTTGATTACTGTGGCTTTGTAGTATAATCTGATATCAGGAAACTTTTGGCTCTTTGAAGTCTTTTGTGTTTCTATACATATTTTTAAATTATTTGTTATAGTTCTGTGAAAAATGCCATTGTAATTTGACAGGGATTGCACTGACTCTGTAGATTGGCATGGATATAGTATGGTCATTTTGGCAGTATTCTTTGAATCCAAGAACACAATATGTCTTTCCATCTATTTGTGTCATCTTCAGTTTCTTTCATCATTGTCTAATAGTTTTATGATTATAGGTCTTTTACCACCTTACATAGGTTTACTTTAAGTATTTTATTCTTTTTGATGCAATGGTAAATGAGATTGTTTCCTTAATTTCTCTGGTAGTTTGTTATTAGTGTATAGAAGTACAGCAGATTTCTTATTAACTTTGTAATTAAGAGATATCCCCCAAAATGGTGCAAAAGATTTTTATATTCCTCTCTCTACTGGGTACTACAGACAGCAGTCCAAGAAATCTGACTGTATTAAGAATTCTTACCTTTAACTGGCTACTGCCAATTTTCCCAGGATCCCATCTGTAGACTCCAAGTGGGATTTTAAAATATTTTAGTTTTCCTTGACTGTTTAAGGAGGTAAGCAGGTTACTAGAAAATCCCTGACTTCCATCAGCTCTGGGAGACCCGTATGGGGACCCTCTTTTGAAGGCAGGCATGGAACATCTGTAAGGCCATTAACTTGGAGATTTTTGTGTATGGTTTTGTAAATCTCTTCAGAGTGCAAAGACAGAGTATTTTCATTAGCCTTTTGTAAGAAATCTTTCAATGAAATATTGTGCAATTTTAAAGTTTTTTTTGGAGGTTTTTGAATACCAATTAAAATAGGTATCCATCGCTTTTTAAGTGCACTTTTTTTTTTTCTGTCTTTTTAGGGCTGCATGCATGGCATATGGAGGTTCTCAGGCTAAGGGTTGAATGCAGCTGCAGCTGCCGGCCACAGCCACAACAGCGGTAGGTCTGAGCCACATCTGCAGCCTACACCACAGCTCACGGCAATGCTGGATTTTTTTTTTTTTTTTTTTTTTTTTGCTTTTTAGCATATGGAAGTACCCAGGCTAGGGATTGAATCGGAGCTACAGATGCTGGCCACAGCCACAACAGCATGGGATCCAAGCCACGTCTGTGACCTACACAACAGCTCACAGCAATGCCAGATCCCTGACCCACTGATTGAGGCCAGAGATTGAACCCACATCCTCATGGATACTTGTCGGATTCGTTTCTGCTGCGCCACAACAGGAACACCATTGCTGGATTCTTAACCTACTGAGCGAGGCCAGGGATCGATCATACCTGCATCCTCATGGATACTAGTCAGGTTCATTACTGCTGAACCACAACAGGAACCCCTAGGTATACTTCTTAAATTATCTAGCTGGAACTTTCCTCATAATGACCAATGTAATTTCCCTGAGGACTGACAGCAGTTTGGTAAAGACCCTTAGCCACAAATGGAGCTCAACCCACATTTCTGTCAAGCAGCCATATTCTAGGATTCTCTACCTACTGGTTACCAAGCCAAGTCCTTGAGACACAAAATTTTAGTTTGTCTTTAGTAAAATTTTAGCCATTTTTATAGATATTTATAGCTTCTGAGACCATAAGCAGGTATGCCTGAAGGAAGTGCCCTTAACTCTCTTGATTTTAAGGGTTTCAGTTTTGGTTTTTGTTAGTTTAAATTGGGGTGAGAGTGTTGTTTGGGGTTTGTTTTTAGTTTGTTTGCTTCCAAGATTGCCATTATAACTGATAGCCTTTACTTAAAATTTTATTCATCTGAGGCCTCAAACTTGGCCCAGTCCACCTATGTCAATTCTCAGACCTAATCATTTCTTAAGTTGGTCCCTGACCTTCTCTAGCCAGTAACACAAAAAGTTCCCAATGTTGCATCTGGGGGCTAGGTAAAGGATTGAACCAGCAGACCAACAGCACCACATAAATGGGGAACTTAGAACGGCCACTAGCAGTTCCCACATGAAACTTGGGACAGAATCAGGGGCTGAAGTTTCCAGTTAAATAACAAACGTGTGGAAAGCCAGTTCTGTCAGGAGCTTGATACAAAGAGAGTGGAGCCCAAAACTGAGAGGATCTTACCCAGGCCCCTCAGAAAGAGCGAGAAAGACAGTGAACTAAAAGGGTTCACAAGTACACCTGTATTTCTCATTGTTCCAGAAGCCCTATCAGAAGTTCACTTTGGATCCTATTGCTACCACCAAAACTTTTAGAAAAATTCAGCTGAATAAATGTGAAGATCAAATTGGCTTTACTCAGTGATGCATGTTTCAGGCAGCATCCCATCTAACAAACAGAAAACAGTTCCAAGGAGTACAGAAAAGGAAAGATTTTTAAAGGAGAGGAGAGTCGGACAAAGAAGTCATAAATTTAAAAAGAATTCCAGCAAGGTAGCAAGGTCACCTCACTTTGTGGCACACAAGGTTTTATTAGGCAGATTACCTCACTGGAGAGTCCAGACAGACCAGTCAAGGAAGGTTACATTCCTGAGGAAGATTGAAACTGTCATTAGGTTAGGTCATAGTTTGGTGACATAGACTTAGCTCAAGTGACTCCATTTGGGGCCTGTTGTTTTCTTTCTAATGTTATTTTTGTTAATTTCATATAAACACAGAATAAAGTATTTCTAAAACAGGAAGTTTACCTTATCTCCACCTTTCACATAGTTTGAAAGGTTAACAAACTATTCCTTCAACCTGTGTACAGACCCCAAAAACTAAAATAAATCTGAAAGTCCTTGGTCATTTATTAGGAGATAAATGTATTTCCAGTTGTGAATTGTTTAAGGGAAAAAAGACTCATTATAGAGTTCCCGCTGTGGTGCAATGGGTTAATGATCCGGCCTGTCTCTCTGGAGGCACCAGTTCAATCCCAGTCCAGTGCAGTAGGTTAGGATCTGGCATTGCTGCAGCTGTGGCGTAGGTCAGAGCTCTGGCTCAGATTTGATCCCTGACCCAGGAACTTTCATATGCTGCATGGACGACCAAAAACGGGGAAAAAAAGAAAAAAAAAGACTCACGTAGCAGACTTTTGTTTATTTGAAAACAGAGCAAGTGATACCTTTATCTCCCTTCATCTCTCCTGGGTGACACTGAATTGCTGCTTGCTGGCTTTCCAGTACTCTTCTCTGCTTAGTGATGAGAACTAAGGAACGCATCCTGAAATACAACATCAGAAGACCTGGCTTCTACCCATTTCTTCTAGTTCAGCCACTTAGTGGCTCTGTAACCTTTCATGGAGCCTTTTTCAACAAGAATTGTTCATCCGAACCATAGACCAGAAAATGATTTAAGTGATTAATTTCGGGAGATCAGAAGTCTAAAATGGGCCCTTAGGGCTGCACTCTTTCTAGAAGCTCTAGGGAGGAATCCAGCCTTTCCCACCTTCTAGAAGCCACCTACAGTCTTTGGGTTGTGGCCTCTTCCCCCATCTTTAAAGCCAACAGCACATCACCATCTATGTTTTCTGACCTCTTCTGTCCTTACGTCTTCCTTCTCCCACACTGTTGATTCCTTCCTACTCAGAAGACCCTTGTAATTACGTTGGACCCACCAAGATAATGTAAAATAATCTCCTTTTCTCAAAGTCCCTAATTCAGTCACATCTGTAAAGTTTCTTTTACCGTGTAAAACAACATAGTCACAGGTTCTGGACATCTTTCAGGAGGCCGCTGTTCAGCCTAGCACACCTGGGAGCAGATAGAAATTCATTAACAGTAAAATGGATAAGTAAATGCTGATACATTCGTTCAGTGGAATGTTACATAGCCAGAACATGAATAAACGTTAGCTATATGCATTAACATGAATGAATCTTAAAATACTGAGTTAGGAGTTCCTGTCGTGGCTCAGTGGTTAATGAATCCGACTAGGAACCATGAGGTTGCAGGTTCGATCCCTGGCCTTGCTCAGTGGGTTAAGGATCCAGTGTTGCCGTGAGCTGTGGTGTAGGTCGCAGACGCAGCTCGGATCCCGTATTGCTGTGGCTCTGGCGTAGGCCGGTGGCTACAGCTCCAATTCGACCCCTAGCCTGGGAACCTCCATATGCCGAGGGAGCAGCCCTAGAAAAAGCAAAAAAGACCAAAAAAACTGAATTTAAAAAAAAAAAAGCCATGTTACATTACATTTACTATCATTCACTGAACATGAGGGTTAAAACCAGGTACTACTAAACTAATATATCTTTTATATATTTGATCTGTGTGTGTGAAGTACATTTACTATCATTCACTGAACATGAGGGTTAAAACCAGGCACTACTAAACTAATATATCTTTTATATATTTGATCTGTGTGTGTGAAGTAAAAAAGAAAAGTACCTTTCAGGAGAGTGGTGTGTCTGGGAGAAAAAAAGGTGTATGATTAGGAAAGGGCACAAAAGGGGCCTACCAGGTGGATATAGGAGTATTCCCTTTATTCCTGTTCTTAAAGATGTCAAACTCAGATTTCACAGTTAAACACCTTAAAAGAAATTATTTTTGCATTAACAATTGCTAATTGTTTCCACTAGAAACACCTTGAGGAGCAGATCACTAAAGCTGATAGAGAGTATGAAGAATATGCATCTGAAGATCTCTTGGAAAATATTAGAGAGATTGGAGACAAGTATAAGAAGAAAGCTGCTCTTCTTAAGGCTTCTGATGAATGAAGATAAAATGTTGATTAAGCAAGAACTTTATTAACCGTGAAAGTTTTGGAATGTCCTTTGTAGGTTTGAAAAATCTCTAACATATCCTGTGCCCCTCCTTACAATGAAGTCTTAATGACCACTTCTTCCCAAGCCTAAAGTATGTAAACCTGAAATTATGGCAACTTGTTGGATTTTTATTTTTAGATATGAAAAACCAGTTATATTATATACCTGGAGTTAATAAACTTGCATCAATGAAGTGTTTTTCCCCTGATTTCTCTGCTTAACTTCAGGCTAGAAAAATAGGCATTTCTCAAACAAACCAGAAGTCAGCAAACTGTGGGCCAAACCTAATCTCGTCCATTCACTGACATATCATCTGTGAATGCTTTCACACTACAAGAGCAGAGTTTAGTATATGTGTGACAGAGATTATATAGCCTGAAAAGCCAAAAAATGTGTACTATCTTGCCCTTTATAGAAAGTTTACCAATCTCTGGTATAAACTGTACAAAGGTTGGCACTGACTAAAAAACTTTCCTAATCACTTTGGACATACAGTGAGACCCACTCCTAGTCCAGAGCCAAGAAGCTAAAAGTTCTTTCTGGCTTCATGCCATCTTTACTCTGAAATAAGCAGAATATGGACTGTGATAATCATAAAAATAATCTTGTTCAACCTCCTTATTTCAGAGATAAAACTTTATTTCTAGAGAAGTTCTGATTTACCTCAGGTCATGCCCCTTAATTGGTAGAAGCCACACTGGAACTTCCTTGAACCTGTGCACAGTTCTGACTGTAGCCACAGGAGCCCTGAAACATGAGTGTTCTGGATGGTTGAGGGAGTTGTGTTAGAAAGTGAGGTCTTCAGGGCTCGCTTTGGCTGCCAAAGTTCTGCCAAAAGAAAAACTAGCATGGCCCCTGCTCAAGGATGACACGCAAATTCATGAAGCATTCCATATTTAAAAAAAAAGAAAAGAAAGGTTTTTAGACAGGTCTAAATTGTTAGGAAGCTCCTCCCTAAGTTGAACTAACATCTACCTCCAGTTGAACTTTTCTATTCTTTTAACTTTATTCCAATTCAAATGCAAGTCAAAATGGAGAACATGATAAAGTGAAATGTAAGCAATATACAGAATGGGATTCCAACAATACTTTATGAAGGGAGGGCATTAAGCCTGAGCACAGAAACAAAGACAGGTTACAGTTGGGAGATAATGAATAGGTATGTGATTAATGGTTACTAGTCTATTCAAGAATCTTGATCCTGACACCCAGTAGAGTTTTTCTTCGATGATGGAAATATTCTGTCTGTACTACCCAATATGGTACCAGCCATATGAATTTACTGTACACACAAATTATACATATATATGAGAAAATAAAGATGACTCAGAGCTTTACCACTCAAAACATGGTATGGAAACAGCTGCAGCAGCATCACCTGGGAGCTTGTTAAAAATGCAGACTCTTGGCCCCATCCCAAACCTACTGAATCAGAATCTGCACTTTTTATAATGTATTGACATAAAGACTGTACATATTTAAACTTTCCACAAGTTTTGGTGTGTATATACTCCTATAAAGTCATCACCACAAGCTAATGAATATACATGTCACCTCTAAAAGTTTCCTCATTACCCTTTGCAATTCTCTTACCCCATCTGATACCCATCCTCAGCCAAGCAACTGATCTCTTTCTGTTACTGGAGATAAGTTTGCATTTTCTAAAATTTTATATAAATAGAATCATATGGTATGTACATTTGTATGGCTTCTTTCAGAAAATTTTGAGGTCCATGTTGCACTGTATATTAGTAGTTTATACCTTTTCATTGCAGAGAAGTGTTCCGTTGTCATATTATTGAGTTTGATTATCATTTTACCTATTGATGGACATCTGGGTTTTGTACTATTTGGATCTATTATAAATACTCATTATAGACATTCATATACAAGTGTTTGTATGGACATATCCTTTGATTTCTCTTAAGTAAATGCCTTGGAGTGGAATGAGTAATTCATAACATGGTGCATATTTAATTCTCATGAAACTTAGAAAATGTTTCTTAAAGTGGTTGTTCTCCTGTTCCTAACTGCAGGGTGTGAGAGGTATAGTTTCTTCACATCCTTACCCACACTTGTATGGTCAGTCTTTTTAATTTAGCCATTCTGAGAGTGTTTGGGTCTATCTTGTGATATTACTCTGCATTTCCCTAATAACCAAAGACATCAAGCATCTTTTCATGTGCTTCTTTGTCAACCATATGTGTTATGTATATATTTTCTCCCAGTCTGTGACTTGCCTTTACATGTTCTTAGTAGTGTCTTTTGAAGAACAAAAGTTTTAAATTTTGATGCAGCCCAGTTTATTGCTTTTTTAAAAAATACTTTCTCATTTTGTGTAGTCTTTAAGGAATTGTTGCCAAGCCCAAGAAATCTTTGCCAACCTCACTGTGATTTACACCTATATTTTATTGTAGAAGTTTTGTCGTTTTGACTTTAAATCAGAATTCAAATCTGCTTTTTTTTTTTTTTTTTTTTTTTTTTTTGTCTTTTCTAGGGCCAAATATGGCAGTTCCCAGGCTAGGGGTCTAATCAGAGCTGTAGCCGCCGGCCTACACCACAGCCGCAGCAATGCCACATCCAAACCACATCTGCGACCTACACCACAGCTCATGGCAAAGCCAGATCCTTAACCCACTGAGTGAGGTCAGGGATTGAACCCACAACCTTATCATTCCTTGTCAGATTTGTTAACCACTGAGCCACGATGGGAACTCCTCAAATCTGCATTTTAAAAAGGTCACCAAATGTTTGTATGTACATTGAAATTTGCGATGCACTTCTTCAAAACAAAGAGTCAGAGTTCTCACTGTGGCACAGTGGGTTAAGAATCCAACTGTAGCAGCTCAGCTTGCTGTGGAGGCAAGGGTTCCATCCCCAGCTGGCTCAGTGGGTTAAAGGATCCAGTGTTATAGCAACATAGGTCACAGCTATGGCTCAAATTCAGTCCCTTGCCCAGGAACTTCCATATGCCTCAGGTGCAGCCATAAATTAAAAAAAAAAAAAAAAAAAGTCACCACTAGTTAAATATTATCCATGTGATACTATTTAATGGTGACTCTAGGAATGACATAAAAATTATACAAAGTTTAACCAAAGTAATAACCTCAGCACAACTTGGAACATGTTCTAGAGACAGAAGAGGTCAGTGCACTTTTCACTTATTTTTCACCTTACTCTTCACTTTCTTCTGAATTCCTCAGGACATTCTTATCTTCAGAACTAATACCATTAAAGTAGATATTGTTCCAGTTACATATTCCAAGAACGCTAGAGTCAGAAAAGTCTTTAGGTAGCAATAAATTTCAGCCGCCCAGTCGGTGAGGATCATTTCTCATGACACTTTTGTAGATGGTTTCCTAGTCCTCATCTGAACAGTAGGACTTCTTCCAAATTGCTCTTGACTTCAAATCATTTAATAGCTGAGCATCGCTGCTTGCCAGAAGGGTCTATCTCTTATTGGTTGGAAAGATGCCTGCGTGTAACTTTCTCTGGTTCCAACTTTTTGTCATAGACAGTTGGGTTATCAGAGTTTCAAGTTCCATTTAGGGACATCAATTATCTTTTTTTTTAACTTTTTTTTGTCTTTTTTTTCTTTTTTTTTTTTTGTCTTTTTGGCATTTCTTGGGCTGCTCCTGCGGCGGCATATGGAGGTTCCCAGGCTAGGGGTCGAATCGGAGCTGTAGCCACCAGCCTACGCCAGAGCCACAGCAACTTGGGATCCGAGCCGCGTCTGCAACCTACACCACAGCTCACGACAACGCCGGATCCTTAACCCACTGAGCAAGGGCAGGGATCGAACCCGCAACCTCATGGTTTCTAGTCGGATTCGGTAACCACTGCGCCACGACGGGAACTCCCAATTATCTATTTAATATTGTTCATCTTATGTTTAAGTTAATCTTTACCCAGTTGTTTTGATGTCTTTTGCAATTTTACTGTGCTTTCAATGTTAATATTTTAAGCCTTTCCTCTACAGAAGTATTTTTTCCTTTTACTTTTTTTTTTTTTTAATGGTCTTTTTAGGGCCGCAACCTCAGCATGTGGAAGTTCCCAGGCTAAGAGTCAAATCGGAGCTGTAGCTGCCAGCCTAGGCCACAGCCACAGCAACACAGGATCAGAGCTGGGGTCTGCAATCTATGCCACAGCTCACGGCAATGCCAGATCCTTAACCCACTGAGGGAAGGCTGGATCCAACCCACTTCCTCATGGATACTACTTGAGTTTGTTACTGCTGAGCTATGACAGGAACTCTGACTTTTACTTTTAATTTTGAAATAATTTAACATTTAAAAAGTTGTAAGATTGGAGTTCCCAGCATGGCGCAGTGGAAACAAATCCAACTAGGAACCATGAGGTTGCAGGTTGGATTTCTGGCCTCACTCAGTGGGTTAAGGATCTGGCTTTGCCATGAGCTGTGGTGTAGGGCACAGATGCAGCTGGGATCCTGCTTTGCTGTGGCTGTGGCATAGGCAGCAGCTGTAGCTCCAACTGGAACCCTAGCCTGGGAACCTCCATATGCCGTGGGTGCAGCCCTAAACAATCGAGAAAAAAATAGTTGTAAGACTAATAAAAATAACCTCCTTCACACAAATCCCCTAGGTAATATTTTAATACATTTACATATCATTCTTTCCCCCTGCCCTCCCTATCTATTATTTATTTAGCTAGCTTGCTAGCTATCTTGACTGGACATTGCAGACACAATCCCCCTTTAACTTGTAAATACTTCAATGTATGCTTAAAGTGGTGACGGTGAGCGAGGCAGCCACAGAGCTGAGCTCATGAACATCCATGGGGATAATGGAGCCCCAAAGTACCAAAGGCCAGGAAGCTGCCCACAGTGATGGGCAAAGTCAGGAAAGCAGTCAAGGTGTAATGGGCAGGGCGGGCACGTGGCCCCTTAGCATGAGTTTAGCTGGGAGAGTGGTAACTGGAGGAGGGGTGGGGCCGTCCAGGGGAGAAGCTGACGTGGAGCCCTGGGCCCTGCTGCCACTGCCCCAACCAGGTCCAGACCCCACCTCCACAATGTGATGGCAGCTGTTGTCAGGACTTCACCTGGAGCCTAAGAGCTGTCTTGGTCCCAAGCACCTTGTTCCCCATTGACAGCTGGGCAGGTTCTGGGGACCTGGCCCAGAGGGCACTGCTGGCTAAGATCTGCCTTTTCTGCTGGGCCTGAACACTGGCAGGAGCACCGAACCTGGTGCTGGATGAATGCTCCAGGCAGGGTGACCAGCCGCGCCCCAGCCCCATTCCCCTTAGCCCAGGCCTGGACCTTCCAGGGCGAAAGTTGGTACTTGGGGCCAACCTTGAACAAGTAAGATGAGGGGTAATGAGGTTGCTTTGCTTATGAAATTTAAGCGTAAAAAGCCACAGAGAGGCATTGAGACAGTATTTAAGGCCTCGCCTTCCCTTCCTTGTAATTATATCTTCAGATTAAAAAGTTGTAGATCAGGAAGTTCCTTTGTGGCTCAGTGGTTAACAAACCCGACTAGTATCTGTGAGGACGTGGGTTTGATCCCTGACCTTGCTGGGTGGATAGAGGATAGGCATCGCTGTGGACTGTGGTGTGGGTTGCAGACGTGGCTAGGATCCCCCGTTGCTGTGACTGGCACAGGCCAGCAGCTACAGGTCCGATTCAACCCCTAGCCCAGGAACTTCCATATGCCGCAAATTGTAGAACAGAGAATAACATTTGTTTTTGTTTTTGTTTTTTGCTTTTCGGAACAGCACCCTTGACATGTGGAGATTCCCAGGCTAGGGGTCCAGTTGGAACTTCAGCTGCCAGCCTATGCCACAGCCACAGCAACGCAGGATCCGAGCAGCATCTGTGACCTACACCACAGCTCACAGCAACACTGGATTCTTAACCCACTGAGCAAGACCAGGGATGGAACCGAAACCTCATGGTTCCTAGTCGGATTCGTTTCTGCTGCACCACAACAGAAACTCCTAACATTTGATGGAGGTTTATGGGAATGTTGTGACCTGACTGTGCCCTGGCCTACCTGGACAGCTGCAAAAACAAAGGATCTGACACCAGGAAGTTTGCAACCAGTAGCCAGCCCCTCCCTCACCTTCCCTATAAAAGGGCTTTGCTGAAAGCCTTCGAGGAACTGAGGTTTTTAAGGCATGAACCACCTGACTCCTTGCATGGCCCTGTAATGAAACTCCCTGCTCCAAAAACCGATGTTTTAAATTGGCCTCACAGTGCGTCAGGCACACAGACTTGCATTCAGTAGCAAAGGAGGTTTAACCTGAAGAAGTTGTGGAGATAGTTAATAGAGATGGTGTTCCACGGAAAAAATTGAAGAAGGGTGTTTTTAACTCTATAATTAAAAACAAAAGTAGGGGCCTACAGGTGTCACCCTTATAAAAAGTCACAATTCCTTGCTCAGTTCCCAGATCTGGGCCGTTTTCAGATCTGAAACCCAGCATGTACTATGATGCTTCTCCAGGTCTTCCCCAAAGAGACCCACAGCCACAAACTGGAGTGATTGTACACTGTGGAAAAGGGATTAATCAGGCTGTTTTAGGATAATTTGACTCAGGATCTGAATGGACATTGATCAAAACCACTACCACAGCCACTCTGTTAGAGGGGGGCCTGTGAGAACTAAGTAATTAATGGAGTCCTGACTGAGGTCTGGCTCACAGAACATCCACTGGGTCTGTGAATCCACCCAAAGGTCATTTCCTCAACCCACAGGTATAGAACAGAAAGGGATAAACTTGGAATTTGGAGTATATCCCGCAATGGGTGCCTGGTATGTAGAATAAGACCTATTATAGTGAGGAAAGCTGTATGCCTCACAGTGAGGCAGCTGTGAGGCTGCCTGCTTGGCCAAGATGGTAAATAAAGATAATATCATATGCCAGGGAGGATGTCAGAGATTAGCGCTACCATCAAAGACCTAAAGGATTCAGGAGTGGTGAGCCTGTCATACCATCATTGGAAGTTCCCGGGCCAGGGATCAAACCCACACCACAGCAGTGACCCAAGCCACTGAAGTGACAACATCAGATCCTTAACTTACTGCTGCAAGGGAGCTCCCTCATATCTCCATTTAATTTACCAGTCTGACTCAGAAATGGAATAGGCCCTGGAAAATGACTGGGGACAACCACAGACTTAACCTGGGAGTAGCCCCCTGTACCAGATGTGCTACCACTGCTAGAGCACATTAATAAGGCCGCAAATATACATGCGCAACCATTGATTTGCTGGCTGCATTCTTTCCCATGCCGATTAGAAGAGAAGATCAGGAGTTCCCGATGTGGCTCAGTGGTTAACGAATCTGACTAGGAACCATGTGGTTGCTGGTTCAATCCCTGGCCTTGCTCAGTGGGTTAAGGATCCAGCGTTGCCGTGAGCTGTAGTGTAGGTCACAGACGCTGCTCAGATCCCGAGTTGCTGTGGTAATGGCGTAGGCCGGTGGCTATAGCTCCAATTCGACCCCTAGTCTGGGAACCTCCGTAAGCCACAGGAGCGGCCCAAGAAATGGCAAAAAGACAAAAAAAAAAAAAAAAAAAAAAAAAAAAAGAAGAGAAGATCAGGGCAGCCTGCATTATTGTGAAATGGATAATATTCATTAACAGTTATTTACAGTGTTGTCATAGGCCATGTTAACACTCTCCCACCTATCAGAATGTATCTGGACCACCTGGACAACATACCGATCCATTACATCAATGGCATCCTGATTGGACAGGATAAACAAGAGCTGGCTAGGATGCTGGTAGTGTTGGTAACAGAGATGCTCCAGAGCGTTTCAAATAATCCCTAAAAATATTCAAGGACTTACCATTTCAGCCAAGAACTTTTCCTTCCTTCCTCCCTCCCTTCCTTCCTTTCCTTCTTTTCTTTTTCTGCCACACCCTTGGCATTCAGAAGTTCCCAAGACATAGGGAACAATGCCAGATCCTTAACCAGGAGACCACCAGGGAACTCCCAGCCAAGAGTCATTTCTTAAAGTGTGTGCACATCTCTGCATGGATGGTGTGAGTTAACTGTAGAACCTGAGAGATGTCCCACTTTGTTCTCTCACTGGAGCTTACAGAAGCCCTGTGGCATATCTTTTCCTGCCACTGATACTTCGAATCTCAAAGGGTCTATAGGATTTTATGACTCAAGAAGCAGGGCTGACTGCACCATAACCTGGACCTGCTGTTCTGGTACCTCTCAAGCCTTTCAGGCTAGCCAGTATATGGGTTGGAACAATATTCCTGGGCTCAAAGAGGTGAACTAGGCCCTGTATTTCTTTCATGTGGTAGGGAACTCAAGATGTAGCAATTTGTCTTTTACTTTTTTTTTTTTTTTTTTTTTTGGCTGTGGCATGCCGCTACTTGATGTGGAATCTCAGGGATTGAACCCCAGCTGCAGCAGTGAAAGCACTGAATCCTAACCACTAGACCAACCACTAGACAAGAACTCCCTGTTCCACAAGGAAATCCCTGTCTTTTACTTTTTTTTTTTTTTTTATCTTTTTAGGGACGCACCTGAGGCATATGGAGGTTCCTAGGCTAGGGGTAAATCCGAGCTACAGCTGCTGGCCTACACCACAGCCACAGCAACTCAGGATCTGAGCCACGTCTGCGACCCACGCCACAGCTCACGGTAACACTGGGTCCTTAACCCACTGAGTGAGGCCAGGGATCAAACCTATGTCCTCATAGATACTAGTCCGGTTCATTAACCACTGAGCCACAATGGGAACTCCCCCTGTCTCTTACTTTTGAAGTGATACCCGGCATGCCCCTAATGACTGCACCCCTACAAACATCACTGAAATGATAGGTCCTTGAATCTTTTTAGGGATTATTTCCAACCCTCTGGAGCGTGTGCACATGAGAATATATATATATAGGTTGGAAAACAGCAACAATGGCTTGGCTGCCTGGTCAGGACCTCAAATGCAAAAGTTGGAGGACGTTATCTTCAGCAAAGCCAGTTTCGCACATGCCAAAGCCATTGTCCATGACAAGCACAGGGATTTCTTCCTGCATTTCTGTCCTTGGAGACTGGGAGAGGAGGGTCAGGTGGAGCCCAGGAGCCTGTGGAGCTGGGGCTGGCTGCAGCCTGCCCTCCCCAAGTTCTTACATGTTTTGTTTTCACCCCACTCCTGGGGTGGAGCCATTGGAAGAATATATATCTTCACCAAGTGTGAAGATTTTTGTAGCACATTAGATTTTTGTATCACACGTTAACACCCACCAGCAAACATCAACTGCAGAGAAAACACAGACAAAATCTTAGCCTGTTGTAAACAGATGCTGGGCACCTGAGGGAACTGGTCATGTGGTCAGAGATAGAAGTTCTGTGTAGGTCTAGTCACAGAGGCCCACTTACCAAGAGCAATCTAGTTCTCCCTCTGAATACCCATCTTGTCACCCACAGAGGCCAAGACCGAGCCCATGTTACAGCACCATTGATGGAGGGAACCACCTCACCACTAGGTGGCAAATCAACTATGTGAGGCTTTTCCATCCTGAAAGGGCAGCATTTCATCCTCACCAGGGCAGATACTGATCCTGAGTAAGGGTTTGCCTTTCCTGCCTGTGAAGCATCCACCGGCTTGTGGGATGGTTGACACTCCCTCCCAGGCATGGAGTTCCATACACATAACATCTGATCAATGAAAGTAATTGAGGATTGAGTTCATGACCATGGGATCCACTGGTCTCTCTTGAACTAGACTTGCCAGGGGACTAGGCTTCTGAACATGCAGCTGAAATGCCAACTTAAAGGACACACTCTGCAGGGATAGGTCCCCATCCTTAAGATATAACATATTTATTAAATCAGGAGCTCTGGGAATTCCCTGGTAGCCTAGCAGTTAAGGATCTCGCATGGTAATTGTTGCGGCCTGGGGCACTTCTCTGACTGGGTTCAATCCCTGACCTAGGAACTTCTGCATGTTACATGGATGCCGCCAAAAAAAAAAAAAAAAAAAAATCTGGGAGCTCTGTATGGAGCCATGTCCCCAGTAGGAAGCCTGCAGAGGAGTGGAGATCAAGGTGTGGAAACAAGCTGCTCCACCCATCATCCTGCCCAATCACCACCTGGGAATTGTGTGCTTCCCAGGCCCTAAACTGCCAGGCTGAAGGTCCTGTTCCCACAGGGGGCACAGTTCTTTTAGAAGGTGAGGTTGTGCCAGATCTTCCCCATGATCCTGGACGGTGATGGTGCCCTGCGCCACGAGGTACTTCAGGGTCTGGACACTGCTCCTGCTTTGGGTCTCCACCCACCCCCCACCCCAACCTGTAGCTGTCCTTCTGCCCTACACCCACCATGAGGCCCTGGTGTTGAGGTGCCTGATGATGGATGGGAACACAGTTGGAGGGCGTTATCTTCAGCAAAGCCAGTTTCGCACATGCCAAAGCCATTGTCCATGACAAGCACAGGGATTTCTTCCTGCATTTCTGTCCTTGGAGACTGGGAGAGGAGGGTCAGGTGGAGCCCAGGAGCCTGTGGAGCTGGGGCTGGCTGCAGCCTGCCCTCCCCAGGTTCTTACAGTTTCAGTTTTGTTTTCACCCCACTCCTGGTTCTTAGATGTTGTGTTACAGTTTCAGTTGGTGGTTTCTCTTTGTTCAAAGAACTGTTTAAAATTGTTTTAAATTTCCACATAAAAGGAGCTTGGTCCTCCTGATGTTATTAATTTCCATTTATATTGCATTGTCATCAAAGAATCTTTGCTGTTTATTGTTCATACTTTGCAGAGGTTTTTCTTTGTGGCCTGATGGTTGTTGTGAATGTTCATGGGCAGTTAAAGAAAAATGTATTCTCTCGCTTAGGACATAAAATTTGATATATCATTAATCAAATCTACCTTGTCAATTATAAGATTTCCATAATTATTTTTCTTTACTTGTTCTCTCATAAAATGAGAAACAGAAAAGTTAAGTGATTTTGCCAAGTTCTTAATAGTAAACGATAACGTTTCTTAGTAAATGGCAAAACTGAATTCAGTCAGTGTAGTTTCAGAACCTCAGTTTTAATTATTATACCATACTGACTTTCATGAGCATTCATTCAGTTTTTCTCTGTGTGGTATCATTTGGGGGTTAAACAATTTAGAAAGAAAAAGATCTCTCAAGGAAACAACTTGAAATCAATAAAAATGGAGTTCCCATTGTGGCTCAGTGGGTTAAGAATCTGACATAGTGTCCATGAGGGTGCAGATTCGCTCCCTGGCCTCACTCAGTGGGTTAAGTATCCAGAGTTGGGGCAAGCAGCAGTATGGGTCGCAGACGTGGCTCGGATCTGGCATTGCCATGGCTGTAGCTTCAATTCGACCCCTAGCCTGCTACAGGCACGGCCATAAAAAGAAATTTTTTTTAATTTAAAAAAAAAAATTAGAAAAGAAGTTCCTGTCATGACTCAGTGGTTAACAAATCCGACTAGGAACCATGAGGTTGCAGGTTCGATCCCTGGCCTAGATCAGTGGGTTAAGGATCCAGCGTTGCCTGTGAGCTGTGGTGTAGGTCGCAGACACAGCTCGGATCTGGTGTTGCTGTGGCTCTGGTGTGGGCCAGCAGCTACAGCTCCAATTAGACCCATAGCCTGGGAACCTCCATATGCTGCGGGTGCAGCCCTGAAAAGACAAAAGACAAAAGAAAAAGGAGTTCCCGTCGTGGCACAGTGGTTAACGAATCCGACTAGGAACCATGAGGTTGCGGGTTCGGTCCCTGGCCTTGCTCAGTGGGTTAACAATCCGGCGTTGCCATGAGCTGTGGTGTAGGTTCCAGACGTGGCTCAGATCCCGCGTTGCTGTGGCTCTGGCGTAGGCTGGTGGCTACAGCTCCGATTCGACCCCTAGCCTGGGAACCTCCATATGCCGCGGGAGCGGCCCAAAGAAATAGCAAAAAGACAAAAAAAAAAGAGAAAGAAAATAAAAAAGAACACAGGAGTTTGTGAAGCAGTTTAGTCAAGTATCCAGGAAGTCAAGCTCTTCTCCAAGAAGCTGAGTAATTGCACAAAATGCAATGTGACTGGCATATAAGGATCTGTAACTCAGAGGAATACTGATCAGTGAAGTTGCCAAGGACATGTATCCTTAGCCAGGGAGAGGTGTATTGGGGCCAGGTGCATTCGGTCACAGTGCGGATGGTCAATGGCTAATATTGAGCAACTGAGCAAGGGGGGACGTACTCCACTAACAATCTGTAGGAGGGTTTATGATAGTGGAATATTTTATCCTTTATAGACCATTCAACCTCCAACTGGGAGGAAGATTATCAGTTCTGAAGCAGGAGATTCCACCCACCTGACACCGAAGGGTTAAGATACAGAGGGGGAAGGTCCTGAGTTGTTTGCCCATGAAAGGGAAGTGACAGCGCCATTGTGGTGGAGGGTGAGGTTAATGAGTTGCTCTCCACCAGTGGATCTTTCAGCCTCTAAGAAAAGAGAAAGAGATCTGTGCTCAAGAAGCTAGTCTGTTCACTGGTAGAAATAAGTCTTAAGGAAGTCACTGGGTATTGTGCCTAGAAGAGCATACAGAGTTCCCTTGTGGTACAGTGGGTTAAAGACCTGGCAGTGTCACTGCAGTGCTTAGGTCACTGCTGTGGCTTGGGTTCCATTCTTGGCCCAGGAATTTCCACATTCCCCAGGTGCAGCCACAAAAAATAAAAAAAAAAAAAAAAGAGGATACATGCATACAGGCAGAGCAGTGTCATTACAGAGAAAAATTACTTCCTGCTTATCTTTTGGCCTCAGAAGTAGAAAGAGTATCTGTTCTCTACAAATTAGAGAATAAGGTAGTTGTCCAGACTCTGAAGAGAAGGCCTTTAGGTCCTTTGCTCATGATAATGGAGAATATAAAACTCCACCAACAAGCCTGGAGAGAAATGAATGGTTGTGGAACTGATTCCCTGGGTATCTGACAGCTTTGGAGTAGGGGAGATGAGGTTAGGTCTGTTTAACAGTCTTGGTTTTCCAGGCACCAGGAGGGTCAAGGGTCAAGGTTCAAGGTATTTGGACCCGGGAAAAGGAATCCCAGATCTGCTCTTAAACGGACACCCTCATGCCTCACCTTTTGGAAGAGGGATTCAGAGAGGTGAAACAGCTGGTTATTTGAAATTGTCTGTTCTCAGACGAGCAATGGAAGATGTGAAATTGAATTGGGCCAAAAGGAAGTTGGCTGTGGAGAAGGGGCGAGGCTGAATGGCTCAGACACCTCCAGTGGGAAATCTCAGATGGAAGGTAGTGAGCAAGGAGCAAATACCCAAGGCAGCAAATTCCAGCTTCCTCACCCCCCACTCCACCCCCACCAAGTGGATGCTCTCAACCTGTAGTTGAATAGAAGGTGAGGAATCGGCTATCTGGGAACTGGAAGCAGCGTGTTCTGGTGTCTTTCCTTGAGGAAAGCTCTATCTTGGGGCAGAAAAAGGGAAATGGGGGAATTAAAACCAATAAATAGAAAAATGTGTGGAGTTCCCATAGTGGCTCAGTGGAAACAAATCTGACAAGGGACCATGAGGTTGTGGGTTTGACCCCTGTCCTCACTCAGGGGTTTAAGGATCCAGCATTGCCGTGAGCTGTGGTGTAGGTTGCAGACTTGGCTAAGATCGCGCGTTGCTGTGGCTTAGGTGTAGGCCGGCGGCTACAGTTCTGATTTGACCCCTAGCCTGGATTCGGCCCTAAAAAGCAAAAAAAAAAAAAAAAGAAGAAAAGAAAAATGTGGCTTCTGGGCGAGGGAGAGTTAAGTGACTCCAATTCTTTGGGACATTCAGAGTTGAAGAAGCCACCAAGCCAGCCAAAGCCAGATAAAGCCCAACAACCAAAGAAAAGGCCACCAGGCCACACTGATAGAAACAAGTTGGGTTTATTGAACTAGCTGCAGCGAGGTGGAGCCAATCATGCCATGTCTCAGTAAGATGGAATGGGGTCCAGGCTTGTGCCAGTTGATTTTACGAAAGGATGGCTTATTAGTCCTTTTTGCAACTGCAGTATAGCCTTAACTATGTTTGGTTAGAAACAATGTCTTGGTGGCCTGTGTCCTACTGAAAACATTGTCCATCACAGTCTGACTGCCAGCAAAGTTGCTCTGCACTTTTTCAGGTCCTAATTAGAGCTAGAAGCCCTGGTTAGGGAAGGTAATTTGGCTGACTAGAAGGCCATGGAAAAAGTCTCAGCAGTTGTGATTCTAGAAGAGTACTTGAGGAAAATTTCAACCGAGCAGAGGAGTATGCAGAACATAGCTTGTGTGGAGGTGAGAGGCCACTCAGCAGTTGTTGGAATATCTAAGATGAACCTTGACCTTGGATACTCAGAAGTTGTTTCCCACACTTCCATGGGTCCTCTACTCCATGAGAAGACTTAGGCATGTGTGGAGAGAAGAGCAAAATTATATTGAGCACGAACTCTACTTCCCCTTCCTGTTGTGGTTGGCTTCGAGCTAGAACACCTTGAGGAATTTGGCTTTGTGTTGCCAGCAGTTTTTAGTCTAGCAAAGTTGGACACAATACACGAATTGGTATACACTTCCCTTTGTTCTGTAAAAAAAGGGGGGGGGTTGGACAAATTTAGTTTTGCCGCAAAAGGCAAAAACATTCTCAAAAAGAGCTGAGATGCTGTGAATCTGAAAGTCTAAACTGTTCATGGAACCATGTAAAGTATCATGTGTACACCTTTGTGGGTGTTTGTATACTTGTGACTCTGCTCAGCTTCTTTCTTCTTTTTTGAGAAGGCTTTTTTTTTTTTTTTTTTTTTTTTTTAGATTTAGAGCACAGGAACAGGAGGAGAGACACACCCAACAGCTGTAGAAGCAGGAAACATCTATTCTAAAACTGAAGAACAAAAACATGAAAACCGAGAGTACTTTTGCATATTTTTTTTCCAACTAAACTTTCTTGAAAAAGTCCACACTTCATCTGTGTATGACGGGGAATGAGGATGATTAGATCTCGGTGCAGTGTATCCGGGGTGATTTAGGTGTGTTTATTTCTGCAAACTTATTGTTTGCTTTGGAGAATGTTTCTTTTCTAGCTCACATTCCAGAAGTATTAGGACCTAAGTCCCAATGGACAGCAGGGGCAATTAGAGGAGTGATGGTCACCTCAAGCTGGAGGAGGGTCTGTGAAGAGGAACTGGCCTGCGCTTTGCAAAGGTCAGCTTGAACTGAATGATTGATGGAAGTATTGAGAACTAAAAACAATAGACTTGAGGAATGTGAAAAGTACAAGCTTTCCTTGTTTTTCATAATTTATATGGTTAAGTAAAAGTAACTGAGCTATAATGTTTTTATATCTCTTGGGGAAGCTGCATTCTAATTCTGTGACAGACCGACTTCCCTGTAGGGGGAGGGTGAGTAGTATCCAGTTTTTAGGAAAGAGCTTAGTCATCTTTCAAGAAAATGAAACCTAGACAGAAAGGAAAACTGTCCGTGGGGAAACCTGTATTTGTATCTCTGAGCTTTGTTTGGGGAGTCTATTTGAAATAAGTGAGACATGTTCAGTGGACTACTAAGATTTCTCTGCCCAGATGAAGGCAAGGGCTATAAGCTGCAAATGATTCTGTACTTTGTAAATCTGATACTATATTCTTTAATATATTCATCACCCTCCTTGTCCCCCTTGGTCCAGTGTTTCTCGAAATATGGTATTTGGTCTATCTCTGTTAGAATCGCTTTGAAGTTGTCAAAAATAAGGAACCCTGGGGAGTTCCTGTCGTGGCGCAGTGGTAACGAATCCGACTAGGAACCATGAGGTTGCGGGTTCGGTCCCTGCCCTTGCTCAGTGGGTTAAGGATCCGGTGTTGCTGTGGTGTAGGTTGCAGACACGGCTCGGATCCCGCGTTGCTGTGGCTCTGGCATAGGCTGACGGCTACAGCTCAAATTAGACCCCTAGCCTGGGAACCTCCATATGCCGTGGGAGCGGCCCAAGAAATAGCAAAAAAAAAAAAAAAAGGAATCCTAGTCTCCTGCTTGACTGATTAAAATGTCTCGGCAAGGAACCTAGAAACCTGTGTCTTAAATACCCCTTCCAGTTTTTCATATGCATACTACAGCGTGAGTACCCAAGCAGGATCTCAAGTGCGCTGTCAGGAATTAAGGAGGGGATTTGTGTTCATGAAGGTGATAGAGTCTTTAAGAGGGAGCTAGTTGTGGTAGCTGCAGGAAGAGATTCCCCAGGTGAAAGTTTAGAGCTTTGAAATCTTGTATAGAGCCTGTGTGTAAATTCGCCTTCTATTGCCAAATGTGGAACCTTGATTTTGTTATTGTAGGAGATGAGTTCTGTAGGCTTTCTTTCTTTCTAGAGAAGCCTAAAAATACTTTATTTATTGTTTGCCACAAGATGAAGCCTGGGGCTTCCAAGTTAAGCCACTGTAAATTCTTGAAGAAGGTGATCTTTGAGGCAGGCAACACCTTTCTTCGACCATTTGAGTACAATGCACCTTGGGTGTTCGGATCCATTTCTCCCAAGTACTTGACACAACTGCCTGTGATGCACCTGAGTGATCAGGAGCCCCAATAACAGTGAATACTTCCTTCTGTCTCACACATCTACCACGGTCAACCCATTAACTAGATAATTCCAGGCTGTCGGTCCTATCCTTCCTGCATTCTTTCTTTTCATCTGCTTACTTTATTCTGCTACTAATCTCCTGTAGAAATAAACTGGCACTTTGTTCTGCTTCCAAAGCACATCACATGTTACAGTTAGAAACATAATAAAACCACTTTGCACTCTATGATAAACTGAAAAGTAGGATCATCCTGACTGATTCTGATTTCTGGAATGATAAACTCTGGAAAATTTCCTATAAACCTGGACTCTCAAGACAATGTTATCCTTAATTTTTACTATGCTAGTGTCTGAAGACATGAACGATATTTGTAAATATGTGGTTGTGTGAAAAATTGTGGGTTTTTTCCACCACGAATAGACTAATGTAAGCTTGGTACCCTTAATTGTTTTGTCTTTCTTTCCCTTTAAATATCTGTGTTTTGAATTTGGTGAGTCAGTCTTTCTGGCTTCATCAGAAAGAAGTCTGACACTCTCGCACTGAGGGCAAGTGAAGTTTATCCTTCTCTTCATCAGTGGAAGAGTCTCTTGAGTCTTCATTTGGCACTTTCTTCCAGACGTTTCTATTGTGCCCTGTAGAATCTCTTCATTGCACCAAGGTCACTTACCTTTCTCCTCATCATCATCTATCCAGTGGCTAAACCCAAAATCTGGGAGTCGTCCTTGACTCCTTCCTCTCCTCACTCCCTTCCATTATCCTCTAAAAGTCTTTCAACTCTAATAAAATTAAATTTAAAACAAAAAGAATAGAACAACAACAAAAAAGTCATATAGGTCCATTACCCAATCACGACCTATTTATTTATTCATTTGTTCATTTATTTGTTTAGGTGTGAGTGTTTTTATTTTTTTAATCCTTTGCTTTTTTGGAAAAAATCTTTATTGAGCTGTAATTCATACACTATGAAATTCATTCATTTAAGCTATACAGTCAATGATTTCATGTATATTTGGAGTTGCGCAGCCATCACTACCATCTAATACCCCCCCAAAGAAACCAGTACCCAGAGTTCCCTGGTGGCTCAGTGGGTTAAGGATCCAACATTGTCATTGCTGTGACTCAGGTTTGATCCCTGGCTTGGGAATTTCTATATGCTGTGGGTACAGCCAAAAAAAGAAAGAGAGAGAAACCAGTATCCTTTGGCCATTAACTATAATCTCTTGCCTGGGTTTCTGTAACAGACTCCAGCAAGTTATTAGTTAAACCCTTGTAATCCATTCTCTATACTACAGTTAAAACTATCTAGACTGCAAACATAAGCACGCCCCATCCTAGCTTAAAAACTTTCAATAGCCTCTTCTCCCATTGTCATCTTGATAGAGTACAAGATCTTCTAGTAATTCCAGGCCTTTAGGGATCTGACTCCTTTCTTTTCTTTTCTTTTTTTTTTTTTTTTTTTTGCTATTTCTTGGGCCGCTCTTGTGGCATATGGAGGTCCCCAGGCTAGGGGTCCAATCAGAGCTGTAGCCACCGGCCTATGCCAGAGCCACAGCAACTCGGGATCCGAGTTGCGTCTGTGACCTACACCACAGCTCATGGCAACACCAGATCCTCAACCCACTGAGCAAGGCCAGGGATTGAACCTGCAACCTCATGGTTCCTATTCAGATTTGTTAACCACTGAGCCACAACGGGAACTCCCTGACTCCTTTCTTAATTGAGGAATAAGTAGTATTTTAGCATTTTAGTATCATCTGGGGACCATGATGGACCTCAGAAAATCAATGAACTCCATGAATGTGTATGCAAAAGTTGATATGTACTCAGATATGTCCAATTTAATAATAAATTGCACTAGACTAAGCTTAAGAATATCTAGAAGAGCAGATTATAATTTTCTTATTTCATTGTTTTGTATTATCTGTATTTTTATTTGTAGAGTGGAAAACAATCATATTTTCAGAGCATGAAGTTCCTAAAGATCATTTTGGCCCCAGAGTTGCAGGGGAGGGAGAGGCAGCCCATGGCAGGAAAGTCTTACTTAGTGGAATAAGGTCTAACTTAAACCCAGTTAGTTAAACTAAGGGTTTGGGTAGGTGGTTGGTAACTAAGGGAAGAGCTGGGAAGGACCACAGAATGAGGAGAGAGAAGTATGTGGGAGGGATAAGTGGAACATCAGTGCCACGTCAAGGGTGGTCATGATTGCCTTGGCCATGGGCTCCTTAGGGGTGAAGGGGGCAGTAAATGGATTTTTCTTGTTCATCTTTGATGCCATAGTGCCTGACACACCCATAGGCATACGATTCTCAACAAATGCTGAATGAATTAATGAATAAAGGAGCAAACACCACCTTTTTTTTTTTTTTTTTTTTTGGCTTTTGTCCTTTTAGGGCCGCACTCGCGGCATATAGAGAGGCTCCCAGGCTAGGGGTCTAATCGGAGCTTCTGCTGCCAGCCTACACCATAGCCACAGCAACGCCAGATCCAAGCTGCATCTGCCACCTACACCACAGCTTATGGCAACACTGGATCCTTAACCCACTGAGTGAGGCCAGGGATGGAACCCACAACCTCATGATTCCTAGTCGGATTTGTTTCCACTGAACCACGATGGGAACTCCATGAAGGAACACTTCTAATCAGGCACAGTTATCTATGTTTCTGTTTTATTCATCTCTGACTCATTAATCTTGTGCTCAGTATTTGTAGAATTGCCCTGAGGTGCATAGCTTAGATAGGGGGTAGGTTTGGCACTGGAAGCACATGTGCTCACTCAGAGCTCAGTTTTCACATCTCTTATACCCTGTTGCCTCTTTAATGCTATACAAATAAAAGATGTTTATTTTAATGTTCTCCTTCTGTGACTGCTTCTCAGAGACTTACAAACCACAGTTTCTTTTCTGACTATCCAGTTTCGTTTCTTAATAGTCACATCTCTTATTAGTAAGCAACATTTTTTTTAAGCAGTAAGTTTCAAATATTCAAAATCATCACCCTTGTATTTTAGGTAACTATAGATGTTTTAGCTAATTCATTTAAAAGAGCACAGAAAGTGTGTGGTTTTCAATCTGTTGTATTTCTTAATGTCTGCCCCTGCTCAGTGGTACTAGATGCCATCTGAAGAAGAGCTTAGTGTAATATGCCAATATAGAATTTTACCCCCAAATTCTAACTGGTCAAATAAGATCTATTAAAGCTGAAACTTTTGGCAAAAACAACTGATTTTTGCCCAAACTTCACACAATGCTAACAAATATTAAAAGTTTTTTGAATTTGGAGTTCCCACTGTGGCTCAGTGGAAAACAATCTGACTAGCATCCATGAGGATGCAGGTTTGATCCCTGGCCTTGCTCAGTGGATTAAAGGATCCGGTGTGGCTGTGGCATAGCCTGGCAGCTCCAGCTTCAGCTCCAATTTGACCCTTAGCCTGGGAACCTCTGTATGTCACGGTTGTGGCCTTAAAAAGACAAAAAAAAAAAAAAAGAGAGAGAGAGAGAGAGAGAATTTATTTTGAATTTGATTTAGGTTTTCGCTAGACCATAAGTCTTTGAAACAATGATAACAATATTTCAGCACTAAGTTCTATTGCTTTAGAGGACTTCGAGGAAATTTAATACTAGTAAATATACATAGAGATTATACAGAGAGCTCAATTAATGGCAAAATGACAGTTCTCAATATTATATGAACCCCGAATGAATTTATGTGTAGTGTATAAGTGTTCAACTTTGGAATCAGATAAGTTTGAATTTTACTTCTAGCTCTGTCAATTACTAGTCATATGACCTTGAGCAAGTGATTTATTCTTTATGTCTCTGTTTCCTCAGTTCTAATATAAGAATAATATATATCTAGCTGAATTAACTGAAATAAGTGTTTCAGTCATCCAATAAATGGCAGTTATTATAACATTCGTGGAAGGAATATTAATCCTTAATATATCAATTGAGGTTTTTATTTACAAGGAAAAGAAGCTATCTCTGTATCTTTGGCTCCTTTAAAAGCAGTAACAGTTTTTGTTTTTTTTTTTTTTTTGAGGGTTTTTTTTTTGCCACACCTGTGGCATGTGGAAGTTTGTGGGTCAGGGATCAAACCCAAGCCACAGCAATGACCTGAGCCGCTGCAGTGACAACGCTGGATTCTTAACCCACTATGTCACCAGAGAACTCCAGAAACAGTATTTTTGACTAGGAAACTATGTAGCTTATAGATTTGCTGGGAGGCTGGCAAACCCTACTCGAAAGCTACTTGGCCAGAAGCATAGTTAAAATCACAGCCTGGTTCATGAGAACACCGCTGCCCCATGCAGAGCGGACACCACTACACCCTGGGCTAAAGGTGCCTGTGCTGCCTCCAGGAGCTGGATGCCCTCATGATTGCCACACATTTTGTTCATTATCATTAGGACATCTTTCAGCTTCACCTTCAAAATATATCCAGAATCTGGAGTTCCTGTTGTAGCTCAGTGATTAACAAACCCTACTAGTATTAGAACCTTCGAGGACGCAGGTTTGATCCCTAGCCTTGCTCAGTGTGTTAAGGATCTGGCATTGCTGTAAGCTGTGATGTAAGTCACAGACGAAGCTCGGATTGCACATTGCTGTGGCTGTGGCATAGGCCAGGAGCTGCAGCTCTGATGCAGTCCCTAGCCTGGGAATCTCCATATGCCGAGAGTGTGGCCCCCAAAAAAAGATAAAAATATGGAATTCCCATCATGGCACAGCAGAAACGAATCCAACTAGGAACCATGAGGTTGTGGGTTCGATCCCTGGCCTTGCTCAGTGGGTTAAGGATCCGGCCTTGCTGTGAGCTGTGGTGTAGGTTGTAGACGCTGCTCGGATCCTGAGCTGCTGTGGCTATGGTGTAGGCCAGCAGCTACAGCTCTGATTAGACTCCTAGCCTGGGAACCTCCATATGCTGCTGGTGCAGCCCTAAAAGGACAAAAGACCAAAAAAAAAAAAAAAAAAAGACAAAATATACCCAAAATCTGACCATCTCACTTCAGCTCCACCATTAACAGGCCTAGATGAAGACCTTATTATCTCTGGCCTGGATTACTGAATCAGCCTTCTGCGGGTCTGTACATTTCTATATTTGGCTCCTTACAACCTGTTTTCAACATGGCCATCAAGGAAGTTCTCTTTCTTTTTTTTTAATTTTATTGAAATATAGTTGATTTACTATTGTTTTAATTTCTGCTATACAGTAATGTGATTCAGTTACATACACATATATATTTCTTTTTCATTATGGTTTATCACAGGATATTGAATACAGTTCCCTGCGTGATATAGTAAGACTGTGTTGTTTATCCACCCCATATATACTAGTTTGCATCTGCTAATCTCAAATTCCCAATCCTTCCCTCCCCCAGCCCCCCTCAGGCTTGGGAACCACAAGTCTGTTCTATATGTCTATGAGTCTGTTTCTGTTTCATAGGTATGTTCATTTCAGTCATATTTTAGATTCCACATAAGTGATAATCATATGGTATTTTTCTTTCTTTTTCTGGTTTCAATTATTATGATTATCACTAGGTTTTTGCAAATGAAACTATTTTATTCTTTTTTATGGCTGAGTAATATTCCATTGTAGAACCACGAAAGAAGTTCTCTTTAATATGTCAGACCATATTGTACCTCTGCCCAAAGTCCTCCAATACTTCCCATTTCCTTTGGTGTGAAAGCCAGAGTTATCACAGTGATCTATAAGGCCCTTTTCATGATTCCTTCTCTCTCCCACTTATCTCTCTGTTCTCATCCTCTATTACTCTCTGTCAAAACACTGACTATGCTCAAAATTCAGGATCTTTGCACTTATTTTTCCCTCTGCCAGGAACATTTGTTTCATAGATCTTTTCAGCTTGTTCCTTCACTTCCTTCAGCTTTCTGTGCCATCACCTTATCAGAAAATGTTCTCTGACTGCTAAAAAAGTTGTGACCCTCTGGGCTCTGGTATTCCACATTTCTTTAAAATTTTTCTCCACAGCACATTGATTGCCGCCTAACATTCTATATAGTTAATTGTTAAATTGTTTCCATCTCCTCCTGTGGAATATGCCCACTGTGAAGGTAGGGACTTTGATCTGTAACCTGGCCATCTACCTGGCACATGATATTAGATGAATGAACAAATGAGAAGATCTTTAAAAACTGTCATTTTACCGTGCGAACGATATGTAATCTATATAAAATGGTGTCTGCACGAAATGAGGCACTTTTGCCAGAGTTATATTTTTGGGATGGATCTTATTATGGCACTTTCATGTATAAAATATTTCTACTGCTTCTGGGTGCCAACATAGCCGTGCTTCTTGGTTTGGGGTATGAGGGAATGGAGAAGTCACAGGATAAAGCAGCACATCATTCTAGCCCAGAGGGTCAGTTTTGCTTTTAGGATTTGGGGGGTAGTAGCATTTCCAACTTTACACCTCTAAAAACAACTGCCACGTGCATGTATATTTACAAGCAAAATCAGCAGTGTCATGTTTTTTCATTTAATTCAGTTGGGTGAAAAGCATGAAAACCCAGGAAAGTTTTTTTTATATATAAGCAGTGAGTGATTAGAAAATTTGATCCTTCTGTGCTGCTAGGGAACCTGGTATGACTACTGTAATTGAATCGGAATGCACAGGGTAATGAAGAACAAGATGAAAAAGGGTTTGTGGCAGCTGATAATGAGCTTGATGTGGAGGCAAATAGCAGCTTTCCAAGCACATCTAAGTGCTTAATAGCAAGCAATACCTGTTAATTTAAAAAGCTTATAATGTACTCCATTCCGTATCGAACCATGGGTTTTGCTGCAGTGAAAATGCACTTGACCACAATCTCAAGTAGCTCTTGAGAACATTGAGCAAAAAGTGGAGAAATTCATGATTCTTACAGTGATGCTTAAGAACCAAATACATGACACCCCTGAAGAGGAAAAAGATGAGGTTGTTTGCACGACAGGATGTCAAAACATAATAAAGCTAGATAATTAGAACCATACAACATTAGCGGAGAGGAAGAAAAATTAACCAGTAAAGCAGACTAGACAATTCAAGAAGAGAAGCATGCATTTATGGAAACTTGGTATGTGGCAAAAGTTACACAGGATATAGCAGGGGAAAATGAACTGACTCTTCAATAAATGATGCTCAGACAATTGATGATTCATTCAAAAAAAATTGGATCCCTTTTCAGTATTATGCTAGAAATCAACTCCATCCAAACTAAAGACTTAATTTTTTAATGGAAAAAATTTTAAATTTACTAATAAAATTTGAGAAGTTTCTGCTGTGGCACAACAGGATCAGCAGCATCTTTGCAGTGCTGGGACACAGTTTCAATCCCCAGCCCTACACAGAGGGTTAAGGATCCTGCATTGCTGCAGCTGTAGTGTAGGTCAAAGGAACTCCATGTGCTATGGGGTGGCCAAAAGGAAACAAAAGAAAATGCAATTTGCGAAAACCTTGGTAGTAGAGGAATTCTTTTTTTTTTAATACTTAATGAATTTTAATACATTTATAGATATACAACAATCATCACAACCAAATTTTATAGCATGTTCATCCCAAACCCTCAGTGCATCCCCCCACACCTGTCTCATTTGGAAAACATAAGTTTTGCAAAGTCTGTGAGTCAGCATCTGTTCTGCAAAGAAGTTCAGTCTGTCCTTTTTTAGATTCCACATGTCAGTGAAAGCATTTGATATTGGTGTGTAATTGTCTGACTGACTTCACTTAGCATGACAGTTTCTAGGTCCATCCATGTTGCTACAAATACTGTTATTTCTTTCCTTTTAATGGCTGGGTAATGTTCCACTGTGTATATGTACCACATCTTCTGGATCCACTCCTCTGTCCATGGAGATTTAGGTTGTTTCCATGTCTTGGCTATGGTAAATAGTGCTGCAATGAACATCAGAGTACATGTGTCTTTTCGAGTCATGGTTTTGTCTGGATAGATGCCCAGGAGTGGGATTGCTGGATCAAATGGTCATTCTATCTTTAGTTTTCTGAGGAATCTCCATACTGTTTTCCACAGTGGTTGCACCAATTTACAATCCCACCAGTAGTGTAACAGGGTTCCTTTTTCTCCACACCTGCTCCAGCACTTATTGTTGGTAGACTTTTGGATGATGGCCATTCTGGCTGGTATAAGGTGGTACCTCATGGTGGTTTTGATTTGCGTTTCTCTAATGATGAGTGATGTTGAACATCTTTTCATGTGTTTCTTGGCCATCTGTATGTCTTCTTTGAAGAACTGTCTCTTTCGATCTTCTGCCCATTTTTTGATGGGGTTGTTTGGTTTTTTGGTATGGAGCTGCAGAAGGTGTTTATACAAATTTTGGAGATTAATCCCTTGTCAGTCGATTCATTTGCAAAGATTTTCTCCCATTCTGTGGGTTGTCTTTTCGTGTTGTTTCTGGTTTCCTTTGCTGTGCAGAAACTTTGAAGTTTGAGTAGGTCCCATTTGTTTATTTTTGTTTTTACCGTCATTACTCTAAGAGGTGGATCTGAGAAGATGTTGCTGTCGTTTATGTCAGAGAGTGTTTGGCCTATGTTTTCCTCGAAGAGTTTTATAGTGTCTGGTCTTATATCTAGGTCTTTAATCCATTTGAAGTTTCTTTTTGTGTATGGTGTTAGGGAGTGTTCTAATTTCCTTCTTTTCCATGTGGCTGTCCAGTTTTCCCAGCACCACTTATTGAACAAGCTGTCCTTTCTCCACTGTATATCCTTGCCTCCTTTGTCATAGATTAGTTGGCTGTAGGTGCATGGGTTTAATTCTGGGCTTTCTATCCTGTTCCACTGATCTATATTTCTGTCTTTGTGCCAGCACCATATGGTTTTGATGACTGTTGCTTTGTAGTATAGTCTGAAGTGAGGGATTCCTCCAACTCCATTTTTCTTTTTCAGGATGTCTTTGGCTATTCTGGGTCTTTTGTGCTTCCAAACAAACTTTAAAATATTTTGTTCGAGTTCTGTGAAAAATATCCTTGGTATTTGATAGGAATTGCATTGACTCTATAAACTGCCTTGGGTGGTATAGTCATTTTGATAATATTGACTCTTCCAATCCAAGAGCATGGTATGTCTTTCCATCTGTTTGTGTCATCTTTTATTTCTTTCATTAGTGTCTTACAGTTTTCAGGGTATAGGTCTTTTGTCTCCTTAGGTAGGTTTATTCCCAAGTATTTTATTTTTTTGATGTGATGGTAAATAGGATCATTTCCCTAACTTCTCTTTATGATCTTGCATTGTTAGTGTATAGAAATACCATCAATTTCTGTGTATTAATTTTGTATCCTGTGACTTTGCCAAATTCGTGGATGAGCTCTAACAGTTTTCTGGTAGAGTCTTTAGGATTCTCTAGGTATAGTATCATGTCATCTACAAATAGTGATAGTTTACTTCTTCCTTTCCAATTTGGATTCCTGTTATTTTTTTTACTTCTCTGATTGCTGTGGCTAGGACTTCCAGAACTATGTTGAATAGGAGTGGTGAGAGTGGACATCCTTGTCTTGTTCCTGATCTCAGCAGGAATTCTTTCAACTTTTCACCACTGAAAATGATGTTAGCTGTGGGTTTGTCATATATAGCCTTTATTATGTTGAGGTAGGTTCCCTCTATGCCCACTTTCTGAAGGGTTTTTATGAGAAATGGGTGTTGGATTTTGTCAAAGGCTTTTTCTGCGTCTTTTGACAGGGTCATATGGTTTTTATTCTTCAGTATGTTAATGTGGTGTATCACACTGATTTATTTGTGGATATTGAAGAATACTTGCATCCCTGGGATAAATCCCACTTGATCATGCTATACAATCCTTTTAATGTATTGTTAAATTTGGGTTGCTAGTATCTTGTTGAGGATTTTTGCATCTATATTCATCAATGAAATTGGCCTGTAATTTTCTTTTTTTGTGGTATCTTTGTCTGGTTTTGGTACCAGGGTGACAGTGGCCTCAGAGAATGAGTTTGGGAGTGTCTCTTTCTCTGCAATTTTTTGAAATAGTTTCAGAAGGATAGGTGTTAGCTCTTTAAATGTTTGATAGAATTTGCCTGTGAAGCCATCTGGTCCTGGACTTTTGTTTGTTGGAAGTTTTTTTTTTTTTTTTTTTTTTTTTTTTTGTTTTTTTGTCTTTTCTAGGGCCTCACCTGAGGCATATGGAGGTTCTCAGACTAGGGGTGTAATTGGAGCTGTAGCTGCCAGTCTATGCCAGAGCCAGAGCCACAGCAGGATCTGAGCTGCATCTGCGACCTACACCACAGGTAACAGCAATGCCAGATCCTTAACCCACCGAGCAAGGCCAGGGATCGAACCCCAACCTCTTGGTTCCTAGTCGGATTCATTAACCACTGAGCCACGACGGGAACTCCTGTTGGAAGTTTTTAAATCACAGTTTCAGTTACAGTACTTGTGATTGGTCCGCTCATCTTTTCTATTTCATCTTGGTTTAGTCTTGGAAGATTGTACTTTTTATTTATTTATTTATTTATTTATTTTGGTCTTTTTTCCTTTTCTAGTGCCGCTCCTGTGGCATATGGAGGTTCCCAGGCTAAGGGTCGAATTGGAGCTGTAGCCACCAGCCTACGCCAGAGCCACAGCAATGCGGGATCCAAGCCGTATCTGCAACCTACACCACAGCTCATGGCAATGCCGGATCCTTAACCCACTGAGCGAGGCCAGGGATGGAATCCGAAACCTCATGGTTTCTAGTTGGATTCATTAACCACTGCACCATGGCGGGAACTCCAAGATTGTACTTTTCTAAGAATTTGTCCATTTCTTCTAGGTTTTCCATTTTATTGGCTTATAGTTGCATGGAGTAGTCTCTTATGATCCTTTGTATTTCTGCGATGTCCATTGTTACTTATCCTTTTTCATTTCTAATTTTATTGATTTGAGTCCTCTCTCTTTTTTTCTTGGTAAATCTGGCTAAGGGTTTATCAAGTTTGTTGATCTTTTCAAAGAACCAGCTTTTCATTTCATTGATCTTTTCTATGGTTTTCTTTGTTTCTATTTCATTGATTTATGCTCTGATCTTTATGATTTCTTTTCTTCTACTAACTTTAGGTCTTGTCTGTTCTCTCTCTAGCTGCTCAACATGTAAAGTTAGCTTGTTTATTTGAGCTTTTTCTTGTTTCCTGAGGTAGGCTTGTATTGGTATAATCTTTCTGGTAGTAGAAGAATTCTTTTTTTTTTTTTTTTTTTTGTCTTTTGTCTTTTTGTTGTTGTTGTTGTTGTTGTTGTTGCCATTTCTTGGGCCGCTCCCGCGGCATATGGAGGTTCCCAGGCTAGGGGTCGAATCGGAGCTGTAGCCACCGGCCTACGCCAGAGCCACAGCAATGCGGGATCCGAGCCGTGTCTGCAACCTACACCACAGCTCACGGCAACGCCGGATCGCCAACCCACTGAGCAAGGGCAGGGACCGAACCCGCAACCTCATGGTTCCTAGTCGGATTCGTTAACCACTGCGCCACGACGGGAACTCCAGTAGAGGAATTCTTAAAGACAAAATGTAATGGAAATGATTAATAAAATCAAGCATATTAAGATCAAGTACTAGTGTTCATTAAAAATCACAAAGATAAACAAGATCCTGCTATACAACATAGGGGACTATATTCAATATCCTGAGATAAGCCATGGTGGAAAAGAATATTAAAAAGAGTATCTATGTATATACATATTACTTAGCTGTACAGCAGAAATTAACACATTATAAATCAACTCTACTTCTATTAGAAAATAAATACGGGAGTTCCTGTCATGGCGCAGTGGTTAACGAATCCGACTAGGAACCATGAGGTTGCGGGTTCCATCCTTGACATTGCTCAGTGGGTTAATGACCCGGCATTGCTGTGAGCTGTGGTGTAGGTCACAGACGCGGCTCAGATCCTGCATTGCTGTGGCTCTGGCGTAGGCTGGCAGCTACAGCTCTGATTAGACCCCTAGCGTAGGAACCTCCATATGCCTCGGGAGCGGCCCAAGAAATAGCAAAAAGACCAAAAAGAAAAAAGAAAAAAGAAAATAAATACGATCACAGAAAGAAAGAATAAATACAAGCCACAAACTAGAGAAAGATGTTAATAACACATATAATCAACTAGAGTTCAGTAGCCATGTTATATAAAGAACTCTTGGAGTTCCCTGAGGCACAGTGAGTTAAGGATCCAGCATTATCACTGCAGCAGCTCAAGTCACTGCTGTGGCACGGATTCCATCCCTGGCCCAGAAACTTCTACATGCCATGGGTGTGGCCAAAAGAAAAAAAAAAAAACAACCTCCTAAGAATCAGTGGGAAAAGTCAAATAAACCCGTAGAAAAATGAGCATAGAGCATAAATAGGCATTTCACAAAAGAGGAAAAACAATTAGGAAGTAAATATATGGAAAGATGCTCACTCTCATATTTAAGGAGGGAATTACAAATTACAACCACAATGAAATACCTTTTCTCATCCCCTGATGACAAACATTTTTTAAAGTAAATAGCACTCCTAAGTATTGACAAGGAAGTGGAGCAGCAGTAATTCATCTATCCTGCTGGGAAAAAAATTTAGCATTGTTTGGTAAATTTGTAAATACACATTGCCTAGGACCCTTGATATATATCCTGTGCAGTATATTCATTGCATAAGAACATCAGAATAACAAAACAAAAAACGTCAGAACATACATACACTCAAATATTATTCATGGAAGACTGGGAGTTCCCATTGTGGTGCAGCAAATCCGACTAGGAACCAGGAGGTTGTGGGTTTGATCCCTGGCCTCCCTCAGTGGGTTAAGGATCCAGTGTTGCCGTGAGCTGTTGTGTTGGCAGAAGATGTGGCTCGGATTCTGCGTTGCTGTGGTGGTGGCATAGGCTGGTGGCTGTAACCCCAATTTGACCCCTAGCCTAGAAATGTCCATAGGCCTTGAGAACAGTCCTAAAAAGCAAAAAAAAAAAAAAAAAAAAGCTACATGCGTCAACATGACTGAATCTCACAAATATGGTGAGCAACAAAAATAGTTGCAGAAGAATGTATAAGTGTGTATGTGATACTGTGATTGATGTATTTATTTGTTTATTTATTTATTTATTTATTTATTTTTGTCTTTTCTAGGGCCGATATGGAGGTTCCCAGGCTAGGGGTCAAATCAGAGCTGCAGCTGCTGGCATACGCCAGAGCCACAGCAACAAGGGATCCAAGCTGTGTCTGTGACCTACACCACAGCTCACAGCAACGCCAGATCCTTAACCCACTGAGTGAGGCCAGGGACCGAACCCGCAACCTCATGGTTCCTATTCGGATCCGTTAACTGCTGAGCCACGAGGGGAACTCCATGATATTGTGATTTATGAAGTGGAATATGTATATTTGGTTTTGTCCACTCTTCATGGCACATAGTCCTCAAAACCTTTAAATATCTTAAGTGATAAGAACGATAAAGGTGTCGGGAGTTCCTCTCATGGTGCCGCAGAAAGTATTTTAGCTGGAAAAATCTGAGCTGATATCACTAAAATTGTCCTTACTGTTCCAGAAAGAAATAAACAAAATATAAATTTGAGAAGATAGGAGTGTTTTAAAACTCAGTTTCCTTCCTTTTGTAGGTTTTTTGTTTTTTGTTTTTTGTTTTGTTTGTTTTGCACCTGCAGGATGCCAAAGTTCTGTGGTCAAGGATTGAAGCACCAGGCAACTCCCCAGGTATTTTTATTTGGGGAGAACTTAATCTCATCAGCAAATTCTAACAAGATTGCCTCTTTCTTTCTGCCAACCATCCTATATCTGTAATATTTGTACAAATTGGTTTCATCTCAGTACACATATAAGAGTGTTATCCTTCAGATCGTCAGGGATTTCTGTAAGCTTCCCTCTGTTGTGGAAGGGAACCACTCAGGGGCTGGACTATGTAACCAGCTTTGCCCAATGACATTAGCAAATGTGACACAAGCAGAGCTTTGCTGTGCATTTGTATATTGGAGCTTTTCCTTTTGAAATTCTGTGACAGCTAAGTAGGAAACCAAGATATCCATTAGAGATGCCTAAGAGAGAAAGGTGAGCCTCTCTTCTCAACAGCTTCAGAAAACTGTCAGCCAAGTGAGGTGAGACTGTCATGGACCATACAGCCCTGGTCAAACTGCCAGGTGACTGCTTCTTATTATCATAAGTGAGCCCAGCAGAGCTGCCCAGTTAAGCTCAGCCAAAGTTATAGAATCATGAGCATTTATAAATGGTCCTATTTGAAGCTAAGGGTTTTTTTTATGTGAAAATATTTACTGTTCACTAACATTTAAAGTAAGCAATATATAGTTGGATAACATTCTGATTACTACAACGTCATTATTTTTCCTGACTTCTGCTTGCATCAGTAACACAGATACTGAAAAGGAATGTGTTGGATAAAGAAAAAAACATACAGATCAATAGATTGCAAAAGTTTGTCATTCATTTATGCTACCAGGTCCCAATCATCTGATTAGTTTCATAAGCAAAGACTGTCCACTAATCATAATCTTTTGGTCAATATAGCACAAAGATTTCAAATTTTCATAATGGAATGATTCTCTAGAAGAAATTCATTTTTTTTAATTTTTTTTCCATTTTAGGGCTGCCCCTGTGACATATGGAAATTCCTGGGCTAGGTGACGAATTGGAGCTGCAGCTGCTGGCCTACACCATAGCCACAGCAACACCAGATCCAAGCCACATCTGCAACCTGCTCCAAAGCAATGCCAGATCCTTAACCCATTGAGTGAGGCCAGGGATCAAACCTGCATCCTCATGGATACTAGCTGGGTTCTTAACCTGCTGAACCATCACAGGAACTCCTAGAAGGAATTTAAATGTTCATCTAAGCCTTGTTTAGCTAATTAAATACACCAGTATTCAGTTTCCTCAGCAGTGGGAAGTGAGTAGTGATAAAAATTTTCAGGAAGTTTTGCAAAAGAACTGTTGCGTTTATATGAATACAGATATGAAAAGCCTGCTTTAAAATTTCCAATTCAAATTGTTTATATATAAATTGACTAATTCATTACAGAAACATCTATTTGATTGGAAAGGCTATGGCTTCAGGAAAATATTCAATTCAGCTTGAGGTGATCTATTTCTTAGGTTGCTAAGAATGATGGCATCCCCATGGAGTTCCTGTCTTGGCACAGTGGTTAACGAATCCAACTAGGAACCATGAGGTGGTGGGTTCGGTCCCTGCCCTTGTTCAGTGGGTTAACGATCCGGCGTTGCCGTGAGCTGTGGTGTAGATTGCAGACGTGGCTCGGATTCCGAGTTGCTGTGGCTTTGGCGTAGGCTGGCAGCTACAGCTCCGATTAGACCCCTAGCCTGGGAACCTCCATATGCCACGGGAGTGGCTCACGTAAAGGCAAAAAGCCAAAAAAAAAAAAAAAAAAAAAAAAAAAGAATGATGGCATCCCCAAAACAACTTGAACTTACTCAGGGTTGTGAAAAAATGCCTTTTTTGTTTTAATGAATGTAAGGAAAACCCTGAGGAGTTCCTGCTGTGGCTCAGCAGTAACGAACCTGACTAGCATCCACAAGGATGTGGGTTCAATCCCTGGCCTTTCTCAGTGGGTTAAGGATCCCGAGTTGCCATGAGCTGTGGTGTAGGTTGCAGATGCGGCTCCAATCTGGCATTGTTGTGGCTATGGCGTACATAGGCCAGCAGCTATAGCTCTGATTTGACCCCTAGCCTGGGAACGTCCATATGCCACATGTGTGGTCCTAAAAAGCAAAAAAAAAAAAAAAAATGTCCTGAAACCCAACAACAACCTTTTACATACATACTTATATATACACACAAAAGCAAATAAACCCAGAATGGTCCTTGGGCATTATAGATTAAACATAATAAACATAAGTTCTATTTGAGGAATGGTTACAGAAGTTTAACATTTTAGAAAAGTTGTTCTTGGAGTTCCTCTATGGCTCAGTGAGTTGTGGGTTAAGGATTTGGCATTGCCACTGTGGCGGCTGGGGTCACTGCTGTGGCTTGGGTTTGATCCCTGGCCTGGCAACTTCCACATGCCATGAGCATGGCCAAAAAACAAACAAAAACTTGTTCTCTAATACAGAGAAAATAATATACCATGCTATCAAATATTCTTTTCTGACAAATGTTACAACTACAGAATGTTTTTGTTTGTTGAAAGTAACCAGTGCTATCGATGGAAAAAAAAATTAAAAATTCCTTACTACTACTCAAAATGAACACATCAAGCTTGATTTTCATTAGAATGTAGTTATTTTTCATACTAATGAGGCATAAACCAAGACTCAGATTTGTATATGTATGTAAACAATTATTGAGCATCTTCTGGACAAGAATGCCAAGTGTGTCTCTCTTCATAAAAAGCAATTAAAATTTGAGCATATTTCATCTTTGCCTCTTCTCCAGCACTGATTCTACCTCACCTGTAACTTTCTATTTCCTGATAAATATTAATTCTCCACTGCTGTATGTAACAGCAATTATTTGCTCAGTATCAAGACTGTTGGCAAAGCGTCTTGTCAGCAGAATCTCTTCTTTGATTTCCTGTCATCAGATTCACCGTCAGATGAAGATTTTCTCTTGTACCATTTTTACCAGCTTTTTCAGAATTAAATACTTTAACTTTGGACAATCTAAGTTTTCTTCAAGTTTTCAAGTTTTGTCAGCATCTAAATCCCTTCCTCTGAAGGAAATATTTTACCTTCCCATTCATTACACGTGTCCAATATTTTTTCCACCACAAAATCTTCAGGCTCTACATAGACTTATTTTACTCTTTTTCACTGCTTCCCATTTTTTGCAATATAGTTTTATTTGATCCCATTTTCAATTTTAGAGTTGAAGAGAAATTATTCACTGCCGCCCAGCAAATATGGGTCTGGGGCTGTGGCATCTCAAATCATGGTGGCCACATCCCAGAGGTAGGGCCATAGAAAGTTATACAATAGGTCACTAAGTTTGGGGGTAGGTTGTTATGCATCAATAGATAACTGATACACGGACACTTAAATATTTATATTCTATACAATAAGTTAGCTAATGGAAATAAAAACAGAGAACTAATTATGGGACTGGGTCATTTCAAACTTATTTGTGATAAAAATTAAAGAACAAACATCATGGATAAACAACAAGGACCTACTGTATAGCACAGGGAACTGGAGTCAATATCTTGAAATAACCTATATATGGAAGAGAATCTGAAAAAATATATATATGAAACTGACTGAATCACTTTGCTGTACACCTGAAACTAACATTGTAAATCAACTATACTAATTTTTTTTTTTTAAGCAACAAACATCATCTTTCTTTGCTGAAAAAGTTATCTGGGGAGTTTCTGAAAACAAAAGTTGTTGGGCAAAAGTTCTGAGGCTGTTTCAGACTGCCGAACTGCCATAGAAGACAGTGATTCAGAGTTGATGTCTCAACAAGATACCTATCAATATTTCCACCAAGAGTTGCCCATAGTGTTGTAGTACACTTCCCTAGCAGCATTTTGGATTTCTCCTCTAAGAGACTTTCTATTCTAACGATATGAAAAGAGTTTCTATTTGTATTCATGTATTTGCCTAATTCAGTATTATAGAGAAATGGAAAATTGCCCTGGTGATGAACTTCTAGCCCTAGTCCCAGTGCAAGAAAGAAGCAATTTATTTCACTCATTAAGATCCCCCAAAGGTTTTTTTTTTTTTTTTTGGTCATTTAAATCAAACACCATAAAAAAAAAATCAAACACCATTACATATAATGTGCTGCAAGGAAAAGTTCACCTGAATTAGAGAGGTACAACATAAGTCAAAGAAATCACCTAGGAGTTGGGGGTTACTTTGGTTTCAGCAACACCACCTCTTTCCCTTCAGAAACATGAATGGCATTTGGCACAAATTTTATCTTCCACCATCTACTGCTCCATTCTCCTTACTTCTAGCTCTATTCTTTGTTCCCCCCCAAAAACATGCCTTCACACTTTGGTTCCAACTGTGCGTTCTACTTTTAATATCTTATATGTCTAGGCAATTTCCTCCCCCCCCCCCACTCTGAAACAGCTTTCTTTGGACAAGCAAATCTAGACTTCATTACCCAAACTTTTGACCAATCGAAGAATCTCCCAGTCTGCTGTTTTGGGCTTAATAAATTTAAACATCACTCTCAAGCACATACTATTCACTTAATATTTTTAAGAACTGGAGAGTAAATGGCTAAGCCTAGTCCTTAAACGACTTGTTGCTGAGTTGGGGTACTACATGGGCAGCGCAGGGATTTTTTTTTTTTTAGCATTATTTTATCTTATTACTCAATGAATTTATTACATTTACAGTTGCACAATGATCATCACAATCTAGTTTTATAGGATTTCCATCCCACATCCCCAGCGCATTCCCCCACCCCCCAAACTGTCTCCTTTGGAAACCGTAAGTTTTTTCATCATCTGTTCTGCAAAGAAGTTCATTGTGTCCTTTTTTCAGATATGGCAGAGATATTTAATGAAAGTCAAAAAAGGCTATTATCTTTGAACATAGTAAGTTAAGCCTTCTGCGAACACCAACTGATTCCTAAGGACTCTGGCGTAGGCATTCTTCTTCGCCACGCTCAGCAGCGTGACGGTGCCGGTGGGGGGGGGCGTGTGCCTGACGCTGAGACCCTCGGCGGCCGCGGTGACGTCACGGAACCTGGGTGGCAGTGGGGGTAGATTTTCAGGGCCTAGCTTTGTTTCCCGGGGCCAAGCCAGGCCCACAGAGAAACACTAGGAAATGGGACGGGAAAAGCACCGGAGCAGGGTTTCTCGGCGTCCGTCGGTTTCTCCCGCGTCGGGACCCACGTGCTTGCGGCGGGGGCAGATCTACTTTCCACTTTCCTGCTTCCCACCGCAGCCTTCACGCGACCCAGCTGCTGAGGGCGCATCCGTGGCCGCAGCCCTAAGAGCTCGAAGGCGGGCAGTCTCGGTAGTGGCGAGGCGGGAAGGTACCAGGACCATCTCGGCTGGGGTAAAAGAGTCCCTCGGGAGACTCCCCCAGCCGCTCCCGGGGCGGGCTCTCCCGCCTCAGCTGCTGGGCCACCAGCTCTAAGGACCCGTAAGGGACCGCGCTTCCCTCCATCTGAAAGGGGCGGACCCAGGTCGGTGGGTACCGAAGCCCCGCCCCGGCCCGCGCGGCCTGCCGGATTCGCCCCGCCCCCTCTGCGCCGAGGGGCCCTCTCTTCCTCCTGCGCCACAGTCCCAGGCGGAGGCACTGGTGGCTGGTTGCGCTGCAAGCTCGCGTGGGCGGCGGCGGGTGCGGGTCCAGGCCTTGAGAGGAGCGCGCCGCGCGCCCCCTCCTCCCCGGGGGAGCAGCGGGCCGCGGAAGTGACGTGAGCCGGGGCAGGAGCTCGTTTGAATCGGTTCCCGGGTGATCCTCGCGCCTGCCGCTGCTGGGCCGCCGTCGCTGAGGGAGGAGCTGAGCGCGCCGGGGTAGAGGCCTCGCGCCGCCCCGGGGGCTGGAGGTGTAGGCGCCGCGCGGAGCCTGCATTTCGGCCTTCAGCGCAGTGGCCGTAGGCGCCGGCGCCGCTGTTTCTCTCTTCTCCGCCAATATGGCAGCGGCGGGCGGCGGCGGGCCCTCGGTGGGGACTGGAGAGGGCGGTGGAGGCGACAGCTACAGGACGGTGTACTTGTTTGACCGGCGCGAGAAGGAGTCGGAGCTGGGGGAGCGGGCGCTGCAGGTGGGGGAGCTCTCGGACTACTCGGCGTTCCGCGCCTCGGTGTGTCAGGTACGCGAAGGGGCGGAGGAGGGAAGCGCGGGTAGAGTTGGGGTTGGGAAGGTGTCGGGAATCCCTAGTTGCTCACCCTGGGCAATAAACCTGTCACTCGGCCCTGGACCTGCGGCCTTGGCTTCGCCGTCCCGGGTGCCCACCATGCCCGAGGCCGGGCGGGGAATCTGGGCCGGGTCTCGGAGCGCGGAGCCGGCTGGTCGGTGGGCCTCCCTCTGCCCGGCCCTGTTCCGGAGGAGGCGCCGCTAGAGGTTTGGTACCGCGGGTTTAATGGGCCCGGGGCGACCTCGAACTCAGAGGACGTGCAGCTCATCTTCCAGTCGGGAGTCGCTTGTGTCTCTTTCGGATGAAACTCCCCCCCCCCCCACCGCCCCTCTTTTTAATTAAGAAAAGAGTAGAGTTCTGCCCCGTGGCTGTTAGGAATGTTGTGATAGAAGTTGAGAAATGCCTAGAGTCGATTTTCTTCGGGTTCTTTAAATGATGCAGTTTCCCGGCTCGTTCTGTCAAGGTTTGCAGGCCCGCCCTGGGGATCCTTCTGTAGTGGAAACACTTGACCAAGGAAGCCTCGCAGGTGGAGCTGCCCTGCCGGCTCTCTGCACCCCTAGCCCCACGGGAGTTCCTGAGCAAATCAAAGAGTGTCCTGGGTGGCTCTGGAAACACCAAAGGACTTGGATGCTCTCTATATTATTTTGCTGCAAAAGTTAATGACTGTGTGGGAAAAGTCCTACTTTAAACTGAGGAGTCTTTTCTAAGTCTGTGGTGGTGTTGGTGCTTCAGCTTTAAAGAAGGGATGTTGGAGTTCCCGTCGTGGCGCAGTGGTTGATGAATCCGACTAGGAACCAAGAGGTTGAGGGTTCGGTCCCTGCCCTTGCTCAGTGGGTTAACGATCCGGCGTTGGGCGTTGCCGTGAGCTGTGGTGTAGGTTGCAGACGCGGCTCGGATCCCGCGTTGCTGTGGCTCTGGCGTAGGCCGGTGGCTATGGCTCCGATTGGACCCCTAGCCTGGGAACCTCCATATGCCGCGGGAGCGGCCCAAGAAATAGCAAAAAGACAAAAATAAAAAAGTAAAGAAGGGATGTTGTCAGGAGTTATACTAAGCACTTGGGCCTCTTTTTAAGCCATAGAGAACACTTAGCTTCCAAGGAAAAAGGACTTGGTCTAAAGCAGTGTTTTAACTTGAGTAGGCTGTTTTGGTACTATTAACTCTGTTGCTGAAATAATTGAAATCAAGACCCATAGAAAAAAAAAACAACAACGACTTGAGAGCAAGGGCTTTGATTTCTCTATGCCTAAGGTCTGGAATTGTGCCTGGCACGTAGTAAATGCCCAAATTAGAAGACAAAATGTCAAAAAGTCAGAAGTTCATCCTTGTGCCTGGACATAGCAGATTCCCATGTGTTTGAAAAGTGAATGAATGTTCATCTTTTTTGAGAATGTATTCAAAACCAACCAGGAAAAGGAAACTTTTTTTTTGTTTTTTTGCAGTGGCCCGGGCAGGCGGAAGTTCCCTGGCCAGTATGAACCGAGGCCATAGCATTGACAACACTTGATCCTTAATTGCTAGGCCACCCAGGGAACTCTGGAAACTATGTTTATTATGCTTGTAGTTGATTATATAAAATATATTATGTGTGGATTTAAAATCATGGCATATAAAAATTGTTTTAAAATAACAGCACATCAAAGAAAATACGGAACCAGAGGGGGAAAAAAGTAAACCTTTTACTCCCTGTAAAATTTATATCCACTGTTAGCACTTAGAGTTATTTCTTTGTATCCTTACCGCCCCCGCCCCCCCCACCTTATTTTTTAAATAGCTGTAGTAGATGTCTGTATTCCATTTTTTTTTCACTTAATACTGTCAGTATTTTTCTATTATAATACAAGTCTTCATAATTGAAGTGGTCTGTTTTGTAGCACTTTTTATATAACCAAATCTCTCAGTTTTGTTGACATTTGCTTATTTTCAATTTTAAACAGTGCCATGATAAACCTCTTTGAATGCATTGTCTTTTATGTCTTTATTTTTCTTTGGTTTAGATTCTTAGAAGTGAAATTTCTTGATCAAAAGTCAGGTATATTTTTAAGTCTCTTTTTTGTATTTTTAAATTGCTTTTCAAAAAGGTTGTACTAATTTACCTTCCCTCCAGAAATAGTTCTCCCATGTGAGAAGTGTCAGCAACTCTGTTGCATATATAGGGGAAGTGTATTAACCTCTTATTACGGAAGTGGAAACTCACTTTTGGAGATGGTGACTCACTTAAGTCAAATAGCTAGTACAAAAATTAGTCAAACACAGAACCCATATTCTTTCTGTTATACCGCTCTGTCTCAAATGATGTTCTATGTTATAGATATATTTATTCTATTTCTTCAATATTTTAACTTGAAAATCAAGGAAAGTATTTTCTTTGACCAATTGTTTTCCTCCTCCTTCTTACTTTCCCTGCTGGAATGGAGAAGGTTAAATTTGATTAGATGTGAGCAGAGAGAAGAAGTAAGGGAAAAAAAAAGGAAGGCTAACTTTTACAAAAAAATTAAAACGTCATTCAGATTATGCCACCTAGTCCCGTAACTTTGTCCCCATTATATATGTGAAGAACTAAAATAAATTATTGAATTAAGTCTGAGTTTATGTAGTTCATAAACAGTGATATTGGGATTATAATTTAGGTCTGTTTGATTCTAAAACTTGTATTTTTTAAAAAATAGTCTCTATAGTGCCCACACTACTTACTAAAGTCCTCATTTTCCTTGTTAAGGGAGGAGGCAGATAGTGCACTAAATTTAAATTTTTTATTAAAACTTAAGCCAATAAGTATTTGTAGTGCTAGAAAGTATTATGGATCCTAAACTGTTATTTGGGGAAAGCTCACTTTTTGGAAAAGGAGCAATGCAGAGAAAGGAAGAGATAGATTTGGCAGAAGCCCTTAGACCTATGATAAGCAGCTGTTGACTCACCTGAACCCTTGTAGCCTTACAGAATCAAAGATTAGGAAATAACTTAGTCCCTAAATTCTTTTTTTTTTTTTTTGTCTTTTTTGCCATTTTCTTGGGCCACTCCCGCAGCATATGGAGGTTCCCAGGCTAGGGGTCGAATCGGAGCCATAGCCACCGGCCTACGCCAGAGCCACAGCAACGCGGGATCCGAGCCACGTCTGCAACCTACGCCACAGCTCACGGCAACGCCGGATCCTTAACCCACTGAGCAAGGTCAGGGATCGAACCCGCAGCCTCATGGTTCCTAGTTGGATTCGTTAACCACTGAGCCACGACGGGAACTCCCCTAAATTCTTAATATGCCCAAGCATTAAGTCCTCTGTGTGCAAACCCTCCCCTCCATCCCTAATTTTGAGGAAATGTCTACTTTTTCCTTTGTGTGGTTCCACTATTTCTTGTCACCTCACCATAGCACTTGTTATACTATTGTACTTTTTTAAACATTCTCTGCTCCTTGAGGGTAAGAGCCTTACCTAATATTTGACTTATAGATATTTAGTTAAATGAATCAGTCTTTTCCTTAAAAAAAAAAAAAAAAAGTATGTGTGTATATTATGCTGAAAAATTTCCAAAAGATGAAAAGAAAAAAAGTGAAAGAAGATAGATGTAAGAATAGGAGTTCCTACTGTGGAGCAGTGGGTTAATGATCTGGCTTGTCTCTGTGGAGGTGTTAGTGGGAGGATCTGATGTTGCTGCAGCTGCAGCTATAGTGTAGGTCACAGCTCCAGCTCAGATTTGATCCCTGACCCAGGAACTTCCCATGCCACAGCCAAAAAAGGAGGAAAAAAAAAAAGCATAGAATGGTAACCTGAGGAGAGCAATAAATGGAAGTTCATTTGATAATATCTTCTACCAGTGCTGAGCCATGAAATCAGCTTTGAGTTTCTTAGAAATCAGAACAGAGAAGGAAAGACAATTGATACAAAATCCACATTGTCTATAAAATAAAAACAGGGGTTCCTGTTGTGGCTCAGCAGAAATGAATCTGACTAGTAACCATGAGGTTGTGGGTTCAATTGATCCCTGGCCTTGCTCAGTGAGTTAAGGATCCGTTGTTGCCTTGAGCTGTGGTGTAGGTCACAGATGCAGCTTGGATCCTGCATGGCTGTGGCGTAGGTCAGCAGCTGTAGCTGATTCCACGACCCCTGTCCTGGGAACCTCCATATGCTGAGGGTGTGGCCCTAAAAAGCAAAACAAACAAACAAATAAAAACATTCCCACTGCTAAAGATGCAAAACTTTGAGAAAAAAATTCTCCCTAGATTCCTTACAAATCCTGATAAAATGGATGATTCTTACAGATAGGAAAGACTTCTCTTATCTTACCCTTTAATGCAAGGTACACTCTGTGTTATTTAGGGTATTGCAACCTGCTTTAACCAGTTACCATACAAGTTTTTGTAGAGCTTTCTTACTCAAGTGCAATATGGGTGTTCCTGGTTTTGGGATGGTCAGAAACAGAGCCATTGGATATATAATGGCAAAGCACAAATCATTAAAGTCTAGTTTCGCAGAGTTTCAGAGAGATGGCGTTCAGATATTTAGTTTCTGACTGACCTAATCCATTGATGAAGTTTAAGGCATTTGAGGATTTTATGGACTGCAAGTTAGTTAGCCCTTCATAAATATCTCTTAAAATTGGCTTTTGAGAGAAGTTTTTAACAGCATATAGTTTGAAGCTGACCTGAAGACATGCAGGGCAGTTACTTTACTCATTAAAGGCAGATCCACGTGCTTTAATGTTAGACCAGAAAAAGGTGGGATTGAAGTGCTTTTATAAAAGTGAAAAAGCCGGAGTTTGCCAGAGTGTCTTTGCAGCTCCAGGATGCAAGTTTGATCCTCGGCTTAGCGCAGTAGGTTAAAGGGTCTGGCATTTCTGGAGCTGTGGCGTAGGGTTGCGACTTGGATCTGATCCCATATGGAACTCCACATGTTGCAGGGAGGCCAAAAAAGAAAAAAAAAGGTGAAAAGGCCCAGTTAGGACTTTTGCTCAAATAGAATGTGTCTTGCTTTCGTAGAGAGAAAGGCAGAAGAAATGTGTGTTCAAGACCAGTTTAGCACAAATACATGAAAGACTTCAGCTTAGTTTGACAAGATAGCTTTTTAGACCAAAAGTATGGAAGGAAAAGGGTATGACATCTTGAATTAAAGCATAATGAATAATGTAAAAATATTTAATTTGTTTGTCAAATACCAGAGCTATAAAATAATTTAGAAAAGTTAATGAATTTTAGAAATAATTTTTATGAAGAATTATAGATAAAGCAAAGAAAATATAGCTCATGTATCTTAATTGAATAATAAAATTATGGAGTGATTGTATGAAATACTTATATATAAGTACTTTTCATAGATCTTAAAAAATTCAATTTGACAAAATAGCTTTTCAGTAACTATAAAAACAATGTATTATGTTCTGTAGGATCTATAAACACATGATCCAACATTTGGGACATTGTAGAAATAAAGTAGTAAGGAACTAAAAATAAAGCCTATCATGATTTTATAAAAGCCTAATTTGTAAAAAACAGTTTTTCTTTCTTTTTTTTTTTTTTTTTTTTTTTTGTCTTTTTAGGGCTGCACCCTCAGCATATGGAGGTTCCCAGGCAAGGCGTCGAATCTGAGCAGTAGCCGCTGGCCTACATCACAACCATGCCAGATCCGAGCCAAGTCTGTGACCACAGCAGTGCTGGATCCTTAACCCATTGAGCGAGGCCAGGGATTGAATGTGTGTCCTCATGGATACTAGTCAGATTTGTTTCCGCTGAGCCACGACTGGAACGCCCAGTTTTTATTTCTATAAACAAATAGAATCTTTTCCTCATCAATGTATTTCTATAACTTCATTTCTCTTTGGTGGAATTGTATATGAGTTTTTTTTTTCAAGCTGTGTTAAAGTTCCTGGACCAGGGATTGAACCTGCGCCACAGCAGTGACCAGAGCCACAGCAGTGACAACACCAGATCCTTAACTGGCTGAGTCATTAGAGAGCTCCAGGATATGAGTATTTTTAATTTTACTGAAGTATACCAAATTACTTTTCGGTATGGTTGTTCTTTTCTTTTCTTTTTTTTTTTTTTTTTTTTTTTGTCTTTTTGTCTTTTCTAGGGCCGCTTCAGTGGCATATGAAGGTTCCCAAGTTAGGGGTCTAATCGGAGCTGTAGCCGCTAGACTGTGCCAGAGCCACAGCAATGCAGGATCCCGAGCCGCGTCTGCAACCTCAACCACAGCTCACAGCAACACCAGATCCTTAACCCACTGAGCCAGGGATCAAACCCACAACCTCATGGATACTAGTCGGATTCGTTAACCACTGAGCCACAACGGGAACTCCCAATTTTATTTATATATATAAAAATATATATAGTTTTCCAGATTCTTCTTCATTATAGTTTATTAAAAGGTATTGAATACAATTCCCTGTGCTATACAGTAGGACCTTGTTGTTTATCTATTTTATATAGTTATGTGTATCTGTAAATCCCAAATTCTCAGTTTATCTTTCCCCTACCCCCTTTCCCCTTTGGTAACTGTCAGTTTGTTTTCTATGTCTGTGAGTCTATTTCATAACTTAATTTGTATCATTTTTTAGATTCCACATATATGTGATATATGACATTTGTCTTTGACTTACTTCACTTAGTATGATAATCTCTATGTCCATCCATGTTACAAATGGCATTTCATTCTTTTTTATGGCTGAGTAATATTCCATTGTATATATATTTTAGATTGCTTCCATGTCTTGGCTGTTGTAATTAGTTCTGCTGTTAATATTGGAATGCATGGATCTTTTCGAATTAGAGTTTTCGTCTTTTCTGGGTATATGCTCAGGAGTGAGATTGCTGAGTCATATGGTAACTCCGTTTTATTTTTTTAAGGAACCTCCATACTGTTCTCCTTAGTGGCTGCACCAATTTACATTCCCACTAACAGTGTAGGAGGATTTCCTTTTCTCCACACCCTCTCCAGAATGAATGTATTTATTTATTTATTTTACTTTTTCCTTTTTTGGGCCACACTCTTGGCACATGGAGGTTCCCAGCTGGTCGAATTGCACAGCCACAGCAATGTGGGATCCGTGCCATGTCTGCCACCTACACCACAGCTCATGGCAGCATGGGATCCTTAACCCACTGAACGAGGCCAGGAATCAAACTTGAAACCTCATGGTTACTAGTTGGATTCTTTTCTGCTGTGCCACAATGGGAACTCCAGAATTTATTATTTTTAGACTTTTTTTTTTTGCCATACCCCAAAAAATGGCACGTGGAAGTTCCCAGGCCAGGGGTTGAACCCATGTTGCAGTTGCAGCTCTACTGAAGTGCTGGATTCTTAATATGCTGCACCATGCATAAACTTCCATATTATTTGTAGACTTTTTGATGATGGCCATTCTGACCTGTGTGAGGTGATAGCTCACTGTAGTTTTAATTTTCATTTCTCTGATAATTAGTGTTGTTGAGCATCTTTTCATATGCCTGTTGGCCACCTGTCTGTCTGCTTTGGAGAAATGTCTATTTAGGTTTTCCAGCTTTTTTTTGATTGGGTTGGTTGGTTGTTTAGGCTGTGCCGACAGCACATAGAAGTTCCCAGGCTAAGGATTGAACCTGTGCCACAGCAGTGACCAGTGCCACAGCAGTGACAGTGGATCCTTAACCTGCTGAGCCACTAGGGAAGTTTGGGTTGTTTGCTTTTTGATATTGAGCTGTATGAGCTATTGGAGTTTTGGAGATTAATGCCTTGTCAGTTGGGTCGTTTGCACGTGTATCCCCCATTCCATAGGTTGTGTTTCATTTATGATTTCCTTTGCTGTGCAAAGGCTTTTAAGTTTAATTAGGCCTCATTTGTTTATTTTTGCTTTTATTTCCATTATTGTAGGAGGCAGATGCAAAAAAAAAACCAATGCAATTTATGTCAGAGTCTTCCGCCTATAAAACTCCTATCCGCTTAGGAGTTTTATAGTATCCATTTTTAGACTTAGGTCTGTAAACCATCTTGAATTTATTTTTGTATTGTTGTTAAAATCTTTGAATTCATTTTTTTCCTTGTCCCTGTCCAGTTTTCCCAGCACTGCTTATTTAAGAGACTATCTTTTTCCATTGTATCTTCTTGCCTCCTAAGATCAAGATGAGTTGACCCTAAGTGCATAGGTTTATTTCTGGGCTCTCTATCTGTTCCATTGATCCATGAGTCTCTTTTTGTGCCAGTACCATATGTTTTGATTACTGTGGCTTTGTAATATAATCTGATATCAGAGAGCATGAAACTTCAGCTCTTTTTCTTTCTCAAAAAGAAAGAAAGTCTTTTGAAGTCTTTTGTGTTTCTATACAAATTTTAAAATTATTTGTTCTAGTTTTGTGAAAACTGCCATTGGTAATTTGATAGAGATTGCATTGAATCTGTAGATTGCTTTAGGTAGTATGGTTATTTTAACAATATTGGTTCTTCCAGTTCAAGAACATGGTATATCTATTTGTGTCTTCTTATAGTTTTTTGAGTACAGGTCTTTTGCTTCCTTAGGTAGGTTTATTCTAGGGATTTTATTTTTATGCATTTGTAAATGGGGTTGTTTCCTTAATTTGGCTTTTTGATGTTTCATTTTTAATGTATAGAAATGCAACAGATTTCTGTATATGTGTGTGTGTGTATTTTTTTTTTTTTTTTTTGGCTTTTGAGGGCCACACCTGCAGAATATGGAAGTTCCCAGGCTAGGAGCCTGGGAGCTTTGGCTGCCGGCCCATGCCAGAGCCACAGCAACACAGGATCCGAGCCATGTCTGTGACCTACATCACAGCTCACAGCAATGCTGGTTGCTTTAACCCACCGCATGAAGCCAGGGATCAAACCTGAGTCCTCATGGATACTAGTTGGGTTCATTACTGCTGAGCCACAACAGGAACTTCCTGTATGTTGGTTTTTTATCCTGCAGCTTTACTGAATTCATTGATGAGCTCTAGTAATTTGCTGGTGGTGTATTTAGGATTTCTGTGTACAGTGTTATGGCATCTGCAAAGAGTGACAGTTTTACTTCTTCCTTTCCAGTTCAGATTCCTTTTTCTTCTTTGATTGCTATTTCTAGGACTTTCCAGAACTATTTTGAATAACAGTGGTGAGAGTGAGCATTCTTTTCTTGTTACTGATCTTAGATGGAATGATACCAGCTTTATACTGTTGAGTATTGAGTTTAGCTGTGGGCTTGCCATATATGGCTTTTATTGTGTTGTAGTATGTTCTTTCTGTGTCCATGTTCTGGAGAGTTTTTGTCATAAATGGTTGTTAAATTTTATCAAAAGCTTTTTCTGCATCTGTTGAGAGGATCGTATAATTTTTATTTTTCAGTTTGTTAATGTGTTGTATCACATTGATTTGCAGATACTGAAAAATCCTTGCATCCCTGGGATAAATCCCACTTGGTCGTGGTGTATGATCCTTTTAATGGAGGCCTATACTTTATATTTTTAAGACTTAAAAATTTTTTGCCAGCTTCATGGAAATGATAATCAAGTTGTTCTCATTTCTCTGATAACTAGTGAGGATGAACATCTTTTCATGCTTTCTCCTTCATGGCTTACACTTTTGATATTTTCAGAAATCCTTTTCCCTCTTCTCTCAAAATTACTTCCCTATTTTCCTTTGGATTAATATGTAGCTGCTTTAGTTCTCTTGGAATTTGTTTTTGGGTATGTTGAGAAGTGGATTTTATTTATCTTACCTATTTTTGTACAATTAACTAGTTGTCTCAATAATATTCATTGAATAGTTTATTCTTTCCTCAGCAGTTTGTAATGTCATTCTATTTGCCAACCTCCCCCCCCCCCCCGTATATATGTGTAGGTTTTTCTTTCAGGGTTCTCTCTTCTCTTTCACTGGTCTGCAGTAGTATAAGTTAGACAATTTTCTTATTAAAAGCCTCAAATATATAGAGAGATAATAGCATTATGAACCTATATGTACTCATTATCCTTATTAAACAGTTTCCAAGTATCTACCACACTAGCTTCATTTTTGCCTCTTGAAGCATATTCCAGGCCTTAGTTCACTTCACTTCTCTTTACATCATGCATTTCTATTATCACACCATCAAAATTAACATTTTTAATTGTTAACTAATAGTTCAGTTTTTATTCAGATTTTTTTGCCTCAAAATTTTTTTAATACGTGATTTGTTTAAATCAGGGTATTTGTATTGAACTTGTTTTTTTTGTTTCTTGCAAAATACCTTCCCCAGTCTATTTTGTTTTTCTTGACATCTACTTGTTGAAGAAATCAAGTTGGTTTGTCTCTCACCTTCCACATTCTGAATTGGTCTGTGCTGCTGCTGCTTCTTTTTTTTTTTAAATAGCTTCCTGTTTTAGTTTAGTTTAGTTTTGTCCCTGCCTATGGTGTGCGGAAGTTCCCAGGCCAGGGATTGAACCCATGCCCCAGCAGCAACCTGAGCAACCTCAGTGACAGCGCCAGATCCTTAACAACCTGAGCTACCTCAGTGACAGCACCAGATCCTTAACCCACTGACCTGGAATCCTTAACCCAAAGACCAAGGAACCTTTGTCTGTGCTTCTTTATGGTGTAATTGAGCTTATTCTAACTCTATGTGTCCTGTAAATTGGAAGCTGTTTTTAATAACTTATAATAAAGATTTAGGTTCAGCTTTGGGATGAGGAGGCAAAAATACTTTATAGGTGTTGTTGGTACTTCATATATACGTCACATCAGGTGGCATGTAATGTATGGCTTAACAATTCTAAGATCAGATTAGTGGGATTCAGGTGGTTTCGCTGGCTTCCTCCATAATAAAATTTTGACTTAATGGTTTAGTCATTCATGGTGGTATTCTTTTTTTTTTTTTTTAATTAATTTATTTATTTTTTGTCTTTTTTGCTGTTTTCTTTGGGCCGCTCCCGCGGCATATGGAGGTTCCCAGGCTAGGGGTCAAATCGGAACTGTAGCCACTGGCCTACGCCAGGGCCACAGCAACGCGGGATCTGAGCCGCGTCTGCAACCTACACCACAGCTCATGGCAACGCCGGATCGTTAACCCACTGAGCAAGGGCAGGGACCGAACCCACAACCTCATGGTTCCTAGTCGGATTCGTTAACCATTGCGCCACGACAGGAACTCCCATGGTGGTATTCTGATTGCCATTCCTCCTATATTTATTAGCAGGAATTCTTTTTTTTTTTTTTTGGCGGGGAGCTTATTCAGGACTTAAAACAATGTACATCTGGGGGTTCCCTTCTGGTGCAGCAGATTAAGGCTCCAGTGTCATCATTGCTGCAGCTCAAGGAGGGGGGGGGCGGGGGGAATATCTCGGGAATTCTTTAAAGAACAACTTTGCCTCATCAATTAGAGATAAATGGTTACTCTGAATTTAAGTTGGTGCAAAAAAGCATAATAAATGCTCTATCTAATTCTTTTCTTTTAATTTATCAGTGTTCAGAGTAGGGAATTGGTGCTTTATTTAGTTTCAGTAGTGACCAGTAAGGATTTTTAGTATCACTATGGAAGACCTAAGTATCATTAATATAGATTTTTTTTTAAAGTCATCTTGCTTCTAAGGTTGGTCTAGGTTAACTGGCCCATCATTACCTGAAACAGAGGTCAGCCTTTTCTCTTAACTGTGCATTGTCCTATTGTTTAATTTTGGAAAGAGCTTGCATCTTGTAATTTTAAAGATAATGTAAAATTTTAATGAAAATGTTAACTCATCTTTCTAATTCTTATTTTTTGGTTAGCTGTGAAATTTTAGCTTCTTACGGTTTTGTAGTCATTTTCTTTTGTCTTTTTTTTTTTTTCTTTTCATTTTTGTCTGCCTTGCAGAATATGGAGTTCTCATGCTAGGAATCAGATCCAAGCCTCAGTTGTGACCTACTCCATAGCTGCAGCAACATAGAGCTTTTGACTCACTGTACCAGGCTGGGTATCGAACCTGCCTCCTGGCACTGCAGAGACACAGCCAATCCTGTTGTGCCACTGTGGGAACTCTTTGTCTTCTCTTTGATTGTTCATGTCTTTTTCCTATTTATGTTTGTTGATTTTCATCTTTATTTATGAAGGCTTTTTTTTTCTCCTCAGGATGCTTTGTTTCCTGTTAAATTTTCAATTTACTTTTTTTTTAAGTTATATTTTTGGAAAGGGTCATAATAGGTAATAAAGATTGTTTTTATGCAAATATCCTGCATAGTGTAGCTATCCTTTCTTCAGTGTTAAAAAATATTAATCTCTATTTTCTTCTAGTACTTTTGCTTTTACATATTTAAGTACTTAATATATATGAACATAAGTGTTAATGCTTTGCTCCAACTAAGTTTACTTATATATTCACATGAAGTAATAAGTCTTTTGTCTGGGAGGGTCCTGTTGTTAAACCTTTTGAAAATGTTCACTTAGGAGTTCTCTTCATGGGTTAACAAACCCGACTAGAATCTGTGAGGATGTGGATTCGATCCCTGGCCTTGCTCAGTGAGTTAAGGATCCGTTGTTTGCTCCGGGCTGTGGTGTAGATCACGGATGCGGCTCAGATCCTGAGTTGCTGTGACTGTGGCGTAGGCTGGCAGCTACAGCTCCAATTCGACTCCGAGCCTGGAAACCTCCATGTGCTGTGGGTGTGGACCTAACATATAATAGCAGAAAAATCAACCTTGTTAAGCAAATAGGTAATTTATAAATAGATTTGTGCTTAATTATACAAAGGCAAAATTTGAAAACATTAAGACTGATCTTTTCATGCAAATAAATGTAGCACTAATTGTAGTACTAAGATACACTGTTTTATCGGTATTTTCATATTTTTATAAACTTGAATAGTCCATTTATTTTCTTTGTGTAATAATTGATTTTATTTCTCTTATTTTGGATAGACACTTGCCATTTCACCTGAAGAGAAATTTGTTATTACAACAACAAGTAGGAAAGAAATTACCTGTGATAATTTTGGTAAGCAATGCTATGTTTATGCTTTTATATTTGATATATTCTAGTACATCATAGAGCAGTAAATTTTATTACATAGATAAGCATCACAAAACTATTGATGCTTTTGGTTACTTTTTTCGGATGGGGATGGAAACTGGCTACATATGTCTAAGTTTGTACAGAAGTCATATTTTTCTTTTTTTTTTTTTTTTTTTTTTTTTTTTTTTTTTTTTTTTTTTTTTTTTTTTTTAATTTTATTTTCCCACTGTACAGCAAGGGGGTCAGGTTATCCTTACATGTATACATTGCAATTACAGTTTTTCCCCCACCATTTCTTCTGTTGCAACATGAGTATCTAGACATAGTTCTCAATGCTATTCAGCGGGATCTCCTTATAAATCTATTCTACGTTGTGACTGATAAGCCCAAGCTCCCGATCCCTCCCACTCCCTCCCCCTCCCATCAGGCAACCACAAGTCTCTTCTCCAAGTCCATGATTGATTTTCTTTTCTGAGGAGATGTTCATTTGTGCTGGATATTAGATTCCAGTTATAAGTGATGTCATATGGTATTTGTCTTTGTCTTTCTGGCTCATTTCACTCAGTATGAGATTCTCTAGTTCCATCCATGTTGCTGCAAATGGCATGATGTCATCCTTTTTTATGGCTGAGTAGTATTCCATCGTGTATATATACCACATCTTCCGAATCCAATCCTCTGTCGATGGACATTTGGATTGTTTCCATGTCCTGGCTATTGTGAATAGTGCTGCAATGAACATGCGGGTGCACGTGTCTCTTTTAAGTAGAGCTTTGTCCGGATAGATGCCCAAGAGTGGGATTGCAGGGTCATATGGAAGTTCTATGTATAGATTTCTAAGGTATCTCCAAACTGTTCTCCATAGTGGCTGTACCAGTTTACATTCCCACCAGCAGTGCAGGAGGGTTCCCTTTTCTCCACAGCCCCTCCAGCACTTGTTATTTGTGGATTTATGAATGATGGCCATTCTGACTGGTGTGAGGTGGTATCTCATGGTAGTTTTGATTTGCATTTCTCTTATAATCAGCGATGTTGAGCATTTTTTCATGTGTTTGTTGGCCATCTGTATATCTTCTTTGGAGAAATGTCTATTCAGGTCTTTTGCCCATTTTTCCATTGATTGATTGGTTTTTTTGCTGTTGAGTTGTATAAGTTGCTTGTATATTCTAGAGATTAAGCCCTTGTCAGTTGCATCATTTGAAACTATTTTCTCCCATTCTGTAAGTTGTCTTTTTGTTTTCTTTTGGGTTTCCTTTGCTGTGCAAAAGCTTTTCAGTTTGATGAGGTCCCATGGGTTTATTTTTGCTCTAATTTCTATTGCTTTGGGAGACTGACCTGAGAAAATATTCATGATGTTGATGTCAGAGAGTGTTTTGCCTATGTTTTCTTCTAGGAGTTTGATGGTGTCCTGTCGTATATTTAAGTCTTTCAGCCATTTGGAGTTTATTTTTGTGCATGGTGTGAGGGTGTGTTCTAGTTTCATTGCTTTGCATGCAGCTGTCCAGGTTTCCCAGCAATGCTTGCTGAATAGACTTTCCTTTTCCCATTTTATGTTCTTGCCTCCCTTGTCAAAGATTAATTGACCATAGGTGTCAGGGTTAATTTCCAGATTCTCTATTCTGTTCCATTGGTCTGTCTGTCTGTTTTGATACCAGTACCACACTGTTTTGATGACTGTGGCTTTGTAGTATTTCTTGAAGTCTGGGAGAGTTATGCCTCCTGCTTGGTTTTTGTTTCTCAGGATTGCTTTGGCGATTCTGGGTCTTTTGTTGTTCCATATAAATGTTTGGATTGTTTGTTCTAGTTCTGTGAAAAATGTCATGGGTAATTTGATAGGGATTGCATTGAATCTGTAGATTGCTTTGGGTAGGATGGCCATTTTCACAATATTGATTTTTCCAATCCAGGAACATGGAATATCTTTCCATTTTTTTACATCTTCTTTGATTTCTTTGATTAAGGTTTTATAGTTCTCGGCATATAGGTCCTTTACCTCTTTGGTTAGGTGTATTCCGAGGTATTTGATTTTGTGAGGTACAATTTTAAAAGGTATCGTATTTTTGTATTCCTTTTCTAATGCTTCATTGCTGGTATACAGAAATGCAACTGACTTCTGAATGTTAATCTTATATCCTGCCACTTTGCTGAATTTATTAATCAGTTCAAGGAGTTTTGGGGTTGAGTCCTTAGGGTTTTCTAGGTATAGAATCATGTCATCTGCATACAGTGACAGTTTGATCTCTTCTCTTCCTATATGGATGCCTTTGATTTCTTTTGTTTGTCTAATTGCTGTGGCTAAGACTTCCAAAACTATGTTGAAGAGCAGTGGTGAGAGTGGGCATCCCTGTCTTGTTCCAGATTTGAGTGAGAAGGCTTTCAGTTTTTCCCCATTGAGGATTATATTTGCTGTGGGTTTATCATAAATGGCTTTGATTATATTCAGGAATGTTCCCTCTATACCCACTTTGGCGAGGGTCTTGATCATGAATGGATGTTGAACTTTGTCAAATGCTTTTTCTGCATCTATTGAGATGATCATATGATTTTTGACTTTTTTCTTGTTAATGTGGTGTATGATGTTGATTGATTTGCGTATGTTGAACCATCCTTGTGAACCTGGGATGAACCCAACCTGGTCATGGTGTATAATTTTTTTGATATGTTGTTGGATTCGGTTGGCTAAGATTTTGTTGAGAAGTTTTGCATCTATATTCATCAATGATATTGGGCGATAGTTTTCTTTTTTGGTGGTATCTCTGCCTGGTTTTGGAATGAGGGTGATGGTGGCCTCATAGAATGTCTTTGGGAGTATTCCTTCTTCTTCAACCTTTTGAAAGAGTTTAAGGAGGATGGGCACCAATTCCTCTTTATATGTTTGATAGAATTCACCTGTGAAGCCATCTGGTCCTGGGCTTTTATTTGTAGGGAGTGATTTTATGACCTCTTCAATTTCATTTCTAGTGATTGGTCTGTTCAGTTGGTCTGCTTCTGCTTGATTCAGTTTTGGCAGGCTGTAAGATTCTAGAAAATTGTCCATTTCTTCCAGATTGTCAAACTTATTGCCATATAGTTGTTCATAGTATTCTCTTATGGTTTTTTGAATTTCTGCTGTATCCGTTGTGATTTCTCCTTTTTCATTTATAATTTTGGTGATTTGGGTTCTTTCTCTCCTCTTTTTAGTGAGTCTGGCCAGGGGTTTATCAATTTTGTTCACCTTTTCAAAGAACCAGCTCTTGGTTTTATTAATTTTCTCTATTGTTTTTTGAGTCTCTATTTTATTGATTTCTTCTTTGATCTTTACAATTTCCTTCCTTCTGCTGACTTTAGGACTTCTTTGTTCTTCTTTTTCTAATTCATTTAGGTGGAGGGTTAAGTTGTCAATTTGGGATCTTTCTTCTTTTTTGAGAAAGGCCTGGATTGCTATAAATTTCCCTCTGAGCACTGCTTTCGCAGCATCCCATAGATTTTGAGAGGTTGTGTCTTCATTATCATTTGTTTCAAGATAGTTTTTAATTTCCTTCTTGATTTCCTCATTGACCCATTGGTTTTTTAGTAGCATGTTGTTTAGTCTCCATGGAGTAGGTTTTTTCTCTTTCCTTTTCCCATGGTTGATTTCTAATTTCATGGCATTGTGGTCAGAGAAGATACTTGAGATAATTTCTATGCTCCTAAATTTATTGAGATTCGCTTTATGTCCCAATATGTGGTCGATTCTTGAGAATGTTCCATGAGCATTTGAGAAGAATGTGTATTCTGATTTTTTTGGATGTAGTGTCCTGAAGATATCAATTAAGTCTAACTTTTCTATTGTTTCCTTTAGGATCTCTGTTGCTTTATTGGTTTTCTGTCTAGAGGATCTGTCCATTGATGTGAGGGGGGTATTTAGGTCTCCTACTATGATTGTATTCTCATCAATATCTCCCTTTATGTCTGTTAATATTTGTTGTATGTATCTGGGTGCTCCTATGTTTGGGGCATATATGTTGATGATAGTAACATCCTCTCCTTGGATGGATCCCTTAATCATTAAATAGTGTCCTTCTTTGTCTTTCTTTATGTCTTTTGTTTTAAAGTCTATTTTGTCTGATATGAGCGTTGCAACTCCTGCTTTTCTGTCATGTCTATTGGCATGAAATACTTTTCCCCAGCCTTTCACTTTCAATCTATATGTATCTTTTGTCCTAAGGTGAGTTTCTTGTAGGCAGCATATTGAAGGTTTTTGCCGTTTTATCCACTCAGCCACTCTGTGTCTTTTGATTGGGGCATTCAGTCCATTGACATTTAAGGTGATAATTGATAGATGATTATTTATTGCCATTTGATCCTCGTGTTCCAGTTGATTCTATGGTTCTCCATTCTTCTTTTTTTTTTTCTTTTTTTTTTTGGTTGGATGGTCTCCTGTTATTATCTGCTTGAGTGTATTTTTTTTTTTTCATTTTTTGCAAATGCAATATTTGGTTTTGGCTTGTGGTTGCCCTGTTTTTTAAGTATGCTAACCCCTTCCCATAATTGTGTGTTTTAGCCTGATGGTCCTGTAAGTTCAAACACTTCATTATTATATTAAAATTAAGAAGAGAGACATACATACAAACAAAAAGGATTATTTACCTCCTAACATCCCTTGCCCACATTTTATGGTTTTGATGACTCTTTTATTTTTTTCTTTTTAATTTTATTTTGTTTGAAGCATGTTCATGATTAAATCTGTATGCTGGCTTATTTGAGTGACTGCTCTCTGATTGTATCTTCCTCAGTCCTAGTTCTTCCTCTTCTTCTTCTTCTTCTTTTTTTTTTTTTTTCTTTTCTTTTTTCTTCCCTTTCCTTCCTTTCTTTTTGGTTTAGAGAAGCCCTTTCAATATTTCCTTTAACCTGGGTTTTGTGTTGCTGTATTCTTTAAGTTTTTGTTTGTTGGGAAAAATTTTTATTTCCCCTTCTATTTTAAATGATATTCTTGCTGGATAAAGTATTCTAGGTTGCATATTTTTTCCTTTGAGCACTTTAAATATCTCTTGCCATTCCCTCCTGGCCTGTAGTGTTTCTGTAGAGAAATCAGCTGATATTCTTATGGGGGTTCCCTTGTAGGTAACATTCTGTTTTTCTCTTGCTGCCTTTAGGATCCTCTCTTTATCACTAACTTTTGCCATTTTTATTATGATGTGTCTTGGTGTGGGTCTGTTTGGGTTCAGTTTGTTTGGGGCCCTCTGTGCTTCTTGTATCTTGAATCCAGTATCCTTTAGATTTGGGAAGTTTCCAGCGATAATTTCTTCAAATATATTTTCCATTCCTTTATCTTTTTCTACTCCTTCTGGAATTCCTATTATGCGTAGATTGGCCCGTTTTATATTATCCCATAGGTCTCTTATATTGCTTTCCAGTTTTTTGATTCGGTTTTCTGTCTGTTGACCAGATTGAGTGATTTCCATTATTCTATCTTCCATATCACTGATTCGTTCTTCTGCATTATTCATTCTGGTTTTTACTGCCCCTAGTTCAGTTTGCATCTCTGCAAATGAATGTTCTAGTTTTTCTTGGCTCCTCCTTATATTTTCTAGCTCCTTTCTGAGGGTATCTGCATTGCTGTTCATATCTTCTCTTAATTCCTTCAGTATTTTCACTATTTCTCTTTTGAACTCCAGGTCTGTCAGACTGCAGAGATCAGTTTCATTGTTGACTGTTTTAGGTGAGTTCTCCTGTTGGTTTGACTGGGGGTGGTTTCTCAGCTTCTTCATCTTGCTTGTTGTCTTCTTTCTCCTGAGGGAGTTGTACTCTCCGTTATCGGGTAGTGTTTGCCTTGTCACTGCCCTGGAATATTTCCTGAGGGCTGTCGTTGTTGGTCAATCTTTTTTTGAGGCAGTGTGGCTTTTCTGGAGTGTTGATGGGACTAACAGTGTTTCTTTGAAGCAAAGGAGGACTTCCTGAGGGCAGACAGGACTGGGAGGTCCACCCCACGATGGTAGCAGATTTCACTTGGTTCTCAGCACCCCCTGGGGTCTTGGGCGGGTAGCAGGGCCCTTGGAGACTCAAGAGGCTCCTCCCCAGGACAGCCCGACTCAGAAAGACCGTCTGAGATCTTTTCCCGATTCGGCCAGGCTTGTTGCAGCTTTTCTGGGCTGCAGGGGGTCCTGCCTGGAGCTGGCAGTCCTATGCAGCTGGTCCACTAGGTCTTAGCACCCCCTGGGGTCTTGGGCGTGTAGCAAGGCCCTTGGAGACTCAAGAGGCTCCTCCCCGGGGGAGCCCGTCTCAGAAAAACCGTGGGAGAATTAGGTCGATCTATTCACGGCCTGGCTAGGCTTGTTCTAGCTTTTCTGGGCTGCAGGCCTTTTCTAGGGGGCTGGTGGTGTTTGGTGCTGCTCTGTGGAAGTGTAGCCCCTCCAAAGGGCAAGCAGGCCTGTGCAGGGAGAGCCCCTGCGGTGGTAGGCTTCAGGCAATTGTTGAGGCCAGCCCTCCTGGATGGCAGGCAGCCCCAGGTTCGGCGAGAGCATAGGGGGTGGCGGGGGTGGGGGGAGGGAATGCACTGGGAAGCACAGCTTTCTGCTAGCTAGCGGGCCTGTAAGCTTGCTGTGGCGTGGGGGGTATTCTATGGGGACCCACCCCTTCTTCTCTCCCCTCCCCAGCACGGGCGCAGACCAGGCTCTTCTCCCAGGTTCCCTCTGAGGCGGCTTTCCACTTCCCCGCCCCTAGAGTATTGCTCCCTTCCTCTGCGACAGCTTTGTTTTCTAGTCTCCCAGGCAGTCTCTGCCCCGTCAAATGGTTTAGAGACCTCCCAAGCAGTTTCCGCTCTTCCCCGCCCCCCTAGCCCAGGGACTAATCTCTGGAGCTGAGGTCTCGGTGCCCAGCCCCCCCCACCAGGCGTCCCCCGGCCCTTTCTTGGGGACTAACCTTCGGAGGCGAGGTCTCGGTGCCCAGCCCCAACCCAGGCGTCCCCCGGCCCCCTCTCGGGGACCAACCTTCAGAGCTGAGGTCTCGGTGCCCAGCCCCCACCCAGGCGTCCCCCGGCCCTTTCCCGGGGACTAACCTCTGGAGCCGAGGATTCGGTGCCCAGCCCCCACCCAGGCGTCTCAATTTTTGCTGACTGTGCCCGTAGTTCAGATGGTCCGTTGGGTTCTTGATCTTTTTTCCGTACTCCGACTTACTGCTACACTCTTCTCTGCATCTGGAGATTCCTCCGGTTCGTTTGATCTTTCCCCCGGTAGGAGACTTTCCAGGGTGCGGGATCCCTTTCTCCTCCGCAGTTCCCTTTCGGGAGCGCCCGTCCCGCTCGGATTCACCTTCTCTCACTCTCCTCTTTTCTCCCGTTCTGCCCAATAATGTCACGAACTTCTTGCCGTTATTGGAGTTTAGGTTCCTCTGCCAGCGATTGGTTGTTGTTCTGTGCGAGTCATTTCTTCTGTAGATGTGCTTTTTTTGTTGTGTTTGTGGGAGAGGGCGAGCGTGTCCCCCTACTCCTCCGCCATCTTGTCCTCTCTCCCCCCAGAAGTCATATTTTTCAAGCAAGATTACAGAAAAAGAGTTGGTATCATTATGTCTACAGATGAGACCTTGCTCAACATCTAGCCACAAGCCTTCTTTGTGGGCCCTTGAAAAGCTAATTCTCCTGACTAACTAGAATTCTTCCATTGTCTTTTTTTTTCTTTTTTTTTTGTTATAGTCCTAAATATTTATTTCACAGAATTAAAAAAAAATTGAAATATTTATAAAATTATTTCTGTCCAAATTTGAATATACATTTATTATTTTTATTAATGATTTTTTCATTATAGTTGGTTTATAGTTTTCTGTCAGTGTCTACGGTAGAGCAAAGTGACCCAGTCACACACATATATATATATACACATTCTTTTTCTCACATTATCTTCCATCATGTTCCATCATAAGTGACTAGATATAGTTCTCTGTGTTATATAGCAGGATCTCATTGCTTATCTAAATTTGAACATCCATTGTCTTTTTTTTAACCAACTATGTTCTAAGTCTTGCCAGTTTTTGTGCCTTATTGCTTTTCGATTTTCATCATTCTTCCTTATTCATATACCACTTTAATGTAGTTCCTCATCTGATTTCCTATGACAGTTTGACTTTTTAAGAATTGAGTATTTCAGATGAGTGGAAGTATTTGGACCTGTTTTGCTGATATTCATAACAAAACACAACTGAATTTATAGATTGATTCGTTATTTGGGAATTTGCCTGTATAATTTAATTATTTAATTAATTTTGGCCTCATCTTTTGGTTGTGACCAAAAGAATAATAATAAATTGATTGTGCTTTGAATGCTAGCTTAGCATTTAAGATGTTACCTCTTGACTTACAGATGAAACTGTTAAGGATGGAGTCACTCTATACGTGCTACAGACAGTCAATCAGTTACTGCTAACAGCTACAAAAGAACGGATTGACTTCCTACCTCACTATGACACATTGGTTAAAAGTGGCATGTATGAATATTATGCAAGTGAAGGACAAAATCCTTTACGTAAGTATTCTGTTTTTACTAATTTTAATAAACTGTCACTCTCCTTTATCTCCTGATCACGTGTCCCATTCCTTCACTTTAAAAAAGTTCTGGAGTTTGTATTGTGGCTCAGCAGTTAAAAAACCCGACTAGCATCCGTGAAGATGTGGGTTTGATCCCTGGCCTCGCTCAGAGGGTTAAGGATCAGGTAATGCCACAAGCTGCAGCATAGGTCACAGATGTGGCTTGGATCTAGCATTGCTGTGACTGTGGTGTAGGCTGGCAGCTCCAGCTCTTATTCAACTCCTAGCCAGGGAACTTCCATGTGCCACGGGTATGGCCCTAAAAAGGCAGTAAATAAATAAATAAAAATAAAAACGTTCTCTCAGAGTTCTCTTGTGGCACAGTGGGTTGTGGACCCAGTATTGTCACTGGAGTGGCTTGGATGGCTGCTGTGACACAGGTTTGATCCCTGGGAACTTCTGCATGCTGTGGGTGTGCTCTCCCCCCCCAAAAAAAAAGCTCTCATTCTACCTTACTATAAATCTGTGACCAATCATTGTGAGCTTCTTTACTACATGTCTTCATCACAGTAGATTTCTTTTTCTATTCAGGTGATCTTACTTCAGAGTAAAGATACCTCTCCTTTGAAACTAACTTAGGAGTTCCCGTTGTGGCTTAGCACTAATGAACTCAACTAGTATCCATGAGGCTGTGGGTTCAATTCCTGGCCTTGCTCAGTGGGTTAAGGATCCAGTGTTGCCCTAAGCTGTGGTGTAGGTTGCAGACTTGGCTCGGATCTGGCACTGCTGTGGCTGTGGTGTAGGCCGGCAGCTGCAGCTCTAATTTGACCCCTAGCCTGGTAACTTCCATATGCCGCAGGTGCGGCCATAAAGACAATAAATAAATAAACTAACTAACCTAGAATGAGAATTTATTCCTTTCAATTCACAAGAGACTGGTGCTTACATATCTTTTCATCTCTTGTATACTCTCCTGATCTAGTCTTCCTGGCTTCCCATAGACCTCTCCCAATTAAGAAAGTATTTGTTTTACCTTGGGAATTTGTATAGCAGAACTGCATGAACAAGTAGTTTCTGTTTTTTGTCATTTCCTTCCACCTTTACTAACTGCCGTTTTTTTTGTTTTGTTTTGTTTTGTTTTGTCTTTTTGCCATTTCTCGGGCCACTCCCGCGGCATATGGAGGTTCCCAGGCTAGGGGTCCAATCGGAGCTGTAGCCGCCAGCCTACACCAGAGCCACAGCAACGCGGGATCCGAGCCGTGTCTTTGACCTACACCACAGCTCATGGCAACGCCGGATCCTTAACCCACTGAGCAAGGCCAGGGACCGAACCCGCAACCTCCATGGTTCCTAGTCGGATTCGTTAACCACTGTGCCACGACAGGAACTCCTAATTGCCGGTTTTTATCCTACCTTTGGATTGTGTGCTAATTGATTTAGAGAATCTTTTCTGTTTGGACCCTGCCAAAACATTTAATACTATTTCGATGTTCTTTATAAACTTACTTATTAAAGTTTTTTTTGTGTGTGTATACATTATTGTTTGTAGAAAATTAGAAAATGTAGATAAGCAAAAAGAACATAAAGAACATCCCTATCTCTACCACCTGGATGTAGCTGCCACTAACACTTAGGTGTTTATTATTTCAGACCTTTTCATATTGTTTGGTATTTTTTCTTTTTTAATCGTTTTATTTGATATGTACTTTTTTAACCTTTTTAATTTAAAATGAAATGAACATCTTTTATATATATGTTAATATGTATTTGCTTATATTGTATTTATATAAAAATTTATTTAAACAGTGTACTGCTGTTAGACATTTAGGCTATTTCAGGGCTTCTTTTGTTACAAATGGCTGAATATTCCTGTGACTTTTAGTATATCCTTACCTTGACTGCTACTGATATTATTACTACTGTCAGCTACAGTGTCAGGTGCCAAGTGCTTTATGAGCATTTTCTCATTTAATCTAATCTTATGTATTAGTTAATATTGGGTAATGACCCTATTTTTGCAGAGGAAACTGAGGCTAAGAGATTTTGGGTAACTTGCCAGAGGCTAGTACATGTTGGAGCTAGGATTTGAACTCTGGCTGAGTGACCTCAGAGCTTAAACTTGTAACCAGTATATTTATTATCTCTGACATTGTTGTTTTCATACACAAAAAGCTCTTAAGAGTTCCTTCGTGGCTCAGTGGGTTAAGGATAGTGTGTTGTCACTGTTACGGCTTCAGTTGCTACTGTAGTATTGCTTCAGTCCCCAGCCTGGGAACTTGGGCATGCTGTGGGTGTAGCCAAAAAAAAAAAAAGTTTTTTTTCTCCATTGTAACATCATAATCTTATTTCTTCTACCAGTTACTGTCCAGTTTTGCTCCTGACTACAGCAAAACTCCTCAGAAGAGTTGACTATGTTCACTATCAACAGTGCCTGTCAGAGTTTCCACTGTGGCATAGCAGGTTAAGGATCTGGCATTGCTGCGACTGCGGCTCAGATTATCCCTGGCCCAGGAACTTCCATCTGCCACTGGTGCGGCAAAGCAAACAAACAGGACAGTCCCTCTCCTTTCTTTCTCTCCTATTCATTCTCCTGTACTTACTTGTTTAGGGTCACCAGGGACTAAATCTAGTGATTAGTTTTCAGTTTTCATTTGAGGCTTTATTTGACAGTTTATCACTTCCTCCTCCTTGATATAGTCTTTGCTTGGCTTTCTTTTTTTCTTTTTTTTTTTTTTTTTGTCTTTTTGTCTTTTTTAGGGCTGCACCTGCAGCATATGGAGGTTCCCAGGCTAGGGATCCAATCGGAGCTACAGCTACCAGCCTACGCCAGAGCCACAGCAACGCGGGAGCTGTGTCTGCAACCTACACCACAGCTCACTGTAATGCTGGATCCTTAACCTACTGAGCGAGGCCAGGGATCGAACCCGCAACCTCATGGTTCCTAGTCGGATTTGTTTCCGCTGCACCACGACAGGAACTCCTGCTTGGCTTTCAAGAGACCACACGCTGTATTTTCTTTCTGTCTCAATGACTAGCTATTTTCTTTTTTCCTTACTCTCTCTTTTTTTTTTTTTTTTTGAGATACTGAAAACTCCCTATCTTCTTCATGTTTAGGTGCTTCAGGGCTTAGTCCTTGGTACCTAATTCCTCACTTGGTGGTTCCATCCAGTCTTGTGGCTCTAAATGTCATCTCTATGGCAGTGGCTCCCAGGTGGAGGTGGTGAAAAATGGTCATTTTTTTGTTAAATATTGAAAATAATTCCAGACCTGTCTTTCCAACTGCCTGTGTTGTATTTCTACTAGAATATATAAGATGGAAATTTACTACACATAGTTGTCCCATCCAAATTAATTTTGGTTCTTTCTAGTTATTTAAGCTAAAAATCCGATTGATTTTTTTCTGATACATTTCATTCAGTCTGTCAGAAGATCCTGTTGGCATTATCTTCAGTGTTTATCTACAACTGACCATTTCTCTCTATTTCTGTTGGTAACACTAGGTCTGAGGCACCATCATGTTACCTAGGTTGTACAGAGGCCCCTTGTCTCTCTTTTCCTGCTTGTCCTTAAGGTTTGAGAAGTCAGATTGTGTTCCACTAAGCGTAAAAGCCATAGTCTTTACAATTACATGCTTGATTTTAGAAGCTCTGCTTTTTATCTCCCCAACTTTATTTTTTTTCTTTTCTTTTTTTTTTAGTAGCAAACTTTTTTTCATTCTATTTTTTTTTATCACATCTGTAGTAGTATAATGATAATCACAATCCCGTTTCACAGGATTTCCATCCCACAACCCAAGCACATCCCCTACCACCCAAACTGTCTCCTCTGGAGACCATAAGTTTTTCAGTGTCTGTGAGTCAGTATCTGTTCTGCAAAGAAGCTCAGTCTGTCCTTTTTTCAGATTCCACATGTCAGTGAAAGCATTTGATGTTGGTGTCTCATTGTATGGCTGACTTCACTTAGCATGATAGTTTCTAGGTCCATCCAGGTTGCTTAAAATGCTGGTATTTTGTTTCTTTTAATGACTGGGTAATGTTCCATTGTGTGTATGTACCACATTTTTTTTTTTTTTTTGTCTTTTTGCCATTTCTTGGGCCGCTCCTGCGGCATATGGAGGTTCTCAGGCTAGGGGTCCAATCGGAGCTGTAGCCACCGGCGTACGCCACAGCCACAGCAAGGTGGGATCCAGGCCATGTCTGCAACCTACACCATAGCTCACTGCAACGCCGGATCCCTAACCCACTGAGCAAGGTCAGGGATCAAACATGAAACCTCATGGTTCCTAGTCGGATTCGTTAACCACTGAGCCATGACGGGAACTCCCATGTTCCACATCTTCTTGATCCACTCCTCTGTGGATGGACATTTAGGTTGTTTCTATGTTTTGGCTATTGCAAATAGTGCTGCAATGAACATTGGAGTACATGTGTCTTTTCGAGTCATGGTTTTGTCTGGATAGATGCCCAGGAGTGGGATTGCTGGATCAAATAGTCATCCTATTTTTAGTTTTCTGAGGAATCTCCATACTGTTTTCCACAGTGGTTGCACCAATTTACAGTCCCACCAGTAGTGTAACAGGGTTCCTTTTTCTCCACACCTGCTCCAGCACTTATTGTTGGTAGACTTTTGGATGACGGCCATTCTGGCTGGTGTAAGGTGGTACCTCATGGTGGTTTTGATTTGCATTTCTCTAATGATGAGTGATGTTGAACATCTTTTCATGTGTTTTTTGGCCATCTGTATGTCTTCTTTGAAGAACTGTCTCTTTTGATCTTCTGCCCATTTTTTGATGGGGTTGTTTGTTTTTTTGGTATGGAGCTGCAGAAGGTGTTTATACAAATTTTGGAGATTAATCCCTTGTCAGTCGATTCATTTGCAAAGATTTTCTCCCATTCTGTGGGTAGAAACAAGCATTTTTTATATCAATAAGCCTAACTTTATTTCTACAGTTCTTTCTGCTTATTCATTCCTCTTAAGCGCTGGCTTTGTCCTTGGCTCAGGTCCCTCTGCCTCTGTCACATTCAGTCATCTCCTTCAGGTCTTGTTTATTGTTATTTTTCTCAACAAAAGTTATCTTTGTCACCTTTTAAAAAATTGCAGCTGTGTTTCCTCTATGCCAGGTAAACCCATGTAAGCTTGAAGTATTTCAAGTCGAAAGTACACTTTGACTTAAAGTATTTTCAATTTACGATACATCTTACCTACCAAACATAGCTTTTAGCCTCGCCTACCTTAAATGTGCTCAGACCACGTACATTAGCCTATAGTTGGGCAAAATCATCTGACACAAAGCCTATTTTATAATAAAGTGTTGATTATCTCACGTGATTTATTGAATACTAAAAGTGAAAAGAGAATGATAAACAGTGATTGTATGGGAACAGAATGGTAGTTAAGTGTATTGATTGTTTACCCTCGTTATTGAATGGCCGACTAAGAGCTGTAGCACACTGTTGCTGCTCAGCATCATGAGAGTATTTTACCACTTATTGCTTGCCTGAGAAAAAACCAAAATTCAAAGTATGGCTAGGAGTCGAATCATAGCTACAGCTACCGGCCTACGCCAGAGCCACAGCAGTGCAGGGTCTGAGCTGTGTCTGTGACCTACACCGTAGCTCACAGCAATGCCGGATCCCTGACCCACTGAGTGAGGCCAGGGATCGAACCCACATCCTCATGGATACTAGTTGGATTCGTTTCCACTGAGCCACGACCAGAACTCCCCAAATACGATTTCTACTGAATGCAGATAGCTTTTGCACCATCATAAAGTTGAAAAATCATAAGTGGACCATCTTTAAGTTAGGGACCATTTATACTTGATTTCTTTTCTCTTTAGCATATGCTACCTTCTAACATGCTAACAAATTTACTTATTTATTACAAACATATTTCATTTATCATCCTCTTCCACTAGAATGTTAACGTCAGAGAACAGGACTTTTGCCTGTTGTGTTCAGTTCCTAAAGCAATGCCTGGCAAATAGTAGGTGCTTATATATTTGCATATTGAATGAATCTTTAATTCTTCCTCTCGGGATAAGTATCTAAATATATAATCATGGAGTCATCAGACATACTTTTAAGGCTTGATATAAATTAATTACTTTCCAGATTGGATGTACTAGTTTTCATTACTACTGTCATTATATGAATAGGCAGAAAACCTCACTGCTTAAACTCTTTAATTTCTGTGACTTAGCATTACATTCCAGGTCTTTTTGTTGCCTCTCTTTCCTTTGCCTTTGATGCTACCTCTGGTATTACTGACTATATGGTATATAAGTCATGCTGATCTTTTTATACTTTTCTCTTAGTGAACTAACTGAAACTTAAACTATTCTATGCCAATGAATTTATCTCTGGCTGTCTTTATTCTCTTTGTGAAGTATGGCATCCATTCCAGCTCTGTGGAATACTTCTACTCATTGAGCTTGATATAGTGGTAGGACTTCACATCTAAAGTTAAATTTTTCTTTCCTTATTCTGTATTTTCCCTTTATGGAAAATATGACCATTTAACTAGTCTTCTAAAGACTCAAAATCACCTTGGATTTTCTTTCTCCTTTTATATCTAATTGGATGCTAAATTCTACTTCTTTCTTCCTTTCTCCTTTTATATCTAATTGGATGCTAAATTCTACTTTTTCTTTCTCCTTTTATATCTAATTGGATGCTAAATTCTCCTTTTATATCTAATTGGATGCTAAATTCTACTTTTTTCTTCCTCCTTTTTATATCTAATTGGATGCTAAATTCTACTTTTTTCTTCCTTTCAAATTACTCTTAACTTTTTTCTTCCCATTTCCTACAGTATCCCTATTTTTCCATTTTCTAGAGTTAATATCCTTCACCAGATCCTTATGTATATCTGATTTGTGGTAACTTCTTTCTAACTAGTTTATAAACATAACCATCCCCTAAGTGTGGACATGCTGGAGTGCTACTCTCTGGATTAATTACAGCTTGAGTTGGGTTAAGCTTCAGTTGAAAAGATAATATGTTCCCCCTTTTAATAATGGAAATAAAACTGGGAAATAGTTTTGGCCTTGAAGCATGATGTGATGACATACCACAGACTGTTTCATTTCATGGTGATGGTCTTTTGTTTGTCTCTTATGTCTGTTTACCTGTCTTTAGATTATAAACTCCTTGAAGCCAGGAATCATGGCTGGCTGACTCATCCATATAGTGCCATACATGTATTATTTGATGAGTGCTTCTTTATGCTGATAATGATTGATGATTCCCTTACTATGTTTGTATCATTAGGATCAGGATAATACTTCAGCTCTAGCTCTTTGGAAGATAAAAGCGTGGCTTAAAGGTACTAAGGAGTTTCTTTTTTCTTTTCTTCCTCTTTTTGGCCACATCCACAGCCAGGGATTGAATCTGAGGTAGAGCTGTTACCTATGCCATAGCTACAGCAATACCAGGTCCTTAACCCACTGCATCACAGTGGGAACTCCCTTCAGAGTTTCTTCTACTTTGAACTTTTTTGTTTGGCTTTTTAGGGCCACACCATGGCATATGGAATTTCCCAGGCTAGGGACTGAATCAGAGCTGCAGCTGCCGGCCTACACCACCACCGCAGCAACTCAGGATCTGAGCCTCATCTGCATCTTACACCACAGCTCACGGCAATGCCAGATCTCTGACCCGCCGAGATCGAACCCACATCTTCAGGGATATTAGTCGAATTTGTTTCCACTGCGTCACAACAGGAACTCTTACTTTGAACTTTCATATGAAGTATTTAGCAGGGAAAAGTTAAGCAATATTTCTTACTCTCTTCCAGCATTTGCTCTTGCAGAATTAATTGACAATTCGTTGTCTGCTACTTCTCGTAATGCTGGTGTTAGAAGAATACAGATCAAATTGGTAAGAAAATAATACTCTAAGGCAATTTAACTTTTCCTTTTATAGAAGTAATGCAGATTCTTTGGAGAAAAATTAGAAAATAAAGATAAACAAAAAATAATTATCTGATGTCTCTTTATTAAAATTTCTTCACATGCCCTTTTCCTGTGCATATATGTATACATCTTTGTATGATTGTAGTGAATTTTGTTGTGATCTTCTGTTTTCCCTTAATAGTACATTGTAAATTTTGCCGTATAATATTATCATTGCTGCAGTTTGATTTATTTGACTATAATATAATATATATAAATATATATAAATTATGTAATCAGCCTATTGGGGAACATTTAGATTTTTTTTCCTATACTTCTGCCATTTTAAGTAGTGTTGGCATGGTGAATATACTTACAGATCTTTGTACACGTCTCTGATTAGTTGCTTGAGCTAAATTCTGAGAAATGGAATTTCTGTATTAAAGGACATAAAGAATTCTAAGGCTTTTGATTCATATAGCTGAAATATATTTGAGAAAGTTGTATTAATATATCCTCCCTATAGCAATGTATGAGTGAGCCCAGTGAATCACTTTTTTAATATTTAACTTTTCATGTTTTAAATATTGATTTGACTTTTCCTGTCTTTTTGAACTTATTTCATAGCTTTTTGATGAAACACAAGGAAAACCTGCTGTTGCAGTGGTAGATAATGGAAGAGGAATGACCTCCAAACAGCTTAACAACTGGGCTGTGTATAGGTTGTCAAAATTTACAAGGCAAGGTGACTTTGAAAGGTTAGAAAATCTTTCTTTTTTTGTGGGCATTGGGATATTTTAATAAGGATGAGAACTATATTTCTTTAGTTAAACGAGATGCATTGGAGGTTTTGATGTTATCGGCATATTTATTCAAACTTTTATAATAATTTTTATTACCAATATTTAGAAATAGTCACATTTGTATAAATCATAGTGTCCTTCCATTGAATGAGGTATATAGGAGTTATACTGATATGTTGAGTACTTTGAAGCTTTCCCGCCTTTTCTTACTAAGTTTGATGAAAGCTGTATAGTCTCTATAGGAATAGACTTTTTTTTTTAATTAAAAATTTTTTTTACTTATATATTTATTTTTGGCCATACCTGGGCATGCAGAAGTTCCTGGGCCAGGGATCTAACCTGCGCCAGAGCAGTCAGAGCCACAGCATTGACTATGCCAGATTCTTAACCCAGTGAGCTACCAGGAAACTCCCTAGAATGGTTTTTAAATGAGGTTTAAGGTCACCTGATACCACTTGCAAAATGTCTAAGGATCCACATGTAGTTCTGTTAAACTCACTTTTGCTCTTTTTGGGCTCTGCTTTACAAAACACTCATAGCTGGTAGGCAATAAAATCTAGTCAGGAGTTTATAACAGAATATGTTTGTATGAAAATATCCTGGGTGAAAATGTCATAAAGGAAACAATATACCAGAAGCTGCCAGAGATACAAAGATTTAGGTTCTTAGGATGTTAACTGAATTCTAGTAGTGCAGTGACTCAAAGTATTTTGATATTTTAAGCTATGTGTATACTTCAGTGAACACACCTGCAAAGAATCTGTTGGCATTCTGATTAAGTAGTTAGTATTTGTTCATGTCCTGTTCACGCTCTGTTCTCTGTCAAGGAAAGTCACTCAAATTTAAGGATCACTCTCAATAATGTGTAAAATTAATACAGTTAACACATTTGCCTTCTCATTTCTGAAATATCAGCAGTCTCAGAATTTTCAAGTTTTTAAAGACTTATAATGTCATGGAGGGAGGCAATATAGTGAAGAATAAGGGCTCTGGAATCATTTGGCCTCATTTGAATTCTAGCTTTACTAGTTGTATGATACTTTTTCTCAGTTTACATATCTGTAAAATGGAGGTAATACATCATAACGTTGCAAGTTAGTACATGAAAAATCCTTAGAGCCTGACATGTGATAAGCAGTCAATAAATATAAGCTATCATTTTAGTTATTATTTCTCATTCTTGGCCTCAGATTTTTCTACAGCTATTCTTTTTCACTATTTTCATGAGCATATGCCACTTCAAGCCACATAAAAGGCAAAGACCATTATCTTTTCTGGTCTAATGATAGAATTTGGCGTTGGATGGAAATATTAGAAGGGAAAGAAGAACAGATGGTAGATTGGGGCAAAAAGGTCAGGAAAATGTTAGTTAAGTCATATAGAAGAGTAGAAGGAAGTAGAGTCTACAGTTTATTAAAATAAATAAAACATTAACTTTTTTTTCTGTAGATTTTAGCACAATACAGATTTTTTTTTCTTTCTTTCTTTTACAGCCACAACTATGGCATAGGGAAGTTCCTGGGTCAGGGGTCGAATTGGAGCTACAACTGTGGCCAGTACCACAGCCACGGCAACATTGGATCTGGGCTGCATCTGTGACCTGTGCTGCAGCTTGTGGCAACAACGGCTCTGTAAGCCAGTGAGCGAGGCCAGGGATCGAACCTGCATTCTCACAGAGACAATGTCAGGTCCTCAACCTGCTGAGCCACAGTAGGAACTCCTACAACACAAACTTTTAAGCTTAATTCAAATGTTAGGGAAAATTTAATTTTTGGAAGAAATGCACCTCTTGCTGGTCTGGTCCTAGCTTTATAGGTGTTGTGTCAGTAAACAATCAGTTGTTGTTACAGCTCTTATGTACTCTTATTTTTGAGTCCAGCATCAGTCCCTTAATACACTCCAATTTCTGTTAGCATCAGCCCCTCACTCCCCTAGCTTCTACTCACTCCTATAGAAAAATGTATCAGTTGTACTCAATTCTATCTCCCACTCCTCCACTCTGCTTAATCCACCTCCTTCCTAATCCTCCTCCACTCTTCCTAATACATTATGAATAGTTGTTAATCTACTTCTTTACTTGTTTTTCTAGGGATTACATATCATATGCCAGTCCATTTTGGATTAATTCCAATTTAATATCAGTAATACTCAAAAACTTTGCTCCTGTATAGCTTCATTCCCTTTCCACTCCTTTGTATTATTATTTTCATATAAATGACATTATTAAACATTATAACCCTGCCCACACAGTTGTGGTTTTTTTTTTTTTTTTGGTCTTTTGTTTGTCTTTTCTAGGGCTGCACCTGAGGCACATGGAGGTTCCCAGCTAGGGGTCTAATCGGAGCTGTAGCTGCCGGCCAACCCCAGAGCCACAGCAATGTGGGATCCGAGCCATGTCTGTGACCTACACCACAGCTCATAACAATGCCAGATCCTTATCCCACTGAGTGAGGCCAGGGATCAAACCTGCAACCTCATGGTTCCTGGTAGGATTTGTTAACCACTGAGCCATGATGGGAACTCCCCACACAGTTCTATAATTAGTACTTTATATAGATGTCTTTTACATCATGTACCCATGGCACCTGAAGGTTCCCAGGCTAGGGGTTGAATCGGAGCTACAGCTGCTGGCCTGTGCCACAGCCACAGCAACACGGAATCCAAGCTGCATCTGCAACCTATACCACAGTTCACAGCAACACCGGATCCTTAACCCACTGAGCGGCCAGGGTCTGAACCCACATCCTCATGGATCCTAGTCAGGATTGTTAACCACTGAGCCATGAAGGGAACTTCCACCTCTGTTTTACTCTTTTTATTTTTTCTTGTATTCAGGTTACTTTCTATTTGTCTTTTCATTTTAGTCCAAAGGACTCGTCTTTATTAGGTACTTTTCAGCAGATCTGCTAATGACAGAGTCCCTCGGGTTTTGTTTATCTGTGAATGCCTTAATCTCCCTTTCATTTTTGAAGGCTACTTGTGCTGAATGAAGAATTCTTGTTTGATAGTCTTTTTCTGTCAGCACTTTGAGTATGTAACACCACTGCCTTCTTTCTCCATGGTTTCTTTTGGGGGGGGGGCATGCCCACGGGATGTGGAATTTCCCGGGCCAGGGATTAAGCCCATACTACAGCAGTGACAATGCTGGATCCTTAACCTGCTGGGTCACCCTGACTCCATGGTTTCTGATGAAGAATCAGCTTTAATCATATTGAGTATCCTTTGTATATGACTTGTCACTTCTCTATTGTCTGCTTTCAGGATTCTCATTTTCTCATTTTTTTCTTTTAACTGTTTGATTCTGATGTGCTAGTGAGGATTTTTTTTTTTTTTTTTTTTTTTTTAAGGACCGCACCTGTGGCATATTGAAGTTTCCAGGCTAGAGGTTGAATTGGAGGTGCAGTGGCGATGCGGTGACACCGATTCTTAGCCCACTGAGTGAGGCCAGGTATTGAACCTGTATCCTCATGGATACTAGTCAGTTTCTTTACTCACTGAGCCACAACAAGAACTCCCTAGTTAGGATCTTTTTGAGTTCACCCTATCTAGTGTTGAGCTTTTTTGGATGTGTAAATTAATGTTTTCATCAAATTTGTGAAGTTTTGGCTGTTTTTTCAAACTTCTTTTCTCTCTTACCTTCTGTGGTTCCTGTTGTCCCCTGTATCAGTGGGGTTTTTTGTTGTTGTTTCTCAGATTGAGTAATCTCAATAATAATCCTTCATTAAGTTCACTAATCCTTTCTTACACCAACTCAAATCTTATTTTATTTTTTGTCTTTTATTTATTTATTTTTTTTTTAGGGCCACATTCTCAGCATTCGGAGGTTCCTAGGCTAGGGGTCGAATTGGATCTGTAGCTGTAGGCCTACACCACAACCATAGCAACGTGGGATTTGAGCCATGTCTGCAACCTACATCACAGCTCATGGGAACGCTGGATCCTTAAACCACTGAGTGAGGCCAGGGATCGTACCTGCAACCTCATGGATACTAGTTGGGTTTGTTTCCTCTGAGTCATGATGACAGTGGAGTTCTGAAGATGTTAATTTTGATAATCTTAGGGGGTATTGGTTTTGTTTTTAATCAGTCAGTGGATTTTTCTAAGTTCTTACTTTGCTGTTCTGGAAGTGTCTGCTCAGTTACTAATTTTTGACAATTTCATATACCTGTATAGTCCAAACGTCTATTAAGATATAGAGCATTTCCTGGACCTAGTAAATGTGCTTATGACTGGGGCACTTTCATAAGAACATTGTTGTAATAGTGTGTGTTCATTTAATTATTTTGTGAAAGAAAGAAGGATAACATTAGTTAGGCCTGCTGAGTGGCCATAATTCAGATGTGTGTTGAATCAGTGCTACTTTCTGAACATTCAGTTTGCTCAGCAATAAATGAAAAAGCTCTCAACTCAGCCATTTTTGGAAAAATAAAAATAGCATGCCGAATGGCCCACTTCCCATGCCATTTTCAGAGTGTAGAAATGGACCCCCAACATGATTTTCCTTAATTTTCCTAAAGAAAAATCTCCTTTGTGGTCAGTATTTTTCTGCAATTAAGATGAGCTTTCTATGAGTTCCTATTGTGACTCAGCGGAAATGAATCCATCCATGAGGATGCAGGTTCAATCCCCGGCCTCGTTCAGTGGGTTGTGGATCTGTTGCTGTGAGCTGTGGTGTCGGTTGCAGACTTGGCTCGGATTCCAAGTTGCTGTGGTTGTGGTGTAGGCCAGTGGCTACAGCTCTGATTCAACCCCTAGCCTGGGAACTTCCATACACTGCGAGTGCATCCCCAAAAAGCAAAACGAAAAAAAGACAAAAGAAAAAGAAGTGAATTTTCTTTTTTTCTTCTTTTTTCCTTTTTTTGCACTTGCAGCTAGGAGCTGTAGCTGCCAGCCTACACCACAGCCACAGCAATGCCAGATCCTTAACCCACTGAGCGAGGTCAGAGATTGAACCTGTGTCCTCATGGATGCCAGTCACATTTGTTTCTGCTGAGCCACAATGGGAACTCCCAAGATGAGCTTTCATTTATTTTCTGATATTTTAGTATACTTGAATTTAGAGAATGAGTATGTAGCATTTAGGCATCCTACTTTAATTTGGTTATTGACATTGTCTCACAGATGTTTTCTAAAAGGTCTGTTAGGGATTTGCAGCCACTTAATCAGTTTTGTTGGAGGTGAAGCTTTCTTCATTAATGTCTTTTTCTCTGTGATAGATTCAAGATAGATATAAATATACATGTGTAGTCACTCTAGCATATTCCTTGGCCTTGTTTCTAGTTTCTTTTTACTGATGTGACATCTTTCCTGTTCTCTTTTCTTACTTTCTACACCTTTTATGACTTGTTTTTGTATAGATTTTGCTTCTTTTGTTGAATCAGTACTCATGTTCCACAAAGATACAGTGTTCTTTTGTATCAAGAATAAGAATGAGGAAGTTCCCATTGTGGCCCAGAGGAAATGAATCTGACTAGTATCCATGAGGATGTGGGTTCCATCCCTGCTCTCACCCCAGGGCTTAGGGGTCCGGTGTTGCTGTGGGCTGTGGTGTAGGTTGGAGACGTGGCTTGGATCTTGTGTTGGCAGCTGTAGCTCTGACTTGACCCCTAGCCTGGGAACTTCCACATGCTGCTGATGTGGCCCTAGAAAGCAAAAAAGAAAAAAAAAGATAAGAATGAGATGGTTTTTGAAAACAACACCTGATGAGGTGTTGCCGTGAGCTATGATATAGATACCAGATGTGGCTCAGCTCCAGCATTGCTGTGGCTGTGGCGTAGGCTAGCAGGTACAGCTCTGATTAGACTCCTAGCCTGGAAACCTCCATATGCCGCAGGTGTGGCCCTAAAAAGAAAAAAGAAAAAAAAAAAGACAAAAAGAAAAGTAAATTCTCCTGCTTCTGTGATGCAAAATTCTTTCTTTAAGCTCTTTTTTTTTTTGGATAGTGCCACACCCATGGTATATGGAAGTTCCTGGGCTAGGGGTCAAATTGGAGTTGTAGCTGCCAGCCTATACCGCAGCCACAGTAACACCTGAAGCGGCAAGCGGCATCTGTGACCTACACCACCTATACCGCAGCCACAGTAACACCCGAAGGTCCAAGTGGCATCTGTGACCTACACCACTGCTCAGGGCAACTCAGGATCTTTAACTCACTGAGGGAGGCCAGGGATCAAACCCCTGTCCTCATGGATACTAGTCAGGGTCATTACTGCTGGGCCACAATGGGAACTCCTTTTGAGGTCTTGATATTTATGCTTATGTTTATCTTCATGAAGGGAGATTTATATAGCCCTTAAATGGATTTAGGAATTTTTTGCACTCATTTAACAAGTCTGAAACCTATTGGATATTTGTATTTTCAACCTTTTTTTGCTGTGATAGAGGTTTTGCTTAGGTTAAGTTTCCATGGATAGAAAAAGGTTGAAAAAGAAAATTTACTGCCTAGTCATTATTAAGTGCGTCCATTCCTGATCAATTAACAGAATTCCTTAGTTTGGGATCAGATTAAGTGTGTATGTATTCTTTTATCTCTGACTTTCCCTCTCACAGATTTTCGATGTACTTTCCCATATGTATTTTAAGGAGAATATTTAGGGGAGGCTATTTTCAGCATATTTCCCAGAACGATTGCCTTAGTAATTAAAGTCTTAGAACCTGTGTGTTCTTTATTTTTCTTAATAGACATTATGTTTGTAGAATTTTTATAATTCTGTGGACATGCCCTTTTAAAGTTTGTTTACTGAAAAATTTAATAAGCTGAATGACCAGAATTTACCACCCAATCCAGTACGTAGAATATTTCCTGTAACTTATATCTTTGTCCTCCTCTCTTTACTTCTTTTCTTCCTACCAAAGTTAACCACTATCTGAATTGTTTTTGTTTCCTTTTTTCAAATGTGTACATCCAGTTTTGCATGCTTTTGATAATATAAAAAAGCATAATCATACTGTATATAGACCTACAAGATACTTGCATTTTCACCTAATATTACATTACTAAGATTTCATATTTGTGTGGGTCTGTAGTTCATTCTTTCTCAGAACCGTGTAATATCTTATGTATACCAAAAGAAATACCATGCTTTTATCCAGTCAGTGGGCATTTGGCTTTCTCTCCCAAGTTTTAGTAGTAGTTTAGCAGTACTGTTGTGGGTGGGGTGAGGGTGTGTGTGTGTGTGTTTTGCGTTCTGTTATATATGTTTCCTGGTCCAGTCCTGTGTTAAGTTCTTAGGTTTATGCCTAGGAGGGAATTTGTAGGTTATAAAAATGAATGTTCTAATTTACAAGGTAATGGGAAATTATTTTCCAGAGTGTATTTAACAGAGTTTTTGATAAAACTCATGTAGCATACCATTTGGGTCTGGTATGCTTTTTTGTGGGAGGAGTTTTTAATTATTGCTTTTATTTGTTCTTAGAATTAAATGAATATTTAGGCTATTTTTAATTTAGTTTTTGTAAGTTGTATTTTAGTGGCAATTAGATCACTTTATTAAATTTTCAAATTTATTGGCATGTAGTTGTTTGTAATTAGTGTTTGCTTTGATAAATTTTGTTTTCCTCTTTGCAAATTTTTTGATTGCTGCTCTTTATTATTTATGTCCTTCTTACTTTGGATTTATTTATTCTTTTTGTAAGGAGGGATCTTATAGATTTGGCTTGTGTATTTTTTTTGCTTTTTAGGGCTGTACTTGCAGCATCCGGAGGTTCCCAGGCTAGCAGTCGAATTGAGCTACAGCTGCCGGCTTACACCACAGCCACAGCAAAGCAGGATCTGAGCTGCGTCTGTGACCTACACCATAGCTCATGACAACACCAGATCCTTAACCCACTGAGCAAGGCCAGGGACGGAACCCGCAATCTCGTGGTTCCTAGTCAGATTCGTTTCCACTTCGCCACAACAGGAACTTCTCTTTCTGCTTTTCTAAGTTGAACATTTGTGTTATAAATTTCCTTCTCAGGCCTACCTTTGCTATGTCCCACAAATTTTAATATGCTGTACTTAGACTTTCATTCAGTTCAGTGTAACTTTTATTTCCCTTGTAATTTGCTTTTTGATCTATCTATGGTTCTTTCTCTTTAATGGTGACAACCATGCCATGTGGAAGTTCCTCGGCCAAGGCTTGAACCCACGTTGTTGCAGCGACAATGCCAGACCTTTAACCTACCACAGCATAAGGAAATTCCAGTCCATAGATCTTTTTTGAAATGTGTTGTTCAATTTCCAAATGTTCCCAGTAGATTTTTCTTGTTGTCTTTATGTTGATTTCTCATTTGACTTTATTATAGTCAGAGAACATACTCTTTGTGGTTTCATTTCTTTAAAATTTGTTGAGATTGTTTTATGATTTAGGATATGAGCTATATTTTGGTGAAGTCTGCTTATAATGATAACCACATCAGACAGTGTTATTTTTATTTTAACAGTCTAATGTAACTTTAAAAACTGAAGGAGAGAAAAGTAGTCTCTTTACCTGCATATTTGTTCTTTCTTCATTTCCTGGTAATACTCTTTTTTTTTTTTTTTTTTTTTGGCTGCACCCACGGAATGTGGAAGTTCCTGGGCCAGGGATCTAACCCACACCACAGCAGCCACCCAGGCCACTGCAGTGACATCCCAGGTTCCTTAACCCACTGTGCCACAAGAGAATGCCGCTGGTGTTTATTCTTCATTAACTTTCTTTGCTGTTAATATAGTTTCTCTAGTTTCATTTTCATTAATGTTAAAATGGTAACTTTTTCTAACCTTTTAAACTACTATTTCCTTTTATTTATTTAGAGAGGATTTCTTTTAGGCAGCATTTAATTATATATGAATATTTGATGATCCCTGCCTTTTAATTGAGTTGTTTAGATGAATCATTTAATATGATTATCAATATACTTGATCACCATCTTTGTTATTTATTTTTCCTTTTTTACTCTTTTCCCTTTTTTTCTCCTTATTTCAAATTGAGTGTGTTTCCATTTTATTTCCTTTATTGATTTATTTGCTGTTACTATGTTTTGTTGTTTTACTGGTAACTAGGATTCATAGTATACATCTTTATCTCATTTCTATTCTTTTAACAGATTTCAATTACGAAATACAGTGTTTTTTGACTAATTACCTGGTTATACTTAGTTCCTTTCATGAATAATGAAGACCTTACTCATTTTTGTTGTTGTTGTTGTTGTTGTTGTTGTTGTTGTTGTTGCTATTTCTTGGGCCGCTCCCGCAGCATATGGAGATTCCCAGGCTAGGGGCTGAATCAGAGCTGTAGCCACCGGCCTACGCCAGAGCCACAGCAACGCGGGATCCGAGCCGCGTCTGCAACCTACACCACAGTTCACGGCAACGCCAGATCGTTAACCCACTGAGCAAGGCCAGGGATCGAACCCGCAACCTCATGGTTCCTAGTCGGATTCGTTAACCACTGCGCCACGACGGGAACTCCCTTATTCATTTCACTGCTGAAAGTTTGTACCCTTTTACCAACAACCTCTCCCTATTTCCCACATTCCTCAGTCCCTGTCAGCCACTTTTCCACTGTTTCTATGTTTGTCTTTTTGACAGTATTTTCTTTAAAATATGGTTTAAAAAAAGTATAACATTAAGGAGTTCCCATCGTGGCACAGCGGAAACGAATCTGACTAGGAACCATGAGGTTGTGGGTTCGATTCCTGGCCTCGCTGAGTGGGTTAAGAATCCAACATTGCCATGAGCTGTGGTGTAGGTCGCAGATGCGGCTCGGATCTGACATTGCTTTGGCTCTAGCCTAGGCCAGTAGCAACAGCTCTGATTTGACCCCTAGCCTGGGAACCTCCATAGGCAGTGGGTGCAGCCCTGAAAGAAAAAAAAAAAAAGACAATTTAACATTAAATTTGTCATTATTAACCATTTTACAATTCAGTGGCATTAGTTATATTCACATGTAACCATTACCATTATGTAACTTCAAAAATTTTCATCAGTTCCTAAACTGAAAATCTGTGCCTGTTAACAATAAAGTGCCTTCTCCACACCTCCAGTTGCTGGTAACCACAGTTCTGTTTTCTGTCTCAATGAATTTGCTTATTCTAGGTTCTTCATTTAAGAGGAATTATACAATATTTGTTATTTTGTTTCTGATTTATTTCACTTAACATAATGTTTTCAAGCTTTGTCCATACTGTAGCATGTACTAGAATTGGTTTCCTTTTATGGCTGAGTTATTCAGCTGTACTATGTTTTTGCATTCATAGGTTGATGGACACTTGTTTTGCTTCTCCCTTTTTTGTATGTTGTGAATAATGCTGTGTGAACATTCATACACAAGTATCAGTTTGAGTCCCTGAGTCAATTATGTTTAACCCACATATTTACCATTTCTGATGCTCTTCATTCCTTTGTTTAAATCCATAGAGTCATTTTTATTCCTGAAAGTCTTTGAAGGTTTTATAGTTCAAGTTTGTGCTTGAATTTTTTCAGCTTTTGTATGCTGATAAAGTCTGGATCTCTCCCTACCCTCCTTTCTTTAAACATATTTTGTTGATTATAGAATTTTAGGTTGTTAAAAATTTCAGTACATTAAAAATGCCATTCCATTTTCTACTGGCTTGCATAGTTTACAGTGAGAAAATTGTTGTCATTCATTCTTACCTTTGTTTCTCTGTATATGGTGTCGTTTTTCTAACTCTTTTAAGATGTTCTTTTTACTGTTGGTGTTGTATACATTGTGTGTTTGTATTGGAGTGGGAGGTATAAGTGTGCATGCATGTTGTGTGTGATGGTTTGTGTATGTGTGTGAGTTTTTTGCATGGGGGAAGGTTTGTGTCTTTATTGTATGGAAATGAGTTTATGTGTGGTGGTGCTTTGTATGTTATAAAGGTGCTATTTTTTTGTGTGCTTTATTTTTTAGGTCTGATATTATAGTGTCTTAGTCATTGTTGTCTTTATGTTTTTTTTTGATTATTGCTCTATGGGTGAGGATTTTTTAATACCAATTAAAATATTTTTATTTATCCCATTATATCTGTTTTGTTTTTCCTATTTTTTTTTTTTTTTTTTTTTTTGGTCTTTTTGCCTTTTCTAGGGCAGCTCCTGTGGCATATGGAGGTTCCCAGGCTAGGGGTCGAACTGGAGCTGTATCCACTGGCCTACGCCAGAGCCATAGCAACGCAGGACCCGAGCCGCATCTTCAGCCTACACCCTAGCTCACGGCAATGCCGGATGCTTAACTCACTGAGCAAGGCCAGGGATCGAACCCACAACCTCATGATTCCTAGTCGGATTCGTTAACCACTGTGCCACTATGGGAACTCCTCTTTTTCCTATTTTTTAAAAAAATTCATTTTTTTCTCTTTGTTACTGCTTTTGACAATCTTGTTCTACCTTTTTTTTCTTTAATATTTTAAAGTTTAAATGTTTATTTTCATTGTTGTCTTTGACATTTAAAAATACATATTTAACTTAAGACTTCAAAATTAAAAATACCTTTATTGTTTGAGAATTTGGAAAACATTATCTCTGATCACTTCCTTCCCAAAGATAATATTTTGTTGTCTGGTGTTTAAAGTGTGATGTTGTAGAAATCCCAAAATTATGTACACCATTTTTTCTAGCAACACGTTACATTTTTTTTTTTTTCTTTTTATGGCTGCATTTGTGGCATATGAAAGTTCCTAGGCTAAGGGTTGAATCAGAACTGCACCTACTGGCCATAGCTACAGCAATCCTGGATCCTTAACCCACTGAGTGAGACTAGGGATCGAAGCTGCATCGTTATGGACACTATGTCAGGTTCTTAATCTGCTGTGTGACAGTGGGAATACTCAATATTTTAAAAATTACTTTTGTAGTTCCAATATTATTAATGATAACCTTGTATGTTAGATTGTGCTTGTAGGAATATTCCTTTAGAACAAATCTCTTAATGTTAAATTCCTTTGGTTTTTATCTGTAAAATTCTTTATTCGGCTCTAGTTCACAGTTCTACATTGACATTTTCTATGGGCCCTTTGGAGATAATATTCTACTGTCTTGTACTCTTGCTATTGAAGCCTACAAACCCATTTTATCCTGCTTTATCTCTCAGCATGTTTTCTAGTTCTTCTGTTTTGTTTTTATTGTTCATTGAAATGCAGATTTCTTTTTATGTATCCTGTTTGGGCTCTTTTGGTTTGAATGTGTAGATCTGTGTCTTTTAGTGGTTTAGAATATTGGTAGCTATTATCCATTCTCTTCTCTCTTTCTAGAACTACGTTTAAACTGGTGTGAGATATTATCCTTCAGTTGTTCGATGTTTTAGTTCCACTTTGATATTTTTCGTTCTTTTTTTTTCATTGTTTTTTTATGGGTAAGTGCTTTGAATGTATCTTTGCATTCTGTAAATCTTCCAGCTGTGCCACATCTGCTCTCTAATTTTTCCATTTAATATAATATTGGTTCCAGCCTTACCCCTAATTCCACTTATTTCTGATATTGGAACATGGTGTCCCTGGAGATCTTGCCTATACTTTGAAAGACCAGGGATGCATTCTCCACAGAGGGGTTGTTATGGTTCAGTAGGAGGTTCAGTCAGAGTTCGTCATTCATCATGGTATATGGAAATAAGAATTTCTTGGTATAATTCCCAATTAGTCTTGAGATAGTATTTTAATGCGTTTTGAAGAAGTAAACCATTTTGAAGGGAAGGTTGTATAGTTATATACAGATATACATGTAAGTCCTATTTGCTGAGAGATTTTCTAAATTGTTAGGGTGGGCCCAAGAATTTGCATTTCTTGGATTTTCCAGGTGTTACTGATACAGCTGGTCTGGGTAATAAACTTTGAGAAACATTGGAGTAGAGGATTTTACTTTTGGCTCTGTCTTTATCATTTGAATAGTGGTGTTATTTGGCTCGGGATCATTTTATTAACATTTAATAAAAGTGCTGTTAACAGTTTTCCTTTGGCACCTAAGTAGGTTGTTTAAAATCACTGCATTAATGTAATGTTTTATTTTAGTGATCATTCAGGATATGTTCGACCACTACCAGTGCCACGCAGTTTAAATAGTGATATTTCCTATTTTGGTGTTGGGGGCAAGCAGGCTGTTTTCTTTGTTGGACAATCAGCCAGAGTAAGTAAAAAGATTTCTTAAAAGTGAAAGTTGATAAAAATATTTTGAGGTTGACTGTCTAAATGTGTTAGCCAGTTTAAATTTGGGAAATTTATAAAGTACTCTTTTTAATATTTAACAGATGATAAGCAAACCTGCAGATTCCCAAGATGTTCATGAACTTTTACTTTCTAAAGAAGATTTTGAGAAGAAGGAGAAAAATAAAGAGGCAATATATAGTGGATATATTAGAAACAGAAAGGTACAATACATTTTTAATTCATTAATTTTGAATTTATCATCTTGGGTGAACGATAAGACAAAAACATTTTTTTCCAGTTTCTAAGGTACTAAATGTTACTTTAAAAACTTGAAGATAATGGAATTTTCAAACTAAATTTTCGTTCTTTTTCTTTTAATCATGTGAGTAGTAAGAGTGATCATTTATGTGCCTTCTCAGGCTGAAATATTCAGAAAACAAGTTTTCTCACAATGCCAAGTAAGCTTCCTGGAAATTGCTCATAAGATTGTAAACTTTTTCCTTTGCATTGAGTTTTAAAATCTTTGTTATATAATAGTCATAGAAGTAGAGTAGAAAACAGTGATAGGATAATGGATATTTTAGGAAATCTGAGCTTGAGAGAAATAAATAAATTTATTTCTGTTATAAAATTGCATTCAGATTCTCATTTTAATATAGGCAGAGTTTTAATAAATTTGAATCTTGGTGGTAAGCAAGATTCATATTTGCTATTTGTTGGTATTACTAATTTAACTTTTCTCTGAAACATTTTAGAGTTTTTAAATTTTAAAACTTTTTTAAAAAGTGATTTTGGGAGTTCCTGTCGTGGCGCAGCGGAAATGAATCTGACTAGGAACCATGAGGTTGCGGGTTCGATCCCTGGCCTCCCTCAGTGGGTTAAGGATCCAGTGTTGCCATGAGCTGTGGTATAGGTCGCAGACGTGACTTGGATCTGGTGTTGCTGTGGCTGTGGTGTAGGCCGGCAGCTACAGCTCTGATTAGACCCCTAGCCTGGGAACCTCCATATGCCGCAGGTGCGGCCCTAAAAATCCAAAACAAAACAAAACAAAACAAGATTTCACAGAGTTCCCTTGTGGTGCAGTGGGTTAAGGATCTGATGTTGTCACTGCTGTTGTGCGGGTTTAGTCACTGGCCTGGGAACTTCTGCATGCTATGAGCACAGCCAAAAAAATTATAATAATTAAAAAAAATTTTTGTTGAACTTCTTTTCTGATTCTAAAACAAATTATGAAAAGTTTTATAGGAAAATAGAAAGAAAATAAAAATAGTCTCAAATGTGAGGAAAAAGTACTTATGAAATATTTAGCTGAATTTTCTTTTCATCCAGCTTTACCAGATACTTACAGTTTGAGCTCTCAGTTATTAATGTTTTGAGTGTTTCTTCATTTTATAAAGTATTTTGGTACACAACAAACTTAAAAGCTTCATATTATCTTTGACGAAATGTACAGTAATTTATTCTGATAAGCATTTTACAGGCACTACTGTGAATATCTTCACATAAAATTTTGCCTGAATTACAGTTTTTTTTCTTAGTATCGATTATTAGAATTCTAATAGCCTCTACTTCATTTTCTCCTTCTCAATTTTTGGCTGGTACATTTAATTGATGAAACCTAATTTGCGTCCACATCTGAAAATTTAAGTCTATGAAATAGACATTTTTTGCTTTCCATCCTCTGCAGCCTGGAAGGGGACAGCATAAGGTGGTACAAGTGGGCAACCGAATACCAATTGATCCTGTCTAGCACACTCATTTCCAGTTTCAGCTAGATGTTCCTCTCCAGGAGTTCCATAGATAACTCACTTTTGGTACATCTGAAGATATTGTCCATAAGCGTTTCTTATTTGCTCCCCCCTTACACCAGTTATTAACAGTAAAGTAGTAATTGTAATCCTTGTTGTTAAACATTCACTACATTTAATTCTTTTAAAATAGTTTTTCATTTATCCTCTCTTCCACTCATTTCCACTGTTTAATCCAGCCTTTCCACCCTCATTCTTCATTATATGTTTATCATGTATTCTGAACTACCTTGTTTCCATTATACTTTCAAATCCTTCATGTTCTCATTGGTTTGAAGTGTCCTTACTAGTCATCTGGGTGAATGTCACCCCTTTTTTTTAAAACTCTGTAGTTCTTGATTCATATCTTTCTAATGGCACATTGTCTTGTAATCATTTTCTTATCTATTAGATGGAATTTGTAGGGAAGAATGGCACTTACTTATCTGAACCCTGTTTTCCTCATGCCCAGGTTGAGTCTTAGGACTTAGAAGGACTAGATAAGTATTTGGATAATGAACCTTGCATTAGTAAACCTATGCTAATCTGTTAACTTTCAAAGTCTATAAAATGTTAACTTAGGTATTATAGCTGTAATATTTAGTAATTTAGTGTGTGGGGATGCATTGGAATGGTTTTGTAGGGTTGGTTTTTATTTTTCATTCAGAAAGTAGTAACATGTGCTTATTAAGAAAAGAAAACCAGTTTCCTGAACATAAAAGTTCAGTAATATATTTTATCCTTTTAAGTTTTTATGTATACAGCCACTTACATAGTATATATACGCACATATATGCATGTAATTTTTGACATACAGACTCATAGTAAATGTTAAGAAGTTTGTAATTCTTATTCTCAAACACTACCCACTACCTCTGCTCTCCCCACCTCCTTTCTGCAAAATGTAGATATTCTCTGAAAGTGGATTGGAACCCAGGATGACTTTACTTCCTTTTAAACACAGTGCCTTTGGGCTAAGTCAGCTAGGTTCAGGCTGTATCCTAGTTTTCTAGATCATGGAGGGCTGGCTGGGCTTTGGTTCTGACCAAGTTAAGTGGGAGGTATCCCAAGCAGGGACTTTATCCATTTTAGGCTAAGTATTCTCAATTTTGAGAGGCATATTTAAACTCAGTATTTATTTTTCTTTCCCTTTACCTTTATGATTTTGCAATTGGTTTAGCATTATTATGTAGGATTCTGCATTATGTATGCCTTTCTGGCAATCTGTGTAAAAGTTTCCATATCTTTACAGCATTGTCACACCCTCAGCTAATTTGTATTTGGCTATTTTCCTCCAAAAGACTTTTGAAGTTTGTATTTGAAATTACCAAGTAAATCTTATTAGGTTGATGTGAATGTTACTTGTTAATTATAAGAAAGGTGTCTGTAACTTGTTATACTTATGTTCACTCTTGTAGCCGTCTGATTCTGTTCACATTACAAATGATGATGAACGATTTCTACATCAACTTATCTCAGAGGAGAAAGAAAAAGATAGCTTTACTGCTGTGGTTATCACAGGGGTACAACCAGAACACATACAGTACTTGAAAAATTATTTCCTCCTTTGGACAAGACAGTTAGCGTAAGTATTTATTTATGATTCAGGGCGTGTTTCTACTTATCTCCCCCACACACACCTTTTTTTCTTTTTTGGCACCCTGTGGCATATGGAGTTCCTGGGCCAGGGATCAGATCCAAGCCACAGTTGTGACCTATGTTATACCTGCGGCAGTGCTGGATCCTTTAACCCACTGGGCTGGGCCAGAGATCACACCTGCGTCCTGGCACTGCAAAGATACCACTCTATTGCACCACAGCAAAACTCCATCTACTTTTGTTTTTTTTTTTTTTTTTTTTTTTCGATAAAAGTATTACAGATACATTGAAGCTTCTTGGCTGTCTGCTTTGCTTCTATCCCATTTCCTTCCCTTTGGTGCAGGAACCATTACTCTGATATTAGTGTTAAAATGGTTCTCTGTTCTATAAATATTTGCTGATCACCAGTAATATATTGATCATTATATGAGGCCCATGCTTCTTGACAACTATGCTAAAATTTAAAATAAACTTCAGAATTCAGCCCATCACTCCCAGACTCCCCCTTTGTACTTTTGGTGTGTAGCATCTATCATAGTTTTCCATACCACATATTTTACTTTTGTCTGTTTCTCCACCTTTTATGTCATTGTTTATGCATTACTGTATCCTCAGTGTTTCCTGTTACATAGTAGATGCTCAATAAAAGTTTATTGAATACGTATACTGAATCTATACTGAAAATAAATCTTGTATCTATTCCAGGAAAACTTTTAGAGGGTTATGTATTCCATTAGATCAAATCAGAGATATATATATTTAGTGACTCTAAGTTTTTTCCTTTTTAGTTATATAGTATAGACCTTTGACTGGATTGTTTCTTTAATTTGTGTTACCATGAATTAATTAGTATTGCAAAAATGGGTATACTTGTACAAAATTCATGTTTTTTTTGTTTTTGTTTTTGTTTTTTGGCTCTTCAGGGCCGCACCCTCAGCATGTGGAGGTTCCCAGGCTAGGGGTCCAATCAGAGCTACAGCTGCTGGCCTATGCCACAGCCACGCCAGGTCCGAGCCACGTCTGCAACCTACACGACAGCTCACAGCAACACCAGATCCTTAACCCACTGAGCAAGGTCAGGGATCGAACCCACAACCTTATGGTTCTTAGTTGGATTCATTTCCACTGCACCATGAGGGAAACTCCCAAAATTCATGTTTTTAAAGAAAGTATCTTTTCATATTTGTTCAGAGGGCTGTTGTACTTATTTTAAGATTCTCTATTTTATACATACATGTATAATAACAGTTAACATTTCAGTGGGAAAATAAATTTGATTTTAGGAATACCTTTTTTCATGAATATTCTTATTTATTGGCCCTGTATCATAAGAGATTTAAATTTTGGAGTTCGTAGAACATAATAACTTTTATTATTTCTCTTAGCTGAAGGAACTCAGTATACTTAACATAATTGTAACTTAAATCTTGTGCTTAAAAAAAGAATAACATAACTTTATTCTTTGAAACAGACACTTGCTAAGATATTTATAGTACTTTTTTCTGTTTTATTTATTTATTTATTTATTTTCATTTTTGGCTACCCCCATTGCACTTGGAAGTTCTCAGCCGGGTATACTGATCAAACCCATGCCACAGCAGCAACCCGAGCCACAGCAGTGACAACCCTGGATTCTTAACCCACTGTGCCACCAGGAAACTCCTGTAGCATTCTTTTTTAATGTCTGGTTATAAATTTAGTGTTGATTATGATGTTAACGCTTTTGAGATCTCAAGAGTTTCATGATTTACTTCTATCTTAGTAGTGTTTTGATAATTTTTTTTCTTTTTTAGCCGCACCCACAGCATGTGGAAGCCCCTGGGGGGATCAAACCCATACCACCACAGAGACAACACTGGATCATTAACCCACTGTGCTACAGTGGGAACTCCTGTCTTAGTAGTGTTTTAAACTAGAATAAATAATTTAATTTTTAAAAATAAAAATTCATTTGAAGCTATATTAATAAATTCCTGCTTGAGGAATAACTACAGATGTAATATGCAATATAGGGAGATGTGAATAATTTCCCCTGAGTATGATCTTTGTGTACATTTATTTAAAGTAGCAAAGATTTCTGAAGTGGTGGATTTTGATGGGATACAGTTGAATTTATTAGTTTTAGGATTATTGGGATACAGTTGTTTCAGTGCTATAGGAGAAGAAGGATGAGAATTATAGAATGATATTCTCATGTTGGAGACATAAGTTAAAGACACCTAATCCTGTATACTCCCTGATATTTGAGTCCTTTCTAGGACATCCCTAACAAGTAGAATTAGGGCCTCTTACCTTATAGCTTTAGGTTTTTTGATAAGCTCAACTTATAATATGTGTGCTTTGAAGTTGGAAACACTTGGATTGCAGCCCCTTTCTTTCCCAAATTCTAATTCTGTGACCTTAACGCTTTTGAGATCTCAAGAGTTTCATGATTTACTTCTATCTTAGTAGTGTTTTGATAATTTCTTGCATTTCAATTTCTCTGTCTGTAAAATGAGAGGTAATAATACTCAACTCTCAGGATTATTTTTACCATTAAATGTGTTACTATGTTTAAAAGTGCTTAACATAGTGCTTGGCACCTAGTGAGTACTGTCAAAGAGTAGTTAGAAAATTTTTTAGTAGAAGATTATATGAACTGTATTTGATGTGAATTAAAAATGTAAGGTTGTTCTTGTATATTTTAGGCATATTTATCATTACTATATTCATGGCCCAAAAGGAAATGAAAAACGTTCCTCAAAAGAAGTTGGACCTTTCAACAACATTGATATTGAAGTAAGATAAAATTTTTTCTTAAAATATTGTGAATTATTAGGCATCTATTCCATTTGCAAGTGACTCTGAATAAGAAAAAAATCAGTCAATAAAAAGGCAATTCCTTCGTCCTTGTCTTCTACCAAATCACTTTCATAATTTGATATCTGAGTAAAGAGATCATTCTAGATGTATGTTTCTGGAACTTTTTTTTTTTAAACCTTTGTTTACTATAGTATTTGAGTTCTTTTTTCTCTGTCTTCTGTAGAGATATGAACTGTTATTGAATATCATGTCTCAAGCAAGAAGGAAAAGGGACATAAATAGTTTCCCTTTTGTTCATAGAAGTCTCATGATGGTGAAGTAAGATCTAGAAGAACAGAACATTTGAGTATTGAGTTCTCAATATCCTTGCTCACAATTCTTGGGAAGAATTTCATGTACATGTTTATCCCACTTCCTAACTCTAGCAAGAAACCTTAAATTAAATATACTCATAAGTTATATGTCCTTCAGCTCTGCTTTGCTTACTTTATATTTTTTAGAAGTATATTGCTTATTGAGATGCTACTTAGAGATATTTGTCCCAAATAGAAATATATATATTTTATTAAGGTAGATAATTACTTGTGCAAATAAAAGTAGTTTTTGCCTGTTCTATTATTGGATCATAGCTGAGAACAAAAATAAAGTCCCTGTAGAATTTAATTGTTTTTGTTTTATTTTTGTTTTAGATTTCTATGTTTGAAAAGGGGAAGACACCTAAGATTGTCAACCTAAGGGAAATAGAAGATGACATGCAGACATTGTATATAAATACAGCAGCTGATAGTTTTGAGTTCAAAGCGCATGTTGAAGGAGATGGTGTAGTGGAAGGGATTATCCGTTATCACCCTTTCTTGTATGATAAAGAAACTTACCCTGATGATCCATGCTTTCCATCAAGTATGTTAATCTGTTATCTTAGCTATAGAATGTGAAGTTGTGATTTAGGATAGTGATTTGTTTTCTCAATAAGTACCGTTAGTTAGATTATTGAGGTTAAATTTAAAACCTTTTTTCCTTCTGCAAATCTTAAGTTGTTAAGGTATTTGCAATTTTTATAATTTTTAATTTTTGTGTATATTCACTTCCAGATAAGTAAAGCACTGGCTTTAAGAAACATTTTCTTTTATCATAGATCTTTTACTGAACTGAATTTTTAGCCATCGACTGCATAGTAACCCTTTATATAATTCCCTTGTCTTTCTTTTGTCTTTGTGTAGTTATTTATAAAAAAGTCTTAAGCTTTATTTAGTCATTAGTTTTTTCTTTATGCATTCTGATTTTGTCTTGCTATAGAAAGGCTGCTTGGACCTCAAGCTCATACAAAGATACTGTAGTTTTTTTCTTAATCATTTTGTGTTTAGATCTTTAACACATCTGTCATCTCCTTTTTTGTGTGTGTAGGATAAGATAAGGCTGTAATTTTATATTTTCCATGTGAATTTTCTGTTTCCTAGCACCAATTCTTGAATGTTAATGATTTTTGTGATAGTTTTAAATATCACTTCCGTAATAACATAAACACACAAAACTATTGACTTCTCAGCTGTTGTTAGCCAATAAAAATCACATTTTTATGATATTTAAAAAGCAAAAAAAATTGTAAAGTTTTAAATGTGACCTGTAACAGTGGTGTGACCCGTAACAGTGGGATTCTGGTGATTTTATTTAATGCTGCTGATTAAAAAAAGAAAGTACATAGATCTGGATTGTTTACTACATTGTAAACATAGATCTGGGTTTATTTTAAGGTATTGCATTATTTTGCGCTTATATACACCAGTAAGTATATTCTCTTGTCCTTTATACTATATATTGATATCTATAAGGCAAGACCCTCACTGCTTACTGTTCTTTTTTTGAGAAAATTCTTAATCTTTTGTTCTTCTAGGTAAACTTTGAAATCACTGTTTTGTTTTAAATATTTTCTTACATTTACAAACACTGATTCTCCATTTTACATGGGAGAAAAGTCTTTTGTTGTTGTTTTTTGGGGGGCCGCACACAGGGCATATGGAGATTCCCAGGCTAGGGATCGAATCAGAGCTGTAGCTGCTGGATTATGCCACAGTCACAGCAAGTCAGGATCTGAGCCATGTCTGCGACCTACACCATAGCTCATGGCAACACCAGATCCTTAACCCACTGAGAAGGCCAGGGATCAAACCTGGGTCCTCATGGATACTAGTCAGATTTGTTTCCACTGAGCCATGAAAAGAACTCTTGGAATCACTGTATATACGTTGAATTTAAAAGCAAACAGAAAAACCCAGTGGGATTATTGGGATTGCATTGTATTCATAGATTAACAATATTAAATTTTATCATTCAGAATAATTCCTTAGTAGATCCTTAGTATTGTGGGTTTTGGAACCAGATTTCCTGATTTGAATCCTGTCTTTGCAAACTTTGACAAACTACTGCCTACCTCTCTTTGTGTCCTTATCTATGAGATGGGGGTTAGTAGTTCATGCCTCATAGAAATATTGTGAGGGCTGAATAAGAAACTACTTCAAATAAACATTAAGTCCTCATGTATGTTATTACTCAATGACTCTGCCTCTTGAGAAGTTTGTGGTCTTGTTTTTTGGGTTTTTTGATTTTTTTGTTTTTGTTTGTCTTTCTAGGGCTGCTCCTGTGGCACATGGAGGTTCCCAGGCTAGGGGTCTAATCGGAGCTGTAGCTGCTGGCCTATGCCAAAGCCATAACAACGCCATATTGGAGCCACATCTGCGATCTACACCACACCTCATGGCAACGCCGGATCCTTAACCCACTGAGCAAGGCCAGGGATCAAACCTGAAACCTCATGGTTCCTGGTCAGATTCGTTAACCACTGAGCCATGACGGGAACTCCTTGTGGACTGTTTTTAATTTGCCATTTGTAATTTTTGTATGCTTATAGACAAAAAGAAATTTCTTCAAATAATATCTTAAAATAAGAGCCAGGAAGTTGAGTGATGATCAGAGGAGTTCTCTATGAGCAAGTGATTTGGTTTGAGTGAAAAGAAATTATACTTAGGAATATAAGGGTTTTTTGTGGGAAAAAGAAGGTTTTATTGGGGGATGTGGGGGAATTACTTAATACTAGAATAACTGAGGTATTGTTGTATCAGGATCATAATGTTTGATTCTAATTTATCTGAATACATGAAAATGAATTACTAACAAACAAAAATGTAGATCGTTGTGGCTTATAATGTAGGTTGTAATTCTAGCTGTTAACGTAGAGTAAAACTTAAATTCAGTATTATTTATTTGTCCAAACTAGGCAAACCTACTGCTGCTAGACACTATAGGTTACCCAGATAATTTTTATGTGAACATACTTGTTCTGACAGAATTGTGAAACTTGTGTTTTAGGTATAGGATTTAAGCTCCTATATTTATAAATAGATTTTTAAAGACTACGGGTTCAGTAGCTAGTATGGTACTTATAACACAGATTGATTAATATGTAAGTAGTTATTGACTTCTTAATGAGAAACACTGTTGGTAATGTGGAACCGCTTTGAAAAATCTGCCTTTCTGAGGGCAAATTAAGAATGAAGCTACCTTTAGCTTTTATAGAATACGTTAACAATCGTAAGAGTTTTGTTACCATTTCTCTGAAGCAGCTTCAACATTTCACTTATAGAAATTGATTTCTCAGTAATAAAAATTGCATATATTTTATAGCAATAAACACTTTGTTCTACTTACTCCTTTGTTCTAGAATTAAAAGATGAAGATGATGATGATGATTGTTTCATACTTGACAAAGCAGCAAGAGGGAAAAGACCTATTTTTGAATGTTTTTGGAATGGACGACTAATACCATATACATCTGTTGAAGAGTAAGTTCTGGAGTTCCTGTTGTGACTCAGTGGAAATGAATCTGACTAGCATCCATGAGAATGCAGGTTTGATCCCTGGCCTTGCTCAGTGGATTAATTGAGCTGTGGTGTAGGTTGCAGATGCAGCTCCGATCTGGCATTGCTGTGGCTGTGGTGTAGGCTGGTGGCCACAGCTCCGATTTGACCCCTAGTCTGGGAACCTCCATATGCCATAGGTGTGACCCTAAAAAGACAAAAAAAAAAAAAAAAAAAAAAAAAAAAAGAAAAGAAACACACGCAAAAAGAGTAAGTTCTGATTTTTGTTGAAATTATATTATCTTATGATTTAGTCTTTTTACTAACTAATATTTTGCTCTGTTCAAGCTTTGACTGGTGTGCTCCTCCTAAGAAGAGAGGGCTTGCCCCGATTGAGTGCTACAATAGGATATCTGGTGCATTATTCACTAATGACAAATTCCAGGTCAGCACAAACAAACTGACCTTCATGGATCTTGAGCTAAAATTGAAAGATAAGAACACCCTTTTTACAAGGATTTTAAATGGACAGGTATGGTTTTAAATATCAAGTTTTAAATATTTGCAAGTGTTCTATTTTAAGTACAACAAAAGTCACTAGTAGTATAGATTTGTACTGATAATTTGCATACTTTTCATTTTATTTAATCAGAAAAATATAACTTGTAATTGATGAGCATTTATGTGTTCACTCAAAAATTTCGAAATGATTAGCTCTTATTTGGATAAAATTTATAGATCTTTATCAGGTCTTGACATAGTGAATTGAAGCTACAGAAGCATGGCAGTTTGATAAGAGCATATAGGAACAATGTTATCTAACACAGGGCTCTGTGTGTATGTTAACGCAAACATGAATTTTAATCTAATCTTAGGGGTAAAATTGAGGTAGAACTGTGAAATACTTGGGGCTGAAAGGTGATTTGGGACTGATCAGTATTAAAATATGTGCATTAATCAATTGAAAAAGAATACATCTTTTAGAAAATTTACTAGAACTAGTGTTCTTTCATTCAACTGAATCATCTCAGAAACTTTTACTTGATAGCTACTCTTTCAGTAGCTTAATGTTAAGCTGCCGTGAGGTAGATACATTTATTCTGAACTTAAAATTGCTGAGCAGTGAACAGAATACATAACACATAGTATTTATAGTCAGTCATCCCTACAACCTATTGAAATTAATTTTACTCTTAATAAAAAGATTCTGAATCTTACATAATTTTATCTAATGCAAGGGCTGTACATTGAAATATAGCATAAAATTTGGTGAGCAGAGTGTCCCATTCCTGGTTAATAATTTTAATATTCTTGTCAAGTTGACAAAGTGACAGTAGTAATTTGTTGATTCAGGAAGGTGTTCGTACCTGGGAGTAGACTGGGGAGAGATTTCCTTGAAAATATATGTCATTTTGAGTATTTACCATGTTCATATATTTCTTATTCAAATAACCTTTTTTGTGGAGGGGGTTGCACTTGTGGCATATGGAGGTTCCCAGGCTAGGGGTCAAATCAGAGCTACACCTGCTGGCCTACACCACAGTCATAGCAACAAGGGATCCAAGCCGTTTCTGTGACCTACACCACAGCTCTTGGCAACGCTGGATCCTTAACCCACCAAGCAAGGCCAGGCATCAAACCTGCGTCCTCATGAATGCTAGTCAGATTGGTTTCTGCTGAGCCACAACGGAAACTCCCAAATAACTTTTTTAAATCAAACGTTTTTTTAATTAAGACATTGGCCTTCTAACTGCAAGCTGCAAAAACTTAAGCTGAAATCATTTTTAATTTTGTCCCATTTTCATTTGGAAATGCTCTCTTGTGGAATGAGGTATATAGGGAGAAATGAACTTCAGTAACTTCATGCACCATCTTCTGTGAAAGCATGTGATGTAGAGATGATCAAGATTATCTCTGCTGCTCATTTTCCTAAAGACAAGCATTAAACAAGTATATAGCAACTTATGTAGGAGTGTAAGTCTCTATACTATTTCCCAACAGGGTAAAGAATGATAGTAACACATTTTCTTTCTTTTTTTTTTTTTTTTTTGTCACTCTGTGGCATTTGGAGGTTTCAAACTGTAGTTGTGACCTAAGCTGCAGGTGTGGCAATGCTGGATCCTTTTTTTTTTTTTTTTTTTAGAGCCACACCTGGGGCATATGGAAGTTCCCAGTAGGCTAGGGGTCTAATTGGAACTATAGCTGCCTGCCTACACCATAGCTACAGCAACGCCAGATTTGAGCTGAGTCTGCGACCTATACCACACCTCGTGACAATGCCAGATTGAACCTGTATCCTTATGGATGCTAGTCAGGTCATCACAACAGGAACTCCCCAGATCCTTAACCCACTATGCCAGGCCTGGGATTGAACGTGCATCCCAGCGCTCCCAAGAGGCCAAGAGACCATCACAGTAGAAACACAAATAATGCCTTTTCTTATATATTATTAGAAAGCAACTTTTATGATTTTTTTTGAGTAAATATGTGTACATAAAATATATAAATAAAAGAGAAAATGTTTTTCGTAACAATGTTGCTCACCCTTTTTTCTCTATCACCCTATAAAAGAGCCTTTTTGACTTTTTCTCCCCCAAGTCACTCCCCCCATGATATTTTGATACTGTAGATATACCATATATATGATTAAGTACTATATGTGTTTATATCTGTGCTTGACATATAAAAAGATGTTTTAGTTGTTGAGAATGTGCATGATTCAAGGTATGATGACTTTCCCCTTTCCCCTGACCAGCTAGTTCTTCTCCTAGGCAGCATTGTTTGCCATTTTTTGTTATGTGCTAGGATTTAAAACAGGGAAGGAAATCTTTGTTGATATTGACCATTGGATCCAAGAATGGTGGCAAAGATTTTTTTTTCTTTAATTATATGTTTGTTACAAATCTTAATTTGTGATACTATACCTAGAGAATCCTAAAGACTCTACCAGAAAACTGTTAGAGCTCATCCACGAATTTGGCAAAGTTGCAGGATACAAAATCAATACACAGAAATTGATGGCATTTCTATATGACAATGAAAGAGCAGAAAAGGAAATTAGGGAAGCAATCCCGTTTACCATCGTATCCAAAAGAATAAAATACCTAGGAGTAAACCTACCTAAAGAAACAAAAGACCTGTACTCTGAATACTACAAGCCACTGATGAAAGAAATCAAAGATGACACAAATAGATGGAAAGATATACCATGCTCGTGGATTGGAAGAGTTAATATTATCAAAATGACTATACTACCTAAGGCAATCTACAGATTCAATGCAATCCCTATCAAATTACCAAGGCCATTTTTCACAGAACTCGAACAAAATATTTTAAAGTTTGTTTGGAAGTACAAAAGACCCAGAATAGCCAAAGACATCCTGAAAAAGAAAAATGGAGCTGGAGGAATCAGGCTCCCTCACTTCAGACTATACTACAAAGCAACAGTCATCAAAACCGCATGGTACTGGCACAAAGAAATATAGATCAGTGGAACAGGATAGAAAGCCCAGAATTAAACCCATGCACCTACAGCCAACTAATCTATGACAAAGGAGGCAAGGATATACAGTGGAGAAAGGACAGCTTGTTCAATAAGTGGTGCTGGGAAAACTGGACAGCCACATGGAAAAGAAGGAAATTAGAACACTCCCTAACACCATACACAAAAAGAAACTTCAAATGGATTAAAGACCTAGATATAAGACCAGACACTATAAAACTCTTCGAGGAAAACATAGGCCAAACACTCTCTGACATAAACGACAGCAACATCTTCTCAGATCCACCTCTTAGAGTAATGACGGTAAAAACAAAAATAAACAAATGGGACCTACTCAAACTTCAAAGTTTCTGCACAGCAAAGGAAACCAGAAACAACACGAAAAGACAACCCACAGAATGGGAGAAAATCTTTCAAATGAATCGACTGACAAGGGATTAATCTCCAAAATTTGTATAAACACCTTCTGCAGCTCCATACCAAAAAAAACAAACAACCCCATCAAAAAATGGGCAGAAGATCAAAAGAGACAGTTCTTCAAAGAAGACATACAGATGGCCAAGAAACACATGAAAAGATGTTCAGCGTCACTCATCATTAGAGAAACGCAAATCAAAACCACCATGAGGTACCACCTTACACCAGCCAGAATGGCCATCATCCAAAAGTCTACCAACAATAAGTGCTGGAGCAGGTGTGGAGAAAAAGGAACCCTGTTACGCTATTGGTGGGATTGTAAATTGGTGCAACCACTGTGGAAAACAGTATGGAGATTCCTCAGAAAACTAAAGATAGAATGACCATTTGATCCACCAATCCCACTCCTGGGCATCTATCCAGAGAAAACCACGACTCGCAAAGACACGTGTACTCTTCATGTTCATTGCAGCACTATTTACCATAGCCAAGACATGGAAACAACCTAAATCTCCATGGACAGAGGAGTGGATCCAGAAGATGTGGGACATATACACAATGGAATATTACTCAGCCATCAAAAAGAATGAAATACCAGCATTTTTAGTAACATGGATGGACCTAGAAACTATCATGCTAAGTGAAGTCAGCCATACAATGAGACACTAACATCAAATGCTTTCACTGACGTGTGGAATCTGAAAAAAGGACAGACTGAGCTTCTTTGCAGAACAGATGCTGACTCACAGACATTGAGAAACTTATGGTCTCCAGAGGAGACAGTTTGGGGGATGGGGGAATGTGCCTGGGCTGTGGGATGGAAATCCTGTGAAATTGGACTGTTATGATCATTATACAACTACAGATGTGATAAATTCATTTGAATAATAACAAATTAAAAAAAAAAAACAAGAAATCTTAATTTGTATGGGAGAAGGATCCAGCAAAATATTTTTCTGGGGTGGGCAGGTACATGGAAGGAAAATTGGAATGAATCTGAGAAGTCTTTGTGGTTTTATTTGTTTACTTGTAGTTGTATTTCATAGAACATTTAAAAATTTTACAGGAGCAGCGAATGAAAATCGACAGAGAATTTGCTTTATGGCTGAAGGACTGTCATGAAAAGTATGACAAACAGATAAAATTTACACTTTTTAAAGGAATAATTACTCGTCCTGATCTTCCTTCTAAAAAGCAGGGCCCCTGGGCAACTTACTCAGCAATAGAATGGGATGGAAAAGTATTCAAAGCAGGACAGCTGGTAAGTTTAACTTAGTTTCGATTTGAAAATTAATAGAGTTTGAAACTAAATTAGATGTATTAGAATTTATCAGCTATCAAAAATAATGTATATGCTTTTGGCTCCTCAGGAGCCAGAAAAGAATAAAAAGGCTGAACTGATTTTAATTATGTAATTTAACAGGGCATTTTTTAAAAAATTGATTTTTGCCAAAGCCTCAGTTAACAAGGTTTTTATTTTTTATTGTGCTAAATTTTATTCAAATGGAGAATTTCATTTTAAAAAAATGCAGTATGAAGAAATGATTTTTTAGCAAATTTTTAACAAGTATCTGTTGCTTGTAAGTTACTGTGCTCTTGACTGCATTGTGGAGAATGCAGCTTGAAAACAAATAACTTAAGCAAAATACTAACAGGTAAGAAGGGGGTAAGTGCTATGAAAAGAGAGGGTGATTAGTGTTTTCATAGTTTAGAAGAAGAGAATTTTCTGACTTTGGAGGGGCCTGGGAGAAGAGTGTAAATCATGCAGTTCTTTGGGCATAAAGTGGCATTTGTATGGACCTTGAAGAGGAGGTAGCTCAGGTTTACAGAGATAACTATAAAGGTAATAAATCCATAAATGTGACACTCTAATCATCATATATTGAAAGCCTTGGAATTGGATGTGGTCACCTTGAAGTAGTGTGTATAGCTAGACCCTGCTCTTTGAACCTTTAGAGGTTAGAAAACTGAAAAGGAGCTGACAGAGGAGAATGCAAAGGGAAGTAATATGGTGAGATAGAAGGAAACCACAAGAATAAAGTATCTGTGAAGTCAAGTGAAGGGTTTCAAGGAAGGAGTGATCAGTTTTGTCAAATTCTGTGTGTTGGTCAAGTAAAATGTTTTCTCAGAGAAGGTAATCTGAGCATAGAGACCAGTAAATGCTGGGAAACCACAAACAAACCACAGAATTGGATTGCTGCAACCTATTGTGTGTGTGTAGAGAAATAGTTCAGAAGTGAAATGAGGCTGGAAGGTAGCTTGGGTATAAACTATTATAGTCCCTGTAGTTGGGAATTTTTGAATTGGGCTAATAGAAGTGACCCTTAGATTTTTCAGGCCAGCTAAGAAAAATAAATACATAATGGGCAAGTTTTCAATTAATTTATTTGAAAGATGTGATAACTTTGTAAGTTACTGTTCACAGTCTGCAAGCAACATTTTATGGGGGAAATGGTTTGAGGTGACTGGCATTCATGAGTGACTTTGAAGGTGTTATGGACCTTTTAGACACATGCATAACTGACATTTTTGTATGAAGAATCTGCTGCTTCTTTTCAAAGATATGTTACAAATAAGTGGAGCACTTATGAATATAACTTTATTAGAATATTAGAATGCTTTTTTCATTTTGCTAATTATAGATGCTGAGTTTTTTCCTTATATAAAAGTTATGTTAAATAATTATGAATATTAAACCTACCTTTCTAAGTAAATATTAATACTAAATCCTTATTTTTAAACCCTAAATATTAGGTCAAGACAATCAAAACACTTCCTCTCTTTTATGGAAGCATTGTAAAATTTTTCCTTTATGGTGATCATGATGGAGAAGTATATGCTACAGGAGGAGAGGTTCAAATTGCAATGGTAAGATCCCAAGTAACAAAAAAAATTTTTTTTTTGCTTTTAAGTGCCGCACCTGTGGCATATGAAAGTTCCCAGGCTAGGAGCTGCAGCTGCCAGCCTGTGCAACAGTCACAGCAGTGTAGGATCCGAGCTGCATCTGTGACAGCTCATGGCAATGACAGATCCTTAACCCACTGAGTGAGGCCAGGGATTGAACCCTTATCGCCATGGACACTAGTCGGGTTCATTTCTGCTGAGCCACAATGGGAACTCCCTAGAAAAAATATTGAGTCTTTTGGTACTGCTCTTTCTTTTGCTTAATTGTTAAAATAAAGATACGGTATTCTATTTTGCCTTATATTTGGCTTTTCCATTGGATGAAGTAGTGGTAGCGTGAATTTTTATGTTTCATATTTGGTGTTTTTAATAATCTATGGAATTTATCAGCCCAGTGTTTAGCCAATGTTACATATATTATTGCTAGTTATCATGGTAATATTATAAAGTGCACATTTCATCCAAGGCCTGCAAACCAACTTTGGAGCCAGCCTATCTTGAGAATGAATAACAACTCCAAAACTAGAGCAGGTTTTATCCCTATACCATGCTCTTGTTAAAATTTGAATCGCATATAATTGGGCCAAAGTAGTTTACATGAAAAATAGAAATAAACACTGTAGTATAATGTAGTAATAACTATTATGATTTATATAGTTAATTAGGATAAAAATATATTTCTTTGGAAGAAACAGATGTTCTCATTGTAGCCAAATTATCATAGCTTTTTTTTGAAATGTTGCTATAAATTTATTCAGGAACCTCAAGCACTGTATGATGAAGTAAGAACTGTGCCAATTGCAAAACTGGATAGGACAGTTGCTGAGAAAGCTGTGAAAAAATATGTAGAAGATGAAATGGCAAGGTAATTTACATTTCAAGATGCATGGTAAAAAAATAACAAGGAAAATCAAGAGTTGTCTTTTTACCTATTCTTGAGTGTTATATTCTAATAGGGCTCTTGTAGTAGATGTATGTGTTGTGGCAAACTTCTTGCTGTTAAAAAAAACTATGAGCTCTAGTTATAAAAACGGAATTCTGTAATGAGGATATCCTGAAATGAGGATATCTTATATCTACAGTGTCACTGTTCCTGCACCATGATTAAGTTTGTTAAAGAAAAAAAAAAAAAAACTTTGGCCTATACTGAGAAGAAAATGGTAGTAACCGCTGAGTGGTAGAGATTAGGATAAAAGAAATAAAAGGAAATCTAAAAACAGAACTGTTTGTGGTTCTTGTAGAGCTAATGATGCAATCATTTTGATTCTTACTGAATTTCACTGGTAATTCTTTTATTTTTAGAGTTTATCCTGTCTCTCAAAGGTAGCTTGTACTGTAAATAAATAGAAAAATCACAAAAAAATGAATAATTCCTGGCTGTTAACACTGAGAAATTTTGTCTTCATATAGAATTTCAGATTTAATCTTTAAAAAAAATTAGAAATAAATGTTGAAGTTTCTAGTAGCTTTTATTTTTAAAAATAAAACCACAATTAATTAACACGGTTCATGAAACATTAATATTCTGGTTTCATAATAGGCTCCCTGATAGACTGTCAGTAACTTGGCCTGAAGGAGATGAATTATTGCCAAATGAGGTTAGGCCTGCTGGAACCCCCATTGGTATGTTTTTTGGGTTTGGGAGTGGGGAGGGTTGTTTTTGTTTTTCTTAAATACTGAAAAAATGCTTTTCTCCTGTCTTACATTTCATGGTAAAAGACCATGCAAAATTAAAGTGCTATGTGGAGACCTAGCACATTCATCAGATTCTTTAGGTATAACTTATGACATTCTTGTTTTAAATTTTGGATCGATAGGTGCATTAAGAATTGAAATATTGAATAAAAAAGGGGAAGCAATGCAAAAACTTCCAGGAACAAGTCATGGAGGGTCAAAGAAACTCCTGGTTGAGCTCAAAGTTATATTACACTGTAAGTATGCAAACTAATTTGGATCTTTATTATTGTTCTTAAAAGTATAATACATATTTTAACATCTTTGTACAATTATTGATGACCTAGCAATCTGACATATAGCACATTTGATTAAAGTTAGGAGTTTCCCGGAGTTCCCGTCATGGCTCAGTGGTTAATGAACCCGACTAGGATCCGTGAGAACGCAGGTTCAATCCCTGGCCTCGCCCAGTGGGATAAGAATCTGGCGTTGCTGTGAGCTGTGGTGTGGTGGTATGGGTTGCAGATGTGGCTCAGATTACTGTGGCGATGGCTGTGGTGTAGGCCAGCAGCTATAGCTCTGATTGGACCCCTAGCCTGGGAACTTCCATATTCCACATGTGCAGCCCTAAAAAAGACAAAAAATAAAATAAAAAAAATTTAAAGCTAGGGTTTTCTGGAACTCCCATTATGGCTCAGCGGGTTAAGAACCCGACATAGTGTCTGCGAGGATGCAGGTTCAGTTCTTGGCCTTGCTCACTGGGTTTAGGATTCAGCATTGCTGCAAGCTGTAGCATAAGTTGGCTGGCAGCTGCAGCTGGGATTTGACCCCTAGCTCGGAAACTTCTGTGTGCCTCAGGTGCAACTGTAAAAAGAAAAAAAGTTAATAGTTTCAAATGTGTTATGAATAGTCCATTTTTAAAAAGTCAGTAGTTTTCTGAGGGTTTTTTTTTTTTTTTTTAAACACTTTATTCTGAATTTTCCCATGTAGGTAACTGTGAGCTAAAATAAAGATGTGGAATATATACATATAGACATTTGTACTGAATAAGAGTTTAGATTAGATAATCCTTAAGATCCCTCCTAAATCTAAAATACTATGTCTCTGAAATTTTGGACCAAAAGTACTGGTTTCAGGTGAGAAGCCTGGTCCAGTCTTTGGTTTAGAGGGAAAAGAACTGCATATTATTGTTCATCTTGTATTTTGCTAATTTGAATCACCTTGTTTGTTAATTTTCTTATCTCTTGTTTTGTCTTGACTGCTTGAAAGTATTTTCAATTTATGTTTTCAGTAATCTCTTCTGTCTTTATATTCGTGCATGTTTGGTCCATGGATTTTCAACATACGGTGTTTTCTTCAGTATATGTTTATTTCCAACATTTAAAAACTATTCAGTGGTATTATATAGTTCCATTGTTGTAAGTGTTTTTTTTTTTTTTTTTTTTTTTTTTTTTTTTTTTTAGGCCTTTCAGCAGTATTGAACAGTTTGGCTAACTTTTTTTATTGTTGTACTCCTATTTTTGGCCTTTTTGACTCTCTATAGTATATTTCTCCAACTTTTTTTTTTCTGTCGCTGGCTTAGAACAGCATACATTTATTTTACCATTCTCTAGGTCATCCATCAGAGGTGGATTTCACTCTGCTAAAATCAAAGCGTTAGCAGGATTATGTTCCTTCTGGAGGTTCTAGGGTAGCCTTGCACTTTTCACTTCTAGAAGCCACCTGCATTCCTTGGCTTGTGGTTCCTTACTCCATCCTCAAAGCCGGCAATATAGCATCTTCCAATCTCTGACTCTGACCCTCTTACCTCCCTCTCATGAAGAAGAGAAAAATCTGCATATTGGCATACCTTGTTTAAGCGTACTTTGCTTATTTCCCTTGCAGATACTGCATTTTTTAAAAAATCCAGGGATGGGGCAACCGTGTGTTGAGCAAGTCTCCTGATGCCATTTTTCCAACAATATTTGCTCAATTCATGTCTCTGTGTCACATTTTAGTAATTCTCTCAACATTTCATTATTGTATTATTCTGGCAACATTTTAATTATGGTGTTTGTCACGGTGATCTGTGATGTTATTACTAGGCCTTGCTAAAGGTTCAGATGATGGTTAGCATTTTTTAGCAATAAAGTATTTTTTAATTGAGGTATGTACTTTTTTTGAAGGAAATGATACTGTTGCACACTCAATACATAGTATAGTGTAAACATAACTTTTTTTAACCAAGAATTAAAATTAAATTTATTTAAAATATTTCCATGTTTTTTCACATTTCCATGTTTAATTATTATTATTTTTTAAATAGTTATTTCCCCAATACAATTTTTTTTCCTACTGTACAGCATGGTGACCCAATTATACATACATGTGTACATTCTATTTTCGCACATTTCATGCTCCATCATAAGTGACTAGACAGAGTTTCCAGTGCTACACAGTAGGATCTAATTGCTAATAAACATAACTTTTATATGCACTGGGAAATGAAGAAATTCATGTGATTCACTTTATTGTGATATTTTGTTGTGATGGTGTGAAGCCAAACCTGTATTATCTCTGAGGTCTGCTTCTATATATGTGTTTTTTAATTAGTAGGTTTTTTTAATTGTAAAATATATATAACAAATTTACCACTTCACTCATTTTAAAATATAGTTTAGTGACATTAAGTACATTTACAGGCATACCTTGTTTTGTGTTTCACATTACTTTATTGTGCTTTGTAGATAGTGCTTTTTTTTTTTTTTAACATATTGAAGGTATTTGGCAACCTGCCTTTCAGATGATAGTTATCATTTTTAAGCAATAAAGTTCTTTTTAAATAAGGTATGTACACTTTTTTAGACAATGCTATTGCACACTCAATAGACTACAGCATAATAGAAACATACTTTTCCTTTTCTTTTTATTCTTTTGGCTGAGTCCGTGGCATTGGAAGCTCCCAGGCCAAGGATCGAATGCACGCCACAGCAGTGATCCACGCCTCTGCAGTGACACTGCCAGATCCTTAACCTGCTGTGTCACAAGAACTCCTAAACTAATTTTAATTTGCACTGGGAAAAAAAGTGTGACTTGCTTTATTGCACTATTCGCTTTTTTCAGTGGTCTGGCATTGAACCTATAGTGTCTCCCAGTTATGCCTGTACATTATTATGCAACCATTACAACACTCAATCTCCAGAAATTTTTCCTTATCCCAACTTGAATTTCTGGTTTTTTTTTTGTTTGTTTGTTTGTTTTTTGCTCTTTAGGGCCGCACCTGTGGCTTATTGAGGTTCCCAGGCTAGGGGTCTAATAAATCACAGCTACAGCTACTGTCCTTTGCCACAGCCACAGCAATGCTATGTCTGAGCTGTGTCTACAACCTACACCACAGCTTACAGCAACGCCAGATCCTTAACCCACTGAGCAAGGCCAGGAATTGAACCCACATCCTAATGGATGCTAGTCGGGTTCGTTAATCACAGAGCCACGAAGGGAATTCCTGAATCTGTTTCAGTAAATTCTCATTACTCCCTCCCCTGATCCTATGATAATCACTTTCCTGCTTTGTTGCTGTGAATTTGACTGATTTATGTATCTCCTTTAAATGGAGTCATGCAATATTTGTTCTTTGTGTCTAGCTTATGTCATTTAGCATAATATCTTCAAATCCCACCTGTGAAGAATTGTGTCAGAATTTCCTGCCTTTTTAAGAGTAAATAATATTCCATAATATATCTATACTATGTTTTGTTTATCCATTCATCCTTTAATAGACATTTGGGTTCATTCCACACTTTAGCCATTGTGAATAATGATGCTGTGAACATTGAGGTACAAATATTTTTTCAGGTCCCTGATTTCAGTTGCTGGATCATATGATAATTCTATGTATAACTTTGAGGAACTGCCATCCTGTTTTTCACAATGGCTGCACTATTTTACATTCCCATTAGCAATACACAAGGATTCCACATCCTTGCCAACACATTATTTTCAGTTTCATTTTGTTTTTGATAAAAGTCATCCAAATTGTGATGTGTTACTATTGTGGTTTTTATTTGCTTGAACATCTTTTCATGTGCTTATTGGCTATCTTGTTCTCTTCTTTGGAGAAATATTTATCAAATCCTTTGTTCATTTTAAAATCAGATTATTTTTTGTTAAGTTTTAGAAGTTCTTTATGTATTTTGGATAATCCATATCAATTAGATGATTTACATATATTTTCTTCCATTCTGAGTTACCTATAGGTTTCCTTTTCTCCTTATTGATGACATCCTTTGCAGAAAAGTTTTTAATTTTGATTTAGTCCAGTTTTTCTATTTTTGCTTTTGTTGCCAGTGCTTTTGGTGTCATATTACAAGAAGTCATTGCCAAATCCAATGTCAAATAGCCTTTCTTAAATATTTTAGAGTTTTACAGTTTGAGTTCCTACTTTTAGTTCTTTGATCCATTTTGAGTTAACATTTATATTTAATTATTTTCTTCTTTTGTATATGTTATTTTTTTTGTTTGTGGATATCTCATTTTCCCAGCACTTTTTGTCAAGGTCTTGTCTTTGCCCTTTTGCATGGTGTGGTACTCTTGTCAAAAGTAATTTGGCTTTATGTATAGTGGCTTCTTTCTGGGCTCTTTATTCCATTGGTCTATATGTCTTTCCTTAGTACCACACTGTTTTTTAGTTACTGTAATTTTGTAGTAAAATTTAAAATGAGGAAGTGCGAGTCCATCTTCATATTTCCTTTTTAAGACTATTTGTGCAGCAGAAATTGACAGAGCGTTGTAAATCAACTATAATAGAAAAAATAATAATCTTTAAAGAAACTTCTAAAAAAGACTATTTTGGCTGTTTGAGTCCCTTGGGATTTTCTATAATTTAGAATGGGTTTTCTATTTATGCAAAAAAAAAAAAAAAAAAGATGGCGTTGGGGTTTTGCTAGGTATTTTATTGAATCTGTAGACTAGTGGGTTATTATTGTCACTGTAATACCATGAACATGATTTTGTATCCTGCAGGTTTTCTAAATTTATTAGCTTTAATAGTGTTTTTGTGGAATCTTCAGAATTTTATGCATCTGTAAACAGATAATTTTATATTCTTTTCCAAAATTTTTTTTCTTTCTTTTTTTTCCTTTTATCTTATTGCTCTGTTTAGGACTTATAATACCATGTTGAATAGGAGTGCTGAAAGTGGCATCCTGTCTTATTTCTGACCTTAGAGGTAAAGCTTTCAGACTTTCATCATTGAGAATGGTAGCTGTGGCCTTTTCATAGTTCTGCAAGACTTTATGCAAGATCTAGCCCTGTGCTTCTTAGTTTCATCTCATACCATGTTTATTCTCATTCACTATACTCCTAATCATAATTGCTTTTTTTATTGTTGCCATATCAGCCCAGTTTTCCTACCTTTGGACCTTTGCCTTTTTCCCTGCTTAAAACTTTCAAATAGTAAATAATTGACAAGCTGTTTATTTCTCAGCTTTCAGATTATCATTTTCTCAGAAAGGCTTCTGATAATGATGATAGATTTTTTTCAATTTTATATTTATTTCCTTAAATTTATTGTAGAACTTGAAATTTTATTATTTAAATAATATAATAATAAATTAATAATAAATAATAATTTTTGCTCTTCAGAATGGGTGGCAAAGTATTTATAAAGGATTAGATAGTAAATATTTAGGCTCTGAGGGCCATAAGTTCTTTGTCACAGCTTCCTAGCTGCCATTCTAGAATGAAAGCAGCCATGGGTGATAAGGTAATTTGTAGACCCCTTGCTCTATAAGGTAGAGCATGAGAGCAAGTTCCTGGGCCAGGGATTGAACCTATGCCCCATAGCAATGACAGTGCCAGATCCTTAAACCTGCTGCACCGTAAGAGAGCTCCAGGGCAAGGATATTACTTGTATTCTTCACTGTTTTCTAGTTCCTGGTATATAGGAGGTAATTAATATAAGTATTTGTTGAATAAATACATAAAAAACAAAAAAGTTACTTGGTCTTTTCTTGAGAACTTCTGATGGTCTGTATCATTTCCATTACAGATTTATAATGGAAACATTGTTTAATTAAATTTTTCTATTACGAATGAAAGATAAATTCGCTTATATGATAAGCCCTATTGTATAAAGGTTAACCTAATTCAACAGTGGTGTAATATTTGATTGCACTTACTTTCATGTGTTTTTGTGATTGTTGACTCTCAAGTGCATGCATCTCTAAAAACAAAGATATTTTCAATTAGCATAGTAATTCTTTGGTATCTTGTAGTACCCAATCCAACTTAATTTCTCTGAGTTCCTTCCTTCCTTTCTCCCTCCCTCCCTCCCTCTCTTCCTCCCTTGCACTCATGCTATGCAGAAGTTCTTGGACCATAAATCAAACTTGGGCTACAGCAGTGATGCCAGGTCCTTAACCTGCTGGGACACCAGGGAACTCCTTTTTTTGGGGGGGATAACCTTTTATGGTTGTCTTTTGGTGATTGGTTACATGTGTTATATTTAGTTACTATATGTCTTCTTCAGTTCCTTTTTTTTTTTCCTTCAGAATAGAGCCCCCTTATTTTTTTCCATGACAGTAATTTGCTGACAACCTGTTCACTTGTACGTAGAGTGTTTCACCTATTTCTACTTGGAATGTCATTTAACTTGTTCTACTGTTTGTTCTATTTCCTGAAAACTGCAGGTTACTCCAAAAGCTTGAATAGATCTAAGTTTACCTTTTTCCTTTCCCCTAAAGCAAGAGTCAGTACTTTGTAGTGAATCTGTATTTATGATATTACATTGAATCATTTAATGACTAACTAATTTTCCCACTTTTAGTGTGGCCAGGATGGGTTATTGAATTTACTTGGCTAAAATGATTATAAAGTTCTCCCTTCCCCTGTCATGTAATGGTTTCATCCATTAATGATGTTTTGCTTAAATTAGTTATTTGGTATGCAAAATGGTGATTTTTTTTTCTCTTGGTTCTTTGATTTCTTCTTAATTTATTGTCCTGTTATCCCAATTTCTTATCTTATATATTAATAAGTAATTTCTGTTATCAGTTAGGGTCTTTGGTTTACTCTAAAACACAATTTTTGCAGGAAAGGCAGCACAAAGGCTTAATTCTTTTTCTTTAATTAGCAGTCAGGAATTTGGTGCTGTAATAAACTGCTAAGTGATTGGTTTTTTTGTGTTTTGTGAAAGTGTTTTTGTGGATTTTTATAGATTTAACATGCTTCATTGATTTTGTTGTTCCTTCATGTTTGCTCCTCTATCCTCTGATACGACTCTCTTTGTCTTTGATTTGAGCTTTATTCCTTTTTGGCTCAAAATATCCTAGAATCTTCTTGGACATCTTCTGTCCTCGAACTGGATTCATCCATTTGCTCCTGCTTCCTTTCATTGGAGAATGGTATTTAGGGGCCTTAGTGTTAGGATTGCTCATGGCCAGTGGCTGAAATTGCTCCTAAGCTTTTTCTTTTAGAATAGAAAAACTGAATTTGAATTTATATTTTAAGTTTTTATTTAACCACTTTGATTTTATGCTTTTATGTTAAATCTTGATTGTTAATGATTACTTATTTGCTTTATTCTATAATACATTTAGTTTCAAAATAATGACATTTGTAAAATTACTGCTGCTTTTTTTTTTTTTTTTTCTTTTTTTTTTTCCTGCAGCCACAGCATGGGCAAGTTTTCTGGCCAGGGACATGGCACAGTTGCAACCTGCCACAGTTGCAGCCTATGCTGCAGGTGTGGCAGCAGTGCTGCATCCTTAACCCACTGCACCCCAAGGGAACTTGCAAATTTGACTTCTTAGAAGTGCTGTTTGTCCTTAGTGTTTATAACAGGTTTATTTCTCTGTGTATAAATAGTGAAGAAATTATTCTAAAGTCAGTCACTTGAAATAATTTTTTAAAAATGTGGTCATGTTAGCTACATACATTTTGATTTTGTGTATGAATTGCTTTATTTTAATTGAATTTTGAAAATATTTAACTCATTTGCATAATTCCAAAGTCAAAAATAAATAACGAGGAATATTTCAGAGAAGTAATATCATCCTTCTATTCTGTTTTTTTTCCTCCATCTTAAGGTAGTAGTTTTATTGGTATTAGGCCTCTCTTCCCTGTATTTCCTGTTATGATGCTAATAAGCAAGTGCAAATGTGTTCATAGTTCTTTCCCTTTCTTAAAAAAAGGTAGCGTCTGTTTTTACTCCTTTCTTTTTCTCTTAATAGATCACTAGGTCTTAGAGATGAGTGCTATTTTAACCTTGAAGAAAACTTTTAAAGAACATTGTTTTTAATATCAAAAGAAAATTACCTCTGTATTCTTTTGTTTGTACCAGTTAAGCTCATTTACAGATGCATATTTAAGAATTGAAATAAAGCAATTTTAATAGGTTGAATGAGTAAATTTCATTATGCTCTTGACTTACATAGGATAGCTTTAGATATTTCAAAGTTGCAGAACTGTTTTTTTAAATGTACAGAAATATATATTTGATGCCAGTGTGACATTTTCTATTCATGTTCTATATTCAGTTTCTCAAGGTATAAATTTTTTTTTCTTTTATTAAGCTTCAAGTGGAAATAAAGAAATCATTTCACATATTAGTCAACATGGAGGAAAATGGCCTTACTGGTTTAAAAAAATGGGTGAGTTTATTATTTGGAATGTTAAAAATTATATCAGTATTATGTTTACTTGAATTTTAATTTCTTCTTAATTTGTCCAGAAAATATTCATAAGTTGGGGAATTATACATTGAAGTTACAAGTTGTATTGAATGAAAGTAATGCAGACACTTATGCAGGAAGACCACTACCATCTAAAGCAATTAAGTTTTCTGTTAAAGGTAAGCAAAACACCATTTTATAACTCCATATGCAAAAGGTGGCATTTTAAATCAAAACGGAAATAGATAATTTAATAGAAGATGTTTGACCTATTGTATAACCATCTTGGTCTAGAATGGCTTTATAATTCTGCTTAATAATCATTTCTTAGAAATTTTTGAAAACATCATTGTTTTCTAGCTTACCTTGTTACTGGTAAAGTCTAAAGTTACTCTAATTCCTGATCTTTTCATGTTAACCTCCTCCACCCCTCTTCTGCAGTTCCCTGATGTTTGAATAATTGGGGGTCCAAAGGAGCAGAGGGAATCCCAATTTCTAAAATTTTAAACGCTAGGAATTTTTCTTGAATTACTTCAGTTTCCTACTCTTTTTTTCTTTCTCAGCATCTTATTAAAATGTTGGACCTCTTGACTGGTGTACTAATATTGTTTTTCCTGCTCTCTGTCTTTTGGTTTTATTTTTCGACTTTATGAGACTTCCCTAACATGATGTTTTACATTTATTGAAGTTTTCCTTCTGCTATTATTTTTACTTTCTAAAATCTTTTATTCTCTAATTATTCCCTTTTCAAAGCATTCTCTTCCTCCCGCATGGATTCAGTATCTCTGTTCTCTGCAGCTATTAATAATAATGGTATTTTTTTCTTGGTGCTTTTAAACTTTATTCATAGCCTGTTTCCTCCATGTTGTTTTTTGTTTAATATTTGCTCTGGGCCTTTCATAACATTCTTTAATTAACTAGCGATTTGCTCACATTTAGTAATAGAAGATGTGAGAGCTTTTATTTCATTTGGGGAGATTACTGTTAGAGAATTTTAGGGTTTTTCCCTCTTTTGCTGTTCAGATTTGCCAGAGTAAAATGTAAACACTTGAATGCCAGCATTTTGGGAGCCGAACTGGGGAAGATTGTTGGAGGTTTCACATTCAGTGTTAATCTTTGACTCAGTTTTCCTATTTTTCAGTAAACTATGTCACTTTCAGTAGTGCTGTGCCCCTTACTCCTTAGACCTGCTCTTGGAGTTCCCATCGTGGCTCAGTGGTTAACGAATCCGACTAGGAATCATGAGATTGTGGGTTCGATCCCTGGCCTCGCTCAGTGGGTTAAGGATCCGGTGTTGCTGTGAGCTGTGGTGTAGGTTGCAGACGTGGCTCGGATCCTGCATTGCTGTGGCTTTGGTGTAGGCCAGCAGCTACAGCTCCAATTAGACCCTTAGCCTGGTAACCTCCATATGCTGCAGGAGCAGCCCAAGAAATGGCAAAAAACCAAAAAAAACAAAAAACAAAAAAAAAAAAAAAAGAAAAAAAAAAACACCTGCTCTTAACTTCCCCAGACAAGAAACCTTCCATCTTTTGCTAGAAGATGAGGAAGGCAGTTAACTAGCTCCCTGGATTGAGGGGTGGACATCTGGAGAACTAATTCTCAAATAGACTTCAGTTTTTATTTCAACTTCACTCCAATTTGATACAGCCATTTTTGAGATTTTGAGTGTTTTATAATGTGAATTAAATTGGCTTTCTATTTGCTTTGTTGATAATTAAGGATTTTATTTCTTTTTTTGTTTGTTTAGGGTTTTTTTGGTATTTTTAGGGCCGCACCTGCGGCATTTGGAAGCTCCTGGGCTAGGGGATGAATTAGAGCTGCAGCTGCTGGCCCGTGCCACAGCCACAGCAATGCCAGATCTGAGCTGCAACTGCGACCTACACCGCAGCTCTGGATCCTTTAAACCACTGAGTGAGGCCAGGGATCAAACCTGCATCTTCATGGATACTAGTTTGATTCTTCACCTACTGAGCCACAGCAGAACTCCCAGGATTTTATTTGTTGAGTCTTTCTCCTGTTTGGTTACACTTGCCCATAAGTCCTCCAGCTTTCAAATTCTGTTTTTGTGGTCTATTTTCTTATTTATTGTTTTTGTAGGTTTAGGCCTCTTTTTAAAAAAATTTCTTTAGTGTTATATTATTATGGGGTTTTAGCCTGTGATCACCTTGTCTTCTCTAATCAGAAGGCCACCTTGGGGAGTACTCCTTTTTGTACATACGAATCTACCACATTCTTTAAATAACAGTTGTGAAGCACATTCCATAGTATGGATGTGCTGTAGTTTATGCAGTTTTCTTTGATGAGCATTTCCCTTTTTTTGGCTATTACAAATCATATTTCTATATGGAAAAGAACTATACTTGGTATACATGTGCTGGAATTTCTATAGGGTAGATAGCAAGAAGTAGAATTGCCAACCAGAAGTATATGTGCTATAACATTTTGGATATATTTATTGTCACATCGCCCTCCCAAAAAGTTGTGCCATGGTGCCCTCACTAACAGACTGAAAGTTCCAGTTTCCCTGTGTTCATTACTGGCTAACCTATATCATGTATTGATTTAGCCTGGTTGATGGTTTGATTATTTCTTTAATTATTAGGTTGTATGCCTCTTCTGGCCTTTATTTGACATTGTCTGTCGTCTGTGGAGGTTTCTTCTTTTGCTATGTCCATTTTAGCAGGGTAAAGCTATTGCTTCGAAATTCGAGTTTGTATCTGAATTACCTGCAGGGCTTAATAAAATGAGACTGCTGGGCCTCAGTGCCAGTTTCTGACTCATTGGGTTGAGGCAAGCCCTTGAATTTGCATTTCTAATAATTTTGCAAGGGATGGCTTAAAACTGTTAGACTAGATACAATACTTCGAGAATAGCTGTTTATAGGAAGTTTTATTGTATTGTGAATATCCTTTATTTTGTACGTTGCAAATATTTTTTCATATAGAGCTTCTCTCTTGTATCTAATAAAGTGTTTTAAACTTTATCAAATATATCCTGTATAGTTATTGACTGTAGTGTTTTGCCTTAGTTTTTCCTTCAGTAAAATTACAAACATATTCCTTTATTCATGTAATTCACAGTTCAAAAACTATCTTCTGGAGTTCCCGTTGTGGCGCAGGGGAAAAGAATCTGACTAGGAACCATGAGGTTGTGGATTCGATCCCTGGCCTCGCTCAGTGGGTTAAGGATCCTGCTTTGCTATGAGCTGTGGTATAGGTCACAGACACGACTCAGATCTGGCGTCGCTGTGGCTCTGGCATAGGCCGGCAGCAACAGCTCCGATTAGATCCCCCCAGCTTGGGAACCCCCATGTGCTGCAGCCCTAAAAAAGACAAAACCCAAAAAACTATCTTCTGTCTCTAGAATTTTACTTTAATACATGGTATGAGATAAAGATCTATTATTTTCACAAGTGGACTATAGATATGATTTATATAAATTTTACACAGATTTAAAATGCCATCTTTATCACAGTCTTAATTTCCCACATATAATGGATATTTCTACCTATAATGAATCTTCTGACCAATGAATTTTCTTTTCATGTTTACTTCTTTTTATTAAGAGGGTAAGCCAGAGAAATTTTCATTTGGCCTTTTGGATCCTCCTTTTCGTGTTGGAGTCCCATTCAATATCCCTGTGGAGTTTCAGGATGAATTTGGTCATACTAGTCAACTATCAGCTGATATTCAGCCAGTTTTTGAAGCAAGGTAATTTGAAGAATCAATTCATATTTGACTTTTCATATTTGCTAAGTGTTCATTCTTTTCTTTTTTTAGCTTAAATTATTTGTATGTGGTTAACTTCAGGTTTCTTATTTAAAATGTCTAGTAGTGCATTGTTGTGGCTGTGGAGTAGGCTGGCAGCTACAGCTCCAATTTCACTCCTGGCCTGGGAACTTCCATATGCTGCAGGTGCGGCCCTAAAAGCAAAAAAAAAAAAAAAAAAAAAAAAAAATCTATGGATATTTTATGATATCTGGGGGATTTATTTAGCTCCAGGCTATTCTCTGTGACTACAGTGTTATATATAAATTGCCTTGGTAAGGTTGAATTTACTCCTTAAATTATTTGGATGAGACTGATAGCTTTGTCTTACTCCCATTTCTTTTTGCAAGTATGGTGTGATGTCTCCTGGCAGTTCTGGTGGTAATACCGCTTTTATTAAATTGTGGCCATTTAAACTTTGGGGTTACCTACTGATGGGTTTTTAACCGGCTAATAAAATTTATTTGGGTTTGTTTTTAAAACCATACCAATAAAGTTTATGCTTTCCATGGAAATTTGGTTCTTCCTTAGAATTTGCTTTTGCAAATTTTGCCTTTTACAGTGATATGATTGGCTTTATTAAGAAATAGCTCTTAGAAAATTATACAGTGTGTCCAATGATATAATTGAGGATGTTTATTGTTTTCTATTACCTCTTGTTGAGGTACCTAGGGAGAAGTTTTTATTTGTCTAAATTCTGCTGTATTTGTCTTTTGGGGGTCACTTTTTATGTATGTTTTCTTTTGTTGTTGCTGTGTACTTTTTTCCTTTTGTGTGATCGCTTACTCTTTGAGTCCTTTGCATATATACTATATTCCAGGCATTTGCTAGCTGGATATATAGATGTGAATAAGAGCATAGTGTTTGCCTTCTGGAAGCTCACAGACTAGTGAAGTATAGTTAATTTAGGGTCTAGATTTATGCTATGGTTAAGTTCCTAAAAAGCAAAACAGTTATAAAAAATATTCAAAATGAATTTTTATAAATATTCTCTTAAGTTGTGAAAAATGATTTTTGTGTAAAAAGTGATTTTGATACATTGAATTCTTTTGAATATTAAACCAACCATATTGGAAGAGTTGAGTACTTAAACATCTTTGGTTAAAAATAAAACACTAAAAATATCTTGTCCAGTCACAAATGGAAAATATTTGTGTATTAGTCCACACCTATTATCAATTATCTTTAATAAGACATCATTACACATGAAGTCTCTCTCACACATACATACTGGTAATAAAGATTTTGAACAAAAAAATCTTGGTGGCATGGCCATGTGAATTTGTCTTCAGAAAAGTAAGACCATTGTCTGAGTGGGTTTCTTTGTTGGGGTTTTTTTTTTTTCCAGCGTTATCTAAATTTAAAAATAATTATTTACACATGCAACCTAAAGAATCAAATAGTTTGACAAGGCTGATATAAAAAAAGAGTAGCTTCTTTTCCTCCTGCTGTTTCCACCCTACCCAAAGTCTACTTCTCAGAACCACTTTCAGCTTTCTTACCTGACTCTTCTGGTACCTACTGCCATGATCTAAGTAACTTTTATTTTATTTATTTTTTTTTTTTGTCTTTTTAGGGCTGCACCTGCTACATACGGAGGTTCTCAGGCTAGGGGTCTAATCAGAGCTGTAGCCGCCGACCTATACCAGAGCCACAGCAACACCAGATCCGATCCGCATCTGTGACCTACACCATAGCTCAGGGCAACGCCAGATCCTTAACCTACTGAGCAAGGCCAGGGATCAAACTCGCAACCTCATGGTTCTCAGTCAGATTGGTTTCCGCTGTGCCACAATGGAAACTCCCTAAGTAACTTTTATATTGCTACTACTTCTTGCTTCTTCATTTTTAAGAATTATCTCTGGAAAATGGCTCTGGAAAATTATCTCTGGAAAATTATCTCTGAAAATTGGCTCTGGAAAATGAGGGTACTCTCTCTTGTTGCCACTTAAATTACAAATAAGCCCCCTTCCTATTCCTGCATTCTTCATTAAAGTTATATTTTGACTTGGTCAGTATTTAGTACTAGCTTTATTACAATTATGTAAATGCTAATCACTTTTTTTTTATTGCACGGCTTTGTTGATGTTATACTTTTTTTCTTTGCTAATTACTACAGATTAAACCCTAACTCCCTATCGGTTGTCTGGTCTCTTTTCAAGATGCTTGGTGCATAGATAGCCTATCAGTTTTATATTCTTGGAGGCATCTCTCGAGGGGTTTTGTAAGGTGCCCTTGTATGGATCAGTTGTTCTTATGCTTATTACAGTTGTCCTTCTGTGAACATCCTTCACTTTATCCTGGGGATTCCCTTTGTCTTTTATGTTGGGGGAAATATATTAAAAACAAAACCTACTATAAATCTTGCAAACTGGGAGTTCCCGTTGTGGTGCAGTGGTTAACGAATCCGACTAGGAACCATGAGGTTGCAGGTTCGATCCCTGGCCTTGCTCAGTGGGTTAAGGATTCAGCGTTGCTGTGAGCTGTGGTGTAGACCGCAGACATGGCTTGGATCCTGCGTTGCTGTGGTTCTGGCATAGGCTGGCAGCTACAGCTCCTATTCGACCCCTAATCACTATGGTTACTTGCTTAGCAAAGGATTCTCTCTCGGAATAGGAATGAAATTGCCAATGTTGCATATAGAGCAGGAACAGGAGGGAACTTCCATATGCCATGGGAAGCGGCCCAAGAAATGGCAAAAAGACAAAAAAAAAAAAAAAAAATCTTGAAAACTTCTTCATAAAGGTAGAAGAGAAAGGAAACTTTTTTTTTTTTTGGCCACACCTGTGACATGTGGAAGTTTCCCAGGCCAGGAATCAAACGTGTGCCACAGCAGCGACCTGGACCCCAGCAGTGACAACACCAGATCCCTAATTCACTGTGCCTCAAGAGAACTCTAGAAAACAATATTTTGATTAATAAACAGTAAATCAGAATGTGATGCTTATCACAGATAAACTGATAACTGACAGTTTCTCTGTTATATGGATAGTGAATATAACATGTCACATTCATGTTTTCAAGAAAAATTGATGAGGAGTTCTGGTTGTGGCTTAGTGGGTTAAGAATCTGACTAGTATCCACAAGGATGTGTGTTCGATCCCTAGCCTCATTCAGTGGTTAAGGATCCAGTGTTGCCACAACCTGCGGCATATAGATCACGGTTGCACATGTGGCTCAGATCCTGCGTTGCTCTGGTTCTGGCTTAGGCTGGTGGCTACGGCTCTGATTCGACCCCTAGCCCAGGAACTTCATATGCTGCCTAAAAAGACAAAAAAAGAAAAATTGCTGAGTATGTTTATGACTGGATGTAGGCTCTACAGTTTGAAGTCAGTTGATTGGAAGGTAGAGCCAGAAAACTGAAAGATAGGAGTTTACCTTTATTGACAATTAAATTTCAAAGGGTTGGTTCTTGGGTGTCTGAGGGAATATTCTTGAATATATGAAATTATTAAGTAGCTTACTTTATTTAGCATTTAACCTTTCATGGCTCTCCAGTTTTTTGTTTGTTTTTTTCTTTCTTGGCATATGGAAGTTCCCGGGCTAGGGGTTGAATTGGAGTTGTAGCTGCCAGCCTGTACCATAGCCATGGCAACACCAGATCCTTAACACACTGAGTGAGGCCAGGGATCAAATCCTCATCCTCATGGATACCAGTCGGGTTCGTAACCTGCTGAGCCATCATGGGAACTCCCTTGGGTTTCTAATTTTAAAAGAATCCCATGTCCATCTCCTTCTCTGAAGCACATCCTTTACTAGTTTTTAAGAAAGGATAGATGTGAGATAAAATGGTTGCTTTGAAAATGTCTCACTTCTCCTTGGTTGATTGAATTGAATGTTGGACACTACTTTTTATCAAAATTATGAGAGCATTGCTCCACTTTTGCCTTTTAGCTTCCACTGTTGCCAATAAATTTAAACCTTTTTTGATTAAATTACCTTTTAATGTTTCCTACATATTCCATCTAGAAGCTTATAGGATCTCAAAGAGCAAAATTTTATAATGATACAGCTTCGTATAGGTCTCTTCATTTTTTGAAGTACTTCATTCTATACCCCCTGTCATCACTGTTTTATCTTTCTGGGATTCTTATTTATTTGATGTACTTTCTCATCTAGTTCTCTGATTTTCTTAATTTTTTGTCTTTTTAAAAATCTTTTTGTGTTTTTGCTTTATTGTGGATAGACTTTCTCAACTTTGCCCTTTCTTTCAGTTTATCTTTTGTCTCCAGGTTCAGAGGCTCTCTGCTTTAACCTTTTCAGAGAATAATCTTACAGTCATCTGCCAGAGATGAAGAGGCGAGATCTGAGGATCTAAATTGTTATCAGTCTTTTTTTGGGGGGGGGGGCTTTCTATTTTGACCCTACTTCTAGAGGTATCTGGTAACTCTAATTCCTTAGTGATACCTGGAAATTCTGTGTTACATATTGGTTTCCAGCTTTTTCCATTGTTGTTCCATGGTTCACTTTTGTTGGGACTATACTACATCTTTTGCCACTTGTCTGTGTCCTTTTTTCTAGTGGATAAGTTTATTGTTATTGTTGAGTCTTCCTTTCCTCCCATATTTTTGCCTTTAATAGTAAATAAAAGACAAACTATTACAGGGTCCTACTGTATAGCACAGGGAATATCTAGTATCTATTCAATTTTTTTTTTTTTTTTTTTTTTTTTTTTTGCTTTTTAGGGCTGCACCCGTGGCATATGGAGGTTCCCAGGCTAGGGATCCAATCAGAGCTGCAGCTGCCAGTCTACACCACAGCCACAGCAAAGGGGGATCTGAGCTGCATCTGCGACCTACACCACAGCTCATGACAACGCTGGACCCTTAACCCACTGAGCAAAGCTAGGGATTAAACTGGAAACCTCATAGTTCCTAGTTGGATTCGTTTCTGCTGCACCACGATGAAAGAATCCAGGGGAAGTCTGAGGATATCCTTAAAGCTGACAGATTTTGATGTTTCATTTTCTTTGACCTGTATACATTATCTAGTATTTGATTCAATATTCTGAGATAAACTACAGTGGAAAAAATATGAAGACATTCCTGCTGTGGCTCAGGGGTTAAGGTTCCAGTGCTGTCTCTGATACAGCATGGGTTCAACCCCTGGCCTGGTACAGTGGGTTAAGGATCCAACATTGCCACAGCTGTGGCCCTCATAGGTGGCAGCTGCAACCTGGATTCAATTTCTGGCCTGGGAACTTCCATGTGCTGTAAGTTTAGCCAAAAAAAATTTTTTAATTAAAAAATAAAAGAATATAAAAAAATGCGTATATATTTATAACTGAATCACTTTGCTGTAGAGCAGAAAGTAACACAGCACTTAAATCAACTATACTTATGTTAAAAAAAATAGTAAATAAAAGAATCCCTTTGTTCTCATATTAGTAAAAGTAGATGTTTGTGGGCAGTCAATGTCCATCTTTCTCAGGGAGCTTATTTTACCTTGTATGCCACTTTATAATTTTTTTTTCACATAAGACGTTTAATTTTTGTAACTTATTCAGGTAATATCTGTAAATATTTCAGTTCCATTCTTCAGAATAATTAGGTCTTTTCTCACTTTACCCCTTGACAGTGTAAAATGTTGACACTGATGGTTAAAGGTATTTAGGAATTACTCCCATTGCTCATGGTAGTAGATTAGAGGCTCTCAGTACACATTCTAGCAATGTTACATTATCACAAGGCTATATTTGATTAACCATTTAGTTTAATTAGGTGCCAGAAATTCTCTAAAATCCCACTGAGTGAATGATTTGAAAGAATCCAGGGGAAGTCTGAGGATATCCTTAAAGCTGACTGATTTTGATGTTTGATTTTCTTTGACCTGTATACATTGTCTAGCATTTGATTGTTTCCTACCTGGTATCTTTACTAATTGGTCCAGGGGTATCACTTATCAATATTTTTGAATCATTTTTCTTTCTAGAAGAAATTGATGAGAGTTTGCTTTTGTTCCTTTATTTCTCCCTATTTTAAAAAACACTATCTTATTAGAAAAATGAATTAAGCACAAGAATGATATAGGATAAAATGGAACACAAATGCAACTTATTTGTAGGTTATGGAGGAAAAGTTTAAAAGTAACTTATTTTTTCCAGTGGTTTATCTTTACATTATGAAGAAATAACCAAAGGACCAAATTGCGTAATTCAAGGCGTTACAGCTAAGGGCCCTGTAAACTCTTGTCAAGGCAAGGTAAGTGTTGTACCTAAGTGTTAAGATACATGTTTATTTCTTACATGGTAAGAATGAAATTTGAAATTTAAAATTGAATAACCTATTTTTGTGACAAGATGACAATAACACCAGGTTCTTAGGAATTAATCAGGATTGTGTCACCCAAAACTTACCATTACCATTTAAATCTCTGAGAAAGACCAGCGTGTTTGCTACTGTTTTGTTAAACATTTATGAATTATTTCCAACTGCCTGCATTTTTATTCTAGTCTTTTCACATTCAAAACCATTTCCTACAGTTATCTAATACTATGTTTTTTCTTTTTCTTCTCCAACCTTTTTCCATCCATTTTTAAGTCTTTTTCTTAGAATAAAAACAAAAATATGAGAAACTTTAGCTCACTTCTGTAGACATAATAGGTTTGGTATTTAGATAAAGGAAGTGTTTTGGGAGGAATAAGGTTAGAGATGATAAAGATATAAGCTCCAATAAGATAATTTTTTAATTTGGTATGTAAATCCACTGATAGATTAGTATGACCAAAGGGAACATAACCTAAATAATATGTTACTGCCTCCCCCCAGGGTATGAGTACCTTCAGTATATATTTTAAAATTTTCCTTGTCAAAATGTTTAAAATAGGGAGTTCCTATGGAAAAAGAACTTGAAGTTCATGGAAAATTTGACTTAGTAAGATAAGCTTCCTAAATAGATTTCTAGAGTTTAAACAACTTTTAGTTTAGGTTTGTGTTTTTTTGTTTTTGTTTTTGTTTTTGTTTTTTTTTTGAAGCAGAGAGGGGTTTATTGCAGGGCACCCAAAACCCAAACTCCTCAATAATTTGGGGGAAGTTTTTATAGGCAAATTTGGGGTGAGGGCTACAGGGTGTGTGACTTCCTTCTGATTGGTTGGCGGTGAGGCAGCCAGGCGGTGCTCCAGGAATCTGGTGCTCAGCCTCTGGTTGCTGTCCTCCTTCTGGGTAGGGGCTTTAGTTTGTGGTCTCAGGACTGACTGAAGTTCAGATTCTGTCTCAGTGCAGAAGGGAAGAAGTAGATTTATTGAGAGAGAGTATGTGCCATTGCAGATATTGAGAGGCCTAAATAACTTTTAATTCTGAAGTAACTTTTTACATAAGAGTTGCAAAGATGGTATAGAGTTCACATATATACATCACTCAGCTTCCTCTGCTAACATCTCATATACCTATTACATATTTATTCATATTGAGAAATTAACATTGATAAAACACTATTAACAAAACTACAGACTTTAATTAACATTTCCCCAGATTTTCCACTAGTATTTTTCTATTCCAGGATCTAAACCAGAACACCACATTATATTTAGATAAATGTTTAGGTTTTTTTCCACTTTACTACTTTTCACATTTTTTATAATCCCCTCCTGATTCTAATAATTTTCAGAGGGTTATGCCTTTTAAATTTGAAAAGAGAAAAGACTGTTGTCTATACAGAAGCAATAAAAATTTATTTTTTCATCTATATGATAATTTTAGTCAAAGTAAACTTGCTGAGTAGATTTCTATAATGGTATGAAAATGAAAAGCAAAAAATAAGTCAGAATTGGAATTCCCTGGTGGTCTAGTGGGTAAAGATTTGGCATGGTCACTGCTGTGGCACATGTTTGATCCCTGGTTGGGAACTTCTGCATGCTGTGTGCCTGGCCAATAAAATAAAATAACATAAGTTGGAATCAAAGTGGTATTTATTTAGAACTTAGATTTAATTAAAATATTTTTTTAACAGAATTTTAATCTGAAAGTTACTCTGCCGGGTTTAAAAGAAGACACACAGATTTTGAAAATTAGATTACTACCAGGTAATAATACTTTAAGAAATATTCCTAATATTTACCTTTTAAATAACATTGTTATGATAAAATACAATGACACCTATAAAGGTTAAATGTTTTTTGGTTTGGTTATGATATAAATCTTAAAAATACATTTGAATGCCAAATATAGCACTGGCAGAAAATGACCAGTTAAAAAGTAGGAAAACATTTAGGAAGACTAGATGCAGTTCAAAAAATCATCTTAAAGGGGAAATATGACTATTGAAAGTATATTGGAGAACTATGCTGAGGGATTATGCAAATTATGCTATGTTAAAACTGGATCTATCATTTTCTGATATAACTGTAAGTATTCCATATTTTAAGAATTCAAGTCTTGGAGTTCCTGTTGTGGTGCAGTGAACATAGATCGGACCAGGAACCATGAGGTTTTGGGTTCTATCCCTGACCTTACTCAGTGGGTTAAGGATCCAGCATTGCCATGAGCTGTGGTGTAGGTCGAAGACGTGGCTCAGATTCCCCGTTGCTGTGTCTGTGATGTAGGCTGGTGGCTGTAGCTGTGGTTTGACCCTTAGCCTAGGAACCTCCATATGCTGCGAGTGCAGCCCTAAAAAGGGGGGAGGGGAAGCAAAAAAAGAAAAATAATTAAAGTCTCTTAGGCTTTTATGTTGTTAATTTAAATAATGATTTATCAAATTGAACATGAAGTTATAGTAGCATTACACAGGGCCAAAAATGCCCTGTGGAGGTTCAAAGGGTATATTCAGGCATTAGCCCTTTTGGGTTCGAATCTAAGTTCTGACACTTACCATTAAGGTATACTTGTCCTGTTACTAGTTTCCTCATGAGTAAAATAAGATAATACCTACTTTCACAGGGTTTTTGTGAGGATTGAATAAGTTCAGATAGGCAGCCCTGATTTTGCATGATTTGGTGGTAACTGAATGGAGGATACAGTTCCACTATGCATGAGTTCTCATTAACACAATGCTGTGCAGAGTGAGAAGTACATGTCCTTGTAAAACACCTAGAACAGCACTTGGTTTGTAAGTTTTAGCTCTGATATTAACAATACCCCATCATATCTATGTCCATATATGACCTTTTCAAATGCTTTCACTGAAAAGAAACATATTTGCTGTGTCCTTTAACAAATTCATATTGTTTGAGCTTTCCCTCAGGCATGAATTGATAAAGAATAATAACTGGCCCGTTAGTATAAGAAAAAAATTGTTATATGTTAACACTTATAATGCTTTTATTGTAAGAAGTTGGCTAAAATATAGATTGCTCAAATCCACTCAAGTGAAATTCTTATTAACCAGATGGTTCTGACATTTTTTTTGGAATTTGAGAGCAAAGGTAGTAAAGTAGGAAGCGAGACTATGTAGCGATAATGGTTAAGAGGTTTCAGATTACAAATTGGGACTTAACCCGAATCTGCCACCTAGTAGCCATGTGACCTGGACAGAATACTTACTTAATCTCCCTGGATCCCAGTTTCCTCATCCATAAAATGAATATAATAATATTACATTCTTGATTAAGATAATTGTAAGGATTATGAGAGTAGTGTTTAAACATAACACATTGCTTGGCATACAGTAAAAAATTATTAATTAATATTATTATAAATTAAAATAAATGTTTCCATAACTGTTTGTTGTAAACTTGAATTACAAATATATAAGAAAGTAATTTAAGGAGTTCCCGTCGTGATGCAGCAGAAACGAATCTGACTAGGAACCCTGAGGTTGCAGGTTTGATCCCTGGCCTCACTCAGTGGATTAAGGATCTGGTGTTGCTGTGAGCTGTGGTGTAGGTCGCAAACGCAGCTTGGATCCTTTGTGGCTGTAGCTGTGATGTAGGCTGGCAGCTGTATCTTTGATTTGACCTCTAGCCTAGAAACATCCATATGCCACAGGTGCAGCCCTAAAAAGCAAAAATAGAAAGTAGTTTAATAAACTTTTACTTTTATTCTTGCTCATGGAGGGTTGGTGTTTTGTTTTTTTTTTTTTTTTTTTTTTTGGCCTCCCCGAAGTGTATGGAGTTCCTGGGCCTAGGATCAGATCTGAGCTTCAGTTGCGACTTGTGCAGCAGTTGTGGCAATGCTGGATCCTTAACCAGAACTGTGCCAGGCTGGGGATTGAACCTGCATCCCCAGTGCTCCAGAGACACCACCCGTTGCAGCACCATGGGAACTCCTCCTTACTTTTATTCTTGAATACCTTTTTCCAGAATCTTTTTAAGATTTTACGTGTAGTGGTGATTTCTAGCATAACTTATCACTGTGTCTTAGCTTTTTGCATAAAACTAAGTATAGACCAAACATTTATTCAGTTGAGACAACTCTAATCATGTATAGAATCTATGTATTTTGGGGGCTAGAAATGTTTAAACATTTTATTTCTTGGCATTATTTAAAATATATTAAGAAACTTGAAATGTTAAAAGCTGTGTCTTTTGTTATTTTAACATTTCAGTTTTAGAAGCTTGAATCTCTATTTCATTATATAATATTCTGGTAGGTCCCCCTCGTCGATTGAAAGTGAAACCTGATTCTGAAATTTTAGTTATAGAAAATGGAACAGCTTTCCCATTTCAGGTGGAAGTTTTGGATGAATCAGAGAATATAACAGCACAACCAAAATTGATTGTTCATTGTAAGGTAAGCTGTTGTATTAGAATGTATAGATTTTACTTTGAGTCCCATAGTACTTAATGGAAATCTCTATATCTTTTGGCTCCTCTGTAGTAAACCTTATATGGCATCTAGATTATGTAATGATTACTCCATGGAGAAACTAGTGGGGTATCTCACTGCCTGTGGTTTCAGCATCCCTCAGTCAATAAAGATGCCAGCTATGCCAAGTATTGGACTACAGAGTCCTTCCCTCTGCTTTCTTGGTCCATTTGCTTCATTTCAGGTGAAATACTTAATTTATGAGTAAAATGATGAAAATATCCTTCAGTATTGGGGATGGATGGATAAATGAATATGAGTAAAATACCGAAAAAGGAAAGGAAAACTCAAATAAAGTAAAAAAAGAATAGAGGTTGAGGAAGTTGGTTTTTCTTCCAAAATGACAAATTTTACTTAGAATTTTATAAATTTACTTTTTTTGTTCAGAAATTATCTAGAATATTAGTAAATTATATTTAGGATTTTCTAATTTAAAGTCAGAAAGTAGCTTAATGAATTATTTGAAAATTTAAATAACAGTTATTAACTAATCTGTTATATTTGATTGAGATCTTAAATTATTTTATGTGCTTCCAATAGTTTTTAGGTGCTCCAAACCTTCCAATCTATGTTGTGGATTGCAGTAGTTCTGGAACCAGTATTTTATCAGGACCAGCAATTCAAGTTCAGAATATTAAAAAAGACCAGACACTTAAAGCAAAAATTGAAATACCTGTAAGTTGTTATTGTTACTCATTGGTATTTTATTGAGTCTTTATACAAATATTCTTTAACAGCTTTAAAATATTTTATGTAAAGTTGTTTGACTTTTTAAAATGAGATATTTGCAGTTGTTTTAGCCAGAGAGAAGATAAGTCAGCATGAAATGGTACAGTAAATAATATTTTGTATCAGGTATTATTTTCTTGATCATACCTTTTTCAATATCTGTAGCTATTGAGTACTTATTCCTAAAAGTAATTTTTCCTGCATGAAAAGGTGACAATTGTCAGCTTATTCTTTTTTCTTACAGTTTACACTTGTTTCTTAGAAAGTTCTGTAAATATTCCTATTGAAGGATATATGAACAATTAATATGTATGTACATAATTTTTGAAATAAACACATTTTTTATTAGCATTTTCATGTAGATTGCTGTGCTAGTATGTCAGTAAGATACTTGTTAATGGATATACATCATCATGGCAGAGGGCAAGCAGTTGATAAAAAGCATTTGGTCTCCTAAGGTTGCTGAATGGGATAAGAAATACTTAAGTAAGATATTTAAATGTGATTTCTTCATAATGGATATGGTTGGTAGATGATAAATAACCTGATCAGTTGATTAACTGATGTTTTCCTACCAACTCTTGATCAGCTAACATATATTGAGCCTCAAAAGCATAAAAGCTTTTACTTTTTAATTAAAGTAAGATGATTTGACTTTATTCTAATTCTTTTCTTTTTGAGCTGGTTATATTTGATAATCTTCAAATATTGGTTATGCATTTACTTTTTTCAATAATGTGGGCAGCATACTTTTGAGCATGCTGTCTTACAAAGGATAGGAAGGTTCAAGAAGAAAAGACTTGGAATTAGGGAGGAATCTGGGCTTGAAAGCAAGAGTATATTTGTATATAATTATGTAAACACTACAGAGCAGCAACAGACAGAACATGAAGAATCCAGGTCAAGATAAAGATCAAGGTCTGTCTTGTAATATGCAGTTAGAAAATATTACCCAATTGTGATGAACATTGTACAACTATAAGTGTAATAGAATTCATGAGTAATAAAAATTAAAATTTTTTTAAAAGAAAGGAAAATATTACCAAAAAGCATTACTCTTAGTTTGAGTTAGGCAAATAAGATGTGCTTATAATAGGGGATGGGTTGTTTGTCTGATACTCTGGGGTAGGAATTTTAAATATGCCATCACTCATGTCGATGGGCTTCAGTAGAATGGATGACAAAGGAGACGTGAGGGAAATAAGACTGTAAAGGTATTTTAGGCTTAGACTTGTTTTGAAGTTTTTGTTTCCTATGGAGTGTATTATACCTAGATGATGAAATAAGTATGTAATATTTTAATTTTGCAGGCCTAAAGTCAATTTAGGTAGCATACCAGCTCATCTTTACTTACCTTTGGAATACTGATGTACCCATAACAAATTATAAATATGCCCACTCACCCTTTCGGGCATCTAGAGTCCTTATGTAGATAGCTACATGCAGCTCTATCCATTTACCCTAGTTTATAATGATTTGAAAAAGCTTCAGAAAGCTCATTAAATAATATATCTTACAGCAATTATTTGTCTGATTTTATGGAAAATTCTTAATTCCTCACACTTTTAAGTATTCTTTTTAATAAATGCTGGGGAGATCCCACTGCAGTGCAGTGGGTTAAGGATCTGGTATTATCTCTTTGGTGATGCAGACTGAATCCCTAGCCCGGCAGAGTTAGAACATAGGTCATAGCTGTACCCAGGATTTAGTCCCTGGCCTGGGATTTCCATATGCCACAGGGGCAGCTGAAAAAGAAAATAATAATAATAAATGCTGGTCACCAAGTTTGTGTCATATGATTAAAGCTTCACAGATCTGTAACACTTTCAAGTAAATTTTCAAATAAAGGGAAAGGAAATTCTTTTAAGTCCAGACATGCTAGTTTTTTAACATGTGACCACTGTCAATTATTTATAACTTGATGGCATAAGATATGGAATTATTAATAGTAGAGTGTCCGCCTAATGAGAAAACCTATGAATGTTAAGAGTATATAAAATGATCTCATAATATTGGAAATAAGTTCTTAAGCAGTATAAAAGATTCACCATTAAAGTGAAGAAGTATGTTTTCAGTATAGATATTATTCAGTATATATTTGTGTTTTCCTCTCTTCCTAGAGTTGTAAAGATGTGGCACCTGTAGAGAAGACTATTAAGTTGCTTCCCAGTAGCCATGTTGCAAGATTACAGATATTCAGTGTGGAAGGTCAAAAGGCAATCCAGATCAAACATCAGGATGAGGTTAATTGGATAGCAGGCGATGTTATGCGTAATCTTATTTTTCAAATGTATGATGAAGGAGAAAGAGAAATCCATATAACATCAGCTTTGGCAGAAAAAATTAAAGTAAGTGTGTCAAACAGATTGGTTATTTCTAAGAATTTTGTACATTTTATGCTTGGAAGACTACACGTTTTATAGGCTATCCTCTAAGAAGAAACTATCACAGAAAAATAGTACTCTTATTTACAATCACAGGCTAAGTACAATTTTATTTTTTATGCATTTGATTGAAATGTGAATTATTCATATGTGACAAATTTGTACTTAGAAAAATGATTTGGGGAGTTCCCGTTGTGGCTCAGGCGGTCAAGAACCTGACATAGTATCTATGAGAATGTGAGTTCGATCTCTGGCCTAACTAAGAGGGTTGAAGATTACAGCATTGGGATAAGCTGCAGGGTAGATCACAGATGCTGCTTGGATCTGGTGTTGCTATGTCTGTGGTGTAGTCTTGCAGCTGCAACTCTGATTCAGCCCTCCTCCCCGGAACTTCCACATCCCACAGGTGCAGCCTTAAAAAAGAAAAAATAAAAATTATTTTGATACTTAAAATTCCAGTCCTGACAACTGTATTTCTGTGCTCACAATCAAAATAACCACTTTACCAAAGCAGTGTATTTGTAGCTATTCTGAAGGCACTAAATAAAAGGCCTGTTCAAGGCAAATGGTAAAACAGTATTGTTAACTACAGACCCCCGATTTGGCCATTTGAAATTGGTGCAGCACTCTCTAAAACTGTGATCCTTGGAAAGTCAGTTCTCAATAGCTTCAGATGGTCCTCATAGAACTGCTGTCATCTAAATGTATCATTTGTACCTTGATAGCGTGAATCTCTATGATTAAACTTGAGCATCTCACTTAGCAGAGAACCAAACCAAAATGGTTAGATTATTATCGCATGAGGTAGAGAGTTCTACTATTCTTCTTATGGTCGATTGAAAGAAATAGTGGTCAGTCTGTGCCTGTTGCTTTCAAAGTACGGTTAAATCTGCTATAATGAAACACAGGTGTTCCTCAAAATCACTGTGCTATGTAAAATGATGCAGTAGTACCATGTGTGGCTCAGTACACCACAGCCAAGTCAACCAAAGTGCCTGGTAGGTTTTTGAGGTGTGTCATTTTGTGTATTCCTCCATTGCTTGTTTCAGCTGGGTACAGTTTTCTGTGCTCAACTTTTGTTTTCATGGGTTTTCAAAGTTGTATATAAGCAAAAGTAGCATTTATTTTATACTCTGTTCCCTAATATTTAATTGCCTTAGAACAAATTTGCATTTTTAAATAAATTCACCTTAGAACAAAAAATATTAGAGCAGAACTGTACTTTTTTCTCTGACGTGTCAAAGAGAAGAGAAAACTTTTGATCTTGTTTGAGAAAATAATTTTTTAAGAATCAGTGTTTCTTTAAAGGAATTAAAGATAAACACCCCCCCCCCATCTCTGGAAAGCCAACTTTTCTGGATCTTTATATAAGGGGTCCTAATTAACTAAAGTTTTGGAGAGTTGTTGTTACAACACAGGATGTAGAAATTACTCTTTGGTGCTGTTACATTCTATAAGCACCCTAAGTTTCCAAATATAGGATCCGATAATTTTTATTTGGTTTTTTTTTTTTTTCTTTTTTTTTTTTTTTTTTTTTTTTTTTGCTCTTTAGGGCTGCACCTGTGGCATATGGAGGTTCCCAGGCTAAGGGTCAAATCGGAGCTGCCACTGCCAGTCTGCACCACAGCCACAGCAATGCCAGATCTGAACGGTATCTGTGACCTACACTGCAGCTCACAGCAATGCTGGATTCTTAACCCACTAAGCAAGGCCAGGGATCAAATCCCGATCATCATGGATACTAGTTAGGTTCCTAACCCACTGAGCCACAACGGGAACTCCCTAGAATCTCATAGTTTAATAAGTGTTCAGCTGACTTTTTTTTTTTTTTTTTTGTCTTTTTGCTATTTCTTGAGCCGCTCCTGCGGCATATGGAGGTTCCCAGGCTAGGGGTCTAATTGGAGCTGTAGCCGCCAGCCTACGCCAGAGCCACAGCAGCGCGGGATCCGAGCCGCGTCTGCAATCTACACCATAGCTCACAGCAACGCCGGATCGTCAACCCACTGAGCAAGGGCAGAGACTGAACCCGCAACCTCATGGTTCCTAGTCAGATTCGTTAACCACTGCGCCATGACAGGAACTCCAGCTGACATTATTTTTAAAATCTTATTTGTAATAACCCTTGCTCCAGCCAGTTTAATTTTTTCCTCTTTAATGAGGGAAGGGATGGTTGAAGGGAGGCAAGTCATTTTAATGTCTATTCAGCAAATGTGAAGGTGAGTAGTTTAAAAGTGGTACCAGCAATGTGGCTTCTGAACTGATTACTTGCTTTCTCATGATAGTGTTTCCACATTTTAGCTTTTTTTTTTTTTTTTTTTTTTTTTTTTGTCTTTTGTCTTTTTTTGTCTTTTGTTGTTGTTGCTATTTCTTGGGCCGCTCCCGCGGCATATGGAGGTTCCCAGGCTAGGGGTTGAATTGGAGCTGTAGCCACCGGCCTACGCCAGAGCCACAGCAACACAGGATCCGAGCCGCGTCTGCAACCTACACCACAGCTCATGGCAACGCCGGATCGTTAACCCACTGAGCAAGGGCAGGGACCGAACCCGCAACCTCATGGTTCCTAGTCGGATTCGTTAACCACTGCGCCACGACGGGAACTCCCGCATTTTAGTTTCTTATCAAGGTTAAGAAGAAACTTTGACTGGAGAGCCTGTTTCTGTATTTAAATTTCTTTCTGCCATTCTCTAAGCTTATGGCCTTCATATGACACATTTTTCCTCAGTTCTAGAGTTATGTATTTCTTGGGTTCCAGAGATTTTAAAACATGCACCACTTTATTGACAATAAAGGATATTAAATATTACTTTTATTAAGTTAAATGTATATATGCTTTAAAGTAGTTTGTGATCTTTAGAGAATTTTTCAGTATTGAGGAAAGTCAACCCAAACTGACCTGGGAATTCATTGAAGAGATAGTACAGCTTGGGTGGGGGAAGAAAGTGTTGTGTAACTCCTGCTTGCTATTTCAATTATTAAAAAAAGAAAGGAAAAAAAAAGTAAAGAACAAAAGATGGGAGTTCCTGCTAGGGCGCAGTGAGGTAATGATCTGGCTTGTCTTTGTGGTGTTGCTGGTTTGATCCCTGCCTCGTGCACCAGGTTAAGGATCCTGTGAGTCTACAGCTGTGGCATAGGTTGTAGATGTGTCTTGGATTTGATTGATCACTGGCTAGGGGTCTAATTGGAGCTGTAGCCACTGGCCTATGCCATAGCTCACGGCAATACCGGATCCTTAACCCACTGAGTGAGGCCAGGGATCGAACCTGCAATCTCATGGTTCCTAGTTGGATTCATTAACCACTGTGCCACAACAGGAGCTCTGGAATATTTATTTTATTGCATGGAAATATATGACAACATCAACAGCCAAGACAAAGAAGAAGATACTTTTTTTTATGGTAATATATGAACCAACCACCATCCTTTCTGGTCATAAAGAGACCTTTTCCTTGGAGGTAGAGAAGGATGGGTTATAATTTTAAGAGTCTTTAGTAAGATAAGTGGCAGGAGAGTATTAGGTTAAGCTTTATATTTTTAAATTTATACATTTTCTCCTAGGTTAATTGGACTCCTGAGATTAACAAAGAACACTTACTACAGGGTCTGCTTCCTGATGTACAAGTACCAACATCTGTAAAAGATATGCGCTATTGCCAGGTTTCATTCCAAGATGATCATGTGTCTTTGGAAAGTGCATTTACAGTAAGGTTTGTGGACAAATTATATTTAAAATTCAGCGTATAGCAGCAAAAGTGCTTTTCTCTGAAGCACCTAAGTCAGGGTTGGTTTTTTTTTGTTTTTTTTTTTTTTGTTGTTGTTGTTGTTGTTGTTGTTGCTATTTCTTGTGTTGTTGCTATTTCTTGGGCCGCTCCCTCGGCATATGGAGGTTCTCAGGCTAGGGGTTGAATCGGAGCTGTAGCCACCGGCCTACGCCAGAGCCACAGCAACGCAGGATCGGAGCTGCGTCTGCAACCTACACCACAGCTCACGGCAACGCCGGATCGTTAACCCACTGAGCAAGGGCAGGGACCGAACCCGCAACCTCATGGTTCCTAGTCGAATTCGTTAACCACTGCGCCACGACGGGAACTCCAGGGTTGGTTTTTAATGTAGAAATTTTCACAGTTTGGGGAGAATCTGGTAGATTGTTTTTGGCATAAAGTTTCACTGAAGATGGTGATTAATTCTCAATATCGCAATAACCCTCTGCTTAACTGGCCTGCCAAGTATCTATAAGAACTAAAGGTTTCATTAAAGGAAAGTCTTCCTGGGACAAGCAATAGCGAAAATACCTGCAAAATGTTTTAATAATCCTTTCCACTTTAGTTTCTCTACCTATTTCCATTCTATTCCAACACTTAGAACAGCTCCATGTTTGAGAAAAAAATTATAAAAATTGTCAGAGCCATATCTCTTGATGAATTGTTTTTACTTGCCCATCTGTTTTCTTTCTCAGGATTCTCATGTTGTAATTTCCTTTTAATCCAGCATAGATAGTAATGACCTAGCCTTTGTGTATTTATTATTTATTTTGTGTCAGTATTCTCTACCCTCTTTGCAAGCTGTCTTTGCTCTACTTCTTGTTGTGTTAATAGTGATACTATATAAATTGAGTTATTTGGAGGGATATTATTTAAGTTTTAGAAAATGAGTATTAATATGGTTACTCTTTAGCATATTGAAACTACTTTACTTTTTTTCTATGATTAATGGTGTAAGGCCCTTTAACTTGTTAACCAATTTCAGACCACTTCCTGATGAACCTAAACATTTAAAATGTGAATTAAAAGGAGGAAAAACTGTACAGATGGGCCAAGAGCTTCAAGGAGAAATAGGTTAGTATGGCCTGCTTTCTTTAAAGCACCTCTATAATATGTCCTTACATCTGTATTTTGGCATAAATAATCTTAAAAAAAAAGCTTTGGATTTATATACAATTAATGGTTTAAAATCCATTGTGGGAAAGATTGAAGTGTTTTCACTATCTTTGCTTATGCTAACCTTACTGAAATCACTTTGGCAAAAATAGCTTATTGAAAAGTGTTGACTTTTTTTAGAAGTAGTAACAGTTAATATTGAGTGTAAAGTAAATATATTAGTGGATTCATATGTAACCTGTATTTTTGTTATATCTAGAATATTATTTACTAAATTATTTCCTTCAGATAGTCATGGTAAAATATTTAACATCAGCATCATGTTAGATATGTAAGTGTGCTCAAGTAGATTCATGGTACTATTTATAGTGATTACAAAAGCAAATGTAATTATTTTTTATGAAAATAAACACAACAGTTATAATGAGTTTTTAAGTATAATTTTAATTGTGTATATTTATGGATATCTATCTTTTATTAAATGATACTTTAAAATTGAACTTCCTCCCTCTCTTATAGTAATAATAGTTACAGATCAGTATGGAAATCAGATTCAAGCATTTTCACCAAGTTCTTTATCTGCCTTGGGGATTGCTGGGATTGGACTTGATAGCTCACATTTGAAAACTACTTTTCAGGTACAGCTATTTTCCATACACTTGGCTTATTCCAGTTGGTTTATGTGTAATAAAAAGTTTAGGAAAAACAAAAATAGAGGGATTTGGTATCAGTGTTAACAACGAAAAATTTAAACGTATTAAAATAAGTTTTGTAATGAAAAATTTTGAACATATGCAAAAATAGAATAGCATAATTTCCATAATCCCACTTATCAGCTTCAGCGGTCATCACTTTCCTCTTACCATATCACTTTGAAGCAGATTCCATACATTGTATCATTTTATCCTTAAATATTTTGATATGTACATAAAGGTAGTTTTTCACATGGCTATTTGAATAAGATTTCTTGGTGCTCATTCCCTGCATTAAATAGAATGCCTGGGATTATACTAATTGTGAAAGTTTACAATTTTTTTTTCCATTTTTTTTTATTACTCAATGAATTTATCACATCTGTAGTTGTATAATGATCATAACAATCTGATTTCACAGGATTTCCATCCCACAACTCAAGCACATCCCCCCACCCCCCAAACTGTCTCCTCTGGAGACCATAAGTTTCTCAATGTCTGTGAGTCAGCATCTGTTCTGCAAAGAAGCTCAGTCTGTCCTTTCTTCAGATTCCACATGTCAGTGAAAGCATTTGATGTTAGTGTCTCATTGTATGGCTGACTTCACTTAGCATGATAGTTTCTAGGTCCATCCATGTTGCAAAAAATGCTGGTATTTCGTTCTTTTGATGGCTGAGTAATATTCCATTGTGTATATGTCCCACATCTTCTGGATCCACTCCTCTGTCCATGGAGATTTAGGTTGTTTCCATGTCTTGGCTATGGTAAATAGTGCTGCAATGAACATCAGAGTACATGTGTCTTTGAGAGCCATGATTTTCTCTGGATAGATGCCCAGGAGTGGGATTGGTGGATCAAATGGTCATTCTATCTTTAGTTTTCTGAGGAATCTCCATACTGCTTTCCACAGTGGTTGCACCAATTTACAATCCCACCAGTAGTGTAACAGGGTTCCTTTTTCTCCACACCCTCTCCAGCATTTATTGTTGGTAGACTTTTGGATGATGGCCATTCTGGCTGGTATAAGGTGGTACCTCATGCTGGTTTTGATTTGCGTTTCTCTAATGGTAAGTGATGTTGAACATCTTTTCATGTGTTTCTTGGCCATCTGTATGTCTTCTTTGAAGAACTGTCTCTTTCGATCTTCTGCCCATTTTTTGATGGGGTTGTTTGTTTTTTTGGTATGGAGCTGCAGAAGGTGTTTATAAATTTTGGAGATTAATCCCTTGTCAGTCGATTCATTTGAAAGATTTTCTCCCATTCTGTGGGTTGTCTTTTCGTGTTGTTTCTGGTTTCCTTTGCTGTGCAGAAACTTTGAAGTTTGAGTAGGTCCCATTTGTTTATTTTTGTTTTTACCGTCATTACTCTAAGAGGTGGATCTGAGAAGATGTTGCTGTCGTTTATGTCAGAGAGTGTTTGGCCTATGTTTTCCTGAAAGTTTACAATTTTGAAGTTAAATTGAGATGAGTTGAAAAAATAAGAAGCCTAGTGGAATTATTTCAGTTCAAAACAAGCAAGGAGGAGTTCTGTTATGGCACAGCAGAAATGAACCCGACAGTATCCATGAGGACTCGGGTGTGATCCCTGACTTCACTCAGTGGGTTAAGGATCCAGCACTGCCGTGAGCTGTGGTGTAGGTTGCAGACACTGCTCGGATCTGGTGTTGCTGTGGCTGTGGCGTAGGCCAGCAGCTGTAGCTCCAATTCAACCCCTAGCCTGGAAACTTAAATACGCCACAGGTATTTAAGACAAAAAACAAAAACAAGCAAGGAAATACGACATGTTCTCCTTGGACAGATTAAAGACAGCTTTAGGAAAAGATGTTAGAGTTGAGCCTTCAAGGAACCTACACGCTAGAATAGATCTGGAAGGAGGAATTCTAAGGCGCAAGTAAAGTTGAATCCATTTAGAGCATTTAATGGTTTTAAAACTCTTCTTTTTGGAGACTCCATTATACCTTTTACCAGACGAAATAATCATAGAAGATTGTCCTTTTTGTTGCCCCTCCTAACTAGAGTTTCTATTTCTATTTCTGTTAGTTTTCAGAACACCACTTTCATTATATCTTAGCACTGTTGAGAAACTTTAATGGTTTTTGTTTATTAAAAGATCAGGTTTGCTCTTTAACTTTCTTTACCCTTCCATTTGCTTTACCCTCTGTGTAAATGAAATCAAATGATAGCTGGGTTCCTGCTGTTCCACAGGAACAATCTCTGTTTCCTATCACTGAACACGTAGACTCCCATCCTTATTCACTAATTACTCCTAAACTGTAACCTGTCTTCCTACATCTTGCTTTCCCCATCTATTAGATTCCCATTAGCATATACACAAACAAGCTATCTCTCATCTTAACACCCCACCCCCACCCCCTGCCAAAAAAAACCCCACAGCTTCCTTTGGTTCTGAATTCCAATTCATTTACTGCTTTCTCTCCTTTTTATGGCGCAACTCTTTGGAAGAGTTGTATATGTTCTCTGCACATATACGAATGTTGTTCCTAAGTAAGCCACTTTCATGTTTTCCTGTCCTATGCCACCCAACCAAATTCAGTGTCACTTTTCATTTCCCATCTTATGCTCTCTATGAGATTTATCAGCATTTTATATTGTAAAGTTGGACTCTTCTTAAGATGGCCTAAAATACTCCAAAGAATTCCATTGCAGCATAATCTCATACCTTTTTTCTCCCATGGCTCATTCTCTAGTCAAGTTGACTTTCTTTCTTCTGTCATTTTACAAGTGATGTATACTATCTTGACTCACTTTCAGATAAACAATAGCAGTCTACCTCTGCTTTCTGGAGAGAAAGTGGAAACTTGGGGGATTTTTTTTTTTTTTTTTTTTTTTTTGTCTTTTTGTCTTTTTGGCATTTCTTGGGCCGCTCCCGAGGTACATGGAGGTTCCCAGGCTGGGGGTCCAATCGGAGCTGTAGCCACCGGCCTACGCCAGAACCACAGCAACACGGGATCCGAGCCGAGTCTTCAACCTTTACCACAGCTCACGGCAACGCCAGGTCCTTAACCCACTGAGCAAGGCCAGGGATCAAACCTGCAACCTCATAGTTCCTAGTCGGATTTGTTAACCACTGCGCCACAGCGGGAACTCCTTGGGGGGATTTTTTAAACCAAAGTTCTTTTTAAAAACTTTTAAAGTTTTTTAAGATAAAAATATAGTTTTAATATATCATTGCTTCTTAAAATCATTTCCACATTACATAAAACTTACTGCTCTTCTGAAGTACATTCCCTTGATAATTTCAACATTAGGCCTAAGAGAGTGCCTTCCATAATTTTGTATTTAATTCTGTTTATACTTATCTATAATTTGTAAATACATATGCAAGTTTTAAATGCAAGATTGATGTAAAACCAGAATAATTTTCAACATTACTTAAGATATCACCTCTTCAAAATGGCATTTGGTGTTTATTCAATGTGGATTTCTGCATTAGACTTTACACATTGTAAACTTTCAGTATGTTGTACTAATTAATGTATACTTAATTTCTTTTTGGAATAATGAAAAGATTCCCCTACACTCATTGGGGTTTGGGGGAAGGTTAATTTTGATTATTTTACAATGCCTTTTCACAGAAAATGTTTGACAAACAGTTGTTTCATATAATTAAACATGACATTTTACTTGACTTTTATTTATTTATTTTTTTAGGGCCACACCCATGGCATAGGGAAGTTCCCAGGTTAGGGGTCGAATCAGAGCTGCAGCTGCCAGCCTGTGCCATAGCCACAGCAATGCTGGATGCGAGCCTGTCTGTGGCCTGCACCACAGCTCACAGCAGTGCCGGATCTTTAACCCACTAAGTGGGGCCAGGGGTCAAACCTGCTTCCTCATGGGTACTAGTCGGGTTCATTACCGCTGAGCCACAACTGGAACTGCTTAACTGACTTCTAGAATCTAATGTGATAGATTTGTACTTGGTGGAAATTTAAGGTGATGAAATCATTAAGGGTCATTCTTAAAATACAAATGCTATAGTGCTTATGCCATTACAGAATCAGTTTATATTTTTTCAGTCAGGTTGCAGAAATTACAGGCTAGTTTCATTGATTCCCATTAATACAATATACTAGGCATTCTTAGTAACAGATTAAGTAGAGGCAAATCAGAGCCCCTACCTTCTCAGAGATATCCTTGTAATAGGGAGAGCATGTAATAGGTAAGAAATCATTGGTAAAAAAAATAAAGTGGGTACCATTATGAAGAGGGTACCGTTATGAAGAGTATCCATGAAAGACCTCAGCTGATTAAGGTATCCTGTGTTCAGAAACCTAAAGGAAAGCATGTAGGTTGCAATCCTAGAGGAGGAGCAAGTACAGAGGGTCTTGGGCAAGCATGGGAATGGCTGTTTGGGGAACAGAGGAGATATAGTACAAGTGTAAATACAGGGAAAATTAGGAAAACACAAGGTAAAAAGACGTAGCTAGAACATTTTAGATTTCTCCCTTACAAAAAAAGAAATTCAATTTCTCAAGGAAATGAAATTAATGTCAGTATTGACATATGTGCAAGTTAACTTGCCATTGTTTTACTAGAGACACAGTTGTATGCACATGAGTTAGTGACAACATTTTCTTTCATTTATCTGAAAACTAAACACTATCTCCTTGTTTTTTTCTCAATGTGCTTTTCCTCACTAGGAAAATACCCAAAGTATAAGTGTAAGAGGCATCAAATTTATTCCGGGTCCTCCTGGAAATAAGGATCTTTGTTTTACTTGGCGTGAGTTTTCTGACTTTATTCGAGTGCAGCTAATTTCTGGACCACCAGCTAAACTTCTTCTTATAGACTGGCCAGAGTTAAAGGAGGTAAGTAACTTCTTGCCTTGATTGAAAGGATTTAATATTACACAGCTTATTGCTTTCAGAATGTCAGTAGATCAGAATATATTTTGTTGTCGAAAGTAGCAAATAACAGTAGTAACAATAACAAAAGGACTAAATTTTAGAAATCTTAATACCTCATTATTTAATTTATCACTGTGCCCTCATTTGTTAAAAAATAGTATGGTACTTCAAATCCTAAGAACTTTATTAAAGAAATTTTGGGGAGTTCCTCTTGTAGCTCAACAGGTTAAAAACCTATGCCTTGATGATGCAGGCTCAATCCCTGGCCTCGTTTAATGGGTTGAGGATCCAGCAGTTGCTGCAAAGTGTGGTGTAGGTCACTGATGCAGCTCGGATCCACTGTTGCCATGGCTGTGGTGTAGGCCGGCAGCTGCAGCTCTGATTCAACCCCTAGCCCAGGATCTTGGATGTGCTGCTGGTGGGGCCATAAAAAAAAGAAAAAGAAATTTTGGAAGTTTGCTTTTGGCACAGCAGGTTAAGGATCCGACAATGTCATTGCAGTGGCTCAGTCACTGCTGTGGTGCAAGTTTGATCCCTGGCCTGGGAACTTCCACATGCTGTGGGTTCAGCAAAAAAAAAAAAAAAAAAAAAAAATTTTTTTTTTTGTCTTAAAAGGGCTGCACCCGTGGCTAGGTTCCCAGGCTAGGGGACTAATTGGAGCTATGGTTGCTAGCCTACACCACAGCCGCAGCAACATGGGATCCGAGCTGCGTCTGTGACCTACACCACAGCTCATGGCAATGCCAGATCCATAACCCACTGAGCCAGGCCAGGAATCGAACCCACAACCTCATGGTTTCTAGTTGGATTGTTTCCCCTGGGCCACAAAAGGAGCTCCAAAAAAAGAAACTTTTCAACATGCATAAAAGTAAAAATAGTATAAAGAACCTCTGGTTTCAACAGTTACTGGTTTTTACCAATTTGATTTCATTGTTCTCTCTCACTTGACATACCAAAAATTGTTTTTGCTGGAATTTTTTAAAGCATGAAAGATATCAAGTCATTCATTATACCTGTAAAAACTTCAGTATTCCTTCTATGCAAATAGTTAAATCCTAATTACTGATTTTGTATATGTCTATCAAATGGCTACCTTTGAGTTTTTCATTAAATTTTTAGAATTCTAATTTTAAAATATTCACATTCTTGGATTTAGTTATGGTGTGGCAGGGCCTTACCTCTTGGTAGGATAACTTACATTTTTTTTTTCTAATGGAAAATGATCTCATGTGACCGTGGCAGTAGATGAAATTAGCCTGTGAAGGAGCTGATCATGTAAGCAAAGCTTACATATCCTTGCCCTGGTTTGATATTGTGCTTTTTAATTTGTGACTTTAAAAAAAACAGATAAAGTAGTATATGACAGTGTGCTTTAAAAAGAATTTTTTTCTGTAACAGTGTGTTGACTGAGGAGTTTCACTGAAAAGCAAGTTCACTTATTTTTATCTGGAGGAGCATATACTACATTATTACAGTCTTTGTGCCAAATGATGTTGGCTGACTGTATCATGGAATAATTGTGTACCTTTGAGGTGGAAGAAATCTTGATATGTCCATCTTATGTGATTTTGTGGGAGGGGAAAATCAAATATAATGACAGCTTGGAGTTCTTTGGCACAGCAGGTTAAGAATCTGGCATTGTCACTGCAGCAAGTTGGGTCATTGCTATGGGGTGGGTTTGAAAAATAATAATGACAGCTTGTTAGGTCAAAACTTTTTTTTTTTTTTTTTTTCGAGCTTTTTAAGGCTGCTCCCACGGCATATGGAGGTAGCCAGGAGTTGAATCAGAGCTATAGCCACTGGCCTACACCACAGCCACAGCAGTGCCAGATCTGAGCCACAACTTGCTGGATCCTTTAATCCACTGATCAAGGCCAGGGACTGAACCTTCATCCTCATTGGTACTTGTCGGGTTCTTAACCTGCTGACCCAGGAACTCCTCAAAAATTTACTTACAAGATTGATTTGCAGATACCATAAAAATCCAGAAGCTTTAAAAATAAAACCTAAAGCTAATGTCTCATTCTGTTAAGAGATATATTATATGTGGATAAGACTGAAACTGTAATCATTGAGTATCTAGTTTTCCTAGAATTTCATAATTTAATTCTTGACCTGCCTCTCCCCGCCAGGATCCTAAATAGAAAAAAAGGGGAACTGATTTAACATTTAAGCATGATAAATAGAAAAAGTGTGTATAAGTATACACATACATTCTCTCATTTAACCTTCAGCGACATTATGTGTTATCATTCATTGTAAATGAGCAAACTGAAATTCTGAAATGTTAAATTACGTGACTATTAAAAAGTGGCAAAGGACAGTTTTGTATTCATGACATTTGATTTTGGATATTTGCTTTTCCTGTATTTCCCAGAAAAATTTTCACCTAACAGCTTGGGCTAAAGTCATATACTGAATTTTTTTTTTTTTTTTTCTTTTTAGGGCCACACCTACAGCATGGAAGTTCCCGGGCTAGGGGTCAAATCGGAGCTATAGCTGCTGGCCTATACCACAGCTATGGCACCTCGGGATCTGAGCTGGATCTGTAGCCTATACCACAGCTCGTGGCAATGCCAGATCCCTGACCCACTGAGCAGGGCCAGGGATCAAAGCCGCATCCTCATTGGTACTAGTCAGGTTTGTTTCTGCTGAGCCACAATGGGAACTCTGCTTTTACCAAATTATTAGTCATTTCCATAAGAAGAGGATCATTTGTGACAATGCCATTAACTTTCAAAAGTTTATTTTAGTTGATGAATGATGCTGTTTATGAATAGAACAAGAGATAAATTTAGAAAAGTAGTCATATTGTTTGGCACATGTTTTAGTGCTTCTTAAAATATTTATATTTGTTCTTTAGTCCATTCCAGTGATTAATGGAAGAGAATTACAGAATCCTCTCATTGTTCAACTTTGTGATCAGTGGGATAATCCAGCACCTGTGCCACAGGTTAAAATAAGTCTTATAAAAGCTAACAATTTAAAGGTAAGTTTTAAACATTGTTAAATAATTTTTGCTTAAAATTCGAGCCTTCATTTTCAGGGATTATGTCTTTTTTTTTTTTAATCTAGTCTTTATATATAAATCTTCATTATTGCTTAGTTTAAATCAACCTAAATTTTTTTAAGTTATTTTAAGGAAGTATAGTTCATACTTTGCAAACAGTGTAACAAGGGACAACATTCTACAGTTATGACTGTTTATTACACAATAATATTTGAATTTCAGAGTAGGATGACTAGATAATACTGACGAGGTTAATGGAGGCAGATACAATGTAGTATGGGATATAGAACAGGTTCTTTTGGGGAAACTTGCAAGCTCTGAGGGTAAGCAGAAAGTCTTGTGTGTACCTGTACTCTGCTTAACTTTTGAAGAATTACCAGGGCCTGGGCATAGCTGTTGAATCTGTACTGGGTTGTGTTCTGGGGAATTCGGCGAGCATGAACAGGGTCTTGTAATGTTTGGGTACAAACATAGTGCTTGGATACCAGGAACTCCAAGGTTAGGAACCAGCTGTTTACACAGGTATTGGTATAGCCAGCTTGGGATCTCAGAAGGACATTGGATGCCTGGTACAAAGTTGGAGGCCCTCCTGTGAGGGGAAAGGAGAGAAGCAGCCAATCCTTTGCAAAATTGTACTTTGACAAGTCCCTGCTGTTCGTTGAAGGGAACTCATTTGTCCTGGCCAAGTTTTTGCCTGGCAACACAGAATTGAGTTCTTGGGGTTTATTCAACCAGGCTTGAATATCCTTCCACAAACAGTATATGATTTTAATGGATGGAAACAGTTTATATTATGTAGATAATCTTGAAATCAATCCATTGGTTCATTAAGAATTCCAGTAGGGATTTCCCAAGGACCCAACAAGTTGATCTTAAAAGCCATGTAGGAGGTTTATATGCCAAGAATGACTTGTAATTCATATGGACTTGTTTTCATAGTAAAGTAATCAGGGTCAGAGGTTTAAGCCTGTCAAAAAGATATGATATCACTACTATGTAGTCTGAAATAGAAGACTTACTTCTCTGGCTTAGCAACAAAGATTTAGACTCTAATGGGTTGAGAGAAGATGTGTTGGAGAGGATGAACGAGACAGGTACAAATACAGGGCTTTATTCTAGCATTTCAGTTACTCCTCTTCATTTTTGTCTCACCAAATATTGCCCTTTTTTTTTTTTTTTGGTCTGCATACTCCATAATTACCTAATCTTTAAGTTCTGTTAAGTAGAAATTAGAATTAGCAGAGAGTCTGTTTTTCTGCTACTAGAGTCTGTGATTCTCTTTCATCCTTAATGTTTGCTTCCAGGAGCGTTAAACAGTGATTATTTTCTACCCCAAATAATTGTAGTTTTTAGAGAAGCATCTGCAGAAGGCTGAAAGACTCTTTTGACCAATGATTAGGAAGTGTGGCCAGTAGTTATTAATCACTTGAGAGTAAAATATTAGTTGTCACTAGAAAGGTAGCATTGCAGCAGAGCTTTAAGAAGCACATCTGAATAAATGTTATGAGGAGTTCCCGTCGTGGCGCAGTGGTTAACGAATCCGACTAGGAACCATGAGGTTGCGGGTTCGGTCCCTGCCCTTGCTCAGTGGATTAACGATCTGGCGTTGCCGTGAGCTGTGGTGTAGGTTGCAGACGCGGCTCCGATCCCGCGTTGCTGTGGCTCTGGCGTAGGCCGGTGGCTACAGCTCCGATAAGACCCCTAGCCTGGGAACCTCCATATGCCGCGGGAGCGGCCCAAGGAATAGCAAAAACAACAACAAAAGACAAAAAGACCAAAAAATAAATAAATAAATGTTATGAGAAAGATGAAGTATCAATGGACATAGTATAATGCCCTGACTTTAAATTATATAAATATGTTTATATTTATTTCTCCTCTGCACCATCTTCCACAACCCCTTTTTCATTGTTTTTGTGATCAAACTTCACTTGATATATCAGTGTATTGAAATACTGAATATCGAATTCTGCAAATAATTGAAATACAGGAAATTCTAGTTTAATCAATATGAGTGATTATTATCCTTTGAATTGTGTGATTACGTATTATATTGTTTCAGCTAGTTCGCATTAGAAAATTTTAGATTTTAGAAGTGTGCAAATGTAGCTTTTTAAATAGTAATGGAAATAATTTGATTCTTAGAATTTTCTAATTAACCATTTTATTTTGTTTTTAGCTTACTCCTTCAAACCAGCAACATAAAACCGATGAAAGGGGCAGGGCTAATTTGGGAGTGTTCAGTGTTTATGCCCCTAGGTAAGAACAAAAGTTTGATAGTTATTGATATATAGATTGATTTTTGTTATTCCTTGATGAAGTTGAGTAATAACTAGCCTTCTATTTAATATTAGGAGTTATAACTGAATGAGTTACAGTTTCCTAAATGAGTTAAACTTTGTATAAATTGTCTCAGAATTTTTAGTTATAACTAATACAATTTAACCCTTCTTTTTTATTTTTAGAGGAGAACATACTATGCAGGTTAAAGCCACATTTAACAAGAATACCATAGAAGGACCCATAATTAAGTTAATGATTCTTCCAGACCCTGAAAAACCTATTCGTCTCAATGTTAAATATGACAAAGATGCTTCCTTTTTAGCAGGGAGTATTTTCACTGGTGAGTACTTCACAGTTTTAAAATAAATTTATAGTGATATTTGCCTTTTACATTAGTGGAATAAATTATCCTAAGTGCAGCATGATTAAAAAAATAAAAATAGCAAGCATGTTGTAGCCTTTTAAATGGCAAATAAAACACATTTGAGTTAGCTATATTACCCTCATCCTTATGTCCTACATTTCTTCATTGGTCAGGAATGAACTGAAAGTTCATACATAAAGTGATAGCTTAAGGTAATTCAGTTTGTATTTGCTCATTCACTGAATTGTGAAATTCTGCAAAAGAAATAGAAACTGCTAAATGCCAAATATAGTGGGGTTATATGTTCTACTAAATATGTTACAATGTTAAACCAAACAGAACCAGTACTGTTTAACTTAATTTGGGTGGAAATGTATCATGTCAGCATTTATGAATAAAGATATTTCATAGCCATAAATGCTTACTAAGTACCTGCTGTGTCCTTCCACTGTATTAGGCTCTTAGTTCCAGTGATGAATATGGCAGTTTTCAATGAGTTCAGTCTAATGTAGGAGACAGGTTGAATGCTTTCAGTTTAATACGGCAGGTGACAAATCAGTAGGAAATAATATTTGCTTCATAAGGTAATTTTCTTGAAGACTTTGGTTGTCGTGAATGGATGAATTCCTCTTCATAATTACAAGCAGTGAAACAAGCAGACCAAAAGTTTAGATTGAAATGTTAACAATAATTTTTAAAAACTGAGTTACATATATATATGTAACTTAATTTTATGTATGTACATACAACCTTTGTACTCAGTTTGAAATCTGTTAGGGAGATAAGACCTTTCTCCTGTGATTAAAAAACAGAAGTTCCCATTGTGGCTCAGCAGTTGATGAATCTGACTAGCATCCATGAGGACGCAGGTTTGATCCTCGGCCTTGCTTAGTGGGTTAAGGATCGGCATTTCTGTGGCTGTGGTGTAGGCCAGCAGCTACAGTTCTGATTTGACCTCTACCTGGGAGCCTCCATATGCCACAAGTGTGGCCCTAAAAACAAAAACAAAAAAAAAAAAAAGAAAGAAAGAAAGAAAAAAGACAATCAGTCCATGAACCTTGGAGGTGGGTGTGAATGCTGCCCTGTGCTCACTGACCTGTGGGTTAAGAATCCAACTGCAGAAGGTTTGGTTGCTACAGAGGTGCAGGTTCAATCCTCAGCCTGTTGCAGTGGGTTAAAGGATCAGTGTTGGAGTTCCCGTTGTGGCTCAGCGGAAATGAACTCAGCTAGTATCCATGAGGATGTGGACTCAATCCTTGGCCTTGCTCAGTGCATTACGGATCGGGCGTTGCTGTGAGCTGTAGTGTAGGTCACAGATGTGGCTCAGATCTGTCATTGGTGTGGCTGTTGTGTAGGCTGGCAAGTATAGTTCCAATTCAACCCCTGGCCTGGGAACTTTCATAGACCACACCTGCAGCCCTAAAAACAAAGGATCCAGGGTTGCCACAGTAGTGACAAAGGTCTTAGCCTCAGCTCTGACTGGATCAGTCCCTGGCCCTGGAGGTCTATATGCTATGCGTGTGGCTGTAAACAAAAACTGTAGCAGGTGACAAGGGATTACTACAGATGATAAATACAAGGGGACTCCTATGCATAATAATAGTTTAGCTATTGTATGCTGTTGAAAATCATAGAGGAAAGAAAACATATTTTCAGAATACATAGAGCATATAGATTTGTAAGCATTTAGCCTATTCTGAATTGCTCAGTGTCCTCAGCCTAATTTTTTTGGTCTTGCATGGCAGACAATAAAACAAAAGGACTATTAATAGCAAAGACGTGTTTGTTAGATTTCTGTGTAAGGTTTAGCACTAGAGAGTTATCTGTCATGATTAATAAGTTCTATAGGCAAATTTTGGAGAAGGCTAATTAAAGAATGATTTTATTTCTTCATCAGGATTTTATCATTAACATTTAAACAGTGTATGCTTAAAGACATAAAATTATGTAGCCAAATCCACTAATTGAACTGGGAAGAAAATAATTCTTTTTGATGTTCACCATTACAGATTTTATGATTACTGTTATTTCTGAAGATGACAGTATCATTAAAAATATTAATCCAGCACGTATTTCCATGAAAATGTGGAAACTGTCTAACAGTGGGAATCGACCACCAGCAAATGTGAGTCATAGAAAGCATTTTAGAAGTTAAAACTAGTTCCCATCTACTATCTGTGAGAATGCAGATTTGATCCCCAGCCCTGCTCAGTGGGTTAAGGATCTGGCATTGCCATGAGCTGTTGTGTAGGTCAAAGATGCAGCTCAGATCCCAGGTTGCTGAGGCTGTGGGATAGGCTGGCACCTGCAGCTCCAATTCGACCCTGCCTGGAAACTTCTATATGCCATGGGTGCAGCTCTAAAAAGACAAAACAGCAATAACAAAAATAAGTTAAAACTAGATCTTATGTTTAACATAAAATTCAATTCAATTCAATTCAATGTAAAAATGCAATGTGTCTATACTGAACTAAAAGGTAACCCATTCCATTATCACTTGGGATTTTTAAAAAGTACATCAGAGTATGTTTCAAAAATTTAAGTCTAAAGAACAGAAGCACAAGGCAAAAAGCCACTAAATATCACTGAGAGAAAGTAAGAGCAAGACATGTGATTGATATACTACAGAGTAAAGAAGGCGGGGTAGAGCAGAGAAAACATTTTGAGAGTCTAAAGTAGCACAGTCCAATATAATACCAGCTGTACATGGTATTTAAATTCTTCTAGCAGCCACATTAAAAATGTAAAAAGAAATAAGTTAATTTTAATATAGTTTTAACCTAATGTATCAGAATTGTCATTTCAACATGTACTCAAGTTTTAAAAATTTACTAGTGATATTTTACATTCTTGTATCTTACGAAGTCCTTGAAATTTGGTATGTATTTTATGTTTACACTACCTCCACTTGGACAAAATACGTTTCAAATGCTCAGTAGCCACATAATAGTTATTGCCTGTCATACCAGACACTGCCAATCTAAAATAAATCTCAAATTGTAAACTAAACTTTAAAATGTATTAGAGGGTCCTGATTTAATAATGCCTTTCAGGATTTATGGTTCATTTAAATCATCTGTTTAGGAAACTAGCTTCCTTAGTTTTATATAATCAGTCCCATCAAACTGCTATTACCTTAAAATTATGTTACCACCATAAAGATCTATTATTGTGTGCCCTTTAATAATGGTATATCTGTCCATTGTGACTAATCTCACTGTTGTGTCATACATGCATTTTAAAGATGTATACACATAGGGGTGTTGTGTGTGTGTGTATTAATCCAAATGTGATCTGGATTCACATTTGGTGAAAGTTTTCATCCTAAATATACTATGTTAAATGTGATTTCTCCCTCCCCCTCCTTTCCTACTTCTCCTAGGCAGAAACATTTAGTTGTAATAAAATAAAAGATAATGACAAGGAAGATTGCTGCTTCTACTTCAGGTATTTCTCAGTTTCATATTTTTTATGCATATTTTATTACAGAGTTAATCAGCCTTGGTAACATTTGCCTGCTCAGCTAGGAAAAATAATTTACGATTGAAGAGAAAATGTTAATATCTCCTAATTTTTTGGTCAGGAAATTTTTGAGAAAATAGTGGGTTTTTTTTTTTTTTTACTTTGTAAAAAGTTTTAGGGAAAGATTGTTTTGATAGATATATTTGCTTTCAAGACTATCAAAAAACACAAGAATTATGTATCAGAGCACTTTATAATACTATATAGGAGATTTCTATAATTCTAAACTTAAGGAGGTACAAAGTAAAAAGGCTGAACTAGTTTTTTATTGTTTAATTATGTGACTTTGAGTGTTGCTTCTTTATTCTGGACTTGTATTTAAAAATCTGAAAAATAGTTTTGAATAGATGATGTCTATTTCTTCTGTTTATTTATTTATTGGAAATGTCTTTTTATTTCTTTGTTTTTTTCCCCTTCATTTATTTATTTTTTAAAAAAATTGTTATTTCCCCAATACAATTTTTTTCTACTGTACAGCATGGACTTTTTATTTCTTTGAATGTAAGCCATTTAGAAAACAAAAGGTACAGTTACAGATCGTTAATACAATAATAGCAGCATTTACAGTTCCCTTTGTATTTACCTTTATTGAGATCTTTATTTATCCATGTGGGTTCAAGTTACTGTCTATTATTCATTCATTTTATCTTGAAGGACTCCCTTGAACATTTCTTCTGGGCCAGATCTAGTGGTAATGAACTCCCTTAGCTTTTGTTTATCTGAGAATGTCTTAATTTCTCTCTCACTTTTAACAGACAGTTTTGCTGGATGTGGGATTCTTGATTGGCAGTTTCTTTTAGCACTTTGAAAACACTGGCCCACTGCTTTCTGGCTTCCAAACTTTCTGATGAGAAATCTGATCATCTTATTGAGGATCCCTTTTATGCAATGATTCACTTTTCTCTTGCTGCTCTCAGTATGCTTTTTCTTTGTGCTGAAAGGTTTAGTAATGTGTCTTTGAGTTTATCTTACTTAGAATTCCTTTAGTATATTGGATGTTTATATTCATGTGGTATCAAACTAAGAAAGTTTTCAGTCATTTCCTTAGTTTTCAACCATTCTTCAAATATTCTCTCTGCTTCCTTTTCTCTCTTTTCTCCTTGAACTCCCACAATCTGAATGTTGGTCCATTTGACAGTGTCTCAGATCCTTTAGGCTCTGTCCACTTTGCTTCATTCTTTTTTCTTTCTGTTCCTGACTCTCTAGTTTCCACTGTCTTATCTTCAAGTTCACTAATTCTTCCTACTCAGATCTGCTTTTGAATACTTCCAGTGAAATTTTTCACTTCAGTTACCGTACTTTTTAGCTCTAAAAAATTTTTTTTTTAGTTTAAGTTTTCTATCTCTTTATTTATATTTACTTTTTTCATTCATTATTTTATTGACTTTCTTCACATCCTCATTTAGTACTTTGACCATCTTTAAGACATTTGTTTTATTTATTTATTTAGTCTTTTTGCCTTTTCCAGGGCCGCTCCCGTGGCATATGGAGGTTCCCAGGCTAGGGGTCGAATCAGAGCTGTAGCCGCCAGCCTACACCAGAGACCCAGCAACTTGGGATCCCAGCCGCATCTGTCCTACACCACAGCTCACGGCAATGCTGGATCCTTAATCCACTGAGCAAGGCCAGGGACCAAACCCACAACTTCATGGTTCCTAGTAGGATTCGTTAACCACTGAGCCACGGCGGGAATCCCTGTTTTATTTTTTTAAATTAGTATGACAATTGTTTTAAAGTCCTTGTCTAGTATGTCAGCCACTAGGTGTTTTTCATAGACTGTTTTGATTGATTTATTTTTTTTCCTTTGAATGACCCATACTTTCCTATTTCTTTGCTTTGTGATTTTGGTTGTTGAAAACTAGATATTTGAATCTAATAATGTGGTAACTCTGGAATTGCGATGCTTTGCCTTCCCCAGGGTTGCTCGTTACTGTTCTTGGTTTTTCATTTGTTTTTAAATGGTTGTGGGCTCTTTCTCTGTCAAGGATTAGCCTTAGATGTAAACTTTAAGTCTTTGCAGGTTCTTTCTGAGTCTTTACCTGAACAAGCAAGGTCATTTTCTGATTTTTCCCATGTATGTGTGGGGGGCGCTTTTGTTTTGTTTTTGTTTTTAACTATTTTCTAAGTTTTAGGTGATTTTATTTAATTATTTATTTATTTATAGATTATAATTCCATTTTCTCTCTCCTGACTTACATGCCTTTGTTGCATGTATTAAATTTATCAAGGTTTATTATTTTATATAGTTACCGTTCACTTAGACTTACTCTTTTTTTTTTTTTTTTTTTTTTTTTTTTCTTTTTCAGTCATACCCATGGCATATGGAAGTTCCCAGGCTAAGGATTAAATCTGAGCTGCAGCTGCAACTAGCACCACAGCTGTGGCAATGCTGGATCTTTAACCCCTGCACTGGGCTGGGGATTGAACCCGTGCCACTGCAGAGACAATGCCAGATTCTTAACCTTCTGTGCCACTGCAAGAACTCCAGACTTACTTTTGTTTCTTTTTTTCATTTTTTAAAGTTTTATTGAAGTGTAGTTGCATGACAATGTTGTGATAATTTCTGCTGTACCCCTGAGTGACTCAGCCACACATATACGCACATCCATCCTTTTTCACATCCTCTTCCCATGTAGATTACTACTGAACACTGGGCAGAGTTCCCTGCAGCAAGCAGCAGGTTCCCCAGACTTAATTACTGTTATCCTTTCCAACTCAGGGCTTCTATCGAGGATCGTTTTCCATGTGAGGAAGTTCCTTTAATATTTTGTAGTACACAGCTGCTGGTGAAAGATTATCTCATTTTTACCTGAAAGTATGTTTTCTCTACCTTCATACTTAGAGAATATTTTTCTGGACTTGATTTTCTAGGTTGGCAATTTCTTTGTTGCAGTACTTTGAAGCCAGCCTTCAGTATGCCACCATTTCTGTTGAGAAGTTAGCTGTCAGTCTTACTGTTGTTACCTGGAATAGTAATCATTTCCCCTATTTTTGGTTGCTCTGAGTTTTGTTTTCAGCAGTTTTACTGTGATATGCCTGTGTTTGGATTTCATTTTATTTATCTCGTTAGGTTTGCATAGGCTTTGATTTTTGTGGTCATTGTTTAGTTTTTAAAAATTGTCAGTTATAATTTCATCAAAAATTGTTTCTGCCTCATTCTTTCCCTCTTCTCCTCCTAACACTCTTATTTACATGCACATTAATTCTTCTTAAAGTATTCTCTTACCCTCTTTTCTCTATTTGCCGTATTTTTATCTCTCTTCATTCTAGATATTATCTCGCAACTCCCTTCAGTTCATCTCTACTCAGTATCTAATTCCTCTTAAATTCATCTTTGAATTAGCAATTTTTCTTTGGGATTTTTAGTTGGTTTGTTGTGTTGTTGTTGTTGTTGTTTTTTAAGGTCCATTTCTCTGTTGGAATTCTCAATCCTGTTTTTTATTACCCTAAGTAGTAATCAGAATTTATTGAAATCTGTCTGGAGTTCCTTTATGTCTGTTTTGATTGTCTCTTGTGTCTGATGGTTTTCATTCTGATTCTCTTGCATCTTCGTGTACTTGTTTGGTTTTTTACCATACATTTTATTTATGAAAATAATGTGAAGTTTAAGATGTTATCTTTCTCCAGATAGTGCTTACATTTGCTCTGTCCCTTGTCTGGGCCCCTAGCAGTTTGTTCTCATTTCAGTCCATTTTCAGAGATGGAGATAATTCAGAGCTCAGTTGTTTTTCCTTGGGAGCCTATCTGCTTTAGGTCCACCTCTACTCCTTGGATATTCTCCCAGGAGTCAAGCAGCTTAAAATATGAAACTCACCTTCCAGGGTTTCCATGCTGTCCTCTATCCTGCTGAGTCTTTTTTTTTTTTTTTTTTTTTTAGCCTGTGTTTATCTCTCAAACACCTTCAAGCAAATGTCTTTTTTTATATGATTGCCATCATCAGGAAGGGTTTGTCTGCCATTTGGAAGCAGACGTCTTTTTTCATTCTTACCATAGCTCTGTTAGGAATTATCCTCAGAGAAAACATGGCTTAGTGAAAGGTTACATGATATCCTCCAAGGTTGAATATATGTTACATTGTAGAATTTCAGTTAAGATGTATATTCATAGCCTTGTGTTTACTGCATTATGCCAGTATTTTGAGAATATGAATGGCATGCAGAGCCATCTTAAAGATCATAAACCACATTGCATGTAACAGGCAAGGTATACCATAAAATGTCACTTACATATTCATTGTGTTTGTGACCAAAATAGGCTAGTAAGTCTACCTCTTATTATGTACTGAGTTCTTTATTGGTAATTAAGTCACAATAAATGTATATCTAATGTATATTTAAATATTTAGACTAGTACTTAAATGGAAAACAAAGCAACATATAAAGAGCAGCAGGATATTCTATAATCTTGAGATATAAGACTGTGAAAATTTGTATAAAAAAGACTTCTACAAAATTTATATAGAAGTAAAGCAAAATTCACTCAATAAATAATTCAGCATTCTGTGTTACTACCTTGTCAACTTTATATTCCTGTTCTTTTAATTTTTGCTACATGCAGAATTTGTGTTTTAGATGTTTTGTGAAAGAATGTTCAGGTAAGTGGGACCTGGAGTTAAGGCTGTTATTGCAGAAAATACTTGATGAATGAAGGTGAATGTAGTAATAGAACTCTCTTCTTAACATGTTTACTTTTTTTTGTGGAAGGAACAGAAGTGTTAATGTTTTGAATTTCCTCCTCCTTTATTTAAAAGTTGTCAGTGATCTTATCTTTTTCTTTTTGACTTAGGGATAAAGCAATTCCTAGCAAAGTGGGGACATATTGTATCCAGTTTTTCTTTATGATGGATAAAGCAAATATTCTTAACAGTGAACAGGTTTGTTAACTCTTAATATATCACGTTTAGCTTTAGCTGGCTTCACATTTTCTTGCTTGGTTGAGGAATGAAGTGTTTTGTTTAAAAGTAGATTATTGGGAAAAAAAAAAAAGTGGATTATTAGAGAGTTCCCATTGTGGCTCAGTGGAAATGAATCTGACTAGTATCCATGAGGTCACATGTTCAATCCCTAGTCTCGCTCAGTGGGTTAAGGATCTAGTGTTGCCATGAGCTGTAGTGTAGGTCGCAGATGCAGGCTCAGATCTGGTGTTGCTGTGGCTGTGGTGTAGGCCGGCAGCAGTATCTCTGATTGGACCCCTAGCCTGGGAACTTCCATATGCCATGAGTGCAGACCTAAAAAGCAAAAAAATAAAAAAATTGAAAGTGGATTATTGGATGAAAAGTATAAATAATACTATCTTCAAAGAATTTTAGATTAGAATATATTTAAATTATGTTGTTTAAATTTGACCTAATACAGAGGTTACTTTTACATCCCTCTTTATATCAAGGGATCAGTAAACATTTTAATCTATATCATGGTAAGGTTGGTCTTGTCAATCGTACATGAAAATTTTTCAATTAATAACATTTCAAGTACTAGGATTCTGGATAATGAAGTTTAAGGTAGTTTTAACATACATCATTTCCATTCATGATTGTTAGTGTACTGATTTTTTTTAATTACCTATATTTTTTAAGTATTTCTAAATGTGTTGAGTGATTAATATTTAAAAATTAATGTTATAGATAAAATACTTTTATCCTGAATTTTTAAAAGGTGATTTAAGAGTTAATAGAAATAAAAGGTATTAAAAGGTATTATTTCATTTCATTTAGTATATACTCTCTGCTTCTTCTCTTCCTCTTTCCTTAATCATCAATGTATTGTTAATCAGAATGCTTCTTTTGTTTTGCAAGATTATAGTTGATGTTCTGCCTAATCAGCCCATGAAGTTAGTTCCTGAAATTCAGCCAGCTACGCCAGCTGTTTCAAATGTTCGCTCAATTGCCAGTAGGACTTTGGTCAAAGATTTATATCTTCATATCACGGTAATGATGATTTACTTCCAAATTACAAAAGGCAACAAGAAAAAGTATTCCTAGTTTAGGGTGCAAGATAGTTATTACAGAACCAGATCTTGATTATTCAGTTTAAGTTTATGGGGAAAATTTGTGGGAAAGATGAATGAAATATTTATAAATATCTTTATGCTTGAAAACAAATAGAGAATGAGTAACATTATATGTAAAATAAATCTGGATATTTTAAATAGAAATGACTAAAAATTACATAAATATGCCAACCTTCCCTGATAGATACTTTTAATCTACTATTATATGTATGTATTATGAGAATGTGTGAAGTAAGTTGATTCCTTGGTGTCCATTTCACTGAGGGGCAGGAGGTAATTAAGTATTTATTTTTAAGAGCTCTGCTTTCAAGACTGATCATAATGACCTCCTGAAAGCTTCTGGTTACCCAGAGAGAAAGCAGCAGTAGGGTTGTGGAGATTATCAAAAACATGTAAAGCACGCTAGTGTTTGACTGGTGTTTTCCTTTATGTAGAGTTTAGCTGAGAAATACTTTACTCTTTCAGTGTGTTTTCTCGTTTTAGCCATAGGAGGCATTCTTAAACTAGTCTTCCCTAGGTCAGTGCATTGATGCTAAAGGTACATAACAAATTTTTAAATGGGAATTGTTTTAATACACAAAGTTGGGAGTCATTGTATTAGATGGAAGCCTCAGGTTCTCTTATAGTTTCTGGGATTGTTTCCTGCCTATGGAGCACTTATTCAAGAATTGAATTCTGTGTTTGGAGTAAAAAAGATCAGGATAATTTAATATTTGGGGGTTTATGTTGTATTTGATTTGTACATGTCCTTCTCTGGGCTTAATCTTTTCCCACTTCTAATTAGTTACTTTCCATTGTTTATTCTAAGGATGACTACAATAATCATACTGGAATTGATTTGGTTGGCACTGTAATGGTTACCATCAAAGGTTCTAATGAGGAAGATGACACACCACTCTTTAATGGGAAAGTTAGAACACTTGAATTTCCCTTTGTGAAAGGTTCAGCTGAAATCACGGTAATTTTTTTGTCTTTGATAAATGAGTTTTCTGTATTTAATAGTTTAAACCTCAATGTTACAATTGTTCTTTTGTTTGTGCAGATGAAGGTATTCTAATTATAGCATTAAATTGGAATATCAACTGAAATATTTTATGATTTTGCTCTAAGCTCTTATACATTGAACCTAAGATCGTTGTTACTACTAAAACAACTCTTTTTTCCCTGTGTTATCTGTGACTGTCATGGTTTTTAACTTCAGTGACAATATGATATTCATGTTTCATTGAAAAACTACCATTCTGTGGATAGAAATAGAATAAAACATAACCTGGGTAAAACATACATACATACATCTAAGTTTAATAAAACAGCCTATCTTTGTTATTTATTTTTTTCCAAAGCGGAAAGAGTTTTACTTATACAGAAAATACACAGCACAAGAACTTCAGACATAACCACTATGTTATCACCCTTCAGAGATATCAGTGATTAACAGTTCAGTGTATAACTTACACCATAGCCGCAGTAACACCAGATCCTAAACACACTTAGTAAGGCCATGGATCGAAACCATATCCCCATGGATGCTGGTTGGATTCGTAACCTGCTGAGCTGCAACAGGAGCACTCTTTTTTTTTTTTTTTTTTTCTTTTTTTCTTTCTTTTTTTTTTTTTTTTTTTGGCTTTTGTCCTTTTAGGGCTGCACCCATAGCATATGGAGGTTCCCAGGCTCGGGGTCTAATCTGAGCTGTAGCTGCTGGCCTGCGCCACAGCCACAGCATTGTGGGATCTGAGCTGCATCTGCAACCAACACCACAGCTCACGGCAACATCAGATCCTTAACCCACTGATCGAGGCCAGGGAAGAACCCACAACTTCATGCATGGTTCCTAGTTGGATTCATTTCCGATGTGTCACGATGGGAACTCTGGCAACGCCCTTTTCTTATTACACATCCTTGATATGTTTATTTACCAGTAAGTAAAAACCTACATCATTTGTATTGATGATCATAATTTATTTTATCAATTCTAAGTGAAAATTTAGTTTCTTTCCAAGTTTTAACAACAGTGCTTCCATCACTTTTTTTCTATGTATATCTGATTATTTCCTTAAGAAATTGTCAGAAATAGAATTGGAGATGGAGTTTTCAGCCTTTTGGTAGTTATTGTCATTTGCTTTTTAGTTTATATTCCCACCAAAAATACGTGTACATTCTCATATTACCAACCCTGAATAGAACAGTTTCTAAAATTCAACCTACATTTCTGTCATTAAAAAAAACACTGCTGGAGTTCCCGTCGTGGCTCAATGGTTAACGAATCCGACTAGGAAACATGAGGTTTCGGGTTTGGTCCCTGGCCTTGCTTAGTGGGTTAAGGATCCAGCGTTGCCATGAACTGTGGTGTAGGTTGCAGTCTCAGCTTGGATCCCGCGTTGTTGTGGCTCTGGCGTAGGCCGGTGGCTACAGCTCCAATTAGACCCCTAGCCTGGGAACCTCCATATACTGTGGGTGCAGCCCTAGAAAAGGCAAAAAAAAAAAAAAACACTGCCCTTATTAACATTTTTCATATATTTGACCTTTGTGGAATTTTTCACCAGTTCTTTCTTTTGGGATGTTCATCATTTTCTTCTTAATTTTATATTAAAGATATTAATGTTCTTTGTAGGTAACTTTTTCTGAAGTCTTTTAAACTTCAGCTTTACTTATATTTAGTTTTTGATTGGTCTGGATTTTATTTTATTTTTTATTCCTTTATTGTATAATTTTTTCTCCATTGAGTATTGGCTGCGGGTTTGTCATAAATGGCTTTTATTTTGTCAAGATATGTTGACTTTTTACCCACTTTAGTGAGAGTTTTTATCATGAATAGATATATTTTGTCAAATGCTTTTTCTGCATCTACTGAGATGATCATGTGGTTTTTGACTTTTCTTTGGTTAATGCAGTGTATTACATTGATTGATTTTGCATGTTGAACCATCCTTGTGAATTTGGGATAAACCCATATGGTTGTGGTATATGATCTCTTTTATGTGTTGCTAGATTTGGTTGACTAAAATTTTGTTGAGAATTTTTGCGTCTATTTTCATCAGCGATATTGGCCTGTGATTTTCTTTTTTGATAGTATTTGGTATTATTTTGATAGTATTTGGTATTGATAGTATTTGGTATTTTGATAGTATTTGGATAGGTTTTGGTATTAGGGTGATAGTGGCTTCATGGAATGTCTTTGGGAGTCTTCTTTCTTCAGTCTTTTGAAAGAATTTCAGAAGTATTGATGTCAGTTGTTTGTATGTTTGGTAGAATTCACCTGTGAAGCCATCTAGTACTGGACTTTTGTTTGTAGGGGTGTTTTTATTACATATGCAATTTCATTTCTAGTAATCAATTTGTTCAAATTTTCTTTCTTTCCTTCCTTCTTTCTTTCTTTCCTTCCTTCCTTCTTTCCTTCTTTCTTTCCTTCTTTCTTTCTTTCTTTCTTTCCTTCCTTCCTTCTTTCTTTCCTTCTTTCTTTCTTTCTTTCTTTCTTTCTTTCTTTCTTTCTTTCTTTCCTTCCTTCCTTCCTTCCTTCCTTCCTTCCTTCCTTCCTGCTTGCTTGCTTGTTGCTTTCTTGCTTGCTTTCCTGCTTGCTTGCTTTCTTTCTTGCTTTCTTGCTTTTTCGGGCCCTACCTGGGGTATATGGAAGTTCCCAGGCTATGGGTCGAATCGAAGTTACAGCTGCTGGCCACAGCACTTCAGGATCTGAGCCATGCCTATGACCTACAGCACAGCTCACAGCAATGCCATATTCTTAACCCACTGACCAAGGCCAGGGATCAAACCCCCATCCTTATGGATGCTAGTTGGGTTCATAACCCACTGAACCACATCAGGAATACATCTTAATTTTTTAAAAAGTTTATTTATTTTGTTCATATTATCTTTTTTTTCATGATTCAGTTTTGGTGGGCTATACATACATACATACACATATGTGTATTTCTAGAAAGTTGTCCATTTCTTCTAGGTTTTCTTTTTTTTGGCGTATATAATTGTTCATAGTATTCTCTTAATGGTTTTTTTATATTCTGCAGTATCCGTTGAGATGTCCCCTTTTTCATTTGTTTATTTGGGTTCTCCCTTTTTTTTCTTTTTTGGCCACCTTATAGTATATGGAACTTCCAGGCCAGGGATTAGATCAGAGCTACAATTGCATCCCAAGCCACAACCATAGTGATGCCAGATTCTTAACTCACTGTGCTGGGCCAGAAATTGAACCTGCATCCCAGCGCTCCCAATATGCCACGATCCCATTGTGCCACAGCAAGAATTCCCTTTTAGTTTTATTATAGTGGAAGGTAAAGTGAAATTGTTTTGTACCGTAATAAAAAATTAGGTAATATAAGCCACATGTTAAACAAAAAGGGGAGGGGCAAGACACGTTGACCATGCAGAGTGGTTTCTTATTTGCCTATGTCCTATTTCCTTGGTCCCCCATAGGAATTTGAAATTACTAACCTTTCTGTACTCATTTCTGAGGTTAAGACGGTGACTTAAAGCTGTTCTCAGGAGTTCCCTTGTGGTACAGCAGAAACAAATCCGACTAGGAATCGCGAGTGCGGCCCTAAAGAGCAAAAAAAAAATAAAGCTGTTCCTCCACAGCCGCATGTAGATTCTGAGCTTCATGTCATGCATATGAATTTCCACTAGAGGTTCCTCATATCACACTGGATAAGCAGAAATCTCTCAGGTCCTACTTGGTTCCTGACCTGTATATTAATTCAGTAGGTCTGAGATAGAACTGTGGAATCTGATTTGTAACAAACAGGTAATTCTTATCATTCGGGGCATTTAGGAAACATTGGCCTAGAACATATTTGGTATTTGTAAATGTTCCATGTTGAGAAGAACTTGTACAACTTTCTTTAAAGTTATAATCTAGGGAGTTTCCATCATGGCACAGTGGTTAACGAATCCGACTAGGAACCATGAGGTTGCGGATTTGATCCCTGGCCTTGCTCAGTGGGTTGAGGATCTGGCGTTGCCATGAGCTGTGGTGTAGGTTGCAGACACAGTTCAGATCCCATGTTGCTGTGGCTCTGGCGTAGGCCGGCGGCTACAGCTCTGATTCGACTCCTAGCCTGGGAACCTCCGTATGCTGCAGGAGCAGCCCTAGAAAAGGCAAAAAGACAAAAATAAATAAATAAATAAATAAATAAATAAAGTTGTAATCTAAATTTGTAATTGTTCAAGTTCATTAATTGTATTACTCAAATTCTTTATATTATTTGCCGACTTGACATGGAGATTTCTAAAAGAGGTATCTAAGTTTTATTCTATCATATATTTGTCCATATCTCATATTCCAAATTCCCATTTGTATATGGATCGAGTTTGGAACTAACTCTTCAGTTCTGTAATTCTGTGTATCCTTTTTTCTTGGTAAAATGTATATCATTGATCATGAACTATAAAACTTTGAGAAAGGCCTCCTTAAACAAGGCATAAGGTAAAAGATTTTAGGGAGTTTCCTTTGTGGCTCAGCAGCATGGATCCTGTGTTGCTTTGTCTGCTGTAGGCCGGCAGCTGCAGCTCCAATTTAACCCCTAGCCTGGGAACTTCCAGGTGCCACAGGTGCAACCCTAAAAAGCCAACAATAAGAAAAGAAAAAGATTTTATATTTAACTATATCAATATGTATGATGATTAATAATAATATATTAATATGACAATATGTTAATGTAGTATATTGAACATATTTTTAAAACTTAAAGAACAGTCTAGGAGAGAAATAAATGGCCAAAGAATATGAGCAGTTAATGGAAGAGAAGGTATAAATGATGAATAAACAAGAAGCATGACCTTGGTATTAATCAGGGAAATGCTAGTTAAAACAATAATGACTGGTAGTTTTTAATACATCTTCTTAGAGAAAAAAAAATACTTGATTGATAATAAGTCTTGGCAAGCATCAGGGGAACTGAATATTACCCACTAATGGTGAGAGGATAAATTGCTGTAGCCTTTTTGAAGGGAAATTTGATACTACCTATTAAAATAAAATTTTAACAAGTCATTATGTTTCTGTACCTATTCTAGAAAACACACCAACAAGTATTGAAAAAAAAAAATTTTTTTTCTTCTTAGGGCTGCTCTCATGGCATATGGAGGCTCCCAGGCTAGGGCTCAAATTGGAGCTATAGTTGCTGGCCTCCACCACAGCCACAACAGTGCAGGATCTGAGCCATGTCTGCAATCTACACCACAGCTCATGGCAACACCGGATCCTTATCCCACTGAGCAAGGCCAGGGATTGAACATCCATCATCATGGATGCTAATCAGATTCATTAACCACTGAGCCACGACCGGAACTCCTAATAGATAAAATTTTTAAAGTAAATGGCATCGTGCAGTGAAAAACTTATAGTGTATTATATCTATACTATGCATAAATATAACAAATTGGTATATTAACATTCTCTTAGATTGACTGACAGATTAGATGGAGTGCTAAAAGGCAAATTGCTGAAGTATAAAGTATATAAGGTTTTTTTGGCCATACTAAGAGGCATGTGGAAATTCCTGAGCCAGGGATTGAACCCATGCTGCTGTTACAATGTGTGCCATATTGTGGCAATGCCAGATCCTTATCCTGCTGCACCACAGGGGAACTTCCAATGTATGTTATTTCTAAAGTGCAAACAGTTTTGGTTTTATATGTATTTATATTCATATAAGTATATTGAAAACAGCTTCCAGAAGCTGATTGGGGATTGGTTTAATGATGGACTTACTGATTTTTAAATTTTTTTAATGGCCACACCCATGGCATATAGGAAGTTCCCCAGTCCCAGGATTGAATCTGAGCCTCAATGTGACCTATTGTGGCAATGCCAGATCTTTTAACTCACTGCACTGGGCCAGGGATCAAACCTGTACCTCTGCAGCAAGCAAAGCCACTACAGTCAAATTTTTAACCCACTGCACTACAGCAGGAACTCTGATGGACTAATAATTTTTACTGTGGACTTTTTTACAGTGTTCTGTCAACTTTGAGTTTTTAAAATTTTACTTTTCTGAATTTTATTACTGAAGTCTAAAAAAGCATCCAATACCTATTGTTTGCTTTAAGACTAAAAAATTATTTAGGATAAAAATATTTATATTGTATTATTTACTAGTTATATGCTGTATTCTTACAGTATATCAGAAGTTTGTGTGTGTGTGTGTGCATTAATGAAGAAAAATACATTTTTTTAAAAAACAAATCTGTAGAGCTTTTCAGGATCTCTTGGTTGGTCCCTTGGGACTTGTGGGTCTACTTCTATGGTAACAGCTGTAACTTAAACTCAGCATTGGGCTTTGTGCATTTCTTTGTGATTGTTTTGATAACTTTCACACCACCAGCTGTTTCACACTGCTTCAGCATAAAGGTTGGAATCAAGAAGATATTTCTAGTCGAGATGTAAATGGCTAATGATATTTCTGGTCTGAAAAAAAAAATACTTTTTTGTAATTTTCCATTGTATGCAATTTTTGTATAAGCTGTTTATTGATAAGATAATTTGCCTTTCAATCCCAATACCAAAAGGTAAAAAAGTTTTATGTTCTGGGTGGTGCTGCTGATGTTTTATTGAATGCTTAATGAGTCTTACAGGTCAGTCAGTCTTGTCTTTTGCCTATAAAATTTACTGGTTACTTCAAGACAGAGCACAGTGAGATATATATAGCATTTATATGTTAACAAATACCTTTTTTAATCTTGTTTCTCCTTACTGCTTTTTTCTTTATACAGAATCTAGTGCTGGCAGAAAATAGTCCTGGAAGGGATAGCACTGAGTATTTTATTGTATTTGAGCCTCGGCTACCAGCTTTATCAAGAACATTAGAATCATATATCCTACCATTTATGTTTTACAATGGTAAGTTTCTAGAAAAATAGAGGATTAAACTCCTACATTTTGTAGCATTTTATATAACTTTGTTTTGCTTTCCATTGCATGATATTTATTATTTATCTATTAATATTATGACATTTTTGAAAAATCACCATTTAAAAATCATTTGAATTATATATTTTTTCTTAGATGTTAAGAAGCAGCAACAAATGGCAGCACTTACAAAAGAGAAGGACCAATTATCTAAGTCTATTATAATGTATAGAAGTATGTTTGATACCAGGAATCAGCTTCTTGATGAGATCAAGTGTAAGTTATTTTGTGTTCAAAGGTCATAAAAAAATTATGCTTTGGGGAATGTGAGGTAGAAGGTTAGACCATGAGACACATTTTCTACTTTCCTAGACTTAGAAGTAAATTGCAGAACAGGGCAAAAAGGTGGTGATGGTTTATATTAGTCATCATTCCATCTTAAGATGAAGAATTCCCGTGTTTTTAAGTAAATCTATATCCTACTTACCTATAAAAATTTGAAATTTATTAGAAATCTGAATCTGTGAAAATGTAAGGGTTTTGACATAATGTTTATAACCAGCTCTAGCATCTGGCAAAAGATATTGGATGACAGTATCACTGAGGGAGTGATGTATAATTTAATTTTTAGTTGGAGCTATGAGACTCTGTGAAGTTTATTTTTGAAATATCTGCAGCATGTCATTGTGGAGGTGTACAGGGCAGCACACACTGATAAAGAAATATGTAACTTATTTTTGAACAATGCACAGAACATTTGCTGTAGTTTTTAATATTCATGTATTATTAAGGCATTTGCTGGGTTGTGCTCTGTCATCGCTTTCCATTTGTAAGATTTTTCACTGTGAATTTTGGCTTCATGTTAATTACATTGTTAAAATTTTGATTCATTAGAGGATAATAACCAAGTAGAGTAATGAGATAATACATAATTTGTAGTACTAAAAAATTGTTTTTATGGAGTCTTGTTTCTTGAAATAACTTTATGCAATTATGTATAAATTATATATAGTCATGTGGATTAGGATTAAATAATTTATTCAAGATTACTTTCAATTTGCAATATAATCTCATAATACCTCCCTTTACTGCATTGATTTGGTTTTTCATTTTTATGTATTAGATCTGAACCTTAATTTTAGATTTTTATTTTTAGATTTTTATTTTAATTTAAAATTTGTATGAAGTCATCATTTTTCACTATAACATCAATCATTAAAAGGGAAAGAAAAGGGATTGAAAATATTTTTCAAAAACTTTGTTTTGATGACTGTCACAAATTGACAGCTTTTGTTTTTAATTTTAGGTCAAGTTGAAAGAGCAAAATTAAAAGAGGCCCAGTTGCGAAATGAACTAAAAACACATAATATTGACATTCCTACAACACAACAGGTACAGTTTGCAAGTATATGTGATAGATTTTTTAAAAATTATTAAATTCTAGCCTATAATTTTTTATTTTCTTCCATTCATATTTTATGAGGAATTTTATGGACACTATAGTTTTTGGGTACTAAGCCATAGTCAATTATAGTCTAGTCACTAGACATTAAAATCAGGTGACAAAATGTTGGAGTGCTCTTTTCAAAGAAATTGCAGTTTGTGTTTCTAATCTAAAAACACCAATAAATTAAATTAATAATACACCAGCTTAAGAACTTGCATTGAAGAGGCCCAAGTAATAACCATTATATGTGGTGGCAAAGAAAATGAGAGAAAGTAACAAAAGATAATAGATTTTTAAAAACTTAAATTCTCTTACGTGTATAACCCAAGGAAAAGTCCTGTGATGGGTCATATATTTCTAACTAAGATTAAAATCAGTGAAGTTTATGCTTCGCATTACTATGACCATATTCTTTTAAGAAAATAACGCCTGCTTAAAATAACTTTATATTCTTGAGTTTTCCAAATAGGTGGTTTTTCTCTGCCTGCTGCAAGAGTAATTGTAATGGGCCTTGCTGTTAATTTTTCTTAATAAATTACAGATGCCACACATTGAAGCACTTTTGAAAAGCAAGATAGCAGAACAGGAAGAACTAAAGAAAAAACCTAGAAGATCATGTACTCTTCCAAACTATACTAAAGGCAATGGAGATGTTTTGGGAAAGGTTTGTGTTTAAGCCTTTTAAGAAGCAGCACATTTTATTATCATATTTTGTTCGAAGTGTTTTTAAATGACATTATAATAAAAGCATGTCAGCACTTCCCACTGTGGCACAATGGGTTAAGAACCTGACTGCATCAGGAGTTCTCACCGTGGCGCAGTGGTTAACGAATCCGACTAGGAACCATGAGGTTGTGGGTTCGGTCCCTGCGCTTGCTCAGTGGGTTAACGATCCGTCGTTGCCGTGAGCTGTGGTGTAGGTTGCAGACGCGGCTCGGATCTTGCGTTGCTGTGGCTCTGGCGTAGGCCGGTGGCTACAGCTCCGATTAGACCCTTAGCCTGGGAACCTCCATATGCCGTGGGAGCGGCCCAAGAAATGCCAAAAAGACAAAAAAAAAAAAAAAAAGAACCTGACTGCATCAGTTGGGGTCCCTGCAGAAGTGTGGGTTTGATCCCCAGCCTGGTGCAGTGAGTTAAAGTGAGTGTTGCTGCAGCTGCAGTGTAGGTCGCCACCGAGGCTCAGATTCTGTCCCAGGGCTGGGACTTTCCATAGGCCGCAGGTGGTGTGGCCATAAAAAAAAATAATAAAAGTACATCAGTTACTTTGTAGTTTAAATTTTTTTCCAATAAACTACTGTTCTCATTACCATGTGAGTTTGGCAAAATTTAAAGCCAAAGTGCATAATTAATTCCATAATTCTTATTACTGTTGAGGGCTGTGGCAGAAATTGTCTTAGTTCAAGGCTTGTTGTATACTTAAGAGATGCTTTCATTTTATATGGCTCTCCAGGTAGCCAAGACCTGGACATGTAACTCAGACTTCAGTGAGACAACAGAAAAGAGAGAAAGATTGAATTTTTCTGAGTTCTGAGTGTGATACTGTAAAGGAATAAATTTTGGGATGCTCCTAGAACTTAAGAAAAAAAACAACAGGAGTTCCCGTCGTGGCACAGTGGTTAACAAATCTGACTAGGAACCATGAGGTTGTGGGTTTGATCCCTGGCCTTGCTCAGTGGGTTAAGGATCCAGCGTTGCCGTGAGCTGTGGTGTAGGCTGCAGACTTGGCTTGGATCCCGCGTTGCTGTGGCTCTGGCGTAGGCCTGGCAGCTACAGCTCTGATTGGACCCCTAGCCTGGGAACCTCCATATGCCATGGGAAGTGGCCCTAGAAAAGGCAAAAAGACAGAAAAAAAATTTTATACATATTTGCAGCCAAGGGGAAAAGAAGAGTGTCATTCTTTCTCTGTTCTTTCCCTCTTTGGGTTTACTTTTTGTCAAATGAATGATATTTTCATCTTTTATTATACCATTATTCAACCCTGAACATTCTGTTTTATATCTTTTCCTGGATCAGAATATCTGTTTGCAGTATTAGTAAGTTCTTTAGCTAGGTTTTGGTTCTTTGTATATCTTTTATCATCTCCTGCCTTTTCTCCCAATACCTTCAGTTTTTAGTGGTATTAGAGTTTGTGATACACTTGTTTAACTTGTTAAATTTCCATTTAATATGCATCTCAGCTTTCTGCTTTTATCTCTGTTTTGAAACTGAGGTACAGAGAGATTACAAAACTTGCTCAAGACTATATAGCCAGCAACAAATGGCAGAGTCAGGACTCAAATCCAGACATCTGAATCTAGAATCTGTGTGGTTAATTATTGTTCCTGTTACTGATTACATCATTCTGCTTTCACAACCACTGTATGAAATGTTTATATTCTTAGTTTTTATGTGAGGAAGTTGAAGTTCAGAGAACTTAAATAACTTGTTATTGTGTAGTTATTAAGAGGCAAAACTGAGATGTAAACCAAGGTCTCTCTGACTGAAGTCGATGGTGATTTCTTTATAAACAGTTCTTTGATGTCACAGGCAAACTACACACTGAATGTAGGGGGTAATGGTTTTTCTGAAAATGTATATCAGTGTTTACTGCTAAAACCATGTTACATTATTATCCAAATCCCAAATGTGAATATTGAAAAAAAATTAGAATGTAAATTTACAAATTGGAAAACTAGATACTAATATGTAATTTATTTAGTTGTTCCTCAGAACCAACTTATAGAAAAGAGGCACTCTTTTTTTTTTTGCTTTTTAGGGCCGCACTTACAGAATATGGAAGTTCCCAGGCTAGGGGTTTAATCAGAGCTACAGCTGCCAGCCTATACCACAGCCCCAGCAATCCTAGATCCAAGCCACATTTGCAACCTGCACTACAGCTTGTGGCAATTCCGGATCTCTGACCTATTGAGTGAGGCCAGGGATTGAACCCGCATCTTCGTGGATGCTAGTCAGGTTCATTATCGATGAGCTACAAAGGGAACTCAGAAAGAGGCACTCTATAGATGAAAGTGGTCCTATGATTAAGCATATGGATCTCTGTAGTAGTTAGCCTGGTTTGGGGTGCTAGCATTCAACATTCAGTGGTTCATTTGATACACAATTCTTGCTTAGTATTTAAAATTTTTATATAAAATAAAATTTAGGAAAAGAAGCATATTTTAAAGTTTTCGATCTGGGCGAAACCTTTGAAATTCATTTTATGTAGTTTCTGCTCTCTTCTCTCAGAAGTAAAAGCCCTCTTATAACCAGCAAGGGTAAATTTTCCATATTTTTAATATTTTAATAATTTCAGAAATCTTGAAATCCCATCTCCATTTCTTTTTTTTTTTTTTTTTTTTTAAGTGGCAGTTATCCCCCATCCCTAACAAGAAAGAATTAGTAACATCCAGAAAAATGACTATGGTAACATTAAAAAGATCCTGTTTTTAGGAAAAAAAGAAAAAAAAAAGCTAGAGTAGACTCAAAACTGAAAAATGAGCTAAAGCTTGAAGGAACAGTACACTGTATATAGTATACAAGTTTTTTTTGTAATGAATTCATGCTTAGAAAGGATTCAATTTTTGGAAAAAGCAAAGAATAATTATGTATATACTTTGAATCACCTGAGAGTTTAAGGAGAAAGCGTAATGTTAAGGAGTCTAGTAAGAACTGATCACTTAGAAATAATCATCTCAGTTCTAAGATAAGGATGCTTGTGAGCAACCTCCAGTTGGACACCTGTCCTAACGCTTATGGTCACAAATAGAAAGAGGTCGTTTAATTTGATTTGCCTCTACTAATCCTTTTTGGCTATGGCATTTTTATATCTTCATACATGTGTACTAGTTTCTTTGGTGTGTCTTTTTTCTAACCTCTCTTCTTCCAACGTTTAGGAAGTTGGAATACAACAGTCCCCCCCTTATCTATGGGGCATGTGTTCCAAGACCCACTAGTGGATGCCTTAAATTAGGCATAGTAAGAAATTAACAACGGGTGTTCCCATTGTGGCTCAGCAGGTTAAGAATTCTACTAGTAACCATGAGGATGTGGGTTTGATCCCTGGCCTTGCTTATTGGGTTAAGGGTCCAGTGCTGCCACAAGCTGCAGCACAGGTCACAGATGCAGTTCAGATCCAGTGTTGCTGTTGGGTAGGCCGAGAGCTGCAGCTCCAGTTCGACCCCTAGCTTGGGAACTTCCATATGTACTGCCCTAAAAAGAAAAAGAAGTTAACAACAGTAACCAGTAATAAAGTAAAATAATTATAATAGTATACTATAATAAAAGTTATGTGAATGTGGTCTTTCTCTCATCCCCCTCCCCAATATCTAACTGTACTATATTCACCCATCTTCTTGTGATATAACACAAAGTGAGGTGAATGATGTAGGCTACTGTTCTTCTTAGCATACATCAAGAGGAGGATCATCTGCTTTGGGTGATTCTGGATCATGGATCCCTGATCATATCACTGGTTGGGAATCCCAGCCAGGACAGAGTGGGATTTTATCATGTACTCAGTTGGCATGCAAGTGAAGACTTACGAATTGTTTATTTCTGAAGTTTCTTTTTCTTTTTTTGCTTTTTGGGGCCACACCCATGACATGGGGGTCTAATCCGAGCTACAGCTGCCGGCTCATGCCACAGCCACAGCAACACCAAATTCAAGCTTCACCTGCCACCTACACCATAGCTCATGGCAACGCCAGATCCTTAACCCATGAGCGAGGCTAGGGATTGAACCACCTCATGGTTCCTAGTCAGATTCGTTTCTGCTGCACCATGACGGAAACTCCTCTGAAATTTTTGTTTACTGTTTTCAAACTACAGTTAACCATTTGTAACTGAAACTGAGGAAAGAGAAACCAGAGATAAGAATGAGAGGGACTACTATGTAAGAGTGGACATGTAACCTTTTCAACAGTGACACAGCAAGAGTTCCTTGGTGGCCCAGCAGTTAAGGATTCTGCATTGCCATTTTTATGGCTCGGGTCACTGCTGTGGCATGGGTTTGATCTCTAGCCTGGGAACTTGTATTGCTCAGGCACTGCCAAATAGTAACACAACATTCTCATTGCTAGGGCAGGTTTTTGCTACCAGAAGAGGTAAGAATAAAGGGTAGGTACAGTCATACCAATGTAGTAAATGAGGTTTTGAAATCAGCCACATTTCAACCTTGTTGGACTTTGAGCAGGCTTGTGACTGAAATACAGTATCCACAGGTTCCACATCCTCAGATTCAACCACCTATGGATGAAAAATATTGGGGGGGCGGGGCGGTTTCTAGAAAGTTGCAAACACTAGGGAGTTCCCGTTGGGACTCATTGGTACCCTAGCCTGGGAACCTCCATATGCTGTGGATGTGGCCCTTAAAAGACAAAAAAAAAAAAAAAAGAAAGAAAGAAAGATCCAAACACTAAAACTTGGATTTGTCACATTCTGGCAACTATTGACAATAGTGTTTACATTGTATTAGGTATCGTAAGTATTCTAGAGATGATTTAAAGTATGCAAGAGAATATGCGTAGGTTATGTGCAAATGCTGTCTCATTTTATATAAAGGACTTAAGCATCAGTAAGGTTTGGTATCTGAGAGAGTCCTGGAACCAATCCCCTATGGTACCTGATGGACAGCTACACAGTTGACCTTTAGCATGGTTTTGAACTGTGAGGGGCCACTTATACACAGATTTTTTTCAGTAAATTCTGACTGCAGTACTGCCATCCATGATTGTTTGAATCCTTGGATGCAAAATCGTAAGTGTGGAGAGCTGACCTTGAAGTTAGATGCAGATTTTCATCTACATCTTAGGTCAGCACCCCTAAGCCCCACAGTGTTTAAGGGTTAACCGCAATTTTGTTTTTGTCTTTTTGCTATTTCTTTGGGCCGCTTCCGCGGCATGTGGAGGTTCCCAGGCTAGGGGCCTAATCGGAGCTGTAGCCGCTGGCCTATGCCAGACCCACAGCAACTCGGGATCCAAGCCGAGTCTGCAGCCTACACCACAGCTCACGGTAACGCCGGATCGTTAACCCACTAAGCAAGGGCAGGGACCGAACCCGCAACCTCATGGTTCCTAGTCGGATTCGTTAACCACTGTGCCACAACGGGAACTCCAGGGTTAACCGCATTTAAATAGGAAAGTTGACCATTAATCCTAAGTTCCAAAGTGTTCATGTAAATAGGAAATGATTCTTATTTGTGGCATTTAGATTTATTTTCTGGAAGGAAAAATACTATATTGTCAGAGTAAAAGATTTACTTAGAAAGGGGATGGCATATTAGGTTCAAGTGTATTTTATGATTACTTTCCCCAATAGCAGAGATATTAAATGTGGGAAAAAGTATATCAATTAGCTGATAATATTCCAAATATTTTTATTTGGTCATTTGCAAAATTTACTGTTGTTTAATCTGTGGAACAGTTTTTCAGAATTTAATAGCAGAAGAGACAGTTTAATATATTTAAGCCAATAAGTTTTTATAACTTGAGAATATTTTTTAATTCATGTGAGTGTTTAAAAAAAGTGTTTTTCAATCCCTGGCCTCACTCAGTGGGTTAGGATCCGGTGTTGCCGTGAGCTGTGGTGTAGGTCGCAGACAAGGCTCAGATCTGGTGTTGCTATGGCTGTGGTGTAGGCCGGCGGCTACAGCAACAACTCGACCCCTATCCTGGGAACCTCGATATGCTGCAGGTATGGCCCTAAAAAGACAAAAAAAAAAATTATTACATGAAAAGCATTTAACAACTATGAGGCCATTATTTAACGTATGATATATTTTAGGAAGTGATTACTTAACAATGAAATCTAAATTAATTGAATTTTCAGGTGCATTTAGAGCCATTTCCCAGAGACCACAACATCAGTGTAGCAAAGTACAATGATCAGTCACTGACCAGGGGCCAGAGGACTTGACGTCTCCTGGTCTGTCACCAGCTTACTCAATCAGTTTGCCCCAGTCACCTGCACTCTCAATTTCTGACCCTCACTTTTCTAATTTATGAAGGGGGGTCCTGACTCTAAAATTACGACACTATACAATTTTGAATTTATAAATGCTTTGAATTCATGTATTGGACAGTTACCTAAGGAAAAGGCTATTAAAAAATAAGACATGTGCATTGTAAAACAAGGACAACAACAATTTCAAGCAGCACAACCAGATATAAAACGAAGTCTCAGAGTTCCCGTCATGTCTCAGTGGTTAACAAATCCGACTAAGAACCGTGAGGTTTCGGGTTCTGTCCCTGGCCTCGCTCAGGGGGTTAAGGATCTGGTGTGGCCATGACATGTGGTGTAGGTTGCAGACGAGGCTTGGATCCCGTGTTGCTATGGCTCTGGCTTAGGCCGGCAGCTACAGCTCCAATTGGACCCCTAGCCTGGGAACCTCCATATGCCACGGGTGCAGCCCTAAATGGACAAAAGACCAAAAATTAAAATTAAAAAAGTGTTTTTGCTATTTTGACTTGGGCTTTTAAAATATTTAACAAGGAGATTCTACATATTTAAAAGTTTTTTATTTGATTTTTTTTAATGGATTATAGATTGCACACCTGGCACAAATTGAAGATGATAGAGCTGCAATGGTTATTTCTTGGCATCTGGCAAGTGACATGGACTGTGTGGTCACCCTGACCACTGATGCCGCACGTCGCATCTATGACGAAACCCAGGGTCGTCAGCAAGTGTTGCCTCTTGATTCTATTTATAAGAAGACTCTTCCAGATTGGAAAAGGTTAGGGGGAAAAAGTGGAAGTAATGATTTGTTCTGAAATATCTTTTTATCAAGTTGCTGAATTTAAAAATGAATTCTCAGAGTTCCCATTGTGGCTTATTGGGTTAAGAACCCAACATAGTGTCTGTGAGGATGCGGGTTTGATCCCTGGCCTCTCTCAGTGGGTTAAGGATCCAGTGTAGCCATTGCTGTGGCTGTGGTGTAGGCCGGCAGCTGCAGCTCTGATTCGACCCCTAGCCTAGGAACTTCCATATGCCATGGACGAGGCCCTAAAAAGCAAAAAAAAAAAAAAAAAGTTTACATGTTTTGTTTAAAAATTTCTTTTTATTCAGACCTCTACCTCACTACCGAAATGGAAAATTGTATTTTAAACCCATTGGAGATCCTGTCTTTGCCCGAGATTTGTTAACATTTCCAGATAGCGTAGAACATTGTGAAACAGGTAAAGAAAATTATGATGATTTTGTTTTATATAGATGTAACATTTATGATCCAGATATATAAATACTGATTATGGAAATTTATGTTCCTATTTATTTTATAAATGATAGCTTTATTAATATTTACTTTCCTTGGAGCTCTTGTTGCAGTTCAGGAGGTTAAGGACCTGATATAATCTCTGCGAGGATATATGGATTTGATACCTGGCCTCGCTCACTGGGTTAAGGATGAAGCATAAGTTGCAGATGCAGCTTGGATCTGGTGTTGCCATGGCTGTTGCCATAGGCCTCAGCTACAGCTCTGATTCAACCACTAGCCCAGGAATTTCCATATGCTGCAAGTGCAGCCGTGGAAAGAAAGAAAAAAAAATTTACTTATTTTTTCCTGTTAGAGGAAAGTATCGAATAAAATTCTGAGAGTTCCCATTGTGGTTCAGTGGTTAACAAACCCAACTAGTATTTATGAGGACATGAGTTTGATCCCTGGCCTTGATCAGTGGGTTAAGGATCCAGTGTTGCCATGAACTGTGGCATAGGTGGCAGACGCGGCTTGGTGGAGGCCAGCAGCTACAGCTTCAGTTAGACCCCTAGCATGGGAACCTCCATAAGATGCAGATGGTGCCCTAAAAAGACAAAAAAGAAAAATTCTAACGTTAGAACTATTTCTAAGAAAACCTAGTGTTAAATTTTTTGGAATAGGGAGTTCCTGTCGTGGCGCAGTGGTTAACGAATCCGACTAGGAACCATGAGGTTGTGGGTTCGGTCCCTGCCCTTGCTCAGTGGATTAACTATCCAGCATTGCCGTGAGCTGTGGTGTAGGTTGCAGACTCGGCTTGGATCCCGTGTTGCTGTGGCTCTGGTGTATGCCAGTGGCTACAGCTCCAATTGGACCCCTAGCTTGGGAACCTCCATATGCCACAGGAGCAACCCAAGAAATAGCAAAAAAAAGAAAAAATTTTGGGAATAATATTTTGAGTATATTAGATTAAATAAAATACATTGTTAAATTGTTTCAATTGCTTTCCCCTTTTAATAACATAACTAATAGAGAATTTAAAGTTATTTACATGGCCGGCATTCTGTTTCTTTTTTTTCTTTTTTTTAAATTAAGGTAACTGGTTTATAACATTATATAAATTTCATGTGCACAATCATTGTATTTTGACTTCTGTGTACACTATAGAATGCTTAGCACCAGAAGTTCGTGTTAGTATTTTAATATGACCAAAAAAGATAATAATTTTTAAATTTTGCTTATTGAATTTTTTAGTGTTTGGTATGCTGTTAGGAGACACCATTATTTTGGATAATTTGGACGCTGCCAATCATTATAGAAAAGAGGTATGTATTCGAATTTTTTAGTTTGTAGCTCCACTTTTAATGTGTATTTTAAAAATTCAGTATATTAGAACCCTATATATATAGAGAAATAATTTTATGATATGTATGCAAATGATTCATCTCAAAGTCAAATTTATAAATTGATAAACAGCATAAATTTAGGCAAAATGTATGAATGAATTTTCCAAGATGCAAATTAAAATGAGATGTTTTGGGGCTATGAAATTGAGTAAGACTGAATGTTTATGATCGATGCTGTCATTGAAAGAGTACCTTCAGATAATATTGTTGGAAATGTAATTTGGTATTAGTTATTAGGACTGCTATAACAAAGTACCACAGACTGCATAGCTTAAACAATAAAAATGTGTTGCCCCAGAGCTCCATAGGCTTGAAGAACAAATTCAAGGTGTGAGCAGTGTCAGATCTTTTCAGGGGCTGTGAGAGGAAGCGTCTGTTCCACGCCTTTCTATTTGGTTAGTAAATGGTCATTTTCTCTCTGAGCACCTCTAGACATGTCTGTGTCCAAATTTCCCCATCTTATACGGACACTACTCACTGGTGTAGAGCCTACTCTTGATGACCTCATTTTAACTTGATTACTTCTGTGAAGACCCAATCTTAAAATAAGGTCACATTTTTGAGGAACTGGGGTTTAGGACTTCAACATAGGGATTTGGAGGGATATACCCATAACACCTTTGGAGAGCAGTTTGGCAGTATAAATGTTTGTTATCTATTGCTGTGTAATAAATACTTCAAAAGTTAGTGGCTTTAAACAGTTAACAACATCTTAGTTCTCATTTCTCAGTGAGTTTCCCCAAGTAATGTTGGCTGGGGAAACGGCTCCAAAATGCTTCACACAGTTGGCAATAGGTTTTGTTTGCCATGTAGGGATTCAGCTGGAGTTGGCCAGAAGCTCAGCTGGTGCTCTTTGCTGGAGTTATTGTTCTCATCCCTTCCTCAGAGGCACTGAGACAATGCCATTAAGGTTTTTGGAAACCTTTTTTTCCTAGCTGAGAGGATCTAGAAAGCAGTGCCTTAAGTCTTTCTGGGGTCTTCTTTGACTTGACTTCAACTCTGAGGCCGCATTTTACTGGCTGTACACTGGATTTGATCTCAGCCCTGAAGCTTTCCATTTCTTTTGCAGGAACATTTTGTGAGCTAACCAGGCTAAGGAGGAAAAAGAGGCCAGCTCAGCAAGTTCTGGGTTGGAAATACTTACTCGAAATTATTTTTGAAAATGAATTAGTTTCTACTTCACTTAATCTCCCACTCATACTTGGCTAGTTGGTACCGGCTAGTAACTAGGCACTAAGCTGGAGTTGTTGACTGGAAGACTTAGATCTCTCCATGCAAGCCTCTCCTTGTGGCTACTAGGGCTTTTGTCTTTTTGTATTTTTGTGCATCCAAGGCACATGGAGGTTCCCAGATTAGGGGTCTAATCGGAGCTACAGCTGCCGGCCTATGCCACAGCCACAGCCATGCCAGATCCGAGCCTCGTCTGTGACCTACACCACAGCTCACGGCAGTGCTAGATCCTTAACCCACAGAGCAAGGCCAGGGATCGAACCCGCCTCCTCTTGGTTCCTAGTTGGGTTCGTTAACCACTGAGTCATGACAGGTACTCCTGCTAGGGCTTTTTAAAATGGCATCTGCGTTCTAAGAAGGGAAGTTATAGTAGTGAAGACAGAAGTCGAAGATCTCTGAAATCCCAGTGTCAGAAACTACATTCAGTTGGTCAGAATCTGGCCAGCCTAAATCCAAGCAGGGAAATGGGGAAGTTGAGTAGACTCTCTCCTTCGTCTTCATGGGAGGAGCCAAGAAGTTGCTGCCATCTTTATACCATCACAACGAATTGAAATAATTTATCTTACATACAAACTCCTACAAGTATATGAAGATGTATATAAGAATATTCATTAGAATGTTTAAGAATTTTTGATGGGAAATTTTGGAAACTATGTTAAATTTCCATCGTTTAGGATTTCGCAACTCTGCTATAGTAATTTATATAGTAGAGTGGTATGTAGCTGTTAAAAAGATGTATAGTGGATTGATATGCCCTGACAAGGAAGATGTACAAAATGTAAGATGACACCCTTTTAAAAATAAGCATTTGTACTTTAAACAAGCTGAGAGAATATGTTATATATACTGTTGTATATATTAAGAAGGATGGTCTCTTCTATATTACTCTTAAGTTTTACTTAATGAGGAAAGAAAGGCAATCTACCATGAAGAAGGGCCTTTCAGAGGGCTGCTGTAAAGTTTGAATAGGAATTCCTGTTGGGGCTTGGTGGGTTAAGGATCTGACATAGTGTCTGTGAGGATGCGGATTCAATCCCTGGCCTTGCGCAGTGGGTTAAGGATCCAGTGTTGCTACAATCTGCCATGTAGGTTACAGATGCAGCTTGGATCCCACGTTGCTGTAGCTGTGGCATAGGCCTCATCTGCAGCTCCGATTTGACCCCTAGCCCGGGAACTTTCATATGCCTCAAGTGCGGCCTTTAAAAATTAAAAAAAAAAGATTGAATAAAATTCAGTAAAGGAAAGGTCTCTTTGGATGTGAAATCCAAAGCTCTTGAATTCTTTGATACCAAAAAGTATTAAATTTAATAGTATGGTGTTGGAGGCTTGGAAATGCCAAATGATAAACATGTATGAAAACATAGGCTTGCAAATTTCAATAACTGAAAATGAGTAAGAATGCAGTTATTTAAGAGAAAACAGGCCAGTTTAAAATATGATCCAGTGTCTATAAACAGTATATTTTAAAATCATGAATACCTTAGAATCCACCTACTCTCACTTTTTAGATAAGAAACCTTAAGTTCAAAACAAATGATGGGTCTGAATCAAGTCATACTACATGGCAGAAGAACTAGAACTAGTTAGAGCAGTTTTTCTTTGAGCCCAGTTAAGAAGATGTGAATGTGTCTTGAATTTTAGAGAGCTAAATTAGTGAGATTATTGAAAACTAAACAAGTTGGGGAAAAGTATTTGGCATCTTCATGAATAGTTCCTTTTGAGCCTAATAATGGCTATAGTATGCAATACCAGCAAACAGTTGTGGATGGAAGATTAACATGTTTATATGATCTAAATTATAGACTAGATACCAAGTCCATTAAATGTTATAACAACATGGGATCAGTTGGGAGAAGATGAGAAGCTTACTCGTGAGGATAGAATTAACAGGTTGGATAATAACTGAAAAATTCTAGTTTGGTTAGTTACGTGGACACTCATTGTGTTTGAGACGCAGTGGTACGCTCTTAAATCTTTGGCAGCTGGCTCTAGAGAGTGGCGTGGTGGGACCCTGATTTGTAGCTTTTGCCAGTCCTCTTAGTGTGAATACTAATATGGCTGACTTCCAGCTGTCTACATGCTGTCACTGAATGAGGCATCCAGGAGGCCCGGTTCTCATGACCCAGTAAATGCTGGCTCCATCATATCACCAGGCACAGTGCTAGGCACTGAGGGTTATACACAGTGGACTAGACAGCCGGGATAGCCAGAGGAAATTCTACCAGAGATGAACTAAAGACCATTTCAGAAAGCTGTTTCTGGCTCTCTTTAAGATACATATCTTAGTACAGGAACTGGCAAGAAAGTAAGAGTTCTCGGTGAATGTGGAAACCCAGAGAGATAAACATAACACTAAGGCTAGATTTTGCTTTGAGAACATTGTCACACTGAATAAACTTGAACATCAGTTTTCACTCCCTTGAAAGGCTCGGAGGGTGAGGCACAAAATCCAGGACTTAAGTGGGGTATTTGATAGAAGACCTCTTTCCTGAGGTGTAAGAGTAAACCAGAAAATTAGATTGCCACCTCCGTCTCAATTCCAAGTGCCTCTAGAGACTGCAGAAAAATTGTCTCTCTTGAACTTTGGCACTAAGTGGAAAAGAAAAAAAAAAAAATTAAACTATTTTCCAAGAAAATTCACCAACAGGAACAAATTGGCTCTCATGTCTCTGTGCAACCTGCATTTGTAATACTTGAACTATCTGAGAAGCTTCAAGGTAGGAGTTCTTGCAATGTGCGGTGGGTTAAGAATCTGACTGCAGCAGCTCAGGTCGCTGAAGAGGTGCAGGTTTGATCCTTGGTCTAGCTCAGTGGGTTAAAGGATCCGGTGCTGCCTCAACTGTGACATGGGTCTCAGCTGTCTCAGATGCAATCCCTGGCCTGGGAACTTCCAAATGCCACAGGTGTGATCATTAAAAAAAAAGAGAAAGAAAGAAACCTCAAGGTAAACATTTGATTTCATTAGGTCCTTAGGTATCTGAGCAGAGCAAACACAAATTCTGAAAGAATTCACTTTTAAAATTGAGTTAATCTTCATATGGAACATAAGAGCAAGTATTTTTAAAGTGCATTTAATATATTTTAAAAAATGAAAGTATTGAAAATAAGAGCAAGTAGACTTAACCAAATGAGCATGTGAAAATAAAAAATATAATAAAGTATTAAATCCTAGGCAGGCTTAACAGCTTAATAGAAAATTCAGTGAATCTGAAGATAGGTCAGAAAAATTATTCAGACTGTACCCCAGAGAGAAGGTAGGTGAGAGAGAGGTTGAGAGTCAGGGAGGATAGAATAAGAAAATCCAGGAGGAGTTCCCGTCGTGGCTCAGTGGTTAATGAATCCAACTAGGAACCATGAGGTTGCAGGTTTGATCCCTGGCCTTGCTGAGTGGGTTAAGGATCCGGCGTTGCCATGAGCTGTGGTGCAGGTTGCAGACTCAGCTCAGATCCTGTGTTGCTGTGGCTCTGGCGTAGGCCGGCAGCTACAGCTTCAATTAGACCCCTAGCCTGGGAACCTCCATATGCCGCGGGAGCAGCCCTAGAAAAGGCAAAAAAGACAAAAAAAAAAAAAAAAAGAAAGAAAGAATAAGAAAATCCAAAAAGAAGTCTGATCAGAGTACCAAGAGGAGGAGGAGAAAAGAATCATAGGTAATATTTGAAGAACTAATGACTGAAAACTTTTAAGAACTGATAAAAGACATCAATCCATAGCTTCAAAAAAAGTTGAAGGGCAAATGTGACAAGCAGGTAGAGCATTTGTTTTTTCATAATTGGTAGTATAGCATATATGGATGTTTTTGGCTTCCAAAGTTTTGAATGAAGTCATTTGTCACTCTACCAATTAAATGTTGTTTTAAAGCTCTTCTAAGAAAAAGCTTTTATGACTTTTCTTGGTGATGTCGTTAGGTTCCAGTAGTCTTTGTTATTGCTTTCTTTTCTTAAATTCTTTAGGCAATTTATACTACTTTTTTCCTTCTTTTCCTTTCAATTTATACTGATTCTTTCCTTTGCTAATCCTTATAGCAGTTGTGAATTAAGTATTGCCCAGAGCTGTTGCACTGTTGTTCACTCACTGAAGCTGCAAAAACTTCATGATCTTTTTTGTCCTAATGCAGTGTTTAGTGAGGATTGAAGATTGAAGGGTTTTTTTTTTTTTTAATGGTAAAGTGTGGTAACATACACATAACAAAATTTACCATCTGAGCCATTTTTAAGTGTACAGAAATGACAATTACATTCACATTGTTGTGCATCCAAACTCCAGAACTCTCTTTTTGCAAAATTGAACTCTCTACCCATTAAATAGCAGCTCCTCATTCTCTCTTCCTTCCATGCTGTTTGAGAATTGAAAAACTATCCAGTATTTGCAGAATTGTTGTCAAAGGGGAGCCAAACTGTCCTCCCTACCAAAGGCTTATCACTCATATTGTCGCTCTGACAAGAGAATAAACAAGAAATTTAAGTGTGTTTGTTATTTAAAATGGTAATGAGGAGTTCCCATTGTGGTGCAGTGGAAATGAATCTGACTAGGAACCAGGAGGTTGTGGGTTAGATCCCTGGCCTCGCTCAGTGGGTTAAGGATCTGGTGTTGCTGTGAGCTGTGGCGTAGGTCACAAACAAGCCTCAGATCCTGTGTTGCTGTGGCTGTGGAGTAGGCCGGCAGCCGTAGCTCCCAATTTGATCCCTAGCCTGGGAACCTCCAGATGCTTCGGGTACAGCCCTAAAGAGCAAAAATAAATAAATAAATATTTAAAAAATAAAATAAAATGGTAATGAATGTGTAAAAACATTGCCTGAATCCTGATAAATGAACAATAGTAATGAATCCAGTCTGTATTTTTAATGTTAATTTCTAGAAAACATGTAAATCCAAACCAAAACTAAGAAAGTTTTACTAAAGATTCATTTCACCAAAGAATTCACCACAGATTTTCTTCAAATAGGGTATTCTATTGCATTTACATTTTATTTTTGAAAAGTATCCAATTGATGGGGAAACCTCTGTAAAATGTAATTATATTAAGAATAAATATTAGTCATGATTTTCTATTATGTCCCATTTTTATTTTTAAAAAACCAAAATTTTATATAATTTTTTATAACTCAAACTCCTTAATCCCCATATTAGATTGGATTAGGTATTTTTACATGTTGCTAAGTTATAATATTCTAAAGTCATTTTTATATGTGTGCTTTCTATTTCCTTGTGTGGCAGTGCCATAATTTATGTGATGTATTGAGTTGTCTAAGTTTCATATTTTTCATTATTAAAACACTATGTCAGTGTACATTGTTCACATCTGTGATGATATTTTTCATAGTATTTTTACAAGTGGAATTGCTGGGTCATGCAAAATGTTAGTGTTTTTTTGGGTTTTTTTTAGCCTTTGCTTTGAGAAGGGCTGTCCTAGAGCAGATTAGTACAAGATCCTTTCTCCAATATTGTTTGTGGCGGGGGGGGGGATTTTTAACATTTGGGTAAGTGAAACTATTTCATTTGAATTCCATTGCAAGTTATTTCATTTCTACTTCTGGTTGCCAGTAAGTTGAACATTTTATTTTTTTTTAAATCTCCCCTAGACCTTTTTTTGAAGAACATTCTTGAAGATCATGAAATACTAAATGTTTTGTTCCCTGACTTCTCTATAGAATTTAGTTCTTAACTAATATTTTCTACTTCTCCTTCCATGACTTAGGTTTTACTACATAATTCTAGTTCCCCAAATTCTCAGTTTACTAGTTCTTTTCCTTCCTACAGCTGAAATCATAGTATTGTTCTCTGAATATTCATCCCTTTGCTTTTCAGTTTGTATTTTCTTCTGTAATATAATATTATTTTTACTACCCTTTGGACATCTGGATGACTTCTGTCTAACCGAAGGAAACTGAGCTAGTGATACTGCCTAGATACTGCCTTGAATTTCAGAAGCGCATTGCTCTTTGGCTCGTCCTGTCTCTCTTCTTCTTATCAGTCAAGCCATCAATCAAGTTGTCAATTTCACTTTTTATCCATTTGTATTGTCGCTATTCCAGTTTAGACTAACACTTGAGAGGTAGTCTAGTTCATCTCCCTGCCTCTGTTTTTCACCCCAGTCATCTTACACATCACTAGCTAATTAACTTGAAAGTGCTCTCAAGATCATGTCATTTCTTATCTCAGAATCCTTAAATGATTTCTCCCTTCTTCGAGAGATTGAAATAAATTTTATAGACTTATTAATCTATATGCATTTACTTACAATAGGTTGTTAAAATTACACACTGTCCTACACTGCTGACCAGAGATGGAGATCGCATTCGAAGTAATGGAAAGTTTGGGGGCCTTCAGAATAAAGCTCCTCCAATGGATAAACTTCGGGGAATGGTATTTGGAGCTCCAATCCCAAAACAGTGCCTGATCTTAGGGGAGCAAATAGGTAGGTTACATAAGTACTTAAATAATAATTTCTCATTTGATTTTAATCCTTTATTTGGAGCTTGTGTATTGAGATTCTGACATCAAAACTTAACCAGTAACAAATATGAATGAGATGTTTTTGTCCAGTACTTCCAGCTTTCTTACATCAGGTAGTTTTGAAATACATATACAGGGAGTAGGTTTTCCCTCATATTTTCATTCTTACCTTGAAATAAAGAAAATAATGTTCTTGTTGAATAAACCAATATTTCATTAAATCATCATAATACTTCTTTTTATATCAAAGTTTGTAACTATCTAGATACAACTAAGAACTTTTTTAGAGTGCGTGATGTGTGACCTCCCTCATTTTCCCTTCTACAGGCCGTGTCCCCTTTTTTCTAGTTGGCTGATACAGTTATCTGCAGAGCTATGCTCTGAAGTGCATATACTTTACAGGAAGGTCCCCTGCAGATCATCATCCGAGAGCCTGCTTGCTTTTAATTTTATATAGTTCTAATATGCTTGGATACCTACTTTTCCAGCAAAGAGTAGTTTATTGCTACTAACTTGAAAAAATAATAGTAAATTATAGTAAAATACATACAACAAAGCTTATCATCTTAATATGATATGTTTAGGGTGTACAGTTCAGTAGTGTTAAGTACAGCCAGTCTCCAGAAATCTTTTCCTTTTGCAAAACTGAAACTCTGTACCCAATAAACAAAAACTCCTCATTCTCTCCTCTTTCTGTGCCTCTACAACTGCCCACATTTTTGGCTCTGTGAATTTGACTACTCTAAGCAGCTCATGTATGTGGGTGGAATCATACGTTTATACTCTCTGTAGATGGAATCATTCAATCCATCCTTCTTTGTGTGTCTAGCTTTGTTCAACACTGTGTATGTAGTGGTAGTTCATTTTCATTGCAGGATAGTATTCCGTTGTGTGAGTATACTACAATTTATTGTCTTCATTATTCTACTGTGGAGGAATTTGAGTAGTATCTAGTTTGGGGTTATTACTTTAGCTCCTGGCTATGTTTAAAATAGTAACTGGGGGACTTCCCTAGTGGCCTAGAGGGTTAAAGATCCAGTGTTGTCACTGCAGTGGCATGGGTTTAATCCCTGCCCTCGGAACTTCCTCAAGTCATGGGCATGGGCAAAAAGGAAAAGGAAAAAATTGGATAAGATTGTGGGAAGATTGTTTTATATTCTTTTATAAGACAGTCGGTCAGGTGCAGCTGCAAGAGGGAGACACAGGGGAGATTCAGGAAAACAAAGTTCAGTTATACCTATAGGTCCTAGGAACAGGAGGCACACCATGCCATACAGTACCACGAGAAGAAACATCAGGATGGTCAGGAGGCAGAAGACAGGAGCAAGGAGAGTGCTTAAGCCACAGCCTTTGTTAGGGTCTCTGTAGGAAAAGCATGATGGGGTAAACAGTTTAAGATTGACTAGTTTGAATAATTTCAGTGGTCTTTAGGCTCTAGGCATGGCTTCTAGCTAGATACCTTGTACCTGGCTCTGAGATGATTAAGGCAGGGGAATGTTGCTTCTTGGGGTGTGAGGGCCAGGTAGAGGTGGCTTGGCTCTAGATTAATTAATTAGTATATCAAAGGCATGCTTGGCCCTTCACTGTCTCTAAGAATTGGCTCCATCCAGGAGGGACAATCTCTTGCTGTGAGAAAGGTTTTTTTAAGATGTCAGAATATCCAGGCGTTCCTGTCCTGCCTCAGCGGTTAATGAACCCAATTAGCATCCATGAGGACGTGGGTTTGATCCCTGGCCTTGCTCAGTGGATTTAGGATCTGGCGTTGTGGTGAGCTGTGGTGTAGGTCGCAGACACGGCTTGAATCCTGTGTTACTGTGGCTCTGGTATAGGCTGGCAGCTACAGCTCTGATTGGACCCGTAGCCTGGCAACCTCCATATGCAGAGGGTGCAGCCCTAAAAAGACCAAAAAAAAAAAAAAAAAAGGATGTCAGAACATCCGGGAGATCCTTCCCTGGCTCAGCAGTTAACCCAACTAGGATCCATGAGGATGCCGGTTTGATTCCTGGCCTTGCTCAGTAGATTAAGGATCCATCATTGCCCTGAGCTGTGGTGTAGGTTGCAGATGAACCTGGGATCCTACATTGCTGTGGCTATGGCATGGGCCGGAAGCTGTAGCTCTGATTTGACCCCAGCCTGGAAAATTCCATATGCCAAAGGTGCAGCTCTAAAAAGCAAAAAAGAAAAAAGAAAAGAAAGAAAGAAAAGATGTCAAAATTTAAATTATATACAATACAAAGTTTCACACTTTCATGGCAGTGAATGCATGAAAAATCTTCTCTGTAGACAAGTGAACATATAAACAAACTGATAAGAAATCACAGGAGTTCCCATTGTGGTGCAGCAGAAATGAATCCAGCTAGTATCCATGAGGATGCGGGTTCAATCCCTGACCTTGCTCAGTGGATTAAGGATCCGGCATTGCCATGAGCTATGGTGTAGTCACAAATGATACTCAGATCCAGAGATGCCATGGCTGTGGAGTAGACCAGTAGTTGCAGCTCCGATTCAGCACTTAGCAGCCTGGGAACTTCCACATGCCGTGGGTACAGCCCTAAAAAGCCAAAAAAAAAAAAAAGAAAGAAAATCACAGAAAACTATTTTGGCAGGGAGAGTGAATTAGCATAAAAACCCTGAACCATTATTATCACTCTAGCACTATAATTTATGGTAGTGGATCCCAAACTAAAAGGAAGTACCTATGGAACTTTTAAAATACACAGCTGTGGAGTTTCCAGGTGGAGCAGCAGGTTAAGGATCTAGCATTGACATTGCTATGGCTCAGGTCTCTACTGTGGTGCAGGTTCAATCCTTGGCCTGGAATTTCTCCATACCCCAGGTGCAGCCAATAAGTAAATAAATAAATACACAGGTGCTGTGTTAATAGAATTTCCAGTTTACCTGAGCATCTGATTGTCAGTATAACATTATCAAGTTTTACCTGATCTTTGGGAAGAAAAGATTGTAGTTAAAGATTTCTGTGGCCTATTGATTTGTCACATATGTAAAGTTAATAATGCAAGGGTTTTTAAAAAACATCATTTATTTTCAGAGATATACTCCACATACAGAATAATGATTCAGCAGTAAACACTCAAGTATAAGACAAATAGTTTAAAAAATCAAATGAGGAAGTTCCCATTGTGGTACAGAGGAAATGAATCCAACTAGTATCCATGAGGATGCGGGTCAGTCCCTGGTCTTGCTCAGTGGGTCAGGGAACCAGCGTTTCCGTGAGCTGTGGTGTCGGTTGCAGACACAGCTCATACCCTGCATTGCTGCGGTGTAGGCCAGCAGCTCCAATTTGACCCCTAGCCTGGAAACTTCCATACATACTTGAAAGCTGTTCTCTCCATGACAAGGTAAAATTAAAGAATTAACAAAGATGTAATGTAAGCATTGAATAGAGGAAATTACAAGTAACTGTATTAGTGTCGAAGTTAACTTGAAGGCAAGGGCACTAAAAGGACAAAGATAAACTCATTTTGATAACAGATGTATTACATACCAGTGGTCCAAAAGTTAATAACCATGATGCAGTAAATTACAGAATGAAAATTCTTAAAACTGTCGATTATACAGAGACAGAAACATTGTCATGAGAAACCACTAACCCATGACAGGTCATTCATTAGTCAAAAAACAAGGAATGTCTACCTAATAAGTTGTAATACCAGTACCATCTTAGATATAGAATATGTCACAAAAATTGGCCATGATTTCAGTTGATCTAACTATTCAGCTACATTGAGACTGCAAATTATAAAAAGCCATAATTTACTTAGGATACATTTTTTAGCATAGTATAATAAAACTAAAAAATACCTTATTCCTCTCAGGTAAGCCCAAATGGTGGGTATTTAGAAACAACTATTTTGCCAAAAAAGAAAAAAGTTGGAGTTCCCGTTGTGGCGCAGTGGTTAACGAATCCGACTAGGAACCAAGAGGTTGTGGGTTCAATCCCTGGCCTTGCCCAGTGGGTTAAGGATCCGGCATTGCCGTGTGCTGTGGTGTAGGTGACAGACACAGCTCAGATCCTGCGTTGCCGTGGCTCTGGCGTAGGCCAGCAGCTGCGGCTCCAATTGGACCCCTAGCCTAGGAATCTCTATATGCCTCGGGAGTGGCCCTAGAAAAGGCAAAAAGACAAAAAAGGAAAGAAAAAAAAATTAAATTAAAAAGAACTTTACACACAAAGACAGCTGAGACCAAATGTAAATCTACAGGCTTAATGCTTATATTATTAAATGAGAAAAGTTAATAATTTAATTCAAATGACAAGCAGGAAAAAAGTACATCTCAAGAAACAAGTGTAGAGAGTTCCTGTTGTGGCTCAGTGGTAACAAACCCGACTAGTATCCATGAGGATGTAGGTTTGATCCCTGGCCTGACTCAGTGGTTTAAGGATAAGGCATTGCTGTGAGCTGTGGTGTAGGTTGTAGACGTGGCTCAGATCTAGCGTGGCTGTGGCTGTGGTGTAGGCCGGCAGTTGCAGCTCGGATTTGACCCTTAGCCCTGAAACTTTCATATGCCACAAGTGTGGCTCTAAAAAGAAAGGAAAGAAAGAAGGAAGGAGAACAACCAAATGAATTGGAAAAAAAAGAGGAGTTTGCTGTTGGTTTAGTGGTTAAGGATCCGGGGTTGTCAGCTACTATGGCTCGGGTTTGATCCCTGGCCCGAGAACTTCTGCATGCCAGCTGCAGGGGGGAAAAAAAGAAAGAAAACCCTTGTGTTGAATATATAATTTTTAAAGATGCTCTTTTGGGCAAAAATAAATATAAAAGGAGTAATGGCTCAGTGAATATATTCAGATAATAGAGATTTCTTAGGTCTCTATAATATTATAAGTGTACTTAGCATCTCCAAATAAAATGTACTAACTTCCAGAAAATTGCAGATGATCAAAATTGATTTAAATAAGACAGAAAACTTCTATAGACCATTGCTTGGGGAAATGTTCAAAAAGTTAACTCCATCCTATACATTTTCATTAATGAATTTTTAAAATATAATTTGCTGCAGAATATAAATATAGATATTTGAGATCAACCAAGTCATCTTAAGAAACTAATAATCTGTTTCCACAAATGGCACAGGCAAAGATTTACATTACCACCACTTTTCAGCTGTATTCAGGAAGTTCTTAGCACAACTGAATAGAAATAAAAAAGCTTAATATTGAAAATAACAGTTTTACTTTAATGTTCCTTTTATCTACCATGGATTTGCCCCAGATATGTGCATGGTTTGCTTTTTTCCAGTTCTGTACTTTAATGTCACACCTTAAGGGAGATCTTCCCTGATCAGCCTGTCTAAAATAGAAGTACTCACCTTGGAGAGAAGCATTTTTTGACATAGAAATACTAGATGTGAGAGAGGAAAACATTTTATAATTCTTTTACGCAGAAATTTTAAAGTACAGTGAAAAAAAAGGAAGCTCAAATGACAAACTGGGGGAAAATTGCATATATGGTAGACAAACCATTATAGTCTTATTATTAAAAGTAACCTTAAAAAATCAAGAAAAAAGCATAGACTAATACAAAAACGGGTGGGTAATATGAGTAAGCAATTTTCAAGAGAACAATAATAGTTACTATTATTTATACCCTGAATTCTGCTTTATTGTATGTCATATAGGTTAAGCTTGTTACTTGAATTATTTCACTTACTGCTCTTTTTCTCATTTTACCAATGAGGCATTTAAGGATCAAAAGGTTAGATAAGAGTTCCTATTGTGGCTCAGCAGGTAAAGAACCTGACTAATATCCATGAGGATGCAGGTTCAATCCCTGGCTTTGCTCAGTAGGTTAAGGATCTGGCGTTGCTGTAAGCTATGGTATAGGTCGCAGATCCGGCTCAGATCTGGGATTGCTCTGGCTGTGATGTAGGCCGGCAGTTGTAGCTTCCATGCAACCTCTCACCTGGGAACTTCTATATGCCATGGGTGAGGCCCTAAAAAGAAAAAAAAAGATTAGATAACTTTCTCAAGTTAAGGACAATGTATATATTCATTTGAATAGTGACCCAAAAGAGTAGAAAGAAAAATGTCTTTTTCTGAATTACATCATTGAGATGATTTTCCTGTTATTTTTTTCTAAATATTTTTCCAGAACTGTCTCGGTGAACAACATGTGTTACTTTTATAGTCAGAAAATTTTACTAATTGTTTTTAATACTCACATTCTTTGAACCAGTAATTGATCTTCTAGGAAACATGCCTAAATAAACAATTCTTTTTTGTTATTGTTTTTTCAGTCTTTATGGCTGCACCTGCAGCATAGGGAAGTTCCCAGGCTAGGGGTTGAATTGGAGCTGCAGCTGCAGGCCTATGCCACAGCCACAGCAACATTGGATCCAAGCCACATCTGCACCTATGACATGGCTTGTGGCAACACCAGGTCCTTAACCCACTGAGCAAGGCCAAGGATCGAACCTGCATCATTATGGATACTACATCAGGTCTTTAACCCACTGAGCCGCAGTGGCAACACCCCTAAATAAACAATTCTGAATACAGACAGGATTTTTTTTTTCTTTTTTTTTATCTTTTTAGGGCTGCACTTGTGGCACATGGAGGTTCCCAGGCTAGGGGTTGAATCAGAGCTGTAGCCACCGGCCTATGCCACAGCCACAGCCGCTCGGGATTCAAGCCACATCTACGACCTACACCACAGCTCACAGCAATGCCAGATCCTTAATCCCCTCAGCGAGACCAGGGATCACACCTGCGTCCTCAGGGAAACCAGTCAGATTAGTTTCTGCTGAGCCACGAGGAGGTCCCAGGATTTTTTTTCTTACTCAGATAAGTATTACAGCTTTGGTTTTTTTTTTTGTTTCATTTTGTCAGCCACACCCAACGGCACGTGGACTTTCCTGGGCCAGGGATCGAACCCCCATTGCAATTGCAACATGCACCACAGCCACAGCAATACTGGATCCTTAACCTGCATAGGAACTTCCATTACAGCTTTGTTTTTAAAGCAAACATTAGAAACGTTAAATGCATCAATTGAATTTATAATCTGGGAAATGTGTTTTACAATATTGGAGAGTTCCCGTTGTGGCTCAGCAGTAACCTATCTGACTAGTATCCATGAGGACGTGGGTTTGATCTCTCACCTCGATCAGTAGGTTAAAGATCTGTTGTTGTGAACTGTGTTGTAGGTCACAGACGGGGCTCGGATCCAAGTTGCTGTGGCCGTGGTGTAGGCTGGCAGCTGCAACTCCGATTCAACCCCTAGCCTGAGAACTTCCATGTGGTGTGGGTGTGGCCCTAAAATATATATATATGAATTGGAATTGGATAAGAAATATAAATAAAAATATCACATGTTAAAAGTTAAATTTGCAAACTTGTGGAATGAAAAGAAAAAAGTGAGATGATAGACATACTGTTTTTTTCTCAACCTACTTTTCTATACTGGAGTTTTCTGTAGAGAGCATATAAGTAGAAGTACCTTTTCTTAACTATTAAAAGAAAATAACTGTGGATATTGCAGAAGCCAGGATATGTGCCCAGGAAAGGAGAGTTGTTAATAGCAACTGAGGAGAGAAAAGGCATTTTAAATTACCAATAAGTGATCAATACATAGTTTATAACTGTGACATCATCACTTATTAACTTTTATTACCTTCATATTTTCCAAATACGTGCCAGCCTAGACATTATTTATACTTTATTATATTATGCTTAATATATTGATTCTAATACTTAACCTTTCAATTACTATAGTTCATTTGAGTTGTTTTGTTGTAAGTAAAACATTCTTAATATTTTGGGAGGTAGTGACTAAGATTAATTAGGTTCTATGGTTTTCAGGATAAGGATGTTTTGTTCTGTTTTGTTTTATGTTGGAAATAAATAGAGCAGAATAATGAATTCCCATGGACCTGTCACCTATCTACCCTTATTTCATTTGTACCCACCCCCTCTCAGCTTGCCTTCCTCCTGTTCTCCCCTAGTGGATGATTTTAGAACAAAATCAGAGGAGTTCCCGTCGTGGCGCAGTGATTAACGAATCCGACTAGGAACCTTGAGGTTGTGGGTTCTTGCTCAGTAGGTTAACGATCCGGCGTTGCCGTAAGCTGTGGTGTAGGTCGCAGACAAAGCTCGGATCCCGCGTTGCTGTGGCTCTGGCGTAGGCCGGCGGCTACAGCTTCGATTCGACCCCTATCCTGGGAACCTCCATATGCCGAGGGAGCAGCCCAAGAAATGGCAAAAAGACAAAAAAAAAAAAAAAAAAAACAAACAAAAAAACAAATCAGAGCAGAGGTTCTAGTAAATGTTACCTTATTTTTTCCTGGTCACAAGTATTTATCACCTTTTGCCAATAAAGTTCTTAGAATTATGTAGAACACAAATTTGAAGAGACCTAAATGTTGTTTAGTTAAGTTGATCTGCCCATCTAACTGCTTAGATCTTCCTGTGGCAAGAAAAGTTTCTTCTGCCTTCTGAGCAACCTTAAATACTTAGCTAATAACAGCCCTTCATATGTTGGTACTTTCAATTCTTTTGTATTTTTGGTAGCTTTGTATCTTTCCCCTGGATACATTGAAATAATCTGTCTTTTTTAATGTAGCATACAGAAATTAAGATGTTGTAATTGAAAGTTTAATTTCTTATAAAAGCTTTTTTCCTTTATATGAACTGATTTTTTTATTGTAAAATATTTTGCTATTTTCAAAGTAAAGTGTTACTAGTTTTTTCCCTAGATAATTGAAAATTTCAGACAACATATAAAAGCTCTAAAATTATTTATAAACTGAACTGAATATGAATTTTTAATTTTTCTGTTTGGCATAATTTTATGAGTTAGAAAATTTATAGACACCATTGGTAAATAGAAGTTAATGTTTCATATACAAAAAATTGGAGCTTGATAAGGCATATTAAGTTGCTTCTGTCCATCTTATTCATAAAATAAGAACTTATTAATGCTCCATTTAGTGAGAAGTATTTAATAGTCCATCTTTCAGTTTATATATAACAAGTTGACTAATGTTAAAGCTTTTAAATATACTAATTTCTTGAATATTTAAAAAGGAAAAGGCACCTCATAACTAACTTATTAAACTAAGTAGAATTTCAGTTTTGTATGTTGTCTTCTGAATTAGGCAGCATCCCTGACATCAGTCTAAACATAATTTTGTAACTCAGTTATATACAAAATAAGAGTTATTTTATACACACGAAAAACAACTTTAATATGAAATGAGGACTGTCAAATCAGAACACCAGACCTTTTTTGGATACCTTAGAGTTTCCAACAAATCATAAAGAATAAAGAAACATAAGGACCTTGTCATCACTCTGTTACACTTATATAGAATTTGTATTTGAATATATGAATATGTTCATAAGCCTTCGCAGATGTGTGTGCTTGCTCACTCATCCCCAGAATGCTGCATAATTTTTCTAATACTGTTCTTGACCCTTAAACTATTGAAAAGCTCATCTTATATCTAATGTATACTGACTCAAATAATTTCTTCCAGTTTTTTATGTAAATCACTGTATATATTTATTAAATGTTTGGTCATTTGTATGCTCATTCCTATGAATATTAATTATCTTTGAGTGACTAGAGGAAGGGCCCAATAATAAGTGTTGTAGGCTCTGTGAGCCATGAGACAAAAATCAAGAATGTAATGAACATATTTATATAACCATTTATAATATAATCATTTAAGGGAGTTCCCGTCGTGGCACAGTGGTTAAGGAATCCGACTAGAAACCATGAGGTTGTGGGTTCGGTCCCTGCCCTTGCTCAGTGTGTTAACGATCTGGCGTTGCCATGAGCTATGGTGTAGGTTGCAGACACGGCTTGGATCCCAAGTTGCTGTGGCTCTGGCATAGGCCGGTGGCTACAGCTCCAGTTGGACCCCTAGCCTGGGGACCTCCATATGCCGCAAGAGCAGCCCAAGAAATAGCAAAAACAAAACAAAACAAAACAAAACAAAAGACAAATATAATATAATCATTTAAAACTATATAAACCATTCTTGGACCATGGACTATAGTTTGACCCCTAGACTAAAGTATAGTCAAATGTATTTAATTTTTAGTGTCTAGTAAATCATACAGACAATAAATAGACTTAAACTTGAAAAACGTAGTATATTTTTAAACAATTTAATAAAAATATTTTTGAAAATTAAGTATCAAGAGTACTTTTTTGAAAGCTGTGTTTAATGGTTATGTCTATTGGAAGCAGTAATTTTCTAATAATACTACATTTAAAGCAGTCTTGCTCCGTCACAGATTTGTGTGGTATTAGATTGAGTTTTAAATATCAAACAGAATGTGAATGCTGAGAAAGTGATTTAATTCACAGAGTGCTTGTATATAGAAAACTCTTTTCATGACAGAAATAAATGTATTAAATAAACAACTGAAGAAAATGAAAATTTAACAAGCACCAGTTTGTTCTGGGGTCTAAACTGTGCTTTTTCATTTCTTTTTTTACATTGAATATTAAAAGTAGTTCCCACTGTAACACAACACCCAGTGTTGCTAATTCTTCTTTCTTAAAACACTGCTTTGATATGCTATCAGTAGTTTTAATCAGATGTCTTGGTTTCTTGGCAGATCTTCTCCAGCAGTATCGCACTGCCGTGTGCAGGTTGGGCACTGTAAACAAGGAACTTAAAGGGGAGTTAGAGTACCTTCACACTCCTGATATGAAGAAGAAAAAACAAGAACTTGATGAACAAGAGAAAAATCTGAAACTGATAGAGCAAAAGCTAGGTATTGTACATTTTATTAACATCTGCTTTCTCTGCATGAAGATAGTACATATGATTAGGGGGTGTTCAGCTCCAAGAAGGAAGAATGTCAGTGATGCAGAACTGAAATCAGCGCTCTTGACCTCCAAGTGAACTGATGAGTGGTTGTAAACTGTTTTTTTGCAGGACTTGTAAGAAGTAAATTACTTATTAATTATTATTAATTATTCTTGTATAAATTAAGATATTTGTTTTTATTGCTTATAATAACTTCAGTCTTTTTCAAGGTAATTTTCTGCGTTTTTCTGTCTTTACAGGTATGACTCCCACACGTAAATGTAATGACTCACTGCGTCATCCAATGACAGATTGTCCAGTTCCTCCTAAAAGAATGAGAAGAGAAACTACAAGACAGAATAGGTGAGTCTCTTATGAACTGGAAGTTACTATTGGTTAGTTCATCAGAGCTCTTGGCTCATCATACTTTAAAATAGCATGAGTTTATTTCTTATTTTGCCTCTTGAACCAGAATTAATTTGCATTTTTTTTTAACTGAACTAAGTGATGGATGATGAAAATAGGCAAAATCATTGTATTCTTCTAGGATACTTCAGTTTTCTAAGTGATTTTTGCAAATTATTTGGAAACTTTCAAATACACTGCGTTTTGCTTTATGGGGTCAGTGTAAGCATAGGATAAGCAAAATCATTTGTACATTACTCATTTAAAAATTGCTTTTAATACTTGGTTTGGAAATAGATACCACGTATATAGCTCACCAAAAAGCCAACAAGCCCATCTGCAGTCCTAACTCAATGAAAAAATTATTCATTTTAGATTAGATATTAGTAAGGCCATCCCACAGAAGGATACTATAGTATTAGGGGTTTTTGTACATTATTTCATAGGTTCAAATATAGACTCTGCCTCAGTAAATTCCTCATATTGACCTGTGAGGACTCCTTTGGGACTGTGGTGTTTAGAATTGGTACTCTGTACCCTAACCATGTACATATTCTGCATTTATTCAGTAACCATTTTCTACTGTATGATGCTGCCTGAGTTAAAGTGACATAGTTTTGCCACATGAGAGCACCACAATCCTGTGTGGAAAGACAATTCAGTAAAGTAGACCTTTTTTCCATATGTAAATATGTAGAATAATGTTAAGTTTTATCAAAGAAAAAAGGATGAAGTGATATAAAATAACAGGAAAACAATATTGGTTGTCAGGAAAGATGCATTTTAGCAAGAACTGAAGGACAAGAATAAGCCATCCATATAGGAATTGGTTTCATTCAGAAGGAAAATAGGTATGAAAGCTCTGAGAAAATACGCTTGGCCTATTTGAGAAACTGACAAGATGCTTGTGAGGCTAAGGTATAGTGGGCAAGAGGGAGAGGGTCCCAAGATGTGTTTGGACAGGTAAGCGGAAGCCAGATTATGATCCTCTCAAATAATATGTTGCAAGAAAATTGTGAGATAAAATTCTTTATGTTCTAAGTCCATTGATACCTCTAGAGTACATGCTCTTTGGAATCTGCCTTTGAAGTAAATTAGGAAGGAGAGCTACTGAAATGATGAGATTATAAGATTACAGTACTCATCAGTAAGGGAGGTATTGCCACTATATGGGCATATGAATGTTGTGTCTATTATGGGCATGCAGTATTTGGAAACTCTTAAGTTCAATACATTGAAAGTGTATTGAGGCAGTTTAGCACCATAAAGAATATTTGCAATGGATTTGGATTCTTGCAAATAAATTTTTTTTTTTTTTTTTTTTGGCTTTTTAGGGCTGCACCCTCGGGCATATGGAAGTTCCCAGGCTCACAGTCAAATCAGAGCTGCAGCTGCTGATCTACACCACACCACACAGCAACTCCAGATTGGAGCCATGTCTGCAACCTATGGCAATACCAGATCCCCGACCCACTGAGCAAGGCCAGGGGTCGAACCCACATCTTCATGAATACTAGTCGGATTTCTTCCCACTGTGCCACAGTGGGAACTCCCATAGAGTTTTATAAATCATGAGTTCAAAATGATGCAAAAAAAAAAATCCTCACTGATCATCATTGCAAGGATGCCAGCTCATTACTCTAAAAGTTGATGTATTCATATGGAAAAAAATGTTTGTTCTTTTTTATATGAAATTTCAGGGTAACCAAATAATTGGAGAACGTTCTTTATGGAACTTCTTTATATAGAAATAAAGTATTGTAAATCAACTATATTGGAAAAAATTAAAATCTTAAAAAAAGGCATAAGAAGATGATAAATTGAAACATCACTGTTTTGCCACTCCTAATAAAATAATACATTTAGGCAATAATAATCAATGGATACCCAAGTGATTAGGTTAAAAGTTGAGAGGGAAACTTGATAATAATTGAAAGATCAGACTGACACTCCTGAACTGATTTTATAAGGGAAGGGAGCGGTGGGCAGGACATTTGCTATTATGTGATTCACTGAATGAAGGTTCCAGGCAGCCTTTTCAGCTGGTATTCTGTGGAGAAATTAAGTACTTCAGAAAACTGGGTGACTGTTTTGTTCAAATGGTTCATAGCAGGTAATAGTCTAGCTGCATAGGAAGGAAGTTAATTCATTGTTAACAGTAGATGCCTTAAGGTACTAGAGCTTAAATCTTCCATGAATTTGGAAAGGACTCAATTTAGCTTACAAGGGTATAGAAAATAAGGGGAATTTAGAAACAAGTTAATCATGCCACCAGGAACCAACTAGCCAAATCTAGCATGTTAAGAATAGAATATTGGGAGTTCCTGTTGTGGCGCAGTGGAAATGAATCCATCTAGTAACCATGAGGTTGTGGATTCCATCCTTGGCCTCCTCAGTGAGTTAAGGATCCGGCGTTGCCGTGAGCTGTGGTGTAGGTCACAGACTTGGCTCCTGAATTGCTGTGGCTGTGGCATAGGCTGGCAGCTGTAGTTCCTGATTTGACCCTAGTCTGGGACCTTCCATATGCTGCAGGTGCAGCCCTAAAAATAAAAATAAATGAATAAAAAAGAAAAGAACATTGTACAGAACAAATGACTGATTTTGTTAATAAATCAGTGACGTAAAAGCATAGGAAGAAGGATAGACTCTTTGTTATAGAATAAAAGTGATTGAAATATGTAACAATCCAATGTAAATTGTCAACCTTGTTTGGGTCTGGATTTGAATCTTTATAACGACAACTATGAAAAATTTGGAGAAATTTTTAGATCAGTTGGATATTAGATATATTAAGGGATTATGAATTTTGTGTGTAACAGCATCATGGTATTTACAGTAAAATATACAACTAAAATTTTTCACTGATATATGTATCAGTTAAATAAAATGATGTCTGGGATATAAACACTAAAACAATATAGGAAGAAATAAATGAGAGCATATCAAAGCAAGATTGGGCAAAATGTTATTAATGAAACTTGAAATAGGAATTTATTATATTATTTCTCCTGCCTTTCTGTAGGTTTGCCGTAATTTTTAAAGAAGTGTTTTATGAAAAAATGAGTATTTTTCCATTTTATGAAAGACCAAGTGAGGGAATTCCTACCAAGCAGTTCTGGATGAAAGTTATATATTCTTGAGGCTACACTGCAGCCCTAGCACTGAATTAGCCTAGGACCTTACAGTTACTATAGAAACACAAATGATAGCATTGGTTTGAATCTTGTTAATTAAGATTTTGTAGGAATTCAGGGGTGGTGTGGGCTAAAGTTTCTTTGTTCATACCATTTGTATAAGTCAAATGGGATAGAGTTAGTGTTATACTATATAATATGAATCACACATGTAATTTAGAATTTTCTAGAAGCCATATTGAAAAGAAACAGATTAACATTAATTGTATACTATATTGAACAGAGCATACAAAATATTATTGCAACATACTTAAATAGTATAGAAATTATTAATAAGCTATTTTAAATTCTTTTTTTCATACAAAGTCTTCAAGTTCAGAAGACAACAAATCTCTATTAGGACTAGCTACATTGCAAGTGCTCTGGAGCCATACGTGGCTAGTGGCTACCAGATTGGACAGCACAGGTATTGAAAGAGCTTATTAATGATGAAATCTTGTTTCTATTCATCATTACCCTGTCCCGTTCCCCAGAGGCAACCTTTGTTTTATCTGTTTTAGTTATTCTGTTGTTGCCTCTATTTTTTTTTAATGCATCTATATCTGTCTTGTCTTAATCAGCTTTCCAGCAGTACAGCCCACTCAACACCTCAGCCTAGAGGTCTGTCTTGTGTTGGTCCACATAATTACTTGTGGACTGAATTGTTCTGAATTATTTTAGAACTTTCCCTTTATTGTGATTATTTCTTTATGTTTCTCTCCTGCAACCATCAACCAAGTCCTTCCATGCTTTTTTTCAAATGTAGGAAGTGACAACGTGTTATTGTGACTCTGTAAATATTTAGTATAGGCAAGGTTGTGTGGTAGGATTACAGTTCCTTCTCTGTAAGGTTCTAATGTCATGACCCTTACTTAGGCTACCGGTCAGTGTTCCAAACTTCAAAGTCAAATATATCTTCCATACAGGATCAGTTGTTAAAATCATGTTAAATTTTAATCCACTTCTTACTTAGAGTATTTCTTGGATGCTGTTTACTTTTCTGGAGTTTCTAATTTCCTTTTTTCTTTCTCTGCGTATCATGATCATGTGTTCTTCCTCCTACTTTAGTAACTAATAACTGTGTAGGCCTCCTGGGTCCTCCATGGCTGCTTTCGTGGGTTCAGTCTTCTGTTTCCTGGATTCCTCTTCTCTCTTTCTCTTATAACTTCCTCATGAAAAGTGTATAGAAATAAACTGGAGCCCTTGCATGTCTGAAAATGTCTTCCTCTGCCTTCAGATTTGATTGAGATTATAGGATTGGGATTATAGGACAGAAACAAGGCTAAAATATACTAAAGGAGGAGGCACTGGGAGTAGTCAAGAGACTGTAGCCTAGTAGAACCCTAGAGGACCGTGTACTCAGAGAAATCCAGCCCAGAACAGGAGGGATGGGAGCAAAATGGACAAGGTAAGGAAGCCTAGTCTAAAATGTACCAAATTTTTCAACCCAAAATTTTGAGGGTTTTGTTCCCTTTTTCCAGGTATTCAAGCTGCCACCAGGAAGTTAGACAGTGATAGTAACTAGTTAATTAGATGTTGGTATATTGGCTTCTGGTGTGGTTGGTTGCACCCTAGAGGTTTGTCTAGTGCTGTATCTAGGACGAGTAGCCAGCTAGCTCTCCAGTTTAAATAATTGTTTAATTAGTAATTCCTCACCCCCAGTCTTTGCCTATTCTCCATAAATCACACTATATCAAAAATGTTGGGAGTTCCTATCATGGCTCAGTGGAAGGCAATCTGACTAGCATTCATGAGGATATAGGTTCAATCCCTGGCCTCGCTCAGTGGGTTAAAGATCTGGCATTGCCATGAGCTGTGATGTAGGTTGCAGACGTGGCTCGGATCCAGTGTTGTGGTGGCTGTGGTGTAGGCTGGCAGCTGTAGCTCCAATTTGGCCCAGATCCTAGGAACCTCCATATGCCGTGGGTGTGGCCCTAAACCGCCCCCCCTCCAAAAAAAAAATGTTAGAGGAGTTCCTGCCATGGCACCATGGGTTAAGAATCCAGCTGAAGTGGCTTGGGTCGCTGTGGAGGCGTTGGTTCAATCCCCAGCCCAGTGCAGTGGGTTAAAGGATCCCATGTTGCCACAGCTCAGCATAGGTTGCAACTGCAACTCAGATTTCAGTCCCTGTCCCAGAAACTTCCATATGCCTTGGGTGTGAGCATAAAAATATATATATATCAGAGCGCTTGAAATTAAAGTATCTTGATTAATATGTGTCTCAGCATGTTCTTCCTTGGCTTTATCCTGTATGGAACTCTTTGTACTTCATAAACTTGAGTGTTTCTTTCCCCATGTTAGGGAAGTTTTAGGCTATTATCTCTTACAATATTTTTAAGAGGGATCGAGCCCCCAATCTCATGGTTCCTAGTTGGATTCGTTTCCATTGTGCCACTGTGGGAACTCCTGTCATTGTTTCTTTTCACTCTTTTTTCTTTACTCTGTTCCACAGCAGTGGTTTCCACCAATCTGTCTTCCAGCTCATTTATTCATTCTTCTACCTCATGTATTGATTCCTTCTGTTGTAGTTTTCATTTCAGCTATTGTAATGTTCATCTCTGTTCTTTAAATCTTCTAGCTCTTTGTTAAACATTTCTTGAATCTTCTTGGTCTGTGCTTCCATTCTTCTTCCGAGATCTTGGATCATCTTTACTATCATTACTCTGAGTTCTCTTTTAGGTAAATCGCCTGTCTCCACTTTACTTAGTGGTTCTTCCAGGGTTTTATCTTGTTCCTTCATCTGGAACATATTTCTCTGCCATTTTATTCTGTTAACTTTCTGTGTTTATGGTCTCCTTTCAGCAGGCTACAGGACCATAGTTCTTCTTGCTTCTGGTGTCTGCCCTCTGGTGGGTGACGTTGGTCCAGGGGCTTAGGTAGGCTTCCTGGTGGAAGGGACTGGTGCCAGCCTACTGGTGGGTGGAGCCGGGTCTTTTCCCCCTGGTGGGCAGGGCCATGTCAAGGGGTGTATTTAGAGGCAGCTGTGGGCTCAGGATATCCTGTCTGCTGATGGGTGAGGTTGTGTTTGCCCTGCAGGCTTTTGGGTGGGGCCAGATCTCAGAGAGCTCATGCTGATAAGTATTTCCTGGGGCCTCTGCCTCCCCATCAGAATCTCCAGGACCCACCAGTAGGTCTGGCCCAGACTTCTGTGGAGTCACTGCTTTGTTCTGGGTCCCAGTGCACATGAAATCTTATGCGTGCCTTCCAAAAGTGGAGTTTCTGTGTCCTCCAGTTCTGTGGAACTCCCGCCACCCAAGCCTTGCTGGCTTTCAAAGCCAAATGCTCTGGGGGCTCCTCCTACCAATGCCAGACCTTCAGGCAGGGGAGCCCAACACAGGGCTCAGAATTCTTGTGAGAGAACCTCTGAGATACAGTTATTTTCCATTTGGTAGGTCACCCACCCAGTGGGTATGGGATTTGTTATATCAGGAAAGTGTCCTCTACCATCTCATTGTGGCTTCTTCCTTGTCTTTGGATGTAAAAGTAGCTTTTTTGGTAGGTTCGTCTTTTTTGTCTGTGGTTGCTCAGCAGTTACTTGTCGTTTTGGTGTTTCATGAGAGGAGGTGTGCTTAAGTCCTACTCTTCTATCTTGTCCCCTCCTCCTCCTTTAAACAGCACTATCACTTGGCTTCTCACTGAATTCCTTCTTTACCAAGACATAAAGAACCTGAGCTTCATTAATTAAGTCCTAAGATGAGTTGTATAGTTTCAGTTGGAAAATTGTAGATTCAGGTCCCATCTGAGGCATGTGGTTTTCTTATGATGATTAACTGTTTACACGCATGGGCGAAAAAGAATGCTGCCAAGGGTGCCAAGACTAAAGAGCCACTGTCATGCCCTGAAGTATCTTAACAGTATTAAATCCGTGATATATTTCATCTGTACAATTGGAAACAAATTCAGTAGGAAATAGCAACGTAATATGTGTTTATGTTTTATTGTTTACATTTGTGTCTGTGTTATTGATTTATGTATTTAATGTTAGCTTTTTTTTTTTTAATCTTTTTAGGGCCACATCCATAGCATATGGAAGTTCCCAGGCTAGGGGTTGAATCGGAGCTACAGCTGCCGGCCTATACCACAGCCACAGCAATGCCAGATCCAAGCTGCATCTGATAGGTACACCACAGCTTATGGCAACGCCAGATCCTTAACCCAATGACTGAGGCCCAGGGTTGAACCTGTGCCCTCATGGATACTAGTCGAGTTCATTACCACTGAGCCACAACAGGAACTCCTAATGTTAGTAGCTTTTTATAGGGATTACATAGCATATTTCATCAACTCTAAGAAGTTAGTAGTTACAACAAACACCATCACTTCATGAAACATTAAAAGAAAATACTGCAGGAGTTCCCTTGTCGTGCAGCAAGTTAGGGATCTGATGTTTTTACTGCTGTGGCTCTGGTCACTACTGTGGCACATGTAGGCAGCATCCCTGGCCTGGGAACTTTCGCATCCCTTAGGCACAGCCGAAAAAAAAAAAAAAGGAAGAAAAAACAAACACTGCAGATTAACCCATGACATCATAAGGTGGATTTCAACTATGTTAAATGTGGGACAATGTGGATTTTTAAACAAAAATATGCTTATACTATGCAGTATATGCTATATACTATGTAGTATACTCATTTTCTTCAAAAAAGGCTTCGATTTTCTAACTCATATCCTACTCATAAAGATTACAGATTAGCTCTTTATCAAAAATACCTTCTATTTGAAAATGATTAAAAAATAATGTAGATATATCTGAATAAGAAAATACCTGCACAGACATATGCTAATATGTTCATTATGTTCATCTCTACATGAATGAAATTATGGGTAATTTAAATTTTTTTATTATTTTTAATAGAACTTTTATTGTTTTATTTTCAAATATGTATTATATTTTATTACTCAATGAATTTATTATATTTATAGTTGTACAATGATCATCACAATTCAGTTTTATAGTATTTCCATCCCACACCCCCAGCGCATCCCCCCACCCCCCAAACTGTCTCCTTTGGAAACCTTAAGTTTTTCAGTCTGTGAGTCAGTATCTGTTCTGCAAAGAAGTTCGTTCTGTCCTTTTTTCAGATTCCACATGTCAGTGGTAGCATTTGATGTTGGTGTCTCATTGTCTGATTGACTTCACTTAGCATGATAATTTCTAGGTCCATCCATGTTGGTAAAAATGCTGTTATTTTGTTCCTTTTAATGGTTGAGTAACATTCCATTGTGTATATGTACCACTTCTTTTGGGGGGGGGGGCCTTTTTTGCTCCTTTTAGGGCCACACCCACGGCATATAAGGTTCCTAGGCTAGGGGTCCAATCGGAGCTGTAGCCGCTGGCCTACCCCACAGCCACAGCAATGCAGGATCCTAGCCGCATCTGCGACCTACACCATAGCTCATGGCAATGCTGGATCCTTAACCCACTGAGTGAGGCCAGGGATTGAACCCACAACCTCATGGTTCCTAGTCGGAATGGCTTCTGCTGCACCATGGTGGGAACTCCATGTACTACATCTTGATCCACTCCTCTGTCGATGGACATTTAGGTTGTTTCCACGTCTTGGCTGTTGCAAGTAGTGCTGCAATGAACATCAGAGTACATGTGTCTTTTCAAGTCATGGTTTTCTCTGGATAGATGCCCAGGAGTGGAATTGGTGGATCAAATGGTCATTCTATTTTTAGTTTTCTGAAGAATCTCCATACTGTTTTCCACAATGGTTGCACCAATTTACAATCCCACCAATAGTGTAACAGGGTTCCTTTTTCTCCACACCTGCTCCAGCACTTATTGTTGGTAGACTTTTGGATGATGGCCATTCTGACTGGTGTAAGGTGGTACCTCATGGTGGTTTTGATTTGCATTTCTCTAATGATGTGATGTTGAACATCTTTTCATGTGTTTTTTGGCCATCTGTATATCTTCTTTGGAGAATTGTCTGTTTAGATCTTATGCCCATTTTTTTGATGGGGTTTGTTTTTTTGGTATTGAACAGTAGGAGGTGTTTATAAATTTTGGAGATTAATTCCTTGTCAGTTGATTCATTTGCAAAGATTTTCTCCCATTCCGTGGGTTATCTTTTCATTTTGTTTAGAGTTTCCTTTGCCGTGCAGTGGGTACTTTTAAATTTTTTCCTGTTGCTTGTCTTTCTTTTGTCACTTTTCTCTAATAAACATTATAATTCTTTTTTTTTTTTTAATGCCACACCCTCAGCCAAAAGAAGTTCCCAGGCTGTAGCTGCCAGCCCACACCATAGCCATAGCAACGCCAGATCCAAGCCATATCTGTGACCTACACCACAGCTCACAGCAATGCCAGATCCTTAACCCACTGAGCAAAGCCAGGGATTGAACCTGAATCCTCATGAATACTAGTCACGTTCTTAACCCACTGAGCCACAATGAGGACTCCTAATTCTTAATTTTTAAAATGGTAGTTTCATTTTAGGAAAGGGGAAAAAGTAAGCAAAAATTTTCAGAATTTGAGTCTGAGACAGACTATTCCAAAGAACTCTGCCACAAATGACCCCTTCCTCTGTGTGTTTTAACTACTGCTTTTATTTTAGGTCTTTGTTTGTTGCGTACATGTGAAAGAAGTGATTGTATATACAGATTTAATTAAGTTTGTACCAAGAATTACTATAATTACTAGAGCATAGTTCCATTGGATATTTAGCCATCCAGTTCTGATGGGAGAGTTAAGGAAAGGAAAACTTTGGCACATAAAACTCACTATGTTTTTTTGTTTTTTGTTTTTTGTTTTTTTTTTTCCGCTTTGATCAGGATTATAACCAAAACAGATGTGTGAGAAGTGACAGAGAAGAGGGGGCCATTGGGCCCACTAAGAAATACCCTACCTTTTGCAGCTCTGTTTCAGAAGACTAAGAGGGTGACTTACAGACTGAATATTTCTGGGACGATACAAGAATCTGGGAGTGCTTTTTCATGTCTCTCCGGCTGAGGGCTGGAAGCAGCCATTCAGTTTTGTGACTCTTACTGGACAATATGAATTTACTAGACTTCTTCCAATCATCATGCCCTTTGGTTGCCATCATCATCTTGCAGATGTGTCAGGAACATATGCAACTACAGTAGTGACTGCAAAACTGGCACAGAGATTTTATTAATCCTGAAGAAAAGTGTATGTACTATTTTTCAGTATGATTATCATGAATATGCTAGAACTATTTCTTGAAAGCAAACTTTTTATTACTTTTGTGTGAGTTTATTTAACAAAATTGTTTTGTCTGTTTTGTCTAAGGAAGGTTCTAGAGGTTAGATATTTAACTGTAAATATGTGAGGAAACTCAAGAATTCAGAGTAAAAATAGAAAAAAACACAAGTATCTGAGAATTCAGATGTTGAGATACAGGGGAAAACATTAAATTGGTTGGGTGAACTTGTGACAGCAGTAGCATTTTAAATTTCTTAAGACTTATCCTGTATATACATGTATATATATGTAATATGCAGCAGTATCAATTTTATAAGTATTGTTTGACCTTATTAATACTAGATTATATAGTCTCAGCCTTAATTCTCCATTTACATTATTTTGTAATTTTTTATTATTACTATTTTTAAAGGGTTAAAGAAGTTGTACACTCCCTCATTAATGGAATAGGATATGCTAGAAAATTGCTGCAAGAACATTGGAATTGTGTATTAATTCACATTAATGTATGTCAATATATGTCTTTGTGTAAGTCCAGGACTATTGGTCTGTGAAGTTATTTTGTAAGGAAATACTTTTGGTACAGTTTTGTGTCCCAGGAAAAGTGTGTGTTTTTTAATCCTTTCTGAATATACAGTGAGGTTAATAAAGAGAATGGTTTCTTCCCTGTTGAATAAATATGTTTTCCGTTTTTAAAATTTAGAGCTCCATGGAAACTTGGTAAAAACTATTATGATGTTAACCTGTCTTTATAATTGGACAGCATTTAACTGTTTTGCTGAAGAAACAAAATCATAATAATAGAGCTAGCTAAAAGAAAGGTTGGATTCCTTTTAAATGAAACTACTACTTATTAATTGTTAAATATTAGTACCAAAGAGATAAAAGTTTAATCTTGTGAGTTTTTAAAATTTTCGAGGTTATCGTTTGGTTACTGCCAGTCATTATGCAATGGGTAGAATTAGTATTTTTAGTATATAATTTTTAAATAACATTTTTTAAAATGTTTTAATTTGTATCATTTTTCTACTGTCAAAATGTCTTTTCAGGTGTATCTGCTAATAAGCATTTTCATGATCTCTTCACGGTTATGTAATTTATAAATTAATTTTTATACAAGTTAATTTAAGTAATATTTTGCATGATTTTTGAACACATAGTAACCATTTTGACTTCAAAAAGAGGTTGCTACTTTTTAGCACATGTATGTTTAGATTTAAGGGACAGGTAGTAGCATTAAAATTCGTGGTAGGACACTTGGCCCTTAAATATTAATTTCTTAAATATAAAGTAAAGCTTCTCTAAATCAGGCCTCATGCAAACAGTTATTTCATTTATGAATTCATCAATAAATCAAATATCTAAAAATACTTCACTATTTAAAATTACTTTGGAGTTACTGCTGGAGTGCAGTGTGTTAAGAATTTGACTGCTGCAGCTCAGGTCACTGCAGATGCACAGGTTTGATCCCCAGCCTGGCACAGTGGGTTAAAGGATCTGGCATTGCTGCAGCTCTGGTGTAAGTCACAGCTGTAGCTCGGATTCAGTCTCTGGCCCGGGAACTTCCATATTGCCATGAATGTGACCATAAAAATAAAATTCTCTTTTGGAGAGAGATCAAATTGGTGTTTTAAAGAATCATTTATCCCAAGCGACAAGCAATCCATGGTATAAACAGACATCAGTTAAATTGTTTTATGTTAGGAAGACTAATTTCAAAACAAAATAATGTCTGATAATATAAAATAAATTTCTAGTATTCTGATTCTTTAGACCATGCTCTAGTAACAAATAACATGGATTAGAAAAATATAGTTATATCTTTATGGAGTACTGTATTTGAATCTTTTTTTTTTTTTGCCTGTGCCCACAGCATACAAAAGTTCTTGGGCCAGGGATCAAATCTTCACCACAGCAGTGACCCAAGCCGCAGCCAGTGACAACGCCAGATCCTTAACCTAGTCTAGGCCACCAGAGAACTCCTGTATTTAAATCTTACTAATAGATTTTGCTTACATCCATCTTTTTCACTTGTGCTTCTCCTTATTCTTAACTTCTTTCTAAATTGATGGAAATGGAACATAGTGTTTTGGTTTTCTGTCTTTTTATTTTAGTGGAAATAAAGAATTATGTATCTAGGAGTTCCCATTGTGGCTCAGCGGGTTGAGAACCCAACGCTATCTCTCTGAGAATATAGGCTCAATCCCTGGCCTCAGGTTAAGAATCCAGTGTTGCCTCCATGTGAGGCATAGGTCCAGATGCAGCCCAGATCCGGTGGTGTAGGCCTGCAACTGCAGCTCTGATTCGACTCCTAGTCCAGGAACTCCCATATGCTGCAAGTGTGACCATAAAAAGAAAAAAGGAAAAAAAAATTAACTACCTTAATCTATTTACTTAATAGTCCACTGTTAAAGATTTGAAGTTTATATTAGATGTAGTAGTTAAAATGTAATTGGAATTCATTTTTATTCTTTAAAATAGCAAGAACAAAAACCAGAATAGAACAGAATTGTAATGTTGCACTAGAAGTTATAGGCTAATATTTAAAAGTTAGCAGGATCTTTTACTTTCAGGAGTTCCTGTCATGGTGCAGCGGAAACACATCCGACTAGGAACCATGAGGTTTCAGGTTTGATCCCTGGCCTCGCTCAGTGGGTTAAGGAGCTGTGGTGTAGGCTGCAAACTCATCTCGGATCTGGCGTTGCTGTAGTTCTGGTGTAGGCCAGCAGCTGTAGGTCTGATTCCACCCCTAGCCTGGGAACCTCCATATGCTGTGGGTGCGGCTCTAAAAAAAAGCGGGAAAAAAAAACAAAAAAGGGATCTTTTATTTTGTATGTCTTCAGGTTTCACTCAGATATAAGTTCTGTGATATATTGATAAATAACTACCATGTTTAGTGGAAAATTTATTCCCATGGCTTTCTAGACTAGAATTTTGTCTTTTTTTTTTTTTTTTTTTTTTTTTTTTTTTTTTTTTTTTGTCTTTTGTCTTTTTGTCTGTTGTTGTTGTTGTTGTTGCTGTTTGTTGCTATTTCTTGGGCCGCTCCCGCGGCATATGGAGGTTCCCAGGCTAGGGGTTGAATCGGAGCTGTAGCCACCAGCCTACGCCAGAGCCACAGCAACGCGGGATCCGAGCCGCGTCTGCGACCTACACCACAGCTCACGGCAACGCCGGATCGTTAACCCACTGAGCAAGGGCAGGGACCGAACCCGCGACCTCATGGTTCCTAGTCGGATTCGTTAACCACTGCGCCACGACGGGAACTCCTTTTGTCTTGATTTATTAAACATATTGCATATTTCTCTTCCTCAGTAGTTTTGCTAAGTGAATTTCTTATATGAAGACCTGCTGGCAGTTCAACCATGATCCGCATAGTAAATATTAATGAAAAGTCAAAGAATCTTAAAAAAAAAAAAACCTATCAAATGCGTTTAAAAGTAATAACATATTGAGCTTTAGCTACATGTGTGTTAAGTGTTCATGTGCTAATTGCCTGATGTTTTTATGGTAGAATTTAGATTATTCTATTGGTTAGAATACAATGTCAATTTCATAAGATGTTTATAAATATTATTGGGATGCTTCAAAATGAAAAATTAAAAAGTAGTTGGTCTTAGTTCTTTGAAATACAGAATGGCTTTATTGGAACATCCATAAATTCATTAGTTTAGCAAATACATATATCTGCTATTTGCAAACCAGTATGTCTGCCATGTGGAAGGAGATAATATCTACCAATGCTGCATAAAACATTTACATGTGGGGTTTTTTTTGTTGTTGTTTTGTTTTGTTTTTGCCATACTCATGGCATGTGGAAATTTTACTTTGACCTACACCACAGCTGTAGCAATGCCAGATCTTTTGTTTGTTTGTTTGTTTGTTTGTTTGTTTGTTTGTTTGTTTTGTCTTTTTGCTGTTTCTTTGGGCCGCTCCCGCGGCATATGGAGGTTCCCAGGCTAGGGTTGAATCAGAGCTGTAGCCACCAGCCTAAGCCAGAGCCACAGCAACGCGGGATCCGAGCCGCGTCTGCAACCTACACCACAGCTCACGGCAACACCGGATCCTTAACCCACTGAGCAAGGGCAGGGACCGAACGCGCAACCTCATGGTTCCTAGTCGGATTCGTTAACCACTGAGCCACAACGGGAACTCCTCCGCAATGCCAGATCTTTAACTCACTGTGCCAGGCAGCGGATCGAACCCGAGCCATTGCGAAGACAATGCTGGATCCTTAATATGCTGTGCCACAGTAGGAACTCCTAAATGTATTCTTTTCACATGTTTGATCCTGGAGGTGAAGAAGCATTATATAAGCTCTGCCCTAGCTAATCTGGGCTTTAACACTTACCAACTTTGTGACTAGGACAAATTATTTAGCCTCTCTGTGTCTCTCAGTTTTCTTCATCTTTAAGATGAGGATGGTTATATCTTTTCTGTAGGGTTGTTTGGTAATCAAATGAGAGTTGAATGAGTACCATAGCATCTTGCATTTGGTGAGTTTCCAATAGATGTCACTTAGTTCCCTTTGTTAGACTGTTACATGGACAGACATTATAACTAAATTTCATGAGAGGTAAATATGAATTGAAGAGAGATCATGAAGCATGTGACACTGAAACTGGGCCTTGATGGATATGTAGGGTTTATGTATGCTGCAAGTTGAGGAGGGTGGCAAGAGTTATTCCATGTAGAAAGAACACTATGGAGTTGCAGTTGGGATAAGAACCCAAGATAGTGTCCGTGAGGATGTAGCTTCAATCCCTGGCCTCTCCCAGTACGTTAAGGATCCAATATTGCTGCAAGCTACTGCACAGGTTGCAGATGTGACTCGCATGTGGCATTGCTGTGGCATAGGCCTCAGCTGCAGCTCCAATTCGACCCCTAGCCCAGGAATGTCCATATGCCACAGGTACAGCTGTAAAGAGAAAAAACACACACAAACTTGAAGTAAAGACAATGAGACAAAAAAGAGGTCTGACTCAAATGCAATGGGAAATAAAATTAGATCTAAGTTGGAAGCAGATTCTAAAGCTTTGGTCTTTTAAGGAAATACTGAACAAGTATAAGTAACTACAAGTTTTTCAACAGTCCTAATCAAAGCTATGCCTTAAGGATAAACATGGAGGGGAGTTCCCATAGTAGCTTAGCGGAAACGAATCTGACTAGGAACCATGAGGTTGCAGGTTCAATCCCTGGCTTCCCTCAGTGGGTTAAGGATCCAGCGTTGCCATGAGCCGTGGTGTAGGTCGCAGGCACGGCTCAGATCTGGCATTGTTGTGGCTCTGGCATAGGCCAGCAGCAACATCTCTGATTAGACCCCTAGCCTGGGAACCTCCGTATGCCGTAGGTGTGGTCCTAAAAAGACAAAAGACAAAAAAAAAAAAAATATGGAGGGAGATCGACTTGCCATGGCAACCCGAGGAGCTCCACTGAGTCTGCTCCCTAGTAACTGAAAAATAATATCAAAAGTAACCATTTAATCCCAGACCCCCAATCCATCCTTCCCCATCACCTTTCCCCCTTGGTAACCCCTAAGACTGGCATATGTGCACCATTGTGTATAGAACGAATGATCAGTGAAGACCTGTTATAGTGCACAGGGAACTCTACTTGATATTCTGTGATAACCTATGTGGGGAGAAAATCTGAGAAAGAATGGATATGTGTACATCTATAGCTGAATCACTTTCTTGTACAGCAAAAGTTAACATTATAAACTATATACTTCAAGAGAAGATTTTTAAAATATTTAAAACATTTGGGAATGGTCCTAAGAAAAAAAACAGTAAATGAAGAAACATCTAGTCAAGAAAATTATGAAAATTCCTTAGGAAAGTTGAGAATCTGTGGCAATTTGAGACAAACCTGATTCCTCCCACCTCCCAGCTCAACAAAGCAGAGACCCCAGTCCAGACCGCTGCAGCAAAGAACTCTGCGCTCCCTGTCCCTCCATCTCCCAGCCAGAGGGCTTTCTTTCCAGGTGGAGCAAGACCAGTGGTTTCTTATGCTGCCCACACCTGTCTTTTGCTAAAGTCGAGTCCCAGGTCAGTGTGATCAAGAGGTGAGGAGTCTCTCCTTTCACCCAGGCCCTGATTCAACCTCTAGCCATATGCCGTGGGTATGGCCCGAAAAAGAAAAAAAAAAAAAAAAAAAAAAAAAAAAGACAGTTTTGCTTCAAAGCATACTATCAAAAAGAAATAACCAGGGAGTTCCCGTCGTGGCGCAGTGGTTAACGAATCCGACTAGGAACCATGAGGTTGCGGGTTCGATCCCTGCCCTTGCTCAGTGGGTTGACGATCCGGCGTTGCCGTGAGCTGTGGTGTAAGTTGCAGACGCGGCTCGGATCCCGCGTTGCTGTGGCTCTGGCGTAGGCCGGTGGCTACAGCTCCGATTCAACCCCTAGCCTGGGAACCTCCATATGCCGCGGGAGCGGCCCAAGAAATAGCAACAACAACAACAACAAAAAAAAAGACAAAAAGAAATAACCAGCAGAATGGGAAAAAATATTTGCAAATCATATACCTGATGAGACAAATCTAAAATATATAAAGAGCCCTTAACTGAATAATATAAATATAAATAACCCAATTTAAAAATGGCCAAAGGATGAATAGTCGCTTCTCCAAGGAAGATACACAAATGCTTTACAAGCACATCAATAAGATTCTCAACCTCATTATTCGTCATGGAAACACAAAACCACTATGAGATACCACTTCATATCTACTAGGATGGCTATTGTGGAAAAGTCAGATAACAGCAAATTTTGTCAAGGGTGTGTAGAAACTAGAATCCTCATGATTAGTGATGGGAATGTAAAGTGATCTGGCCACTTTGCAGAACAAACTGAATCAAATAGTTTCTCAAATGATTAATCAGTATTACTGTATGACCCAGTAATTCCATTCCTGGGCTTGTACCCAAGAGCAATGAAAGCATTTGTCCACCCCGAAGCTTGCACATGAATGTTGTAACAGCATTACTCAATAACTAAAAGATGTCCATCACGGAATGAACAAAGTTTTTAATATCCACAGAGAAATGTTAACTGGCCCTAAAAAGGAAGAATCTACCAATACATAATACAACATGAATGAACTATGAAAACATTAAGTGAAAAAAGCCAGTCACAGAAGACCATATACTATATGATTCCACTCATATAGAATGGAGAAATCTATAGAAACAAAAAGTGGATTAGTGGTCGCTTGGGGCGGGGGTGTGAAGCATAGCAGATGATACAGAGTTATCTTTATGGATTGAATTGTATGCCCCCTAAAGATCCTGAAGTTCAAGCTCTAATACCTCAGAATTTAACCTCGTTTGGACGTAGGGTTTTTAGAGAGGTAATCATTAAGGTGGGTGGGCTCTAACCCACTGTAACTGATGTTCTTATGAAAAGGGACAAATACACAAGACACTAACAGAAGATAATGTGAAGATACACAGGGAAAAGATGGCCATGTGACTACAAATAATGCATCTACAAACCCAGGAACTAGACTCTGGAAGAGGCAAGGAAGGTGTTGAAACCTGTTCACAAAGGTGAGAGCGTTTGGAGGTGGGACGTTTGGGAGATGACTAGGTCATTAGGTGATTAGGGGTGAGCCCCCATGAATGAGATTAAGTGCCCTTAGAAAAGAGACATCAAAAACATCCCTCACCCCTTTCACCGTTTGAGGACACAGTGAAAGCACAGCCATCTGTGAACCAAGAAGCAGGCTCCCAGGTTCTCACCAGATACCAAATCGACCTGTACCTTGATCCTGGACTTCCCAGCCTCCAGAAGTGTGAGAAATAAATTTATGTATAAGCCGCCTGGTCTATGGTATTCTCTTATAGCAGCCTAAACTGACGAAGGATTCTTAGAGCATTGCACTGCCAAAACCTTGATTTCAGACTTGTAGACTCCAAAACTCAGAGAGTTTGTTGTTTCAAGCCATCTACTTTTGGGTTCTTTATAATGACAACTCTAGGAAACTAACACTGGAGATGATGGCTGAAGAGTATAGAGTTTCTATATTTTTGTACATTTGCAAATGTACTAAAACCATTGCATTGTTAACTGTAAGTTAACTTTAAGTGGGTCAGTTGTATGGTATGTGAATTATATTTCAATTTTTAAAAATAAATAAGGGAATAGAGGGCTTAAAATTCATAATTTGTTGAAATAATACATTTTAAAACAACCAATGAATCAAGGAGAAAAAAATTGAGAAATTAGAAGTACTTATACTAAAGAAGATAAAAAACACAGTATGTATACCAAAACCTATGGTACACAATGAAAGCACCAAAAAGGGAGGAATTAATAGCTATAAATGCTTATATTAAAAAACAAAGATCTCGGAGTTCCCACTGTGGCACAGTGTTTAACGAATCTGACTAGGAACCATGAAGTTTTGGGTTCAATCCCTGGCCTTGCTCAGTGGGTTAAGGATCTGGCATTGCTGTGAACCGTGTTGTAGGTCGCAGACGTGGCTCAGATCTGGCATTGCTGTGGCTGTGGTGTAGGGTGGTGGCTACAGCTCTGATTAGACCCCTAGCCTGGGAACCTCCATATGCTGAGGGAGCGGCCCTAAAAAGGCAAAAAGACAAAAAAGATCTCAAATCAGCACTCTTACTTTGCGACTTAGGGATCTCAAGTTGAACTAAAGAAGAACGAGAGGATATGTTTTTAAGGATCTGAAGAGGAACTCAATCCAAAGCTAGTAAGGAAACAATTGATAAAGACCAAAACATTAGTAAAATAGAGTATTAAGAATATAATTATATCAAAAATTGGTTCTTTGACAAATGTTTAGTTAGGTGGACTATGGAAAAAAGATGCAAATTACTAAAATCAGAACTGAAAGTGGGAAAAAAAAGAACTGAAAGTGGGGATTTTACTAATGATTCTGTAGAAACACAAAGGATTGTAAGAGAGTGCTGAATGATTGTATGCCAAGAAGTTGGATAACCTAGACGAAATAGACAAATTCCTAGAAACTGTGGTAAATGTATCACATTATTTCTTCTTTTTTTTTTTTTCTCTCTGTTTTTGGCCATTGGCCACCCTGTGCCATATGGAGTTCCCAGGCCAAGGATCAGATCTGAGCCACAGTTGTGACCCATGCCGCAATTGCAGACATGCCAGATCCTCAACCCACTGTGCCAGACCAGGGCAGGGGCGGGGGGTGGGGGAGAGTCACACTCCAGAGACACTCATGTTGCCCCATAGTAGGAATTTCACAAATCACATTATTTCTAATGACAGCTCTGTAAAGCTGTTTGAATTCATTGAAAAGAAGAGTAGTAGGAGTTCCCGTCGAGGGTCAGCGGAAATGAATCTGACTAGAATGCCTGAGGACGCAGGTTCAATCCCTGGCCTTGTTCAGTGGGTTAAGGATCCAGCATTGTTGTGAGATGTGTAGGTTGCAGACAGCTCGAATCTGGCATTGCTGTGGCTGTGGTGTTGGCCAGCGGCTACAGCTCCAATTTGACCCCTGGCCTGGGAATCTCCGTATGTTGTGGGTAAGGCCCTAAAAAGACAAAAAGAAAAAGAAAAAAGAAAAAACAATAGTAATTGTGCACAGAGATACAACCATTACTATGGCATACGGCTTACTGCTCGCTCTGGGCTCACTGAGATGAATAGTGGTGGGTGCTCCCCCTGGTAGCCCCAATTCTATCATCCACCTCTGACAAAAGGTCCAATCGATCGTGCTCTCTTACTGCCACTTGGCTTTCTTCTCTCTTTTACCTTGGTTTCCTTTCACCTTTCTCCCCACCAGCTCCCCCCACCCCCAAGAGGAGAGAAATTGTCAGATTTATACAAAGTTCTTCTGTTTTGTTTATTTGCTCTCTCAAGTCCAGGTTATAGAGAAATGTTGTTATTATTAAAGAATAAATTGAATAAAAAGTAAATCTGATTTTTGGAGTTATCTGAACAAATGATAGAAAGACAAAAATAAAGAGAAAACTCCTAAAGCAGTAAGAGAGGGAATGAGGTGCTCCTGCTGTGGAAAAGCTGGTCAGGCTCCAGAGGCCTGAAGACCATTCCCTGTCTGTCCTCAGTGCCAAGCCCTCCCTAGAAGAGTGTGTTTTCTTATTTCTTCTTTTTCTTTTAGGGCCACACCTGCAGCATATGGAAGTTTCCAGGCTGGGGGTTGAACCAGAGCTGCAGGTCACAGCCACTACAACGCCAGATCCAAGCCACATCTGCAACCTATGCCGCATCTCATGGCAACGCCAAATCCTTAACCCACTGATCGAGGCCAGGGATCAAACCTGCATCCTCAGGAGGATAACGTCAGGTCCTTAACTACCTGGGCCACAACAGGAACTCAGAGTGTGTTTTCAATTCTTGTAAACAGCCAAAATTAAAAAAAAAAAAAAAGTATAACAAGTTTAACTAATATGTTCTGAACCTTGATGTGAGTAAAGAATCAAGTTAGGTTTATAGAGATTTCTAGACATAGAAAAATGCACCATAATTTCCCTAAAACATTTACTTCTGTGTTTTAGAACAGTGCCTAAGGAGGTAAGGGATAGAGAGCTACATTTGCCAGAAAGGCTTTTATCTTTTTTTTTTTTTTTTTTTTTTTTTTTGGCTGCACCTGTGGCATATGGAAGTTCCTGGGTCAGGGATTGAATCTGAGCTGCAGCTGCCACCTACGCCATAGCTGCAGCAATGCTGGATCCTTAATCCACTGCACCAGGCCGGGAATCACACTGGTACCACACAGAGACAAGTTGGATCATAAATCCACTGCAACACAGCAGGAAGTACAAGTCATTCCCCATTTTTGACTGTTAGAAACAATGCTGTGAGAACATTCTAATATAAGTCTCTCAGGGAGCCTGTCCTGGATTGTCTCTAGGTTATGTACCAAGAGATGCAGTTGCTGGGTTTTAGGGTATGTGACTGTTCAAATATAAAAAGTAGTGCAGGAGTTCCCACTGTGGCACAGGGGAAACAAATCCAACTAGGAATGATGACGTTGCTGGTTTGATCCCTGGCCTCACTCAGTGGGTTAAGGATCTGGTGTTGCCATGAGCTGTGGCGTAGTTCGCAGATGCAACACAGATCCCGCATTGCTGTGGTGTAGGCCGGCAGCTGTAGCTCGGATTTGACCCCTAGCCTGGGAACCTCCATATGCTGTGGGAGCGGCCCAACAAAGCAAAAGTAGTGCAGAACTGTTTTCCAAAGCAGTTGTGCTAATTTATACTTCCACCAGCTGTAAGGGTTTTTCTCTGCATCCATACTAGCAGTTGGTGTTGTCAGACTTTCAAATTTTGTCAGTACAAATTTTGGTAGTACAGAGTGGTATCTGTTTACATTAGATATTAGTTAATTAGGTATTACTCTGCACTTCCATGATTATTGATGAGGTTGAACATATTTTTTATTGAGTTTCCTCTTTTGTGAAGTGCAGGTTCCAGCCTTTTGCCCATTTTTCCATTGGATTGTTTGTCTTTTTCTCATTCATTTGTTCAATTAATTCCACTATCAATTCTTTATCAGTTCTATGTTGCAACGTGTGAGAGGGCCCGGATGCATCTGGGAAGCTTCAGAGAAGGAATGAGGACTGCCAGAGTCTCCTTGTAGGTGAAGCTGAAGTTCTCCAGGCATGGAGAAGTCTCCTCAGAGACAGCAGTCTATGCAAAATTATATTTGCTTGGAAGCCTCCAATCACCCTGGGAAAAAAAAAGTTTTAAAAGAGAAAGAACTGCTTCCCCTTTTCAGGCAAATGAGATCTGTTTCTGGATTCAACACTCCTGTTTTTGAAGACTAGATTTAATGTGGGCGAAGTGGATTTGGTGGACTTGGGTGTTTCTCCAGGCTGGCCTTTATCTCTGCGTTTTGCCTTTGAAGGTTTGTCTGTGATACAGTATGACATCTCTCCACTGGGGGCAGGGGCGGCACATCGGAGAAAAATCATCCCCTAACTGAAATAGTTCCCATTTCCAGATTTGCTCCCTTTCAATGTTTGAAGTATCTTACATATTTAAAACCCCAACTTAACAAGTTCCGTAATGAATCTGTCCTTCAGAAGACATGATTTATTTGTATTTTCCTGGTAATCATTTCAGAGCAGCAGTTCAAAGCCCGAAATGGCTTTTGCTTGTATTTGTTATCTCTCCAGCTGACAGATCTCTCTGACTAAGCAGTGATTTGGCAGCGCTAGGTTCTCAATTCCAGCTTTTTGAAAATACAGTTAAAACTGTAATTCTGAGGCGATACACACATGAAACCTTATTTGGCCCCTCATTACCTCATTCATTAGGGCGGGAAGCACTCTGGCCAAAGATCACATGCTTCGGCCTAGGGGGACTCTGATTTTGTTTTCTGACTGATCGGGCCTCAGAGTTGGGGTGGAGAAGGCCTGAAAATAGTCATTTCTTGGCTGCATGGGTCCAGTTACAAGTAAGAAGGAGGAACAAGCTCTCTGGAGGCTGGCTTCACCAGTTACTGTGGATATGAGGTGAGCAGAGTTGGTTAAGGCCCAAGAAAAACTTAAAGAGGATTTGATTTTTTTCACATTGTTTATATTTGTTAAAAGATAAAACTGAAGCATACTCTTCCATTCAAAGTTTGAGTTTTCGCCTTGTTTCCAAGTCAGCCACCCCTGATCCCAGTTCCCACTCAAGTTTAATGCCACTTAACCCTCTTACAGATCATTATGTTAATTTGATCCACTATCTTATCAAAGTCTGCTTTCTTTCACTCATTCAACCAACATTATTAAACAAGTATTATGTACTAGGCACTGTGCCAGGTGTTAGGGATAAAATATGAATAAGACAAATCAATGGTTCCTCAATAAACCTCTATTCAAAACTAAGCGATGGTATTGGGGGTCCAAATCGATGTGGTGGGAGTTTCCTAGTAGCCTAGTGGTTAAGGATTAGGTGTTGTCACTGCTGTGGCACAGGTTCAATCCCTGGCTGGGGAACTTCCATACACCCTGGGCATGGCCAAAAAAAAATTGATGTGGCTTCTGGAAGAAAGAGTTAGTGATTGGAAGGACCATGAGAGGCCCCCTGGGACTGGTGATGTTTTGTTTCATGATGGAGTGCTGGTTATATGGCTGCATTCATTTTGTGAAAAATTAAGTGAGCTGATCACTTAAATTTCATGCACTCTTTTGTCAGAATGCTATGCTTTGATAAAATTTACATTGGGAGGAGTTTACAAGTGGCTCAGTTTATTAAGGACCCAGCGTTGTCACTGCAGCAGCTTGGGTCGCTGCTCTGGCCTAGGAACTTCCATATGCTGCTGGTGTAGAAAAAAAAAAACACATTAGAAAACCATAATCTACAGTATTTACTTTTTTTTTTCTTTTTTCTTTTTAGGGCCTCATCTGCAGCATGTGGAAGTTCCCAAGCTAGGGGTCAAATCAGAGCCACAGCTGCCAGCCTATGCCACGGCCACAGCAATGCAGGAACCCAAGCCACATCTGCAACCTACGCCACAGCTCGCAGCAACACCAGATCCCTTAACCCACTGAGGGAGGCCAGGGATCAAACCTGCATCCTCACGGATACTAGTTGGGTTCTTAACCCACTGAGCCACAATGGGAACGTCTACAATATTTACTTTTTAAAAACCTTTATGAAATTGGAATCTCCTAAAGAGAGTGGAAGATTCTTTCTGGGTTGAAACATTGGAACTAAATTCTGGTGGCTTTTTTCCAATGTCTTCCTACTTCTCCCAGAAATCCTGGCACCACTTTGCCCCTAAACCATACTTTAGAAAGCACAACCTCAGAATATTCAAGGAATAAAGTATTTTGTTTTTATATGTTTAAAAGTTAAGGGATGGAGTTCCTGGGTTAAGAACCTGGAGCCCAGTGGTTTAAGAACCTGACTGCAGCAGCTCAGGTCGCTGTGGAGGCACACGTTGGATCCAGCGTTGCTGCAGCTGCAATCAGATCACAACTGTACCTTTGAGTCAGTCCCTGGCCAAGGAACTTCCACAAGCCATGGGTGTGGCCACTGAAAAAGGGGAGCGGGGGGGATATATGAGAATGTAATTGAAAACGAAGGCACTTTCCTCCTGGACCCCTCAACATTCTCTGAATGTGAAACTCTGGTCTCACCTTGTATTTTCCATTAGTCAAAAGATATTAGCAACTTTTATGTACCCATGGCACGTTGTTTATGTTGTTTTAGTCTTTCTAACCAATAAGCATTCAGAGATGTCAGTGGGTTTTGGGTTTAGATTGTGAGCCACCCTTGAGCAGGGCTTGCCCTGCTCTGTACTATTTATTTATTTTAATTTAATTTAATTTAATTTTATTTTATTTGCTTTTTAGGGCCACATCCACAGCATATGGAAGTTCTCAGACTAGGGGTCAAATCAGAGCTGCATTCTTGGTTCTACACCACAGCCACAGCAATGTGGGATCCTTAACCCACCGAGCAAGGCCAGGGATCAAACCTGCATCCTCATGGATCCTCGTCAGGTTCATTAACCACCAAGCCATGAAGGGAACTCCAGCTCTGCACTATTTAAAGGAGCTGTGGCCGGGCCAGAGCACTTACCTAGAATGTGGCCATGGTGCCGTGTTCTTACTTAGTTCCTGGGGATAAGTTAAAAATGATTACATCTGAGAAGACAGAGCCAAGGGAAATTCATGCAAATATCCAGCTTCATCAACTACCAACTAAACAAATCAAGGCTCCAGTGCCTCATCAACTTTTAAAAAAATATAATATGAACTTCAGAAAGTCACCAAAATGCATGAGGCAATAACAGAACAGAAGAACTTGCCCCAAGTAAAGATATGACTTACACCAAGTCTAATTTGTTCCTATTTTCTGATTTTATTATTTGCATTGACATTTACTAATGTTTTATTTAGCTTTTATAAACACTATGTTTGTGTTAAACAAACAGAGTTGTGGTTTTCTGTTCATTTTAGGTCCTTAGAGTGACTATATAATTTATTGTCCGAACCCAGGCACTCTTGAAGATGAAAGGAGACACTAAAAATAATTAACAGTGTTAACTGATCCACAGCAGAAGCAACCTGGGACTGGCTTGGGCATATCAGGACATTTGCATCCTACCACTCTTTAGAGGAGGGGAAAAAAAAAACAACAATAACTCGAGTTGTTACTGTTGGTTTTTTTCCTACCAGCCTAGACTATACTTTTTAACAGTGACACATCCTATACCCATTCCTTGTATTCATTACACCTTAATCCCACCTGCCCTCCCACCTCATCTACCTCCTGGTTACTTCTTTTTTTATTATTATTAAAAATTTTAAATTGAAATACACAATTTACAATGTTTCAGGAATACAGCAAAGTGATTCAGTACACACACACACACACACACACACACACACACTCTTTCTCAGATTCTTTTCCATTGTGGGTTATTGCAAGATAGTGAATGTAGTTCTCTGTGCTACACAGTAGGTCCTTATTGTTTATCTATTTTATATATAGCAGTGTGTATATGTTAATCCCAAACTCCTAATTTATCCCTCCCTCGTTTCTCCTTTAGTAACCATAAATTTGTTTTCTATGTTCATGAGACTATTTCTTTTCTGTAAATAAGTTCATTTGTATCATTTGTTTAAGATTCCACATATAAGTAATATCGTATTTGTCTTTCTTGGTCTGATTTACTTCACTTGGTACCATCATCTCCATGTTGCTGCAACCTCCAGGCTACTTCTAAGGCCGCACACTCTGGCCTAACTACTCTACCAGCTGAGAGCCGCCTTTGCTTATTAAATACATGCAGTGTACAGGGACACATTGACTGCTCCTTCCTCTCTTGCAAATCACATTCATTTTTGATGTTACAGCTGATTTAAAGCAGAAGAAAACAAAACAAAAATGAAACACTCAACTCAAACCCACACGTCTCCATTGTATCTCCTAATTAATAGTCAAATTTTCTGATTGCCTCAAGCTCTATTTCTTTTTTTTTATCATTACTCAATGAGTTTATTATATTTATAGTTGTGCAATGATCTTCACAATCCAGTTTTATAGGATTTCCATCCCACACCCTCAGCACATCCCCTCACCCCCGGAACTGTCTCCTTTGGAAACCATAAGTTTTTCAAAGTCCGTGACTCAGTATCTGTCCTGCAAAGAAGTTCATTGCGTCCTTTTTTCAGATTCCACATGTCAGTGATAGCATTTGATGTTGGTGAAGCTCTATTTCTTTATCATCATCTAGGAACACAGTTTTTACTATGCTATAACCTATTTACTGAATGTAACTTTGTATGGGTTAGGTCATTTCATACATGTGTGTTTTGTTTTCCAGTCAATTAAGATGATAAAGAAGTAAATCTCTTTTTCTCTGGCTCACATACTGCCTGGTACAGTGTTCCACATGTAAAACTTTCTTAATATGTTACTGATGAAATTAATCTTTTTTTTTTTTTTAATGCTTGCACCCACAATATACGGAAGTTCCCGTGCCAGGGATTGAATCCGAGCTGCAGCTGCGACCTATGCCATAGCTGTGGCATTGCCAGATCCTTTAACCCATTGGGCTGGGCCAGGGTTTGAACCCTCGCTTCCCCAGCTACCCAAGCCACTGCAGTCTGATTCTTAACCCATTGCCGCACAGCAGAAACTCAAATCTTTTGATGGCCACGAAATTCTATGAACTTCCCCCAAAATGTAACATTTTCTTATTGTTCCCAGACTCAAGTTGAAATACAATCTATCTTTATGATTCACAAATTCCATATCTGTGAACTTGCCTAGTTGCTAAATTTATTTGTAACTCCAAAAGTAATTCTTGGAGCACATTCACAGCCATTGGTGGACTTAAGCAGAGTGGCCCAAAAAAACCCCCAAAAACTGACTTTCCCACTTGTGCACATTTTCACCTGATATCCAGCAAGGCAATGCTCTGCCTTCTTGTTTTAGGTCTCATACTTTAAAGAAGTGTTCTTTTCATGGAAAATTTAATGCCATGCTTTTTGCATTGTTGTGCTTTTTCTTGGTGATTTTGTTAACATGGCCCCCAAGCATAGTGCTGAAATGCTGTCCTGCGCTGCTTAGCAGGAGGAGGCTGTTATGTGCCTCATATGGAGAAAATCTCTGTGTTAGATAAGCTTTGTTCAGGCATGAGTTGCAGTGGTGTTGGTTGTGAGCTCACTATTAGTGAATCAATGGTATAGATTAAACAGGGTGTCTTTAAAATAAGATTATGCATTAACTGATTGACAAAAATGTCATAACCAGAGGCTTCATACCCTGAATTTCCTCTACAAGCAACTGTTCAGTATCCACTAATTTAGTGTTTGCAGCAACTTACTACACCAGATAAAGAGAGGTGACTCTTACTATACCTAATAATTAGAGTTGACTGTTAAATACTTGAAACATGGCTTAGAATGGCACAACTATTGAAATACTAGAAAGAGTTAATTTGCTCATGAATATCATTCTAATGAGTATGGACCAAGATGATCCCAAAATTTGACAGTTTATTTTATAGTCATCAAACTCATTCTGCCTATTTAAAACATTTTGTTGATCCCAGAACAGTCAACTCTCATTACATAAATATATGATGACTATACAGCAAAGTTTGATGTGACTCATATATATGAAGGCATTATTGCCTAAGCTATTATAGTCCTCTTGGAAAGAAACAAAATTCTGAGAGTCTGTTTTTGTTAGTTATTTCTTAGGAAGAAAAAATGTATTTGAAACCGCACCATCCATGTGACAGCACTGAATTCCCAAATGTAGTGTGTGGTCCACAGATAGCTATATGAAGCATTTTTAGAGCCAAGAAACATCTGAAAAAAATTAAAGAATGTGAAATTAATTACTAATTTCATCTTTTTGAAGAAGAAGGGAATATTTACTACTGAATTGCTTGAGGATCTGAGTTTACTTCTGTAGAATTATTAACCCTTCCAAAGATTTCATTGAGTTGTCCTAAAATAAATTCCTTTGCAATGTAAAAGATGAAATCTCCTATATAGCTGAGCTATACAATTTCTCTTGGGGAGCAGTAGAAAGAAAACTGAACTACAAGTCCAGAGCCCAGTATTCTGTTCCTGACTATCATATTTAGAGTTTGGGGAGTGTTTTTTTGTTTTGTTTTGTTGTTGTTGTTGTTGTTGTTTGCCATGCCCATGGCATGTGGAAGTTCCTGGGCCAGGGATCAAACCCACGCCGTAGCTCTAACCAGAGCTACAGCAGTGGGGGCTTCTGTCTTGTCCCCAGTCATTCTGCTCAGGAGGTAAGGGTACCCAAATGTGAAAAGTATGCTAACTCCATTGCATGAGCTCCTAAACACTATATATACATATATATTTTTTTTGATGTGTTATTGCAGGTGTCATTTCAGCTTTTCAGTTTTGAAGTTCTTAGGTGACAACTTAACATGTATTAGGACACACCCCCCTGACCAAGAGAGATTTGCTCCTGGTATCTCTCAAGAAAGGTCATTAAGGGAGTTCCCATTGTGGCTCAGCATGTTAAGAACCCAAGTATTATCCATGAGGACTCGGGTTCTATCCCTGGCCTTGCTCATTGTGTTAAGGATCCAGCATTGCTGCGAGCTGTGGTGTAGTTCGCAGACGTGGCTCAGATCCTGTGTTCCCGTGGCTGTGGCATAAACTGGTAGCTGCATCTCTGATTTGACCCCTAGCCTGGAAACTTCCACATGCCGCAGAGGTGGCCCTAAAAAAAAAAAAAGAAAGAAAGAAATAAAAGAAAGAAAGCAAGAAAGCAAAAAGCAAAAAGCAAAAAAAAAAAAAAAAAAAAAGACAGATGATTAAAATATGGCCATAATCCTTCACAATACTATTGAATCAATCAATTAATAAGATCAGTCTTGGGTGCAGAAGATATAGAAATTTTGAATCTTTAGCTCTATATAGCTAATGGGATATTTGCAAATACATGGTTTGGAATATCTGAAGAGAGCAAATGCTCTTTGTTCTGTTTTGGTCTATTTGAGCGAAGCCTTTGACAAGACATGGGGAAGAGGCTCTTGTTTGTAAACTTGGAACTCACTGCATTTGTTTTGAAGGCACCTTGACAAATGCTGTGCCTGGGTCAAATGGAGCTATACAAATTGTACCAACCAAACCTTGGTATTCCAAAACAGAGACCAAGCTAGATGGTACAACCGGTTAATTTTTCTCAGAGACGTTTCTGTCTCTCTTTCTCTACCAAACTACAGGAGTAGAAAGAAGAAAGAAGAAGGAGAAAGAGAAGGAGGAAGAGGAGGATAATGAAGGGCATCTTATCAGTAACTTAAGAATGCATTAAGACATTTTCTCAGGGGGTATTATATTAGAAATGCTGTGTAATCAAAATTTATTTGAGACAGCTAATCTTCAAGGGCTTTCTTTTTTCATCATCAGTAAACATTGCAAAGAAGAATTTAAGACACCTAAAAGTACACCCCAAAATGAGAGGAGAAATTTTTTTCAGTTCTGGAAAGCAAAGATGAGGAATGAGTAGAGTGGACGCCCAGGCTAAGTCTTAGAACTCTTGACCACATCCTAGATGCAAATCTGTTCATCTTGATCACAAGTCTTATGCCCAGATGGCTATCGATAGTGTAGGGGGAGGTGAACCCGCCTGCTGCCTCTGTAATGATCACCCATTCTTCTTCACCAGGCAGCTGAAGTGAGTCTGGGTATATGTACTAGGAGCCCAGAATGGTCACTGCTTCCTGAGAAATACCCTCCAAGTACAGATCCTGGTGGGATCTTTTATCATGACCAATATGAGAGAATGAATTTTATGAAGTAGTACTATTCGGCATTTTTGCTTTAGATAATGAGACTTAGCCCCTTCTAAAACTGAGTTCATGATTATCCTCTCTATCCAAAATCTTATTCTCTTTCTTGTCCCACCCCTATTCTCCTCAGGACTGAGGCATATCAATAAAGGGGTGGGTAGTTCTCTGGTGGCCTAGTGGGTTAAGGCTCCTGCATTTTCATCACTGTGGCTCAGGTTGCTGCTGTGGTGCATGTTTGATCCCTGGCTCAGGAACTTCCACATGCCGCAGGTGTGGCAAAAAAGAAAAAGAAAAAATAATAATAAGGGAGATAACCTGAAATAAATGTTGCAACTATCAGAAAAGAAAAGGAAAGGAAAAGGAAAGAAAAGAAGGGATTAAAACCAAGCAGGATCCTGCAGGGCCCTCCTGTGTACAAAAACCCCTCTGTGTTCATTATTCCTTGTTTATAGAGGAAAAAAGCTTTGGTCTATGTCTTCCCCAAGTTCCAAAGAGCAGACTCAAGTAGTTACTAATTAGAGAAATGAGAGAATGCAGAAACAAAAGAAAAGCATTCAAGCAAGAAAAGTAATGATAGCTTAAACAATAGTTGGGCGATAAAACAGAGTCCTAGTTCGTCAAGTCATGGTCATATACAGCGAGCGACGCATACCTTTGAGTTATTCTGCAGAAACTAAGACCTCCCAACCCAGGTGGAGGATGCTGACCACAAGCACGTAGACCCTGGACTGCTGGGAACCAGAATGTTGATGATTAAGATTACTGAAACATCACCCTGTTACCTCACCAGCCAGCCAAAAGAAAGTCCATGGGCTAATCACACATCCTGCAACCCTTACCCCAAATGTTGCCTTTAAAACCCTTAGCTGAAAGCCAAAGGGGAGTTGGGGCTTCTTGAGCCAGAGCTGCCCCATTCTCCTTGCTCAGTGCCCTGCAATAAATGCTGTGCACTTTCCTTCACCAAAACCCAGGCTCAGGAGGTTGGCTTTGCTGCTCATCAGGGGAGCAGACCCAAGTTGGGCTCAGTAAATTAGCAACACAATCAAGAATATAAATTATTATTGGGGCACTTTTGCTTTAAAAGCAGAAGAAATTCCTTCAGGTTGTTACAGGAAATGGACAGTTTTCAAGTGCTTATCTGAGGAAGTTGGTGGGTTATAAAGAATTCACACTTGCAGCATTCTGCCAATTATGTCCACTGTATTGCTTATGGCTAGGACCAGATGGTCTGCCCTATTACATTGTTTCTTTCTTTTTTTTTTTGAACTCGCCCACGACATGCAGAAGTTCCTGGGCCAGGGTTCAATCACCCTTGAGCCACAGCAGCGGCAATGCCAGATCCTTAACCCACTAAGTCTAGGAACTCCTAGATTGCTTCTTTTTGGTTTTTGGGTGTGTGTGTGTGACCTACAGCACAACTCACAGCAATGCCAGATCCTTAACCCACTGAGCAGGATCGGGGATGGAACCCATATCCTCATGGATACTGGTTGGGTTTATTACTGCTGAGTTACAAGGAGAACTCCCCTAGACTGTTTCTTTTTCTTTTTTTTTTTTTTGTCTTTTTGCCATTTCTTGGGCTGTGCCCGTGGCATATGGAGGTTCCCAGGCTGGGGGTTTAATCGGAGCTATAGCCACTAGCTTATGCCAGAGCCACAGCAACACGAGATCTGAGCCGCGTCTGCAGCCTACACCACAGCTCATGGTGATGCTGGATCCTTAACCCACTGAGCAAGACCAGGGATCGAACTTGCAACCTCATGGTTCCTAGTTGGATTCGTTAACCACTGAGCCACAACGGGAACTCCTAGACTGTTTCTTGATGTTCTTCGATGCTGTATCTTCTGGAAGCCTCCCTCTGCCCTGCTTCTTCTGAAGTGATTTTTTTCCCCTGATTTTTCAGGCCATGCCACAGCATATGGAGGTTCCCAGGCTAGGAGTCAAATCGGAGCTGCAGCTGCTGGCCTACACCACAGCCACAGCAAGGCCAGATCTGAGCCATATTTGCAAACTACACCATAGCTCTCAACAGTGCTGGATCCTTAACCCACTGAGCATGGCCAGGGATCAGACCCACATCCTTGTGGATACTGGTTGGGTTTTAACCCATTGAGCCACAATGGGAACTCCCTGCTTTGCTTCTTCTGGAAGGCTCTGTTTCCAGAGTCTGAAGGGTCCCTTCCTCTGGCTAGAGAAGAAAAAGGAAGAGGGCCTTTTGAGAGCTTGGCCTTAAGTCTTCCATCTTCCCAGAGCAGCCCCATACCGGGTAAAAATGAGATATATCTAAAGAGATACAGGAGACAAATACTGTCTCACTTATCTGACCATCAGAAAAGTTACACCCTTCATCACCCAGGAATGCCTGAAAGCTCTGTAAACACAGATCCCACATCACTCTTGGCTCATCCATGACTCCTCATTATTTTTCCACAGTGCCAAGCATGGAACAGATTCTCAGAATAATACTTACTTGCTGAAAATGCCATTTACAGCTGATTATAAATAGAGTATAGTGGTCCCTTCAATGAAAAGCTTGTCCTCCAACTCTTGGACTTGAAGACAGCTTCCTGCTATAACTCTGACTCAGTGAAAAAACTAGATGTGGATTGATCAATTTTACTGAGTCTCAAATTTGAGATTTACCGATATGGAAGAGAAGTTGTGGTTTTTAGCTGTCAGCTGTAGACACACACAGCTTGTGTGTTTTCTCCATTTTCTTTTCTTTCATTTCTGTGCTCTGCTTCTTCCTGTGACACTTCACCGACAAAATGGGGTTCGGATGGGGAGAATAGGGAAGTCACACAGAAAGTTAGGGGTTGGGTTATGCAAGACAGCTTTTTATCCCTTCCTGTTGCTTTCCGCGCAGGGTGGATGGCTCTTTTGAAGGCTGAGGTCATGTCATCCCATTATTTGCATGATCTCCCATTTAGAGAGTTCTCAGACAGTCTATGTCCTTACATGGTATATTTTTCTGCTCAGCTTTTGTGAAGTGTCTACTTAGGGAATTTTCTTTCTTCTATTTGCAAATCAAAAGGTTCAACAACATCAAAGCATACTAGAAATGAAATGGACCAAAGGTTTCATTTAGTTACAGTAAAGCTTTATTGTCCATGTTACAATTCACAGCCAACAGCATCCTTTAAGTTCACAGATATTGCAGTTAATCTATGCAATCTGCAAATAACCTCACCTCAGTTCATTAGACGCAGCAGGTTAACTTAAATACAGAGTTCTCTCTGCCCAGGAGAGTACAACATTCTGGTGGGGATTTTAGGTAAGGTTCTTTGGTAGACTTGATTCATCCCCAAAAGAAATTTGTAAAGTTCGTGTAACTCGAAAATAGCCAGAAAATATGCAAGCAAGTGAAAAGACATCTAGCAGTGCCTGAACTGTTTCAAAGCAAAGGCGATTATTGTGGAGAAAATGCTTTTAACGTTGGTAGGAAAAGTTCAGAAAAGGACATCAGAAGGAGAGGCTGGGAGGTTACCTTGCCAAAACCAGTGTAGTGTATATTAGTCTGATGTTGTGCTTTAGAACCTGTTGGTTAGTGTCGCTTCCAGTGTCCCCTGCTGCCCTGCATGTTGACGAGGCAACTAGTGTTAAATGGATGCGTAAGGGAAAGAAAGAGAAGAGGACCCGCGTTCATTTCTCCTAACCCCTCCTAAGTTCAGACGTGGAGGAATGGCCGCGCGTCTTGCCAGAGGAAACCCGAGTCGAGTCCGATAAAGAACTGATAAAAATGTCCCTCATTCGCCCCGGGAAGCCGGCACCCAGGCACGACGTGAGGACCGCCAGACTCGCTGACTGCGGCCGCTTCCCGAGGGGCCGGGGCGCGCCCGCTGGAAGGTGGGAGGGGAAGTTGCCCCGATTCTGGGAAGAGACCAAAGGAATGAGTAATTGGAAATTCTGTAACGGAGACCCTTTCCCCAAACCCTGTGGCCTTTTCACCCCAAACCCCCTGCCGAGCGGCAAGAGGACTGGAGACGGACGCGCTGGAAGGAGAGTCACGTTTCGGAGGGGGAAGTGAAATAAAAAGGGCGGCACCGGGGGGGACCTGTGCGTCATTGAGGGACCGAGAAGAAGCGCGGGCGCACGGGGTGGAGAAAGAGAAGGGGGAGCAAGAAACCGGAGGGGGCGGCCGCGGAGCGCGGGTGGGGCGCGGCGCAGCGCCCGAGCCTCCTGCCTTTTCGGGCCGCGCCCCGGCCGCCCGCAGCCTCCCGGCGCTTGCCCCGACCCTCTCTCCGTATCCCGCCGGCGGGGCGCGCCCCGCGCGCAGAATGTGGCAGAGGACACGGGCTCGGCCCCGCGCGCCCTGGCGTTGGGCGCTGGCGCTTCTGGCCCTCGGCGGCGCGGGACTGTGCCACGCCGGCCCGCAGCTCAGGCACCCCGTGAGGCCCAGCGCCAGGAACAAGTAAGTGCGCGGCCTCGCCTCTCCCCCAGGACGGCGAGGCTCCCTCCACCTACCCCTCCCGACTCTGCCCTGCTGAGGCCATGAGCTGCAGCCGGGGTCCCCCTCCGCCTGCCGGGGTGGTGCCTCCTCCTCGGTGGCCGCGCGCTCCAGGGGCTACGCCGGGCGCCCCCAGCGACTTCTCCCTTGCCTCCCGCAGGGCTGCCTGGGGCTTGGGGCGCAGGGCGGGTCCCAAAGAACAGGGCGATCAGGAAACTACCCCCCCCCCAGGAATTACTGGAGTCGCTGGGACCTTAAGGGCTCTTTTTGCCTCTGTCTTTTGTCGGGTACAGGTTCACGCTATCCAAAGGCGCACCCGCGCACCCTCTAGATATCTGCTGGTCGAGCGCCCGCCTCTGCCCGCCGGGACCAGGGTATCCCAGACGCCCTGTAGGCTCGTCAGGTCTCCCCCAGCCTCTCTGTTCAGGTTTACACCGTGCCCTTCTCCCTTTCTTTCACCCCAGGAACTGGTGCGCGTACATCGTGAACAAGAACGTGAGCTGCTCGGTGCTGGAGGGAAGCGAGAGTTTTATTCAGGCTCAGTACAACTGTGCCTGGAACCAGATGCCCTGTCCGTCCGCGCTCGTGTAAGTCGCGGAGCCAGGGCCGCGGGGGTGGGTGGGGGTGGGGTCAGAGCGCTGGGCTCCAGCCGCTCAGCAAATCTCTTCCAGTGGTTGAAAAACTTCCGCTGAAAAGTTTGAGCGCCGACTGGGGTACCAGGCACGATGGGGTGTTTAAGGAGCGTGTGCCGCCTGGAGCGAGCGTCAGGGATGCGCCTGCCTTGCGAGCTTGCGATTGCTGAGCATAGGAGGGGACCAACAAAGCCCCCCACCCCCACTTCTCTCTTTCTCTCTCTCTTTCAATTTTATTGCTAACATAAGGCAGCTGGACCTAATTACATCCATATTGCGTGTTCTGGGGCACAGAGAAGATTCCAAAATGTATACTGCTAAAACTTGTACAAGTAGGATTAGCTGAGGGTTTGCTTTAACCAGTGTTCTAAAAGAGGCGAGTTTTGTCCAAATGTCCCCATAAAACTGACCTCTTCCAGGTGTTGGGATCTCTAAAGTCAAGTCCCAGCAACAACTTGCTTGAAAATGTGCTGTTTTTACAAGTTAGATTTGGGGGGGATTCAGCTGAGTGGTTATCAGGAGAGAATGGTCCTTAAAGACCAGGGAAAGAATTAATCTTTTTGCTTATAAAGATTTTACCATTAAAAACAAAACAAAACAGAAACAAAGAGGAAGCAAAGCAATGGAGAGCACAGATTTTGTTCCATACATCACACTCGTTCAGTTGTCATGAGGCAAGTCTTTGTGTCTTTGTGTAAGTCAGATATCAGAGGATGAGCCGATGTGAATAAACGGCTGGTGGGGAAACACATGTGATGGTTGAAATTAATTGTTTTCCCCTAAGAATAAGTTGTTTGTCTTAGAGCACAGTTGTCTTTACAGCAAAGAATAGCCAGTAGGCGGATCTGTCTTTGGCGAAGCAAAGGGACAGACTGAACTTGTGCGCCAGGAAACCTTATTATGGAGTCGGTAGAGGAGCCCGCAGGCCTGTGAGGTAGATCATCGCACGTGGGCTGCGGTGGGAACTGAAAAAGGGAAGGAATGGTTCCTGTTAGGCAAAAACAAACAAACCCCTGCAAAACAAAACAAAAACTTAGGAGAGGTTTCCCACTTGCCATCCACAGAGAATCAGGTTGAAATTGAGTTGCTGGGTATCACCCTGAGTTGGGTAAACTGTCAAAAGGTGCAAGGCTGACAAACTGCCCTGTCTCTGGTGTGCAGGGGCATTGAACTTTGCAGGTGTTTCTCTCTTTAAAAAAAAAAAATTTATTGAAGTATCGTCGATTTACAATGTTAATTTCTGCTGTACAGCAAAGTGATTTTTTTTTTTTTTTTTGTCTTTTTAGGGCTGCACCTGTGGCATATGGAGGTTCCCAGGCTAGAGATCGAATTGGAGCTACAGCTGCCCGCCTATACCACAGACACAGCAACATGGGATTCGAGCTGCATCTGTGACCTTACACCACAGCTCACGGCAAAGCAGGGTCCTTAACCCACTGAGTGAGGCCAGGGATCGAACCTGTGTCCTCATGTATACTAGTCAGGTTCTTAACTTGCCGAGCCTCTGAGCCGTGATGGGAGCTCCTGTACAGCAAAGTGATTTAGTTATACATGTATATTCTCCTCCATTATGCTTTCTTACAGGATAGTGAATATAGTCCCCTGGGTTATATAATAGGACCTCATTGTTTATCAATCCTATATGTACTAGTTTGCATCTGCCGATCCCAAACTCCCAGTCCATCTGACTCCCTCACCCTCCCTCTCCATTGTCTGATCTGTAGGTCTGTGAGTTTGTTTCTGTTTCATGGATAAGTCCATTTGTGTCATATTTTAGATTCTACATATAGGTCATATAATATGATATTTGTCTTTTGATCTGCCTCAGGAAGTATAATCATCTCTAGGTTGTCCACCCATATTGCTGCAAATGGCATTATTTTGTACTTTTTTTGTGGCCGAATAATATTCCATTGTATGTAGGTACTGCATCTTCTTTATCCATTCATCTGTCAGTGGATATTTAGGTTGCTTCCATGTCTTGGCAGTAAACAATGCTGCTGTGAACATTGGGGTGCATGTATCTTTTTGAATTACAGTTTTGTCTGGATATATGCCCAGGGTGCTGGATTGTATGGCAACTCTTTTTCAGGTTTTTTGTTTTTGTTTTTTGGCTGCCCCACAGCATATGGAGTTCCTGGGCCAGAGGTCAGATCTGAGCCACAGCAGTGGCAACACTGGATCCTTAAACCACTGTGTCAGACCAGGGATCGAACCTGCTTCCAGTGCTCCCAAGATGCTGCCAATCCCATTTCACCACAACAGGAACTCCTATTTTTAGTTTTTTGAGGAACTTCCATATGCTTTCATAGTGACTGCACCAACCTACATTTCCATGGCGGGTGTTTCTGAGTCCCGGAGCCTGAGCAACTGCTCTCAATTCATGGGTATCATCAGGTTTTTGTTATTTGATCCTTACAGCCTGAGACCTGGGGAAATAAAGGATCTTGGGAAACACACCCGGGAGTTGCTGAGGGATGCTTTCTGGGTGTGGTGGGCCTTGCGGTACTGGAGGCTGGCTGAGGTGCCTGAGAAGTGCGATTTAGCTGCTGATGACAGTGCAGCGTCTGGGAGGGGCAGGTATGACCCAGGGGACTTGACATAGTTGGAGCAGAGCTGGGTTAGGGGGCGATGGAGGGAATGGAGGCAGAGAAGCCAGTCGAAGAGAGAGAGCAAAGCCAAGACTTTGGAAGGGCTTCTCTCCCACCTTAGAGACCCTGGGAGGTGAAGCCTGGGAGGCTGAGGGGTCCAGAAAGGCCAGGGGTTTTAGCAGCAGGAAGGTTGGCTTGTGCAGAAAGAGACAATTTCGGGTCAGTGGGGTGTGTGCCTCCAAATCTGGCCTTTGTGGACTAGTCTCTGTCCCTGTAGCCTGGAGAAAGGGAGGGAGGGAGGGAGAGAGAATGTGTGTGTGTGTGTGTGTGTGTGTGTGTGTGTGTGTGTGAGTGGTTCTCAGCTAAGAATATGTCCACCTTCTTTCTTGGAAGGCAGTTCCCAGATGAAAATGAGTGAAAGGGAGTTCCTGTTGTGGAGCAGCGGAAATGAATCTGACTAGTATCCAAGAGGATGCTGGTTTGATCCCTGACGGCGCTCAGTGAGTTAAGGACCCGGCGTTGCCGTGAGCTGTGGTGTAGGCCGCAGATGCAGCTTGGATCCCATGTGGCTGTGGCTGTGGCTGTGGTGTAGGCCAGCAGCTATAGCTCAGATTCAGCCCCTAGCCTGGGAACTTCCATATGCTGTGGGTGTGGCCCCCCTCAAAAAAAGAAAGGAAGGAAAGTGAGAACCATTGCTCTGCATGTGCTCGTGTGTTCACGCCCATGTGTTTTGCTTTTTCCCTGGGGTCATCAGCAGGGGTACCGGAGACTGTGTCATTTTTCACACTGGCTATTATTCGCTGTGCGGTTTCTTAGTTTATGAGAACACTGGCTCATTTGCTTTGCTTTGTTTGGGTTGTTAGGCGGGTCGTTTGACGGTGGTATTAGGGAGTGAGTGGTGGGGCTTGAGCCCTTCAGGAAAACTAACACCTGTGTCCCTGCGTTCAGCTGCCACCTGAAACTTGTCTCCCTGGGATGGAGTTAAAGTGTGTTTCTGGAAAAGCAATTCATAGCGCGTGTCCTAATGCCTGTGAGGTAGTAATACGATTCTTGTGTGCAGAGAGTTCCGAATTCCCGTGAAAACTTTTCTGTCACTAGGAGTTTAAAATCAGGGCTCTCTCTGTCACTCTGTGTGTCTCCCGCACAGGCACAAGGTGGTGGTGGGGTCTGGATCCCCGAGGCACAGGATTCCTTCAGCAGACACTGCTTTGTCTTCCCTCAGCTAATTCCCGAGGGTGGCTGATCAGGCCTGAGGAGGAGATAAGAGGAATTATCTCAGATAATTATCCAGTGAAGAGGGAGGAGCAGCTGCTTGTAGGCAGTAAAGTAGCATAAACCTGGGTAGTAGGGATTTACCGTTTACTTTAAATTCTTCTTTTTTTGCCACACCCATGGCAAGCGGAAGTTCCCAGGCCAGGGATCAAACTGCGCCACAGCAGTGACAATGCCAAATCCTTAACTGCTGGGCCACCAGGGAACTCCTTTGACCCCCCATTCTAAGTCTAAAGACTCCCCCCCACCCCGAGATCATTGTTTTATTTTATATTTCCATGTTAAGACATTAACCTCTTTTAAAGTTTTGTTGCCTTTTTTCTGGTTCACTGTAAGAGCCTTTGGCAGGTCAGCCGCGTGGTAGACTGTCCCTGTCATTGTCGCACTGCCACCCGCAGAGCACTTAGGATGGGCCTGGAGGACCCACACCAGGGTCTGGGGCTCCTGCAGTGGCACCTAAATACAGAGAGGGTCTGTGTGGGTCATGGGCTGGTTTTAGGGATGCAGTTGGGGAGCCCTGGGAATGTGAGCAACTTAGAATTCTTTCTGCAGGCTTAATACAACAACCAGGGCTGACTTGCTGTGACGTGATGAGCCCCTTTACGTTCATTTTCTTCCATTCTTACGCAAACCCCCCGTTTTACAGGTGGGCATGTAGTCAGGAAGTAGCAGAGCCTGGGTCCAAACCCACGTGTGCTGTTTCTAAGCCTTAGGCTCTTCCCACCCACACCCCTGCACCCTCTCGCTGTCTAAACCTACATCCCTTGATGAGCGCCCCAAGGGTGTGTGTGCGTGTGTGATTCTGTGACACTGGCAGCCTTGGTGTGATGGGAGGGAGGAGGTGAGGGCCTGAGCTCTCCTAGAGACCCCCCCTCCATGGGGTGGGCCCTGCCTGGGTGCCCTGCTGATGGAAAACAGCACTGTCCTTCTTCTCCTTCCTGGCCCAAGCTTTTCACGCTTTATTCATGCCGCATGACAGTAATTCCAGAAAGTTCCATATCCTCCCACTCAGCTTGGTCCAGCTGACTTGCTGTTAGCACTCGAGGTTTGGGGGCGTCCAGCGTGCAGTGCAGCTGCCTTGCTGGTGAGGATTCCGGATGCACAGTGGGATTATTCCCCTGATACCACAAGCTGACTGGGGTTTATCCTCATCCACCCAGCCTGGCCCCACCCGCTTCTTGGGTGTGTAGTATCTGGGTGGAAGTTTTCCTCTTAGGTCTTTAAAAAAAACAAAATGCCTCTAATCCTTAGATTCTGGGGGAGCAGATGGTCATTTAGTTGGAAGAAGAGTTTTCTAGCAGGGAGGTGTCTCAGCCCGGAAAAGCTTTAAAAGAAAAAAAAACACTTGCGGAGTTCCCATCTTGGCACAGTGGTTAACGAATTTGACTAGGAACCATGAGGTTGCGGGTGCGATCTCTGGCTTTGCTCAGTGGGTTAGGGACCCAGAGTTGCCGTGAGCTGTGGTGTAGGCTGGTAGCTACAGCTCCCATTAGACCCCTAGGCTGGGAACCAACATATGCCACGGAGCGGCCCTAGAAAAGGCAAAAAGACAAAAAAAAAACAAAACAAAAAAAACCCGCACTTGAGATTGGGGTCGGGGGGATGTGGGGTTACATCCTCTCGAGCCAATTCTACGTTTCTTACGTCTCCAGGAACAGATTTCCTTTCGGTTCTAATTGTGTCTCTTGGGTGCACAGCTTGGTGGGAGTGCTTTTTCTTCCGGAGATCCATGGCTATGATAAGCCTTGCTCCTTGACACTGAGGGGCCTTAAATCAGGTGTCGGGAGCACCTGCTGGGCGGCGCCCGAGCATTGCACTGTCCCTGCCGAGTCCCCCACTGTGGGTCCCCGTGCCCCCAGCCTTGGGGCTGCACCTGTGCTGCTTCCCTGGCCTCCGAAGACCCTCCTCTCACGCAGCTTTGTTCTTTGCGCCTCTCCTCTTCCTGGGTTCCCAGCAGTTAAGATGCTGTGTCTGAAAAGCCCTGTGATGTCGCCAGAACATTTACACGTTCCTTCAGCTCAGCCAGGAGATGAGGTAGGGCAGGGCCTGGGGTCTGGGAAGAAGAACTTAAAGCTCATGAGCTACCCTTTCTACCTTTCTTATCTTGGAGAAAAACGAATAGGATTCAAACAGAAGTTATAGCCTTAAGAAAAATAGTTTGCTTCTTGTGAAACATCATGTCATTTTATTAATTGATCTTCCAAGATCTGTGATTCTCTTGTGTTGGCACTTGATAAATGAATTAAAATTCTGAGACAGACAAGCGGAGCTGGGGGTGGGGGTGGGGGCAGGGCTCCCCTGAGGTAGTCAGTCCCTCCAGGCTGGCTGGTGTAGCCAGTGTGTTCTGGAAGAGGAGATAGGAAACTCGGCTTCTGGCCTGAGCTCTACCACTGCCGAGCTGTGTGACTTCAAGCTAGTCACTCAACCTCTCTGAGGCACCTTTTCCTTGCCTCTACATTACAGGTGAGACGGCATAGTTAACAGAACTTTAAAACTCACTCTTACGCTCAGGTAAGGTACACTGAGCAGCAGTGTCTGACCAACACACCTTGTTCTCATTGTTTGGAGTTGTTTCCTCTTAGGTGGTCTTCTCTTGGAAGGCTTTGCATTTCCTGACATGTAGGAGAAAGAAAGAAAGAAAGACATTCAGTGACCTAAGATAATAATAAGGAGTTTTCTGGTAGCCTAGCAGCGAAGGATCCGGCATTATCACTGCTGTGGCATGGGTTCATTCCCTGGCTGGGAAACTTCTGCAAGCTGTGGGCACGGCCAAAAAAAAAAAATTGGAGTTCCCATTGTGGCTCAGAGGTAATGAACCTGACTAGTATCCATGAGGACACGGGTTCAATCCCTGGCTCCACTCAGTGGGTTAAGGATCCAGAGTTGCTGTGAGCTGTGGTGTGGGTCACAGATGCAGCTCGGATCCAGAGTTGCTGTGGTTGTGGTTTAGGCTGGCACCTGTAGCTCTGATCTGACCCCTAGCCTGGAAACTTCCATATGCCGTGGGTACAGCCCTAAAGAGGAAAAAAAGAAAGACAATAATTAAGAAAATGAAATGACTGGAGTTCCCATTGTGGTTCAGTGTGTTAAGGACCCGACATTGTCTCTGTGAGGATGAGTGTTCCAACCCTGGCCTCGCTCAGTGGGTTAAGCATCTGGCATTGACGGGAGCTGCAGTGTAGGTGTAGGTGCAGCTCGGATCCAGCATGGCTGTGGCTGTGGTTGCATTGTAGGCTGGCCGCTGCAGCTCCGATTTGACCCCTAGCCCAGGAACTTCGGTATGCCATGGGTGCGGCCCTAACAAGAAAAAAAGAAAGATAAATGATTGAAATTGACTTTTTGGGGGTCTTTTTAGGGCCCTACCGCACAGCATATGGAGGTTCCCAGCCTAGGGGTTGAATCAGAGATACAGCTGCCAGCCTACACAACAGCCACAGCCACGCGGGATCCGAGCTGTATCCTCAAAACTACACCACAGCTCACAGCAACACCGGATCCTTAACCCACTGAGGGAGGCCAGGGATCAAACCTGCGTCCTCATGGATGTTAGTCAGGTTTGTTTCCGCTGAGCCATGAAGGGAACGCCTGAAATTGACTTTTAAACATGAAGTGAGACGCTCAGAGAAATGCTTAGAGGTTACTTTGGAAGCAGAGCCAGCTGTGGAGTTTGGGGGGGAAAGTCTGTTAAATGACTACAGTTGATTTAAAGCAAGTGCTCCGGTCACTGTGGGCCCTGATTCCTGGATCTGCAGGTGTTTGGGTGCCCGTGGCGGGTCAGGGAAGAGAGATCAGTTGATGGACCGGGTCGCCCATGCTGACTGGTCGCCCATGCTCATCCGGCCAGGAACACGCCGTTTTAATGCTTTGCTCTTGGAAAACATCCTCTTCCTCTTGCACGGCCTATTAAGACGTGTTGCTCGTGTTTACTGAGTGTGACAGTGTTTCACACACTGTTTTTTAAAACCTAAAACTGACTGACCGCCAGCGTTCAGATTCTTCCAGGCTGTCACCCAAATGTTCTGATTTACTGTTGGCTCCATGACGGTTGCCCGCCTGGGCATTAATGCTTCCGGGCTTGATGCAGCAGGTCTCCTCGACTTAAAAATAGCAATGACCCACTTGATAAAATGACTCCAGCGGGACTTTGCCTGGCAGATGATTTTCCTGGGTGAATCCAGGGAGGAACAGGGTGGTTTTCAGCATGACAGCAGCTCACGTTGGAGGAAGAATAATGAAGTTCACCCATCAGTTTCCTTTTTTCCTTCCTGCTTGAAAGTGGTGTGGTGATGGGTGCTGGAAAAAAAAGAGGGAGGGTTCACGCTAACCCAAAATTCCTGGTTTGAAAATGCTGTAGAAGCAAACTTTCCTGGGTGTGTCAGAACCTAGCCGCTTTTTTTGTTTTCCATCTAAAAAAAAAAAAAAGTAGAAGATTAAGGAATACGCCTAAACATGACTCTTTGCAGCATCAGCCTTTTTTAGGACTGTGTATTTTGCTGGACCTTTGGTTAAAAGAAGTTTGAGACAGAGTTTAGGTGAAGCCTTCTCAAGCTGATCATTTGAAAGGGAATTTACTGTGAGACTTGTCAGCTGGCCCCTAACGTGCATCAGCTTTCCCCGCTTTGGTGATTATCAGGGTCTGCCGGATCAGATGTGTTGGCTTAATTGTGTTATCTTTTCCGGAGATTTGCTCACAAGCCCATCACAGGGTGCGAGAGATTTCCCACTTGCTTCGAGCTGCTTCCCTGCATCTGCTCAGCGTGGATGCTGTTAAAAGATTTTGAGATAAGGGCCTTCCCCCCGATCCCACCCGACCCCCCACCCCCAAACCTTAGTAACACCAAAAGCCACTAGTTTTCTGCTAACTGAAGCTTTTCCAGGCATCTTGAAAGCGGAGCCCCAAAGCGGTGGTAGTGGATTGCAACAGAGCTCAGGGCGGGCCGAGTTTCACAATCCAGTCCTTCGAGGGAGATCTTTTCACCACCAAAGTGATTCTCTGGCTCTCATCAGTTTCAACCCCAAGCGCTCTCACATGCCAGGGGAATGACCGCCTTGGCAAGGAGGCTTCGGGAGCCTTTCTGGATATTTTGAACATTCCAGAATCTCAAAGCCAGCTGCTGTCCTGACAGTGCCCAGGCTTGGCTGACGCATCAGGTGGCCCCTGCTTGGAGATTCAGCTGTTGTCCCCACTGGGCCAGCAACTCTCCAGGGCCACAGCACAGGGTCAGGGCCCTAGCTCCGTTGTGATAAATGATGATCCTGACCTGTTGCATCATCTTCTGGCCACTCTCAAGGTTTTTGGGAGTCGTTCTCTTGCATCACTGCAGAAAACAATGAGCAAGATGGAACCCAGACTCCCTGCTCAGCAGCAGACAGCAGACAGGGAAGGCAGAGATGCCGTTCACCACTGTTTCCTGAACCAAATAGCAGGGCACCCTCTAGCCCCTCCTGGGCAGAACAGACGCTGAGAAATAATAATCCCAGTGAGGCTTTACTCCGCATCATATTTTTGAAATGCTTATTTACGTCTTTGACACTTTGTGTTCTTTTATACAAAATGGCAATTTGAAGGCAGCAATGAAAAAAATTCCATTCTAGCGCTCCTGTTGTGGCTCAGAGGTAATGAACCCGACTAGTAGCCATGAGGATGTAGGTTCAATCCCTGGCCTCACTTAGTGTGTGGGGGATCGCCCATTGCCATGAGCTGTGGTGTAGGTGGCAGATGTGGCTCACATCTGATGTTGCCTAGATCTGCTGTTGCTGTGGCTGTGACGTAGCCTGGCAGCTGCAGCTCTGATTCAGCCCCTAGCCTGGGAACTTCCATACGCTGAGGGTGTGGACCTAAAAAAAAAGAAAGACAGACCAAAAAAATTCACTTCTGATCATCTTTCTTAATCATTGGCCCATATCTTCAGAAGTACAAATATATGTATATCAGGTCTGAGCTCCTAGTAGATAAAACCATTGGTTGTATGTGTGAACACTAATCTGATCCATTAAAAAAAACCCCTAAGTCCTCATTTAAAAGGCTTAATAATGCTGGTCTTGGTAGTGTTCTATTATTTTTACTTATTTATTTATTTTTGGCTGCACCTTCGGCATACAGAAGTTCCTGGGCCAAGGATGGGACCTGGGCCACAGCAGCAACAACACTGAATCCTTAACCACTAGGCCACCAGAGAGCTCCTGGTTCTTGGTTTTTTCTTAACGAACATATATTTTTGGAGCCTCAAGACTATCTAGCACTTTGCTTTCACGATTCTGATGAAACTATTTTTTTTTTTTCTTTTTTGGCCACCCCATGGCATATGGAGTTCCTGGGCCAGGGATCATATCTGAGCCACAGTTGTGACCTATATCTCAGCTGTAGCAATGCTGGATCCTTAACCCACTGTGCAGGGCTGGGGATCAAACCCTTGTCCTAGCACTCCAGATATGCTGCCAATACCATTGTGCCATAGTGGGAACTCCTCTGATGAGATTTTAAAATACCTGAATATACAGATATATAATACATAAAACATGTTATAAGTGAAATATATGTATAAATGTATTGTATACAAAACATATCTAAAATAGCTTTGTTGAGGTATAATTTACATAAACTATATATAGTTAAAGTTGTATAATTTAGCATGTGTTTGTACCTGTGAAACCAACATCACAAGATATAGCACATCTTGGAGTTCCCTGGTGGCCTAGTGGTTAAAGATTTGGCATTGCCACTGCTGTAGCTTGGGTTTGATCCTAGCCGAGCTTCTGCATGCTGTGGGTGTGGCCAAAAAAATATATACAGAACATCTCCATCACTCCCAAGAGTTTGCCCACACCCTTTGTCATCTTCCCCTCTTATTTCCCACCCCCAGCTCCCTCCCCAGGCAACTGCTGATCTGTTTTCCATCACTGAAGATGAGTTTGCATTTCCTAGAGATTTATGTAAAAAGCATCACACAGTATGCACTCTTACGTTAGTTTTTTCCTTCAGCATAGTTATTTTAAGGTATATCTATGTTGTACTATGGATCAATAGTTGATTACTTTTCAGTGCTGAGTAATATTCCTTTGTGCATGTGTACACTACCATTTTTTTTTTACACTACCATTTATATATGGTTGTTTTGTAGCTGAGGACTCATGGTGAAGTGCAGGGTGTAAACTCATTTATATTGTCAGTGATGTTACTTCTCTGATGTTTCTGAAGACCACTTGAGATGGTAAATACATAACAGATGTAGGACACTGGATAAAACCATAATGAGGTACAAAAAGTGCATTTCACATTTTAGCCCCAGGAAAATTGAAGTAGACTTATTATTTGAAGACCCTTGGAGTTCTCGTTGTGGTGCAATGGAAACGAATCCAACTAGGAACCATGAGGATGCAGGTTCAATCCCTGACCTTGCTCAGTGGGTTAAGGATCCAGTGTTGCTGTGAGCTGTGGTATAGGTCAGAGACTCACCTCAGATCCTGCATGGCTGTGGCGAAGGCCGGCAGCTACAGCTCTGATTAGACCCCTAGCCTGGGAACCTCCATATGCTGCAGGTGGGGCCCTAAAAAGACAAAAAAATAAAAAAATAAATTAAAAAATTGAAGACTCTAGGTTACTTGGTTTTGTTAAACAAATATTTTTGTGTGAGGTCGATGTCTGGCCCAAGACTAGGCCCCATGGGGACACAGCAAGGAACCTGACCTCTCTCTTGCCCTCCAGGAGTTTATGTCCAGTAGGTGAAATGAGACATGAACAGAAATAATGACAAAATAAAAGGTCGGCATGAGAATTGCAATAAGAGAAGCACAAACAGCTGAGGATGTTCAGATGCAGAGGAAACGGCTTCCAGCCAGGAGGAATCTGAGAACTAGTTTGCAGGTGCTGACATCCGAGCAGGGCTTTGAAGGAAGGTTCCAGTTGAAAATATATGCGGATGTGAGAGAAAGCCAGCATAGGCTGAGAAAGAACATTAGCAAAGGCTGGGAGGAGGGGGGACATCCAGAGGGAGGACTAAACTGAGGTGTCCGTGGAGCTGGTCCTGCTGAAGGCTGTAGGTCCCTGGCCTCTCCCCTTGGCTTGTAGATGGTCTTCTCCCCATGTGTCTCTGTCCAAATTCCCCCTATTTTTGTTGGGTGCATCCATGGCATGCAGAAATTCCCAGGCCAGGGATCGAACCCACACTCCAGCAGTGACCCAAGCCACAGCGGTGACAATGCTGGATCCTTAGCCCACAGAGCCACCAGGGAACTCCTAAATTCCCCCTCTTTATGAGGACACTTGTCATCCTGGATTAGGCCCCATCCTGATGCCCTCATTTTAACTCCACTACCTCTGTAAAGACCCTGTCTCCAAAAAGGCCGCCTCCTGAGGTTCTGGGATTTGCACTCCAACATGTATTCTGGGGGCAGCAGAGCATTCAAGGCATGACCCCAGTTTTGGGAGCTTGGGCTTTATCATTTAGGCAAAGGGGGTTCGTGGAAGATTTTGGGTCAGGGCCACCATCGGAGTTTCCAGATGTTTATCTGGCAATTTGTGCAAAATGGGTTCGAAACAGGGGAGATAGGTGGGGATTGGAGGACAGCAGGAGGGTCCCTATTGAGAGCCTGGCCCTGGTGCATGGTGGAGCTGAGGCAGGTCTGGTGGGAAAAGAGGGTCTGCTGGCGGAGGGATGAGCAGTGACAGAGAGGGAACAACCAGGTGACTGCTTGTTGGTGCTTCATGCGCAGGAGCTCTCCTGGGCTGGGGGTGAAGGGCTGTCTCTGAGCATCTTAGTCTGTTGTCAGTGCTGTGGATAAAAAGGGCTGCACCTTGTGCAGGAAGGTGGATTCCATGGACTTGGCTTAGACGTTATGGCAGGTGGTCTTTGTCCACAGGACGATCGGGACCTTGTTATTCACCTTTGTTGATCAGGAATCAACTCTAATCCCTCATGTGGGCAATTGAATCTATTATTATAGAAGCCCATAGTTTTAGTCTTGTTGAAGGTTTTTGCTTTATGGTAAATATGGATCCTGTCTGATGTAACTGGTCTTGGCTGAGCTGGTCCTCGACCAAGGACTGTTACTATGGACGAGAGGAGTATACGGGCTCCAGAGAAGTGTGGTTGCTCCATCGTAGATACTGGTGAGTCAAGAAAAGCTGTAGTGTGGTACCTGGGGTCCCCCTGTTTGGCACCCGGAGGATGTTTATTAACTGAATGGGTAAAAGAGAAAACAGGTGAATTGTTTTATTTTTTAAAAATTAAGACTGTGGAGTTCCCATTGTGACGCGGTGGAAACAAATCCGACTAGGAACCGTGAGGTTGCGGGTTCGATCCCTGGCCTCTCTTAGTGGGTTAAGGATCTGGCACTGCTGTGAGTTGTGGTGCTCGACCTCTAGCCTGGGAACCTCCATGAGCCGTGGGTGTGGCCCTAAAGAAAAAAAAATTAAGACCATAATTTTTGAAGCAGTTTAAGGTACATAGAAAAACTGAAGGAAAGGCTCAAAGATTTCTCATGTAGCCCCATCCCCCACATGCACAGCCTCCCTCATCAATATCCCCACTGGAACTGTGCCTTTGTCATGGCTGTGGACCCACACTAACGCATCATCATCCTCACCCAAAGTCCATAGTGGACATGAGGATTCATTCTTGGGAGAGGAAAGTTTTAGCTTGCTTTTCCTCCTGTTGTTAAAAATCACATGTGCCAAGTTTGGTTTTCAGGTTTCAGGCATGGAGACCATAAGTTTGAATAATGGTCCATGGCTTGGTATTTTTTGGTTTTGGTTTTTTTTTTTTTTTTTGAGAGTAAAGTTTTATTTGGGGTGAAATTAAGACTTAAGCCTGAGAGACAGCATCTCAGGGAGTCCTGAGAAATCACTCCAAGCAGGTGAAGTGTGGATGCCAGTTTATGAGTTTTGCGACAGAGGGAAAGTAGAAGGAACAAAAGATTTAGAGAAAACCAGTAGGAAAATGTAAATGTCTGGGTTTACTGGAGTCACCCCTTTGATATGTCATGGCTTGTGGGGTTTTTTTTGTTTGTTTTGTTTTTTTGTTTTTGTCTTTTTGCCTTTTCTGGGGCCGCTCCAGTGGCATATGGAGTTCCCAGGCTAGGGGTCAAATTGGAGCTGTAGCCGCTGGCCTACGCCAGAGCCATAGCAACATGGGATCCGAGCCGTGTCTGCGACCTACACCACAGCTCATGGCAACGCTGGATCCTTAACCCACTGAGCAAGGCCAGGGATCGAACCTGCAACCTCATGGTTCCTAGTTGGATTCATTAACCACTGAGCCACAACGGGAACTCCAAATGGCTTGTGTTTTTGAAGTGGAAATTGTGGCATACGTATGTGGTCTTCGAAAATGATTATTAATGATGAATGAAAACTTGGTGGCTTGCAGCTAAAATGAGGGCGTGTGATGTAGATTCCAGTTAAATCAACCAAAGTAATGCTGTGTGTTATCATTTAGATTTTTAAACTGGTCCTCTTAGTGTAAGCATACCTCGGTGTAAGCATACATGGATTCTGTGTGTGGTATGATACAGCTTTGATTTTGGGAGGGTTCATGTTACACAAAAGAATAATTTGGTATAATTGGCAGGTTACCGTGACCAAAACAAAAGGGCACTTTGAGAAAGTTAAGTACTGAAAATAATAGAGAAGGATTTTAAATATCAGTTTTTTTTTCTTTTTTCTTTCTTTCTTTTTTGGCTGTATCCATGGCGTGTAAAAGTTCCCGGGCTGGGGATCAGACCCTCCAGCCACTGCAGCGACAATGCCAGATCCTTAACCCACTGCTCCATAAGAGAACGTCCTAAAGATCACTTTTAGACTTCTTTGAAAATACTATGCTTGCTCGTGTATTTTATGCAAAACATGATGGAAGCGAACAGTCTTTGGGTAGTGGGCCAGCTTAAGCCCCCTCTTATTTAGGAGGGTGAGAACTGATCCTCATACCATAGATTTTTTTAATATTCTTTTTTTTTTTTTTTTTTAACTTTTTAGGGCTGCACCCTCAGCATATGGGAGTTCCCATGCTAGGAGTCAAATCAGCGCTCCAGTTGCCAGCTTACACCACAGCCACAGCAACGTGGGATATGAGCCTCTTCTGAGACCTACAGCTCATGACAATGCGGATCAAGGCCGGGGGTCGAACCTGCATCCTCATGGATACTAATTAGGTTCTTAACCTGATGAGCCACAGCAGGAATTCCAAACCATAGATCTTCTTTCTTTTAAATAAACAAAATAGGAATTCCTGTAATGGTGCACTGGAAATGAATCCAACTAGGAACCATGAGGTTGTGGGTTCGATCCCTGGCCTCGCTCAGTGGGTTAAGGATCTGTCATTGCTGTGAGCTGTGGTGTAGGTTGAAGATGTGGCTTGGATCTGGTGTTGCTGTGGCTGTGGTGTAGGCTGGTGGCTACAGCTCCGATTCAACCCCTAGCCTGGGAATCTCCATATGCCACGGGTGCGGCTCTAAAAAGACAAAAGACAAAAAAATAAATAAATGAAATAATGAAATCTATGTAATTTTTCTTAAAAAATTATTTTAAAGAGATATAAAGCTACATATATTTTAAACTTATGTCAGTTGGGCCCCTTAACTCAAAGTCTGTATGTTGGTCTCCCTCCCCCCTCAATTTACAATTTACAAGAACTGTGCCGCCCACAACCTTCCCTCTAGATTGGGACAGTTCCTAGGCTGTATTGTCTGCAGACCCTGAGTATCTGGGTCCTGTGATGGTTTTCTCAGGACCACACGGGTTTGGCCAAGTTATGGAAATCATACCTTCACGTTCTTTAAGAAAAATCCAGTTCCGCCGAGTGCAGGAGGATTCAGTGAAGGCAATGGCTTAACCCACAAGGCAGGTATTACCAACCTTAAAAGTCCATTGGCCACTCCAAGTCATCTGGGAGAAAAGTCCTTCCTCCACGGCCTCTACCACCCCTTTCTATTTAAAAGTAAATAAGTGAAATTCTTCTTTTTATCTTTCTAAACAGCTCTTTCCCCAGTACTTGTCCCCACCTGCAGGCCTGGAGGTGGGCTGGGTCGTGCAGCCAAGCTCCTTCGTAGCAGAGTCCAGGCAAAAGTAAATGTCTCTGCCTTGTTGTGTTAAGTGTGGGTTAAAAAACAGACGGTAATGCTGGGTTCGCCTGGACAACGCGTGAAATATGAAACTAGCTTATAACATTTTGGTCCTTCCCCCCCCCACCTCCCCTCAGTGTGGTCATAAATTAGAAAAGAAATACAAGTGTTCTTGTGTTTTCAATTCCCAAATTATTTTTTTTAACTGAGAATGAATTGGCCCAAAAGAAGAAAATGTTTTTATGTCTGCAGAGAAACTCCTACTGTCTTAGGATTTTCTAAGCTTCCAAGAGGCTTCCCCCAAGTTTCAGGTGTGGCCTGTTTAAGAGCTTCATCCAAAGGTTCAAAACTTAATAGATGCAAACTTGTGCATTTGGAGTGGATAAGCAATGAAATCCTGCTATAGCAAAGGGAACTATATCTAGTGGCTTGTGATGGAACATGATGGAGGATAATGTGAGAAAAAGAATGTATACGTATGTATCACTGGGTCACTTTGCTGTACAGAAGTTGACGGAACACAGTAAATCAACTATAATGGAAAAAAGAAAAATCATAAAATAAAAAAACCTGATAATGATAGTAGTAGCAATAGCAACAACAATAAAACAAAATTTCAAAACTGATTTCAGATGGGATAGCATAGCCGATTCCCTTTTTGCATGGAAAAGCAATGCAGTTATCCCTCGGAATCCACAGGGATTTGGTTCCAGGACTGCCGGTGGATACAAAGATCCACAGATGCTCAAGTCCCTTCCATTACATGGCGTAATATTTGCATATAACCTCTGCAGGTCCTCCGCGAATAGGTTAAATCGTCTCTAGGTTCCTTAAAATACCCAGTACAGTTGTGGAGGCTGTGTGAATACACAGTTGCTATGTGCGTGACAAATTCGTTCTGCTTTTTGGAACTTTCTGGAATTTTTTTTCTCCGTGAACATTTTCAATCTGAGGTTGGCGGAACCCACAGATGCGGAACTCGCGGATACCGAGGGCTGACTGTTCTGGGAACCCTGGCTGCCTGTTGAAGCGCGGCTGACGGATGTGGAAGTTGAGAAAGAAGAGAAAGCACAGAGTGACCGGAGGGAGGGATGGACGTTGCAAATTGAGTCAAGGGACACCCGGCAAAGGGATTTCGAAATGACAGTGACTTTTGGAGGAGAATTTGAGGAAATAATTTTTCCTCTTAAAAAAGAGGAAGTCATTAAAAGCGAGTTATTCGGTGGCTCTGAGAAGAAAGGTTTGGATCCCCAGACCACGGGAAGTCACACTTGCGAGCATCAGGCCCGAGGCTGAGGCAGCAGATGTTCTTGGGGCCACACCGTAGGGACACAGGATGAGGACTTAGGGGAACGAGGGGGCGAGGGTGGTCTGTGAGTCTAACTTCAGGGGTGAGGAAACACAATGTGAGTTTGGGAAGCAGCATCGTATAGATCGTAGCAGGGAAAAGCCTGCGGCAGCGCTGGCCCTGCCCCTTAAGAATGCTTTGGGGAATGCAGGCCTTGTTCGTCTGGATCAGGCAGCCCTCCAGTGAGGGGGGTGGTTGCTTGGACCCCAGGGGACCCCACACTCCCCCCCCCACCACTATAGACGTGAGTCCTGTCCCGCATTTCCCCAAGCGAGGAAGTTAAAACTAAGCATATGGACTCCCTGGAACAGGCAGATGCTGTGTTTTATGTTGCTGGGCGGGCCCTACCCTTGAAGATGATATCATTTTTAGCAAAGCCTGTTTGCTCTCAGTCCCCAACGTTCTTAGAGTAAATCTGAAGATGTCACTTCACTGTCTAGGGCAGCTGAGTTGGGACTGAGCCTTGCAGCTGGGCTGCTGTCCTTTCCTTTCATTGCCTTTCTCTTAGGATTGTAGAATTTTTTTCTGTCCTCAGGTTAAGGAGGGTGATGACAAATTGTGGGGAAAACTTCAACTTATTATGCTGTATGATCAGAGCAAATGACGGAGAGGTCCAGAGGGTGTTAGGGTTTGGACGCTAACTTGCCTAAGTACATAAGGAAATTAATTCAAGAAGAAACAGAAACCTAAGCAGCTTCTAGCTGTGGTTTTTCCAGCAAACACCTCCCTTGTACTGGGAGACCGACACCCTCCTACATGTACGCTTTCATTTTGAACTTGTTGCCTTGGTCTAGGATCTGTTAATTTTTCGTTTATTTATTTATTTTTTTGGTCCTTTTGCCATTTCTTGGGCTGCTGCCGCAGCATATGGAGGTTCCCAGGCTAGGGATCGTATCGGAGCTGTAGGTGCCGGCCTACACCAGGGCCACAGCAACACGGGATCCCAGCCGTGTCTGTAACCTACACCACAGCTCACGGCAATGCCGGATCCTTAACCCACTGAGCAAGGCCAGGGATCGAACCCGCAACTTCGTGGTTCCTTGTCGGATTCGTTAACCACTGAGCCATGATGGGAACTCCTAGGATCTGTTATTTTAAAAAATGTATAAAGCTGTATTATAATCTGATTTTGATCAGGGCTCACCATTTAGATACATCCTGCATTTCAGAAATACATTTGCCCGAGTTCTGGCTTTTAAAACTTAGATGGATCGGCTTAAGGAGTCAAGTAAAATATTGAATGTTTCTTTCCTTCCATGTTATTAATTTCTCCAGGAATCTAATTTATAAAATGTGTAATGTAGCATAAAAAGAAAAGAGAGGAGTTCCCTGGTGGCTCAGTGGGTTAAGGATCCAGTGTTGTCACTGCCAGGGCTCTGGTTATTGCTGTGGCGCAGGTTCAATCCCTGCCCAGGAACTTTTGTGTGCTGTGTGTGAGGCGGGGGCGGATGAGAATTCTGATTTGTGCTGTGATGTGCTTTAACCTGGAAGAGGGCCCTCTAGTTGCTCGACTTTGTCTTGTGTGGGGAGACTTGTTCAGAATGTGGAAAGACAGTGCTGAAAGGAAGAGACCTTGGGGCTCAGAGTCACCTCCTCAGATCGTCTTTGTAGATGCGCAAAGTTTCAAACGGCCAGTCTTCTGATGGTCAGTAAGACACAGTGGATTCAGATGCAAGAGTCTCTTCTGCGGGGACAGAAGCATTTTTCCTTCAGGAAGTTCTGAAGTCCCTTCCAGCTTCAAAGTTTATAGCCCCCACTGTATAGTAAATACTTTTGGCAAAATGTTACTCCCATGATAAGCTCACTTATTTGTTGATTGATAGGACCACAGAAAAGAAAGGAAAAATTTGTCACAAGCAGTTCCTAGAAAACCAGTTCACTGTCTTGTCAACTTCTAAATTAGAACACTGAGACCAAACTTTGTAAAAGTGAGTACCTGGATAAAAAGGAGGTTTTGATGCAGGCTGCAGGATGGATGCAGCTGAGATGAAAGGGATCAGGACATGCCATCTCAAAACATGCCACTTTGCCATATCAAACACTTTCAACGGAAGGCCACTGAGAAACTGCAGAGACCAGAAACCTTTTCTGTTCTCTCTGTTGATGCCTAAAAGCAGGGTGTGAGCTTCGTGCATCCCCTGGACCCTTATCCCCAGAGACCAAGAGCCCCCACTGAGAGGAGTTTGCAGAAACAAACCTTTACTAAAATAGCCCTCACGGTCTGCTAGTTTCCCCCATGTATTTCCTAGCCACAGTCCCAGTTTTTGCCCCTTGAAGCCAAAACTCTCTTTGGTCATTTCTCCACAGTTGATCACCCTTTGTTAAAACAGTACATAAGCTTCTGATCTAGTTGCTTTGTTTTCACTCCTGTCCTGTCCTCTGTGCACGTAAAAATATTAATATCAGTAAAATCTGTACGTCTTTTCTCCTGTTAATGTGTCTTTTGTTAGTTTAATTCACAGGCCCCAGGAATAAATCTTAACAGGGTAGAGGAGAGGGTTTTTTTCCCCCTCTCTCCTGCAAGGAACTTATATGCTAAGTGACATAAGCCAGTCACAGAGGGACAAATCCTCTGTGATTCTACTTATATGAGGTACCTCGAGCGGTCAGATTCATAGAGACAGAAGTTGAATGGTGGTTGCCAGGGCTTGGGGGAGGCAGGGGTGGGGAGTTGGTGGGATGTTTGTTTTTTGCCCTTTTTAGGGCCGCACAGGCAGCACATGCATGTTCCCAGGCTAGGGGTGGCATCAAAGTTGCAGCTACCAGCCAGAACTGAGGCTCGTCTGCAACCGACACTGCAGCTCATGGCAACACTGGATTCTTAACCCGCTGATGGAAGCCAGGGATCAAACCCGCATCCTCAGAGATACTGGTACTTATCTGGCTGAGCCATAACAGGAACCCCAGGGAGCTGGTGTTTAATGTGGGTGCAGAGTTTCAGCTTGGGGTGATAGAAAAGTTACAGATATGGGTGGGGGTGATGTTTGCACAACACTCTGTGTGTACGTCATGCTACTGAACCATACTGTTTAAAATGGGTAGGATGGTACATTTTATGTAATGTGTACTTTATTACAGTTAAAAAAAAAAAAAAAGGAATTATTGTGACTGGACCGAACTGCTGTCTGGGAAACTTGGAGCAGCAGCTGAACGCCAGACAACCAAGTGTGCCCTGGTGGCCGTTCGGCAACTCTGGGGCACGGCTTCTCCCCTTGTGAGTGGCTTTTCCTTGTCCCTCGGGAGGCGGTGTTTCCCCAGGCGGGGGGGGCTCCCTGCCAGGGAGGAAAGAGCCTCTCCTTCATTCTCTATCCCCTCCTCCTTGAGCCTGTGCAGAACCACACATGCAGAGTGAAGCAACGAGGCTTGGCTCCAGGTTCTTTGGAGCCAAGAACTGGAAGAGGGAGAGGAGTTTGCTAGAAAGTGTGTTCTTGGGAGAAATCCCAGTCAAGGGAGGGACCCCAGGGGCCCCGCTGGGCTTTCGATTTGTGCAGTGTTCAAATAAAATCCAGGTAAATACTAAATGCAGGCAAAGGATCCTCGCCATGTGGAACTGCTGTCTAGATGGTCCTCTGCCAGTGACACGTGGTGATTTCAGAGAAGCGGTCTCCTGGCAGAGGCAGGGATGCAGGAGGAGAAATGAGAGGAGCAGACAGATGTGAGCCCCTCACTGATCCCTGGACCGTCTCGTGACTCTCAGCCAGCCCCGTCCAAGAACTTCCCGTGATGCCGGAGATGTTCATGTTGGTGACTGAATGCTGTGGCCACTGTGGCTGTAAAGCCTGTGTGGATAGTGTGACTGCGGAACTCAGTGTTCAGTTTGATTTCATTGTAATCGGTTTACCTTGAAACAGCTCCCCTGGTTAATGGCGGTCTCATGGGACAGCCCAGCACTGGGTCACCTCCTGAAATGGGAGTCTTGTCCTGTTCTCATAACTGGATTCTGGAGCTTGAGTTGGTTCTAGAAGGATTGAGGACTCTACATCTGTGGGGTTAGACCTGGGGATCACCGTGGTTTTTTTTTTTTTTTATGCCTCAGTTCATCTTTTCTTTTTTTAATTTTAATTTTTAATTATAGCTGATTTGCAATCTGCCAATTTCTGCTGTACAGCAAAGTGACCCAGGCATACGTATATAGACATTCTTTTCTCATAATACCTTCCATCATGTTCTATCCCAGGAGACTGGATAAAGTTCCCTGTGTCACAGGGAATGACCTCATTGCTCATCCATTCTAAATGTAATAGTTTGCATCTACTAACCCCAAACTCCCAGTCCATCCCACTCCCTTCCCCCTCCCCCTGGGCAACCATAAGTCTGTCCTCTATGTCTGCGAGTCTGTTTCTGTTTTGTGGACAGGTTCATTTGTGCCATATGTTAGAGCGAGCCCACACATAAGTGATATCATACGGTATTTGTCTTTCTTTTTCTTCTTCTTTTTTTATTTTATTTTATTTTATTTATTTATTTTTTTGGGTCTTTTTTTGCCATTTCTTGGGCCGCATCTGCAACCTACACCACAGCTCATGGCAACACTGGATCCTTAACCCAAGGCTGGGGATCAAACCTGCAACCTCAAGGTTCCTAGTCGGATTCTTTAACCACTGAGCCACAATGAGAACTCCTGTCTTTCTCTTTGTGACTTACCTGACTTAGCCTAAGAATCTCTAGTTGCATCCATGTTGCTGCAAATGGACTTTTTTTTTTTTTTTTTTTTTGGCTTTTTAGGTCTGCACCCGCAGCATATGGAGGTTCCTAGGCTAGGGGTCGAATCGGAGCTGTAGCCATTGGCCTTTGCCACAGCCACAGCAACACAGGATCCGAGCCGTGTCTGCAACCTACAACATAGCTCACAGCAATGCCAGATCCTTAACCCACTGAGCAAGGCCAGGGATTGAACCTTCGTCCTCATGGATGCTAGTCAGATTTGTTAACCACTGAGCTATGACAAGAACTCCTATTTTGCTATTTTTTAAGGCTGAGTAGTATTCCATTGTGTATATATACCACATCTTCTTAATTCATTCATCTGTTGATGGACAGTTAGGTTGCTTCCATGTCTTTGCTATAGTGAATAGTGCTGCTATGAACATAGGGGTACATGTATCTCTTTGAACTGTGTTTTTGTCTGAATAGATGCCCAGGAGTGCGATTACTGGGTCATATGGTAGTTCTTTATTTAGTTTTCTGAGGAACCTTCATACTGTTCTCCATAGTGATTGTACCCATTTACATTTCCCTGCAGGGTTTTTAATAGGGACAGTGGACTTGTCAGAAGTAGACCTAGTGTCATTAATTAATTGTTTGATCGATCAGTTATTGGTTACTGGTGGTAGGTTGCAGATGTGGCTCGGATCCTGCGTTGCTGTGGCTGTGGCGTAGGCCGGCGGCTACAGCTCCGATTAGACCCCTAGCCTGGGAACCTCCATGTGCTGCGGGTGTGGCCCTAGAAAAGACAAAAAAAAAAAAGTCCAGCTTTGGCCCTCGCTGACCACTGAAGCTGATTATTAAGCTCAGTTATTAAGCACAGTAGGACAGACACTGTGTTGAGTGCAGGGATTCGTAGAGGACAAAACCAACAGGCTTCCTGCCCTCCCAGGGCCCACGACCCTTGGGGAGGATGAAGGCTGGATGAGCAAACACAGGTGTGAACGGAAGCAGGTGACGGGTGGTCTCACCTCCGCAGGTAGGAAGGTGTCTTCGTGGGGGTGACATAAAATGGAGGTGTAGTCACTTGTCATTCTGTGTGACACTTTTAGTCATATAGTCCCTGAGCTCCGATTCAGCTTCTCCAGTCCTTTTCTTCCAACTTCCTTCTCATTAGCATCTCCTGGGCCCATCTGGTGCCTTGATATGGTGACTAATCTTGTAAAAATAGTGAGCCCTTGTTTCACCCCAAAACATCCCAGAAGGGCTTCAGAAGGAGAGCAGGGGGCAGGGAGAATGGGGGGAGAGTGGGCAGGGCTGGGAGGCAGCTGGTTGCCACCACCCCTGGGCCCTCAGGGTGCCTGAGGCAGCTGGCTGGGGCTTCCCCCGCCGCGCGCCCCCGAAGGACAGGATGCTGTTTCTGTTGGTCCGGAGACTGGAATAGGAGCCAAGACTGCAGCCCCACCCTGCAGTGACTCTGTCCCTTGCCCACTCCTACCCCCACCCCCTTAGCCCCGCCCCCGCACCGGGTGCCCTCCGCTGAGTCAGTAAGTATCCACCCATTGTCTCCATAAACCCAGGCCCAGGGGCTTGGCTCCATTCATCCACTGCCTGGTTGTCGGCCCCCAGGGTGTCTGGGCCTGGGGTTCACTTCTCAGCTCTGCCTGCTCTTGGCAATTGTGTGAAGAGTTTTTGAAAGGTACATGTGTCTGGGCACCCCCTCCCAGAACAGTGACATTAGAATTTTAAGGGTAAAGGCCTGGGCCTTTATAAAAGCTCCCTAGCCAGGTTACTGTCCCGCAGCACCAGGGTGATGGGGGAAGGCCTGGGAGTACTACCCAGTTCCCCCCATCCTCTGGGGAGCCCCTGGCTACCCCCATGGAAGGGCAATCCCATTTCTGTGGGAATCTCCCAGTAGGGCTGTGGGGCCCAACACCCCCTGCCTCCCCCACGGCACCCCTGCCTCCCCCAGCACCCCTGCCTTCCCCATTGCACCCCCAAACTGAGGTCTGAGGACCCGCAGGCCGCTCAGGTATCGTGTCCTCCTCATGTGCAGGGAGGTGGCAGTGAGCTTTCCCATGGCAGTGGTGGCCCCTGATGGCTTTCAGCTGTCACCGCGTCTGCAAGAGGGGCTGGAAACTTGGTCAACATGCGGGCCATTGAAACCAGAAACCCTGTGGCGATGGCGGTGGAGGTGCCGGGGGGCGGGGTGTGGAGAGGAAGGCGTCCGTCGCTCCAGGGAGCTTTCCTAAGTTATGAGCTGGCTCCAAAGTCATACCACCCTCAGCGAAAAGGATGAAGTGCCTTGGAAAAGCGAGAAGGTTCTTACACCCGGCTGGGCGGTGAGGGGCTAAGGGCCAGGGTGGGGTGGGGGTCCCTCATCTACTAGCATCGGAGCCATGGGTCCCCGACCCCCGCCAGCCTCAGCCGCGTCCTGAAGGGTTTCATGTGGGCCGTCGTCTCCTGGCACCAACAAAACTCCAGAGCAAACATATTTTCACATTCAATCCTAAATGCTCAGAGGGACCACGTTTTTCTGAGATTACACATTTTTCCAACATTAGGCTGTGCTCGAGCATGCAAAACGAGGTGGAATTTTTCTTTCTTTGCCTATAGTTTCTGGGACCACACAGAGGATGCTTTGGGTAGGCAAGACGCTGGAGGGCTGAGGGCTGGCACAAATGTGGATCGAATTAGATACTCAGGCTACCTTCTTACCCAGCTTGTGGGGCCTTCTGGAACTTCCCTGGGGGGTGGTGGGTGGGAGGTGGGGGAGGGGTCGCTTCAGTTTATGGCAATTGCCAGAGATAGACTGGCTTTTTCTTTCTTTTTAAAATTTATTTTCTTTTATTTTAAAATTTTAGTTCATTTCCAATGTTGTGTTAGCTTCAAGTGTACAGTGGTGTGGTTCAGTTATACATATACATATGTTCTTTTTCAGATTTTTTTCTGTTATAAATGTATTACAAGATATTAAGTATAGTTCCCTGTGCTATGTATACAGTAGGTCTTTGTTGTTTACTTATGTTATATAGAGTTGTGTGTATGTTAGTCTGGCTTTTTCTGGGCTCTGGGAGGGCCATGTGGGTACGGGGGGGGGGGACGTGGGTTAAAGTCCAGCTTCGGGAATTCCTGTCGTGGCTCAGTGGTTAACGAATCTAACTAGGAACCATGAGGTTTCGGGTTCGGTCCCTGGCCTTGCTCAGTGGGTTAAGGATCTGGCGTTGCTGTGAGCTGTGGTGTAGGTTGCAGAAGCAGCTCAGATCCCGAATTGCTGTGGCTCTGGCGTAGGCTGGCGGCTACAGCTCTGATTAGACCCCTGGCCTGGGAACCTCCATATGCTGCAGGTGTGGCCCTAGAAAAGACAAAAAAAAAAAAAAAGTCCAGCTTTGGCCCTCACTGACCACTGGAGCTGGGAGAAGTCACTTCACCTCTCTAAGACCCTGTTTTCTCACTTGAGAAAAGGAGAGAACGTGTATATTGGGGCCTTGATGGGGGCCGTGGCGGGAATGAGAGAATGAAGGGCCCAAGAGGGAAGTCTTGCATCTGCTTTGCCCCCCACCCCTGGAGCAGCTGTTCTTTTCTGTTTTGCTTATTGGGCTTTCTCATCAGTTTTCCTTAAAAAAGCTCCCACCCAAGCTACTCAAGATCTGCACACCCAGCCTGCCTCGGATGATTAAATCAGAGCCTCTGAGGCCGGGACCCAGGCAGGGGTGGCTTTTCACAAGTCCCTGCCCTGAAAGACCAGGGGGATGGGCCAGCAAGGCACTTAGGCTGGGCAGCACTGTCAGCAGGCTCTGCTGGGATTCCGAAGCATCGTCTGGCCAGTCCCAGTGGTGGAGACGTTCCTGGCGGGGGAGGTTTTAGGTGTCGTGGTTTGAACCATCCTCAGGGTGGATGTCAGAAGGCGGTTACTTTTAGCCATTTGTAATTTTCTCAAGAGTGTAACTTTTCTTCATCTTTTTAGAGCTGCACCCGAGGCATATGGAGGTTCCCAGGCTAGGGGTCGAATCAGAGCTACAGCTGTTGGCCTACACCCCAACCACAGCAAAACAGGATCTGAGCCTCGTCTACAGTCTACACCACAGCTCATGGCAGTGCCAGATCCTTAACCCACGGAATGAGGGCAGGAATTGAACCTGCGTCCTCGTGGATGCTAGTCAGATTCCTTTCTGCTGAGCTACAGCACGGGAACTCCTTAGGAGAATAATTTTGAACTCTACCTGCCACGAGGCTGCAATGGAGTCGCTTGGCCAGCAAGAGGCCCCCCTGCAGCTGGTCTCCCCTAGATCCCCCCCACAGCAGTACATAGCACCCCTGGAGATGGGAGACAAAGCCCATTTCTTTCGGTGGTGGGCTCCCAAAAGGAAGGCCAGCTGCTAGTGCAAGAGGTTCAAGAGAGCCGTGGTTCCCATTCAGAAATAGAAGGCTGTGGTGGGGGTGTTGGGGGATGAGGAGCCGGCTTTCTTCTGCTCCCTGAGCAGGGACTACCGGGGGACAGGGGAGCTCCTAGCTGTCCCTCTGAGCACCCATGGGCTCTGGATGGTCCCTCTCTGTTCTGGGCCAAGCCCAGCTCTGGGGCTGAAGGACTTCCCAACTTGTTGTCGGGTCTCTGTATGATAGGCAGGTGTATCAGGTAATATGTGCTTTATTATTTTTGTTTTTAAAAATTTTATCAAAGTGTAGTTGACTTATAGCATTTGTGTTCATTTCTACTGTACAGCAAAGTGATTCATTTGTGTAATGTGCACTTTAATAGGGGTTTTTTGAATGGTTCCATGTCTGCTTCCTTTTCTCTGTCATGGGCTGTATGGACCAGGCATCTTTTTACAAAGATCAGAATACAAATAATGTGAGGTGTCAGCTCCAGCGGCTCGCTGTCCCTCTGCCAGTGCTGAGAGGGAAGGTGCTGAGATCAGTACATGGGGCTGTGGGGATCTCTCTAAAACACAAGCCAGGGAGTTCCCACTGTAGTACAGTGGGTTAAGGACCTGGCATTGTCTCTGCAGCAGCATGGCTTCCATCCCTGGCTGGGCACAGTGGGTTAAGGGTCCTGTATTGCCACAGCTGTGGCGTAGGTTGCAGCTGCAGCCTGGATTCAGTCCCTGGCTTGGGAACTTCCGTGCGTCGTGAGGGCAGCCAAAAAGGAAAAAAAAAAGAAACACAAATCAAATGGCCCTGACTTACCCAGAAAAAATATCCACAGAGCAGCGAATTGTAGAACAGAAGTTTGCGAGTAAAACAAAAGTCCAGTTTGTAAAAAACATCCATGTCCAACGGGAGTTTCGGGCCAAGTTCTTGCGAGCTGTGTCTCCAGCCTTTAGCGGGAGGGAGGCTGGGGGCAGGTGAATGGAAGAGATGGAGGAAGGAGGGGTCACCCTGGGGACCAGTAACCAAGATCCTCTTCATTCGGGTCCCAGGCCAGGAGGGCCGGGGTGTGAGTGGGGAGGTGTTTGCAACAGCAGCCAGTAAAGCGAGATGCCACCTTGTTCTCTGGCAGGTATCGTGTGAGCCTCAGACCCAGATATGTCACCAGGTTCAAGACGGTGACACAGTTGGAATGGAGGTGCTGCCCTGGCTTCAGGGGGGGAGACTGCCAAGAAGGTCCCAGAGACGCCCCCAAGACTCCCCGCCCCACCCCCACTCGGCCTCGAAACAGCGTGAAGAAAGCCACAGGTAACCTCTGACCTCTGCCCTGTGTTCCACCTGACCTGTGCGCTGTAGTGTGGAGCTTCCCAGGGGCTTCCAGTAACACACCTCTGCGCCTGCAGCGGACACGCACGGCACACAAATTATTTGCAGGAGCAGTAGTGATCAGAAGGCAAACTTTAAAAAAGTAAATCATTTTGTTGGGGCCAATGGGTTGTGAAAGCCAAGGCCTTAGAGTAGGAGACACTGCTGGTTTCAGCCTATGTGGCCTGAGGCACAGACAGAAGAGACGCAGATGTCGTGAGGTAATGATGCTTGGTTTGGTTTTACTTTTCACTGACAGGCTTCCGTGAACCTGAATGTGAAGGAGCTAAAATCCTAGGTTTTCTCAAAGTAGGTAAATGGAATCATGGTCATTCTGTTTGAGATGAGATAATGATTGCAAAGCTAAGCCCCAAGTTAGAAGTATCCTGTGAGGCTGTTTATTTATTTATTTATTTTTGTCTTTTTAGGGCCACACCCGTGGCATATGGAAGCTCCCAGGCAGGCTAGGGGTCAAATTGGAGCTGCAGTTGCTGGTCTATGCCACAGCCACGGCAATACCAGATCTGAACCTCATCTGCAGCCCACAGCATAGCTCACAGCAACACCGGACCCTTAATCCACTGAGTGAGGCCAGGGATTGAACCCACATCCTCATGGATACAAGTCAGGTTCCTTACTGCTGAGCCACGGCAGGAACTCCCAGTGAGATTGTTCTTAAATTAAGTGAAGCAACACAATCTCAATGAATAGCTTAGAAAGCAATGATAATTTTACCTTGGCTTTTTTTTTTTTTTTTTTTTTTTTGTCTTTTTGCCAGGGCCGCTCCTGCGGCATATGGAGGTTCCCAGGCTAGGGGTCTAATTGAAGCTGTAGCTGCCGGCCTACGCCAGAGCCACAGCAATTCGGGATCTGAGCTGCATCAGTGACCCACACCACAGCTCACGGCAATGCCAGGTCCTTAACCCACTGAGCAAGGGCAGGGATCGAACCCTCAACCTCATGGTTCCTAGTCAGATTTGTTAACCACTGCGCCACAATGGGAACTCCAGTTTTACCTTGGTTTTTAAGTGTAACTTTAAAAGACTGACTTTTATGGATAAAAATGTTTTGATACTTTCTTCTACATCACTTTACCTGTTTTCTTTCTTAAAACTCAGAATAATGCAACCTAGATTTTTTTATGAGTTAGATGTTTAAGTTGTCTCTAAATTAATAGGAGTTCCTGTTGTGGCTCAGTGGTTAACGAACCCACTAGTATCTATGAGGATGTGGGTTCCATCCCTGGCCTTGCTCAGTGGGTTAAGGATCCAGTATTGCTGTTGCTGTGGCGTAGGCCAGCAGGTGTAGCTCCTATTGGACCCCTATCCTGGGAACCTCCATATGCTGTGGGTGCAGCCCTAAAAACCAAAAAAAAAAAAAAAAAAAGTTGTCTCTACATTAATGTATTTGTCTATGAGGTGTTTTCAGTTTTGAAACTAGTGGTATTGTGTTTCCTGATATTGTCTGTAAAACAGATTTTAAAATAATTTGGTCTTGGAGTTCCCATCGTGGTGCAGCAGAAACTCTGGTGTAGGTCATAGACGCGGCTTGGATCTGGCATTGCCGTGGCTCTGGTGTAGGCTGGCAGCAACAGCTCTGTTTAGACCCCTAGCCTGGAACTCTCCATATGCTGCAGGTGTGGCCCTAAAAAAGACAAAAAAAAAAAAATTTAGTCTTATAAAAGCAATGCATATCATTAAAGAATGTTTATACAATATAGGAAAAACATTTCAGGACACGTAATCTCATCGCCAAGTGATAACGACTGTTAACATGTTGCCATAGAGCACTACTTTCTTTTCTACATCAGCACATGCATCTCTTTTGTATTTCTACATCTGGTTTGTTAAAGAAAAATTCATGTATTCATCCCACAAATACTTATTGAGCTTCTGTATCTGTAGGCTGTATACTTAGGAAAAGAGAAAAGGCAGACCCAGCCCCTAACCTCATGGAAGGCAACCACTAGACAAGTAATGAGAACACATCCTGATCCATGCTGGGGTGGGGACACGTGAGGGGGTCTTTTGGATCCTAGGAGATGGTGTATTTCTGTTTTGTTTAGTTTCCCTTGTATATAGAGTTCCTTGGTGGCTCAGTGGCTTGGGGATCCAGTGTTGCCACTGCTGTGGCTCAGGTCACTCCTGGCCCGGAAACATGTATGTTGCGGGTGTGGCCAAAACCAGAAAAACCCCTAAAAAGCCACACATACACATACACAAAGTTTAAACATAGATGCAGTTTAGTGAGTTGAATAGCTTTATAAGGACTATTCAGAAAAACAGTGATTCTCTTTTTCCCCCACTTTCCCGTCTTTGTGGTAATTACTTCAAATTCTTTAAAAATAATTTTTAGGTGTTCCTGTTGTGGCTAAGTGGGTTAAGAACCCAACTAGTATCCATGAGGATGTGGGTTTGATCCCTGGCCTCACTCAGTGGGTTAAGGGTCTGGTGTGGCTGTGGCATAGGCCTCAGATTCAGCTCTGATTCCACCCCTAACCCGGGAACTTCCATTGCTGCAGGTACAGCCCTAAAAAGAAAGAAAAAAATTTTTAAAAACTGAATTATAGTTGATTTACAATGTAATAATTATAGATGTACAACATTGTGATTCAATATTTTTATAGATTATACTTCAGTTAAAGCTCTAGTATAATAATGTACAATAATGTGTTTCCTGTGCTGTACAACATTTCTTTGTTGCTCATTTATTTATGTATTTTTTGGCTGATCTTATGGCATGCAGAAGTCCCCAGTTCGGCAACTGAACCTGTGCCACAGCAGCAGCCTGAGCCACGGCTGTGACAACACCAAATTCTTAACCACTAGGCCACCAGGGAACTCCATGCTTATTTAGTTTATACATAGTAGTTTGTACCTCTTAACCCCCTGTTCCTCTCTTGTACGTCCCTGCTTCCCTCTCCTCACGGGTAATCACTAGTTTATTCTGTGAGTTTGTTTCTATTTTGTTATGTATGCACATTTGTTTTATTTTTTAGATTCCACATATAAGTAATAACAGAGTAATTGCCTTTCTCTGTCTTATTTCTCTATGTTCAAAGTCATGCCTTGCTGTTTATTCTCCTTTTGCAGGTTTTGATAACCTTTTTGTTTCTCTCTCTATATATATATCTACGTCCCTTTTCATTTTATGACTCATCCCAGTTATTTGATAAAAATTTTTTTTTTCTGGAGTTCCTGTCATGGTGCAGGTAAATGAATCTGACTAGGAACCATGAGGTTGCGGGTTCGATCCCTGGCCTCGCTCAGCGGGTTAAGGACCCATCATTGCCATGACCTGTGGTGTAGGTTGAAGATGTGGCTCGGATCTGGCATTGCTGTGACTGGCAGCTATAGCTCCGATTAGACCCCTAGCCTGGGAACCTCCATATGCCGTGGGTGGGGCTGTAAAAAGACAAAAAAATAAATAAATAATAAAAATTATTAAAAAAATTTTTTTTCTTTTGGATTATTTTCTTGAGAGGCTATTGTCCTCAGAGTAGGATTATCAAAAATTCAATGTATTCTTTGACTTAGTGAATCTTGCTGCATAGGGCCGTGTGGCTCTGTTGTTAGGAGACACAACAACAGAATCTGTTGCTGACTCTCTCTTTTGCTTTTAGTTTCCCCAGCTGGCATGACAGCACTAAACAATGTCTAGGAGACTCTTAGACTCACTTTAGGGATGCTAATAAGAGTGAGAGAACCTTTAGGAGTTGCCTGGAAGATAACTCGCTGATATCATACTACCCAGCAGCTGGTGGGTGGATCTCATGTGGCTTCTTGTGGTTTTGCAGAATGCCATCAACCATCGGGGTGTGGCTACAGTTCACTAATGTGTTGTTCATATGATAAAGGAAATTAAGAATATTTCCCTTCAGCATGAAAGAGGCCATTGAGTATCTGCTACGTGCTATGCCAGTATTCTCTTAACAACCTGCAAAGGAAAGCTAGTACCTCTGCTTCATATGAGGGGATTAGAGTTCACAGAATGAACCTGCTTCAGGGAGGACTGTAAACAGCAGAGCCAGAATGCCACCGGAGGTCTGTCTGCTTTAAAGCCCATAGTCTTTTTTTTTTTTTTTGTCTTTTTTGTCTTTTTTGCTATTTCTTTGGGCCGCTCCTATGGCACATGGAGGTTCCCAGGCTAGGGGTCCAATCAGAGCTGCAGCCCCCGGCCTACGCCAGAGCCACAGCAACGCGGGATCCGAGCCGAGTCTGCAACCTACACCACAGCTCACGGCAACGCCGGATCCTTAACCCACTGAGCAAGGGCAGGGATCGAACCCACGACCTCATGGTTCCTAGGCAGATTCGTCAACCACTGCGCCACGACGGGAACTCCAAGCCCATAGTCTTTTCCACACCAGTACTGTCATTACCTGGGGTAAGAGCAGCGTGGTCAGTAGAGGCTTAAGTGTATCCTGTGAGTACCCGGTTTATTATCTTGCAGGAAACTGGGTCAGAGTAGAAAATGTTAAGTCATGTCCAACTCTCTTTGTAACAGACAATGAACCAAGCCAAGTATCAGAGCCCAAGAAGACATTGTCACCAACGCCTGCAGCAGAACCAAGTTGGGCAGTGGATCCACAACAGGGGCCCCAAGAACTTCAGGAAAAGAAAATCCAGGCGCTTGAGGAGAAGGTTCTCCGCCTCACAAGGACGGTTCTTGATCTCCAGTCTTCCATGGCCGGAGCAAATGAAAACCTCAAACATGCCATTCAGGATGATGCCAGTAAAAGGCTGGCATCATGGCTCAGTACCCGGCATCCGCAGCCGGGGCCTGACAGTGCGGTTGGTGGAGACCCAGAAACGATCCAGCTTCCTGGTGTCTTCAACAATAAGGAATCTGGCATGAAGGACATCAAGTCTGAATTGGCTGAAGTCAAGGATGCTCTGAAGACCAAGAGTGACAAGCTGGAAGAGCTGGATGGGAAAGTGAAGGGCTATGAAGGGCAGCTCAAACAGCTCCAGGAGGCAGCCCAGGGCCCTACGGTCACCATGACCACCAACGAGCTCTACCAGGCATATGTCGACAGTAAGATTGATGCCCTGAGAGAAGAGCTCATGGAGGGAATGGACAGAAAGCTGGCTGATCTCAAGAACTCGTGTGAGTACAAGCTGACTGGCCTCCAGCAGCAGTGCGATGACTATGGGAGCAGCTACCTGGGCATGATCGAGCTTATAGGAGAGAAGGAAGCGAGCCTGAGAAAAGAAATAAATGACCTTCGAGCCCGGGTGCAAAACCCTTCAGCCCGGGCAAATTGCTGTGACAGTGCAAAGAATGGGGACTTTGGGCAGCAGATCAAGATGTTAGACCAGAAAATCGAAAGAGTTGCTGAAGCCACCAGAATGCTGAACGGGCGACTGGACAACGAGTTCGACCGCCTCCTAGTTCCGGAGCCAGAGGTGGACTTTGAGGCCAGATGGAGCGAACTAGATGCAAGGATCAACGTAACGGAGAAGAATGCAGAAGAGCACTGCTTTTACATTGAGGAAACCCTTCGGGGGACCATTAACGGGGAGGTAGATGACTTGAAGCAACTTCTTGATAGGAAAATACAGTCTCTGGAGGAGCGGCTGGGGAGCGGACTCCTAGAAATGGCCAACAGCACTGAGGCAGGCCTTGCACCCCCAGGGCTAGGCCTGCCCGGCAGGTCGGGAGCTGGGAACAAACAGGTCCTGGTGGAATTAAGCCACCTGAAGGACAGAGTGCAGGCGGTCGAGGCTGTGTGCCTGCAGAGCGTCCAGGGAGAGCTGCTCGGGGTAGAGGATGCTTTGCCAAAGGGAGACCACACAGCGGGTGACACTAGGAGCCTTCGGAAATCTCTTAATGACACAGTGCACAGGAAGTTTCTAGAAACGGAACGGAGCATCCGGACACTTCAACAGGATTTCAGTTTTCTTTATTCTCAACTCAACCGCACGGAAGACCAGGTGAGTCAGCTTCAGATGGAGCTGAGTGGTTGCAGAGAAGGTCAGAACACTGGAGTGGGGGGTTCTGCTAAGGGGGGTGAGACGGCCGAGATGGAGGGGCCCCTTCCCTCCCCCCAGGGCTGGCCGGGTCCTTGCTGCGGCCAGCTGGAGGAGAGGTGGCAGAGGCTTCAGGGCCAGGTCCTTGCCGAGCTGGACACGTGTAAGGAGAAGACGCACGGGGTCCAGCGGGAAGTCTCCGTGGTGGAGGACAGGGTGTCTCGTATGGAGAAGACGTGCAGCAAGCTGGACTCCATCTCGGGAAGCCTTCAGAAAATTAAGGAAGGGCTCAATAAGCACGTCGGCGGCCTGTGGAGTTGTGTCAGGCAGATGAACGGGACGCTCCGGGCACATTCCAGAGACATCGCTGGCCTGAAGAATTCAGTCCAGCAGTTCTACAGCCATGTTTTTCAGATTTCTACGGACTTGCAAGATCTGATCAAATTTCAACCGTCATCAAGTAAGTGGACCTTTCCAATTCCATTTCTTGTATCTGTGTGCTGCAGGTATGATGCTAGGTTTTGTATGGGTTGTGTGCTTCGTAGATGGGTCCTGTTTGTGACTCATTTGGTGCTGATAGCGAGGAGATAAATACCAACATTGAGAGCAAGTATTTAGACTCTTAAAATAATTTGACACTGGTGTTGCATTCAAGCCTGTGATCTATGCATTTTGCAAATTATCAGGCACAATAAATGGAAAATATGAAAGGAGGACTGGTCCTCGACCACAGGGAGATGGCAGAAGGTTGATCTGTACTATCAGGTCGTTGAGCTTCGAGGTGGGTCAGAGTTTTGGTGTCAGAGCTTGGGGCAACAGGTATTGTCCTGCCTTCTACTGAGGGAGTTTGCTGTATGCATAGCCATTCGCCTCTCCACCAGCATCAGCATCACTTTTTGTTTTCTGGTGTCATTAGAATCTTTATCATCATCTTTGAGCCACTTCCTGTTCCCTAAAATCTAGGGCCGAGATGATGGCAGGTAGAGTGTGTTTTATTTCTTTCCAAAGACAGAGAGAGGGCCATGGATGAAAGCACTTTCAAGGCAGTGACTGTTTAAAGCCCCATAGTGCCCAGAAGAGGGATGCTCATCCATTCCGCTTAGGCCAATGCTCGCTACACATTATACATTTGACAAACGTTTGTTGAATGACTGAGTGAAATAAACGAATGAATGGTCCCACTGATAGTATTGAGTGATATAGTCAAGTTGATTTCTTTGTTACTTGGGGGTTCAGCACATCATCCCTGAAGGTTTGAGCTTCTCTGGGGCCCAGATTAAGTAGCCTCTATACTGAGACAAGCGTTTCTCATGGGGGTAAGGAGGGAGAATCTGGGAGCTGACATCTGTTGAGTGCTTTCTCTGACCAGTGCTGGGCTAGTCCCTTCAGGACATGTCTCAGAGCCCAAGGCCACCTCGTGGGAAAGGCTCACTGCTTTTCCAAGGGAAAGTGTGTCTGTGGTGGCTCAGCTGAGAAGTGGCAGAGGCAGGATGAGGCCCCCTGGGCAGCCTGTACCTGGGAAGCATGTCCTTTGGTCCAGGGCACATCTCTGTTTGCTGTTTTTCCTTTTTGGCCACGCCCAAGCAACCGGAGCCACTGCAGTGACAACACTGGATCCTTAACCTCCTGTGCTACCAGGAAGCTCCTAGGGCACATTTCCTGTCTGCCAGAGCTTGAAGGCAGATTACTGGGTCCAGGAGGACATAGGGGGTCCAGCTCTGTGCCCGGAAGGAGCCCACTTCCTGGCCAGTCCTCTCCCTGTTTTCTTTCCTTCTGTCATCCTTCCTGTCCCCTTTCCACCTTGCTCAGCTCCAGGTGACAAACGCCCTTATGTGCTGATGCGAGTTCATGGCCTGGTGTGAGCTTGGAGGATTTTAGGGTCAGATTCCATCTGAAACACACGACCCAGGGAGGGGGGCGGTGGAAAAGGAGCTCCCACCCTAGCCGGGGAGGGCCTGGCCAGGTCCCCAGGACATAGGAGGTTCCCAGGTGGTTGGGGAGGGAATGCTTTGGACTGAGATAGGAGCTTGTAGATAAGAAACTACCCAGGCCAACCACACTATTTATAACCCTCCCCCTCGCAGGCCCCCAGCCCCTGTATCTCTGGAATGTTGGGTAAAGGTCACAAGACTGGGTGCGTATTCATAGCATGATTGTCCAGCGTGGTGACAGTGCCGTCTGGACTGTGCTTTGTAACAACAGATCCAGCCAGATATTTCCAGTTGATTTGCAGCTCCCAGGCTGTGTGGGAAGGCATGTTAACCCTTTCACTCTGGGCTGTGGAGATGGGGGTGGAGGCAAATGCCTTTAAAGAGAAGGTGGCATCCTTTGGGAATGAATGCCCTGTTGTGACTGTGGGATGCATGGGCTTTCGAGAATTTCATTGACTGAAAAAGAGCCAAGGAGTTCCCATTGTGGCTCCACAGGTTATGAACCCAACCAGTGTCCCTGAGGATGTGGGTTCACTCCCTGGCCTCGCTCCGAGGGTTAAGGATCTGGTGTTGCCGTGAGCTGCAGCGTGGGTCACAGATGTGGCTCAGATGCCTGTTGCTGTGGCTGTGGCGTAGGCTGGCAGCTGCAGCTCTGATTTGACCTCTCGCCTGGGAACTTCCATAGGCCCTGGGTGCGGCCCTAAAAAGCAAAAAAAGAAAAAGATGACCTGACCCCCTTGCTGTACAGTGGGAAAATAATAAAAAAAAAAAAGAAAGAAAAAGACCCAAAAATGAACTGGCAGAGTCTGTCCATCCCTGCAGTGCATCTGGGTCCAGGTTTGGAAGTTGAGTGTCAGAGGCGCATGGGCCAACCTGGAGTCTGGGTCACATCGACCAGTTTGGAGTCAGCAGTGCATTCATTGAGCACCTACCATGTGCAGGGCTCTGTGAGGGACGCAAGCCGCAGGACTCTCCTCCTCGAGGCATTTCCAGTCACGACGCACAAACACACGCGGTCTGCAGAGGGAATGAGTGAGGTCGCGTGTAAAGTCCCAGCAAGTGCTGTCAGGTTTAGTCTTTTAGTTCATTGGATTTTATTGAGCCCCTATTGTGGGGGAGCAATGAGCTTGTGTGGGGGGTGACAGTGTATATTACAGTGACAGTCTGAGGGGAAACAAGCCAGCAGGCAGAGAAGATGAGAATGGGGTGAGCACAGGCACCCTGGGCATGTGGAGAAGCACCCACGGCTGCTGTGCAAGTCAGGGAGGGCTTCTCAGAGGCAGGGGCCTTTGAAGTTGAGCAGGGTGAGAAGTCAGAGGCTGGGGTCAAGGATGAGGTGGAGTGATGAGAGAAACTTCTGGAAGGAGTTATTACTGGAGCTAAGACTGAGGGAGGGGTAGGATTCAGAAAAGCGGGAGGTGCCTAGTGAGGAGCTGTGTGATGGCGCTGTTCTTTGTTGCTGTGTAACAGCCTACCCCAAATCTTGGTGGCTTAAAACAGCAAAGATGTATCATTTCCCATTATCCTGTGGGCCTGAAACTCGGGCAGGGCTTGGCTTGGCATCTGCTTGGGTCACTCACTCAGTTGGTCCCGGCTGGGCTGGAAACTTCAGGATGACTAGGCAGGTGTCTGGGGCCTCGGGTTCCCCCACATGGCCGTCCTCACAGCACGGTGGTCTCAGGGTGGTCAGGCTTACCACGTGGCGAAAGCAGAGGCTGCCCGGCCTGTTCTGGGCTCGGCCCGGAGCTGGTGTGGCGTCGCTTCTGCCACGTTCCATTGGCCAAAGCAAGTCGCTCCTGAAGAGCGATGCAGCTTGTGTGTGTCGGGACATCACCTTATCTTCCACGCCAGCTATGGTCCAGCACTGAGGACGCAGGGTGTCGTCAGCAGAAACCAGGTGGCTGGGCCAGGGACGCAGACACCGCTGTTTCTACTCTGCCCACCGCCAGTCCATGGATCCCATCCTTTTCTTGGCAAGCACCTCGGAGGGGCCTGCGTCACCCAGGAGGCAGCCAGTGGGAGAGCAGAGGGGCTTCAGCTGATGCTCAAAGGGATCTGAGTCTCTCTGAATCCCCCCTCCCCACAGTGGGTGCAGATGTTCTTCCCTGGGGCTTAAAAGAGATGCTTGAGATTATAGACAAATATTTGTTTACTTTTTTGGACCAAAAGCCTGTGCCTTTGATCTAGGACTTGGGGGAGATTCCTAGCTTCGTCACAGGGATGAAAAGTCCCTGTATTTTCACGATGGTCTCCCTTTAGGCCGTGGGCACGATCCTTCCCCCTGGGCCACTACACCCCACCCCTTCATTCAGCAGATACTTCGTAAGCCACGTGCTAGGGCTGGAGTCCCCAAGGGATCTTATACTTTCGTAGGAAGATCGGTAAGGCACTGCCCAGCGGATGAAGATGTGACGTGGCCTGGCTACGGGTGTGAGGGAAGAGCTCCCACAGAGGAGGGTGATAGAGGCAGGGGGACTTTGTATTTTAGGTCAGAGGCTGGGGAGGGTTGCTCAGTGGAGATGACACTTGAGCAGAGAATGAATAAGACCAGGGAGCGAGCCCTGCAGAGACCTGTGGGAACGGCAAGTTCAAAGGCCCTGAGGCAGGAATGTGGCCCGTGGGAAAAGGCAGAGGGCTGGTTTGATCAAGTCTGTGAGCAAGGGGGAGGGTCCGAGGCAGCGACCTCGGGGGAGGAGTCAGATCAGGTGGGGTCTTACAGGCCTGATAGAGGATTTGGACTGGGAGTATCTTGAGAAATTACTGGAGAATTTTGAGCTGGGAAGTGATAACTATTTCACAGGTTTGCAATCCCAGCTACTCTACACATTCTCTGTGACTCTGGGCAAATTGTTGATCTACTTAATGCCCCACTTTCCGCAACTGTTATTTGGAGAGCATAGTGATAATAGTAGTACCTTGTAAAATGAGTGTGGGAGTTCCTGTTGTGGCTCAGTGGGTTGAGGACTGGATGTTGTCTCCCTGAGGATGTGGGTTTGATCCCTGGCCTCCCTCTGTGGGTTAAGGATCTGGCGTTGCCGTGAGTTGTGGTGTAGGTCGCAGACATGGCTCGGTCGGATCCCACGTTGCTGTGGCTGTGGCTGTAGTGTCTGGCGGCTGGAGCTTTGATTGGACCCCTAGCCTGGGAACCTCCATGTGCCGTGGGTGCGGCCATAAAAAGACAAAAAGAAAAAAAAGAAAAAAAAAGAGTGTGAGGACGAATATTCCTAAGTAGTAGAGTATTAAGCAGCGCCTGGCACTTGGTAGTCACACAGTAAATACTACCTGTTATTTTGACCCTCTGTCCCTGAGGTCGGATGTCCATCCTGCCCCTGGCTGGTCTTTTCCTTCTCTCCCCATGAGCCCCCAGGTCTGCAGCCTCAGAGGAGTGAGGGTGGGCTTCTCCATACTGCAGACTGGGATCCCCCGGTATTGGGTTCCTGACTGCTCTGCTGAATGTTCTAGAGAGCTAGAGAGTTTCCCCCCCCCCTTTCTTTTTCTTCTTTTCTGAATTCAGAGTCGGGTAGAAAGTGTAAGAAGCCTAGACATACCCCCCTCCTTCAGGATTCATGTTCAAATAATTGAGGTTCTAAATGGCAAGGGGATAGTCGGCTGTGCTCTTCTGTGGATGGGGCTGGTGGGCTTTGCCCTCTGTGCCTGGTTGCACTCACTCCAGTTTCAGCGCTGGCCCCTCACACCTCCTCACTAGCACCCTGTCCCTTTCCTTTAGCCACATCTTGTCCCCAAGTCACCCATCTCCCCTCTACTGATATTGTGGGGTAGGGAGTCCCTATGCCTTCTGACCCAGAGGCTGAGCCTGCCCAGACCCCCAGCATTTCTGCTCTTCCTCTTCCAGCTGGGGCAGAAGGGGAGTTGCTGGTGCTGAGAAACCTGGGGCTCCCAGCTGGAGGTGGGGAAACAGAAGAGTCTGCGGTCAGGGAAGCCCTCCTCCCCAGTGTCACGGTTCCGAGAAGGGCTGTGCCTGCCTGGATGCCACAGCACTGCCGCCACATGCATACTCCCGTGACAGTGCTGCTTCCTCCTGCAAATCTCCCACTTCCTTCTTCTGCCAATGTTTTAGGGCAATTTCTCCGAAGTACTGGAATTATGTTAATAACAGTTGTCTTTAGGGGTGTTACAGATTTAAGAATCCCATCGTTTCCAGTTGCTTAACCTAGGCTGTGCTGTAAGGTTGAAAAAGCACAGACTTTTCAAATAAGTATTTAACTATAAAGCCTGGCCAGGGGAAGAGTGGCCCAGGGCCAGGGTTATGACGGATTTGGCCCTCAACTTGAAATCGGCTGAGTTTGGGGCCAGTTTAGGGTCAAGACAGCATGATGGAGTCAGAGTTTTATAAATACTTAGAAGCTAAATAAACCACATACCCTCAGACCACACCGACAATGGACGATACCTGCCCTTTTGCCCCGTGGGCATCTGGTTTTCATAATCCTCTTTAGTTGGTGAAAGTAGCAACTGCTTTTCTCCATCGTAACCTTGACTTTAGAAGCGCAGTGTCCTGGGAACTGGGCTGTCTCACAGCTGTGCGCAGAATCCTCTGCAAGCTTTACAAAGAGAACAGCTCCGGGCTCACTCCTGCACCGCAGGGATGAGGCGAGATCCAGAAATTTGTAATGACTTTGCAATTAAAGCAACCCCTCCCCCCGCCCCCGTCTCTGGTCCCAGAAGTGGAAGGAAGCCCTTGTCAGAGGCAGCACCAGGGCCACTGGGCCCAGAAAGAAGGGAGATACGGGGGAAGGAGGATGCTGAGGAGAGAGAATAAAACCCCCGACATGGCTCAGTGGTTAAGGAACCTGACTAGTATCCAGGAGGATGGGGGTTCGATCCCTGACCTCCCTCAGTGGGTTAAGGATCTGGCATTGCCGTGAGCTGAGGTGTAACTCGGATCCTGTTGCTGTGGCTGTGGTCTAGGCCGCCAGCCGCAGTTCCGATCACCTCTGATTGGACTTCCATATGCCACGGGTGCGGCCCTAAAAAGACAAAAGACAAAACAACAACAACAAAAATCCCAACTTGCACCCAGCAGCACCCACAAGAGCTCCACCTTGACATGCATGTCACTGATGGACTCGGTTCTTCCTTGTTGCTGTGTTTCCTTATGGCCTGACCACTGTGGCTTTACAGCAAGTCTTAAATGCGGGTATATCTGCTGCTTTTCTACATACATTTTAGAATCAGCTTGTGAATTTCTAAAAAAAAAAAAAAAAAAAAAAAAAAAAAAAAAACCAGTGATGCTGATGCTCAGATTGGGATTCAGTGACCGCGAATCACTTTCCATTCCAAATGCGCCGCCCCTGATGTTAACACACGTGGCTAGAGCTGTTGGTCAGTGTTCCCAGCTGTACTTCGCAGAAACGTAGACCTGTTGAGCCTATTTCATGGGCTTCGGTGTCGTCACGTCTGGGCCCCTTTTTTCAGCTTTGCCCATGGTCTCTGTCCTCTCGAAGAAGAGTCCACATGGGTCCTTCTGTAATGGCACCACGTGGCGCTCCTGGTGGGAGCTCGAGCAGTTTTCCTCTTCGGTGCAACCAAAGCCTGTATTTCAGTAGAGTGCGTTTCCATGAATACACGTTTGCCCTCCTCTGTTGTCCTAGGAACAGCGCAGGATTCCTGTGGATTGCCCCCAGCCCTGGGGACCCTTTCGCATGCCTCATCCTCTCCTCCTTCGGCTTTCCTGCAAGGAACGGGCACCGTCCCCTCAGGAAGCCCCTGCCTATAGGCCACCCTGTGCCTGGTCAGCACAGGAAGCACGGTCCCCTGCAACTTGCCAATGAATCTAGAGCATCTCACACCCCGTCAGGGATGGCCAGGCCCTTCCCAGAAATTGACTTAGCCCGGTGTTGTGGCCATCTTTCCACTTAACCTGCTGTCCAGCATTTGGATGGCTTTTTTTTTTTTTTTTTTTGTCTTTTCTAGGGCCGCACTCGCGGCATGTGGAGGTTCCCAGGCTAGGGGTCCAATTGGAGCTGTAGTCGCCAGCCTATGCCACAGCCATAGCAATGCCAGATCCAAGCTGCATCTTCAACCTACACCATAGCCCACAGCAATGCTGGATCCTCAACCCACTGAGCAAGGCCAGGGATCGAACCCACAGCCTCATGGTTCCTAGTTGCATTCATTAACAACTGAGCCACGAGGGGAACTCCTGGATGGATTTTTTTAAAAATCAGAAGTCTGCGTTCCCTTCATGGCTCAGCAGTTAATGAATCTGACTAGGAACCATGAGGTTGCAGGTTTGATCCCTTGCCTTGCTCAGTAGGTTGAGGGTCTGGTGTTGCCATGAGCTATGGTGTAGGTCGCAGATGCGGCTCGGATCTGGTGGTGTTGTGGCTCTGGCGTAGGCCGGTGGCTACAGCTCCGATTGGACCCCTTGCCTGGGAACCTCCATATGCCATGGGTGTGGCCCTAAAAAGACCAAAAAAAAAAAAAAGTCAGAAGTCTTTTTTTTTTTTTTTTTTTTTTGGCTGCTTGGTGGCATGAAGTTCCCAGGCAAGGGGTCAAATCTGAGCCACAGTTGTGACCTACACTGCAGCTGCAGCAACACTGGATCTTTAAGTCTCTGTGCTGGGCCGGGGATAGAACCTGCATTATGGCACTGCAGTTGTGTCTCCGATCCCATTGTGCCAGAGCAGGAACTCCTAAAAGTCAGAAGTCTCAATTGACGTCTTTAAAATACTTCCATGGGAGTTCCTGTCGTGGCTCCCTGCTAGGATCCACGAGGATGCTGGTTTGATCCCTGGCCTTGCTCAGTGGGTTAAGGATCTGGTGTTGCCCTAAGCTGTGGTGTATGTTGCACACGTAACTTGGATCCCACGTTGCTGTGGCTGTGGTGTAGATCAGCAGCTGTAGCTCTGATTCCACCCCTAGCCTGGGAACCTCCATATGCTGCAGGAATGGCCCTAAAAAGACACACACACACACACACACAAAAGCAAAAAATAAAATAGTCCCCTGGTGGCAGCATTTGGTCAGCAGACACACCCTCAGGATGCCAGGCAGATCAGTTTTCATTCTCCCCGGCTTCTCACGAACCACCCTGGACATTGGCGCAGCATTTTACAATCTAGGAGGAGGATCCCTTTTACAGTCCTTTCCTCTGATTGGCCCCGGGTTTGGCCTGCCTGTCAGGAAGCTTTGGCGGTTTAGCCTGAGTGATGGATGAGGCGATGATTCGAGAGTTTCTGCGGCTTTCCCACAGCTGCGCTGCCAACAGGCACTAACGTCTAAGGCCCGTGTCTGTTCCCGCAGCCCTTCTCTGTGACAAGTCACCCCCACACTGCCGAACACAGCTAAGGGGCCTTAACTTTGGTGGTTTAGCTGCCTGCCTTCAGGGCTCTCTGGCAGCTGCAGGATGAACCAGACAGCCCAGGCCCCTGGCAGCTGGAAGAGCCATGTTCTAGCAGCCTCGTGGGTTACTGGGAATTTCCTCAGGCAGGGCTTTGTTTTAGCAAAGTTAAAATTGGCTTTTAATAAGGTTAAAGCAGAGGCAGTGGCCTTTCCTACCAGATGTCAGGTCATCCTCAGTAAGGCTGTGTCCCTGCCCGTCCTGTGCATGGTGGCACAAGGCCACATGTTGGCATCAGCACCGACGCCTTGGGACAGGTTCTGGGACAAGAGCAGGCGCACGTGCAGCTGACCGTTCCTGACCGTTCCTCACACAGAGGACACAGGCAGCAACACTTGGCTCTTAGGAAGAACTCAATCCGAGGGGTCCTGTCTGGATTAGAAACACATGTTCAGTTCAGAAACACATCGACTGCCAGAGTTATCTTCCCAGGGCGAGCGAGATGCTGGCCAGCCTTTGTTACAACCACGTAATAAATGTGTGCATCAGAAACGCCATGTGATGCTTTGGCGAGGTGCGCTGGAGGCCGGGGTCGGGGGGCAGGGGGCGGGCTGCGGGTGGGTCCAGATCCGTCACCATCTTTGCTGTGACATGAGGGGGTGTTTCGGAGCATCAGCTCTCCACAGAGCCATGGGTGGACCCCCCTCCATGATTAGTGGAGGATATTTGGCCCAAGTGGTCTATTTGCTCATTCTTTCCTACTGCCTTCTGCTTAGTAGGACAAGTCTGAGTGTCGAAGGAGTGATGGAGATGAGCGAGAACTGTCACTGTCTCTAGGTCCCAGCATTGCCGTCATAGGACCCCAGAATGCTGATGGCAAAATTAGGGCACCTAGTTTTAATGGCTGGCAGGCATTAGGGGGGGGCCTGTGGTACCTGCTGTACTTCCAGACTTCCTTCATTCACCAAATACTTAGATGTCTCAATGTCACGGGCCAGGCCCTGGGGATAAAAATCATTAGACTGTGCCCCCAAGGGCTCACCATCCAGCAAGAAAGGAAAGATGTAAAACACTGAAAGAGCCCTGGGAGCCTTGGAGGCAGGATTGTTCAAGCCCTGCTGGGCAGGTTCACGACAGCTGCAGAGGAGGTGACTTCGGATCTGGGAAGGGTGTTTCAGCAACAGTGCCCGAAGAGGCCTTTTAGGGAGTGTGGACAGCAAAGCACGAGGACGGGGAGAGCCAGGCCCCCCTGGGGAACTGGAGGCGGCAGGTGGTGGTGGTGGTGGGGGGCGGATGCCAGAAGAGATTCGATTATGTTCATGAGCAGTGGAGGAAATAGGAGAGTTTTGAGCAGGGAAGAAGACTAGAATTCATCTTTTTTTTTTTTTTTTTTTTTTTTTTTTTTTGTCTTTTTGTCTGTTGTTGTTGTTGTTGCTATTTCTTAGAATTCATCTTTCTCCCCCTCCTTTTCTCTCTCTTTTTAAAAAAATTTTATTGGAGTACAGTTGATTTACAACGTGGTATTAGTTTCAGGTGTACAGCAAAGTGATTCAGTTATACGTACGAACACATATCTCCATTATTTTTGCCCATCAAATTTATTACAAACTATTTTTGTTTTTTGTCTTTTTGCTATTTCTTGGGCCGCTCCCGCGGCATATGGAGGTTCCCAGGCTAGGGGTCCAATCGGAGCTGAAGCCGCTGGCCTACGCCAGAGCCACAGCAACACAGGATCCGAGCCTCGTCGGCAACCTACACCACAGCTCACGGCAACGACGGATTGTTAACCCACTGAGCAAGGGCAGGGACCAAACCCGCAACCTCATGGTTCCTAGTCAGATTCGTTAACCACTGCGCCACCACGGGAACTCCTATTACAAACTATTGAGTAGATTTCCCTGTTAGACAGTAGGTTCTTGTTAATTACCTGTTTTACACAGTAGTGTGTATATGTCATTCCCCTCCTCCCAATTTGTCCCTCCCCCCATGGTTTCCCCTGTGGTAACCCTAAGGTTAGTTTTGAAATCTGTAAGTTTGTTTCTGTTTTATAAGTTCTTTTGTATTATTTTTTATTAGATTCCACATATAAGTGACATATGATATTTGTCTTTCTCTGACTTCACTCCATGTGATAATCTCTAGGTCCATCCATGTTGCCGCAAATGGCATTATTTCATTCTTTTTTATGGCTAATATCCCACTGAGGTGTGTGTGTGTGTGTACATACCATATCTTATTTATCCATTACTTTATCAATGGACATTTAGGTTGTGTCCAGGTCTTGGCTGTTGTAAATAGTGCTGCAATGAACATTGGGGTGTATGTATGTTTCTGAATTATGTTTGTCTTGGGATATATGCCCAGGAGTGGGATTGCTGGATCATATGGCAGTTCTATATTTGGTTTTTTAAGGAACCTCCATACTGCACCAAGGGTTCCCTTTTCTTCATAATAGGAAGAAACCCTCTCTAGCATCTATTATTATCTGTAGACCTTTTGATTATTTCCATGCCATTCTGACTGATGTGAGGTGATACCTAATTGTAGTTTTGATTTACACTTGTCTAATAGTGATATTTTGCATTTTTTCATGTGTGTTTTGGCCAGCTGTCTGTCTTTGGAGAAATGTCTATTTAGATGTTCTGCCTAGTTTTTGATATAAAGCTACATGAGATGTTTGTATATTTTGGAGATTAATCCCTTGTTGGTTGCTTCATTTGCAAAGATTTTCTCCCATTCAGTTGGTTGTCTTTTTGCTTTTTTATGGTTTTCCTCTAGGAAAAACTTTTTTTTTTTTTTAAAGGGCATATGGAAGTTCCCGGGCTAGGGGTTGAATCGGAGCTGCAGCTGCCTGCCTATGCCACAACCATAGCAATGCCAGATCCAAGCTGCATCTGCAACCTACACTACAGATCATGGCAATGCTGGATCCTTAACCCACTGAGCGAGGCCAGGGATTGCTCCTGCGTCCTCAGGTTCATTACCACTGAGTCACAACAGGAACTCCTCTAGGAGTTTTATAGTTTCTGACCTTACATTTAGGTTCTTAATCCATTTTGAGTTTAATTTTGTGTATGGAGTTAGAGAATGCTCTAATTTCATTCTTTTACATGTAGCTGTCCAGTTTTTCAAGCACCACTATTGAAGAGACTATCTTTCCTCTATTGAATATTTTTGCCTCCTTTGTCATATATTAGTTGACCATAAGTGGTTAGGTTTATTTCTGGGCTTTCTATTTTGTTCCACTAATCTCTATTTGTTTTGAGGCCAGTACTATACTGCGTGTGGGTTTTTTTTTTTTTTTTTTTTTGGCTGTGCCCCTAGCATGTGGATGTTTCCAGGCCAGGGATTGAATCTGCACCACAGCAGAGACTAGAGTCACTGCAATGACAACACCAGATCCTTAACCCCACGAGGCACAAAGGAACTCCCAGTATCATACTGTTTTGATTACTACAGCTTTGTAGTATTGTCTGAAGTCAGAGATCCTGATTCTTCCAATTCCGTTTTTTTTTTTTTTTTTTTTTCCAAGATTGCTTTGGCTCTTTGGGGTCTTTCATGTTTCCATACAAATTTTAAAATATCTTGTTCTAGTTCTGTAAAGAATGGCATTGGTAATTTGATAGGGATTGCATTGAATCTATAGATTGCCTTGGATAGTATAATCATTTTGATAGTATTGATTCTCCAATCCCCAAGCATGGTATATCTTTCCATCTGTTTGTGTCACTGATTTCTTTCATTAGCATCTTTTAGTTTTCAGAGTACAGGTCTTTTGTCTCTTTAGGTAGGTTTATTCCTGGATATTTTATTCTCTTTGATGCAATGGTAAGTGGGATTGTTTCCTTAATTTCTCTATCTTTTGCTGTTAGCATATAGAAATTCAAGAGACTTCTGTGTATTAATTTTGTACAACGTGGTACCGAGTTGCAGTTTGTGCAACTTTACCAAATTTGTTGATGAGCTCTAATAGTCTTCTGGTAGCATTTTTAGCATTTTCTATGTATAGTATCATGTCATCTGCAAAAGTGACAATTTTACTTCTTCCTTTCCAGTTTGGATTCCTTTTCTTTTTTTCTTCTCTGATTTCTGTGGCTAGGACTTCCAAAACTATGTTGAATAATAATGGCAAAAGTGGACATCCTTGTCTTGTTTATGATTTTAGAGAAAATTCACTTTTCACTGTTGACAATGATGTTAGCTCTGGGTTTGTCATAAGTGGCTTTTATTATGCCCACTTTCTGGAGAGTTTTGGATCTGTTTGTTTTGTTTTTTCTTTCTTTTTTTTTTTTCTTTTTTTTTTAGTGCCACTTGTGTGACATATGGAAGTTCCCAGGATAGAGGTCCCATTGGAGCTACAGCTGCCGGCCTAACACCTCAACCGCAGCAACGCCATATCTGAGCTGCATCTGTGACCTATGCTGCAGTTTGTGGCAACACCAGATCCATAACTCACTGAGCGGGCCCAAGGATCAAACCTGCATCTTCATGGATACTAGTCAAGCTCATTTCTGCTGAGCCACAACCGCAACTCCTGGAGAATTTTTAATGAAAAATCCATGTTGAATTTTGTCAAAAGCTTTTTCTGCATCTATTGAGATGATTGTATGCTTTTTATTCTTCAGTTTGTTAATGTAGTGTATCATATTGATGGATTTGCAGATATTGAAGAATCCTTGCATCCCTGGGATAAATCCCCCTTGATCATGGTGTGTGATCCTTTTATTATATTGTTGGATTCAGTCTGCTAATAGGACACATTTTAAGGGCATTCTGAGAAAGGTGTGGAAGAGGATCGAAAGGTGATTCAAAGTTAGAATCAGCTGGATTAGCCCAGGTCGGGATGTGTGTGAGAAAGGAGAGAAAAGAGCAAAACAGTGGCACCTGGTTGAGGTGATGGGAGAACACGGGTTTGGGGGGCTTCAGAGAAAGAGGGCTGGTTTGAAGGGCTGACGGGGAATGATAATAGGTACGAAAATAAGGACCAGTGTGGGGGGCTCATATGTAGCTATTTTTAGCTGCTTTGTCAACTGTAATTCACTGAGAGAATGGTTTTAAACATTGGATGGAGGAGTTCCTGTCATGGCTCAGTGGTTAACGAATCTGACTAGGAACCATGAGGTTGCCGGTTCGATCCCTGGCCTCGCTCAGTGGGTTAAGGATCTGGCATTGCCATGAGCTGTGGTGTAGGTTGCAGACACAGCTCGGATCTGGTGTTGCTGTGGCTGTGGTGTGGGCCGGAGGCAACAGCTCCGATTAGACCCCTAGCCTGGGAACCTCCATATGTCGCGGGTGAGGCCCTCAAAAGACAAAAAACAGAAACAAAAACAAAACTTTGGATGGAGACACAAACTTAGGCCAGAGGGAAGGAGCCAATGAGGAGGAAGGAGATGGAGAAGAGTGAGGTTGGATGGAGTAACCAGAAGAGAAGGGAGGTGGGCTTGGGCCGGAGCCTGTGCCCTGGGAGGGAGGCCCACGTGTGAGCCGTGGGAGGGGGATGGGGTGGGGGGTGGGGGGATGGACAGGAGAGGGGCCCAGGCGGGCTTGGACTGGAGGGAAAAGTACAGCCAGGCCCTCGGGTCTTCTGTAATTATATATACAGTATATATACTGAGACCTTACAGTGAAAACCAGCCCCCTTCTCTCCCCAGAGCCGGCCACATGCAACTCTTCCCAGCTGTTTTCTCCCCTGATGTTCACCTCTGTATTTCAAAACCAATTTACTGCCTTTAGATTGCTCTCTCTGTAAACATTACAACGTATTTAGACATGACACAGATTATTATCAGCTAGACTGCGAACATCAGTATTTCTGTTAGAAGCTAAATAGCTCCACAATAGCTAAATATGATTGTTATATTTAGCTATTGGTTTGTATTTAGCTATTTTTGGTTTGCTTTTCTCTGAATTAGTAGTGGTGCATTAGTATTTGCTGGATCTTGTGTATCTGTTTTGTATTCTTCCACCCTCCAGTACCCTCTCAGTAGCTTAACAAGTATCAGGTCATTTGTTTGTTCCATTTTTTAAAATTAGTGGCACCCTCCTGGAGATCTCTCTTCCTGACCCAATCCTGGGCTGCTTACTCTCTGGACTTGCTGTAAGCGTTCATAGCTTTTTTTTTTTTTTTTTAGGGCCCACTGAGCCACTGGGGAACTCCAGGCAAGCATATTTTTAATCAGCAAAGTCTCATCTTTATTCTCTGGTTAGGCCGTTTTTAAAAATGCCAATTTCTTCTTGCACCTGGATGCAGTGTCTTCTGTTTCTTTGAGGCTATTACACATTTATTGTCTTGCATGATCTCTTTCTTCAAAGTTCCTTTTTATTGATTGGTTTCCTTTCTCATTCGTGTCCTTCACTGTAGCTGGTGGTGTCCCCATGTCTGGAATTCCTCCGCCTCAGTTTCTGTGTCTAACCCAGCCCTTCCCATCAGAGTCCTGAAGACAGTGAAGACCTAATGCCTTTCTATTGTGTGGTGTGAGTTAACTGATCTTCGGTGCATCTGAAATAGTAATAGCTCTGTACCATCCCTGGGAGAATTGAAAAAGGGACCACTTCATTCAGATCACTTTCTTTCAGGCTTAATTCTCTCCTGGAGTACTGGTCAGGAAAGGCTGTTTGGGAAATAGCCTTCCTTTGTGGGTAGAGGTGGCTGGCAGCCTAGCTCTGTGGGTGGAAGAGGAACATGTGTCTGATGTGCCATAATTACCTTGGCGAGTTTTTAAACAAAGCTAGACAGTGAGCCAACAGGCATTTGATTGGCAGCTTGGTTATAATTTGGTAGCGTTGGAGCCTGGGCCACTGCAGGCACCACGCAGCTTGAGGAGGTGGGTGGGGTTTGGCTTGTGCGGGTGGGATCATGGCCAGTCCTGCTTATTTTCAGATGTCTTGCAGGCCTCCAGGAAGGGCTTCCTGGAAGACTGGTTCCAGGAAAGTATTCAGAGGAAAGGGTGGCAGCTTCCTGGCTGTGTCACAGCGCCATCCTGAGAGGGCAGGGAAATGTGACTCAGGAGTTTCCTTCAGCAGAAACTCCAGCAATTGGTCATCCTGAGGCTGTGGTGAGAGGCCCAAGGCGTTGGGGTGACCACGGGGCCATCTGCTGCAGAGGCAGCCACACCTTCATGTCTGCCTGGGTCACCTAGTGTCTGCCCAAGGCAGGCCCTCGGCCTGTGAAGCCTCCACAGTGACCGTTGAGACCAGCTTGTTTGGGAGAATGTAAGGTCATAGGTGGCAACAGGCAGATCCCATCTAGGGGACTGTCATCTAGACAAATCGGGGTGTTTGGTTGCTGAAGCCAAGCGTGGTCCTGCCTGGAGCCTGTGACCATCACGGAGAGAGGCTGAAAGCCCGAGGTGGGCCGTCCACACGCTGTGGTGGCTGCGCCTGTGCTCACTGCTGGCACCAGCCAGTGACTTCGTGGATGCCTCGGGGCAGCCCTCCCAGCGCACACCTTTCGGGGAGCCTCTCAGAGGGGCCGGAGGCTGAGCTGCGGAGCCTGCCTTTTTTAACCCTGTGTATTTCTTTCTACTTTGCGAAGGCTCAGCGGAGGAGTCCTCGGAAGCGCCCCCTCCTCCGCCCCGAGGGACCCCGCCCCCAGCGGCACCTAGCGACCCTTCTCCAGCACTGCCACCACCGCAGCCCAGCCCGCCGCCGCCTCGCGAGGACCCAGGAAGGCCGCACACGGGCCAGCGGCCGGTCCTGCCCCGGAGACCCACCCAGCCGCCGCCCTCGAGGGCGTGGCCCGGCTGGATGGGGCTGCCCTTCCTGCCCGGCTCCACCGGAGTCATCACGGAGACCGGGGAGGCCGGGCCTCCGGGCAGGGTGGGCGTGTCGGGGAGGGGGCTGCCCCAGGGCGCCGACGGCCACACCCAGCCCGGGCTCGTCCCCAGCGCTGAAGGCTATGCCGGAGCTCCAGGTAAGGCTGCCTGGGCCCTGGGAGCTGCTGCGGGGTCTCTGTGGTCACAGGTCCAGCCTTCAGGGCACGAAGTCCAAAACAGCTGTCTGCAGGTGTGGCAGGACCCTGCAGTAACACCTTATACTTTAAATGGATTTGCCCCCGGGGGTTGTGGTACCTGGACCCACACAGGTAGCTGGTTCATCTTCCCAGCAGGGAGCTACCAGGAGGTTTCAGGGTAGCAGAGACAAGCACACGAGTGGGTAGGCTGGAAGCTTGCGCTCCAATCCCACCTCTGTCAGGACAAGGCTCAGCGTTAATGTTCAGTGCTTGGCTGGTTCAGTGCTTGGCTAGGAGGTGCTCTGTGTGAGCTGTGCATGTCAGCACCTGGTGGAGAGGTAAAGGCAAGAGTGAGAAGGAAAAGGGAGGAGCATTTAGGGGACACCCACTGTGTGCCAGGGCCTGAGCTATGACAGCACTGTGAAGGTGACATTCTACGGATAGATGAGGAAACTGAGGCTCTGGGCTATGACATGTAAACAAGTGGTGCCGTGTGGGGTAGCTGTCACAGGATGGTACAAACCAATTGCCTGAGTTAAACCAAGCTGCCAGGTGGAGGCACCCTGCCATGGCAGGGCCAGCCCGCCTGATTGAAGCACCGGGGCTGCCACCCCAAGCGTCACTGATCACAACTCTGACTCAGGCAGGTGTGTTGCCTTTTCTAGGATGAGTTTTCCTTCTCTCAGTTCCATGTATCATGGATGCTTATATTTGTTAATTTCTACATCTGTCCTTCCATCCATTGCATCCAGTCTAGCTGGGGGCAGAGCCAGTGAACAGCCAATGCTCCTGGAGGGCAAGCGTGGGAGGCGACACGTGTCTGTCTGTAGCCTTCTCCCTGGCTTGTGTCCCTGCGCAGGGAGAAGCACGCTGCCTCTGTTTCTGCGAAGGCGGCTTGGAGAGGGTGCTCTGAATGTTTCCTTAAACCGTGTAAGGAACAGGGAGACAAGGAGGGGCTCAGAAAAATGAGGTGCTCTTCAGGGTTTTGACATTGCATCTGCATTTTGTTTTTCAGGGTACCCCAAGTCACCACCTGTAGCCTCCCCAGGTATGTCAGCCAGGAGACCGGGGCGGGGTGGAGGGGGACAAGAGGCTGAGGCCAGTTGTCCTTGGCAGCCCAACTCCCTCCCCTGCAGTCCTGCTACCTCCAGACCCCCAGAACCAGGACCCCCAGGACCCTAGTCAGGGCCATCAGCACAGGTGGAGCCCGATGCCAGCTGCAGGACAGGGCCTCTGCAGACTGAGCCCCACAAAGCCTGCTCCCCAGGGAGAGTCAGAGTTAGGCCCCAGACCAGGAACGTCCCCTCATCTATTATCCCGGCTTGAGCTGGGAGGGGCCCTGACTAGGGTCCTGGGGGTCCAGGTTCTGCACTAATTGTCAGCAGCTTCCGAGATTATTCCTGTTGTCCACACCCTGCCCACCCTAGTTCCCTGACACCCCTCTACTCAGCCCCCCCCACTCCTACACACCTGTAAAACACACATGCGCAAAGGCCCCATCTCTGCAGTGTCCTGCACAGTCTCATGCACGTGCACTCCCAGTAATTTCCTGTGTCTCTGCTGAGGATGCCGTGGCACCGGGTGTGAGGGGGTGTGTCTGCTTTGAGGCTGGAAGAGAGGTGGGGGCTGCCCCTGGGGACAGCATGTGGGCCTCGGCTCGGGTCCTGACTGCCTGTGCTCCTCTCCCTGCCCAGGGGTTCCGGTCCCGTCTCTGGTGTCCTTCTCGGCGGGGCTCACCCAGAAGCCTTTCCCCAGTGATGGGGGCGTCGTCCTCTTTAACAAAGTGCTGGTGAACGACGGGGACGTGTATGACCCCAGCACTGGTGAGTCCTTGCCCACACATGCTAGCGGCACTTGGGAGGAGGTGGTGGCCAGGACCGGCCCAGGGGCCTGCGCTGGGGCGTGGGGTGGGGGTGCTGCTGTTTCCCAGCCCAGAGGTGGGCCCAGCCTGTGTTGTGAGGCTTCCGAGGTTCAGGGAGGTTGGAAAGCATCCTGATGCCCTTCTTTGGGTGTCACCCTAACCTGGGGACAGGACAGCCTTCCCCGTCTGGGAGGAACTGGCCCCCCGTGGGCCAGCACCACTCACCCTGCCGGGATTCGTCTGTGGCCCAGGGACAGCGGGGAAGGGAGGCCACCCAGGTCACCCTGGTCCACGGCTGTCCCTTGGGTATCCGCTGACTGAGGGTGGGCGCAGTGGAGGGGATCCTGTGAGGCCCCTTCAGGGCGGAGATGTGAGCTGCCGCCCTGGCACGACCCTCAGGACAGCTGCCCTCAAGTTGTCATGAGTGCAGACCCACCTGCAAAGCTTGGAAACGTGGAACTCCCAGCCTCAGGCCTGCTGGAGGGAGGGTGGGAATCACTCGACCTGCTCCCGAGGCGGGGGTATGAGAAGAGCTGCTGTACTTTCTGCTCAAGTCTTGGGGGTAGGGGCAGCTTGTCCTCTCCGACGGGTCAGGTGCTCCATGCACGCAGCAATGGGGACTACTTTTGTTCACTGTCCCAGGATGGATGCCCAGATCTTACTCTCCACGGGTCTTCAAGAAAGGGAGTTCCGGGCCACCCTGAGCCAAGCCGCAGGCCCAGGGCCCAGGGATTTAAATTGCTGTGAAAAGCCAGGGAGGGAGCTGGGTGGCTTGGGCAGGTTGAAGACTCAGGACCTTAGACGCCTCTGCGGTTTTTGGTCCCATGGTAGGTGGTCCAGAGCCCCGAGGCGGGTCGCTCCCACTAGCATCTGGTCTGGGTTCTGACTCCTCTAGCCCTGGGCCCTTTGCAGCTGCTTTGCACCATCCACACGCTTTATCTCCTCCCAAGGCCCCAGTACTCGATACCAGCTTGTGTCCAGCCTCGTAGATGCAGACTAGTCCAGCGGGATTTGGGCTCCCCAACCCAGGCAGGGCCAGCGTGGCTTCTTCAGACTGTGGTGACGGGCTCCGTGGGGGTTTTGATCCTGCCTCCTCAGAAGGTAGCTAAGGAGTTCCCATCATTGCTCAGTGGTTAGTGAACCTGACTAGTATCCATGAGGACACAGGTTCGATCCCTGGCCTTGCTCAGTGGGTTAAGGGTCTGGCATTGCTGTGGTGTAGGTTGGCAGCTGTAGCTCTGATCCGACTTCTAACCTGGAAACCTTCATATCCGCGGGTATGACCCTAAAAAGAAAGAAAGAAAAAAAAAAAAAAAGCAGCTCAGGTGTTCCATGGATCCTGTGCCTGGGAGGCTGACTCTAAGGCAGCCTTGAGGTGCTGGGAGATGGGTGCTGGTGGGCCGCCTCTGCTGAAAGCTGGATGAGGCGTGCACAACATGGGGCCACTTGCGGGCAGGTGTACATGAGTTATTCTTGTGAATCCTGGGGCTTTTGCAGTATGTGTCATCTTGCTGTTACATGCATGAGACAGTGGCAGAGGGTGGTGTCTGTCAGCTAAGGGGACAGTCACTGCTTGGGTTTAGTATAAAAAGGGGCTATGTCCCCAAGTTGGCCCGCCTTCTATGGAAGCGTGAGCGGGACCTTTGAGCCTAACCCAGCTGTGCTGGACAAACCCAGATGGCTGGTCTGCCTTCATCCAAGTTAACCACTCACGTGTTGCCGAGGGCTGTGATGGTGTCACATACACATGAATATTTGCTTTCTCCTCCCAGGGGTCTTCACTGCTCCATATGAAGGGCGCTACCTGATCACAGCCACCCTCACCCCCGAGCGGGATGCGTACGTGGAAGCTGTCCTCTCGGTCTCCAACGCCAGTGTTGCCCAGCTGCACACCGCCGGCTACAGGAGAGAATTCCTGGAGTACCACCGGCCCCAGGGGGCTCCGCACACATGCGGGGGCCCAGGCGCCTTCCACCTGGTCGTGCACTTGAAGGCAGGGGACGGCGTCAACATCGTGGTGACCGGGGGCAGGCTGGCGCACACGGACTTTGATGAGATGTACTCAACGTTTAGTGGGGTTTTCTTATATCCTTTCCTTTCCCACCTCTAGGGTGGCCGGCAAAGAGCTGTCAGAACTCAGCAGTGTTCACCTATTCAGTTTGTGTGTGTAGCTGCAGCACGGGTCTCGTCTGCTGCAGACTCCCCTGCATCGGCGTGAGCTCTGCTCCGAGGGGCTGTGCTGGGCCGAAGCGTGCTGACCTCGGAGGCTTGAGCCACCGCCCTGCAGGGCCACGTCCTGCTGCTGGAGGAGGAGGAGAAGCCACTGGGCTGTAGGCCTCAGGAGGCAGGAGGCAAAAACTGCCCGTGTCTGTGGCCAGTCTTTTGGAGCAAGTGTTGCCAGCGGTCTTTGTTCACCCTGCATGCACAAGGGTTTAAACACTGAAGTGGCACGTGCCACCACAGACCTGGGGTTGACAGAGGGCTGTCCCAGGTTTGGCTGAACACCCCCCCCCCCCCGCCATTTACCTGGCTGAGAGGGATGCAGGAGAGACTGTTTACGTAGCTTGTTGGACTCCTTGAATGATATATGTACAACGTAAGTGCAAAGACGGGGAGCATGAATAAAGATGTAAAACCAACTCAAGTTCCTTAAGACTGGTGCTTATGGATTGAGGGTTGCTGCTAAAAAGCAAGCTATAGTAATGACTCATGGCTTTGGAAAGTAAGCTTGAATAAGTTAACCTCAACCATGTAACTGTTACCCCACATATCCAAGCTGTACACTTGGGCCTTTTGTTTTTGGCTTGTAAATACAGACAGACAAGATGTGCTTGGAGGTCAAAGCCCCTATGTGAGCCCCGGAGCTGGAAAGGGGGCTCTGCAGGGGATGCTGAAAACTCACATTTAATCAGCAGCTGCCCAGCTCATGGAAGATGCAGCTCTGAGAACTCGCGAGTTCCCAGGTACCAAGAGGCCCAACACAGGAGTGATCCCACACTGAAAGCTGAGATCATCTGAGGGGAGCAGGAATCCCCCAGAGAGCCAGCTCCAGTCCACGGGGGTCTAGGCACCCATGCCTTTACCAGCAGCCACACCAAACCTGGAGCTCCAGGTTAGGTGTCTTTGCTAAGCAGGAGGGTAAAATCTGTTGGCTCATCAAGTGCCCCGGGGAGGCAGGTGCCTCAGAGCCCCAGCGAAGATGTGGACAATAGAAATAGGTTTCCTTGGCCTGAATCAAACCGCCCAGACATGCTTATGCTGTAAAAACGCTGGCATTTCCTGACCACTTGCTGAAATTACAGGGTGGCTGCTGGAGGCCTGAGAGAGGAGCCTTCTTCCTCACCCACCCTCCGCTAGGAAGAAGGGGCCAGGAAACTGGCGGATTAGTGTTTGAAAGCCCAGGGCACGGGGGTGCGGTGGGGTGGCACTCTCACCCTGGTTCTGCAGCTGGGGACGGGCTAATGGTGGCTGGCAAGACGGCTGCCTAGAAATGATTCCTGGAAAAACCCTGGTGCAATGGAGTATTTTTAGGAAAACCTAGTTGGCAAAGGTACCTGCTTCTGCCCTCTCTCCCTTTACCCCCTAAAGACCATCCAGTGCCAAAAAGGACAGGTGCTCAGTGGCTGGAAAGGCAGGGACCAGCCATCACTTTCCACCAGAAATGGTGTTCTAGAGCACCGAGTAAAAGGCAGTCTCCCTCTGCCAGGACATGGTGACTCCTTTACTGAAAAAGGTGACTTTCAGCTCTGCGTATCCAAGGCAGGCAAAGCAGATGAATTGCATCAGGCCCCGTGCTGACTTCGGTGGGATGAAGGCAGTGTCATGATGGCTCACTAGGAGCCAGCATCTTAGGGAAAGGCCGTCCTCTTGTACTGAGAGGAACATGCAAGGTGGGCTGAGCTCAGGGCTGTAGGAACCTCAGTGCAGCTTGTTCTAGGAGCCAACAGCCTGGGGCTGTGGGTCTGGGCATAAGATGTGAAAATGAGGCCCTTGGCTTCAATCAGGCATGAGGCTACCACCTCTGAAGCAATGGGATTGCTGAGAAAAAGGTCAGGGCACTCCCTGAGACACGCAGACAGGACTGGGCCATTTTCCCCTACAGGTAACATCAGTGAACGGCCTCATTTAAACGCTGAAAACCAAAACAACACCAGCAATAAAGACTGCAAATCAACGCAAATTCCACTCTAAAGTATCTCCATGTTTTAGCACTTTCCAATGGATCCTATTATTTTTTGAACTGTTTCCCACAATCTGCAGTGTGAGAAATGAGTATCTGTGATCAGAGAAACACAGCCAAGTCCACGTGTAAGTCTGAAACATGGCTTCGCACAGATCCACACCTTCTCTCTAAACATACATGTGTCTCCCCTGTGCTGTCCTATCAGCGGGAAGGACACAAGCAGAGTCTAGGACGTGCCAAGGCGGACACCAGCCTGAGTGCTGTCACGCTGCTCCTGCCCAGAGCACAGGAAGCCACTTCCTGACAATGAACCTCCCTGTGTGAGTACTTCCTTTCCCAAAATGCACCCCAAAAAGCTAGCCGCGGTCCCCCTTCACCCCGACCTCTCACCTGGCCGTGTCGTGGCAAACGCATCGGGAGCAGGCCCTCGGGGGCTTGCAGGACCGCACATTCAGTGCCTGCGGCATGCAGTGTATACACGCGGCCCTCTGAGGGTCAAGAGCTACCGGTGTGACTTGGTTTCAGATCCAAGATCACTCTGCCTCTGAAAACATCAGGATGGCTATGCTCTGAGCAGGATACAGGGGAAGGGGGTGGCAAGGCTCTGAGCAGGACTCAGGGACCCCTGAAGGGCTGAGGGGTGGGGAGGGCACAACGGAAACCAGGAGACCACACCAGAAATTACTTATGTATGAATGAGTCAGTCCTGGCAGAACCTACAAAGCCAGAGAGGGGAGTTCCTGTGGGTATAGCCTCACTTCTGGAGTCAAGTTTTATAAAAACAAGTGCCAAAAAAGAAGTCCTTTTTGTATACAAATATAAGTGTCAGCTGAGATCAAAATGCTGATTTATGGAAATGATCAACTTCTGGCAAGAGTAGAGAAAAGATGATTTAAATGCCCTCTGAACGAAAGAGTCAGATGCGTTCAGTTTATGTTTGTTTATTGTTGTAACATTTTGTTTTGAACATCAAACACTGCACCAAAATGAGGGTTTATCTTAAGACAGTTGTCTCTGCCATAAACTAAGGACTGAACTGATGTTTACAATTAATTTCTGAAAACTTAAAACTTTTTAGTGGTATCGCTGTCTAATAATCAAGTAAGTCATTCTAGGCTGAATGTAATGATTAAATTAAAAAAGCAAAGTTTCCCCTCCTGTTCTTACCTTTAAAACAAACCAAAAAAGTTCTCACCTGGAAAGAACACTTACTTTAAACAAAAACTAATTTTTAACCAGTTTCATTAAACCCAGCATTCTCTAAAATAGGGGAAAACAAGGCTTCCCAGAGTTAACTATGATGATACTCGAAAAGACGATACAATTCCCTGGGAGAGTCTGTTTTCACCAACTTGCAAAGAAGGAACGTCTCCCCCCTGCCTGTTGTGTCGGGCGACCCTCTGGAAGGGCCACGTGCCGCCAAGGGCATGGGTACTTTACAGTCGCTTGGCTGGCTGTGGTTCCCGGATTGTCAGCAGCTTGCATTTCGTGACATCACATAGTAAGTTTTTTTCCAGTTGAAAACTAAGCAAATGTTTGGAAGCACAGCCAACACAGTGCTCACACACACTGTGAGCTCCGGAGGGGCTAAGTGTGTGCACTCTGGCGCCCACACATGTACTTCCTACGCCCCGAAGATCTGACACCACAGCTGTTCAAGCTTCAGCACGTGGACATCAAGGCAGAGGTCAAGTCGGACTGGACTGGAGAGACGGAGAGGGGCCGCAGCCCTTCGCCAGTGCAGTAAAGGGGAGAGTGACTGAGAAGGGCCCCGTCCGCCTTGGCCTCCCCGTGGTGTCGCCCGTCACCCAAAGCAGCGAGAAGCTACAGGTCCTGCCAGCCGCCATCGTGAGGGTCTGTGTACAAACACACTCGAGGGCATCTCTCTTTCACAGAAAGAACAAATGTCATTTGTACCAAATGGCAATGGATTTTCAGCACAAACAATACTTTTATACACTATAGTAATAGTAATCAGCTACTTTCAGCAAGAGGGACTCCTTTAAATAAGGAAAAAGACTCATGTTAATTAGCATATGTACCCACTGGATCAATCTGCAGTGACAAAATGACAAAGCTGAGTGCTGACCGACACCGGGCAGAGGGCGGCAGGGGGCCAGAGACCTGGCTTCCCAGGTCCGACCCTCAAGACGCCCCTGAGGCCAGAAAGAGAGCTCATCAGGCCAAAGAAACCGTCAGAAGCTCCCTAAAGGACAACCTACAAAGGGTTCCGTGTGTGTGAAGATTTCCATACCGCAAATTCGCAAAGAAGCCCTATGAAGCTCAGGGTAAGCGCCTAATTTTAAACCAGACATGGCGGGGAACACGCTGACTGCTTCCATGAGATGAAGTAACCGCAGGGCCACTGCCCTAGGAACGTATTTCACTAACTAGGCAGAACTTCGTATAAACATAACCTGGTTTCCCTGCCCTACTATACACAAGTAAATGCTGTAAAAGGTGAGTCCTTGTACTTAAGGTGGGAAGGTCTGCACCAGAGGAAGCTGTGCTGCTCCTCTGGACGTGCTGCCTCCAGGCTCTGCCTCTGGCAACTCTGTTCAGGGGACTTTGCCACTGTCTCTGCATCCAATGGCACCAGGAACAACAGCCGAACTGAGTCAAAGACTTTCAACTCTCCAATCTGGAAAATAACCATCCCCAGCACTCCATCCCTAGATCAGGATTATTTTGGTGGAGCTAACCAGAATGAGGGGTGCCACCAACACGGCACAGGGAAAGCAGAGGCAGGGACAGAAACTGCCTGGGACCATGCTACACTGCTCCGCAGGGTTTCCACCGTGTCCCCCTCTCCGCTCGGGAAGCCAGCCCACTGCTTTCTCACCCAGCGCAGGGCTGTGTGTGATCATCTTTGGTCCCGAGAGCCTCCTCTCTGAGTCCCCTGGATCTGAACACTGAGGGCACTGTCCATGTCCAGCCTCTTCTCTGCAGCTCATGCCTACAGCTCCGGAGGGGCTTATGGACAGAAACTCTCCCTGGTGCAGCCTGTGCGGCTCCAACACCAGCTCATTACAACCAGGTCACTGCAGGCAGAGCGAGAGAGAAAAAGGTCGTTTCCCAGGACCTGTCACAAGTGCACATGTGCATTTCCAAGGCCTCCCTGAAAACGGAGCCATTCCTTGTTTAACCACAGCTCCTGTTGGTGGCGCTGCTCCTACGGTGCCATACACATCCTGCCAGACCTGCCCCTTTGGGTTGGTCCAAGACACAACACTGCAGGTCTCCCGAGAGAAGGAATCACAGGTACGCAGCCTTGGCCTAAGGGCCTTTTCCTCCCCAGAAGCCCACGTGTATCGCCTGGGGGCCTGAGCAGCTGTCTTGTCCCTGTGGGGCAGGGAGGGAGGCACACACATAAGAGCTGGCATGGGCGGTTTGGAGCTCCGTCACTCACTGGACACTGGGCCCATGGAGAAAGCCCACGTTTCCGAGAGAAACACTCTCAACTGCCCAGCAGAAATTATAACACTTTACTTTGTGCAATGTTTTGGTCCACTCTTAGTGTCTTTCCTCTTCCATTTAAATTATGCAATTAAAGGAGCACCCAGCACACACCTCAACTGGTCACAGTGTGTGTGAGAGGACCAGCCAGCAACAGAGCCCAGGCGTCGCTCCCCCTGCCTGGGTGTTGGTGGTGCCACCGAGCCCGAGAGGGTGACGGGGAGGGCAGTTCCAGCTCCAGCGGCCCTCCCCGTCCCTGCTGGCACCTGGATGTCAGCACGTCTCATCCCACACCTGTGGCTGGGAGGGTAGCCCCGTGTCCTCTGTCCAGCAGAAGGGCCGGTCACCTTCCCCTGCTGCGAGGTGAGCGATGGCGGGTCCCCCCGCTGGAGGTGCCGCCTCAGGCCAAGTCGTCCAGGTCCACCTCGGGGATTGGGTCTCGCCAGTAGCAGAAGGAGCTGAACTCCGGGCACAGGAAGGCAGAATTCTGTTCCTTACTGAGAAGTGGGAACACGTGTTCCACGAGCTCGCTCAGTCTGTGATACCTGGGAGAAGGGATTGGGGGAGAAAGCCACCAATTGTTACGTAGCAGCTGATGTGAGAGCACAAGACTGCAGGCTGGGAAGCCAGTTCCTCAGACTCTGAGAATGGGGAGGGCCCGAGACATGCATCTCTTCCCAGGGCACAGCCTTCCTCTTCCAAGTCTAGGACCCCCCCCCCCCCCCCCCGCCAAAGCTGCAGCAGAGGAGGAAAAGGCCTGCATGGGGGCAGCCCCAAAGGCAGGGCAGGGCTGAGACATGGGAGTGCACTTACGATGACTTGTTTCCTTTGGTCCTCTCTTGTATCAGTTCGCCCTTGGGGTTCACGGTGAATATTCTGCAGTCCGGAACTCCAACTTGCATGTACGCATAGACATCCTGCAGCAGGACATGGGCAGGGCCGTTACAGGTGGAAATTAGGAGATGGATCTCTACTTGCGAGCCAGAGGAATCACACAATAAAGGAGGTCGTGTATAGAAAACACGTGGAGCTGGCATAGCACAGCTTTGCCACTGGAGCTGAGCTTCAAACAGACACGAAAGAGTGGAGCCAAGCACTGGAGCAGCCAGAAAACTTGGGTGCCCTGGAGAGGCCAGGGAGAAGGGAGCAGGAGAAGGGAGGCCTTAACGAGGGGGGCGTTCATGCCCTGGTCTAGGTCGCATCCCAGAATCACTTACAACCAGAGTCAGAACCGCGTGAGGAAATGGAATGGAAGCCACAAAGAGAGAGCGCACGCATTTCGTGACACACCAAAATTCTGGTGCAGAGCCCATGACAGGCCCTCCCCAGCCGCTGGAGCAGGGAAAGCCTGCTCGGCAGAGCAGACGCGCCTTCTGCCTCTACGGCCGGCAGAACGTTCCTGAGTCTGACCCACCCCATCGGCGCAGCCCAGGAGACACTTACATTTGGACGGTTTCCAAAGGCAGCATAGAAGGGCTGCTTGGATGGGGCAAACAGATTCTTGATGTCATTTAGACACTCGATTTTGAACTTCTCTGGTTTCTTTTCTATTACTTCCCTAGGGGGAAAAATATGTATAGATATAATCACCGAATATAAAATGGTAGTTTTCCCTGGTGTGTGGTCCTAAAAAGATTTTACTACTCACAACAACTCAACTTTTTAGATTCTACATAACTGGTATCTTTCTCCTGGGCCAACCTGACTTTTCTCAACTGCGTGTGTGACCGAGACCAGGTGAGCTGTGTGTGAGTCAGGAGGATATGGGAGCCAAAGAACTGAGACGCAAAAGCTCTCAGTTACAGTCAGTTCAGGCCTGGGCCCCACACAGACATGTGCACACAGTCACCTGTGGAAGGCCGAGAACAGGCTGCTGGGGGACAGCATCAGGGGGCCCCGGGGCAGGATCGTGCCCTTGTCGTTGACCCAGTGCAGGTAGCCACGGGTCATGTCGGCCATGCCGATGGCACGGGCGGAGCAGTACAGGAACTTGTAGCCATTCCTGAAAGAGAGCACATCCTGTTTAGTCTGTGGCTGAAGCGGGAGAAAGTGCACTTTTCTTTTAAAAGGTCCAAATAAAGTCCCTCTCATTTACTATGAATATCAAATTCAACAGGAAAATCGTTAGGATTATAAAGATCTCGCCACTCCATGAAAAACACCATAGGGAGAACACAGAGGTATGTACACAACTAGAGATGATGCTACCTTTGCAAGTATGATGTATCTTCAGCCTCCTGTCTGTGAAAGCCAGGTTACAGAAGAGACAAAAATTGGGGGCAATCTTTAAGTGAGAGATACAAAGGAGATATATATACATTCTTTTTTTTTTTTTTTTTTTTATTTTGCCATGCCTGTGGCATGCGGAAGTCCCAGGCCAGGGATCAACTCTGCACCACAGCAGCAACCCAAGCCATAGCAGTGACCTACCCAAAGGGTCTTATTTATAAAGACAATTTTCGGAATGCAAATCATTCTCTAAAACAAGGAGCAAAACTATACTTAGGCAACTGACATAATTTTTATTTTAGGACAGATTATGTCCTTTCTCAGCTGGTGCTTGAGACACTGAAATGCTGCAGATCAACTTAACTCCTAGGTGTTAGGACCCCACAAAGGCCATGGCACTACATTCTCACAAAAAGTACTGTGACGAGGACCCCAAGGTAAATTGTTTCCCCTCTGCATGTATTACTTACTTAAAAAAAAAAAAAAAAAAAAAAGAAAAATACTCAAAAAAGAAGATAGGTTCTCTTGTTACATTAAAGCTATAAAACCTAATTATAGCTATAATCATAGATATTGTAGGTGCCTACAACGTGTACCACTGTGAGAATGAGATGACATATGCTGAAGATTTAACCACGCCAGGCACTCAGCTCATGTTCCATAGATGGTGGCTCACACTTTTCCCTGCAGGAGGCTCTAGGGAGTGGGAAAGAGCAGGAACAGCTGGACCGTGAACAGGATTTCTGTGCACTGGCTGATGAATGCTCTTTTTTTTTTACAGTCTTAAAGCAAAATTCTAGTGCAGTCAGGATACATACTCATTGATGGAGTGGTAGAGCTTGGCTATACCCTGATGAGTCCAGTCTTTACCCAGCTGTGGGAGAATCTGTCCCAAGGCATCAGACCTAAAGGGCAGAAATGGAAAAAGGCATCAGAAACACATCAAGTCAAGTGTTCTTCTATTTAAACACCAGCCGCTGGCAGCTGCCAGGTGGGCAGGGGTGCAGAGACAATCTGCAAAGGCGATTCAACTGGGCGGTGCAACAGTGAGGCAAGTACACTACCCAGGAGCTTCCAAGAGAGGAATCACACCCGAGAGCAGCTGTTCATTTTCAGAGAGAATTTATAACTACAGGTCCTCTTTTTCTCCTCCCTAATCTCAACAGCTTCTCTTTCTCTCACGTCAGAATTTGGAGATCTAGGAGTTCCCGTGGTGGCGCAGTGGTTAACGAATCCGACTAGGAACCATGAGGTTGCGGGTTCGGTCCCTGCCCTTGCTCAGCGGGTTAACGATCCGGCGTTGCCGTGAGCTGTGGTGTAGGTCGCAGACGCAGCTCGGATCCCGAGTTGCTGTGGCTCTGATGTAGGCCGGTGGCTACAGCTCCGATTCATCCCCTAGCCTGGGAACCTCCATATGCCGAGGGAGCGGCCCAAGAAATAGCAACAACAACAACAGCAGCAAAAAAAGACAAAAAAAAAAAAGAATTTGGAGATCTAGTGTCTCAGGTGTTCCAAAAGTTACTTCTGACATTACACTTGGATGACCCCACCCATCTCCTCCATCCTTAAAATGACTCTGTGTGGACGTACTCAGCATGTCTCGGGGCATATAGTTTAAAAACTCTTCCAATGGTGGACTTGCCCAGGTGAGGGACTCTCCTTGTCACCCCACAGGCTATCGCTTACTTGGTTATTGTTCCATCGATGTCGGAAATGATGACCTTGTCGTTCCAGTTCCATAGGTAAATGGTCCCTGCGCAGCGGCAGGTGCCTTGATACTGGGTTGTAATACTAAACACAACATCATTTGGGCCGTCCTGGAGCTTCAGTTTTGCCTTTTATAAAAAGTATAAGAATAAACAAAATCAGAGGGAACGTTTTGAGTATTAATGGCATATGACTTTGATGGAATCACACAACTGAGTCATTTTCCAAGAACATGCGGTGAGAGAGACTGCTTAAAACACAATATAAGTGGAAAAGGATCCTAATCAGTAAAATATATAAATGTGTGTGTGTGAAAACACATAAAGAATGGAAAGAAGAAGTTCCTATCTTGGCTCAGTGGAAATGAATCTGACTAGTATCCATGAGGATGCAGGTTCGATCCCTGGCCTTGTTGAGTGGGTTTTAAGGATCCGGCGTTGCCATGAGCTGTAGTATAGGGTCGCAGACGCGGCTCGGATCTGGTGTTGCTGTGGCTGTGGTGTAGGCCAATGGCTAGAGTTCCGATTTAACCCCTAGCCTGGGAACTTCCATATGCCGTGGGTGCAACCCTAAAAAGACCAAAAAAAAAAAAAAAAAAAAAAAGAATGGAAAGAAATACATAAAGACAATAACTTAAAAAAAACCCAGAAAATCAGCTGAAAAATACTTTGGAATAGACTCAGAACACTCACAAAACCACCAGCAGCATCTGAGGACCAAAGCTCAAGGCAGGACAAGCGTTCCGTGGCTCCAGGAACTGGGCTGGAGGGCTGCGGCCCAAACCCCCAAAACACAAGCCCCAGCCCCACCTCTACCTGGGGCTTCCCTAGGCCACAGCCGGGCCACTTCATACTGAAAACGACTGAAGTCAGGGTGTGGGAACTGCATCTAATAAGAAAATGTCATTCTCTATGGCTGTGGCTTCTAGGAGGTGGTGTGGCCCAGTGTGTGTAAGGTTCATCCAGAAAACAGGGTGAGAATACAGGTTCGCTGGTTCCCTCCCAGAGGCTGAGGTGGGAGGCCTGGTGTGAAGGTGCAGGAAGCCCCGGTTCCCCAGGTCATGTTGGTGGTCCTGGGAGTGGGATGCTGTTCTCTCATATGTGTGTGAGCAAGGCCACGGCCACACACCATGCAATGTGTGTAAGGCCTGGGGTCCAGTGGACAGAAAAGGAAGCAGGTTGAGTTAAATAGTTCCTGAGTTACCTCAACCGGACCCACACGCTCACACACAACTCACGATCTGGTCTGAGGAAAGACGAAGAGACTTCTTGTAGGAGGTCGTGCTGCTGTGGCTCGGGGGCTCCTCAGTGACAGGGTCCACCTTGATGGACTCTTCGAGCTCCTGTGACCCCTCATCACTGGACGAGTCGTCCTCGGCCGGCCTGTTCAACAACCCAGTTAATGAAGAGGCAGAGGGACATTTTACGGACGACAGCTTTTCATTTGGGATCAAGAAGGAGATCCGAAATCCACTCTAGGAAGAGCTGCAACCAAGGCCCGTCTCCACACCTGCAGGTCCCTCCTCCCTCCATGCCTGGCCCGTTGCATACACCCCGTGACAGCTACTAGTCTGCTGGCTCTTGCTGAAAAGGATGTACGTTCCAAAACGTATAAATTATAGAAAATATGAATGTTCACACTGATTAAGAAATGAACAAGGACGATTTTAAAAGAAGAGGGCAAAGAGCAAGAAGATGAATCTAAGACTGAGGGAATGGGAAGGGAAAAAAAGAACATGACTGGGAAGGAACTCAGGGGGCAGAAACAAGAACGGGGTATGTGGCAGCACCTCCCCGGGGCCCCCATGTGGCTCTGTGCCTTCCAGGGAGTGGGAGAGACCCACACTGATCAGAGATTCTGTCACACCTACCACTGCGACTCACAGCCGGCAGGGGCATGCGATGGTGCATCTCTGGTTCCCCTAGATGTCTGTCCCTTCCCAAGGCCTCCTTCTCATGGGCGCCCGCCCCATTCCAGGGCTCCAGGATGGGAGCAAGGTGTGCAAGAAGAGGGCATGAATGTATTTACTCTAAGCTGATGGTATTTTTAAAGAAAAGCACAAGTTATTATCTGCTAACTGAGCAGCACAATGAAGCCACTGATTGTCATATACGTCCATAGGAAGGAGGCACTTCTGACTAAGAATTAAGCAAAACTGTCAGAATCAACTTGACTGCAATGCCAAAGCACGGGTGGCCAACTGCTGAGAGCTGGGGGACTGGGCGCCCTCACCTGCCGCTGGCCGGCTCCTTCACGCTCGATGGCAGGTCGCTGGGTGGCGGCACCTCAGATTTCCCTTCCTTGGCTTCTGGCAGCTAGGACAGCAAAACGATAATGACAACATGCAATATTCCCCCTCCTAGGTGACAAGCAGAAATTCACCAGGAGCTCGCTCCAGGAATGAGCAAAACTGCCTCTGAATGCACAACTTAAAAGCCCATAAGAAACAGACTTTCTCTAGTTTGAGCCAAAGGCCAGAAACCTGAGAGAGGAGTCATATGCTGTTGGCATAAAAAGCTACCACCACAGAGTCAGAGGTAAGATCTGTTAAGAAGCTGCAGCAGCTCAAGTCACACGGTATCATACAACTGGCGCAGACCCTGTGGCTCTGCAACAGCGACGAGGAGCCCTCCTCCTCGTGAGAGGGAGAGGGCCAGCCCTGCCTTCTATGTGGAAGGGACAGCAGTGCAGGGGAAAGGGCACAGGCTCTGGACTGGACTGAAGGTCAAAGTCCAGCTCCATCCCTCACCAGTTAAGTGCCTAGTCAAGGTACGTCACCTCCTCACATTCCAGTTTCCTTACCTGTAAAACAGGAATGCACACACCCACACTGTCAGGCTGTAGTGTAGGTGAAAGGTCATGCATCTAAAGCACCTAGCAGCACACCTGCATAGGTTAACTGTCCATAAGTGGTGACATTTATTATTCTAAGAGTGTGTTATATAGCCCAAATTGACGTTCTTGTGCTTGGCAAAAAGGTTTTTTGAATAAATGAAAGATTCGCGTCTTTTCAGCCCGTGGACAGGATTACCTCGGGTCGGTTACCTGTTTGGTAATGCTCTCTCTCTTACGCCAAAACCACCAGCGACCAGATTTCTTTGGCATCTTATCTTTGACCCAGGACTCCACTGTGGCCTGGAAACAATCAACATGGGTTAGTCTAGCCACCTGTCTGTCACAAAGCACTGGACTACGTTCTGCCACTAAGCCAGAGGATGGTGCCCTAACACTGAACAGAGGCAATGCTCTCCACACCTCCTGAACTCCGGACAGACGGACAGTGGCCTCTTTGGTGGCAGCTCTATGGCATGAGACCAGCAGTCTGGCTGTGGAGCAGTAGCCCGGAGAGGCTGGCAGGTGGGCTGCTCACTTCTCCACCCTCGGGAACGAGTTATGAGGCCCCACTAGGTTGAGGATGTGTCCCTGGTGGACAAGACTCCAGCAAACCTTGAGGTTCCATGTAACAGGCCTCTTGGCCACAGCCTGAACTAATCACACTCATGCCTCTGGGGCTGCATCACTCTCTTTCTATGTTAACAGAGGAGGTGTTTTCATTCATTCTATACTTAATTAAAAATTAGTAAAATCTTTCAACCTTTTCAACAATCAGAAACTGGTAAAATATCTAAGTAAAAACTACAAAGAAATGGCAGCCCAGCTAATTTCATAGATTTGGAGTCATGAGATAATCTGAGTGATGATATTAATTTTAAAATATAAATAAAACTCCGAACAGTACCCAGTTTAGAAATAAGCACATGTGGATTTTTCTAAGCGCCCCAACAAGCTATGGATACTATCTCTGAGGAGGCAATGCTTGGAGGAAGGTCTCACCTTAGGTAAGCTCTTCTGAAAGACCTGCAAGCTGAGGATCATGGGAGCAGCCAACGCCCAGTTATAGTAACTGTGAGATAAAAATCGTGCAAGACCATTACACAGAGCAAGGAGAGGGCGGAAGAGGGAAGATTAAAAACACCATATACAATTCCCCATTCTTCTCAATGAAGGGCTGATCGGCTAAATTTCTTGCCACATAAGGAATCTTTGCTTCAAGCCAAACTTCTGAGCAGATGTAGTAAAACCTCTAAGAAAAAGCATTCTAACACCTCATTTGAAAATAAAGCTGAGGCTTCACCTTCAGTCACCTTAAGGTCACTGCCTGTTAGCTCATTTGTATGAAATGGCATATTTTACAGTGAGAAAGACTGCAACAGTTAAAAACAGCAATTGGAAGTATTGCTGTTTACCCGCAAGAGTATTAAACAATTATAAAAGCAAGAGTGTTTACCGGTTATATATCCGTATGACAAGATTGGGATTGTCTATAAGTCCAGGGTTTTCTGCAAATTCATGGTAAGTGATGATATGCTCCATGAATTTTTCTGCAATATAAGATAATAATTATCCACTTGGTTAGAGATCACCCAAACACGTCTGAGACTATCACAATACTTTCCACACTAAAGGACTAACAGTAAGATTAAAAAAAAGTTCTTAAAACAAAAAACCAACAACTAACTTTGCTATGTGCATCAAAAGCAAAACATCAGGTACTTGTTTGTTTTTTCTCTCCAGGACAAGAAAACACTTCTCTTCTACCTCTTCCACCACTCCTACCCTAGGTGGAAAAAACTAAAAACCAAAAACTAACCAACCAACTAACCAACCAACCAGAAAACAACAAAAAACCAGGAGGAAGGGATAAGCCAGGGACTTTTAGGAAAGTAGATTACAGATGTGGCCGCACACACTCAACTCCATGATCAACAAAACCTTCGAGTTGCCCCCCCCCCGCCCCTCCTTTTTTTTTTTTGGCTTCTAAGGGCTGTACCCTCAGCATATGGAAGTTCCCAAGCGAGGGGTCGAATTGGAGCTACAGCTTACAGGCCTACGTGACAGCCACAGCAACTCATGATCCAAGCCTCGTCTACAACCTAGACCACAGCTCATGGCAACACCAGATCCTTAACCCACTGAGTGAGGCCAGGGATCAAACCCACATCCACATGGATGCTAGTCAGGTTTGTTAACCGCTGAGCCATGAAGGGAACTCTGCGAGTTTCACTCTTATAAGAGGAGATATTCTGCCTAAATGGGGAATATTCATGCGGGTCTTACAGCTTTAAGTGTGCAAGTGTAAGAAGCTATGTTAGAAAAAAACAATCAAAACACTTACAATGCTTGGAGAAAAAAAACCAACCACACTCCAGACTTGGCTTAGGATCTCTCCAGAAATAAATTCCAAGTTTTTTCAAAATGAATGGGGATTTTGCATGAATTTTTGAACCCTGCCGCTAACCCTGTACTCTGATGCAGGCTAACAGAGAAATTTCTCACTGGAATTGTTCCTTTTGGTAATCTGTATGTTATTTACTTTTACCTGTCATTTCTACCTTCACAAATATCAAACTCTACCTAAGTTATCAGGTTTTCTTAAATTTTCCCTCCTCCACCTATATTTTTTAAAGTAAGTGCTTATGAACATTATGATAAAAATGTGACCTATTTAATTTTGTCCCAAGAAGGAACCACTGGCCATAACACATTTTTAATTTCTTGCAAAAAATAAAACAAGCAAACAGAATTAATAGGTGGAGAAGAAAGGGGAACAGTGACCACCCTGTGACCCTGAGGAGGAGGAGATTCAGAGAAGCCCAGCTGTGAGGCTCAGGGCACCCAGGCTGCAGCATGCAGATGATGATGCTGATCACAGAAAGAAAAGCTTTCCTTAGAGGAAATCAATGAAGTGCCACCAGCCAAACTGAAAAAACGTTAAGAGTTCAGTTTACAAAGAACATAATACCAAGGTGTAAGGATGGGACAGATGTACAGGCAGACAGACATCTGAACCTGCTCAGGGCCTCCCTTTCTCTCAAGTAGCTCACTGTCCTGGGCCAGCTTTCAGGGTTGAGACAGCAAGCAACCCCTTCTCCATTTTGCCAGAAAGGCCATTTACTCAGTAGACCATCGGTACTGGCCCCTCGGGCCCTCCTCACGTGTCTGAGGCTCAGAGCAGCCAGGCACCATCCCACAACCATCTCAACAACTGTACGGACGGGCAGGCCACCCGAGCCTCCAGCCACACACCCTCTCCCACCCTCTGATCTGTGGTATCCTCGACACCAGGTGCCTCCAATGAGGGGCGAAGGGCCTGCCACCAAAGGGAGGCACCTGTTACATGCAAGGACCCCCAGGGCCACAGGCAGGGGGGCGTACCTTTAGAAATCTCCCCGTTCTCGCTGAGGCCCCCACAGAGCGAGAGGGTGACGTCGGGCAGGTCCATGGCGGAATCCGACAGGCACTCGGTGCCGCTATCAGCAGCTGCACTGCCCACCGACTGTGGGGACTGGGAGCCGGAGAAGGTGTCAGACTCGGGCCACTGCCGGGAGCCAGGCTCCGACTCACTGCGGGAGAAAGGACTCACCTTAATATGGCTCCTTGCGGCCAGGCTTCCTAACTGCACAGCCCTTGGGGAGCCTGAACTAGCTTGAAAAAGGGGCAGGCCGACCTGCCCTGGGACATGGATTCACTTAGGTGGTGCTGAGAATCACGTCACGAATGACATTAAAAATGGCCTAATGCCATTATTGAGGAATTAACTGAATACAGTAAATACGGCACAAAAAAAATCACCACCCTCATTCACAATAATGCAAACTTTTCAATGATAGCCTTTCTTATTTAAATTAAAGGGGGCAAAAGAATTATAAGCACTTATTTGTATTTCCATGATGAAAATGACAGAGTAATTAAGAAAAACATGATGTTCAGAAACCTTTTGATCCTAACTTCCCAGAAAAGACCATGTGGTACTATATACACATCCTGTAGAAAATTACTTTAGTCCAAAGTTGTATCATTTTTAAAACAAGGCTTTTCTGAATTCATCCGACTGCAAAATAGAACAAAGAAATAAACCAAGTGAAAATTCTCAGGAGGCTAGATAAAGCTCAAAAAAGAAGTGTACAAAAAAGTAGAATAAACTGCCCTTATATTAGTGAGGGGCAGAACTAAGTTGAGGTTATTCAGTATTTCCACTTTTCTAGATGAGGCATAGAAGCCAGGTTTTAGAAGCTGATCCTAAAAACAAACGTTTCTGGGAGTTCCCGTCGTGGCACAGCGGAAATGAATCTGACTAGGAACCTTGAGGTTGTGGGTTTGATCCCTGGCCTCACTTGGTGGGTTACGGATCCAGCGTTGCTGTGAGCTGTGGTGTAGGTCGCAGACATGGCTCAGATCTGGCGTTGCTGTGGCTGTGGCGTAGGCCAGCAGCTGTGGCTCCAATTGGACCCCTAGCCTGGGAATCTCCATATGCCGTGGCTGGGGCCAAGACCAAAGTAAATAAATAAATTAATTAAAAAAACCTTTCTGTAATGGACCATAAATCTGAGAGAAAAAGAATAAGGAAATGGAAACTTAAGTCTTTTAGCCATGAACGCTCACTGCTCTATACCTTTTGAATGGATATTTAATGTTGCATTGAAATACTGTTCTAGAACTTTCAAATTCATTTTTTTTTTTTTCTTTTTGGGGCCGCACCTGCAGCATATGCAAGTTCCTGGGCTAGGGGTCAAATCAGAGTTGTAGCTGCTGGCCTATACCTCAGCCACAGCAATGTGGGATCTGAGCAACATCTGAGACCTACTCCTCAGCTCATGGCAACACCGGATATTTAACCCACTAAGCGAGGCCAGGGATTGAACCCATATCCTCATGGATACTACTTGGGTTCTTAACCCACTGAGCCACAACGGGAACTCCCCAAATTCTATTCTTTTATTAAAAAAGCCAGCATATTACGGTAGGCCATCCAGTGAAGTCATGTGATCTTCAGAGAAAACTAATTTGAGCAGTAGGTGGCAGCAGAGTACAGACATGTCACAGAAAGCAGTTTCAAACTCTATTATGTTTTGCATTTTAGCTAACTTTTAAGAAAGGATCTGGGGTTTTGGAAATTCTCTTAGGAGCAATACACACCCATAGCACAATACTGAGATTAATCGGATCAACCAAATGGACTCCTTACTGGAAATGGTGAAAAAGCCAAAACCACATAAAACAGCAAAACCTGCCTTCTCTGGTGGGGTCCAGGGGCAAGGCCCACCCCTGGATGTAAGACAAATATCCATGTCCTCATTTTCCTGGGGAGATAGCGAGGTCCCCCTGTAGTCAGGTATGGCCACGTGATCAGATGATGGAGCTGTCCACGTAGACAGAAGGCTTGTGCTGAGTCCTTCCTAAGGCTGGCCCCTGAAGCTGCCCTTGTGATCCCCTGCTTTTCCCGTCCGGGCCCTAAGGGGACGGGGAGCCTCAAGATGGAAGCAGCTTGTGATCCTGAACCCCTGTATCCAAGGCCTCCCACCAATACCAGCTCTGGATCGTCATCACTAGAACATGTGGTCCAGCCTACTGTGGTCTAGCCCCGAGGTCTTGGGTTTATCAGTTAGATCAGCTGGTGTTACTGGAGCCAATGGTGAGTACATGGAGGACGAAGTAGGTCACCAAACCCATGAGGGATGTGACTTAGGGGCAAGCTTAGTGATAATTACAGATACAGGGTATTTCGTCAAATTGGCAATGAACACAATAAAACAAATGCTTATGAGCACTTCAACAGTCTGTCTCTAAATACTAATGACTGTCTCAAGAAACAAACAGTTCATGAGCTAAGAAGCCTGCCTGGTGAATGGCAATGGTTCCAATCACGTTATAACAGCACACAGAGGTCCCACAGCACTTAGTTATGTCACGCTCCCCATTTTTTAAAAAGGAAACTAGGAAATTTGTCTTAGGAATCCCAGTGTATAAAAATGATTAAGGACTGGGAAATCTCAAAGTGATACTTTTAAGAGAGCTTACATTTTTAACTTTCTTATTGGGGATAAAAGAGACTAGTTTCATTTCTTTCGCCTTAAAAATCCAACTACTGGAGTTTCTGTTATGGCTCAGTGGTAACGAACCTGACTAGTATTCATGAGGATGCAGGTTTGATCCCTCACCTCGCTCAGTGGGTTAAGGATCTGGCGTTGACACAAGCTGCAGTGTGGGTTGCAGATGCAGCTCGGATCTGGCATTGCTGTGGCTGTGGCGTAGGCAGGCAGCTGTAGCTCCGATTTGACCCCTAGCCTGGGAACTTCCATGTGCTATAGGTACAGCCATAAAAAGACAAAAATCAAAAAAACAAACCAACCCTCAACTATTACTTTAAATGAAGTGTATCTATCTGGAGACAAATATAGAGCAGAAACCTAGGAAGGAGTTTTAAAAATTTCAAAAATACTGGTAAAAACATTAAGTATCTTCATATCAATTCCACCTTTCTATTTTAAATAAAAACTTAAAATATACTTTTCAATAATTTACTTAAAAGTGTCTAAGTATGCGTGCCTATGGCTCAGTATGTTCAAGCCATACTTCTCATGGAGAAGTGAATTGTTTTTTGTATTATAATGGAATTTCCCTGAGAATGGAAATGACCTAAGGAAAACAGTACAAGTCTATCACTTCTGGGATTTTAGCGTTACTCCATGGGGAGAGTCATGAAGGAGGAGGCAGGTGACAGAGCCGAGCGCTCCAGGGGGTGCACAGGTAGGTGGAGGGGTCTCAGCAGCCGCCGGCCTGCGAGCAAAGCTGTGTCCTCTGTAAAGTATTTCTGAAGATGCATGACCTTTACGCCACATCTTGAAGGACACACATGCTAATAAGGAGGATCTGAAGTCACCCCCACTGGTATCCTTATGTAGGCTTGACTAGTGCCCCTCTTCTCAATGTATTGAAAATTTCTTTTCTTTTTTTTTTTTTTTTTGGTCTTTCTGTCATTTCTTGGGCCGCTCCCGCGGCATATGGAGGTTCCCAGGCTAGGAGTCTAATCAGAGCTGTAGCCGCCAGCCTACGCCAGAGCCACAGCAACACTGGATCCGAGCCGCATCTGCGACCTACACCACAGCTCACGGCAATGCTGGATCCTTAACCCACTGAGCAAGGCCAGGGATCGAACCCGAAACTTCATGGTTCCTCATCGGATTTGGTAACCACTGTGCCAGACGGGAACTCCGAAAGTTTTTTCATAAACAGGTAAATTATTAATTTCAAATCACTACAGTCAAAATGATACACAAACAATTCTGAATTTTCCAAAATCTGAAGCAATCATCCAACTTGGCTAAAGGACACCATCCCCTTGCTCCTTTTTCTCAGACAAAACGCAGTGCTCTAGAAACATTCAGAGTATTTCAAAGCTGTCCACTCTTCCATATAAAATCCACTACCTTTTGGGGAAATAGAGAGCTGCAACTTCAGGTTCTAGTGCCTTGAGGTCATCCAGGTAAATATCATCAGGTCCCTGGTGCTGGCTTCTCTTGTGGACACCTGTTTTTATCAGAAAAACACTTAGTTACTCATCTGCAACTCTGCAAGAAAACAAAGGTTTGCAAATGACCAAACTGACCATGATTAGAACTGCATTCTATTTTCAAAAGGCATGAATAAACCTTTTCCCTTGTGCTGGTTCTTAATAGTCCACGTGAATGAAGATGATGTCAGGGCTACCACTCCTGACAGCTTAGCGCCCTATAAACACAGCACTAAACTGCTTGATCTCTATTGGCTCTTCAGTCAGTAATCCTGGGCCTAAATCACTTAAACCTGACGGTAACTTTTAAAATTTACAGTATGTGATAAATGCGACAGAGCCTCATGTGACAGCCGGCATCAGGAAAGAGGCCATTGTTCTAAAGCCATGCGGGGAGCGTTTGGGGTAAGGGGGGCAAGGGGTGCTCGAGGGCTCACAATACAGCAGTTGGGCCCAATACAGCCCACTAGGTCATCTTCAACTAGAAAAATAAAGGGTATTTAACCCAAATCCAATTAAGCCTCTAGATCTATGCTGCCCACACCTGTGCCCGGCCTGTCCTTGTCTGAGTGAGGTTATGTAAAATGTGGTGAAGGGTGTGAAACACACATCGGATTTCCAAGGCTTACTACAAAAAAATGTACAATCGCTCCATAACGTCTACATTAAGTACCTGCCAAAACTATAATCATTTGGATTTACTTAGATAAAATATATTAGTAAACTTACTTTTACTTGTTTATTTTTATTTTTTTACTGTGAGAAGACTTAAGTTCCAGTTTAAGGATCTCATCTTGAAAAAACATTCAATATCCATAATCTGGGAAAGAATACAAGACCATTGGCTGGCTCTTCAAAAGGTCAGTATCATGGGTGCAGAGGGGGAAAGAAGTGTAGTGGGGTGGGGGTGGGGTGTGTGTGTGTGTACACTGTTCTAAATAAAAAAGATTAAACACAAAAACCAAATGTAACATGTTAATCATAATGAGATCTTGGTTTGGAAAAAAAAATCCAAAGTTAAAAAGTTCTTCTAGGCACATTTAGGACATATGACTGTGGATTTAAGATGACAGTGGCACCATGGTTGTGCAGAGAATGGAGTATTTCAGGATGAAATGTCATCATGCCTGCAACTTATTCTCAAAGGGTTTAAAATAAACTGTGTGCGTGGAGAAACAAAACAAATATGAATAAAGATTTTCATAATAAAAAGTTGCGGGAAAAGAATGAAGCCACAACCACAGTGGATGAGCAGTTTGTCCCCACCTTCAGTCAGTCCCCACACTACATGCAAGAAGAAGGGTCATCATGTCCTGGACTAAAACCAAACAGTCACCCTGATGCGGGGTCTTCCCCCTTTGCCTTCCTGAGTACAAGGTGCAGGTGGGGGGCTTTGGGGCCGAGCAGAGAAGGAGCAGAGAAGCAGCAGGTAGGCACACGTGGACACAAACACCTGTGACAGTTACATTTTGTACTTTATTTTTTTGCCTTTTTTAAGGGCTGCACCCACAGCATATTGAAGTTCCCAGGCTAGGAGTCGAATCTGAGCTATAGCTGCCGGCCCACACCACAGCAACACAGGATCCAAACTGCATCTGTGAGCTACACCACACAGCTCATGGCAATGCCAGATTGCTGACCCACTGAGCAAGGCCAGGGATCGAACCCACATGCTCATGGATACTAGTTGGATTCGTTTCTGCTACACAACGGGAACTGGTACATTTTTTTTTTTTTTTAAATAAACTGTTTCTGAGTGACCCTGAACATCCACATCTGTAAGTATCCATAAAGTCAGTTTGTGATCATCTAACCTAAGGTGCTACCATTTTTTAAAAAGTGAGGCAGGCTTAATGTGACAATGGGTATTTTAGGTAAGGTTTTGCTCCCCTGGCATAAGGCCCAAGGCCAGTGTTCAGAGTGTGTTCTGGCTCTTACTATACCAAGTATCACTGGATAACATTATACTTTTAAATAGTAAGAATGTTCTGATGGATGTAAACTACTTTCCAAAAGTGAGAGCTGCTGAGCCAAGAGGTGGATCTCATCTTCTGTTCATTAAAGGAAACAATCAGTGAAAGAACACATACTGATAATCAGTGTTCCTTTATTCATGGCCGATATTACTGCAACAAAAGTACTTAATTTGGCCGCAACTAACCAGATATTTCAGGTGTAATTTTTCCTGTGAAGCATAATCATTGGGGATTCTTCTTCACTTAACTGACACACCTAGTCATTAAAGGGGTTGATTTCACTCACTGATTTTAATGCCTTCCTAAGTTTTTCTATAAACGCTTCCCTGGGGCCCATGCGGAACGATGGGGAAGCTATCGAAGAGCCCCCCCAGTGCATGGCGGGCCGGGTGGGGAGCACAGATGTAACAGGGCCACCCTGTATGCCTGAGACCCTGGAATAATTAACCACCTAGATTCAGAGCCGCCAAGGCCAATGCAAAACCGCCATTACCTCTCTTCTTTGAGGGAGAGTCAATTTTAGCAGCCGGTTTGGACTCTGAAGGAACCTCGGCGAATGACGGGGGCAGGGGGTGGTGGGTGTCCCAGGGAGCAGGGACCGGAGGCTCCAGAAGCTCGGCTGCAGAGGCCGCTCCGCTCCTTTGCTTCCCCGGGGCCCGGGGCCTGGGCTTCACGATCGTGCAGACGGTCTCCCCCACGGACGCATCCTTTGCCACCTCACCCAGTAGGCTGTCCTCACTGGGAATTACCCGGAAATGGGTATTTTCTGATGGAGTAATTGTAGCTGTCCTAGGATGGTGGTCAGATCGCTCTCTTTTGCTGACCTAAAAAAAGGTAAATTGTTTGAAAATTAAATTACTTCAAGGGGTTTGTTACACGCTACTGCTTAAGCTGGATGCAGATGCCCATGTTTATAACTTAGCACGAATTCACTACCTATAGTACTTTGAGTGAAATGGTTCACAAACAGTGGAGAAAACTACCTCAAACGAGAAAGTATTTGAGCACTCCTGCTCGGAACACCTCAAGGCTCTGCCAACATAATGTAAAAGCAGGCAGTCCAATCTCAGTGCAATCACATACATGAGTGAAATATGTATTTTTAGAAAACTAGAGTCTAAACATTTCTTTCTCTCAAGAAATTTTCTTTTTTTTTTTTGTATTTTTGTCTTTTTAGGGCCACACCTGTGGCATATGGAGGTTCCCAGGCTAGGGGTCTAATCGGAGCTGTTGCTGCTGGCTTATACCAGAGCCACAGCAACCCCAGATCCAAGCCGCGTCCACAACCTACACCACAGCTCACAGCAATGCTGGATCCTCAGCCCACTGAGCAAGGCCAGGGATCAAACCCTCAACCCCATGGTTCCCAGTCGGTTTCGTTTCTGCTGTGCCACAACAGGAACTCCGTCAAGAAACCTATCTTTTTAAATTCTCCTTACAAGCTGACAAAAAAGCTTTTACAAGCAATTTCCCATTTAAAATTTCAGTGGAAATTTTAGTTTCCTTTAGGTACTTTAAAAATTTTCCTGATTAAAGTGCTCAAACAGCAATCATCATTATTTACTAAATACAAACACACAAAATAACACTGGATTCCTTCCATTATAAGACAGTGCAAACAGGGGAGATGTGAACTTGGGTCCACTCATATGACCACTCGAGGGACTGCCACTGCGTGCACCCGCGAAGCTCACCACCCCTACCTTGGTGGACTCTGGGAACCCGCCCCACGTCCACTCCATGTGGGACTCGGATCTGAGCAGGCTCCCGGCTGGTTTCAATTCCAGCTCGGAGTCACTCTTCGGACATGCTGCTGGGGAGTAGGGGCTGCAAACAGAGGACAGAAATGTGATGACGACGTTAAAGTCAGGAACTCCAGTCTGGCTGAGCTTGACAGACAAAAAGAAATATAAGTTTGAATATGCCCACTTCATCTGCAGATATAAAGGCTATTCTTCCACTTGAGTTCCTTAATAATAATAAAAACGCCAACTAGCACGCACTGTGGACTTGCCTGGGTCCTTGATAACATGTATTATCCCAGTCGATTCTCACAAGAAATCAATAAGGTCATTTTACAGGAGAGGAAATACATGGAAAGATGGGTTAAATTAACTAGTACAGAGAGAAACTGAATCTGAACACGTAAGAGTGACTGCATATTTCTTCACAGTATTAACTGCAGTTATGGTTAGTAGCTGACACTGAAAAGAACTGTAGAGGATCAAATTCTATGCTGATTATACAGGTCTACACTGGCCAACTCTATGAGAATTAAGTCAGATCAAGTTTAGGAACAAAATAATTATTGAGGGGAAAGGTCCATATGCGTGTTAAAAGCACACACCGTCCCTCTACTGTATGAGACATGGAAATACCGTCCTGTTGAGTAACAAAAAAGCCCTTTAGTCCTTTCAGAAAGGGAGAATTTCAAGACTACTTACTTGTCTAAAGGGGACCAGTCTCCATCAGATAGAGGGTAGTGATCTCCTGAGTGGAAGAGCAGAGGCTCCTTATATTCTTCTTCCTTTAAGGAAGCATTTGAAGATCCTCTGTGAAGGGGGGGGGGAGGGCAGGAATAATGAGATTTAGGTCAGCTTTAAAATATTCCCCACTTATAATCAACACATCATCTAAATGGTACAAACGAGGAAAGCCAAATGATTAATAACTAACTCTCTTAAAGGGAAAACAGGAAGGAGAAGGGGTTTCACTGACGCACCTGCCACACATACTGCAGTCACCATTTAAGTATGGCACAAACAACTGGGACGGAAAAAATGTGATGAAAAATTTCTTCTGGAGTTCCCATTGTGGCTCAGCAGTAACAAACCCAACTAGTGTCTATGAGGACGCAGGTTCAATCCCTGGCCTGGCTCAGTAGGCCAGGGATCTGACGGTGCTGTGAGCCGTGGTGTATGCTGCAGATACGGCTCGGATCCCGAGTTGCTGTGGCTGTGTTGTAGGCCAGCAGCTGTAGCTCTGACTTGACCCCTAGCCTGGGAACTTCCATATGCTGCAGATTTGGCCATTAAAAAACTTAAAAAAAAAATTTCTTTTTACATCTCTTAGGGGTAATTGATTCAAATGTTACAAAAAGCAAAGTAAGGCTCTACTGCATTTCATTCAATCCTTACAACACTGAGGTAATAAAACCCTATTTCAGGTTTCCTGCTACAAACACTCCTGACTATTACAGAAAATGTCAGCAAGGAAAACAGCTGAAGACAAAAGCTACATTTCAAAAATTTAAGAATACCCTAAGGAGTTCCCCCTGTGGTGCAATGGGATTGGCGGCATCTCTGCAGCATCAGGAGGCAGGTTTAATCTGCAGCATAGCACAGTGGGTTAAAGGACTCCATGCTGTTGCAGCTGCAGTGTATATCGCAACTGAGGCTCGAATCTGATCCCTGACCAGGGAACTCTATATGCCACCGGGCGACCAAAAAAGAAAACAAAAACAAAAAACCCCAACAACCACCCCCCTCCAAGAACTCTCAACACTTAAACTCGTGGTTCACGGCCCAAGCACTGACCTGAGAACTTTCTCTAACTTACAGGATCTACATGATGTAGGGATGTGAGGAAGATGACATCAAAGTATGAGAAATGCTTTTAAAATTCATTCACAAAACCTCAGAACTACAGGAGACTGAACTAATGTTAACATAATTTTAAATAATTTACCCTTTGGTTTTCTTGAATTTGCAGAGTTTTTATACACATTTATGAGCTTTTTATAGAAAACTCCAATGTTCTACCAGGATAGATATTAAATACAGAAGGACTTAACTGTATCACTTAAAGTGCTAGACTAAAAACAGGGATAGAAACCATTTTATTAATTGTAATTTGTAATATTTTTCCTTCTTTGTATCTTAACATGCCCTGACATACAACTGTTTCTCCACACAGTTGTATTTTCTAATTTAAATTTTTATTCTAGCCTTCTTTCCCTCAGAAGGATTAAACTCCGACATACTACCTCACTGAAAGGGAAAGATCTACTCGAAAAAAGCTGAAATCCAGATAAAAATGGTCTTTTATTTTTTAATTTTTTCTTTTTATGGCCACACCTATGGCATATGGAAGTTCCCAGGTTAGGGGTCGAATAGGAACTGCAGTTGCTGGCCTACACCACAGCAATGTGGGATTTGAGCCGCAACTGTCCACAGCTTGCTGAGATGCCAGATCCTTAACCCGATGAGTGAGGCCAGGGATCGAACCTGCATTCTCATGGACACTATGTCAGGTAGGTCCTTAATCTGCTGAGCCACAAAGGGAACTCCAATAGTCTATTTTGTGAGAGAGGAAATTCAAATGGTAGAAGCAGACAGGGAAAATCAGATGCTATGGAGAGTCCTTATTTGCTAAATTTGAGAGGACAGCAGAGGGTCGATCCATTACTATTCATAAATTTGCAGTTTGAAAAGAGCAATGTAAACACATAGAACATTTTTTTTATTCCAAGTTATTTTATTTTTGGAACATATTTCACCACAGTATTAAAAAGGTAAGCCAAGAAGAGTACAGTAATGCAAACTGGATTTAACAAAATACTGAGAGAGATCAGGCACCACTAAGAACCTACAAGCCCAGGAAGGTTGGCGTGGTCTTCTCTGGGCAAATCCTGACAAAAGTAGAGCCCATTACTTTAGACCCATCAGAGTGATGGAAAAAGTTGCTGATATTGAGGTTCTCTTAAGTCCTGTGATTGATTCACTGACTAAAACAGAAGTTCTGAAAACCTGCTAGTAAGCACGTTCAAAAAGGCACACGTGCCTGAGAAGAGGCAGCCGGTGAGGCCGCCAGTGACAGGGTAACTTAAATATGTGACTAAGGGAGTGTTCAGATTGGAATGCGGAGAAAAAGCATGAACGCTGACTACATCTGTGCTGAAGCACAGGACAAAAACACACGTTCATGCTGAACAGAAGAGAATTTGCAGCAGGACAAACGGTCTCACACTGGGTCAGGGTGTGAGGGGAGGTTCAACTGGTCAAGACACATGAAGTGTGTCCAGAGCATATCAGGCTTCACAGATGCACCTCAACATCATGGCTTCAAGTTCAGCATCATTTTGGCACACAAGAATTTTTCTCACTCAAAAGCCAACAGAAGTTAGGTGACACGTAAGACCTCAAAATTCACTGAATTGCACTCTTAGATCTATGAATATTATTGTATGTAAGTTATACCTCAGTTTTTTAAAAATAGGGACAAAACCCAATAGAAAGTCAAAATAAGAAGGCTGAATTATTTACATGTGATAAGTTAGAGGGGCTAGGTGAGTTTCTGTCTATTTAAGTGGGAGCGTGTAAGAGGCAGGGCAGCTAAGTCCCAGGCCGGAGTTCATTGACTGCTGATCAAGTGCTGACCCTCAGCCTCCATGTGACTCATCGCTGAAATATGCTTTTGCATATGGGACGCTTCCCATCAAAGATACGTCACGGTAGAACAGAATGGACCCAGGCAACGTTGCTCTGTTCCCTGTGTTGGGATGCGTGTGGAGAGGCCAGGAGCCTCGGGGCCACAGGCTGACACGGCCTGAGGCCTCAGTGTGCCTGTCAGTTCCCAGAACCTGCACTTAGCTCCTAGACCTAACTCTGAGTCAGCCTGCTCTGGTGGATTAAAAGTAGAGATTCATCTCTGATGGTATCGTCCTAACTGCCACTGTTATTGCTGCTACGTATTGTAAGCAGTTCCATGAGTGGCATGTTCTGTGCATCTGCACTAAAGGCTGACACTGCTTCATCCAGCGCCAACAGTCTCTTCCTTTCCAGAGGCTGCATGTGCCCTGGTGCACTGTTTATCCACCCACCCACCCTCTGGAATGACAAACAAGGCTTCCATGCTGTTCAAGCCAGGAGCCCTCCTTCAGGAGAGACTCACCAGGTATAGTTCACAGAAAGCCTTATGCGGTTGAAAGCTCTCCAGCTTCTATCACGAAGTTTTTTGTGGCTGTACAATACCAACCAGCCTTAAAAAGTGGTTTTGGAGCTCCTGTCGTGGCTCAATGAATCCGACGTAGAACCATGGGGTTCCAGGTTTGATCCCTGGCCTCACTTAGTGGGTTGGAGATCCGGCGTTGCTGTGGGCTGTGTCGCAGACGTGACTCGGATCCTGCGTTTCTGTGGCTCTGGTGTAGGCCGGTGGCTACAGCTCTGATTAGACCCCTAGCCTGGGAACCTCCATATGCCATGGGTGAGGCCCTAGAAAAATACAAAAAAAAAAAAAAAAAAAAAGGCGGTTTCATCTTTCTTCTGCTTCCTTCCAGGAGCCTGACTTAACCTTAAGACTATTATCAATGACATTCTTGAAAAATAAGGAATTTAAAAGAATGCTATTTATATCAAGACAAAAATAAAACTGATTTTAGGTATTTTTTCAAAATTTCTCTCCTACCTGGTAGGGGCTGAGGAGAAGAAGGTATCTGAAAGCTACAAATGTGCAGTCCCAACATCACCTGTGGATCCCACAACTGCAGAAGCAGCTGACATCCTGGTCCTTTTCTCTCCGATTCTTTACTGTGCTGCTTAACATGCCATTAATACTTCTGACCCGAAATATCCTCCTCCAAATTATTCTAGAACTAGGAGCTGAGCTGGAAAGGGTCTGGCAATCCATGGAATTCAATGATCCATTTCATAGATTAGGAAAGGAAGGCCCAGAGTGACCAAGAGGCTGCTGGCCCATGTTCAGACCATCCAGTTCAGCGCATGCCTGAGCACACACCCCGCCAGGACTCTTGCCAACCAAACTAGCGTTCCTGCAGATCTAGCTGATACAGCGTTTTCACACAGTCTGGAAAAGGAGGGCATGCACTAATATTCCTGCCATGCGTTCACTTACAGCACTCATTTACAGAATGCCTTTGGAACATAATTCTTGGGCATTAAACAGGTGGCTTTTTATGTTTCAGAAATGTTTTAACTTCTTAAACCAAAGCTGCAGGTTGTTCAAGAGTTCTAAACGCTGCTCTACTGTGTGATAACAAAGGACAAGAATACTTTGGAGGCAAAAGTGTTACTTCAGTGACTTTCCTGGTAGATCTTGGAAGAATTTTAGTTGGAAAAAATATTTCTAGGAGTCAAGGTGATTAAGGGAGTATATTATAGTGCTAATCCAAATAAAGTTTACATGTATGTGTATTTCAAGTTTTCCTCAAAAGAACACATTTCCTGCCCACCTATACATTATAATTAAGCCAAAACTTTTAAAGAAACTACTGAAATCACACAATGGAAGGTATGAAAGGGTCTCTTAGTTTGTACTCCTAGGGAAGTGAACGAGAACCCCTAAGAGACTGAAAGCAGGAAGAAAAGGGTAGGAAGAATTTTTAAGAAACTGTGGTACTTTTCATTTGCTTAAAATTCTTTGGGAATCAATGATATAAAAGTAGAGCCTTCCCAGCTAGTATCCTGACACTGACAAAACAAACAAATAAAAAAACAAAAAAGCCCCCCCCCCCAATTTGTTATTCAGGATTTTAAAGTCTTTATAGGTACAGTTTACAATCCTCTATAGTCTAAAGTACTTTCTCACTACTGTCTTTTGCTGTTTGGTTCTAACAGAGGAACTCTGCCTTCAAGCAGAATGGAAATCCAGGGCTCATATGTTCAGGGTGGGGGGAGTGAGAATCACAATGCGACCACTGATGAGTTGAACAATTTCACACATTAAAGATTATTACTCAGTGTAGGAACATGTTCTGGGATTTACACTCCAGATGTTAAGATTTTAGGAAATGAGTTAACAGTTTTGCCAAAAAGGGATTATTATACTATGCTATTCACTAATAGCATAATTATTACAGTAACATTTTAAATAACAGTTTTTTTTTCCCCCTGACTTATTTAAAACAAAACCTTGGTAAATAAAACACACACTAAACTCCAAGGTTGGTATATAAAGGGTTTTCACAACTAGAGAAAGTGCTATTTCCCATCCTTCCCTATGTGCAGAGAATTCAGCAGCAGTAACTTTCCCAGGGAGCGGGGCACGAGCTCTCCTTCCAGCAGTGGAGGTGAAAGCGGACAAGGGGCTGGCATTTCCCTCATGAAGCCACCTTCCCCAAATCCCAACTCAATAAGGGTTTGGAAATTCAGGGTCACTTGTCCAGCGGTCACCAAGGAAAAGAACCAGCCCATGGACACACCTATGGCCCATCCTGTGCCAGGGCCAGCACTGAGTGGAACAGGTAGAAGACAGCCTACAAATCGTGCATGAAAAAACACATAAAACTCCTCCAAATTGTTACCTTTACACCCCAGAACTTTTTAGTTCTTCTACTGAGCTGACAAATAAGTAGTGATCAAGATTCTCGGAGTTCCTGTCGTGGTGCAGCAGAAATGAATCTGATTAGGAACCAAGAGGTTTTGGGTTCCATCCCTGGCCTTGCTCAGGGGGTTAAGGATCCAGCGTTGCCGTGAGCTGCTGGTGTAGGTCGCAGGCGCAGCTTGGATCTGGCATTGCTGTGGCTGTGGCACACGCCGGCAGCTGTAGTTCTGATTAGACCCCTAGCCTGGGAACCTGCATATGCCGCAGGTGCGGCCCTAAGAACACACACACACACACACAATTTCTCACTTCAAAACAAAAACAAAACCCTCTTTCCTCCTCAACTAACTAGGATGTTCTGATGATAAACTCAAATGAACAACCTTTAACTCAGGAATAGACAGGAAAACCAACCACTGGGAAAAGAAATGTGCCTGATGTTGCATCCGCCTGCTCAGGGGCAAGTTGCTAGCTCAGATCTTCTACGTGACTTATGATTTGCTTGGCTTTTGGAAATTTATTGGGTGAAAAGAAACACACTGCTGTGTGTACAGCAAGGACTTTTCACATAGTCTGAAGAGCTGGAGAAAGTAAAAAAGAAAGTGCCTTTCCTGCCTGATTCGTGATAAACTGTCACAAGGGGAAGAACAGGCCCAAGGTTCAGGTTGCAGACCTGGAGGACGGGAGCCCCACCCCGCGCCTACCTTATCGCCTGCAGCCCCTTGTCCTCGTCGGAGCTCAGGTCCACGCCCACGGCATCTTCAGCAGCGGGAGAAGCGGTCTGCTCTTCCTTCTTACTGTCCTGTTTGCACTTCTTCCTCCTTCGTTTCTTCTTCTTCACAGAACTGGGGGCAAAAACTGTCTCCGTTTCTAGGACGGGGGAGATGTCAGAGCTCTGAGGTGGCCTTTCATTCCCCCCTGGTTTCCCCCGAGGGCTGTCAATATCCGTAAAGAACTGATCTTCAGTAGGAATGGGTGAGGTGGCAAGGTAAGCAGGAAGTTTCTCCTTAAAGAGAACACAGAGAAATAAAAGTTGTCAAACTGTACAGCCAGTCAAAATGATGCTTTCTTGGCAGGTGGCAGAAAGAACACTTACCTAGTTCCCAAAGGTCAGAAAATTGCATTGAACCCATGGCCCTGCCCCCTTCCCTGGAGGGGACTTCACCCCCTTGTGCCCAGCTAAGCATTAGCTCACTGGGGTCCACGTCGCTGAAGCCAGTGGAGGAGCCAACAGGCCAGGACAGCATGGAGCGTGGGAAAGCTCCAACCAGAGCAGAGCCAGTAGGCTTGCTGCAGGGACGGGGTGGGGTGCCTGAGTGTTTTTCAGGGTGAGGATGGGGAGAGGTGGTGTGGTACTCCCGGGCTACGGACTATTGGGCAGCTAATAAAAGGACAAAGTTCAATCTAGAACTTCTGACTTGGAAGGGAGGTGGATGACAGTTAAATGAGAACAGGGAGAGAAACAAGAAAAGGAAATGGAAGCCAGGTGGGTTTTGGTAATGTTTGTCCCCCTTGACACTGAACTCCTGGAGAGCAGGCTGGTGTTTTATTCACAGTATGTGGCACAGAGTGGTAATTCCAGTGTTGTTGGATGAAATAAATTTTTAAAGAAAAACATGTCATGCTAAAGAAAACTGGTCAATTTGGTCTCACACAAAATAGGAAAAAAAGGCTGGAAAGCTGACACTCTTCAAGTTGACCTTGCTAAGCATAGGTTTTTTGTTTTTTGTTTTGTCTTTTGTCTTTTGGGGGCTGCACCTGTGGCATATGGAGGTTCCCAGGCTAGGGGTCAAATTGGAACTACAGCTGCCGGCCTACACCACAGCCACAGCAATGCCAGATCCAAGCCGCATCTGCGACCTACACCACAGCTCACCTTAACCCACTGAGTGAGGCCAGGGACTGAACCTGCAATATCATGGTTACTAGTTGGGTTCATTAACCACAGAGCCAAGATGGGAACTCCATAAGCATAATTTTGAAAGGAATCACCTGAACTGATCATGAGACGTGGGTAACAAACCACAGAGAACCCAGGCCTCTCACTGTATCTGCTGATTTACAGGGAGCCAAACAGCAGTACAAGTTATATCAAAAAATGCTTTATTCTTGCAATAACTCACTTATTGTTTCAATCTGCCTTTTGCCTCAGTCTGATTAGGAAAGCTTTTCTGTAGGCTGAGAAAATGCAAATAAGGTAACATAAAAACAAGGAATTAAGGTACTGGGAGGAATGCTGGTCTGTGGTCGGCGAGGGTTCTCCTTCACAGTCGCAATTTCACTGCTGCTTTACATATAAGTACTGACGCCCTGGGCTTCCAGTGTAAATGAAAAAAATGACAAACAATTTCATTCTGTTGTTGCTTATTTCTTCTTTGTGAATTTACGACATCACACTGGTAGTTCATCTTCAAAACCAAAAAACAGTAGCTCCATATCCTTAACAAATTGAAACTCACTGCTTTTACTGAGATTTTATTCTTTTCAGGGCTCGGGACGTAATGTTCCCAATGAAAACGTCAAACATGTTTCCCAAGTTTAAATGGCAAACATGTCCTGAAGAGTTACGGCTGTGATTACAGCTGGAGCTGAGTGTCCTCTGGCCGAGGTGGACACTCTACAGACGTCACCTAGGAACTTGCACTGGGCACAGGAGAACAGTGCCTCTGTCGCAAGGGGCGGGCACATCCTGCACCCTTGGCTCCTTCCTGACCACCCAGCTCTTCCACCTAAAACATAGCTTGTCTAACCTTCGGCAGTCATCCACACAAGCGCGCACGCACGGGCCTGAACACCAGTGGGTAGTGGGCTGTGACCCTACAACTTACATACTCCTCTTCAGTCTCCTCCACAAAGAAAGCTTCCCCGTTGTCCCCCAGCTTCATGTGAAGATCCACCGCATCGCCATTGATTTCTATGTCGATCTAAGAGGAGAAACAAGGTGCCACTTAGCATTAAGAGCCTCTCACTCAGGCTACACTAAGCCTAGACTTGGGGCTCCTCACCTCCTGCCCTTCACCATACAACCTGGTGGCGGAGGGGACAAGTAACCAAGGACTGAAAGAAAATGCTTTATCACCTATCTTCACAGCAAAAATTTTAAAAATACTTAATTTCCCAAATATCATAAAACTGGGGAAATGTCACTGTTAACACACACTTGAGCACTTACAGAGGTTACAACACAGCCAGGACTCACAGTTCGAGATTCAAATCAACACAAATCTCAGCAGCCACAGTATGTTAACTGAGTAACTGCACAAAGTACACATGGCACTGCCTGCTCCTCCACCCACACGTCACAACAGTCATCCCGCGGTGTCCACAAGAGACTGATTCCAGGAACCCCTGCAGACACTGAAATCCAAGCATGCTCAAGTCCCTTATATACAAAAGGGCATAGTGCTACATATAACTACAAGCATCCTCCATATACTTTACATTGTCTCTAGATTACTTATGATGCCTATTACAAGTAAATGCTACATAAATATTTGCTAGCATGCAGCAAATTCAAGTTTTGCTTTTTGGAACTTTCTGGAAAAAGTTTTTTCCAAGTATTTTTGACCCATGGTTGAATCCACAGATGCAGAACCCATAAAGGGGGCAACTGTACATAAATAACAGATGCCCATCCCATTATCTCATCACTTTTTCAGCCTGCCGGTAACTAGTCCCAGCTCACCTGTCACTCAGTTCATTCAGGCACAGAAGGCAAAAGCGTAGCTCTGTTGCTCCTGGTCTCCCAGTGATAAACATAAACCCAGGTGACATTTTATAAAATGAATGATTGAAAGAGGAAACTGGCCAAGATCAAAGTACAGTCAAGAAACAAATGGTCTAGTACTGGAAGTAAAATTCAAACTGAATGTCAGAAGTTAAAGAAGAAATAGCTGACCAAGGGGAACAGGAGACTCGGATGTGCAGCCAGAGGAACCTGGAGGTAAGCTCATCCCACAGAAGAGGAAAGCGGCCGAAATGATGGATGAGGACCCAGAGGAAAGTACCCAGGCAAAAGCTTCAAGTCAGAGCAACTCCTAGAGATGCTTCATGACATGCAAAGCTCAAAGTTGAAAAACTGGAAGTTAGTGTCAACTCAGAAGGAGTAGGGCAACTTGCAAAGGCAAAGAGAAGCTGCTTGCTCCACAGCATAGGTGTTACATCAAGAAGGCAAGCACTTTTATTATTATTTTTATTTTTTTATTTTTTGCTTTTTAGGGCCACACCTGAGACATATGAAGGCTAGGGGTCAAATCAGAGCTATAGCTGCCCGCCACAGCCACAGCCACGCCAGATCCAAGTTGCATCTGCAACCTACACCACAGCTCACGGCAACGCCGGATCCTTAACCCACTGGGGCCAGGGATCCAACCCGCAACCTCATGGTTCATAGTCAGATTCGTTTCCACTGCGCCACAAAGGGAATTCCAAGAAGGCAAGCACTTTTGAACAACTTCTGACAAGTCTTTTACAAAGAAATACGACATTTTAGTTCTCCCTGTTAAATTGCAATGTGCTAAATATCACTTTACTATTTTTCATTTTTCTATACATTTTTAACTCATAGTAAGAGTTTTTAAAGTTCTAACCATAGTTTATAAAGGTCATGAACCAATCCCAATCTCCCTCACTGACTAAGCCTCCTTCTGCAGGGTTTTGGCTTGCCCAGTTTTGTGGTCTCTACTATTATGCAAAGCGAGGCATGTTTATATATATCAAACCTAACTTAGCACTTAAAAAATAATGTGTAGGAGTTCCCGTCGTGGCGCGGTGGTTAACGAATCCGACTAGGAACCATGAGGTTGCGGGTTCGGTCCCTGCCCTTGCTCAGTGGGTTAAGGATCCGGCGTTGCCGTGAGCTGTGGTGTAGGTTGCAGACGCGGCTTGCATCCCGAGTTGCTGTGGCTGTGGTGTAGGCCGGTGGCTACAGCTCCGATTGGACCCCTAGCCTGGGAACCTCCATATGCCGCGGGAGCGGCCCAAGAAATAGCAAAAAAAAAAAAAAAAAAAAAAGTGTGTATCTGTAGTCTGTCAATAAATAATTTTATATATTTTACAATAATAAATAAATATCAATTTTTGAAACTTATGGATAACCCGTAAACTCTGGTTTTAAGCTGTTCGGGGGATATAGAAAGGTGTAATATAGCCCTAAGTCGCACAGACCATAATCTCAGTGTCCTCAGCTCTGTAGGCCCTCCTGGTGGGAACAACTGCTTGTCTGCTGAGTGGACCAATGATCCCTTTCTGACCAGAGACTGAGGCTGGTTCACATCTAGTCATAGAAGGCAGCTCCATCATTCCAGGAGCCAGGGAGAGATGGAAGAAGTAACATCCTATTTAAAGAATGTTAGTTGTCATATGTTGTCAAATGCTTGTTATAAAAACCCTATGTAGGAATACCACAACCACAATGAAGGGAAGAAGTAAACTAACCTAAGTAACTTTGAAAACTATACTGACTACAGATTTATAAGCATACAGACAAAAAAAAAAAAAAAAAAAAAAAAAAAAACTGTTAATAAATACCGTACAGCAGTTACTTTTTTAAAAATCACAGACATGTGGGATAGTAACCTTGAAACTATATTATGTGTATTCTAGGATTGAATAAATACGTAAATATACTATGGATAATGAGAGGCATGCTTCTCACTGTCAAAGAAAGAAGCTACAAATCAGGAGAACTGGGGGTGATGGGGTGGGAGGGGAGGAACTCCCGATTCTTACAGACAGATGTCATGCCGACCTGGGTGTGAGATGTACATACACAGCGCCAGCTGAGCAGACCTGGAAGCAGTTACACCTCAGACTAATGAGCACACCTAGTGACCAGATCTTTGTTCAAGATACGATTCTCCAATCCAGTAAAAGCAACCAAAGCTCCTTGGAGGAATACAAGTAATCCTGAGGCCAAGGCAGGGAAAGTAGATTTTTCTGGAATCTCATGGTGCCAGAAAGTAAGGAAATGCTCAAAAAACGATGGGAGCATTTTAAAAGGATTCGACTTGAAGGAGGTACCAATAAGCAAATCTGGGACAACCTGAGAAACTACATAAATAACGCCAGTGGATTATAACCCACAGGGTAAAGTTAATATTCAGGAGTCCATACTGATCTAAGTAAATAACTGAATAGTTAAGTAAGAAAAGCTCTTCGAGAAAGAACAACATCAGTTAATAAATGGAGCAAAAGGAATGGGAACAAAATCCCCCTCTGGGAAACACCATAGCAGTAACCCTTGCAGGCAAAGCTCGCCCACGTATGCTCGTCAAGGGCAGAAGTATGATGAGATCCCAAATATTCACATTGTCTCGTTTCTTCTCAAGTAAATTCATGGTGGAGAAGCCTCACAGACACTATTCAGCCGGTTATCATAGCTCAGATCACCGGCGATGAGACACGGCAGCATGACAAGGCACCAGGAAGAGCCCACCCCCACGCTGTGTTACTTGCCCCAAAGTGAGAACATATCCGACTAACTTGACCAGAGGGACAATCTACACTGGAACTTCTCCGTACTCTTCAGAAGTCAAGGTCATAAGGAAAGACAGAACTTAGAGAATACGGGATGAGAAGAATGATTCCCAAAACAGACAGCAGCGGAAAAACTGATAAAGTCATAGTAAGATCTCTAGCTAACAGCTTAAATGGATATTAATTTCCTGGTTCTGATAACTGTACTACGACAATGTGAGATGTGAACATGAGGGAAAGAGGTTGGATGAAGGATACATGGAAACTTTAAAAACTGCATTTACACCTACTGTACATCTAAAATTAGTTAAAAAATATGTACATCAACATCATGAAAAACAGACTGAAGAGGAGAGTAAGATGACAGGACCACTAAGCTTTCCGTACCCTGACTGTGGTGGTGGTGGCTTCATGACACATACCTTTTTTTTTTTTATTTTTTAGGGCCGCATGTGCAGCATATATATGGAAGTTTCCAGGCTAGGGGTTCCTCGGGTCTAATAAGAGCTATAGCTGCTGGCCTTCACCATAGCCACAGCCACTCCAGATCCAAGCCACATCTGCAACCTACATGACAGCTCATGGCAATGACAGATCCTTAACCACTGAGCAGGATTGAACCCACATCCTCGTGGATACCAGTCGGGTTCGTTCCTACTGAGCCACAATGGTAACTCCACATATGCTTAAACTTATCAAGTTACAGCCTTGGAATATATGCAGTTTACTGTGTTAATTTTATTAAAAAAATTTTTTTTTGTCTTTTCTGGGGCTGCACCCACAGCACATGGAGAGGTTCCCAGGCTAGGGGTCTAACCAGAGCTGTAGCCGCCGGCCTATACCACAGCCACAGCAATGCCAGATCCGAGCCACGTCTGCAACCTATACCACAGCTCATGGCAACGCCAGATCCTTAAACCCACTGAGCAAGGCCAGGGATCAAACCCGAAAGAAACCTCATGGTTCCTAGTCCGATTCGTTTACCACTGAGCCACGAAGGGAACTCCTACTGTGTTAATTTTAAAACAAAGCTATAGGAGTTCTCATCATGGCGCAGCGTAATCGAATCCAACTAGGAACCGTGAGATTGCAGGTTCCATCCCTGGTGTTGCTCAGTGGGTTATGGATCCGGTATTGCCGTGAGCTATGGCGTAGGTTGCAGACGTGGCTCGGATCTGACATTGCTGTGGCTGTGGTGTAGGCCGGCAGCTATAGCTCCATTTGGACCCCTAACCTGGGACCCTCCATGTGCCATGGGTGCAGCCCTTAAAAAAAAAGCAACCCCCCCCCCAAAAAGACCTCAAAGCTGTAAAAAAGATAACACTATAAAAGAAAATGAGAAAAAATAGGCAACCAAGAATTGAATATAAAATTTAAAATCATATATTAAAAATCTCTATGTAATTTAAGAAATGTTAGTAAAATGTTTAAACAAAAACTCATTTTTCCTTTATTTTTTAAAAGAAAGGGCTGCATAAAATAGTTTCTATAGGATAAACATTAACCCTAACACATTTCCCAGCCAGCCTTAACGCTTTACTACTGGGAATATTTACTGCTGGAAAAAAAAGCTGGGTATGACATGAACGCTAACTCCTCTAAAACAAAGTAGTACAACAAATTCCTGGGCTAATACACTTCCAGATAAGTTTTTAGATTTTTTTCATAATAAACTAGTTAAAGTCACATAAGCATCTAGAGTCACTGAAGGTTCTAAAACAGCTGTAATAATAATAGTTTCTTCCACAATCATAGGAAGAATGTTTCTAACTGAAAAAGTTATGGGAGAACTGAACAATGAAAGAAAACAAATTTTTCTTCTAGACTGTAAACAAAGGGGTCAGGGAAAAACTAAATTCATTCCAAAATGCCAAATTTTAAGTTTCTCAGGATGACTTAAACAACTAAATTTATTCAACTAGAAGTTAGACATATAATATCATTACAATAATCATTTGATTGATTTAGTATATAAAAAGTTAAGCAATTTAAAGGAAATAAAAATTATTTTATCTTTAATAAAAAATAACAGATTCAAACTTAGTATCAACCTCCAAAATTTTCATCTCTGGAGGTTATCTATTTATCCAGATGTAGCTGGGAAAATGGATTGACACTTCTTTAGGATGCAAATTCAAAGTCTGTTTTGAAACCATTTTATAAAAGCTAATGTTTTGCTTCTATTTGTAACCCTTATTTTTAGGGATCAAATACGACACTTCCTAATATGACTACTTACTTCAGTCTCTTGATCTGACTATAAAGGGAGTTTGGGTCTTTCCAAAAAGTTAATCTTAACATTAAATTGTGCCAGTAGTGAGAATACTTATAAGAATATGCAGGCCACAAAGGAAAAACACTAAAAATATTTTGAGATGGCATCAAGTTGGCATAAACACTCTCCAAGGTGATTATTTTGTGGTTTCTTATTTAAAAACTTTTTAAAAATTATAGTTTATTTACAATGCTGTGCCAATTTCTGCTGTACAGCAAAGTGATACAGTCATACATACATATACATTTCCCTTCTTACATTATCTTCCATCAGGGTCTATCTCAAGAAACTGCATATAGTTCCCTGTGCTATATACAGTAGGACCTCATTGTTTATCCGTTCTAAATTTAACGCATCTACTAACCCAAATTCCCTGTTCATCCCATTCCCTCCCCCCTTCCTCTTAGCAACCACAAGTCTGTTCTCTATATCTGAGAGTCTATTTCTGTTCTGTAGACAGGTTCATCTGTGCCATATTTTAGACTCCACATTTAAGTGATATCATGTAATATTTGTCTTTCTCTTTCTGACTTACTTCACTTAGTATGAGAATCTCTAGTTGCATCGTGTTGCTGCAAATGGCGTTGACGTTATTTTGTTCTTTTTTATGTCTGAGTAGTATTCCATTATGTATATGTACTGTATCTTCTTCTTCCTTTGGTCTTTTTAGGGCTGTACTGGTAGCATATGGAAGTTCCCAGGTTAGGGGTCAGATCAGAGCTATAGCTGCCAGCCTGTATCACAGCCACAGCAATGTGGGATCCGAGCTGCGTCTGTGACCTATACCACAGCTCAAGGCAATGTCGGATCCTTAACCCACTGAGCAAGGCCAGGGATCAAACTGCATCCTCATGGATCCTAGTTGGGTTCATTACTGCTGAGACACAATAGGAACTCCTGTACCATATCTTCTTAATCCATTCATCTGTCTATGGACATTTAGGTTGTTTCCATGTCTTGGCTATTGTGAATAGTGCTACAGTGAAGGGGTACATGTATCTTTTCGAATTACAGTGGGTTTTTTTGTTTGTTTGTTTGTTTTTTTGCTTTTTAGGGCCACACCAGCAGCATATGGAAGGTTCCAGGCTAGGGGTTCAATCGGCGCTACAGCTGCTGGCCTAAGCCACAGCCACAGCAACGAGGGATCTGAGCTGCGTCTGTGACCGACACCACAGCTCATGGCAATGCCAGATCCTTAACCCACTGAGTGAGGTCAGGGGTCGAACCCACATCCTCATGGATACTAGCTGGAAATCCCCATATGGTAGCTCTATATTTTTTTTCTGAGGAAACTCCATATTGTTCTCCATACTAACTGTACCAAACTATATTCCCACCAACAGCCTAAAGGGTTCTCTTTGCTCCACACCCCCAAGGTGATAATTTTAAAGAGGACACTCATTTTGATGTACTACTTCGAATAAACTGTTTTCTAAACACACATTTCTTTACAGCCATACTTCCTATACTATCTATGCCTTAATCTTGCTCAACATATATGACTGAGATGTTGAAAAAGAACTGGTTTCCTTTTGAGAAATACTGGCTGGAGTTCCCGTCGTGGCGCAGTGGTTAACGAATCCAACTAGGAACCATGAGGTTGCGGGTTCGGTCCCTGCCCTTGCTCAGTGGGTTAATGATCCGGCGTTGCCGTGAGCTGTGGTGTAGGTTGCAGACGCGGCTCGGATCCCGCGTTGCTGTGGCTCTGGCGTAGGCCGGTGGCTACAGCTCCGATTCAACCCCTAGCCTGGGAACCTCCATATGCCGCGGGAGCGGCCCAAGAAATAGCAACAACAACAACAAAAAGAAATACTGGCTATAGCAGATACTTGTTCCTCGCCATCCTTTGGGTATCTAGTTTCCTCTATCTCAGACCAATCTACTGTTGGTGTGGCTGCTGCCCAAACCAGGCCAGTCAATATACCCCACCCAGGCAGCCAATGACAGTCCCCAAGACCCAGTTGAAAGGAGAGGGGAGAGAGTTCTGGTAACGACTTCAAACTCTAAATAAAGCACTGATTAATTCAAATACTTCTGGACTTTAGACAGACAAATTTATTTATTTTGCCTAAGCTAGTGTGAGGAGGATTTTTGCCATCCACAATGGAAACTATCTTGCCAATACACTGGTTATTTAACTTTGATAAGTAATTAGATTATGCTCTGTGTTAAAAAATATTTAAAAATATCAAGTGCAGGTATACCATCTAAAATTAAACTCCTGAAAAAAATGGAAAAAACCCCACACAACTCCTGAGTTATGAAACACACAGTGGGCACTGCATTCTATCAAACGAGAACAAGGCAATGGCAGTGGGAAACTATACTGCATCTCTCTAACTAGAGGTTTTAAGGTAGTTATGATGTCAAGTCTACCTCATAGTGTCCCCATATTTGAAAATTGGGTTCTTAATTTAAAATCAATGAACAGTTTTCCTTAACCCAAAATGACCTAAAATAACATAATTAATCCAAATTGCCACAGTATCTCAGGGCAGACATGGTTTTGGTTTTAATGTCATAGGAAGGATATGCTTTATTCAAATAACCAAATTTCCTTCCCAAACCTTTGTGTTTCTGGGCTACCCAGGGTAAAAATAGGAAACACTACTCTTATCCTGAGTCTCATGAATAGACTTCTATTAAAAGTTAAAGTTTTGGCAATATATTTAACCCAGCGATTTACATAGCCTCATATAGAAGCTGTATTACTTTCTCAAGTAGAGGCATCAAGCATGCAGAGATCTTATCTGCCCAGTTACCATTTACAGACGCACAGATGCTTACAGACACCAGCCCACAGGTTCCATGTTGAAGGGCAAACGACTTATCCAATCTGTTGATCAAAACCTCAGATCAGGAGTTCCCGTTGTAGCTCAGTGGTTAACAAATCTGACTAGGAACCTTGAGGTTGCAGGTTCGGTCCCTGACCTTGCTCATCGGGTTAAGGATCTGGCGTTGCCGTGAGCTGTGGTATAGGTTACAGACGCGGCTTGGATCTCCTGTTGCTGTGTCCCTGGTGTAGGCCGGTGGCTACAGCTCCAATTCAACCCCTAGCCTGGGAACCTCCATATGCCATGGGAGCGGCCCAAGAAATGGCAAAAAGACAAAACAAACAAAACAAAACAAAAAAAAACAAACCTCAGATAATAACTGGTGAAGAAAAAAATGCTTTATAAGGCATTTTACAAATAGATCCTTAACACAACTAATGGGAAATTTCAGTATATAAACAATTTGTTGCTGATTCTTCCAAAGCAGATACAGTCCAAAAGTACCACGGGTTAGCGTTATCAGAAAGAAAAAATTCCAGAGAAGCTCAACTGTGGTTAAACACTGTTTTGCAATGGGAAGGTCCCAAGTCACTCAATACATCAGCACTGCTCCTGGTTTTCAAAGGGTGACTCTGAACTAAGGTCAGGCCACACAAGCCCTGCCACCCTGAAACGTGGCTCTTCAGGCACTGTCAAAATAACATACATTTAATTAAAATAGGGGAATATCTTAAGAACAAGATCAGTTACGTAAAGTGGCCAAAATCTGAAAATGGTTGTTTCCAACTTTTTCCAACTTATGACAGTGGTCCTCTAACACGTACTTCTGTGTTACAAATTGTGTGGCTCTTTCATTGTGCCTTAAAATCCTGACAAAATCTCCATATATTGCTTGGGTAGATACTGTGGGACAAGAGTTAGAAGGCAAAGAGTAATTACTGTGTACCTGCAAAGTTTTACTGTTAGCTGAGTTTTCAAACACGACTGACATCAGGTCAGATATACTAACCAACTCCCCAAGTGTCCCATAACCTGAAGGAAAGAGGATATGAAAAAAAAAAAAAGGAAAACCACACAAATACCTCTCTCTGAATGAGCTTCCTGTAAAATAAATAAAAGCTTGTAGATTTTCATTTTAGGCAGATTTGGGGACAATAAAATTCTGATTACAAATTAAGACTCTACAGCTTTGTCAAAACAAACGCAGATATGGCATTAATTTTGCTTAGATCAATGTATTCTTCAGCATGCTCATTCACAACTGGTCTGAAAGCATCACACTAAATATTTTAAAGTGCTGTATAAGGTAAAGAAACTTTTTCTAAATACACCTAACTTCCCCATTTGTAACTCTAGTTTCTGTTTTGATCTTCTGAGTTGCAACAGATAGAATCATTAAAATGATTTTCACTTTTCTTTCCCTGAGACTTCCTACAGTAGGGCTTTTTAAATTTAGAAGCAACTTCAAAAACAGTACATAAAGGCTGACTTCTCATACCATGGTCTTCAGCACTACACAGGTTTTCATGACAAAATCCAAAACAGAGGTCTCGAGAGCTCGCTGTAACGCCACCGAGCTTTTCACCCTCCTGGGGAATGGGATGCACTCTGTACTCACCACCTTCTCCTTGGACCTCAGGACCCCCAGCTTCCCGAAGCGAACGTGGAAAGGCGAGCACTGGTAGGTGCCATCCTGCTGCCGCACCACGATGACATCGATGCACCCAGACAGGGTGGCCTGGTTAATGCCCTTGTAGAGCTCCTTCACAGTGACAATCACCTGCCCGGCCAGCTGTCCCACATAATTCATGGTTTGAGACTACAAAAGACGAGAAAATTCAATGAGATGTTACCACTGAGTTTGTGGATCTAAAAACAATGACAACGAAAAAACTGTACTGATGAAGCTGCATCATTCATTTGTGCACCAGACTATGCATTGTTGTTAACCTTCACCCTGTGCCAACACGGCTGCTGCTCGTCTCCCACGTGACAACCCCAGACTGCCTCAGCATCTGAGGTGTCCCAGCCAGGCACACAGAGGTTCCCCTTCTTCTCCCATCATGGTGCATCAAGCCAGCTGCCGTTAGGAGTGTCCCCCTGCAGTTCAGAACCCACAGAGAACCTCTTAAAGAACCGAGACCACCACCACTGCGCTTCTGTGGTCAGGGACCCGGGGAACCATAGTCACTCTGACCAAGCAGCCAAACAGAAGTGACTGAAGCTCACCCCCAAGAGGTACCTGATATCACACTATTCCTGTTGGAAGATGAGTAAGTTAGATGGGTTTTCAAGAGACTTAACTGACTATGTTTCTGAGATGTGCCATATTAAATAAACAAGATGGTGGAGCTGAGCTCTAAACTACTTATAACATTACTTTGAGGAAAAATCCCTTCAGTGATTCAATACAACTCACTTGAACATATGTTCATGTTCCACAAAATTCAAAGCACAGAAAATCTTTTACTCTTGTTCCTTAACAGCAATTCACTATACAAATCAGGATCACCAGGCTGTCAGGGGTCCTCTAGAAAGAGTCAAAAAGGCAGCAAGGGTACCTGATAGGGTCCCTCCTTGCTTCATATGACCACAGGGTGGGGGGCCCATGCCCCCAACTCTTCCATTAGTTAGAAAAACAGCCCTCCTATAGCCCTAAGGTTGTCAAACTTCATTTCCAGTTGTGGATGCACCACATATTATTCATCGGACACAGGCTCTCCCAGTAGCACGTCAAAACACAACTGAGTAAAACTCAGTCTCTGGGGCTGGGGACCAAACAAGACTCCTGCCACAGCTCTGGAGGGGCCAACTTTCTCTGAACCAGACCCCTGGCAGCCTACCCTGTAGGTCACTCACCACGAGCACAGGGTCTCTTAAAACCCAGCTCATCAGGAGCTTCTGAGCTGCTTAAGTTCAAAGTCACAGGATCCGAAAAGCCCCCAGACAATACACGACATTGTCAGGGAAGCCCAAAGCTGACCTGGAAGAATGCCATCCCTGGGAAAATGGGGTCTTGCCTCACATCTGCCCACAGGGTGGCCCACCCTCTTCACAGATGAGCGGGCGCCCGCATTCCATGCCAACAATTTTCCTGCTCTTGAACACAGATGACTGTGTAATCAAGGCCCAGTAGTTTCACACCAGGAAGCAGAGCCATGACAACTGTGCCCTGAACACATTTTGAATATTTTAAAGCTAATGTTACCAAGGCCCCAAGTCCACCTACAGAGGGAATTGACTTTGAGGATGCAAACTAGCTGCAGAGCTTACTGCTAAATAAGGGAGAACAGCAGCACCCTCTATGCGGTAAATTCTAAAGCAGTTACAACTTGGTATGATTTCAGTTTTATAATAACTGATTTGAATTTGATAGTAAGGTCAAGTTAAGCACATTATCAATGCTCAATAATGACTCAGGGAAGGAATAAAGGAAAGGTCAAATGAACTATCCATAAAAGAGACTAAAAAAATAAATAGGTGGGGGTAGAAATAGCATTTTACCAGAATATTTATACCTCATATTTTTAAAAAAATTAATCTTTTTATATTGTGATAGATATGATCATTACACATTCACATACCTAGTTTAAGAAATAATACAAAGAGATCCCATGTATTCTTTAGCCAGGTTCCCCCAATGGTAACATCCCGCAAGATTCCAGCACGACATCAACACCGACTCAGTTAAGATTCAGTCATAAAGTTCTGTCCGAGTGGCCTTTTATAGTCAGGCACCTACCTCCCTTCCGTCTGCCCTCCCTCCTTAATCCCTGGCAACTACGAATCCATTCTTCATTTCTGAGACTCTTGCCATTTTTCAGGAAGTTGTGTGAACAGAACCGCACAGTATTCAAACTTTTGGGACTGCCTTTCCCACTCGCATTTCTACGGAGGATCATCCAGGTTGGTGTGTATACCAACAGTTTGTTCCTCTTTAGCGATGCCCGGTATTCCACAGCGTGGATGTGAGATAGTTTAATCATTCACTTGCTGAGAAACAGCTGAGCTATTTCAAATTTCTGGCTAATTTTGAAGAAACTGCTATAAGCATTCATGTACAGGTTTTTGTGTGAAAATAAGTCTTCAGTTGACTGGGGTAAAAGCCCACGAAGGTGACTGCTGGGCTGAATGGCATCACATGCTTCGTTTTTAGACAGTGCTACCAGACTAGCTGTACTGTTTCCCATTCCCACCAGCAATGTCTGAGCGGTCAGTGTCTGCATCCTTGCCAGCACTTGGCATGGTCACTATTTTTAATTTCAGCCACGGTGACATATATGTAGTGATACTGGTTTGAATTTGCATTTCCCTAAAGGCTAATGATGCTGAAAATTAAAATCTATTTCATAAGATGACAACTAATTTAGAGGAAAAGGGAATAAATATCTTTTTTGTTCCTTATTTTGGGGGTCATGGTGTACAACTTTTATATGTTAATAATGTCTACAAAAAGAGAAGTGAAATAAGATTTAGTCCTGAGTAGTTCATCTTTTCATTCTCTTTGGTATTTTTTAGCAACCTAGAACAGTACAGAATTTTCATATTCTATAAGTAATACATGCTCACAATACCCTTTTTGCCTGTCACAGCATGTATGTTAATCAAACAGCACCCAAGTTATCAATCTCTATATTATGCTTTGACTGATGGTAGCAGTTTTAAAATGAGTTTTGTTACAAATCTAAAACAATTCATAACAAATTATATAGGCCTTTTCTTAAAAGAAACTGAAAAATGATAACTTAAGCAACTACATTCAGCCATAAACAACAGTCTGATAAACTAAATGGGTAATAAGCTTACGCCGACTAAAGCACAGAATCCATAATTAAGTGAAACTACATCTATTCAAGATGATTTTAATTACCATGGTTAAAAGATGTGCTGTTATACAAGAAAATCTATTGTGTAAATGCCAGTTGCTAAATGTAGAAAAATACAGGCTGTCAAACTGCTGGGTTTTTTCCTCAGCAGAAAGAAAACAGCCCCTTTCATATGATGAAGGCTAGGGAAACAGAGTACAAGGAGGCCAGCTGCTCCCACCCAGGGGTGGGGTAAGGGCACCCCATCCAGGCTGGGGGGAAGAGCCAGGTTAACAGCTTCCTCTTGGAGCCAAATCTTACACCCTAACACTTTACTCCTACACCCCAGCCGAGAACGAGCCTTGGTAAAGCCCCGAGAACAAATTCAGGCCCCTCATATCAGCCTGTCCTGGTCAACGCCTGGGGAGGTGGGACTCTGAACAGAAAAGACAGATGATTAAGTAACCCACTCATGTTTAGTGGGTATCCCCACTGAAAACACTGGCTTTTGAAATAAAGGTTTAAAAATATAGTAAAACAATGTACACCTAATAAAACTATTCAACATATTTTATAATAAGTAAATGAGGAAAGAAGGGGGAATGAATTCAGGAACTTAAGACTGTCCGAAGACACATGAAAATTCAGAGAAAAAGCAAAGACAGTGAGCAACGCAGAGATGTGCACATGGAAGGAACAACATGTGACTAAAGGACATCTGCAGAGCTGCATCCCTGCCCCGAGCTTGCACGCACAAAGGAAGATACTGAAATGCATCTTCTGTTTTTGTCTTTTTAGGGCCGTACCCGAGGCATATGGAGGTGCCCAGGCTAGGGATCAAATTGGAGCTATAGCCCCTGGCCTATACCACAGCCACAGCAATTTGAGATCTGAGCCACGTCTGTGATCTACACCACAGCTCACAGCAATGCAGGATCCTTAACCCACTGAGCGAGGCCAGGGATCAAACATGCATCCTCATGGATGCTAGTCAGATTCATTTCCATTGAGCTGCAACAGTAACTCCCTGAAATGCATCTTAACTGATTCTCAGAACTGGAAACATTTATCCAGTTCTCTTTCAATAAATACCAAACATACATCCATCACATCTCTGAACTAGGTAGAGTTAACATCATCACAGTAGCAGCAACTATTTTTCTGAGAGCTTACACTAGCAAATTCTCAAACTTATACTCACATTATCATCCCAGAAGCACTTTATAGTTGGGTACAGGTATATTTTTGAAGATAATGAGATTGAGGCTTGGAAAAGTTAAGTATGGTTACGGACTGAGTGTGCACTCCCTCAAGACCCCACACTGAAGCCCTAGCCCCTGGCGAGGCAGTATCTGGAGGGGGAGCTTTGGGAGGTAATTAGGTTTAGAGGAAGGAGGTCATGAGGGTGGGGCTCCATGATGGGACCCAAGTCCTTAATAGAGAGAGGAAGAGAACAGAGTGTGGCCCCCACCACCGCGAGGACAGTGAAAAGGCGGCTGTCTGCAAGCCAGGGAGAGGGCTCTCACTAGGAAGTGAACTCATCAGCATCTTGATCTTGGACTTCTCAGCCTCCAAAACCATGAGAAATAAATCTCTGTTGTTTAAACTACCCAGTCTGAGGGATTTTGTTATAGTAGCCTGAGTAGCTGAAGACAAGTATCTTCTTAAGCATCATATTCCATAGAGCGTTTCAATTCTGGGTACTTCTAGCAGATAGACTCACTCCTTTCATCAGGAGGGTCGCCACAATACCAGACAGCACCCGTGATTATGTCCCCTGGAAGAAAGACTGAGTACGCACCACCCTCCTCTACAGCATATACCCCTCACCAAGAAATTTACTGTACAACCGCAACTGGGTCCCACCTATTCTGAGCCAAGCATTCTTATTCCTTAACATGTCGCAAACGACCGGGTTTACTCTCACTTTTATGAAAAACTAGACACAATGGCTCAGAGAGGCCTGACTGGTGCACAGCGTGCACCTGGGGCTGGCTTAAATGCAGGGAGCTCCAAGCAAGGGAGGCACCTACAGATTAAGAAACTGAAACTGGGAAGAATCGGTAGAAGGTCAGCAACTGAAATACTTAACAGAGGCCAAGGGGCCCTTCCACACATAAACTTCAATAGACCAAATAGTCCTTCATGCGAGAAATTCATTGGTGCCCACTATCAGAGTTTTCTCACGAAATATTTTCTAGTAAACATATACTAGTATCTGGAATAAATCCAGGCAGCTCTCAAGATTCAATTATTTACCAAAAGTTTAAAGATTTGCTTAGCAGCTTATCCTGAGGATCAGAGAAACTAAAGTAAATCATGATATGCAGTAGAGATTTATAAATGGAATACATGAGTAAATTCAATTGCAAATACCCCAACAACAAAAAAAACAAGCCAAAACTATTTATTTTTTATTTTTATTTTGGTCTTTTTAGGGTCACACCAGAGGTATACCCAGGCTCGGGGTTGAATCAGAGCTGCAGCTGCTGGCCTACACCAACGCCTGATCTGAGCAGCATATTCGACCTACACCACAGCTTATGGCAATGCCAGATCCTTAACCCACTGAGCAAGGCCAGGGATTGAACCGGCATCGTCATGGATACTAGTTGGGTTCATTACCGCTGAGACACAACAGCAACTCCAAAAAATGCCAAAACTATTTAACGGTGACATGTTCAATCAAAAATCATTTGCATTAAGAGTAACTGCTGAGATATAGGTAGCTATTAAAATATTACAATTTCTAATTGTTATCAATACAAAAATGGATACATTCTAAGTCACTCATATATAATCAAAATCTGTTTTGTAAGTTTTAAGTTTACCTTCTATTTACTATTAGTTAGCTGGTATTACTAGTTACTACCACTAACAAACACCACAACTACAACTGTTTCACGTCCATCACTCAGCAAGTACCATGCTAATCTGTACATTCTCTCATGTATTCTTCACAACCACCCAGGCCTTTGGTATCAGTATTTCCATTTACATGGAGGGAAGTTCAGAATTGTCCAAGGTCGCCGCACTTGGTAAAGCTGCTGCACTTGGTAAAGCTGATATTCAAACTCAAGTCTGATTCTGGAGCCTATGCCCTTAACTGCATCTGAGTGACAGAAATGCTCTAAGCAATGATGATAAAAACTGGAGGAAAACCCCAGATTTCTTGCCATCTTCAGGAACTAGAGTATTCTTGTCATGTAGGCTACTTGGCCACACTATCATGAAGTGATTACAGAGGCCACGGAAGCCACCCCTCCACCCAGCCTTGCTGCACAGTTACCACCAACCTAACAGAGCCCTGCTCAGGGCTGGGAAGTGGACCTTGTGAGATCACATGTGACAGAGAATTTGCCCTCAACATTCCATCTAGCCTGCACTCAGGACCCAAGGAATATGCTTCGGTGGGAACAAAAACTTCTAGAAACTTCAGGAAACAAACACTAGCACTCTGTGACCGCACAAATTGGGAGTACCTGTGCTCCAACCAGATTCCTCCACGCAACCAAGCTAAATCTGCATTTGTGGAGCACTAGACATCCTTTAAGAACTTTCTCCAAAAGGGAGATCTCCAAAAGGGATTCTGTTCTGCAGGGCAGACATTTACATGAGGCCGAGACAGGAGGGGCTGACCTCCAGCATGTCCCTAGAGCCCAGCCTCCCTCCCCACACCCAACTCACTGGGCTTTCCCAGCCCCTGGGGTCCATGAGGGTGCCCTTTGGGCTTAACTCTGGAGCTTGAGTCCCTGCCGTCCTGCCAGGATCCCAGAGCCCCGGAAGTGGCCACATATGGACATGGAGGTGGTCCTCAGCCACTAGGGTGTTACTTCCCTGAGGGTGGGGAGAGGAGGCCTCCAGCAGCTTCTCTTTGGAGCCAGGCAGGCAGGCCCCAAGTTCCCAGGGGGGCCTAACCCAGTTAAGATATTTCCAACTCGCCCTGCCTGGCACCTCTTTGTCTTTTTCCATCAGAGCAGAATGCTAATCTGTTCAATTTTTCTTATTTTACACTAGCTGCCTTTGAATTCTTGCTTTATAAAATCAGAATGGATCCGTGCATGAGGAGAGGCCCTCCCGCCCAGGGTGCCACAGTCTGCGGGCTCCATCTGAGCCCCTGGAATCCAAAGTCCACAAGGAAAGGCTGATTGACAGGTGCATAGCCACATGTCCCACTGCCAGTGTCCCCTGTGGAGCGAGTGGTCAGGACCCGCAGGACCCTGGGTCTCTGCCATCCCCAGGACCATGAGTCCCTGTGTGCAAGTCTGCAGACCAGAACCCAGGGTTTCCCAGCAGGTGCCCTGCATACACCAAGTCCCCCAGCAGGCCTGTTTGCCACCATGGTTAAGAGTCTTTAAAAAAAAAAAAGTTCCCGTCGTGGCGCAGTGGTTAATGAATCCGACTAGGAACCATGAAGTTGCAGGTTCGGTCCCTGGCCTTGCTCAGTGGGTTAAGGATCCGGCGTTGCCATGAGCTGTGGTGTAGGCTGCAGATGCGGCTCGGGCTCGGATCCCGTGTTTCTGTGGCTCTGGTGTAGGCTGGTGGCTACAGCTCCAATTCGACCCCTAGCCTGGGAACCTCCATATGCCATGGGAGCGGCCCAAGAAATGGCAAAAAGACCAAAAAAAAAAAAGAGAGAGAGAGAGTCTGCAAGGCTGCATCCAGGAAGGCCCCTCCGAGTAATACCTCCGCAGATTTAATTTAGAAACAATCACATGGGGCTGTGATTCCTTCAAGGAAAACACAACAGAGGATTTGTAATCCACCTATGGAAACATTTCACTATACTGGGAAATACTGAACTGTGTCTCTGTCTGCCCCAGTTTCCTTTTTTTTTTTTTTGGCTTAGCCCAGGGTACATGGCGGGTCCCAGTCAGAGAGTGAACCTGTACCACAGCAGCGACTGGAGCCACTGTGGTGACAACCACGGATTTTTAACCCACTGTGCTGGAAGGGAACTCCTGCGAAGATTTTCACAAGGTCAAACAGAGTACCTGGTTCATGACAGGCACCAGAGTTAAGTCCTTATAATATAAAATTCTGCCTCTTTCCCTCAGAAGTCTGTCTAACAAGAGAAAGAGGCACAAATACTGTCTTAATATACATAATGCCTTGTGATCAGGCTATTTTGGTGACTTAGGAAGACTAGACAAAGGGTGAAAAAAGTTGCATGGGAGAGTCAAGGAAGGCTTCAGGGGGGAAGAAAATACTTGTTCTGGGGCAAAAATGTGCGTCAGGGGTTCATCGGATCAAGCAAAGGAGGTTCCCAGAGGACAGTGACCAGGAGGGGACTGTGGAGCCTGAGGCAAAGGTGAGATGACGAAAGGCCTTGGACTCACCCTCAGGAACTGGGCCTGGGGCCAGGACCTGAGTGGTGGCTGAGGTCAGGGGAGTGAGGATGAGTGGGGGGGTGGGGAGGATAAACTGGGGAGGAGGAAGCTAGAAACCACCTCGGAAGTTCCCACAACCAACTCAGGTAGGAGGCAGACCAGCTCTAAAAGCAGAAGAGGTACAAAGGAGACTGAGCAGCGGCAGTACCTGTGACGGATCCAGGGCAGATGTGAGGGCAAAGAGCAGCCAGTTAGGATCACGCCACAACTTCCAAGCAGAGCTAGATACACCTGGCACACAGCTGAGATTCAGCAAATACTGTTTGAATGAACACATCAACTCGGAGAAACAAAAAAGGGGATCTGGTGGGGAACTTCCGATCAAAGTTGAACTTCAAGAATTTTAATTATTACATTGGTTCAAAATTTTGTATACATGAAAATCATCCTGGATAGTCTTCTTAAACGCAAATTTCCCCAGATTTTAAAAACAGGTTGAATAATTGATTATGAAGATGAGCCAGATTAGAGACGCGTAGCTCCATGTAAAAGAGCCTCTCTGATAAAATCCCAGGCCTATTCTTACTACTTCCAAAACCAGTCTCACTAAAAAGGATCCCCAAAAAGCTTAAAGCCTCAGGTGCTAAGAAGACAGGGTAAGTTCTGGAATTCTTCCCGAGCTGGCATCTGGACTCAGGAGATTCCTTCGTGGAGAGACAGATTTAGGGAGGGTGAGGCATTCTTTGGAGGACTTGGGATTCCAGTCAATTCCCTGCAGAGATGTTTTCCTCAAGAAAAGCAACCCCGTCACCACCACCCTTTGAAGGCACAGGTGGGGACGCTACATGTCTACCCAACCTCTTCTTCTCTGGCTAAGAAAGCTGGCGAGGCCCACACGGCAGTGAGTGCTTCCCCAAGAGTGGTCCTTGGACTGTCTGCAACAAAATCTAATGTGGGTGGATAAGAATGCAGATTCCTAGGACCCGATGCAGACACAGAGACGGGACATGGGGCCTTAGGGGTCCATTACCCGTGACTCTAATGGACATCCAGGGTGGGAAACCACCTCCAGTCTCTACTGCAGGAGCTTCCTCCCCTCAATCTTGATCAGGCTTGTTGAGAAAACCAAGTTGTCATGACCTGAAGTTTGAACTATCCTCCAAGGCATACCTAGTACCTTGATATCTGATCCAAACTGAAAAGACTTCATCAAACTGGTGAGTGGATCAGTGTATAAGACTTCAATTCTAGGACTAGCAGCAGTGGTTCTGTCAAAACTCATGTATAAAAATTCGGGCCTGGGAAGACTGATTTTCTAGAGATTCCTTCCCTGATTATAGCTCAGTACACTATTCAACATCAACCTTCAGGATACATAAGAAAATTTTCTGAACAACATTCCTGTTGCGGAATATGACAGATACATGATGATGAGTTGTATGCTCAGAAGATAATAAAACAGCGCTCCTGGATCACAATGACTTCATCGCTCATCTCTGTAACAGGGACCGGGCCTTGGCATCAGCTGGCTGAGGGGTGGGGAGACGTCTGACCCAAATTGCCTTGACATGTGAAGTGCATATGGCAAGCCCAAGCGGGGGCGGGGAACGGACACCTGGGTGGTAACCTGGGAGGCCCACTGGCTCACGACACTGAGATACCCAGTGGCCTAGTTCTTGCTCCAGTCATCTCTCTGAATGAGAACTGGTCAGAGGTTTGTTCGCTTGACTTGCTTGGAGTTCATCTCTCATGCCGCCAACAAAGGACTTAAACACATATGGCTGGTACTGATTCTGACTTGATAAAGCCACCCTGAGCCTCTACCACCCTCCCTCCAGAGCCACCCAGGGAAAAGTCACAAGAAAATATCCTAAATGTAACCCAGTGAAAGCCTTCTACTGAACAACCTAGGCTGTGTGTGTGTGTGTGTGTGTGTGTGTGTGTGTGTTTTGGGCCACACCCACAGCATATGGAAGTTCCCAGGCTAAGGGTCAAATTGGAGCTGCAGCTGCCAGCCTACACCACAGCCACAGCAATGTGGGATCCAAGCCACATCTGCAACCTATGCCACAGTTTGCAGCAATGCCGGATCCTTAATTCACTGAGCAAGGCTAGGGATTGAACCTGCGTCCTCACAGACACTAGCTGGGTTCGTTACCACTGAGCCGCAATGGGAACTCCCAAGGCTTGCCTTAAGTTCAGCAGTCAGGGCTCGTCAGTTCATAAATTCAGATATTGAATATGCCACATATTTTCTTTAAGGAAGTTTGGAAGCACAGATTTCTGCTCACTGGGCTCACTTCTCCATGATTTCACCACACTATCTGCAAAGAAGGTGAACAATTATCTCGGACTGAGAAAGTTCAAAAAGGGGAAGACACCCTGCTACCACAGCAACACATGTTCTTTCCTGGGTGGTGGCCTAAGTCTTACCAACTATTGCTTCAGCTTTTCCATAGATACAACTAAAGGAAGTGCCACCTATTTCATCTTCAAAACCATCAATTTCCCACTCTCCACCCCAGTCACTGGCCCAATAATTTTCAAGACAACCCTTCAAAATCCAACACCAGTTTTCTTTCCAATCCATCAACCACTCTGGCTGCAGTTGAGAAGAATGTGATGACAAAAAAAAAAGAAAAAGAAAAAAGAATGTGATGGGCTTCCTGATGAGGAGATGGGAATAAATAAAATTCTGTCCACAACAGACTATGAACACTCAGGGCACGATGGAAAATAAGGTTGGAAAGAGATGGGCGAGGAGGCATGAGATCCAGCAAAGAGGGGCACCTGGCTGTGTGGCCGTGTGTCCAGGCATCCTTCTCCACCCTTCCCACCTCCAGACTAGGTTCTGACTGAGAAAGAAGTGCTGTTGACTCACCATCACCCCCAGAGCCTGGCTCGATGCCTCGAGAGGAGGTCCTTAAGTAATATTTCTGGATCAGTGAATGGATGGAGCAATGAATGAGTGAATGCAAGGTCTGGTGAACAGAATCAGAAGGAGAAACACACGCCACGCTCTGTATTGTAACCTGGACTAGAGAGAAGTCAAGGGAGTTCCCTAGTGGCACAGCAGAGTAAGGATCTGGTAGTGTCACTGCTGTGTTTCAGGTTGCTGCTGTGGTGAGGGTTTGATCTTGGAACTTCCACGTACTGTGGATGTGGCCAAAAAGAGACAAAGCAAGAAGGTGAATGAACAGACTCTGTGTATGTATGCATTTTTAAATGTATGTGTATGTAATGTGTACATATACATATATATATACATACCATATATATGCATATATTATTTTAAATGCCAACAGTGGAGGCCAACCCAAGGTCCCAAAGGCAATGCTCAGTTATTCAGAAATCAATGCTTTTCTCCAGAGGCTGGTGAAAAGCTCACAAAAAACCCTGCAAAAATCTAGTCTATGTGAGTGACAGCTGAGAAATGACACCCACCTCCAACCGTAAATCTAAAAATAACCCCATGAGAACAAAGGGCCCCCAAGCAGCCCGCATGGGCAGGAGCAGAGCCGGTGGGAGGGTGCGAGGGGAAGTCAGGGCAGCGAGGCGATTACAAGTGAAAGAACACACTGAGGTCAGCGTTTTCCTCCAGCCAGTCGGCTTCCAGGAAAACGTCCAACATCATAAGGCCCAGCCCTCAGTTCCATCTTCCTGAGGCTCAGCAATGTACCTGCACATTCCTTATCTACCTGGACATCCGTTATCTTCAGCGGCTGGACCGGAGCAAGGATCTGGAGCTCAGCTTCACACCCACCTTCAGCTTTCACTCACATTATAAAGTGTGTGGCAGGTGGCACACTAGGGATGGGAGGCTTTCCTCAACCTCCCACTGCTTCCCTGACCAAATCCATCCCAAACTCTCGTGGCCCCCTGACCCCAAATGTCCTGCATTTCTCCTCACTGATCTTCCCTTCAATTCCCAAACTGCAGAGTAACGCAGCCTTCTGGCAATTTAGTTCTTATTGTTTCCTGTCAAGGCTAAAATATGCCCAGTTCCAAACTACTTGTACTTGAAGTGACAGAGTGTAATGTTTCAGGGAACATTTAACCTGGTCAAAGACTGGACAGAAACATACAAGTAAAATCATGGAGAAATATAATGAGCTTAAGATTCTGATTATACTTAATCATGAAAGATATTAGTCAACCTTTATGTAATGGTTATACTTATCAGCAAATAAAAACCAGCTAAATGTTCATGCCAACTTTGCTATGAAATGCAACTCCAAGATTTCAAATACCTGTACCTTGAACTATTCAAAATAGATTAAAAAATAAGGTGTACTTTACATGGAGTAAAATTAAACCTTTTGTAGTGTGCAGTTTTAACCATGCAACCACGTAACAATCATTATAATCAAGACACAGAACTAGAAATGCCCCTGTGCCCTTTTGTAGTCTATCCTCTTCCCCGACCCCTAGGCAACCACTGATCTGTTTTCTGTCCCTGTAATCTTGCCTTTTCCAGAATGTCTTATCAGTGAAGCCACTGAGTATGTACCCTTTGGAATACGGCTTCTTTCTCCTAGTGTCATGTGTTCGAGATCAAACACATTTTGGCAGGTATCAGCTGTCCGTCCCCCTGGAGATTGGAAGCAGTATCCCATTGTACCGATGTCCCAAAGTATGTTTATCCTCCCACCAGCTGACAGACATCTGGGTTGTTTCCAGCTTGGGGAAACTACAAATAAAACTACTAAAAAATCTGTACACAGGCTTTTATGTGAACATAATTTCATTTCATTTAGGTAAACACTTAGGAGGAAGACTGTTTTATAGTTATCTTCAGTGCACTCCAGGGAGTTTACTCTTAAAATAAATCCCTCTTTAGGTTATTTTACAAAGTGGTAATAATTTAACTTTTTTATGAGAGTAGGTTTTCATATGTGCAAGTTGCTTAAAATAGATTCAGTTACAATGGTAAAAATCCAAACTCTTCATTTACTCACCCACTAACATTCACTACACCTCAGATGCTATACTCAGTGTCCTTCCTAGGGTTAGCCATGGGGAGGTGATGGGGGAAAGAAGAGAGGGTGCTAACATGTGTCCCTTCAATGTCATGCCACACACATCACCTCAATGAACCCTCAGGTGAAGTAAACGTCACACGCACTGTACCAGCAAGAGCAGTGGGGCTCAGAGAAAATAAGCAACACACCGGGAGTCAAACCATCACACAATGACAAGCACAGACAAAAGCTCACCTTAAATGCCCAGGCTCCTTTTATCATATCTCGAGACCACAAGCTCCTAAAAACACTGGTGGTACATTGATATAACTTTGACGAATTTCATAATAGCTTTTACAAGGCCACGATTCTGCTGCCTCTACCCCACATGAAAAAGTTAAAGCTTTTTATTTTGAGTAGCTTTAAAGATATGTTTACATTATGATAACAAATACATGCTTTAAGGAACATGTTCTCATCCTAATCTTTCCAGGATCAAGAGCTCTGTGGCTAACCTATTTTGGTGGTGAGGATCGATAACTATAAGGAACTCTAAAATAAAACAGGAAATCAGATTGTCTCACGTTCACATATGAAAGGCACACAATCTTAGCAGGTCTCTATGGAAACCATACCGGGTGTTTTCCGTGATGGCTGTCACTCTAATGCAGATACTGGTAGGATGCAATTTCCTTTGAAACATCCAACTTTACTAGAAGTTCTTTCCATTTACTCACAGACCTAGAAGTCAGGAACTGACATCATGACTATTTTGCAGTTTACAGTACATCTGTGAGATGGGAATAAATAAAAATATTCATAGAGTTTGTCAGTCTAGAAAAAGACAGGTTAAACTTAATTCATCTTCCTCTCAGGCCCCCAAAGAACCTTAGTTAATATCACAGATAAATTTCAAATTATTAAGTTCAAAGAACCTTAGTTAATATCACAGATAAATTTCAAATTATTAAGTTCAAATTTTACATTTGTCCCAATGTGTCAATTCCCTGGTTTGAAAGTCTCTCAACTTGCATCACATGGTGCCTGGTTAAGTTCAGGGGAGAAGAAGCCAGACGAAGGATCCCAGCAGGATCTAAAGCACTGTAACTGCTCTAAATAACTTCACAGCTACTAACCAAACAGGCATGTGGAGGCCTAAAGTTCACCATCCAAACATCATCAACAACCCAGGGATGAAGGGTTTATCCTCAAGAAGTCTGACAGAGTAAATACCTGCTTTAGAAGGCAGGCTATGCTTTTATTTTTTTTAACTCAATGCATTTTATTACATTTATAGCTATACAACAATCATCACAACCCAATTTTATATCATTTCCCAGGCTACTCTTTAGAAAAAGGATGCAGACTGCCTTATCAAAAAGAAAATGAAGAATTAAGATCAATCTGGTCTTACTGAAACTGAGGGCAACTTTTTGTCATTTGTTTGCATGGATTGTGTCTATTAATACACATGGGACCATGCTGTGTACTCAACCTCTAGACATTCCCTCAAGGGTGCTCATTTCTCTGACAAAGTTTGTAACAATGCTGGCTGTGAAGCTCAATGGGTTTCTACTCCGCTACAGAAAGACTGGGGGCTTTTCCTCCTAGGAGGTTGAGATACTTTAGGTACCAGGGCTAGGAGCACAACAAAAATTTCTTTCCAGTGAAGAAGTGACAACTCGGTTAAAAATAGAAAATGGGAGTTCCTGTGACATGGGTTCGATCCCTGGCTTGACACAGTGGGTTAGGGACCCAGTGTTGCAGCAGCTGCGGCTTAGGTCACAACTGGGGCTCTAATCTGATCCTTGGTCTGGAAGCTCCATGTGCTGCAGGGTGGCCAAAAATGACAAAAAAAAAAAAAAAGGAAATGATGATTTCCCAAGCTGGAGACCTGTTCACCAATGGGGCTACTCAAAACCACGAGAGCCTCTGAGTCCACAAGGCACCTGACAGATTCTTGTCCCCAAGTGAATAATCATAAACACCTGGGAAGCCCTAAAACACAATTTCCTGGAAGAAAGGCTAGAGCAAACCCTGTGGTGCTGGACAGGCATCAGAAGTCTCCATGGACAGATGACGTTGGCGCAGAAAGTAGGAATCCTATGCTTGAAATCAAGAGATGAGGGGCATGTTAAAGGAACACAGAAGCCAACGTTAAAGTGCCCAACAGCTAAAGCTAGAACAATTTGAGGCAAAAATAATTATAACCTACACTGATATAAACTAAAACCTATGTAGGGAGAAGGGGCAGATTTCTCTTTTTTTTTTTTTTTTGCATTTTAGGGCAGCACCCGTGGCACATGGAGGTTCCCAGGCTAGGGGTCGAATTGGAGCTGTAGCCACTGGCCTACACCACAGCCACAGCAACATGGAACCCAAGCCACATCTGCAACCTACACCACAGCTCACAGCAATGCCAAGTTCCTTAACCTACTGAGCAAGGCCAGGGATCGAACATGCGTCCTCGTGGATACTAGCCGGGTTTGTTAACCACAGAGCCACAACAGGACCTCCGGAGCAGATTTCTCTTCAAGGTGAATTCCAATTAAGAAATGAAGGATGAGTGGGATAGAGGACCACTATGAGAACCCACAGTGCCTGCTGCAGACAGTGGATGCTAAAAACAGAGGACCAAATCTGAAGAGAAACAAGGTGTCTGCAGATACTCAAATTATCTTCCCCAAGATATACACTCATCACCACAGGAAACAGTAACTTCACAGCAGAGAACCTGGCAGTGGCCACATTAGCAAAGGCAGGAAACTAGTAAGACACAGCAACATTAGGGACCCCACAGGATGAAAAGAGCCAAAACCGCAGGGCCTCCGTCTACTTAGGAGACAGCAGACACCATCAGATAAACTGAAAGTGAGGGGAGCTCCATAGAAGAACTGACCCACACTCATCTCAAGTGTCAAGGTCACGAAAGGAAGAACACAGATGTGATAACTAAATGCAACTCTGGGCTTTAGCAGATAAAATCTGAATAAGCCATTCCTGGGCTCCACCGCCCCCTTTAATTCTGACCCAGCCTGTCTGGGAAATCTGTGTTCTACACACAGAAGGGGTTCCAGTGACCAGTGAACCTGGCAATCCCAATGGCCAGACCATCCAGATAACAAGCACAAGTGATCCCAAACCTCAGGCCGGACAGTGAAGGGCTGAAGGTTGTGCCTGACCTGCCTCGCTGCCCCTGAGGGAAGTCCTTTTCCAATGTAATTTCAATCTTCTGACTCAATATCCATCTATCATGGATATGACTTCATGCTTTGTTAGAACATAAAAGAAAGATGACTAAGGACTCTCATAATCTCGGGCACTGCCCCTTGACCCGACTGAAGACAGCCTCTCCACCTGCAGGTCAAGTGGAGTTCAGATACATCTCAGAGAGCGAGTGACATTCTGGAGATAACGTGGCTCCCCTTCGGCTTTCCTAGTCACTTTGGGCTCATTTCTTTTTTTTTTTTTTTGTCTTTTGTCGTTGTTGTTGTTGCTATTTCTTGGGCCGCTCCCGCGGCATATGGAGGTTCCCAGGCTAGGGGTTGAATCGGAGCTGTAGCTGCCAGCCTATGCCAGAGCCACAGCAATGCGGGATCTGAGCCTCATCTGTGACCTACACCACAGCTCATGGCAAGGCTGGATCGTTAACCCACTGAGCAAGGGCAGGGACCGAACCCGCAACCTCATGGTTCCTAGTCGGATTCGTTAACCACTGCGCCACGATGGGAACTCCCTGGGCTCATTTCTGATGAAGGTCTTTCCTAGCCAGACACGGGCTAAGGCTGAGACGGCGCACCGAGGGCACATACAGCTCTAGGCATGATTCCATCACAGAGTTAAAACGACATTCCACGGAGTTCCTGTCATGGCTCAGCGGAAACAAATCCAACTAGGAACCATGAGGTTGAGGGTTTGATCCCTGGCCTCGTGCAGTGGGTTAAGGATCCAGCGTTGCCGTGAGCTATGGTGTAGGTCACAGACTCGGCTCGGATCTGGTGTTGCTGTGGCTGTGGTGTAGGCCGGCAACTGTAGCTCTGATTTGACCCCTTGTCTGGGAACTTCCATATGCCGAGGGTGCAGCCCTCAAAAGACCAAACAAAAAAGACAAAAAAACAACAATATTCCAGCAAAACAAGACCACCATGTTATTTCCACTCACTGAAAAATACCGTCCCTAAATAAAGGAAAGTGAGAGAGCTGAGACAATGTTTCTAGGTAATGCAACAGGTTTTGAAGAAGAGACAAAATTATTTTACTTATATAAACAAGCAGCGTAACAGTAAAAGTAACAATTTTTTTTCTGCTCAACTAGATAATACACATAACTAGATAACACACATAAAACTTACTCTAGAATTGATCATCTAGTTTTTTCCTTTAGTAGAACTGAGCTGGTTTTGAATACTTAAAACCTAAGATATGACTATAAAACACAAATTATATAAAAAGACAAGCATTTTGCTAAGAGAGGTAAGGTTTCTTTTTTTTCTTTTTTTTTTTTTTGTCTTTTTGCCATTTCTTGGGCCGCTCCCACGGCATATGGAGGTTCCCAGGCTAGGGGTCTAATCAGAGCTGTAGCTGCCGGCCTACACCAGAGCCACAGTAGTGCAAGATCCGAGCCGAGTCTGCGACTTACACCACAGCTCACGGCAACGCCGGATCGTTAACCCACTGAGCAAGGGCAGGGATCGAACCCGAACCCTTATGGTTCCTAGTCGGATTCGTTAACCATTGTGCCACGACGGGAACTCCGAGAGGTAAGGTTTCTATACAGATCCTCTCAGAGCATTGTGTCCAATTGCTGGACTTTTTCCCGGACTGGACCAACTCCAGTAAAGACCCAGTGATGGGCTGACCTGTTTTTCCCATGCACAAAACTGACTGAGCAGCCCCTGGATCAGACCTACAGGACTGGGCTCACCCAGGTCAATGGCAAAACTGCCCAGCTAACCCGGTACACAATCAGGACCAAGCATCCGGGCAAACCAAACAAGGTACCCATATAGCCATCTGGTGGCAATGTGTCCAGCTGAGTTACTCAAACCAGACCAGCAAATAATTCAGACATATTAGTAAATACAAACAAAACAATTCATGAGCACCTAGTGGATTCAGTGTGGCACAATAAATATTTGCTGAATGAAGAGAATTTTGCTTTCTTTAAATCAGCAGCTCAGCTGCACATGCCACAGTACCATGAAGCAGTGTGCCTGTGTGTGTTTTAACTGGGAGCCACCTCTAGGTCTTTCCTTTCTGAAAAGAGATGGGGCGTAAATACAAAATGGATAACAAATTATTTTCAAACAGCCTGGCCATCTTCTGGCAACAGACGCTCAACTACCCTGCCCGAATTCCTGAGCTCATCTGGAGCATCAGGATTAAGAGGCAATCAAGTTTGGAAAACAAAGACTCCTGAAGAATGTATTCCCCAAACTGCCTAACGAGTAACATCACCACATTTCTGTGGGACATGAAATTCGGTACAACTAAATATTCAATTAGTTTTGTGACCAGTGTTCATGCTGAAGGCAAGTTTTGGTTCTGGACCATTCCCAACTCAGCATAAAGCACTCAACCGGCTACAAGCCCCGCCTGGAGGGTGATTTGCTGTCTTTCCCCTATTTATATTACTAGTTGTTTATGTTACCTCTTTCTGTAAATAATATAAAGATGGGAGCTTTCTGGACTCAACCAGGCACTCTGAACAAGAGCGCAGAGGAGCAAGGGTGGAGCAGCCCCATCAGCCCTGTGAACAGGTCTGTAAGCTGTGTGGGGATCTCCCACTGTGTGGCAGGAAGAACAACCAGGAGCCCTCCAGAGCCCCTTACAGCTCCAATCCTCAGAAGGACTCCGTTCTAGAAGCATGTCTTAGGGTTACAAAATTTGGCTAAGAATTTCTGTAGTTATCTTCTGCCCTAATTTTTAAAAAATGCAATCAAATAAGTTGGGGAAAATAAGGCCAGCATTTTTTTGGAACTTCAAGGTTATCTGACTATTAAATGACTTGGCCTTTTCCTTATCAAATAAAGGAATTACTACAGATATGGGATTTTCAAAGAAATTCCCAATTTCTAACAAAGCACAGAAGTTTCTTCGTGGTTTTTTAAATTATGAGATTTATACATTTACATTCCAAACACCTAAAACCACCTCCTTTATGATGGAGACTTTCACCTTCACCTAGAGGTGGGCTCGGACAGCACCTGACCTGACCTGGAGGGAGCAGCAGGGTCACCGAGGGCCTGGACTCTGAGAGTATCTCGCCCCTCACCCTGGCCACACACACCCAGGTTATAAAGTCTAACTCCTGCACGATCAGTACAGCTCATTAAGCAGATATCAAGTCCCGTGTCCTGGACGTTTCTCTTAGGGCCGGGAGGTGACCCATGGGACTTTAATGTTCTAATATTAACATAAACAGAAACCTCATAAAATGCAGCCGCAACACCCACTGCCTTTCCTCCAGAAGACACAGGCAGCAGGAGGCACAAGAATGCCTTTCCATGACGAGCGGGTTGTGCGCTGGAGCTGCTCACTACAAGAAGTTTCAGACTAGGCCATGTTCACCATTTTCCCTCCTGACCTTAACCACAAATGTGCAGGAGTCCATGTACACATATACTCTGTACTATCAAGACAGAACTTTCAAAAGCAAATGACTTCCCTGCAGAGCACCTGACTTCCATTCATAGTCAAAGGATGTCCAGTTCAGTCACTTTCAGAGATTCCTCAGCAAAGGCATTTCTACCAACAGGTCCAAGAGCAAAAAGCACACAAATCCTTAACATTTTGAAAGGTGACAAAAACTTGTACAATTTTAAAACTAAAATCACCCTAATTGTGAGCCTCAAATTTTAGAAAGTGTGTAATTTTTGGTCTTATTTCACACTTGTTTTCACAAAAATGTACACTCTCAATTTCCTCAAAAGTACCTTCACCTACTGCATTTACTTCAGATTATATTTAAAGAAAAAGGTTCCACAGGTAAAATTATATTGTCCTTAGTTCATCTGATTTTGTTTCCTTAATGCTAACTTCTAAAACTTACACTTTTCTAATGACTTGTTTTATATCTTGTAAGAAGAGAGGAAACTCTAGGAAAAAAAAAAAAATCAGACAATTAGCATTTTCCCCACATATTTCAAGAGAGCAAATTTTTTTTGTTTGCAATTACAGGAGAAAAAAGACGGCAGTCACTCTTCCCTGTCACATATCAGAATAAGATGCCAGTTCTTAAATATTAGTTTAGTTTTCAAAAATATTTAACTAGGACAATAAAAATCATAAAACAAACAAACAAGCTCCCGCAAAGATCAGATTTACGGTCACCAGAGGTGGGCTGGAGGTGGGGGTGGAGGAAGGCAGACGAAAAAAGTCTCAAAGGTAGAAGAAAAAAAAAAAAACATTAACCCATAAAACCTTTCAGTGGTTTTTATTTCTCAACTACTACACTTAGATGCAAAGAGAATGTGAAACTAGATACATTTCGTGTGAAATCTAGTTTCAAAAAAATCCTCAGTTTAAAGCAGCAGCTTCATTTTCTTCTAGGCAGAAAGTTATTGCTAAATAATAAACAGAAAAAAGGTACAAAGATGGTGTGAAGTGAATGAGGGAGAACAGGCAGGCAGAGATTTCTATAAACACAACATCTAAAAGTTCATAAAATTCACTCTGATATATTACATTTTCCAAAAACAAGGGGGCAGCCTTGTCCCTGGTGGGTGTCCACCCCCTCCTCTCAGCGCTTCCCAGAGGGAGGAGGGGGCCAGGCTGGTGGATGCAACTCACCAGGATACCAGCAGGGGCCTTTCCGCGATCACCACCTTCAGCAATCTTCTCCCCCTCCTCATTCTCATCTTCTAAGTAAAACATCTTAAAACTCAACTAGGTCACCAGCATGCCTTTTTTCAGACATGAAGGCACACTTCTCAGTAATTAAAACAGAAAGTCCTTTTGCCGACAGACTGAGTGCAAACTGTTTGCAGACACAGTAATATGGTTAAAACTGAAAGGAAATGATTCTTAAAAAAAAAAAAAAAAAAAAAAAAAGGCAATACATGCATGACTTTACCAATAAGATTTGCTCAAAATGCCTCAACCCCTTCCCTGTGAAGGAGATAAGGGGCATGGGACGGGCTGTGCCGTGTGTTTATACTGATAGGTACCAAGTCCTGCCCAGCCACATGACCGTCACTGCAGCTTCCATCACAAGCACACGGATTGAGTTAATGATTCTCTAAATCAATCACATCCTCATTTTTAGAAATAAAATAACTACATAGATGGTGAATTTAACTGTCAATAAATTAGCCATGTAAAGGAAAATGGTTTACATAGATTTTCTAAGCATCAATGAGCTTCCCAAAGACAGCCAGGTTACATATGCTTTATAGAACTCAATCACTGAAATGTTTTACTTGGTGCTATTTATCGGCATGACCCAATATAGTTTCACAACTGTGAATGGGAGCTAGTCTGCTCAGCTCTGTAAATAATGAACAAATTACAGTTTGTTACTGTATGTTAACACAGCACTAGTTACATTAATGTTATAATGGTACTATCACATAGTAATAGTAATAATATAATGAACAATTCATCTTTAATACGAGTATGACAACATAATACTAAAATTCAAACATTCCTGGTCTTTCCATTCTGGCTCTTAGTAAAGTCAATTTATAGAAACTTCAAGAGAATTTTTCTAAAAACCTAAAACATACATACAGACAAGGTCCATTAATTTTTAAATTAAAACATACTATTTTATGCAAGTGTCTAGGTCTGTGCTGCATTACCCACATGGCTATGTTTGCTATGTGACCAGTGCCAACTGAGTGTGCTGTAAGCATAAACACACAAGATGAAAGCAGAATGTGAAATCATATAATTTTTTATATAGGTTACTTGTTGAAATAAAGATATTTTGCACATACTAAGTTAAATAAGCTATTTTTAAAATTAACTTCATCTGCTTTTCTTTTTTACTTTTTAATGTTATTAGAGAATTTTAAATGACATGTGTGGCTCCCATTATATTTCTATTGGAGCACAACTTTAGGGTCCCAAGACAATCTTGAGAACAAGAAAGAACACTCGGCCACAGTTCCATCAATGGAGAGGTGAGGGGGACAGGAGTTTTCATCATTCCATCAATGTATTTGGTTAATTCATCAATATACTAGCTGATCCTCATATGTTTAATAATGTTCAAATTATTAAACTTTCTCTGCCTAAACATCACTAAAGACAAAATATCCAAATGAGTAAATAAGGGTGTGGTGGTGATGTTTACTACAGCAATATACCATCAAGATATGCATAATAAAAATGTTAATGGCAAAACTGAAAACAAATTTCACCAAAACTAGAAATGGGAAAATTTATCTTACATTCAGCGCGTTCACTGCCTGCTGCCCCGCCCACCTATAGATAGCACCATGAAGGGCCTGCAGGCTTGTAATCCAAGTCAACACAGGACCCAGACACAAATTCCCCCTTCAAAAGAGAAGTGATGTGGGGAGTCTAACTATCACACAATGTATAAAATTTAAACCCCCACGTCCTACCACAGTCCTGGATCCTCAACATCAGATGGTGGTAAGAAAACCCCACAATGGAGCTGCCAGGGGGAAAACAGGAGAAGTGGGTGGTCAGGAAGAAGGGACATGAGGGGTGACCAGACAGAAATTCTGGAGAAACTACAAGGGAATATGAGAAGGAAAAGAGGAAATCAAAGTTGGAATAGATGAGAAAATAACACCAGGGGAAAACAGGAGAAGGAAACCAAGTCGGAGGCGGGCAGTGAAGAGATGAAGATGTGGGGGGAGAAAAACCTTCTCCATTCTAAACGGGGACAAACAGAGGCCCAGAGAGGTCAGGCAATTAGCCCAAGGCCACCCACCAGTGGGCACCTGGTTTCCAGTCAGTGCTTTTTCATGACACCAGATTGAGGCGAGAGGGGTGCTGGCAGGGGTGGGGCAGGGCACCTCCACCTCCCAGGAGCCTGGATGCTGCCACAGCTTGTGGCCTGGATCAATGACTCATAGGATGTTGACTGCAAAAGGAGCATGCAGCACAGAACAGACAGAGTTGAGTTCACCTTCCGAACACTGATTTTGCCACAGGGCACACACCTCCAACTTCCTCTGGAGCCCAGGCTGGGACCTGAGGTCTCCCTCACTTCAATGGTGGTACCTTCCAGACAACCAACAATTTGTAATCATCCATGCAATTTTTTTCAAAGAAAAATACTACTGTATTGTCAGACTTTTTCTCTACAGGCTAAGATAAGAATAAATGATTGAGCACTGAGAAACACTACTTTTTATTTTTGCATAGTATCTTCAATAATCTTAAAAAAAAAAGCAGGTAGAAGTTGAAGTCTTTTTTTCCAAGACATTTAAGTTTTCAAGAAAAATACTAGCTTAGGGACACAAAATTAATCCACTGGCCAGGAGAGTCAGAATCATGTTCAGCTTCCATAGCTAATGATGCTCGTAAAATACATAGCTTTATTTTTTCTCAACAACTAATCCCCTAAGTGTATGAGACTAGATATAATAGGCTTAAGAAAATGTAATAATTTAAAATTTCCTAACATGAAATTTCCTAATTTGATATTAGGCTAAACTGGTTAAACAGAAATATATACTACATTCTGTTTTTAACAAAACATGAAAATAATCTACGCCCCCCAGTGGTCATAATGCGGAATAGCAACATATTTCTAGTGAATTACCAATTAGGAGGTGAGAAAACCAAAGGATTTTGGTTAGTAAAAAATTATGATGAAAATATTTTTTAAAGCCTCAGCTGCAAGGAATTCATTCTTCACCGTAATTATTCTACAGTGAAGGAATTAACTCAGGTCCGTTTATGCATTTTCAAGGCCACTTATGACAGAGACCCACACATAAAGGGACCACAGCCTACACTAACACATATAAAATATTTCTTCCCATGTTTAGAATTACTTATAATTAACATTTACCTATGAAAACAATCCAAAAGGGAGGGACTGATATGCTTTCTTCAAAACCAAGAGAAAGTTCTTTCTGGTACCACTCTGAGGTTTTCCAAACTTCTGTAGTTTAACTGCTTATTGGAGAATGGCTGTTTATTTTACTCAAGTTCCAATGTTCATTATGTCCTCACATAACCCCCAAAACTCTTAACAGCATAGCCAGTGACAATTTCATTTGAGCTGTGAATAAATAAATAATCAAACACAAACAGGTCTTTCTAGGAAAAGAGGTGAAAAAACAGGAAAGGCTGGAGTTCCAGTCGTGGTTCAGTGGTTAACGAACCTAATATCCATAAGGCTGAAGGTTCAATCCGTGGCCTTGCTCAATGGGTTAAGGATCCAGCGTTGCTGTGAGCTGTGGTGTAGGTCGCAGATGCGGTTTGGATCCTGCGTTGCTGTGGCTGTGGTGTAGGCCAGCAGCTACAGCTCCAATTGGACCCCTGGCATGGGAACCTCCATATTCCTTGGGTGCAGCCCTAAAAAAGGCAAAAGACAGGAATTCCCATCGTGACACAGTGGTTAAGAATCCAACTAGGAACCATGAGGTTTCGGGTTCGTTCCCTGGCCTTGCTCAGTGGGTTAACGATCCAGCAAGCTGTGGTGTAGGTCACAGATGCGGCTCGGAGCGGGCATTGCTGTGGCTCTGGTGTAGGCTGGTGGCTACAGCTCCAATTGGACCCCTAGCCTGGGAACCTCCATGTGCCTCGACAGCAGACCTATAAAAGGAAAAAAAAAAAAAAAAAACCCAAAAAACCAGGAAAGGTATGTCTCCTGAGGTTAGAAGTCCCAGCCTCAAGTGATAATAATAATCCTCTTGAAGATGTACATTTTACCTTTTTTTTTTTTTTTGCTTTTTAGGGCTGGACCCATGGCATATGGAAGTTCCCAGGCTAGGGGTCAAATCAGAGCTGCAGCTGCCGGCCTACGCCACTGCCGCACCAGATAAGAGACTCATCTGCTACCTACACCACAGCTCACGGCAACATCAGATCCCCAACCCACTAAGCAAGGCCAGGGATCAAACCCGTGTCCTCACAGATACTAGTCAGGTTCTTAACCTTCTGAGCCACAACAGGAACTCCCACATTTTACATTTAAAATTCAACATCTTTTACATTCTACTCTGATAGGTCCATTTTTAAATATATAAATTAAAAGGTCCATTTTTAAATATATAAATTAAAAGTTAACTGGTCAAAGTTTTCTTCCACCAAGTTTCAGGATTAATGTACCATATTTACAGTACAAATGGCCTAGAATATCATCAATGTACTTATCACAGTTTAAGGAGTTTGGGCTGAACAACCTCTGTGCTCTAACTCTCTGACACTAATATTCTAGGTCAAACTTCCAACATTTTGAGACCAGAGAGACAACACTGGGTTGTCTAAAGCAGCCAAGTGTGTGATCATTAAGAGAGTAAAGCTTAAACCCAATTAAGGGTGTGTGTCCTGTTAATCACAACTGTTTCTGTTTAAATGTTTGTCTTATTCTTCTCTCATTTTGCCCTGACAGCCGTTTGCAATGACCCACAGTGACGCTCAGGGTGACACCCTAAGCATATAAGCAATTTTATATATGAGGACTATGTCACCCCATTTTGCTTATGCTCTAGCATTCCTATTGAAACCTAAGTCATATTATTATCAAATTCAAAAAAAAAAGGTCAATAATTTTAAAAGTGTGGTGCTTTAATCTTTCATAAACAAATTCTCTGCTAGAAACTCACATGGAGCAGGAGCACTCGGCATATTACAAGCTGAGTGAGGCCCTGCTGAGTTTCTCCACTTCAGGTCAGAGTGAGGTGGCTTACAGCTTGCCCATGGAAATCACGACAAGTAACAAATGAAGTGAGCACAGGCTAATATCATTAACACGATCGGAGAAAACAGGTGAAGACTTAAAAATTACGAGATCAGCAATCCTGCAGAGACCCGGGTCAGTCACTCACATTCCTCAACTCTTAAAAGGACTTTCCACTCCTACAGCTGGTTCTGCACAACATTTCTCACTAGAGATTTTCTGGACCATTTGAAAAACTGGTGTTGGTTGTTTTAATTATTTCGTTGCTGTGATTACATGTCTTTCAAACAATTACTTACAATTTTTTTAAATTGTAAAAATATTGGGAATTCCCATCGTGGCTCAGTGGTTAACGAATCCAACTAGGAACCATGAGGTTGTGGGTTCGATCCCTGGCCTCGCTTAGTGGGTTAAGGATCCGGCATTGCCATGAGCTGTGATGTAGGTTGCAGACATGGCTTGGATCCTGCGTTGGCTGTGGCTGTGGCGTAGGCCAGCAGCTGTAGCTCTGATTTGACCCCTAGCCTGGGAACCTCCATATGCCCCCGGTGTGGCCCTGAAAAAAAAAAAAAAAGCCAAAAAAGAAAACAAAAATGGTGATTAGCTGGTTCTCTCTTTCCTGCCGTCTTCCATCTAGATAATAAACTGATAATTAAGTCCTCAGAGGCCAGGAACTCTGCAATAATCTCTTGGATATGCAGTTTCTTGGAGAGAATGTAAAAATTCTATCACATATATACAATTCATACAAGTAAAGATAAATACACTGGGACTTGAAGAGACAAGTGTGCAAAGGACATTGACAAATGACCTCTGTACACTTAACTGTCACCAACAGTGAGATCACCTTTAAACATAGAGAAGCCAGGATGTAAACCAAGGTCTGCCCAGAGCCTCTGCTTTTAACCATATTGTTGGTGTTTAACTTACAATTTGCTTGCTATCATATTAGTAGGCTTAAAGAAAACACCACCCGAGCAGCTGGGATGGTCATTCTGACAAAGAATCACCCTGAGTGCTGCTAAGGGCCATCCCCACAGGACAGACAGGGAGAGCATGTAGCCTTAAATGGGCTCCCAATGGAGGCTGGAAACCCCACCTGGCTTCTGTGGTCAGCCTGAACTCCCGGTTTCTGTTTCTTTTTCTGTTTCCTTTTCAAACTTCCATGTTTCTCAACCTGATTGCGTTCACATGACTTCCCTCCCCAATAGCGTACACAGCATTTCATATTCCTGTATACAGGTTCATTTGTTCTTCAGGAAACGAACAGCAAAAATGGCTAAAACACACTGCTACAAGAATGACTTAAGGAACTTACCTTTACAGTGCTTAGAGTTAAGTCAGTTAACAGATTGTAATTCTAATGCTACAGTTAAGTCACTTAACAGATTTTATTTAACCAGTGAAATTTAAACAAAAATGATCAGAATTCTTATTGTCTTTAGGAGGCTGAATCTGCCTACTTCAACATAAAGTTCCATATAGAATGTAGTATTAGTATCCAAATGTACACGTGGCAACACTTACATCACACAAAGAGAAGGAGGAGATTCTAAGACGGCAGGAATAACTGTGCCCTTCACTGGGGGTAAGGCCTCAGGCCAGCTTTGCTACTGAGAGGTTAAACTCTAGGAATATGTCTAAATTAAACCCTGCATCTGGGCACACACAGGGTCCAAGAAATCACAGAGCCATTTGAAAGCAGCAACATTAAAAGAAAGGTTCCCCCTCTTCTAAGGACACAGCAAAACTGAAACAAAAAATGCAGGTGATGTTTTATTACAATTTATTTTTCTGGGAGTTCCCGTTGTGGCTCAGTGGTTAACAAACCCAATTAGCATCCATAAGGACTTGGGTTCAATCCCCGGCCTCACTGAGTGGGTTAAGGATCCAACGCTGCCGTGAGCTGTGGTGTAGGTTGCAGATGTGGCTCGGATCCTAAAAAAAGGCCCTAAAAAAAGGCAAAAAAAAAAAAAAAAAAAAAAAAAAAAGACAAAAATAAAGTGTCTTGAGTCCGGAAGAAAAAAAAATTGTTTTAATTAATTAATTAATTTTGGTGTTTTGTCTTTTTTTAGGGCCAAACCTGTGGCATATGGAGGTTCCCGGGCTAGGGGTCCAATTGGAGCTGTAGCTACCGGCCTACACCACAGCCACAGCAACTCGGGATCTGAGCCGCCTTTGTGACCTACACCACAGCTCACAGCAACGCCAGATCCTTAATCCACTGAGTGAGGCCAGGGATCGAACCCACCACCTCATGGTTCCTAGTTGGATTCGTTAACTGCTGCACCACGATGGGAACACAACATACTTTGTAAGGCTAAGGATAAAAATCACCAACCTTTGCAACAACTTGATTTTACTCAAGTTTTTTTTTTGTTTGTTTAGGGAGGTACCCTAGGCATATGGAGGTCCTAGGCTAGGGATCGAATCAGAGCTACAGCTGCCAATCTACACCACAGCTCACAGCAACGTCAGAGTCTTAACCCACTGAGTGAGGCCAGGGATCAAACCCGAATCCTCACAGACACTAGTCAGATTAGTTTCTGCTGCACCACAAGGCGAACGCCATACTCAAGTTTTTTTTTGTTTTTTTTTGTTGTTGTTGTTGTTGTTGCTATTTCTTGGGCCGCTCCCGCGGCATATGGAGGTTCCCAGGCTAGGGGTTGAATCGCAGCTGTAGCCACCAGCCTACGCCAGAGCCACAGCAACGCGGGATCCGAGCCGCGTCAGCAGCCTACATCACAGCTCACGGCAACGCCGGATCGTTAACCCACTGAGCAAGGCCAGGGATCGAACCCGCAACCTCATGGTTCCTAGTCGGATTCGTTAACCACTGCGCCACGACGGGAACTCCCATACTCAAGTTTTTAATGCATACTTTAATCATAAAACTTCTGGATGTGAAAAGAAATAAGCAAACAAAGGTAATATAAGCTAAACATTCTTGAGAAATTGTATGGTAAACCAGTGTTTACGCTGAAACCATACAAGAAAACAATACTAGCACCCCAGCATTATTTAACTCTGAGTCACACTCTGGAGCTAGTCCTTTCCACATTATCTCTGATCTACGTAACTTCTGTTAAAGATAGATTTGCTTTATCCTTGTATTTTACTGATGATTAAAGAGCAACGCAGAGAGATTATATATATTATATATATCCACAGTTACCAGACAATTTTTAAATGCACCAAATCCAGGTTCAAAACCCTAATCCACCTAGTTTCAAACCTCAACATGTCTCCATAGTAACTTCTAGAACATAATACTCAATTTGGAACTCAAATTTAATGTACTAGGTATTTTTAAAATCTCAACTACAATAAATCTAAAAGAATAAAATATCTAGGAATAAATTTAGCCAAGGAGGTGAACATCTGCATATTTAAATTACAGAACATTGCCAGAAAAATTTAAAACTACCAAAGTAAAGAGGAATATACCTGGTGTTCCTAGATACAAAGACTTGATATTGTTAAGATGTCAATACTACCCAAAGCAATCTACAGATTCAATGCAATCCCCATCAAAATCCCAACAGATTTTTTTTTCCCCTACAGAAACAGAAAGCCAATCCTCAAATTGACACGGAATTGTGAGAGGCCACTATGAACATGAAGAACAAAGTTCCTGATTCCAAAATTTATTATAAAAAGCTAGAGTAATCAAAACTGTGATACTGGCATGAAGACACACACACAGACCAATGGAATAGAGGGGAGATTCCGGAAAGAAACCCAAACAACCATGGCCAGTTGATTTTTGACAAGGGTGCCAAGTCCACTCCATGGGAACAGAGTGTCTTCCACACATGGTGCAGAGACAACTCTGATTCCAGAGTCTCTGTGTTGATCCACACCGTTGGTGTTTATATCTACAAAAGACCCAATGTATAAGACATGATACATAGAAAAATTAGCTAAAAATGGATCAAAGACCCAAACATAAAGGGCTAAAACCATGAAAGTCTTAATGGTTCCTAGATATAACTACAAAACATAAGATAAATTAGATTCATCAAAATTTAAAACTTTTTTTCCTGCATCAAAGGACCTTATCAAGAAAGTGAAAAGACAACCTATAGAATGTGAGAAGATATCTGTAAATCATATCTAATAAGGTTCACCTTCAGAATAAGTAAAGAATTTTTACAACTCAACAACAAAAAAGCAACCGAATTAAAATATGGGTAAAGGCTGGAATAAGTATCTCTCTGAAGAAAATATATGATGGCCAATTAGTACATGAAAAGATGCTCAACATCATTAATCATGAAAGAAATGCAAATCAAAACCAGAAGGAGATATGACTTCATACCCACTAAGCTGGCTATTAACAAGAGCAACACCACCACCACAGAAAAGGACTGAGGACATGTGTGGAGGGTGCAGCACCCTGTACACCCACCACCACCACTTGATGCCAGCGGAGTCTCCCAGCTGTGACAAGCAAACACGCCTCCACCGTTTCTGAGTGTCCCCCGGAAGCAGAATTCTTCCAGTTGGGAACCACAGGCTTAGATAGCGTGGGGCCCTATATTTAAACACCAGTTCTGGTTAGCAGTGGGCCAGGCAGATAGCCATCCTGGGCTCTGAACTTAGACTGAGTTTAAAAATGACAGCTCCACCTCTTTACCAAGTACCCTGGCACTTAACCATCTTGAGCTTCAGTCAACTTGTAGTTTTTCTTTAGGATGACTCAACTTTTGATTTTTCAACTTTTTAACAGTGTGAAAGTGAGACGCCTTCAGTAGCGACCACACTTGGCATTTTCAAGTTTGGTCTCCCATGGGCCAGTGGGGCCCTGCGATCCTCTCTCCTGACACAGGACAGAGGCAGGCAGCTCCAGCTCCCAGTCAGCCCCAGGATCTGGAGCTTGTTTTCGACTTAGGATATTTGCAACTCGGGATGGAACCCCGTCACTAAGTCGAGGAAGATCTGTATTGAAAAGCCTCCAGACCTGTGCCACTCAGGTGCCTGCTGAACGACTGTTGGGCCAGGGTCCCTGCCATCCAAGGGCTCACTAGTGAGGGACATAGAAAAGAACACAAATGACTTATGATCTAATTCCAACTTCAATCAACAGCTTTTTCTCTGTTTGAGCTTCCCAAACCACTTCCCATTCCCTAAGGCCCTTCTGAACGAGGTCTGCTCTTCTGCTCTTCAGCCTATTTGTACAAATAGTAGGACTCTAATTCACATTCCAGCCCCAAAGAGCCAAATTAGGACTGACATGGGTCAGATGAGCCCTAGAGGTGCAGGGAAGGGTTTTCAGTTAAAAACCATGGGATCCAGCTACTCCCAGACCTGAAGACTCCCCTCCACCCCCCACTCCCTGTGTCCAATCAGACCAACCTCCCAGGACACATCTTGCCCAGGGCATTTCCTTCTTCCAAGTTCCGTGTAAAAACCTCTTTGTCACACTGACACGCCACCTAACTCTATTTAAGATGAATGCTGCCCTTTAAATTAACCACCGCCAAGGGCTATACAACAGATTAAAGATGTACAGCCTATCTGGCATGTTATTAGTACTCTTTTTCTCTGAAGGAGCTACCTTTAAATTTAGGTGCTACACAGCATTAAAAGCAGTATCATTACTGTGCAGTCACAACTTGCAAATGGTACAAAAGTAGGTACGGCCCATCCCTGACCTGCCCGATCCACCGCATGTGGCCCTGAAGGACTTCGGGCTACTTCCAAACACCTAACCTTCCCATTTTACGCTCCACCACTGAGTATAAAAGGATATATTTCAAGACAGAAAGCAACTGTGAAAGGAAGAGGAGTTCTAAAATGTTTCTGAGATTGACAGCATTCCCGAAATGCACATACCACCACTACAGTGGGCAATGTGCATCTGACCACACACATCTTTAGTTCCTTCAGTTACATTTTTAATAGGAATATGGACATATCCCTTATCATCCATTTGTAACGGGGTACAAAACTGAAGAAAGTGAGGAAATCATACCTTATGGGGAAACTTCAGACTTATTGTTTTCTTGCTTTTTAGGGCCACACCCATGGCATATGAAGGTTCCTAGGCTAGGGGTCCAATCGGTGCTACAGCTGCCGGCCTACAACACAGCCACAGCAACGCCAGATCCGAGCCTCATCTGTGAAGCACACCACAGCTCACGGCAACACCAGATCCTGAGTGAGGCCAGGGATCAAACCCTCAACCTCGTAGTTCCTAGTCGATTCACTTCCACTGCACCATGATGGGAACTCCAACTTCAGACCTATTTACAACATACTGCATCTGTTATTTAAACAGCAGTGTTTTTAATCATGCAGAGTGCTGGTCAATTATCACCACCCCATCACCCCTAGCTCAGCAGGCATCGCGAGGCTGAAGGAAAGAAATGACCATTTACTCACATCCCAGGACAACGTAGACAAGTATGTATCTATCTAGCAAATATCATACACACACCCCCTCCCCGTACAACAGAACCATATCCCATTTCCCCTTCCCCACAGGTACACACTGAAAGCGCCCTTGATTCTACAAGACTTTGCCCCAGACACCAAGTTCTCCAAATCTGCTACAACTCCAAAGCTGATTGCAATCTTTTTCATAAGAGCTGTCAGAGCCATTAATTCATGAATATGCCCATTTTATTGAGGGAGGCTTAAATTTTCTAAACCAAATTGAAATCCATTCCGGATTAAGATGGCAGAATAAAAGAACTGGAGCTCAACTTCTCTCCTAAAAACAACAAAGGCTGAGCAATCTCCACTCAAATGGACCAGAAACCTTAAAAAAAGATACCCTACTCCAGAAGAAAAAGAGGAGGCCACATCAAGAGGTAGGAGAGGCGATTTCGTGATATAAACAACCCCATACCTCCCGGGTGGGAAGCTCCACAGACTCAAAACTGGTTCACAAAGACTCACCTACAGGAGTGAGAGTTCTGAGCCACACATCAAACTCTCATGTGTGGGGATCTAGCACAGGGAGAAAGAGCCCCAGAGCATCTGGCATTGAAGGTCAGTGGGGCTTGTGCACAGGAGCTCCACAGGACTGGGGGAAAGAGAGACCCCATTCTTAAAAGGCGCACACGGGGAGTTCCCGTCGTGGCGCAGTGGTTAACGAATCCGACTAGGAACCATGAGGTTGCGGGTTCGGTCCCTGCCCTTGCTCAGTGGGTTAACGATCCGGCGTTGCCGTGAGCTGTGGTGTAGGTTGCAGACGCGGCTCGGATCCTGCGTTGCTGTGGCTCTGGCGTAGGCCGGTGGCTACAGCTCCGATTCAACCCCTAGCCTGGGAACCTCCATATGCCGCGGGAGCGGCCCAAGAAATAGCAACAACAACAACAAAAAAGACAATAAATAAATAAATAAATAAATAAATAAATAAATAAATAAATAAAAACAAAAAAAAAAAAAGGCGCACACGGACTTTCACGTGCACTGGGTCCCAGGGCAGAGGGAGGTCTCCATAGGAATCTGGGTCAAACCTGACCGCAGTTCTTGGAGGACATCCTGGGAAAACAGGGGTGAATGTGGCTTGTGAGGGAAGGACATTGAAGGCAAAGCTCTCAGCAATATTCAGCAGCCTGCCTTTCTCTGGAGGTAGCCATTTGGGGAAAATCTGGCCCCACCCTTTGTCAGTCAGCTGCTGAGAAGCCCCAGGCCAAACAACAATCCAGGTGGGATCACAGCCCCGCCTCTCAGTAAACAGGCTCCCTAAAGACCCCTCAGGCACACAGCCGCCTCTAATCCCATCCAGAGACTAAGCCCCACCCACCAGAGGGATTAGAATCAGCTCCACCTACCAGGCAGGCATCAGTCCCTCCCATCAGAAAGCCTACACCAAGCCCCCATACTGACTTCAACCACAGGGGGGCAGAGGCTACAACTCTTCTATCTTTAAGAAGGTCACCACACCAAAACCTATAAAAATGAAAAGACAGAGGACTATAACTCAGACGAGGGAGAAAGAAAAAACCCCAGAAAATAAGCTAAGTGAGGAGGAGATTCTTAGCTTCCAGGAAAAAGACTTTAAATTGTTGATGCTGAAGATGATGCAAGACATTGGAAATAAACTGGAGGCAAAGATGGATAACTTACAGGAAACACTGATGAAAGAGATACAAGATATAAAACTTAAACAAGAGATGCAAAATACAGTAACCAAAATAAAAAATTCACCAGAAGCAGCTAACAGCAGAATACAGGAGGCAGAACAACAAATAAGTGAGGTGGAGGACAGATTAATGGAAATTATGGATGTGGAACAGAAAAAAGATTGAAAACAAATGAAGAGAGTCTCAGAGAACTCTGGGACAACATGAAACACACCAACATCCGTATTATAGGGGTGTCACAAGGAGAAGAGAGAGAGAAGGGGACAGAAAAAATATTCCAAGAGATAATAGCTGAAAACTTCCCTAACATGGGAAAGAAACCACTCACTCAAATCCAGGAAGCTCAACAAGTACGATACAAAATAAACCCAAGGAGGAATACACTGAGACACATATTAATCAAACTGACCAAAATTAAAGACAAAGAGAAAATCTTGAAAGCAGCTAGGGAAAAGAAACAAGTAACATACAAGGGTACCCCAATAAGGTTATCGGCATATTTTTCACCAGAAGCTCTGCAGGCGAGAAGGGAGTGGCATGATATGCTTCATGTGATGAAAGGAAAAACCTCCAATCAAGATTCCTTTACCCAGCAAGGCTCTCATTCAGATTTGAAGGAGAGAGCAAAACCTTCACAGATAAGCAAAAGTTGAGAGAATTCAGCAACACTAAACCAGCCTTACAACAAATACTAAAGGAACTTCTCTAGGCAGAAAAGACAGCAACAGGAAACAAAAATTCCACAAATGACAAGGCTCACCAGTAAAGGTATATATACAGTAAAGACATGAAATCATCCATGCACAATTATACCACCAAAATCAGAAATCATGAGAAGAGGTGGGTACAAATGCAGGACACTGGAAATGAACTTGCAATTAAGAGAACAACAACTTAAAACACTCTCACATACATATAGACTCTTATATCAAAACTTCAGAATAACTGCAAGCCAAAAATCTACAATTGATACACCAAATTGAAATCCAAAGGAATTAGTGAGGTCAAAGCTACAGCAACCACTTTGGGGGTCACCATGAGGATGCCAAGTGATGGTGCCAGACCCTCCAGGGAGCCACGAGGAAATCAAGAGTTACTGTGCCACAGATCTAGTTAAAGGTGACCCCTGCTGCATCAATTCTACCAACCTCATTTGTGGCCTCAATCTCCTGGCATTGACTCCCATAGGCAAAGAGCAGGGTCTTCCCTCACTACCAGCTACACAAGAAGGAAACAGGCACTTGTCCATCAGCTTACTTAACTCCTGGCCATAGGTGACAGAATTCCCCAGCTCCCAGAACAGTTTTTCACAGCTCTAAGCAGTTGCAGTTAACTCTCAGGAATGCAGCCCCCATTTCTTGGAGGGAAGGCTTTTAGATCAGGCAGCACAAGCTCACCACTTTTTCCTGTCTCAGCTTAAAAGATGGGCCAGGGCACAGGAACGTGGACCCTTGTGCAGAGAGCCCAGCTCCAGGCACCCCAGATTGGCACTTGCAGAGGGTCCTGGGAAGATGGGAGGAGCTCCCTCCAACCCACGCCAGTTAAAACACAGCCTGAATTTCATGTCCTGCCTTACTTAGCTTGGCACCTACTAGGGCCCCAGCAGAAATTGGAGGAGGGGGACATCCCTTTCCAGGCTCTGGGAGGACATTCTGTGCTGGGCTGGGCCCTGGTTTTACATAGCTAAGCAAAACAAACACCAGGTAAGGCTCCACCAGCGCCTGCTCACCAAGCTACATTGATATGAACAACAGCGAGGCTGTAAAGCCACATCTGCAATGTTGGAAAATAAACCATTTCATACGTCAATGTGTTTAAAAGCTGCAGCCACTGTGATGTGCCAAGCACTGCTCTGAGCTGGAATCGGGCAGTGAACTTGGCTGGTACCTGCCCCCAGCACTTAGAAGCCAACCCTCAGGAGGGAGGGAGGGAGACCACAAACAAAAATTACTGATGAAGGAAATTTAAGAGGGTAACGGAGGAAAGGCAGGAGGGGGCTACTTTAGGTTAAAAGATTGGGGAGCCCCAAACAAGAAAATATATGACGGAATTTTAAAAAACCAAAACTCCAGGATGTTCATGTGGCTCTGCTGGTCAGCCTAAGGGTTTACTTCTTCACGAGACTGTTTGCTCTTTAGGCATTCTGCCCACCTTCAAACTGTTTCAGAAAGAAAGCAACAGTACAAAATGAGGTGACTCAGACACTAAATAATAAAATATTCAGGAAACCAGTGGAAATTTTAGCAGTCTCACAGCCTGAACAAAAATCTCCAGTTGTAATCTAAAATTGCATCCTGAGAGTAGCTTTCTGATCTTCAGTGAAGACAGATGTGCCTAAAAGCATCTTGTAAAATGTTACAATAACTAGACATTCTGTGAACAGAGAGGGTGTTACACACTATTCCCTCTTGAAATTCACTCTTGAACTGTGCCCCCAAATGAAAAGTTGAGGTTTAAACCCTCAATACCTCAGAACATAACCTTATTTGGAAAAAGGATCTTTACAGAGGTAACTGAGCTAAAATGAGGTCATTAGGGTGGGCCCTAAACCAGTATGACCAGCTTCCTCATAAAAAGGGGAAACCTGGACCAAGACAGACACATGTGCAGGCACACAGAGTGCCATGTGAATGCAAGGTAGAGATCAAAGTGCTGCACCTACAAGCCAAGAAATGCTGAGGACTGCCAGCTACCGGGGAGGCAGCCCTCAAAGAAGCAGCCTTGTCGACACCTGGATCTCAGACTTCCAGCCTCCAGAACCTTTGGTTTATTCCACCAGTTTGTGGTGTGTTGTTACCGCAGCCTTCACAAACGAACCCACCCACTAACACAAAAGAAATAAAAAAGGAATAACTAGCAGGTACAAAGAGAATGGCTAGAGACAATGAAAAAAGTCCAAGTTTTTGAAAGATGAAACATGGATGGAGGAAAAAAAAGAGGCCTAGAAAGTTACAAGTACTCCAAGCCCTCACTGGTGGAGATAACGCCAAAAACATCAACAACCAGGTGAAAATTTCCCAAAGACATGATTTTCCAAAATGAAAGTTCCCACTGGATGCCCAGCACAAAGAACAGAAGCATCCTCATGCTGTGCTGCAGCCACGGCGGCTGTGCCAGAAAGCCCTGTCATTTCTTTGGGGGCAAAGGGCAAGGCCACACCAAGCAGGGGGCACCTGGCTGCAGTGACTCTTCCCCAGGCCTCTGCCCCTGAGGCCTCACTGGCTTGAGATGTGCCCGACGCACAGATCTACAGACCCCCAGACACACCGACCCACCAGCCAAGCACGAGCAGGCAGGACAAGGCCAGGCTGCGGGTTCATGCCAAGGGAACCCGTGACTCCCTGACCCAGGCTGTCAGGTGACCAAAGCTGCAGGTAACAGACAATCACCTCATCCAGAGGTTGAGGGGCTTTAAGGAGAGAAAGTAAAAGTACTGAAAGCACCTGGGAGAAGGGAAGACGGAGAGGGACAGAAACAGGAATTTAAAAGCTTGCGGCTTCTCAAGAAAAGTGATTTCTCAAAAGTAACAATTCACAACACTAAGGGAAAAATTACTTCCTCTCTAGCATTCTACAGCCAGCCTACAACCAAGTAGGAGGCTAGAGCAGACATCCAGACCCCACAATCTCACAGAAGTGACCCTCTGTGAACCTGTCCTTGAAAAGTGCAGGACGTGCCCACCAAGATGAGGAAGCCGCTGGGAGGAGAGAAGCTGCGGAGAGGTCAGCGGGGTCGGGTGTGGGGGCTGGGGAGCCCTGTCGGAGGCCGGGGCCCAGGTGCCAGTCGGGGGCTGCACATGGGACTGGTACCAAGAAACACAGGCCAAAAGAACAATTAACTCCAGAGAAAACAAAGATCTGAATTGGCGAAGAATAAAATCTTCGTTCTGAACAATATTTAGTCACAAAAACATCAACACTGAACATTCTGAAAATAAATTAGGATACGATTCTACTGGGAGGCAAGGACACCTGTGTGAGATGAACCCTCATGGTGTGCCAGGAAATCCACAGGGAACACCTAAAATCCCAGCCCACACTCCCGCAGCGCAGGCCTGTGGACGTGGAACCAAGTCCCGCGAGAAACAGGCGCAAAGAGTTGAAAGGAGCTGCTTCTAGGGAGCAGTGATCAGCAGGGAGGAAGAGACGGTGTTTTTCACTATACACCTCATAGTACTCTTCGAATTTTTAAACTTTATAAAAAAAATACTTAAAAAATTTAATATGAAGAGAACTCTTATGTGATGCAGCCTTATAAAAAAGAATCCTATTCAGAGGAATGAAAACTACTAGAGAAAAAAAAAACAAACACCAAGCAAATATGAACAACTGTGGGATTTGTTTTGTTCTGCTTTTAATTAGGAAAAGCTCTTTTTCCTACTCTCAACCTTAGCACCTGTGATCCACTTAGGTATGTCTCATTAACAAGACCAAACAAACAAACTAGGAAATTTAAATACAGCGAAGTTCCCATTAAATTATCTAGTTAACTGACTTGGGGCAGGGAAATGTCCTAACACAAAAGCCCTTTTCCATTCTATGGCAAGAATACCAGCAAAAGATTTAGCCAGTATTTAAAAGGATATTCAGAACATTAAAAAAAAAAAAAAAATCAGCTCTCAAAACAATCAATACAGGGTATATTAGTATTTTTCAACTCCTAGGGAATAAAATTTCATGTAGTTTTATAATCTAAGGAAATTTTAATGAAATGATTAGAGCCTTGGAGAAAAATGTTAATTACTTAGAGACTTTATGAACTAGTCAGCAGCAGACTTTATTCTCCTAGTTAAGCATTCATCTGCACTATATACACTAGGTATAGAAGACAGCTCCGCTTTCTAGATACACGGATAAAGCTCTACCCACAGGCGGGGACGGTAAAATTCATATAGCCAGAGATAAAATAATGGCAAAAGTCACAAGACTTAAATCTGTAAACACATGTTGTGCATAAGACATACAAAATCGCTGATTTACAAAAGTCCATTTCCTATTTTGACATGATAAAGACAAAAGTTCTGGGTCAAGGAAGAAATTCTAAGCACAGGAAGCAGTCCTATTTTTGGGCAGAAACATCTTTCAACTAAACATCATACTTTCATGCTAAAGACGAGTGAGCAGAGAGGCTCTCTCCAAGATACTTCCTCTGACCCCCTTTCAATCCCTGCCTACTCCAGCTTTCTACACAAGCAGACTTACTTAACTCCCCTAAAAGCCTGTCAGATACACCTCAGGGCAAGGGGGATGTTCCACTCACCTTTTTTGCCCTTTGCCCTGTGCTTATAGACATTGACATCACTGGTTAGGTCTCCCGCCTGCCACCTGCCTCTGGTTCTCCGGGTGGCTTGTGGCTCTGGCTTAATACACAGAATTAGCCCATCAGAAGTACTGTTATCTCCATATTACAGTAAGCTAAATACCAGAAGCGTATTCAAGAACTTGAAAAATTCCTGAAGGTCTATGCGTCTATTTCTGTTTAATGAGATGTTCCCCTGTATTGAAGAGCTGATAAATGCCAAATCATTAATTTATTCACAGTAAGTAAAACTCCTTTAGAGAGAATCCTTCCACAGACATTGCTGGCAGGTGAGTCAAATGCTCTACTGAAGAAAGCACAAGTTCGCACCCATACTCAGACACCGGGCAGCGCCAACACTTTCAGTGGCATGTGGGTCAAGCTTCCTGTACGGAGTTCGATGGACCTCAGGCCAGTGCCAGGTGACCTGGGGGCCGGGTGCTCAAGTCTGGAAGAGGCTAAGGGCCAGGGAAGGCCCTGAAGATGGGATCATGCTGGATACTGACCCCGAGTCTCAAGAAGCCCAGCTGAGCTGGGTTCTCCCTCCAACCCTCAGCAGTAGCACCTTCCTCTCCGGCTCAGTTGAGAGCAGTATTCAGCCAGACCTGAGGGGCCACAGGTGAGACGCCCCGTCCCGACTCAGTCCAGCAATGCGCTCATAGCATGGAGAGCCAGGCAGGGGACATGGGCTTCACATCGTCCACCTTGTGCCATCGTGGCACCCAGCAGGGTAGCCAAGGCACTGCAATCTTCTCCCAGCGGATTGTGCACATATAAATGATTCAGAGAACCAAGGCTCCAACACGGCAAGTGCTGTCCTTCTATTAGCAGTTTATAGCTGCTGACAGTAAGTCCTCCAGTCCTACCTAATAAGGTTAAAACAAAACCCTAAAATGGATTCAGGCATGTCAAGCAGATGCAGGAGACCCTCACAGCCCTTGGGCAGCAACATGGCTACCACACAGCTGCGTGCCTTTGGCAAACCTCTTTCAGCCTCACCGCCTTCACCCAGAAAAAGGGATTATCTCCACCTTGCAGGGCAGTTGTGACTAGAGATAATTTATGTAAAGCACAACGGCTTGCCCCAAGAAGGTGTTCAATCATGTAACGGCAATAATAATGACAACCTTTACCAACTCTAAACACCTCCTAGGAACAGTTTGTTTCTAAAAAGTAGACATCAACACCATTTGGCAAAGAGTCTCAGTAGACAGATATTAAAGCCCAGCAAATTCCAAATTTTAAAATAATGTTACTTAGTCAACTGTTTTGAACTGGTTAAGCCAATTAGAAAACCCTACAACAAAAGATGAGTTATTTCTCAAAAAGCATTTAATACACATTTTAAATTATAAGAGCTTACTCTTAAGTGATGCTTCCCTGAGTAAGTCCCATTTGAACTGTGTAGTTCATATGTAAAGAGATGCTATGGTTACTAAGGTATGTGAAATTCACCCCAAATATGTTAAGGGATGTTAAAGAAATATGTGGGCAGATGCTTTGGAATGTTTCACAAAGAAAAAAAAAATCACTAGTAGAATCCTAAAGAAGTAAAAAGTATATTCACATAGAATCCTAAAACAAACAAAAGTATACTCCCTAGGGGTCTTCGGTAAGCCCAAACATCCCCTGACTTATATTGGTTCAGAAGACAGACATCACTTTATTACAAGGACCACAGGTTGACGACTCAGCTGTGGGAAGCACCATACCCTACCAGGAAGCACCGATTCAGAGCTCTTCATTCACAGGAACTGTCTGATGGTTTTGCTGTCTCATAGGTAGTAATGATACAAAATACAATAAAATTAAAAGTGACTTCATATTAAAGAGTTTATATCTTTCAAAAGCTAGTCACAGTCCAGACCCCTCTTTCAGAATGAATAAGAAGACACCACGACCAGCATCTTGCCAGGAGCAAAAATACATCACATCATAATGAACTGAAAAGAGTTTACTCAGAGGTAGAAAAAAGTCTTTTTTTTTGGGGGGAGGGGTCTTTTCTAGGGCCACTCCCATGGCATGTGGAGGTTCCCAGGCTAGGGGTCTAATCACAGCTGTAGCCACTGGTCTACACCAGAGCCACAGCAATGTGGGATCCCAACCACGTCTGCGACCTACACCACAGCTCATGGCAACACCAGATCCTTAACCCACTGAACAAGGCCAGGGATCGAACCTGCAACCTCATGGTTTCTAGTCAGATTTGTTAACCACTGTGCCACACGGGAACTCTGAAAAAAGTCCTTTAGATAGATTTCAATTTCAGATTAACCAATTAATTTTTTTGTTTATAATTATGATACTTCTATAAAAAAAGGAAACATCTTACTACAGAATTAAAAATACATGGGACAGGAGTTCCCTTGTGCACAGGTTAAGGATCCAGTGTTGTCACTGGACTAGCTTGGTTCACTGTCATAGCGAGGGTTCAATCCCTGGCCTGGGAACTTCCACATGCTGCAGATGCTGCCCCACCCCAAAAAAACCCCACCATGTTATCCCTTCCATTATAGCCCAGAAATAAGTAAATGCAGAAATTCAACCAGTCACCAAAGAGATTACTTAGTACCATATGCCTATCTTTAGCTTTACCTGTTCTCAGCTTCTGTTCAATGTTTATAATTAAATATAACCATCAAAGCTAGTTTAAACCTAGATACTGGTAGCTCTTCTCTTTGAGATATTAACATGTCTTTAATAATGTTTCTTAAACTTTTCAAATCCATGTTCCTTTATACTCCCCACCACATTGCTTAAAATATCTAAAAAGTAAATTAACAAGTAACCAAAAAGTTAAAATCAAAACAATGAGAGAGTGCAACAGACCTTCAAAGGTGCCAGTGCCCTGCAGCGAACAGGTCTCCAGCCACTCCAGCTCACCGATTGCTTCTGCACACCAACCTATGGAGGTCTGTCCCTTCTCCTTTCCCCTTCACACTACTTTTAAACCTCCCCAGCCCATCCCCACGACCATAACCCAATGGTGCCCATGTTTAAACGGTCTTTCCTCTCCTCTTCATACTGTCCTTTCTCTGCTGCAACCTGACAAGCCTTTGAGGCTGGTTGCTTATTCCACCCAACTCTCCATTTCTCCCCTACGCCTCCCCTCAGTTCAACCTTTACAGACAGGGAAGGAGGCAAAGTGGCCACAGGGAGTGTCTGAAAACTAAGCAGACAATCATTTCCTACAGTTAACAGCTAGAAGAAGGCCAGAGATGACCTGAGAGCAACCAAAAATTAGCACAGAATAAGCAAAATGGTAACAATACCAAAACCTGTAAGAGGCATGCCTCCTGCAACTGACTTTAATCAAGGGAAGTGAGTCTTGATGATTAAAGGTTTGGAGCAGATGAAGATGGTTGGGAGAAAACTGAACTGAAAGAGCTGAGATGAGAAATTCAGATCTGCCAAAAAAAGGCAAGAACAGATCACTGTAGATTCTTAAATGGGAAAAGATAAAAAAGATGCTAGAAATTGAAAACAACTCAGAATTTATAAACCACTTTGAACTTCATGTATACTCTGCTTGGTTGAAAAAAATAAGCTGAAGTAGTTCAGACAAACTCACATATTACTAAACAACGAAATGAAGACAACTGGCACAAAAAGTAAGTGAGGATATGAAATTAAATAAAGGAAACAGACTCAAGTTACTGTTCATAAATCTATAGAAGTAAAGAGTTTCTAAACTGTTCAAATATGCCAAAATGTCAGATAAAGGCTATCCTCCAGCTACCTAGACATTACACAGAGTGCTTTTCTGTGAGACAATGTCTTTCTTCCAAAGTAGAAAAGCCTAATTTGGATGCTTCATGTTGAAAATACGACACTGCTGAAACACATACACACTGCATAATAAAAAATTAATTAAAAATTTAAAAAAGAAAAATTAAAAAATACCACATAGGAGTTCCTGCTGTGGTACAATGGAATTAGCAGCATCTCTGCAGCCCTGGGACACAGGCTCCATCCCTGGCCTAGCATAGTGGGTTAAGGGCATTGTCACAGCTTCGGCGTAGGTCACAACTGTGGCTCGGATACAATCCCTGACCCAGGAACTCCATATGCCACAGGGCAGCCAAAAAATTAGAAAGCAGAACAAACAAACAAAAAAAGTACATAACAAAGTTCTAGATTCAAAGATAACAAAAATAGGCAGCACGTGGAGTTTCTGTCATGGCGCAGCAGAAATGAATCTGACTAGGAACCATGGGTTCTCGAGGTTCGGTCCCTGGCCTCACTCAGTGGGTTAATGATCCAGCATTGCCGTGAGCCATAGCGTAGGTTGCAGACATGGCTCAGATCTACCATTGCTGTGACTGTGGCGTACCTCTGAAGCTACAACTCCAAATAGACCCTTAGCCTGGGAACCTCCATATGCCGTGGGTGCAGCCCTAAAAAGGAAAAGGAAAAAAAAAAAAAAAAAAAGGCAGCACATTCCCAGTGGATTTTTAAAAGATCACCTTCCAGCCCCCACCTATATACATGTAAGTAGTTTATCAAATTATTTATTTGACCTAAATAATTAAAAAAAAAAAAAAAAGCAACAGTTTTAAAAGGTCCCACTCCTAGAGTTCCCGTTGTGGTGCAGTGGTTAACGAATCCAACTAGGAACCATGAGGTTTCGGGTTCGATCCCTGGCCTTGCTCAGTGGATTAAGGATCTGGCGTTGCCGTGAGCTGTGGTGTAGGTTGCAGACGTGGCTCGGATCCAGCGTTACTGTGGCTCTGGTGTAGGCTGGCGGCTACGGCTCCGATTAGACCCCTAGTCTGGGAACCTCCATATGCCTCGGAAGCAGCCCTAGAAAAGGCAAGGAAAAAAAAAAGACAAAAGAAAAAAGTCCCACTCCTAACAATCACATAAACTCCTTGCCTCTAGGCCACACCCTCCATGTACAGATGAGCTATGAAGGCAGGAAAAGGCCCTCATGCTGGAGCCAGGGTGTCAGGCTTTACAAGTGAATTCTGGCTCCTTCCTCATTTCTTTATAACAATTTTAACACCAGTCTAATCAACAAACAAGACCACTGAAACTTAGCATTCAAAGACTTTAGAGGAAAAAGATTCTATAGTCAGAGAAATAAGAAAAAAATTTATAACTTATCATCACTCCAATCCCAAAGCCACACTAAGGGACTTGATGTCTTGCAGTGTAGCACTGTATCTCCTAATAGTTTCTTTTCCTTCTCTTCCCTCTTAATAGAACGGAAATTTAGAGCAGAATCCTCAGTCCCAGAGTTCCAGAGCAAGGAGAGAGCACCTGGGCCAAGCTTCCTGTTGTCAGCGGGGATGGCTGAGGGGAGCAGAGCAGCAGCCCCACCACACTAGCTGCCACTTACCGCTAAGACATCTACGGCTTCATCTGGACCTCAGGAGTGAGCGACTGTCTCTCCTCTTTTATCCTCAAGACTACAGGACCCTATATACCTAAAGTGTTGAGTGATAATAGTGTGTTCCTAAAGAATGAACAAGGAAGGTGGAGCACTTAATAGCCAACAAAGCCACCCAGACAGCTTCTTATTCAAATGCCTTATTACCAAGACAGAGGCATAAAGCTTGCTGCTCCAGCATGCAATAACTATCCTCAAAGGCTTAATGAGACATAATTTAACTGTTTTATTTTATTTTATTTTTTTTTGGTTTATTTTTCCTTTTTACAGCCGCACCTGCAGCATATGGAAGTTCTCAGGCTAGGGGTTGAAGACGAGCTGCAGCCACTGGCCTACACCATGGCCAGGGCAACACAGGATCCAAGCTGGTTCTTGGGACAGCAACACTGGATCCTTAACCCACTGAGCGAGACCAGAGACTGAACCTGCATCATCATGGATACCAGTCAGACTCTTAACCCGCAGAGCCACAAAGGGAACTCCCAATGAGACATAATTTATACAGGATTCTGCCAACTGATGGTTCTGCACACCAACCTGTGAGGTGTTTCATCATAAAGATGGCCAATGATAGGTCCAGAGGACTCTGGGGCTTAGCCAGAAGTAAAACAACTTACTATAAATGAAGGGAATAAAAAAAAAAACCCCTAACAGGCTTTCAAAAGAAAGGTCCCGAACTCCTGCCTAGCAATGGATGGGCAGCTCAATGTGCACACACATACCCACCCAGCCATAGGGGCCCGATCAAAAAGGAAAGGCTTTAAATCAAAGCCGGGCAGACTTAAGTCAGACTTAAAAACTTGCTGACAGGTTGCTAAGCACCCATGGGAGGCAGAGGAATCTACCTCCTAACAAGACAGAGTCCAGCTTGTCATTGCGCTGTTACATACAAGGAAACACGTCCACAAAGAAGCACTCCCAGAGGAAATGGCTGTTGACACAGAGAACCAAGCTATATTTAAACTAAGTTATTAATATTTAAACTAAACAGTGCAAAATGTTCACTGTAATGCTCGTCAGCTTAGCTGAACCTTCTTAACCACGTCCAGCGAGTGGCACTGGCAGGATTAGCCTTCGGAAGCTCACAATCCCTGGGAATCGAGTGAACTCATTCAGGAAGTACCACTGGCTCGCAGGTCACTCTGAGGGACACCATGCCTGCTGCTTCCTACTTTCCTTCTACAGACCTCTGTGGAGGATCTTCTCAAAGCTGGCTCTGTGTTGGGTACTGGCAGCTGCCAGGCTGGCCTTCAAGGACTCAGCCCAGAGCAGGACACAGTGCAGTCGTCTGCAACTGCAACTACACTACAACACAGGGTGATGAGTACCTTTACCGCTACAAGAATGCAGCAATAAAGGACACAGAGCCCCAGCTGACCCTATTATTTGCTCCTTAACAGTGGCTTTCAAATGCCCCCATTTCCAGTTCCTCTAAAACATAAAAGCTTTGCTGTTGCAACTACGCCCTCAAACATTAAAACAGAAGCCACCTTCTCACTTCCAGGATTCTAATGCCATCACCAACACTGGGGCCTGGAGATACTTCAGCCTGAAACATTGCAACCAACTGCACCTTTCACTGGAGGAAAGTGGCCATGCACTCTTGTCAGATATTCTTCCACACATGGCCTTGGGCCTGCTTTTTATACTCTGGCCCAGTATGGCCTGAGGTTGACTGCCCTTCATTCAGAGAGGATGCTGGCTGCACTAAGGGAGGGCCCCATCACAGGAATCCATCCCCTGCGGCTCCCATCTCAGCTTCATCTGCTGCACTTAATACAGCTGAGAACAATCAGTATCAGACTATCAACATATAAGCCATTATGGGCCACTAAATAACTTGCAAATACTTCAAAATACATTTCAAAACGTGACTTTCTAAGGTCAAAGCATTATGAACTAGCCTGGCCAAGTAACTAACACTAAGCCTCTCTACCGGACAAAGAGCTCCAACAGGGCCTGGCTGGACACCAATTCAGGAGACACTTGTTCACTGGTGGGGGGCGGGGGTGGGCAGGGAAGGTTTGAAAAAAATAATCCCCCAAATGTGCATTTTAAAATAGCGTGGAGCTTTAAGTAATTCTTAACATTTACAAATACTCGGAGTTCTAGCACTTTCTGAAAGGGTGATCTTTCTGGTCCTGTTTTTCATTAATTATGCCATCAAAACGACACCCCCAGTTTCCAATGAGAACAGTCTCAATCTGTGCGGGCGAGGGGGAAAAATACCACGACCAGCGGGTCAGAAGTTGAGAAAGAAGCCCTCACAGCAAATGGACCTTAACACGTTCGCTACAAACTAAGACGTGCGGAGGGGAGGGGGTTTGAGAGGAGAAACAACTCACACTCAGGATCCGGTCTACAGCCCGCAGGCGGAGACGCCGCCGAACGAACGGCCGCCGACAAATAACAGCAACTTGACGGCCCCCACCTCGGTGCGGATCACGTGCCGGACCCCCTCCCCGAGGCCCGGGGGCGGGATGGAGACGCGGCCTCCCGAGGCGCTTTCCGTGCCGGGACCCGCCAGGCCGAGCGTCTTGGGCCGCAGCGCCAACCTCCGCGCCACAGACGCCGGGTGGGGGGGGTCCGAAGTGACCCTCGGCTGGCGCGCGGCGGGGGCACCGAATTTCCCCCAGGCTCCCTGCCCGCCCCGACCCCCCCCAGCCCGCCCTGCGATCCCCTCGGTCTCCCTGACGCCGGCGGCGCGGCGCGGCACGGGCTGGGGGCTCGGCCTCCCCCGGGCGGCCCGCGCCGAGCTGGAGACCCAGCTGCTCGAGCGTGCAGACGCGGCGCCCGCCGCCGAGGACCCCGGTCCCGCGCCCGCTTACCTGCGGCGGCTCGGCTCCCGGCCCGCGCCGGCGCCCGCGGGCAACCGAGGGCAGGCGGCAGTCGGACGAAGGCAACGACGAGGACCGGCCCGGGTGGGCGAGCTCTCGAGTGGCCGAGGGGGCGGGGCCGGCCGGGGGCGCGTTGGAGGCCCAGGCACCCGCCGCCGCCGCTGCCTCGGGAGCCGCCTGGGCCGCAGCAGAGCCGGGCGGCCCTCATGAATGGGACGCGGCGGCGGCGGCGGCAGTGGCCAAGCGGCGGCGGGCGGGCAGACGGGCGGCGCGCAGGCCCCGCCCCGCCACGTGACGCCGCGCTCCGCCGCCCCCTCCCGGCCGTGCAGGAGGCGCCAGGGCTTCCTCGCTCCCGCCAGATGCAGCCCCGCGCGCCGACGCGCTGCCGGTCTCCCGCGCTGCCGCTGGGGCCTGGCCCTTCGCGTGCTAGGGGCAGCCCGAACGTTACTTTTCTAAAATAAAGTTTCTCTGGTCCCCATGGCAACCCATGGCGCGTCACGTGGAACTTAGCGCCCAACTGCTGAAAAAGAATAAATATTACAGTGCAAAATAGGTAACGGTCTTGAATGCTTTATAATCCACTTTTGATCACCAGTAACACATCTTGCTTTTTTTACTCCCCTCCTCCCCCCAATCCTATTGCACATCCCCTTTTAAAAATATACTTTTTCAAGAAATGGATTATTCATGCTGTATATTGTTGGACACCGGTTTGTATCTTTTTGCTGCCTATGCCATTATTGAAAGCTATGAATGGAAATACATGTGTTCCGTCCCAATGTCATTAATTTCTCAATAAGCGTTCTGTAAATGATAACTAATACAGCTTTGAGGATGTTGAAAAATAGGCATTGATGTAAAGCTCCTGTGTGACGAGCCCAGTCACAGCATAGTTTCTTCCCACAGACGGAGTGTGGTGTGCCGGGGCTGTGCTGGGGCCGGGGAAGCAACGCCCTGTCGCAGGGGTCCGCTGGGCTGGTTCTGCAGAAGGAACCCAGGCAACCACTTCCTCATGCCAGTTACTTCTGCCTTTCTCTAGCACTCAGCCAAGCTTTGCCTCATCCTTAACCGAGGCCCCACAGAGACATAAAAGATAATTTCATTGGCCGAAGGACACTAGGATTTTTTTCCTTGCCTGTGTTTTTCAATTGGCCTCACAAATGAAATAAAAAAATTTAAGGACTGGGAGTTCCTGCTGTGGCTCAGTGGTTTAAGAACCAAACTAGTATCCATGAAGATGGGGGTTCAATTCCTGGCCTCGCTCAGTGGGTTAAGGATCCATGAAGGTTGCAGAAATGGGTCGGAACTGGTATTGCTGTGGCTATGGTATAGGCCTGCTGCTGCAGCTTCCGATTTGCCCCCTAGCCTGGAAACTTCCATGTGACACAGGTGGGGCCCTAAAAAAAAAAAAGCTACAAAAAAAAAAAAAAATTTAGAGGACTGGATTTTCCCCTCCATAGTTCAGAGCATTTTACTCTGCTATAGAGAAGTGGAACTAAGACGAGAAAAATAGCCAGACCCTCAGTTTCTGCATCAATAGAATAGAAACAGTAATGCCTTTCTCCTGAGATTGTCCTGAAGATTGCACACGATTACCTGTCAAGTGCCTAATTTCGCTTAGTGTCTGGGACCTGGAGGTGCTGTTACTGCTTGCTTTTCTTTCTGTCCTCTCCCCATCCCTCCACCCCTTAGTTTTTTTCCTGTCTCTTTTAGGCTATTTTCACTATTTCCTGCCCCGGGGAGGGAACAGTCTACCAAGCTTCCTTCCTTCCTTTCATCATTCAGGAAGCCCTAGGCATTCCTCCCTTCCTCTGAATCACCTTAGATGTGATCTTTCATCTGAATGATTGGTTCACGTTGCCGCCATTTCCTCATTCTCTGGCGTCTACTACTTTACCCCTCATCTAAGCAAAACAGACACTCATGAAATAATTGTTGCACGATGTTGTATCCCCCCCCACCCCGCCCACCGCCACACCTAAGAAGTGCATGCGGGGGGCGGGGCGGGGGCGCGGGGTGGGGGGTGGGGTGTTCCCAGACTGCCACCTAATCACTGGAATGCGGGAGAAAGGAAGCTCTTCCCCCACCTGTCCTGGATCCACTCCTTCGGTTTCACAGGCTCAGGCTTCTGGGATTGACAGGAGGGGGCACAGGGTGAAGGGGAAGCGGAAAGAAGCAGACTTCTCCTCCCCAAGCCTTCAGTTCATCTCCCAGGTTTGCTCCACAGCCAAGCTACCTGGAAAGAAGAGTCTCTGCTTTTTCTCATTTCTTCACAGTCCTGCCCCTGCCCCTCCTCCACCCCACGGTTCTTCAGGCTTGAGTCACCAACAAACCTTTGGTGGCCAAGTTCAGTGGACCATTCTCAGGCCTTCTCATAATCTCTAGACTAAGACACTATGGACAACCACTTCCTTCTTGAAACTCCCTCCTGCTCGCATCAGCCAGAATCCTCTGAGGGACACTGCCTGTGTTCAGAGGCTTCAGACACCCCCACCAGCGGGGCCCTCAGTGACAGTGACATCAAATTCAGGTCCATCATGTTAGTTTCTTCCAACCTGCTGCTCCTGAATCTAGGCTAATTGCATCATCATTCAGGGGGTGATCTTGCCAGAAACCCAGAAGGGAATCTCCTTTCCTTCCACTTCCCTCCTGTGTCCATCAGGTCTCCTGGCTCTCTGTTCCTCCTGCCCTGACCACGGCACCAGTTACTGGCAACCCACTGTCTAGAGGAAAAAAGCCTAAGTTCCCCAGCATGGCATCCAGGGTGCTGTTTTCCTCTCCATTCTGCTCTCCAAAACATCAACTTCTAGTTTTCTCTATGCCACTCCCCCTCCCCCACCTTATAAGGATGCACCCAGGCATTCTGTTTGTCTCAAGGAACATCCAGAAAGCAGAAGTTGCCTGCAAACCCCTTGTTTTCTCTCTTTCATTTCCAGCACTCAACTCATTGAGGAAGCGATCTAGGTCAGCTGGGAGAGAACCAGTGAGAAGGGATCTCTTGGAATCTCAAAGAGAAGATTTCCCCTACAGTAAGAAATCAGTCTCCCCGCCTGGAGTTGGACGGGAGGTGGTCCTGTGCGCTCCCTCTGGCAGCTTCCAGGGCAGGAGATTAAGCCTTGAGAAACTACTTCTTTTGTTCCCAGTTTGAGCATCTCTCCTGTGAGAACAAAGCCTAGTTAGCATTTTCTAAGCCATCATTGCCTGCTCAGCTTTTCTTTTCTTTATTTTCTTCTTTTTTTTTTTTTTTTTTTTTTTTTTTTTTGTCTTTTTGCCTTTTCTAGGGCCTCACCCAAGGCATGTGGAGGTTCCCAGGCTAGGCGTCAAATCGAAGCTATAGCCACCGGCCTACGCCACAGCCATAGCCATGCGGGATCCCAGCTGCGTCTGTGACCTACACCACAGCTCACGGCAAAGCCAGATCCTTAACCCACTGAGCAAGGCCAGGGATCTAACATGCATCCTCATGGATACTAGTCGGGTTTGTTCACTGCTGAGCCATGACGGAACTCTCTGCTCAGCTTTCTAGTAATTCTAACTACAAACCTATCAGGTGCTGCTGTTGTTAATACCAATTTATTGATGATAGAACTGTGGCACAGAGAGGTTGAATGAGTTGCCTCAGGCCTCACAGCTAGTAAACTGGGATCCTGGGCTACATCCCCAGCCTTGCTTTACTCCCCAAACTGTATTTTTAACCACCTTCCCACCACCTTCCATTAGTTGCCTCTACTGTCCTACCCCAGTCAACATCTTTTCTCCTGCTACTAGTTCACCTTGTACAGATCACAATTAACAGCACTTACTCCACACACAGTAGGTGTCCAATAAATATTTGATGAAAAAATAAAAGAAGATTTCCATTTCTAGTTATACGCTTGGCTGGGTGTCCGGACTAACTCTTCCGCCAAAAACAGCAACAAAAAATACTGGGTAAAATATTAAAAAATATGTTCAGGAAGGCATCCAAAAACTGGCAAGAAGTTAAGAAATAATCCTGGGATAGAGTAAAGGCCAGAACCTAGAGAGGTAAGAGAGCCAAAGTCAGCTTTTGCCTAAAGGTATTTACTGAAGCTGGTTAATCTGAATATTCGTTTTGGCAGCTCAGGAGTCTTGGGGGCAGAAGTAAAAATGTAGGGTCTGCTCGAAGTGGGGAGTTTAATGGGAGACCAGTAAAGGTAGGACCCTAAAGGCAAAATGATAGACTAAGAAAACACTAAAGTTGATCATAGATTGATCCATAAAGCAAGTCTCAACAAATTTTGAAAATTTTGTATCGTGTAGACTATTATTCTCTTGACCACAAAGCAGTTAAGTCAAGAATCAATTTAAAAAAAAGAAAACTAGAAAAACCCATTCATTTGAAAACTTTGGGGTCATAGAACAAATCCTTATGGAAATGTGACAATATTTAAATGCCGTGTATCAAATATTTGCTATTACACGTGGAAACTTGAGAAAGCTAAACAAGTACTTCAGGGAAATTTACAGACCTACAAGCTTATGTTAGAAAATAGTTTGAGGAGTTCCCGTCGTTTCGCAGTGGTTAACGAATCCGACTAGGAACCATGAGGTTGCGGGTTCGGTCCCTGCCCTTGCTCAGTGGGTTAACGATCTGGCGTTGCCGTGAGCTGTGGTGTAGGTTGCAGATGCGGCTCGGATCCCGAGTTGCTGTGGCTCTGGCGTAGGCCGGTGGCTACAGCTCTGATTCAACCCCTAGCCTGGGAACCTCCATATGCCGCGGGAGCGGCCCAAGAAATAGCAACAACAACAATAACAACAACAACAACAACAACAAAAAGACAAAAAAAAAAAAAAAAAAGAAAAGAAAATAGTTTGAAATATAAAGAGCAAAGAAGTTAGAAAAAGAACAACAAACTAAAGTTCAATAAAAGTGAAGAAAAAAGAAAGAGAAAGTAAGAAAAATAATAAAATTGAAAACAAACACACAGCATTAAGGACCATGTAGGCCAAACATTGGATTTGTGAAAGGTGAATACATTTTACAAACCTCTAGTGAAAAAACGGTACAAATAATGTAAGGAATAAACAAAAAGCCACAATTACACATGATGCTGAAATTACAAGGATAAGTTTGTGAACATTTTTATGACAATTAATTTGAAAACACAGATGAAGTGGGAAAATTCCAAGAAATACATTAATAAACTGAATTAGAAAACCAGAATAGACTCACAACCATTCAATAACTTGTTAAACATTTTCTACAAAGAAAAATCCAGGCTGAACCAGGGTTTCCAGTGACTTCTACATTCAAGGAATACAAACATTCAAGGAATAAATAATCCCAGCCTCCCACAAGCTATTCTAGAGTATGGAAAAAGAGGGATTATTCCTCAAAAAATGTTATGAACCTGGCATAACCACATACCAAAATCTGACAAGGAGAGTGTGGAAAAACAAAAATTTCATGTCAATGTCACACATAAATACAGACACAAAAGTCATAGGCAAAAATTTCAGCAGTTTGAATCCAGAAAGCTGATAATCATAACCACATTTACACAAGGTTAGTTTCAAATGAGAAAACCAATTAATGTAATTCACCACATTAAAAGAATAAAGGAGAAAAATATATGATGGTCTCATTAGATGCAGACAAAGCCTTTGATAAAATTCAATATCCACCCAGATGAAATTCAAAGGAAACTAGGAATATTTTCCTTGATAAAAGATATTTACAAGAGAGAACACAAATGTTATGTCCTAGATGAAGTAGACCAATTCTTGAAAGATACGATTTGGTAAAAGTCACACAAGAAAAAAACAGACTATCCAAATAGGTCTATATCTATCAAAGAAATTGAATCAATAATTATAGGAGTTCCCGTTGTGGCGCAGTGGTTAACAAATCCAACTAGGAACCATGAGGTTGCAGGTTCGATCCCTGCCCTTGCTCAGTGGGTTAACGATCCGGCGTTGCCGTGAGCTGTGGTGTAATTTGCAGACGTGGCTCGGATCCTGTGTTGCTGTGGCTCTGGCATAGGCTGGCAGCTACAGCTCCGATTCGACCCCTAGCCTGGGAACCTCCATATGCCGCGGAAGCGGCCCAAGAAATGGCAAAAAAAAAAGACAAAAAAAAAAAAATTATAAACACTAATTGAAAACACAAGCATGACTAGGTTTACCAATGTGAAAAAGATATTTACAAAACCCTACAGCAAACATCACACGCAACCGTTCCCTTGAAAATGGGAAACATAGGAGTTACCCCTGTGGTCCACTGGGTTAAGAATCTGAACTACAGTGGGTTCGATGCCTGGCCCTGCACAATGGGTTATAAAGGATCTGGTGTTGCCTCAGCTGTGACCCAGATTCAATCCCTGGCCCAGGAACTTCCACATGCCATGAGTGCAGCCATTTAAAAAGAAAAAAAGATACTTAGGAATGAATCTAACAAAATATATGCAAGACTTTTACAAGGACAATTATAAAACTTCATAGAAAGGGTATGAAGATGACCTAATTAGAGAAATATATTTATGGATAAAAAAGACCCAATCTCATAGAAATATTAATTCTCCACAAATTGATCTGTAGCTTCAATGCATTTCCATGTGAAATCCCAACAGAGGTCTTTTTTTTTTTTTTTTTTTGTCTTTTTGCCTTTTCTAGGGCTGCTCCCGGGGCATATGGAGGTTCCCAGGCTAGGGGTCCAATTGGAGCTGTAGCTGCCGGCCTGCGCCAGAGCCACAGCAACACGGGATCCCAGCTGCATCTGCGACCTACACCACAGCTCACGGCAATGCCAGATCCTTAACCCACTGAGCAAGTCCAGGGCTCGAACCCGAAACCTCATGGTTCCTAGTTGGATTTGTTAACCACTGAGCCACGACGGGAACTCCCAGAGGTCTATTCTTTGAGAGTCTTTATTTTGGCTGTGCCTGCAGTATAGAAGTTCCAGGCCAAGAGTTGAATTCATGCCAAAGCAGTGACCCAAGCAGCATCAGTAACAATACTGGATCCTTAACCTGCTGAGCCACTAAGAGACTCTTGAAGAAGAAGGTAGAGAGAGGAAGTACCCTCCTATGTACCAAAACTGTAATAATCAGTAAGGATGGGGTAGATATAGGGATAGAAATACAGACCGATCAAACAAAAACGAGAGTCCAGAAACACCCTTGGCATATACAGACACTCAATGTATTGTTCATATACATGGATGCTCCTCAATGTGGGGTAGGGACAGTGGTCCAGATCACAGGCTGAAGGGTGAACTTTTCAATAAATGATGAGGAGGCAGCTGATTATCCATCCAGCCAAAAGTAAATTTGGACCCCACTCTACCCATCTATCTGATTCGATACCATATCACCAAATCAGTTTTAGTTGGGTTAAAGACCTACATAAGAAAAACAAAATTGCCCTGCTGTCATCATTTCAAGCATACACTTTGATTTTCACATTTTATCATTTCTGAGATCATGATTTTTCTTCCAATCAGTGGCAACTAAGATTGGATCATATGTGATATGAAAGTTTTAGGAGACACTAAAGGAGAATATGTCAACAAATGTGGGGTAAAGAAGTGGGGTGATTTGCCATTTCCTAGCTCGGGTGATGGGTATGTAGGTGTTTGCGTGCATCTTGATTTCATAAGAAAAGTTAAGGAAGGACAAATGAAAATGCATTAATATATAAAAATGTCTCTATTTTTTTAATTCTTAAAATTAAAAAAAAATTTTTTTTGTCCACACCTGCAGCATACAGAAATTCCTCGGCCAGTGATTGAATCTGTGCCACAATAGCAATGCAAAGCCATAGCAGTGACAACACCAGGTTCTTAACCACTAGGCCATCAGGGAACTCCATCCCTACAGGCTTTGTTAACCTTACCTTCAACACTCATAAGACATACTTAATATATCTTACCACTTCCCTAACAAGCTGCAAGGAACAGCTTGTTTCCCACAGTGTGTTGTACAGCCTGTTTTGTAATAAATCTTTCTCGATGATGAGGAACAAAAATTATGTAAACAGACCCGAAGAGCAAAAGGAAGCATGAAAACTCTTCAAAGAAGTCATTCGCAATATAGCTACCTCCAAATCAGGCCATTGAGTTTGCAGTCTCTTAATCAGCAGTTATAATTCCTAGTTCTGAGAACAAAGCCATTTTAAGATAGACTTATTTTCCCTGGCTTTGTGCTGCCAGGATTGTAAAACCAGCACCCTAGGAAGCCCACGTGTCCCAGCTGCTTCTAGGGCAGAAAGTCCCCTGGGGCAAGATGTCCTGTTTCTGCACGAGTCCTTCCAGTGGGCAGAGCTCATCATGCTGGGGACACTCATTCCAGGATCATATAGTTGGGACTGCTGCCTTAGTGGGTAGACAGAGCTTTCTATCATTGGGGTCACTCAATGTCACCTCGGAGATGGAATCTTTTCAAAAATTATTACCTTGTTGGAATACCCATCACCTTCCATAACTGGGCAGCTTAGAGAAAATGTGTTCTGTGAATTCTCCATGAAAGGGACTTATTAGCGTCTTGAGATGTTCCAGCTCCCTTGCAAAGCTTAGATTTCATCAGCATGTACTTTACATTATAAACAAACAGAAAAGGTCAACAATAGCACCAATTTTAGAAGCTACGAGGTGGGAGAGGTGAAGATTTTAACTCTTCTCAGAAGGGTGGTGCCCCAAGCCTGTTGAAAGGCCACGGCAATGCACTGAGATGCTGGACAAATGTGACATGGAGACCAGCCTGGAGAACTTTCTATGTGTGAAACTTAACTTTCTTGGGCTTCCCGTTTACTTGTTCCAGCAGCTACTGTCTTCCCCCCCCCACCCCCAGAATAACCACTGATTTGAATGGAATGTCTGCACTACCCCAGACTGTTCTTAGAAACTGCGTTAGCAGAGGAGGCCAGCTCCCTTGTAACACTTCTCCTAAAGGCTCTGCCATCTATCCTCTTCCTCCTGGGTCTGGGGTGTTGGCTCCACCTGAGGATCCCCCAAGCTGCATCCAGCTTTACCTTCTCTCGCTGTCCCCATCTTCCTTCTCACTGCAAGCCCTTCTAAATAAATTCATTTTCTTAGCGACACAAAGATATTTTTCTTCTTCTCTGTCCTTCATATTTCTCTAACCAGCTTGCTGACATCAGACAAATTTCTTCCATGCCAGCTCTTCTAAACAAATTCAATTTCTTGATGACAGGAAATATGTCTTTTTCTTTTTTTTTTGCCTCTTTCCTTCGTATTCTCTAACTGGCTTACTGATATTAGATGAATTTCTTCCAATGTTAGAAAAATCAGGGGAACGTGTAAGGCTTTGTAGATTGTTTTCTTGTTAGAATGTTGTTTTTAGTGCTTTTCACTAGCTGTCTTTTATGATTAAATAATAATTCCCAGAACTTAGGAAATAAATGCTGTGCAGGTTTAGAGAACTGTGTTGCTATTAATTAATTAGCTCCTCTGTGCAGCCCCACTGGAGCTGGTTAGTTGCTCTGTACCCTTCACAGACTTGGACAAGGAAAGAGCCTACGTTTGAACTCAGGGAGTGCCTGGTTTGTGAGCCTTAACCTCTGGGTAGAGAAGAGAGCAGTGCTCGTCCCAAGGACGATGGAAAGAAAGACAAAATGCAGCTGGCATGGACGAGGCCTCGGGAACGTTTCATTGTTGGCATGCCTGCTGTCCCCAACCAGCCCTGGACCTTGTCCGCACAGCTGGCCCACGCTCCCACTCTGTCCTCCGCTCCAAGACAGACACACAATGCTAAGACTTTGTTTCAGCAGGAAGGAATGAGATAAAGGAAAGGTATAATAAACAGGAGTGGCAAGGAGGAAGATGATAAGAAAGAAGCCCAGGGTCCCCCCGCCCACAATCAGAAATCTAGCTTTAACAGCTGCCCCAGGGGTGGGGGAGGGGGGAAGAAAACCCTCCTCTGATCTGACGTTATCATCGTCAACTAACCCCCTACCTTTCCAGATTTCACATCTGCTTAAAATTTCTAGAATTTTCTTATGATCCTGTGCCAGGAACCACAGCTCTGTGCATCTAAAGTCTGGATGCCAGTGCAGCTGGGGATGAGGGTGGGGGGCTTTGAAAGGATCCTATAAGATACTAAAGGAAATTCAAACTGGGCATGTGGAACTTAGGCCGGAAACAGACACTTCATCTGTCGGCCTGTTCTCAGCATGGAGAATCTAGAATCTAAATTTAGATCCTGGTGTGGAAGGAAGAGCTCCGACTGGCCTGAAAAGCTTTTCCTGCCAGGCTGACAGCCCCTTACCTCTTCTAGCTTGGCCTCAGAGAGGCAGTTTTACATTGTTTTTGTTTTGGAGAGAGAAGGTCTGGAAAGCCAGACCCTTTGAAGCTTCCAGAGTCTTATCAACTCACCTCTGAGCTGTGCTCAGGGAAACCTCTTCATGTTTGCTGAAATGTTTTCCCTCTCGCTGTTAGATATGGGGCCTGACGGATGTTGGTTTGGGTGTAACCGATTTGGCTGTTGGGAGGCAACTGTTCCCCAATTTAAAGCCTCGGTAGATATCAGTGCTCTGGGAGAATGGGACAAGACGGCAGAGAGAAGGGGGTTTGGGACTGGCAGGTGCACGGTGAGGTATGTGGGAGGATTGGCCAGCAGGTACCTGCTGTATTACAGACAGCTCTACCCAGTCTTCAGTGATTATGTGTGTGTGGAAAAGAATCTGAAAGAGAACGGATGTGGGTACATGTTTCACTTTGTTGTGCAGAAGAAATGATCACAATCTTGTAAACTCTACGTCCATCTTCCATAAAACTTTTAAAAAATGAAAAAGAAAAAAGATATCTATGCTCTGGGCCTTGAATGTCTGGACTAGTTTTAAGAGAGAACCCAGCAACCTGGAGATGTTCACGGCAGCAACCTCACCCCGGTGGTCCCTCCTGCGCTGGACCCATGAAGCCCTCAAGGGATGGTTTGGTGACAAACACCACTCCCTCTCATCCCCCCACTTCTTTCATCCATCCTCGGCTTCGTCTGCTAACTAGACGCCCCCTCCTTCCGCTTACGTCCTCCCCATTTAGCGTGGGTTGCTCCCTCTTTCTGGAATGTTCTCCTCCCACATGTCTACTTATTCTTCCAGGTTCTGTGCTACGTAAGAGTCCTCTCTGATCACATCGACTGAATGTATTTTTTCCTTTTATTTTATTGAATGACAAAGCAGTTTATTGGTATTTCACATAAGGCCCTGCATTGTGATTATTTGTAAGAAAATCCAAACTCTCTTTCTGGATCATTTGCACTGATGGCCTGATCCATGGTTAGTTTGTTTTTGTTGCTTCAGTAACACCTAACACTTTGTCTGACCTGTTGTAGAAAGATGCTTAATAAATAGTTGATGCGCAAATGATGAATGCAGCCTGGAGGAAGAGCAAAGTTGGCCCTCCTGCATGGGTGGACTCTGCCCTACAGCTGACGTTTCACGGAAGACAGCAAGTGGTTCCCCAGCTGGAACACGGCCCCTCTCATTTGCCCCCACTGTGGAAAGTAACATAATGTCTTTTCTTTCAAAGGAATCTTGGTTACCCCATTTTGCTCTGGTTTTGCCTTCCTGCCACCCCCACCCCTCCCCTTTCCCTCTTCTCCCAGTAACAATTTGTTTCAAATTAGCCAATCGGGAAGAATGTGCGCCCTGACCTGACCCATGGGAAGGGGACAGGAACATCACCTGCGTTAGGGATAAATAGGCGAGGGTCCTTTGTTCGGTGTGCACAATTTTTGGAGTACCTGCACCATTCTGTAGAAGTAAAGAGCCTTGTTGAGATCTCCCTGTGTTCATGTGTCTCATTTTCCAACGCTGACGATCCAAGCCATGTCCCCAACACCACCAATCTCAATCTCCCACTTTGCTCCCCTTCCCTGCCCTCTCCCTACCAGCCAAACTCACCTCCTCATCACTGCTAGCTCATCCCCAGGTCTGAAGCTTTTATGATGAAGTTGTTGCTACCTGAAATCCCCAACCTCACTGCTTCGCATTGTCTACGTCTTACCCTCCCTTCCAGGAAGTTTTCCTTTACCAGGTGAGCCCTCGGTAGTGTAAGCCGATAGGATGGGAGCCCCAAAGGTAAAAGAACCAGATGATGTAGCTTTTGACATAAGAGGAGCCATTTTAGGTCAAAGCCACTTGTGACCTAAGCCTCACCACCATGCTTGCCCTTAAGCAGGTCTCTGTACTAATGATCTTAAGGGAAGGAAAGAATGAAGACTGTTAGAAGGCCAGAGAAATAACAATTGCAAAGATAATACATGTTCCCATGGTGAAGATTAACCTGAAGCACTTTCTGAGCTGTTTTTCAGAATTTAAATCCCCTGGAGCCTCACACCACCAGATCACCTGGAACTCAAGGGATGAAGATGTTGGCTTTTTCTGAGCCTCATGACTTCAATCAACTAAAGCTTGAACTCTCTTGACCTTTGCCTGACTTCTATGCTGAATTCTCCTAGGCTCCCTTCCCTTCATGAATATGCATGCACACTTAGCTTAAAACTTTAGGAATGAGCCCTGGTGTCCTCCTTCCTTGCTGCAAGTAATCCTTCCTTCTCCCACTCTTTGACTTGGTTGTGTATTTTGGCTCAATACCAACTAAGAAGTGAACCCAGTTTTCCAAAAACGACAGCAGTGTGCTATGAGGAAAGAGCAATAGACGAAGATGGACCACCCCTGGATTCTAGTTTCAGCTCAATCACCAGGCTGGGCAATTGGCTCATCCCTCTCGACCTCTGACTCACCGTCTCCAATAAGACACAGCCTCTAAAGCCCCTTCTGGTTAATATGTCTTATAATACCAATCTCTTCACTCTTGGAATTTCTAGCACAGCTATTGTTGCAACCATTCATCTGGTACCAGACCTATGGTAAACTGCATTGTTCTTTATCTTTTTTTTTTTTTTTTTTTTTGACCACATCTACAGTATGTCGAAGTTCCTGAGCCAGGGATTGAACCCATACCACTGTGGCAATCCAAGCCACAGCAGTGACAATGCCAGATCCTTAACTGGCTGACCCATCAGAGAACTCCAAAATATACTTTTTTTTTTTTTTTTCTGTCTTTTTAGGGCCGCACCCGCAGCATATGGAGGTTCCCAGGCTAGGGGGTCTAATGGGAGCTGTAGCCGCTGGCCTATACCACAGCCACAGCCACGCTGGATCCTTGACCTGCTGAGCTGAGCGAGGCCAGGGATTGAACTTGCAACCTCACGGTTCCTAGTCAGATTCATTTCCACTGAGCCATGAGGGAATTCCATTGTTCTTTATCTTTTTATACTGAAGTCTTGTTCAACTCCTTTGTGACTCCTTCAAGAAGCAAAAATGTATCCTAAAGGGTAATTATTTGTAGCCCTGTCATTTAGAAGTTTTGGTAATAAGTATTTTTGGAAATAGCAACAGTAATGGATAGTTACTAATGTCCACATGTGTTTCTTGCTGCTGCTGCTCTTACAGCTGAACTCAGCAGGTGGTCACAGTTATCCCCAGAAAGCGGATCCTGGGTCTTTGACAGCATCATTAAGCAGCAATCCTAGCCCTGGACTGTATACCTTAAAACTTTTTTTTTTTTTTTTGTCTTTTCAGGGTCGCCCATGGCATGTGGAAGTTCCCAGGCTAGAGGTTGAATTGGAGTTGCAGCTGCCTGCCTACACCACAGCCATAGCAATGCCAGATTCAAATTGCATCTGCGACCTACACCACAGCGCATGGCAACACCGGGTCCTTGACTCACTGAGTGAGGCCAGGGATCGAACCGAATCCTCAAGGATACTAACCTCAAGTTAATTACCCCTGGGCCATGACGGGAATTTCATAAAACTTCTCCTTCTGTGAGGAAAAAGTCTCCACTTGTCTTTGAGGTAATCTATCACTGGCAGCTGAGGACATTCCTAACGCATATAACATCTCACTGGTGTGTTATAACGGCAATTGAGACAATGTAAATCTTTTAGCACCTCCCATAGGAAGCCCCCAACAGGTTGTTATTTTAAAGGATGCCTCTCTTAGCTCCTCATTTCCCCCAGCACCCTCACCGCAGCTAACCTTCATGAAAGAAGAAACACAGGTGTTAATTACTTTTTACCCCTGTTAATCCGTGAATTTCTGAAGACATGCTATAGCCTTAATCTGTTCAGGCTGCTGTAACAAACTACCATCAACTGGGTGGCTTGTAAACAACAGAAATATATTTCTCACTGTTCTGAAGGCTGGAAGTTGGAGATCAGAAGGCTGGCATGTCCAGGTTCTGGTGAGGACCCTCCTCCGGGGTGCAGATCTCCAGTATCCTCAGCTGGTGGAAAGAGCCCTGAGGTCTCTTTTATAAGGGCACATCCTATTCTTGAGGGCTCCACCCTCATGACCTCATCACCTCCCGAGGGTCCCACCTCCAATATGCTCACAGGGAGGCGGGGCTTGTACATATGAATTAGGGAGGACACAAATAGTCTATGCGACTTTGCTATTTCAAAGATGCCATCATAAGCTGCTTTTTTTTTTTTTTTTTTTTTTTTTTTTTTTGTATTTTTAGGGCTGCACCTGTGTCTTCGACCTACAGCTCACGGCAATGCCAGCTCCTTAACCCACTGAGGAAGGCCAGGGATTAAACCTACGTCCTCATGGGTGCTCGTCAGATTCGCTTCTGCTGAGCCACAACAGGAACTCCAATAAGCAGCATCTTTTTAGAAAGCATGAGAACCGGGACATTGAGTTGAGATGCTGGCCTCCACCTTCTCCCCTGGGGCTCCCAGACAAACCCAGTCCCCCAGAAAGTCTCTCCTGGGGCCCTTACTTCATTCCTGCACATCACCCTGAATGCCCTTCCCTGCCCCTCACACTGATCCCTTCTCAGCCTGCCTTCCTCACAGCAGTGCTCCCTGACAACACTCTCTGACCTGCCCCCCCCCGCCCCGCCCCCTGCTCTTCTCCTCCCACCATCCTGCGTGTCTCCCTCTGTAATTGTCTGTGGGTTTGCTTGTCGTTTCTCTCCCCTGCTGGGCAGTACACTTCATTTGAGCAGGACCTTGTCTGTGCCCCTAGCAGACGGCACCGTGCCTGGTTCTTAGTAGGCGCTTATAATGGACAGAATGGAGGATTTTTCTCGCCACCATGTAAGGACACGTCAAAGAGATGGCTGTCTGGAGCCAGGAAGGGAGTTCTCACTGGAACCCAACCACGCTGGCACCCTGATCATGGACTCCCTGCCTCCAGAACTATAAGAAATAAATTACCACCCCTTCTGCGGTATTCTGTTAGAGCAGCCTGAACCAAGACAGTGCTTAATCTTTGTTACCTCAATAAACAAACTTCTAAAAATTTAATGTGTTTTTAGTTCTAGGCTAAATTCTATGCTAGTAAAATAGGATAGAATTGATAAAATAGGATAGACTAGAGCCTGGCTTAATACTCATATGTCAGAAGGACGCTTTGTTTTATAAAAAGATTCAAGACATTTTAAAATGAATTATTCCTCAGAGTTCCAATTCTGGCACATCAGATTAAGGATCTGGTATTGCTGCAGATACAGCGTAGGTCACAGGTGCAGCTCTGACTCGATCCCCGGCTGGGGAACCTCCATATGCCAGGGGTGTGGCCAAAAAAAAGAAAGAAAAAGAATTAAGTTTCACTTTGAAAACAAATTCCTTTCATGTTCAAATTCTCAGAGGCCGGAGTTCCGGTCGGTCGTAGTGCGGTGGTTAACGAATCCGACTAGGAACAATGAGGTTCCGGGTTCAACCCCTGGCTCACTCAATGCATTAAGGATCTGGCATAGCCGTGAATTGTGGTGTAGGTGGCAGACGTGGTTTGGATCCTGGGTTGCTGTGGCTGTGGTGTAGGCAAGCAGCTGCAACTCCAATTCAACCCCTAGCCTGGAACCTTCATAGGCCACAGGTGTGGCCCTAAAGGCAAAAAACAAAAAACAAAAAACCCCCAGATTTTCCGGAGCATGGCAGTAACATTACATGAAATGAAGTACATCTGTGTCTCTCCCACACAGGCAGTATTTGCAAAGATTGCTAAAGACGCTTATGTCTTCCATATTTAGTCCACTTCTAATTGAATGTTTTCCTGACTCATTTCATTGGGAAAAGCTATTCAGTGGCTGGGCAGATTAATGAACAGCATTGATATTTCTTTGAAACTTAGCATCATAAATCACCTTGGCTTTAGAGAGCCAATGTGTGAAGGGCATTTGGTCTGTTTGTATTGAGTGGCTATGATTTACTCTTTGCACACATCTCTGAGGTTGATGAAAATTGGGAGGAAAAGCATAAAGTAGAGAAATGTCTGTGTATGGATGTGTATGCTATGAGGGTGGTGTTTGTGTGCAAATGTAAAAGATAAAGTTGCCTATTAAACCTTAGATCACATATTTTAGGAGAGCTGGGTTGAAATATTTGGAGGGAACTGAAATAGCAATCATAGGCGTCATGGGAAAATTTTGATTAATTAATTAATTGTCTTTTTAGGGCCAGATTGTGGAATATGGAAGTTCCCAGGTTTGGGACTGAATCAAAGGTATAGCTGCTGGCGTACACCACGGCTACAACAATGCCAGATCCGAGCCACATCTACGACCTACACCATAGCTCATGGCAATGCTGGCTCATTAACCCACTGTGTTGAGGTCAGGGATGAACATGCATCCTCATGGACACAACTCAGATTCATTTCTGATGAGCTACGATGAGAACTCCATGGGAAAATTTTAGTCCACCTTTCTCAAGGGGGTAAGCAATGCATCTATTTAAGAAAGAAAATGGGGGCTGAATTTATAGAAGCCCCTTGAAGGAAAGCAAAGAATATGGCATAGAGTTGGAAATACACAATTTAATTAAAGATGTAAAAGGTGGTAACTACTGGGAGTTCCTTTATAGCACAGCAGGTAAAGTACCTGGCATTGTCACTGCAGTGGCTGGGGTTATTGCTATAGCGTGGGTTCGATCCCTGGCCTGGGAATATCCACATGCCCCAGGTGTGGTCCCCCCCAAAAAACTCTATTGATATATAGTTTTATCAATAGCTAGCACTGATAACTATTAGCTCAATTTCAAATTAAATAAAAGGGAAGATTGAGAAAGAAAGATTTCCTAAATGCCCAGAAACTGGAATTTGGACACATGGCAGAAAATTTACTTTTTGGAGTTCCTTTGTAGCACAGTGGGTTAAGGATCTGGGGTTGTTGCTGCAGCAGCTCAGGTCACTGCTGTGGCTTGGGGTTGATGCCATGCAGCCAAAAAAGAAAAAAAAGAAAAAAAATAGAGATCGAGAGAGAGAAAATTTATTTTACTTTCACAATTATATGAAGAATAAAGTTTATAATAATATATAATATAGAAATTTCTAGGAGTTCAACTAAACCATTCTAAAAACATATACAATGGAATAAGTATTTGTTTTTTTTTGGTTTGTTTTTTATTTTTAGGGCCACACCCAAGGCATATGGAGGTTCCCAGGCTAGGGGTCTCATTGGAGCTACAGCTGCCCCCCTACACCACAGCCACAGCAATGTCAGATCCGAGCCATGTCTGCGACCTACACCACAGCTCACAGCAACACCGGATCCTTAACCCACTGAGCAAGGCCAGGGATCGTATTCGAAACCTCATGGTTCCTAGTCGGATTCGTTTTCACTATGCCCAGATGGGAACTCCGGGATAAGCATTTGTGAGTTAAAGATACTTTATCATTTAGTATATAATGGAAATACAATTTCACATGACAATCTCCAGTCAATTTTCATGCATTGGTTAATTCTATCACTCTGGTTAGGTCAGTGGGTTCATTTGCATTCCATATGTACTGATGCAAAACTAGAAACTAACTGAGCAAGTTGCCTGATTTGACCAAAGCCAAGTAATCTTGCTGGACCTAGTCAGAAACAAGGTATAAGCCCCTGAATCACCGTTTAAGGTTGCGAAACTGTCCTTCCTGTTTACATTTTCAGTTTAACCAACATACATTGTGCACCTGCAAAGGTTCTGAATGTGGTCCAAGGCAGAGAGAACTAGGCATGGTCTCTCTTTGGCTTTCCTCACCAAGACTCAGATGTGGGGTTGTTGCTGAATGTAGGAAAGGATTTTGACATTGGGCAGCCACAGGATGACAAATGCTACTTCAGCGCCAAACCTTTTAAGCCGAACTTACAAAGTGAAGCCAAACATGGTGCTTCTTAAAAATGGTTCTTTATTAGAAGTTAATGTTAAATATACATTAGTTCTAGCCACTGACTAAGCCAAAGAGAGTCTCTAGCTCAACTCTATTGTTAGCATTTTCATGTTTGGACTTTTCACAAGTAACTTGCAAAAGAAATTGATTTTTTTTTAAAAAATACAGCAATAAAGAGCATTTAAATATATATTAAATCATAGTTTTACTGAAATACTATCTTCTAAGTATTCAAATGGATGTAACCTTTAATGTCTGTGCTTCTCTAAGGCTATAAATTATTGGATAATAGTGAGGTATAGCTTTTATTTAAAAAAAATAGTTTATTTTTATTTTTAAAATCTTTTTCATCCACCCTCCATGGCACATGGAAGTTCCTGAGGCAGGGATCAAATCTGAGCAGGAGCGGAGTGCCTGTTGTGGCTCAGTGGTTAACGAATCCGACTAGGAACCATGAGGTTGTGGGTTCGATCCCTGGCCTTGCTCAGTGGGTTAAGGATCTGGCGTTGCCATGAGCTGTGGTGTAGGTCACAGACGTGGCTTGGATTCCATGTTGCTGTGGCTCTGGCGTAGGCCGGCGGCTACAGCTCCAATTCAACCCCTAGCCTGGGAACCTGCATATGCCGCAGGCGTGGCCCTAGAAAGGTCAAAAAAAAAAAAAAAATCCGAGCAGGAGTGTCAGCCTGCACCACAGCTCATTAACCCACCTCTCTGGACCAATCAAACCAGCACCTGTACAGAGACAAGCTAGATCATTAACCTACTGCATCACAGTGGTAACTCTTTTTTGGCCATTTGGAGGCATGCAGAACTTCCCGGGCCAGGGATCGAACCCACACCACGGCATCAACCTGAGCCACACAGTCCCCACCAGGGAACGGCAATAGTGACAACATAGCCTTTATAAGGGCTTTGCATGTATATGAACGCCATCCTCACAATAACCCTTAAGGCAGGCATTATTATCAGCCCCATGTTACAGAAACTGATGTCTGTAAAACGCTGATGCCTCAAACATTATGTTACTGGCTTTGGGTCACAGTGCTGGTAAGTGGCAGTGAGCCCCAGGCGGGCAGGCTCCAAAGCCTAGATTGTCGACAGCCACAATAGATAAACTCAATTTGAACATACAAGAAAGGGCCCATCATAAGGTTGCTTTATAACATACCTTTACAACACTTAGTTTTTCCCTTACATTATTTCCTGCCCTGCTCCACTAAAATGCGATAAAGCAGGAAAACAATCTCAATCATTAGGAGTCCAGAAATAGGAAACTTTTAACACCTGTATGAATCAGTGTAAGTAGAAGAAATCATGAAAAAGGCATGAGAGGGAGAGAGAGAGAGGGAAATCTTTTTAGAATTTCTTAAGGCCCAAGAGGGGCACTGCTGTTAGCTAATGTCTTCCACTTTTCAACCGTAAAGGTGACTTCTAATTTCTTGGGATATAGTAGTCTTCTTTGTTTTGTTTTGTTTGGCTGCACCTGCAGCATATGGAAGTTGCTGGGCCAGGGACTGAATCAGAGCCGCAGCTGAGGCAATGCCCAATCCTTTAACCCACTGAGCTTGGCTGGGAATTGAACCCATGCCTCTGCAGTCACCTGAGCTGCTGCAGTAAGATTCTTAACCCACTTTGCTACAGCAAGAACTCCTTGCCTGTTTTTTAGCATATTAAAATACTATAAAGAAACAAACTGACATCACAAAAATGAATGAACCCACAGAGTCTGAATTTCAAATAAGACAAAAAAAAAAATAGGATTGTCAAAGGTAAACATTAAACAGATCACTGTGGGGCCTCTATCCCTGAGTTATGTTCATCAGGAACTGGAGCATCAGAGTTGCCATCATGGTGCAGAGGAAACAAATCTGACTAGGAACCATGAGGTTGTGGGTTCGATCCCGGCCTCGCTCAGTGGGTTAAGGATCCGGCATTGCTGAGCTGTGGTGTAGGTTGCAGACTCGGCTTGGATCCCAAGTGGCTGTGGCTGTGGTGTAGGCTGCCGGCTGTAGCTCTGATTGGAACCCTAGCCTGGGAACCTCCATGTGCTGCAGGTGTGGCCCTAAAAAGACAAAAGAAAAAAAGAAAGAAAAGAAAAGAAACTGGAGCATTTACTCAAGTCAGATGATGCTTTTCACACCACAGAGCAACCATTCCAAAGCATCTCATTTTGTTTCCTTCTTGCTGCTAATTGCACCTGACAGTCCTTGTCCAAAGTTTCCTTCCATGAAGTGTAACTTCTGCACACATTTCCATGTCACCTTTTTTTAACCTGTCCTCACAGATCTTTTTCTTACTCTTAATCTTCAGACCTTTGCTATTCAATTCTTGTTTCATTGAGTTTCAGTCACTCATGTTGTGCAGCAATTTTGATTTTGTTTTTGTTTTTTTCCTGGAGATTTTTTTTTTTTTTTCCTTTTAGGGCTGCCCCTGCAGCATATGGAGGTTCCCAGGTTAGGGGTCAAATTGGAGCTGTAGCTTCCGACCTTCACCACAGAAACTTGGGATCTGAGCTGTGTCTGTGACCTACATCACAGCTCCCAGCAATGCCAGATCCTTAACCCACTGAGCGAGGCCAGGAATGGAAGCCTTGTCCTCATGGATCTAGTTGAAAAAAAGAAAGAAACCAATGAGCCACGAAGAGAAATCCTTCCTGGAGATTCTAGTCTGAGTCACATGGAAAGATGCCCTCTCTTGACAACTGGCAAAGGGAGGTGACGGCTGTGTCAGATTATTTGGGCATGAATCTTCACCACTGATTACTAGCCATCAGCTGGCTCTGCAGGGGCAGCATGGCTGGGATCCTGAAAGACTGCTCCCCTAAAACCTGGTCCCTTCAGTGGACTCCAGATTCAGCATTGGGGGCCTCTGTTAAAACAATGTGTTTTTCAAAGGAGAATAGAGTTTTCTACTGGGAGTCCCATCACTCCATTTGGAGGACACGGAGGGAATGGAGTTCTGGACGGGGACAGCAGGAGTGGGCTGTTTCTTGGGATGGCGTATGTAGTGGGAGACAGGCCTGACTGAGGGGCCAGGAAGCAGTGGCTGGTGAGTGGGATCTGGGTGGAATTCACAAGAGGAAGGTGTTGGAGAAGAAGGAAGATGGAGTTCCCTGGTGGCTCAGCTGGTTAAGGACCTGGCATCATCACTGCTGTGGCTCAGTTGCTGCTGTGGCACAGGTTTCATCTTAGGAACTTCCATATGCCCCAGGTTTGGCAAGAAAAAGGAGGGGGAGGGGAGGAGAAGAAGGAGAAGGAGAAAAAGGAGGGGGAGGAAGATGCTCCCCTTGCTTGATCGACGGGTCCCAGCTAACTCTAATTAGTGGCTTGAAACCAGAAGCTGTTACCATTGGAGAAATGAATCATAACTTTCTCCCCCTCACCATCCCATCAAAACCCAGGAAAACAGAGTAAAACGGGCTTCACAAAAAGAAGTTTTCTTCTGTGAAGTGAACAGAGAAATTTGTGAGGCATCCCAGTGCTTTAATCATTCCAAAATTTGGAGTGAAAAATAGGATCCTATATATTTATTTGCCTAAAACTTAACTCCAGCTGTCACAACAACCCAAAATGCGGAAGGAAGTAGGACTTGCAAGCATATTTCATAGACAGTCTCCGTCTGTTTCCATGAAACCAGAAAACCTCCTCCAGAAGACCTCTTGCCCTGAAGCTTATCCTGTTTCCTGCCTTCCCACTTTCTTCTCCTCTTTCCAAGGCAAAGCTTTCCCTCATCTCTCATGACAGTGCTGGAGAAAGAGTGCTAGACCCTTCAGGGAGGGTCCTGGGGAGCTGGGATTTTCAAGGGAGCAAAACAGAGGACATCCTCAGGTGTTTGGGGCTCCCTACGTTTCCACCCGTCATCTCCGTCAAGGATGTTGTTCCCCTGAGGCTCTAGCAGCAAGTCACAAGTTTGTCTATCAAAGTTGGCTCCCCTGGGCGTTGGAAAACCAGTACCTCAGTGCAGCCAGGGAGAGAGAAACTGGGGCAGGGCGATGAGAGACCAGGGTTCCCCGCTTCCCACGCAAACTTGTCACGTGACCTTGAGCAAATTATATCTCCTCTCTGGGAGTTAGTCTGCCCGTCTGTAAAACGGGAACAATAGCCTCAGCCTGAACTGGCCTGTGGGCTGTACCTATTACTTTGCATACACTGCAGTGCCACCCCTCCCAGGAAGCACTAAGCACGTACTGTGCACAAAGAGAAAACAGTGTCAGTGAAGTGTTTAAGCACTTAGGCAACCTACGTGAGAAAATTCAACAAAAATGAATTGCTGGGTCCATACACTTCCAGTTATTTCCCTACTACAGAGGGGAGCAGAGACCTTTCCCGTATCATGTTCTCGGAGTTCCCATTGTGGCTCATGGGGTTATGAACCCGACTAGTATCCATGAGGATGCGGATTCGATCAATCCCTGGCCCTGATCAGTGGGTTAAGGATCCAGCATTGCTGTGGCTGTGGTGTAGGCCTGCAGCTGTAGCTCTGATTTGACCCCTAGCTTGGAAACTTGCATATGCTGCCTTTGCGGCCCTAAAAAGCAAAAACAAAAACAAAACAAAACAAAACAAAACAAAAATGTTCTCATTTGCCTTTTTACCTGCTCTCTGGGTAAACAGGGCAGGAAGTAAAGAAGTTCTGATTGCAAGACGGGAGGGCAAGGCCCTCACTACTCACCTACTATGTGCGAGGCGCTTTCCTTGGCACTTTGTAAATGAATTCACTCATTAATCCTTGCAAAATCGCCAAGGGACACTGCGGTGCCCTTACCCCCATGTTCCAGGGGCTTAGATGGGGGATCAGCTTTCACATGGTCAGAAAGCTGTGGGTCTGAATCCCATCTTTGGGGTTTGTGATGCTGCCACTGCACCTGCTCAGCTGGCTGGCTGACCTACAACAGAGTCAGCAGGGGAGCAAACTTTACACACAGAGGGCTTCTTTTTGTGCCAAATGGAAACTTTCAGCACCAAAGAAGTTCTGATTGCAAGACTCATTTGGAGAGATTCAGGTTGAAGAGAGGACGAGGGCCCACCTACGTTGCGGAAGTTATAATTTAAGGTAGCATCTAATGTGCGAAATCCCACAGTTCACCTTCTGTTCCAGGCGGGGGGGAGGGGTCCAGATTTTCGGTCCAGCCTGATGACTGACTCTATAAAGTATTTTCTGTGCTAACTTTCCTCCAGTGTAATAACAGGGATTCCAGCTTAGGAAAGAAAGGAAGATATGGCCTCCAGAAATGAAGATTTACTGAAAGGTTTTGAGATATCTGTGTCACTTAAAAGCCAGGGCTCCTGACCTGGTGTCCCTTGTATGGTTGTCCCCCAGTGCTGGTAGTTTCACCCAGACTGTCTTCCGCTCCTACATACCTCTTGAAAGGCCCTGCATTGTGAAAACGTAGACCATGAATTCCAGAATAGCAGATTTAAGAGGTCTGAGGATTAGCAGCAGGGCTGGCCTATTTCCTGCTGGCTGAGATCCGTGAAGGAGCGCATGGGCCATCCACGGGTGCCTGGTGGTTGGGTTGAACAGGGTATTTACTCAAGACCGGCTGAGCAGGGACCAAATCCTGGTGGAAGGTAGCCAAGATCTAGAAGGCAATCCTGAGCATTCTAGGAAGGGGTCCAGGGAGGGCGAAGGCGCCATCCGTGAGGAGGCAGGCTGGGAAATGCCAGGCAGCATTGAGGCTGGCAACCTCTGGTGCCGGGATGCTCTTGGGGTACTTAATTCAAGGCTGGCCAAGGGTGGAAGGAATCAAAACTACAACGGACCATTCTGAGGCTGCTCAGACAGCTGACAACTGAGTAAGATGGATCACCCCCTGAGGCCAGGGGATGGACTGTGGCAGGAAGCAGAAGCAGCAATTCCTACAGATTTGTGCTCCTGACAGCCAACGAAGGCAGCAAAGTGCCCAGGCCAGCTTGGTTTGCATCCAAGTCTGTAAACACGCAATGAATGTCTGCTCTGTTCAAGACACAGTGCTGAGTGCAAAGAGGAGGAGTTTCATAAAGTCACATTAGAAAGGACAGAAGGGGACTTCCCATCGTGGCTCAGCAGGTTGAGACCCTGACTAGTATCCATGAGGATTTGGGTTTAATCCCTGCCTGGCTCAGTGTGTTAAAGATCCAGCGTTGCCATGAACTGTGGTGTAGGTCACAGCCACGGCTCAGATCCTGTGCGACTGTGGTGTAGGCCGGAAGCAGCAGCTCTGATTTGACTCCTAGCCTGGGAACTTCATATGCTGTAGGTCTGGCCCTAAAAGAGAAGGAATTAAAACAACAACAACAACAACAACAAACCCCCCCCCCCCAAAAAAAAAAAGAAAAAGAAAAGAAAAGAAAAAAAAGAAAGAATAGAAAGGCCAACAAGACTAATGGAGGAAATGAAGTTTTCCAAGAGGAAGTCTGCACAGGATTCTTGCAGTTGCCTGACGCCTGGGCCTGATGTGCCACTTGCCTGAATCTGTGTTACCCAGTAGGCACATCCTGATGTTCGTACCTTGCACTCAGCCCGTGCATTTACAGCGAATATTTACAGAGAAGCTACTGTGGGCCAGGAGTTGGGAGGTGTAATGAGGCTTCAGAGGCAGTTTCTGCCCTCCAGTAACTTTCTCAGCCCTGCCAGGGTGTCTACAGCTCACAGTCTTTGTTTTCAACTCAGTTCCTTTTATCCTGCTTGATCCCCTGAGTGTTCAGTTTTCACATCAGGGTACAAGCAGCTCTGCACCCCAGGACCTGCCTCCAGCCAGCAGCCACTGCCGACGCCCCCCACCCCCCATGCAGCCTCCCCAACGAAGCTTCCTGCATCCTGTTCCAAACCCTCCCGCTCCCCCAGCCAAAAGCACATCTCCACCGCTGTTCCCTCTGACCTTACCCACCTCTCCAATTCCCGGAATCCTGCTCAGCACATCAAGAAATTGTCTTCATGTTTTCTCTCTCCTTTCCCTCTGGCCTCCTTCCCTCCCCTCCTGTCCTGGAGGAAAGACCGTGCCTTCTTGGATGGCACCTTCTCTGCTTGCAGACAGACTAACAGCCTCCATCCTAGAGAGAGAAGCTTTCCCGCCATTGAGCAGAGCCTCTCCTGCTTCATTCCCAGCTCTCCTCTCTTTTTGGGGACCATTTCTCCACCAAGTGGTTGTGTCTACACCTCTCCCACCCCAGGGGGTCCTGCCCCCAGCAGCCCGTTCTCTGTGGAGGCCACTGCTCCTGAGGAGTCACAGATGAGTTTCCCATGTGCAGGTCAGGGCTGTTGATAGGGATGGAGTAAGACAATTACAGAGGCAGTTGTGGAAGCCCCAGTAAGGGACCATGAGATAGAGGGGGAAACATAGGAATTTGGGGAGATCATTGAAAGTTAATAACTGCTCAAGAAAGCCATCAGAACAAGGTAGGCTTGCTTAACTAGCAGTGATGCGAAATATGCCTCGGGTCACTGGGTAGGGGGCGGTGTGAGGCCTTGGGCTGGAGTTTAAGGACCGCCCTCCTGCTGATTTGAATAAGCACCACTGATGCTGGAAAGATGGTACTGGAATCCGAATTCTTGTTCACAGCCGAAGAATGAGCTCCATGAACACACAGGCAGCAAGCAAGCAAGCAAAATCTTTATTACAGGAAAACAAATAGATGTCCCAGGGTTGACATCTTTCTGGACCCCACGTTGGTACCCCCCATCTTTAAGGGATAAAAACCCCTATAAGACAATGCAGGGACGGGGGGAGGGCTCTTCTCCTTCCTCCCAGCAGCCCTGGGAGCTATTTGCTTTTCTGTAATAAAGACTTTGCTTGCTTGCTGCCTGTGTGTTCTTGAAGTTCATTCTTCTACTACATGAACAAGAACCTGGATTCCGGTAGCATCTTTCTGGCATCACCATGACAGTTGTAGTTTAACCTTATAGGATCAAATGCTCTCTCACCAGATACCAAGGAGGAGCTACTACTCCAAGAAAGAGGAAGAGGTAGTCTTTTTCCACCCTCACGCCTCTTGGATTGTAAAAGTGTAGCCCTGCTAATCCTCAGGGCACAGCCTCCTTACCTGCCTGCTTGCATCTCTCACAAGTGCCTTATCTTTTTTTTTTTTTTTTGTATTTTTAGGGCCACATCCTTAGCATATGGAGGTTCCCAGGTTAGGAATTGAGTCAGAGCTGTAGCTGCCAGCCTATGACACAGCCACAGCAATGTGGGATCCTTAACCCACTGAGCGGGGTCAGGGATTGAACCTGTGTCCTCATGGACACTAGTTGGATTTGATACAGCTGAGCCACGACAAGAACTCTCATCACAAGCGTCCTAGCTTAATAAGTCTACTTCTTGCCTGTTCCTTTGTCTCTCACTGAATTCCTTCTTTGCAGAGGCACAAAGAACCGAACCTCAGTAAATCCAGATACCAGGTGAATGGAAAACATGGGTTCAAGTCTCATTATGGGTTCTGGCTAGGTTCCGGTCATAAATGTTGTCAGTTTCACTGTCACCCAAGATGTCGGGGACACGTGTGTCCTATTTCTCCATCTGTTGTTCTCTGACAGTCTTTTTCCAGGTGCTGCCCTGGCTCCGCTTTGCACCCAGGAAGTACAGGCATTAACTAAGTTTTCGGACTCGTTTTTTGTTACTACATCCTTTCTCTTGGAAGGGCTTGCGCACCCTGCCCTTCTGTCACACCTGCCCCAGTGTCTCCTGACCGTGTATATAAGGGCGGGGATGTCTTTCTCAGTTTCTGACCCACGTTTACCATTATTTGCTGGACATCAACTCTAGTTCAATACAGCCCTGGTCAAAGGCCCCATCTGTTCCCCCCACTCCATTTCTAACATCTTGTGCATCTCAGATCAACCCCTCAGCACTTTCCGGCTACTGTCACCTTCGCTTCCTTCCACACCTGAGGAATAACAGAAAGCATGTTCTAGAATACTGGTCAGGTTGTGCTGATGCAGATAAAAAGATGCTTTTCTTTCTTGTCATAACATGGGGCCTGGGCCATTGAAGGGGGCGTAACCTGTGTTTACTGAGAGGATGAGGGAAGAAATGAATGTCTCATTTGAAATAAATGTAGGAGTTCCTGTCATGGCTCAGTGGTTAACGAATCTGATTAGGAACCATGAGGTTGCGGGTTCGATCCTTAGCCTCTCTCAGTGGGTTAAGAATCTGGCATTGCCATGAGCTGTGGTGTAGGTCACAGACACAGCTCGGATCCCTAGTTGTTGCGGCTCTGGTGTAGGCCAGCAGCTACAGCTCCAACTAGACCCCTAGCCTGGGAACCTCCATATGCCATGGGTGTAGCCCTAAAAAGACAAAAAATGAAAAATAAAAATAAAAACATTGAAATAAATGTAATTGCCCTCCCTCCTTTATTCCAAGGGGGATGCAGTAAGTGATATGGTCCTCTCCCCAGTACCTCCATGTTTTTTTCAAAATGTTCCCTGCTTTTCCACTTTCGCATTCAATGCCCACACGTCTCTCCATCCTTTCCTTTCTTGGTCTGTTTCAGGTTGAAAGTGGAAGCACAGGAAATGGGATAAAAGGCAGTGCAGCACAGGGCAGCCTGTTGAGTCCTGTGTCCAGCAGGGTGGAATGGCGGTCACTGCAATTACCACCCACCACTCCCTCCTGCTCTGACTCCAGGAAAATGCCAGAACTATTTTTACCAAGCCTTACAATACCACATGTCTTCAAGCTTGAGCCACTGCATTAACAACACTTTCCAAAGTAGGATAATTTAGTTATCAGAAAAAACATGCATCAGGAAAAAACATCTGTCTTCTCTTCTTGTCTCTTCATGGGCATCATTATTTTCTGACCAGAATAATTTCTTTTTACAATCAAGTTATTTAGTTTGAGCCAAGTGCTTCTCTGTGATAGATGTTGTCAGCATAATATTGTGAATTAAATGCTTTATTTATTAATGTTAAGTTTTTAGGATAGAATTTTGAGACTGGAATATGTAATTATTTTTGCACAGCTAGGAAATAAAGTTGGGTATTTTCTTTGATGACGAAATATGCTCACATTTATTTTTACTTTCATAAAGAAAAAGTAAAACACAGACAGGAAAAACAAAAACTGAGAATTATACCACAGCTTATGGCAACACTGGATGCTCAACCCACTGAGCAAGGCCAGGGATCTAATCCACAGCCTCCTGGATACTAGTTGGGTTCATAACACGCTGAGCCACAATGGGAACTCCCCGCATTTTATGCTAAAATATTTATTTCCTATCTTTTTCCTCTCTTCAATCACTAACCCAATCCTCCATCTTCCTCCTGCGTTTTCACTTTTTTTTTTTTTTTTTTGGCTTTTTAGGGCCACACCTGTGGCATATGGAGAGTCCCAGGTTAGGGGTCTAATTGGAGCTGTAGCTGCCGGCCTACACCAGAGCCACAGCAACGCCAGATCTGAGCCACATCTGTGACCTACACCACAGCTCATGGCAACGCAGGATCCTTAACCCACTGAGTGAGGCCAGGGATCGAACCCACAACCTCATCGTTCCTAGTCGGATTCGTTCCCAATGCACCACGATGGGAACTCCTATATTTTCACTTTCTACTGATGACTTAGCCTTGTAATTTATGAAGAAAATGGAAACAATTAGATGGGAACTTCCTCATCGTTCCATCATTAACTACTTACATCCATGCTCATATTTGCTGCCTCTGTCTTATTAAGGCTGAGAGGAAGGCTCCCTCCCCAGCCAAGCCAAATCTCCCCCTGCTTAGGTGTCAAAACTTCTTGTCTGCTCAAAGGCTTCACACTGCATCTTCACTTTCTTCTTCTCCACTCAATCAGTCTCATCAGCATCTCTCAGTCTCTTACCTACCATCTTAAGGAACCCGCTTCACGCCAGTCCCTTCAACTACCATCTCATTTCTTTACTCTTTGCTCAGAACAAGTACTTGTCATAATTATCTGTATTCTGTGTACTCACTTTTGTTTTTATTTATTTATTTTTTTTGCCTGGGCCCAAGGCATGTGGAAGCTCCCAGGCCAGGGATCAAATGCATGGCACAGCAGCGACCTGAGCCACAGCAGTGACAATGCCAGTTCTTAGCCCACAGAGCCACCAGAGAACTCCTGTGTCCCTACCTTTAAACTTCCATTCTCTTCGAAACCCACTCCAAGACTTCTGTCACTAAAGCCACATTCAATGCCACGTTTCTGCTCATTGCCTATGGTTGACCCCTCCATTTGGAATAGATGAACCTTCTTTTCTTTTGCCTCCCTGGGGCTCCCTGGTCCCTCTTCTACCTCCCAAGTCACTCCTTTCTGAGTGCCTTTGCTAGCTCCTTCTCTTCTGGACCCTAAATGCAGGCTTACACCAGGCCTGTCTCCTCTTCGCTCTCTTTCTTTTGTGGAGCTGGTTCTCTCTCGGAAGTCCTCAGCTGTTGGGAGCATCTGCAGTCCAGTGACTCTGAGTATTGTTCTCTCCTCAGACCTTTCCCCTGAACCACAGACTTTAACTTCTCACCTGGCACATCCAGGTGTGGGTCTAATAGGTATCTTAAAATTAATACGTCTTGTATGGGATGCTCGATTTTCCTGTTTCTCCGCATTTTTTTTCTATTTCAAGTAGTCATACCATCAGCCTTCCAGTGGACAGGCAAAAAGCCTTGAAATGATACTTGATTTTTCTCTGTTTCACTTATTGCTACATCCGTTGCATCAACAAAAGTTTACCCTTAAATTATATCTTAAATCTGTCTGCCTCTCTCCATCTCTCCTGCTAACAGTAGTCAGAGCTGTCATCAGTTCTCCCTTGAATTTGTGGGAGAACAATTTAACTCCTTTCTCCATTCATTTTCCCCCTTCTCAATGCATTCTCAACTAAGCACCCAGAATGATCTTTTAAAAAAATATTAATTACCTCATGTTGTTCCTTTGCTTAAAATTCTCCAGTGAATTCCCATTGGATTTAGAATGAAATCCAAACTCTTTACCCCTTTCTATATGGCCCCATATGAACATACTAAGTTTTCAAATGTGTGCAGGTGGGCTTGGTTCATATCAATATAAATTTAGGTATACTTAAACTTGTGATATTTGAGCTCATGCCTAATCTTTCTCATCCTTAAAACTATCCCTCTCAGGGAACTCCCACAATTGTTGAAAGAAGTGAAAGTTATATTTTATAGTAAAGTGTTAAATGTTATATTGTATAATTTAGTTTCTACTGTGCATAGCAGCTCTGGAAATTTAAATGAATTTTTATCCTGTTTTATTTTGCTTTGTTTTGCACTGAGAGTAGGTGTTTGAGAAACATATACAACAGTAGAAAAAGGATGGAGTTCTGAATCAACAGATCTAGGTCTTAATTTTGCCATTTCCTAGGTGTTTGAACACATAATTTAATCTTCTGGAACCTTCCCCCCTCATATAGAATGTGGGTGATAATTCCAACAAAACGCTAGGACCCTGTGAGATATTTATCTGTTTGATCACGGCTGTATCCCAAGTATCCAGAACAGGACCTAGTACAGCATAATAAATACTCAATATTTATTTGTTGAATGAATACCTCCTCCAAGAAAAATGTTTGTCAGATTGAAAATATTAATGCTTGTGAATGTGTTCTGATGAGGGGTACTTTAGTTCTATGCAAAATTTGATGTGAGGTCATAAAGAAAAGGGCATATCATTACAACTTGTCCTGTATACCTGGCCCATGGAAGATGAGCTATTCACATACGAAGGCAGAAATAGAGGCTGACAATAGTAATTTGTACATGTGTTCTTGGCATTGTATTTGTATTATTTGCCTGTAAATTTTCTCTCGTCATTTAAAATGTGCTATGGTTGATACAGGAAAGTAATTTGTATCTGGGTGTCAAAGTTAGGTGCCACTAAATTACAGTGTAGACTGATAAAGCTATGCGTGTGTGTGATTTTTAGAGATATATTAAAGACGGAAACTGGAAAATTAACAGCTCTTTGACCTGATTTAGGATCTAGATTCTTTTACTGCCATGCAATCTGATAAATGTACCATGTTCCCACCATGTTAAAAGAGATGAATATAAAACATTCACATTCTATTTGTTAGGAAAGCTAAGTTAGCCCTGTTTAATAAATGCATTCTTTTCTTTTCTTTTCTTTTTTTTGGTCTTTTTTCTTCTTCTAGGTCTGCTTCACATGGCATATGGAGATGCCCAGGTTAGGGGTCTAATCAGAGCTGTAGACGCCAGCCTACGCCAGAGCCACAGCAACTTGGGATCCGAGCCACATCTGTGACCTACACCACAGCTCATGGCAATGCCGGATCCTCAACCCACAAGTAAGGCCAGGGATCGAACCTGCAACCTCATGGTTCCCAGTCAGATTCGTTAACCACTTCGCCATGACGGGAACTCCAATAAATGCATTCTTACAAATATAATAAATATGATTTAGAGTAGGTAAGATCACACAATAAAAAGAAATCAAGATGTAAAGATAAGAACCCAAGCCATTAATTTCCAGACAGTGTCAGGATTACAGTGTTATCAGTACCATTTGTTTGACATGGTGTCGTACATACTGAAGAAGCTAAAACTCCAAAGAAGACATATGGATGGCCAACAGGCACATGACAAAATGCTCAAAGTCACTAATTCTTAGAGAAATGCAAATCAAAAGTACAATGAGGTCCCACCTCACATCAGTCAGAGCAGCTATCATTAATAAGCCTACAAATAACAAAGGCTAGAGAGGGTGTGGAGAAAAGGGAACCCTCCTACACTGTTGATGGGAATGTAAATTTGTACAATCACTATGGAAAATAGTATGGAGGTATCTCAGAAAACCAAATAGAGAACTGCTATAGTCTCTATTCCAACATTCCCACTCCTAGGCATCTATCCGGACAAAACTTTCATTCAAAAAGCTACATGCACCCCTATGTTCACTGCAGCCCTATTCACAATAGCCAAGACATGGAAATAACCCCTATGCCCACTGACAGATGAATGGATTAAGAAGATGTGGTACATATACACAATGGAATACTACTCAGCCATCAAAATGAATGAAATCATGCCCTTTGCAGTGACATGGAGGGAACTAGAGATTCCCATACTAAGTGAAGTCAGTCAGAAAGAGAAAAACAAATGCTATATGATATCACATAACTGGAATCTAATATATGGCACAAATGAACCTATCTACAGAAAAGAAACAAACTCGTGGCCATGGAGAACAGATCTGTGGGTGCCAAGAGGTAGAGGAAGGGAATGAGATGGACTGGGAGTTTGGGGTTAGTAGGTGCAAAGTCTTACATTTGGAGTGGATAAGCAATGACAGCTTGCTGTATAGCACAGGGAACTATATCCAATCACTTATGATGGGACATAATGGAAGATAATATGAGAAAAAGAATGTATATATATATGTGTGTAACTGGATTGCTCTGCTGTAGAATGGAAACTGGCAGAACATTGTAAGTCAACTATAATAAAAAATTTAAAAAGGAGTTCCCTTTGTGGCTCAGTGGTTAACTAGTATCCATGAGGATGTGGGTTAGATCCCTGGTCTTGCTCAGCAGGTTAAGGGTCCAGTGTTGCCATGAGCTGTGATGTAGGTCACAGACGTGGCTCAGATCCTGCATTGCTGTGGCTGTGGTGTAGGCCAACAGCTGTAGCTCTGATTCAATCCTTAGCCTGGGGTTCCATACGCTTTGGGTGTGGCTCTAAAAAAGCCAAAAAAAAAAAAAAAAAAAAGTTGTGCAACCATAACCACACACACACACACACACCCCCACACACACGAACAGGATTACAGTTGAGAGAAGTGTGAATTGAATTACAAATAATCTACTGGCATCACTCAGAGTCAGTCCTTTTACATTCCTTTTTTTTTGTCTTTTTTTTTAGGGTCACATCCGTGGCATATGGAAGTTCCCAGGTTAGGAGTCTGATTGGAGCCACAGCTGCAGGCCTATACCACGGCCACAGCAACGGTGGATTCGAGCCTTATCTGTGAACTTCACCACAGCTCACGGCAATGCTGGATCCTTAACCCACTGATCAAGGCCAGGAACTCATGTCCTTATGGATCCTAGTGGAGTTCCTTACTGCTGAGCTACAACGGGAAATCCCAAATGCTATATTTGAGACAGTTTTTGAGACCATAGTAAAATGGCAATCAAAGTTTTCTTCCTAATCTATCCACCTCCCACCGTTGACAAGACAGAGCTCTGATTCCCCACCAAAGCAGGGTCCTCTTCACCCACTGAGATGAAAATCTGTGGAGAAAGGGCAAGAATGAAGCACAGACCGGCCACTTACCTGCTTTCTACATCTGCTGCCATTTTCTCAATGGTCTCTTCTTACTCACATGCATAGTTCTAATATTTTCCCTTTGCCTTGGATATTCTGCATTTTATTTTGTGGGATCTAAGTGCGGATTTATTTTTTTTACTTATTTTCCTCATAATACAGAGAGTTTTATCACATATCTTTAGCTATAGAAAAATCTTCTATTCTTTTTAAAATAATGACATTTTGTGTTCTTCTTACTCTCTTCTTCAGACCTCCAGTTTGACTTATTTGATATTTTTCACTTTAGTCTCTGGGTCTCTTAAATGCTTTTCAGGTTTTATTATATCTGAATTCTGAAGTATGTCTTCCAATTTATCTTCCACTTTATTAATTCTCTTTGTATTCAACTGTTTTTTTTTGTTTTTTGTTTTTTTTTGCTTTTTTGGGCATATGGATGTTCCTAGGCTAGGAGTCGAATCTGAGTTACAGCTGCTGGCCTACACCACAGCCACAGCAACACCAGATCCGAGCTATGTTTGCAACCTACATCATAGCTCAGGGCAATGCCAGATCCTTAACCTGCTGAACAAGGCCAGGGATCAAACCCGCATCCTCATGGATACTAGTTGGGTTCGTTAACCACTGAGCCATCATGGGAACTCAAACACAATTATCTTAAACATTCATTTATATGGTTCTATCACCTCTAGTTCTTAGATGGGAATCAGCTGGTTCGTGATTCTTCCCTGGGATGGTCTGTTTCCTGAGTGGTTTGTAATTTTCACCTATGAGCTCATCTGTGGTGGGTGTTGTTTTCTACGAGAGCCCAGCTTCCTCGGGTATTAGAGACAAATGACAGGGAGAGCAGGTCAGCCTCCTTGGCTTCTCAAGCCTGGTTGCCTGGTTGGAAAGCTCTGGTCTGTGCTTCAGAGATGGGACAACTCCTTGGCCTTATACAGGGAGTCTTCTTACAGAGGTTAGTGCCTTCATCTTTTGACATGTGTGAACCTCCTGTATTTGATCTATGAACATCTGATATAGGGACATAAAAACCTGGCTCCCAATTCCTAAAGCTTGTGTCCAGGTCCAGGCGCTTCTGCTCTTGCATACTACTTTGACTTGGATGTTCGTTTCTAATTCCTGAGATTTTTTCATTCAACAAAGATTTATCAAGGGTGGCAAGCACGATAAACTCTAAACCCTAGAGAGTCAGAAATGAAGAAAATAATATCTTTGTCATCAAGGATTTTACATTCCAGAGATTTTTCTTTCTTTTCCCATGCTCTAAATGTACCAGAAACACTTTTGTTACATTTTATCTGGGCTTTCTATGTGTCTGGAGTGTGTGTGTCTGTGGGGTGGTGTGGGAAAGGGTGTTTTCCTTTAGTGGCTCAGCCTGTGGAAGGTCCAGGTGCCGCCCCCTCTCCCACCTGCACCCCTGCCAAGTTGAGAGGATAGTCAGGCTTCTGGAATACCTTGAAGTCAGTGGGACTATCTCTAACCATGTTTAACCTGAGAGGCAGCTGAACATAAGTAACAATTAAAAATATAGACTTTAGGGAGCTCCCACTGTGGCGCAATGGGATCAACAGCCTCTTGGGAGCGCTGGGACGAGGGTTCAACCCCCAGACTGATGGGCATAGTGGGTTAGGGATCCAGCGTTGCTCCAGCTCCAGCTTGGTTTGTGGCTGTGGCTCGGATCTGATTCCTGGCCCATGAGCTCCATATGCCACGGGGCAGCCAAAAAAAAAAGGGGGGGGGAGTTTCCCCTGTGGCACAAGGGATTGGAGGCATCTTGGGGGCTGGGATGCAGGTTTGGTCCCTAGCCTGGCACAATGGGTTAAGGAACTGGCATTGCCACAGCTGTGGCTTAGATTGAGACCCTGGTTTGGATCTGATCCCTGGCCCAGGAACTCCATATGCTGCAGAGTGCCAAAAATGGTGGAAAAAAAAATATATATATATATATGCACATAGACTTTGGAGCTTAAATGCCTACACTCAAAAACCAACTTCACCATTTACTAGTTACATGGTCTTAGGCAAAAATCTCTCTTGGTGCTTCAGTTTGCTCACCTGGAAAAGAAATCCAATAACAGTATTTTCCTTATGTGCTTATTGAAAGGAATCAATGTGCAGAGTCCTTGGAACAGTCCCTGACATATTGTAAGTACTTATTCATTAGAAGCTGCAACACAAACATCAGTGACTATTATGCACCAAACTGTGTTCCATTCCAAATTCATAGGTTTAAGGCCTCATCCTTCCCCCCCACCCCCCTGCAATGTGACTATATTTGGAGAGAGAGATTTTAGGAGATAATTAAGAATAAATGAGATCATAAGGGTGGGATCCTAATCCAATGGGATTGGTGTCCTTATAAAAAGAGGAAGAGGTGTGTGTGTGTGTGTGTGTGTGTGTGTGTGTGTGTACATACCAAAGAAGGGCCAGGAGAGCACACAGCCATCTGACAGCCAAGAAGAAAGCTCTCAACAGAAAGCCAATCAGATGCAACCTTGACCTGGAACTTCCAGCCTCCAGAGCAGTAAGAAAATAGCTGCTGTTGAAGCCACCCAGTCTGTGGTGTTGTGTTACAGCACTGTGAGAAGACTAGTACAGTGATCCAGGGTAAACCCAGGGCTCTGTGACTAGAATCTCCCTTTCCTTCCTGCCATCCTTCTCCCTCTCTCTCTTTCTTTCTTTCTTAGATCTTTATTTTTGCCTTTTTGTTGTACTTTGGTTTCTGTCTTCTGCAGCCTCATGGGCCAGGCACGCTTGTGAGATGGTCCCCCAGTTCTGCTTGTCTGAGTTATAAGCTGGAGCAAGGTAGGGAGCCTGGAAACAAAATCAGATCTGTTGCCTGAAGACTGGGTTTGCTTCTTGGTGGCTGTTGAGCCAAAACGCACAACTAAGCCAAAGACCAGGGGAAGGAACGATTTATTACTTTCAGCAAGTAAGGAGAACACCAGGGATTTTTCCCAAAGCAGTGTCTCCCTTGGCTGGCAACACTGGGGATGTTTTAAGCCAAGGATACATGCATTTTCATGAAGGAGCTTGAGCAGAGGAAAATTCAGCATAGAATTTAGGCAAAGGTCAACACAGTCCAAACTTCAGTTGACGGACATCATGAGGGTCAGAGAAGGTCAACATCATCACCCCTTGGGTTCTAGTTGATCTGGTGGTTTGAGCACTTGAGGGGAGTTTAAATTTTGCAGAACAGCTCAGAAAGCACTTCAGGCTATATTTTACCACTGAAAAGAACTGGAAGTCTTTACCACTGATGTATTATCTTTGCAATTGTTACTTCTTTGGCCTTCTAACAGTCTTTGTTCTTTTGTTCCCTAAGATCATTAGTACGGAGACCTGCTCAAGGGCAAGCATGGTGGTCGGGCTTAGGTCACAAAATGGCGTTGACCTAAAATGACTCCTCTTATGTCAAAAGCTGCATCTGGTTCTTTTCCTTTGGGGACCTCCTGCCTTATCTACTTATAGGTCCAAATCAGGGGAATATCTAAAATCTCTGTGGGACTGTATTAGTTTGTTAGGGCTGCCAGCTCTGTACCAGAGACTGGGTGACTTAAATGACAGAAATGTCATCGCTCACATTTTGGGGGCTGGAATGCCAAGATCAAGGTATCAGGAAGTTGGTTTCTTCTGAGGCCTCTCTCTTTGGCTTGTAGACAGCTGTCTTCTCCCTGTGTCTTTACATGGTCTTCCCCCTGTACCTGTCTGTGTCCTAATCTCTCTCTCTCTCTCTTTTTTTTTTTTATTTTTTATTTTTTTTGTATTTTTAGGGCTGGACCCCAGCATATGGAGGTTCCCAGGCTAGGGACTGAATCAGAGCTGTAGCTGCCAGCATACACCACAGCCAGCAACTTGGGATCCATGCCTTGTCTGCAACCCGCACCACAGCACATGGCAATGCTGGATCCTTCAGAGCAAGGCCAGGGATTGAACCTGCATCATCATGGATGATAGTCAGATTCATTTCCACCAAGCCATGATGGGAACTCCCCCAATCTCTTCTTATAGGAACACCAATAATACTGGATTAGGGGTCACCTTAATGATCTCGTTTTTACCTTAAGTGCCTCTTTAAAGGCCTGTCTCCAAATGCTGTCACATCCTGAGGTACTAAGTCTTGGACTTCAGCAACTAAGTTTTAGGGGACACAATTCAGCCTCTGAGAAGGACAGAATGAATTCTGCTGGTTGTCTTCATTCTCTGGGAGCATTTATTTATTCCAGCTCAATTCTCTTTAAATTTGTCTGCTTCTGGATGCCTTCATAGTGTGGAGTGGTTTCTAATCATTCTCAAAGCCTACGGACTCATCAAAGCTCAGGTGAAATGCTTCAACTTCTACAAAGCCTTTTCTGAATCCTGGATCTCAGCTTCTCCCTCATGCTCACCTCACTCTAGAGTAAAATATTGTGTCCCTCCTCCAAGCTCAAATGTTTAATAGCAAGTTGTCTGTACTTTCCTCGTGAACTTATGGCTTGTATTATAGCTCTTCACATTCCTTCATTGCATCAGTTAGAAGTAAGCATCCTGAGGGCAAATCTTCACCTGATTCTTTGTGTCCTCAGTCTTTGCTCAACAAATATTTGTTGAGAGAATAAATGAGTAATAATAGCTAGCCTAACCTCTATTTCACATGTGAAATATTGAGACATTCCTCCCAAACCTCTGATCAATAATTGACTCATTTTAAGAACTTACCTGCTTAGCAGAACATTTGCCACCTACTCAAGGGGAGTACTTTGTCTTTTTGCCTTTCCTAGGGCCGCTCCCGAAGCATATGGAGGTTCCCAGGCTAGGGGTCTAATTGGAGCTGTAGCCACTGGCCTACGCCACAGCCACAGCAACTCGGGATCTGAGCCGTGTCTGCAACCTACACCACAGCTCACGGCAATGCCGGATCCTTAACCCACTGAGCAAGGCCAGGGATCGAATCCGCAACCTCGTGGTTCCTAGTCGGATTCATTAACCACTGAGCAACGACGGGAACTCCAGGGGAGCACTTTGAAAGCCTGGGTGGAAGAGGCATGAAATTAGTGTGTATGTTTGTACAGGCAGAGGGATACCTTTAGCAAGAGAGAATGTCATGCTGTCATGACTCATGCAAGAAGGCCACAGCAGAAGTGAATTGGGTTACATTTTTTTTTTTTTTGCAATAACTTGCCTAACTTCTGCATAAAAGTACTTTAAAGGCTAGAGAGATAAAGACATTCTGATTTTTTTCCCCATTTAAAGGAAGTTTCCAGAGTTTGACTTTTATTTTCAATGATGTCTTTGTAACAAACTTCCTGTGTTGACAAGGAATGCACTGCATTTTTGTAGCTGTGACTACCATAGAAATGAGGGGCAGTTCCAAATGTCTTACCATTTTTTAGGTCTTTATGCAATTGTCTGAGAGTTCAAGCTCCTCATATTTACTGTGTGTGTATCTTGAGGATATACAACTATAATACAATATAATACAAGTCCAGTACAGTAATAATATACAACTGTATCTCTAAATAACATGTAAAGAAATAATGTACAAATATTACAATAATAGTAATATACACCTATGTCATTGTAGCATACCACTATAATAAACCTTTCGAGTAATATGTGTGTGTTTAACTTCATCTAGTGTCTTGACTTATTTTGCTTTAAATTACCTATCAATAGAGGCCTGAATATGTACTTCAGCCTTGTGGTGATACATTTTTCCCTTTTATTTTAGTTTCATATTATTAGAGTGGAAATGGGACTAAATTGACCCTGTATCTCTTCTCTGTTGAAGATCAATCTGCTTCCACTTCATAAAAGTTGTTCAAATATCATTGACTCAGGGAGTTCCTGCTGTGGTACAGTATGTTAAGGATCTGGCATTGCCACAGCTGGGGCTGGGATTCAATCCCTGGCCAGGGAACTTCCATATGCCATGGGTGCAGTCAAAATAATAATAATAATAATAATAATAATAATAATAATGTCATTGACTCAGATTCTGTCAGAACTGGTGATATAAGATAGAGTGGTTTTAGCATGCGCATACTTTAAAACACAAAAATGTTCTATTACTCTAGCTAAATCAGCTTATCATTACATTTTTACTTAGAGCTTTTCTATTTCTTTGGTGCCTTATACTTTAAGTCAATGACCTTTAATTTAGCATTAGAAGAGCACAGCAATTTTTTTGACATATTAATAACCATTATGTAGCTTAGATAAGAAACACAATATTAAAAAGCTGAAGAAATGCAAAATTGAGAAAGAGTCCAATAAAAAATACGTACACAAAACAGTCTAATTTTTGACAGATCTGAAGTTATGCATAGAAACCAATAAGAATTCCCTTCCCCTTCTGCCTTCTCCTTTCACCTCCTGAGCCTCTGACTCAGCTCCCATCTTGCCTCACCCCCTGTCCAGGGAGACAGAAACCAATTCTCACTCCAGTTCAATTCTGGGACTTCCGGGAGTGCCTGTGCAGAGGTCAAAGCTGCCTGTGATTTTCCGCTTACACCAAGAGGAACCTGGCGAGAAGGCAGGGATCTCAGGGTGAGGGCGTGCTCACTCAGCCTGGGATGCTGAGGGCCTGTGAGGATCAGGGCCTGACCAGACAGGGTTAAATCGTTATTTGCTGGGTGAATGAATCAACAGAAAAGGTGAAGCCTTGCATTTTTATCAGTATAAGATAGAGGTAATTGCCTTGTCTTCCAGTTTTGAGAAGAAAAGAAAACTTTTTTCCCTTTTCATTTTTAGGTCAATAGGGCTGGAACATTCTCTGGAGAGAATTTCTGATTTTTCCCCAGCAATGAGTTTTTCATTCCTCTCTCTGCTCAGTTTTCTTCTCTAAAACAAAAAAGCTCCTCTTGGCACTGTGGGTCCCTGTCTGGGGTGTGGGAGGAGAGGGCAGTTTTCATGGGGCATCCTGGGGAGTGAGGACCTGATGGTGGGGAAGGTGGGGTCCATGGAGGGGCCTGTGCTGACAGCAGTCTGGGAGCAGAGAGGGTTCTGGGGCCTGGTTGGAGCTTTCCAGCTGTGGATACTAAGCTGTAAGAGCAGAGGGGAGCAGAGGCAGTAGGGGCTGGGGCTAGACTGGGGGCCCTGCTTGGAGAGGCTACTTGCGGGCAGCTACTGGGCAGGTGTGTTTAGATGACTAAGTTCAACCCGGAGCAAGCAAAAAAATAGCATCTGCTTAAGAAAGCACTTCAATTCTGGTCTCTGGAAGGAAGCCCTTCCTTCTGACCAGTCTCAGCAATGTGGGTCAGTGGTGCCACCTTCTCATCCAGTGTAGCACCAGCGTGGGCAGGCAGGGTAGGTGGCTTCCCTGTGGTACCACGGGCACCAGTAACACTTCAGGCTGAAGTCCCGTTCCTAAAGATTATGACTTCTGTCTTTTATAAAATAGGGAGAGGGAAGGGAAACCACAGAAGTTTGAGACCGGGGGAGAGGAATGCCACGTTCATAATTTATTCAAAGCAGGGAGTGTTTTGCTGCCAAAGTATTTTAAATGCAATCTTGGCTGTATGTTGCTTTCTGCCTTATCTGGAATAGGTAGCTATTTGCCCTTAAATGGGGACAGCAGGGTGTGTGTACTGTCTCTGGATGTTCCCAGCGTGTGTGAGCTTGGTGACAAATTGTTATTTCCACTTGACACTAGACTACAATAAGGTATTATAGAGACAGTGTGAAAAGTCACTAAGATCTTAATAACTATGAACTAGGTCATTTTAGAAACTTCCATGTAAATTTTTTGAGGTTTTAATGTACACACATCAGTTGATTCTTCAGAAATGTATTAAATCATCTAAGACTTTTCTTATATAACTTCACCTCTAAAAGCCCTGAGGTAGAGGTCAAAATGCAAACATCTGAAGACATTGTGTACCAGTCATTGTGTTTCAAGCATGTAATCATCCATAAAATCCGTATATTTTATCTAAACATCTTACTGTGGGTAAGAACAGGGCCACAGAGTAGAACACAATAAATACTTTGGAGACGACGTGATACTATTAATCCATAAATCTTTTTTTTCCCCCCACCTGATAGCAATGGATATTTATTTCTTTTTTGGCCATACCCGTGACATGGGGAAGTTCCTGGGCAAGGGATGGAAATCCCGCCAGAGCTGCCACTGGAGCCACCCCAGTGACAGTGAAGGATCCTAACTGGCTGAGCCTCCAGGGAACTCCAGGAATGGATATTTAGAAGTAACAACAACAATAAGAATAGAAGTAATAAGAACCAACAGTTTGAGGTAATAACAATACAGTGTTAGTTTGTAACACAAAAGCTACCCAGTAACTTGGAAGTGTTCTAGTAACTGTCAAAATAGTAAGAAAATTCCTGATTCTATTGTAACGGAGCAGGACCCTGTGAGGCCTTCCCAGAGTGACCCTCACTCAGGTCCTCCACCTTTTTTCCTCTATAGAGAAACTTTAGTCAAAGAGCTGATTTAGGAGTTCCTGTCATGGTGCAGCAGAAATGATTCTGACTAGGAACCATGATGTTGCAGGTTCGATTCCTGGCCTCGATCAATGGGTTAAGGATCCGGCGTTGCTGTGAGCTATGGTGTAGGTTGCAGATGCGGCTCGGATCTGGCGCTGCTGTGGCTGTGGTGTAGGCCAGCAGCTGTAGCTCTGATTAGATCCCTAGCCTGGGAACCTCCCTATGCCATGAGATGGGTGCAGCTCTAAAAAGACAAAAAGACAAAAATAAATAAATAAATAAATAACCGATTTGATCAGAGAAGTGAGAAAATACAGAGAAAAAGGAAAACAGTAATAATAATTTAGCCATTCAACAAAGTCAAGGACCTTCAGTTCTTCTTCAAAGACTAGATAATATTCAAAGCCATGTTGCTGGAACTGTCTTGCAGGTGCTAAAGCCCCCACCAGGGGGGAGAGGTCAACTGGATGCGGCTCACAAGTGGGTAGACCCCAGACAGGTTGTAAACACAAGACTGATGACGTGGACTCCCAGTCACCTCACCACCCACCAATCAGGAAAATGCCCATGCCCTGCTCCTCAAACGCTAAAAGACCCCTCACTACCCCTTCCAAGGGGGACACAGTCCTTGAGGCACTAGCTTGCTGTGTTCCCTCTTTGCCTGGCAATTAAAACTACTTTCTCTGTTTCCTCCAACTCTGTTTCTGTGTTTCTATTTGGCATCAGTGTACAGAGGCAGCCAATATTTTGGCAACACTATGCCTGAGACAACTGGATTTTAACTGCTCTAACTGTAAAGGATTTGCGTCCTGAATGTAGATTTATTTATGCACCATGAAGATGGGAAAGTTTTTTGTTGTTGTTGTTTTGGTTTTAACACAGAGTATAAGAAGTCAGAGTTCCCAGTGCTTTAACTCACACTTTCTCTCTCTCTCTCTCTCCTTTTTTTTTTTTTTTTTTTAATTCTAGGAATGCAACCCCAGTGATCATTTAAACATCATTGTCTTTTACTTTCTGGTCATCCATCTCATATTGCTTCCTTTTCTTGCCATCAAGGCTTTTTGTAGCTGATATATTCTAAAGGCAATAACTTCTTATCCCATCTGAGCTTTTAGAAAACCCACAATTTTGCCATAATGCACCCCCCCCCCCCACATACACAAACACTGCTCCTCAGTCTCTGGGCTGCTCCCCTTTCAGAGGACACACCATCCACCAAGCTGCTCAAGGATGCAGGTAGGTAGGTGGGTCCCCCTGAGCCATTCCACCCAAGTCCTGCCCATTTACCTCCAAAATGTCTCTCTGTCTGTGCATCCTTGCCTCTTCGGCCAGCACTCTCATGCAGACACTGCAAGAGCCTCCTGAGTGGTCCAGCCCTGGCTAGGGTTGGACTTCCTGAAACTAGAGGGATAAAGGGATGGTGCGTTATCCTGGCAGACCTGTATCTGTCCCAAAGCAGCCACGTCAGCCTCCTTGAACTTTAGTCTCTATCCCCCCAACTCAGTGAGACTGAGCGGCTCTGTCTACGTCCCTCTGGCCTGACTGTAGCCTGAGCACTGTCCAGAAAACAAGATGGGGGGCTCTCATTACTGTTTCCATTTTTCTGGGGGATCACAGCCCTGCAGGTCTGCGAGAGCCAATGCCTTAAACAGTTTTTTATTCCCATATATATTGTGCCTGGTATTCTAGTTGTTTATGGTGGGGGACAATTTCCATAACAAGGATCCTTTGTGGGCAGTCTTTCGCAGTGTAATTTCATGTTTGCTTCTCTGGGTCCCCAGACATTGGCCATTTTTATGGGAACCCTTGGCTTGGGATTCCTACACCATGTAATGTTTGCTAAAAATTTGGACCCCACAAGCAAGCAGTACTGGCTTGAGGAACCCATTAATTTTGTTTTTCTACCCAGAACAACTCCCAGGCAGATGGCAAGCTTCAGTAGAACTTCTCCATGTCAGTTGGTGATATTTTTTACTATTCTTGTTTTTGGACTAAGCTACCTTTTGTGCATCCTGGCGTGCGCTGAGGTCTTGGCATGCAGCTCCTCATCATGAACAATCTGAATCCATGCCTCTTGTTCTGGCACAGGGATTGAAACTCAGTCCCAGTTCCCTAGGGGCTGCATCTAGGTAAAATTAGTTCTTTTTTTTTTTTTTTGCATTATAGAGTCTGTGCATATTTGATTTTTATGTACTTGTAATGTTTTAGATAATTTATCCTAGCAATAGCTTAGATTATGATTCTAACTAAAATATCTGATTATGATTTTATATTGAAGTTTTGCTGTTTATGTACAATTTTAGAACATGTAAGAGAACTCAAAATTTTCCATATTTATATACTTAGATAAAAACAAGTACATAAATATGGAATTATTAATAGGTGATTTAAGTTATTTAAGGTCTTGGAAAGTTTTTGTTGGTAAGTCAGACAATAGTAGTACTTAAAATGGAAAACAAAATATGTTAATTTACAAATGCAGCTTAAAAAGTTAAAGGGAAATTAGTTATGCTATTAATGCACCACTCCTTTCTTTTTCTTTTCTTTTCTTTTTTTTATTTTTTATTTTTTTTGTCTTTTGTCTTCTTAGGGCTGCACCCGAGACATATGGAAGTTCGTAAGCTAGGGGTCAAATCGGAGCTGTAGCTGCTGGCCTTTGCTACAGCCACAGCAACACGGGATCTGAGCGACCTACACCACAGCTCACGGCAATGCCAGATCCTTAACCCGCTGAGCGAGGCTAGGGATCGAACCCTGTCCTCATGTATACTAGTCAGGTTTGTTAACCACTGAGCCACAACAGAACTCCCCACCCACCTTTCTTTTTTGGTCCTGCCCTCAGCATGCAGAAGTTCCAAGGCCAGGGACTAAACCCATGCCACACTAGAGATCCAAGCCATAGCAGTGACAACACTGGATCCTTAACCTGCTAAGCCACCAGGCAACTCCAGTGCATCCTTAAAATTATTATTATTATTATTATTATTATTATTATTATTATTTTGGTCGTTTTGCCTTTTCTAGGGCCGCTCCCGTGGCACATGGAGGTTCCCAGGCTAGGGGTCTAATTGGAGCTGTAGCTGCCAGCCTACACCACAGCCACAGCAATGCAGGATCTGAGCCACAGCTGTGACCTACATCACAGCTCATGGCAACACTGGATCCTTAACCCACTGAGCAAGGCCAGGGATCGAACCCACAACCTCATGGTTCCTAGTCGAATTCATTAACCACTGAGCCACAACGGGAACTCCTAAAATTATTTTTTTCAATGACTAGGTTTTTAAATTAGAAAAATAAGATTTTAAAGCCAATATTAAAGGATTTAAGATCTAAGATTTTTAAGTTTATTACTTTTGTAAGTGGGACTTATGTACAGAGAAACGAGACACCAAGGCTTTTTACCAGGAAGCAGCGTTTATTCGTGCTGGCACTGGCTCAGCTGATTAGTATCCAGAGGCTGAGCCCTCAACGCAGTGGGGTGCCACCTTCTATACCCTGCTTGTTTTCCTGCTACATCTAAGTTTCTTTGTCCCCCTTATCAGGTATACTATAAATTTTAGGCAGACAACTATAGATGCGCCTGTGCTCATGGATATAGGTTATGCTACATAACTACAGAACTACGCACGTGTGCACATACGCTGGTGGCGCTGCACATCTCCTTCCCTTTGATCTAGGAGGACGTGGCCCCCTCCCATTACACTTCAATGTATTGAATATTAATTTTATAAAGCTAAACGTTTAATAGTCTTTTCTGTGCTCCAATATGCTCCTCTGTGTGCCAAGAGCTCACCTCTAGCGGGTCACAGACTGAATTCTTGAGTTAGGAGGAACTTCAGCATCATTAAATCAAAGAGCTATCGTTTCAGTTCTATTTTCCCTGTAGAAACAGCAGCTTTTTACCTAAGCCATCCAATCATGATGGAGTTATTTAATTTCATCATTGTAACAGCTGAAATTACTCTTATAACCATTTTATTGAGAAGTCTCGGCTTACAGAGCTATGAACACCAAACCCTTCCTCTCCCTCACTGCTGCTGCCTTCTCTCTGTCAGATGGCGGTGAGCTCAGGGGTGGCACAGTTTGATTTCCTGTTTCCACACAACTTCAGCATTTAGAACACACACTGTTTTAAAACTGTGTTTTCATCAGATTCAAAATCCTTCTTGTTTCCCCTGGGCTGGGCTCCACAGGCATGGAGCTGGGGATGAAGAGGCAGGTTCTGCTGGCAGGCACCCCCTCCCTTCTTCCTCCCAGTGCTGGGGGCTCTGCTGCTGGTGCTCCTGAGCGTGCCTGGAGTCCTGTGGAGAGTCCTGGGCCACTGGCCTGAGCTGTCCCTCAGAGGGACCTGCCCCTGCTTCACCCCTTTCTCTTCTCTGTGGCTGCCCCTGTGGGCCCCCACTTTCCTTCTAGGTCCACTTATCCAGAGAGAAGGTCTGCCACCTTCTGCAGGGTCCCCGTGACCCTGGGAAACTTCCACCAGCCCTGCCTGTCAGTGAGAGCACAGCATCTGGCTCCTGGGCAGTCAGGGTCCCCACAACAGCAGGTGCAGGCGGCTGGACAAGCGAATCAAGTGAGGGTCGGGTTCCAGTCCAGAATCTGGCAAAGGAGGGGATGTGTAGGTGCCCCTCCAAACCATGAAGGGAGCCTGTTGTCCCATCCCTGATCCTCAGCAGGATGAAGATGGGGGGCCTCTCACTGTTACTATTTTCCTCCGGTGTTGTGTGAGTGATTGTGTGTGTGTATAGGGGTTGGCGGGAGGGTGGGGGAGAGACCCAAATTCCCTCATGTAGAAGGCCCTGCTTTAGAGCTCTCAGGAACCCCTGCCAGGCCAGGCAGGCGCAGAGCAGCCTGGTCTCTGAATTTAGAAGCTTCCTTGGTGCCTTGTATTCTTAGCCATGGCCCTTGGTCATCCAGTTTTGGCCCCAGATGCCCCACTCCGTCTTGTTATCCTTAGGTGACACGTTCTATTCAGTGACTCCGGGTACCTTAACAGAACGGACCTGACTGCTGGGTGGGCTACCAGATGTACAGGGAGGAAGAATTTCCCACCTTCCAACCTCAACAGACCAGGTCCCCCGTGTGTGGTTAGGTTATGAAGGCACTGCCTTAACCAAAAGGAATTTAAATCAGAGGATGCACAGGAAGCCACCCACCTGGGCAGTCAAGACCGTAAGAAAGAGCAGCACTGACGGGAAGAGGAGGGGTGAACTGTTTATTAGGACCGAGAGGTTCCAGAGCGCAAGGCCGCGCCCGGAGCGCACACCACTCCCAGAGCCACACGCACACAGGGGCTGGCTTAACAACGTGTCTTCTCCCCAGCGGATGCTGACGCGTCACTGCCAACCGGGAAAGTCGACCAGTGCAAATCGGCCAAGTCCAAACTCTGTTCCACAACACATGCCTCCGACCACCATACGACGTCCCTCTGACTTTATTCTGGCATTTTCCTTAAAACTCTTTCCTAGTATTTGTGCTACAAACGTTATTTCCTTAACACATAATTTGTAGATAGAGAAAAATGATTAAATGTCGTTAGTCGATGCCTTCCTATATGCATAAAAGATTGGACAATTTCTCCCCAAGCCAGCACAAAAACAGGGAGTAGGGAGCTCGGAGACACGAACTCGAGGCAGCTCCCGGCCCGCCCCCTCACCCACCTCCTTCCCTGCTCACGGGGACTTCTTGTTGCCCTTGTGGCCCTTTGGGGGCTCCTCGACCCCCTGCCGCGCCTCCTCCTCTGGGATGAACACACTGACGGTGAAGTCGCTGGTCTCCGAGCCGTACTTGTTCTTCACGACCAGCCCATACCTGCCCGAGTCGGAGGTCCTCACCCCGCTGATGGTGAAGTAGGCGGTCTTGCCGGCCTCGAACCTGAGGTTGCAGTGCTCGTCCGAGGCCAGGAGCTTCTCGTTCTTCAGCCAGGACACCTCCGGAGTCGGGTCGCCCCATACGATGCAAGTGAGATTAAGCGCCTGCAAAACAGGTTTTATGAGAGGGGAGGGGATGTACCAGGTGGATGGGTCCAACCTGAAGCACCCTCCTGGGGGGCTGGCGTAACCGGATGGGGGTGACTGTAACCACCCCCACGTCACTTCCCCCCACTCCCCGCATCCCAGGAGAGGGGGTGTGTGCACCTGTGCCAGTTACAGTTTGAGATCTCACCTAAGTAGGCTGCTTTGGCGCCTGAGCTTTCTGGCTTTGCCAAGGCTCATCATCAAAGTCTCAGGAAAGCCTTGGCTCCCAGTTCCCATAAACACACAGATGCTTTTTGCTCCAGTGTGGCATTTTGGACTCTGAGTAGAGAAATCTCGTAGCCATGACCTCCAGCTGCTCACTTTTGTCTTTTGTTTGTGTCACAGGACCCAGCAGCAGAACTAAGAGCTGCTTCAGATAATGTGGTTAACTTTCTTTCTTTTTTTTTCTTTCTTTTTTTTTTTTTTTTTTACTGTGCCTGTGGTGTATGGAAGTTCCTGGCCCAGGGATCCAACCACAGCAGCCATGCAAGCCGCTGCAGTGATAATGCCGGATCCTTACTGGGCTGCACCATAAGAGAACTCCATAATGTGACTAATTTTCAAATTTCATTTTCCTTATTTTATTTCTCCCCCCAAACTCATTTGAGCTGCTGCAGTTGCAAAGGTGCTCTGCCAAAATGTATTCCTCTTTCCTAATATTTTACTATATTTGATTGCCATCTTTGCTAAAATGCTCTTATTTTGAAAGATCAATGTTTAGGCCTGTAATTCTACTTTTTTTGTTGAAATTTTTTTAGATAATCACAGACTCTTAGACAAGTGTAAGATAGATTCCATATATCCTTTACCCAGTTTTCCTCAATAGTAACATTTTACAAAACTACAATATAATATCATAACCTTGATAGAACACTGACCTTGATAGAAGGGTTGATCTTAGATTTCACTAGTTTTTCTTGTCCTTGTTTGTGTTTGGGTGTGTTTAGTTCTATTCAATTCTATCACTGTCTAGTTCATGTGTCTAACGCCTCCGTCAAGCACAGAGCATTTCCATCATCACAAGGATCCCTCATGCTGTCCTTTGACAACCGCCCCCGCCCCACCAAGCTTGTTCCTAACTTCTGGCAACCACTAATCTGTTTCCAGTTCTAAAATTTTATAATTTCCAAAACATTAAATAAAGAGCACATACAGTATGTAACCTTTGGAGAGTGCCTTTTTCACTGAGCATAATTCCTTGCAGATTTATCCACATTATTTCAGGTATCAACTGTTAGTCCCTTTCTGGTGCTGCGAAGTGTGCCATGGTATGTATATACCTGTAAGGGTCATCTGGGCTGTTTCCAGTTTGAGGCTATTATAAATACTTGTGTGCAAATTTGTATATGAACATAAGTGTTAATTTCTCTGAAAAAATGCCTAGGAGTACAATTGTTGGGTCATATGGTAAATGCATATTCCATTTTTAAAGAAATTGTTTTCCCAAGTGGCTGTATAATTTTGGTTTAGAGTTCTGCCAGCAATATTCGGGTGATTCACTTTCTCTGCATCCTTACCAGCATTTGTTGTCAATTTTTTTTTTTTAAAGTTAGCAGTTCTGATAGGTGTATCATATTTCATTGTGGTTTTAATTTGCATTTCCCTGATGACCAAAGATTTTGAATTTGCTTTACATTCCATTATTGCATTCTTTTCTAACTGAAGTCCAGAAATTATAAGGAAAAGAGCTAGGGATAACAATATACAGGGAAAAGGATGTCCTTCTAAAGGGTCTTATAAGACCACTTGGTACCTCCTCTGAAAGAGTATCATTTAAAACTGGGTATATTTTAAGAAATCTGTTTTCTTGCCATGATTAATTAGCATTTGTTTCTGAATTATTCTGCAGATTCGTTTCAGCAAGAAAAATGAGACAAACTATTGCCATTAAACTTATCCAAGCAGACTGCTATATGTTTTTGGAAACTGACTTCTTAAAACTTTTAGCAAAACTGCTACACAAATGTGGCATCCTAGAAAACTATGACCCGTACTATAGATCTGAGTTACAGATCACAAAGTACTTTCACATTCACTCTCTCAATTCCCACTACTATCCAATGAATTCGATCTTTGGGACCTCATTAGGTGAAGAAAATGGAAAATGGAGTTTAAAAACAAAAGCAACCCTGCAATGGTTGAGCCTAAAGTCAACTGTGGTCCTGCATTCCAGGCTCAAAGACACACAGCTGCATGAAATCGACCTCTGACGAAAGAAAGCCTTAGATTACGCCCTGTTCATCCTTAGTCCAATCACCCATTGTATGTCTTCACTGCACTTTGGAGTGGGAAGAGGTTTTGTTCCACTATCAACGCTCCTCCTTCTCCTCCTGTGACCGGCACATCAAACTTGTTTTAATGAAACATAGGGATGAGGAAAGTGAATCCAGGTTTGAAATTATGTTCATTGACCCTCAGAGAGATTATTATGAAGCCAGGAAAAACCAATTTAAAACCAGATGGAAAGAACCCAGTTTTCACCTGACATGTAACCTCTAGAAATTCCTGGAGCAGCACTTTTCCCTTCAAAGGTGAGGAATCCCATAGGTCAGCCCATTTTCCGCTAGGGTTAGAGGTCCCTTCTTTCCTCGGTTATCGTTGTGATTGAACATTTTCTGCTTCTGATTTTAAAGGGAAATCACTTCTGGAAAAAGACTCAGAGGTCTGTGTATGCCCACATCAGACAAATGTGCATGCCAGTGCTTGGCCTACAAAACATTAGGATGAGTGGAAAACTGACAGCATTTTGAATCTTGTTTGTGGCTGATGTCTGAAGTCAGGTGTAAGATGAAGGTGGTGGGATGTAGCTTAAAAGAAAGGAGCGAAGTTGGGGGCCCTGGAACGCTTTCCTAGTGTGGAAGGTGGGGGACAAGAGTGCCCCATGCTTACCTTGCCCTCCTGGATGGTGACCACGTCGGGGAGACCGCCCACCACCCGAGCACGATCTGCAAGCACAGGCATTTCTGGTTAATTACCAGCAATCACAGGCACAAAGCCACCCAGCAAAACTCATTTTCCTATTTAGTTTCCCTCTCCTTACTGTTATTTAAACTTGCTTTCCATGTGCAAAATAAGACAACAATCCAACAGTTCTGAATGTTAATTGTATTCACACATGGGTGCCTATATCTATATCTGAAATATCAACTAGAGATAACTTTGTTTTATTAAAATCCGCTCTAACTTTCATGGCTTTTTTCTGCCCTGTTCCTTCTGCAGCTCAATGGGCTCAGCCAGAGGAGAGGAGTAGATCATGGCCTCTGTCATGGGCTTTCTGAAACCATGTACCAGACCCTAAATCTTTGTGTTTTGAAGTAAAAGACCTTTTCTTTAGCCTCCCAGGTCTCCCCTCAGTCTCAAAAGGCTGACTCAACAGTTAATGATTAGGAAATATTGTTGTAGCTAAAAACAAGTTAAAACAGGTTGCATTGTGTTATGTCCTGCCTTGGCCCACTAACTTATTACTAATGGTTACTTTCTAGTTAGTTATATTGCACCTGGGATTTTCTTTTATAATTGAAACACTCCCTAACAGCCCTTTCCTGTAAGCAATCTTCACTCCAGAGAAAAGGTCAAGGAATGATAACCCTGAAGACAACCAGAAATCACCAGACTGACTGATACCGGATTTGATGACCCTGAAAGGCTCTCTGGATGAAGAACAATATAGACACTGTAATCAATATCCCTGTCTTCTGAGCTAAGCCTATAAGACCCCTTGATGTCTCCTCTCAGGGGAGGACACACTTTTGAGGCGTTAGCCTGCTGTGGCCTCCTGTGCAATAAAGCTTTTCATTCTGCTTCACCCAAAACTCTGTCTCTGGGACTTAATTGGTGCTGTTTTACAGAGGCTGCTTTTGGTCACATTCCCTCTGGTTCAAAAAGCCTGGATAATCCAGGGCTGTGTGCCAGGGGGAATCTGGAGGCTCATGAGCAGGTGGACTTTCCTTGGGGCCTTCCCTAGAGAGCATCCCTTCCTCTCTCCTGGGGGTTCTCGGATGCTCTGCAGGGCCCCCCCGCTATGGCTGTGAGGACAAAGGCCCTAGCTGAGGACATGAGGGGCAGGAAAGGAGCTGAAATCCAGGGCTGACTCCCCACCTCCACCCCACTCCCCACCAAACCCTGTGCTATGGGTGTGACCCGCCTTGGGGTCTCTGTTGTCCACTCAGCACTAACCAGTGGCCACACCATCTCATTTCTGTGCCTGCTTCAATGAACACCTGACTCTAGATCCTTTTTCCTACCATTCCCTCTCCACTGAGTCAGGCCAAAGCTTTGAGTAAGTCTCAACAGCCTTCTCCTGCTAACGCCGTTGCACTTACACCGCTCGTGGGCCCACCCCATCACCTGCCCCTGCACCCCTCGCTGTGTGGCCGTAGGTGAGTCACCCTGGTGTGGACCTTAGTCTCCATCTGCAGAGTGGGGTGGGGAGCTTGCATTAAACCTGTGGACCTGAGGTTTCCATTTTTTTTTTTTTTTTTTTTTTTTTTGTCCTTTTAGGGCCACACCCATGGCATATGGAGGTTCCCAGGCTAGGGGTCAAATTGGAGCTGTAGCCACCAGACTATACCACAGCCACAGCAACTCGGGATCCGAGCCGCGTCTGCAACCTATACCACAGCCCATGGCAACGCTGGGTCCTTTACCTACTGAGCAAGACCAGGGATCAAACCCCAAACCTCATGGTTCCTAGTCGGATTCGTTAACCACTGAGCCACGATGGGAACTCCGTGACATGAGGTTTCTAAACTCTGCTCCACGGTGCCCATGGGATTCATCCCAACCTCAGTGATGATAACTCAGCTCTTATCTATTTTATTTACTGGGTCCATATGGAAGACTTTGTTTGAATTAAGTGTTCCATGCAGACGTTAAGAGCATGGAGCCAGAGGGGCTCCCAGGTCTCCTCCAGCTCTAAGCTGCTGTGATCCAGGGACCTCAGGAAGGAGCCTGTGAACCAGATGGAGGGTCAGGCCACTTGTCCACAAGAGAGTTCAAGAACGGGGACAGGCCGTCAGCGGCTGTGGACACTGCCTTTGCTCAGGTCTGACTCTCTCTCAGCACCCTGGTGCTGGCCTCTGCCCCATTTCGGCCAGCCTCCGGCATGAGGGCATGAGCGGGCAAGGGAAGGAGGTAAAAGGAGGGAGGAAGGCCTTGCAGGTCAAAGGTGAAACAGTCTCACCTGAGTGACCAGAAGGAAGCTGCTGACAGGAGGACGGAGAGGACTCCACTTCTCACACCTCCTGGTTCCCCTCCCCCAGCCCAGGACCAACCCTACATCTTCAACCCTCAACAGTTCTCAAGTTCTGCTCTCACACTGAGAAAGAACCTGAATCATCACAATAATCCGTCCGTGAGTCCTGGGGTCCTGCAGACCGAGTGCTGCTAGAAACCTCTGTGTGTGATACACAGTTGAGAGAGGTCAGGAGTGAGCACATTTCTGGGCACGCAGACTTGACCGCTGGGTCAAGGTCACTCAGCCTTATTTGGCCCCTCAGGAAAATGGGACTACGTGTTGGGGGACCAGTTACACTGATTTACCTGATCGAATCTACAACGTTGCCTGTGTCTTCTATTCTTTAATGTAGATACATTTTTTCCTACATGTGGCGCCTGCTGCAAGTAATTACCAACCTACTGTGCCATTCATGGCCCAGAGATTTCTCAGGAAGGCTCAAGCCAAGCTGGGCTCTGTGTTTACAGTGTAACCTGAAACCTTCTCCTAGACTTTCTCACTCAAGAGACTAAATGGAAACACATGCGCAACACCTAAGATTTTAAAAATACATAGAAATGAAAGGGAAAAAAAGCTGCTTTCACTCTCCTCCATCTGCAGTCATAATAGAAAAATAAAGGTTATATTTGAAACCACACCAGGAATAAACACGAAGGGGTTTACTTACTTTTCTCGGCAATGGCAGCTTGTCTGTGGTTGAGAGAAACAAACAAACACGCAAACAAAGAAGAATTTTAAGATGACTTCAGAGTAGCTAACCTCGACTGCATTTCACTTTTTGGCTGCTTAGCAAAGCCGTGGAAGGGCTGTTTTACCAAGCTCTGCCATACGGGCGGGAGCAGCACATGTGTCATGGCAGGTGTGCACGTGGTGGCATTCGCTGGGAAAGAGGGACTTTTTTTTCTCTTTTTAGGGCTGCACCTGTGGCATATGAAGGTTCCTAAGCTAGGGGTCTAATCGGAGCTGTTGCTGCCGCCCTACACCACAGCAAGAGCAACGCCAGATCCAAGCCACGTCTGTGACCTACACCACAGCTCACGGCAACGCCGGATCTTTAGCCCAATGAGCAAGGCCAGGGATCAAACCCAAATCCTCATGGATATAATTAGGATCATTAACTGCTGAGGCATGAAGGGAACTTCCAAGAGGGACTTACTTTAATCTCTGGAATTCAGCAAAGGCTTCCTCGTATGCTTGAAGAGAAGAAAAAGAGAAATTAAGATTTTCTCACCCAGAACTGGCCACACACACGGGTCGATTAAAACACACAACCAGAGGGCAATGTGATGGGTCCAGACCTGACTAGGCCTGAGAGGGGCTGCACCTGAGTGGTCCCTACAACCTGGTGGGCTTAACGGGAGAAGCGAACACTTTCTAAGTAGAACGTATGAAACAGTGGATTTTAGAAGCTCTCACTTCAGGTTGTGTTCAACCCTTCCAAACACAAAGGCAAAAATTAGATCTGCCAAAGATAAAATGGGAAGAAAAGTCTGTTTCAAATAAAGATTGGTTGTCTGTTAAGCATCCTCAGTATCAAAAAAGCTTTTCTCTCATTAAATCGTCTGGTATGTCATAGCCTTGTAGCCAGACGGTGAAATGTTCTGTTCTATGATCCATTTGTGGTGAAAGGCTCAGGGAGTTACTGCAGTCACAGAGTGTGCCAGTGCTGGCCTGGAGCAACACTTCTGTGCCATGCAGGAGACGACATAAAGGACAGGGAAACAGAGAAATGGGAGCTGTGGGTTCTACAATATGTTTTGTTTTGTTTTTTTTTTTTCCTCCTGAGCCTGCAGAGCAAGGCACTTTGAAGACTTCAGGCAAAAAGACAGCTTCACTTTGAAATCTTCCTCACCTGGTCTTTAAGCTCCTCTGTGGTCTGGGAATCATCACATTTTATGTCTAGAAAATATTTACATACTACTGGTCTGCCCTCCTTCTTATACAGGTGGGAGAAATAAGCATAGCCAGGCTTAAAGCCTCTAAAGGGAGACCAGCTGGGCTAAGCCAGGCTTCTTCAGGCCACACTAGGGAGAGATGGGCTTGGCTAAGCCACTGCTTCTGGGGCCAGTGGAGATGCTGGTAAGACCATCCAGGGCCTTTGGCCTAAGGGGGATTTGAGAGTGTAGGAGTTAAATGAGCTTTGGTGGGAAGAGAGTAAGAGTCAATTTTAAACAAGTTTTGAATGTATCTGTCCTTTTTCTATTGTGTCTCTGAGCATCACATGGTCTGCAGAAGCAAGCCCCTGTCACAGTCACTGCGAGTGTGGCCCAGGAGCTGAGCCCCTGGGGACACCTGCTCCCAGCCCTGCAGAGATCCTCCAGGGAGACTTTCTCATCAAGAAGGGTGGGTGGGGTGAGGGGAGGGAGACAGCACAAGACAAGTTGAGGCAGGGTTGGAAGGCTGCTCTCAAGTTATGAATCTACTCTGAGGATCAAAACAAGAGGGGTTGTTGCATTTTAATACACCAAGCGGGAGAGGAAAAGTCAGCCCACAGTCTGCTTTGGCAACTTCGCACAGACCCTTTTCTTTCTTTAGGAGAGAAAAAGATGCATATAGTACAGGGAGAGGGAGAAATGGCACAACACAGGGGTTTTAACTTTTTGTGATTGTACATCTTTTAACTTTAAAAATTTTAATGAATAGCTGCACATCACATTTCTTATCTGTTCTTTGAAAACTTTCTTCTGCATCCCATTACTTTCTTCTCCTTGTCCTCACTCACTCCAGAACCCCCCATTCTCCTAGCAAAGGGCCAAGAAATCTGAGGCCATGGTTCTAACCTCCTTCTGTTCTCTTGACATTTACCTTTGCCCATTCGCATTTACTCCCCTCTGGTTTCTGAAGAAAGGGTATCCCTGCTCCTTCCCAAAGCCAGCGCTCCCACCTCTGCCCTGGGTCTCCGAGCTCCCACTCTTCGCAACTCCAACACGTCAGTTATTCCCTGTCACTCACAACTAACATCCTTCCAAATCACCTGATTTCTTGGACTCTATGAACATACTTACTTTTCAATCCCCATAAAATGATTCTTCTTCAGTGTTTGTTCTTGCTTTGCCCAAGTGACTATAAATCAATCTGCCCTTCTTTGGAAGCATCTCGAAAGAGCAGTGCTTTCTCTTCATAATCACTGTCTCCACTTTATTCTCTACTGATTGGCCTCCACCCACTGAATTTCTGCATCAACCACCATGGCTCAATTTAAACTGCTTTATTAAAATCTCTAATCATCTTCCAATAGTCAAATATAATGACCTCTTATCACCCTTTGTTCTTTTTAAAAAAGGCCCACACCTCCTGATCTGCAGAATATCAGTTTACCTTGTCCAGAAAGGTCCACCATCTTCTGGTGTCCAGTTTTGCCATCAAAGAGCTCCATCACGTACTTCCCTTTGTCATTTGGAGTGGGTTCGTTGATCTGCAGCCAAATCTGCTCCCCGGTGACCCCACTCTTAACTCTGTCTGTGTACTTAATAGCGGCCCCACTGTTTATAGCAAAAGAAAACACCGTTACTGTTTGCTTTCATCCAGAGCTTAGCTTTACTTTGTCTCTTATTGAAGGGCTTACCATAAACTGTAAAACTTTACCATAAAGTGTAAAACCATTGAAGGTCTCACCATAAACTGTAAAACTTTACCATAAAGCATAAAACTTTCAAATAACATGGGATCTGCATATGTTCTTATGCTTCAGAGAAACTGTGGGCCCTGAATCACAGAATGTGAATTCCAAGGCCTGGGGTGGGGGGTCTGTCAGTATATGCACATTTAATTTCCAACAGTGGTCTGGAGCCCAGATTGTAACAATACTTCTCAGGGGTAATAATTATCTTTGTTTTTGCTTGAGTTTATTCATAGGAGTAAGGGAATCTTTAAAATGAAAAGGCCAAAGTCCATATTATATTATAGCCTATTTCATGCAGATGGTCCATGCCTATAAATGGGATTTTACAGGCCAGTTAAAAACAGCCTTATGGAGGGTCATCTGGGGCTGATGCTTTATTGACACACAGGGTTACAAAACTATTTAAAACAAATGTAAATATGCACTTGGTAGTAAGGACAAGAGTAAATGAAAAGCAGGATTGCTGACAAGAAGAATGAGGCCTCTACTCTGACCCTGGACGTGAACTTCCCTGTATTCAATAGTAGATCATGAGCAGATTCTGACATCGTATTCCTTACAAGAGAAGAAAAGCAAATAGATCCCTTTGTTTTGTGATCTGATGGTCTAGAAACGCTACTGTTATAGATGAAGTAAGAGAAAGGGCAGAAGTAGTGTACTCTCACTGAGGTTAAAAGAAACTCTAGGAAGAGTTTGTCAACATGTGAGGAAACTTTTTCAGGAAGGCAGTACACAAAATGACTTTGTTATGGTAACAGTTATGCATAGAGAAAAGATTGGAGAGAAGTACCCCAAAATAATCATATTATGGCTATGAAAACTATGGATGCTATCATAATCTCTTTTTAATCTGTAATATGATATTAAATGTATTTCCTAAAACAAGCACATATTATGTTTGTAGTTGGTAATAAACAAATATACTTCATTTATTTATTTAGTCTTTTTAGGGCCACACCCACAGCATATGGAGGTTCCTAGGCTAGGGGTCTAATTGAAGCTGTAGCTGCTGGCCTTCGCCACAGCCACAGCAACACCAGATCTGAACCGAGTCTGCGACCTACACCATAGCTCATGGTGACACCAGATCCTTAACCCACTGAGCAAGGCCAGGGATCAAACCTGTGTCCTCACAGATACTACTCAGATTCGTTTCCCCTGAGCCACAACAGGAACTCCAGAAATGAACTTTAAAAAATAAAAAAAAACAACACTCTCTACCAAGATTTTTCAGATTTCAAATAAATAGCATTTTTATATAATACATTCTTTAAAAGATATTAAAATTTAAAATGCCATAAACTGTAGGGTATAGGAGCCCATCTGTACCCATAGACTTTATTTAGCCTGGGCAACATAATCTATGTCTTAGTTAGAAAGACAGACAGCTCTCTGCTTTACTATGATCAATCTGAGTTCTTTAATCTCTGGCTAACATGCAAAATAGCACCTTATGTTTGTAATGCACTTCACGGTTTACAAAGTGTCATTAAGTCTCTCATTGGGTCCATCAGTGTTCTGAGATAGAACGGGTATTATTGCTCCTGTTTTATAGGAGAGAAACCTGAGATTCAGAAAGTCAGATGACTTGACTTGCCTAAGATCCAAAGGAAGACAGGAGCGAAGTTGAGACCCAAACCCACTGCAAGGTTTTCTCACATTATGCCACCTACTCACATAAAGACAGGGAAGGCAATCAGCCTTTGCTTCCTGAGCCTTTTACAGGCACACATCTGTGCACACACAAAATACTCACGGAGCTGACTAGACCAAACAATGTAAGAATTTTATGCCTTTTGAGCCTGATAGCAGTTTCCTCAAAACCCAGTGTTCTAATTTTTCTGAATAAGTTAATTCTTTTAGAGATGATGTAAAGCTTTTTGATTGATGCTTCAATTAATTTATCTTCTCTTATTCTTGAGACTGACATATTATAATGTCCTAGATATCACAGAGGAATTTCCTAGAACTTGATCTATTTTAACTTATACTTACTTTCCTAAAATGCATTCTGAAAGAAATAGAACAAAGGAATGAAACTCTAAGCATCCAAAGTGGAATTTCACTTGCTCTCGTTAAAAAAAAACTTAGAAAATTAATAGTGAGAATAATAAATGTAATAAAATGCTATTGTACATAATGGTGTCATTAAAAAAAATACACAAATGATTGCTTTGTGGGACCCAGTTCTGGTAAATGTTCAATCTAGACTTTTAATGCAACTTGGACCCATGTGTAGCGCCATGATGGGGGACTCTGGAGCCACACTGCCTGGTCTCAGCCCTCCACCCATCACATAACTAGGTGACCTCAGGCAACTCACCTGGACTGAGCTTCCTGGTCAATAGAATGAGAAGTATCTACCTCATAGAGTTTGAATAGTAAACGAATTCCTACATCTAAAGGGCTTGGAGCAGTGCCCAGCACTCTGTAAATGCCCACTGAAGGGGACATATAAATAAACATCATTCTCCATCTCCTGGCGGGGTTGCCATGGTGACCAACTGCTCTGTGGGGCTCATGACTTTGGGAATGAGCATTTGCTGCATCCCAAATGTGGACAGAAGTTGGCTATGCCCCACCAGATTTCTACGGCAGCATGCAGGTCTCTTTCAGTTCAGGAAATTTCACGGAAGCACAGAAGTTAAGGAACCTTTCAACGGTGTAAATGGGAGAACTGGGTTGACTTAGAACCTTGATTCAGCTCTCGGAATCCCTGAGAATTTAAATGAAATCCTTCTATAACTGCTTGCAGGAAGCCTGGGGTTAGAACAGATCTTCAGCCTCAATTCAGTACAAATATACAATCCCAAAGTCATCTTGAGCTCTCCAAAGCCTTCCAAGGGTGGACAGGAAACACGCTCATGTCCAACTATGCCAATTGCTACAAACAACAATGATGATAAACTCAGACACTCCTTAAGATTAGGCTCCTTGGGTCAATGGCCATTAATTCACACAACAGCAGATTTGGAGCACGCTGCTTCAGTATTGTTTCAGAGCACAGCATGAGTTAGGTGTGTGCAGAAAAGAGAGGATAAGAAGCAGGTGAAGCATGACTGTCTGGAGGTGGAGGCTATGTTGCAGAGGTGTTTACTCATTATGATACATCCTAGATGATGAAGACAGGTGCTTTAAGCCATCGCTGGCCTCACCATGTGCTTGTTGAGGGAACATGCTAACCTCATACTAAAGGGATGGTCTGGGTGCTTCTGTCCATCACCGTCAGACCTGAGAAGTAAGAAGACTCTTTGCCTGAGAGGAATGGAGGGTTGTTGTTGTTTTCCCCAGTCCCCCCGCTCCCGAGTGAAGAAAGAATTTCTACACACCAGTTAAATTTTTATGTACTTACTTGTGGGACCAGTTAACTTTTAGATCATCCACATAGTAAGTGACAAAAGAGTACAGCCGAATGCCCTCAGCTGTGCTCTGTATCTTCAGGTCAGTAGCAGACAGAGCTGCAAGAAGAAAACATGTATTTCATACACCTGTCAGCCCATCTGGGAGAAGAACAAAAAACATTGCCTTGTGAAAACTTACCAATTGTTTTACATACTTCAGTCATCAGTTCTTTAAAGGCTGTGGATAGAGATTTACAGACAAAGCTTTAGCAGAAAGATGCTCAATGTCAAGTCAAATCTCAAACTGTGAGTCACACATGCTCCCCAAAACATCCTTCTAGTCATGGGTTTTGGTCACAAGGTGAATGCACTGACCAATTGGTAATAAGTGCTCTTTGAGGAAAGAACTCAATTTTTTTTTTTTTTTTTTTTTTTTTAGCTTTTTAGGGCAGCACCTGCAGCATATGGAAGTTCCCAGACTAGGAGTCTAATTGGAGCTACAGCTGCTGGCCTGCACCACAGCTCACAGCAACCCCGGATCCTCAACCCACTGAGCGAGGCCAGGGATTGAACCCACAACCTCATGGTTCCTAGTCAGATTCATTTCTGCTGCAACACAATGGGAACTCCATAACTCAATTTTTACCAAGTTTTAAAAGATTGCTGCTCTTATTTTGTTACTTTTGTTCCCTCAAATTCTTCTTAACTGTCACCATATTTACATTCTAGAGAAAATGCCACAGTGCGGTTTCCAGGAAGGTTTTTGGCTTTAAGAGACTCCTCCAAAGTCCCAGGAGGGCTTTCTTTACATTCGAGGAAGTTTTCTTATCTGTGTCATCAATTCAGGATGAATTAACCATCTAGGTTCTCTAATATTTCTCAGCCTAATAATGCTTTTTGCCAATAAACACATTTAGTCCTGCCTCCAGCAAGAGTAGGAAGGTGAAATCAAAGTCACACTTCAGCTGTTCATTAGCAGTGTTGTTAAAGATCTTGCTCAGGAACAAAACGGGAAGTTTGGGCATCGCATGTAGGTTTTCGTTATCATGACGTCTGTGTCCCCACTAGTCTCCGGAAAATGGAAATGGCTTTTCTGCTCTGTTACTAACTGAGGCTTCCAGTTTCATATATAATCTTTCTTGCCATCTTTGAGAGGGTGGACTATTTCGAGACACGCTTTTCATGGTCGTTTTTGATCCTGGAGCATTTTTAATAGAGTTAAGACAAAAAAATGATTTATATTGAAAACAGATCCCTACTGGATGGTGAACCATAAATTCTCTGAGGATCAAAACTACACTTCTGATCTCGAGGAAGACTAAAAGCGAAGTATTTTTGAATTAAACAGAGCAGAGGTTTGCTCTGCTGGAATTTCAATTAAAACAAAACTGTGGACAGAAGATGACTTCAATTGTCCAGCTCAGCCTCACTCAGAAATCTGGTCACCTGTATCTAGAACACACAGAAGGGACCCCAGCAGGTGGTGGACTGACCTTCATCCACGAGCTTCAGTCTGCTCTTGTCTTTTCCTCTGTCGTCCTTCAGGATAACTTCATAGATCCCAGCATCTTTCTTGGAAAACTAAGTGGGGAATAGATATACCACACTGCAGCTTATCACAGCCTCAGAGTATGGGGTTTGCATTTTTTAGGCCCTGTGATTTACAGAACTGCCATCAAAGCACACTGAACAAGCATCTGGCCAAGTGAGCAATGAACAGTTCACAGAAGAACCTATCCATCATAACCCTGCCAGGTGATAGTCCTGTTTTTCACCCTCTAAGGCTATAGTCGATTTGAGGCTTAGAGCCCTTATCCTTTACTCTGACTTCATATTAAAAACTAATGATCACATGTATTTGAAAGGTGTGAAATGACACAAAAAGTAGATAAAAATCTACACTTTAAGTGAATACTATGATTGTCTCTGTACTTTTAGGGAACGAGTTACCATGAGGCTTAAGAGCAAACAAAGAACTGCCCTGACACGAAAGATAGTAGCTCAGAGAGGCAAGAGTTGGGGTGTCCAGCCAAAACTGATTGGACATCTGACGAATCCAAGCATATCACAAGGTGAGCGAGGCTTGCTTTGGGGGTGACGTCAGGGCAAGGATCTATGCCCAGGGCAGAGTTAACACATAATCTAGTCTCTGTTTTTTGGAAGAGCGTAGCATATAGAACTAATGTATTACATTTCACATTTAGAGTCACCTACCTCTGTTATAAGGAGGGTACATATACCATCCTTAAAGTCATGCTTTTCATCCACTGATATTTCCCTCTCATCTTTGTACCACACAATATGAGTCTCTTTCTTAATATTTGCCACCTAGAAGAAAAAACGTAGTTATTCTTCTTTAAGTAAGGGAATGCTATTCTTATAAAACTTATTATTTTTTTTTTTGGCTGCACCCAAGGCATCTGGAAGTTCCCAGGCCAGGGATCAAATCCAAGCTGCTGCTGTGACCTATGCTACAGCTGTGGCAATGCCAGATCTTTAACCCACTGCACTGGGCAGGGAATCGAACACATGCCTCAGCAGCAACCCAAGCCACTGCACAGACTATGCCACATCTTTAACCTGCTGCACCACAGAGGGAACTCTGAAACTTCAATAATTTTTAATGAAGCACACTGTATATAAGAAAAAGTATAAGAAAACCAATATAAGCTGTTTTAACTGATAGAATTTAGAATAAAGTGGACACAAATGAATAAACTTAAATCAACAGCATTTTGGAGTTCCTGTTGTGGTAAAGTGGAAATGAATCCAACTAGGAACCATGAGGTTGTGGGTTCGATCCCTGGCCTCCCTCAGTGGGCTGAGGATCCGGCGTTGCTGTGAGCTGTGGTGTAGGTCGCAGATGAGGCTCCGATCTGGCGTTGCTGCGGCTGCAGTGTCAGCCAGTAGCTGTAGCTCCAATTAGACCTCTAGCCTGGGAATTTCCATATGCTGTGGGTGTGGCCCTAAAAAGCAAAAAAAAACAAAAAACAAAACCAAAAAAACCTCCAGCATTTTTATTTCCAGCAGAAAAGGATGAATTTAGAAAGATCTGGTGAATCAGAAAGCATAGAAAAATACATAATAACATAGAGACTTAAGCAAAAACAAAAATTTGAAAACCAAAGGAAGACAAATCTCTTCAGAGTAAAATATAGTCTGTGTCACAAAACAAAAGACTTTATTAAAGTAACAGAATGAGTAAGCCACAATCTATAGCTAAGTACTTTCTAAAAGATAAATGAAGCTTTGGAAATAAATGTGAAGGGAAAATATATTTAAACGTTTTAAAGAATAATTTTTCTAGTTTTATTGAGATATAATTGATATAACTACAATTTAGAGTATACAATATAAAGATTTGATATATGCATATATTGTGAAATGACTACTGCAGTAAGTTTATATGCACCCATCAAGTATGGTTTAATAAATTAACTGCTTAGTAAATTTTAGGAAACTCATTTAGATCCTATTTCCACATCACATCATAAATTTCAAATGGACTAACCAACTTCATGTAATTAAAGGGATCTTAATTAAGCTTTATTACAATGATTTGATTTTTATGAAGAGTATATTCATGTATTTCTTATGTAATTAAAATTGTACAAAAAACTAAAGACTTCATACAAATCAAGAAAACAATCTCAAAGATCTCAATAACTGGAAAAATGTACATACGATTTCCCAAAGAGGAAATGTTATTACAAAATAAACAGATGAAGGGAATGTTTAATCTCATTAAAGACAAGGAAATGTAAGTTTTAAAATGTTTAAAAATACTACAGCTAATACATTAACATAAGAACCACCACTGGTAAATGCAAATGGTATACACGAATGTTCTTTAGGATCCTGTAAACCAGTTCCTGAGTTGCAGAAAGTGACTGTGTGACTAGGCAACATTGCTTATGATGAACATGGCCCCTGACTGGAAGCTACATTTGGACCGGGAGGGGCTAGAAATGGACTCCATAGCTTTGGGCTCCCCTGAACAAACTGACTTGTGTAATTTGGGCATGGTCCTTGCAGGGCCCTGGAAGCTCTGCCTAGGGTTTTGTTACAAGAGGTATTGGCTCCTCCAGACATGAGGAATTTTTTAAAGCCTTGGTGTTTCCTGCAGCTGCTCAAAGTGGATCTTGTCTCCTTGCACCTGAGCTGTCACCTGGGGATGGTGAGGGGAATAACTCCTGATGTGGACCCCAGCGGACAAGCTGGAGTTCATGTACATATCCTTTTGAGTAGACTAATTTCCAGTGGGGCCCATGATAGTCTCAGAGTCCGAATACTTGGCTGCACATACTGCATTAACTATAATACAACATGTATGTTGCTAAAGGTACATACATTGCTATAATAATGAAACAAAGAACTATGGGAGGCAGGGGAAGGTTCATTCTACCCAGACTATTAAAGGGAAGGCTTGAACTACTAGTTGTGGCTCAGCGGTAACGAACCTGACTAGTATCCACGAGGACGCGGGTTCGATCCCTGGCTTTGCTCAGTGGGTTAAGGATCTGGTGTTGCTGTGAGCTGTGGTGTAGGCTGGCAGCTGTAGCTCTGATTCGACTCCTAGCTAGGGAACTTCCATATGCTGTGGGTGCAGCCCTGAAAAGCAATAAATAAATAAATATATAAAGGGAGGGCCTTATATCAGAAAGGACTGAGCTGGGCTTTGAAAAAGGATTTCGTCAGAGAAGCTGAAAGAAGGCCATTTGAAGGCATTGGAACAGCATAATTATGTAAGGAATGAATATTCAGATCCTAATCTAGGCTCCCATACTTGTCCAGGATCTGGGTAAGGGGCTGGTTCTCCTGAGGAAAACCATCAGAACAGGGCTCCAGGACTCACCTCCCAGAAGCATAGTGCAACAGAAGCACAGACAGAAGGAGGATGCATGTGTGGGCCTCTGAGGAAGGGACAGTTTACGGGATGGGAAGTATGGAGGAAAGGGGGTGTGGGGGCGACACGGCAGAGGAGAGTCAGAGAGAGAGAGAGGTGGTGTGGGCTTTAGCTGCTGCCTAAGAAAGTGTTTTTCAAGAAGCTCTGCCACTTCCCAAGAGGCTAAAATCCAGTCTTGATTTTTCTTATATATTTCTGGTAGATGGCTGTTCTTTGGAATTTATCAGATCTGGCAGAGACTGGGGCAATTGAGTTCTGGGTTGATAATGACAACTACATGCCTAATGCCAAATCCTTCACCACCATGACCTTCACACTCCATCTGCATCCAGCACTTTTCATCCAAGAACATTTGATGACTCACACAGCCGAATACCATACACCAAGGTCTATGATAATTTAGAATGCGATGTGGAACTTCTAAGTTTTCCCAAAGGTCGTCTAATAAGACAATTGATTGAGAGCTGCAAGCTCTTTCCAAACCCTCTCCCCTCGTGGGAGCACAGGGGTTTCAGAACCAGCAGCAGAGCTGTCCAAGGCTTGAGGGTCCTGCTGTGCCAGTCACACAACCTAGATAAAAAAAATCACTAGACTCCATGGAAACAGTGTGGCTGGAATGACCCTGGAGTAGATCTACCCCTTTGGATGCAACAAAGACAATGTGAGATTCTTTTGAGATTAATAATTAAAAAGGAGTTGGGGAGGGTAGCAAGGGATGAACAGGCAGAGTGCAGAGGCTTCTTAGGGCAGGGAAAATACTCTGTGTGATATTATAATGATGGATACCACGAGTCTTTGCACACTTGTTCAAACCTATAGAATGTATGACACCAAGAGGGATCACTGATGCAAACTATGGACTTCGGGTGATGATATGCCCTGTAGGGTAATCAGCTGTAACAAACGTACCACTTTTTTGATGGGGATGTTAATAATGGGGGAAGCTATGCATGTACAGGGTATATGGGATATCTCTGTACCTTCCCTTCAATTTTCCTGGGAACATAAAACTGTGCTTAAAAAAAGTCTTAATTAAAAAAAAAAAAAGAGTCTGTCCTTATTAACTAGGGCATGGGTAATAAATTAAAAGGATCATTTTGACTTCTTACATTTTTATGTTGTTTTATTTTAAGTAGTTCTTACCAACCAATGATTATAGTAACATTCAACGTAAGGATGCATCACTTACCATTTTGGTACAGATGGAGATGAAAAATTGATCTTCTCACATTCTATTTTATCTTTAGTTCCCTTGTATCAAATATCAAAAATGTATCTACTTCTTACCTTGCATTTCAATAGCACATTACATTCACCAGTCACTTCCCAGCTCAAATACTCAGCGAAATGTGGACCTATAAAATGTTAATGATATCAGCAATCAGCAATATTAATCATGACAGCCAAAATCCAAGCTCATTCTTAAATTCCAAGGTGATTTACATTTAAAGGGAAATTTTAAAAATTCAAGACTTAGTTTTTAAATATTTTAAATGGATATGTATTTAATAATAAATACTTTCAATTATTTTTATTTACCAGGGCATTATTAACACAAGCAATAATATTCATTTTAATTTGTTATGGAAATAATCTTGGAATATTTTGTTCAAGAAATTGAAGCTTTTCTCCTAAAAATACGCCTATTTTTACCTTGTTTCCTGATCCATTCTTGCCGCTGGAATTCAGCTTCTTTCTGGAGCTTTTTATAGACTAAAAATTGGAAAACGAGGAAATGTGAAGTTGAGGTATATAAATGTACATGTCAGTCACTGTGCTAAGTGGTTTATATTCATTATTAAAATACTTATATATCATGACCACTCTATTTGTTTTCGGTATTCATAGATGAAGAAAAAGGCTTAGAAATGTTAAGTAACTTGTTCAAGGTCACAAAGCCAGGAAATGGTGTAAGAGCGTTGGCTATTGCAAATGTAGAGGACTGGCCAGCCTTTCCATTGCCTTATTAAATACCACATTTAAAATCTTGGTGGTTTCCACATTGGCTTATGACAGCCAACATATAACCTAGTTCTAACGTATGATCAATTGATTTGGCATGCTCTACTTTGCCTATTTTTCTTCTTAAGTAATTTAAAGTACACACTGTAAGATAATCTCATAATATAGTCTTGGTTATTTTGCAATATATTTCATCAGAGAAATTTAGTAATAAATGCTTGTTTATATATGAGATAATTTAAGTGCAGTCTTGCCTGTGGGCTAGTGATAGCTTTTCTGTCCTTTTAAATTAACTTTTACTTCTATGAAATGAAACACTATGGAAAGTGTTAATGTAAATTGTATTTTGAACACTAGAATCCGATCAAGAAGTAATTCCTGCTACCTCCCACAGAACCACTTTTGCATAATGTGGAATTTGCACCGAGGGAAGAGGCAAAGCCTTTCAGTTAATGTTCCACAGGACTCTTACCATCGCCAATGAGAACAAGAGTGGAATGGCCAGTTGCTCTTCCATCTTGAACTTGGAAAGTATATGTCCCCTCATCCTCATCCTGTAGCTTTTCCATAAACATTTCAATCATGCCGGTGTTTCGGTCAATATGCATCTTATATTTCTTCAATGAGAAAAGGAAAAGAGAAAAATAAGTGAGATAGATATGACCACAATAAGTTCTATGAAATAAACACACAAACTCTGAAATATCATAATTTAACAAAACTTCTTGTTGACTTTTTTTTAAACGAGCAAGGTTTCAAAATCTTGTACCTAGGAAAAGGAAAATAATATGTGACCTCCACCAGAACTCATTACTAAAAAGTGCAACATTGAGTTTTTAAAATATAAACAAATTTTGTTACTCCGAATCACAAAATGTTATCAAAAAGTTGTTTTCAGATTCTCCTTTTACTTTCCAGATTACATTATTTTCAATTAACAGAATAATGTAAAACTATAAGCAGCATGAGGGAAGTGTCTATCTCATTCATAGCTAGACCCCTGGCCATCTAGCACAGGGTATACAGCGGCCAGTTAATCAATATCTGCTGAATATGTGAATAAAAATGGTTCTCAAGCATTTGTTCTTAATAAACTGAAACTGAACTGAAATAATGATATGCTCAGTAATCTAAAAAAATGTAGAACTTACCGGCCCTTCGAATATTTCCTTGTCATTAAATATGAAGTTGACTTTGGCATTGCCAGACAGCTTCTCAGCCTGCATCCAAAACCGGACCTGGCCTTTCTCCAAAATTTCAACTGCTAACTCTGATTTAATTGGGACAGCTATGAAAAATAAAAATAAGAGTAGTAATTATATTGGTAACCAATTATATTGATGCAGATTTTTCCCACAAGGGAAAAACAATGGAACTGGTGATGTAGTACGTGCTGCAAAGTCAGGAGGCACTGAGAGTGTTGTAGGGACAGCTTGGGGTTGAGGGACAGGAGAAGTGGGTTCTAAACGTGTCTGTCATAGATGTCTTCACTGTAAAAATGAGGAAGAACTTACCTCCAGGGGTCCTTTAGCTAACCTCTGAGACTCTCTACTGTGGCTTTGGTGAGGTTTATTTAGGGGCAACAACAAAGTATGATGAAGAGTCTTGAGCCGGGCTCAGGAGTGCAAGGTCAGCTACCAACAAACTGTGATGTGGGGCAGGTCATTTCACCTCTTTGGACCTCACTTGACTCATTTGTACATGTATGAAACTGACCTGAATGTCCTGGTTGGCCAAGTACTCTTCTGCTCCAACATTCTATAATTTAATGGCTTCAAATTATTTTGAAAGGAGTTAAAATTTTTCTTTTTTTCAACAATGTAACTCACTTTGGAGGTTCTTTAAGATGTTTTTAAAAATAAATCTTAAGGAGTTTTAGTTGTGGCTCAGAACCCAACAGTGTCTGTGAGATTGTGGGTTCAATCCCTGGTCTTGCTCAGTGGGTTAAGTATCTGGTGTTGCTGCAAGCTGTGGCATAGGTCACAGATGTGGCTGGGATCCAGTGTTGCTGTGGCTGTGATGTAGGCCGGCAGTAGCAGCTCTGATTTGAACCCCATATGCTGCAGGTGTGGCCCTAAAAAATAAAAAAATAAAAAATAAATCATAAAAGAATTAATTTTGATTATATATACAAGATGAACTACTAGCTTGTCCATTTAAACTCTATCCATCCCAATGGCATACCAGTTCATTTCAGTTCTGAGATCAAAATTTTAGTCAAATAAGCAAGTCAAGAAGCTATATTAAAATATAGCATGGCTCGCTTCATGTAGAAAGTGAGGGAACCATATGACATCTCTGATTTACATCTGTATCACTTAAACCATATGAGCATGAGCGAAATTTTCAAAAAGTTGGCTGACATCTCTCAAAGCCAGTTTCTAAATTTCTTGTAAGTTGAAAATGTTCTTTATTTATTTATTTTTTTGTCTTTTTGCTATTTCTTGGGCCGCTCCTGCAGCATATGGAGGTTCCCAGGCTAGGGGTCCAATCGGAGCTGTAGCCACCGGCCTACACCAGAGTCACAGCGACGTGGGATCCGAGCCGCATCTGCAACCTGCACCACAGCTCATGGCAACGCCGGATCGTTAACCCACTGAGCAAGGGCAGGGACCGAACGCGCAACCTCATGGTTCCTAGTCGGACTCGTCAACCACTGCGCCATGGCGGGAACTCCGAAAATGTTCTTTATAAAGGCTCCTCCAGTCAATGGATTTGTGTCCAGGTGGCTTCTGGGCATACTTTATGGAAGAGCATGGTTGTTTCTCCAAGAGTCTTTCACTTCTCTTAGGAGAAATCATCCTTTCTCAACTATTCTTAAGCATATCTCAAAATTCTAGTATATGCTACTTTTTTTTTTTTGTCTTTTTGCTTTTTAGGGCCACACCTGCGGCATATGGAGTTCCCAGGCTAAGGGTCTAATCGGAGCTACAGCTGCTGGCCTACGCCACAGCTACAGCAACGCCAGATCTGAGCCGTGTCTGCGACCCACACCACAGCTCATGGCAATGCTGGATCCTTAACCCACTGAGCAAGGCCAGGGATCAAACCTACAACCTCATGGTTCCTCGTCAGATTCGTTTCCACTGTGCCACGACGGGAACTCCTTTTTTTTTTTTTTTTTTTTATTGGCAGCACCCACAGCATATGGAAATTCCTGAGCCAGGGATTGAATACGAGCTGCAGCACAGCTGCAGCAATGTGGTATCCTTTTAATATACTGAGCAGGGCCAGGGAACAAACCCGTGCCTCTGCAGTAACCAAAGCCGCAGTGGAGACTCCTTAAATTATAAACTTTGATTATTTGCCTGGTATAAACTTGTACCAAATGTACATTGATATTTACTTTTTTTTTTTTGGCTGTGCCCACGGCATACAGAACTTCTGGGCCAAGGTTGGAACACCCGCCACAGTTGTTACCTTAGCCCACTGTGCCACAAGAGAACTCCCAATATTTCTTTGTATTTATCCTGAAACTACCCTTTTCAAGTTTCCAGGGACGCCTTTCCTTTGTACTATTCCATATTCATTGTAAAAACTTGGTTACAGGGTCATTCCATGCAGAGCTGAAAGGAGGAGCAGATATCACCTACTGAGGCTGTCCTATGTGGACAGAGATGGGCTGGTGATGTCACAGCTTGATCTTGAAAGCTTGTGTTCTTCATCTGCTAACATGGATATTATCTGCCTCACAAGGTCACCAAGAGTGAATATGGTACCAGAATACACTCGGCCACATGAATAATGACCAGTGCTCAAGAAAGGGGAGTTCTCTCTCTCCCCTGACTGTACTAATGACAAAACTCAGTCTCAGGAAAGTTTAGCAACAGATCTTTGCAGCAGAGCTGAGACCAGGGTTGTTCCCTCTATTCTGTGCTCTCTGGGTCCTGGCTGTCCACTCTGAAGAACACTAGTGGTTTTCTAGCAAGAGCAGACCATGAGCAGACCCCAGGGGGAAGAGAGCAGAGGCCAGGCTTTCTCCCTACAGTGCGCTCCTGTTTGCTACAAGGAAGTCTTGAGGGGAGTAGAGAAGAGAATCTCGTCCAGAAAAGTCTGGAGATCTCATCTAGGGAATCTAATCCATGAGTGATGCAGTTACTAAGATGCCCAGAGCGGTGGGGAGGGGAAGGAATGCTCCTGGAAGCCTCCAGGTCCTTTAACGTTCATCGTCCTCTCTGAGTAATAGGAATGTCATCTGGGGCACACTGGCCACCAGGCTTCACAGAGCACAGGTGCGCATATGGAAACAGCCATTCCTGGGCCACCTGGGCTTACGCCTGGTACCACCTGTGTGTATCTGGCCTGGTTATTTAACCTGTCTTCATCTCTAAAATTAAATCACCACGGTACTGACCCTTCTAAGGTCATTGTGAGTTTAAATGACACATTCCACTTAAGCACCCTACAACCAGCATATAATGGGTGCTCTATAAATGTGGCTATTAATATTTTGGTGACTCTTCCTCTAGTTGTTTAAAAAACACCCTACATCCTGGGGCATTAGTGCTTTTCTAACTGATGTAATTTTTCTAATATGCTTTTACTGGTTTGTTTTATTGTGGTTCCCCCCCACACAAAATTGCATACAATCCTCTTCAAAATGGTATTTTATAGTGAATAAGTTCTCAAATATTGATAATTTGAAAAACAATAACTAACATCCTACAGCCACCAACTGTAAAATATAATTACACCTAAGAGGACACATTAAATAGATACAATTTATGTATATGTGCTTGTGTATATTTGTATACTAGAGTATTACATACAAGTGGAATAATAACCAACGTCTAAAAATAGAGATATATTATGCAGGATGTTGTTGACACTGAGGTATACCTCCCACCACCGCCCAAACATCTTAAACTCTTCACACACACACACACACACACACACACACACACTCAAATAAGCTGCCAGTCTACACTGCAATTTCATACCACTGCTAGAAATACAGGTTAGGTTATTTTCTATTTTTAGCTTTATATTTTAATTTTTTTCCTTCTTCTCAGCCCTAAATTTCCTTAGGCTCTTTTCTCTGGCAGTTAATTTGCTCCAGCAAAATATCTGTTATTTGTATGTTTAAGGCATATGTTTAGTGGTTTTCAAAATATTTTTGAAAATAGCTTAAAGCAGAAGAATTTACCGTGCCAAATAAAGGAACACTATTAAACGATGTAAGGAGTTCCCGTCATGGCTCAGTGGTTGACGAATCTGACTAGGAACGATGCGGTTGCTGGTTTGATTCCTGACCTTGCTCGGTGGGTTAAGGATTTGGCGTTGCTGTGAGCTGTGGTGTAGGTCGAAGACATGGCTGGGATCCCATGCTGCTGTGGCTGTGGCATAGGCTGGCAGCTATAGCTCCGATTAGACCCCTAGCCTGGGAACTTCCATATGCTGCGAGCCCTAAAAAGCAAACAAACAAACAAAAAACAACCCCTCAAAAAAAAAATTCTGTAAGAAATGAGACCATTTAAAATCTTACAAAAATCAGAGTTCCCATCATGGTACAGCGGAAATGAATCTGACTAGGAACCATGAGGTTTCGGGTTCGATCCCTGGCCTTGCTCAGTGTGGGTTAAGGATCCAGCATTGCTGTGAGCTGTGGTGTAGGTCGCAGACGCAGCTCGGATCTGGTGTTGCTGTGGCTGTGGTGTAGGCCGGCAGCAACAGCTCCGAATGGACCCCTAGCCAGGGAACCTCCATATGCCGTGGGTGCAGCCCTAGAAAGACAAAAATAAATAAATAAAGTAAAATAAAATAAAATCTTACAAAAATCTCAAGAAAATAATTAGATGTCAACATTTACTAAGAGGAAGTGGGTATAAATTGAGAAACTGGATATGCCGTGTTGACTCTATTATCAGTTCTCTGAAAAGATTCACAGGGATGTAGCTGATCCAACAGCAGTGGAAAAAGAAAAGTACTGGAGCTGTGATATTTAAAACTCTGCTTCGATGGCTAACGGACACTCCCTGGGGTTGGGAAAGTCCAACTTGCATGTTGGAGTTTTTAACACACTCTCGGGTTCTCTCTGTGCAGGCCCAAACGCCACACCAGGTCTCTAATAAAAGGTTACCTGAATTTGCTGTGTGTGCCCCTCTCTTCTAGAACCAGCAATTAGGGTGCTAATGCTCATGCAGAATAGAATCTCTCAGCCTGAATGACAGTGACAGCAGGTAATTACTATCTCCAAGTCTTTACGATCACTGAACTTCAGGAAGGCTGGGGGCCTCCAATTCAATGGTTAACACCCCAACTTCTCTCATCTCCATCTTTTGAGCTAAATGGAAATGTTTGGACTAGCCATTGCCTAGACACTGTCAATGTTTAATGTCTGAGTAACTAAATTAGCAGGTGCTGCAGTTTCCCTCTATTTGTACCATGTTCATGAGTAGACAGTGTGAACATTCACGGCTTGGCTGTGCCCAGCACAGTGACCGTCTCCTCCACTCCCTGCTTCACAGCTCTGGGGACATCTGTGTGGCGGGCAGACAGCTCTTCTGCAAGCGGCTTTTCCTAGGTCACTGTCATGTTTCAATTAATATTTGTACTTTTCCTAACGAGTTTGAGGATCAACCGATGCCTTATTGATTATGTCTCACAGCACCTCGACGTGGTAGATGCTCTAAACGATTACAGTGGCCATTCCTGGAAAGAAACCAAGGCGATGGGAAAATGGGAATGAGTTGCTCCGGTTCACAGAGTACAGAACAAAGAGAGTCCAGGCCAAACCTCTACCTTCCAAACATTTTAAAAAGAATAATTTTAAGATAGCAATTGTGGTATTACTTTTCCAGTTTTATGGTGAATAAGCTTACAGATGAGAAATGGTTCCCTCCCAAAATTCAGAAAGCCTGCATCCAGGAGTTTCCGTTGTGGCACAGTGGTTAACAAATCCAACTAGGAACCACGAGGTTGCAGGTTTGGTCCCTGGCCTTGATCAGTGGGTTAAGGACCCGGCGTTGCCATGAGCTGTGGTGTAGGTCACAGATGCAGCTTGGATCCTGCGTTGCTGCGGCTCTGGCGTAGGCCGGCGGCTACAGCTCCGATTGGACCCCTAGCCTGGGAACCTCCATATGCTGTGGGAGCAGCCCAAGAGAAAAGGCAAAAAGGCAAAAAAAAAAAAAAAAAGCCTGCATCCTGCATTTACACCCCATAGATACCACACTGTCTTCTGCTGAATAAAGTTAGCTTTGAGAACATTCCAGCTGAGGCCAATAGTCACCAACACCCAGCCTCACTATCAAACACGCATGCATTCCTTGGGAATGTGAGAAGTCAGGTGATTGGTTTTAGATCAGTGTTTGTTTTTTAATCAATAGCTCTGCTGAGAAGCTCCGGAAAGAGGTAGACTTCCCTAGAAAAATGCACATATACAAACATATAAAGTTTCACCTATAGTTTGGGGTCAGGATATAGTTACCTGGGTTTCTGAAACTCCTGCATTGGTGAAGAAGTTATATTTTAGGGACTAAGGAACGAAAAAAAAAAAAATCCTGATTTAAAAAAAATGAGTGATGCTATCACTGTGTTTGTTTTTTCAAACTCTAAGGTGTAACTTTCTGGATGCTTCATGACTTTGGCCCGTGGGTATCAATGGCAAGAGATCCTATCAGGCCAGTGGAACTTTCCAAGTATCATTTCGGACTTCTCTTAAGTGTCAACTGTGGAATTTAATCTTTTATGTAGAAAGTGCTTTATTGAAGGGTTTGGAGATAGCTCAGAGGGATTCTTTTTCTGATCAAGGGCATCTTTACCTTATTTTCCAGGAGTTTAAAATGGTAGGTACTGTCTTTAGATTGTCTTTAGTGCTAACAGATTATTTAGGAAGAGATTAGTTTGCCTAAAAGACATACAAATTAATGTATCCAGAAGATATATATATATATACATACACACATTATATATATACACAGACATATATATACACACACACACATATATATATGATTCCAAAATACATAGGCAAAAGTGAAGAACATAATTACTCAGCTTTTACATCTAAGTAACCCGACACTACTCTATGTAACAGAGCTTGGGATATATTTCCTCTGTTAGTATTCTTTACATCTACAGATAACAATGGTAAAGATAAAAGCAGCCTTTCAGAAAGCATGTCTGCTGCTACTAATCCATGTTCCATTATACTTCTCAAGAGCCTCTTCTATTGATCCTATCAGAGTTGCCCAGTAGGATGGCTAAACGCTATGAATGTATTGTGGACACTTACTTGGGAACTTGTGTTCTTGGCTGAGAGCAAGTAGACGCTTCAATTCTGTAGGGAGAAAAGGAGAACAATTAAACCTTGAACTATTGTAACAAAAGTCTCTTGATCCTGGAGAATCACTGAGCGAACAAAGCAGCAGTACTTATGAATGAGCTGATTTTAACTTACCTTCCTCATCTATCAAGTAGCTTGCCGCTATCCCATCAGTTTCCGTCACATCACAGGAGTAAATGCCCAAGTCTTCTACCCCAAGGTCTTTGAAGGTCATTTTCGTCCTTCAGAAGAGAATATTTTTATAAGAAGTGAAGCTGTGAGGGGTCTGCGAACCTGTGCCCTGCCCTGCCTCTAGGCATTTGCACATGCCGCTCCCTTCACAGGGAGCCCTTTTTCCATCCCTGCCTGACCTGAAGCCCATTGCTCTTGCTGCTTCTGGGAAGACACTCCTGACGTCCTCCTACGGGGTGATGGTGATGCGCAGGGATGCTGGTACAAACTCCCAGTGCCCAGCTATGATGCATATCAATGCACCTCCCAAATAATGATATTTCTAGCTAATCAATCCTTGCTGGGCAGCCTGAAAATTTCTTTCTTCACAGGGCAGAACCTGCTGTTGGTAACTCTAGGTGCCCCTCTCATATCGTCCCTTGCAATTCCCTTTGTGAAGGTTATTCCATGGCATTGGTACTGCCTATTTCATTAACTATATGCCTCCATTGTGGGCCTTTGCAGACGAGATCTGTTTTGTTTATTGTTGTGTCCTCCAGCATCTAATGCCTTGTCTGGCACATGATATGTGCTTAATAAACACTTGTGGAATGAATGAATGAATGAATGAATGGGTTAATGGTCTAGTTCACTGTGTTTTCTAACTTTGGTGAGTCGTACTACTAGTCAGTGTCTCAGATCACTCAAATGTTTATATGTTAGTCAAGAAAGAAAAATTTATAGTTCAATTTCTTTTCTTTGGCCAAAATCATCTTTTACTTCAAGGACTTTACAACACAGTGACAGTTAGACATCTTTTAATTGTATTCAGTATTTCCTTGCTGTTCTCCAACAAAATTACTATTTCTTTCTTTTATTTTTGAGATATGTAGGGCTCCTTTGAAGTAGAAATAATACTTAGGAACATTTTGCTTTACCAACATAATCCAATTTGGTTGGCACTATAAAGATATAAAGCTTGGTAAGTTATGCAAAATAAAAAGAAAACTCAGAATCTTGAAGCTGAAAGGAAGTACCAGATCACTAAAATAGTCCCCCTTTACTCTCTTCCATTTTACAGAAAAAGAAGTCTGAGGTCCATGGAAGTTCAAAGCTGCCCCAAGTCACAGGGCCAGGACCTGGTGGAGCTGGGACTAGAGCTTATCCAGCCGGTGCTTCCCATCTAGAGTTCTTTCTAGTGCGGTACTGTGTCACTCACAGGTGGTGTGAAAAGAGCAGGCCAGATTACACCGAATCTATTTAATTGACCATAATTTGAATCAGCAAGCAGCAAGTTTTTCGTTACCTCCTCCCTACCAGCATCCTCACCATTACTTTAAGATTTCAAAATTCTGTAAAATAATGAGATTCATCTTAAAAGCTTTCTTTTTTGTTGGTCAAAGCTTTTTTTTTTTTTTTTTTTCTTTTTTTTTTTCTTTCTTGGCCACGCTGCAGCACATGGAGTTTCTGGACCAGGGGTCAGCTCCGAGCTGCAGTTGCAACCTATGCTGCAGCTGTGGCAATGCAGGATCCTTTACCCACTGTGCTGGGCCAGGGATCAAATCTGCATCCCAGCACTCCCAAGATGCTGCTGATCCCACTGTCACAGTGGGAACTCCAGTCAAAGCTTTTCTTACATCATAAATGATGACAACCAAAAATTCTTGCGTGCCATCTGCCTCTACAAGGATGAAGTCACTAGCCACTTCGGTTGCGTGACCTTCAACACACCCTGAAAGGAGTTCAGGGTGGAGATCAGGAATAAGGAACTCTGTGCTCTCGGAAAAACTGGCAAAACAGGCCTTCAGAGAGCTAGATATTTTTCATGAGAAGATTTTATGAGCCCAATTTCTTGCATTTTCTCATATCTAGAAAAGCACTAAAATCATCAACAGAGACATCTGCTCTTCATGACTAGCAGTAACTTCCCTGTGACTAGTGTCAAGCCTCTGCCAACATGTGTGCTAGATTGTGTGTATCCCCCTTCACCAAAATCACACATATACTGACCTCCCCGCCACTTCTTGGGAGCAATTCCTTAAAGCCATCTGACAGGCTGTCTCCTGGGCTATAGTCCTCATTTTGTCCAAAACAAAACTTAACTCACAACTCTGAGGTTTTGCACTTTGTTTTCAGTGGACAATGAGATAACATAGGAGAAAACACTTTAAGTGGAATAATATGAAAAGTACTTTACAAGAATTTTTTTTTTTTTTCTTTTTAGGGCCGCACTCACAGCATATGGAAGTTCCCAGACTAGGGGTCGAATCAGAGCTACCGCTGCTGGCCTACGCCACAGCCACACGGGATCTGAGCCAAGTCTGCAACCTATACCACAGCTCATGGCAATGCTGGATCCTTAACCCACTGAGCAAGGCCAGGGATGGAACCTGAATCCTCATGGATCCTAATCAGGTTCATTAACTGCTGAGTCACAAAGGGAGCTCCGGATTGTTGTTTTTTAAGGTTTATACTGGTTATTACTTTCTATATTACCAGATATAAAATATTTGTGATTTCCTTCTCTTTTTTGAAATGGAAAGCCGACAGCTTACTTCATCCTCCTCTCGTGAAAATTACGATTGAAACAGTACGTACTTGTTGCCTTTGCTTTCCACCTCTAATCGTGGTGAGTCCTCTGTGGGTACGTAATCTTTGGACCAGGTGAACTCAGAATTTGGAGCCATCTGATCGCATTCAAAGTTCAAGGAAATGATTCCATCATCATCCACACTTACGACAACCTCCTTGGTTCCTAGAAGATTAGAAACAAGGCACTGGTAGTTTCTGGTAGAAATCAATCAGGTAAGACTGATCCTTAGAGCAGGGCCTTGAGTCTGTGGAAGTGAAAAGCCCCAACTGTGCACTGTGACTGACAATCCTGCTACAATTTTTGTGTTGTAACATAGAATTAAATGAATGTATCATGTTTCTTAGGTAGTGCCAACACCACGGACAGTACTGTTTGTTTAGGGCTGAAGGAAAATCGGTTGACGTGACCCAAAGGAGAGTTATGAGAGTGGGTTGACCACAACAGGAAGGACAAGGAAAAGGAAAGTCCTTATCAAGTCCTAATTCATGCCTTTTGCTTCAGTAATACTGTATCTAACTGGTCATCAAGAAAAGATAGATAAGAGATAAAGAAACCAAAGGGAAATTGAAGGGGAGAAAGCAGAGGTAATAAGAATTGCCTATAGTCATGCGTTCAAAGCTTGTAAATCATTTAAGAATGGAGACAAGTTCTGCTGATCAGGTAACCATAAATTAACTGTAAGATGGTGTTCTAGGTTAGAACAATAAAAACCCAGAAACGATTGTTACTAAACGGTATGTAAATTTAAATGGAAATGAATTTCAAGAGATTTAGATATTTCAAGAAGATTGGTTTTTGTATTTTATAAGAAAACAATTAAGTTAATGTCTTAAACTCTTTTATTTTCGAGGGTTATAATGAATTACATCCACCTTCAATAGAACAATTAAAAGAGTTTGTATAGCATATAAAATATTCACATCTATGCCTAAATCAAGTTAGAAAGGTAAAATGCTCTTCTCAAATGAAGCTCAATTACCAGTCCAACCTTGGTTTGTTTGCATATGTTGGAAAAAAAAGTTTAATTTCAGAAAGGTACAGCTTTATTTTTTAAAAAGTATAAAAAATCTTTTAGTAGGTACTTCTTAAGTGATGAAAGAGTTTCTCTTCTAGACTGCATACTGTTCAATATAACCTGTCAGGGGAAAAACAATTGCAAAACTCCTCTCAGGTGAAGGGCAAAACAAAATACGTGCCCGAGGAGAGATTTGGTTTTTTTGTGTGTGTCTTTTTAGGGCTGCACCCACGGCATATGAAGGTTCCCAGGCTAGGGGTCCAACCAGAGCTGTAGCCACTGGCCTACACCACAGCCACAGCAAATGTGGGATCTGAGTTGCATCTGTGACCTTCACCACAGCTCACGGCAAAGCCAGATCCTTAACCCACTGAGCGAGGCCAGGGATTGAACCGTGTCATCATGGATGCTAGTCAGGTTCATTTACTGCTGAGCCACAATGGGAACTCCCCAAGGAGAGATTTGTGATGTGAGGGCATTGGTTCCCAAGCCTAGCAGTTGATGTAATTTGCATCCTTATCAATGGCAGTATGTGCCTCAATTATAAACCTTCAAAAAGTGATTTTTTAACTCCTGGAAAGCTTAGAGAAGACTAGCTCTAGGAGATTTTTTTTTTTTAATTACTGAAAACAAACAAACAAATGGTTATTTTCACATTTGGCTATATAGGTAAACAGAAATAAAGATCAATTAAAGATTTAATTGTTGTTTAAGTGAATGTCCACCATGTATTGCTTTTAAGGGCTGTGTCTACTCCACTGGAAGTTGCTGACCTGCATGCGATATTCCCAGTATCGCATGATTAATCCTTACAATCAATTGTTGTATAACAAATAATGAACAAGTGTTCTTATAAAATTTAAGGTTAACATCTAGAAATGCTGAGGTTTAGAAAGTATTATAATACACAGCATGACTGAAACACAGAATATAAACTGAAAATTTTCTGTGTGTCTGTATTGGTATAAAGAGGAGTGGAGAAGTGATAGAGGTTGACTAAACCTTTCTTGCTAGTTGCATAATATCTACTTTGGAGGCATGACAGATTGTTCATATTAATCACTCATTGTTTTATTTGTAATCTCTTAAAAGGAAGTGAATCATCCATATGCCTGCTGTTTATATGTTGGAGGTATGTCTTTAAGTTTATAGCAGAAAAAAATACTGCTTAGGTTAAGAATCTTGATTTTTTACTAAGGTGAAAGAGTTGACTTTTTTGCAAAGGAGTCAGAAAATGGAAAGAATGTGAACAATATAATTAGCTTTTCTTTAAATTCCATGGATAACCTTTGTACTCTTAACACTTCACTCATCTGGAATCTTGCCCCAAACCAAAAAGTAATGAAAACAAGCCTCTAAGAGCCAGTGTTGATGTGACAAAGTATTCCTGGATACTCTGGAGAATTCCGGATACGATCACTTGGAATCCATACTTAGCTTGAGATGGTTTTAACAAGCCTAGTTAGTCGGTTTCTCTCAGTAGATTAAACCCTCAAAAGAGAGGGAAGTAAGAGGCTACTCTCAGGCAGATGAGAATAAGGAAAATGACAGCAAGAAGGGAAGCAAAAAACTGAAAAGCAGCACAAAGACATTATTTAGCAGAGGGATAAATGGCTGGCTCCTCACCCCGTAAGACGTCACTGTGCTGTAACACTGGGCAATAAATAAGGCTGATACTTATGGCTCTGAGTCACACACAAAAAAGGCAAATAAGATTAAGTATATTGCATCTAAGGAATATGGAAGCTATGTACTGACCCGTGTAATATATTTTATAAGAAATTTCATCAGAGTCTTAAAATGAAATTTTAAAGAATTGATGCTTTAGAAATAAATTCTCAGGTAAATGGAACAACTGGGTATTTAAAACTATAACTTGTCTAGTTTTCTGAATGGCCAGATTTGGTCCTGAACTCATGCAACTTGGAGAATAGAAATACCCTGCTTAGCTGTTGTCTCAATTGGCACAGTTATTGAGAGAAGAACATAGGGCTGTCTCAATGAATTATTTCGGAAAATTAATTTTTATAAAGAACTTGGAGATCTTTTGTGAAAATATGAAGTGAAACAACAGATGGGTTTTTTTTTTTAAGTCCTAGGCAGTATGTATGTTTCTACTTAAACCTATGAATTTTACATCTTTACCTTGTAACTGAGCTTAATGTAAGAGATGTAATAATTTATACTTTTAGAAAACAACATGGTAGTTTTTTGATTAGATTAAAAGTTGTGAAGTGAAATTAAGTAATGGCCTGGAGAAGCAAAATAAGAAGCAGGGATTAGATGTAACATTAGCTAGTATCTGAAAGAGCTCTGCTCATCTGTAAAGGTTTTCTTGATTGATCTTATCAAATCAGGACATGGTAGACAGTATCTATAGTGGGTGAAAGAGAAGCATGAACATTTCTTTAGTTTATTCTGTTCTGGTTTTTTTTTTGGTGTGTGTGGGGCGGGGCCGGCGGGGGAGGGGGGCGCTAGCCCGTGGCATGTTCCCGGGCTAGGGATCCAACCTGAGCTATAGCAGCAATCCCAGCCCCTGCAGTGACAATGTTGGCTCCCTAATCTACCGAGCCACAAGAGAACTCTTTTTTCTTTAGTTTACGCTCACATATAGTGGCTATGATGGGTGCTCTTGGTTGCTTTATTTAAATAAAGGGAAAAATAAAAAATAATTGAAACTATATTTGACTCTTCTGTTTTAAAAATCAAATGCTCATTAGGATGAGTATCTGATTAATTTCTGTTTTTCAAAAGTTGCACTGGCTGTTGATTTTATCAAGAATAGTGTTAAATTCTATAAGGGCAGGGATTTTTGTCTTCTGTATTTTTCCATACATATTTATATGTGTCAGAGACTGGACTGAATTAACAGGTTTAAAAGAGAAATGTCAATTTAGAATTACAATGTTTATTTTATTGGAACTAGCCTTATTAAAGCTTTAGCAAAAAAGAAAAAAATCTTAAGCACAATATCAATATTTTGATAAACAGACAAGATGAAATAAAAATACCAACAAAGAAAACATTCTAGTCGCAGAGGGTTTCCTACTTAATTTTATGCTCAGACTTCAAAACTTGATCTTCTCCCTGATGGACAATGATGCTTCAACTGGCTGAAAGAATCACTCTAAAAGTGATCATAACCTTGAGCTTTTGAAAAATCAAATTCACTGAATATATTTCAGATACTAGTAAACATATTTCTTGAGCTCTATAACAACTCTCACAAGAAAATAATGTTTACTCAAAATAATATTACAAGGAAAGAATGCAGTTTTAACAATATCAATTATAAATATAAAACTAGGTTATTGTCTTAAAACGTTTAAGGCAACAATTTATAGCTTGTTCTCTATTTGTCACATAAATTACAGTGCTAATGCTCTCATCCTCTTTCAAAATGACTTTTCAAATTCAAAGCCTTCTGTTACTGCTCAGCTTTAAATTAATTAACAGGGAGTTCCCTTCGTGGCTTAGTGGTCAACGAAACTGACCAGGATCCATGAGGATGTGGGTTCAATTCCTGGCCTTGTTCAGTGGGTTAAGGATCTGGTGTTGCTGTGAGCTGTGGTGTAGGTCGCAGACCTGGCTTGGGTCCCAAGTTGCTGTGGCTGTGGTGTAGGCTGGCAGCTACAGCTCTGATTTGACCCCTTGCCCGGGAACTTCCATATGCTGCAGGTGTGGCCCTAAGAAGCATAAATAAATAAATAAAATTAGTTAACATAGTTTTTAAAATAAAAGCATTTTTAAAGAGTGACTTAGTAGACCAAGTATTTTACAATAATACCTAGAATGGAAAATAGAATTCAAGTTGCTCTGGGAAGAAAGGTAGGCTCTTCTGTGTTCTAGGTTTATGCATAGAGAAAAAGGCATTTTTGGGAAATACTTAAAAGAAATTACTCAGGACAATAAAGAATAAAGGAAGGAGTTTAAAAACAAAAAGACATCTCTTAGAAAATTTCAAAGACAATCAATTAAAAAATGAGCTCGGAATATCTTGTATCTGAAAATAAAGGACATGTTGGATTGTAGATTCCTCTTTGTGTAATAAAGTGATTATGTTAATCTGGAAAGACCACTTTTTCCACATATTAAAGTCTAAGAGGAATTAATAGGGGTGTTCCTTAAATAAAGAGATCCTGGGTACACTGTGGGCAAAAAATTCTACTGAGATTTTACAAAAGATAGCATAATATTGAAATGGATGATTCTTCTTATGAATGCTCTAGAAAAGCCAAGAGCAATGCACTAACAGCGTTTCTAAGAGGCCCTAGGCTAGCCCACAACACCGCCTGTGGAGATGAACCTGGTGCAGAGTTGGAGAGGAAAAAGGATAGCACAACATCCTCAAATTTTCTTTTTAGAAGGTCCCACAGACTGAGTTTTCACCAAGCACAAAGCTGCTATCAATTCATGGCAGAACTCACAAATGTCTAAAGGGCCATATTCTCTCAAGTTGACTAACGTATGATCAAAAATGGTTCTGGTGCTTAATGCGCAGGCAGCAAGTTTGATGTTCTGCTGTCAAAGTAAAAGAATCCCTATGGATATTCTCATCAGGATGAAAGGCCATCTCACTTTCCTAGAGTTGGGCTGGAAAAGTGGACCCAAATTTTCTTAAAAACAACTTTTGAATCTATTCAAGAACATGAAAAATCAATTAAGGGCAGAGGAGATCTGGCTATAGAAAGTAAAAGAGATAATTTTGGTCTGAAAAGGAATTAAGAAGAGTTGTCGGTAGTCAGCTGCCTCAACCTCAAACAGAGGGCCATTGATTTGCGTGAGTGGAATGGTATTTTAATCCCACCAGGCCTGCCACTACCCCCAGCATGTCGAAAACTACTTTCTAATAGGTAACAGAGAACAGTTAGTGAGCGAATACAAGTGAAGTTTTCTGAATTAGCCAGTTGAGCTGGTCTTTAATAGTCAGCCTGGCTTCCTGCTTCAGAATCCTTCAGAATTCCACTTCAAGGCCACTGAACACACACTTGCGCTCTCAGCCCACCGATTTTCAGAAGCTAGGATCAGTTGCCGGTTGTCAGCTCAATCCCAACTCATTATTCCTTCTGGAGTTCCATTCTTCTAACCTGCCTTGCTCCTAGTAACAAGTCCCAGTAACTCAGTCCCTGCTCGGCACTCTGCCTTGTGCCTAGGCTCTCCTGCCCATAACCTCAATTCTCCTGTCCACTGCCGGGTCTCTGGTAAGGATATCTGCAGCCTGTTGCTCTCTAGATCACCTGCCACACCTTGGCAAGTCTCTCTCTTATCTCCTGTCTGATCTGGCTCTCGTGGCCTCCACCTATAGCCCAGGCTTGATACAATCAACACAGATACTATTTGAAAAATATCAAATATCAAGGATTGAAGTGCTTTTTGTGCACTAACAAATCTACGCTAAATATTTTCCAGCTTATTCTTCTTACAGACTTGCTTAGCTCACAGATTTCTCGGTAAGGCATGGCATGCTTAGTCCATTTATGACTCTTGTTACCAGCACGACTGGACTTTGTGGCAGCAGCTGAGCTACATCTGCTGGTATATTTGTCAGCTTCAAAGGGAGACTAGTGATCCTACCAACCCCAGTGGATTAGGTTCACTTTTAACTGAAATTCAAATTACACTTGAGGTATCTCAGATGTATCTGAGGTTTGCTGTTACATGATAAGCTTTATTTTCTACCTGAAACTTTAATAATGTGTTCCAAAAGAGGCTGTTCTGCAATAGAAATCCAAGTTTCACATTCCAAACCTTGAAACCGATAATAGACTCCATCCCCCAGCCCTGGCCCCAACCATTTTAGGTTAATAAACACCTGATTAAAAGTGATATATTGAGTTCCCCTTGTGGCTCAGCAGAAATGAATCTGACTGGCATCCACAAGGACTCAGGTTTGATCTCTGGCCTCACTCAGTGGGTTGAGGATCTGGTGTTGCCGGAGAGCTGTGGTGTAGGTTGCATACATTGCTCGGATCCTGCAATGCTGTGGCTTCGATTTGACCCCTAGCCTGGAAACCTCCATATGCTGCAGATGCAGCCCTAAAAAGACAAAAGGAAAAAAAAAGTGATATATTGGTATTTAACAAAGCTAATAAATGCAGACAACCTTAGGCTATATATAAGTTTGCACAGGGATTTCTGAAAACTCAACACATTGTTTACAGCCTATTCAACTATGGGAAATATTTTGTGAACCCCTAGCTAAGCTCTCGTGGCACCGTGTTGTAAATTCTGCTTTCCCATCAGATCATAAGCTCAATAGGCAATGACAATGTCACATTGTTTGTGGTGCCCACACAGCACCTGACATGTAGTAAGTCTTCAGGAAATGGTGCAGGAATGAATGTGCCTATTGTACATGAAACAAATTTCAGTGTATCCTGGGTTTTGGGCTCCTTCATCAAGATGCTTCAGGTTAAGCAACTTGACTTTGTGTCTCCCAGGATCCTTTCCTAGGCTTTAGCCAATGGTTCCTAAGTGGGTTAATCTGGTGTTGTTCAGTGTATTGTTGTCTGCAGCTGTTGTTTGTAGTTATATTCTGGGAGTAGAAAAACACAAATGACTTTGGGTGCCTTATTCCAAACCGGTGAAACAAAACTCTCCCCCAGGAGCTCACAGCAGACCTGGTTCTGCTGGTAAAGTTGGTGGCTTTATTAAGGTCTTGCCTGGCCACCTGCTGTTCTGAGGCTATTGATGACAATACAAGAAAGCAATTTACACTTTCTTCAGTCACTCAGATTTGGGGTCCACTGCTTAAAGGCTGCTTTTAGCTGGTCAATGACTAGACTAAGAGTTTGCTTGTACAATGATTTAAATAATTCTTTCAAGGACAGACTCACACCCGGGCCCTTCTTCATGTCCACTTGGCACCTTATATTTCTGTGGTGTTGGCACCTGAAGGGTCTGAAATCAGTTTCTACAGGAATATGCGTCCTGGTGTCCTTGTGCGTTACCTTGTACCTGGCATAAACATTTTTAGCATTTTTCTGTTTCGTCATGAAGTTCTGCAAAGAGTACTTATATAAGGTATGGCACTCTGTCCAGACGCCCCACCACACTTTGGTATAAGAAGGTCACTTCTGCCACCACACCCAGCTCTAGAGGGTAGTTACAAGAGAACTTGAAAGCAGTTTATGAAGTAACAGAATGAAAAGGGCAGGTACTTCCTCAAAGGGTACATTTGAAATTCTTGTCAAGCAGCATGAAGTGAGAGTGGAGTTTTCTATGTTTACAATCTTTTCTCATCATAAAAACAAATATTGCATTATATGTCCGCTCTTTATTCCAGTCAGAAAAGAGGATTGGATTAAAGTGAGAGTGCTTGGACTAGAATGAATATAAACTTAAAACAACTCGCTAATCCTTTTTAAAATCCTCTCTCATTTCCACTGCTTTCTTTCATGCAACTTTAATGAATTGAAATATATAGCTTTGAAAAGTGATAGAGATTAAATGACAAGATAAGTATTATATAATGAGCTGAAACTATTTGCACAGTGAACACTGTAAACTTTGTTCTCATAACAAAGGGAAAGACTGTCCTAGTTTAATCATGGCATCTCGAAATTGGGAAGTAAGGGCTGCCTCAACTCTATAGATCATTCAGTTCAGACCTCCGTTACTTTCACCTAGGGGTCAGCAAACTATGACTCAGGGGCTAAATCTGGCCCATTGCCTCTTTTTATATGGCCTGCAAGCTAAGAATTTTTTTTTTTTTAAGAATGGTTTTTACATTTTTTTTTTTTTTCTTTTCAGGACCACACCTGTGGCATATGGAAGTTCCCCGGGCTAGGGGTCAAATCAGAGTTATTGATGCTGGCCTACACCACAGCCACAGCAATGCCAGATCCAAGCTGGATCTGTGACCTACACTGCAGCTTGTGGCAACGCAGGATCCTTACTTCACCCACTGATCGAGGCCAGGAATTGAACCTGCATCCCTATGGATACTGTGTCAGGTTCTTAACCCACTGAGCCACAACAGGATCTCCTGGTTTTCACATTTTTAGAAGTTTTTAAAACCAAAAGAAGATTAATATTTCAAGACATGAAAATTATTTTGAATTTTATAATTCAAATTTCATAATGCATGTAATATATGATATTACATAATGCACATGTCATGCACAGTGGAGTTTTATTGAAACACAGCCATGCTCACTAGTTTGCGTACTGTCTGTGGTCGTTTTGTGCTACAGCTGAGTTGAGGATTGTGATAGGAATCATGAAACTGTGGAGTTGAAAATATTTATTATCTGGCCCATGACAGGAAAAGTGTACAGACCCCTGGTGTAAATTACATGAATCCTACTTTTGTTTTAGGGTCATGCTTGCTAACTGGGCTGTTCCAGCTTCCTCTGTGATGGGAAAATGTTCTTGTGGAAGTTAATGGCCATGGTATAACAGGAATAATGTCTCAGGAATGTACGCTTGAAACAGTTGGTCCATGAAGCATAATTTGGTCAAGAACATCCCTGTTTTTAAGTATGAACCAGAGCAGCCCTGGAAAACTTCAAACCTGGCTCACCCCTGCCCCGAGGTCGGTCCTGTGATGGGGTAACTGATTTTCATGTCCTATGATCATATTGCCAGTCAGCATACAGTGATGATTTTGAAAATGAGAAAAAGCATAGAAGTAAAGTTGAATGTTCCTTTGGTATCTTACACAGATGAGATTAACTCTAATGAAAAAGTAAAAGCCCACCTGGACGAGTTTCTGCCACAACAGGCCCAGCCAGGTCAGACGGCTTTCCAACACCTGCCTGGTTTATGGCTCGGACGCGGAACACGTAGCTGACACCCTCCTTGAGGCCTTGCACCTGGAAGAAGCAGGTATAGAAGTGATGGGAGCTTTTGTATCATTGGAAGAGAAGTGCCCTTCCTCTGTGGTGATGATATAGTTATACAGCACAAATGGCACAGGACTTGGGTTCTAAACCTGATTCTGTCAAAGACTAAGTCCATGGCTTTAGCTAAGACCTTCTTCTCTCTATATCATCTGTAAGTAGATGTTTCCAAGATTCCTTGCAATTCAGATGTTTTCTATTTTAGACAGTTTAACAACCACCAGCATGAGAAACAGGGGACTGATATATGCATGCTTTAAAGGAGTTAGCCACCTTACTCTTTGGTCAAAAGACAAAATACAAAGTGTCACAGAGCAGGAGTTCCCGTCATGGCTCAGTGGTTAACGAATCCAACTAGGAACAATATGGTTAAGGGTTCGATCCCTGGCCTTGCTCAGTGGGTTAAGGATCCAGCGTTGCCGTGAGCTGTGGTGTAGGTTGCAGACGCAGCTCGGATCCTGAGTTGCTGTGTCTCTGGTGTGGGCCGGCAGCTGCGGCTCCAAGTGGACCCCTAGCCTGGGAACCTCCATATGCCACAGGAGCGGTCCTGGAAAAGGCAAAAAAAAAAAAAAAAAAAAAAAGTGTCATAGATCATATAGGCTGCCTCTTCCTGGCTCTTTTGAAATAGTCTATGAATAATTTCAGATAAAATTTCTGGCAACAGAAAGGAATTACAAGCACAGATCACAGATCACCTTCCATCTATTTAAAAGAATGTTAAAACACTAGAACAAAAACAAAAGTTGTCCCTATAAATTTAATATAGTTATTTCTCACTACTAAATATACAAGTAGTTAACATGATTGTGATTTTTACTAATTTTTGAATAGTCAAAATGTATTCAAATTCCAAATCCCACATTTTCTTGGAGTTTCCATTGTGGCTCATCTAAAATCAATCTGACTAGTGTCCATGAGGATGCAGTTTCAACCCCTGACCTCGATCAGTGGATTAAGGACCCAGAGTTGCTGTGAGCTATGGTGTAGGTTGCAGACGTGGCTCGGATCTGGCATTGTTGTGGCTGTGGCTGTGGTGTAGGCTGGCGGCTGTAGCTTTGATTTGACCCCTAGCCTGGGAACCTCCATATGCTGCGAGTGCGGTCCTAAAAAGCAAAAAGAAAAAACACACAAAAAATCTTCACATTTTCCATCATCAAGATGTTTGCTGAGGACCTATATTACATGTGTGCCACCGAGCTCAAGGTAGCATAAGAAAAGTAAAACACAGAGTTCCCGTCATGGGTCAGTGATTAACGAGCCTAACTAGGAACCATGAGGTTGCAGGTTCAATTCCTGGCCTTGCTCAGTGGGTTATGGATCCGGTGTTGCCGTGGCTGTGGTGTAGGCTGGCAGCTGTAGTTCCAATTCAACCCCTAGACTGGGAATCTCCATATGCCATGGGTGTGGCCCTAAAAAGCAAAAAATATATATATAGTCAATATTTTATAAAAATTATCTTTTTTTTAAAAAAATGTGACTTTTAAAGCTATATTGTATTTTAAGGAGTAAATTTTTTCCCATAATGTTGTGATGGAGATGAACATCCACAATGTGATTTAAATCAAATTAGCTAGAGTACATTTAATCAACTAAGCGAAGTGTTTTTGACTATGCATTTAAAAGAGCTATGTACTAAACTGTTGGGTTTTCAATCTAATTATTTAATTATATTGTGTTTATGATAATAGAATGTCACCACTTATATAGCGACAACTTTCGTTGGAGCTAATGGAGTTTTGAAATGGATTTTAATCTGTAAACGAGCTTGAATTTAGGCACAGGCTAAATACATAGAGTGAGATGTATTTAAAGTCTATGTTTAGAAATAATGCCAGGCAACTGTGGACTTACTGAAAGGAAAAGAAAACATTTCCTTGTGGTGACAAAAATAGACCAGCTCCCGGGTGCCTGCCACATCTGCACCTGCCACTTAGGTAATACGTGGCTGTGAGTCAGAGTTCTGCAACACGGCGCAGGAAGTGGATCCATGTCCTGGTGTCTGGTTGCTAGGGTGACAGGCACACCCTCCACTATCCCCTCAGGGGCAATGACTGCTGATGTAAGGCACTGGAGATGCACAATCTATGCATACATCTGTTTTCCTTTACTTAGATTTGTTTTCCTTCCTTATAATTTTCGAAAGAATCGCATTCCCTTGCCTTCTCCACCCAAGTGCCTTCTTCATCCACCACTTCCAATTATTCCCCACCTTCGCACCACACTGTCTCAGCTGATTGTATTTACCAATCAAAAAGGAAGCATGAGCTCTGTTGGTTAAACCTTTTGGTGGAAAGTAATGCATTTTTCATTCTCTCTAGGAACCCCTAGGCACTTGGTGCCAACATGAATGGGGCAGAAACTAGTTAGACCATTACGTTCTGGTGCATAAAGCCTGCTGTTCCTGGAGCTCCATCTCCTATTCTCAATTAAGTTCGCCATACTGAACTCCCCCCCCCCTTTTTTTTTTTTTGTCTTTTTGCCTTTTTTCTTGGGCTGCTCCCATGGCATATGGAGGTTCCCAGGCTAGGGGTCTAATCGGAGCTATAGCTGCCAGCCTACACCACAGCCACAGCAACTCAGGATCCGAGCCGTGTCTGTGACCTACACCACAGCTCACAGCAACACCAGATCCTTAACCCACTGAGCAAGGCCAGGGATCGAACCCGCAACCTCATGGTTCCTAGTTGGATTCGTTAACCACTGCGCCACGACGGGAACTCCCAGACTGAACTTCTTAACATGTACACTTTTTTCTCCATTTCAGGCTTGAAATTTTTCTGAGTACAAAACATCTGGAAAAGTGACTCCGCATCAAAATGGGTGTGGGCATCACAGGACATCTTTACTTTTCTTCTTTGTGCCTTTACTGTTTAGATTTGTCATCATAAGCACATGTCCATTTTATAACCAGAAAAATCAGTAATTCTATTTTCACTTTAAAAAACTGTGGTTAGGACTTCCTGTCGTGGCTCAGGGGTTAACAAATCTGACTAGCATCCATGAGGACACAGATTCGATCCCTGGCCTCGCTCAGTGGGTTAAGGATCTGGCATTGCCGTGAGCTGTGGTGTAAGGTCACAGGTGTGGCTGTGGTATAGGCGGCCACTACGGCTCTGATTCGACACCTAGCCTGGGAACCTCCTTATGCCTGGGGTGTGGCCCTAAAAAGACAAAAGACAAAATAAAACAAAACAAAAACAGAACTGAGTTTAAATGCTAAAGTCATTTTCTTACAGAAAGTTTACCTTCTGGTTTGTGAGGGGCGCTCAGCCTCAGCGTGTCTCTCTCTCCCCTAAATGTCCCTTTCTTTTTCTTTTTTTTTTTTTTTTTCCCAATGAATGAGTGACATTAACCATTCTCTGATGTATTAAAGGGTGTTATTCTCTCTTCCTGCCTGTCTTTTCTGGCCTCCTGGTCCCCTTTGCCTGGCTTCTCACCCTTGTTTGGCTTCATGTGAGTCGGGCTCTTGTGTGCCATGGCAGGTTGTGGGTTTGGAAGTCACTCTGCCCATAAACACACCACCCCCACCTAGGAAGTGTCCAGCCTTTATTTCACACTGGCCTTTGGGGGGCGTCTTTTTATCTAGAGGCCTCCTGACTTAGCTGGAAGCCAAACAGCATCCTAGGCTCCAGACCTTCCTCAACCTTTTCTCTTCCTCTTGAAACGTGACCTTCCTTATTTCCTCACGGTTTTGTAAAGGAGAGAGAGTTCATTGGCGTGTGCTAGGCTGAGTTAACGGCGTGTTGGATGTAATGGTTTAAGGGTCATCTCTCCATGAGGATATATTTACATTTTTTTATAGGAACTATAAATGCCTTCATCCCAGACAGTGGCTGACAGACGGTATGGACGGCAGAGGCAGCTTGACACGAAAAATCTCTTAAACCAGGTACACTCTGAAAACCCTCCAAGGCCCACCCTCTGGCCGGTGGCCCATTCTGCCAACAGATAAGGCAGCACACTGAATGCACTGTGCAGTTGTCTGTGGGAGCTTGGCCACACAGTTGGACTTCATTCTAAGTAGTAAGAACCGGAGTCCTCTTCCCCACAGCTTCTGAGGCCCTATTGTGGATTCAGGGTCTCCAGATGGCACTGCCAACAACAGGGAAAACATTCCTTTGAGATTTCCCTTTGGTACTAGTGACTAGTGAGTCATTGACTATGGCTGACCAGTCTTCAGTAGACTGAGTTAGAAACTGGTTCAGTTAGAACACTTGGAAGGTAATGACAGATAAGGGTGAGGATAAGGTCGAAAGTTGAGTGAACTCCTTCCTCCAGCCTCTGAGAGCTCACGTGAGCACAGGTGTGAGGGCACAGGTGAGGTCAGGCAGGGCATGACTCAAAAGGATCAGCAGTTAAAGGCGTATGGGCGTGAATGCTATAAAAATAGCACCCTCAAATCAAAAACCACCTCAAAAAAATTAGAGGTAGGAATGAGAAAGTCACCGTCTTAAGACCGTGAGTAACAACAATGACAGGCAAGGAGGGAAAGAGAGCGAGCTTGGGGATGTTTTCCAAAGCCTGGCTGAGGGAATCGAGTTAGATCACAACCAAATTGCTTTAAGCATCAGAAGCTTCCCCAAACTCCAACCACTGCGAAATGGGATCCTACCAGGCACCCAACATAAGATATAGACCAAAGAAGAAAGGTTCTGTTTGATCTCACTAACTTCATTTTACTTTTTTGTCTTTTAAAGGCCGCACCCATGGCATATGGAGGTTCCCAGGCTAGGGGCTGTAGCTGCCTGTATATACCACAGCCACAGCAATGCCAGATTGGAGCTGTGTCTGTGACCTACACCACAGCTCACAGCAACACTGGACTCATCATACTGAGTGAGGCCAGGGATCAAACCTGCATCCTCATGGATACTAGTTGGGTTTGTTACCACTGAGCTGTGACGGGAACTCTGATCTCGCTAACTTCAAAAGTTAATGTTTTTAGAAGAACCTTCTTTTTTCTCTTTTTCTTTGTCTTAAAAAAAAAAAAAAAAAAAAAAAGGTTTCTTGGAGTTCCCATTGTGACTCAGCAGGTTGGGAACCCAACATGGTGTCTGTGAGGATACAGGTTCAATCCCTGGCCCTGTTCAGTGGGTTAAGGGTCCAGTGTTGCCATGAGCTGTGGCGTAGGTCTCAGATGTGGCTTGGATCCAGCATTGCTGTGGGGCAGCTGCAGTGCCAAACTGTCCCCTAGTCCAGGAACTTCCATATGACACAAGTGTGGCTACAAAGAGAAGAAAAAAAAAAATGGTTTCTCAAACCATGAGCATCCTTTTACCTTCAGGTACGTGTTTTTAAGAGCCGCCTCATTAAGTCCTCGCCAGTGGTCCTCTTTGGCATTGGCTTCCTTCATGTCCACAAAGTAGCCAGTGACGGGGGTCCGTCCTGAGTGGATGGGAGGCTTCCACTGCAGAACCAGGGACGTATTCCTGACTTCACTATACTTGAGGCTGTGTGGTGGTCCTGAGAGGGAGAGAGAGCCCAGTGTGTGACAATCATAATGGAAACAAGAAAACTCCAATATGTGTAAACCTAGCACCACAGGTTTACACATACAGATTCAGCACTTACAGCTGAATCTGAGGCTGGTGTTCTTCTTTTGTAAAATCTACCATTCCAACAGAAATAGGTATTTTGTGGTCATTTCATATCAAGTTTCCTCAGCAGCTCTACATCAGCCAGTTAAGCCCCTAAATGGGCAGCAAGTGGTTAAGGCCAGTTCAAGGTGCCCTCCAGCGGCTGGATGAAGCCTTGACTCCAGGCTGTTGCCAGGCCTGTGTTCCTCACCTTTTATCAGAATGTTTTGATGTAGTTGCAGATTCAGTTTCAGATTATTTGGGGATGACAATCCGAAAACTCCCCCCAATCTCCAGTAGGATAAAGAAAGTAACTCTATTTGATGGCATAAGAATATAGAAAAAGAAAAATATTGCAAAATAGCTCCTCACTGGAGGGTAGTCTTTTCTGTAAAGCATGTATCCTGTATAGGGGTAAAAACCAACTGCCATTATGCTTTACAAAGACCTTACCCCCAAATATAGTCAATCCCATGGGCCTTGAATCTGTGCTAAACCCTGCCAGGTACTTCACATTCTTTTCTCTCATTCATTCCTAAGATAATTAACAGAAAACTCAGAGAAGACGAGGAACTCGATCAACCTGTTCAGGAGGGAAACCAAGTGTTCCCTGTGTGTATGCTCTTTGCACTCCTGGGAGAGTCCCAACTACCTAGCATGTGATATGGTTATTTATTTTCTTTCTTCCCCCTTTTTTTTTTTTTTTTTTTTTTTTTTTTTTAAATAACAAGTGATTTCTAACCAACCAGTCAAAATCACCTGGACTGACTCACAGTGGCCTGAGAGCCAATTACAAATGCAGACTCTAAGGTCTAGACTTTGGCATTTTGCAATTGATCGCTTGATATTTGTTGGGCCGTTTACCTTGCCTTAACAGTCACAATGAGTCACCCTTGTCTCCTGATGATGCCTTGTGTGGAAATAGGTTTAAATAATCATGCCAGTACTTTGCCCTGGTGTGGTGTGTTCTGTTTTGCAAAGGGCTTTCACAACCATCGTCCTGTATCGCCCTCAGGCGCCAGAGAGGCACCCAAACAGGTGCCCTGCTCCTCAGAAAAGGACCACTGTGCTGCTTCCTGGCCCCTCTTGTCTAGGAAGGAGAATAGCTTGTTTCCCACCCTATCGGCCACTTACTACCTGTGTGAGCTCCTGGGTTTCAGAACCTGAGTCTTTTTCTTCATCTGTAAAGCAAAGGGATGATAAAACGTTCTAAGTGCTCTAGTCTATCATCAAGCTTTCCTGATTCATGGCTTGCCCAACACTTTTCAGTAACACAAGGGTGGATATGGGAAAAGAGAAGTCTGGGGCTGGAGGCCTGCCCTGTTCTTTTCTCCTGAGTTGGCAGCACTCACCCTGCAATCTCTTTTGCCAACTTTATCTTTCAAACCATTTTTCACAGATCTGCTCAGAATTTCTTGGTCTCTAGTCACTCATTTTTAACTTTATTTAGGAATTGCAAGAATTTAAAAACAGATCTGCTTTTGTGTAGTGTAGAAAGACTTTAAATATCATCGGCTTCAAGAAGGTGCAAGGAAAGGCAGTGTGTTTGTCTCTTGTGTTTACTGAAGCTGAGTGAGCACTTGAACTTCTCTTGAGTTTCTCTTGTGACCTTTTTATTTACACTTGATAGAGACGTGGTGCAGATGGATTCTCACTAAGTAAAGGCAAAACCATGGTTCTCCAAGGGCGCTAAGGCTTCAAACAGAGGGAGTGGGTAGCACTGGGACCAGGGTTGGGTTCACCCAGTAAGCCCAGTGTGGCCTTGTGTTCTAATGTGGTTGATGCTGGTGACATAGCAGTTATTATATACAAACTGAGTATCAAACCCAAGTGGGAGAATTTAGTCATCCTGTGGTACCAAATATTTGGGTCTTTGAAGTTAGTGCTATTGGAAGCAGAATAAAACCATCCACCAAATACATTAATGTTTCCAGTCTGACTCTTAATGGCCTAGTAAATTTGTTTGTATGCAATGCTTACATTTGTTCAGTGCTGCAGCCGTATTAAAGTTAAAAGTATAGGTAAATATTTCTAGCTTCTCCCTACTTTCTTCCTTGCTCAGCCAACCATGATGAAAACCTCCAAAGGACAGTGTCTCCAGTCCAGTCTCAGGATCTTTATTGTGGTGCAGAGTTGGGAAAACGTATGCATAGGAAGGACTAGAGAGGTAAGTGGAAAGATATGAGAGGAAAGAGGTCAGGACTTAAGCCCTAGGCAGGCACCTTAGGTCCTCTGTATGATGAAGAGCTGAAAGCAGGGAGGAGGCAACAAGAAAGGGAGGCCATGGGGTCTGGGGAGGGAGCTGGGAGAGGTTGATGACAGAGAGACCCCAGAGCAGCAAGAATGCATGACAACCCAGGAGTGCAGGAAGAGGTTTTTTGAGAAGTTTTGCTGGGGGTGTGTGAATTGGGTGCCATTTAATGGCCTTACAAAAGCACAAGCGAAGATTGGAATTCCTTTTAATGATCCAGTGGCTTCCATCCTTCCTATTCCACGCAGAGGCTGAGCTATGAGGATGCTAGGATTTATTTGGACTATAAGAAACTCACATTCAGTTTTATATTGACACCTATTATTTAACAGTATTGTAAAAATATTTTATGCAAACACAAGGGGCCAAGAGAATTCGCTTCCCTTAAAAGTTGTCCACGTATCACTCAAATTTAGTTCCAAGTTGTAGGTTCTACTGCAAGGAACTCTGAGCCTCAGTGCTGAGACACGGTCATCAGGGTTTACCTGGAACAGCAATGGTCCACTCTTCACATTTGAAGCTTGCGCTCACTGCCGAGGGCTCTCCCAACCCAGCGATGTTCATGGCTGCCACTTGGAACTGATACACCATGTTTTCCTTCAGGTTGCTAATCTGCAGCATGGATACCATCATGGAGAGTGAACATTTCAGGTTTGTTTTTTTAGTGGTTCAACATCTTATTTATTTACCTCCTGTGTTGGACATGCTCTAGGCTGACCCTCAATGAGTCACACTGTTTTGTAATCTCACTCTAACTATGGGTGAAACCTGAGACTTGCTTCTAGCCAACAGAACAGGGTAGGGGTATTGCATTATCAGTCCTATAGTTAAATCATATGGCAAAGGAGGGATATTGAATATGTAATTAAGATCCCTAATCAGTTGATTTTTGAGCTAATCAAAAGGGGAGAGATTATCCTGGGTGTACCTGAATATGATATGGTGATTTATAATAAGAAATATGTATTTGTTCCTATTCCTGGCACAGAGCTCCTAAAGCCTTTGGCATTCCCTAAGTGATGAGTGATAAAGTGTCTTTTGCTGTGTTAATGAGGTGACTTTTGGAAAGTCCCTAAGGATGAGGACTGGTGGCCAGGGGACCCAATCATGTTAGTAGAGAGTGGGGACTTTAAGCCTTATCCCAGACTTCTGGACCTCTGGGGAGGGAAGATGGACGGGATATTGAGATCAGTCACTAACGGTGATGATTTCATCAATCATGTCTATGTAATGAAGCATTCATAAAACCTCAAAAGAACAGGGTTTGGAGAGCTTCCAGGTTGGTGAACACCTGGAGGTGCTGGGAGAGTGGTGCTCTGGAGAGAGGATGGAAGCCCCATGCCCCTTCCCCATACTGGGCCTATCCATCTCTTCCACCTGGCTGTTGCTGATTTATACCTTTTATGATAAACTGATAATCTAGTGAGTAAATTGTTTCTGAGTTCTGTGAGTCACTCTAGCATATTAATTGAACTTAAGGAAGGGGTTGTGGGAAACTGATTTATAGCCAGTGGGTCAGAAGCACCGACGACATCCTGGACTCTCAACTGGCATCTGAAGTGGGGGCAAGGGTTGTCCTGAGGGGCTGAGCCCTTAACCTCTTGAATCTGATTCCACCTTCAGATAGACAGTGTCAGAATTGAGTTAAATTGCGGGACATCCAGCTGGTGTCCGGAAAGCATTCTGTGATAGTAGTATAAGAACAAAGCAGAAACACACAGGAGGAAGAGTTTTTCCAAAGGACTGACTTATTCAGGTAGAAACTCTTAACATGGTGTTTGGGGCCTTCCTCAAGAGAAACACTGTCTTGATGGCCTTGAAGAACCAAGTGCTGTTTTCCAAACTGCTTAGACACTCACACTTGGATAAGGACAGCCTCTAGGAGCTGAGAGCTGCAGATATATAGCTGCAAGGAACTGAACTCTGCCAACAACCAGAATGCACTTGGAAGAGGATCTCAAGCTTTAGATGAGAACACAGCCCAGCTGACATCTAGGTTGCAGCCTTGTGAAACACTGAGCAGAAGACCCAGCTAAGCTGTGCCCAGACTCCTGACTCAAGGAAACTGTACTATAACAATTACAGAAAGTTTGTGGAAGTTTGTCATACAGCAATAGAAAACTAATGCACGTATAGATGAAAATTAAATGAATTCTAAGCTTGGAATCAAAATATTCAAATTCTTATAATATTTCTGCTCTTTACTGAGTGACCTAATATTTTCTACATCCCTCAGTAAGAATTAGGTTGTTGCGAGGGTAAATATATGTAGTAAAATAATAACTGGGAAAACATTTGCAAAATAGAAACAATAGAATATGTTAATGTGAAAAAAAATCCATGGACTATTTAATCCTTTGAACATTGAACATGCTTAATAAATGGAACAAGCTGAGTTAATAAGGCTTACCTACTGCACGATTTAACCAAGACAAATCTATATTCATGATCCAGTCTACATCTGAGTTTTTCTTGGCCATGCCCGTGGTATGTCAAAATTCCCAGGCCAGGGAACAAACCAGACCACAGCAGCAACCTGAGCCACTTTGGTGACAATACCAGATTCTTAACCTGCAGCAAGTGAACATCTTAGGACCACAAGTGAACCTTAGATCCTTAGGGCTTCAAGTGAACATCTACATCTGATTTTATCATGAAGTCATAAGTTCATCCAAAAGGTGAGTCTTGCAGTTATTTAGGGTGTAAGCAGAATATAATGGACATGAGTTATAGTGACTAAATAATATAAACACCTTTTTTGATTTTATACTCTCTCTCTTTCTCTCTCTCTCTTCCACCCTTTCAGAAGGGAAATGTTTCTTGGTTAAGGAAAACCATGTCATATATAACTTGGATCTAAAAGCACCAGGAGAACGGAGTTCCTGCTGTGGTTCAGCAGGTTAAGAACCCCACCAGTATTCATAAGGGTGCAGGTTTGACCGCTGGCCTCCCTCAGAAGGTTAAAGATCTGGCGTTGCCACAAGCTGCAGTGCAGGTCACAGATGCAGCTTGGATCCAGCATTGCTATGGCTGTGGTATAGGCTGGCAGCTGCAGCTCCAATTTGACCCCTAGTGGGGGAACATCCATATGCCGCAGGTGCAGCCCTAAAATAAATAAATAAATAAATAAAAGTACTACGGTTTCTTTGGGCCCTATTAGTATGACCATAAATTCCAGTTTTCCCAGGACTACAGGATTTCCAAGGACGTAGGACATTTAGTGCTAAAACTTTGAGAGTCCCAGGCAACATGGAAAGATTGGTTACCCTATGCTTAGAAGAAAGGTTGTGGCATGGGACTTCTACTTCTGGTAATGGTGAGCTAGCTTATTTAGACTAATTTTCCAGCTTAAAAGAATTTAAAACACTACATAAAAATATCTAAACATCTTCTAAAAAGCATCAAATCAGTGTCAAGATGTTACAGAATGACTGAGCCAGAATGAAGGGAAATAGAGAGCAAAGACAGATGAATGGAACCCAGAAGTGGCTTTTGCCTTGAGGATATTTGCCAATAGAGGAAATTTTGACTTTGGTTTTGCAAGGAATGGGACTTAGAAATCGAAGTCCAGAGGCAACCTAAAAGGGGATAATAAAAGGGAACCCTTTAAACATTAAGCTGGAATCCCAGGGGGATTTATTCTTTTGGGGTAAAGTTGAATCAGGAATAAACTTGCCTTCATATAGATGTTCAATGTAAATTAACATCACTTGATTGTTCAAAAATACTAAAAACTTGTACTTAAGAAAGAACTGAACAGGTGGTATCCTCTGGCACTTTGCAGAGGCAAATACAATCCTCTCTAGAGAAAGGCATTTTCATCCAAGACCTCAAATTATTCATGAATGATATTTTAAGGACAACAAGAAGCATACAGAGATAACCAAGTACAGAAAACAGGATACCGTTAGCCATACCACAAAAGCAATGATAGCAATCACAGACCTGCAAAGACAGTAGATGGTAGAATTTTCCGAGACTGATTATAAAAATAGCTATGCTTACTATGTTTTAAATATAAAATAGAAATTAAAAATATGTGCAGGAGATAGCAAACTATAAAATATGTAAAATGTGACCTATAAGAAACAGAAAATACAATAAGAAAAAAAAATAATGGATGTGTTTAATAGGAAATTAGATACAAAGGAAGAGAGAATTTGTAAACTGAGAGAAAGTCAGAAGAAATTATGTAGAAATTATACAGCCATGAAAGATAGAATAAGCATGTCAAACATATGTTTAATCAGAGTTTCAGGAGACATAGGGGACAAAGAATAGGGCACCAATAGTATTTTAGGAGATAATGGCTTACTACTTTCCAGAAAGATCTGCCCGAAAAATCTAACCCAAAGATTGGAAATCCTCCTCTCCACAAAATCCTAGGCAGATGTGTTTTTTAAAAAAAAAAAACAAAGCAAATCATAACTCTATACCTTGATTGATAATATTTTAAATGTAGAATACCAAAGAGATAGTGAAAATATTAAAACTTGTCCAAGAAAAAAGACAAATTACCATCAAATGAGCAAACAGACTAAGAGATGACATGTAAGTGGTAAGAATGAGCCAGAAGATAGTGGAATTAATCTTTCCAAAACATGAAAGAAACAATTATATAATGTTTTACCCAGAAAAAATATTATTAGAAACTGAGACAAAAAAGAAATTTTCAAATAAACATAAATGAAAAGGGTACTTGCCCTTAGAATACCCTTACAAAAAAGGAATTCTAAAATATTTACCTGACAAAAGGAAAGTAATTTTAGATAGAAGGTCAAGGATGAGAAATTAAAAGCAAATAACATGTTAAATATGTAGGTAAATCTAAACAATTATTGATTCTATAAAACAATAATAACAATGCTTTTGGATTAACAAAATAATTAAAATACACACACAGGTGGGAATAGGGTAAATGAATTCAAGTATGCCAAGGGCCTTAAGTTTCTGAGACAAGGGTAAAACAATGGAATAACCTCAGACTCCATTAAGTTTGCTCATTGTAATTTCTAGAGTAACCACCAAAAACAAATGCAGAAACCCCAAATCTATAAAGTTTAAATACAGTGTGGGGGGAAAAGGAAATGATTAAAGAAGAAAAAACTATTCAAACACAGTCAAGAAAGAATAGAAAATGAAGCATAGAAGAGGCAGGACAAACAATGCAAAATAAAATGATTGGTTTAAAAAAGTAATCAGTGGTAAAATTAAATACTTCGGTCAAATGACACACTGTCAAGTAGGGAGTTCTCCTGTGGCAGGCACAGTGAGTTAAGGATCCAGCAGTGTTGTCACTGCAGTGGCTTGGGTCACTGTGGTGGTGCAGGTTTGAACCCTGGCTTGAGAACTTCCACGTCATGGGTAGAGGAAAAAAAAAAGACTGTCAAGTAGGAAAAAAAAATCCAATTCTGTTTTATCTTAGGCTGCACCCATGGCCTACAGAAGTTCCTGGGCCAGGACCAGGAACACATGTCACAGCCCACACCATAGCAGTGACACACCAGATCCTTAACCTTCTGAGCCACCAGGAAACTCCAAGCAACATTTTATTTTTATTTTCGTCTTTTGTCTTTTTACGGCTGCACCTGCGACATATGGGGGTTCCCAGGCTAGGGGTCGAATCAGAGCTACAGCAGCCCACCTACACCACAGCCACAGCCACGCCACATCCAAGCTGCATCTGTCACCTACACCTCAGCTCACGGTAACACCGGATCCCTAACCCACTGAGCGAGACCAGGGATCAAATCTGCAACCTCATGGTTCCTAGTCAGATTTGTTTCTACTGTGCCAAGACGGGAACTCCCAAGCAACATTTTTAATGGGTGAATTTCATAACATGTGAATTATATGCCAGTAAAGTGAGACTATTCTAACTTTATTTTTCCCTTTCTATACTATAGTTGTCACATGTTGGTACCAAATTAATTCTTAGTCTCAGGATAAACTCAATCATGAACACAGAAGCAAAACCTAGACAATAATAAACAGGAATATATAGACAGTATTTATAACATCCAAGTTGGTTTTATCCTAGGAATGTAGTTATTTGTTAACATTAGGAAGTTCCTGGGCCACGGATTGAACCCACGCCACAGCTGTGACCTGAGGCATAGCAGTGACCACACTAGATCCTTAACCTGCTAGGCAATCAGGGAACTCCTAGAGATTTTTTTTTTTAAAGACCAAAATCAATGGAGAGAAGTATCATGTTCGTGAATTAGAAGACAATATTTTTAAAGTTGTCAACTATTTCTCCATTTATTTATATATTCAGTGTAGTCCCAAACATAATTCTAATATGTTTTGGCTTAAATAAATTTTGTTTATTGCTATGTTTTCTTTTGCTTGTCTTATTTTTTGGTAGAACTTGATAACAATTCTACAATTTATATCCAAATGCAGAGGTCTAAAAATAGCTCTGGAAGAGGAAGAATAAGCTGGGAGAAGTGGATTTACCAGGTACCAAATTACTATAAAGCTATAATAATGAAATGAGTGTGGTACTGGCCCAGTAGTGGACAAATAAACCAGCGGAACAGAATAAAGAGCACAGAACAGACACAGGCATATAAAGAAACTTGATATATGATAGAGGTAGCCTAGCAGAACTTTTCAATACCTAAAACTGGTACAGCTTGGTGTCCATAGAAGGGAAATAAATCTGGACTCTTATTTCACATCATATACAACATGGATAGGTGAATTAATGACTTAAATGTAAGTGGCCAACTGGAAAGCATTTAGAGTATAATCTAATCTATAATCCCAGCTAGGACCATGGCTTTCAGGATCCCTGAACAAGAAGGCATTTCCTGAAAAAAATATAAAAAAATGCATAGAAATCACTAATGACAAAGCAAATATTGGTAAATCTGACTACAATAAATTAGACATGAAAATTAGTGTAGTTCACCATAAGGACAGGAAACAACAAGGGTTTATACTCAAACTATATAAAGAACTTCAAAAGTCAAGATGAAAACCCCTGAGAAAAATGGGCAAAAACCTTGTTAGGCATGTTATAAAAGATTTCAAAATGGGCCATAAACATAGGAAAAGATGTTCAGACTCATGCAATATGCAGATTGTCAAAACTAGAAAGTGTGACTATGTTAAATGTTGGAAGGATGTGGAACAATGGGAATTCTCATCCTCTAAGACAAACGCAGAGACTTATCTAGTCAGCTTGAAGATAAACCAAACTCTCTGGCCTAGCAATTCTACTTGTGGGTAATAACCTAGAAAAACTAGTTCACATATGTGCCAGCAGGCATGTACGAAAATATTCATAGCTACATTGTTTGATATGGTTTAAAATGTTAAAATGCCCAATAACAATCAATAATTGAACAGAAAAGTATATTGCAAGATGGTCATATAACAATACCACACAATAATATAGTAATAAAGTCAGAGCTACAGGTACTAAGATGAAAGAATCTTAAAAATACAATTTTAGTTTATGTATTCTCAGTATATGTGTGAAGTTACCTAAGTTTCCAACGTGAAGTTAAAAGAATGTGGCATTGACCTGGGGGATACCATTCAGCGGGGCCTCGTCCTGCTCATGGCATGGGGTTCTGTGAGTTGGGGGTGGTGACTTGCTGATGATGTTCTAAAGAGGGGAGGCAGTAGCTATGGTAACAGTGAGACCCTCCCTTCATCCCCCACCTTGAGAGTTCTGCAGTAGGCTGAGCAGTGAAGGGCCCACATTAGCAGGGAGACAGGGCTGAACACGTGAACTGCCCCCTTGTGGCCACCAGAGCACTGCAATGGGGGACACTTTACAGGGGGCAAGCAGACTCAAAACTAGTAGCATATTGTTACAGATACTTTGAGTTAATTTTTATAAAAAAATTAGCTTTTATAAAAAGTATACTTTTCATAGTAAATATTTGAAGAAATTATGCTTATGTGTATCAGAAAATATGCATCCAACCTGGTTAGCCAAACTACTTCTATTTATCTTTATATATTTGTCACAAAAGTCATGTCACTGCAGGCAAAGGACACTGGAGAAATGACATGAATCATCAACAAGGTTCTGGGCATGTGCATGTGTGCGCATGTGTGTGAACGCAGTGTGTCAACTACAGAAGGCCACATGCTTACCTTATACGCCTCATCACTGATAGCTTTGATGTTGGCTTCTCTCCATCTTCCCGGGACCCCATCAATTATTTCACGATAGTTCACGTAATAGCCTGTAATTTCAGCCCCTCCCGTCTTATCCGGTTGCTTCCATCCAAGAACCATTGAGTCACGAAAACTTTCAAGACAAGTGATATCACAGGGTGGAGATGGTGCCGCTGTTGCGATACGAATAGCTCATAAGTGGACAGAAATGCGTCTATGACTCTATGTACATCAAACTTGTTTCACTGGTGCCATGGCACGAGGTCACTAGGTCTTGCGGTATAAAACTAAAATGTGACGCCAGGAAGCAACTTGGCAGCGATTTGGTGTCATGAGGAAAAATACTCGTGCAAAGTTAAATCTTTACCACAATTATTATCCCCAAAAGAACCTGCCCCCTACTCCCAAGGAGGAATAAGTTTTGAAATACTAATAGCAAAATGGAGCATTATCCTGAAAAATGATCCATTCCCTGTAAGAAGAAGAAACATTTTCCCCAAGATATATATTTTTATTTCTTTATGTGGTTTTTATTTTTATTTACTCCCTGAGGAAAATAGCATTTGTATATCAATTTCTGTTTGAGTTGCTTATTAAGAATTTCCATATATTTCTAGTTAGCATTTCACCATCCCCTCACACGTACTCTTGTGAGACCTTACAACTCTATAGGTTCTGTCTACACATGGGAAAAATCATATTCTGTAGCTCAGCTAAATGCCACATTTGAAAAAAAATTTTAAAAAGCAACAATTTACTGTGTGATTTTTCTTTTAATACCTTTCCGCTACATTATTTTAAACCTGGCATTGGATTATTATTCATATGGCACAAAATACTACATAGCTGTCACTATGTTTATTAGTCCCTAGTCAGAAAAAAATGTGGACGTTGTTTTGAGAGTCTTCCTTCATTTATGTGGGTTTTTTTTTTTGCTGATCAAACTTTCACTCACCTGTGGAAATTATGGTTTTTCAATAAAGAAAGAGAAGGTGGGGTGGTAGAAAGAAATTCACTAGATATGCAGTAACATTAAAAAGAATTTTCTGAATATTTCTTTGGGGTTATCAGAGATAAAGAAACTATCTTATTCAAAAAGATTCTCAGAATAGTAAAGATTTTTAAAAGTAAAATACGCTTTTCTCTCTTCTATCACCAACCTCATTCATTCTTTACATTTAAAAAAAGCTCTCTCTTTCAGAGTAATGTTAAATATGAACTCTCAAATAAATGCCACAGCTCATCTTGAGTTGAAGAGGTAAACAACGGTGTCAAAATAGATGAAGTTACAGAAATTAGGAGTGGGCAGATGTAGGGGGTGGGTGAGAGGTATGTTATGTCAGTATATGCTTATCATTTCATTTTTATTCAGTAAGAAAAAAACATTATCTCTAAGAATATATTAAGCCACAAGTAGCAAATACCCTAATCAGAAAATCCTGATTACTGAAAGTTGGTCTTTCTAGTCTAATTCTGATTAGATAATTAGCCTTCCTGATAGCCTTTTTTTTTTTTTTTTTTTTTTTTTTTTTTTGTCTTTTTGTCTTTTTGCCTTTTCTAGGGCTGCTCCCTCGGCATATGGAGGTTCCCAGGCTAGGGGTCCAATCAGAGCTGTAGCCACTGGCCTACGCCAGAGCCACAGCAACACAGGATCTGAGCTGCGTCTGCAACCTACACCACAGCTCATGGCAATGCCAGATCCTTAACCCACTGAGAGGGGCCAGGGATCAAACCCGCAACCTCATGATTCCTAGTTGGATGTGTTTCCACTGCGCCACAACAGGAACTCCTGCTCTCATCTCTTAACTGTCAGCAAAATTAGGCCAAAAGTACATCTGCCTGACAAACCAAAAAGGACTCTACAACCAAATTACTTTATTCTATGAATACTTTACACCACGAATGATATATGAAAGCCAAACCCATATAAAATTACTTTTACAACTCATGAAAAAAAGTATCACAAATGGATAACTGAAAACACATAAAATTAAGAACGAACACTGATGAAAGTGAACACAGATGGAAGAATGTGATCTCGACAATGAGCGGTGAGGACGCTGATGGAAACAGATGGAACACTTTTACTGTTTTGACTCTCACCTAGATCCTTCTTCTTTTTCAGAGGGTCAGACTTACTTTTCCCCTTAACAGCTGCCTTCTGTGGTGGTGGGGAAAGCTCTTCCTGAACTGTTTCACTTACTTTCCTCACTTCCGTTTGGCCCAGGTTGTGAGAGCTACTGGGTAGTGAAGCTTTGTTAAGTTTGCTACCAAGCAAAGCATCTTTCTTAAAGGTTGGCTGGGAGGTGTCATGCATGCCTCCCCTGAAGTCTGTTAGTCCTCCAGGTGTATCACTCAGTTCAGGCCACACAGCTGGAGACACTGCGCCCCCTACAATTGCCAGATAACAACAGAAACACTTTGAGCCTGGACACACTACAAGTTGCTCTTATGTAGTAGAACGAAAGAGAAAAACATTAGGACCACAAATAGAACAAAGACAGTCTTGGTTGAATAGAAAGCACTTGGACTTACAAGAAATATGGAAAGCATGCATTTCACATAACTTACACCAAGGGAACATTTCAACTTCTCCATATTTTGGAAAAAGAAGAAATGAGAACAAAAAACCACAAACAAAACAGGAAACATGTCGATTTGCAGGACTCCAGTATATATAAGAAAAAGCACTTCTCAGACATTTCTTGAGAGATAGAAGCTCTATTACTCAACAGAATGGGCCGGGAGAAAGCCCATAAAGTACACAGAAGGCAAACATTAAACATCTTGATTATATAACAATTAGAGTTATGTACCTTACTGATATATTAACGGTCTGTACCTCCCAACCTCAAAGAAACATGCTATGTCCTTATAATATGAATACATTATAAGGCGTGTTAAAAAATAATATAGAATGCTAACTAAAGACAAACAATATTAAATAATCTTTCTCTTTAAATGTGCTATTATATCACAGATATCATTTTTATTGCTCAGAACTACCTGGTCCCGTCCCCACCTTAAGATTGGGAGGTACACCACTGAGCATACACATCATTACTTTACATTACGGGTTGGTTACTTTGCCAGCAGGGATGAAACATATGATTAAGCAACCACACGTGTCTCGCATGAATTTTAGCAGCGTTTATAAAAAGCAGGTTAATGTGCTGTTACTGAAGACAAGCCAGGCTGCTGCAGATGAAATGGCTTTTAGGTATGAGATGATCGGTGTTATGGGGGAGGTACCACCTCATGGAATTGGATGGTCCTTCATATTCCCGGGATGAGGACGAAGTTAGAATGGAATTTCACAGTGGGCAATATCTGAGGAAATGTGGACTTGTGGAGATGAAAAGGCTACAGATGCATGGAGTCTGGGTAAGTGATGAAGATCTGTAAGATGACAGCTATGAAGGTTAGAGGTCACCTGGAGTCAGAGACAGTGATCACCTGAGGGTGGAATCATCAAGCAGCATGAGAAGCTTTACACAGTTTCTGGAGAGGATGGGATTTTCCTTTGTCACTCAGAAACGTTCATTCCCCCCCCCCCGCCCCTGCAAAGTTATGCATGAAGAACTTACCAATAGCAGCTTTTACTTCGATTGCTTCTGAATCCTGCGAATATTCACTAAGTCCAGCTGCATTAACTGCTCTGACCCGGAAAATATAACTCTGACCAGTAGTCAATCCATGACAAGTGAATCTGAAAGGAAAATTAGGAAGGATGATTGTTAGCTTAATGGAATGATCTGACTTTATGAAAATGAGTTGTTTTTTTAAAAGGAAGAAAAAGATATAGAGAGATCCAGGTAACATTCACATGTTAGACAAGAAGGCAGCTCAGACAATTTTCCAGACTCACTCTGTCAAACAATGATGAGTCCTAGTTTTTCCCTGAATAAACACCCTATCCTTTTTGAGCTTCTGTGTTCTTATCAGTAAAATGGGGCTAATAATGCCTACACAGTAATGTAATAATGTCTACATAATAATGTAATATGTAATAATTACATAACAATGTAATATAACATAATGTAATAATGCCTACAAAATAATGCCTACATAATAATGCCTACATAGAAATTTTTGTGTGAAGATTGACCATAAAGTGTGTATGGTACCCATTCTAGGGCCTGGCATATAAAGAGGCATTAAATAAACAATAGGTGGTATTAGTTACATTGTTAATGACTATTTCAGGGATATACTTACATTGTAAGCCACTGGCTCTGCCCCTTGTCACAGAGGCCTACTCACTGCCTCCCTGAATGTCCTGGAAGGTACAATTACTTGAGAAATTACTCTAGAATCTGAAATTAAGGTGAAAAATGGATTCCAGAATTGTCATCTACACGTAAATTTCCAATAATGAGGTGTGACTCCATGGGCAATTTCACACACGAAGCAACCTCACTTTTTAAAGCTACCATGGCTATAAAAAAAACTGTTTCATGAATCACGGTAACATTCTAATCCACCCTAAGGACTGTTAAGCAGAGGAAATAACAGGTCTACTAATGACTCTATTACTATTAGCAGGTTGAAATGTTTAATAAAGGCAGCCGTAATGTAGACCAGCTCAGTTCAGTAAACATTTATTAAGCACTTCATTGTTCCAGAAGCTGAGCTAAGCACTGTGGAAACAAAGATGACTAAAGAATGGTGCTGGCCCTTGAGCATCTCCTACCTGCTTGTGGACAGGTGGACTCTGCCCACTCTCATGGAAGTCTCTAAGTAGTCCCCCAAAATGTGGGGAACTCAGAATAAAAGTGAAATGCACAAACAGGCTAAACAAATCTCTTGTAAAACATGTTGCCTTCTTCCATTAACTGGGTTGTCTTCATTTTCTCCCGTTCCACAAAAGGAGCAACTCATCCTATGGGGGTCCTTGGATGTGGAAGTGAAGTGTCCAAGACAGAAGCTGCCTAACAAGCTTGTCTGACCATTGGAAGTGGGAGATTTTCTTCTGAAGTTGGTCCTAAATCAAAGGAGCCTCAGAATTTGGGTGTGGGCCAGAATTCATCACTGACTTGCAAAGTTGGTTAATAAAATATTCGAAAGCAAGAAGAAATAATCCTCCTCGCATTAGAAACAAGTAGAAGGAGATGGCAAAGTATTCTGAATGTCTTTGTTTTGGTAGGCTTTCTTGTTTTCGTTTTTTTGCCATGCCAGCAGTGAGCAAAAGTTCCCAGGCCATGTATCAAACCTATGCCACAAGGGTGACTGGAGCCACAGCAGTGACAACACCAGATCCTAGCTGGCTGAGCCACCAGGGAACTCCTGTTTTGGTGTTATTTATGTCTCTTTCACATTGGATTTGACTATACCGATGTTAAAAATTTGTAAAATGTTCCGCTCATTTAAAATAGCTGTATAGGAGTTCCCTTCATGGCTCAGCGGTTAACGAAACCGACTAGGATCCATGCGGATGCAGGTTCAATCCCTGGCCTCTCTTGGTGGGTTAAGGATCCGGCTTGCCATGAGCTGTGGTGTAGGTCGCAGACTTGGCTTGGATCTGGAGTTGCTGTTGCTGTGACGTAGGTCAGCAGCTCTAGCTCCAGTTTGACCCTAGGAACTTCTGTATGCCACAGGTGAGGCCCTAAAAAAGCAAGCAAGCAAACAAACAAACAAAAAAACCCACAAAAACCTGCGTAATTTATGAAACTGGACAGCTACATGCACAAAAGTCAAACTGGACTATTTTGGCACACCATATACAAAAATAAACTCAAAATGGATTACACTTAAATGCAAGACCTGAGACCATGAAAGTCCTAGAAGAAAACATAGGCAATGTACTCTTTGACATTGAAAAATTTGACAGTATTTTTTAGATCTGTCTCCTCAGGCAAGAGAAACAAAAGCAAACATAAACAAAATGGACTACCTCACGCTAGCAAAGGACACTATCAACAAAATGAAAAGGTGACCTACTGAATGAAAGAAGATATAAGTAAATGATATACCCAGTAAGGTATTAATATCCAAAATACACAAAGAACTCATAAAACTGAACATTAAAAAACTCCAAACAACCCAATTAAAAAGTGGACAAAGGATCTGAAGAGACATTTCCCCAAAGAAGACATATGGATGGACAAAAGGCACGTGAAAAAGATGCTCGGAGTTCCCGTTGTGGCACAGTGGTTAACAAATCCGAGTAGGAACCATGAGGTTGCGGGTTCGGTCCCTGCCCTTGCTCATGGGTTAACGATCCGGCGTTGCCGTGAACTGTGGTGTAGGTTGCAGACGCGGCTCAGATCCCATGTTGCTGTGGCTCTGGCGTAGGCCGGAGGCTACAGCTCCGATTCGACCCCTAGCCTGGGAACCTCCATATGCCGAGGGAGCGGACCTAGAGATAGCAAAAAGACAAAAAAAAAAAAAAAAAAAGAAAAGAAAAGAAAAGAAAAAGATGCTCGACATCACAAACCATTGAGGAAATTCAAATCAAAGCCACACTGAGCTATCACCTGATATCTGTCAGAATGGATACTCAAAAGACAAGAATCAACAAGCGTTGGTGAGGGTGTGGAGAAAAGAGAACCCTTGTGCACTGTTGGTGGGATGTAAATTGGATCAGACACTATGGAAGACAATGGAGGTGCCTCAAAACAATTAAAAATAGAACTACCATACAATCCAGCAATTCTACTTCTGGATATTTTTCTGAAGAAAACAGAAACATTAATTTTAAAAAAGACGTATATGTCCCCATGTTCACTGCATCTCTATTTACAACAGCCAAGACACAGAAGTGTTCATTGATAGATGAATGAATAAAGAAGATGTGGCACTTATATATACACATATATATGTGTATATATATATATATATATATATATATATATATATACACACACACACACACACACATATACATACAACAGAACACTACTCAGCCATAAAAAAAGGATGGAATCTTGTCATTTGCAACATGGATGAACCAAGAGAGTATTATGCTAAGGGAAATAAGTCAGACAGAGAAATACAAATACTGTATGATTTTGTTCAACTTCTATGTGGCATCTAAAAAACAAAACAAATGAACAAATATAACAAAACAGAAATAGACTCGTAGATACAGAGAACAAAAAGGTCCTTGCCAGAGGAGAGTGGGGTGGAGGTGGGAGAAATGAAAAAGGTGAAGAGGATTAAGAGGTACAAACGGCCATTTACAAAATAAATCAGTCATGGGATGAAATACAGCATAGGGAATACTGACAGTAATATTGCAATAACTTTGTATGGTGACAGATTGTAACTAGGCTTTTTATAGTGATCCTTTTGTCATGCATAGAAATACCGAATCACTACGTTGTGCACCTGGAATGAACATAGTGTTGTAGGCCAATCATACTTGAATTTAAAAAATGCCTGGGTAATTTATGTTCACTAGAGCCTCTTAATTCCTTGGAATCTAGTATCATATTAGATATTAAAGACCAGAACAGAGAGTTTAAAAGGACAAACAGGGAGTTTCTGTTGTGGCTCAGTGGGTTAAGGACTCGATGTTGTCTCTGTGAGGATGTGGGTTTGATCCTTGGCCTGACCCAGTAGCTTAAGGATCTGGTGTTGCTGCACGCTGTGGCATAGGTTGCAGATGCAGCTCAGATCTGACGTTGCTGTGGCTGTGGCGCAGGCTGGCAGCTGCAGCTCTGATTCGACTCCTGGCCTAGGAACTTCGGTATGCCACAGGTGTGGCCATCAAAAGAAAAAATAAAAAGCACAAGCACAAAGAGTATACAGGAAAATAATCGGACAAGAGCTGTGAAATGAGCTCTTACCATAGCTGGCAGTGCATGTTTTTAAGTGTTTAATATCTTTAGTAATCCTTTTCTTCAAATGTATTGCAGTAGACATGATCAATTTTCAATTCATTTGGCTATTCAGAGCATAATGTTTAATACTTTCCTTCCTTTGGACGTTTGCGCTGCTGTTTAGGTCCATGGCTATGTCTCCTCTCTGCAGCATCTGTGGCTCCAGTGTCAGACTGCACCCCCCACCCCCCGCACACACAGAGTACGGTTACCGTGTGCCCTTCACAGGGTTGTTGTTGCAGGGCTCCCACTTGCCAGAGCCAACAACGCTTGACTCTATGTAGTACCCGACCAGCTCTTTAGCATCCTTGGATTCCTCCCACGTAACGACCACTGATGTGTCTGTATTTCTGCTTGGGATGATGTTGCTCGGGGCCTTGGGGATGTCTGGGAAAAGAGGAAAATAATGGTCAAGCACACAGTAAGCTTAGAAATTCATTCTTATCACATGCGCACAGAAACGTACACACATATATATGTATATATTATCTAAATTTTATACTAGTAATCATGTCGAACACATAGTTTTTTATAACATATTTATTAAAGCTGAAAATTAAAAAATAAATATGCTAGTTTGGGAGCATAATGAGAAATTAAACACCCATGAACATACCAACCCCCTCCATAAAAAAATACATTTGCAATACTGTTGAAACTCCTGGAGAAGTTTGCTTTTCATACATGGTAGTTCATAATAACGAAAAATTTTTATGTATCAGTTACATACAGTCATCAGTTACATTTATAATATGAAAAAGGATGTCACTATTTTTACTTTTGAATGCATATGTATTCCAATAAGAGTCTTGCTTTGGAATTCTCTCTCCAGTTAAAAGAAGTTCACAATGGCTCAAGCAAACGCTACACTTACCAAGTTTGTCCCCTACTACGGTCACTTCCGTTGCCTCTGAGGGCTCACCCACTCCCGCGGAATTAGAACAGCGGACTCGGAACTGGTAGGACTTCCCCTCAGCCAAGTCGAACAGAGCAAAGCGGGGAGACTTGACAGGGAGCTCTGTGTTCACCCGCTGCCAGTTTTCCGCACCTGCATCACACTGCAGCCAGAACAGCAAAATCCATTGAAAGCACAGCAAGAATAAACTGGAACTCTAAGCCAGGCATCTTGAAGTTCTTTTGTCTGCCTGCAAACTGCTACCTGTTATGCAGGTTGGACTGGAAAAGAAACTTGGAGGAAACGGGAATGAAACATCTGAGGTCCACAAGATTAGCTAAATCAAAATGGCTTTATTCTATTGGACACACAGGCTGCTTTAATACTTCACTTCCTTTCTGAACTAAATAAGAAAACTGATCTACTTACAAAAGTCCTTTATTTATTTAAACAATAGTTTAGGATCAGAAGCTTTTCTAATTCTTAGAATAGGTAATTAATTGCAATATGCTATGTTAGGTGCTTACATTTCCATCACGTTGTTATGAACTGTATTATTTTACTTGCATTTCCTTTGATGATGCATAACGTCATGTAGGTCTGTGCTCAAAGACCACCTCCTCAGAAAGGCCTATTGATCGCCACTCTCATCTTTTGGGAAAGGGTTATTTGCTCCTTTCCCCTCTCTCTCTAGCCCTTACTCACCCTGCCTTATTTTTCATTGAAATACTTATCAATGTTTTTTTCCTTCTTTTATGGCTGTACCTATGGCATATGGAAGTACCTGGGCTAGGGGTTGAATTGGAGCTTCAGAGGCCGGCCTATACCACAGCCACAGCAAACCAGATCCAAACCTGCGGACACTATATTTGGATCTTAACCTGCTGAGCCACAACGGGAACTCTGTTTATCACTATTTGAAATTACATTGTTTATTTGTCGTCTCCATTGGAAAGTAAATTCTAATGAAACAAGTTCAGGGAGCTGTCTTATTCACTGCTGTACCCCAAGGCCTGGAACTGCTATCTGGCACATAGTAGATAATCAACAATTTGGGTTTTTTTTGTAGTGAATGAATTTTTCTGAATTCTGAAGGCATGAAGTTAGTGAAAGACAAAAAAATGTTATTTTTTTCTTGCCCATATTTTAGAATAAATAATGGGAAAACTAATTTAATGAGATTCTATCCTTGAAATTAAATTGACCTACAATGACTTCAAAATCCTTGGAAAAAAGATGTGTATATATTTGAGCTTTGGTGCAAAATATAGTAAGAACATGATCAGCAGTCTTCAGTAGTTCTTTTTCTCTTCTATGCTAACTTTCAACTCTGCCCAAGGTAGCAGAAGTGACTTTGCTACAGAACTTCTGAAGAGTTTTAAGAGTCTTTTCTGGAAACCCAAATTATGTGATCAACCAACCAGCTGTCAAGGATGGTAAATTTGAGGGACAAGACATTTATTGCACATCACTCAACATAATCTTCCCTCACTTAAAATGAGAGGCAGTGAGAAGAACCCAGAGGCATGGATTCTGGTCTTAGCTTTGTTAACAACAGGTTTGTGACCATGGAAAAGTAACATGAGTGTCATCTGTAAAATAAGAAAATTTGACAAGGTAACCTCTGGAGTCCCTTGCAGTGCCTTTTATGATAAGGTGTGAGTTGTGTGCAGGAGGGTAGGGAGAATAAATTCCCCTAAACAGTCAATCTGATGCCCATTGAGGAATGGAACTTTCCTAGCCTTTTAATCCTTGACTTTATGGCCTTGACTCATTTTGACATTTTCTCTCCTAGGGAACACATATAAACATTATCAGTCATTTGTACTTTAATAATAAAAATAATAGCTGCCTTTCACTGTGCTAAGAACTTTAGTCACCACTGCAACTCTTCAGTCTTCTCAACTGTGCTCTGAAGAAGGCATTGTGGAGGTAATATTTTGTGACTATTGAGGTTTTTCAGAGGAAAAGACTTAGGCTTGGAAAGGGAGCAAGCAATGTGCCATAGTTGAATCTGAGCCAGACACAGTTGGACCTGAGCCAGAATGCTTGGGTTCAAATCCTACCTCTACCTCTTCCCAGTTGTGTGATCTTGGGCCAATTAAATACCCCATCTGTGCCTCAATTTCTTCATCTACAAAACAGAAGCGTGAAAATAAAAGTATTTCTCTCATAGGGTTACTGTAAGAATTAAATGAGTGAACACATAAAGAGTTTAGAACACTGCCTTCTCCTTCGTAGTAAACATTAGCTCCTTTCATTCCGCTGGTAGAAACAGAGCTACCAAGGAAGACAATCCTTGCCTTGGACATGACAGATTTTTGATAGGGGAATGAGGGAAAGACTTGAAAACATAAGACATCTGAGAAGAAAGTGTGGGGCTAAAAAAAAACACAGTAGGATGAGGGTCTGGGAGTGCTGGGACCTGATTTGTCCAATTTGCCTCAATATCAACCATTCTAGGGCTCACGAACATGGTGCAACTGATCGTAAGCCTGTTGCCATGACAGGCAAGTTTACACTTTAAGTGGTTTCAAATCCCTAGGTAAAAAGTTCCACGAAGAAGTGCAAGTGCAGGGGTAACCAAAGGAGCCACACTGCTGTGGGTGTGAACATTCTGGGGATGGAAACTCGTCACAAGACAAGCACATGGGAATGTTCTCCTTAGAAAGGTCAACGTGTTAGAAAGTGGTTCATTGTAGGATGGACAGGGAGTTTAGGGTTGGTAGTTGCAAACTATTACATTTAGAATGAATAAACAGTGAGGTCCTACTGTACAGCCCAGGGAACTATATCCATGGTCTTGGGATAGAACATGATGGAAGGTAGTATGAGAAAAAGAATGTGTGTGGGTGTGTGTATGTGTGTGTGTGTGTGTGTGTGTGTGTGTGTGTGTGTGTATGACTGAGTCACTTTGCTATACAGGAGAAGTTGACACAACACTTCAAATTAACTATACTCTAATAAAAATAAAATTAAAAATATAGAAATGGAGTTCCTGTTGTGGTGCAGTGGTTAACGAATCTGACTGGGAACCATGAGGTTGCGGGTTCGATCTCTGGCCTTGTTCACTGGGTTAAGGCTCTGGCATTGCCGTGAGCTGTGGTGCAGGTCGCAGACGCGGCTTGGATCCCGCATTGATGTGGCTGTAGCCAGTGGCTATAGCTCCAATTCGACCCCTAGCCTGGGAACCTCCATGTGCCATGGGAGTGGCCCTAGAAAAGGCAAAAAGACAAAAAAATAAAATAAAATAAAATAAAAGTAAAAATAAAATTGAAAAAAATAGAAGTGATTCATCAGAATCATTTGAGACTTGCCTCAGGAGAACGGCCTGGCATTGGATAGCTGGTTCTTCTGTAAACATGCCCCAGGTCTCTGGCATGCTCTGCTCCCCAGGGCCCTTGGGCCTTTCATCTGCCAGCAGTGCCTATACAGGGCTATTGACTTGTGCCACACTCTTAAATGTCCCCTCTGTCCTGTACTAATAGGCACCCTGGTGGAAAAACACTTAAATTTTTAATCAGACTCCTATATATTTAGGTCAGGAGAAGCTACAGACTCCAGGAGAGAAATTCAAGTTTAAGTGACCAGAGGAAACGTTCAACAGCAGCCAACGTTGACACATCTTAAGAAAAGGCCTCACTCCCGCGTTGCTGTGGCTGTGGTGGAGGCCGGTGGCTCTGATTCGACCCCTAGCCTAGGAACCCCCATATGCCGCAAGAGCTGCCCAAGAAATGGCAAAAAGAAAAAAAAAAAGAAGAAGAGAGAAAAGGCCTCAGTAGTAGATTGTTACTGTGTCATTATTAGGAAGATGGTAATTACTGTCACAGAGCTTATTCAGAACTATCTTTGTGTGGAGCATTTCAAAAAGATTCACCAGGGCTGTGTGTACTAAACACCCCAGGAAGTGCATGTTTACCACTCTTGTTCTCTATTAACAAAATAGAGAGCGAAAAAATTTTAAATCAAGAATGTTACTCATTATATTTTATTTGAAGCTAATATGTAGAAAATATAAAAATTAATGAAGATATAAATTTTTAGGTGTTTTTTTTTTTTTTTTGTCTTTTTGTTTTTTTCTAAGGCTGCTCCTGAGGCATATGGAGGTTCCCAGGCTAGGGGTCTAATTGGAGCTGTAGCCACAGGCCTATGCCAGAGCAGCAGCAACACCAGATTCGAGCAGCGTCTGCGACCTACACCACAGCTCACGGGCAACGCCGGATCCTTAACCCACTGAGCAAGGGCAGGGATCGAACCTGCAACCTCATAGTTCTTAGTCGGATTCGCTAACCACTGAGCCATGACAGGAACTCCAAATTTTAGTTTTAGTTTGGTAAAATCAGACTTTCTTTGAAGATGTCCATATTGCACATTGAAGAGACGCTCCACTTATTGTTATCAATTTGCCCAGGACAAGAGGGAAGTGAAGCATGGTCCTCAAAGACACGAGCTAAGTGTCCTCATCCAAGAAAAGTAATAAAGGGAAACGACAGACCCTAGTGTTTTTAGTAAAGTATAATTTTCTCAAGAACAACTGACTTGAAATAAAGGTGATAAAGATAGGTGCATATTGCTTTTATATTGTTACCTAATTTGTAGGTGCTTGCCTACACCTATATTCCTATAATTGCTATTCTTTCGTAATAATTTTCAGGGAAGGTGACCTGATAGGTGTTTTGAAATTAAAAAATCAGTAGCATTAAGATAGAAAGAACTTCAGGAAAATTAACTGAGCTCCTTAATATTTTTGCAAAAAAAAAAAAGACCGTTTCTATGATTTTGCTATGAAAGCAAAATGTAAACTATACCTTAACATGCTATCACATAATTTTATAAAAATAAAACATACAAAAAAGTAAAAACATTTGCTGCATTCATTATTCTAAAAAAATGGTGCATATCTACCAATAAAAATGTAACTTCTTACGTATAAATGTATTTTTATTTTACATTTTTCAATTATATCCTCATCAAAACTGTCTTAATAATGGATTTTAAACCTCATTTTCAGCATATTCTCTTTATTTAGTGGCTGTGCCTACGGCATGTGGAAGTTCAGGCCTGGAATCAAACCTGAGCCACAGCAAAGACAACACTGAATCCTTAACCAATAGGGAATCTCCAGCGCATTCTCTTTAAATGCCCTCTTCCATTAGCAATTATCCTGTAAGGCAAAGACCTCTTTCAACCCCAAGCAAGGCCCCATGCCTAGCCTGGCAGGCTCTTCCGTGTGTCTGCACTTGCAGCTGGGGTAGTTTCCCTAAATAATGTCTTGTTCAGGTCTTGGCTTTTCTCCATTTTCTAGGAGTAAATATTTATTAGCACACCCCTCAAATATGGGTGTAAGATAGTCACATATAATCATTATCATTCCACCCATTTTAGGCCTTCTTTGTAGGCTGGCCTCTCTACCATAACTATAAGGGAATTGTAAGACACTTGAGGGAAAGAACTAGCCAGTACTTCATGTTGTTTTGCAACCGTGGGCCCGCCCTCCCACCAGCACTTGGTGAAGAGCCAGGCAAGTGCAAGGCTGCACGAAAGGACTCTGTCTTCGCTCTCCCAGCCATTTGAAAGCACAGTGACATCTGCTCCTCTCGCCCATCTACCCTTATTGGTGTTCATCCCTTACTGCAGGACAAGTGCAGAGATGAAAAGGCATTACCGCAGCAAGGGAGACAGAGCAAGTGTCTAGAAGACAGTGTCACACAGGGAACTATATCCAATCACTTGTGATAGAACATGATAGAAAATAATATGAGAAAAAGAATGTATACATATGTGTAACTGGGTCACTTTACCGTACAGCAGAAATTGATAGAACATTGTAAATCAAGTATAATAAAAATATTTTTAGGAGTTCCCATCGTGGCTCAGTGGTTAACGAATCTGACTAGGAACCATGAGGTTGTGGGTTCGATCCCTGGCCTTGCTCAAGGGGTTAAGGATCTGGCATTGCTGTGAGCTGTGGTGTAGGTTGCAAACACAACTCGGATCCCGCGTTGCTGTGGCTCTGGCGTAGGCCAGCAGCTACAGCTCCAATTAGACCCCTAGCCTGCGAACCTCCATATGCCACGGGAGTGGCCCTAGAAGAGGCAAAAAGGAGAGAGGACAAGATGGCGGAGGAGTAGGGGGACACGCTCGCCCTCTCCCACAAACACAACAAAAAAAGCACATCTATAGAAGAAATGACTCGCACAGAACAACAACCAATCGCTGGCAGAGGAACCTAAACTCCAATAACGGCAAGAAGTTCGTGACATTATTGGGCAGAACGGGAGAAAAGAGGAGAGTGAGAGAAGGTGAATCCGAGCGGGACGGGCGCTCCCGAAAGGGAACTGCGGAGGAGAAAGGGATCCCGCACCCTGGAAAGTCTCCTACCTGGGGAAAGATCAAACGAATCGGAGGAATCTCCAGATGCAGAGAAGAGTGTAGCAGTAAGTCGGAGTACGGAAAAACGATCAAGAACCCAACGGACCATCTGAACTACGGGCACAGTCACCAAAAATTGAGACGCCTGGGTGGGGGCTGGGCACCGAATCCTCGGCTCCAGAGGTTAGTCCCCGGGAAAGGGCCGGGGGACGCCTGGGTGGGGGCTGGGCACCGAGACCTCAGCTCTGAAGGTTGGTCCCCGAGAGGGGGCCGGGGGACGCCTGGGTTGGGGCTGGGCACCGAGACCTCGCCTCCGAAGGTTAGTCCCCAAGAAAGGGCCGGGGGACGCCTGGGGGGGGGGGGGCTGGGCACCGAGACCTCGGCTCCAGAGATTAGTCCCCGGGCTAGGGGGGCGGGGAAGAGCGGAAACTGCTTGGGAGGTCTCTAAACCATTTGACGGGGCAGAGACTGCCTGGGAGACTAGAAAACAAAGCTGTCGCAGAGGAAGGGAGCAATACTCTAGGGGCGGGGAAGTGGAAAGCCGCCTCAGAGGGAACCTGGGAGAAGAGCCTGGTCTGCGCCCGTGCTGGGGAGGGGAGAGAAGAAGGGGTGGGTCCCCATAGAATACCCCCCACGCCACAGCAAGCTTACAGGCCCGCTAGCTAGCAGAAAGCTGTGCTTCCCAGTGCATTCCCTCCCCCCACCCCCGCCACCCCCTACGCTCTCGCCGAACCTGGGGCTGCCTGCCATCCAGGAGGGCTGGCCTCAACAATTGCCTGAAGCCTACCACCGCAGGGGCTCTCCCTGCACAGGCCTGCTTGCCCTTTGGAGGGGCTACACTTCCACAGAGCAGCACCAAACACCACCAGCCCCCTAGAAAAGGCCTGCAGCCCAGAAAAGCTAGAACAAGCCTAGCCAGGCCGTGAATAGATCGAACTAATTCTCCGACGGTTTTTCTGAGACGGGCTCCCCCGGGGAGGAGCCTCTTGAGCCTCCAAGGGCCCTGCTACCCGCCCAAGACCCCAGGGGGTGCTGAGACCTAGTGGACCAGCTGCATAGGACTGCCAGCTCCAGGCAGGACCCCCTGCAGCCCAGAAAAGCTGCAACAAGCCTGGCCGAATCGGGAAAAGATCTCAAACGGTCTTTCTGAATCGGGCTGCCCTGGGGAGGAGCCTCTTGAGTCTCCAAGGGCCCTGCTACCCGCCCAAGACCCCAAGGGGTGCTGAGACCTAGTGGACCAGCTGCATAGGACTGCCAGCTCCAGGCAGGACCCCCTGCAGCCCAGAAAAGCTGCAACAAGCCTGGCCGACTTGGGAAAAGATCTCAGACGGTCTTTCTGAGTCGGGCTGTCCTGGGGAGGAGCCTCTTGAGTCTCCAAAGGCCCTGCTACCCGCCCAAGACCCCAAGGGGTGCTGAGACCTAGTGGACCAGCTGCATAGGACTGCCAGCTCCAGGCAGGACCCCCTGCAGCCCAGAAAAGCTGCAACAAGCCTGGCCGAATCGGGAAAAGATCTCAGACGGTCTTTCTGAATCGGGCTGCCCTGGGGAGGAGCCTCTTGAGTCTCCAAGGGCCCTGCTACCCGCCCAAGACCCCAAGGGGTGCTGAGACCTAGTGGACCAGCTGCATAGGACTGCCAGCTCCAGGCAGGACCCCCTGCAGCCCAGAAAAGCTGCAACAAGCCTGGCCGACTTGGGAAAAGATCTCAGACGGTCTTTCTGAGTCGGGCTGTCCTGGGGAGGAGCCTCTTGAGTCTCCAAAGGCCCTGCTACCCGCCCAAGACCCCAAGGGGTGCTGAGACCTAGTGGACCAGCTGCATAGGACTGCCAGCTCCAGGCAGGACCCCCTGCAGCCCAGAAAAGCTGCAACAAGCCTGGCCGAATCGGGAAAAGATCTCAGACGGTCTTTCTGAATCGGGCTGCCCTGGGGAGGAGCCTCTTGAGTCTCCAAGGGCCCTGCTACCCGCCCAAGACCCCAAGGGGTGCTGAGACCTAGTGGACCAGCTGCATAGGACTGCCAGCTCCAGGCAGGACCCCCTGCAGCCCAGAAAAGCTGCAACAAGCCTGGCCGACTTGGGAAAAGATCTCAGACGGTCTTTCTGAGTCGGGCTGTCCTGGGGAGGAGCCTCTTGAGTCTCCAAAGGCCCTGCTACCCGCCCAAGACCCCAAGGGGTGCTGAGACCTAGTGGACCAGCTGCATAGGACTGCCAGCTCCAGGCAGGACCCCCTGCAGCCCAGAAAAGCTGCAACAAGCCTGGCCAAATCGGGAAAAGATCTCAGACGGTCTTTCTGAGTCGGGCTGCCCTGGGGAGGAACGTCTTGAGTCTCCAAGGGCCCTGCTACCCGCCCAAGACCCCAGGGGGTGCTGAGAACCAAGTGAAATCTGCTACCATCGTGGGGTGGACCTCCCAGTCCTGTCTGCCCTCAGGAAGTCCTCCTTTGCTTCAAAGAAACACTGTTAGTCCCATCAACACTCCAGAAAAGCCACACTGCCTCAAAAAAGATTGACCAACAACGACAGCCCTCAGGAAATATTCCAGGGCAGTGACAAGGCAAACACTACCCGATAAAGGAGAGTACAACTCCCTCAGGAGAAAGAAGACAACAAGCAAGATGAAGAAGCTGAGAAACCACCCCCAGTCAAACCAACAGGAGAACTCACCTAAAACAGTCAACAATGAAACTGATCTCTGCAGTCTGACAGACCTGGAGTTCAAAAGAGAAATAGTGAAAATACTGAAGGAATTAAGAGAAGATATGAACAGCAATGCAGATACCCTCAGAAAGGAGCTAGAAAATATAAGGAGGAGCCAAGAAAAACTAGAACATTCATTTGCAGAGATGCAAACTGAACTAGGGGCAGTAAAAACCAGAATGAATAATGCAGAAGAACGAATCAGTGATATGGAAGATAGAATAATGGAAATCACTCAATCTGGTCAACAGACAGAAAACCGAATCAAAAAACTGGAAAGCAATATAAGAGACCTATGGGATAATATAAAACGGGCCAATCTACGCATAATAGGAATTCCAGAAGGGGTAGAAAAAGATAAGGGAATGGAAAATATATTTGAAGAAATTATCGCTGGAAACTTCCCAAATCTAAAGGATACTGGATTCAAGATACAAGAAGCACAGAGGGCCCCAAACAAACTGAACCCAAACAGACCCACACCAAGACACATCATAATAAAAATGGCAAAAGTTAGTGATAAAGAGAGGATCCTAAAGGCAGCAAGAGAAAAACAGAATGTTACCTACAAGGGAACCCCCATAAGAATATCAGCTGATTTCTCTACAGAAACACTACAGGCCAGGAGGGAATGGCAAGAGATATTTAAAGTGCTCAAAGGAAAAAATATGCAACCTAGAATACTTTATCCAGCAAGAATATCATTTAAAATAGAAGGGGAAATAAAAATTTTTCCCAACAAACAAAAACTTAAAGAATACAGCAACACAAAACCCAGGTTAAAGGAAATATTGAAAGGGCTTCTCTAAACCAAAAAGAAAGGAAGGAAAGGGAAGAAAAAAAAAAAAAAAGAAGAAGAAGAAGAGGAAGAACTAGGACTGAGGAAGATGCAATCAGAGAGCAGTCACTCAAATAAGGCAGCATACAGATTTAATCATGAACATGCTTCAAACAAAATAAAATTAAAAAGAAAAAAATAAAAGAGTCATCAAAACCATAAAATGTGGGCAAGGGATGTTAGGAGGTAAATAATCCTTTTTGTTTGTATGTATGTCTCTCTTCTTAATTTTAATATAATAATGAAGTGTTTGAACTTACAGGAACATCAGGCTAAAACACACAATTATGGGAAGGGGTTAGCATACTTAAAAAACAGGGCAACCACAAGCCAAAACCAAATATTGCATTTGCAAAAAATGAAAAAAAAAATACACTCAAGCAGATAATAACAGGAGACCATCCAACCAAAAAGAAAAAGAAAAAAAAAAAAGAAGAATGGAGAACCATAGAATCAACTGGAACACGAGGATCAAATGGCAATAAATAATCATCTATCAATTATCACCTTAAATATCAATGGACTGAATGCCCCAATCAAAAGACACAGAATGGCTGAGTGGATAAAACGGCAAAAACCTTCAATATGCTGCCTACAAGAAACTCACCTTAGGACAAAAGATACATATAGATTGAAAGTGAAAGGCTGGGGAAAAGTATTTCATGCCAATAGACATGACAGAAAAGCAGGAGTCGCAACGCTCATATCAGACAAAATAGACTTTAAAACAAAAGACATAAAGAAAGACAAAGAAGGACACTATTTAATGATTAAGGGATCCATCCAAGGAGAGGATGTTACTATCATCAACATATATGCCCCAAACATAGGAGCACCCAGATACATACAACAAATATTAACAGACATAAAGGGAGATATTGATGAGAATACAATCATAGTAGGAGACCTTAATACCCCCCTCACATCAATGGACAGATCCTCTAGACAGAAAACCAATAAAGCAACAGAGATCCTAAAGGAAACAATAGAAAAGTTAGACTTAATTGATATCTTCAGGACACTACATCCAAAAAAGTCAGAATACACATTCTTCTCAAATGCTCATGGAACATTCTCAAGAATCGACCACATATTGGGACATAAAGCGAATCTCAATAAATTTAGGAGCATAGAAATTATCTCAAGTATCTTCTCTGACCACAATGCCATGAAATTAGAAATCAACCATGGGAAAAGGAAAGAGAAAAAACCTACTCCATGGAGACTAAACAACATGCTACTAAAAAACCAATGGGTCAATGAGGAAATCAAGAAGGAAATTAAAAACTACCTCGAAACAAATGATAATGAAGACACAACCTCTCAAAATCTATGGGATGCTGCGAAAACAGTGCTCAGAGGGAAATTTATAGCAATCCAGGCCTTTCTCAAAAAAGAAGAAAGATCCCAAATTGACAACTTAACCCTCCACCTAAATGAATTAGAAAAAGAAGAACAAAGAAGTCCTAAAGTCAGCAGAAGGAAGGAAATTGTAAAGATCAAAGAAGAAATCAATAAAATAGAGACTCAAAAAACAATAGAGAAAATTAATAAAACCAAGAGCTGGTTCTTTGAAAAGGTGAACAAAATTGATAAACCCCTGGCCAGACTCACTAAAAAGAGGAGAGAAAGAACCCAAATCACCAAAATTATAAATGAAAAAGGAGAAATCACAACGGATACAGCAGAAATACAAAAAACCATAAGAGAATACTATGAACAACTATATGGCAATAAGTTTGACAATCTGGAAGAAATGGACAATTTTCTAGAATCTTACAGCCTGCCAAAACTGAATCAAGCAGAAACAGACCAACTGAACAGACCAATCACTAGAAATGAAATTGAAGAGGTCATAAAATCACTCCCTACAAATAAAAGCCCAGGACCAGATGGCTTCACAGGTGAATTCTATCAAACATATAAAGAGGAATTGGTGCCCATCCTCCTTAAACTCTTTCAAAAGGTTGAAGAAGAAGGAATACTCCCAAAGACATTCTATGAGGCCACCATCACCCTCATTCCAAAACCAGGCAGAGATACCACCAAAAAAGAAAACTATCGCCCAATATCATTGATGAATATAGATGCAAAAATTCTCAACAAAATCTTAGCCAACCGAATCCAACAACATATCAAAAAAATTATACACCATGACCAGGTTGGGTTCATCCCAGGTTCACAAGGATGGTTCAACATACGCAAATCAATCAACATCATACACCACATTAACAAAAAAAAAAGTCAAAAATCATATGATCATCTCAATAGATGCAGAAAAAGCATTTGACAAAGTTCAACATCCATTCATGATCAAGACCCTCGCCAAAGTGGGTATAGAGGGAACATTCCTGAATATAATCAAAGCCATTTATGATAAACCCACAGCAAATATAATCCTCAATGGGGAAAAACTGAAAGCCTTCTCACTCAAATCTGGAACAAGACAGGGATGCCCACTCTCACCACTGCTCTTCAACATCGTTTTGGAAGTCTTAGCCACAGCAATTAGACAAACAAAAGAAATCAAAGGCATCCATATAGGAAGAGAAGAGATCAAACTGTCACTGTATGCAGATGACATGATTCTATACCTAGAAAACCCTAAGGACTCAACCCCAAAACTCCTTGAACTGATTAATAAATTCAGCAAAGTGGCAGGATATAAGATTAACATTCAGAAGTCAGTTGCATTTCTGTATACCAGCAATGAAACATTAGAAAAGGAATACAAAAATACGATACCTTTTAAAATTGTACCTCACAAAATCAAATACCTCGGAATACACCTAACCAAAGAGGTAAAGGACCTATATGCCGAGAACTATAAAACCTTAATCAAAGAAATCAAAGAAGATGTAAAAAAATGGAAAGATATTCCATGTTCCTGGATTGGAAAAATCAATATTGTGAAAATGGCCATCCTACCCAAAGCAATCTACAAATTCAATGCAATCCCTATCAAATTACCCAGGACATTTTTCACAGAACTAGAACAAACAATCCAAACATTTATATGGAACCACAAAAGACCCAGAATCGCCAAAGCAATCCTGAGAAACAAAAACCAAGCAGGAGGCATCACTCTCCCAGACTTCAAGAAATACTACAAAGCCACAGTCATCAAAACAGTGTGGTACTGGTATCAAAACAGACAGACAGACCAATGGAACAGAATAGAGAATCTGGAAATTAACCCTGACACCTATGGTCAATTAATCTTTGACAAGGGAGGCAAGAACATAAAATGGGAAAAGGAAAGTCTATTCAGCAAGCATTGCTGGGAAACCTGGACAGCTGCATGCAAAGCAATGAAACTAGAACACACCCTCACACCATGCACAAAAATAAACTCCAAATGGCTGAAAGACTTAAATATACGACAGGACACCATCAAACTCCTAGAAGAAAACATAGGCAAAACACTCTCTGACATCAACATCATGAATATTTTCTCAGGTCAGTCTCCCAAAGCAATAGAAATTAGAGCAAAAATAAACCCATGGGACCTCATCAAACTGAAAAGCTTTTGCACAGCAAAGGAAACCCAAAAGAAAACAAAAAGACAACTTACAGAATGGGAGAAAATAGTTTCAAATGATGCAACTGACAAGGGCTTAATCTCTAGAATATATAAACAACTTATACAACTCAACAGCAAAAAAACCAATCAATCAATGGAAAAATGGGCAAAAGACCTGAATAGACATTTCTCCAAAGAAGATATACAGATGGCCAACAAACACATGAAAAAATGCTCAACCTCGCTGATTATAAGAGAAATGCAAATCAAAACTACCATGAGATACCACCTCACACCAGTCAGAATGGCCATCATTAATAAATCCACAAATAACAAGTGCTGGAGGGGCTGTGGAGAAAAGAGAACCCTCCTGCACTGTTGGTGGGAATGTAAACTGGTACAGCCACTATGGAGAACAGTTTGGAGATACCTTAGAAATCTATACATAGAACTTCCATATGACCCTGCAATCCCACTCTTGGGCATCTATCCGGACAAAGCTCTACTTAAAAGAGACACATGCAGCCGCATGTTCATTGCAGCACTATTCACAATAGCCAGGACATGGAAACAATCCAAATGTCCATCGACAGAGGATTGGATTCGGAAGATGTGGTATATATACACGATGGAATACTACTCAGCCATAAAAAAGGATGACATCATGCCATTTGCAGCAACATGGATGGAACTAGAGAATCTCATCCTGAGTGAAATGAGCCAGAAAGACAAAGACAAATACCATATGATATCACTTATAACTGGAATCTAATATCCAGCACAAATGAACATCTCCTCAGAAAAGAAAATCAATCATGGACTTGGAGAAGAGACTTGTGGTTGCCTGATGGGAGGGGGAGGGAGTGGGAGGGATCGGGAGCTTGGGCTTATCAGTCACAACGTAGAATAGATTTACAAGGAGATCCCGCTGAATAGCATTGAGAACTATATCTAGATACTCATGTTGCAACAGAAGAAATGGTGGGGGAAAAACTGTAATTGTAATGTATACATGTAAGGATAACCTGACCCCCTTGCTGTACAGTGGGAAAATAAAATTAAAAAAAAATAAATAAATAAATAAAAAAAAAATAAAAAAAATAAAAATCACAAGAAAAAAATGAAAAAAAAAAAAAAAAGAAGAGGCAAAAAGACAAAAAGACAAAAAAAAAAAATTAAAGAAAGATAAAAAAAGAAAGAAAATGGTGTCACAGAACTGACCTACAGTTTAGGGAACATGCCTTTTCTTAGAGGGCATATGCTTTGGGGACTGTGGACCTCTTAGGAGTCTATGGGTGACCCTCAGGGATCCAAAAGCCCCCTGAACTTTCAGGCAAAGTTCTGTTTGATAAACATTTTTTCCTGTGGAGACTGTTCACAGTTAATAAGTGTTTAAAGCATTCAGGACACATGGAAAATTAATCTCTACTTCCTTAAAGAAATCTTTAGTAAGTGTGCAGGGTGATATGTTCATCCCAGGGCCTTACCTTTTCTATAAAGTACAGGATACCCTCGTGGCCACGCTGCTTAGGGGGCTTCCAGCTCAACACCACGTAGCTCTGGGTGGCCTCGATGACAGAGAGGTCTGTGGGGGGCCCGGGAACAATACCCTCTGAAAAACAAGAGGGGAAAGTAAGGCGCACACACTGTGGAGCCGGGACACTAGAGTCACAAACGCTGCTCTCCCACTGGAGGAAGAGCTAATTACAGCTCCACAATATAAAGAAATACCTTGCCTCCATGCCTAAAACATTCATTCATTTGAAGCCACAATTTTACTTTCTTTGCTTGACAATTTTAATTTCCTCACAATCCTGAAAAGTAGTAGCAATGATAAAAGCTGTCTTTTCTGCACATCTTAAATTAGCTTTTTGATGGAGTATCTTTGCAAGGATGTTTGGCTGGCAAATGACTTTGGAATACAGAGATCACATATCCTCTAGGGCAGAAAGCTGACCTGTTTTCTCACCAGATTGATAAAGATAATGTCCTTCTCCAGAAAATTTGAGTGGGTTGGTGAATAACCCCCTTTGAAGACTGGGGTTTCCTAAGGGCAAGTTTTCTCAGCTGTGACCAGAGCTCTGTGTGGGCAGCATCCTTGGGGGGCCTGGGGAAGCAGGGAGACCAGTGAGACCTCGAAGCGCAGGCTGCGGTGCTGTGGGGAGCAGAGGCCTTCATCTCTGACCCAGGAGTCTTATGCCCTTTGTGAGCATCTGCAAAACTGCTATGAAAATTGTTATCTCACAAGTAGGGTAAAATAGAAGCAATGAGGTCCTACTGCACAGCGCAGGGAACTGTATCCAGTCTCTTGGGATAGACCATGATGGAAGGTAATATGAGAAAAGGAATATGTATGTGTGTGTGTGTATATGTATGCATGTATGACTGAGTCACTTAGCAGAAATTGGCACAACATTGTAAATCAACTATACTTTAATTTAAAAATGTGCATCAAGAAATAAGTAGGTTAAAATAGGAAATATCTTAAAAGCAGATATAGTTAAAATATATTACATACAGAAAAACACAAATAAGAATGACAGGGAAAAAATGATAGCAGTCATTCTTATAGCACAGGTCTGTATTACAATGGAACAACCTCTTTAAAGAAAGAATGTCAACCTAGATTTCTACATCCAGTGAAGATAACAATCCAAAAGTGAAATGTTTATGTGACTCATAACAGAGCCTCAAAATACATGAAACACAACCTGATAGAACTACAAGCAGAAATAAAGTCACCATTTAGTTGGAGATTCCATCACTACTTTACCAATAATTGATAGAATGAGTAGATAGTAAATCATGAAGGATAAAAGGGTTAATTCAAATCCCAGCAGATTTTTTTTTGGTAGAAATTGATAAGCTGGCTTTTAAATTTTACGTGGAAAAGCAAAGACTTAAAATAACCAAAACAACTTTTAAGGGGAAAAAAAGGATTAAAGGACTCATACTACCTTGATTTCAAAATTATGATGCTTAAAAAAAAAATAAAGCTTATAAAAGCTACAGTAATCATGACAGTGTGGTATTTGTGTAGCAAAGATAAAACTAACCAATAAAGATTCCAGAAATAAATTCACAAATATACAATCAATTGATTTTGATAATGGTGCCAAGGAAATTCAATGGGAAAATGATAATTTTTTCAACAGATATTACTAAAATATTTGTATAGTCAGGAGCAAAATAACAGTAATAACTTAGACCCTTAACTTGTACAATAAAGAAAGAGTTAATTGGAAATGGATCATAGACAGAAATGTTAAGACCTAATGTTATAACATTTCTAGAGGGAAAAAAGGAAGAATGTCTGAGTGAATTTGGATTTGGGAAAGATGTCAAATATTGCGCAAAATTGGCAAATAAGCACATGAAAAGATGCTCAACCTTATTAGGAGAGTGCACATTAAGACTGCTATGCATCTACTCTGAAATACCACTATCATATAAGACACTACTGTGTACCTACTAGAATGGCTAATATTAAAAGACTGACTATACCAAGTACTGGCGGTACTTGGAACAGCTGGAACTCTCTCATACTGTTGGAGGAAATGTAAAGTAGTACAACCATTTGGAAAACAGTTGGCAATTTATTTAAAAATCAAACGTCTATCAGATGACCTATCCATCCAACTCCTAGGTGTTTATACAAGAGAAATGAAAGTGTACGTCCACAAAAAAACACTTAAGGTGTTTCATAGAAGCTTTCAATAAACAAATTGGAATGAACTGATACACACATCAATATGGATACATTTCAACATAATTATGCTGAGTAAAGGAAACCAGACAAAAATGAATATGATTCCATTTATCTATAACTGTGGACAACAAAAACTACAGTGACGGGAAGCAGATCAATAGTGGCCTAGAGATGGGAAAGGAGTGGGAAGGAGGTATAACAAAGGGGCAGGAGGAAATTTTAGGGGTGATGGATATGTTCGTTATTTTGATCACAGTATGGCTTCACAGGTGTTTACACATGTAAAATTTATCACAGTGTATATTTTATAGACATGCAGTTTAGTGCATGTCATTGTATCTCAATAAAGCTTTTTTATTGTTTTGTTTTTTAATATGATTTTTATTTTTTCCATTATAGCTGATTTACAGTGTTCTGTCAATTTTCTACTGTACAGCATGGTGACCCAGTTACAAATACATGTATACATTGTTTTTTCTCACATTATCGTGCTCCATCATAAGTGATCAGACATACTTTCCAGTGCTACAAAGCAGGATCTCATTGCTAATCCAAAAAAGCTTTTTTAAAAAGTGGAGTTCCCATCGTGGCTCAGTGGTTAACAAACCCAACCAGGATCCATGAGGATGCAGGTTTGATCCCTGGCCTCACTCAGTGGGTTAAGGATCCGGTGTTGCTGTGAGTTGTGGTATAAGTCACAGACTTGGATCAGATCTGGCATTGCTGCGGCTGTGGCATAGGCTGGCAGCTGTAGCTCTGATTCGACCCCTAGTCTGGGAACCTCCATGTGCCATATGTGCGGCCCTAAAAAGACAACAGACAAAAGGAAGAAAAAAGCTTTTTTAAAAAGCAATTCTCTGACAACATAAGTTACTTCATGATCTCCAACTATTTCAGAATGTTCTTTCCAAAACATCTTAAATAACATACACTGCACCCACAACAAGAAAAGCTAAGCTGCATGGAATAACACTGGCAAAAGTATCTGGGGAAAACATAGCTTTTACCTGTCGGTTCCTCCTCTGTGACAATGATCTGTCCAGTCCAGGGTGCTGAGGGGCGACCTGACAGAGACAAATATAAAATCAGAAACATTTACAAATGCAGTTCAGTGAGAAATTGATGAACTGGCCAGATCAGTTACGAATGGGTTTGTAACTAGTTTACTACTGTACGTTCCTAATGAGTCTTGGCAAGCACATGCATGACGTCAGAGGCCCTGTCCTCAAACACCTCACAATCTGCTCGAGCCCAGAACTCACCTAGATGGTGCCCACGTTTCTGGAACTTTACTTACACAGGTGAGGTTAACAACCTGTATTCATATACTGCTCAACGAGTTACGTCCTGAAACATACTTGCAGGCTCTTCCTAAGAGATAGCACTTAACTGGGAGAAATCTTTCTGGAACAACTGTAAGCCCTGCATTATTTATCTGTCATGATGAAGATTAAAGAGGAAAGGGGCACTGATTTTGCGGTAAAGCTAAATGAAAGCGATTTCTTTCCATTTCTTTGGAAAGTGTAGTTTACAAAGGAAAGTGGTTTAGATCCTGAGTAAGGAAAGCAGGTGGACAGGCAATATAAAGTTAAAGACAATATTCATTTGTCATATCAGAAAGACATCAGAAAGAGAGAATGGTTTGGAATTCTCAGTGTGGCACAGTAGAAACAAACCTGACTGGTATCCATGAGGATGTGGGTTCAATCCCTGGCCTTGCTCAGTGGGTTAAGGATCTGGCATTGCTGTGGCTGTGGTGTAGGCTGGCAGCTGTAGCTCTGATTCAAATCTTAGGCTGAGAACTTCCATACGCCGTGAGCGAGGCCCTTAAAAAAAAAAAAAATGATTCAACTCCTGCTTTAAACAAGGGTCTTTTCGCCAGAATTTGTGCAAAATCAGAAACAAGATAAGCAAGGTAATGCATTTTCAATTCAAACAAATCTTATTTTCATTGAAATTTATAAAAGAGGAGTAAATGAAAAGTATGAGATGGAATTAGAAAAGAAGGGAAGTCGGATGGTAGGTGAAAAGCGATTCGAGAGCAATCAAGGAGCCTGATTAGAAAAAGTCTCCAGAGAGAAGGTGGCAGTATTTTACTTAGATTTTTATGATGCCACTACATATATTTACGTTCAAGAATAACACTGAAAATATGGTATAGACCAGGAGTCCTCAGCGAGGGAGGTGATTTCTGTCCCCCAGAGATATTTGGTAATATCTGGAGACAGTTTTTATTGTCATGGCGGGGATGTGGGATTGGGGTGGAGGGAGGGGGTCTGTAGACATCTAGTGGGCAGAGGCCAGGGATACTGCTAAACATCTAACAATGCATGGGACAGCCTCCTGCAACAAAAAAATTACCTGGCCTAGAATATCAATAGGGCCAAAGTTGTGAAATCTGGTACAGACTGAAATGTGAATGTCCAACAATTCCTTTAATGTCATTTCATGGTCTCATTATTGAGGATGCCGTATTGGTTCCCATGACACAAATGCAGACCATAATTTATCTACCACGATTTTTTGTTCGTTTTTAGTTTTTAGGGTTGTGACTTTGGCTTATAGAAGTTCCCAGGCTAGGGGCTGAATCAGAGCTGTAGCCGTCGGCCTACACCACAGCTCATAACAAGGCTGAATTCTTAACCCACTGAGCTAGGCCAGGGATCGAACACGAATCCTCATGGATACTACTCAGATTCCTTGCCGCCATGCCGGAACAGGAACTCTCTTCTTTTTTTTTTTTTTTAACAGCTGTACCTGCAGCATATGGAGGTGCTAGGGGCTTCCCTGGCTAGGAGAAGAATCAGTGCTGTAGCTGAGGCCTACACCACAGCCATAGCAACACCAGAACTAAGCCGAATCTGACACACTGGATGTATTTTTTTTTTTTTTTTTTGCCATTTCTTGGGCTGCTCCCGTGGCATATGGAGGTTCCCAGGCTAGGGGTCGAATCGGAGCTGTAGCTGCCAGCCTACGCCAGAGCCACAGCAACACAGGATCCGAGCCACATCCGCAAACTACACCACAGCTCATGGCAATGCCGGATCGTTAACCCACTGAGAAAGGGCAGGGATCGAACCCGCAACCTCATGGTTCCTAGTCGGATTTGTTAACCACTGCGCCACGACGGGAACTCCAACACACTGGATGTTTAACGCACTGACTGAGGTCACGCATCGAACCCGCATCCTCATAGAGATTATGTCAAGTTTTTAACCCACTGAGCCACAATGAGAACTCCTATCTACGATAATTTTCACATTGAGACTTGGAGGCTAAATATTTGAAAACATTATTTTTGTCTAATATAAAAGTGAGTACAGAATACAATATAAATGTTTTTCCTTTGTTGTAAATAAACTCAGTGTTGAGACATTAATGCTTTAAGGGATAAATTCAAGGTTAATAAAATTTTTAAGAAACTTTAAGAAACTGAACCAAAAAGAAAGGTATATTTGAAGTGTGCTAATAAAATGAATAAAAACACTCTCCAGGCTCTAGGTTTTCATATTTCATTCCAAACACAATGCCTGGAACTCAGTTTAATACTGCAAAGTTTTCTGAATCAAATAAAAATAAAACAAAATAAAATAAAGCCCTCCCCCTTTTATCAGATTGAAAATTGTTGATCATCACCTACAAAGTTACACAAGATTCTAGGTCAAGTTGATAGACAAAATACAAATTAGATTTAAAGTGCTGTATTAAAAAAAAAAACAAAACACAGTTTGGGAGTGTCTGCTGTGGTGCAGTGGGTTAAAAATCCAACTGCAGTGGCTTGGGTCTCTGCGGAGGCTTGGGTTTGATCCCCAGCAGGGCTCAGTGGGTTAAGAGATTTGGCCTTGCCTCACTTGTGGCTCAGATTCAATCCCTGGCCCAGGAACATATGCCATGGGTGCAGCCATAAAAAAGAGAAAAAAACACACAGTTTTCAATTGGAGGTAATTAAAATCTCAAAATCTGACACTAAGAAGAACCAAAAGCACACAGATGAGTCAAAAAGCACATACTTTTTGTTTTCTTTTTTCCTCTCCCAGGATTTTTCTGATCAGTAAAGGATTTCTTACTCTCTTCTCCCTCTAGTGGAAAGGGGAGGAACGACCTTGCAATGCGATATACTGCGGTTCTAGAAAAAAGGTCCTGAAACACGAAAAATGCTTACTTCTAAGTCTAGCTTTCTCAGCTGGATCCAGAGCAGCCACAGGCTCAGAAACTCGAGAGGGTAGACCTATTCCATTTTTGTTCACGGCTCGAACTCGGAATATGTAAGAACGACCTTCTATCAATCCAGTGACCGGGAAACGAGCAAACTTCACAGGAGTGTCATTGCACTGCGACCAGTTATTTGTGCCCACCTCACACCTAAGGAGAGAGAGTGATGGGCAGGAACATGAGAGAAGGAAGGCTCAATGGACGGCCCCAAAGCTGCAAACCCACCCACGGCTTCAGGTCTTCTCTCTAAAAAGCATCCAGCTCAAGCACGGTCACTGCAGGTGCTCAGTGCCACTCAGCTGCAGTGTGTCTTCTATAACGGCGGCGGAGGGGGCGAGCCTCAGAGCTTTCCTGGGGACATACCTGTCCTTTGACCTGACTAAAAGCAGTCAGCTGAGGGGCTGCATGTGCTAAGCAGAGGCACTTTCTGGGGGTGGGGAAGCAGGCAGATATGCACAGTCTTTCCATTGGAGACACTAATGAGAAGGTCCGCCCTAAATCTCCCCGACAATGTCTTCAACTCTACCATGAGGGACTTCTTTCTTTGTCTTCTTTAGACATTTTTTTTTTTTTTTTTTTAAGAACGGCACTACTGTTGAGAAAGTCAACACCTTAAAAGATACTTATTTGTACTGTCGTCTGGAAAGAGCTCACTGAGGGTCACTCCATGCTGCGTGGGTAGAAAGGTGAGGCAGCTACTGTAATATATTTGTTTCTTAACAGATGAGATTGATGGGGTGCAGGGAAAGTCTCAGGACTGGCAGGGGAAGACCAGGGCCTTGGAACCTCTGATTTCTCACTGGGGGCTTTTATAGTAGTCAGAACCTGGGGCTGGAGTGGTCACATCCCAGGAGACAAAGATGCCAGTTCACATCGTCCTTTTGGCCTGATCAATAGGGTTTTAGGGGCTCAAGTTGTAACCTAAGTATCCAGCACCAGGATTAAGTAACTCATTACTTGGATGAGCACAGCACTGCACTTGTGATTTCCTCAAAACGGCTCTCTGTCCAAACGGTCTCATTCCCAAATGATTCTCCTGGGGGAGAACGTTGCCCAGGGCAGTGCCAAGGCAGGCAGGGTGGGGGGTTTCTCTTCACTTCTCTACCCTCACCCTTCTGACCTTTCAGACAGAAGGCACTTCACTCAAACTTATGTGAAACGTTACCAAGTAAGGCTTCAGTCTCTGCCTTCCATCCACTTTCCCCCAAAGCCTCCTTTGTAGGAGGAACTGGAGCTGCTATGATGGGGGTCTCGGGGAGAGCTGTGAAGGTCAGGACAAGCTTTTGACGTCCCCGTCTCCAGGGATGCTGCAGGACTCTCCCCCTCCCCCTGTGCAGATACTGTCTTGGTGACCCAGTGACCCTAGGATGTGCTTCCAAACTCCCATGTGGGCAGAAAGAAAGGCGGAGAGTGGCCGCTCAGGAGACCTCTGCAGTGTGGCTGAGCAGCTAGAACACAGACTGAGCATTTCCTCACTGGTGTATGGCCCTGGGTCAGCTACTTGTTTCCTACTTGTAATAATGTACCTACCTTTCAAAGGGTGGTTATGGATTCATGGTAGATGTATGTGAAGTTTTTAGAACATTGCCATGCACACAGCAAATGCTTAATAAAGATTAGCCATAATAGGAGTTCCCACTGAGGCTCAGCGAAAACAACCCGACTAACATCCATGAGGATGCGGGTTTTTTTTGGTTTTTTTTTTTTCCAGTGTACACTTATTTATTGCTATGAATATGAGGTTTAATCCACGTTGGTACAAGACCATAATACTATAGTGGCACAGATTATCTGTCCCTAGTGGTTTCTACAGGTAGATTTTATCATTCAAAAATGAAAGAGAGGAGTTCCCGTCATGGCGCAGTGGTTAACGAATCCGACTAGGAACCATGAGGTTGCGGGTTCGGTCCCTGCCCTTGCTCAGTGGGTTAACGATCCGGCGTTGCCGTGAGCTGTGGTGTAGGTTGCAGACGCGGCTTGGATCCTGCGTTGCTGTGGCTCTGGCGTAGGCCGGTGGCTACAGCTCCGATTCAACCCCTAGCCTGGGAACCTCCATATGCCGCGGGAGCGGCCCAAGAAATAGCAACAGCAACAACAACAACAACAACAACAATAAGACAAAAAAAATAAATAAATAAATAAATACAGGGCCTCTAAGTTTTGGAGAATGTAAAGAGCAAGAACTTCTGGATAAAAATTAATTTAGTACTCTGGATATTTGTTATTTCTTTGTCAAACTTGAATCCTGTGAGGTAAATGAGATTCATAAAATATTACTCTTTAAATGGCTAAATATTCTTAATTTACTGATATACTAGGAATATGGACATTGAGTATATTAAAAACCAGCTATTTCATTTGCAAAGTGGCCTCTATTAGGTCTACAAATTCATAATATTCTCGCCAAATAAGTGATTTGGGTTGGCAGTATCTTTGGAATTCAGGGATTATCTTTGGAATTTACATAAACATACATGTACACCAGACAGAGACAGAGACACAGAGAATGGGGGAGAGAAACCAGTAAAGAAAATAGTTCACCCCATTTCACCTAGAAGTGGTGGGAGACAGCAAGCATGCATCTTTACTGAACTTAGACTAAGCACTAACTTATCGATGAAATATCCCAGAATAGGACTCCCTCCATCCACAGCTGGCTGTTTCCAAGAGATGATGATGTAATCTTTATTGGCATCCAAGCACACCACGTCCAAGGGAGAGGCTGGGGCTCCTTCAATCTCCGCATCAGCATCTGTGAGGATACAGAAGGATGCTGTTAACCCTCTCAGATGTGCTCTGTCAGCCCAAAAGGCCAAGGTCTGACTAGTGCAGACTTTTCTTACCACACCACGGCAGTAGCTACATTTTTGGCCCCAGTAGAGCCATCTTCAATCATGTAATTTGCTTACGAAAGTAATGGTGTGTGCTTTTTCACCATCACTACAAGGAACATTACATCAGAAAGGCCTCTGAAAAGGACCCATGACCTTTGCCTCATGCCCTCGCCTGCCCAAAATGTTCTAAAAGAAGATAAATATGGAGATGTCAGGCACGGCTATCAAAAGAGTCTAATGTAAGTTATGCCAGGAAGTCTGCTCTTAAGATTATTATTGTACAGCATTACTTAAAAATTATGAATAGCTCCAAAGGGGAATAAACAGGCCTTTTTATCACCTTCTTGATAACACCCACAAGAGAATAAGAACCATGAAGTTTGCCCATCCCTATGCTGGGATGATCATTTTGGAAGAGAAATGAAAACATTCATTTTTAGTTAGATGTTTGTTCTCAAACTGAAGATACTTGCGAAAAGAACTCTGATGCAATACCCACATCTGAGCTTAGTTTATCGGATTTTAGCCAAAGTCCAGGACTCTACAAGAAATAGAGGACAATGATCATGAAATGGGATCTTCTGCCAGTGGGTCCCCTCAGCAATATGTGCATGGCTAAATGAGTGACTAAGGGCTGTTTTTAGGAGGAAAGGAAGGGGAATGAAAATAACCAGTTAGTAGCCTTTTAAATGAGAATGATGAAGAAGCAGAGTTCCTGGGAGAGGGGATCCACATTCGCCCATTCCTTCTGACATCTGGTCAACCCTTTAATAACCAGAATTAGTAGAAGAGTCTGAGACAGGTAGGAGCCACTCATCCAGGGGAAACAGTCTTGTTAACTAAATAAACACTTTCTTTTCCTATAAGTTGCATTTCTGGAACTCTTATAAGTTACTGAAAGGTTTGCTAACAGGGCTGAGATATTTGTCTGCTTCTGAATTTAATAGGGGTGCTTTATCTGTGAAGAGCTCAAATCACTGGTTTTGAACATTCTGTTTTTTGCCCCATGAACCCACCTCAACCCATGAACCTACAGGAAAATATCTCCTACATAAGTGCTTTAGGAGAATGTAACTAAATCATCTCACCTAAAGCATAATGCACAATCCCTGCGTTTCACACAATGGCACACGCGCATTTTGGTGGGGAGAAGCGAATTTCCTTCTGGGCTTTCAGAGCACTGGATGGATGGTGGGGAGAAGGCCTGCTGATGGTGAAGGTGGAGCAGACCTAGAATTAACTGAAGTTAACAGGGCTAAGAGCTGCTCAGCTTTGAGAGGGACAGCTGGCAACCTCTAGCCACATCCTTTTTTTAGCAAAAGGCCCATAATTTAACAACCAGCAACCTTGCTGCTAGATATATCTATCGTATGTAACAGAGCCTGGCAGAAAGTAGGCATTTAGGGAGCCATTTCTCAGCATTTTTATACAATTGCGTGGAATATGCCATTTGTGCTGTGGGCTTGACAATCTTTCAAAAAAGAGGTTTTCTGTATAGCAGCTGCTGGATGCCAGATCCAAATACCGTGTTGTGTTGCTTCACACTTGTGCTCTCGGCTCCCAGCAGCTGCTGTGGAGCATCTGGCCCACAGCGTCCATTTGGTCAATGTCAGTCCTCTCCTTAGCCTCTGCTCTCCCTTCTCCCCACCCTCTGAATGGCCAAACTTTTTGCAGGTTTTGACTGATTAGGCCAAAGATTAACCTGCTTCTATTTATATTTTGATCTCTGACACAGGCTATTTAATAACATTTTTCAAAATACACATCATTATGTTTTTATCTTACTATAAAAGTAGTACATGCTTATAAAATATATGATCATCAAAATATATATTAAAATCCCTCTTAATTCCACAACTCAGAGATTACCACTACTAACATATTGGCTTCGATTTTTTAAGATTTTTTTTCTCTGTATTTACAAGTTCAAAAGTGATTTTTTTTTAGGGGGGGCATGCCCATGGCATGCAGAAGTTCCTGGGCCAGGGATCAGCCTGAGTCACGGCAGTGACAACACTGCATCCTTAACCTAATAGACCACCAGGGAACTCCAAAAGCAATTGTTTTTTAAATAAAAATGGGATTGGACTATATAGTTTCATATAAACCATCTTTATTCACATATTTTCATATTAATAAGTGTCAGTATACATCATTAGTTTTCATTTCTGTGCAGTATTTCCATTGTTTATATGGAACACTTATACTTTATTTTCAGCGACCCAAGTCACAACAGTGATAATGCCAGATCCTTAACCCACTAGCCAGATACCTAGATTCCTTCAGATTTTCCCCCAAACAAACATTTTTTTCAACTTCAACCACTTAAATTCCTAGAACTAGAATTGTTGGAAATGCAAACTGCTGAGACACAGTGACAGAACACAGGAGAAAAGCTACCAATTTACACTCATGGGCTCCTGTAAGAGTGCTGGTCCCTCCATTCCTTCCTCCCAGGGGACTTAAAAGATCTTATAAATCTTTTCAATGTGATAGATTAAATCATTATATCATTTCAACTTTATTGATTTGATTACTAGTGAAAACTTTTTCATATATTTATTTGTCATTTGCAATTCTTTTTCTTGACTTTTTTTTGGTCTCTTTTTTAGGGCCACACCCACGGCATATGGAGGTTCCCAGGCTAGGGATCGAATCAGAGCTACAGCTGCCAGCCTACGCCACAGCCACAGCAACACCAGATCCCAGCCGTGTCTGTGACCTACACCACAGCTCACAGCAACGCCAGATCCTTAACCCACTGAGCGACAGCAGGGATCAAACCCACAACCTCATGGTTCCTAGTCAGATTTGTTTCCACTGCACCGTGACGGGAACTCCTTTTTTCATGACATTTATACCCCATCCTTTAACATTTTATCATCTTTCTCCCCTCTCTCTCCTCTCACTCTGTGTGCGGTAGGGAGAGGGAAGAAAATATAAAAGTCTAGAAGAATATGTCATAAAATGATGATAACTTTGGATGTCTCTGGATGGTAGACTTACTATAGTTTTTCTTTTTTGCTTATTTATATGATCTATTTTTTCACAAAGAACACACATTATCTATGTAATAAAACCCTGGCCAAATGTGTACAGCTCTGGAATGTGTTTCTGCAGACATATGGTGCTTTTTACAGCCATCATTCTGGTTCAGAAGTTATTTTCTGAGCAGCAAAAATACCAGAGCTCTAAAAAAAAATGCATCAAAATGGCCTCAAGATTTTAACACAACACATAAAATGTCATTTAAAACACTCTAGCAGTTTCTCAAAAAGTTACACACAAATTTAATATATGGCCAGCAAATTCCACTTCTAAGTATCTATCCAAGAGATCTGAAAACCTAGGTCCTTGACTGTGAACACACACGTCCACAGCAGCATTACCCATTGTAATCAAAGAGCAGCAACAATCCAACTGTCCATTACCTGGTGAGTGGACACACACAATGAGGCATATCTGTACACTGCAATAGTAGTTAGAAGAAAAAGGGAACAAACTACCACCAGAAAGCACCTCAACAAATAAGCTCAATGAAAAAAGACAGAACTAAAAGATCACATATTATATCCAGAAAGGTCCAGAAAAGACAATCTGTAGGGACAGAAAATAGAGTGGTGGGTGCCCAGGGATTAGCCTGGGGATGAGAGTGGGGAGTGGCCACGAGAAATCTCTGTGCGGAAATGGGAATGTTTTAAACCTGGGCTGTAGATGATAGACGGCTGCACAACCCTGTACATGTTCTAAGACGCACTATCCACTCCACAGGGCTGAATCTTATGGTGTGACTTACAGGTCAAGTTTTTAAAAGACTCTAAACTCTATCATTTAAAAAAAAAACTTAGGAGGGAAATCTTTTTCTAAAAGTTAAATTCACAACTCAATTGCTGACATTTGTCTTTCCAATTCTGTCTTTCCCATGAATCAATTCTCTCACACCAACATCTGATACATTTTAGAATCTTCTCTTAGTTTGTGGCTTAATTATAAATTTCAAATTTCAATCCCTTTTCCCTTTCTCTGGTTAGTCATGTGAAGTCTGGCCTAAACCTGCAAGGCATGATTCTAGGTGTGGGCGCTGAGCAATGCTGTTGAGGAAACTCTGGGCAACGTCAAAGTTCCTAAAAAGAAAGTCCACAGAGGGAATCATTAAGTTTTTTTTTTCTTTTCTTTTCTTTTTAGGGTCACACCCGCGGTATATGGAAGTTCCCAGGCTAGCAGGGGTCGAATCCGAGCCATAGCTGCTGGCCTATACCACAGCCATAGCAATGCAGGATCCAAGCTGCATCTGCAATCTCTGCTGCAGCTTGTGGCAACGCTGGATCCTTAACCCACTGAGCAAGGCCAGGGATCAAAGCTGCATCCTCATAGAGACAACGTCAGATCCTTAACCTCCTGCACCGCAACAGGAACTCCAACTTAAGTTTTTTTGTTTTGTTTTGTTTTGTTTTGTTTTGCATCACTAGAGATACTCTCGGTTCAGGTAAAACCCGAAAGCAGAGACAAAGACTCTGCTTATTCAGTTCTCACCCGGCCAGGTACATCCCGGTGTTTTGGCTAACTAAACTTCCTTGCTGATAACTTTCAGTGTGTCCACTTTCACTGCAATGGACCCAGAGGGCTAGCCCCTCTCTTCCCCTCACAAATCTGACTTTTCCCAAAATGCCTTTGCATAGGAAGACATCTGACCCATTTTTCACTTGGTATAGATATTCATGTATCTTTAGCAGTTGATGGTCCATGACAGAATTCAATGATCATTTGTTATGGCTCAGCACTGGTGAGGCACAGACTGCTAATGGTCCCATTCCTCCTGTTTCCTTTTAGTAATAGGCCCCCTGAGCTTCTGCAAGCAACGTGCTGCCCAGCTAGAGACTAGGGGCCCCACTTCTCTGGTGAGATGAGTGCGTGTGGGTCAGTACACATGCAGATATGAATGCATGCATCTCTGCATCTTCCCCCACCCTTCCTTCCTCTCCTTCCTGCAGGCTGGAATGGGGACACAGGACAGCACTGCAGGGGCAGGGGAGCAACAACATAGGTGAGACCCAGGACTCTGTGTGACTGAGTTGAGCAGACGTCTGGATCACCCCCTACCTCTGGATTGAGATGTAGGACAGAAGTAAACTGTTGTTTAGTTTCGTTTCAGCAGTTTAGGTTATATCCTAATTAAAATCCTGGGTTAGCCGTCAGAAGACTTGTAACCTAGCGCTGCTTCTGCCTCTAACTAACCATGAGGTTTTGGTAAATCACTTTCCTTTCCTAAGTTTTAGTTTCTCCATCTTAAACTTAAGGGGAATCCTAATGTTTGTGTGCCTTAGACTCCTTTGGAAAACTGGTAAAGAAAACCTAGAGGCTCTTTCTCAGAAAAATGCTTTTAAATGTGTAAAATAAAATACATGAGCTTACCGAAGAAAACAATTATAATGAAACACAATTCTTGTTTTTCTTTTCTTTCCTGGCCACACATGTGGCATATGGAAGTTCCCAAGCTAGAGCTCCATTCAGAGCTGCAGCTGAGGCCTACACCACAGGCACAGCCACACCTGATCTGAGCCACATCTGTGAACTTCGCTGAATCGTAAGCCCACTGAGCAAGACCAGGGGTTGAACCTGCATCCTCATGGACAGTATGTTGGGTTCTTAAACCACTGAGCCATGACAGAAACTCCTGAAATACAGTTCTAATCACAAACCCCTTGGAAGTCTGTGGATCCCAGTTGAGGACACCTGATAACCTTTAAAATTCCACCCTGATCACAATGCTTATGAGTTTATGCTTCTACTTAGTGTACGAGAGATTTAAAAAATAACAAGTCTACCTGTATTGTTTATACATGTATGTTCTGTATATTATGATATTTTGACATCTTGGAAACATTTTTGGCTGGGGGGAGATTACCCGCCCCCACCCCCTGAGCAACCCAATTCCAAGCTGTCCAGAGCGCACCTTCTCCACCTGGCCTGCGTACCCCAGGAGGAAATATTCCTCTGCCTTACTTGTCTCAGCTCCAGTTACCAGACAACTAGGCACGACCCCTACAGCTTAGAGGCCACTGAAATTGTTCACACTAGGCAATCCTAGACGTCCTATCCAGCCAAGCCTTGCCTCTTCCATGGGAGCTCCAATAAATACTGCGATCTAAGTTATCCCCTCACTCCTGCCCCTTCTGCCTCCTGACCAGCTGGTGCTGTTGCTTCCCCATGTGGTCCAGGGTGGCTCTCTAGGACCCGTGAGTATGACACACTTTGTTTTCCCAGTAGATATGTGGCCCCACCTGACTGCCCATCACGTGTAAAAGAACACAGTGCAATGCCCTTCTAGCCTGGAAGTGTTAATGGTTTTCCAAATGTGCTAGGATCGCATGTAGAAAGAACATTCCCACTTGTACATATCTGGTCTGTTTGAGACACCACTGAAAAAAGACTCCAAAAGTCAGCACTTGTGTTTTGTCTTAAAAATTAAGTTACAGCATCTTGTTTCCTAGTTCATCAAAACTAAAGCTATATGGCAAAGGCCTGAAGTTCCTGTCATGGCTCAGCGGAAACGAATCTGACTAGTATCCATAAAGATGTAGGTTTGATCCCTGGCCTTGCTCAGTGGATTAAGGATCTGGTGTTGCCATGAGCTGTGGTGTAGGTTGCAGATGTGGCTTGGATCTGGTGTTGCTGTGGCTGTAGTGTAGGCCAGCAGCTCTGGTTCTGATTCCACCCCTAGCCTGGGAAACTCTGTATGCCACAGGTGTGGCCCTAAAAAGACCAAAAGAAGAAAAAAGAAAAAAAGAAAAAGAAAAAGACCCCCCCAAAAAAAAAATGAAAAAAGAAAAAGAAAGGGCCTGGAATGAAATAATAAATTTGCTCTCCAAAACAGATATTAAAGAGCAAGTCCCCATCACTCCTTTAACTGAAACTCCTTTAATCACTAAGATTTAGCCTCTCATACACCTACAGAGAATTGCACTGGCAGCTCATTGAAGCTATGGGAAATGCTAACATTAACGGTGATAACATAGTCTGGAAACTGGTGACCTTTGGGTTGGTGCCTTCAGAGTTAAGCTTTTTTACATTGGGTCTAATTTCCTGGACATCCTTGCATCACATAATTTGGAAGAATTTTCAAATGGCTCTTTCATTATTACAAAAAATGTGTTTGGATAGATTGACATGGCCTCCTTGTTTTAAGTATTCTCAGATGTTAAGCTTTTTGCTAGATCTTACCTCGAACAAAGACATAAGCACTATATTGTTCATAATAGTCTCCCATTCGTACACGGATTGTGTAGAGACCTTCGTCTTCTTTGTTGAGATGAGAAAATGTTAGTGTCGCCCGATCTCCACTCCAGTGTGTTTGTACCCATTTTGATGGAGAAACAGGTGCTCCTAGGAGGAAAAAAAGTAAGCAAATTAATGTATTTCTTTCTCTATTACTCTCATCTTCTTCCCTCCCTTCCACTCCTTCCTCCCACCATTTCTCTATCTCTCTCTCTCTCCCTCTTCTTCTGTACTGAAAGCTAGCTGATTATCAGAGCAAGTCTGTAGGGCCTTGAGTCATTCTGCCATGTTTGTATTGGTTAAAATGCTAGAACAGAATGAGGGGACCAGAGCCAGGTACACAGTGGTCAGGGCCAGTGCAAAATGAAATTGCAAAGCCCCTTGTTTAAACAGCAGAGGAAAAAAAAATACAGTTAAAGGTACTAAAATACAAGGGTTTTTCCTCTAAAAAATGGTTTATTACCTATAAAATGTGATAGGGTAATAAAAATTGCAGAAAATAATATTATCCTGCCATAATTTTACATACAAAAATAATACTCTATTAATGTGATATATTAATTTATAATGCGATATTTTTAACTTTTCTGCAAATTCAGTTCTTAGGTTATCAGATCTACACTTTAAGCAACTTCGTTCTAAATTGATATAACTGAAAGCAACATCAGTGACTCTTTGCAAATGTAAGATCACAAATGAGTTTTGATTTTTTTTAATTTGAGAAGGATCTTTCTGCTGATGCAACTGTTAATGCAGTTTTTAAGAGTGCTATATAGTTATAATATTATATAGTTTTATTCCATATAGTATTATATAGTTATGGTATTATAAAATTAACATTGGGTTAACCCTCTGATAAACTATTTAAAATATAAATTTTAATACTCTAGAGCTGAGGTTCTTGAGGAACAATTTTTTCTAAAAAGATTTAACTCCGTTTTTTTTTTTTTTTTTTTTTTTTTTTTTTGGCTGTGCCCATGGCATGTGGAAGTTCCTGGGCCAGGGATCAAACCTGAGCCACAGCAGCGACCCAAGTCACAACAGTGATAATGCCAGATCCTTAACCCACTGAGCCACCAAAGAACTCCAGATTTAACTCTCTATACAAATAGTTTCATTAAGTCTGGATGTAATTTTATTTTATTTTATTTTATTTGTCTTTTTGTCTTTTGTTGTTGTTGTTGTTGTTGTTGTTGTTGTTGTTGTTGTTGTTGCTATTTCTTGGGTCGCTCCCGCGGCATATGGAGGTTCCCAGGCTAGGGGTTGAATCGGAGCTGTAGCCACCAGCCTACGCCAGAGCCACAGCAACGCAGGATCCGAGCCGCGTCTGCAACCTACACCACAGCTCATGGCAACGCCGGATCGTTAACCCACTGAGCAAGGGCAGGGACCGAACCCGCAACCTCATGGTTCAAAGTCGGATTCGTTAACCACTGCGCCACGACGGGAACTCCTGGATGTAATTTTAGATGTAAATTTACATAATTGCATCTTAATGTTTTCTCTTACAAGTCCTGACGAGGTCATACAAGAAACTGAAAATGACTTCATAATCTATATATAATTCAAATGCCTATATATGCGTTTGATTACAGTTATCTTCAATTATGAGGAAAAATTAATTTTAAAATTATCTTCCTTGTTAGTAAGTGCTTCATCCAAAGTTTCACATGGAAAGCATGTTCTTTTTCATTGAATGTGACAATCTTTAAACTTGATTTTTATTTGCAAGCCTATGAATATTTGCTTTGCAATCTTACGGCAATTTTCATAATCAGAGAGTCTAACCCTTGACAAATTCTAACGATTGGCCTTATGTGCCTTATTGCAATGTTTAGACACATGCTTTTACTTTGTGGTATTACACTGACAAAGTTTACAGCGTGATTGCCAGCAGCTCCTCTCCTGGTGCTCAGGCCAGGAAGTTCTTACTTGTGAGGTCCCATAAAGATGGGTTCTGGAGATGGACAGGCAATCTGGTCTCTCACTGTGGGTTTCCACATTGCCCCATGAGGACCTACACACCACAGCTCACGGCAACACTGAATCCTTAACCCACTGAGCGAGGCCAGGGATCGAACCTGAAACCTCATGGTTCCTAGTCCGATTCGTTTCCACTGTGCCACAAAGGGAACTCCCAGAACTGCAGTCTTATGGATGTTCATGCTCTGGGGCCAAACCCAATCTGTAACCTTCTGCAAATAAAAATCAAAGTGAGAATTCATTACAAAGGCTCACCATTTCTGTACCACTGGACCTCCGGCTGGAAATGTTTAATATCAGGAGTGATAACTACACGGCAGCCTAGACTCATCGTCTCGCCCTCTCTCCCAAAAGACACATCAAACTTGTCATCAAAGTGGATCTCAAACTTGGATGCATAACCATAAGGGGTCACGGCAACTGGGCACAACAAAAGCAAACATCAGTAATTTATTTTTTCTCATCAAAGAGACGCATGTTAATAAGCACAGGCAGAAAGCAATCACAACGAAGGTCTAGCGAATGATTTATCTGGGCAAAAAATTAAGTCTTATAAAAGAAATATGCAGCATTTTCACATATATCATTACACTGAAATAGAAATTCTGTATGTGGAAGTTCTTGCTTCACTGGTGAGATAAGCTAAATGCTTATTTTTACTATTACAATTAATAGAATTTAAAACATCAGGTTTAGTGCCTTATATAAAATGTAAATGAATACCACACTTAGCTTAAGTATAGCTGCAATATATCACTTTAAAATGTTAGCTTCTGAATTCATTTAAACTTTACTGTTTGTGCTCTCAGAACAAATAGCCGTATTGATTACTCATAAAAATAGTTTTTCAGTATTTTGCTTTAGTTTCTTTAATGATCTGGGTTTAAAAATACAAGAAATATCAATAGGAGAAAAATGAAAGTTTAAAATATAATTCTTAGAATTGCCTTATTTATAGATTGAATAAATATCTGCCTCATAAACTCTCCTAGGTTTTATTTTCTCTTTTCTCAAAGGAAAGGATTTGGGAAAATAATGAGTATGTTGATGGCTCATTATATGCCAAGGACTTCACATTTGACATGTCTTCTAATCCTTGCAAAATCGCCGTAGCCTAGATACCAGTTTTTCCTCCCTTGCATTTGGGGATATATAAGTTCACAAATATAATACATAGCTACCACCAAGATTCCAAAGGTATCATGTACGAAGCTAAAATTCAATCCACCCAACTCTTAAAACTTCGGCCCTTTCATGTTTAACACTCTTCCTAAGACCTCTTAGAGTTAATTTGAAAATGAAAGCTAACATTTATTGAGTTTAACTTGTGCCAAGTAATGTCCCAAGTATTTAATATCTAGCAACTGAAGTAAGCTTCATAATAACCCTGTCAGGTAGGTACCATTATGATGCCTACTTTATTGATGAGGAAATAGCCACAAGGGGAGGCTATATCACTGTCCATATTCACCCTGCAGGGCCGGGTTTACACAGACAGGCTGTTTCCAGAATCTGTGCTCTCAACCAATACAGGACTGCCCAGAATTTGAGTGTCCCCAGGCAACCACAAACCTACAAGGAAATGACTTTGCTTTGAAGCATGTGTCCCATCTGCACACTTTTATATGACGAGGAAAAAAATTGAGGTAAAAAGAAACAACAACTTGAACAGCTCTTGCTTTCTGGGAAGCGAGGCCAGTTCCAAAGCTGCCTTAGGGAGTAGAGATACGGGTTACAAGGTGGGGCTGGTTTAGGTCAGGGGCTGGCAAATCTGTGAGCCAAATCTGGTTTGTCTCCTGTTTTGTACCATTAAGAATGGTTTTTAAATTTTTTAATGGTTGAAAAAAAAATCAAAAGTAGAATTATATTTTGTGACATGGGAAAAATCATAGGAAATTCAAATTTCAATGTTCATAAAAAAGATTTTATTTGAAGACAGCCAAGCTCATTCATCTACCTACTGCTTATGGCGGGTTTTGTGTTACAGTGGCAGAGCTGAATAGTTGTGACACAGACCCATAAAGCCTGAAGTATTTACAATCTAATCCTTTACAGAAAATGTTTGCCAACCCCTGGTTTAGAATGTGCTTTGAAATTAGAAAGAACAGGTTACAAGTCATTGTTCAACCATTATGTGTGGTCCTGGCCCATGATTTAACCTCTATATGGTTTCCTTATCTGCATAGTACAGATAAAAAGGCACCCAATTCATAAGCTTTGGGAGAGAAATAAACAAGTCAATGCATATAAAAAATGTTGTAGTACAGAGTCTGGCACAACTGATCAACACTATTAGAGCAGAATCACAAAAATAAACTCAAAATGGCTTAAGGATTTAAATGTAAGACAAGACACCATTAAACTCTTGGAAGAGAGCATTGGCAAAACATTCTCTGATATTATCCTTACAAATGTTTTCTCAGGTCAGTCTCCCAAAGCAACGGAAATAAAAGCAAAAGTAAACCAATGGGACCTAATCAAACCGACAAGCTTTTGCACAGCAAAGGAAACCATAAAAAAACCCCAAAAAGACAACTTACAGAATGGGAGAAAATAGTTTCAAATGGTGCCACTGACAAGGGCTTAATCTCTAAAATATAGAGCAGTACCAAGGGCAGGGAGCTTTAATCTATGATATTTACCAGAATATTCCAAGCATCTAAACTGGTACCCTGGCACACAGGAGATGCTCAATAAATACTAGCTGAATGAATGAATAACAGCCCTTTGTTCTCTATGTTGGGAAAACCTGCATTCAATTCAGGAGCCAATCAGCGGAGGCTCTGAAAGATTAAGAAGTTAGAGAAGTAAAACTGAGCTGGGCTCTCAGACCCTGGCTTGATGGAGAAGGAAATAGGGAAAATGTGGATGATGATATGGTAATGGAAATGAGTAGGCTTTGTTTGGAGGATTGTGGGATGACCAATAGGCTAGTCTTGGAGACACTGGTTATGAGCCATAGCTTTCAATTTTCCAGTGATTCTATCTCACTCTAAGTCGAATGGTAAGAGAAGGACATGATTTGGGATGTGTTCCTCCCTCACTCCCACCCATGGGATTGTTACCAATGATTATAATTTGGAATATTAACACTAGGAGCCATTCCATGAAACCGATGGAGAAGGTCATCTACAGACATCAAACTAACCACTTAGGTGAAAAACTGACCCATGGGAAAGCATTTTAATCAACCATTTAAAAAACTACCATTATTTTTTAAAGTTTGGAAAATAACAAGTTTGGGCTTGATTACCCTTTTCAGTCCGAACTGTGTAAGACACTAATTATTTGAAGAGCCATAGTAAGGATTTTACTTTTATTGCTTCCGATGAAAAGAAGTTCTGATATAGATGAAATGATTGACGTTCACAAATTTACAAATGACTGCTGATTATAATATTGTTAATAATTTGTTATTAAACCACATTTAGACTTCACTTTAAAGTGCATAAAGTTCATAAAGGCATCTACTTAATTAATTACGTATATGTATTTACTTACTCATTCATCATCAAATACCTAGTCTGTGTCAGGTGCTGGGTTTAAAGACAGAATGTCTAGCCTTGCCTTCCAGTGGCCCATGGGCCATGGAAAAGACCAGTTAACAGTGTCCAGTGAGACAGGTGCTTGTATGGAGGAGCCACAGCCTCACCCAGGACACCGAACCCTGAGTAGGTGGGAGCTGGGGGTGGCAATGTGGGTCAGACATGGATTTCTCAAGGAGGTAATGCTGACCTGGATAAGGATGAGTAAGGCTGCTCTGAGATAGTCCAGATTCGGGTATGTGTAGTTAAATCACTCTGCCCAGGGTTGTGTAATGATCTTTCTCAGTTTAACGCAGAAAGACTTAAAAGCATTTGCCATTTTTAGCCCATCACATCTCGGCTTTTAAAAAACCAGAATAAAGCAACTGTATGCAGAAAGATATCATAACCAAAGAATCTAAAACAATAAAACTAAACACAGGTGGCTATAACTAGCATATATTATAATATACAGTATGCATTTATTTCAGGGTTATGAAATAGCTTTCTAAGTGGCATTTTAAATAGAGATGACACAGCAAATATATTTTTAAACTTACAGCTGAGGGGCAAGGTGGAAACCCCTGCATGAAAGCGAGTCTCGTCAAACTCTCCTTTATATCCTAGAAAAGAGAGCAGAAATGCATGTCAGCTGCTTCTTGACTTGTTTATTTTTAATAAATAAACAAGAATACATTTTTTAAAAATTACACCTTGAACAAAACAAGTCCAGAAAACCTACTCTTTACCACAACCGAAGCATACGCTGAAAGCTCTCCTTTAACATTCATCGCCGAGGCCCGGTACTGGGCGGTGTCTTCAAAGTCACATCTGAAAGGAGGAATTAAATGATGCTCAGGTCCCTTAATGAAAATGGTGTAGTACAGTCTGCCCTCGGAATCCTCGGGTTCCATATCCTCGGATTCCAAGACCGTGGATACTAAGGGTTGACTGTAATTGCTAGCTGTCCCATCAAGGATCCCTTAGCTAACATGGCACACAGCAAATCACTAACACATAGTCTTTGAGGCTTTGATAAATCTACTCTTTCTGAGCTAGCTTCCTGGGGGATTTTATACAGACCAATAGATCTATCTACCAACAGCTATTGTTCACTATGACCCTAATCTGGGTTCATTTAAAATGTCTAAAATAAGAGTGTTAACAAAATGTCAAACATAAGTTACAGCATGAACAGTGGATAAAAAATTGGTCTAAAGTTATATTAGGAGCAGAAAATGTCCAGCCATGGACCTTGGTAACAGGTAAGACCCTAAGCACATTGGGGCCTCCCTTAGGGTGAATTTCAGTCTGGGGGCTGCAGGGTAATGGAGGACAAAGAAGCATCCTCTCCTTAGAGACTCCCAGAGACTCCCAGAGCCCCCAGATGGACCCAGGTCAGTCTAATGCGTGCTTTTGTGTTCTAGCCTCAAAGTTCAAATAAGTTGTTTTTCTGCCCTTTGACTAAGGCTTTCAGCCCACAGCACAAGAAATGCTATCTGGAAGTTCCTATCAGTTAGAGTGCAGAAATTGGGATGTCTTTAATAATGGAGTTAGGAAGAGAATGATCTCACAGAGGAATGGGCTCAGGTTTCAAAGCAGGCTGTTTTGTGTCCAATCACTGCCAGTGTCTGTGTTCTCCCTTGTTCCTCTGGGTTTAGTTTCATTCGTAAAATCTTTTTTTTTTTTTTTTTTTTTTGTCTTTTTTGCTATTTCTTGGGCTGCTCCCATGGCTTATGGAGGTTCCCAGGCTAGGGGTCTAATCGGAGCTGCAGCCACCAGCCTATGCCAGAGCCACAGCAACGCAGGATCCGAGCCACATCCGCAACCTACACCACAGCTCATGGCAACGCCGAATCGTCAACCCACTGAGCAAGGGCAGGGATCGAACCCACAACCTCATGGTTCCTAGTCGGATTCGTTAACCACTGCACCACCACAGGAACGCCCCATTCGTAAAATCTTAATTCTTGTTGAAATCATACAGACATCAGTAGAACCCCAACAGGGTCAATACAGTTGCCTTTCCCATGGCTATTTAACTATAAAGCAACCACATAGCTCACTGCTGCTTTAGTAGGATCACTGACTGGCAGAATGGATGTGACTTTAGGTAGGGGACAGTGCTTGGTGGATGTCCAAGGGCCCCAGGGTTCTGCTTGAAGCTCAGCATCATCTGTGTCAACTGCTCTGATCTGAAGAGGCTACAAGTCTCTTGAGATCAAAATAATGTAAATTTTACTCTGACATCTCAGCATACTGTGGTTTTATTTGCACTGAAAATTCTTTTCATCCACATGACTAGGCTTGGATTTCAAAATTATTCAAAACCATGATAAACCTTTGAGGACTTGTCAATTTTGATGTGGATTCTGCTTTCAAATTTTGCTTTTGACTTTGCTTTTAAAAACATCCCAATGTCAGGCCCTGTGCACATCTACATGTTGACAGAGTGGGTGTGTGTTTTCCCACAGTTCTTGATGAGCTGAAGGAAAGAACAATTTTCCTAAATTCAGCTTACTTTCAATGTCCCCCATCCCAAACTTCATGGTCTTTACTGATTGAAAGCAAAGTGTATAATGATGGTGTAGATCATTATACAAATGTCCATTTCTGTAACTTTTTTCTTACTGATGTCTAAGAAAAACTCTCCAGTATGTAAAAGGATAAATAAAAAGATATAAATGACTTTTTCCTCATCATCTTTGACTAAATTTGAATAAGATCACTTTGGGAGGTAACTTGGGCTTGGTAAGAATGTCATCCTCATCTTCCTTAGGTTTGCACCAGGAGAAGAAATGTATGGAACCGTCCCCCATCGCGGTGGTGCTGCATTGGGAGGAAGGGGGGACAGCCATTAACTGGAGGGTGAGGTGCCTCCCCACCAAGTGATTGTCAGGTAATACCCACGGACCCTCATGTCTCTTACGCATTTATCTCCAGAGTGTGCATTCCATATCGGCTTTCAATAATATACTTCCCAGGGTTTGCATGGACGTTTATTGGCACCTGGTTTTTGTACCTATGAGACAATGGAAACAGGTGAAGTAAGATGTGATGTAAATAGATTCATGACAAAAACCAGCACGCGCGCGCGCACGCACACACACACACACACACACACGCACTGGGTCTTGAAGGAACACCTATCAACACATCACTGAGGTCAGTAGCGACATCTGCTCAATAAATGCAAATAAAATGCATCATAAGTATCCTAAAACTTCTTGATGAACGTGCTTTCTTCTCCTCCGTTACAAAAATTACATTCAGGAAGCTGGCCACTCACAGCAATGTGGTTGAATCTTGCATACATAATGTGGAGTGAAAAGAGCCACACACAAAAGAGTATGATGATTGCTTTTATATAAAATATAAAGTCATCGGGAGCTTGGGCTTATCAGACACAACTTAGAATAGATTTACAAGGAGATCCTGCTGAATAGCATTGAGAACTTTGTCTAGATACTCATGTTGCAACAGAAGAAAGGGTGGGGGAAAAAATGTAATTGTAATGTATACATGTCAGGATAACCTGACCCCCTTGCTGTACAGTGGGAAAATAAAAAAAAATAAAAATAAAAATAAAATAAAATATAAAGTCAGCAAAAAACCAATTAATGCTGTTGGAAGTCAGCAGAGTGATTTCTCTGGTGGGGAGGATGGGGATGAAGGAGGCCTTTTGGGTGCTGATAATGTTTGGTTTCTTGATTTGGGTGCTGATTATACGGGTGTGCGCTTTCCAAAAAATTCATCCAAGCTCTACATTTACATACTATACACATTTTTGGGTGTCTACAATTGTACTTCAATAAAAGATCTCTACAGAAAGAAAAGAAAAAACCTGATCATTGTTGTCACAACAGAGAGGAAGGCTTTCAGTGGGGTTTTGTTGTTGGCTATCTGCGTAGGATGAAAACAAAACATTCTTCCTACTAACATTCTTGCACATTGTTAAAAACCATGTCATTGCATTGAAAGCTTCTTATTTTTGTTTTTTTCAGTTGTAAGCAAGCATGGCTCTCAGATGGAAGAACTTAAAGGAATTCTCCTGTGACGCCACAGGTAATGGAGCTGACGTTGACACTGCAGTGGCTTGGGTTTGATTCCTGGCCCAGGAATTCCCACATACCATGTGTGTGGACAAAAAAAAAAAAAAAGGAGAGCTTAAAATATAACTTGTGAAAGAAAACCACTGACAAATAGAAGCTGAGAGATTCTCTTTTCCTGATTGCTACATTCCTGGTGCAGCCTTTTGGCCCTCAAAGCCTGGGGCTCCATGGAGGGGCCCCACCTGAGACACTGTCCTGAGTCTGCAAGTGGTACCTTGATTCTCCACCTCTCCTCAGCATGTGGTGCATGTAAATAAATGAAAAATTGGAATGCACCCTCACACCATGAAAAAAAATAAACTCAAAATGGCTTAAAGACTTAAACATAAGACAAGACACCATAAAACTCCTAGGAGAGAAGATAAAAAATATTCTCTGGCATCTACCGTACAAATGTTTTCTTAGGTCCATCTCCCAAGGCAATAGAAATAAAAACAAAAATAAACCAATGGGATGTAATCAGACTTAACAAGCTTTTGCACAGCAAAATATACCATTAAAAAAAAAACAAAAAGACAACCTATGGAATGAGAGAGAATAGTTGGCAAATGGTGCAACTGACAAGGGCTTATCTCCAAAATATACGAACAACTCAACAGCAAAAAAAAAAAAAAAAAAAAAAAATCCAGTTTTCACTGATGTACATACAGCTGTCCAATTTTCCCAGCACCACATGCTGAAGAGAATGGTACATTTTAAAAAATACAGAAATTGAATATGCGTTTTAGGGACATAGACCTTGTGGGAAAGGTGGGTGATGAGTGTGTGAGCCAGGGAGAAAAAGGGACTAAGATTATTTCCTTTCTTTTTGTTTCTTTCCATCACCTTCCCTCCTCCCAAACCTCCTTATAACCATTTCCAGAAATCTGAAGAAGTAAAATGTAGCTGTGTAGAGAACAGTTGGGAAATGGAAGCATCCTGTGTTGTCAGGAGCCAGACTGTCTGTGTTCGAATCCCAGCTCTGTCCCAGCTGTGACAGCCGGGGCAAGTTACTTAACCTCTCCATGCCTGGGTTTCTTCATCTGGAAAATGAAGGGAAAAAAAGGGGGCAGAAGACCTAAATAGACATTTCTCTGAAGAAGACACACGGATGGCCAATGGGCACATGAAAAAATGCTCAATATCACTGATTATTAGAGAAATACAAATCAAAACAACAATGAGGTACCACCTCACACCTGTCAGAATGGCTGTCATTAATAAGTCCACAAATAACAAATGCTGGAGAGAGTGTGGAGAAAAGGGAACCCTCCTACACAGTGGGAATGTAAATTGCTACAATCACTGGAAAACTGTATGGAAGTTAATATAGAACTACCATATGATCCAGCGATTCCACTCCTGGGCATATATCTGGACAAACAAACTCATGGACATGGAGAATAGATTTGTGGTTGCCAAGGGGGACGGGGAGGGAGGGAGATGGACGGGGAGTTTGGGGCTAGTAGATGCAAACTATTACATTTAGAATGGATAAGCAATGAGGTCCTGATTTACAGCACAGGGAACTATATCCAAGCACTTGTGATAGAACATGATAGAAGATAATAGGAAAAAAATAATGTACATAGATGTATGACTTTGCTGTACAGCAGAAGTTGACAGAACATTGTAAATCAACCATACTTTAATAAAAAAAATCAAAAAAAATTTTTAAAGTACCATTCTCCTTCTCAACCTAGCAAAATCCCAATTCATTCTTCAAGATTCAGATCAAATGCCGCTTCTACAACCCCCTTCCTAAAATCCGACACAGTACTCTTCCTGCCTTTCCACATCAGGGTTCCTTGATTCAAATGGAAAGATAGAACATATATCAAATTATGGCTGGCTATTTGTCACTTCTACTAAGTTGTCAGTGCCTTGAATGTGGGAGTTGTGTCTGATCTGTATTTACTTCTATTCCCACTCTCAAGGTATTAGGAGTCACAGGCAATTATCAGGCACTAGGTGTTTGCTAAATTGGGTGGAACAGAGTTATTGTGTTAACACCATAGATGAATTGTGCTTCCTAATTTCTGGCCAAAGGAACAAAGTTCTGACAAACCCATGTTTCACGATACAGATAATTTAAAATAAGTGCATACAGGAGTTCCTGCTATGGCTCAGTGGTAACAAATCCAACTAGTATCCATGAGGATGCGGGTTTGATCCCTGGCTGAGTTCAGTGGGTTAAGTATCTGGCATTGCCGTGAGCTGTGGTATAGGCTGCAGATGTGGCTTGGATCCCACGCTGCTGTGGCTGTGGCTGGCAGCTGCAGCTCCAACTTGATTCCTAGTCTGGGAACTTCCATATGCCATGTATGTGGCTCTAAAAAGAAAAAAAAAAAAGGTAAAATAAAATAAAATACAATAAAAAGTGCATACAAAGAGGCTCTTCATCCAGTTCCCTCAAATGTACAATGGGAGGGTTGGACTGGCTTAGGAGTTGCAGCTGCACAGCAGGTGTAGGGCATAATCTTCCACCCCACCCTAGGAGACTTGCTAGCTCTTTCTGAGAGACCAGAAGTGGCCTCAGACAGCTGTCTCCCCACAGGCTCCAGGCAGACAGGACTATTTGATCATAGATGGCCAGTAAGAAGAAACCTGCTGGATGCTCCTAACTGGAAACATTCCTTGTTTTGACAAATGACAGAGTGGAATATGTTAATTGGCGTGTTCTTCTGACTGAATTGATTTCTGTCATTTCACACTTGACTCAGAAGCTCTCTCTTGCTCAGTTTTCTCTTATGCCGGGGTGTGTTCAGCACTCCCTTCTAACAGAAGAGGAGCAATATGGCACCGAGGCTGTGTGGCATGTGCTACTTGACTGAACAGCTGAGGGACACTCAATTTGGCTTCTGTCCAAAAATTGTTGTTCATATTTTCTGTAAGGTTTGAATTAAAACAGCATTTGCAGCTCCCGGGCTCATTTCACCTTCCTTGCCCTCCAGTCCCATCCAGCTTTGTAGTCAATGTCTTCCCCCTGACTAAACACCCATGGCTTCTCTAATGTGACCACCTGGCACACGCAGGCGCACATGCAGAGATGCACACACTTTGAGTAGCTTCCGTTCTCCCCCCTGGAACTCAGATGTCAGTGTAAGAAGCATTTGTTTTAAAGCAGCAGACAAGGATTATTAAATGAGGAAGCAATTCAGTACTATTCTCCAAGAAATTCACCTAGAGTCGCACTCAGGTTCAGAGTCATTTGAGACTGGCTGTCTTCAGGGAAGTCAGGGAAGAAAAGAAGGATTTGGGGCCTGCTCTGCATAAGCTTCATAGTTTATTTCTGGAAAGTAAAACTGCAAACTGACCAGTCATCGGCTAATTTTGGAGAATAATCTAAATCCTAGGATTATTTGTCAAAAGGTTTCTGAATTCCTGTGAATATTTATTTTCATTCATTTATTTATTTATTTTGCTGCTTAGGGCCGCACTTGCAGCACATGGAAGTTCCCAGGCTAGGGGTCAAATCGGAGCTACAGCTGCTGGCCTCCACCACAGGCACAGCAACTCGGGATCCAAGACACATTTGCAACCTACACCACAGCTCACAGCAAGGCAGGATCCATAACCCGCTGAGCGAGGCCAGGGATGGAACCTGCATCCTTGTAGATACTAGTCAGATTTGTTTCCACTGTGTCACAACGAGAACTCCCCTGTGAATATTTAGATGTGCACCATTTCCTTATAATTTTCATGTAGAGTCTATGAACTATTAGTTAATGAACTTCTGTTATACTATTTCTAGAATAATACTTTTCATTTCTGTGTGTAAAACACACACTTAATTCCCCCAAACATCTGTTTGGATACTGGGCTGACTTTGATAACAAGGGGTTATGGGGAAAGCTCTTTGGCTATATGAAGCATGGTCAAGCAAGAGGGTGTCACTCTAACTTTTCTCTGTTAGCAGCAAATAGTATCTGCCACCATGATCTTTGTCATGTCAACCCCCCCACAAGTGTGGCTACTACTTAGAATCCCACACTATTGTCTTGAATAAAGAGCTATTATTCACTTTAAAAATCAACTAGCTGAGAGAAATCTGATCCATTAAAGTAAAATTTATACTTAAATAAGAAAAACCTAAAATATCCCAAACCCTCATACTTGGGAAGTAATTAGAAAAGTTTTAACTATTTTATTTTACTTGATTTTATTGTCTTTTTAGGGCTGCACCCTTGGCATATGGAAATTTCCAGGCTAGGGATCAAATCGGAGCTGTCTGTAGCTGCTGGCCTACATCACAGCCACAGCAAAGCAGGGATCTGAGCAGCATCTGCGATCTACACCACAGCTCACATCCCCAACCCACTGAGCAAAGCCAGGGATTGAACTTGTATCCCCATGGATACTAGTTGAGTTCGGTACCACTGAGCCATAACGGGAACTCCAGTTTTAACTATTTTAAATGTAGGTTGTTTTCCTAAGAATAATATAGTAGTAACTGCTAAATTTAAATGCATTGTGAAAAACTCTCATCTTGTAAACAAACTTAATACAGGATTCTAGTATGGAATTTACAAATTCTCATAATTTACAAAAATAGAATAAGACTTTTCCAAATCTCCAGACTTCCTAAACCGCATTTCTCATACTGCTTTATTCCCAGGTTTTGAACCATTATCATGCTTAATGACAAATTTCTTCATTCGTCATTAAGGGAAAATGTGAAAAATTCCAAACATGTATTTTAAATGTCTTACTTGAGGATCTAGCCCAGTATCCAAAACAAACAAATCCGAAAACATGGGTATTGAGTGAGTGAATGAATGGTTACTCCAGTGAGTTTTCATGAATTTCCCTGCAGATTACAATCTAGATTTGCAATGACAAAACTGATCTAGACTTTGACCTGAAAATGCATTTAAATTTGGCTCTTTAAAAAAAAAGTGTAAAATTAATTTAATTCTCTCCTTTTAAAGAGAAATTTCCTCCTCTATTTCATACAGTTTTTATAATCTTCCTAGACAATATAGGTATATGGTAGAAGAACCAGAAAATATAAGGGTTCCCAGAGAATTTTTTCCTTCAAACCTGTCTGCCTTCACCTGGCTCCTACCCACAACTAACTGTTCCCCTTAGATTCTCACGTATCCTCCTAGAGCTTCTTTATGCAAGTAAGATGGATATAAATATGTGTTTTTCCTCCCCCTTTAAGGCAATATGTAGTCTATTATATGTTATTATGTAAATATAGCCTATTAAGTAAAACAGCTTTTATTTTATTTTTTTTCAGTGAAAACAATGGCTTTCCTTTATTTCTGAATATTTTCATTAATATATATTTCTCCTTCTATGTTGACAAAGCCCTCCTTCTGGATGAACAGCTTCTCTGTGGCCATTCTCTGAAATTAGCTTTTCTACTAGAGCCAAAACCCAAAGGCTTCCTTCTGCTCTGAAAGTGAGCTGGGGACAGGTCGGTGCAGCTCAGCATCTCCACATCAGCTGTGATGAGTAATACGTGTTCCCTGGGTACCATCAGATTCCATCTGGACAGATTTAGTCAGCACTGGAGTTGGCCAAAGAGCAGCTGCTGTATGTTGACATCACTTCTTGGACCTCAGGGACTTCCATGACCCAAGGGTGCCCAGTGGAAACTTGGAACCAGACCCTCTTTGGAAAGGAGTCTAAGGGACCAAGGTACACAGGCCTTTGAAAGTCATGGCTAAGGACTTAATTTAACGTCTATTTAGGAAGGTAATTCCCAATTATTTCTTTCAGACTTGGATTCAGTGTCAGGCCCGGGAAGCTATAGTTGGTTATAAAAGAGGCATAAATACCAGAAATTTAATCAACAACTGTAGCTTTTGCTTGGGTTGTGGGTTCCCTGCTCCCTGAGGGGAAGGATGCTCACTGAAGATTGCATACTGTGTACCAGCAAGTTACAAAGTAAATTAGTTTCACTTCATGATTATTTTTACAAAGGCAGCATGTCCAGGAAGGTATACTAATCCCACCTGGAAGTTTACTCCATGAAACCAGTGAAGCTGAAGTTTCAGGCTCTGTGCCTAATGCATACAACTAACTTTATTGTCTTCTTTGTAAAGAGTGATCCTCAAATTGTGTAAACTTCGCGCCCCATAAAACTTGGATCTGACCTTATTTATTGACACAGCCAATTTTCAGTTATTTGCTTGCTGACTGTCCAAATTTCAGCTTATCCAGGGCAAATCTTGCTCGCTAAAGTAAGGTGAATTTTTTTTTAGTGGTCCACTGGTTCTTTTTTTTTCATATTTACTTCTCGCTTGACTTGTGAGGCAATGGGATTGTCTATGAAATGCTCTGATCCATCCCTGCTGGAAGAATTTTTGATAAAGAATGGATTCACCTTCTCCAAGCACTAAAGGGGGTTCAGGTACTAGAAAAGGCTTGCTCCAGTCAACAGCCAGCCTCCTGAATTGTTCCTGAGATAACTCTTATCTATGCGTCTTTTTTTATTATTATCAAAATGAGCCCCTAGGCCATAAAATTTGCACATTAAGGAAATAAATACTTCTAAGCGAAATGTGAAGTTTGAGGGGTCAATCATACTTTTCTCAGCTGCATTAGTGAGAATAACTGATAATTGACAATAGTTCTATTTTTCAATTTGACTGGAATTCTAAGGGTTGACATTTGATTATCTCCTATTTTCTCTGTGGAGTTTTTATCTCTTTTGCTTGTTTTTATTTTTTTAATTCTTTTTTTTTTTTTTTTTGTCTTTTTAGGGTTGCACTTGTGGCATATGGAGGTTCCCAGGCCAGGGGTCGAATCAGAGCTACAGCTGCTGGCCTATGCCACAGCCACAGCAACACCAGATCCTAGCCAAGTCTACAACCTACACCACAGTCCATGGCAACGCCAGATCCTCAATCCACTGAGGGAGGCCAGGGATTGAACCTGTGTCCTCTGGATGCTAGTCAGATTTGTTTCCACTGAGCCACGACAGGAACTCCTTTTTTGCTTGTTTTTAAATCACTCCTTTTTCAGTCCACAAAACACGATGTAAAGAGTTTAATTTCTGACAGACTTTGAGCTCTGCCTTGATGGAACCCCATCACTCTGGCTTAGTAACACCATTGGTGGTACACGGCAGGTTTGTATTCTAGTCTCTGTGTATTTAATAGAATAAATAAATGCTTAAGAAATTAATATTTATCTCCAAGAGTTTACTATGTATTCTTTTGAAAATCTTTTACTATGATTTTTCAAAATCAGGAAAACAGAGATATGACATTGTGTAGTTAATACATCTATTATAGTATTCCAGTTATTCATGTATTTTAATTCATGAAAGATGAGATTTTTTCTCATCAAATAATATTTCTTGGGGCTAAAAAATTGTTATTCTTTATGCATTTCTATAGGAAAGTTTGAATTTTTTCTGAGGTGGGAGTTAGTTTTTTTAAGAGGAAATGTCCCTTTAGTAGTCTAATTTGTGCAACTCTATAATCAGAGAGAAAGATGGGGCAAAAGTGGATTGATTTCTAACTTATTACAGTATACTTCTATACTTTAAAGCCTGTAAATCGATTTTTGAAAACATTTTCATTGAAATATGTTCCTACTTTTCTCATCTTCATTTACTATTGTACTATTATTCTGTTACTTTGTATACTTGATAATACAGAGTTGGCTTTGGTTATCAAACTCCAGAACCCTGAAAAGAGTTTACATACAAGAAAAATTATAAGTAAATGCACCATTTTCACAGGCAGGTTGATATCACAGGTGATTTTTTTTTTTATGTCACCACCTGCTCCTTAAGATAACTTTAGGTAATGGTTTATCTTGTCAGCCACCACCATTATGCTACCCTGATATCCGAACATTAGAAATAATTGGAGAGAGGAAGAGACAGGAGCTCTGGGGGTGACAATGCCACTCTGTGTAGTGCTTATACTCTGACAGAGGGTGCATAAACCACACTCGGGAGGATAAAAACACAGCATGCAAAATACCCCTGTCAGAGAATAAGTCAGAAAACACCTTTTTTAACTGGTTCACAATACCCTTCAGACTTCTGCTCCCCTGTGGCAGGCATTCATGACATATGACAGGAAAGTTCTGAGTTTACAGATGACAAAATCATTGACCATTGCAATAGGATATATAATGGAAGGAGAGAACGTGTGCCTACTTTTTATGGAACGAAAACTTCTTCAGGCCCCATATTCATAACAGCTCCCATCCAATCCCCTCTTTCTGGCTTTCTGGTTTAGGATTAAGATCTCAGCTCACAGGAGAAGGTGAGTTGGAGTTCTCTGGGTTTTAATGACTTTTTAAAAGGTGGTATAGTTTCTGATCACAAGATGATAACAACTAAATATTCAGACTAAGTTTTAACACTTTATGTAAGATAAAGACCCATTTGTATAATAGGATTATAAAGGGTCACAGTAAATCAGAATGGATACAAGACTTATCTTTCATTTCATACATAAAGTATTCCCAGTGTACTTTCTTCACTATTTAAAAAATCTGTACAGGAGTTCCCATCATGGCGCAGCAGAAACCAATCTGACTAGTATCCATGAGGATGCGGGTTCTACCCTTGGCCTCGCTCAGTGGGTTAAGGATCTCTCTCGCCTTGCCATGAGCTGTGGTGTAGGTTGCAGACATGGCTCCAATCCCACGTTGCTGTGGCTGTGGTATAGGCCAGCAGCTGTAGCTCCCATTCGACCCCTAGCCTGGGAACTTCCTTATGCTATAGGTGCAACCCCCCCCCCAAAAAAAACAAAACGAAACAAAACAAAACAAAAAAACCTACACAAACTTATAAATGCTTTCATTGACTTTTACCTACTCATAATGCCACACTTTGAGTAATGGATTCTCTGAGAAGTTTTCGCAAAAATAGCATACCATGTGACACGAGGTTCTGGCCAGCCAGCTACAGAGCAGTGTAGTTTTACATTTTCTTTCTCCCAAACAGTGTGGGAACGAGGTTTAATGACAAATTCAGGAGCATGGAGAAGATTATCTTCATTCAACTTTCGATGATATGCCTCAGTTTCTTCTAACTGAAAAAAAATCAACATATTATGAAATCAAAGTAATGTGTGCTACAAAAATGAAATGTAAAAATCGATATGATCTTTTTTCCATTTGGACCCTTACTTCTATAATCAGATCAAATGCATTCTCCTCAGCCCTTTAAAAAATGTACATATCACTTAATATTTAACATTCAAACCTGACAACATATTTTGCTTCCCGAAGGTGGTTGTCTTAAGGTTCTTCAAGAACTTTAATTTCTGTAGAACCTAAAATTTCACAGAATTTAGAACTATTAAGTTTGTCTTTCTTTGACCTATACATTTTGATGTCTTTTCCCTTTAGTTTTGTTTCTCCACAAGACCACATATTTCTTCATTTGAAACTAACTAATCTTGGAGTTTGCATTGTGGTGCATCAGGTTAAGAACCTGACATAGTGTCCATGAGGATGTGGGTTCCATCTCTGGCCTCTCTCAGTGGGTTATCTGGCGTTGCCTCAAGCTGTGGCATAGGTTGCCCATGGGGTTCAGATTGGTGTTGCTGAGGCTGTGGCCAGCTGCAGCTTCAATTCAACCCCTGGCCTGGGAACTTCCATATGGTACAGCTGTAGTTGTGAAAAACAAAACAAAACAAACTAATCTACATCAACACACATACACACACAATGTTACATACATTTCTACTTTGTAAATTATATTAAATTGTCTTTTCTGGAGTTCCCATTGTGGCTCATTGGAAATGAATCTGACTGGCATCCATGAGGACACAGGTTTGATCCCTGGACTTGCTCAGTGGGTTAATCATCCGGCATTGCTGTAAGCTGTGCAGTCATGGCTGGGATCCTGTGTTGGCTGTGGCTCTGGTGTAGGCCAGGGGCTATAGCTCCAATTCAACCACTAGCCTGGGAATCTCCATATGCCACAGGCGCAGCTCTAAAAAAACAAAAAATAAAAATTAAAAAAAAAGTCTTTTCTTACTGTTTTTCTCAGCTCCAGGTGTTCCGCCTTTTCTCGAATTGCAACTTTCCTTGACTTCTTCTCAAAAGCTTCCTCTTGGTGAAGTGTGGATGTAGACTGTTTGGATACTGTGGACTGTTTGGCTGCTGTGATTCCTTCTTCACTAGCAAGGAGTTTCCTCTTAGCTATATAAGCAGCAGCTTCTTTAATTCTTTCTTCTTCTGTGTCTGTAATCCCACTGACATGCACTTGGCTGAAATATAACAACAGCAAAATATTGGTATTGTGGGATGGCCATGATAAGATTGCCCAGTTTTACCAAGTTCAAAGTTCCAGACCTTACACATCAGGCACCATGCCCAAAGAAAACCTGATGTAGAAAAATGTGGTAAATAGGATTTAACTCTTCAAGTATGGAAGTGACTGTCACCTTAACAAATAATAACTACAATAATAAATCCTATCATGACCTCAGTGCTTTGCCAAGTGCTTTTTACACACATTCTCATTATCCTTCTACTTTAGATAAATGGTAACAACACACAGAGAAGTTAGATAACTTGCCAAAGGTCATTTCTTTGGTTTCCTTAGTGTGTTTAAATATGATTTAGTCTGTAATAAAAGATTAAGTTATGATATCCTTCCAGGAAAGATCATATTGTAAAACGACCAACAGTTGTGTGGCTGTGATCCTCATTTATGACCATATGCTTGATCTGGATTCTGTAACTCATATGGTGTAATGTGTTGCCCAGCGCAGCTGCACACATAAATAAGACCTAAATTTATGTGACATCATTATGCCTACTGGGTTTCCTTTCCACAACAATAAAGGTTGTGTGTGAGTGTGCATGTGTGTATTTAATATAACAATCTTCATTTGTGCTTGCATATAGCCCCGATGTAAAGAAATGATAAAATTCACAATTAAGGTGTTGATGCTTACAAAAGTGACTTGTTTTTATTCATAATTGATGATGATGATGGCAAGTAAGTGGTTACAACCAAAAGTGCTGTGCCTAATGTAATAATTTATGATAGGATTTGTGCTGTGATTTAGTAATATTGTTTAAAATATTTGGATTATGGAGCTCCGGTCATGGCTCAGCGGTTATGAACCCGAGTAGTATCTATGAGGATGTGGGTTTGATCCCTGGTCTTACTCAGTGGGTTGAGGATCTGGTGTTGCTATGAACTGTGGTGTAGTTCACAGACTCAGCTTGGATCCCACATTGCTGTGGCTGTGGTGTAGGCCAGCGGCTACAGCTCCAGTTCGACCCCTAGCCTGGGAACTTCCATATGGCACGGGTACAACCCTAAAAAACAGACAAACAAAAAATTTAGATTATTAGGAGTTCCTATTATGGCTCAGTGGGCTAAGGACATGACGTTGTCTCTGTGAGGATGTGGGCCTTGCTCAGTGGGTTCAGGATCCAGTGTTGCCACAAGCTGCAGCATAGGTTGCAGATGTGGCTTGGATCCAGTGTTGCTGTGGCTGTGGTGTAGGCCTCAGCTGCAGCTCTGATTCAGCCCCTGGCGCAGGAACTTCCATATGCTGCAGGTGCAGTCGTAAAAATAAAAATAAAATATTTGGATTATTTTAAAGCCCCTTCAATACATTTGCTGTCAATTCAATTAGATGTTTCAGTGAGGAGTATATTGATTATATTGAAGATTGTCTTGAAATTGAGTCTCCTGAGACCTCTTAAGGCATATTTGTGCATTTGTTTTTCTTATAGGAATCACTTCAAAATTTAAGCAAACACTGCCATTGTGTTCACAAGTTCCTGGTACCTGAATCTATATATTTTGCTGAGGAGTAGGACTCAACATTTGCCCAAGTTTGGAATTTCTCATGGAATACTAACAAACTATCTGGTAGATAAGATTAGTCTACTTTGTGTTTTACTAAACTTTAAGTTTTCATTTTTTCCTTCTCTCTATCTCTCCAAATATTAATAAGTAGCCTCCATCAAGGAAGTTATATGCTATAATTTAGGGGTAGAAAAGGAAAATGGAAGACTTTTAGCTTAGTGTCCTAACATAATTACCTCTATTTTTTTGAATGAGATAGGAAGGGAACAAATTAATAAGTGAATACCATACAAACGTCCTGAGAATCGCTTGGAATTCTCTATAGAGGTTCATATACAATATAGAGATTTGAAATGAGGTTTGTAACGTGATTCAATGTATATAGTAACAGATTATTTTCAATGCTAATCTGGTCCCAAGTTGAGACCACTCTGCGTGAGAGAAGTTTAAACTCATATTCCCTCTAATCGTGGACGTGTAGACATAGCTCTAAGAGGGCAGAATGGAGTCACTGCTTCCTAGCCTTTTCCATTTGCCAATAAGCTAAACTTTGAAAACAAACAAACAAACTGTAATTATGTCACAAGAGAGCTCAAGGACACTTAAAAGAATATTTCTGACCTGGGACAGTCATTGACAGCCCTGCTATTATCTGGGTACAAGAGTAAGAATATGACACTAACCTGCTGACAAAAAACACATTACTGCAAATTTAAAATGAATTTAAAGCCTTCCCAATACTCTATCTCTGATGATTTCAACTTAAAATCTGTTGCTGACACAAAGTGAACTCTATTATCAGACTGTAAAAAGTGAAATTTCCAAGCACCATCCAGAAGAAACCGAGTTTTCCAGAAGCATACTATAATTGCATTTGCTAATCCCTAGGGGGACTCTCAGCTCTTCCACTACAGACCATGTGACTTTCAGCAAGTCCCTGAGCCTTGATTTTCTTGTCCAAAAATTGATAGTAATACCTCTCTAGGGCTATACGGAGGATTTAGCAAGATAGATTATACAATGCACCTAGAAAGATTCCTGGTAAACCATAGGTACTCAACAAATGTTCATCTCTTCCTCATCCTCGTAGATTGTTAATACTGTCAACACCATTATGAAGTGTATTATTTTCATAGTAATGGACTATAGGAGATGGCTCCACATAAAAAATGAAGGAGGAGTTCCCGTTGTTGCTTGGCAAATTAAGAACCCCACATAGCGTCCATGAGAATGTGAGATCAGTCCATGGCCTCAATCGTGGGTTAAGGATCTAGCATTGCCACAAGCTGCAGCATAGGTTGCAGACATGGCTTGGATCTGGTGTTGCCATGGCTGTGGTATAGGCTGGTAGCTGCAGCTCTGATTCGGCCCCTAGCCTGGGAATTTTTGTATGCAGCAGGTGCAGCAGTAACAAGGAAGAAAAATAAATGATAGTCAGAAATAAAACCTAGAAGGTAAATTTTTTAAAGTGATTTTTACTTTTTCCATCATAGCTAGTTTACAGTGCTATATCAATTTTCTACTGTACACCAAGGTGACCCAGTCACACATACATATATACATTCTTTTTCTCACATTATCATGCTCCATCATAAGTGACTAGATATAGCTCCCAGTGCTATACAGCAGGATCTCATTGCTTATCCATTCCAAAGGCAAGAGTTTGCATCTCTTAACTCCAAATTCCCAGTCAATCCCACTCACTTCCCCTCTCCCTTGGCAACCACAAGTCTGTTCTCCAAGACCATGAGTTTCTTTTCTGTGGAAAGGTTCATTTGTGCCATATATTAGATTCCAGTATAAGTGATATAATATGGTATTTGTCTTTCTCTTTCTAACTTAATTCACTCAGTGTGAGAGTCTCTAGTTCCATCCATGTTGCTGCAGATGACATTACTTTGTTCTTTTTTATGGCTGAGTAGTATTACATTGTATATATACCACATCTTCTTAATCCATTCATTTGTTGATGGACATTTAGGTTGTTTCCATGTCTTGGCTATTGTGATTAGCGCTATAGTGAACACACGGGTGTACATGTCTTTTTCAAGGAAAGTTTTGTCTGGATATATGCCCAGGAGTGGGATTGCTGGATCATATGGTAGTTCTATATTTAGTTTTCTGAGGTACCTCCACACTGATTTCCATAGTGGTTGTACCAATTTACATTCCCACCAAAGGGAACAGGGTTCCCTTTTCTCCATACCCACTGCAGCATTTGTTATTTGTGGACTTATTAACAATTGCCATTCTGACTGGTGCAAGGTGGAGCTGCATAGTAATTTTGATTTGCATTTCTCTATGAGTGATGTTGAGCATTTTTTCATGTGCTATTGGCCATCTGTATATCTTCTTTGGAGAAATGTCTATTCAGGTCTTTTGCCCATTTTTCCATTGGGTTGTTGGCTTTTTTGCTATTGAGTTGTATAAGTTGTTTGTATATTTTAGGGATTAAGCCCTTGTCAGTTGCATCATTTGAAACCATTTCCTCCCATTCTGTAAGTTGTCTTTGATTTTTTTTATGGTTTCCTTTGCTGTGTAAAAGCTTGTCAGTTTGATTAGGTCCCATTGGTTTATTTTTGCTTTTATTTCTTGTTTATTTGATTAGGTCCCATTGGTTTATTTTTGCTTTTATTTCTGTTTTTTTTGTGGTTTCCTTTGCTGTGTAAAAGCTTGTCAGTTTGATTAGGTCCCATTGGATTATTTATTGCTTTTATTGCTTTGGGAGACTGACTTGAGAAAACATTTATAAGGATAATGTCAGAGAACATTGTGCCTATGTTCTCTTCTAGGAGTTTGACGGTGTCTTGCCTTACATACAAGTCTTTAAGCCATTTTGAGTTTATTTTTGGTGTGAGGATGTGTTCCAGTTTCATTGATTTACATGCAGCTGTCCAGGTTTCCCAGCAGCATTTGCTGAAAAGACTCTTTTTCCCATTTTATATTCTTGCCTCCTTTGTTGAAGATTAATTGACCATAGGTGTCTGGGTTTATTTCTGGGTTCTCTATTCTGTTCCATTGGTCTATATGTCTGTTTTGGTACTAGTACCACACTGTGTTGATGACTGTGGCTTTGTAATATTGCCTGAAGTCTGGGAGAGTTATGCCTCCTGCTTGGTTTTTGTTCTTCAGGATTGCTTTGGCAATTCTGGGTCTTTTGTGGTTCCATATAAAATTTTGGACTGTTTAAATTTTAAAAAAAATCAACTTAAATTTTTTTTTGGATTGTTTGTTCTAGTTCTGTGAAAAATGTCATGGGTAATTTGATAGGGATTGCATTGAATTTGTAGATTGCTTTGGGTAGTATGGCCATTTTTACAATATTATTTTTCTGACCCAGGAGCATGGAATATCTTTCCATTTCTTTGAATTCTCTTTAATTTCCTTGATTAGTGTTTTATACTTCTCAGCATTTAAGTCTTTCACCTCCTCGGTCAGGTTTATTCGGGGGCACAACTTTAAAAGGTATTATATTTTTATATTCCTTTTCTAATATTTCATTGTTAGTATACAATTAGAAATGAGACTAATTTCTGAATGTTAATCTTGTATCCTGCTACTTTGCTGAATTCGTTGCTCAGTTCAGTTTTGGGGTTGAGTCCTCAGGGTTTTCTATATATAGTATCATGTCTCTGTATACAGTGACAATTTTACCCTAGAAGGTAAATTTTTATTCACATTTTATCACTGTTTATATTGTAAATTATCATTTCTTGATACTGGGCTGGAGGACATGAGATGATTTCGTGAGGAAAGGGCAAGTTCACTGTAAAAAATCAGATATAAAAATATATCAAAGGGGAGTTCCCTGGTGGTCTAGGGATTAGGACTTGGTGCTTTCACTGCTGTGGCCAGGGTGCAATCCTTGGTCTGGGAACTAAGATCCCACATCCAGGTGCTATACATCATGACAATAAATAAATTAATTAATTAATTAAAATAATAATAACAAATATAAAATAAAAAACAAAAAACAGATTATTGTTCCCTTACCTTCCTAAGTGGATTCAGAGAAATTATGACATTAGCCTCTGAAACAGTTCAGAAAGGAACCATCAAGAAAGCAGTGGGAAGAAGAGACACAGGGAACCAGAAACAGGTCACCCAAAATCACAACCGAATTATTGCCTGCTGATTTTCCTGATAGCACTTGCCTGGAAAGGATGACCTCATTTTGAATATCACCTTAGCTACGTGAATAATTCTCCATTCAAAGAAAAACAAACAGGGAAGGCTCAGAAAGTTCCTGTTAAACCCTTATGGTGTCTTAGACAAGTTTCCTTTCAAGAGTTCTTTGTATACATTATCATTCAAAAAACGTTTTTATTATAACCAAAACTTTGGCATTGTACAGACTTGTGATTTAGTGATTATTTTGTTTAAAGTCTGCCTCAAAATAAATAGAAATTTATTTTATATTTAATAAACATAAGCCAAACATTCAATTTATGTTGTAATTCTTTTACTTAGTCTCTGGTTTTTTTTTTTATAATTAAGTTTATTTATTTATTTATTTATTTATTTATTTATTTATTTTTGTCTTTTTGCCATTTCTTGGGCCGCTCTCACGGCATATATGGAGGTTCCCAGGCTAGGGGTCAAATCAGAGCTGTAGCCACCGGCCTACGCCAGAGCCACAGCAACGCAGGATCTGAGCCGCGTCTGCGATCTACACCACAGCTCACGGCAACGCCGGATCGTTAACCCACTGAGCAAGAGCAGGGATCGAACCCGCAACCTCATGGTTCAAAGTCGGATTCGTTAACCACTGCGCCACCACGGGAACTCCCGACTTAGTCTCTGTTATCTAAGATTTTTTTTCTTCTTCCTAATGAATAATAATGAAAACCACCCTGGCATCCAGTCTAGGTAAACATATCATTTGACTTTTTTTCTTTATTCCACCCATTTTATAGTTTTAACCTTTCTTTCTACTCTATCTACAGTGACTATATATAGGGTCCAATCACTAGCATCCAATATTCTGGTTCTGATTTCAACTAGTTACATGATTAGAATTACGTTTCTAATCATTCTCTCTCATCATATAACCATCCTATGTGACGGCAAAAAATTTTACAATGAATACATCTCCCTTAGTGGATGGTTGCAAGGCTCCTCAGACCTTTCTCAACCAGTACATTGTAAGAGCTCAATAAATGACAGCTGCTATTATTATTACCTGACAGCATTTACTCTCCACTTTCTAATAATCAGAGCCAGATTATTAGGGAATATTATAAGAGAATCTATACCTACCGTCCTGAGAAAATGGGCACCATATAGTCACTTGGAAGATTTTCTTTCTCTTCTCCAGAGAGAAGGCCCTTCCTGGCTCTTTTTATTTGAGGGCTCAACTTGGATGAATAATCTTCTAACATCAAACTGGAATCTGTACGTCTGAAAAAAAAAAATAAAACACCAAATATTAGTTAATCTTTTTTTTTTTTTTTTTTTTTTTTTTTTTTTTTTTTGTCTTTTTGCCATTTCTTGGGCCGCTCCCATGGCATACGGAGATTCCCGGGCTTGGGGTCCAATTGGAGCTGTAGCTGCCGGCCTAATGCCAGAGCCACAGCAACGTGGGATCCGAGCCGCCTCTGCGACCTATGCCACAGCTCAAGGCAACGCCAGATCCTTAACCCACTGAGCAGGGCCTGGGATGAACCCGCAAGCTCGTGGTTCCTAGTCGGATTCGTTAACCACTGCGCCACGATGGGAACTCCATAGTTAATCATTTTAAAAGGACTTATAAAAGGAAGTTTTAAGTCTGGGGACATTTCACAGAATCCTAGATGGCTAATGATAAAATTACCTTTTATCTTTAGAACTAAAGTAGAGTGAGAAAGACCTCACACAATGCACTCTATCTAGACACAAGAGAAAAACAGGTCTACAGTAATTTTGTGGCTTTTTCCTACTTAATTCCAAATACACTTTGCTGTTAAATGTTGGAAATTTAGGCAGTCTATATAAATGGTCTAGATACATTGTACATCCAAATCCTTTCAGGGGATTGATAGAAAAGCAAATTTTCTGGATAGGGAGCCTGGACGATTCTGATTCAGGGCTGCTAGGTTCAACTTTGAGGCCTTTATGTACTGCAGACAGACTCTGTTTGAAAGAACACTGAGCTCATCAAACAATAGAGTTAACATATTTTATGTGAACACAGTGTTGAGTGACCATAGGGCTGAGTGACTCAGAAAAGTTCAGGGTGTGATAAAGAACCCTTTGTTGGTTTTGCTGTACGTAAAAATCCACCCATGCACACTGGTGCAAATGTACACTTAGAGGTAGCTAGTGTTCTAATAAACCAAAAAAATGTGTTAGCAGAGAGGAAAACATGAGAGCAGAGACTGCAACTAGAGAATACTATGGATAAAATTAAAAGTACAATCTTAACCTATACAGTTCTTGAATGAAATGAGATGCATTTTCACTCAAATGTAGAGAATCTGGCATACATTTCAGGAGTTCGTGGACTCTCTGAAGTCAACCCGTGGACTCAGGTTAAAAGCCCTTCATCTACATTGTAATGAAAACTCTTCACAATAGAGAGCTACACGGGAAACCTCTGTTACTTGCCTTGTAATTTTTTTCTAGATTTGAACTGATTCTAAAATAAAAAGTTAATATGAAAAAGACTCTGGTGCAGAGAAAAGTTGAAGAAAAAGTGAAGTATGTGAACAGTGTGGCATGGAAAAAGCAAGCTGCCCAGTTAAAACAGAAAAAGTATCCAACACTTGATCAGTTTCCAGTCTTCAAAAAGCATTAGGAAAAGCAAAAGATTACCTAAATCAAAAGGAGAAGGCAGCCCAAACATACACATGGTACACAACGGATAGATAACAATGCAAATAAACCTCTCCTCTGCTATGCAAGTAGCACAGAACCATAGGGCTTCTAGGAAACATGGGAGTGCAGGGCTTCTGGGCCTGGGAGTACAGGGTGGGCTACTGCCTTCAATCCCTGGAGTGGTGTGGTAGCATGGATATGGCAAACCTCTTCCTTTCCCACAAACCCTCCCCCAGGGTGAATGTCTAGCTCATATTCTACGATCAGAATTAACACTAAAGGTTAGAACCTTGAATTCAACTTGTGGATTGGTTACCAATTGGAAGGCTTGGTGAAATTTGTTCCTGGCTGGCTGTCCCAGGCAGCAGGAAAATGACTGTATTCTGTCCCCTAGCAGGTTGCAAAGTACATGCTGTGCTAATACAGGTCTAAGTTTAAAGTGGTATTTTCCTTCACCCCTTTAATTCCATTACTATACAAAATAAAATTAATTACAGAGTTTGTTTCATTTTTTTTCCATTTGTAGAACATTTGCATTTCTATTTTTCTCCTGTTTTTCTGTTTTTGTTATTTTTACTTTCATTCTACTGTCATGAGTCATATTCTCATGAGCTCATATTTTCAAATTTATATCAAAATAGCTACTGTTTGTCATTCTTCTGTTGTATTGCTGTTCTTTTTTCCTGTCATTCTCTTTTTAAGATAAATCTTTAAAATTATGCATTTATTACATAGAATGTATCAGACTGTTATTATTCCATTCTCACAGTTAAATTAAAGCAGATGATTTTTAATAGCTGAAATTTATGGTAAAGATTCATGGGACTAATATCAGTTTTCATGTCATATTTCATTTGGAATAAAAGACTTCATAAAAAGCATTATGATTTTATGTATTATTTAGAAGATACAAAGTATTTAGAAACTATTAAATCTTTGTTATACTATCTAAAGTTCTTTAAGCTTTTGAATCCTAACTAAAAGAATGTGTAAAGGATTAGTTTATGCCAGCATACTATTTAGTAATGCTAAGTCATTTATTGATGCTAACAAACAAGACTAAGATCAGAGAAACACAAAGTTTTAATTAAATGACTATGCAATAATCAGCGTAACTAATTATTTGAAGAAAAGCCATCAATAGCCTATTTTATGACCCATGAACACTGAAATCTAACATTTTACTCTATCAAATTTTAAAGGTGAATTTTTTAGAGGAATTCAATGGAATATGTAAAATTTAAATTTTGCTCTCTTTCAGCCACACCCACAGCATACGGATGCTCCTTGGCTAGTGGTTGCATCTGAGCTGCAGCTATGACCTACACCACAGCTGTGACAAAGCCAGATCCTTAACCCACTGCTCTGGGCTGGGTAAATTTCCTTTTTTTTTTTTTCAATTTAAATTTCTTTGAACATACATCAAAGGGCTAAACAAAGGCTTGCTAACCTCTTGGTCTTTTAGCAGTATCCAAATTTTGAAAATAATTTCTCTGTCTTATAAGTCAGTTTCTGAGTGGACCCTTATCTTGATACATATGGATCAATGTGGGTCTTTTAACTATTAAAACTATTTTTTAATGTTCTTTAAGTCTTAAATTTTGAATCTTTATGAATTTCAATTTATGATGGCAATGAAATTAAGCTATGGGTAAGGACTGATTTATGTGTGCATGCATGTACCCACGTGTCTGTAACTGTCTAGGTACATCTGTCTGTACTCTGCTACAAACTGTGGTATATTATCAGCTAATATGTTTAAAGTTAGCAGAATTTAAAAAAAATATGGTGCGTGGGAGTTCCCGTCATGGCTCAGTGGTTAGCGAATTCAACTAGGAACCATGAGGTTGCAGGTTCGATCCCTGGCCTTGCTCAGTGGGTTAAGGATCTGGGGTTGCTGTGAACTGTGGTGTAGGTCGCAGATGCGGTTTGGATCCTGTGTTGCTGTGGCTGTGGTGTAGGCCAGCGGCTATAGCTCCAATTAGACCCCTAGCCTGGGAACCTCCGTATGCCGCAGGTGTGGCCCTAAAAACACAAAATATATATGTATGATGTGTATGACATCATCGCACCTACACCCAGCCCCACCCACAGAGAAGGAATGTAGCCCAGGTATAGAAATCTCTCTCTGGAAAAATTCCAGCACTTCCATCCAATTCAAATACTCAGCAACAACAACAACATAACCTTCTGCTCTTACAACATCATAATTATTCTTAACAAGAAAAGCAAGAACAAAACCACTTATAGAATCACATAACTGGAAGAGATCCCAGGAATATTTCTACCACGCTCCTCATTTTACAGATGCAGAAGGCCTAGCGTGTCTTTGTAACTTGCCCAGGTTCACACAGCAGATTGGCAGGTGAACCAGGTCTAGTGCCCATCTAGGTTAGTGTTCTTTCCACCATCCCAGTGGTTCCCAACTTCTGTGACTGAGTCTTCTTGATCCAAAAGTATTGGGGCATGCCACCTATATGTGTCTGTTTATTTATAAATTCTATGCATAGGCTGCTGTATAAATATTCTCACTTTATGAAATAATCAATAGAAAAGATTTAAGGCCCAAATTTGATTTTTTTTTAAATACAGAGGTGCTCATACCTCTTCCTACATTTCCATGGCTTTCCTTCACCCACTTTGGCACCCCAGCACCATGTCACACTGCCCATAGTGACTCTGATCTTGACTTGGCATTCCTGAATTCATTCACACAAATTGAAGTTACAAAATCATCACAGTCCAATTAAAAAACTCATTAAACTTTACATGAATTAAAATGCTAGTTTGGGGGAATTCCCATTGTGGTGCAGTGGAAACGAATCTAACTAGTAACCATGAGGTTGCGGGTTCAATCCCTGGCCTTGCTCAGTGGGTTAAAGATCTGGCATTGCCATGAGCTGTGGTGTATGTGGCAGATGAGGCTTGGATCTGGTGTTTCTATGGCTGTGGTGTAGGCTGGCAGCTGTGGCTCCGATTTGACCCCTAGCTGGGGAACCTCCATATGCCACAGGTGCAGCATAAAAAGACAAAAAACAAAACAAAATAAAATGCTAGTTTTTTTTAAATTATGCTTATAATCATTACATAGTTTGGGGAAATTGTCCTACTTCCCCAGGATGAGTAAATTTATTCATAGTTATGTTAAGTATGGATCTTCTTAATGGCTATATTACTTTCTGAAAAAATTGTGACAATCTATTTACATGTTCTAGGAAAAAAAGGATGGGCTTTTGCTGACACTGCTACCAAACCCAGCGTTACCCATCCCTACAGGCTCAGGGTTATACTACATTATCAGTTTCCCTCTCTATCTTCCCACTGCCAATGACCACCCAAGGAGAGGAGGGCCCAAGTTACCTTTGAATCCTCAGCACTGTGTCCAGTGCCTGATATTGTTCAATAATTTTCTGAATGAAGTAAAATCACAATTCATCCTCCTGTAATTATCCCTCACCCCCCATCACAGTGACTCTCAACCTTGGCTTCACATCAAAATCAGCTAAGGAGCTATTAAAAATGACCAGTTCAGAAGTGGGACTTCTAGTATGGTGCAGTGAGTAGTTTAGCAGTTCCTTGCCCCGCAAAAGCAATGATAAAACTAGACACAATTGTAAAAACCAACCCATTCGGGGCTCTGAAAACCAACAATAGGCACACACTACACAGACAAGTGGTTATTCATCAAAAGATACTGAACTTCAGTTATGAATAGTGGGAGTCAGTGCGGCATTTTTGCCTAGTCTTTTTCCACCTCCACCTCTAGCTCAGTCCATAAGGTAGTTCTACCAAGGTGGGAAAAGGTGATAAAATCATTGTGTTCACTGCCAGAGGGAGCTGACCTGATTTGGAGCAGAGCATGATAAACTATAAAACCAGCAGCACTGTGAGTAACGGTAGCCATCTAAGTGCAAACAAACAAGGGAAGACCACCAACTCAGTCTCAGGATGCAATCATGGTTGAAGTAAGCAGCAGACAGGCAGATCAGTCAGAAATTTAACAGGAAGGTTTGAAAAGTAAGACCACCAAACAGGGCCTTCATAAGATCTCCCTGTGCCTGAATAGAAAAAATTGGAGAGCGCTCTGGTTATCCACACATCATTGGCTGACTGTAAGCCTGTGTACACATGCAGAGGCAAGACAAGAGAGTCTATAGGTAAACAAATCCAGGGCATACATGTTTTAAAATTACCTGAACTTTAAATATACTCCCCAACACACACAGATCTATTGCCAGAGGATGGAAGCTTTACTGTTTTGAGATGTTTAAGCACAGAGTATAACCATGCATTGACTGGCCATTAATCTATGAAAATACAAGGTGATCCTTATGAATTCAGGCTCAAAAATGAGAATAATAATTTAAAAAAAAACTGAGCAGAAACATCAGCAGTAACATAGTGCTGAATAAAAATTTTATAAATGCATTTAGGCAAGTAATTAAACAAACCAAAAAACCCATAGAAACAACACATTTAGGGGAAAATTCAGAATCCAGAATTACTACAATGTACTATCTAAAATGTCCCATTTTCAACAACAAAAATTATGAGACATGACAAGAAATAGGAAAGCACACTAACTGAATAAAAGCAGTAAATAAAAATTGTCTCTGGGTACACTCTGATGTTGGATTTAGCAAAGACAAAGCAGTAATCAGAAATACGTTCAAAGGCTAATAAAAGAAACCATGTTTAAAGAATTAAAAGAAAGTATTATAACAAAGGCTCAAAAAGAGAAAATGTCAAAAAAAAGATAGGAATCATAAAATAGTATCAAATAGACATTCTGGAGTTTAAATGTACAATAACTTAAGTGAAAATTTTATTAAAGGGACTCAACAGATTTTATAGAGAAGAATAAAAAAACAGTGAAGTGAACCTGAAGATAGAAATTATCCAACCTAAAAAGAAAAAAAAAAGAAAAATAATAAAGAAAAAAAATGTAAAGCTTCAGAGATATGTCAGACAACATCAAACATACAATATAGGACTAATGGTAATATCAGAAAAAAGAAGAGAAAGAGAAAAGACAGGACATAATTTGAAGAAATAATGGCCTAAAATTCCCCAAATTTGATGAAAAATATTAATGAATGAATTCAAGATGCTCACCAAACCCTAATACGATACTAAAAAAAAAAGATATACCTGTAGATCTATCACATATAGTCAAACTATTAAAAGCTAAAGGCAAAGAGAAAACTTGAAAGCAGCAAGAGTAAAATGATTTATTACATACAGAGGAAAAATGTATTAATGATTGGCTGCACATCAGAAATTACATATCCAGAAGTCATTCATATGACACATTTAAGTGCTGAGAAAACAGTAAATCAAGAATTCTATATCTAGAAAACTATCACTCAAAACTGAAAGCAAAGACATTGCCAGACAAAGACGAAGAGAATTCATTGTTTGCAGACCCTTAGAAGAAATTCTAAAGCGAATCCTTCTGGTTTAAAGGAAATGACATCAGACAATAATTCAAATCCACATCAAAAAATAAAAAGTACCAGGAAGTAAATAATTGGGTAAATAGATAAGCATACAGATATTTCTATTCTCTTAAATTCTTTGACAACCATAAGACTGCATAAACCAATACTTATCACACTGCATTGTTGGGTTTATAACATAAAGAGTTGTAATATATATGAAAATAGCACAAAGGATAAAGGAGGAAATGGGACTGTATTGGAGCAAAGTTTCTATATTTTACTGGTATAAATCTGAAGTAGATTGTGATTAGTTAATATGTGTATTGTAATTCCTAAAGCAATTCCTTAAGAAAATAACAAAAAATATAGTCTAGAAAGAAATGAATAAATGGTAAACAAAAATATTCATTCAACACCAAACAAGGCAATAAAGAAGGAACAAATGAACAAAAGAGACATTAAATATATAGAAAAAATAACAAAAGTGGTAAACCATATCAGTAATTTTATTAAATGTGAATGGATTAAAAACTCCAAGGAATTGTAGAGATTGTTAGAATGAATTTTTTAAAATCCAATTATATGCTACTATGAGAGCCACCCTCTAATTTCAAAGACAAACATGTGTTAAAGTAAAAGGATGAAAAGGATATACCATGCAAATAACAGCCATAAGGAGTGGAATGGCAACATTAACATCAAACAAAATATACATTTTACTAAGAAATATTACTAGAGACAGAGAGGGAAATTTTATAATGATAGGAACGTCAATTTCTCAAAAAAATATAACAATTATAAATTTACATGCACCTACTAAGAGAACCCTAAAATATGTGAAGCAAAAAATGACAGAATTGAAAGAAAAAACAGAAAATTTAAAATACCTGGAGACTTCAATTCTCTACTCTCAATAACTGATAGAACAACTAGACAAAAATCAGCAAAAATATATTAACTTGCTCATATTGAGAACTGAATAACACTATAAAACAACCTAATGTAACTGACCTTTGTAGAATACTTTACCCAATGACAATAAAGTACATATTCTTTTCAACATTCTCTAGGAGAGTTCATATGCTAGCTCACAAAACAATCTCAATCAATTTAAATGAATTTAAACCATACAAAATATATTCTCTGTCAACAGAAAAATTAAGAATCTATAACAATAAGAAATTTAGAAGATCCTCATATATCAGGAAACTAACAACACACTTCTGAATAATTCCTTGATTAACAAAAGAAATCACAAGGGAAATTAGAAGGTATTTTGAACTACATGAAAACATAACATAACATTTATGGGATATAGCTAAAGCAGATGCTAGAAGGAAGTTTACAGATTTAAATGTCTGTATTAAAAAAGAAAAAAGTTCTCAAATTAATAACTTAAGTTTCCACTGTAAGTTATTAAAAAAGGTTAAATATGAAACAAGCAGAAGGGAGTTAATAAATATTAAAGAGGAAATCAATAAAAGAGAAAACAGAACAATAGATAAAATCAGTGAAACAAAAGTTGGTTCACTGAAAAGATCAAGAAAATTGACAAAACTTTCACTAGATTAACCATGAAAAAAGAGGGAAGACGTGAATTATAAAAATCAAGAATAAAAGAGGAAACATCACTATAGAAATTAAATCAAATCCCACAGAAATTAAGAGGCTCACAAGGAAATATGATAAATGCATTTATACCAAAAAATTAAACAACTTAAATGAAATTTTAAATTCCCATAAACATTCAAACTACCAAGACTAACTCAAGAAGAAATTAAAAATCAGAACAGACCAATAGCAAGGAAAGAAACTGAATTAGTTGTTTAAAATCATCACATGATTAAAGCTCAGGCCTAAATGGCTTCACTGATAAATCCTATGAAATATTTAAAGAAGAAACAAACAAATCGTTTTCACATTTTTTCAAAAACGGGGGAAGGGAACACTTCCAAAATTATCCTGTATAAGGCCAGTATAATCGAAGTGAAACAAAGAGAGTATTTAAAAACAATGACAAAATTACAGACCAATGAACATAGGTGCAAGAATCATTCACAAAAGATTAGTAAACTGAATTCAGTAACATATAAAACCAAGTGGAATTCATTCCAGGAATGCAAAGTCAATTTAACATTTGAAAATCAATTAGTATAATATACCATATTAATAGAATAAAGAACAAAAAACATTATCATCTCGGTAGACGTAAAAGAAGTATTTGACAACATTCAGCACTCTTTCATGTTAAAAACTCTCAAAAAATAGGAATAGAAGGGAACTTTCTCAATCTGATAAAGGTCATCTATGAAAAATCTATAGCTAGTATCATATGTAATATTGTAAAACTAAATCATGTCTTCCTAAGATTGGGAACAAGGATATATTATTTGTTCTTGCCACTTCTATTCTACATTGTACTGAAGTTTACATTATACTAAAAAATAGCCAAGGCAATTAGTTAAAAAAAAAAAATTGGAGTTCTCCTGTGGTGCAGCAGGTTAAGTATCTGGCATTGTCACTGCAGAGGATTAGGTCACTGCTATGGTGAAGGTTCGATCCCTGGCCTGGGAACTTATGCATGCCAAGGGTGCAGCCAAAAAAAAAAAACAAACTGAAAAAATTGGAAAGCAAATCTACCTTTACAGATGATATAATCCTGTATGTACAAAATGCTAAGGAGAAACACACACACAATGCTAGTACTAATAAATGAGTTCAGCAAGGTCACAGGATACAGAGTTAAAACACAAAGATCAATTACACTTCTGTTTACTATTGATGAACCATGCAAAAATAAAATTAAGACAACTCCATTCACAATACTATCAAAAAGAATAAAATATTTAGGAATAACTTTAACATAGAAGTATAACACTTATACACTGAAAATCATAAAACACTTATGACAAGTGAAACAAAGATCTAAATAACTAAATATTCTGCATTCATAAATGGAAAGAGTCAACAATGTTAATATGGTACATTTTTCAGAACTGATTTACATTTTCAACATAATTCTTTTTTTTTTTTTTTTTTCTTTTTATGGCTGTAGCTGCAGCATATGAAAGTTCCCAGGCTAGGGGCCAAATTGGAGCTGCAGCTGAGGCATGGGATCCAAGCTGCATCTGTGGTGGCTTGCAGCAACACTGGATCTTTAACCCAATGAGGGAGGTCAGGGATTGAACCCGGATCCTTGAAGAGACAGCATTGGGTTCTTAACCCACTGAGCCTCAATGGGAACTTCCAACATAATTCTTATCAAACTGCCAGTAGACTCTTCTCTTTGCAGAAATTAATGAGGTAAATGAAATATAATTAAAATTTATATGGGAATATGAAAGAACTACATAGGCAAATTTTTTTGTAAAAGAAGAACTTTGAGAACTTACATTCGCCAATTTAAAAACTTGATAAAGCAAAAATTAAGAAAATGTGGTGCTGGCATAAGGATGGCATATAGATCAATGCAACAGAACTAAGAGTCCATAAATAAAATTTTTGTTTATGGTCAATTGATTTTTGATAAAGGTACTAAGGAATTTAAGGGACGAAGGATAATCTTTTCAACAAATGGTGCTCGGACAATTGTATATCCATAGATGAAGGGATGAATTCAGAACTTTCCTCAATATCACATACAAAAAATTAATCCAAAATGGATATTTCTAATTGTAATGCTAAAATTATAAAACTCAGAAGAAAAGAGACTCTTTATGATGTTGAGTTAGCCAGAGAGTTCTTAGATATAACACCAAAAGCATGATTAAAAAATAAAAGTGGTGATTAACTGAGCTTTATTGAAATGTAAAAGTTCTGATCTTTGAAGGATACTATTAAAAGAATGAAAAGATAAGGCAGAGAATGAGAGAAGATATTTGCAAACATATATCTAATAAAGGAATTGTATATAATATAAATAACTGATGACTCAATAATAAGCAAAAAAAAAAAAAAAATCCAATTTAAAAATGGAGGGAGTTCTCATTGTGGCTCACGGGAAATGATCCCAACTAGTCTCCCTGAGGACACGGGTTCCATCCCTGGCCTCACTCAGTGGGTTAAGGATCCAGCGTTTCTGTGAGCTGTGGTGTAGGCAGGCACCTGAAGCTCCAATTTGATCCCTATCCTGGGAACTTCCATATGCTATGGGTGCAGCCCCTAAAAGCAAAAAAAAAAAGCAGAGGATTTGAACAGGCATCTCAGCAAAAAGATATACAAATGGCTACCAGGCACATTAAAAAGATGGTCAATATTATTACCCATCAAATGCAAGTTAAGATTACAATGGGGAGTTCCCATCTTGGCTCAGTGGTAATGAACCCAACTAGTATCCATGAGGACTCCAGTTCCATCCCTGGCCTTGCTCAGTGGGTTAAGGATCCGGCATTGCCGTGAGCTATGGTGGAGGCCACATTGCTGTGGCTGTGATTGGACCCCTAGCCTGGAAACTTCCATATGCCACAGGTGCGGCCCTAAAAGGACAAAAGAAGAAGAAGAAAAAAAACGACAATGAGACCTCTCTACATACCCACAAGAATGACTATAAAAAATAAGACAAAAAATAACTAATATGGGTAAACTGGAGTCCTTGTACAATCGTATGAATGTAAAATGACACAGCTGCTTTAGAAAAGAGTTAAGTAGTTTCTTATAATGCTAAACATAAATTTAGCACATAAATCAGCTGATATATTAGAAGGTGCTGTAGAAGGTTGACTTCAAGCTTTATCGGACAATAGCCTTAACTTTCTAAATAATTTCATTTGTTCAAGAGAAAACTTATTCAGCATCCATTATGTGCAAAAGACACTTGGGTGGGAAGCAGATATGAAAAATTAGATATAGTAAAGATTCTTGTTTTCTGAGAACTCTACCATCTGCTATGGGAGTAAATGCTACCAGGCCTGACATGTTGTATTATGTCAATCAAGGAAGAAAGGATGGAAGGACAGAAAGCAGGCAGACAGATTAGCAGAAAGATTAGAGCAAACAAAAGTGGAATTCATAGGCTTGGAGACCATTTCTGTCTGGGGTTATCAGGGAATCCTTCTTGGAAGAGCTGGACATTGAAAGATGGGTAGGTCGTCCCAAGATAACACAGTGCTATGAGCAAAAGCTTAAAAATAGAAGCTCCATTTTCATTGCTGACTTATCTATGTGCTGCCATGAGACTTGACTGAGTGGCCCCAAAAAGCTGAACTCATTTTTATTATTCAAACTAATTTCCTTTAAAACTGTATCTTCAACCTGGAGTCCATCACCCATCAAAGCTCCATCAGAAGAAAATTACTTTTGATGTTTTAGTAAATTTAATTTCAAACTTAAAAAATTAAACTGCATCTTCTTATGTATTTACAACCTAGCACTGTTGCATATAAACAAAAGGCTCAGCTGTTTCCCAGAAGGGAGGAAAAGGCAGTGGTTTTATTGAACTCTGGATCAGCTTCTAGAAAACTGTCCTTCTTGGCCTCCTTAGCCACTCCTCCTCCAGGCCTCTGGTATCTGAAGTTTCATCTCTTTGGTCTTCAGAACCCGCTGGAGGGTAAAAACAAACAAGCTCTGGGAGCTCGAAGTCTATTTTCTCATTTCTACTTTTCTATCGGCTGCACTGCTCCCTGTTCCAAAACTTGAGAGATTAGATGTTCCCTGGGCTTTTGTGAAAAGGTGTTTTTTGGATCTATTTTTGATGCACAGCAGCTTCGTTCTCTGCTCCTCCTTTGATATGGGTATCATGTCAGCCTCAACACCGTCTACTGACTTTTTGATTCTCCTCTTTCCCACTCTAATCACTTAGGCAAGTTTCTGGAGAACATCAAAGTCAGTGGGTAAGTGGGAGGCTTTGAGTCCTTTTTCTACTAATACACTTGACGGAAAAGCCTTCTTAGAAGATAAAAGCATGAATTTAGTTTGATCAACATTATCCTTGAAATGTATTGACATGTAGTATCATAATAAACAATCTCATGGCCTTTCTCTCTTCCTTTGCATTATTGACCTCCTACTTAGATTTTTCTCCTCTCCATCTCAGTCTCTTAGCCATAAAAATACCTCATTTTTTTAGTTTTTAAAAAAAATTTAGTTACTACAGTAAGACTATAACCACAATTTTTGTCTCCTATTTATTGCCTTATTTTTTCCGTTATTTAAATTTCAACAGATAAGTAACATTTTACTCTCCTTTTTAGTAATTTGTCACAGCTAATGGATAGCCATGATCTAAAAGCAAATACTATGGGGGTCTGAGCCACTTCTCAATATGATTCTTAGAGCATCCATGTGTTCCAAAGAAGGTAAGCGGATAAAACACTGAAGGACTTAAATCTTTCAGGGTTCTTATTATATATATCTGTCCATTTTCAGCCATTTCTGGCTTTTCAGAAATTAATTTAACCAGACTGAGTATAGCTTATATTTTTAAGCAGACATGAAAGAGTTTACTCCATATTTCCTGGATATTATATTATGCAGGACATTTGATAGTATCAGGAGATGTCTTACGGAGTCCGAGTCTCTATAAGTTCAGTAGACTGAAAATTGTCCAGTGTTTGTAAAAGTTAGTCTTATTAACTTATTTACAAGGCAGCCCAGAAATCTACATTCCACCCCACTCTGAAGGTGGCTACTAGGGTTGGCAGGATGATGCGTGAAAGTTACCTTCCTCATTTGAGGTGCTCCTGCTTTCTCCTGTTTCGTCTAGACTGGCTGCTGTGGAAAAGATCAAGCCTGCAGCAGGGGCTCCCTTAGGCATCCAGAGCTCAGACAGCTCTGTGGGGAAGCACAGTTATACCCACTGCCTGGCCACCAGTGGACAGAGCTAATGTTTCACCTCCAAGCACAGGAAGGTAACACAAGGCCCTTTCTCCCATTTTGGCTTCTCATCCTGTTCCTACTCTACTAAGGGGCATGCTTTCCTCCTCACAGCGTGATTCCTCTGCCTATGGAGGATTAATGACATTCTGGGGGTATCGTGTAGCATCTAAATTTGAATTTAATTTGCAAAAGAGCCAACAAATAGTATTTTCAAGGTAGAGCAATGCCAAGGAAGCAGAGAATGAATCTCGTTTGTCTCGGCCTCAGTGTTCATTGTCTGCAGAAGGAGGGACTGGAATTTGATGAGCCTTTGGTCTCTTCCTGCTTTAACAATCTGCAGGTCTCTGCATCTACACATTGCCAACTACATGAAACTGGCATTACTGTGGTGGGGGGGGGGAGTTACTCCTAGTTCTCTCTCTGTCAACAAGCTGCAGGTTTACAGCAGTGAGAGTTGGGGCAGGAGATTTATGTGTGGTGAAGGCTACCCTCTTTGGATTTGTTTTGGGGATTCAGAACACAACTTAATTGCCTTTGAAAGAAGTAACTGGCAGGAGTTCCTGCCACAGTGCAGAGGGTTAAGAACCCAATTGTGTGGCTCAGGTTCCCAAGGGGCACAGGTTCAATCTCTGGCCTGGTGAAGTGGGCTAAAAGGATCCAGTGTTACCCCAGCTGTGGCTAAGGTTCAATCCCTGGCCTGGTGAAGTGGGTTAAAAGGATCCAGTGTTGCCCCAGCTATGGCTCAGGTTCAATCCCTGGCCCGGAATTTCCATATGTTGCAAGTGCAAACCCTTCTTTAGAAGAGAGACTACAGGACTATTTCCAGAGGGGAAGAAAGATTACACAAACTTGATATATCAGCAATTTTCCCAGTAAACTCATTTTCCTTTTTTTTTCTTTTCTTTTTTTTTTTTTTTTTTTTTTTGTCTTTTTGCCATTTCTTGGGCCGCTCCCGCAGCATATGGAGGTTCCCAGGCTAGGAGTCTCATCAGAGCTGTAGCCACCGGCCTACGCCAGAGCCCAGCAACATGGGATCTGAGCCGCGTCTGCAACCTACACCACAGCTCACGGCAACGCCGGATCGTTAACCCACTGAGCAAGGCCAGGGACCGAACCCGCAACCTCATGGTTCCTAGTCGGATTCGTTAACCACTGAGCCACGATGGGAACTCTAGTAAACTCATTTTCTAAACAGTCTATTGGTTTGATAATTTTTTGTAGTTCAGATTCAGCAACTTGAATCTATAGATGGCCTCAAATCCCCATACAATTATGATTATTTCAGGTGTTTTTCTCACTAATATCGTAAAAAAACCACAAACAATGAAACAAGGCACTTCATTGGAATCTCTGGGAATGGAGAATAAGCAAATAGTTTTCTCATTGTCACAGTGCCTGGAGAGTCTCAGAAGATTCACTATTTACAGAAAATCTAAATGGGTCTTTTCATAGCCTCAAAACTGTGATTAAGGGAGTTGAAGAAACTCTGTGAAAAATCTGATGGAATTAAGAATTTGGCAATAACTAATAGATCCAAAAATATGGCCATTTCTCACCACATCCTTTCTTGCTGCTCCTGCTTGGGTGACCTGACTCTGCTCATGTACTTCAGTCTTCTCTCCACTCGGCAGCCACAGTGATCCTTTTACAACTTAAGTCAGATCAAGTCATTGCCCTGCTCAAACTATGTCACAGCTCCTCCCTGTAACTCAGAATAAAAACCTCTTATGATGGCACCCAAGGTCTTACATGATTGGCCCTCCCCATCCATTGCCTTTCTGACATCTTCTCCACCTGCTCTTTCTCTCCATTCCCTCACTGGCCTGGAAGCTGTTCCTTGCTGTGAGGTCTTGCGGTGGCTGCTCTTGATGCCTGATATACCTTTCCCCCAGATAACTTCATGGATAACTCCCTCAGCTCATCTTTGCTCAGACATCATCTTTTTTTTTTTTTTTTTTTTTTTTTATAGCTGTACTTGTGGCATATGGAAGTCCTGGGCTAGGGGTTGAATCAGAGGCTGGCAGCCCAGTCCACACCCACAGCAATGCAGGATCCCAGCCACATCTGTGATGTATGCTGCAGCTTGTGGTAATGCCGGATCCTTAACCCAGTGAGCAAGGCCAGGTATCAAACCCACATCCTCTCAGACCCTAGGTCAAGTTCTTAACCCACTGAGCCACAATGGGAACTCTACATCTTTTTTAAAAAAAATTAAAAACACAACATGTTTATTTAAACAATTTCTTTTCATAATTCACTGAATATTATCACAGGTCAGTATCTTCACTCTACTACCTTACTGGGTACACTTGTGAGTGTGACATAAAACGTCATATAAAATTAAATAAGAATTAAAAGTACAGCTGAGAACACAGTCATGATCTGCATGAGAGGACTCACCATCATGTGCCCTAATCCCTAACATGGCTATTCTTTCTGCTTCCGGGGCAGACATCACCTTCTCTCTCTCTCTCTCTCTTTTTTTTTTTTTTTTAATGGGCCACATATGAGGCCTATGGAAGTTCCCAGGCTAGGGGTCGAATTGGAGCTACAGCTGCTGGCCTACACCACAGCCACAGCAACTCAGGATCTGAGCCGAATCTGTGACCTACACCACAGCTTACAGCAATGCCAGATCCCTGACCCACTAAGCAAGGCCAGGGATTGAACCCGCATCCTCATGAATACTAGTCAGCTTTGTTTACCCTCTGCCACATGGGAAGTCCCAGACATCACCTTCTTAATGTGGCCTGAATGCCCTATGTAAAATCCTTTCCTGCACCCCCATCCCACATAACTTAATCCCTCTTACCCTATTCTATTTTTCATTGCTTCCATAATATCCATTACCTTCTAGCATGATATAAAATTCAGTGTCTTTTTATTATATTTATTTTTATGGCCTATCTTTCCAAGTTAAAATAATTGCTCCAGGAGGGCAGGAATCTTTGTCAGTAATCTACCCTAAACCCCTAGAGCCTTGCTTAGCACACAGGAATCACTCAGTAAATATTTGCTGAATGAATGAACAATAACTAAACCTCATTAAGTGTCCCTGTGTGCCTGCTATTACACTACACATCTTACATGACTAATTCTTTTAGGGCTGCCAACATGAAGAACAATCATTTTCCTCATTTTATAGATAAAGAAACAGTGTTTACCAACTAGTCTGAAGCCACAAGCTTAATTGTAAGTAAGTACAGGCTTGTTCGACCCAGGAACATCCACTTTCCATTATGTTATAATATCTGGAAATGAATAGGTAGAAAATGGACACTAATCTGATACCCATAGCTGAAGTCAAGACACACAAATGGCCACAAGGCTGTAGATTTCTCCAGCAGCATCTTTTAAAACCGCACTGGAGTGGGAAAGGGAGCAAGTCTTCAGGTCCCCCTCAGTCCCTGCAGTAATCAGGCCCATCAGGAAAAGATGGGGCTTGTGTTCTGTGGTCTCTGTTTTTAGCATTGGTATCTTCTCTCTGAAGTAGAATTGGTTTGAGCATTAGCATGTTCTTTGCAAAGTCTATGCAAAATCTTCCAAGAGGTTATGACCTACGTAAGGGGATTTGATCAATATGACATGAGTGTACATGAGGGGCACAATTTAAAGTTAGGCAGGGTGCCCAAGGCAAATCACTCATGCGTCAGTGTTTTCATTCCCAAACTGGTGTTTCCAGAGCACTTGTGAGTCTCCAGGTCTGATTCTAAGTGATGAGTTAGAGTGTCTATCAGGTTCCAGGTTTGACATTCATGAATGTCCCCGGGATTTTCTATCTATTGTTTCCATCTATTGTTCCCTGCTTTAAATCCTGAACCTTGGTTTTTGAGAGAAAGGGAAGGATAATGCACAACTATACATGGATGCTTCAAGAAAAATCCAGTGGCTGGGAGTTCCCATTGCAGTTCAGCAGAAACGAACATAACTAGTATCCATGAGGATGCAGGTTTGACCCCTGGTCTCACTCAGTGGGTCAGGGATCCGGCATTGCTGCGAGCTGCAGTGTAGGTCACAGATGTGGCTCAGCTCTGGCATTGCTATGGCTGTGCGTAGGCTGGCAACTGTAGCTCTGATTTGACTCCTAGCTTGGGAACTTCCATATGCCACACTTGTGGCCCTAAAAAGCAAAAAAGCACCCTTGTGGAGAGGGTGAGGGACTTGGAGTACGATGAGGGTTCAAATCACTGTTCTACCATTTCTTGGTGTAAGGAAGAAAAGTAAATTAATCTCTTTGGTCTCCAATTCTCTCATTTTTAAAATGAAGATAATAATTTCTACTTCTCCGGGTTATTGTAAAGTGCTATAGAGAATGTTATGCCGAAATGCAGTGTATGGACTGAATTTTAATCTGTTTAAAATCAGACAATCAAATGTCTACCATTACCACAGAGGGTTGAGGGACAACGCTAAACCCTTCCATCATCCAAGATCTATGCTATGTTGTTTTCTGGTTTCTGGAAGTTATTCATTCCTACTTACCAAGCATAGCAAAATATTTCTTTTATTACTCCCGTCTGAATGTGTGATTCAGCTTAGAATCAAAAGGATGGTACCCTGGTTTCCACGATACCACGTTCCCTGAAAACATCTGCCCTATTTCATCCTAATTCCCTATAATGCTGGCATTAGAAAAGGATCCTCGGGTCACACAGTGGGCTCTCTGACATTTACGTGTAGACTTTCTAGTCCAATGGTTCTGACTTTGGTTGAATCATAGAGTTCTCTGAGAATCTGATGAAAGCTAGGATCCCAGCAAAAAAATTTCTTGCCTCTACCTAATTTCGCACATAATCTAAGACTCTGTTGAAACCTATTCATGGACACGGTCTTGCCTAATGGTTACAAAGTGGTCACGAGTACCATTTTTCCTTTACTCCCTAAGAGTACTTGTGAATTATAAGCATAAAACAATAATATTGTATCATTTTGTTTTCCTAAATTACTTTCGTTAATTTAGGTTTTTTCCCCCACTGTGATTAAGAATAAAGGCATTTAGAATAAGCCTTCCAGAATTTATTTTATAACCCTTGGCTCAGAATGCAATTGGTAACTGATCTGAGCTAAAACCACACTGACGCTGAACAAGCCATTGTTCTTAAGACTTACTGAGGTCAGCCAAGCTCTGAGCACATATAAATCTCCATAGTTTCCACTTCACTACTGGGCATCTAACTACAAAGCAGAGGCTAAAAACAGGTCAAGCCTAGTGTTTACATACGCTCCACAGAATTGCATTTCTACACGAGTGTTAATCAACAACACTCTTCATAGCCCAAAGAGAGATATTTCGTTTAGTAGGGAAAAGCTGCTCCATTTTGAAAAAGTGAAAATGCAACCTGAAGGAATTATGGAGATTTTGAAATGCTGAAGGAATATTATCTGCACCTGTTAGCTCTAGGTCTAAAAAAAGAAAAACTAAAATACCCCCAGGATTAGGTTAGCTTTCTTTTCTTTTACATTGCGTTACATAAAGGAAAAAAATATTGGCCTCTCCTTCCTTCTCTTGTTTCTAGGTCACCGTTTCTACTAAGAAGTGGAGTTGTTCAAACACAGCAAGCCATTAATAAATACCTACCTATCTACATACTCATATAGCAAGAAGGAATAAGACATGAGGTTGAGTATAGAAAAGTAATTACAATTCCACTTCCCACAGAAAGTTTATCCGAGGCTCTTTAGAGCTAAAATGGCTAAGTCTTCCAAAGATAATACAGAGCCATTGTTTTCCGAATAAAATATAAAGATGTACAAATGTTCAATTACTAATGTTTGATATAATATATCAGATTGAGATAAATATGAATACTGCATATGTGGTCAAAAGAAGACTTTGTATAAAATTAAAATAACTTTAACAAAATTTAGCAATAGAGTTGAAGAAGTAAAAATCTCTTTAAAATACAAATTCATAAATTCTATAGACGCTACAGCATTGGGGGAATGAAATAAGTACACAGGGAGTTAACGGGATGGTAATAAAAATACTCACTTTCTACACTTTCTATAGACTCAGTATGGACAGACCAGGAAAATGGAATGTAAAACACAATCCTCTCTATTACATAACAGCTGCTTTCCTAAATGAGGCTCTTAAACATACGTATGGAACATTCTTCAGGAGAACAAAATGTTACTGTCACATACACGTGGTGCTCATTCCTCCCAACTTTCCTTTGGAAGGCAGGTCATTTGAAACATGTGCTAAAAGAAATGAATTCACTTCCTCAGTGAAAATATTTCCATATTTGCAGCCAATTCTAGGTCCTTACAAATATCCCATGGTACATATGACCCACGAAAATGAGATTGCAAAACGATCCTGTTCCCTTTTAAATGGAATTTCAGAATGTTGCCATCACACATTCCAGGTAAACCCCAGCAGATTCTGGCTCTGTTACTGAACTCTGCAGAGGCTCCCAGAGGTCGACGTCAGAGCCCAGGAATCACAGCCTTGGACCAGGTGCTGCTTAAACCCAAGAGGGATCAGGAGGTTCTGCCTTCAGAAACCATTCTCACTTCTATCGTACAATAAGCTGTATTATTTCCTCAATATCTCTCTTTTAATGGCCATACTTGCAGCAATGCCAGATCCTATAACTCACTTCACTGGGTCAAGGATTGACCGTGCACCTCCACAGCAACCTGAGTCACTACAATTGGTTTCTTAACCCACTGCACCACAGCGGAAACTCTCGCAATAACTTTTTAAATTCTCCAAAATAAACACATTCTCCAGTTGCTCTAATAGATATTTTGTGGGCTTAAATTTTGTAAGACTCAAACATTATGTATGTTTATAAAAAGTAATGCAACCGATGCCAGATGGAGAAGAGAATTTGAGGAAGAAAGTGGTGACTGACCACATCACCCAGGAATTTTTACGTCTTTGAAGTTTAGCAATTCTTCCTGGGACTATAGATAGACTTTTAATAAAAATCACATGAATCCTGCAAGGGTTTTTTTAATCCCCCTGATACATTTCACTCTGGCTACTGAGAAAACAAAAAATTGGCTTGGACTGAGAAAGTAACTGTCGGCCCAGCATTTATCAGGCTGGAACAACAGACCGAGAAGCCAAATGCAAGGTTCACAGGAAACATTCTGCCGAGAATGCAGCTGCAGGAAAGGGTTATGATAACTGCTTCCTTTGAATAACTACAGACTCACTGAGAAACTTTCTCCTCTAATATCAAAGACTATCAGTGGGTTTGCTGTTGGAAATTTTATCAGTAAGAGGGAGGCATGGCCTTCTTGCTTGAAGCACCTCAGTTGCTCTTGACAGAGCAGCAGCCTCAGCTCCCCGCCCAGGTGCTGAGCTCCACATAAGAGGTTTCTAGATACCACAGTCCCCATTTACCTCAACTTGACTGTTTCCAAAGCAACAGGACACTGGAGTCACTTTTCCAACCAGACCGGCATCTAAATTCCACTCTCCATAGAATACCACCGAAACCCTTTCCCTCAGGTGTGAGGTCTCCCTCCCTACAGTGGTTGATAAATCTGCTTGTCAGAACACAGGTTTGCTCCCAGTTTCCTTAGGTTGACTGAGATAGGGCCATGTTTATCTCCAACTAAAGAAAACACCTGCTGCTTGAATATTAGCTCCAAAATTTAGTACTGGCTTTCAGACATCAGAAGAGTAGAACACAATTCTGCTGTAGTTTGGGCTCCTGTGGTCTGTGGATTTTAAATTCTCGACTGGCATCTTATCTAAGCTGAAACATTCGGAGGGCCAGGAAACCTGCTGTGGGCGTTGAAATGAGATCCTGGCTCTGATGCTGCTGCTGAGTGTTGAACAGAATCTGTGGCAAAGCTCAGCTTCCAGCAATATGACAGTTGGCAATTGGAGCAAGACACCCCAGGGTGGCCGTGAAGCTCTTTGCGGAAAGGGAAAGGGAAATGGGCAGACCCGAGTCCCAGGCCTCCCGAACAATGGCCTGGCTCCACACCTGCTTTAACTGTAGGGCTTCCGGATTTAAGAAGAAAGGAAAACGTGAGGTGGAAGGGTTATTCAGAGAGCGTGCTTTGGCCCTAAGTGTGAAAGGCTGCTTTTGACATACCCTCGGGAGTAGCCGTAATTGTAGGCTGAGGCCGCCTTCTGACTGACCGAGGACGAGAGAGCCAACTCAGAGGCCCGGGAGGCCTGCTGCTGGTAAGAGGTGGTGGATGCCTGGCTGAAGGCCTCGGACTCCTGGCGGTGGGCAGCGGAGGAGCGGGCGCTGTAGGCGGTGGAGCCATGGGTGTAGATGGCGGAGCTTCTCTTTTCCTGCTGGTACTGGCTCATGGTGGTGCGAAGGTCCTTGTTTCTGTAGCTGCGGTCATAGTGCTGGTGAAGTTTCTGATAAAACGGCAGAGACATCATGTGCCCCCAGGGAACCAGGCAACCTACGAGAAAGCAAGAGCTTTGGGGTGAACAGGTCCTACAGAACAAGTCATTTGAATTAATGCGTAAAAATTAATACTCTTATCTTTTCCAAAGAGTAAGTGGGAAAGGATGTGAAGGTTAGCTTACCTGGTTACTCAATAAACGCTCTGCTTCATAGCCCAGATATGTTCCTTCCTGTCATTGTGACGTAAAAAAAAATATATCTAGGAGGTCTTCACAAGGTTTCCCCATTGTGCTTTTTCCTTAAACCTTTCATAATATATATTTCTAATTTTCTGGCATTGTGTTCTGACAGGGGCTTCATCTGGAGGAATATATAATGATGGAGAGTCTGTGTCCAGTCTGTGTGGTTTTCATTCAACAAAGGATTACTAGAACACCTACTTTGAGCCTGGTTCTACTGTTCTAGCACAGGACCTACAGAGATGAACAAAGAAAACATAATCTCTTCTGTAATAACCTTATATAGAATCTTATATTCTATCGCAGGAGATAGAGAAAATATAAAGTGTAGGGTATACTAGGACCTGCTAAATGCTATTGAGAAAAATAAAACAGGAACGTGGGATGGGATGCAATTTAAACAGCATCATTCAGGATGGCTCCTGAGGATGAAAATGATATTTGGGCATGAGAATATCTGGGGGGCCGTGTTCTGGATGGACGAATATTGCAAAGGCACTGGGATGTGAGCCTGCCCTTGTACACTAGGAATGGCGGATCAGCTGGTGAGGCTGCAGGGAGTGAGGGATTGCAAGGAGGGGTATGGGAGATGATAGCAGAGAGGTGAGGGAAGGCGGGGAGGACAGATAGTGTAGCTTTCTCCTGGGGATGGTAAGGACTTTGATTTTTATTCTGAAAGGGCTAGGAAGCCATTAGAAGGATCCGAGATGAAAATCACTCTTGCTGAGCCTGAGAAGAGACTACTGAAGGACAAGAGTGAAAGCCAGGAGAACCAATTAGAGTGCTGTTATGAGCTGAGCCCCCCAAATTCATACGCTGAAGTCCTAACCACCAGTATTTCAGAATGTGACTGTATTTGGAGACAGGATCTTTACAGTAGAAATGAGGTTAAATTAAGGTCATTAGAATAGGTTCTAATCCAATATGACGTGACCATCAGCCATATAAGAAGAGGAAATTAGGACACAGATATGCACACATATACAGAGGGAAGACACAAGAAGTGAAAACACAAGAAGATGACCATCTACAAGCCAAGGAGAGAGGCCTCAGAAAAAATCAATTAGCCTCCAGCACTGTGAGAAGATAAAATGTCTATTGTTTAAGCCACCCAGTCTATGGTGGCTTATGGTGGCTTTGTTATACAGAGGCCATTGCAATGGTTCAGGCTAGAGATTATAGGGAGAGCGGTGGAAGTGTAAGAAGTGATCAGACTCTGCATGTTTTGCAGGTAAACCAACAGCATTTGCTGAAAGTTCTGGATTAGGGTGTGAAAGAAAAGGAGTGAGAGATGAATCCAAGGATTTTGCCTAAGTGATTAGAGGACTAGAGTTGCTATTTTTTTTTCTTTTTGGCCACACCTGTGGCATGTAGAAGTTCCAAGGCCAGGGATCAAACCTGTGCCACAGCAGTGACCCGAGCCACAGCAGTGATAATGCTAGGTACTTAACCTGCTGAGCCATAAGGGAACTCCCTAGAGTTGCTATTAACTGAGATGAGCAAGAGTACAAGAAAACAGCAGTTCAGGATGGAAGAACAGGAGTCTGGTTTGAGACAGTCTACATTTGAGATATCTGCTGGATATCCTAGTGGAGACATGAAGTGGGAAGCTAGCTATTTGACTTTGGAATACTGGGCAAAGGTCCAGGATGGAGACCTACATTTGAAACTCACAGCATATACATAAATTTCAAAGCCACAAAGTAGATGAGAATGAAAGTCCTAGGACTGAACCCTAGGAGGCTGCTTATATTGGCATTTAATAAGCTCTCTCAAATCTTACAAACATTTCAAAAAGGTATAGTGTCAAATCATATGAATTCCATTAAGAAGATGAAGGTTTCTAGTCTTCCTACATAAAGAAGCCAGAAAATCAGTCATCAGGGTAGCAGTTTGCACTGTGAACTTGAGCTAAAAGTCCTACTGAAAGTCAAAGTTTTCTTAGCAGAGGGAGGGGAAACTTCATATTGCATTATCTTTCTTTGAATAATATGTCCACTGAGAGGAGCCTATCAGCCACACTGACAACCCCTGGATGATGAAATAGTTTTATGGAAGTCTTTTCTTCCATTTTTAATGCTTTTGTGCATGCTCTAAAACACTGATTTTAAATTTTACAAGTAAAATTAGTTGTAATCACTTTTTCAAATCTTTAAAAAAAAAATTCTAGGGAGTTCCTGTTGTGATGCAGCAGAAATGAATCTGACTAGTAACTATGAGGTTGTGGGTTTGATTCCTGGCCTTGTTCAGTGGATTAAGGATCCAGCATTGCCGTGAGCTGTGGTGTAAGTCGCGGATGCGGCTCGGATCCTGCATTGCTGTGGCTGTGGCACAGGCCAGCAGCTCTAGCTCCAGTTCAAACCCTAGCATGGGAACTTCCACATGCCGTGGGTGCGGCCCTAAAATATATATATATATATATAAAGGAGGATTGAATTCTTCTAAACTTGCCACACTTTTTGTCAAGTTTAAATCTACTTTTTATTTAAACTAAAAGGTCAGCATGTATTCCCTAGAGAAGCAAATCCAGCAAACTTCACTCCAGAAATATTTATGTTAGGGCTCATGGAAGATATCAGTCTACATGGCATTTCCCAAGAGGAAAAAAATAGCTACTAGCAAGCAACATTGCTTCAACCCTTAAATAGCAAACGCTTTGCTATTTTCTGTTCTAAAATGTACAGAACAATTCTCAGATATAAGGAATAATCACTAGATAAATTTTGATAAAACAAGAGTTGAATATACAAATATAGTCGTCTATGATACTAAGCAATTATAAAGCTATTAGATGTTTCTATAGTGATACATACTACCCTGCAACATGGCAAATGCTATTTGAATGATATCCAAATAAATATTGCATGACCTTTCTATGTATTATTATAAGCTAAATTCAGAACCCAAAATAACTTGAAATGCTATTATTTTCACAAAATAAAATATTTAACTGTCTTGCCTCAACTCTGTTTTCCATTCTCTTTATTTCTGTTTTCCCCGAACATATTGAATAATACTTAATTTTCTAGGCACGTAGATGATGTATTACAAGTAAACAGGCTTTGGCTTTACATCAACAGAGCTGGTTGTCACAGCTCTGACCTCTGGAACGAAGGTACAACTACCTTCTCTTCATCAAGTACATGAGGATTATCCCCGACACATGACAGCTAGAGTGTGTTGGGAGGAAAGGTGGTTTGGTTGTCTCCTATTTCTTTAAGACCTTTTTTCTTCCTGAAAATAATTTGGGAATTTGGGAAGAAATACTAACTCCATGGTTGGAATTGTGACATGAATGATATTTTGTACAGGCATTAGAGGCTGAAAGCTGATAAAAACTCTTCACAGTAAATATTAACTTTGGGACCATTTTGTGGGGAATTTATGTTGCCTGTGAAATACTGCTTAGCCGTTTTCATAGGAGAAATACCACAGTGCACTCTTACATTTATCCACATGGCATTGTTGGAGCAAATTAGAAACTAGTGACTTCAGAGTTCATTTACTCCTTTTGATCTAATTTGTAATCAAGGAGCATTGTAGGCGTATGGAGGATAGAAAACACATGATTTCCTGTTACCTCACTCATCCCAGATTTCAACCAAACCACTGAACTGTAATTTGGAAGAAGCACTTGACTCACACTTACAGTTCCATCTGAGACAGCTATTATCTCCTTATGGTTCCAGGAACAGCAGCTTAATTTTAGAAGAAGCCGCTGAGCTGAGAGAAGAGCTGTGCCAGCACAAACCGGCACCCTGCTGCTCGTTTTCCTTCCCAGGAGCCCCACTTTCCTATTTCCCTGCACTTCTGACATCTCTTTGACAAAACTGCTGAGCTCAGAAGATAGAAACCACACACACCGTGGTGCTGCTAAGCACATGAAATATCAAGTGCATTCTTCTGCCCCAAGGTCACACTTACCAGTTTGCAGAGGAGTGGCAGTGGTGGAAATATTCCGACGTGACCGTGGAGCTGGATGAGAGAATGAATAACCCACGGAGGCTGAATCCAAGAAAAAGTTAAGAGCAGGGCTAAAGACAGGACCCTGGGGGCCAGTTCAAAAATAATGCATGTGGTCAGGCAGTAGAATGTCAGAGCCACACAGCCAGCCTTTTATGGCCAAGAAGGCAGATAAATATAGCAGCAAATGGGAAGGGTAGTCCTAAACTGAGAGGCAGAGGGAGGCACTGGCAGGTAGCTGCCTGGGTAATGTAATTACATTAATGCCAGTCAATGGGTCTGGCTTGATTAAACCAAATGTGAGATATTTATTTGGGTATAAGGGCTATTTTCAATATCATTTTATTACTGGTTATCTGAAAGTGTAATGGAAAGAGTGGTTTGTGTTGAGAGCTAAAAATAGATGTAGTAATCTGATTCCCAAAATGGACTTCATGGAATGTAAATGCCAAGATAATCGTTCTGGATGTGCTGTTCATAATGCATGTACATTTAAAAGACACAAGGTGAAAAAAGAACATCAGGCTAACTAGAGGCAAACAAGTAAGAAATGGGTTACAGGCGGTAGAAATTTTGGATCGAAGATTCGGGGGTCACCAGTTCTCTCATTTCAGGAAAATTTTACAAAGTAGGTCATAGCTTCAAGTTTGAGTATTTGATTCCCCAGTCATTAAAGCCTTTAGGAAGCAACATGTTTTATCTTTCCTAAAGCCAGAGTAGGGTCAGTCTATCTAACATCACTTCTCTTTCTTTGTTTTTTCCAACTATTTCACAAATTCAGAGGTGGTAAAACCTGGTGGTTAGAGCTTGCACTTCAGACTCAGACCAGACCTCAATTCCAGACCGTTGATGGCACTTAATAGCCATGTAACTTTAAGCAATTTATTTTTCTTTAAGCTTCATTTTCCTTCTCTATAAAATGGGGATAATAACGTCCAAATTATGGGACTGCTGTGGAAATCAACGTGATAACACAGAGAAAGCACTCACCTATCGACTGCCACATAATGAAGACCCAGTAAATGTCAACTGTTGTTCTGATAGTAGTAATTTAAAAGTTCAGATTATAGGTACTGAGCAGGTTATGTTCTGATACTAGAGCACCTAAATACAGATCACCTGTATTTATCCAAATACTGAACAGACCCACTATTAGGACCTACTTTCTAATCCCTTTCTTGATGACAATGACAGTTAACACTGTTGAGGACCTATCAAGTGCCAGACACTATGGTAGGCACTTTGTGTGATCCCATTTAATGGTCATAATGCCCTGTAAGGCAAGTAGCATTAGCTTCAGGCTACAGTTGAGGAAACTGAGGCTTCGAGAGGTAAAGTCATTTACCAAAGAGCACACAGCTAGTAAACGACATAAATGCAGTTCATTCAGAGATATGTGGATTCCAAAGCCCATGCTCTTTTTGTCATGTGTTGCCTTATCCTCCCTCCGATGATATTTTGTCTGTAAGAAACTAGATGCTTTCAAATGGTCTTTCAAGTGCAATATGGGTCTCCACTCATAACTGAGGGTCAGCTTTTGAACTACCCACTGTATATTAAAAAAGGTATTCCACTTAGTCCTGAGTGGAAATATTCCGATGTGACTGAGGAGCTGGATGAGAGAATGAATAACTCACGGAGGCTGAATCCAAGAAAAAGTTAAGAGGCAGGGCTAAAGACAGGACCCTGGGGGCCAGTTCAAAAATAATGCATGTGGTCAGGCAGTAGAATGTCAGAGCCTAATTTGTAATGAAGGAGCATTGTCAAAAGACAAATAAAAACAAACCCAGCATTTGTTTATCTAAATTCACCTCCAGTTAACGTGCATATGGACACTTTAGCTGCTGGAGTCCATAGAAGAATTCTCCAAGCTTCAAGTTCCTCAAGTGTCCACGTGTTCTCTAAATGTCCAATACAGAATGGCAGTGGTTCTTCTGAGTTTCATCCACCAGCCAGTGGAATGTTTCCCAGTGAGCCATTTGTCTCCAGAGCACAGTAAGTTTCTTCAAATTTCCTTGAAATAGAAAAAGGGGGGGAGTCAAAAATAAGAGATATAAATCACCACAATACCAGCTAATATTTAATAACCATTTGCTTTATGCCAAGTATTAATGCTAACTGCTTTACAGTCTTATTTGATCATCATACACATAAAAACACTTTAGGGATTATGAAATTAAGAGTTAGAGAGATTAATATTCTTAAAGTCACACAACTACAAGGTGATAGAAGGTTCAAACCTAGGTCTGTTCTATACAGAGCCCAGTCTCCTATATATCATGCTATTCTGCCTTACAACCATTTAATTCTCTGTGTGGATAGATAGATTCCCATATGGCAACAATGTCCATTAGAAGTAAGAATTCTCACTAAAGAATAGTTTTATTTCCCACATAACAGACAACTATTAGACCAAGATGTACTGGCTACAAATACCAACACGTTAAAATATTTACTGAACTTTGATCCCTGTTAAAAATGCAAAATGACGGGAATTCCCATTGTGGCTCATGGTTAACGAATCTGACTAAGAACCATGAGGTGCAGGTTCAAACCCTGGCCTTGCTCATGGGTTAAGGATCTGGCGTTGCCATGAGTTGTGGTGTAGGTTGCAGACGCGGCTCAGAACCTGCATTGCCGTGGCTCTGGCATAGGCAGGCAGCTATAGCTCCAATTAGACCCCCAGCCTGGGAACCTCCATATGCCTCGGGGAAGCGGCCCTAGAAAAGGCAAAAAGACAAAAAAATAAAATAAAATAAAGAATGCAAAATGAGAGAAGTCTGCACATACTTGTGGAAAAACTAAAATATCCTTTATTGGGAGTTCTCATCATGGCAGAGCGGAAATATCTGACTAGGAACCATGAGCTTGTGGATTCCATCCCTGGCCTTGCTCAGTGGGTTAAGGATCCAGCAGTAATGAGCTGTGGTATAGGTCAGAGATGTGGCTTGGATCCCATGTTGTGGTGGCTGTGGTGTAGACTGGCAGCTACAACTCCAATTAGACCCCTCACCTGAGAACCTCCATATGCCTCAGGTGCAGCCCTAAAAAGACAAAAGACAAAAGACAAATAAAATAAAAAATCCTTTATTCATTGACATTCAGGATTCCAGTGAAACCCAAATAGTTTAATTCAAACAAATATACAATAAGATTTGACAAAAGAAATATGAACTAGACCCAACCAAGTCTCCTAAGTAATCTTTCTGCTGTACCACCATCTGGATTCAACCTTTTCTAACAACATATTTGTCTAAAATGTAAATATCCAGATAATAAACTAATACTGTGATGTACTGCATAATAAAACTAAAATTAAGGAAGAAAAATTTAGTTGGGCTTTGACAAATCAATAATTGCAATTTAATCACAATTCCCTTATAGATGTATGAGTCAATTAATCAGATTTACTCATGATGCACTTACAGAAAACTTAATAGAATGCTAATCAACTGTCAATTTCAAGTTTCCCAGAAAACCATCTAATGCAAAATACTTTTTAAAATGTATATAACTTTACAAGTCTGGAAATTTCAGAAATAATTGCTTCCAGAATTATAGTTAGTTTTTTAAGAAAGTGGTTTTAAAGTAGATACATCCTTTCTCCAAATTAAATCTAAGGGGATGGAGGCATGGTGCAGTAGAAACGAATCCGACTAGGAACCATGAGATTGTAGGTTCATTCTCTGGCCTTGCTCAGTGGGTTAAGGATCTGGAGTTGCCATGAGCTGTGGTGTAGGTCACAGTCGCAGCTGGGATCTGGCGTTGCTGTGGCTCTGGTGTAGGCTGGCAGCTGTAGCTCCAATTAGACTCCTAGCCTGGGAACCTCCATATGCTGCAAGTGCAGCCCTAAAAAGCAAACAAAACAAAACAAAAACTCTAAGGAGATTAATTTTTTCATAAGTGTGAAGTGATGAGTTTAACTAACTTTAGCATATGGAGGTTGAATCAGAGCTACAGCCACCGGCCTACACCACAGCCACAGCAATGCCAGATCTGAGCCTCGTCTGCGACCTACACCACAGCTCACAGCAACTCCGGATCCCTAACCCATTGAGCAAGGCCAGGGATCGAACCGAAACCTCATAGTTCCCAGTCAGATTCATTTCTGCTGTGCCATGACAGGAACACCCAGAACACTTCTCCTTTAAAAGATAGGAATTAAAGGAGCAAATCCAATATGTCACTTGTTCACCTATCATGCAAAGCACATGCTAGGTACAGGGAAGCAAAATGACCGACATGGACCCCAGAGTTAAGAATTTCTAATTTCTACAGAGTTCCCGTAGTGGCTCAGTGGTTAACATACCCGAATAGCATCCATGAGGATGCAGGTTTGATCTCTAGCCTCGATCAGTGGGTTAAAGATCCAGCACTGCAGACGTGGCTTGGATCCTGCCCTGCTGTGGTTGTGGTGTGAGCAGACTCTGATTCAACCCCTAGCCTGGGAACTTCCATTTGCCCTAAAAAGACAAAAGACAGGAGTTCCCATCATGGCTCAGTGGTTAACGAATCTGACTAGGAACCATGAGGTTGTGGGTTCGATCCCTGGCCTTGCTCAGTGGGTTAAGGATCCAGCTTGCCATGAGCTGTGGTGTAGGTCACAGATGTGGCTCAGATCCCATGCTGCTGTGGCTCTGGTGTAGGCCGGCAGCCACAGCTTGGATTAGACCCCTAGCCTGGGAACTTCCATGTGCCACGAGATCAGCCCTAGAAAAGGCAAAAAGACAAAAAAAAAAAAAAAAAAAAAAGAATTTCTAAATTCTGAGCAGTTTCTCCAATACAAATACTTTTGACAGGAGAAAAACCTTAGCTAGATCATTCAGCGAGCTCTTTTAGGTTGCAAATTAAAAGACATATATATAAATACATTTGGCATCTAGTCCTGTTGTTCAATGAATGACTTTGAGAAATCATTTCCCCTCTCTGAGGCTCCATTTTTCTCATTTATAAAATAAAAATTTCGACCAGATAATCTCTAAGGTTTTCTAGTCCGAATAACTGTGCTATCAATCCAAAAAGTGGCTCTTCTTTTCTTGCCTGGTTTCTAAGCTGATTAGCAACACCCTATCTAGAGCAATTTTGGTGGAATAAAATAAATTCTCCTTGCTCCAAGGACTCTTCTTCTACCTGCTAGCTCACATCTGAAATGCTCTCTCCTGAGAGTCATTTTATGACTTTAATCCCTGTTATACTAAAAATGATCCAGAAAGATATTTCAGCATTTAATCAGTACTTTAAGTCTTCATGTGATGGGACAGAGTCTCAGATTTGTTATGAGTGGAGCAGTGGGCAGGGAGGGAGGGGGGAGATATGATGGTTGGAAAAGGCTGGAGGAGGGGATCTAGGACAATTATCAGCAGCCAAATCTCATCTAGTTATTAAATGAATTCGCTCTAAACTAGATGAACTAGATCTAGATCTAAAATTAGATCTAGTTCTAATTTTGCCTACACCTGGGCAATGGCCAAATGAAGCCAATGCAGTTAATGTCTTGCATCAGGGCCGATAGGCTGTGAGGGCCCATGTATGCTCCTATCCAGGCCAGGGATGGGGCCAACAGTCCAGTCCTGAAAAAGGACAACCTGTGATGTGTAGCCACTAACAGAGGAGTTGGTGGGATAAGACCCCAATCCCTGCTCAGATCCCTACCTACTGCCCTGCCCCCAGATTAGACTCCAGGCCACCAGGAAGCAGAAGCATAGTTCTAAAATGCCCTTGACTTTCTCTGGAATGCTGCACTCATGGCTGTAGAAATGGAATTAATTTCTCTTTGCTTTTTATTTTGATTTTTGTTTTTAAATTTAGGGCTGCACCACGGCATGTGGACATTCCCAGGCTAGGGGTTCAATCTGAGCTGTAGCTGCCGGCCTACACCACAGCCACAGCAATGCCAGATTTGAGCCATGTCTGTGACCTACACTGCAGCTCACAGCAACCCACTGAGCGGGGCCAGGGATCAAACTGTATCCTCATGGATGCTAGCTGGGTTCTTAACCCACTGAGCCACAATGGGAACTCCTAACTTCTGTTCTTTACCAACTGTTCTCTCTTTCTCTCCTCTCCTTAATTCCCTCCCTCATCACAAGAATCTTTTTTTTTTTTTTTTTTTGGTCTTTTTGCCATTTCTTGAGCCACTCCCGTGGCATATGGAGGTTCCCCAGCTAGGGGGCTAATCAGAGCTGTAGCCACCAGCCTACGCCAGAGCCACAACAACGCGGAATCTGAGTTGCATCTGCGACCACAGCTCATGGAAATGCCGGATCCTTAACCCATTGAGCAAGGCCAGGGATCAAACCCACAACCTCATGGTTCCTAGTCAGATTTGATAACCACTGAGCCACGACGGGAACTCCGACAAGAATCTTTACCTTACTTATCCCAACCCTCTCCCTCTGTTGTATTTTTTTTTAAATAATTAGTGTGAAGAGTTGTGAAGATATATGATGGATATTACTCAGCTTTGGAAAGGAATGAGATCCTGAAACATGCTTACAACATAGATGAACCTTGAAGATATCATGCTAAGCGAAATAGGTCAGACTTAAAAGGACAAATATTGTATGATTCCACTTATGTGAGATACCTAGGGCAGTTATATTTATAGAGATAGAAAGGAGAATAGTGGTAACCATGAGCTTAGGGAAAGGGGAATGAAGAGTTAATGTTTAATGGGTAGAGTTTCAGTATGGAATGATAAAAAAAATGTTGTGGTGATGGATAGTGCTAATGGTTGTACAACAATGTAAACGTACTTAATGCCTTTAAATTATGAACTTAAAAAATGGTTAAAATGGTAAATTCTATGTAGATTCTATCAGACACACACAAAAAACTGACGGGTCAGCAACTTTGCCCTGCTTATAAGCTAGATTAACCTGCTACAGTTTCAATAATGCTGACAAGACACGGGACACTTGGGTCAGAGTTAGACAAGACACGGGACACTTGGGTCAGAGTTAAAGTACTTACTACTCGCAGCAATAGCAGAAGCCAGAGAGTAGCAGCATAGTTACCAGTTTGACAGCCCCCACTTCCCACAGGGCAACATGAGGAGGGCCTGGTGACACTGCACACACACTGGGTTGCATTATGAGAGGGGAACTTTGAGCTCAGGGAACCAGAATATTCATAATAAGCTGTAAACCTGCCTGCCCTTAGCTCCAGAGGCAGGCTTCTCTTTATCACACTGGAGAGTGGGGCGTGCCTGCCTTTGCCCTGGAGGGAGACACTTTCTCTGTGTTCAAAGGTCCCTGAAGAGGTAGTCTAGGACAAAGGAAGCCAGAGGCTTGCTTGCAAGACTTGCAGAAACCTGATAGACTCATGGGGAACTGTCTCCCAACAATCAACATATGATATTTTTACAAATAAATAGTAGTTTTTTTTCCTCCTTCTAAAACGAGAACCAGACTAAAGAGCAACAGATATGAATTCTGAATTTCTCCTGATTTTAAATTTCCTTTTAACAGTTTTACAGAGGTATAATTTACGTACCATAAAATTAATACTTTTGGAAAGTTCACTGAACTTTTAGTAAATTTGTACAGTTGTGCAACCATCACCAGAATCTAGTTTTAAAACACTTCTATCACCAGAAAAGTTCCCTAAGCCAGTTTGCAATCAGCCCTTAGTCACTTTCACAACCCAGGCAAGCAATGACCTGCTTTCCGTTCCTGTAGTTTAACCTTATCTAGAAATTTTGTACAAATGAAATCATATAATAGGTAGTCTTTTGCGTCTGTTTTTTTTTTTTTTTTTTTACCTAGTAAGATGCTTTTAAGATTCATCCATGTTGTTGCATGAGTCAGCAGCTTGCTTCTTTTCATTGCTGAGAAATACTTCATTAAAAGATACATCAGGGAGTTCCCGTCATGGCTCAGTGGTTAACGAATCTCACTAGGAACCATGAGGTTTCGGGTTCAATCCCTGGCCTCGATCAGTGGGTTAAGGACCCGGCATTGCCATGAGCTGCGGTGTAGATCGCAGACGAGGCTCGAATCCCGCGTTGCTGTGGCTGTGGTGTAGGCCGGCAGCTACAGCTCCAATTGAACCCCTAGCCTGGGAATCTCCATATGCTGCAGGAGTGGCCCAAGAAATGGCAAAAAGACAAAAAAAAAAAAAAAAAAAAAAAAAAAGATATATCATATTTTGGAGTTCCTGTCATGGCTCAATGGTTAATGAATCCAACTAGGAACCATGAGGTTGCGGGTTCAATCCCAGGCATTGCTCAGTGGGTTAAGGATCCAACATTGCCGTGAGCTGTGGTATAGGTTGCAGACTCGGCTCAGATCCTGAGTTGCTATGGCTCTGGCATGGGCTGGTGGCTGCAGCTCCAATTCGATCCCTAGCCTGGGAACCTCCATATGCCGCGGGAGTGGCCCAAGAAATGGCAAAAAGACAAAAAAACCAAGATACATCACATTTTGCTTGTCTGTTCCTCCATAAATGTACTTCACATTATGTCCAGTTTTGAGCTGGTCTGAATAATGTTATCTTGAATTTTTAAATCAATTTTTCCTTATATAGTTAACCAAATTTGGTGTGACAGAACAGAAGCATCAAAATACTGACTAAAAAGTATTGCTATCTAGCAGTTACACAGTACTTATTATTTGCCAGGTAATATTACAGATGTTTTATATGTATTAACTTTATTCTACCTAACAATCTATAAGGTAGGTATTATTATCATATCCTTTCCATTGATGAGAAAAACTGAGCACAAAGTTCAATAACTTGTTCTAGAACACATAAATAAAATGTGTTAAAGCTAGGATTTAGATTCAGATAACCCATATCTAGAGTTCATATGGTTAACCAATACCCAATTTTTCCTCATAATTCAACCATTTCTGACAAAATTCTGTTTTTCTCAATTCTTCTAATATTGCAGATACACTTTTATATTTGAGGCAGGCATGTGTCTCCAAGTATTCATTATGTTCTGTGTTCTCTTATTCTCTCTTTCATATCCTGAGTCACCTTTCCTCCCTTAGTCTACACTGAAGCAGAAACAAAGACGCAAAAAATCAAATACCTCGGAATACACCTGACCAAGGAGGTAAAGGACTTATATGCTGAGAACTATAAAACTTTAATCAAAGAAATCAAAGAAGATGTAAAGAAATGGAAAGATATTCCATGTTCCTGGATTGGGAAAATCAATATTGTAAAAATGGCCATACTACCCAAAGCAATCTACAGATTCAATGCAATCCCTATCAAATTACCCAGGACCTTTTTCACAGAACTAGAACAAACAATCCAAACATTTATATGGAACAACAAAAGACCCAGAATTGCCCAAGCAATCCTGAGAAACAAAAACCAAGCAGGAGGCATAACTTTCCCAGACTTCAAAAAATATTACAAAGCCACAGTCATCAAAACAGTGTGGTACTGGTATCAAAACAGACAGACAGACCAATGGAACAGAATAGAGAACCCGGAAATAAACCCTGACACCTATGGTCAATTAATCTTTGACAAGGGAGGCAAGAACATAAAATGGGAAAAAGTCTATTCAGCAAGCATTGCTGGGAAACCTGGACAGCTGCATGCAAAGCAATGAAATTAGAACTCACCCTCACACCATGCACAAAAATAAACTCCAAATGGCTGAAAGACTTAAATATAAGACAGGACACCATCAAACTCCTAGAAGAGAACATAGGCAAAACACTCTCCAACATCAACATTACGAATATTTTCTCAGGTCAGTCTCCCAAAGCAATAGAAATAAGAGCAAAAATAAACCAATGGGACCTAATCAAACTGACAAGCTTTTGCACAGCAAAGGAAACCCAAAAGAAAACAAAAAGACAACTTACAGAATGGGAGAAAAGAGTTTCAAATGATGCAACGGACAAGGACTTAATCTCTAGAATATATAAGCAACTTATACAACTCAACAGCAAAAAAGCCAATCAACCAATGGAAAAATGGGCAAAAGACCTGAATAGACTGTTCTCCAAGGAAGATACACAGATGGCGAGCAAACACATGAAAAAAATGCTCAACATTGCTGATTTTAAGAGAAATGCTAATCAAAACTACCATGAGATACCACCTCACACCAGTCAGAATGGCCCTCATTAATAAATCCACAAATAACAAGTGCTGGAGGGGTTGTGGAGAAAAGAGAACCCTCCTGCACTGCTGGTGGGAATGTAAATTGGTAAAACCACTATGGAAAACAGTATGGAGATACCTCAGAAATCTATACATAGAACTTCCATATGACCCCGAAATCCCACTCTTGGGCATCTATCTGAACAAAACTCTACTTAAAAGAGACACATGCACCCGCATGTTCATTGCAGCACTATTCACAATAGCCAGGACATGGAAACAACCCAAATGTCCATCAACAGATGATTGGATTCAGAAGATGTGGTGTATATACACAATGGAATACTACTCAGCCATAAAAAAGAATGACATAATGCCATTTGTAGCAACATGGATGGAACTAGAGAATCTCATCCTGAGTGAAATGAGCCAGAAAGACAAAGACAAATACCATATGATATCACATAACTAGAATCTAATATCCAGCACAAATGAGCATCTCCACAGAAAAGAAAATCATGGACTTGGAAAATAGACTTGTGGCTGCCTGATGGGAGAGGGAGGGAGTGGGAGGGATCGGGAGCTTGGGGTTATCAGACACAACTTAGAATAGATTTACAAGGAGATCCTGCTGAGTAGCATTGAGAGCTATGTCTAGATACTCATATTGCAACAGAACAAAGGGTGGGAGAAAAAATGTATACATGTAAGAATAACTTGATCCCCTTGCTGTACAGTGGGGAAAAATAAATAAAAAAATAAAATAAAAATAAAAATAAAACAAAGACGCAAAAACAAAACAAAGCTTCAGGCTTAGCAGTTTCAAATATAAGCTAACTTTCCTATCCTGCTCACTAGATAAGACTGAGCCTAGGAAAAAAGACAAAGGAAAAAGCAGGGTAGCCACTAGAACGGGCAAGCAAGGACCCATAGAAGCATGGGGATAATCCTCCACCCAGAAGAAAATGGACCTTTGATGGAAAGAGCAAAGGAGTAGAAGGAAAGGGAATAATTTTCCTCAAAAATGAATCTTGAGTTCCCTCGTGGCTCAGCAGGTAAAGGATCTGGCATTGTCACTGCTGTGGCTCTGTTTACAGCTCCGACTTGACCCCTAGCCCAGAACTTCCACATGCTACTGGTACAGCAAAAATAATTAATTAATTAATTAATTAAAAAATAAAAAAAAAGAACTCAACTCTGGAGACATTAAGCTAAATGAAGTAAGTCAGTCACAATGAACACACACACATGTTGTATGATTCCATTTATAGGAGGTACTGAGGTAAAATTCATAGAGACATAAGGTAGAGTGGAAGTTGCCAGAGACTTGGGTGGTGGAGTGGTGGAAATGGGCAGTTTCTGTTTAATGGGTAGAAAGTTTCCATCGAGGATGATGTAAAAGTTCTGGAGGTGGACGGTGGTGGTGCTTGCACAACAATGTGAATGTACTTAATGCCACCAAAATATGCACTTGAAGATAGTTAAGATGATAGATTTTATGCTAGGTGTGTTTCATCACAACTTATAAAAAATGGATTCTTCTGATTCATCACTGTTCAGCATGGATAGCCCACCATTCAGCAGTCCTGGACATTGATAACCCCACTCCCCTCAAAGGAGATGGGAGACTTGGCCACCTGGTGAGGGGAGAAAAGACCTGTGCCCCTCCCATGGGGGAACTCAGTCCTGTTGGGAATTTCTCAATGAGGGCAGCAATGGACATACCACCACCACACTTTGTTCTCATCAAGTATAAATACTATGTTCTACTTTATCTGCAGATAAACTTTTTAAAATGATTAATAAAAAAATTAATTAAATAAATAAAAATGATTAATAAATGCATTGTGCTATTCCACCATAATTTGCTACCTGGTCTATAGATGTTGGCCACATGGCTGATTTTAGTTATTCCCCAAGACTAGAAGTTAGAACTAGGAATTAAGAGCATCTTCGTTCTCAGCTCAGCTCTTTTATCATATCTACGTATGCGTTCCCTTTGGAGGTGGCCTTTTAACCCCTTTGGCTCTGTTCCGTCATAGTTCCCCTAATGTAGTGGGACCAAAAGTGTGGATCTTCATTCTGGCTACATATTAGAATAACCTGCGGAGCTTTTAAACTATACTCAGGCTCAGGTCACATTCCAGGACAATTAACTCAGAATCTCTGGGCATGGGAGAATGAGTGTTTTTAAAAGCTCCCAAATGATCCTAATGTGCAGCCCTGGAGGAAAAGTAACCTCCTAGGTCCCTTTCAGTTCTAAAATGATGAAAGCCTCTGAATTAAAAAGAACTATAAATATTTCATACAAATGAAATTTTCCTTTCTATTACCTCCTTGAGAAGTACTTCCCTAGAAAGCAACCACAAACTGAAGGGTATATTTTGTAAGATGCTATTTGGAACGAGTAAGCTAGTCTATAATGCCATCTACCAAGCACGAATGTACACTTTCTTCATTGCTCCATCAATATTAGAAAGTATAATTTTATTTTAGTAAGTTTAACAAATGTGATATATATCTCATAGCTATTTTTAAATGTATTTTTAAAATGCATGGTGAGGCTGGACATTTCCTTCAATGTTAGCTAACTATTTGGTTTTCCTCTTGTGTGAGCTATCTTTCAACCTTTGCCACAGAGTTGATTATTTTTCTTGAGATAATTATTAATCTCTTAATATAACAATAAAATAAATTTTAAAATAAGATAAAATAGCTACCATTAATTGATACCAACTGTATGCTAGATACTGTATCATGTTTTACACATATTATTTCATTTATTTCTTACAAAAACCCTAAGGCAGTTATCATCTCCAAGTCATGAATGAGAAAACTAAGGTTCAGAGCATAACATTAGACAATTTACCTAAAGCCACACAGCTAGCAAATAGGAGGGCTGGCATTTGAACCCAGCTCCATCTGGCTTTAATGTGCCATTTTCTTTATTGGACAGGAAAGTCCTTAATGCCAGCCCTGCTCACAGCACCTGTTGATGTTTTCTGTACCATGCCATTCCTGCTCTCTGACCACAGGTAATGGGTCATTTCAGACCCAACCATAACTGATGTAAATCCTGGCCAGCAATCTATGATATACGGCCTGGGCCAAAAATGTGAGTCAGGCCAGTCACATTCCTCTCTTTCAAATTTGATTTTGGAAATATTGAGTGTAAACATACTTACCAGAAGGAGCAAAAGTCAAAAGGGTTGAACCAAAAAATGCCATGAGTATATCTGGAGCTAGAGAAGCCAGGGCAAGCTGAAATATGAGGAACCAGAAACTAAATTAGCAGAGAAAGACGGTTAATAGAGAGAAAATGCAGCAGATGCTCTTAAAGAAGCAGCGGTTCACTCAGAGAACAACAATTTGATCCATGAGAGAAAAACAAGAGTCTGTCCCTCAAGTAACCTCTGTTTTCAGTAACTGTCCAGCTTAGATCCAGTTCATATATATCCCTAACATACATATCATTTTTCTAGAGCTAACTAGACTATGTCTCTGTTCCTTGCTATCAAATAAGCCAAATTAAAACATTCTTTTTATTAATTTTTAAAATATTCTGGATAGCAAGCTTTTTTCTCATATTTGTCACAAAATATTTCCATTTCAATTCTTTCTTTTTTTTTTAATTATATTTGACATGTGTAAAAATGGAATCACCAATCTTAGTAACACTTTCACAAGTCAAAAACTTATATTTGTGCAAACTACAGTGACAGCAGATTTGCAGTTGTCTGGGGATGGGGGAGGGGAGAAGTGGGAGGAGCTGGGAGGGATGGATCACAAACAGGCATGTGGAAACCTTGGAGGTGAAGGATCTCTTCAGTATCTTGATTGTGGTGATGGTTTTACAAGTGGACATGTGCATCAAAACTTAACCACACTACACACTTTAAATATGTGAAGTTTACTTTATGTCAATGAAACCTATGTTAAAATCTTTTTTTTTTTTTGTCTTTTTGCCTTTTCTAGGGCTGCTCCCGCAGCATATGGAGGTTCCCAGGCTAGGGGTCTAATCGGAGCTACAGCTGCCGGGCTATGCCAGAGCCACAGCAACGCAGAATCCGAGCCACATCTGTGACCTACAGCACAGCTCACAGCAATGTCGGATCCTTAATCCACTGAGTGAGGCCAGGGATCGAACCCAAAACCTCATTTTTCCTAGTCGGATTCATTAACCACTGCACCACGACAGGAACTCCCTGTTAAAATCATTTTTAAAAACATATTCTTCTCCCCAACTAACATACTTATCCAATTCTGTTTCATTCAGCTTATCATGCTTTATGCTTTATGCTTAACTAGAACTCACCTGCAATTTATTGTGGTATATACTATGAGAGTGTATTATGTTTATTTTTCTCAGTTTCAATATTCTATTTTTCAACTGCATTTCATAAACAATTACTTCTTTCATCATTGTTTATTACACTGGGAAAGTCATGTGTTGAGCCTATGATTTCTCATCAATTTCATGAACACTTTTCATTCCTTGGGCAATTTTTCTGTTTTTTCATTTATTTATTTATTTATTTTTTGTGGCCACATCCTCAGCATGTGAGGTTCCTGGGCCAGGGATCAAACTCGTGCCACAGTTACGACCTGTACCACAGCTGTGCAAAGCCAGATCCTTAGCCCACCGCACCACAAGGGAACTTCCCAATTTTTCTGTTTTTAAACCTAACACTCTTTGGTTTGGAGATTTGGAATGTTGTTCCTTTGTAATATATGCAATGTTTTAAAGTCATGTAAAGGATTTTACATTAGGCAAGGACACTGATGTAGTTTATACACATACACTGTTGTTCTCACTCACTTACAGAATATAGATCTTATGTGACTGTTAAGTATTATTTTAATTAACATCTGAAGCATTTTATATGAAAATAATTCAAATAGAATTACTATAAGAGTTATCAGACACAACTTAAAATAGATTTACAAGGAGATCCTGCTGAGTAGCATTGAGAACTATGTCTAGATACTCATGTTGCAACAGAACAAAGGGTGGGGGAAAAAAATGTAATGTATACATGTAAGGATAACTTTATCCCCTTACTGTACAGTGGGAAAATAAAATAAAATAAAAAAGAATTACTATAAGAATTAATATAGTAATATAAAAGACTTTATTCATTGTTTTCCCCTGCCTTGGACAATAATTTTCATTGGGCTTATATATCCAAATAAGATCTAACCTGTCTGTGGCTAATCTGGTCACCTCAACTAGATTAGCCACAGACTAATACCAGGAAATTTTTCATCCTGGACCTAGCAGGCCATACAAAAGTTTGATAACATTCTTCTGGTTGAGTTTCAACATAGGACTACTTTCATCACCTAACCACTTCTTTAATCTCCCTTATTTTTTTCTAACACCTTTGTACCTTTGCCCCCAAGTTCTTAAGGTTTACAGTTTTAACACAGGTTTATTGAGCACACATAACATGCCTGGCACTGTACAAGGTACTGGGAAGACAAACAGAAGAAGGCACTCTTGAGAAGTATGTCTACCTTTGTATCATGGTTCTTTGCCTTGTAGCGAGTAATGAATTGTGTAGCACACAGTTAGACTCTGAAGAATACTGACCTTGGGAAAGCCCCTTCGGACATGACCTCTGGCTCTTCAACCTTTCAGGGATTCCTGGGCAGTGCTGCCAAACCAGTACTAGAATGCTTGGCTGAATCAGGTGCGACACCAAAGTAGGTATTCTGTGTTAACCACTGTTACGTTATAAGACATGGAATCTGCCCACACAAGTTCCTTTCATTTACCATTATTTCTCCAGGGGAAAGAACTCAGAATTGGAAGTTACAATACACTTACAGGTGGCTGGCAAATCAAACACTAATTTCAGTGGAAATAGGTCTTAAGAGAAAGTCTGCATGAGACCATAGCGTCTCTTTTGCTGAGAAGAACAACAACAAAAATAAGTCAATATTTTGGGTAATATTCTCACTCCAAATTATTAACACAGTAATTCTTACCAATGATTAGAATGTGTCAACAATAAACATCCCTGCCTTTTATCTGCCCCAAAATATGACCTTGGGTAGATTATTAACCTGACTAAGCTTCAAGTCCCTCATCTGTAAAATGGAGGTGACAGTAACTATCTTGCAGAGTAATAACTGAGAGTTAATAAAACATGTAGCAGAATGCCTGGCTCTATAAATCATAATAACAATAACAATTCATTATTTATTACCATTGTTAAAAGTACACATTGACAAAACTTCTGCTCAGCTAGTGTAAAAGTAATGCAGGATAGGAGTTCCCATTGCGGCACAATGGTTAATGAATCCGACTGAGAATCATGAGGTTGCGGGTTCGATCCCCGGCTTTGCTCAGTGGGTTGAGGGTCTGGCGTTGCCGTGAGCTGTGGTGAAGGTTGCAGACGCGGCTCGGATCCCGTGTTGCTGTGGCTGTGGCGTAGGCCGGTGGCTACAGCTCTGATTTGACCCCTAGCCTGGGAACCTCCATATGCTGCGGGAGCGGCCCTAGAAAAGGCAAAAAGACAAAACAGAACAAAACAGGATATATTTACAAGCCAGTTGAGAAGCAAGTCAGGCATGAAAAAGCAGAGACCAATAAAAAAGGATAGGGCTATTTTTCAGTGCAGTAGCATGTTAAATATAAGGTTCGTTTTACCTCAGAATTTTGGCATATGTCCAGAGGCTGAGAACATTAGCTGTCAGAACATCTATTCAGGACACGTTACAAGACTGTGAAATCAACTTTATGACACCCAGTCAATGTTCCCCCTTGGGAATTATGAGGCAAGATCACTATCTAGACCCAAGAGTTTCTAGAGAGACCAATATCCGGAATTCTTTGGAGAAAGATGTTGGGATTTCGTGCATCAATTCCACACACATTGTATAAGGATTGGGTGGTTCTTCTCACAGCACTTTGAAAATATTACTGCCGCACCTTCGGCATGTATGGTTACTGGAGGAAAGCAAGCTTCTGGTCTAATTTTTGTTCCATTGTAGGCTATTTGTCTTTTATCTCTGGAAGTTTTCCTATTTTCCTTTACCCTTGATGCTCTGAGGTTTCACTGTTTTGTGACTTGGTATGGATGTATTTATATTTTTCCCGGTTCATCTTCAGGGCACTTTCAACCTGAATGAAAATTTTTTGCCTCTTTGTCAATTCTGAGAAACTCTTAACTCATTATCTCCTTTAATATGTTTCCCATAATTCTCATTTTTATCTTCTTCCAGATTTCCCTTTTTTTTTTTTTTTTTTTTTGGCTTTTTAGGGCCACACCCATGGCATATGAAGGTTCCCAGGCTAGGGGTCTAATCCAATCAGAGCTACAGCTGCCAGCCTACGGCCACAGTCATACAATGCCAGATCAGGGCCATGTCAGCAACCTAAACCACAGTTCATGGCAATGCTGGATCCTTAACCTGCTGAGCAAGACCAGGGATTGAACCCGAAACCTCATGGTTCCTAGTCAAGATTCGTTTCCAATGTGCCACAATGGGAATGTCCCAGATTTCCTGTTAAATATACAATTATCAAAATATATCATCCCTGACTTCTGACAGCTTCTTTATACTTTTATCTTCTTGTCTCTGTGTTGTTTTAATGAATGTCTCCATTACTGTCTTCTAGTCCACTACCTCATAACATCCAAAACTGTAACTCTCATTTCCTAATATCTCTATACCCCATACTCCAAACTACTTCTCCCCCATGTTCCTTATTTCAATGATTGGCACTACCTTCTGTCAGAAATCTTGATTCTTCCTTCTCCTAGGCCTACCTTCTGCTATTCCTCTGTGCTACCAGTGATTTTAAAACAATACAATTCTGAACACATGAATCCTATACTTAATCCCATTACCTTCAGAAAATGGCTTAGATGCCATTCAGAATATGGTATCTACTTACCCCTTTGGCCTCATATTTCTACCATCTTCCCATCATATTCTACCTTCCAGCTCTTCATTTAGTCAATATGTATTTTTACTTACTAAGTGCCTATAAAATATGCTAGTTACTGCTCTGAGCCTTGGGGATACTTCAATACACAAAGAAAGTCAAAAACCCTGTCTTCATGGAACTTAGTAGGAGATATAGGCAGTAAACAAAATAAATAAGGCACTTGGCTTTCACTCAGTGAGGGCGTCAAGCATAACATGATCTAACTTGTGTTTCAAGAGGATTACTCCTTGGCTGTGTGGAAGTACTATGTAGGAGGACAGAAGTAAGGAGACCAGTTAGAAGGCTACAGCAACAGTCCAGGCTTAAAAGAGATTACCTTGCTCTCTAGAATGGTCGCGGTAGAGGTGGTGAGACAAAATCATGTTCTCATATATTTTTTAAGAACTTAATCAATAGGTCTGCACTTAACTGCTATTCTAGACCCTGGAGAGACTTTGACTAATAGATCAGATGAAGGTCATGACAGAAAAAAGATGGCAAAGATAAATCAAAGGTTTTTGGCCTGAGCAACTTAAAGGGCTGAACTGCCATTAATTTAGCTGGCAATTATGACAGGAAGAGCAGGTTTTGGAGTCTGGAGGTTTAGGTGCCTAGTAGACCTCCGCATGGAAATGTCAAGTGAATATTTAGATACATGAGTCTGGAGTGCAGGGCAGAGGACTTGGCCAGAGATACATACTTGGGAGTGATCAGTGTCTAAGTAGTATTTACAGCCATGAAAGTGGATGAGATCAGCTAAGGAACAAGTGTCGACAGAAAAGAAAAGAGAGCCAAGCACTGAGTCCTGGGCTACAATGAGGAATTGGGGAATTTAGGAAGCACTGGCAAAGGAGTAGCCAGGACAGTGAGGCATCTTGGAAGCAGAGAAGAAAGTAATTCAAAGGTGAGGGAGTAATCATCCTGTCAAATTTGTTTGAAGACTGAGAATTGGCCATGACGACACGGAGGTCACTGGTGACCTTGATAAGCACAGGTTGGTGAAGTGGTTGGGAAAAAAGCCTTATTACAAAGAGTTTAAGAAGAACTGGAGCCACTGAGTATAAGCAACTCTTTTGAGGAATTTTATAGAGGGGAACAAAGAAATAGGACAATAGGTAGAGGAGGAAAGTTTTTTTTTTTTTTTTTTTTTCTTTTTAGGGCTGCATCCGTGGCATATGGAAGATCCCAGGCTGGGGTCCATTTGGAGCCGCAGTTGCTGGCATACCCCACAGTTACAGTAACAGTAGATCTGAGCCGTCTGTCCTACAGTAGCTTTTCCTATTGTTGCTATACCACAGTTCATGGAAACACCAGATCCTTAACCCACTGAGCAAGACCAGAGATTGAACCCTCATCCTCATGGACAGTAGTTGGGTTCATTACTGCTGAGCCACCATGGGAACTCTTTTTTATTCAACTTTAATTCTAATTTATCCTTTCCCTCCCCCAACCGCCTTTCCCCTTTACCCTTTGGTAACCATAAGTGTTATGGAAATAAGTTCATTTGTATCTTTTTTTTTTTTTTTTAGTCCGCATGTAAGCAATATAATATATTTGTTTTTCTCTGGCTTATTTCACTTAGTATGATAATCTCTAGGTCCATCCATGTTGCTGCAAAGGGCATTATTTCATTCTTTTTTATGGTTAATATTCCATTATATATATGTACCACATCTTCTTTATCCATTCATCTGTCCGTGGACATTTCGGTTGTTTCCATATCTTGGCTAGTGTAAACAGTGCTGCTGTGAGTATTGAAGTGCATATGTATATGCCCAGGACTGAGATTGCAGGATTATAAGATAGCTCTATTTTTAGTTTTTAAAGGAGCCTCTGTACTATTCTCCATAGTTGCTATACCAAGTTACATTCCCACCAATAGTGTAGGAGGATTCCTTTCCTCCATATCCTTTCTAGCACTTACTATTTGTAGACTTCTTGATGATGGCCATTCTGACTGGTGCTAGGTGATACCTCAACGTAGTTTTGATTTGCATTTCTATATTAATGATGTTGAACATCTTTTAATGTGCCTCTTGGCCACCTGTATATCTTCTTTGGAGAAATGTCTATTTAGTTCTTCTGCCTGTTTTTTTGACTGGGTTATTTTTTTGATAGAAACCTGCATGAGATATCAGTATATTTAGAGATAAACCCCTTGTCAGTTGCATCATTTGAAAATGCAAATATCTTCTCCCATTCTGTAGGTTGTCTTTTTGTTTTGTTCATGATTTCCTTTGTTGTGCAAAAGATTTTAAGTTTAAATAGGTCCTGTTTATTTTTGTTTTTATTTCCATCACTATAGGAGAAGGTGGGTTTTTGTTTGTGCTACAGTAGTTTTCTATTGTTGCTACAACAAATTACCACAAATCTAGTAGTTTAAAATGATGCAATTTAATTATCTTCAGTTGTGTAGAGCAGAAGTCCAACTTGGTCTCACTGGGCTAAAATCAAGGTGTCAGCAAGACTAGGTTCCTTCATAAAGGCTCTAGGGGAGAGTCTGTTTTCTTGCCTTTCCCAGCTTCTAGAGTTCACTTACAATCCTTGGCTCATGGCGCCTTCCTCCTTTCTTTTTTTTTTTTTTTCTTTTTTCTTTTTTTTTTCTCTTTGTGGCCTGCAGCATGTGGAAGTTTCTGGGCCAGGGATGGAAGCTGCACCATAGCAGTGACAACACCAGACACAACCTGCTGAGTTACAAGGAACTTCTCCTTCCTCCATCTTTAAAACCAGCAATGTTGCATCACTCTGACCATTTTTCCACAGTCACATCTCTCTCTGATTGTCAAATTCTGCCTTCTTCTACTTTTAAGACCCTTTGATTATACAGTGCTCATCGTGATAACACAGGACAGTCTCCCTATTTTAAGGTCAGCTCACTAGAACCTTAATTCCATTCTTAATTCCCCTTTGCCATGGAATCTAACGTAGTCATAGTTTTCAGAATTAGGACATGGACATCTCCAGGGAGCCTGCCACATATGGGAAACATTACAGCATACTTATTGACGGGAATAATCCAATAAAGAGAGAGAGAACATCATGATGCAGGGGAAGACAGAATCCTTAAGAGTGACATGAGTGAGAAAATGGAGAAACTGGTTTTCCATAGGAGCAAGGAGGCCTCCTTAACAGGAGGGGGAAGACAACATATTGGGACAGATACTGGCTGGTGGTTAAATGGGGTATGGGAGCTTGTGGGAGTCATTTTTTTCTCAGTGACTCAGAAACAAGGTCATGAACTGAGAGCAAGAATGGGAGAAGGTGTTGATGGTGTGAGAAGATAGAAGTTATAAAAGTGACATCTAAGAAGTTGCATAAAAGAACTAGGGGAATGACATGAATACTTAGGTAGCATCAGGGGCCCACTTGAGGTCTATGGTCATCCCTTTTTTCCTTTTTTCTTTTTTGGCTGCACCTGCAGCATATGGAATTTCCTGAGCCAGGGATCAAATCTGAACCCCAGATGTGATATATACAACAACAGATCCTTAACCCACTGTGCCACCTGTGGTCATTATTTAAAGTGTGGCCATTCAGATTGTTTCCTCCAGCCAGGTAGATAAAACATTGGTACATCAATTAGTCAGGTTAGGTTAACTGCTCAGCAAACTCCAAATCTCAGTGACTTAATCAACCAAAGCTGATTTCTCACTAAGAAATTTACATGGATCATAACTCCTAATCCACACAATGATTGAATAAAATGGATACTATTATTATGCCCTATTCCAGATGGAGAGGCTAAAGAATTAATTGAAGTAAGCCTAAACCATAATTTTTGTTTCAGATATTAGTTTTATTTGGGAATATTTTAAAATATTTGCCTTATAAGATTAATTCAGAAAATGTAATTTAGTCACTATATTCATTAACATATAGTTCATTAACATATAGTTCATTAGAATCAACTATGTTACACTATGTATTTCAAAAGAGTTTATTATGAATCTTTGTCTTTTAACAGTTGCAGTAGCATTTCTTCAATTAACTACAGAGACAGGAAACTTATTTTCTAGGTAATTCTTATATATTTTGGTTTGGTTTACTCAGATTCTCTCTTCTTGCATCTTGTTTAGTTTTTTTTTTTTTTTTTTTTTTTTTTTTGTCTTTTTAGTACTGCACCCGAGGCATATGGAGGTTCCCAGGCTAGGGGTCCAATCCAAGCTGCAGCCACCGGCCTACACTACAGCCACAGCAACGTGGGATCCGAGCTGCATCTTCGACCTATGCCACAGCTCACGACAACACCAGATTCTTAACCCACTGAACAAGGCCAGGGATCAAACCCACATCCTTATGGATGCTAGTCCGGTTCATTAACCGTTAAGCCATGATAGGAACTCCGAATTTTAATTTTTCTAAGCATTAACTATCTAGCATATTTTTTCAGATTAACTAGTATGGAAATAATGAATTTCTCCAAATATTATTAATTCCACATTATTTCTTTTATTGCATATCATTCCTGAATTTAGAAATATTTGTGACTTTTAAAAAACAGCAGTTCTTTATGTAGCTTTTAATACACTATTTGTAGCTTTGGTGCTTTAGCTAACTTCCATACAGATTAACTCAAACACCTTTACTTCATTTAAAAGAAAGGAGCTCCTCCTACTGTTTTCCTGAATTAATGCTAATTGGTACATTCTATTTCATGTACAAAAAATTAGAATTCCATTTATATAGGTAATATCAGAATGTAAGCCATGACTCTTAGCATTCAAGTTTCTTAAATAAAATAAAAATTGTACGTGATCATTAGGAAATTACTGACTTAGATACTAAACACAAGTTCAATCATGCTTCTTCGTTGTTTGGGTATGGAGTCTCCCTCTTTGGACCAACAGAGAGAGCACAGTATAGTAAAACAAAATGCGGACTTTGGGTCAGGACACATACTAGCTATGTGCATTTGAACAAGTAACAAATTACCAAATATGTATCGGCAGCCATGCATATTTAGGCATTTTATTAGGAGTTAGAGGTACCTGAATAAGAAATACTGGCCCCTGTCCTCTCTTATCTCTTCCCTGGACAAAGAGAGGCATGAGTTATAATCCCGGTTCTTTTGTTGCCTTTTGGTAATATGTGCAAGTCACTACAGTATTTGAGCCTCAGTTTCCTAATCTGTGAAATGAGGGTAATACTTACATCTCATAGGGTTATGCAAAAATTAAATGATAAAAATGCTTACATAGAATACTAGTACATAGTAGGTACGTATTAATTTGAGTTCCTTTTCTCTCTCTGTTTAGATCTAATCTTAGGGGGAAAAAGGGAGCCTCACCTTGAGTCAGGAGCAGTAGTGTCCTTTTAGTGTAATTATAGTACCCCCTACGTAACTGAATACTATATACTGAGTTCCCGAAACATTAGTACAGGAGTTTTCCCACCCTTGGCACTGGTGACATTTTTCAGTCGAATAATGTTTTGTTGCAGGGGGCTGTCCTGTGCATTGCATATGTTTAGCAGCATCCCTAGCTTCTACCCATTAGATACCAGTCGCAGCTCCTTGGTTACAAAAATCAAAAATGTCTCAAGACATTGCCAAATGTTCCCTTGGCGGGGGAGAAGTCATCCCTGGTTGAGAACCTACACATTAGTGGATCATAAATTCACATATACTAAGTCTTGAGGAGCATTTTTAAAAGTTAAATGGCAAAAAATCAAAAAGAATACTCTAGAAAGTACTGCTTACTGATATAAGTTATGTGGGTTTGGGTCAAAAATTTGAAAGCTACTGTTGTATACTTAACAAAAACTTTCATATAAATGAACTCATGTAATCAGAAAATACCACAAAATAAGCAAGGTAGATATTACAAATCAGAAAATTGAGCCTCAGACCGGTTGAGTGACTTGCCTTCAGGGTTATTCAGTCTCTAAACTTTTAATGAGAAGATGAAAAGGAGATTGTCACCTCGGGGCAAAGATCTCCTGTAAAGTCCAAAAGGGCAGAGATACCAGAGTGAGAGGTCTTTGGTGGTGGGTCCAATCATTAAAATTGAATATCAAAACATAATTTGGAAATTTGAATACCATTTTATCAAGATTTTATTTTTCCTCACTGCTAAACTTTGCTACCCACAGTTAATTGGGGAATAAATAAACGAATGAATGAACATGGACCACACAATTCCTGCTAGTCTTCAATCAGCCAGCCCCCGCCCCCCCCATCACTTCCAATCAGGCAAGTTGCTCTCATTAGCTGGAATCTTCCTCTCCTCTCCTCCCCACTGACTTCCAGAATCAGCTCTCAATAGTCCTCCGTGGGATTTTCTACAAGTCCCCAGAGAGGCTGATTTCCTCCTCTATGTTCCTTCTGTAAACCTTATCTAATTCTGCTGTAATGATCTGTTTCACGTTTGTTCCCTGACACTCCCTGTGCCTTTGGCACCCTTTCTACACCCTCCCCTGTCATCCCAGAGGTAGCAACTATTTTCTATTTCAAAAGCCATAAAAAGCACAGCACTCACCACAGTGCTTGGCAGTGTAGCTGCTGCTTAATACCTGTCAACTGAGTGGCAGACAGACGCAATGAGGAGAAAACTTAGCTGCCCCTTTCACCATATGGGACAGTTTTCTTTATGAAGGACAAAAGTGCAAGCCCCAGCGCCCCCTGGTGACAGGCCACCGCTCCGTGGAGGTGTGTGAGCACTGCAGGGTGCAGGATGCCAAGCCAGGCCCCAAGACCCATCATCTGCAGTCCCTGACCTGGGCATCTGGAATGTGTCACTGCCCCATCTTAGACTCTAAGCCATCTAGCTCTGAGTTCCCACCTTTGGTGATAAGAGTCGCTTAGGACCCCTGTTAAATTGACAGCTACCCAGAAGCTGCCCTAGATTTTTTTTTTTTTTTTAATTTTTGTCTTTTTAGGGCCACACTCGCGGTATACGGAGGTTCCCAGGCTAGGGGTCCAATCAGAGCTATAGCTGCTGGCCACAGACACAGCAACACCAAATCCTTAACCCACTGAGCGAGGGCAGAGATCAAACCCTCAACCTCATGGTTCCTAGTCAGATTCATAACCACTGAGCCATGACGGGAACTCCTGCTCTAGAAGATTCTGATTCAGCAGGTTCGAGATGGGAGTACCCAATATTTTGTATTTTTAGATAGTAGCCACCCCCTTCCAAAGGATTCTCACTATTAAAGCTGTTTAGTAAACTAATCATCTTTGTTTCAATTATTCTGGAGAATTAGGAGAGCTACTTATTTTTCAGTGACTTGGCCTCTAAGTGAACTTTGGAATATATTATTGGTTAAGAGACTGGTGTTCCCAAGGTTCAGCGGTTTAGAACCCAGCTAGTACTCATGAGGATGCAGGTTCATCCTGGCCCCCATTCAGTGGGTTAAGGGCCCTGCCTTGCCATGAGTTGTGGTGTAGCTCGGATGGCAGACGCATCTCGGATCTGGTGTGGCTGTGGCTGTGGTGTAGGCCAAGAGCTGCAGCTTCAATTTGACTCCTAGCCTGGGAACTTCCATCTGCTGCAGGTGCGGACCTAAAAAGACAAAAACAAAACAAAACAGAGGAAATGCTCCTGAGGTCTTTGAAGGTGTAGCTTAATCACATCCCGAGTGCATTACTCTGCAGCTTTTACCTTTCTTGTCAGCAGGGTGAGAGCGGCTTTCGAGGGGACCCCAAGCCTCAGAACTGCTCTGGCCTGGTGAGCCAGACCAGGCTCCCAAGCCCGGCTTTGGGGTGACCTGGAGTGTCATGGGCTCCAGCCCACTCCTTCGTCGCCGCACTTGCCAGACTGGACAGAGGAGGGCAGAATTGGGCGACGCAGTGTCTGAAGCTGTGTTGGGAAAGGAGAACTGAGAAACTATAGGCCAGACTTCTTACTCTTTTCACCAGGCACCCTGAGAGGCATGGGCGTGGTTAGGAAGCTCCACGCTGTGGGTCGCGGGTCTTCCCTCAGAGCCCGATGGAGACAGGTTCTCCCTGTTGTCGGGGACTCAAGAAGCTCCGGTGGGAAACAGAACCCCAAACTTTCTGAAGAGGGAATAAGTCTTCCGCCTGCCTTGGCCTGAGGAGATCCTTCTGGGGCAGAGATAGTGGCCGCTTCGCTGGGGGCCCCCGGGACTTCACAATGTTTGCTCCTGACGGAGGGGCGCGACCCTTTATAAAATAACATGGTACACAGAAATCAAATCTCTCGCCTAAAGGCCTCATCTTGAGGTACGCTAGCCGTGCTGGACCCTCAGGAGAACCAAAAACTCCCAGGTCAACCTGAGGCGAGCCCCAGGCGCAGGCGCAGGACTGCTCGGCGCCAGGGGCCGGGCACTCGGAGGCGGGGCGAAGGCCACTCACGTGAGCCGCGAAATATCTCCGCGATTTCCCTACAAGGACTTCGGCTGCCGAGCCCCGCCCCTAGCCGGGCTTTGGAATGTGCGGAGGGGCAAACCCACAGGAGAGACTCACCCATTTGCCAACAGAAAAGGGGGGAAAGAAAAGCTTACTTTGTAAAAGGGGGTATAAAAAAGACTAAAACTTAGTCATTAGTCCCAATGAACCATTTAACGTTTTTCTATGTGCTAGGCTGCCCAATTGATACTTTCTTGCAATGCAGTCGGTCAAAATTACGCCCTTGGAGCATACTGGCAACACCCCTGCCCCGTCGCCCTTCCGTTAACCCAGGCTCACAGTGTTAGCCCAGAATGGTGACTCGACTTCCTTCCGGTTCGCTAGGCGGAGGCCGGAAGTGTTGGATTGTAGCGGCTCTGGTATTGGAAGCGAGTTAGTAGCGGCAGCCGAGGCAGCGAGGGGGTACCCGAAGCAATCGGATTCTTGCGGCTGAGCAGGGTGAGTGGTGCTTGGGGCTCATTCTGGCCGCATACCCGTGGGGCGGCTGATGAGCAGCGGTGCTTCCGTGGTACCGGGAGCGCACCTGGGCAGATGTACCAGCCGCTTCGTGGGTTTCGAGCCCAAGGGCCAGCTCCAGTATCAAAAGCCGGGGGCCGGAAACGGCCCAGATGCCAATTTTGCCAGACTTGGAGGTCAGGAAATGTGGCTTAGCCTGCTGGCGCCGCGAGCTTGGGCGACAGCCGGCCTGGGAAACCCGAGCCCCGCGGATCTGACTCTGGGACTAAGTTTAGTTTCTAACGTAAACTTGCCGGATTCAAGAGTTTGCGCAAAAACTGTAGCCCATTGCCTCCCCCACCACCACTCCGGCGCACCTCCCCGCTGCAGCTGTTGTTGCAGCTGTGTGGCTACGTTTAGTTGGAATAACCACCTCAAATTAGCATCTTCCTCAGCTCAGTGTCCATTCTGTAATTAGAACTTTGTTTTAAGTGATATTTGGGCAAAGGGAGGTTTGGTGTTTAATTTGCGGCTTCAGAAAAATTCCATAATACACCACCACATTCCTTTTGGGTGGAGACTTGGGGTTATATCAGTTTCCCAAAGTGTTTCTTTTTATAGTAGTTGAATTGGTTTATCAAAGAGTATGTCAGTTCTTTACAGAACTTGGAGTAGAAATAAGCGTTCAGGTGAGATTTTAACTTCAGCGCACAAAGTTTTATATCTAAAGGTGAAGAAAGTGAGTATTTCTTAAAATTATTGCTGTTTGTTTCATGTTCTGGAAGGCATTCGATAAAACTTGACCAGAGAGCTTTTTATTTTCAAAAGTGAGGCTTTACTCTCAGTGAACCCCGACAAAGAATTGCCTTTGTCAAGTGCTGAGAACTTTTTGGGTGTGGCAGTCTAAGGGAACTGTTCCTACCTTTAACCGGAAGTTTGCAAAGGAATTGAAAACTTGGTTTAGTTGGAACGGAAGCACCACCCTGAAAATGTACTTTTAAAAAACTGTGGTTGGCACCAAAAAGTTATATATCTATTTAGCTTGGAAAAAGGTTTATTGTTTAAATGAGACAAATCAGTAGATTTGGTCTGGACTCGGAAAGCAGACACTGTGCTGTCGTACTAGGAGGTGTTTTCTGAAATGAGAGTTTTTCCTTAAAGAACATGTTTCCAGAATACTGGTCAATTTGAGTGTTCTGTAGTAGAAAAAGTCTTCAGCTCAGTTTACACTTATTACCACTATAAATGCTGGAATCTAGGATTCTAACTAGAGTAATATAGTGTAATGTTGATTAATTTGTAATGGGATTAATCCCATTTTACAAATGAAACCAGAGTATCTAGAAATTCTGAAAAAAATCTTCTGGTTGCCCTTGGTGTGAGGATCTTTATTTTCCATTTCTCCATCCCTTAAATCTAGTCTTAACACCCTAGTTTGTATACCTCCTTTTTGTCATAAGCCTGAATGATTATCTTGGTATTTGATCAAACTAAAAAAAAAAAGAAAAATCCAGAAATTCATTACCAGCAACACGCCCCTTCCCTGATTAAGGCAAGATTATATTCCATCACATCTGTAAACTGAACCTCCTTGACCATGAGATTGTGTTTCATTCACTTTCTCCGGCATCTGAAATCCTTATGTATTTCATAGAAGCTGCAAGTTTCATACAATATATAGCCCTTCATCCCAAAGTTCTTTCATTGTTCTTTCATTAAATGCTTAAGAAATACTCCAGTCTCCAATTTAGGATGAGTGAGGATCCTTGTAACTTGGAAGTCCCAAGTGCCTTTATGGCAAATCCTCCCGTCCTGCTTAAATTGATGTGTGAAATATCTTCAACTTTATTTTACCCTAACTTATGAGAGTTGTGAATTTGCTAAAGGCTTGTTACATGAAGAGAGTTTCAGTCTGACTTGTATGGGGAATGTAAAAATGGACAGCATACTAGAATCATAATTAGGAGAACAGTGACAGTATCTGTTGTAAGTGATCTGCTCCTTGGGATCATAGACAGCACTGCTCCTCATTTGGCTCCCTCTCCACCAGTGTTTATTCCACCCATGCTTTCAGTTTGGTGGAAAAATATCCACCCTGCCCATATTTTTGAATGATTGACTTCTGAAGTGAACTCCCTGTCAGGTTTCTGGCAGGAGATAAATTCATAGATCAGTGTCCACCCTCCTTGAAAAAGTCAGGGCCCATGTAGTGACTTGCCCAACATCACACTACCAGTTTTTGGTAGAATTACCTACCTTAATTTGTTAGAATTAAGACTAACATTTAAATCTTGTAATTCTAAAGAAATCTTGTAGCTTTTAGGGGTTTTCAGGGTCTCCTCACCCACCAAATCTTTTAGAAATAAAGACCTTTTCTGAACTCACAGTATTTGATAATTATGTACTACCATTGTGTTATTTATTTTTGTTATACATACTGTTAACTTGAGAGTAATACTTCTGGAATGAAAGCTGTGTGATGCATCTCATGAATCGAACCAATCATCTTATTTCTTTACAGTTACCTCCCTAAGTATATTTTAAGCTTCTTGAAGATAGGACACTTATCTTACATTTCTTAATTCTTAAGTAATAATCAATACTCATAACATTTGATGCATATGAGTGTAATTCTACTGATCGTATTAAAGACTGATGATTCAGTATTGAATGAGCTAAAGAAAAATTCTGTGAGACCCTTGTTGGTGCTGACCAAAAAAAAAAAAAACTTTATAACTTTAAGAAACTATCTTATAGGAGTTCTTGTGGCTCAGTGGAAACAAACCCAACTGTTACCCCTGAGAATGCAGGTTCGATCCCCAGCCTCAATCAGTGGGTTAAAGATCTGGCGTTGCTGTGAGCTGTAGTATAGATCATAGATGCGGCACGAATCCGGTATTTCTGTGGCTGTGGCATAGGCCGGCAGCTGCAGCTCCAGTTTGACCCCTGGCCTGGGAACTTCCATGTGCCACAAGTGGGGCCCTAAAAAGCAAAAAAAGCAAAAAAAAAAAAAAAAAGAGTATTTACAGATTTGAAGACTGCATGGTTAAAAGAAACGCTAATAGGAAATACATCAAAATTCAAAGGTGTTACTTTATAATCCGAACTAAGCATTTTAAAAACGTACCTAGAGGCCCCCCCACCAGATTTAGTATTATGAGGTTTTTAGATTAAAAATCAGTTGTGTCAACCATTTAACCTATAATTTTTATCAGTTTCTTTCTTAACTGACATTTGTACGTTATTAGGGTAAGACAATGTCAAACAAAAGACTATTTTTTTATTTTATTTTTTGTCTTTTTTTTTTTTTTTTCTTTTAGGGCCGCACCCGTGGCATATGGAGGTTCCCAGGCTAGGGGTCTATTCGGAGTTGTTGCTGCCGGCCTATGCCAGAGCCACAGCCACCCCAGATCCAAGCTGCATCTTCAACCTGCACCACAGCTCACGGCAACACTGGATCCTTAACTTACTGAGCGAGGCCAGGGATCGAACCTGCAATGTCATGGTTCCTAGTCAGATTCGTTTCTGCTGCGCCAGGATGGGAACTCCCAAAAGACTATTTTTAAAGACGTTTCGTTTTGCAAAGATGTGGCACACGTAAAATATTAAAGAGATATGACACTTTGATAAATATGTGCCACTCCTTGGGTTTCAGCCTCTAACTCAAGTCCTGAAGTACATTTAGGAGAAGGAGGAATAATATATTCCATATTCCTTGTAGTTTTTAACACTGCATTTAGAATAGAGGGGAAAATTATAGAGTGCTACATAGTTTAGATAATGGATTTATTGTGTGGGAAGGTGTTACAGCATGAAAATATGCATTCGTGAAAGAGTGATTAAAGGAAGCTTGGAAGCTCGGGAGGAGTATATTTCATAACTTCTATGTCACATAGGGTATATCTTACCAGCAATACATTCCAGAGCATCACAGAAGAGTGCTGTGTTTGATGGACTGGAATTTGTGACTCTCCTTTGTGGAATTTCCTTCTAAAATCTGAGAACAGATTTAGCTAAAAAAAAATCTGAGGCAGAGCTTTTCCAATTGTTTCCATAATTGAATTTAGTCTGGCTGATGTTGTCTAATCAAGGAAAGAATGTAACAACTAAGTTTTTAAAAGCCCTTATGAAGCTGTGCTCTAAGGTCACTTTGCAGTACTGACATCTAGGTAGTACTTCATTCTTTGCAGTCCACAGACTTATTTTTAGAGCAAGGGCATAGTGTTTTGCTACCTCATAGCTAAATGTTGTTTTCAGGACGTAAGCTTTAAAATTGTTGTCCTGGTCAGAGAGTGAAATCAGTACTGCCTATTTTAGACCTGCTTCGAAGAATATAACTGAATTCAGTGTCTTAGTCTCGTGGGTTAGAAGTTTTGCAGACTGCCATTTACCGCTTCAGCTCTGAAGGATGGTACGGTAAAATTTTATTATCTGATAATGATGGGATTTATAACTTCAAATTTGTATAGTCTTAGAGACTGTGTTGAAAGGAAAATTGCCTTTTCATCTTAGATATTATTAGACATTCTCTTTATTGTTAACTTAAATTTTACAGGGATAAATTTAGATTATTAGAGAGCAAAGGTAGTTTCCATACTTAAAATGCTTTCTACAAATGAAATTGCTTTCAAAATTTGTATTGTGCTCTGATTTTTGTTACTTCAAGTGATTTAACTTAGCTTTGAGCACAAATTGATTTGAATAGAGTGGAAATAATTGTAAAATGTAATTATAGTTAAATTACTTTCAGAGTTCTCTCTACTTTTCACTTAGTCTTCCTATAAGTATCTTTCTTGAACTACCTTGATTCCAGAAGTGAGGGTAAGATAAGAAGTGTTGGTTGCAAGTGGAAGAATGGTATTTGCTGGTAAAGACTAGGAGATAAGACCTGTCCCCGTCAGTCAGCTCCGCTTCCTCCTTTCTCTTCACCCTAGAACAGGACAGCTGGTTTTGGCTACGGCTGCAGAAGGATAGACCTGTGGAGGGTGAATTAGGATCCCTTGTGCTCTGTGCACTGAGGGGTAGAACCAGCACTGTTTTTCTAGAATACCGGCGGGTTTCGTTTCTTATTTTTTTGTATCATTTTTAAGCTGGTAGATTGGGTAATTAGTCCTTAAACCAGCTGTCTAGTGGTATGGGGGACGTGAATCTTGTTGCTAATGCTCTGAGTTTTGAATTCATGTTGATTGTAGTTTGGAACTTGGAGTTAGTAATGGACTGTTGATTAAATGTTCTGACTACTAAAGACGAGGGAACTCAAAGCATGAGTTTGGTTTTTCTCTTGTAGTTTGAATGAGTATCGATATCAATTGAGAGAGATTTTTGCCAAGCGATACTATCCTTCTGGCTAGATTTTAGTCACATCCCTCTGTCACTCAAACATATTGGAAGGTTTGGTTCAACTTGTTTTTTATTTCTCATATTTTCCTTTGTTAGGATTTAACCACCACCATGTCGAGCAAAAGAGCAAAGACCAAGACCACCAAGAAGCGCCCCCAGCGCGCAACTTCCAATGTGTTTGCCATGTTTGACCAGTCACAGATTCAGGAGTTCAAGGAGGCCTTCAACATGATCGATCAGAACAGAGATGGTTTCATCGACAAGGAAGACTTGCATGACATGCTTGCCTCCCTGGGTAATGATCCGTTTTAATAATATATCAAATAGAATTTCTGTAACACCTTTAATGTGTTTTTTTTTCCCCCTTAAGTCCTAAAGCTCTAGAAGCAAATCTAATGATGTTATATTCACTGAGATTCAAAGTCTGGAGCATTGGTTCCAAAAGTGTGGTCTTTGGACCACCTACAGGTTTCTGGTCAAGTCTAAGGATTAGGCCGGGGGCCAGCCATATGTGTGCACGTGTGTGTGCGTGCACTGCAAATACTGGTATTGATTAAGAGAGCAGTATTATTCCTCCTGACATCCTAATGGAATAGCACACAATCTCCAGACTCTTAATACAGGCTGTCTTTATTGGAGAAGACTTTTTTCGAAGTAGTTTTTCTACCTTGAATGCAAATGGCGAAGTATAAAAATGATAATCTTTCTTGTCAAAATATTTACTATGGTGAATAGTTGATGCATTTTGTTATGTAATTGAAATCATGATCCTCTTTTTTCTTCAGGAAAGAATCCAACAGATGAGTATCTGGATGCCATGATGAATGAGGCTCCAGGTCCCATAAATTTTACCATGTTTCTCACAATGTTTGGTGAAAAGTTAAATGGCACAGACCCAGAAGATGTCATCAGAAATGCTTTTGCTTGCTTTGATGAAGAAGCAACTGGTAAGTCTGAAGTAACCTATAAATACCAAGTGAATTTTTTTTTTTGGTGGCATATGAAAGTTCTGAGACCAGGGATCGAATTCCAGCCACAGTTGCAGCAATGCTGAATCCTTAACCCACTGTGCTGCAGTGGGAACTCCTAATTACCAAGTGATATAATTTTTAGTTATGGTATAACAACCTCAAATATGATGATATATAACACCCTCAGATTTATACCATACATTTTTTGTGGGGGGGACAGGTTACTCTATGGTGTCACTCCCTTCACTGCCTCTGCTCCTACTTTTTTTTTTTTTTTTTTTTAATGCTTTTTAGATCCACACCTGAGGCATATGGATGTTCCTAGGCTAGGAGTCAAATTTAAACTTTTAATTTACAGTATAATAGGTGTATTTGAAATTTCTTTAGGAACCTTATGTTACTCCTTTACTAGAATAATTCCACAAGGGTTAAACACTCAGTAAATGTGTGTCAAATGGAGTTCCCTTCGTGGCACAGTGGTTAACGAATCCGACTAGGAACCATGAGGTTGTGGGTTCGATCCCTGCCCTGGCTCAGTGGGTTAACGATCCGGCGTTGCCGTGAGCTGTGGTGTAGGTTGAAGATGCAGCTCGGATCCTGCGTTGCTGTGGCTCTGGTGTAGAATGGTGGCTACAGCTCCGATTGGACCCCTAGCCTGGGAACCTCCATATGCCGCAGGAGCGGCCCAAGAAATGGCAAAAATACAAAAAAAAAAAGTGTGTCAAACGAATATCCTTTACCAGAACAATCTTGGAAAAAGCACACACTGCTGTGAACAGAGATTCCAGTACAATTCTCTGTATGTTTATCAGGTACCTCTCAGCTCTGAGATTGTTTCGATCTGGTGTCTTAACCTTTCCCTCTGGAATTAGATGCCCTGATTTTATAATCCTATTCTGCATGATAGTTGTGTTACTTATATTCTCTAGGCCTCTATTTTCTTATTTGTAAGATAGCCACTAGTTTTACCTACCTCATCGGGTTGTTGTGAGGATTAAATTAAGAAGTGAGACGGTAGCTTACTGCCTGCATGGTGTCAACTCTTAAGCCCAATAGGTTAATTACATAAATGCCACTTTGGCAAAAGTGTATATAGGAGAAAAGATGAGAGGGTAACTCACATGGTGAGCTTCTTGAGAAGGCAGGCACACCCTTTGGTTATACGTTGCTTGGATGAGTTTAAACAGTCCAAGCATAGTTTGGTGATGGAAGCAGTCTCCCCACTCTGGCTTTCTTTCCTTTTTTTTTTTTTTTTGGATTTTTGCCATTTCTTGGGCTGCTCCCACAGCATATGGAGGTTCCCAGGCTAGAGGTCGAATCAGAGCTATAGCTGCTGGCCTACACCACAGCCATAGCAATGCCAGATCATTAACCCACTGAGCAAGGCCAGGGATCAAACCCACAACCTTATGGTTCCCAGTCGGATTTTTTAACCACTGAGCCACGACAGGAACTCCTTTTTCTTTTCTTTTCTTTTTTTTTTTGTATTTTTGTCCCCACTCTGGCTTTCAAAGCTCCCCATGATAGAGCATCATTAGGCTTCTTCTGATAGCCTACCCTTGACTCCTGGATCACCTTCCTGACCTCCTTCTGAGCTCCTTTATGTATTGTTGCCCTGACTTACCTCCTCATACCACCTTCTTCCTCCATCCCCTGAAATCAAAACTCTGAGCAGTTGTTTCTGGAAGGGGTAGTGGAAGGGCAGGCCGGAGAGACTTAGTTATTTCCTGCTAAAGACCCTTGTATATTGATTGAATTTTTTACTGTGAGCAGGTGTTACTTTTTTAGTGGAAGGGAATAAAACCATGAAAGAATAAATTGTCTTATCTATTCAAAGTCATCTCCCTGGTCACATTCTTTTTTTAGGGCTGCACCTGTGGCATATGGAGATTCCCAGGCTAGGGGTCAAATCTGAGCTTTAGCTGCCAGCATACGCCACATCCACAGCAACATGGGATCTGCGACCTACCCCACAGCTTATAGCAACGCCATATCCTTAACTCACTGAGCAAGGCCAGGGGTCGAACCTGAGTTCTCATGGACACTAGTTGGGTTCACTACTGCTGAACTCCCCATGCTCACATCCTTTATGGAGTTATGTCTGTGTTCTCCTTTCCACCTCCAAAGTATTTTTATATTGCTCTCTTCTGGGACATACACTTCTACTGTAGTTGTGTGCTAATTCCTAATCATCAGTCTCTCCCTGCTCCCGGGGCAATAGCTGTGTGTCTTCAGCAGCACCATGCTCCCATCTTTGTAATCCCTCCCAGCTCCTCCCGCAGTCCCTTATACATCGTTGATGATTAGCTTATGTGATAGTTGAATAACTTGGCTGGAGGTGGGGATTTATTTCTACAAGCTGAAAGTCCAGGATTTAGAGAACCCTTTTTTTTTTTTTTAAATCTAGGATTGAATTAGCAAAAACAACTCATAAATCTAAAGATTCTTTTGTGGACCTTAACACTTTAAACTCATAGGAAATATAAATGTTTTAGCTTAATTTCACATTTAAGGAAGTTATTGGATTTTTCTTTTTTTACATTATGAATTTTACGATCTTTGTGCCTGCATTGTCATTTATCACCTTTGGATTACCGCATTGGTGGTTCTCAGTCATGACTACACATGGGAGTTACTTGAGGAACCTTTGAAAAATACCACTTTAAGTCCCTGGATGATTCTGATGTGCAGTCAGTTTTTGTGGTAACGCTGCTTTCCCAAGTCCAGAATAGAAAGCGTAGCTCTCAGCTCACTACTACACACCCCCAGTGCCTAGCCCCGTGTCTGAGATATAGTTAATGCTCAAATATTTACTCTGTTTTTGCACAACCATATTTGACCATATTTGTTATTGAGTCTAAATTGGAGTTGTTTAAAAAAATCTTTTTATCTCATTTTACATATGAAAAAAAAGGGGAGTTCCCATTGTGGCACAGTGGAAACAAATCTGACTAGGAACCAAGAGGTTGCGGGTTCCATCCCTGGTCTCGCTCAGTGGGTTAAGGATCTAGCGTTGCCATGAGCCGTGGTGTAGGTCGCAGATGTGGCTCAGATCTGGCGTTGCTGTGGCTGTGGTGTAGGCTAGCTGCTGTAGCTCCGATTGGACCCCTAGCCTGGGAACCTCCATATGCCGTGGGTATGGCCCTAAAAAAAAAAAAAAAAGAAAGAAAGAAAGAAAAAGAAAAGTCAGAGGTAAAATGAAATGCCTGTAATAAGATAGCTTGTTAAAACCTTGAGACCAGTATTCTTTCCACTGAAACACTTTATCAGTGTTTTTGATGTGGTATTGATTTTAGTGTATTTGCTTATAGAATAAGTGTAACCAGTCATGCTACTTTAAGGAACCATGAGGCATGGATTGCTTAGTCATACTTTATGGCTTCTCTTTAGGCATAGGGGTTAGCCCTTGTTATAGGGGAGATGGATGTCGAGGGAGCTTGGTAGAACAGAGCAGATTAATGTTATTAAGCATTGGGGCATTTTCTAGGCAACTGTCTGCTGAAGTTGGCTTAAGCGTGCAGAGACCCCATATTTCATATATTTACATGCTTATAGTTCTTAACATAGCTTGTGCCTTGTCAAGGGTAGATGCTCCTTGTAATTAATCCTCAGAGTAGTATTTATTCTGATCCCTGGTTCTTTATTCTTAAGGTACCATTCAGGAGGACTACCTGAGGGAGCTGCTGACCACGATGGGAGATCGGTTCACAGATGAGGAGGTGGACGAGCTGTACAGAGAAGCACCTATTGACAAAAAGGGGAACTTCAATTACATCGAGTTTACCCGCATCCTTAAGCATGGAGCGAAAGACAAAGATGACTGAAAAAACTTCAGATTCCAGCCAAACGTTCCTTGTTGCCACTTTGGGTATTTCTGAGACTTTCTCTAAGAGCCTGTTGCATGCCCTTAGCTTTACAGCCTTTGCCTTTCTTGTTGTATTTATTCTCAGCCATTTGGGGCACATGCATCTCTATAATCAGACTGGAAATGAGACTTTTTGTCATTTTCAGAATAGAAAATAGGGTAATTTAATTTACCAGCTGTCCCCTCCCTCCCCCAAATAACTGCAGTCTACACAGAGTCAATATATTTTTTCAGAGAAAGTTATTCACTCAATTTTTTCTGAACCATAATTAAACTTTATGATAAAAACTTACTTGTTTAAAACTTCCTTATTTATCAAAATTGACTTTTGTTGGTCTTGGTTGCATCTTCTAAAGAAAGATAGGAGTTCTCTTATGGCACAGTGGGTTGAGAATGCAGCATTGTTCTGGGGCGGCTTGGGTCAATGCTGTGGTGCAGGTTCAGTCCCTGCCCCAGGAATTTTCATATGCCATGGGCATAGCCAAAAAAGGAAGAAAGGTAGATGAGGCAAATCCTAGAAAATGCTAATCATGGTTAGACCCTCTCCCTTACTCCTTCCAGTTTTCCTAACAATCCTATCTCCTCTACTATTAATTCTTCTTTTCAAAGAAACCAAATTTTAACTGCCTTTATTGGGTTTCCTGCACTTTTTCTTTCAATTTTTTAAATAATTTCCTGAAGAATTTGCATTTGGTAGTTTTGAATCCTTAATTTAGCATACCTACCAGCATCCCTCCGTATCCATTCTAAGTCTTTTGCACATTATGTCATTTAAAATTAGACCAGGCCACTGAGTGTAATTTTAATTTGTCCTAATTTTTAAAACTATTTTAGCCCCAAAGTTTCTGTGGAATGCTTCTACCGTAAAGACAGATTTTTTTTGTATTGTATTTCAAAATGTTGGAGGTAGAGTATGGTATTTTTTGTATATAGTTTAACTTGTCAGTCCCTATTGAAATACTGTGTTTGTTTATGCAGAGATTCACTTGAGTTCATGTATGAATCTTTGACATTCCTGACCTGCCCACAGTCAGAACAGCTGAAGCTACACATGCTTGGGAACGTGAGATCATTATTTCAATCCTAAAAATAACTTCTGCTGTTTGCAGGAATGCAGGACTGTTTTCAGAGTTAATCAGGAAATGGTAAACAGTTTCATTTGCTTTGGGCTTCAAAAATCTGACTCTTGAGGATTCATGAGTTTAAGAAAGATCTTGAAACACTGAGGGGAAAAGTTGGGTGAAAAGAGTGGACAAATAGCCTATCAAGATGAATAATTGACAGTTACTCATAACATTTAACAAGACTGTCCTTGGACAAAACCATTACCTCATTGAATAAGCAATTACTAAATGCCTTCAGGGGCAGCAGACCATCACACGAAACAGGATGGGTGAGGTGAGCTAAATTCTTTAACCTCATGAGGTCAGCTTCACAGAACAGGAGTAGAAGGGCCAGTAACAAGACTGCTCTTGCCCCTTTCAAGATTAGAATCTTAGCACCTGCCTTAACTCTGCTTTTAACGTGTTCCTGAATTTCATTCAGTCAGTTAAGCAAAGTGCTTTTTCCTGCCAAGATGCCAAAATTTTTTGTTGAATTTACATTTCAACTGAAAAAACAAAGATCGCTTTTGCTTTGTTAACCAATTTCAAGTGAAGAACAAATAACATCGTTTCTACACAGAAAAATACTATCATTAAAATTATTTCTTACAGTATCCCAGTTTCCATTTCAGATAACTGCTCAAAGAACCAACCACCATTGGAAACAGTGATTGAATGAAATATCTTAAATTCAATGAAAGTGTAGTCTTAAGCCTCCTAATTTGGCAATAGCATTCTCTAGGTAGTAAGTAGGTTTTTGCTTAGGTAAAGATGATTGCTAATAAAAAGCTAAAGCATATACTTCAACAATGCATTTGATTAAAAACAAAACAAAACTCGTCTCATGAAGAAAGCCATACTTGAAACAAACCATTTCAAAAGTTCTGGTGAAACCAACCTAATGGGTGGATGGCATCTGTCCATACTCACCTGCTTATGTGATTAGACTGTGCTTTGGACTTCAGGGCCCAAATTTCAGTTGATCAAGGAGCCCATGACTGGATAACATCAGGAATTGATGAATGCTCCTGGGGAGAAAGGGAGCAGGCCAGACTGCCTTTACGAGACAGGCTATACAAGACAAGTAAAAACAAATTCTGAAAGGCAATGTTTTTTACAAAGCATGAGGAGAGAAAGGACAGCTACTAGACTTGGAGATGTTCTGGCAGGTTTTAAGAAGGATCAGGTAAAAGACAGTAAAAGGGCTTAGACAGTACATAGAGCCACAAACACAGTGTTATTGAAAAGCAAGGGGATAATTTCAAGAGTGAAGAGGTTGGTCCAACAGTATTAAAATCACAGAAAAATCAAGTATAGTAGGATTTACATGAGGCCACTGGATTCAGCAAGCCGTTGGTCACTTCTGCTAGAGCTGTTAGGTAGTTCTGAGTGCAGAATCCATAATTATAGCGGGAAATGGGGACAATGCCTAGGTTTGGAGGTCAGGCCAGCTGCAGTTTAATCTTGTTCTTGCTATATCATGGCTTTATAAACTTAAGGAAATCGTTTAACTTCACTCAACCTCTATTCATTTATAAAATGGAAGTAATGTTCTTGGTTCATAATAGGAACATAATCAATTAATGTATAAAGCAGCATTTTTTGATTAGGAGTAGTATGGCTTTAGAGCCAGACTTGGTTGAGTAAATTCTGATGAGCTTTGTGTCCTTGGGCAGATCACCCCTAAGTGTCAGTTTCCTCACCTGTTTAACAGGGACAATACCATCCAAGTTTGTTGTGGAAATAGAAACACTAAAGATAAATGATCTGGCATTCAAATAATGGTTATTCTTATTCTGCTAACCAGCAGGGCCTGTTTGGCAGTGAGACGAGGCTTGAAGAGAAAGCAGACAGAACCAAAGGGCATTTCTTTAGAGATTCAAGCCTGTCTGTAGATGGAGGAAGGAAACAAGAAGCAAATGAGTAAAACCAAATGAATGATGTCCAGCAGATAGGAAGAGAGAATTTAGATCATTTGTTGTAGGATTATTCTTAGAAAAATAAAAATGGATATTTGGATATTGTTTCTTCTAAAAATGGGAAAGGGTAGGTGTTATGAGTTTAATTGCAGTGGTGATTAAGATGAGCTTAGTAACGAGAAAGGTCCACAGTGGTTTGATAGTAAATTATCTTAAACGGAATTTTTATTATTAAAGGGTCGTTATGAGGATTTAATGAGAACATACATAAAAATGCCTGACAACTTGTGTGGTAGCCAGTAGATCCTCAAATCATTTATTTTAGATTCCCTGAGGAGGTCCCATAATGCCAGAATTGTTTCTCTTTCTGGGTCCTCAATTGTACAATTTCTTGATTTCCCTGAAACCCTGTTTTTTATATTTGCTGTCTTGAAAAGCAATGCTGGAGCTAATCCCGTATTGAAGAAATTGCCAGTTTTCCCAAATCTCTGTATCCTCTTAATCCTAGATTTCTGCTCAAATAGGTGGTATCATAACTTCTGTATTTATCTACATACATTCATTTTTAATTTAGGGCCACACCCATGCCCTAAGGAGGTTCCCAGGCTAGGGTCAAATCCCAGCTCCAACTGCCCGCCTGCATAGCCACAGCAACGCCACATCCACAGCAACACAGGATCCAAGCCACGTCTGCCACCTACACCACAGCTCAGGGCAATGCTGGATCCTTAAACGCACTGAGCGGGGCCAGTGGGCCTCCTGGATACTAGTTGGGTTTGTTAATGCTGAGCCGCAACGGGAACTCCTTATCTACGTATATGTTCTGGTTGTAGTGAACATACAACTTTTTTTTTTTTTTTTTTTTTTTTGTCTTTTTGCCATTTCTTGGGCCGCTCCCGCGGCATATGGAGGTTCCCAGGCTAGGGGTCTAATCAGAGCCGTAGCTACCGGCCTACACCAGAGCCACAGCAACGTGGGATCCAAGCCGAATCTGCGACCTATACCGCAGCTCACAGCAACGCCGGATCATTAACCCACTGAGCAAGGCCAGGGATCGAACCTGCAACCTCATGGTTCCTAGTCGGATTCGTTAACCACTGTGCCACAATGGGAACTCCCATACAACTTGTTTTTTAGTTTAAGATAAATTATTTGTCATGTTTTGGCATAGCTGCCATTTTTTGTTTTGAACTTTAAGTATATTACCTTTTTTTAACCATTCTTTTTAATGGCTACAGTTAGCAATTACCTTCGACAAGGCTATGCCATAATTAACCATTTCCCAAGCACTAGATATTTAGATATTTGGCTTTTCATTAATAAATACTAGTTTTTGCTTTGAATCTAGAGAAAATATGCCCTAGAATAATTTTTTTTAGAAGAGTGCTATCTAGTAGCCCTTTCTATGATGATGGAAATGCTCTCTGTGCTGTCCAGCATGAACATTAGTCACTGTGACTACTGAGCACTTAAAATGGGTCTAATATAACTGAATTTTAATTTACATTTCAATAGTTACATGTGTTAGTTGGAAAGCACTGTTCTAGAAACAAATATGGAGGTCAGAGTATATAGTCAAGAGTGTCTCAGCTGTGATCTTAAGGTGGCCAGGGTGAGGGCTTACGGGATGGTACAGACCATACTTGGAAGAGCTCTGTGACAAAGAAAAGACCTCTGAAGCCAAAATGTTATGGTGAGTGGAATAAATTTTTAACTGTCGGACCAAAGGGCAGACTGCTGCTAAAGGAAAGTAAATATTTTAGAACCAGACGTGACTTCTCAGCAATTGGTTTCAAACTTTAACTTGAAACTGAGAAAATGTCTTCAGTTAAGGACCTTGCTGCAGTGCTACCTGGATGAGGACCACAGTATCAACATCACCTGTGTGATTATTGCCCCACCCTCAACCCCATGCTCAACCTACTGAGTCAGAATACCTAGGGTTAGGTCTTTTCCGAAGCCGCCAGTTTTTTCTTCTTGGTGCCACTGTTTAAGAGCTATTGCTATGGAGAACTTGAACACCTGGTTCCTACCATCTGGGAATTCCTGATCAAAGATTTCTAAATTCCCCTTCAAAATTTTCTAGAATATAAAACTAAATTTAGTTGTTCATCTCGCCAGCATCCAGCACACGTTCAGGTAATCACAAGTGCTCAACAAAGGTTTGCTAATAAGTTGACTATCCTCCATTATCCAGAAATACTACCATTCATCTGTATTATTCCCAGACGAGGGAACTGGAAGATTATTGCCACAAACAATATCGAGAACAAAACTTCAATAATGTAGCTTCTTGGTTTCCTTTGCTTTGACAAAAAGCATTACATAACGTGCGCGCGCTAGTTATGTGTGTGCCTAAGTTTGTACTGTCTTTAATGAACCAAAGGAAAGCCAGTAATTTCATTAAAGCTTTCCTGTGACTGAAAGGGCTTGGCCTGGAAAGGCCGTAAATGTTATAATCTGAGGGTGAGAGAGGAGGGGTAGGGGCAAATGATATAACTTGGTCTGAGTGCAGTTTTGAAAAGAAAGTGTTTAGCAGCAGGAAGGGTCCGCCCAGCCGCCGCCCTCTTCCCTTCCCCACTCTTAATGTGGAGCGAAGCACAGAAAATTGCTCATTTTATCTGAAGTTCATAAAATGTAACCAGGCGAGCTGTACTTTCACTTCCTAACTCTGGCAGCCCTGGGGAGCGGCGCCCGGCGACCCCCAAACCTCTAGGGCTCCCGCCCGCCCGCGGGGTCAAATTCCAGGCCCGCCTCGCGCCGGCCGCCCGGGAATGCGGAAGGGCCGTGGGACCCGCCGCGGACGGCGGGGGAGGAGGACGGGCTGCAGGGTCCCAACCGCGCCGCACCCGCTTCATACCGCGCGGGCGGTGGGACCCAACTGAAACCCAGCCCGGGGCCGGCGGCCCCAGCCCGATCCCCGGCGGACAAGGCAGACGCGATCCCCTCCCGCGCGAGAACTGTGAGGCATTCCCCCCCCTGGCAGAGTTGGATCCCGCCGCGCCTTCCGGTGCGCCTTCCGGTTCGCCTCCCGAGGCAGGAAGTGCCGGCGTCGCCGCTGTTGCTCCCGCAGTTCCTCCCGCAGCTCCGCACTCGTAGCCTCCGCTCGTTTCGCTCAGGAAGTCCGGGTTCTGGTTCTGGTATTTGGCCGCAGTGAGTGGCGCTCGCTCCCTCGCGCGACACCCCAGGGCCGCCCTTATCCCCCTCTCTTCCCGCCGCCCGACCCCGCCCCGAACGCCTGGGCGGGCGGGCGGGGGTTGCGGGACCCGTCCGGTGCGGCAGAGAGGTGGGCGAGGAGACCGTCAGATGCCGGACAGAACGTGGACTACGAGGGGTCGGGAGGCTCGGGCGAATGGAGCCGGGGCCGGGATCCGCCCTGTTGGCTGAGGCGGTGGTTCCCAGGCGCTGCGTCAGCGGGACGGCTTCACACACCTGGTGCCCCGCCCGCCTACGGCCCGCTCCCCATCTGCCTGGGCCGGGTTGGTTGGGCCAGCTGTCGAGCGCCTACTCGGTGCCTCACACAGTGCCCGGTGCTTTGCGGGGCGCAGGGGTCTGCTGGTGCACGGTTCCTGCCGGGGAGTGCGGAGTTGGTATAGGCCAAATGTAAAGATTTCTGTAGGACTCAGGATTCTTTGCAGCATCTTGTAAAGATTTAGTTCGTCTGTGCTGACGGCGGAAGACAACAGATAGAAAAAGAGTCATGACCTCATTGGAGGCCTTGGGCTTAGCCCTAAGAGGGAGAACTCTGTGGTAGGAGGTAACAAGACCGAAAGCTCAAAAGGTGGGACTTGTGTCGTGGGGAAGGAGACGGTGGGGAGACCAGCCTGAACGAACAGTATGTTAATGAATAATGGTTGGAAATATGTAGGAAAGTGGGACGTTTTCACGGATGTTTTGCAAACTTGATGGGAAATAAAAGAGTCGTTAGGTAGTCGTTTTAGATTCTTCACTAATGGAGTAATAGGAAGAAAGGCGTGTTGAGAGGATTAGTTTGGCAGCCTTTAAGATGGATCTGTAATGGGCCTTTGGTAAGAAAAAATCATAGCATTTTGGAAATCAAAAGAACCGTAAAGGTTATCTTTTGTTTTATAATTGAGGAGAGTGAAGCCCAGCGAGGTGAGATAATTTGCCCAAGGTCACTCACTTGGAGGGGGTTCCCATGGTGCCACCCATTTTCTCTAAGCATTAGGGGGACCCTCCTGGGGCTCATAGCTAAGTGCACAGCTTCTTGTTGGTTCAGGCACTGTTGAATGAGGCAACTTCTGTGAGGACTGTTTCAATCGATATTACTTATGCTTTCACGGGACTGAGTTTGGACCAGATAAATTGCAATATCTGAAGGACAGGTCCCCAAGTGAGGGTTGCTGGGGTTAGAAGACATGAAAGGGGGAGTTCCATCGTGGCTAAGTGGTTAACAAATATGACTAGCATCCATGAGGATGCACGTTCTATCCCTGGCCTTGCTCAGTGGGTTAAGGATCCAGTGTTGCTGTGGCTGTGGTGTAGGCTGGCACCTGGAACTGGGATTTGACCCCTCGCCTGAGAACCTCCATATGCCGCACGTGTGGCCACCCCCCCCCCCAAAATGAAAGGACTGGGAGCCCCTAAATGGAGCTTGTTGTCCTCTTCAGGATTCAAAGACAGCATATGTCTAGGGATGATATTCCTTGCCAGCAATTTTAGGATCTTCCTGCCTCGTTCTGCACTTTAGCTGTTGTGGCTTCTTTGTCATCCCCAACCAGCTATCCACATTTTCTACCTGGTGAAGAATTTCAGCTGCCTCCATGCGGGATGTTAGCAGCTAGTGGACAAACTATGGATCTAGACTTTTGGTCCTGCATCTGTGCATCTACCATTTTCTAGCTGTGCACCTGCAGGTGAATTATCCTCTTTGCACTAATTTTCTCATCTGAGAAACAGGGATAATAACAGTATCTGTCGAAAGTTGTTGTGAGGATTACCTACGTCAATACACATGAAATGCTTAGATCAGTGCCTAGCACATATTTAGCACTCAGTTATTGGCTTATTAGTACTCTTTGTTCTAGGTATAAACAAAGAGTGACTGGTAAGTTCTGTTAAGAATTGGGGTGGGAGGGTGTTCCCTGGTAGCTCAGCAGGTTAAGGATCTGGCATTGTTACTGCTGTGGTTCAGATCACTGCTGTGGCCAGGGTTTGAGCCTGGCCTGGGAACTTCTGCATGCCATGGGTGCAGCCAAACAAACAGACAAAACCAGGAATCTTTGCAGGGAAGAGTGCAGTGGAGTTTATGTTGAACCAAGGGTAGACCATAGAACAGCCATTTTTTGAGAATCGGATCCAGGACCTACCTTAGAGAGATCATGTGTATACATAATTCTGTTTGTGACCCAGAGAAGCATATATATCTGTTCATTTAACTAGTATTTAGCACCAGCCATGTGTGAGACACTCTATCTACTTGACTCTGCAATCCAAGGTAGAAATGCCATAAAAGTGTATATGTAAATAGCATAGGAATGAAATATGGGGCAGTAAAAAAAAAAAAAAAAGAATGAACCACTAGTAAATTCAGTGAGATACATGAATCTCAGAAAATGTATTGAGTGAAAGAAGTTGGACACAGAGTAAGCACTGTATTATAAGAAATTCTGTTTATAAAGAATAATATATAATAATAAATTCTGTATATAAGAAATTCAAAGAACGAATCTATGGTGATAGAAATCCAGTGTTTGCCTGTGGGAGAGGGCAACGGACTTGGATTGAATTTTGTGGAGTGGTGTTAATGTTTGTTACTTGATTGGGGTGGTGGTTACATGAGTGCACATCATTTTTAAGATCTGTACATTTCACCATATATAAATTTCACTGCAGTAAAACACAATGATAGGGGAGGGAGTAAAGAGGATGTAAAGTCTACTGACAGTTGTGACGATCATAAAATCCATAATTTAGAAACAACAACATGATAATGTATGTGGTAAATGTGCAAATACATATACCACGGGGATAGCTTAACTGGTATTAAGAGAAAAGCTGTAAAACTGAGTTTGGCTCTGTAAAAGATAATAGAATAATTTATGGAACCGATTATATGTTTGCCTAAATATGCAGTATAAAAGCAATAGTATGTTATTAAGTATGTCGGGTTAACCTTGTGGAGCATTTTAACTTGATCATATGCTAAATTCCCTGGATAATTGCTGTTTTCAGATTGTTGCTCACTTATCCAGTCATTTGATCTTCCTAATTAGCACAAACACTAGTCTTGACTACAGTAATGACCATGGGAATTCATGAAAAATTTCTGGAGATTCTAATAGTCCTTAGCAAAGATGAGACTTGAATCAGAAATGATCTTAGGAGTTCCCGTTGTGGCGCAGTGGTTAACGAACCGACTAGGAACCATGAGGTTGCCGGTTCCGTCCCTGGCCTTGCTCAGTGGGTTAACGATCCGGCGTAGCCGTGAGCTGTGGTGTAGGTTGCAGACGCGGCTCGGATCCTGCGTTGCTGTGGCTTTGGCGTAGGCCGGAGGCTACAGCTCCGATTCGACCCCTAGCCTGGGAACCTCCATCTGCCGCAGAAGCGGCCCTAGAAATGGCAAAAAGACAAAAAAAAAAAAAAAAAAGAAATGATCTTAGGTTTTAGCCAAGAGCTGCTGTCTGCTTTTTTTGGTGTTGCCACTCCCAGGCTTCACCTTGTGCCTCTGCTCACAAATCGGCCTTGCCAGAAGGGACCCTCTGAGCATCCTGCCCCTGGGCATCTGTACTGTACTTGAATTATCATCCCTTTGCTCGGGAAACCAGCTCCTTCTCCCTCCTCCAGTTACCTCATTTTTGAATGGTCACATCATACTAGCAGTTTTTCAACCAGCGCTTGAGGAAAGCACAGTCATTCAAGACAAACTTTGAAGGAAACTCCAACTAGGAAGCAAGAAGAACTAGCAAATCAGCATGGGAATCAGCTAAAAGACTGGGGTGGTGGTGATGGGAATGTTGAGGAAGGGATGACTGTTGCACTTAAAAGAGGAGCCCACAGAACTTGGAGAGGAGTTGAATAGAAGGAATTATAATTGCTAACCAGGAATAGAAATTTTTCCTATCCAGTGCACACTTGGCCATGGCCTCTTTTTGAGGTTTTAAAAATTCTTTGACTGTAATCCTGAAAGGCATTGGCCTATTAAATGTTAAAGACAGCAAGGAAACACAAGGACTTTATTAGTTTTCTGTCACTCTGTAACAGATTATTCTCACATTTAGCACCTTAAGAAAACAGTAAAGAGCTCTGAGGGTCAGGAACTTCAGGGCAGCTTAGCTGGGTGGTTCTGGTCAGGGTCTCAGGGGGTTGCAGTCATTTGAAGGAGGATCAGCCTCCAAGAAGACTGACTCACCTGGCTGACAAGTGGGTTCTGGCTTTGGCTGGAGGCCCCAGTTCCCTGCCACATAGACCTCTCCATAGGGTGCTATAGCCCTCATGACCCACTGCTGCCCCAGATTGAGTAATCCGAAAGCATGACAGAAAGTCACACGCCGTCATTTTCACAGTATCCTATTAGTTATAGAAAGAAGGCAGAATATGCCAACCCAAATATGACACTTTGGTACGAAGATCATGTTGAGCTGAAGGCAGTTGAGAAGAAGCAGGCATAAGAAAAGCTCTGCCCTTTCCCAGTGTGCCGAAGAGCAGGGCACACCTTTGCAAAGGTCTCCTTCCTTCCCCCTCTGCCAGGAAGGACAGAGGACTTTGGACTCTTAGCAGGCCCTAACTTAAACCTGCCTGAGAAGCCTTACCCTTGTTTATATTGTTTGTATCATTCCACAGCGTGCCTCTCCCCTTCACACACCTTTCCTCTTTTGGCTTCCGCTGAAGATGATATTTAAGCCAGCACTCTAAGCCACCTCTGAGGGCTGGATTTTCCCTGGCATACATGTTGATAAACTTCTGTTTTTCTTTTGGTAATCTGTTATTACAAGGTGTCAGCCAAGAACTCAGAACCACCGTCTAAGTGCTTAACTCTGGTTCCCAACCTTCACTGCACATTGGAATCACCTGGTATGTTTCTAAAATACCAAATCATGGGCTTCACCTGTAGACAGTCAGTTTCAGTTGTACTAGACTAGGACCTAGACATCACTTTTTTAAAACTTCCAGGGTGACTCTAAGGTGCAGCCAAGATTGAAACTAGAGGTTAACTGCTGTGAGAGCCATATTTACTTGCCGTATGGACTGGTGGACTTAGATACTTCATAGGCAGCTGACAGATATGCTCCATGAGCATCTTTCCCAGGCGTCCAATAAAGCCATATAGGCTGGATGGAGTTCATGAGCAATTTCTGCTTATTGATTATGATGCCCATGTTTTGATTTCCACGTCAGTATTGCAAGTGATTTTGCAGATACTTAGATTATGAACTAAGTATGTTGATGCCACAGCCACCTAAATACCAGTATCCTGTATCTTTGCCCTTCTTGTCACCTCTGGGCATAGTACATGTAACCTTTAGTTCACTCTATATCAGAAATTTGCAAAAATAATAAAAAAAATTTGAAGAGGAACTGGAGTTTTTTGTTGCTGTGAAGGCTTATTTAAAAAAAAAAAAAGGCTTATTCATTGCCATATATGCTGTGTTCTAAGTGGATACTTTCTGCAACTAAGGGTAGGGTTTCATGGAGCTTTTTTTCTTTAGCATTTATAGGTCAGGTATGAATTGACAGTGCTTGGTAAAGATTTCAAGCCTTTACCTATCATGTCAAACCAAGACCATAGCTGATAGGAAACATTGCCGCTTGATGAACCCAAACCAGGGCTGCAACATTGCACAGTTGCAGAGCGTGTCATTCATATTTTATTCTCTTCCCATTCCCCTATATACTTTAGTCTGTACATTGGTTTCCTCAGCATAGTTAGAATTTATTTGGAAACTCCGTTTGTCTAGAAATTAAATTCAGAGGAAAGTAGCTGCTCAGAAATCAATATTGGATTATATTGGTAGTATTGAAAGTTTAAGAAGTTACTTTCTGGTACACTTGCTAACTAGAAGAATTGTATGAAGTAAAGATTATATAGGTAAAAATCACCTTTAACAAATGAGGTTGAATTTCATCTGGCTCTGCCACCAGGTGACCTTGGGCAATTTGTTTAACTTCTTTGATATTCAGTTCCTTCGTGTGTAAAGCAGAGACATGTTAAATTTAGTGCACCCGACTGCCTGACAGTGAGTCACTCGACAGATGGCAGTAGCCATACATTGAGTAGACCTTTAGTTTTCTCTCTCTCTCTCTGATCCTCAGGCATTTGGGGGCTGGGAAAAGAGAAAACAAATACATGAGTTAAGAAACCATATGGTGCCTTGGGCACATACAAGTTGTTTGGTGATGCTGAAGGAAAAGTACAAGGCAGAGGATGGCTGGAGATCAGGCTGAAAGCTCATTCTAAAGCAGGAAAGGTGTGTGTGCCAGGCTTCAGAGCTTGTATTCTCTCCTGTCGGCAGTGGCGAGCCAAAGATGTCTCAAAAGGGAATGAGATGGTGATGTTTATGTTTTATACACCTCTGGCTGGAAAATAGAGGGTAGTTTAGAAGGGACCAGAAAGCAAGGAAATTGGTTAGTTGACGATAGAAAAATTCTACACAGGGATGGTAAGGTCCCAGCTTAGGGTGGTGGCAGAGGGAAGAGGAAATTGAGCCAATCTGATGAATGCAAGGCTTAGTTCCCTGGGGAGAAGGGTGAGTCGGGGATGACTCCTGGGTTTCTTGGTGAGTAAGTGATGTGCCATTAACTGACAGAAAATAGAAAGTTGAGAACGTTTAGGAGGGAAAGAATGAGTTTGGTTTCTAACATGTTGATTCTGAGCGTCTGTGGGCTACCAAATGAGGGCCTTTCACAAACACTACTGGATGTGTGAGGCCACAGCCCAAGGGAAGGGTCGGGCCAGGGGATACAGACGTGGGAGTCATAGGTGTTGTCGGAACAGGGAGAGTGGATGAGATCATCCCAGGAACACAGAGTGAAGAGAACTCAGTAAGTTATGGACTGGGAGAAGGCTGGGCATGCGAACGTCTAAGTGAGCGGAGAGAAAAGCCTCACGAGAAAGTTCAGGAGGGCCAGGCCTAGGGAAGGAGAACTGGGAGGAGGTTGGTGTCACCAAATTAAATCACACCAAGTCACAGCATTTGACTTCGGTCAGTCGTTCCAATGTGCTGTTTCTAAGAAGAGTCTCCCTTCTTAGATTCTTCCAGGTTGGAAAACTTGGGCTCTCTTTCCATTTGGGATAGCTCATTTCTATTGTTACAGTCCACCCAGGCCAAGAGTTGTTGAGGCCTGAAGAAAAGTGGGATTAAATGATGTCCAATATAGCAGAATGGTTCAAGGAGACTTAGATTGGATTTAGCAATGAAAGCGCTTGCAGTGGTGAGTGGGAAGTGAGAAAGTGCAAAAAGGCAAGATGATTTATCTCAGAAGGTAAGGAGAAAAAGGATGGTAGTTTCTTCAGGGGCCAGAATTCTCTCCAGATTGACTGTTTTGCTCCAACTTTGCTTCAGTTTTCAGCTAATGTTTTATTCTTCGTTGATATTTTATGTGTGCATGTGTGTACTTTTTATAGGTATGATATACAAATATAAATGTACACTGGTTTTAAATGAAGTACAAAGAAAAAATATTTTTTTAAAGAAATCATGGTGTTATTACATTGCCCTATAACACAGCTGTGTCTGCTGTGTTAAAGGTTTTGGTTGGGGGCTCAGATTGCTCACCGTATAATAATGGCTTTTCTAGCCTCACTGAGTTAACCTCCCCATTCTTTCCTACATGCACTTCCCCTAATAAAAATCCTTGAATCCATGTGTGTTTACTCCCATCTTGGCAGCAGCTTCTTGGAGAACTCCAGCCAAGCTTCAAAAATGTTTAAATATAATATACTTTTGGGTTAGCAAGGCACAATCGAAGGATCATTTTTTAAAAATAAAGGTTTTCTCTTTGGGAGGTTTTTCTAGATGACTCTGTTACAAATATAATTTGCTGATACTGATAGAACTAATTCTTGCCTTCAGATTTACGTTTATACCTACCTACTGAATCCTGAGGAAGTAGAATCAGAATTTTTAGCATGAGAAAGAATTTTAATCCAACAGTTTTGGAATGTGAGGAAGAATTAAAGCAGAGTCAAGTGCCTTGCTAGTGGGCCGCATTCTGTCTCTGATTTAATGTTCAAGATAACTAAGGTCACATAACAGCCTAAATTACAGGAAGAAGAAAATTAACATTTATTCAGGCCAAGTGTGTGGGGAGGGAAAGGAGTTGGAATGTTAGAATCAGGACTCCGAGGCTGCTGTACTTGAAAATTGCACCCCTGAGCTGAGCTTTCAAAACTTGAAGCTGGGATATTTGTTTAGATTCAAGAGAGAGAAGTAAACAATGGTTAAAAGTCCAAGACTGGGAGTTCCCGTTGTGGCGCAGTGGTTAACGAATCCGACTAGGAACCATGAGGTTGCGGGTTCGGTCCCTGCCCTTGCTCAGTGGGTTAACGATCCAGCGTTGCCGTGAGCTGTGGTGTAGGTTGCAGACGCAGCTCGGATCCTGCGTTGCTGTGGCTCTGGCGTAGGCCGGTGGCTACAGCTCCGATTCAACCCCTAGCCTGGGAACCTCCATATGCCGCGGGAGTGGCCCAAGAAATAGCAACAACAACAACAACGACAAAAGACAAAAAAAAAAAAAAAGTCGAAGACTGGATGTTCTGGAGACCCATGTCCAGGATTGTCTCGCTCAGCCTTGTCCCCACCAGTCGTCTGCTTTCACACCATGGAAATGCAGAGTTAGAGAGCCGTCCCCAAGGCCACCCTCATTTCTGACACCAGTTGCAAGTTTGGTGGCCCAAGACAACCCTCAGGTTCAGTAATTTGCTAGGACTCACACAGCTCTCTGAAAGCTGTTACTGTGGTTGTGGTTTATTACAGTCAAAGGATTCAGATTAAAATCAACCAAGGGTAGAGACACATGGTGCAGAGTCCAGGAGAGTTCCAGGTGCATGGTTTCCCGTGGGCCTCTCCAGGCCAGTGTTGACTCCTGGTAGTGCGGCGTGACTGTGAGCCTGGAGTATTCTTGCCTGGGGACCTCTCTCCGCCCTTCGTGGCCGTGGTTTTTATTGGCACTCTGTCCCGTAGATGCTGTCCGCTGCTCCTAGGCTGACTTCAGCCTCCCCTTCCCCCAGAGGCCAAGCTGAGGAACACTTGACCCAAAGCCCCCATGATAAATCACATCATTAGACTATCTGCTGTGACCCAAGACCCCAGATAGACCAGGCGGACACTCTAAGGACTTAGAGATTACCACCCAGGAGCTGAGGACAAAGGCCAGACCTCTCTTTGGGCAAAATTAAATTCTTCACCAGGGCATGGTTTTGTTTGGTTTTTTAACCTAGGTCATACATATCTCATAGGGCAGAGACATTGGATCAAAAAATTATTCTGGTGTCCATATATTTTCAAGGTTATATGTAGCTAGTATGGTGAAGCTGAGATTTTAACTCAGGGCTTTTCTAATTCTAAAGCCAGTCATATTTTTGTGTTGTATTTATTTACATCATTTTAAACTGCAAATAAAAAATGGAGTGAGAAATGTCCATTCTAGGGAGTTCCCATCATGGCTTAGTGGTAACGAACCAAACTAGTATCCAAGAGGACTTGGGTCTGATCCCTGGCCTCGCTCAGTGAGTTAAGGATCGTTGCCGTGAGCTATGGTATAGGTTGCAGATGTGGCTTGGATCCCACGTTGCTGTGGCTGTGGTGTTGAATGGCAGCTTTGGCTCCTATTTGACCCCTAGCCTGGGAACTTCCATATGCCATGGTTTGTGGCCCTAAAAAGCAAAAAGAAAAAGAAATGTCCATTCTATTTGACATTTAAATTGTTGGTGGCTTTCAGTAGAGTGTTAGAGGTTACCACTAAAGCCATGTTATAGAGAATGGAGGAGTATTTTAGGAAGATGAGAAAAAGGAAAGAATTGAGTATTAGACTATTGTTTTAAAAGTTTTGTCAAGGGAAAGGGGACATGAAGACAGAGCTACAGTGAATACAGGGTTAAAGCTGTTTTGATGATTTTTGTTTTTTGTTTTTTTAAGATGAGAGCCTTTTGAACATGTATCAGTGACCCTACTAGTCTCTGCCTACGTTATCTCATTTAATTCTCATTTGTATTACAGTAGATACTGTGTTTTGCTTAAAATTGAGGATCACGTAAACTTCCCTGGTTTTCCAACCATGTTTTGAAAAAAAAAAATAAGACTCAAGAGGTTATACAGTATTGATATAAAATGGAGTTAAAAGGTGTATCTGCTGCATAGGATTGTGAAGATTAAATGGGACAATCCATGTGAAAGATAACAGCTTTGGAAACCTTTCTCTACGGGTGCTCCCTGTGGTCAGAACAGTATAAGCACTTGGTAGTGAGCTGATATTACATGCTGTAAAACTAATTCCCACTTGATAAAAATGAGTTCCATGAAATTTGGGGGGAAGTTAGCTCAATAGTTTGTTTCTTCAAAACTGTTTTTTTCCCTAGCCATTTAATTATGACATTGGAAATGAAGTTTGTACCTATGTTTATTCCTATCCAAATAAAGTAAGAATTCCACATTAAGATATTTTTACTCACCAACTTTTAAGTTTTGTGAATTCTTTTTTTGCTTTATGTTTTATACATTTTGTTTTGCTTTATGTTTTTTCAACTCTAGAATTAAACTGCCACCATGTCGAGCAAAAAGGCAAAGACCAAGACCACCAAGAAGCGCCCCCAGCGCGCAACTTCCAATGTGTTTGCCATGTTTGACCAGTCACAGATTCAGGAGTTCAAGGAGGCCTTCAACATGATCGATCAGAACAGAGATGGTTTCATCGACAAGGAAGACTTGCATGACATGCTTGCTTCTCTAGGTAGACTTCTATATTCTTAATATGCCTCCTTCCCCCAAATAATCAGTTTTATGAGTTATTTTTCTGTGTGATGTGCAAATATTCCTCTCCTGGTCTCCAAGGACTATTGAGAGATGTTGAGTGGGAGGTGCCATACGGAGGCTTGGCCAGTCACACCAGGATAAGCCTGCAAAGGTGGGGGGGCCCAGCAGCCACTGTTTCCAGACAGGCTTCCGTTCTCATTAGCTAAATATGATAGGTTTATGAGGTGAAAAGCCAGGGGATTGCTAGGTGGCAAAAGACCAGAAGCTTAAATTAAAAGTGTGGCTAATAATATAGTTTACTTAGTAACAAAGGATGAGGACAAGTTACAGGATAGAGGTGACAGTAATAAGTGACCATCTCGGGGAGGAAGGGAACACAAAGAAAGGGGCTTTCACAATTTATAATTTTTTATGTAATTTAAGAACAAAAAATGTAAAGATATAAGGTTATTTATTTATGCAGTTTATTTAATTATATTTACAATATTGTATTAGTTTCAGGTGTACAGCTTCGGATTCTTTTCCATTGTAGGTTATTACAAGTTATTGAATATAGTTCCCTGTGCTATACAGTAAACCCTTGGGTTTTGGGGCGGGGGGGGTTTGTTTTTGTTTGTCTTTTTAGGGCCGCACCAGCAGCGTATGGAGGTTCCCAAGCTAGGGGTCCAATCTGAGCTTCAGCTGCCAGCCTACACCACAGCCACAGCAATGCCAGCTCCTTAACACTGAGCGAGGCCAGGGATCGAACCCTTGTCCTCTTGGATACTAGTGGGGTATTACTGCTTAGCCACGACAGGAACTTCAGTGAACCCTTGTTGTTTATCTATTTTAAATATAATGGTGTGTATCAATCTCATACTCCTATTATCGCTGCCCCTCCCTTTTCCCCTTTGGTAATCATAAGTTTGTTTTCTATGTCTGTGAGTCTGTTTTTATTTTGTAAATAAGTTGGTTTGTTTTTTGGTTTTTGGTTTTTTTTTTTAAGAGTCCACATATAAGTATCATATAGTATCTGCCTTTCTCTGCCTAACTGACTTAGTGTGATAATCTCTAGGTCCATCCGTGTTGCTGTACATGGCAGTATTTCGTTTGAAGATATAGGATTTTTAAAAATTTTTTAGGTTTTATTGAAGTACAGTTAACTTACAGTGTTGTGATCATTTCTGCTCTACAACAAAGTGATTCGGTTATACATGTATACACAGCCATTCTTTTTCAGGTTCTTTTCCCTTATAAATTATCACAGAATATTGGATAGAGTTCCCTGTGCTATATAGCAGGTCCTTGAAGGCCAGTCATTCCATATACCACAGGCTGCATGTGCCAATCCCAAACCCCCAGTCCATCCTCCCCTAAAATGTAAGATTTAAAGCGAACATAAACTGCCCTTTGTCATTTTCGATATGTGGGTATTACTTTATTATCCCTTATAGGATTTTGTTGTTTGTTTTGATCTTAAGGAAGGAAGAGAAAGTCCTCCTTGTCCTGCCTAAGTCTGCACTGACTTTATAGTTGGAAAAACGTCAAGCCTAGGGGTTCTCAGTCTGCCCAGAGATGGGCAGGGAAAGGGGCACAGGTCAAAGATGGCTCTCAGTTAGGCATTGCACTCGGGTGTTTTTGCTTTTCACCCTTAGCCAGAAAGGGCAGTTCAAGGGCCAGAGGGCAAAGAGAGAAGTTGCTACTTTTTTTTTTTTTTAAGTAACCACAACACGATTTTGTTCCTATATTTTATTTTTGTTTTTTTCTAACATTATTGTGAAATTTTTTAAGCTTATAAAAAGTCGAAGGAACAGTATAATGAACCAGCACACATCCTTTACCCAGACCCAAGTTGTTGACATTTTGCAGCATTTCCTTTTTTTAGAGTGAGTGTAGAGTTGAGATACTGATCTAACTTGCTGACTTGCGGATGGGGTGGATCCCAGCCTTTTCTTCACTCAGACTAGCTAACCAAGTGTACTTTGCGGGGCGGATCACTACTAAAGAAGGCCACTGAGGGAAACGGGGCTTAGTTGTATGACAAGAACCGAACACTCAAGCTTGTCCCTTGCTCATAGTAGATGATGCACAGTTAATTTTTGTTGGAGGAATAAATGACAGTAGAGTGAGAAACTGGCTTTGGTGCCTTCCTTTGTGGGGAACCCCTTACCTTTAAAGATACATATTTACCTTTCAAGTCAACAAATTATATTGGAACCTTGAATGGGTCTGTAGGTGCTTAGCCTAAACCAATTCATTTTAAATCCGTGAGGCTTTTTTGTGCTCATGTTCTCTTGACACCTTTGGGGTTTTTTTTTTGTTTGTTTTTTGTTTTTGTTTTGTCTTTTTGCCTTTTCTTGAGCCGCTCCCGTGGCATATGGAGGTTCTCAGGCTAGGGGTCAAATCGGAGCTGTAGCCACTGGCCTACACCAGAGCCACAGCAACATGGGATCCGAGCCAGGTCTTTGACCTACACCACAGCTCACGGCAACGCCAGATCCTTAACCCACCGAGCAAGGCCAGGGATCGAACCCACAACCTCATGGTTCCTAGTCATATTCGTTAACCACTGCGCCACGATGGGAACGCCTTTGGGTTATACTTTTTACCCAAAAAATTGCTGCAAGAGAGGGGCTGAATCTGGAGGTAGAAAAGAATGGGGAGATTAATTTGGGGCTCATTTTGTGTTAGTTTGTCGAATAGGTGGTATGAGTGAAGGTTGTGATGGCAGTAAGACAGATGTCAACTTGACATTTAAATTTCATCCAAATTCCCAGGAGTGAAACTTACATATGAACTGTTATTTTAGACTTGACTGTCATTAGCTCTGAGTCGGGTGTAATAGTGGGGTGCTTAACATATAGATGTTCTTTTAATGGAGAGTCACACAAACTTAATGTTGGAAGGCACCTTTCAGATACCAAGTTTAACCAGTCCATTTTACAGATGAAAGTAAACCCTAGACAATTGCTACCTTTTCCCAGGTCACACAGCTAGTGGCAGAACCTGGATTCAAACCCACTGTTCCAGGCCCTTTGTTCATTGCTGCTCTTCCTGTACTGTGTAAACCTCACAGATGCTGACAAAGAGGAGCCAGCCCTTTGTTACTCCCACCGTGTGGTTCCAGGGGGATTTCTTCCAACTTGCAGGGAAGGGTCAGGGACATTCCCTCACCACTGCACCAGAAGAGGGAGGGGTGTTCTCAGTTGGGACTGGGATTAAGGTTTCCATCTTGAACAGTGCTACGTGAGACTGCACTTCAGGATCATGACTAAACTGCATTTAGGGAGATGTTTGGCAACCGAATAGAATGTTGTTTAAACTGAGCTCCCAATTTTAAACCAACCTAATAGTTTTAGCTTAAAGGGCCAACTTATAAGTAAATTATTTGACCCAGACCAACTATAGGCAACTGTACCACAATTAGAAATATGAATATATAGGTTTTTAAAATAACTGGTAACAAAATGCTTGATGAGACTTCAATGTTATCACCATTCAAAATGTAACTGTGTGGCATTGCCTGGTTCCTAGTTTCATGTGTTTTTTATTTTTAATGAAAAAATGGTGAGGGAAAAGTTGCAGAGTACCAGGGAATGAAGACTGCTCAGTCTAAACCCAGGATGCATTTTTATAAAGGTATATCAAAGTTTTTTTTTTTATGTTGTCAAAAAACGTTTTTTTCAAATATTCTCTTTTCGTTTTTGTTTTTGGCTGCACCTGCTGCACATGGAAATTCCCAGGCCAGGGATTGAATCCAAGTTACAGCTGTGACCTGCCCTATACCTCTTGCAATGCCAGATCGTTAAGACCGGGCCAGGGGTGCAACCTGTGCCTCAGCAGTGACCTGAACCCCTGCAGTCAGGTCCTTAACCCACTGTGCCATAGCGGGAACTCCCAAATGTTCTTAATACAAGTTACTTGAAAAGCTAGTTTCATGCCATGATGATGTAACTTTTAAAAACACGTTGGGGAACGTAACGGTAACAAATTATGTATTGAAGTGAGGTCTTTGTTCTTAAATGTTAAACTGTGAAATTTTATAGGGAAGAACCCAACTGACGCATACCTCGACGCCATGATGAACGAGGCTCCGGGGCCCATTAACTTCACCATGTTCCTCACCATGTTTGGGGAGAAGTTAAATGGCACAGACCCAGAAGACGTCATCAGAAACGCTTTTGCTTGCTTTGACGAAGAAGCAACTGGTGAGTGCTCTCTGTTTATGCCCAGCCTCATTCCAGACCCTGTGAAACAGTTTATTGGAGATAAGAAAGCTTAGTAAAGTATAAATTTTAAAAAAATAAGTAAAGGGGAGTTCCCGTCCTGGCTCAGCAGAAATGAATCTGACTAGCATCCATGAGGAGGCAGGTTCAATCCCTGGCCTCACTTAGTGGGTTAAGGACCTGGTGTTGCCGTGAGCTGTGGTGTAGGTTGAAGATGTGGCTCAGATCTGATGTGGCTGTGGCTGTGGCATAGACCAGGGGCTACTGCTCCCATTCAACCCCCTAGCGTGGGAACCTCCATGTGCCGTGAGTGCGACCCTAAAAAGAAAAAAGAAGAAGAAGAAGAAAGGAAAACTATCCTTTACAGTGGGACAGTCTAACAGAAAATGGCTCGGCCACAGGCATGCAGGTCATAGCTACACAGTTTGTGCCATTGTTAATCTTTGAGTTTGGGTCTTAGTTTCCTAAAAACCAAAAGGAGAATTGTCTATTAAGTAGTGTTTCTTAGACAATAAAAAGTACTTCTGCAAGAGATTTTTATATCTGACCAAAAAGTATAGTTAACTAACTTGAACAAACAAAATTGTAGGTTTTTTCTCCTGTTATTTTAAAGTGTGTACAGAGAGCCTAGCTGTCCACCTAAAATTTTTCTCCCTCCTCTCATTGTCCCCTTTCCTTCTGCAATAATCTTCTGTCCAGCCACCCCCGTCACCTCCTCTCACACCCTGCATCTCCCTCCTACTTCCTCATTTCCACCTTTTAAAACTGTACCAACTTGCGCTGCACAGCAGGTCCTGGCAACACTGCCCTTTTTTTCTGGGTATCTGCCCTTTTTTTCTTCATACCTCTGAAAGACAAGGTTTTTTTTTCTCCCCTGGAAAACACCTGCTTCAAATTAATTTTGTAGGCGTATGGTCTACTAACTGAGCTATTAAAAGGATTTAGTCTAGGAGTTCCCGGCGAGGCTCAGGGGTTAATGAATCTGACTAGGAACCATGAGGTTGTGGGTTTGATCCCTGGCCTTGCTCAGTGGGTTAAGGATCTGGCGTGGCTGTGAGCTGTGGTGTAGGTCACAGATGCAGCTCGGAACCCATGTTGCTGTGGCTGTGGTGGCTACAGCTCCGATTCGACCCCTAGCCTGGGAACCTCCATAAGCCTTGGGAGCAGCCCAAGAAATGGCAAAAAGACAAATAAATAAATAAAAGGATTTAGTCTAAAGACTAACAGAGAATTCTAAACATAGTAGGAAAACAATGCTGTGGTTACAAGTTGCTTTATTTTGTTCACTTAACTATGTATGTCTCGAAATGTGTCATAAGACTGACCTAGTTGAGAACCGAATCATTAAAGTGCAGGTAAGTGTTCTTGACTCCCTTCTTTGCGCTTCTTCCAGGCACCATTCAGGAGGACTACCTGAGGGAGCTGCTGACCACGATGGGAGATCGGTTCACAGATGAGGAGGTGGATGAGCTGTACAGAGAAGCACCTATTGACAAAAAGGGGAACTTCAATTACATCGAGTTCACCCGCATCCTTAAGCATGGAGCGAAAGACAAAGACGACTGAAAAAACTTTAGCTAAGACCTTCTAATTACTTTGTGTTATTCCGTTTTATTTCCCAGACACTCCCCCCACCCCCTGTAGACCTGTTGCATGCAACTTAGTTTCACAGCTTTGCCTCTTTTTTTGATGTATTTATTCTAGACCTTTCTGCCACTTAGCACTTGTATAATCAGACTACAAATGGGGATGAGGTTGTAAATTGTATTGCAAAAGCGATTGCGAATAAAAATCAACAAATGTGAAAGCCCAGGAAAATATATCCGGTATTTCTGGTTTTGCTGGATTTTTACATTTTTATATAATAAAAATGCTATTTTGAAATAAAGATTATGCTGACTCATATGGAATATAATGAAAAGTTAGACAAATAACTGGTAGTTGTAGTCTTTTTTTAGATTTTTTCAATTCATATAATTCAGATTTCAGGGTAAAGCTTGACTTTTCGCATATATGAGACAGTGTTCTTCAGTACAAGTTGACATCATTATGCAGTAAAAACTATACCTAGTTTTTTCATGCTTCTATTAAGTCAGATGTTTAAACTATTGTGTGATAAATATATAGTGTGTATCTGAGAAAACTTCAACGTTTTATTGGTGTGAGTTAGAGAAGATGAGGCAGAATTCTAAATGGTTAATTATGGTAATTATTGAATTATTACCATATATAAAGCATTGCATGTAGACGACTTTCACTGAATATTCCCAGCAACCTTGTAAGGTAGATTGTGTGTGTGTGTGTGTGTGTGTTAGGGCCACACCTGCAGCATATGGAAGTTCCCAGACTAGGGGTCGAATCAGAGCTGTAGCTGCTAGTCTACACCACAGCCACAGCAGTGCCGGATCCTTAACCTGCCAAGTGGGACCAGGGATCAAACCCGCATCCTCATGGATACTAGTCAGGTTTATTTCCCCTGAGCCGCAAAGGGAACTCCATGAGGTAAATTTTTACTAGCCCTATATTTCAAGGGAAGAACTGAGCTGGGGGCATTAAGTGATTGATTCAGTCCCAATCAGTGAGAGCTGGGGTCCCAAGCCAGATGTCTAACTCCGGGGCATAGATGCTGGAACTACTCTACTGTCCCTGAAAAGCCCCAAATATGTAAAAGGTCAGGACATTTCCATTACATTCTAACAATTTCGTAGTCATTACTGAAATTTAAAATAATTTAACTGGGGGAAATTGGACAGGATTTCGGAGATTTCTAGCCAGCTAAAAAATAGAAGACAGAAGATGATAAGCAATGTAATAATGTTTCAAGGAAGTTCATGTAGTATCGAGTGAGACTGGGTAGAAGGCTTGAAAACCACACAGACAAGGCTGCTATAAGCTCTTTTAACATCCTCAAGGCCAAGCAGTATGAGAAATAGGAGGGAAAACCTTTTAAAAAAGGAAAACTCCATTAAGAAACAATTTCCCAATGTCTTTCAATACCTGTTCCTTCTTAAATGAGTCATATTGGTATTTTATCTGCTAAAAATGGATGCAATTGCATGTTTTAACATTGGCATTTTTGAGCTTGGTATGGGAGGCACATCCTGGTCACTTGCTATCACTTAATTTTTCTAGGCATCCTTTTCATCATCTTTAAAAAGCAGTTCCACTCCATGGCCTGGTACTCAAGAAGGGCTTCCAGGTTCATAAGAACTTTCACATTTACTACCTAATCCTCAGCGCACATGAGGTAAGTAGGGCAGGGTATGTTCCTGCTTGTTTTATGAGAGCTGAAGTTTAGAAAAGCCGAAGGACCTGTCCAAAGTCCCACAAGAACAGGAATCCACATCCAGCTCCCTTTTCTACCTCCAAGCTTAAAGTCACGTGCAGTGTCAATGCCAGAATCGCAGTGTGCAGAAGAAGAGGGGGAATGTACTGGGATAATCTGGACTATCATAAACCAAAACTTAACACTTGCTGTGTGCTGGGTCCTTCTCTATGTCAAGGTAACGGGGGGCAGGACAGACAAGGAGGTTGCCCTTCCTGGAGCTAAAGTACTCCAGTGAGAGAAGGATTAGGAAGGCATCTCTAAGTGCCCTAGAACACAGCGATGGCCTCCAAAACAAGAAGGGGTCCCCCGTATGGAGATCAGGACAGATTTTTCCACTCAAAGGGGACCCTCCTTCCAGCACACGCTACACAGGAGCCTTGGACATAAGGGTGAGAGAAGGACGGCGGGGTGGTGTTTGCTGCGTGTGGTCGAAGTGCAGAATCACAGGGCTTCTGGCAAGGAAGAAGTGTGGATTTTGTTGTAAAGAACTCAGCCTTGGAGTTCCTGTTTTGGCTCAGCGGATTATGAACCCAACTTGTATCCATGAGGATGTGGGTTTCATCCTGGGCCTCACTCAGTGGCTTAAGGATCTGACATTGCCACAAGATGTCCTGTAGGTGGCAGGTGTGGCTGTGGAGTAGGCCAGCAGTTACAGCTCCTGTTCAATCCCTACCCTGCATGTGTGGCGCTAAAAAAAAGCAAAACAAAAAAAACTCAACCTTGCTGCTGAGTATAGAATGGAGGGCAAGAGCAGCAGCAAGGCGACTTCCAGGTAGGGGCTGTCACGATGGTCCAGGCAAGACAAGAGGGTGGCTCTTCTTGTCCGACCTATTTGCCCTGTTCCAAACCAGCCTAGTCCCCTTGTCCTCTGGCATCATTTTAACTGTATTTATTTTTGCTCTGCTTAAAGGCAGATTTGAGAAGATTAGGAGACTGAAATAGTTTTCAGGGTTAAAAACAAGAAAAACTGTTTCTTGAATACCTTATGTTGACCTAGCATACATATCCCATCCCATTTTGCTTATAAAGAATTGTGGAATCCTTCAGCCATAAAAAGGAACAAAATAATGCCATTTGCAGCAACATGGATAGAGCTAGAGATTCTCATGCTAAATGAATTGTCAGAAAGAGACAAATACTATATGATATCACTCATATTGGAATCTAATATATGTCACAAACGAACCTTTTCACAGAAAAGAAACTCATGGTCTTAGAGTACAGACTTGTGGTTGCCGAGGGGGAGGGGGAGGGAGTGGGATGAACTAGGAATTTGGGATTAATAGATGCAAACTCTTGCCTTTGGAATAGATAAGCAATGAGATCCTACTGTATAGCACTGGGAACTATATCTAGTCACTTATGATAGAGCATGATAATGTGAGAAGAATGTATATATGTATGTGTGACTGGGTCACCTTGCTGTATAGTAGAAAATTGACAGAACACTGTAAACCAGCTATAATGGAAAAAATAAAAATCATTATTAAAAAAAAAGAGTTGTGAAATCTGGTATGTACCATAGGTGCTTCAGCTAGAACCTTCTTCCTCTCTGGTCCAATAAATATTAGTGATAATAATGAAAACTCTCTATTTTAATATCTTTCCTTTTTTGAGAACAACACAGTGATGATCTCAAATTGACAATTGATCCCTTAGCTAGTGCAGGTAAAATATGTGTATTTGTGATCAGAGTTAAAACTATATGAATGGTTGCTCTGTACTAAGCTTGTTACACTACTGGTCTTTGAGATAGTTTTTTTATTATTATTATCCTGTTCTACAGGTGAAGGACTAAGATGCAGAGAACTTCCCAACTTGCACAGTAGGAAGCAGTGGGGCCATAATTTTGAGTCCAGTCAATCAAGCTCCAGAACTTGCCCTCTCAGGAAAATAATTATTGGAAATAACACCACCTGTTTCTTACCATCATAGAGGAGTTTTAAAAGCATTCATTATTGCAAATGATCCTCAAAACTCTAGGAGGTGGATAAAGTAGGCACTGTTGTCTCATTTTATAGATGAAAATACTGAGTTACAGAAGTTACCTCACTTCCTCAACTAAGTGTCTGAGCCATGACTAGCTTTTAAGTAAGCTATATTTTGAGTAATCTCATTAAACCTGTGATTTCCCAATTGAATAATTAATACCTAGGAGTTCCCATTGTGGCTCAGCAGTAATGAACCTGACTAGTATCATGAGGACAAAGGTTCAATCTCTGGCCTCGATCAGCAGGTTAAGGATCCAGCATTGCTGCAAGCCTTAAGCTGCAGTGTAGGTTACAGATGCAGCTCGGATCCCTCATTGCTGTGGCTGTGGTATAGGCCGGCAGCTACAGCTCCAATTCAACCCTTAGCTTGGGAACCTCCATATGCCATGAGCGCAGCCCTAAAAAGACAAAAAAATAATACCTATAGCCTGATAAAAATGTTTTCCTGATTTATAAATTTTTATGTACATCATATATAAAGCCATTAATATTTATAAAATTTAAAATGTTTAATTATGTATTTAATGGGGATCATCTTTCCTAATAAAATAATTGCATAGAGAGTTCCCATTGTGGCACAGTGGAAGCGAATCCAGCTAGGAAACATGAGGTTGCAGGTTCACTCCCTGACCTTGCTCAGTGGGTTAAGGATCCGGCGTTGCCATGAGCTGGGGTGTAGGTTGCAGATGCGGCTCGGATCTGGTGTTGCTGTGGCTGTGGTGTAGGCCAGCAGCTGTAGCTCTGATTAGACCCCTAGCCTGAGAACCTCCATATGCTGTGGGTGTGGCCCTCAAGAGACAAAAAAATAAATAAAATAAAATTTTAAATTCAACAAATATGTGAATAAATACTTGAATAATGTATTTTCTTGAGATGGGATTAAGATGGCAGAATAGAAAGATTGGAGCTCAACTGCCCTCCTAAAAACAACAAAATTTACAACCAAATACTGAAAATCTTCACCAAATAGACTGGAAACTTTCAAAAAGATACCCTACTCCAGAAGACAAAAAGGAGGCCACACCAAGAGGTAGGAGGGGCAATTAAGCAATATAAGCAACCCACACCTCCTGGGTGGAAAGCCCCACAGACAGGAAAGTAACTGTATCAAAGAGACTCACCCACAGGAGTGAGAATTCTGAGCCCCGCATCAAACCCCCACACATGGGGATCTGGCACTGGGAGAGAGAGCCCCCGGAGCATCTGGCATTGAAGGCCACTGGGGCTTGTGCGCAGGAGTTCCATGGGACTGGGGTAAATGGAGACCCCATTCTCAAAATGTGTGCACAGGATTTCACATGCACTGGGTCCCAGGGCAAAGCAAGTTCTCCATAGGAATCTGGATCAAATCTGACTGCAGTTCTTGGAGGACCTCCTGGGAAAACAGGGATGAATGTGGCTTGTTGTGGGGGAAGGACATTGGAAGCAAAGCTCTTGGGAATATTCATCAGCATGCCTTTCTCTGGAGGTGGCCATTTTGGGAAAATCTGACTCCACCCATCAGCGCTGAGAAGCCCCAGGCCAAACAACAATTGAGGTGGGATCACAGCCCCACCCATCGGTAAACAGGCTGCCCAAAGACTGCTCCCCCCACCCCCCACCTTCAGGCACACAGCCTCCTCTAATCTCACCCAGAAACAAAGCCCCACCTACCACTGGGCAGGCACCAGTCCCATCAAGAAGCCTACAGCAAGCCCCCATACCAACTTCAGCCACAAGGGGCAGGGGGGCAAATACCAAAAGTAAGAGAGGCTGTAACTCTGTTGTCCGCAAAAAGGTCACCACACCAAAAACCTATAAAAATGAAAAGACAAAGAACTATAACTCAGATGAGGGAGAAAGAAAAAAACCCAGAAAAACAGATAAGTGATCAGGAGATTCTCAGCCTCCAGGAAAAAGACCTTAGACTGTTGATGCTGAAGATGATGCAAGACATTGGAAATAAACTGGAGGCAAAGACGGATAATTTACAGGAAACACTGAGCAAAGAAATACAAGATATAACACTTAAGCAAGAAGAGATGCAAAATACAATAACTGAAATAAAAAATTCATTAGAAGCAGCCAACAGCAGAATACAGGAGGCAGAAGAATGCATAAGCGAGGTGGAAGACAGATTAGTGGAAATCACGGATGCAGAACAGAAAAGAGAAAAAAGATTGAAAACAAATGAGGAGGAGTTCCCGTCATGGCGCAGTGGTTAACGAATCTGACGAGGAACCATGAGGTTGCGGGTTCGATCCCTGCCCTTGCTCAGTGGGTTAAGGATCCTGCGTTGCTATGGCTCTGGTGTAGGCCGGTGACTATAGCTCCGATTGGACCCCTAGCCTGGGAACCTCCATATGCCGCAGGAGCAGCCCTAGAAAAAGCAAAAAGACCAAAAAAAAAAAAAAAAAAAAAAAAAAAAACAAATGAGGAGAGTCTCAGAGAACTCTGGGACAACATTAAACCCACCAACATCCATATTATAGGGGTGTCAGAAGGAGAAGAGAGAGAGAAGGGGGGCATAAAATATATTCCAAGAGATAATAGCCGAAAACTTGCCTAACATGGGAAAGGAACCCTGCACTCAAATCCAGGAAGTGCAACGAGCACCACATAAAATAAACCCAAGGAGGAACACCCTGAGACACATAGTAATCAAACTGACCAAAACTAAAGACAAAGAGAAAATCTTGAAAGCAGCTAGGGAAAAGAAACAATAACATACAGGGGAACCCCTACAAGGCTATTGGCAGATTTTTCAGCAGAAGCTCTGCAGGCCAGGAGGGAGTGGCATGAAGTACTTAACGTGATGAAAGGAAAAAACCTCCAACCAAGATTCCTTTACCCAGCAAGGCTCTCATTCAGATTTGAAGGAGACATCAAAACCTTCACAGATAAGCAAAAGCTAAGAGAATTCAGCAACACGAAACCAGCTTTACAACAAATAACTTCTCTAGGCAGAAAAGAACAGGCCGCAACCAGAAACAAAAATACCACCAATGACAAGGCTCACCAGTAAAGGCCTATGTACAGAAAGATACGAAATCATCCATGCACAATTATGCCACCCAAATCAGAAATCCTGAGAAGAGGAGGGTACAAATGCGGGACACTGGAGATGCACTTGCAGTTAAGAGACCAGCAACTTAAAACAATCTCATGTATATATAGACTCTTATGTCAAAATTTCAGAGTAACTGCAAACCCCAAATCTACAATTGACACACAAACAAATAAGAAAAATCAACTCAAATACAACACTAAAGATAGTCATCAGACCACAAGAGGAGAGAACGAGAGAAGAAGGGAAGAAAAGAGAGCAACAAAAACAAATCCCAAACAATTAATAAAATGGCAGTAAGAACATACATATCAATAATTACCTTAAATGTTAATGGACTAAATGCCCCAACCAAAAGTCATAGACTGGCTGAATGGATACAAAAACAAGACCCATGTACATGCTGTCTTGGAGAGACCCACTTCACTTCTAGGGACACACACAAATGGAAAGTGAGAGGATGGAAGAAGATACTCCATGCAAACGGGAATCAAAAGAAAGCTGGAGGAACAATACTCATATCCGGCAAAATAGACTTTAAAACGAATATTTTAAGAGACAGGGAAGGACACTACATGATGATCAAAGGATCCATCCAAGAAGAAGATATAACAATTTTGAATATCTATGCACCCAACGTGGGATCACCACAATATCTGAGGCAACCGCTAACAATCTTAAAAGGAGAAATCGACAATAACAGAATCATAGTGTGGGACTTTAACACCCCACTTAGAGCAATGGACAGATCATCCAGACAGAAAATCAGTAAGGAAACACAGACCCTGAATGAAGCATTAAAGCAGATGGACTTCATAGATATTTATAGGACATTCCGTCCAAAAGCCTCAGAATATACCTTCTTCTCAAGTGCATATGGAATATTCTCTACAATTGATCACATCCTGGGCTACAAATCCAGTCTCAGTAACTTTAAGAAAATTGAAATCACATCAAGCATCTTTTCCGACCACAACACTATATTACTGGAAATCAGCAACAAGAAAAAACCTGTAAGAAACACTAACACGTGGAGACTAAACAACATGCTACTAAATAACCAATGGATTACTGAAGAAATCAAAGAGGAAATTTAAAAATACCTAGACACTAATGACAACAAAGATAGGACACTCCAAAACCTTTGGGATGCAGCAAAAGCTGTTCTAAGAGGAAAGTTTATAGCAATACAAGCCCACCTCATGAAACAAGAAAAAGCTCAAATAAACAAGCTAACTTTACATCTAAAACAGCTCGAGAGAGAACAGACAAGACCTAAAGTTAGTAGAAGGAAAGAAATCATAAAGATCAGAGCAGAAATCAATGAAATAGAAACAAAGAAAACCGTAGAAAAGATCAATGAAATGAAAACCTGGTTCTTTGAAAAGATCAACAAAATTGATAAACCCTTAGCCAGACTTATCAAGAAAAAAAGAGAGAAGACTTAAATAAATAAAATTAGAAATGCAAAAGGAGAAGTAACAATGGACATCACAGAAATACAAAGGATCATAAGAGGCTACTACTATATATGCAACTACATGCCAATAAAATGGAAAACCTAGAAAAAAATGGACAAATTCTTGGAAAAGTACAATCTTCCAAGACTAAACCAAGATGAAATAGAAAAGATGAACAGACCAATCACAAGTACTGAAATTGAAACTGTGATTAAAAAACTTCCAACAAACAAAAGTCCAGGACCAGATCGCTTCACAGATGAATTCTATCAAACGTTTAGAGAAGAGTTAACACCTATTCTTCTGAAACTATTCCAAAAAATTGGAGGGGAAGGGACACTCCCAAACTCATTCTATGAGGCCACCATCACCATGATACCAAAACCAGACAGATACCACAAAAAAAGAAAACTACAGGCCAATTTCACCAATGAATATAGATGCAAAAATCCTCAACAAAATATTAGCAAACTGCATCCAACAATACATTAAAAGGATTGTACATCATGATCAAGTGGGATTTATCCCAGGGATGCAAGGGTTTTTCAATATCCACAAATCCATCAGTGTGATACACCACATTAACAAACTGAAGAATGAAAACCATATGATCCTCTCAATAGATGCAGAAAAAGTCTTTGACAAAATCCAACACCCATTTCTGATAATAACCCTTTAGAAAGTGGGCATAGAGGGAACCTATCTCAACATAATAAAGGCCATATATGACAAACCCACAGCTAACATCATTCTCAATGGTGAAAAGCTGAAAGAATTCCTGCTGAGATCAGGAACAAGACAAGGATGTCCGCTTTCGCCACTCCTATTCAACATAGTTTTGGAAGTCCTAGCCACAGCAATCAGAGAAGTAAAAGAAATAAAAGGAATCCATATTGGAAAGGAAGAAGTAAAACTATCACTATTGGCAGATGACATGATACTATACCTAGAGAATCCTAAAGACTCTACCAGAAAAGTGTTAGAGGTCATCAATGAATTTGGCAAAGTTGCAGGATACAAAATTAATACACAGAAATCAACTGTATTTCTATATGCTAACAATGAAAGATCAGAAAGAGAAATTAGGGAAGCAATCCCATTTACCATCACATCCAAAAGAATAAAATACCTAGGAGTAAACCTACCTAAAGAGATAAAAGACCTGTACTCTGGAAACTATAAGACACTGATGAAGGAAATCAAAGATGACACAAACAGATGGAAAGACCTACCATGCTCTCAGATTGGAAGAGTCAGTATTATCAAAATGAGTATACTACCCAAGGCAATCTACAGATTCAATGTAATCCCATCAAATTACCAAGGACATTTTTCACAGAACTCGAACAAAATATTTTAAAGTTGTTTTTGGAAGCACAAAAGACCCAGAATAGCCAAAGACATCCTGAAAAAGAAAAATGGAGCTGGAGGAATCAGGCTCCCAGACTTCAGACTATACTACAAATCAACAGTCATCTAAACCATATGGTACTGGCACAAAGACAGAAATATAGATCAGTGGAACAGGGTAGAAAGCCCAGAATTAAACCCATGCACCTACAACCAACTAATCTATGACAAAGGATGCAAGGATATACACTGGAGAAAGGACAGCTTGTTCAATAAGTGGTGCTGGGAAAACTGGACAGCCACATGGAAAAGAATGAAATTAGACCACTCCCTAACACCATACACAAAAATAAACTCAAAATGGATTAAAGACCTAGATATAAGACCAGACGCTATAAAACTCTTAGAGGAAAACATAGGCCAAACACTCTCTGACATAAACGACGGCAACATCTTCTCAGATCCACCTATCAGAGTATTGACAACAAAAACAAAAATAAACAAATGGGACCTACTCAAACTTCAAAGTTTCTGCACAGCAAAGGAAACCCTAAACAACACAAAAAGACAACTCACAGAATGGGAGAAAATCTTTGCAAGTGAATTGACTGACAAGGGATTAATCTCCAAAATTCATAAACACCTTGTACCACTCAATACCAAAAGAACAAACAACTCCATCAAAAAATGAGCAGAAGATCTAAAAAGACAATTCTCCAAAGAAAACATATGAATGGCAAAAAAATACATGAAAATATGTTCAACATCACTCATTCTTAGAGAAATGCAAATCAAAACCACTATGAGGTACCATCTTACACCAGCCAGAATGGCCATCATCAAAAAGTCTGCAAACAGTAAGTGCTGGAGAGGGTGTGGAGAAAAGGAACCCTAATACACTGTTGGTGGGATTGTAAATTGGTGCAACCACTGTGGAAAATAGTATGGAGATTCCTCAGAAAACTAAACATAGAATTACCATTCGATCCAGCAATCCCACTCCTGGGCATCTATCCAGAGAAAACCATGACTCAAAAAGACACATGTACTCCAGTGTTCATTGCAGCACTATTTTCAATAGCCAAGACATGGAAACAACCTAAATGTCCATTGACAGAGGAGTGGATAAAGAAGATGTGGTACATATATACACAATGGAATATTACTCAGCCATTAAAAGGAACGAAATAACAGCATTTTTAGCAACATGGATGGACCTAGAAATTATCATGCTAAGTAAAGTCAGTCAGACAATGAGACACCAACATCAAATGCTATCACTTACATGTGGAATCTGAAAAAAGCATACAATGAACCTCTTTGTAGAACAGATGCTGACTCACAGACTTTGAAAATCTTAGTTTCCAAAGGAGACAGGTTGGAGGTGGGGTGGGGAGATGCCCTGGGGGTGTTGGATGGAAATCCTATAAAATTGGATTGTGATGATCATTGTACAACTATAAATGTAGTAAATTCATTGAGTAATAAAAAATTTTTAATAAATTTTCTTGATTATAAATTTTTTTTACATTTTAATGTTTTTGAAAACAATATCATATAGCCAGTGTATATATTTAATATCATTTATCCCTAAAAATAAATATATCAGTGTTTCATCTCAAAATCAAAAGGTCTTAAAAATAAACACATTCTTTGAAATATAAACTATTGAAAATCTAGTCTGAATAGGCTCAGTAAGTATGTCATCTGGGAAATATGAGTGAGGATGAGAAGGTTTATCACATACTGAAATTTTGAGAAAAGTTTTCTTGGACAGAAAAATGGCAAAGATCACATACTGCACACAGCACACCCAATCTTTTAGGTGAACCTCTTAGAGCAGATGTTGTCATATGCACTTTTAGACACAATAACTAGAAGTGTCACTAGATGGCACTATAATCCTTGGTACTGTAGTAACTTCTTCATGAAGTTGAGTCAAAAATCATGAATAAAAATATGCAGAAAGCATCAGTCCCCAAAATGCTGTAACTTTGTCAGTATTGTTTCCTAAAGGGGAAGAATGGATGATAAAATCTATTACAGTGAAATTCATACTATTTTTGAACCCCAAAATGCAGGGAACAATCTCTAAGTCTTCTTTTTACAATGCTGCATTCATCCATTCATTCATTTACAATTATTGAGTGTTTTGATAGTGTCAGGAAAGTTCTCAGGCCAGGGATCGAACCAGCACCACAGCAGTGCTATTTTTGAGATGAAAAGACAAGCATAGAGGGAATTCTTGTTGTGGCACAGCTGAACCAATCCAACTAGTATCCATGAGGACATGGGTTCCATCCCTGGCCTTGCTCAGTGAATCAAGGATCCATCATTGCCTGAGCTGTGATGTAGGTCACAGACGTGGCTCCTGATCCCATGTTGCTGTCACTGCGGTATAGGCTGGCAACTGTAGCTCCGATTAGACCCCTAGCCTGGAAACTCCCATATGCCACGGGTGTTGCCCTGGGGGCAAGGGTGGAGGCACAGAGCCAGTGGATGTGTATGAAAACATTTTGTAAAATCACACTCTCTATATGAATGCTAGTACTACCTCAGGACTGTTGAGAACTATTTCTAGCAGTGGTTGCATTTACACAATAAACCAGTAAGTCACACAGCCTAAGCTAAGTAAGATCAGCCTAAACACAAATGACCATGAGACTGTTTTTAGCGCAGCTGTTGCCCGCCTTGTCTACCTCTTGGAAATACCATCAGAATCAAAATGAAGTAGACAGATCCGAGGTGTTTTGGCAGAGGATACCAGAAGTAGCCTGGCGGATGTTTGAGTGGGTGTGTTTCAGTACAAAAATGTGTTTCAGCGCATCCTGCGGGAAGCCATCCTAATCTTTTACCAGCCCCACTTCTCCCGCCGTTGGTTTTTGCTCCCGGTGCACAGTACTTCCTTTCAGCCGCTTGTTCTGAATGAGCACAATGACGATGCATTTTTCCTGCCAGACATTGCCAACCAGCACAGCAAAAGTAAATCTGAATGCTTGATTCACTTTTTGTAATCATCGGAGTATAAATTGACAGTGACTCACTTAGGAGGTTGTGCTTGTTGTACTTTGCTCAAGTTCCCCTTTTATGTGTGATCTTTTTATTCAGTGATTATTTCCGGAAGTGGATATTTGTCCGCGTGTTGCGGGTGATACAGAGATTCTGAATCCACTCTCCAGCCCTGGATGGTGCAAGTCGTAAAGGTTAGGTTTCTCCTGTCACCGGAATCCCAAGCATGGCTGTGTCCATCCGTGTCTGTGCCAGGGCTACCATGGCTGATGTCCCAGCAGCTCACTGAAGAGGTCACACATGGTTTCTGAGAAATGCCTGCTCTGACATGATACTCACTAGCATCTCAGCGCTACCATCGTTTGCCTTCCTGGCAGCCAGTCACATGGCTGAGAACACAAGTAAACACATGAAAAAGAAAAACCTCCATATTAAGAGTTATATGGAAAATATTCAAGATTTCCTGCTTATTTTAGAGGCAGTTAAAGAAATCCAGTGTGTTATCCATGTCAGGTCCCTACCCACTTATAAACAGTTGAGAGGAGGGTCCACTTGTTGAAAGGTGTCTTGAGAGAGAAGCTTCCACTTCTCAGACTGGAAGACTAAGGCCCTCATCTCCCAAGTCTCCCTGAGGTACCTCAGCCGGTGGGGCAGCAGCAGCCTCCCACTCCAGGCTCTTTCTAGCCTCCACTGGGTCCTTCTCACCTGGCTGATCAGACAGTAGCCTTGGCTGCTCTACCCAACTCAAGAGCTTTTTCCTTTGTCTTAAAATTGCCCTTGTGGAGTTCCCGGGTGGCTCAGTACGTTAAGGACCTGGCATTGTTACTGCTATGGCTCTGGTGCTGTGGTGTGGGTTCGATCCCTGGCCTAGGATGTTCCCCATGCCATGGGCATAGCCAAAAATTTTTTAAATAAAAAAATAGGAGTTCCCGTCGTGGCGCAGTGGTTAACGAATCCGACTAGGAACCATGAAGTTGCGGGTTCAGTCCCTGCCCTTGCTCAGTGGGTTGACGATCCGGCGTTGCCGTGAGCTGTGGTGTAGGTTGCAGACGCGGCTCGGATCCCGCGTTGCTGTGGCTCTGGCGTAGGCTGGTGGCTACAGCTCCGATTCGACACCTAGCCTGGGAACCTCCATATGCCGTGGGAGCGGCCCAAGAAATAGCAAAAAGACAAAAAATAAATAAATAAATAAATAAATAAAATAAAATAAAAACATAAAAATAAAATTGCCCTTGAATTCAGCTCCCTCTCTCTTCTCCCCACATAGTGTTTTTACATCTCGGGTGCCCACACCTTGAATGTAAAAACAAAGAGACAAGCATCTGTAAACAGGGAACCATGTCTACACTCATGGAAACAAACAGTAGTCTCAGAAAACAACTAGGATGGCAGATTTCAATCAGTGACTCAGAAACTTCTCAAGCAAGAAATATGTGTACCCCAGACTTGCTCTACCCTCATTTCAGGTCTTAGTTCAGCTCTAAGTGTTTGCAGCCATTTCCTTTTTAAACTCCATTTCATTCATACAGCTTTCGTCCCCCTACCTTGTTTGTTAGTCTGGCTATTTCTATCCCTGTTAAAAGACAAAAAGAGTCTATAGCCCAACCTCTTCATATAAATGTCAGCCCACGAGAGCCAGAACCTGTCTTCCTCCAACAGGCCTGCCATGCAGAGTGGGCAATCTGTGAACAGCAGTTGACGGGCTGATCAGAGGCAAATCCGTCATGTGCTCCTCAGGGGAGGGAGGAAGGCAAACCCATTGCCAGCCTACAGTTTTCACAATGGAAAGATGTGCAAGTCCAGGGACCCTTCCAGCTGACGGAACTGGCTAAGAGCTGAGCGAATAAAATGAAACAGAAGGTAAATGCATGCAATCAAATTATTATGAAGAGGAAACAGGCAAGGTCACTTTAAAGAGATGAAAAGTGAGCATTTCTCTTCCCTCCACAATCATGGGGATTGAAAATGTTAGGGTTCCTGCTTATCTTTTCTCTTTGGTGTAGATCCGTCTTTTCATGCATATGGTTTTTGTTGTGATTTTCTTCTTTTTTACCACCTGCGTTCCAGATGTCTGTCACCTTCACCATTTTGCTACTTTGCTTGAATATTTCAAACAGACCTCAATTTTGAAACTCTTCTGTGGCACATTTTCTCTTTTATTTGAAAAGATGCATTTGATTTGGAAAATACAAAACATCGCCCTACTTTCTTTGCATCTGGATTAAATTGGAAGTAGGCAGCAAAATGGGTCACCTCCCTACTAGTGGAAGAGATGCTGACCGGCAGACCATGACGTGGGCTGGGATGGTGCAGTGAGCCCAAGTGCACTTCCCCAATCTCTGTGCTTCATTGTGTCACAGGGGCCAGGAATGACAAGAGCAGATGGAAATCTGTGACCTCCGTTTAAAACAGAGTCCAGATAGAGTCCATACCATATTGAGAAATCAATTCACATATGTGTGTGTTCTACATGTGCACACCTGTGTATTCATGTGAACAGAAGTACATCAAACTTCTCTGGAAAGGCATACAAGAAGTTGGAGTGGAAAGAATTCAAGAAGTTCACAATTTAGTGCAAAAGAGAGACTATTGGAGTTTCCGTCGTGGCTCAGTGGTTAAGGAATCCGACTAGGAACCATGAGGTTGCGGGTTCAATCCCTGGCCTTGTTCAGTGGGTTAAGGATCCCGCGTTGCTGTGAGCTGTGGTGTAGGTTGCATCCTGCATTGCTGTGGCTCTGGCGTAGGCCTGTGGCTACAGCTCCGATTAGACCCCTAGCCTGGGAACCTCCATATGCCGTGGGAGCAGCCCTAGAAAAGGCAAAAAGACAAAAAAAAAAAAAAAAGAGAGAGAGAGAGAGAGAGACTATTATTCCCTTTTTAAATACATGATTGTGATAGTCTGAAAAGTGTTGATGTAACCTAAGGCCAGGGTAACATAGAACATCTACCAGAGCATCCAAACCAGATTGGGGGGGGGGTGCGATAATTAAAGAGGTGACCAAGTTGGGACTGGAAGGGCATGTGGGAGTCTGCCTGTGGGCCACATGGGAGAGCTGTAGTGAATGCTGTTGCTGGCTGGTGACAGTAGAGTGGCTGTCAAGAGGGAGTGTGGGCATTTCACAAAGAGTTACGTAAAAGGAGACCTGGCCACAGTTCATTAGCAATGCAAATTGCCAGCATGGTTGCAGCAAAATCTGAGACAGGGTAGGAAGTATAAAGGAAGAGGAAGGGCTTTAAATATCAAGCGAAGGCATTTGAAAGGATCGAAAAGTGAGGGTGACATGATTTAACAAGATTTGTTTTTTACAAAGATATTTGAAGGCAGTAGAAGGAACCCGTTGGTGGTGGGAAGTGTTAGAGGTAAGACAGGGACCAGCCCAGTGGCTTCTGTGGCATTTCAGCCACAAAGGGATGAAATGGTGAAGGGAGGTGGCTGTCACAGCAAAAGAGAATGAAGGTGAAACCAACAGCAGGGGCAGCTCTGATTTTCCTCCCCTGACACAGAGGGGTCAGGATATCACCGAAGGTCTGCCTTAAAGGGGCTTAGGAGAAATGACCAGACAGCGGCTAAGCGGGCTGTCAGACTAAGTAAATCAGCAGCTCCAACTCAACCAAGAGAAGAGAACTAAGGTATGAGTGCAGCTGGGACAGAGAGTGAAGGGAGAAAGCGCCAGCAGATCCGCAGTGGGGCTTTTAATGGGACCTTTGCAGCTGCTGGTGAGTGTTCCAGAAGCTGGAAAGGAACCATCTGGAGCAGGTATATGGGGGATGGGGGTATCTAGGATCATACACTCCCTGGCTTGAGCAGCTGGGTGCGTGGAAGTACAGTGGTGAAAGGTAGAGAGGTCAGGAGGAAGATTTTGGGAAGATGATGAGTTCAGTTTTGAGCTTTTTGGGTTTTAGGTGCTCGATGGCCATCTGGTCCACATTAACTCCAGGAAAAAAAAATCTAGGCATGCAAGAGATGTGGCAGAAGCTAAGAAAAAAGAATCTCAAGAAAGAAAAAGCGATAAAAATGTCCGTTATTTCACTGAAATAAAACAGGTGTCTGTTTGATTGAACGATATGGAAGTAACTGGTGATCTTAGTGAGAATGTCTTTGGTAGGTAGAGGTAGCATGGTGTTGGTAGAAGGCAGATTGTTAGGTTACCTCACTGAGGTGAGTAAGGGAGGGGTAAGGAGGTCATTGCAGTGGAAATGAGTTTGGTACAATGCTTACCTCCAAATTGGATGAGCAGCTGCCCCTGTTCGCCCAGGATCCTAGTTGGGTTTGTTAGCCACTGAGCCATGACAGGAACTCTGAAAGACTTTTTTTTGTCTTTTTAGGGCCACACCCGTGGCACATGGAGGCTCCCAGGCTAGGGGTCGAATCAGAGGTACAGCTACCGGCCTACACCACAGCCACAGCAACGCCAGATCCGAGCTGCATTTGCAACCTACACCACAGCTCATGGCAATGTCAGATCCTTAACCTACCGAGTGAGGCCAGGGATGGAACCTGTGTCCTCATGGATCTTAGTCAGATATGTTTCCACTGAGCCACACCAGGAACTCCAAATTGCCAACCATTTTCAATAATTGAAGTAAAGAGATTCTGGAGAGTTGACCAGTCTATAAATATTAGGTACAAAATTCCTTCTAGAAAACATGTTACTGAGAAATGACTTCCTGAATTGTATTCTGCTCTGGAGAAAAGAAAGAGCAGGGGTGGGAAGGAAGATAGGAAGGAAGGAAGGAAAGGAGGGAAGACGGGAGGAAAGGAGGAAAAGATGTTATGAAAGATGTCATTTGAGGAGTTCCCGTCGTGGCATAGTAGAAATGAATCCAACTAGGAACCATGAGGTTTTGGGTTCTATCCCTGGCCTTGCTCAGTGGGTTAAGGATCCCACATTGCTGTGGCTGTGGTGTAGGCTGTCAGCTGTAGATCTGATTCCGCCCATGGCCTGGGGAACCTCCACATGCCGATGGTGTGGCCCTCAAAAAAAAGCAAAAAATAAAAATAAAAAACAAGACGCCAGTTGAAAGAGCCATTTACCTGTTGGAAATGTGCAATACAGTGACCCAGGAGCTGTTTACCTGCTGACCCTGCTATGGAACCCCTGTTCCTGCACCATGGTGACAGTGTTTAAGGATGTGACTAGTATGGGTTTGTTTTTTTGTTTTGTTTTTTTTTTTTAGGCCATACTTGGGCCAGGGTTAAATCCCAGCTGCATCTGCAATCTACACCACAGCTGGGGCAATGCTGGCTCCTTAACTCACTGTGCTGGGCTGGGGATAGAACCAGCAGTGCCACAGAGACAAACTGGATCATTAACCCACTGCACCACAGCAGGAAACCTGTGACTAGTACATTTTAAACTAATATTTGAAGTTACAAGAACAAGTCTGGAATGAAGTTCATTCTCTGATGGTATAATCTGTTCCAATCTTAGTTTTAACTGAATATTGATTTTTAACAGTCAGTCTTTGGGAATTCAGCTACACTGAAGTTGGTGTTGAAACATATGTAAAATCATATGTATTTTTAAAATATACATGAGGAGTTCCCGTTGTGGCGCAGTGGTTAACGAATCCAACTAGGAACCATGAGGTTGCGGGTTCGGTCCCTGCCCTTGCTCAGTGGGTTAACGATCCGGCGTTGCCGTGAGCTGTGGTATAGGTTGCAGACGCGGCTCGGATCCTGCGTTGCTGTGGCTCTGGCGTAGGACAGTGGCTACAGCTCCGATTCGACCCCTAGCCTGGGAACGTCCATATGCCGTGGGAGCGGCCCAAGAAATAGCAAAAAAAGACAAAAAAATAAAAAAATTTAAAAAAAATAAAATATACATGAATGAGCTCAAGGTATTCATGTTATATATTTTTTAATGAGGTATATACCCTGGATATTTTTCCATATCAGAATATACCACTCATCAGTATTAATCCAAGGGAAATATTGATAAATCAGTATTTATCCATACAGACTTATACACCAATATTCATAGCTCCATTTGTAATAGCTGCAAACTGGAAACCACCCAATGACTAGTAACAGGTCAATGGCTAAATGAAGTGTACATTTGTACAATGGCATACAAATCAACAATGAGAACGAACTATGGATAGGAACAATAAAGACAAATCTCAAAATATTTACGCTGAGTTAAAGAAGCCAGACAACCAAGAGTATCTATTGTATTATTCCATTTATATAAAGTTATACACATAAAAACCAATCTGTGGGAATGAAAAGGCAATTGTTGGTCGCATGGGGACTGGGGATGGGGCGGAGGAATGGGGAGGGGGAAATTAAAGAGACATAAGAAAACTGGAGGTAGGAGTTCCCATCGTGGCTCAGTGGTTAACGAATCCGACTAGGAACCGTGAGGTTGCAGGTCCAATCCCTGGCCTTGCTCAGTGGGTTAAGGATCCAGCATTGCTGTGAGCTGTGGTGTAGGTCACAGACGCGGCTCAGATCTCACATTGCTGTGGCTCTGGCGTAAGCCGATGGCTACAGCTCCAATTAGACCCCTAGCCTGGGAACCTCCATATGCTGCAGGAGCAGCCCAAGGAATGGCAAAAAGAGGAAAAAAAAAAAAAGAAGAAAACTGGAGGTAACAGATATCTTCATTATTTCCATGTGGTCATGGCTTCATGAATTTGTATTCTCTCAAAAATGATCAGATTGTTTAAATATATGCAGCTTATTATATGTCAACTATATATCCATAAAGCTATTAAAAAACAGAAAACATTTTTAGGAGTTGGTAGTGTGGTTACTCTACCTGTACATTCTGTAAGTCAATTTTATCAGACTTTTAAAAAGTAATAATTTTTATATCTGCTGATGACATCAGCCCTTTTCAGTAATGTGTATGGGAAATATTTCTTTAATTTTTTGCTTATTTTTTAAAAAAACTGTCTTATGTGATTTTCTTTCTTTTCTTTTTCCTTTTTTTTTTTTTGCTTCTTAGGGCCACACCCATGGCATATGGAAGTTCCCAGGCTAGGGGTCTGATCAGAGCTACAGCTGCCGGCCTACACCACAGCCACAGCAATGCCAGATCTAAGCCGCATCTACGACCTACACCACAGCTCCCGGCAACGCCAGATCCTTAACCCACTGACTAAGGCCAAGGATCCAACCTGCATCCTCATGGATACTAGTCAGTTAAGATTCTTAACCTGCTGAGCCACAATGGGAACTTCCTATGTGATTTTTAACCAAACAGAAATCTTACATTTTTATCATATTAAATGCATGTCTCATATGTTTTTGGCTTCTGCTGCTATGCTCTGGTCAGAAAGAAGTCTTACTTCAAAATTTTATAGTTACAGTTTTCACAGTTTTATTCAAGCATTTTTATTGCTTTATATTTTTACATGAAATTCAGCCTTGAGTTTATTTTGGAATAAAGCAGAAATTGAAACACATTTTTTTCCCTAATTACTCAGCTAATTATTGAATCAGCACCATTTATTGAATAACCACTCTTGTCCTACAGACTTTTTCCGTCTCAAAAATACGTCTTTATTGGGGTGGGGTGGACAGTGGCTGGAGAAGTTCACCTGGGGCCTTGGGCACTCATATTGGTGGAACTGAGAGTGGCTCTTTTTGCTGCCCTTGGGTTAAAACTTCTGTACCTGGGAGTTCCTGTTTGGGCTCTGTGACTTACAAACCTAACGTAGTGTCTGTGAGGATGCAGGTTTGATCCCTGGCCTTACTCAGTGGGTTAAGGATCCAAGGTTGCCACAATCTGCAGTGTAGGTGGCAGATGTGGTTCGGATCCTGCATTGCTGTGGCTGTGGTATAGGCCGGCAGCTGCAGCTCTGATTTGACCCCTAGCCTGGGAAAGTCCATATGCTGTGAGTGAGGCCTTAAAAAAGAAAGAAGGGAGGGAGGAAGGAAGGAAAATAATAAAACTCCTGTAGCAAAAGTCATTACACTTCACTGGCAGATTGTATTTACTCTTCAGTTTTGCTGCTCTCCGATTATGAGTAGATCTGTGAAGACTTTTTTTCTGACCAAGGAAAAAGGTAGACAGTCATTTCCCCTGCATCTCTGCTTCACTTTTGATCACTTCTCCTTCCATGCTGCACCCCTACCTCTGGAGGAACAGAACGATAGTGAAACACAGGGATTAGGGGACACTGCAGTGGGGAAGAGAGGCTTCAAATCCCACTTTCTGTGTCTGTCTGCTTTTTGGTTCATTTCGTTTAATTTTAGAGGAGCTTCTGGACCTAGCTAAGTGTTTCATCTTATCCTAAAGTCCTCTTCAAGTATGCCTAGATGGAGACAAAATATGTCATTGTGAATCAGGTGGATACATTTGTCCCCATAAGAAAAACCCATCTCTTCCATGGCTCCCATGTCTCCTCATAGAAGCTCTGGTCATCCAGACTGAGACGTCTTGACTCTAACTTGTCCGAAGAGCAGCAATTATGTTTTTCTTTGGCATCTAATTACCAGATCACTTATAAAATTAAAATTTTACCAAGATGTAATAACACCCTCATCTCCTGTGCTGTCAGCTATTTTTCAGCTCCTAACTGTTGCTTATGGTGATCCAGAAGTACTTTTACTCAATAAATGAAAGCATTTATGATACTTTAAAATAGACTTTCAAGGACACTTCAGAAACTATCTTAATGGGAATTCCCATTGTGGCTCAGTGGTAACGAACCTGACTAGTATCCATGAGGACATGGGTTCTATCCCTGGCCTCCCTCAGTGGGTTAAGAATCCCGTGTTACCAGTGAGCTGTGGTGTAGGTCGCAGACATGGCTTGGATCCCTCATTCCTGTGGCTGTGGTGCAGGCCAGCAACTGTAACTTTGATTTGACCCTTAGCCGGGAAACTTCCATATACTGCAGGTGTAGCTCTAAAAAGACAAAGAAAAGAAAAGAAACTGTCTTACTTATGGATACTCATCTTTTGTATTTTCCTCCTTAGGCATTTCCTCAAAAATCAGACAGGGCAATAATAATAAAATCAGGCTCATTTCAAAGGCCTGATTAGAGTGACTAATACTGATAAATATAATAATTAAAACTAACATTTATCAGAGTTCCCGTCATGGCGCAGTGGTTAACGAATCCGACTAGGAACCATGAGGTTGCAGGTTCGATCCCTGGCCTTGCTCAGTGGGTTAAGTATCTGGCGTTGCCGGGAGCTGTGGTGTAGGTCGCAGATGCGCCTCGGATCCCGAGATGCTGTGGCTCTGGTGTAGGCCGGTGGCTACAGCTATGATTCAACCCCTCGCCTGGGAACCTCCCTATGCCATGGGAGTGACCCAAGAAATGGCAAAAAGACCAAAAAAAAAAAAAATTTATCAAGCCCTAGCCAGTAATAACCCTTGCTTAAATACAACTTAGTGCTACATAAGAATAGAGATATTTACTTAAAAATCAGATTCCGGAGTTCCCATCGTGGTGCAGCAGAAACAATCCGACTAGGAACCATGAGATTGCGAGTTCGATCCCTGGCCTTGTTCAGGGGGTTAAGGATCCAGCATTGCCTTGAGCTGTGGTGTAGGTCGCAGTCATGGCTTGGATCTGGCATTACTGTGGCTGTGGTGTAGGCCAGCAGCTACAGCTCTGATTAGACCCCTAGCCTGAGAACCTCCATATGCCGAGGGTACAGCACTGAAAAGAAAAGAAAAAAAAAAAAATCAGATTCCTCAACTTTAGCTTGAAAATTTCCATCCTTTGCCCTTCTCTTTTTAATGGGACACACATCCCCCTCCCTAAATTATAATATTGGCCTCAGAGTCCAGAAAGTGTCCTATATTGCCTACTTTCTTGCCCACAGTCCTGAGAGATACACAAAATTGTGGCTCCCATTGTGTCTTGTTGCTTCTTTTATCTTCACTATGCTTCAGGTTGGCCATTCAGATGTGCAGAAACATGGCTGGTGACTGCAGCAATTTAATTTTTCACTCAGACTATTCAGGAGCTTTGCTTTTCGGGGTGGTTGGGTAGGGTTGTCTTTTTATATCCATCTTCTGGATGTATCAAAGTAGGAAGAGATTTTTCTTTTTCCGCCCCCTTTATCTAGAAAATGTAAATTCCCAGGGAATGTCTTAGTGTTTCTAATTTTCGTTTGAATGCCCACCCCAATCATGAGAGATGAATTGAAGACTTTGTTTTGTCTCAAGCTCAGAAATCCCTATTTACAGGAAGTTGAATAGAATCAGAAATCTTCAGGAGTTCCTTGGTGGCTCAGTGGGTTAAAGATCTGGCATTGAAACTGCTGTGGCTCTGGTTGCTTCTGTGGAACAGGTTCGGTCCCTGGCCTGGGAACTTCCACATGCTATACTACCAAAAGAAAGAAAAGGAAGAAGGGAAGGAAGAAAGGAGGGAGGGAGGAATCTTCATGAGAAGAGCTGTGATTAATTTGAGCCTTGCTATGGTCAGACTTGAGCTGGGAGACCGCACTCCTCTATGAGAGCAGAAGCAAGAGGGGAATCTGGGGAGTTCCCCGGTGGTCTAGGGGTTATTACTCAGCTTTCACTGCTGTGGTCTTGGTTCTGTCCCTGGCCTGGAAACTGAAATCCCACATCAAACCTGCACCTTGGGGCTCACTGTGAAAAGAAGCGGGATTTCAGGGTTTGCCTGTCACTCCTAATTATCATTTCTAAAGCCAAATAGCCTGTGGTTTCATTTCTAAACGTGAGCATTCTGATTTTCTTTTACCAGTCCCGGAATGTTTGTATTTGTTGTGAAGCAGTGTCAAAAATTATTTGTAAAAAGTACTTTAAAGGACGTAATGCAGTGGGGAAATTACAGATTTTAAATAAATATCAATTGTCTTTTTTTTTTTTTTTTGCTTTTTAGGGCCGCACCCACAGCATATGGAGGTTCTCAGGCTAGGGGTCGAATTGGAGCTGTAGCCACTGGCCTACACCACAGCAACGCAGGATCCAGGATCTGAGCCGCATCTGTGACCTATACCACAGCTCATGGCAATGCCAGATCCTTAACCCACTGAGCAAGGCCAGGGATTGAACTTGCACCCGTATGGTTACTAGTCGGATTTGTTTCCACTGAGCCACGACGGGAACTCTCCTTAACTATCACTTTAAAAAATTGAAGTATAGGCGTTCCCATCGTGGCTCAGCGGTAACGAATCTAACTAGGATCCATGAGGATGCAGATTCAGTCCCTGGCCCTGCTCAGTGGGTTAAGGATCTGGCATGGTAGTGAACTGTGGTGTATGTTGCAAATGTGGCTCAGATCTAGCATTGTTGTGGCTGTGGCATGAGCTGGCAGCTGCAGCTCCAATTGGACCCCTAACCTGGGAACCTCCATATGCCGAGGGAGCGGCCCAAGAAATGGCAAAAAGACAAAAAAAAAAAATTGTCATTCCTTTTTCTGTGTGTGTGTGTGTGTGTGTGTGTGTGTGTGTGTCTTTTTAGGGCCACACCTGCAGCATATGGAGGTTCCCAGGCGAGGGGTCCAGTCAGAGCTACAGCTGCCAGCCTACACCACAGCCACAACAACGCCTGATCCAAACTGCATCTGGAACCTACACCACAGCTCATGGCAACGCCAGATCTTTAACCCACTGAGCGATGCCAGGGATCGAACCCGAGTCCTCGTGGGTACTAGTTGGGTTCGTTAACCGCTGAGCCACGATGGGAACTTCTCAATTGTCATTCTCGCTTCAAGCTTTTGGACCTGTACTGAAGATCGATGTTATAGTTTGACACCAGATCAGTGGTGAATTTGATCTTTACCATCACTACAGCTCTGCGGGAAGTTTGTATCCAGTTGTTTCCTAAGCTTTCCTGTTCAAGTCCCAGCTCTCTTTACCCTCAGTGTCAGGGGACAAGGTCACTGTCTCCAGAAGGCATGGCTGTCTCCACTGCCATCTCCAACCTCCCAAAACTTATTTCTTCACTTCCTTCAGCACAGCTGAAAGGGTGTTGGAGTTGGCATTTTCTCCATCCCCATGCACCCAGAAGAGATCTGCTCTAGGTAGGCAGAAGCACAAGGTCGGCTGATGGCCAGCCGGAAACATCACAACTCTGGGCCAGTCTGTACCCAACTGGGAATCCCCTGTCCCCAATTCGCTAGCACCCCATACCAGGCACTCCCTTTAGAATATGGTTCATTTTCAACATCCTTTAAGTGGGTGCTTTGGGGCCCAGAGTAATTACCCCCAAACTTTAAACAAGCTCCATTTCAAGATCTTCTTTCTCTCTCAAGTCTTTATATTCAAACTCTACAATCTTATCACATTTATTCTTTAGTGTTAAAAAATAGTAATAATGTTTCGGAGTTTGCATTGTGGCGCAGCAGTAACAAATCTGACGAGTATCCATGAGGATACCGGTTCAATCCCTGGCCTTGCTCAGTGGGTAAGGGATCTGGCATTGCCATGAGCTGCAGTGTAGGTCACAGACATGGCTCGTATCCCGCATTGCTGTGGCTGTGGTGTAGGCCAGCAGCTATAGCTCTGATACTACCCTAGCCTGGGAACTTCCATATACCATAGGTGTGGCCCTTAAAAAAAAGCAAGATTAAAAAAAATAATAATAATAAAATAAATTTTTAGAAAGGCAAAATAATAATGTTTCAATGTGTGTATTCTTAAATGTTACACACTATATGCACACATTGGTAAATATGTAAAAATAGGTACTGAGTCCAAGTAAAAGCAGTGAGAAATATAGCAGGTATGAAAAATAGACCTTAAGACTTACTATAAAAAAAGTAATATCCCTCTGTAATGCTTTTCATCCTTTCGTGTAGTTTTCTCTGATCTTTAGAGCATGCCAAAAGTTCAAGCACAAATAAACTATAAAAAAAGAAGCCTAGAAAAATTCTCCTTTTAGAAGAGTCATATTAAATGAAACCTCTTTCACACACAATAACTTTTTAAAAAGAACACTGTGAACAAGAAAGAGAAGTTAAAAGATAATCAGAAGATTTTTTAAAAAATGAATTAGATTTGCATACTCTTGACCCCTATTCCTTATCTGACCCATCCCCCTACCATTAGCTGCCTTTTTATTTTTTATTTTTTTAATAATAAAGACCTGAAAACTAATCTTCAGAGTTAGAGACCAAAATAGTTACCTTTGTGGAATGTTGATGGAGGTGGCACAGGGGAGCCTGCTGGGTGCTTAAGCTGGGTGGTAGCTACAGGTGGTGTGTGTGTGTGTGTGTGTGTGTGTGAGAAAATTCATTGAGCTGAGCATTTACAACTAGAGCTTATTATTAAGTGTAAGTTACATCTTTGAAAAAACTTTTTTAAATTTCTTCTAGCTTATTAAGAAGTCCAAAGAGCATTTCTTGTCCCCTCAGTGTCATGCATCATGCTGGCTGACAATTCACACAGTGGGCTCGGTGGGCACAGCAGGGACCCACACCCTATGCCATTTGTTGCAGGTATATCCAGGGAATCAGGTGGGTATCTGACCACCAGCGGTGACCTCAACTTGGAGGGGATTGTTTCAGTGCAACTAGGCCACTTATTATATGATATCAGTTATACATAGAATCTAAAAGAAATGATACAAATGAACTTATTTACAAAACAGAAACAAACTGTTTCAAACAGACATAGAAACAAATACCTTTCCAACAAAGGGGAAAGTTGGGGAGGTGGGGGGGTGGATCGGTGTTGGATTGACATATGCATATTGCATATGGAATGGATGGCCAAGAGAAGCCTGCTCTATAGCACAGGGGGCTTTACTCAATATTCTGTGATAACCTCTATGGGGAAAGAATCTGAAAAAGAATGGATATGTGTCTTTGTATAACTGAGTCACTTTGCTGTACAGCAGAAATGATCACAACTTTGTAAATCAACTATACTTCAATAAAGCTTTTAAAAAATTATTACATAAGGAGTTCCCGTCATGGCTCAGCTGAAACGAATCTGACTAGTATCCATGAGGACACAGGTTCAATCCTTGGCCTTGCTCAGTGGGTTAAGGATCTGGCATTGCCGTGAGCTGTGACAGACCTGTCTCGGATCTGGCATTGCTGTGGCTGTGGTGTAGGCCAGTGGCTACAGCAACAACTCGACCCCTATCCTGGGAACCTCGATATGCTGCAGGTATGGCCCTAAAAAGACAAAAAAAAAAAATTATTACATGAAAAGCATTTAACAACTATGAGGCCATTATTTAATGTATGATATATTTTAGGAAGTGATTACTTAACAATGAAATCTAAATTAATTGAATTTTCAGGTGCATTTAGAGCCATTTCCCAGAGACCACAACATCAGTGTAGCAAAGTACAATGATCAGTCACTGACCAGGGGCCAGAGGACTTGATGTCTCCTGGCCTGTCACCAGCTTACTCAATCAGTTTGCCCCAGTCACCTGCACTCTCAATTTCTGACCCTCACTTTTCTAATTTATGAAGGGGGGTCCTGACTCTAAAATTATGACACTATACAATTTTGAATTTATAAATGCTTTGAATGCATGTATTGGACAGTTACCTAAGGAAAAGGCTATTAAAAAATTAGACATGTGCATGGTAAAACAAGGACAACAACAATTTCAAGCAGCACAACCAGATATAAAACGAAATCTCGGAGTTCCCGTCATGGCTCAGTGGTTAACAAATCCGACTAAGAACCGTGAGGTTTCGGGTTCTGTCCCTGGCCTCGCTCAGGGGGTTAAGGATCCGGTGTGGCCATGACCTGTGGTGTAGGTTGCAGACGCGGCTTGGATCCCGTGTTGCTATGGCTCTGGCTTAGGCCAGCGGCTACAGCTTCGATTCGACCCCTGGCCTGGGAACCTCCATATGCCACGGGAAGCGGCCCTAGAAAAGGCAAAAAGACAAAAAAAACAAAAACAAAAACAAAAAAACCCAAAACGAAGTCTCTTTCCACCGCTTCTAGTCCCCTAGACCCCATTGACCAAATATAATTAGTATAATTACTTATCCTGCAAGAGGTTTTTAGGCAGAAATCAACTTATAGATATATAGACTTAAAAATATTTACACAAAGGAACCAAACTAATTACTATATATATTTTGCCTTTTTTCCCCACTAAATAACATATCTTGGGGACTCTTTCAAATGAAACATACAAATTTACCTCATTGTTTTTAACAGGTGCACATTATTTCATTGTACGTCATAATTTAATCCGTCTCCTACTAATAGATTTCTGGGTTGTTTCTAGAATTTATTTTTGCTTTTTAGGGCTGCACTCGTGACATATGGAAGTTCCCAGGCTTGGGGTTGAATCGGAGCTGCAACTGCCAGCCTACACCCCAGCCACAGTAATCTGGGATCTGAGCTGTGTCTGCAACCTATGGGACTGCTCAGAGCAGCACTGAATCCTTAACCCCCTGAGCAAGGCAGGGATCAAACCCACCTCCTCCTGGATACTAGTTGGGTTTGTAACCTGCTGAGCCACAACGGGAACTCTCAGAATTTTTAACAATTAATAATTGCAATTCATGCTGTAATGAACATCTCTCTATGCAAATAAAGAAGCAGACTTTTGCAAATATATCCCATGAGGTAAATTTCTAGTAGTAAATTTACGTGATCAAATGATAAGTGCATTTTAAATCTTGGTAGACTCTGAAATTACCCTTCCTAAAGGTTTACCAATTTATCTTTCAACCAGCGCTGTGTTGGAGTATCTATCTCTTCCTACTCTTGCCAACACAGGATGTGACCAAACTTTTACATTTTTCATCAGTTATACATAAAGAATATGATGAGGGGTAGATTTGAAGGTCAGAATTAAATGATGTAAGATTACCAATCTTAATGTCTTTTCCTTGCATTTGGCCCAGCAGAGAGGTTCCTTTCATCTTTAAGTGTTTGATGTTTTGCATTTATGAGCCTGATTTATTCTACGATAATGTTGGAAGTTTAGCAATTAACCAGATTTATGTATTCTGGTAAGGACCATCAGGACCCACCTTTCATTTGTATTGTGTTTCAGGCCTTTATTTAATTTCAGAAATTTTGCCCTAATAGGGACATCTTCTACCACTTAATCGATATAGATGAAGACACAGTGGACACTTTACTGGCTACATTGTGTCCTGTGGCTCCCTTGTGAACAGTGAGTGATGGGATGGCTCCCAGAAAAGCCAAGTGAAAAGGAAAAATGGAGGCATTCTCGTCATGGCTCAGGGGTTAACGAACCCAACAAGAATCCATGAGGATGAGAGTTCTATCCCTGGCCTTGCTCAGTGGGTTAAGGATCCAGCGTTACCATGAGCTGTGGTGTAGGTCGCAGACGCAGCTCAGATCCCACCTGGCTGTTGCTGTGGCTGTGGTGTAGGCTGTCAGGTACAGCTCCAATTTGACCCCTAGCCTGGGAACCTCCTTATGCTGTGGGTGTGGCTCTAAAAAGACCGAAAAAAAAAAAAAAGAAAAGAAAGAAAGAAAAAAAGAAAAGGAAAAGAAAGGAAAAATGAATATGCTTTGTAGAACATATACCATTTTCTCAGGTTAACTCATTGTAGAGTTTTCTCTCTGATGTAATAGAGTTCATCCTAATGGCTCCTTGCTAATACTTCAAAAAGGGCAGAATGCAATACTTTATCTTGATACTGCTTCAGGTGGAAATATAATTGTTGAATATCAACCATGCTATTTTGCATCTGGCCTCCCAGGCTTCCCTGAACACGGTGGGTAGGAACATGTCTATTTACAGAAAGGGAAAATGACGCTCGGCAACAGTAAGTGACGAAATTCAAAGGCACTGTGTTGGGCCACAGCTGAAACAGTTTCAGACTTAACCTTTAGCACTTTGAAAATGATCACAACTTGGAGTTCCTGTCATGGCACTGCAGAAACGAATCCAACTAGGAACCATGAGGTTGCAGGTTCAATCCCTGGCCTTGCTCAGTGGGTTAAGGATCTGGCATTGCCATGAGCTGTGGTGTAGGTCGCAGACTTGGCTCGGATCTGGCATTGCTGTGGCTCTGGCGTAGGGTGCAGCAACAGTTCCGATTAGCCTGGGAACCTCCATATGCCGTGGGTGCGGCCCTAAAAAAAAAAAAAGGCAAACGAAAATGATCACAACTAACTTTCATTATTCCCACACGAAAAGTCTTATAATCTCCGGAAGTTTTTACAACTTTCCTTTGAACTGCAAGAGTAAGCATCTACCTGCCATGAGTAAATCTCCAGAGTTTACCAATAAATGCGGTTTGTCATTTAAGCCCTCTAAAATGTAGCTGAGAGTATATTTGTCACAGGCATGATTTTTAAAACAACCACAATGAAACCTGGGAAAGAGATAAAGGAAAAAGAGGCAGAGAAGGAAGGAAGGAAAGGAAGACTAGAAAGGCAGGGAAGGGAAGTGGTGAGGGTGCGGGTGAAGAGTGCAGGGTCAGTCAGGGGTCAAGGGTAGAAGTGCAGGATTATTTTCAGATTTATATTGGTCCAACCTAACTAATTTCTCCAGTTATACAAGGTCACAGGTGTCGATTTAAAAGGTTCTCTTAGGTCATGATGGAAGAAATGTTCATCTGTTGAGGTCTGGGGAAGGCCCTCTGGCTTATACCGGTTTGGCTTGAACATTATGCTAACTAGAACAGCCTGTCTTATGGCCTGTCAAGCATGCCTTGTACATCTGCTTTAACCATTAAAGAAAAGAATCCTTTTAAATATGGACTATCATTTCAGGCATCCTAAATGGAGCGAAGTAGCCGTTGTGGATGTGGTTCCAGACATGTTCTTGCATCACTGGGCACTTGAATTTTCTGAACTGTCTCAAACTCAAGAACACCACCAGCCATTTTCAAAACAGTATCAGCTAGAAGCTGCCAGCTGCAACCTTATGGTCTCAAGGTCTCTCCTTGTAACTATGCAACCATTTTGAATCCCAACCAGTCCTTGCTTAACAAGTGCCCTTAACTTCTTACCAGCTCCAGTCCTAATTCTTAACAAACAACTTGCACCACTTGGTGGGTTTTGCCTATAAAGTCTCCCCCATTTTGTGGTCTGGAGGAACACAATTCAGGTGCTTCTTAAATCAGTGTCTCCCAGAATACATTCCTCAGTTTGGCTCAAATACAACTGTTTTCTATTCCTATTATAGAGTTTATTGATTATTTACATTGGCAAATACCTACCAGTATTATTAGATCTGGAAAATGGAATTATATTGCTACCATATAGTTAGAGAACACTTAGAATACATACTAACATACAGGAGAGAAATAATTCCTTCGGAAAATAATGAAACAGATTTTTACCTATTCTCCCATTAAGTACAATCCCAAACACTGGACATTATAAATAACACATATAAAAGTTCCCACTGTGGCTCAGTGGAAATGAACCCAACTAGTGTTTAGGAGGATGTGGGTTCTATCCCAGGCCTCGCTCAGTGTGTTAAGGATCCGGCATTGTCGAGAGCTGTGGTGTAGGTCACAGATGCAGTTCAGATCTGGCATTGCTATGGCTGTGGCTGGCAGCTATAGCTCCAATTCGACCCCTAGCTTGGGAACCTCCATATGATGCACATGTGGCCCTGAAGAAAAAAAAGCACATATAAGACAACTCTGAGAGGTGGAGAGAAGGTGGACCAGTTAGGGACCTTGAGACATAAGGAACAGCAAATGGTGAGTTCCCTGGGTTTGCTCTTTCCCTCACAGAGCCAAGACTTGGCGCTAAAGAGGCTACTGAGGCAGAAATGTCAGCAGGCACAGACAAAACAGCAACGACAGGAGTTCCCGTCATGGCGCAGTGGTTAACAAATCCGACTAGGAACCATGAAGTTTCGGGTTCGATCCCTGGCCTTGCTCAGTGGGTTAAGGATCCCGTGTTGCCATAAGCTGTGGTGTAGGTTGCAGATGCAGCTCAGATCCTGCGTTGCTGTGGCTCTGGCATAGGCTTGCAGCTACAGATCTGATTAGACCCCTAGCCTGGGAACCTCCACATGCTGTGGGAGCAGCACTAGGAAAGGCAAAAAGACAAAAAAAAAAAAAAAAAAAAAAAAAAAAAAAGGCAACAACAAAAGCCTATTCTTTCCAGTCAAAGAATCAGGTAAGGAGGCACCTCAAAAATGGCACACTTTTAGACAATAAACACTTTGGTTCAGTCAAACACTATAGAACATGTACAGTGTCTGCAGATTAGAACACTCATCATAGTGCAAACATTAGTTCTTCCCAAGTTGATGTATAGGTTTTAACAAAATTCTTATCAAAATCTCAGTACAATTTTGTAGATATAGACAAAATGAGTCTAAAATTTATATGGAAAGCAAAGGAACTATAATTGCTGAAATAATTTTGAAAAATAAGAATAAAGCAGAGAAGAAAAAAAAAAATGGAGTTCCTATTGCAGCACAGCAGAAACAAATCCAACTAGGAACCACGAGGTTGCAGGTTCTATCCCTGGCCTTCCTCAGTGGGTTAAGGATCCGGCATTGCCGTGAGCTGTGGTGTAGGTCGCAGATGTGGCTAGGATCCCACATTGCTGTGGCTATGGTGTAGGCCAGCAGCTACACATCCGATTCGACCCCTAGTTGGGGAACCTCCATGTGCCATGGGAGGGGCCCAAGAAATGGCAAAAAGACAGAAAAAAAAAAAAAAAAAAAAAAAGAGAGAGAGAGAGAGAGAAAGCCACATCAAGAGGTAGGAGGGGTGCTTATGTGATATCAGCAACCCCATACCCCCCCGCCCCCAGGTGGGAAGCCCACAGACTGGAAAGTAACTGTATCACTGATACCCCCCATGCCAGATACCAGGCATGGGGATTTGATGTAGGAGACTCACCTACCGGGGTGAGAATTCTGAGCCCCACATTAAATCCCCATGCCTGGGTGTCTGGCATTGGGAGAAAGAGCCCCTGGAGCATCTGGCATTGAAGGCCAGTGGGGCTTATGTACAGGAGCTCCATGGGACTGGGGAAAATAAAGACCCTATTCTTAAAAGGCGCACACAGACTTTCACATGCACTGGATCCCAGGGCAAAGCAAAGGCTGCATAGGAATCTGGGTTGGACCTGACTGTAGTTCTAGGAGGATCTCCTGGGATAACAGGGGGTGAATGTGGCTTACTGTGGGGGAAGGGCATTGGAAGCAAAGCTCTTGGGAATATTCATCAGCATGCCTTTCTCTGGAGGTGGCCATTTTGGGAAAATCTGACTCCACCCATCAGCGCTGAGAAGCCCCAGGCCAAACAACAATCCAGGTGGGATCAGAGCCGCCCATCGCCCATCAGGGTAAACAGGCTGCCTAAAGATCGCTCCCCCTCCCCCAAGCACACAGCTTCCTCTAATCTCACCCAGAGACAAAGCCCCACCCACCAGAGGGATAGGAATCAGCCCCATCTACAAGTGGGCAGGCACCAGTCCATCCTATCAGGAAGCCTACACCAAGCCACAAGGGGGCCAGACACCAGACGTAAGAGAGGCTACAACTCTATTGTCTGCAAAAAGGTCACCACACCAAAAACCTATAAAAATGAAAAGACAAAGGACTATAGCTCAGATGAGGGAGAAAGAAAAAAAAAACAGAAAAACAGATAAGTGATCAGGAGAGTCTCAGCCTCCAGGAAAAAGACCTTAGACTGTTGATGCTGAAGATGATGCAAGACATTGGAAATAAACTGGAGGCAAAGACGGATAATTTACAAAGAAATACAAGATATAAGACTTAAGCAAGAAGAGATGCAAAATACAATAACTGAAATAAAAAATTCATTAGAAGCAGCCAACAGCAGAATACAGGAGGCAGAAGAATGCATAAGCGAGGTGGAGGACAGATTAGTGGAAATCACAGATGCGGAACAGAAAAGAGAAGAAAGACTGAAAACAAATGAAGAGAGTCTCAGAGAACTCTGGGACAACGTTAAATGCACCAAATTCTGTATTATAGGGGCATCAGAGGAGAAGGGGGGGCATAAAATATATTCCAGGAGATAATAGCCGAAAACTTGCCTAACATGGGAAAGGAACCATGCACTCAAATCCAGGAAGTGCAACGAGCACCACATAAAATAAACCCAAGGAGGAACACCCTGAGACACATAGTAATCAAACTGACCAAAACTAAAGACAAAGAGAAAATCTTGAAAGCAGCTAGGGAAAAGAAACAATAACATACAGGGGAACCCCTACAAGGCTATTGGCAGATTTTTCAGCAGAAGCTCTGCAGGCCAGGAGGGAGTGGCATGAAGTACTTAACGTGATGAAAGGAAAAAACCTCCAACCAAGATTCCTTTACCCAGCAAGGCTCTCATTCAGATTTGAAGGAGACATCAAAACCTTCACAGATAAGCAAAAGCTAAGAGAATTCAGCAACACGAAACCAGCTTTACAACAAATAACTTCTCTAGGCAGAAAAGAACAGGCCGCAACCAGAAACAAAAATACCACCAATGACAAGGCTCACCAGTAAAGGCCTATGTACAGAAAGATACGAAATCATCCATGCACAATTATGCCACCCAAATCAGAAATCCTGAGAAGAGGAGGGTACAAATGCGGGACACTGGAGATGCACTTGCAGTTAAGAGACCAGCAACTTAAAACAATCTCATGTATATATAGACTCTTATGTCAAAATTTCAGAGTAACTGCAAACCCCAAATCTACAATTGACACACAAACAAATAAGAAAAATCAACTCAAATACAACACTAAAGATAGTCATCAGACCACAAGAGGAGAGAACGAGAGAAGAAGGGAAGAAAAGAGAGCAACAAAAACAAATCCCAAACAATTAATAAAATGGCAGTAAGAACATACATATCAGGGAGTTCCCGTTGTGGTGCAGTGGTTAACGAATCCGACTAGGAACCATGAGGTTTCGGGTTCGGTCCCTGCCCTTGCTCAGTGGGTTAATGATCCGGCGTTGCCGTGAGCTGTGGTGTAGGTTGCAGACGTGGCTCGGATCCCGCGTTGCTGTGGTGGCGTAGGCCGGTGGCTACAGCTCCGATTCGACCCCTAGCCTGGGAACCTCCATATGCCGCGGGAGCGGCCCAAGAAATAGCAACAACAACAACAAAAAGACAAAAGACAAAAAAAAAAAAAAAAAAAAAAAAAAAAAAAAAGAACATACATATCAATAATTACCTTAAATGTTAATGGACTAAATGCCCCAACCAAAAGTCATAGACTGGCTGAATGGATACAAAAACAAGACCCTTGGAGTTCCCGTCGTGGCGCAGTGGTTAACGAATCCGACTAGGAACCATGAGGTTGCGGGTTCGGTTCCTGCCCTTGCTCAGTGGGTTAACGATCCGGCGTTGCCATGAGCTGTGGTGTAGGTTGCAGACGCGGCTCGGATCCTGAGTTGCTGTGGCTCTGGCGTAGGCCGGTGGCTACAGCTCCGATTAGACCCCTAGCCTGGGAACCTCCATATGCCGTGGGAGCGGCCCAAGAAATAGCAACAACAACAACAAAAGACAAAAAGACAAAAGACAAAAAAAAAATAAAATAAAAAAAAAAAAAAAAACAAGACCCATGTACATGCTGTCTTAAAGAGACCCACTTCACTTCTAGGGACACACACAAATGGAAAGTGAGAGGATGGAAGAAAATATTCCATGCAAACGGGAATCAAAAGAAAGCTGGAGGAACAATACTCATATCCGGCAAAATAGACTTTAAAACGAATATTTTAAGAGACAGGGAAGGACAGTACATGATGATCAAAGGATCAATTCAAGAAGAAGATATAACAATTTTGAATATCTATGCACCCAACGTGGGATCACCACAATATCTGAGGCAACCGCTAACAATCTTAAAAGGAGAAATCGACAATAACAGAATCATAGTGGGGGACTTTAACACCCCACTTAGAGCAATGGACAGATCATCCAGACAGAAAATCAGTAAGGAAACACAGACCCTGAATGAAGCATTAAAGCAGATGGACTTCATAGATATTTATAGGACATTCCATCCAAAAGCCTCAGAATATACCTTCTTCTCAAGTGCATATGGAATATTCTCTACAATTGATCACATCCTGGGCTACAAATCCAGTCTCGGTAACTTTAAGAAAATTGAAATCATATCAAGCATCTTTTCTGACCACAATGCTATATGACTGGAAATCTGCAAGAAAATACTGTAAAAAACACTCCAAATGCAATAGTTTGCATCTACTAACCCATACTCCCAGTCCATCCCACTCTCTCCCCCTCCCTCTTGGCAACCACAGTCTGTTCTCTAAGTACATGAGTTTGTTTCTTTTCTATATATAGGTTCGATTGTGCTATATGTTAGATTCCAGATATGTGATATCCTATGTATTTGTCTTTCTCCTTCTGACTTACTTCACTTAGTATGAGAATCTCTAGTTCCATCCATGTTGCAGCAAATGGAATTATTTTGTTCTTTTTTATGGCTGGGTAGTATTTCATTGTGTATATGTACCACATCTTCTTAATTCATTCCTCTGTTTATGGACATTTAGGTTGTTTCCATGTCTTGGCTGTTGTAAATAGTGCTGCAATGAACTTAGGGGTGCATGTATCTTTCTGAATGAAAGTTTTGTCTGTCTACATGCCTAGGAATGGGATTGCTGGATCATGTGATAATTCTATATTTAGTTTTATGTAGTACCTCCATACTGTTGTCCATAGTGGTTATACCAATTTACATTCCCACCAGCATTGAGGGCGGGTTCCCTTTTCTCCAGACCCTCTCCAGCATTTGTTATTTGTAGACTTATTAACGATAGCCATTCTGACCAGTGTGAGGTGGTACATCATGGTAGTTTTTATTTGCATTTCTCTAATAATTGGTGATGTTGAACATTTTTTCATGTGGCTGTTGGCTATCTGTATGTCTTCTTTGGAGAAATGTCTGTTCAGGTCTTCTGCCCATTATTCAATTGGGTTTGGGTTTTTTTTGCTGCTGAGCTGTATGAACTGTTTGTATATTTTGTAGATTAAGCCCTTGTCAGTTGCATCATTTGCAACTATTTTCCCCCATTCCTTAGGCTGTCCTTTTGTTTTTTGAATCATTTCCTTTGCTGTGCAAAAGCTTGTCTGTTTGATTAGGTCCCATTGGTTTATTTTTGTTGTTATTCTAAGCCTTGGGAGTTTGACCTAAGAAAACATTTGTATGGTTGATCTCAGAGAATGTTTTGCCTGTGTTCTCTTCTAGGAGTTGTATGGTGTCTTATATTTAAGTGTTTAGCCATTTTGTGTTTATTTTTGTGCATGGTATGAGGGTGTGTTCCAGTTTCCTTGATTTACATGTGGCTGTTCAGTTCTCCTAACACCATATGTTGAAGAGACTGTCTTTTTCCCATTTTATATTCTTGCCTAATTGTCAATGATTAATTGGCCATAGGTGTCTGGGTTATTCTATTCTATTGGTCCATATGTCTGTTTTGGTACCAGTACCACACTGTCTTGATTACAGTAGCTTTGTAATATTGTCTGAAGTCTGGGAGAGTTATGCCTCCTGCTTTTTTTTTTTCCTCAGGATTTCTTTGGCAGTTCTGGTCTTTTAAGGTTGCATATAAATTTTTGGATTGTTTGTTTTAGTTCTGTGAAAAGTGTCATAGGTAATTGATAGGGATTGCATTAAATGAATTATTTCTAAGAGTCTAAAATATCTGCCTATTCAAGAAACCACATAGAAAAAAACAAGTGATTGCAATAATACACTAAATAGTGTCCAAAATGTTTGGAAACACAGGGAAAACAATGTTTTCATTGTACTTTTTTCAGAATAATGATTAGAGTCATTGCTTCAAAAGTTTTCACCTAAAGTTGGAGGAAAATATATTGAGTATACTGTTTGAAAATGTAACTAGTATATTGTTTGAATATAAGTTGGTCCTATGTTTCTCACCTTTGGATATTCTATGCAGTGTTGTCTTCAACTATTAAAAAAGTGAGCAATGGAAAAAAAAAAAAGAAATAGTGTGACAGTCACACAGTGGAATAGTATATAGGAATGAATGAACAAACTATAGCTACAAGTCATGAGATGAATGAATGTGTGTAATTTTGGGTGAAAGAAGCCAGACACAAAAGACTGCATGTTGTGTGATTCCATGTATAAAATTTTAAAGAAGGCAAATCTAAACTATATTGTTTAAGGATGAATACTTAGGTGGAAAAGCATAAAACAAAGCAAGGAAGTGGCTTCCATAAGTGTCAAGAAAGTAGTTGTTTCTGGTGGGAGGACAAGAGATATGAGGGGGGTTCTGAGGGTGCTGGCAATATTTTGTTTCTTGTGATTATAGGAAATGTGCTTTATACTAATGTCTTAAGCTGCACATTTATATGTTAATGCAATTTTCTGTATACATGTTGTATTTTTCTTTTTTTCCTGCCTGTAGCAGGAGGAAGTTTCTGAGCCACAGAACTGAAAATACTGGATCCATAACCCACTGCATCAGGAGGGAACTCCAACAAGTTGTATTTTTCAATGCATAGTTTATTTTTTAAAAAACTTGCTTGTTGTCTTTGGGAGGGATACTTCACATGAATAGAAGAGGGTCTTGGTGGGAGGTGGGGAGAGCAGTTGAGGTGGGGAGGGAAGGTTGCTATTGCAGTATCCTAAGTATGAGATGACAAGAGGCAGCACTAGGACATGAATGGTTGAGGTGGAGAAGAGAAATTAGAGAAGATTAGAAAGTAAATGAAGGAGGGGGAAAAGTCAAGATATGGGGAGTTCCTGTTGTGACTCAGCAGTAACAAGCCCATCTAGGATCCTTGAGGATGTGGGTTCAATCCCTGGCCTCAGTGAGTTAAGGATCTGGCATTGCCTTGAGCTGTGGTGTAGGTCACAGAAGCCACTCAGATCTGGAGTTGCTGTGGCTGTGGTGTAGGCCAGCAGCTATAGCTCAGATTCTACCCCTAGCCTGGGAACTGCCATATACTGTGGGTGTGGCCCTGAAAAGCAGAAAGAAATAAAAGAAAAAAAAAGTCAAGATGTGGTAACCAGTCTCTAAACATGGTGCCCAATGACTCATACCCCCCAGTAGTACAATCCCACATTGATTCTGGGATGGTCCATTAAAACTGATGGAGAGAGCTGCTTTGGAGCCAGGGTTCTCTGAACGTTGGCCCAGATTCACTTTGGATTCGGAAACCCCCAGGCCTTCTGAACTCTAGAGCTAAGTTTGAGGGGTGGTGGGAAGAGGGGTAGTTTGGCCGGAGGCCTACCCTGGCACACGTTTCCGCTGCATACGGATACATGCAGGGTCCTGGGCAGCAGTGTTCCAGCGTCCAGTTCCCTCACACCCGCCTACGCTCTCAGGATGGTGGGGGAACCTGACAACCCAGGTGCACAGGCCGGATGTGCAGACTCATAGTGTGAACAGGTATGACATGGCCATTGCTCTCAGTGTCACAGGCCATGAACATGCAGATCCCTGCCTGTGTACACACATGTCTTCATGCTCTCACAGGGACGCTTTGCCAGCCCAGAGGGCGTGAGGGGCATATTTGCCAGCGTGCTCAGTTAGAGGCAGGCTCACACTGCACATGAGGGGCTAAGGTTTGGCCCTTTCCTTAAATCGAAACCCTTTGGAGGGAGTTCCCATTGTAGCTCTGAGTGTTAAGAACCCGACTGGTATCCATGAGGATGTGAGTTTGATCCCTGGCCTCATTCAGTGGGTTAAGGATCCTGCTGTTGCCTTAAAAGCTGTGGTGTAGGTTGCACATGTTGCTCAGATCTGGCATGGCTGTGACTGGTGCAGGCGGGCAGCTATAGCACCAATTGGACCCCTAGCCCAGGAACAACCAAAAAAAAATTAAAATAAAATAAAATAAAATAATAACAATAATAATAAACCTTTGGAAAAGAGAACCCAAAAAGTGAAATAATGCAAAACCAACACAAAATAAAAAAAGCAAAAAAAAAAAAAAATCCTGTGAGTTCCCGTTGTGGCTCAGTGGTTAACGAATCTGACTAGGAACCATGAGGTTTGCCCTGGCCTTGCTCAGTGGGTTAAAGATCCAGCTTGCCATGAGCTGTGGTAGGTCACAGACATGACTCGGATCCCATGTTGCTGTGGCTCTGGTGTAGGCTGGCAGCCACAGCTCAGATTAGACCCCTAGCCTGGGAACCTCCAGGTGCAGCGGGATCGGCCCTAGAAAAGGCAAAAAGACAAAAAAGAAAAAAAATGCTGATGGAAAGAGGCAGAAATGACCCTGACTTCCAAGCCTAGGTTTGCCTGAGTCTCTTGGAATGAGAACCCAGCTCTCATAGTGGAGAAGTCCAAGCCACCCAGCCATGTTCACCACTATTAGCCACATCACCTGCAGCCATGCCTGTGAGCTCTCTTGGACATCCAGGACAATGAGCCACCAGATGACCTCAGTCCCAGTAAATATCTAACTTCACCTGAGAGAACCTACATGCAGTAGCCACCTGAGCCCAGTTATACCACTGGGTTCTGGAGAGGGGTGTTACACAGTAAGAGATAACCAGAACCCAAAGAGAATCAACACTGTGGAGCTTGGGTGCCTGGATGGATCATGACACTTTGAGATGGACAGTGTAGAGTAAAAGTAGATTTGGCTGGGGGAGGTAAGTTTAGTTCTGGACTTTGGCATGCTTGTGGAATATCTACAGGTCACTATCCAGTAGGCATTTAGCTATGTTGACAAATATGAAGACAGAGATCTGGAAGATATCAGCATGGCACCCTAAGAGTGTCAGACCTGCCCAAGAAGAAGGACCTAATTCCTGCGAAGAAGAGACCAGACATTATCTCCTCCATGAAGAACTGGTTTTCAAATACCAACTACTCTTTCCCAGTAACTCAGTTCTTTGAAAATATCCTTTTTATAGTCCTTACCATACTGCCCTATGATTTATTCACATGTCTGTCCTCCTGGATAAATGTGAGGTGACCCAAGATAGGCTTGTAGCTTGATCATGTGTTTTACAGTCCTGGAAAGCAAGAAAACCTTCAATAGACCAATGGAAAAATAAATAAATGAACAAATGAGTAAATGAAAGGCTACTCCCATCTCACATAGATCAAAGTCAAATAAACACATTAGGAAACATAAATGTAAAAATGTGTAGGTCTTAGTTGCTCAGACTGTGCTAAATAAGCTAATTTCTTACAAAGCCGAAATTAGAAAATAGTGAAGGCTGTGAGGATAGACCAGAAGAGGATGTGTATTTACCTGTACATCTCACTCCTCTCTCGGACTTACTCCTTTCCAGAGGCTGTTTCTAAACACACAGGTTCATCTGTCTACTACTTAAAAAGATTTTCCCACTAAAATTAAGAGATTATGTTTTGAAGATACTCTTCTTTTTGTATGAATTGAGTAGTAGAAAATACAAAAGAGGAGTTCCCCCGTCGTGGCGCAGTGGTTGACGAATCCGACTAGGAACCATGAGGTTGCGGGTTTGATCCCTGGCCTTGCTCAGTGGGTTAATGATCCGGCGTTGCCGTGAGCTGTGGTGTAGGTTGCAGACACGGCTCGGATCCCGCGTTGCTGTGGCTCTGGCGTAGGCTGGTGGCTACAGCTCCGATTCGACCCCTAGCCTGGGAACCTCCATATGCCGCGGGAGCGGCCCAAAGAAATAGCAAAAAGACAATAAATAAATAAATAAATAAATAAAATAAAATATTAAAAAAAAAAGAAAATACAAAAGAGAGAATGCTTTACAGAGATTTAGTGAATTACAGAGATCAATGGGTTTTTCTCTTTATACAATGAAAGATTTAAAATAAATAGCTTCAGGCACTTCTTTTATCTATCAGTATTTACTCTTCTAGGAAGTTGTTAGAACTGTTGCGGGAAATCGCAAAGACCTTGGCAATGGAAGGAGACAAGCAGCACTTGGAGATATGGAAAAGCAAGGTTTATTCAGCACCGGTGCAGGCTCAGAGGAGTCACCTCCAGAGTCTGAGCACCAGGTCTTTGTTCTCAGTAACTTTTATGCACTACAAGGTCTTGATTTTCCCATGTAAGCATCCAGGACCTGCCCCCCATCCCCAAGCAGGCAGTGTTCCTCCCTAAGAAACCAAGCAAGCAAGGTTACAGAAGCGGAACTGATAAGCAATGTTGGGTACATGATTAGCAGGGCTTCTGGCTTGGACATAGGGCACACAGTTGTTACATTATTACAAGAAGGGTGGTATAGTGATGAGCATAGCTGGATTGGCTTGCAGCTGCCTTCTTAATGGGGGGGTGGAGAGGTGGGGGGTGTGGGGGGGTTGTTCTTTAGTTAAAACTCTATTTCAGAACAACCCTACTCTTTTTTTTTTCTCTTTTTGGGAGGTTGGGGCCTGCACCCATGGCACATGGAGGGTTCGAATTGGAGCTACAGCTGCTGGCCTACACCACAGCCACAGCAATGCCAGGTCCGAGCCGTGTCTGCGACCTACCCCACAGCTCATGGCAATGTCAGATCCTTAACCCACTGAACGAAGCCAGGGATCGAACCCACAAACTCATGGTTCCTAGTTGGATTCATTTCCACTGCACCGTGACGGGAACTCCGGAACAACCCTACTCTTAAACCTTTGATTTTTTTTTTTTTTTTTTTTTTGTCTTTTTGCCTTGTTGTTGTTGTTGTTGTTGCTATTTCTTGGGCCGCTCCCGCGGCATATGAAGGTTCCCAGGCTAGGGGTCTAATTGGAGCTGTAGCCATCGGCTTACGCCAGAGCCACAGCAAAGAGGGATTCGAGCCGCGTCTGCAACCTACACCACAGCTCACGGCAACGCCGGATCATTAACCCACTGAGCAAGGGCAGGGACCGAACCCGCAACCTCATGGTTCCTAGTCGGATTCGTTAACCACTGCGCCACGACGGGAACTCCAAACCTTTGATTTTTATACCACAGAGTGCAATGTATTTTATTTAGCTCAATATAATTGATTTATCTAGATTTTAAGAAGAGTCAGTATAATTAAATCATGCCTGTTGGCTACCCTATAAGTTTTGTTTCCTATCCTTCTCATGAATAAAGAAACCAGGAGTTCCTTGGTAGCTCAGTGAGGTAAAGATCTGGCCTCATCACTGCTGTGGCTTGAACCTGCTGTTTCTCCAGTTCAAACCTTTGCCCGGGAGCGTCTGCATGATGTGGGTGCAGCCAAAAAAAGAAAACAGTTGAGTTTATCCATTCATGGCTGACAAAATCCATTTGTTGGTATTGTACTATCAAAGCTACTTTTGCAAATGCAAAACCTGGCATCATTTTCACTTTGAATTATCACATGTACTTGAATGAATCTTTAGAGAGAGAACTGCCAATTCTGAAGGGCTTCTGAAGGTACCAAAATATTAATTAGACAAGAAGTCTGCCAAGCACTTTGAAAGCCCAACTCCCTTATCAAATTACCCTCTAAATATAGGAGAGCTGGGGGACATTAACATATTGAGAATATTAGTTACACAGACACCTTTGAAATCTGAACCACTGAAATTGGGAGTAGCCAGAGGCTCCTCCAAGGTTAGGGGTTGATGAGAAAGTAGAAGAAAAACTCTGTATACTGCTCTGTGATCGCTATCACTGCAAAGCTGATCCAATTTAGGATTGGGAGTTTGGAAGAATGGAGAAACTGGCAAAAGCTTCTGCTGAGAGCCCTAAAAATAATCCAATTCATCACAATTTTGCTGACTGTAAATCAGTAAAACTGGAAATAATAATCCAATGAATAAAGACTGGGCTTCCGGATTGTTTACTCATTCAGTAAGTAAAGTTTAATGTTGCTATAGTTGCTGATCCAACCATCTCCATGAAAGCAGCTCCTTCCTGACCCATGGTGTTTCCTTTTTTAAATCAGGAAGAAGGCTCCCCCGCACATGTTTTATGGCTGGGTGATGGAACTTCTGCCAGTCTTGCCAGCCCAGACCTGCCTCCTCTTCAGTGGTCCCCAACCTCACCTCATACCCTCTCCTTTGCAAAATCCTGAATCCTGGTTTAGATCATTGTTCCCTAAGCCGGGCTACAAATTAGAACCACGTGAAAAAAATTTAAACATACAATGCCTGCGCCCACTCTCATTGATTCTAATTTAACTCCTGGTGGGGGTTGGTGAGGCCCAAGCACGGGTTAGAATTTCCCCAGGTGATTCTCAGGGGCAGTGAGCTTTGAAAGCCAGGGCCTTCAATCCCGCTTCTTCTGCGCGGCTCGCCCCCCTCCCCTGCCCCCGCTCCCCATCCACCTCGCGAGCTTCTGCTCAACCTTGGACTGAAATCCCGGCAGCACCGTGGCTCTCAGACATTTCCTCGGGGAAGAAACACCTCTCTCCTCGGTGTCCCAGTCTGCACTCTGCCGAATTCCATCAATGCGCCTAGAAGGAGTGAATACACTTTTTCAGGGACAGGTCTCTGCTTCCACCCGACGGTGAGTTTATGAGGGTCTGGCTCGGCTGCATGTCCCCTGTGTCAATAAGCGTTGCCAGGAGGATTGAAGGACAAATACAAACTACTTACAGGACTTCCTCTTCTCTTGTTGAAACCTCCAGAATCCCTTGGGGGAATATATTTCCAAGACTACTGGTATTCCAAAGACCCATAAATTCTCCAAATTCTCCCCTGTAGATCTGGCCATGGAGATAAGCGAGAGACGGTAGGGGAGGGAATGTCCTAGGCTTTAAAAGGCACCTTTAGGGGAGTTCCAGTCGTGGCGCAGTGGTTAACGAAGCCACCTAGGAACCATGAGGTTGCGGGTTCGAGCCCTGGCCTGCTCAGTGGGTTAAGGATCCGGCATTGCCATGAGCTGTGGTGCAGGTTGCAGACGAGGCTCGGCTCACGCATGGCTGTGGCTGTGGCCGGTGACTTCAGTTCCGATTCGACCCCTAGGCTGGGAACCTCCATAAGCTGCAGGAGCGGCCCTAGTAAAGGCAAAAAGACAAAAAAAAAAAAAAAGGCACCTTTAGCCTGTTCTGGGATTCTGGAAATAACAATAATAAAATGGCCGTGTACCATTCCCCCAGCTTTGTTGAGGTATACCTGACAAATAAAAATTGTATATATTTACGATTACAATTGATGTTTTGATATATGTATATGGAGTGAAATGATTCCCACAATCCAGCTAATTATCATTCCATGCCTTCACTTACGTGTGTATGTGTGATAAGATCTAGTCTCCTAGCAAATTTCAAGTGTACAGTAGAGTGTTATTAACTGTAGCCATTATGCTGTATGTTAGATCTCCAGAATGTATTTATACTGATTAACTGGAACTTTGTACCCTTTGACCCACATCTCCCCATTTCCCCCACTTCCCTGCCCCTGGCAACCACCCTTCTACTCTCTGCCTCTGTGAGCTTGCCTTTTCAAGCTTCTGCATGTAATTGAGATCATGCAGTATTTGTCTTTCTGTGTCTGACTTATTTCACTTATGACAGTGGCCCCGGGTTTATCCTTATTGTCTCAAATGACAAGAGTTTCTTCTTTTTTTGATACTAAATATTCCCTTGTGTATATATACTACATTTTTTAATCTGTTCCTCTGTTGGTGGACATTTAGGTTATTTCCACATCTTAGCTGTTGTGATTTGTGTTGCAATGAACATGGGAATGCTAATTCTGGTTTTGATTCTTTTGAATGTATACCAGGAAGTGGAAGTGCTGGATCATGTAGTAGTCCAATTTTTTTATTTTTCTGAGGAACTTTCATAGCGTTTTCCATAGCAGCCGCACCATTTTGCATTCCCAGCACCTGTGTACAAGTGTTCTCATTTCTCCATATCCTCACCAACACGGTCTGGTTATCATCTGTCTTTTTTGATAATAGCCACTAATGGGTGTGAGGCGACAGCCCACTGTGGTTCTGATTTGTATTTTACTGAGGATTTGCTGGATACTAAAATCCTTATCTTACACTTAAACCTTACCTGTTTTACTTCATATTTGCAACAACCCTGTAGGAAAGTGAAGCTCAAAGGTCAAGCAACCTGCCCAAGGTCTCCAGGTTACTCAGTGGAGTCGAACATAGCTCTGCTACTTGTTGAAATGTTGAGAAACATTGCCCTATGAATATTAATAACCTCTTAGGTCTGAGATGCTATGAGCTACAAATGATAGAAAACCACCATCCGGATCCATTTAGACAATGAAGAAACGTATTATTTTTCATAAGAAGAAATCTGTGATAGGTTTGTTCTGGCATGACCTGCAGTTGGTGCTTCTGGTTCCTTCTCTTTCCCTGCTCCTCCCTCCACATTGTGTGGCTTCATCGGGGGTTGGGCACCATCTGATTTGTGAATGGCTTCGTTTTGTTTTGCATTAGTTCATGATGGAATCTGTTTGTGCTTTTGGTATTAGAATTTGCTGTGTTTTGTTGCTCTTGAACTTACAAATACTTTGAGTTGAATCTTAAATAAATGGGCAACGTATAGCTATGGGTCTATGACTGAGAAAGAGATGGTTCTTTGAAATATTAGTATACTATCTTCTCCGTCTGCTGGCTTTTTGATTAAAAGTTGTTGTTCATGGAGTTCCCATTGTGGCTCAGTGGTAACAAACCCAACTAATATCCATGAGGACCTGAGTTCGTCCCTGGCCTTGCTCAGTGGGTTAAGGATCCAGCATTGCCATGAGCTATGGTGTAGGTTGCAGACTCGCCTCAGATCCTGCGTTGCTGTGGTGTAGGTCAGCAGCTGTAGCTATGATTCTACCCTTAGCCTGGGAACTTCCATATGCCTCGGTTTGTTATCCCTTGCCCCAACAACTTGTCTCCCAATTTATTGACCTATCATGCTGTGAGCAGAACAAGCTTGCACTTGGTAATAAGTCCTCTCACTAGATGGCCACTGAAATCCCCCAGCATCACACCCAGACACAACAATAGACTTTTTGCTAATCAGTCATTTCTAGGGAGATAGAATAGCCACGGTCAATTGGAGGAACAGAATGGGTGCTGGAGAGCCACCCACTGTCTCCATCACCCATTTTATTTGCAGAGCATGTTTGAGTTTTCAGAATTCTTCCATGGTGGTTATTGCTTTTGATTTTCACAAAAACCTATGTGAAATGTGAGTTTTGGGTTGTCCTCAAGGGTAGTTTTGTGTGCAGGGAAAAATGTTTTAATATTGATTTTAATATTCAGTATATTAAAGTATAAACTGCACCAGATAAGCTTCCTTAACGGCTTTAAATTTAGTTTATACATTCTATTCTTATAACTCTAACAAATTGGGCAATTATTTTAAAGAGATCAGTGGTTAATATGGTTCTATTTATAAGCATAATCAAATATTTTAGGACCTTTTATACTGTACTTATAAATTTAATATAGATCTGATTTTATTAAATGGTCATCTGCCTTACTAAATACAACCTTCCTGAACACTAAATAATTCTTATAAATATGATATGTTAAACTTATAATTTGTTGAGTGTGAAGTTCTCTTAAATAATTCAGTTCTGGATCTAAACTTACATGTCTGAATAAATTATGTATTTGCACATCTTAAATTGGATTTATAAGGTGGTTACTCTAATACTTCAGTCATCTTAAAACATGACAATTATATAAAATGCCAAATATGTACAAATTCCTTAACACAAAAAAACAAATATCATGAGTGTGGTTCCCTCAAATCTTATTTGGTTACAGGGTACTTCCCACTCAAGCTGCAATTTTCCCATGTAATTATGGCTTGAGGTTGTATAATCACCAAATATTTCAACCAAGATGCTAACCGAATTCGTATTTGTGTGGAACTGAATTCTATTTGCAGTTGCTTTGCCTCTTCCTCCTTAATTGCAGGAGAGCAAGGTTCAGCTAGCCTAAAACCAAGACTCTTCCAATTCTTGCCTTAGAAAAAAGTGCCCATTCTTTATCACTCGATTGGGTTTTGCATTTCTTTGGCTCCTAAGCTACATAATCGTATTTTCCTGACTCTCCCCAAAGTGGCTCGAAATTTTCTTAGACCTCCCCACCCTGGCTCCTCTAAGATCTTTTCCTTCCTATTATCTCTGCTCCTCCTTCCTCTTTTTGCCACCTTTGAGCTTCCCTTCAGCTCCTCTGATATGTCCCCTTCAGACTCCTCCCTCCTCCTTTCCTCTGCCCACCCAAGGGGCTCTTGAGGGACTGGGGGATCCCCAGAAGCAACCCCCTGAAGGCATAAAGGCTAATTGAAACAGACTAGATATTTTAAACAGATAGGTCCTTAGTCCCTTGCCTAAAATAAAACAGTCCACAGACTCTCTAAGATAATCAGGGCAAAAGGAAGTCTTAAAAGTCTCTCATAATATTGGTGGGAGGTTTTAACCCTCGTACTGGACAGATAACCTCAACTTGGTCCTATTTGCCAGAAATATAATTTGGATAAAATGTAAAATGAAGCAAAGACGAGAACCAACTTTATGTAAACTAATGACCTTGTTATTACTGTGTTTATGCCCTAGTGGTTAAAATTTCAGAATGAAAGGCTTAAGGTCTCAATTTGCATCTGTCTGTATGTTTATGTGTGTATGTTACATATAGGTGATGTTTTCCTACCTAAGGATGGCATTGCCAAATGTTTTTATAAAATCCCTTAAAGGAGCTTAATTCTAATTGACTTAGAGTGGTAAGAAGCACTTATTTAAGTTAAAATATTCCTAATGGTCTCAGAAGTATTGGAACTAACCCATATATTTTTCGAGTTCAAGTAATTTGGGTAAATCTTTGGTAAATAAGACTATTTTGGTATTGTTGGTTTAATAAAAACAGGTATGTCTTCTGAGTTACTGGCATTAAGCATAAAATAAGCATACATTTTTTTTCTGCTTGGGTTTACTTGTCAAGTAAATTTATACTATATCTGCTAGATGTTTAAAATTATTAAAAATGTAGGGAGTTCCTGCTGTGAGCTCAGTGATGACGAACCCAACTAGTATTTGTGAGAACGTGGGTTTGATCCCCAGCCTCACCCAGTTGCTGTGAGCTGTGGTGTAGCTTGCAGACACAGCTCAGATCCTGCATGACTGTGGCAGTGGCGTAGGCTGGCAGCTCCAGCTCCCATTTGACCCATAGCTTGGGAACTTACACATGCTGTGGGTGCGGCCCTAAAAAGAAAGAAAGAAAGAAAAGAAATAATTACATGGATCTAAATAAATTGATGGGTTTTTGTTTGTTTGTTTGTTTGTTTTTGGTTTTGGGTTTTTTTTGGTCTTTTTAGGGCTGTACTCACAGCATATGGAGCTTCCCAGGCTAGTAGTCTAATCAGAGCTACAGTGGCTGGCCTGCACCACAGCCACTGTAACGCTGGACCCTGAGCTGCATCTACGATCTACACCACAGCTCACAGCAACACTAGATCCTTAACCCACTGAGTGAGGTCAGGGATCGAACCCGAAACCTCATGGTTTCTAGTTGGTTTCGTTTCTTCTGCTCCAGGACAGGAACTCCTGATGAGGGATAATTATGACTTTTGTTTATAACACTGCTGTTTTTTTACTGTTCTATATCCTGGATTCAAGGAACTCCTTTCTCTTTTCTCGAATTATCTATAACTCATAATAATTTAACAGAGTATACACTTACAAACAGAAATGAAACATTCATCTTTCTTTTAGCCTGAATCCCTCCAGAAATCAGAAACTGTCATTGAGTATTCTTGTTTTCATGGAAATATCATTATTTACATATATGTAATAAGAATTTTTCTTCCTGGAGTTCCCATCCTGGCGCAGTGGTTAACGAATCCTACTAGGAACCATGAGGTTGTGGGTTCGATCCCTGGCCTTGTTCAGTGGGTTAAGGATCCGGCGTTGCCATGAGCTGTGGTGTAGGTTGCAGTCGAGGCTTGGATCTCAAGTTGCTGTGGCTGTGGTGTGGGCCTGCGGCTATAACTCCGATTAGACCCCTAGCTTGGGAACCTCCATATGCCATTGAAGTGGCCCTGGAAAAGGCAAAAAGACCAAAAAAAAAAAAAATTTCTTCCTTAAAACAGGACATAATTAGAAATATTGGTTATATAGCCAAGGCTTTGACTGGAATGCCATATTTGACAGTGATATACATAGAATCATATATGAATGGCAGTTTTAAGGAACTAAGATGAGTTCATGGAGTCAGTGCTTACAAGTCCCTATTGGAAAAGCCAGGCTGACTTATGGGGTTCCCAGTATTGCAGGTAACTAAGAAGATCACTTCCTGGCTGGCCCAGAAACCTGAGGATATTTTAAGAATCTTGAGAAGAAAGGAATTCACACAAATCTGTAGGTACTGCAGGTGAAGTACAGGCGCAAGTTCTTGGCTTACTACCCTTGAGGGGCATTCATTCATTTTTGTCTTTTTAGGGCTGTACCTGTGGCATATGGGGGATCCCAGGCTAAGGACTGAATCAGAGCTGCAGCTGCCAACCTAAGCCATAGTCATAGCAACTCGGGATCTGAGCCATGTCTGCAACCTATACCACAGCTGACAGCAATGCTGGATCTGTAACCCACTGAGTGAGGCCAGGGATTGAATCTGCGGCTTCGTAGATACTAGTCAGATTTGTTTCCACTGAGCCACGATGGGAACTCCCTTGAGAGGTATTTAAAATACCAATCCTAAGAGTTCCCATTGCACCTCAGTGGGTTAAGAACATGACATAGTCTCTATGAGGATGTGGGTTCGATCCTGGCCTTGCTCAGAGGGGTTAGGATCCAGTGTTGCTGTAAGCTGTGGCGTAGGTTGCAGATGCAGCTCCGACTCAACCCCTAGTCCAGGAACTTCCACATGCTGCCGGTGCTGCCCTAAAAAAAAAAAAAAAAATTGTAAAATTAAAAAAAAAAAAAAATCCCAATCTGAGATTCCTTATGAAAAGTTCCAGCAAAATAAACTTTAAAAGGGATGTGAGGAATTCACGTTGAGGCTTAGTGGGAACAAATTAAACTAGTATCCATGAGGATGCAAATTGGATACCTAGCCTCATTCAGTCAGTTAAGGATCCGGCCTTACTGTGAGCTGTGGTATAGGTCTCAGAATCACCTTGGATCTGGCATTGCTGATTTGACCCCTAGACTGGGAACTTCCTTATGCCACACCTGCGTCCCTTAAAAAAAAAAAAAAAGAGAGAGAGAGAGAACACCCAGCCCAAAAGTTGTAGTTATGTTTTATTCAGGGATCTTACTGAGGACTATAGCCCTGGAGACAGCCTCTCAGGTAGCTGGAAGGAACTGCTCCAAAGAGGTAAGGGAGGAGCCAGGATATATAGAAGTTTGTGCTGAAAAAATGAAAACAAAAAAAGGAGCCACACATGAAATTAAACATCAAAAGATTACAGCTAATCACACACAAAAAAGTCAGCTCCAGTTAATGATTTCAGTGCTGTCTTCGTATGAGAAGGTGCAAGAATCTGGGCTCACTGAAGTTATCCCTTACATGTGCATCTTAACTGTCTAGGGCCAGTTTCCTCTTTTTCTCTACCCTGAATTCCCCTCTGGGGACACTGTGGCGGGGTGGGGTGGGGGCTGGCTGCAGTGGCTGATGGCTTGATGGTGAGCAACATTCATTATTTCTCGAAATGGCAGGCAGCACTCCCTTTCCACAGGCCTGTGTGGTCAATTCCTCTTTTTTCTGCGCTTATATAAATAAGAAGACCAAATTTAATGAGACTAGACCTATTTTGCCAACAGAAGTAATCTTACTTTGATTATGTTTGATCAAAAGAGGGGGATGACTATAGAAATAAATTTCATGTTTCAATGGGAAAATAGAACCCATCCTTGTGGCTTATCAGATTCTAGTCCTGTTCATTGCCTTTGAGGCTTCATTGTCTACCAGTAAACTGGATTGAATCCTACCATCGTGCACATTTTGTCATTCCTTACAAAATTCTCCGTTTTTTTGAGTGTCTGTCCTTTAATATCAAGCAACAACATAGCAAATTAGCATTTCCAATTTGTTCCCAGCTTTCTGACTTGGTGTCACCAAAAGCTAAAACCCTACTGCCCGTGTCCTTATTGGTGCCATAAGGTTGCCTTAAAGTTGCCCTCTTTTCAAACTCAACACTGAAACCACACAACTCAGATGGGGGCCTGAACCCACTGTCTTTTAATTAAAATCGCATAGTCTCAGGGCTGGCTAAAGTTCAGGTTCTTTATGTCTCAGTGCAGAAGGAATTCAGTGAGAGGCAAAGTGTTAAGTAAGAAGTAGATTTATCAAGAGAGAGACAGATAAAGAGTGGGCCATCTCAGAAGGTGAGAGTGACCTGGAAGATACCCATTCCATAGACAGAATGCAGACTGTCTCAAAAGGCAAGAGAGAGGCCCCCCAAAATGGAACGGTTAGATTTTGGTTTGGGTTTTGGTTTTAAGTTTATGGCTGTACCTGCAGCATATGGACGTTCCTGGGCCGGGGATTGAATCTGAACCACAGCTTCAACCTACACCACAGCTGGAGGTCAAACCCACATCTCCTCAGCAACCCTGAGCCACTGCAGTTGGATTCTCAAGGCACTGCACTAAGCTAGAGCAGTAACTCCCCAGGGTGGTTAGTTTTTATGGGCTGGGTAATTTCACAGGCTAATGAGTGGGAGGATTTTTCCAACTATTTCAGGGAAGGGGGCAGAGGTTTCCAGGAATTGGACCACTGCCCACTTTTTGACCTTTATGGTTGACCTCAGAGTTGTCATGGCTCCTATGGGTATGTTATTTAGCTGACCAATTGCAATGAGTGTGTAATGAGGCTCTAGTTCCACTGGAAGTTGAAAGTTGAACCATCTTGGGCCTAACAAGTTCTTCCTTTTTTTTTTTTTTTTAGGGCCTCACCCATGGCATATGAAGGTTCCCAGGCTAGGGGTCGAATCAGAGCTGTAGCCACTGGCCACAGCAATGCCATATCCACACCACCTCTGCAACCTATACCATGGCAAGCTCATGGCAATGCTGGATTCTTAACCACTGAGCGAGCCCAAGGGATTGAACCTGCGTCCTCATGGATACTAGTCAGATTCATTTCCTCTGAGCCAGGATAGGAACTCCTATGTCATTCTTTTGAACGTTGTGCCCTACCCCCTTCCCTCCTGTTTCAACACCACAATAGTTTGAGCTGCTTCTCTCAATTTCTGCTACGGGAAATGATCATGACTATGGCTCTGATGTCCATGCCATTGCAAAAAAAAATATCCAGACTTCAAGAAATCTGCCAGCTTGTCACTGCCATCCTGACTCCACCATGTAAAGGCGCTCTGAGCCCAATGTCTGGACATCTTGACTGGCTGCACTTTGGACTCCAAAACTAGGTTTATAGTCTGCTCCAGCCATTAATTTTTGTTTTTCTTTTTGTGTCCATAGAAATGGCCTTTATTTAATGCCCAAGACTAGGAGACTGGTTCAACAAAAAACAGGGCAGTATGTTTAGATTTGTTCCTTCTTATTCATCTGTGTCCTTTGCCTTTATAGCTCTCTTACCTCACAACTTCCAACCAGAGCCTTTTCTGCACAGTAATCAACCCAGCTCCTTATTTGGGAAATATCCCTACACCATGGGCAGTATCACCCCTGGCCCCAACTCCTCATGCCTTTTACACCTAATTTTCTGCCTCCCTTCTCCTCCATTTGTTCCACTTACTCCTTCAGTCCCTTTGCTGTTCCTGAAACCTGCCAAACACACCCCTGCCCCAGGCCCTTTGCACCAGCTGTTCCTGTTTTCAAACCCAAGTCCAGGTGTCTGACCCACAGTGAGGTCAAACAAATAAAAATATCAGAGTTTAGAGCAGAGAAAGGGCTATTGAAAACCCAGGCAAGGAGAATGGGTGTTTTGTGCTCAAAAGACCTGCACTCCCTGATGGCTTTCAGGGAGGAGGGTGTTTGTGTGTGTGTTTTTTCTTTATGGCTGTACTTGGAGCATATGGAAGTTCCTGGGCCAGGGGTCGAATCAGAGCTGCAGCTGTGACCTATGCCCCAGCTTGCAGCAATGCCAGATCCTTAACCTACTGAGCAAGGATAGGGACCAAACTCACAGAAACAACGGGTTCTTAACCCACTGAGCCACAACAGGAACTCCCCAGGGGAGAGTTTTTAAGAGCAACGTTTAGGGTGAGGGCTGCAGGGTGCATGACCTTCTCCTGATTGGTTGGTGGTGAGGTAACAGGGTGGTGGTCCAGGAATCTCAGCCATCAGCCTTCTGGTTCTGACCAGTCTGGGAACGTGTAGTTACCATCCTCCACCCCGTGGGGCCTTAGTTCCTGCAGAACCACTCTAAAAATTTGTATCAGGTTGCTGCGTCTGTCCCTTGAGGTGGGACTCAGACCCTTTTATCCTTGAGCTATTGTTTCTTGACTGCTCTTCCTTCCTTTGTGCTTTCCGTCACCTCCCTAATTAGTAACTGCTTGACTTTGCTCTTTGGAACTCAGAGAAGGCCTAGGAGACTAAAGCCTTTTTATGTACACTAGAAAGGGCGGTGGGGGGCAAGGAGGCCCCGCAGAGTCCTCCTCGGTTTCATGCCCTCTGCCTGGCACTCGCTGCCCTCAGGTCTTGCAGAGCTTTCTCCCTGACTCTCTCCGGCTCTTGACTCAAATGCTCAAATGTCACCTTATTTTTTAAAAAGGCTTCACTGACAGCCTTATATAAAGTCAAGTCCTTGCAGCACGTTGGGTTTCCTGGAAGCAGGGGCTGAGACAGAGTTTGTGGTACAGGATGTTTCCTAGGGATCAGCACTTGTGAAAGGAAAGTCTGGGGAAAACAAGACTGGGCAGAAAGAGGAGTTGAACTGTGATGCTGGTCCCCCCAAAAGACTGACAAGTCGGCAGGGAACCCTACAGCAATGTTGTCCAGCAGAATTGTCCTGTTTTGGTCTGAGATTACCAGGGCTTTATACCCTTGCTGTGCTCAGCCACTGGACAAAAGAGCGGCTGACACTGACCCTGGAAGTGTGGATGGCTGGAGCTGCTGCTGACCGCTGCCCCCCACCAGCTGGACAGCAAGCTCTTCCTTAACATGAGGGGGCACTAAGCACTAAGGGGGCATCTTAGTGCTTAGCGCCCATCCCCCACCCCCATTGTAAGGACGTTCCAGGAGACTTAGTCTCCAATACTGATCAAAATATCACTCTTACTGAAACTCTGCCCAGTGGTGCCAAATAGAAATGAATAAAAACGCGGAGGCAGAGCATTGGGTGAAGGAGGAAAAAACCAGCATTATTGCTTTGCGAGGCAAAGGAGGCCATAGAAGACTAACGCCCTAAAGACTGTGCCCTCCTTTGGGAAAGAATAGGAGGTGGTTTTATAGTTTCAGGAGTGGAAAATAGGGCCACAGATAAGGATCAGAGTAGACGCAAGCTTTCGTTCTTCTTCAAAATCAGTGTTTAGTGGCCCCAGAACTGGTTCTGATGACCCTATAATGAAGGATGCTTCATCTAGTAGTTAACATCTTCCGTTTGGTGGGAGTTTTAGTTCTGCTGAAGAGCCCAAAGATATTGTTATGTGTATCCCTTGAGGAGGAACCAGGACCCTGCCCCAAGGCTGCACTATTGTTTCTTGACTGCTCCTCCCTTCTCTGATTAGCAACTATTTGAACCTGCCCTTTGGAAGGTCATGGAGGCTGGCTGAGGCCTATTTGCTACAGACAAGAAATGGGGGACCCAAAGGCTTTTGTGCCCAGGATCCCCACAGGGCCCGTCTCTGTTCCCTTACTAGCACTTAGAGCACTGCCTGGTTCGTAGAAGGGTTCATTGTTGAATGAATGAAATTAGGTGGATTAGATTAGGGACTTGATTAAGACTATGCAAAATGATGCTTTAAAAGTGTTTGAGTTCCCTGGTGGCTCAGCAGATTAAGGATTTGGCATTGTCACTGCTGTTGGCTTGGGCCACTACTTGGCACAAGTTCAGTCCCTGGCCCAGGAACTTGCACATGCCATGGGCACAGCCAAAAAAAAAAAAAAAAAAAGTTGTGCTAATGAATAATAGAACTTCCTTAGTCTTTCATAATGAAAATGTTTTAATGTTTCCCATGCCTGTTATTTTTTTATTTATTTTTTAATTTTTTTGTCTTTTTGCTATTTCTTGGGCCGCTCCTGCAGCATATGGAGGTTCCCAGGCTAGGGGTTGAATCGGAGCTGTAGCCACCGGCCTATGCCAGAGCCACAGCAACGTGGGATCAGAGCCACGTCTGTGACCTACACCACAGCTCACAGCAACGCCGGATCGTTAACCCACTGAGCAAGGGCAGGGATTGAACCCGCAACCTCATGGTTCCTAGTCGGATTCGTTAACCACCGCGCCACGACGGGAACTCCACCATGCCTGTTATTTTATGGAACCATTGGAATAACGAAATGATGGTGCAGCTAACAACTGGAAAAGAAGCATTCTGTATGTTCTCTTTAATCAGATTTTCTTTTGGACAGTGTTTTAGTTTGCTAAGGCTGCCATAGCAAAATGCCACACATGGGATGTCTTAAACAGCATAAATTTATTTCTCATAGTTTTGGAGGCTTGAAGGCCAGGATTAAGGTGCTGGCTTATTCAGTTCCTGGTCAGAGCTCTCTTCTGGCTTGCAGACAGCCAACTCCTTGCTGAGTCCTCACATGGCCTTGCTTCAGGGCATGCTGTGTGGGGAGAAAGAAAGATCAGTTTTGCTACATATAAGGCCACTAATCCCATCATGAGGGACCCACCCTTGTGACCTCCCATTCCTAATTACCTCCCAAAGGCCCCACCTCCAAATAACATCATGTTAGCCATTAGGGCTTCAACATATGAATTTGGTGGGAAAGGGAAAAAGCATTCTGTCCATAACAGAGAGGCTGCATGGCCGAGTGACAGCACTGGACAGAGCACCTGAAGACCCAGGTTTTTAGTGCCAGATCTGTTATCACATGACTTTGAACCTTGAACAAGTCACAGCTTTCTCACACCTTAGTTTCTTCATCAAAAAATTAGGGAGTTCAAAAAGAATAATTTTCAGGATTTCTTCCAGCTATTACGTTCAGTAGTTTCCTTCATTGAGGCCCTTGGACTGTACATTTATGGAATATTTTGCCTAGTTATCTCTACATATTTCACCAGAGAATAAAAATTCCACAGGGCTCTTTGAAGAAGGTGGGTAACATAGACCATGAGGAGCTGAAAGAGACAGAAGGGGAAGATTGGACAGGCGGGGGCTGGAAGTAGCTGTCTGTGCACAGGATGCATCTTTAAGAGCTGACAGCTCCCAGGCTGGAGTGATCCCAATACAGTGGAAGCAGATGAGCCCATCTGAAGCGATGCCTGTGGGCGGTGTGACTGTGACTGTGTCACCAGATACACTGGGACAAGAAAAAGGGTTCTGTTATTTGGGTTTTGCTTGCATTTTCTCTCCCAGATTCCTTCCTTTCACTATAATCTCTATGAGAAGAATTGTTGATAAGGAATCAGTACTCAATCAATGTTTAGTAAATAAGAGATGTTAGGCAGTTCCTGTCATGGTGCAGTGGGTTAAAAATCTGACTGTAGCGGCTTGGGTTGCTGCAGAGATGTGGGTTTGATCCCTGGCCTAATGCAGTGGATCAAAGGATCCTGCATTGCCACAGCTGCATCATAGGTCAAAGCTGCAGCTTGGATTCAATCCTTGGCCTGGAAAGTTCTGTTTGCTACAGGTGTGGCCATAAAAAGAAAAAAAAAAAAAGATGTCAGGGTCTCAATAAATAGAAGTGACATCCATATATTTGTTTTAGAAAATAATCACTGTAAGAAATATTTTCACGTAGGACCTGGTAATCTATTTCTTTCTTTCCTTTTCTTTTTTTCTTTTTACACCCACACCTCTGGCATATGGAACTTTCCAGGCCAAGGATTGAATCTGAGCTTCATCTGTGACCTGTGCTGCAGCTTATGGCAACACCAGATCTTTTAACACCCTCATCAAGGCCAGGGATCAAACCTGCATCCTCACAGAGAAAACACTGGGTCCTTAGCCCACCGAGCCGCAATGGAAGCTCTTCTCTTCTCCCTCCCCTCCCCTCCCCTTCCCTTCCTTTTATCTGTCTATGTGTCTGTCTATCTAATATCTGAGAGATGAAAGTTTTGTGAAACAAATCTAATCTCTTGCTAGATACAGTGTGTTCTGGCATTTTTATCTTCTGTTCCTTTTGCAAACCATTCTGTCTCTGACCTTCTCTATTCCTTTAGCAACCTCCCAGGGTGGGCAGGAGGTAGGAGGGACCCCCGCCACCACCCCTGCAGTGGGTGTGATGGGGTCACCCCCCAGCTGGAAATGGAAGTCCCAGGCTGGCAGAGTTCAAGGGCATGAGTCTCTCCCTACCCTCCCTCGTGCCCCCAGTTCTGCAGGGAAGCTGAGCATTCTAACAAGGTTTCTTCATGGATTTGCCTTTAGGGAATGAAGGTGCCAATCAGCACCTGCTGCACCAGTATCTGCCCCCCTGCTCTTCCTATCAGTTAATTGATATCCTGTTTCAATTAATCAACTGATCTCAATTAATTGATATTCTATCATGTACACCTCTCTCTTGTCACTTTGGTGAGTGTGAATCAGAATCTCAGAAACTGTTCCCTTCTGGCTGCCCTGACGATGTCACACTCTCCAAGGAATGGACTGCAAACCCAACAGAGGGTTGGCCAGATCTGTGATGCGGTGAGGGAAACACTACTTTGGGAGCGGCCTGATGTTTACAGCGGCTTGTGTAGACAACGAAGGTCTTTCTGGCACTGGCTTCATTGCGAAACCCTCTGTCAGCCTCTGCCTGTTTACCCAAATAAGAACTGTGTAGAAATGACAGGTTTGGAGTTCCCATCGTGGCTCAGTGGAAACAAATCCGACTAGGAACCATGAAGTTACGGGTTCAATTCCTGGCCTCGCTCAGTGGGTTAAGGATCTGGAGTTGCTGTGAGCTGTGGTGTAGGTTGCAGATGTGGCTCAGATCCTGCATTGCTGTGGCTGTGGTGTAGGCTGGCAGCTGTCGCTCTGATTCGACCCCTAGTCTGGGAACCTCTATATGCCGTGGGTGTGGCCCTAAAAAGAAAAAAAAGAAAAGAAAAGAAAGTTGATTTTATAAAATTCACTTAGAGCACTTGTCTTTGGTGGCAGGGGCGGGTGGGGGCCACAATTTCTGAATCACTTTCAGCTTATACATGGCACACTTAAGTCTCCTGTTGTGGATCGTGGGTCCTCGCTCTTGGAGACAATAATATTATGCATCCTCAGGGGCAAACAAACCCTCAGCAACATGCTCCCATTTGCATGTGCTTATTAAAGAATGCATTGCTATGAAATAGGGCTTTGCAAGTTCCAGATGTGTACAGGCTCACTGACTCCTTGAGGAAGTTAGGACAGCGGTGTTACAATGTGACTCTGAAGGCCTAATCCACCCAAGGTCACCTGCTCAGTAAGTGGAAGATTGAGGCTTTAAGCTCCAGCCTTCCTACCAGTGGGTCAGTGCTCTTCCTCTGCCTTCACATTAACACTTGAATATGGTGGTCCTCTCTCCAGGGTTCCCAACCTTGATGATTCTTGACACACTCCCGCATTTGTCCCAACATGGTGCAGACTTGCTCCGAAACCTCCCCATCCTTCCAGCTGTGCATCTCCTGTGGTCCACATGAAAAGAAAGATCTGCTAACTCAGCAGAATGTAAGAGGAACTGCTCACACATCCCACTCTCGAAACTATTCTCTTGGCTCATAGTTAGAGGGAGCTATGCAATCCAGAGAGTTACCCAGGGGAGTTCCCTGGTGGTTCAGTGGTTAGGATTTGGTGCGTTCACTGCTGCAGCCCTAGTTCATCCCCAGGTCTGAGAACTGAGATCTCCTATCAAGCTGCTACATGTCACAGCCCCCCAAGAATAAAAAAATTAAAGAAAGTAATTAATTTTTTTAAGAGTTACCTAGTTTGAGTATCTTCATGGGAGGTTTTGTTTTGTTTTGTTTTTTGCTTCTCTTTTTAGGGCTCTACCCTTGGCATATGGAAGTTCCCAGGCTAAGGATGGCATAGGAGCTGCAGCTGATGGGCTACATCATAGCCACAGCAATGCCAGATCCAAACTTCATCTAATACCTATACCACAGCTTACAGCCACGCCAGATCCTTAACCCACTGAGCGGGGCCAGGGATCGAACCTGCGTCCTCATGGATACTGGTATGATTCGTTACCACTGAGCCACAATGGGAACTCATAGTGGGGCTTTTTGACTAACCACCACTCTAAAGAAAGATCTTGGAGTTCCCATTGTGGCTCAGTGGAAACGAATCTGACTGATATCCATGAGGACATAGGTTTGATCCATGGCCTTGCTCGGTGGGTTAAGAATCTGGCGTTGCCCTGAGATGTAGTGTAGGTGGCAGACGCGGCTTGGATCCTGTGTTGCTGTGGCTTAGGCCAGCAGCCCCAGCTCCAGATTCTACCCCTAGAGTATGGTATCCTAGCCTGGGAACCTCCTTAGGCCATGAGTGCGGCCCTAAAAAGACAAAAAAATTAAAAAATTTTAAAAAAGAATGATCTTCCACTAAAGGGCATGAAAATGAAATTTTAAAATGAGGTAGAACGACTTTATCACAATGATCTCATCCCCAAGGCTGAAGGAAGGTGGAGAAAAAGAGATTGCCACTGCTTATTAGAGTTTCTAGAAAGCAGTATCTGATTACCACTTCCTCTAGTTGTCTTGGTAAGTGAATTCCTGCACAAAGGAGAAAGAGAGAAGGTCATCAAATCCAAATAACTTCAGAACGACTCCCGAGCAAGCCTGGCAGTGACTCTGCTGAGCCTGGCTCCCGGGAGAGGAGCTCAGCTAGGTACTGCCCAGCGGGGCTACCAAGTTAGCCAATAGCAATGCAGGACATCCAGGAATATTTGCATGTAGGATAAACAATGAATTTTTTTTTTTTTTTACAAGTACATCCTAATTGTTTATCGATTTACATTTAACTGAGTGTTCTGTATTTTTTCTGGCAACCCTACTCCCAGCACTAAAAAATATGTGCATGATATTATTTCCCCGAGATGCATTAGCCATCCTGCCTCGTTATACCCCCAAGAGATAAACTTTCACTAAAGAGGAAAATTGTGCATGAAATGATGTAGGGAATTTAAACATGCCTGATATAAATCAAGTCAGGCTACTGAGGGTGTAAAGTGGATTTTATTACTGCTTTTGTTCTTTCCTTGTTGGGAGTAGGGAGAGGAGACAGTTTAAAATTGTGTAAAGGAGTTCCCTTGTGGGTCAGCAGGTTAAAGATCCTGCCCTTGTCACAGCTGTGGTGAGAGTTCAATTCCTGGCCCAGGAACTTCTGCATGCCCTGGGCACCACTTGGGGGAAAAATGTGTAAAACATACAGGTCTGGGAATAAAGAGAACAGGGTTCTAGGGTTCCTACCCTCCATCGAGTGGTCTCTGCTGACTCCCTCCACTTCTTTCCTTCCGCCTCTAAACTCAGATCCTGGGAAGCGCTGAGTTTCTTTTACTGTATGAAGGAGACTCCAAGAGGAGCAGAGATGGAGGACTGTGGCTGTTTTTGCGACTTTCAGGTTGTTAACAAACTACAGCTTAATATTTAAAAGTGAACATTTATTTATGTAAAATAACCAGATATTTTAGCTATAATATCCACAATACAAGTGCCTGCTATATTTGTTTTTCGTTTTTTTTTTCTTTTTTTATGACTCAATTAATTTATTACATTTATAGTTGTACAATGATCACCACAATCCAGTCAGTTTTATAGGATTTCCATCCCACACCCCCAGCGCATCCGCCCACCCCCTGAATGTACTTGCTAAAAATAAAAATTATACGTTATCTGTCCCTGAAGAGAGAACTGGGGAGAAACGCGAGGCAGCCTCGCTCTGCCACTGGTTAGTTCCCAGTGTCAGGTTTTTTCCTGAAATGTCAGATTCTTCGAGAGGGACGGGCAGAGCCGGAATGAAGATCTCTAAGTTCTCTTCTCCTTCTGGAACTCTTTGAGGTGACAGTTGCTCAATGGGCTTTTGTAGGCTGTAGGAATGTCCTAACTCAGAAAAGGGAATTAACATTACTACTTCGCTAGTTTCAGCTAAGGAACAAAATAGCTCTGGCTTTACTAGTGAATAACCGTTACAAAATGAAAAGGACTGAAACTTATGCTTTAAAAAAAAAAATCCATATTAAATAATGGTGGCATTCATGCTTCTGCACTAGCTCAACTTGCCAAAGAAGCAGTTTTTCAGAGGCAAATCGCCTCCAGACCCCTGCTCACCAGCCTCCTTTTGAAAGAAAATTAACCCCTTTGAGTCTTTTTTTTTTTTTTTACCCCTTTGAGTCCTGACAGAAGCATAGTCACACTCTAAGTGGGACAGCAGTCAGCACCTATAATGATAAACTTTCCACCCCTGTTTGAGCAGGTTTGGGGTATTCTGACATTACTTTTCTGGGGGCTATTTCCCAGGTGTGAAAAGATTCCCACACAATTGCTGTGTGTACTTGTCACTACGAGAAGTCAACATGTGCTCCAAGCTCCATCACAAAAGTAATTAGATCTCCAACCCGTGACTGTCATTGGACAAGTAGTAATTCTTCTCTTAGCCCCATTTATATTTTTTACTCTAATTATTTAACTCTGAATATCCATAAGATACATTAGTAGATGGCTGAAATTGGTAAAAACAAAATCTTATAACTCCTGTTTATTTTGTACTATGGGTAAGAGAAACCATAATGCCTATTTACATATGGCCAGACATAGCCAAATACAGGTGATCTGTAAATATGAAGTTCTAGTGAATCTAAACTTAAAATTTTGTCTCAGAATTACAAACCTTGGACAAATATGTATGCATGTGTTTTAATGGCTGATTTATAATGTTGTATTAGTTTCAGGTATACAGCAAAGTGATTCAGTTAATATACATATGCATGTGTGTGTGTATATATATGTAATATATCTTTTTCAGATTCTCTTCTATTATAGGTTATTACAAGATATTGAATGTAGTTCCCTGTGCTATATTATTGTTTATTTATATATAGTAGCTGTATCTATTAATCCCAAACTCCTAATTTATCCCTGCCCTCCTTTCCCCATTGGTAATCCTAAATTTGTTTTCTATGTTTCTGAGTCTATTTCTGTTTTATAAATAAGTTCATTTGTATCATTTTTTTAAGATTCCACACATAAGTGATATCATATAACATTTGTCTTTCTCTGACTTACTTCACTTAGTATGATAATCTCTAGGTCTGTCTATTTTGCCACAAATGGCATTATTTCATCCTTTTTATGGTTGAGTAGTATTCCATTGTATATATGTACCACATCTTTTCTAATCCTCTGTTGATGGACATTTAGGTGGCTTCCGTGTCTTGGCTATGAACCTATGGACACTGGGCTGTGTGTATCTTTTCAAATTAAAGTTTTCATTGCAAAAGTATATTTTTAATAGCACTCTTAAAAGTTACTGAATGGCAAATGACAGACTTCAAGTTAGACAAACTGGGCTAAAGTGGCATTAATTGTCATAAAAATATGATGATTATTTTTATTAAATGTCTGGATCTTAAAGCACCCCTTTCCTCCAGTAACCTGACATACCTCACAATATGTTGTTTCCCGATTGACCTCATGGTGATAAAAACTATAGATGGTGAAAATTATTACAAAGGAACAGAGAAACTTTGGGGTCCCTCTAGCTACACCGCAAGGCTCCAGGTGAAGGAGAACTTCTTTCTCTATTTTCCTGAGGACTCGCTATGAATAACTGAGATAAATTACTCCGCAAAGCAGGTCTAGCTCTCTACCCAGCTTATGTTCAGGAAATAATTGCAACTCTCCCACATACTTTTTCAGCTCTACCCTGATTAACATCTGGCTCAGGATAAAAATACAGTTAAAGAGGGTAAGCCCAGTTCTTTCCTCTGGAGCTCGAGGCTGGAGAATGATCTTTGCCTTCTTTCATCCGTTGCCCAGTCTTCCTGTGGGGCCACCCTTCTGTCTGACCATCCCTGGATTCTGAGACCACAGCAGCAGTCTCAGCCCTTACTCCACCCCCCGGTGTGCCGAGGGGCCCTCCCAGTGCTGACTCGCATCTTCCAGCAGAGGCACTGGGGGGAGGGGGTCTGTGACCAGGGTGGGGCTCCTGCCGAGGCTCCCTGCTCCTCTTGCTGCCAGGGTCCTCCAGGGCCATTGCCTACAGTTCCAGAGGCTGGGTAGACAGGAGGTCCTGAGACCACATCAAAAGGTACAGGAGTGTCCCAGGGCCAGAGCGTTGGTCCTGGACATTCTCTGTGCAGTGCCCAGAGTTCAGCCCTTTGCCTCTCAGGCCAGAAACAGAGAAAAATGGTTGTCCTCTTGATTGACTCAATGCAGCCACCTTTCACCACTTCTCCTTTGTCACTGGGTGTCCCCACATTCTTCTTTAGCTAACCTGCAGGAAAATCAACCCTCCAGTCTAGAGCTTTTCCAAAACTTAATCTTTAGCTTCTCCTTCCCAAGCCTGGAGCCTGTCAGAAGACACTTACCTGGTTTTCTAGAGCAGTGCTATCAAATAAAAATATAACATAAGGCACATGTATAATCCAAAGCTTTCTAGGAGTTCCCTTGTGTTGTAGCGGGTTAAGGATCCTGCGCTGTCACTGAAGCAGCTGGGATCACTGCTGTGGTGTAGGTTTGATCTCTGGCAGGAACTTCCACACAGCAGCAGGCGTGGCCAAAAAAATTCTTCTTTAAAAAAGCTTCCTAGTATCCATGTTTAAAAAAGTAAAAAGAAACAAATGAAATTAAGTTTTAATAACATAACTTAACCCAACATACCTAAAATATTATCATTTCAATTTGTAATTAATATAAAAAATGCGGAGTTCCTGTTGTGGCACAGCAGAAACGAATCCGACTAGGAACCATGAGGTTGTGGGTTCGATCCCTGGCCTCACTCAGTGGGTTAAGGATCCGGCGTTGCCATGAGCTGTGGTGTAGGTCACAGACGTGACTTGGATCCCATGTTGCTGTTGCTGTGGTATAGGCCGTCGGCTATAGCTCTGATTAGACCCCCCAGCCTGGGAACCTCCATATGCCACGGGTGCAGCCCTAAAAAGACCAAAAAAAAAATTTTTTTACATCCTTTATTTTGTATTAAGTGTTTGAAATCCTGTGTCTGTTTCACACTTACAGCACATCCCAGTTTGGACCAGCCACTTTTCAAGTGCCCAAAAGCCATATGTGGTTGGTGGCTGCCCTATTGGCCTGTGCCATTGTGGAGACTGATTTGCCCCCATGCAGCTGCAGCAGAGACTGCTAATTACCTCCCAACGTTCATTTCCCCTTTTCGTTTAATAATAGAACCCCAGCTTTGGGGTTCTCTTTCTCAGCCTCCCCTGCAGTATGGTATGGCCGTGTAATCAGGTTCAGGCCAGCGAGATACAGTATCTAGTACCGCTAAGAAGTCTCCTTATGGGGCAAAGGCTCATATTCTTTGTTAACTCTACCATGCTTAATATCTGGCTTGGAATTTTATAAAGCAAGAGTAGGCGTTCCCGTCAGGGAGCAGTGGAAACGAATCCGACTAGGAACAATGAAGTCGCTGGTTTGATCCCTGGCCTTGCTCAGTGGTTTAAGGATCTGGCGTTGCTGTGAGCTGTGGTGTAGGTCGCAGATTCGGCTTGGATCCTGCATTGCTGTGGCTGTGGCATAGGCCAGCAGCTGTAGCTCTGATTTGATCCCTAGCCTGGGAACCTCCATATGCTGTGGGTGTGGCCTTAGGAAGCAAAAAAAAAGCAAAAGTAAGCTGGAGTCTCCTCTGGAGCTGGGTTGGGTGGGGTGGGTGGAGAGAAGCGTGTCCTTGGCCTTCTTTCCTCTGTCAGAATGAGAGTTGGAAAGCAGGAGTTCCCATCGTGGTGCAGTGGTTAACGAATCCGATTAGGAACCATGGGGTTGTGGGTTCGATCCCTGGCCTTGCTCAGTGGGTTAAGGATCTGGTGTTGCCGTGAGCTGTGGTGTAGGTTGCAGACGCGGCTCGGATCTCTCATTGCTGTGGCTCTGGCGTAGGCTGGCAGCTACAGCTCCAATTAGACCCCTAGCCTGGGAACCTCCATATGCCGAGGGAGTGGCCCTAGAAAAGGCAAAAAGACCAAACGAAAAAAAAAAAAAAAAAAAGAGAGAGAGAGTTGGAACGCCACCATGGAGCTGTCCTAGCCCTGGGCTGCAGGCTGCTGTGTGAGGGAGAAATAAACTTCTACCTTCTTTAAGCTATTGATATTTTGAGCTTTTTCTCAGCCTAAGCTTAACTGATGCACTTCTGTAAAGTGGTTTGGACCTACAACAAAATCAGTCCCAGCAAGTAGCAGGGAGCCTTGGAAAATACTCTGTGGCAGTGTTCTCCCCATGGTCTTATCTTAACCTGGTTCATCCTCCAGAGATGTTCTAAGTGTCTACACCCACGAAGACCCTTTGACTCGCTTAATAACTCTGAGAAGAGAGCACTCTCAGAGCCGGTTAACAGCCTCCTTGAAAGAGAAACAGGTTCACTGTGACTCCATTGCTTGAAATGAACTACTGCCACATGCCCCAGTGGGTGAGAAAGTGTCAGTGACATGGACTAGAGTTTCAGGCTCTATTTCATTTTCTTGAAGATCTGAAATTTAAATATTAAAATGTCCTTTTCCTGGCTCATCACGTAGAACAGCATGTTGTACAGAGCTGGAGTCCCTTGATCCTTTGCTTTTGGGGGGCTGGGCTTGCACCTGTGGCATATGGAAATTCCTGGCCTAGGGATTGAATCCAAGCTGCAGCTGTTACTTATGCCACAGCTGCTGCAATGTCAGATCCTTAACCCACTGTGCCAGGCCCAGGATTGAACCTGCACCTCTGCAGTGACCCGAGTCATTGCAGTCAGATCCTTAACCCACTTCACCACAGTGGGAACTCCTCATTCATTCTTTAGAACATGTGCTTTTTGTGGGGAGTTTTGGGCTTTTTTTTTTTCTTTTTCTTTTTAGGACCGCACTCCTGGCATATGGAAGTTCCCAGGCTAAAAGGTCGAATTGGAGCTACAGCGGCCAGCCTAAGCCACAGCCACAGCCACAGCAACACCAGATCTGAGCTGCATCTGTGACTTACACCACAGCTCATGGCAGCACCGGATCCGTAACCTGCTAAGCGGGGACAGGGATCGAACCTGCATCCTAATGGATACAAGTTGGGTTCAGAACTGCTGAGCCACAATGGGAACTCCCAGAACATGTGCTTTTTGAATGGAAAAGTGCCCTAAAGACAATTCAGACCAAATGAGAAGAACGATGAAGCCAGGAGACAGAGCTGCAATGTAGCAAGGCTGGGAGAACCCCTGAGTTCCCAGATTGTCCCCTGAGACAGTGACCTTTGCAACCAGAAACCCTCCTTTTGTGAGAGGGACTGCACCAAGCTTCACTTTCCATGGGTCCAGTGGCTTCTTTCCCTGGCAGAGGGGCTAAACTTACCAGGATGCAGCAGGTGCTGGCTAGCAGCTGGTAACCATTAAAAATCCCATCTTACATAACTGAAGACAAAATTCATGAAATTTTGAAAATACATGAACCTCAATCACTTTTGGGGGAAGGTCTGGCAGTTTCCTTATAAACTAAGCCTTCACCTACCCATTCCACTCTGAGATATTTGCCCAAGAGAGTTAAAAATGCATATCCACACAAAGTCTTTGTTTTGTTTTGTTTTTTGTTTTTTTGTTTTTAGGGCAGCACCTGTGGCATATGGAGGTTCCCAGGCTAGGGGTCTAATTGGAGCTACAGCTGCCGGCCTACACCACAGCCATAGCCATGCCAGATCTGAGCTGCCTCTGAGACCTATACCACAGCTTACGGCAATGCTGGATCCTTAACCCACTGAGCGAGGCCAGGGATCAAACCCACAACCTCATGGTTCCTAATGGGATTCGTTTCTGTTGTGCCACTACAGGAACTCCTCCACACAAAGTCTTAAACAAGAATGTTTACAGCAGCTTTATTCTTAATTGCCCCAAACTAGAAACAGCTTGATGTCCATCAAGATAAGACTGGCTAAACTCTAATATATTCCTTCAATGCAGTTTACTAAGCAGTAAAAAGCAATGAATTACTGACACAGTAAGATGGATGAAGCTCAAAGCGATTATGCAGAGTGAAAGACATCTTCCACAAGAGTTCATGCTGTATGATTATGTTTATATGAAATTTTAGAACAGAGAAAACTAATCTATGGTGGAAAAAAATTAGAAACAGTGGCTTTCTGTGGTGGTTGGAGGCAAGGATCAACTGGGTAGGATCAGGCGATGACATAAACTCAGGTTTATGTACTTGCCAGAACATTCAGTAGTGCTCTTAAGATTTGTTCACGTTATTGACATTTTTTTGTGTGTGTGGCAAGATAAACATAATATAAAATGTACTGTTTTAATTGTTTTTAAGCATATGGTGTTAAGTAGTCACATTTTTGTGCAACCAGTACCACTCCCCATCTCCAGAATTTTTTCATTATTCCAAATTGAAACTCTGTACCTGTTAATCATAACTCCCCATCGCCCCCTCCCACCACTCCCTGGTAACTGCTGTTCTACTCTGCTTTATGGATTTAGCTATTCTAGGTCCCCCATCTAAGTGGAATGATACAATATTTGTCCTTCTGAGTCTGGCTTATTTCACTTAACATAATGTTTTCAAGGTTCATCCATGTTGTGGCATGTGTCGGAAATTCATCTTTCTTTCTTTTCTTTTTAAATTTTATTTCTTTTAGCTTTTTAAGGCCACACCTGCGGCATATGGAAGTTTCCAGGCTAGGGGTCAAATCAGAGCCATAGCTGCTGGCCTACGCCACAGCCACAGCAATGCCAGATCTGAGCTGCATCCGTGACCTGTACCACAGCTCAGGGAAACACCAGATCCTCAACCCATGAGCAAGGCCAAGGATGGACCCGAGTCTTCATGGATAGTAGTTGGATTTGTTACCACTTCGCCATGATGGGAACTCCAGAAATTCATTTCTTTTTGAGGCTGAATAATATTCCATTGTATGTAAATGTCACATTTTATATATCTGTTTATCCAATGCTGCTGTAAACATTGGTCTACAAGTATCTGTTCAAGTTCCTGCTTTCAATTTTTGGGGTATATATTTAGAAATGGGATTGTTGGGCCATATGGTAATTGTATGTTTAGTGGTTTTGGTTTTTTGGTTTGTTTTTGTCTTTTGTCTTTTTAAGGCCGAACCCGCGGCATATAGAGGTTCACAAGCTAGTCAGCTGAAGCTGCCAGCCTACACCACAGCCACAGCAACACGAAACTGCCAGCCTATGCCACATCCACAACGACATGGGATCTGTGACCTATACCACAGCTCATGGCAACACCGGATCCTTAACCCACTGAGCAAGGCCAGGGATCAGACTGAGTCCTCATGGATGCTAGTTGGGTTTGCTAACCTGTGAGCCACGACAGGAACTCCTATGTTTACTTTTTTGAGGAACATTTTTTCACAGCCCCAAACCATTTATGTTCCCACCAGCAATGCACAAGGGTTCCAGTCTCTTCACATGGACAACACCTGTTATATTTGTTTTGTTTTGTTTTGTTCTTATAACAGCCATTCTAATTTGTGTGAAATAGTATCCTATTAAAGTTTTTGTTTGTATTTCCCTAATAATTGTGATGTTCAGCATCTTCATAGGCTTGTTGACCATTTGTATCTTTCTTGGAGATCTCTTCATGTTCTTTATTCAGTTTTTCATTGGATCGTTTGTTGTTGTTGTTGTTGAGTTATGGAAGTTCTTTATATATTCTGGATATAAACCTTTTATCAGAAGTATGATTCTCAAATATTATATCCTATTCTATGAGTTGCTTTTTTTTTTTTTTTGGCTGCACTGGAGGCATATGGAAATTCCCGGGACAGGATGGAATCCAGTCTGCAGCTATAGCTGCGGCAATGCCAGATCCTTGACACAATGTGCCGGGCCGGGGATCAAATTGGCAATGCTATAGAGACAAGCAGGACTGTTAACCACGGTACCACAGTGGGAACTTTGCATTTTTACATTCTTGATATTGCATCCTTTGATGCATAGAAGTTTTAATTTTGGTGAGGTCCAATGTATCTGTTATTTCTTGTATTGCTTTAACTTTTGGTGTCATACCTAAAAAATCATTGTCAAATCCAATTTCATGAAACTCTCTTCATATTTTTTCTTCAAAGAATTTTATACTTTTAGCTCTTAAATTTATATCTTCTATTTTCGTGTTTGTCTGTTTGTTTTGTAAATGGTGTGAGATAAGGGTCCAGATTCATTCTTTTGCATTTGGATGTCAGTGTGCCCAGAACTGTTTGTTGAAAAATGATCCTTTCTTTATTGAGAGGTTTTGGCACCCTTGATGAAAATCATTTGACCATATATTTGAGGGTTTATGTCTGGGTTCTCTGTTTTATTCCATTAGTCTGTATGTCTATCTTCATGCCAGTACCAAACTGTTTTGATTTCTGTAGCCTTTTTTTTTTTTTTTTTTTTTTGCACTTTAGGGCCAAATGTGTGGTGTGACATATGGACGTTCCCAGGCTAGGGGTTGAATCAGAGCTGTAGCCACTGGCCTACGCCGTAGCCACAGCAGTGCAGGATCTGAGCTGTGTTTGTGACCTAACCACAGCTCAGGGCTACACTGGATCCTTAATCCACTGAGGGAGGCCAGGGATCAAACCTACATCTTCATGGACACTAGTCCAGTTCGTTACCACTGAACCACAATGGGAACTCCCTGATTTATGCAGCTTTGTAGTAAGTTTTAAAATCAGAAAATGTAAGTCCCCTAACTGTGTTGTCTTTTCAAGATTGTTTTGGTTTTTCAGAATCCCTTGCAATTCCATGTAAATTTTAGGATAAATTTTTCTACTTTTTCAAAAAAAATCATTGGGATTTTGCTAGGGATTACATTGAATCTATAGATTGCTTTGGCTAGTGTTGTCATCTTAACAATATTGATCTTCTGGTCTGTGAACACAAAATGTTTTCCATTTATCTGTTTTGTCTTGAATTTCTTTTACCAGTGTTTTGTTGTTTTCAGTGTCTAAGTCTTTTGCTTATTTGGTTAAGTTTGTAAAATACATTCCTAAGTATTTTTGCTGTTGTAAATGGAATTGCTTCCTGAATTTCTATTTTTGGGTTGTCTATTGTTATTGTATAGAAGTACAACAGATGTTTGTGTGTTAATTTCATATCCTGCACATTTACTGAATTTATTATTTCTAACAGTATTTTTGTGGAATGAATTTGTAGAGATTTCTATGTATACGATCATGTCGTCTATGAACAGAGATAATTTTACTTCTTCCTTTCCAACTGGAAAGCCTTTTATTTCTTTTTTTAATCTAACTTGTCTGGCCAGGACTTCAAATATTATGATGAATAGTAATGGCAAAAGTACCATTCTTGTCTTATCCTGATTGAAGGATATTCATTGGGGGTTTAACAAAAGAGCCATAAAAATATTTCAAACTCTGCTTAATGATATATAAGATGAAGTTACTGATACTTGGAACTTACTTTGAAATTAAAACATAAAACGGGGAATTCTCATTGTGGCTCAGTGGCAGTTTAAGAACCCAACATAGTGTCCATAAGGATGTGGGTTTGAACGCTGGACTCGCTCAGTGGATTAAGGATCTGGCATTGCCATGAGCTGTGGCATAGGTTGCAGATGTGTCTTGGATCTGGCATTGCTGTGGCTGTGGTGTAGGCTGGAAGCTGCAACTTTGATTTGATCCCTAGCCTGGGAACTTTCATATGCTGCAGGTGAGGCCATAAAAAGAAAAAACAAAACAAAGCAAAATAGACTGATAGCTGCATATGTGACAAAGCAAACACAGTATGTGTCAACTGTAGAGTTCCAGGTGTTCATTGTGCAAGACCGTCTCCTTTTTTTCAGTTTTGAAACTTTTCACAATAAAATATGTCAGATTTTAAAGATAAAAGTTTTCTCACTTTTTGCTGTGAAAAATCTACCTGTAAAATGTATGAATTAAAAAGACAAGGGGGAGTTCCTGTCGTGGCGCAGTGGTTAACGAATCCGACTAGGAACCATGAGGTTGCGGGTTCGGTCCCTGCCCTTGCTCAGTGGGTTAACGATCCGGCGTTGCCGTGAGCTGTGGTGTAGGTTGCAGACGCGGCTCGGATCCCGAGTTGCTGTGGCTCTGGCGTAGGCCGGTGGCTGCAGCTCCGATTTGACCCCTAGCCTGGGAACCTCCATATGCTGTGGGAGCGGCCCAAGAAATAGCAACAAAGACAAAAAAAACAAAAACAAAAACAAAAACAATAAAAAGACAAGGTGTGTGGAGTTCCCGTCATGGCTCAGGGGTTGACCAACCTGCCTAGTATCCATGAGGTTGCGGCTTTGATCCCTGGCCTCGCTCAGTGGGTTAAGGATCCAGCGTTGCCATGAGTTGTGGTGTAGGTCACAGATGTGGCTTGGATCTGGCATTGCTGTGGCTGTGGCATAGGCCAGCGGCTGCAGCTCCGATTCAACCCCTAGCCTGGGAACCTCCATATGCCACGGGTGCCGCCCTAAATAGACAAAAGACAAATAAATTTAAATAAAAAGGCAAGGTGCTGCTTCTAATAGACCAGGACTTGAGCATTGCCACATACACTGTACTTGCCCACATAACAGACATCCTCCGCTTCTCTTTCTTCTCAACAAAGCCCAGCTCCTACAGAAAGGCTGAAACTGCTAAGATAGGTTTTCCAGTCCCCACTGCAACTAGGAATGTCCATGATATCCAGCTCTGGCCAGTGAGATCTGAGAAAAATTCTGCCAAGCGTGGAGTCTCTTCTTCATAGAATTTTTTTCCTCCAGTGAAAAAAAGAGAATCATAAACAAGATTCCTTCACCACTCTGGCTTTGCTGTGCTTTCTGCCTTTGACCTCGGTCATGGGAGGCCATGAGATTTGGCACTGAGCCAGGCATCTTGAGACCATGAAGCTTTCTCTAATCTGGGGAGAAAATGGAGATGATAGAATGAATTATAGAAAGAGCCTGGGTCCCCAAGGCATCACTTAGTTGTTGAACCAAGCCTGGAGCTTCTTCCTTCCTGGTTCATATTATGTGGAGTAACTGAATGCCTTGAGTTGTCACTAGCTGAGTATTTGATTTGCAACTAAGCACGTTCTGAAAGCTACAACTTAAAAAATACATAGTAGGTAAGTTCATTTTTGTTTCTTAGAGTAGAATAAACCAGTTTCCCATCTAATGCAGACATTCCTCCAAGGACTTCTTGACAGGTAGTGCTTGAACCATCTGCCTAAACACTTCCAGGGAGAGAAAGGGCACCGTTTCCTGGGCATGTACTGAGCTCCTTCAGTTGTGACAAGCCTCTTCTAATATGTTAAATCAAAATATACCTGTTTACTACTTTTACCCTTGGGTTCCTTGGAACAGTCCTCAACAAGCTGCCTCCCTCTCCACCCTCCATATAGCAAAAACTGGCCCCCAGAGTTTCCGATGTAGCTTAGCAGTAACAAAACTGACTAGTATCCAAGAGGACGTGGAATCGATCCCTGGCCTCGATCAGTGGGCTAAGGATCCGGTGTTGCAGTGAGCTGTGGTGTAGGTCACAGACGAGGCTTGGACCCTGAGCTGCTGTGGTTGTGGGGCAGGCCGGCAGCTGCAGCTCTGATTCGACCCCTAGCCTGGGAACTTCCAAACGCCACACATGCGGCCCTAAAAAATAAACCAAAGGTGGGGGGAATTTCTGGATCCAGCTCATTCCGGCTGAAATCCTACTGTCACTCACTTGACCTGGAGCCCCATTTTCCTCATCTTTAAAATGGATTAGTAATAATATTTGTCTTATAGAATTTCAGTGACTATCGCGTGAGCTCATATGGGTAAAGCACTTAAAACAGTGCCTGGCACAGAGTAAGCACTCAATAATATTATGGTAAGCCTATTTTTATTATTATATTTTACAAGAAAATGAGCAAGCCATCAAAAGAAATAGACACCTTGGGCTGGGACAGATAACTGCTATAAAGTGATATGAGCTGAACTGTGTCCCCAAGAATTCATATGTTGAAGTTCTAACTCCAGTACCTCAGATTGTGACTATGTTTGGAGATGGAGTCTTTAAAAAGACCCTTTCTGAAAGTTAAAAAGAGCCCCACTAGGGTGGGGCTCTAATCCAGTATCACAGATGTCCTTATAAGAAGAGAAAATTAGGACAGACACACAGCGAAAAGATCATGTGAAGACACAGGAGGGAGTTCTAATTGTGGCTCAGCAGGTTAACCAGACTAGTATCCGTGAACATGCAGATTCCATCCCTGGCTTCACTCAGTGGGTTAAGGATCCGGCATTGCTAAAGCTGCGGCATAGGTTACAAGTGGGGCTCAGCTCTGATCCCTGGAAATCCACATGCCTTGAGGCAGCCAAAAAAGAAAAAAAAAAAAAGTTCATTAAGTATTTCTGTGATGATCATTTTCCTTCCCTTGCACCCTGAGGTTTACTGAGGTTTCTGGTAGTGAATGCTAGATTCCAGACGACCGTAGAATCACCAGTCCCCATTTCTCGGTTGTCCGCAAGAATGTCATGAGAGACCTCTGGCAAATGTCTTGCTAAAATAGCACTTCTGACTAGAATTTTTTCCTATTTCCCCCTCCCCCGTTCAAGTGCTACAAAATGGAAACAAGGCTGGTAGGGGTGAGCTCAAATTTCAGGCAACTCAGGAGAGCGCCCAGCCGTCACCACTTTCTTCAATAAATACACACGAAGCCCCTTTAATCATCCATTCTGGGGCTTTGCTTCAGCTCAGCATTAAACATAACCAGTGTGCAGACCCACAAGTCACCTTTCCTGTGGTGCTGGGAAATCTGGAACTCATTTGACCATCTCCGGTCTTAGCCATTTCTCTGTTCCCCTGATCCCTCCCATTCCGATGGTCCTGTGATCACATCTGCAACTTCTTTCAGGACCCTGGAGTGTTATTTATCTAAACTAACGATCCTGCCCTCATTGTAAGCAGCTAGATGCTCCCTTTACATCTGTCTTGAAAATTGGTCTGCTTGAGGGAGAAGACGAAAGCACGTTAGCATTTGTGCTGTTTTATCATACCCCTTGCACTTCTTTCATTTCCATGGATCATTTTCTTTTTTGTCGTTGCTGGTTCTATCAGTGCAAAATTTTGTTCACTGTCAGGAATATCCTTTATACTGCACAATCTCATTAAGTAGATATCAGTTTAATTCAAGATATACTATCCAGGAGTTCCCTGGTGGCTCAGTGGGTTAAGGATCCAGTGTTGTCCCTGCTGTGGTTCAGGTTTGATCCCTAGCCTGGGAACTTCTGCATGCCGAGTTCATGACCAAGAAAAAATACAGGTATACTATCCAGATATGCAGTGATTCCCTTGCTGACTATAAGATCCATTGATATGATATAATAACTTGTGTTATTATGAATATACTCAGGAATATCAAAATAGGAATATCAAAATAGTTCTATTTTTCCTATACTCCTTTGTCATATATTACAGACAATATTTTTAAAAGTGTAAGTATCAGAAGTAATAAATGTCATGTAGCAAGTCAAACCATGCTGTTCATCATTAAATGATGCCAGTTTGGGAAGGTATGGACTTCTTTCCCTCAATGCTGCTGCTTTTTTTTTTTTTTTTTTTTTGTCTTTTTAGGGCTGAACCTGCAGCATATGGAGGTTCCCAGGCTAGGGGTCGAATCGGAGCTGTAGCCGCCGGCCTACACCACAGCCACAGCAATGCAGGGTCTGAGCCACATTTGCGACCCATACCATAGCTCATGGCAATGCCGGATCCTTAACCCACTGAGTGAGGCCAGAGATTGAACCCGCATCCTCATGGATGCTAGTTGGTTCGTTAACTGCTGAGCCACTATGGGAACTCCTCCTTGTAAGATTTTTATTTTATTTTATTCTTTCAGCCGCAAAGTGCAGTGGCATGATGTGGGATCTCAGTTCCCAGACCCTGGGCTGCAGCAGTAAAAGCACTGAGTCCTAACCACTAGGCCACCAGGGAACTCACCCTTGTAAGATTTCATTTCAAGGAAGCCTTCAAGATAGTTTATAGTAATAAACAGCTCTGGAGGCTACTCACATCTGCCCCTACCAAATGTTGCCAAGTTTAGCAAACAAAAATACATGATATCCAGTTACATTTGAACTTGAGACAACAACAAAAACTTTTAGTATAAGTATATCCCACATATAGGATGGTATATACTTATATGCCAAAAACCTTTTTAGTATAAGTGTGACCCACATATTGCATGGAACATACTCATATGGAAGAATGATCAATTGTTTACCTGAAATTCAAATTTAACTGTGCCCTGTATTTTATCTGGCAGTCCTGGCCTACTTTCAGTGAACCAACAGCCCTTTCTTCCACTCCAGAGGCTGAGAAAGTGGCAGGCTGACCACCTGTCCCACAGATCCAGGCTTTGTCATATTTCAGTCCCAACCAACTTGTGCGGACAGTCAGGCTGTAGGCTCCACTGAGCCAGCCCACCCTGACATTGGCAATCAGAATGAATGACTCCTTTTTAGGAGTGTCAGGGCAGGCTTTCACCTATGTCAATCACTAGATTCAACTACACATCAACACTTCCATATCTCAGCTGGGAAACAAAACCCAAAGAGACCGTGAAGGGTCTTGGCCAAGACTGGCCTACAGTAGGTTGGTGAGTGGCAGGGGCTGGTAAAGTACCTCAAGTGGGAGTGGCCTCAGGGTGAGGGAAATGGGCAGAAGGGAAAGTGTTCTCGAGAACATAGCTGTGGGGGAAAGGAAGGATCTAGAAAGTGGCCTGAAGAAGGACATGGTCTAAGATGCCAAAGTCATTGTACTTTTTTTTTTCTTTTGTCCTTTTAGAGCTGCACCTGCGGCTAGATGCCAGCCTACGCCAGGGCTACAGCAACATGGGATCCGAACCGTATCTGCAACCTACACCACAGCTCACCGCAACGCTGGACCCTTAACCCACTGGGGGAATCGAACCCGCAACCTCATGGTTCTTAGTCGGATTCGTTAACCACTGAGCCATGACGGGAACTCCAAGCCATTGTTCTTCTAATAGTTCCCATCTGTTCTCAGAAAGAGCAAGGAGAGTCAGAGTCAGGACTTAACGTTACTCCGGGATTTGCTTAACAACCTCTGAGCCAGGCATGTGACCTCTTGGACCTTCCTCCCTACATGAGAGGAGGCCTGTGTCTGTCTTGCTGGGGTTTTGTGAGAATTAAATGAAATACCGCTTAAAGTTGAGTTGCTTTCCCTTTCCTTCTCCCCTTTCTGAAATTATTTTCTCTGCTCTCAACAAAACAAAACAAAATGATTGGTTTGGAGAGAATAAAGTGAGGAAGAAAAAAAAGCCCCAAACATCCAGAAACATTAACATGAAAGAAAATTAGATAACTCAATTTAAAAATATTCCAATTAGACAGGGAACTATGGGGAGATTTCTCTTTTTTTTTTTTTTTTTTTTGTCTTTTGTCTTTTGTTGTTGTTGCTATTTCTTGGGCCGCTCCCGCAGCATATGGAGGTTCCCCGGCTAGGGGTCGAATCGGAGCTGTAGCCACCAGCCTACGCCAGAGCCACAGCAACGTGGGATCCGAGCCACGTCTGCAACCTACACCACAGCTCACGGCAACGCCGGATTGTTAACCCACTGAGCAAGGGCAGGGACCGAACCCGCAACCTCATGGTTCCTAGTCGGATTCGTTAACCACTGCGCCACGACGGGAACTCCGAGATTTCTTTTTTTTTTTTTGTTTTTTGTCTTTTTGCCTTTTCTAGGGCCGCACCCGCAGCATATGGAGGTTCCCAGGCTAGGGGTCTAATCAGAGCTGTAGCTGCCAGCCTACACCAGAGCCACAGCAATGCGGGATCCAAGCCGAGGCGGCAACCTACACCACAGCTCATGGCAGCACCAGATCCTTAACCCACTGAGCAAGGCCAGGGATTGAACCCACAACCTAGCTCTTAGAGGTAGAAAATTCCCACATCTAAGATTCCATCAACAAAAAGATACATTATTTTTTGGTACTGTTAAAAAAGGAAAAAACGGAGTTCCCGTCGTGGCGCAGTGGTTAACGAATCCGACTAGGAACCATGAGGTTGCGGGTTCGGTCCCTGCCCTTGCTCAGTGGGTTAACAATCCGGCGTTGCCGTGAGCTGTGGTGTAGGTTGCAGACGCGGCTCGGATCCCGCGTTGCTGTGGCTCTGGTGTAGGCCGGTGGCTACAGCTCCGATTCAACCCCTAGCCTGGAAACCTCCATATGCCACGGGAGCGGCCCAAGAAATAGCAACAACAACAACAAAAAGACAGAAGACAAAAAAAAAAAAAAAAAAAAAGAAAAAGAAAAAAACACTGAATATTGTATAATACAATGCTTAACACAATTTTTATTTACATAAATATTTAGAAAAGTTTTGTCTAAAAACATATTACTTAGATGTATTATACATTGACACTGTGTGTGTGTATGTGTATGAAGATAAGAAAAATGCATTATTACCTAAACATCTCCACACTCAGAGTCTGAATTTCCTGGAACCACTTCCCAGCTCTGAAATACTGACATTTTTCCCCCATTTAATATCTTCATTCATGCTATTAGAGTATAGATAACACATCATTTCTTAGCCAATTACCCCGTTAAAATCTTAGCGATTTTCTTAACTACTGACATCGTTTTTTTCAAATTTCAAAACTAGCACTGTTTTATTTAACTTAAATCATAGTTTCACCTTTTCTCCAGTGAATTCCACATCACTGGATAGCCTGCAGCTTCTGTTCAAAGTCACCAGGCAGTTTCTGAGGTTCAGTGCTTCAATGATAAACCCACACAAAGCACACATTGGTCACACCTTGTTGATTTGAGAGTTCTCTCATTTATTCCAAGGGGTTTGGCATTTTGCCTGCCTTCAGCTATATTTCTTGACATGTAGCATCAAAATGTGTGGTATCAACAATGCCTATAACTCACCTGAGGAGCTGATGGGTTTGCAAAGCACAGGCAGTGACAACGACACTGTTGCTGCTGCCTGGACAGCAATCACTGTAATGTGTCATTATTTATGCAATTTATCCTGATTTCGGGAGATTTAAAATGTGAAAAAAAATGCATCTTGGAATCAATGAACAACATTTAAGAAAAATAATACTCAGAGGGAATGGAAGATGAAATTTAATAAATCTCTTAGAGAATAGAAAAAAAAAGAAGGAAATAAAAGAACAAAGGTTAGAAAATTAGAGACTGAATCCAGAAAGTCTAGCAAATGGGAATTTCTTGTGGCTCAGTGATAACATACCCAGATAGTATCCATGAGGATGTGGGTTCGATCCCTGGCCTTGCTCAGTGGGTTAAGTGGTGTAGGTTGCAGATTCGGCTCAGATCCTGAGTTGCCCTGGCTGTGGTGTAGGCTGGCAGCTGTAGCTCTGATTTGACCTCTAGCCTGGGAATTTATGCCACAGGTGTGGCCCTAACAAACAAAAAAGCAAAAAAAAAAAAAAAAAAGTCTAGCAAATGGATAATAGGAGTTTGAAAGAGAAGAGAGAACAGAATGAATGGAGGAAACAATGAAGAAGGAATTCAAGAACATCTTAGTTTTGGGGAGTACCCATCGTGGCTCAGTGGTTAACCAATCTGACTAGGAACCATGAGGTTGCGGGTTCGATCCCTGGCCTTGCTCAGTGGGTTAAGGATCCGGCGTTGCCGTGAGCTGTGGTGTAGGCTGGTGGCTACAGCTCCAATTAGACCTCTAGCCTGGGAACCTCCATATGCTGAGGGTGTGGCCCTAAAAAAAAAAAAAACACACAAAAAGACAAAAGAAAAAAAAAATTCCAAAAGATGGAGTTACCTTGTGGTGCAGTGGGTTAAGGATCCAGTGTTGTCACTGCAACAGCTTGTGTCATGGTTGTGGTGCAGGTTCAGTCCTTCGCCCAGGAATTTCCATATGCTGCAAGCATGGCCAAAAAAATGAAACAAAACTTCTGAAAGAGAAAAAACAGATCTCATAAAGAATCATATATTAAAATGTCTCTGGGGAGTTCCCATCGTGGCTCAGTGGTTAACAAATCCGACTAGGAACCATGAGGTTGCAGGTACCATCTCTGGCCTTGCTCAGTGGGTTAAGGGTCCAGCGTTGCCGTGAGCTTGGTGTAGATCGCAGAGGAGGCTCAGATCCTGAGTTGCTGTGGCTGTGGAATAGGCCGGCAGCTGTAGCTCCTATTAGACTCCTAGCATGGGAAACTCCATATGCTTCGGGTGTGGCCATAGAAAAGACAAAATAAATAAATAAATAGAAATAAATAAAATGTGTCTGGACTTAATGACTACATCATAAGCAAAGAAAAATAATACAAAAATTTCAGGAAAATGTTTATATTTCCAGCCAAATTATCAATTAAATATGAGACTAGAATACAAATATCTCCAGATACACAAAGTCTCAAAAAAAATTTTATCTCCAAGAATGCTTGGGAGAGACTAGAGGAAACACTCCACCAAAATGAAGGACTAAACTTAGAAGACATTGAATTAAGGGAATCCAACGGGAGATCTGTGAAGGGCATCCCAGAGAATATGTGAAGGAGATTCAGGAAGACAGCTTTGCTGAGAGCTTGGAGAGGGACCAGTCCTGTAACGAGCAGGTTAGAACACTCAGGGAGAGATGATTCCCAGGAGATGAAACTGATAGAAAGTCAGGTGTAGTGACAGGAGATTTAGGCCACGGGGAGAATACAGAGATATATTCGTTGTAAATAAGTTGCTTTGAAAACTAAGCAAAGGGGGAGTTCCTGTTGTGGCTCAGTGGTTAACGAATCCAACTAGGAACCACGAGGTTGCGGGTTTGATCCCTGGCCTTGCTCAGTGGGTTAAGGATCCGGTGTTGCCGTGAGCTGTGGTGTAGGTTGCAGATGAGGCTTGGATTCTGCATTGCTGTGGCTGTGGTGTAGGCCAGAGGCTACAGCTCTGATTAGATCCCTAGCCTGGGAACCTCCATATGCCGCGGGAGCGGCCCAAGAAATGGCAAAAAAAGACAGAAAAAAGAAAACTAAGCAAAGGGAAAAAAACTTGATAATCACTAACTCCAGGGAAAATCCTGAGTAGTAGTAACCATAGTACACTATATGGCTCAGCTGTTATCAGTGACGAGCATTTAGAGACTCACAACATAGTCATCCCCCAATACTGAAATCCCCCCAATTACGCTGTACCTCAAGCAGGAGGGGGAGGGGTGGCCAAATAATATGTGTATGAGATGGGAGTGGTGGAGAAGGCAGAGAAAGAAAACTAAACCCTCCCAATAATGCCCAAAAGTGAAAAAATCAAGTATAAGCATGTCATTAGAGACATGAGGATAAGGACCAAAAGTTGTAGCTAAGAGTGAGTGGTTTCTTTTGGAGATTGTTAACCAGGGTAGGGAGGCAAGTGCAATGCAGGAGACTCCCTTTTCACAAAAAACCTTATAGGATCACTTGAGTCATTAAAATGATATGCAGAATAATAAAAACTTTAACAAATATTTGGAGAGTAGAAAAAAATGAGAGACTATACTGAGATGACTAGAATGTGGGTTCAGTTCAAGCCTTTCAACCTTTCTGATACTCAGTTTTCTTACCTACAAAATAGAAATTATGGACCCTAATGTCCTGGATTGATTACAAGGAATAAATATGGGGTATATGTAAAGGTTTTGTAAATATAAAACTCCACAGAAATGTAAGGAATGATATTTATGAAGTGCATAAGGCAGAATGCAGCATAAGGAAACTAGTTTACTACCAATAAACAGCTGGATCTTGTGGGTAGCCTTCAGAAAACTTGAGCCTAAAATCACTGCCATGCAATCCTTATGGGAAAGAAAACATTCCTTCCTCCCACTGGACACTCAGCTGTCCTTATGAACATTCATGGAGTCTGAAGCCACGCTAGTGTTTCATGGTGTGTGTTGGGTAGGTATCCAGTGTGCCAGATGCTTCCTGGGGTGGCTCCTGGGCCATTTTGCCTCAATAACACACAAGAATGGCAGAGCTGTTAATAACATTTACAGATTTCAATTGCCTGATTTTGATCATATGCTATGGTTATCATTGGGGGAAGCTAGGGAAGGATACCCCGAATTCACTGCACTATTTTTGAAATTTCTTGTGAGTCTAAAATTAACTTTTTTAAAAAGTTTAAAAATAAAAGTATCCAGACCTAATCAATATCCCAAGTGAAAAAGAACTCAAACTCTATCTGGAACGTTAAAAGCGCTGTGAACCCAAAGTTCCCATCCTGGAGCAGCGGAAACGAATCCGCTAGGAACTGTGAGGTTGCAGTTTTGATCCCTAGCCTTGCTCAGTGGGTTAAGGATCCGGCGTTGCCATGAGCTCATGTGCTTTGCTGTGAGCTCGGATCCTTAACCCACTGAACAAGGCCAAGGATCAAACCCTCATCCTCATGGTCGCTATTTTGTAATCTGCTGAGCCTCAATGAGAACTCTGAAACTCAAAGGGTTTGATGTGAGCATTGAATCATTAAGAAATGGGAATATAACTGTGGTTCATCAGCTCATATTTTAGATTTAATATTCCCTTCAGTAATTAATCATTTAGGTTGAAGATGCAGCTCGGATCCTGTGTTGCTGTGGCTGTGGCATAGGCTGGTCTAATCAGCTGTAGCTCTGATTCGACCCCTAGCCTGGGAACCTCCATATGCTGCAGGTGTGGCCCTAAAAACCAAAAAAAAGGGGCTGTGAACCACAAGAACCCAGGTTGTGCTACAGCAATGAAATGCTGTATCATGTATCAGCACCCTTACAGGCTACTTGGTCTTGCAAAGATGGAATGGTCTTTTGCCAGAGCCTTTTGCTCAATATTCCAAAACTATTTGCTCAATATCTTTCCTCAAACCACTACTTTTTTTTTTTTTTAATGTCTTTTTGCCTTTTCTAGGGCCACTCCTGCGACATATGGAGGTTCCCAGGCTAGGGATCGAATCGGAGCTATAGCCGCTGGCCTACACCACAGCCACAGCAACTCGGGATCTGATCCGTGTCTGCAACCTGCACCACAGCTCACGGCAATGCCGGATCCTTTAACCCACTGAGCAAGGCCAGAGACGGAACCCGCAACCTCATGGTTCCTAGTCAGATTCGTTAACCACTGCACCACGACGGGAACTCCTCAGACCACTATTTTATTTTTGCCATTGAAAAACGTTACCAAGTACACTTACCCACCTCAAAAAAGGAAATGAGTATCACCTTTTTGCTCACTTTCTGATAACAAAAGAGGAAATCAGAAGTTCCTGGGTAATGTGAGAAAAACCCAGCTTTGTTTTACTTAAGAAATGCCAAGACCCTGAACCACTGGGCACTGTAGGTGGAGGGATTTCCTGCCAGCAAAGCCACTAATGCAAGATGCATTAGCCCTTAGCTTTAGAAGTTCCATACTTCTTGGCACCAAAGGATTATGAATAATCTCCACTCGCCTTGGCTATTGGAGACGTTTCAAAATGTTTCTTAGCCTTCACCTCTCCTGCCTTTTGATCATGTCAGGGAGAATGCAACATAATCAAGTTTATAACTTCAATAGTTTCACTGCTTCTCCAACTCCAGTGGACACTAGAATCACCTGTAAAAACACAGATTATCAGGCTATATTCCCTGCAATTCTGACTCCATAGAGGAGAACCGAAGCAAATTATCTCCATTGTTGACAATCAACAGTATTGATCATAGGTCACACTGAAAATCACTGGCAGAGGATACTTGCTTATAAAAGATAATGTTTTATTATACACAAGATTTGATTAAAAGACAATATGAAAATCAAAGCTTTGGTTTTTTTGTTTGTTTTTGCTTTTTAGGGCTGCACCTGCGGCATATGGAAGTTTCCAGGCTAGGGGTCAAATTGGAGCTGCAGCTGCCTGCTTACACAATGCGGGATCCCAGCCATGTCTGCAACATACACCATGGCTCATGGCAGCGCCTGATCCTTAACCCACTGAGCAAGGCCAAGGATTGAACCCTCATCCTCATGATTGCTATTTTGTAATCTGCTGAGCCACAATGGGAACTCCGAAAATCAAAGGGTTTGATGTGAGCATTGAGTCGTTAAGAAATGAGAATGTGACTGTGGTTCATTGGCTCATAGATTTAATATTCCCTTCAGTAATTAACCATTTAGGATTGAAATTGTTTGAATTGTCCAGTTATTTTCATTTGTGAGATAGGGCACAATTTTATTATCTCATTCAGCCTAATTGAAACAAAATGAAGCAGAATTCCACAGTGTGTGTTTGTTTGTTTTTCTCTCTCCTCAGTGGGAAGTATTTGCATCTAAGGTGCAAAGACTGAGTTCTTTTTAAAGTATCAACATGTATAAGAATAGAAATGGGTTAATGTGCAGACTTGCTTAGTCCACATAGGTTGCGACTATTATGGAAATTTCAAGGAGATAATTCCATTTTAAGCCTTTTTTTAAAATATTGTTCCAACCCAGTTCATATTTTCCATCCTTTTTATTTTTCTGGCCACACCCACAGCATAAAGAAGTACTGAGGCTAGGGACTGAACCCACACCATAGCAGTGACCCAGACCACTGCAGTGACAATGCCAGGTCCTTAACCCACTGAGCCATCAGGGAACTCCTAATATTTCCCTTTCTGAACAGCATTCCTCTCAGCATCTCATTTACCTTCCAACTTTGCCATTTGTTCTTCAAGCCCAAGATTTTTATTCCCAGCAGGACTCTGTGTTCTGGGGAGAGCAATATCATACCATTCTCCCAGATGCTTTGCATACAGTGACTGTTCAATAAATAGTTGTTGTATGAATCCATGAATAAATAAATGTAGATGAGCCATCAGTCAAACCACCTTCACCAAATGAAACAGCTCTGCAGGGGAAGGAATGTGTACTAGAAAGAGCACTGAATTTAGAATCAGCAGCACAAGTCTGCTTCCTCCATCTATAATCTGTGATCCAAGAGAAATAGAATCCCTATTAAATTACCAATGGGATTTTTCATAGAACTGAAACAGAAAATTTTAAAATTTGAATGAAAACACAGTCGAAATAGACTGCAAGTTGCTAACATGAGCTACCTATGTCATTTAAATCCTTTCAGTAGCTCTCTATTATTTTAGGGCCCCACACTCACGGCATATTTAAGTTCCCAGGTGAGGGGTCAAATGGGAGCTGCAGCTGCCGGCCTACACCACAGCAAGGCACCACGGGAACTCCTCTGATGTATGCTTTATACTTGGCACATCTCATGTTGGACCTGCCACATTTCAAGTGCTCAACCTCTATGTGTGGCTGGTGGCCACTGTGGTGGAGAAGCTGCTCCAGAACTGTGCTACCATGAACAAAGCCTTCATTTCCTTATAGGGAAAATTGCAATGGGACCTCTGTCACAGGGCCTCTGTGAGGACTAACTGAACAATCCGGCGTGAAGATGGGTGGTGGCTTGTGACACAAAGGCTTATGTCTTGCTTATGCCACACATCCACTGAGCAGCGTGGGGAGTCTTAAGGTTTCTAATATGTGCTTTTACATTTTGGAGGGTGGGGAGCCCAGGTAAGCCATGTAGCCACACCAAAACCTCAGGGGGAATGAAGAACAGCAACCCTACCCTGCATCTGTTGATAGGTGGAGAGCAAGACATCCCTGATGAGCATCACGAAGGACTAAATCAGAATGATTTATTTATTTATTTACTTATTTGTCTCTTTGCCTTTTCTAGGGCCGCTCTCGTGGCATATGGAGGTTCCCAGGCTAGGGGTCGAATCGGAGCTGTAGCTGCTGGCCTACACCAGGGCAACAGCAGCCAGAGCCACCACAATGTGGGATCTGAGCCTCGTCTGCAACATACACCGAAGTTCATGGCAACACTGGATCCTTAACCCACTGAGCAGGGCCAGGGATCGAACCAAAAACCCCATGGTTCCTAGTCAGATTTGTTAACCACTGCGCCACGACAGGAACTCCTGAACAATTTAATAAGCATTTTTTACTACCGTTCTGAAGAACACATTTCTGTAGTCCATTCTACCACCAGAGACTGCATTTTCAGCACAATGTTTTTCTCCCAGCACATGTTTGTGGAGAAAACCACAGCAGACATCTGATGGTCTTTTTTTTTTTTTTTTTTTTTTGTAGTATAAAATTACTACATTTTCTTCTTTTGGGGGGATGAGATTAACATGTTTATTGAAGTAGAGTTGATGTACAATATTAGATGTTACAGGTTTACAATATAGGGATTCACAATTTTTAGAGATTGTATTCCATTTAATATAAAATATTGGCTTTATTCTCCACGTTATACAATATATCTTTGTAGCTTACTTTATACCTAATAGTTTGCATCTCTTGATCTACTTCCCACCTCCCCTTTCCCCACTGGTAACCACTGGTTTGTTCTCTGTGTCTGTGAGTTGGCTTCTTTTGTGTTATATCCACTACTTTGTTGTGTTGATGGCCTTGATACTGTGCCTTTGCAAATGCTGATCCTACCTGGAACAGTCCTCATGGGTCCAAAGTCAAGTACCACTTGCCTTGTTGATGTTCTCTCCCAGGTGCGGGCACTGTTCTGTGAGCTGTACCACAGCCAAGGAGCAAATCGCCTCTCTGCCCTCATGGACCTGACTTGCCTGACTCTCTCTACATAATGAGGTGCTTCACTCCTATGGGCTCACTCCTACTAGTCGCCTGCAGGACAGCCATTAGTGGAGATAGCTGATCAAAGAAATTTTCACATATGGAGATAGAGGGAAGTCACTCTTGCTTATACATGAGTTAACTTGAATTTTATGCTAATTAAAATAGCCTGTTTGGGAGTTCCCGTCGTGGCGCAGTGGTTAACGAATCCGACTAGGGACCATGAGGTTGCAGGTTCGGTCCCTGCCCTTGCTCAGTGGGTTAAAGATCCGGCGTTGCCGTGAGCTGTGGTGTGGGTTGCAGACGCGGCTTGGATCCCGCACTGCTGTGGCTCTGGCGTGGGCCGGTGGCTATAGCTCCGATTCGACCCCTAGCCTGGGAACCTCCATATGCTGTGGGAGTGGCCCTAAAAAAGGCAAAGACAAAAAAAAAAAAAAATAGCCTGTTTGGGGAGTTAACATCATGGCTTAGCAGTTAACGAACCCAACTAGCATCCATGAGGACGCAGGTTCGATCCCTGGCCTCACTCAGTGGGTTAAGGATCTGGTGTAGGTTGCAGACGTGGCTCGGATCCCATATTGCTGTGGTGTAGGCTAGCAGCTACAGCTCCGACTGGACCCCTAGCCTGAGAAACCCCATATGCCACAGGTGCAGCCCTAAAAAGACAAAATAAAATAGACTGTTTTGGGAGTTCCCATTGTGGCTCAGAGATAACAAACCTGACTAGTATCCATGAGGATGTGGATTCAATCTCTGGCCCCAGTCAGCGGGTTAAGGATCCAGCACTGGTGTGAGCTGCTGTGTAAGTCGCAGACTGGGCTCAGATCTCCTGTAGGCTGGCAAATTGCAGCTCTGATTCATCCCCTAGCCTGGGAACTTCCATATGCTGCAGGTGCAACCCTAAAAAGCAAAAATAAAAATAAAAACAGCCTGTTTGTGGCCTATCATACATACATTGTACATCTGCTTTAATTACTTGCAAAAAGGGCACACTGACCAGAAGTAAAGAATGTCCATGTTAAAAATAAAGATTAAATGTCCGTCTTCCTGTGCCAATGCTGGTCCTCCTTTGATAAGACTCCCTTCCCAGGTGCCAAGGCCATGCTAACTCACTGTGTACGTGCTGGTCATTTTTTTTTTTTTTTTTTTGAAACACTCAAGAAATGTAACCCTGATTCATTTGATGTTCTTTGTTCTAACAAGACAACTGTGCTGAAAACCCTACTTTTCTCGAGCAACTTCTTAGACTAATCTGAGAAGCAGGCTTCTGAGCTAGTCCTTACTTTGGCTCCAAAAAGCTTTTTTCTATTCTTATTATAGATTGTTTATTGATTTCATTTTTAGTTGATTATTTTCACTGACATGCCCCTGTCTCACTTCCATGGAGTGGGCTCAGAGACTTACTCATCTTTAGCAACCAGCCTTTTCCTAGGCATAGCATGGAAAGACAAGGTTGTTGAAAGGTCAGCCTCCCAAACAAAAACTCCCAAATCAACTCCCAAGTTTGGTGTAAAAGCAGCTCCCCTGGGAGAAGGCTCCTGATGGGTGTCTTCTCTAACCAAGGGCTGATGAGTGCGATAGATTATAAAATAGAAACCCTGATTGATGAAAATGGGACTGGAGAGTGAGCACTGATTACCACACACCAGTGGAAAAGTCATTGTATCCGCCAGGCTTAGAGATGCAGAAGCCAGAGTGCAACAGGTTCCTCCTTTGTGCAGTGGGAGTAACCCCCACCTAATGGGCTTGGGTGCCAAGCGAGTCTTTGTAGATGTCAGTGCTGGGGACTGGGGAAGCAATGGGCTAAATCCACTTCACCTGCCTTTGCTAATCAGGTGGTTCAAAGACTCACAGTTCCGCACGCCGCACTGAGCCTCAACAAGCTGTTTTCCCGGAACTTGGAGTCGGCTGCATCTAGTTCAGAGTTGGTTAGAACAGAACAACAGGACTGCCGGGCCTCCAACTGCGCCTGCGTGAGTGCCCGCTGGGTGCCCTTCAGAACGTGCAGGCCCGTAGCCCCCTGACGCCTGCGCAGAACTACATTTATGGCCCCTTTCTTCTGTTACCTTTCCTCGGTCTCCCCACGCCTCAGACCACTCTGCGGCTTTGTTCTTTATCCCACAAATACTCCAGCCCCTGGCCTTTGAGGAAGCACATCTGAGGTTTGTGCTTCCATCTCCTCCCTGGGCTGCTTTGCAGATAACTTCCCCTCCCTCTGTGCTGCAAACCTGGGCATCTCAGCGTTTTGGCGGCGGGGCGTTGGGTAAGAGGAATCTGGTTCAGTCACACTGGTAAGAACTCAAAGGATTATATCATTATTGTTAATGAAATATTTTTTAATTATGAGTAATGATTATTATTGTTTGAGTTTTTATTGGTTTGGGCAACCTTTACATGTGTTGAGAGCCATGTTGCTGAAGAACCTTAGGCTACTTGGCACTGGGCTTCTGTGCTGCCCTGGTCACCACACTGGTGAATCCGAGGAGACTGGCGGTTATCTTCCTGGCCACAGGCAGAGACTCTGCAGAAGGAAGGCCCCAAATAGGCGGCCCAGGGGAAAGAAAGCACTCTGATGACATTGTTGGGGTCCTGATGTCCAGATTCCTTTGAAGTTCAGTTCATCTTTGGCATCCAAAGGAAGCTTTGTGTGGACAGACTACTTTGAACTGGGTTTTAATCCTCCTGGCCATCAGCATGTTCTCCAGGGCTCCGTCTGCCCAGAGCCAAGAGGCTGCCTAGATGCCCACAGCCAGGCTCTGTCTTTATCCTGCAAAGCCTCCTTGGGAACACAGCAACTGAACTCTTTTATGGAGCTTTCTGGTCACTGCCTGCGCCCTCACTCTGCGTTCTGAAAAGACTCTCACTGCCCCACTGCCTGTCCCAGCATTGCAGATGGGCCATCTTGAAGCAGAGGTGCCACGTGTGTGGCCTTGATCCTGGGGTGCTCCCCTCTGGCTCCGAGGTTACCCCCCTCTGCTCCAGCCGATGGGTGCACATGATGGGTCCCTCCAAGCCAGGGTCCTCAGCAGGGGACTGTGTTGGACCACAGACATTTATCATAAAATTCACCTTTTAAAACACCATCTTATAGTATTTGGAAGTCCCTAAATGATTAACATAAGAATATTTATTACTCTAATTGTAACTTAATGAGAGTGGTGGGGCATTTTTTTGAAGGGGGGAATAAGATACACAGGCATGGAGGTTTCTCTGAGCTGAGTTCACCACAGCTGGTGAATTTGAAGATTTATGCATGCTAGATAAATACTCCTTAAAGTGAGTACAGAGGAAAAAATTGGGCCCAGAAATCTGAAGGGCCCTGTTAAAGTTCATAAGAGTTTACTTAGACTAAATCTGTTTCCCTGGGTATTATCATGGAAGCTGAAACATTCCTCTGCCCGTATTCCTGCCTTTGAATGAACCATTTATTTTTACCATTCTGGAGGTGATCATTCTTGGGGTAACTCAGTCCCAGTACCCAGCTATGCCCGAGGGGACCTCAGGAGTGGGGAGGTACTGTGTAAGGGTACCCACTCGCCAATTATGACTGTAAATGGCAAGTCATGAGCCAAAACCTACTGATTCCACAAGACAGCATCATATCCCTAAACTAAACTGGGTTGAGACATAGATTAGATTTTTATGTTTGTTTCTAGTACCTGCACTATATGCATGCTTCTCATTTACACTTTAGTGACTATTTCTAGGACTACGGCAGTTTAGGAAACAGGATCTGTTTGGTTTTGTTCTCTCAAACTGAAGATGCTCTGTTCAAAATTCTCCTGAGAGATGGGGCCAGGGGCTGTATACAACAGGGCATGTAGAATTTGGAGGAGGGAGGGGATATTGAAACTCTCTGTATCTTGGAGTTTTCATGTGGTGCAGCAGGTTAAGGATCCGGTATTGTCACTGCAGCAGCTTGGGTCTGTGCTGTGACCTAGATTCAATTCCTGGCCCAGGAACTTCCACATACCTTGGGTGCGGCCAAAACCCCTCAACTTTCTCTATTTTGATCGGGGTGGTGGTTACTGCTGTATGCATTTGTCAAAACCCATAGCACGAAATACTGAAAATGGTGAATTTTGTATGAGTCATTATACCTTGGATCATAATATGCCACTTTGGCATAAGGATTATTTTTAGCTAAGGACGATTGAAAATCGACGGATGTAGGAAGAGTTCTTGCCATCCCCTCATCTGCCTAGAAGCAGGGCATAAACTTCCCTTTGGGCAGTGTCTTTTCCCCTCCACCAGAAAGAGAAGAGGCACTTAACACTGTAAGTGAGGAGCTGGCCCTGAGTTGAGTTTGCATAAACCTGCCTTACTGAAAATAACCTTTACCTTCCAATATTTTCCCCATACACTTGCTAGTCACATCTCCATAATTTATCATCCCTTGAAGCCCAAGCCCTCTTTCCTTTCTTAAAAGGGTAGATAAGTCCTGAGTCTAATCACTTATTTGAGTTTGCTTTTCTGTGCATGTGAATATTAAATTGTATGCCGTTTATCCTGTTAATCTGCCTTTTGTGGATTTAATTCACAAGTCCCTATTTACTGAACCTAAGAGGATAGAAGAAAAGGTTTTCCTCCCCAACAAGCTCAATTAAAAAAAAAAAAATTGGGAGTTCCCGTCGTGGCGCAGTGGTTAACGAATCTGAATAGGAACCATGAGGTTGCGGGTTCGGTCCCTGCCCTTGCTCAGTGGGTTAACGATCTGGCGTTGCCGTGAGCTGTGGTGTAGGTTGCAGACGCGGCTCGGATCCCGAGTTGCTGTGGCTCTGGCGTAGGCCGGTGGCTACAGCTCCGATTCGACCCCTAGCCTGGGCACCTCCATATGCCGCGGGAGCGGCCCAAGAAATAGCAAAAAAAAAAAAAAAAAATTGAAGTTAAATCCCCCCCCCAAGAAGTTTTATGTAATACTAATAACTGCGGATAAAGGAAAAAAGATCACAAATCAGCATGCTCCTACAATGGGCATTTGTGCTTTGGATTTACCCCAACCCACCTTTTGCTTCTGGGAGAGTAGGTGACTGTTGGCTGATGCCATGCCCTCTCCCTCTCTGGTCAGAGGGACCCTGACTGAGCTGATAAGAGTCACCCCACTCTGCCGGCAACATGCCTGGAAAAGGCATGTAACTCAAGCAAGCCAAGAGTCAATCCCTGCATATATAAATAGACAGTGGAAGAAAGAGGCTTTTTTTCTGTTCTTTCATACCATTTGATTTTAAAATGGAGCACAGGGAGTTCTCTTGTAGAGCAGTGGGTTAAGGATCCAGCATGGTCACTGCAGTGGCTCGGGTCACTTCTGTGGGGGTGGTTGGATCCCTGGCCTGGGAACGTCCATGTGCTGCAGGTGCGGCCAAAAAATCAAATAAAATGAAAACAAAATGGAATCACAAAATGCTGGTTTCTGCCACCATTCCACTCATATGCTGAGGGGAGCCAACCCGAACTAAGCTAAGAATCACTGTGCCTGCCATAGGCTCTGCCCACCCTCACCCTTGCCACCAGTTGCCAAACTCTGGTCTAACAAGGTTACATCCCCACCAAGAGTGTGTGTGAGTTCCAGTGGCTCCACATTGTCCCAACACTTCGTATTGTCAGAACTAAAACTGTTGCCAATTCCATTGAACATAAAGTAGGATCTTGTGTTTTTAAATGTTTCTCTGATTACATTGAGGCTGAACATCTTTTTATATGCTTATCAGTCACATAGGCTTCCTCATCTGTGAATTCTTTATTCATATCTTTTGGTCATTTTCCTGTTGGATTATTTGTCTTTTTCTCATTAATTCCTGAGAAATTTTTTTCAATGTTTTCTGTGTACAGATTCTTTGTAAGCTAACTATCCCATTTTATGACGCGTTTTACTTTTTTATAAAACATATTAAATGTTTTAAAAATACCCTTTTGTTGAAGGGAAGCTTTAAATTTTGATGAAATCAAACATATCACTCTTTTCCCTTATGGTTTATGCTTTTTATATTTCAAGGAAGAAATTCTTCTCTGGTTTGTTCAAAAATTTAAAAATTTTGCTTTTTTGATGTTTAGGTTCCGTTCACCTGGAATTTACTTTTTGTTTATGGTATGAGGTAGGACGTTGTTTTAGTTTGGCTTTTTAAAATTTCCATGTGGATAGTCGATTGTCTTAGAAATATTGATTTAAAAAGTCTCTGTTGGCGTTCCCACCATAGTGCAAGTGGGTCAAGAATCCAAAGGGGCAGATTTGATCCCCAGCCTGGCGCAATGGGTTAAAGGATCTGGTGTTACCACAGCTGTGGCTCGGAGTCAGTCCCTGGCCAGGGAATTTCCATATGCCTTCAGTGTAGCCATTTAAAAAGAAAAGTCTCTATCCTGTTGAAAGAACCTTCACCATACTTATCTGTATTGTCACCTCTGTTGTTAGCAAGATCCCTAATATGTAAGTTCTTTATATTATATGTGTGTATATATATATATATATGTATATACATACATATATACACATAATACATATAAAAGACGTAATACATACATGCATATAAAGAGCATGTATAATATCCACATATATGTATGTGAAGATAGTTTGAGTGAATGTGTTTTCTTAATTAAATCCTAATCTGTACAGAATTTGGCAGGCAACAGAATTTAGAATTGGGTGAGCTTGGGGGTAGGCTGGCAAGTACTGAGGGCACGGCTGTTCTGGGCTGGGAAGTTGGCCATTCTTGGCACACGGAAGCAGAACTGCTGGTTACGCAGAGGTTCATTGTATATTGGGACGGCAGCATTTGTGACATTGGTAGGAAAAAACTCAAGCTGTTGCATACATCCTCAGCCTTCCGAAAAGAGCTACAGTATTTTCTGAAATTTATTTTTATTTTTTTATTTTTTTGCCTTTTTTTTGTCTTTTGTTGTTGTTGTTGCTATTTCTTGGGCCGCTCCCGAGGCATATGGAGGTTCCCAGGCTAGGGGTTGAATCGGAGCTGTAGCCACCGGCCTACGCCAGAGCCACAGCAGCGCGGGATCCGAGCCGCGTCTGCAACCTACACCACAGCTCACGGCAACGCCGGATCGTTAACCCACTGAGCAAGGGCAGGGACCGAACCCGCAACCTCATGGTTCCTAGTCGGATTCGTTAACCACTGCGCCACGACGGGAACTCCTGAAATTTATTATTAAATATTTAAATATTCAGACTGTTAAAATAATTACAAGAGTTTGTGCAATTGCTCTCATGACTCAGCACTTACTCATGACTCATACATTGCCTACAGCTCAGTCACTACATTAGAAAATGTAACAAATAATTGCCTCGTTTGTCATTGTCTGTGCATCATTCCAATTAAGTAAACAATGACATGACCAATCCCAGTAGCGGTCACTGCCATTCATATAATACAGGTTCAGATAATACAGGTTTAGAAGAAAACCTTAAGATCATAAACTAAGATTATTCATTTGGAATACAAATTATTTAATGCTTTCTCTCAATCTTACCACTTTTGATAATCTATTTTAAAACTGTGAACCAGTATTTTCTAAGTTATTCAGACTACTTTAAGCACAATAGATGGCAGTAAAAAGATAACCTGAAGCATATTAAAATTTTAAGGGTCTATTTGAGTGAAAACCCCCTGAATTAGGCAGCCCCTACCTGGAGGTTAGGACTGCTCCCCAGAGTGGGAACTGGAGGCAAGACTTTTATAGAGAAGATGGGAAGCAAAACAAGGACATTATTGATTGGCTGTAGCTTTGGTTTGCCTTATTTGGGAAAGCCATGTTGGGTGTTTGTGATTGGTTGGTCTTGGATTTTGATTTCTTAACTTTGAGGCCTTTCAGGCTTAGGTTTTGTTTTGCTTACTAGGCTCCTGAGGCATTAAAGCTCTTTAGTCTAATGGCCTCCTTGTTTAATTACTTTAACTTGGCTGATAATCTTTTTATTTTTTGTGTGTTTTGTCTTTTTAGGGCTGTACCTGAGGCATATGGAGGTTCCCAGGCTAAGGGTCTAATCAGAGCTAGAGCTGCCTGTTTACACAGCAACGCCAGATCTGAGCCTCCTCTTCCACCTACACCACAGCTCATGGCAATGGCGGATCCTTAACCCACTGAGCAAGGCCAGGGATTGAACCCCCAACCTCATGGTTCCTAGTCGGATTCGTTAACCACTTCACCAAGATGGGAACTCTGCTGATAATATTTTTAAAAACCAAGGTCAGAAATTGTTTCTGTAATTACAACTATAAAGTAATTGATATCTGGAGTTCCTGTCATGGCATGGCTCGGCAGAAACACATGACTAGTAACCATGAGGACGCAGGTTCAATCCCTGGCCTCGCTTTGGGAAAAATCCCCAGAGCAAGTAATAATAAATCCTTTCTTCTCCCAGTCTTTGGCTTGGTTATGTCTATTGGCTCAACACCCTCCAAGAGGTGAACCTAGTTTTCAGGTAACAAAAGGAATCGGAGGTCCTTGGCTGATTTCAGGTTTAGGACAGGAAAAGCACAAGGTGGACCTGAATCATCTTCATCTTATTGTTCTGGAAACTAAAAAAGTGTTTAAAAAAATGCATGAGTGTTACTGGAACAAACTTGGGTGGGCTTGTCCATGCCATATCGAAGCCAGTTTACTGAGGTGCAGTGAAGGAAAGTGCAGCATTTGTGTACAGGACACCCAGCAAGGAGAAGGAGAGCAGACCCGGATCCCTAATGGTTTTCAGGGGTGGGCTTTTAAAGGCAACATTTCCTATGAGGGCTTCAGGGTGCATGCTTTTCTTCTGATTGGTTGGTGGTGAGACAACAGGGCGAGGTTTTAGAAAATCTTTTTTTTTTTTTTTTTTTAAATGGCCACACCTGCAGCAAATGGAAGTTCCACTGCCAGGGATTGAATCTGAGCCACAGGTATGGCAACACCTGACAGTTTAACCCTCTGCTGAAGGCCAGGGATCTAACCTGTGCCTCCGCAGTGACCCAACCCTCTGCTGTTGGATTTTGTTTGTTTGTTTTTGTTTTTTAGGGCCGCACCCACGGCATATGGAGGTTCCCAGGCCAGGGGTCTAATCAGAGCTACAGCTGCCTACACCACAGCCACAGCAATGCCAGATCCGAGCCTCGTCTGAGATCTACACTGCAGCTCACGGCAGCACCAGACCCTTAACCCACTGAGTGAGGCCAGGGATCAAACCCGCAACCTCAGGTTCCTAGTTGGATTCGTTTCAACTGCACCATGATGGGAATTCCCTTTTTTTTTTTTAGTCTTTTTAGAGCTGCACCCGTGGCATATGGAGGTTCCCAGGCTAGGCGTGGAATTGGAGCTGCAGCTGCCAGCCTATGCCACAGCAACGCAAGATCCGAGCTACATCTGTGACCTACACCTGTCACAGTTCATAGCAGCGCCAGATCCTTAACCCACTGAGCGAGGCCAGGGATCCAACCCTGTCTTCATGAATACTAGTCAGGTTTGTAACTGCTGAGCCATGACTGGAACTCCTGAAGTCAGATTCTTAACCCACTGTCCCACAGCGGAAATGCCTCAGAAATCTTCATCATCAGCCCGTCTAGGGTCTTGTGCTCGTGATCAGCATCCACCACTTGGGGGGGGGGGGGGTTTCTCAGTCCCTGCAGAACAGCTTAAAGGTATGTGCTAGATTGTTATGTATGTCCCTTGAGGAGGAACTAGCACTCCGTCATATGGCTGAATTATTGTCTTTACTTTTCTTGTTTAACTGCTTTTCCTTTGTTTCTGCGTTTCCTCACTTCCCTAATGAGTAACAGCTTGTGCCTGCTCTTTGGAATTTAGGAAGGCCTCAGACTAAAGCTTTTGTTCTCAAACAAGAATAAGGAGGGGCTTTTGTACCTGCCCCAGAGGATCTTGCTGAGTTTATGTCCCCCTCTTCTTCCATACTCCTCAGTCCTGAGGGGAACAGGTGCCAAGCAAGAAAGGGAATAAAGTTTTGGGAAGAGAGCTTAATCATGAAGTTGGCAAGGGAACAAGGGAAACGTGAAAAGTCAAAAACATAGGCACCTACTAAAAGAGGCTTCTACTGCCCACGTGTGGGATAATTTGAGCATCTAAAAAATAACCATGGCCATGGATTTAATCAAATTGAATTAAAACAAAATCCAAGAGTCCAGTGGGAGAGGCTTTTATTTGTAGGGGAATCCAAGTGATGAAATATAAAAGGAATAATTTAGAAAATCATTGTTACTTTAACAATTTAATGACTGACTCAAACAGGTATGAATATGGCTGATAAAACCAGAGGTGAGGAGTTCCCGTTGTGGCGCAGCGGAAGCAAATCTGACTAGGAACCATGAGGTTGCAGGTTCAGTCTCTGACCTCGCTCAGTGGGTTAAGGATCCGGCGTTGCCGTGAGCTGTGGTGTAGGTCGCAGACATGGCTCAGATCTGGCTTTGCTGTGGCCACATCGTGGGCCAGCGGCTACAACTCCGAATAGACCCCTAGCCTGGGAACCTCCATATGCTGCAGGTACGGCCCTAAAAGGACAAAAGGCAAAAAAAAAAAAAGAAGAAAAGTGAAAACTGCTGGGAAAGAGAAAATTTTACACTATATCCAGCCCACAGACTGTTTATTAATTGCTAAGAGGAAATGCAGATTTCTGATACTCAATTTAGGCAGGTGGTCATACATAACATCCCCGGTGTTAGGACCAACTACCTTACACACCTGCCTATGTGATGCTTTTAGGGTGCAGCCCTAAAAGACAAAAACAAAAACCAAAAAACAAAAAAACAAGCTCTTGTGAAAGGTTTTGGTTGACTTTATTGTTACCTAATCTTATAAGATTCTACATTCAGACTTAAAACTTACTTTCTAGTACTTTAAGCACTAGTTATTTTGGACGACAATTAAATAGACAATTAATAGAGTTAGATTCTTCCTGCCTGAAGATTATCCTTGTAGTAAAGGGCATTGGAAAAAGGAATCATCTAAGTGCCATGTTTTAGGTTTTCTAAGGAAATTATTTACCCATAAAGAGCAAACATTCCACTTGGACTCATCTTTTTGTGTGGTTGGCTGTTGAGTGGGAAGATGAAATTAGCATCATGGAATTTCAAGGCTGGGAGAATCTTAAGGGTTATGACTACATCATAACTTTTGCTCTCACATGCCCCATACCTGCAAACAGCAGCGACTGAGCAGATGGCAGGAGGCTGAGTGGCCATTAGAACACATGCGTGAGCCAGGAGGACAGAGGGTAGCACCTCACAGGCAGCCTCTGGTCTCTGGGGGTGGGAGCTCCCTGATGAATATCCTTCCATCCTCAGAATGTACAATTCTGAGCTGAATTATACATGGCTTCTGAGACTTTCCTGCAGGATTGAATTTCAGTTCCCCAGAGCACTGACCTGTTTGAAAATGCAGTTGTCACCCTATTTCCAGTACCTCCCGCTATTGGGACCACTCCCAGAACAAACTGTCTGCATACAAGCACATTTCTCAGGCTCTCCTTGAAGGTACCATGTTCTACAGACCTTACCTGGTGCCTGTGAGTCACAAATCCTCCCAGTTTCTGCGGAATCATCTGATGTCATGCTCTGCCGTGATTGGATGCAAAGCCTCCATCTCTGCTCTGCCTTCATAAGCTTACTGTGCTGTTAACTGTTCCCCAAACACTGGGTTCCTTTCTTGGTGGGTGTTGAGGAGCCAAAAGACCACCAAGCCAAAGGGTGGCAAAAGGAAGGATGTGTTTGTTATCTGCAGCAAGTAAGGAGAGCACCAGTCATCTCTCCCAAAGCAGTGTCTGCCAAACTGGAGAAGTTTTAAGCTAAGGGTTCTGCATATTCATGAAGGGGCTAAAGCAGAGTTCAGCATAGAATGGGACCAAGTTCAAGAGAGTCCACCTTTAGCTGATGGAAGTGGGGGGAGGATCAGCATCATCATCCCATCCTCCATCTGGTGGAGGTCTTTGTTCCCTCAAAGCTCAAAGATAGGTGTTGAATTGTTATGTGCATCCCTTGAGGAGGAATGGGATTTTGCTTTATCACCGCACTATTGTTTCTTGACACTTTTCCTTTGTTCCTGCATTTCGTTTCTTTACTTCTCTTAAGAACGTTAATTACTGAGATCTGTTCAAGGACAGGCCTTGTGGCTAGGCTTAGATCACAGAATGGCTTAGGCCCAAAAGAGTTTCTTTTCTGTCGGGAAAGCCAGGCCCGGTTTCCTTTCTCCAGGGACCCCTCCACCTTATCTGCTGCATAAATATTTGTGGATTCCTGTTGTCTGTCGATGGCTCCTCGCCCATTCCTTTTGTCCTTGCTAGTTGCAGTCTTTTCATTCCTGTATTGTTATTTTAGCTGGATGCCCTGAAATATACAATAATCGAAATTTAAAAACTCACAGATGGGCTCAATAGCAGGGTGAGGATGACAGTGAACTTGAAGATAGAACAAACGAAATGGCCCATCTGAACAACAGAAAATAGACTAAAAGAAACAAACCAAAACCAGGGCTTCAGGTGTCAGTGGGACTATAGAGCAGATCAAACATGTGCTTTTCTTTTTTTTATTATTATTAATGGCCACAACCGCAGCATATGGAAGTTCCCAGGCCAGGGACTGAATCTGAGCCCCAGCTGCAACAATGCCGGATCCGTTAACCCATCACGCTGGGCTGGAGACTGAACCTGCATCTCTGCAGCCACTCAAGCTGCTGCAGTCAGGTCCTTAACCCACTGCACCACAGCAGAAACTCCAAACACATGCCTTTTTTTTTTTTTTGCATCTTTTGAAACGTTCATTTGGTATCTCTACTTACGTTGTTGTTAATATGGTGAATTACACTGATTCAGCTTCTGAGTGCTAAGCCTTTTTTGCATATCATGGTGATGATACTTTTCTGTTTATGGTTGGAGTCCATTTGCTAAATTTTTTTGGTCTTTTTTTTTTTTTTAAGGACTGCACTCGCAGCATATGGAAGTTCCCAGGCTAGGGGTCTAATTGGAGCTCCAGCTGCAGGCCTACACCACAGCCACAGCAACATGGGATCCCACAGCTTACGGCAACACCGGATCCTTAACCCATTGATCAAGGCCAGAGAGCGAACTCGGGTCCTCATGGATATTAATTGGGTTTGTTAACCGCTCAGCCATGACAGGAACTCCTTTTTGCTAATATTTTAAGGATGACTTTTGCATCTCTGTTCACGGAGATATTGAAGGGGAAAATATGTAACGTAAAAATATTTAACAATATATAGTAGCAAAGAGCAGGGAACACTTGGTTTAAGAAATGCATTAGTCTCCTATATGTTTTACCTTGAACATGTGGGGGGCTTTGAGGAGAGCTACTGGCTTTTCATTTAGAGAAATGAAAATTTGTTTAAATAGCCTAAAGGTGATCACTAGGACTAGGAGAATTTTAAAATAAGTTATGAAACAAAAAAACATAAGGTCACTGTATCTGTTACAACAATGAATATAAATAGATCAAACTTTCTATGAAAAGACAAAGATTCTCAGACTGCACGAGAACACAGTCTCCAACTCTAACTGGATGGAACTTCTAGGGACACCTTGAAAAATAAGCCACAGAAAAGAGTAATAGTAAAATAATTGACGGTCTTTTTTCCCCTAGTTTTCTTTCTTTTTGTTTTGTTTTGTTTTTACTGTTTAGGGCCGTGCCCTGGCATATGGAGGTTCATAGGCTAGGGGTTGAATCGGAGCTACAGATGCCGGCCTATACCACAGCTCACGGTAACACCGAATCCTTAACCCACTGAGCGAAGCCAGGGATCGAACCCTCAACCTCATGGTCCCTAGTCGGATTCGTTTCCACTGCACCACAACAGGAACTCCCTCCCCTAGTTTTCTGACACTGGGCATATAGACATTGGATTTTACCGAATGCCTTCTACCATATACTGCTTTTTAAAAGCCTTATTGAACTTATAAATATTGTTAGATGATAAACTGAGGCATAAAAGTTCCTGTTGTGACTCAGTGGGTTAAGAACCCGACATAGTGTTCAGGAGGATGCTGGTTCAATCACTGGCCTCGCTCTTTGGGTTAAGGATCTGGCATGGCTGTGGCTGTGGCATAGGCTTCAGCTGCAGCTTGGATTGGATCCCTAGCCTGGGAACTTCTGTATGCCACAGGTGCAGCCTTAAAAAGAGAAAAAACAAAAACTGAAGCATAGTAAATATTTAAGAAGTTTTTTTGAGCAAAACTCAATTCAAATCAAATAGCCCTAAACAAGAAGTGGTTAGAAGTGCGCCACCCACAGGAGCCAGAGGAAAAACTTATACAGAGAAATTGTGGAAGCCAAGAAAGGAAATTATTGATTGGCTGAAGCTTACAGCTTAGCTGGCTCTTTGTGATGGGTTGCAATGGGTTGCAATTTAATAACCTGGAGGCATTTACAAGCCTGGGTTTTGGTTTGCTTACACAGGGCTCTGTAGCACTGGGGCCACCTCTGTCTAATGGCTTCCATGTTCAATTAATTTAATACTGTAACATAGTAATACACTTTCTAGTATTGAATGATCCTAGAGCTTCTGATATAAACACTAAAAGAAAGAACAGCTAAATATTTATCACACAGTAGGATAATGACACTGATACCATGCAAAGTGGAGACTGAGGCAAAGAGCATTAAGTGAGATACAAATGGCTGTTTTTTTTTACTTTATTTGTTTATTTTTGCTTTTTAGGGCCCCACCTGTGGCATATGCAAGTTCCCAGGCTAGGGGTTGAATCAGAGCCACAGCTGCCAGGCTAGGCCACAGCCACAGCCACACGGCATCTGAGCCACGTCTGTGACCTACACCACAGCTCATGGCAACACTGGATCCCCAACCCACGATTGAGGTCAGGAATCAAAACCTGCATCCTCATGGATACTGGTCGGTGGGATTTGTTTCTGCTGCGCTACCATGGGACCTCCCATGTGTTTTACATTTTGCTTATTTCTTTATCTTTAAAAAATAGAAACTATATGAACAGAGTCAGAAAGCAGAAATAATACACATTATAAAATTGAAAGTTTAATTTTGCCTATGCACCAGACATAAACACAGTTCTACTCCTAAAACTACTGTCAATTACACTAATAAAGCTTCCACTTCTTGTTCCTATAAGCTATGGCTAAGATTGTGTCCAATATAAAAACCAAAAAAGAAATTAGTAGATACAATATTGACAACATAGGGTTATTTTTAAGTCACCTTTCCCCAACCTTTCACAAATCACACAGGCAAAAAATAAGCTAGAATTTGGAGGCTAGAATAATAAAATTAACAAAGTTACCTTAGGCAAATATCGAATCTTAGAACTTTCCCATGGGTAATATGCCTTCTTCCAATGTCAACAAAATTTCTTATTAGATAGCAAAGAAGATGTGAAATTAAAGAGCAAAAATTATATAGAGCACATTCTCTGAGCACAGTGCTCTACCACAAAAAAATTAGTAATGAAATTTGATATTTGAAATAACTGAAATACTTGGAATTTTAACTAGAAATGTATTTATATATATGATAATGTAAAACAATCCAGATTCTAGAATCAGTTTCCTTCAAGTGTCTTTTTCTCGTAGATAGAGCCACACACACACCAAAAAAAAACAAAACTGTGAATTGAACCGTAATTTTACAATGACAAGAGGAAAACATTGATTTTTTTATCCTATGAAGAAAAGCATATAGAATTTGCTATTAACCTCAGTGGAATTATAAAACTTAAATGCTCCTGGCTCCTTGTAGAAGAAAGTGCTATTTTCTCAGAACGGTTTTGGATTTTTGTTGATCTTTGCTGATTATTAAAAAAAAGAAATTAAAAAAAGAAATAGCAAGCACTTTGCTTACTTACACACACATGCCAGATAATTTATTAGCTATGACGAGATAGAAGAAATGGGAGAACCAGTGAACAGAGAAGCCTGCCAAGATGTGGCTGCATTAAGCCGTAGTTTCCCAACAGGAGAACATTATTAAGACATCATAGTTTGGAATCAAAAAGTAGCAGGGCAGTATGTGGAAGTTCCTGGGCCAGGGATGGAACCCGCGCCACAGCAGTGACCCAAGCCACTGCAGCTACAACACTGGATCCTTAACCCACTGTGCCACAGGGGACTCCCGGTATAGGTGTTATTGCCTGACATCCAGTTAAGTGAGGATTTGATCGATCTTTCTTCACGATGAAAACCTGTTGCTTGGAGTCAGCTTTTCCCTACAGGCTGTGTCTCATAATCTTACACCCCACACCACAGAGACATCCTGCCCTGAGGCCTTCCCCTTAATAGGACTATTGTTTTAGTCTCCACCTCTCAGGATTTTCACCTGTCGGGGTTAACCCCAGAGTCTCCTGGGTGGTAACTTTCGCAGATGAAATACCTGCAGAAGCCAAGTCCTTACCACAAGTCACAGACTAATGGGGTAGAATGGGGGGACCAGTGTGGGGTTTCTTGCTTGTTTGTTGTCCACTTAGGCTTTCTCCAATTGTCCCCATGTCTAGTCTAGCTAGTGCTTATTCCCTTTTCTAGGAAAGGTTTTGTTTCGGTTCTTGTGATCCAAAAGCTGGTTAGAGGTATAATTTATTAAGCTGTCTAATTCACAAGTTTATTTTGTTGCTCTTCTTTCTTTCTTTAGGATGTTGTTGTCATTCTTTATAAAACTTGTTTAGCACCTGCTTCTTGAATTCGTCTTTATCCTCAATGAGGATGAAGGCGTTGAAGATCATGAATTTTTCTCTTGGTATAACTTTAGCTTTGCCTCCTGTATTATTATCATCATCACCATTATCTTATTCTTTTGTGTTAATCATCATAAAACTTCCAAGTTGTGAAGGTTTGTTTGCCTCCTCAGTTTTATTGCTGAGTTTTCAGTTTTATTATACTTCTTATTACATTGTTGTCAGAGAAAAGTAGGTTATACCGTCTTCTTTGGAGGTATTTTTGAGGTGTTCTTATTTTTGGCCATGCCCGTGGCATGCAGAAGTTCCAGGGCCAGGAACTGAACCCGTACCATAGCAGCAACCCAAGCCACAGCAGTGAAAATGCTAGATCCTTAACCCTAGGCCACCAGGGAACTCGAAGGTGTTCTTTGGTGGGATATTTGCAGTAAATTACAGTAACTATTAGTAATGGCAAAGAAGGTATGTTCAGGATATAAATTTAAAAATATATCCAAGGAGTTCCTGTCGTGGCGCAGTGGTTAACAAATCTGACTAGGAACCGTGAGGTTGTGGGTGGGTTGCTCAGTGGGTTAAGGATCCGGCGTTGCCGTGAGCTGTGGTGTAGGTTGCAGACGCGGCTCAGATCCCACGTTGCTGTGACTCTGGCGTAGGCCGGCGGCTACAGCTCCGATTTGACCCCTAGCCTGGGAACCTCCATATGCCTCGGGAGCGGCCCAAGAAATGGCAAAAAAGACAAAAAAAAAAAAAAAAATCCAAGTTTTAATATTGTTATAAGAGTTTCCTGGTGGTGCCGCAGCTTAAAGATCCAGCATCATCACTGCTATGGCATGGGTTTGATCCCTGGCCTGGGAACTTCTACATGCCGCTGGCATAGCCAAAAAGAAAGCATAATAAAATTGTTATAAGTTTTTCTATTTGATGTTTTTCATATTACCAAAGTAATACTTGCTTGCTAAAGTATGACAATACAGTAAAGATGCATAAGGCCAAGCCAATCATCTCCTCACCCCTTTTCCCAAACTCCTGCTAAGAGCAAGGAAAGGATTCTTTCACTTTTTCATACATAATCTTTTTTTTTTTTTCTTTTTAGGGCCACAACCTCGGTATGTAGAAGTTCCTAGGCTAGGGAGTTCCCATCGTGGCGCAGTGATTAATGGATCCAACTAGGAACCGTGGGGTTGCGGGTTCGATCCCTGGCCTCACTCAGTGGGTTAAGGATCCGGGGTTGCTGTGAGCTGTGGTGTAGGTCAAAGATGTGGCTCGGATCCCGAGTTGCTGTGGCTCTGGCATAGGCCGGCAGCTATAGCTCCAATTAGACCACTAGCCTGGGAACCTTCATATGCCGTGGGTGCGGCCCTAAAAAGACAAAAAAAAAAAAGAAGAAGAAGTTCCTAGGCTAGGAGTTGAATTGGAGCTACAGCTGGCAACCAACACCACAGCCACAGCAACACCAGATAGTGACCTACACCACAGCTAGGTCAATGCCAGGTCATTAACCCACTGAGCAAGGCCAGGGATCGAACCATCGTCCTCATGGATACTAGTAGGATTTGTTTTCTGCTTTGCCACAATGGGAGCTCCCCATACGTAATCTTTAATACATGCATTTTTACCATTAAAATTATGTTATTTTCTGTTCTCAGTTTTTCTTAATACTACCTGAGAAAAGAATATTAATTTTTCAGTTTTTATATTTTTGTTGCTTCTATTTCTTGAAGTTCGCACTTTATTTGGTGTATAAAGTTTCATAATGTTTATATATATTAATTGTGTATAAATATCTTTAATTATTACTAAGTGAACCTCTTGGTCCAATTTCCTTCTTTTTGCACTCAATATCTCTTTCTTTCTCTCTCCTTTTTTTCCCCTTGGCTGCTCACAAGGCATGTGGAAGTTCCAGCACCACAGCACTAACCAGAGCCATAGCCATGACAACACTGGGCCCTTAACTGGCTGAGCCACCAGGGAATTCCACCATTACATTCTTTTTTTTTTTTTTGTCTTTTGTCTTTTTAGGGCTGCACCTGAGGCACATGGAGTTGAATCAGAGCTAGAGCTGCCGACCCAGGCCACAGCCACAGCAACATGGGATCCAAGCCTTGACTGGACCCACACCACAACTCATGGCAATGCCAGATCCTTAACCCACTGAGCAAGACCAGGGATCGAACCCGTCTCCTCTTGGATACTAGTCAGGTTCATTAACCACTGAGCCACCACAGGAACTCCCTACTTTCTGTTGAATTGACTGACTACACTGTTGTTCATTCTTCTTATTTTTCTTTTTTGTCTGAGGTCTTTTATCTTCAGTAAGTCTCTTGTACAATGGTTGGGTTTTATATTTCACCTAATAAATCATATATATATTTTAATAAATTGGTAACATAAAAAACCCTGCATTCCATCACCCACAGGGAAATGATAATATCTTGTTATATTTCCTTCCTTTATTTTGTTAGCCTTGAAATATAACCTTTTAACTAGATTTTTAAAAAATAACAATCAGTCTACATGGGAAAAAAGTAAAAATAAAAACATAAAGAAAAGTATCAAATGAAAAATATAAATTGCCTTCTGATTTATTCCTACCTTTAGTTCCACTTTTCAGAAATAATTTAAGATTTTCTGTGTTTTATTTTTCTGATGGCTACAATTAACACTTGAAATTATAGTGCTGTGTCCTGATTCCTTCCATTAAGGCTGAGGGATGTGGATTCAATCTCTGGCCTTGCTCAGTGGGTTGAGGGTCTGATACTGCCGCACACCTGCAGTGTAGGTCACAGATGCAGCTTGGATTAGCAGTGGCCTGGCCTGTGGCTGTTGCTGGCAGCTGCGTCCCCCATTTGACCCCTAGCCCAGGACCTTCCGTATTTAGATCTTTCCTTTTAGGAAAATCTTTTATTAACTCTTGGAAAATTTTTCTGTTCCTTTCTACTCCTACCCCCCGCCCCAAATTCTCTTCTCTATGCTCACCTATTACGTGTGTGTTGAATCTTCCTCGTTTCTTTTCGCATCTGTACCTCAGATGTTAGCTAAGGCCTCTTGGCCCTTTGCAGATCTAACTAACTGGTTTAGTCCTCATCCAAGTCCTATGAAAGACCCAAGACCTCACAATAGGAACTAAATCCTGTGTCTCTGTGTCTCCCCATGTGCTCAGAGATGTAAGACTACGAGCATACAAATCTGCACACCTTTTTTTTTTTAAATTGATTTCCTCATAAGTCAGCTGATATCAACAGTGATTTTTAGTTGGGTGTACCTAAGATTTAGAAAGATACGAGGAGGGGTTGAATCACAGGGGTGTGGCCTCTCGTCTCCCTCACAGGCTCTTGCTGCACCTGCTCCCACTCCCAAGTGCCAGTGCCAGGACCTGATTCTTCTCCCACCTTTTTGCCCAGTGACGTCCCTCTTTCTTGCAAACCTTCTTACCAACTCACCAAGCCTGGAGCTGGAAGTGTGGCGGGGGCAGGGACACGAGAACTCATTTTCTAACGGTCTGTTCAACTGAACAAAGGCTTTAGTCACAGGTGCATTCAGGTGTTTAAATGATGTCATCAAGATCATATTTCCCACTCTTTCTCTCAGGTTATGTTTGTCCCTGCTTTTTGTTTTTCTTTGTGTATGCAGCCCAGTTCTCTTCTGATACAATTATGCCCATTGTACATAGCAGGAAATATAGCCACCGGTAGCTCCAGTCCTATGTCTGTCTAACCCTCAAATTCATGGTACAAAAGTGAGACTCTCGCCTCTCCCAATATTTCGTATATTAACTCTCTTGGGAGAAGTATAATTGGACTTGCTTGGGTCAGTGCCCAATTGTGTTGTGCAACCATGGCTGGGGTGTCATGATTGGATGGCATGGATGGTGTGCCCAGGCCCTAGCCAGTCCCACGGGAATCCTCTGGGCTCTGGGAAGACCCATTCCCCAGGGTGAAGAGGAGTTCTGCATTGAGGAGACAAAAGCAACAGATGTCCCCCACACCTCGCACCCTTTGGTATGGAAATGTGTCCCTGCCATGCTCCCCTTTTCTCTCATGGCTCATCCTGACTTTTGCTAAGGATTATTTCCAGGAGTTCCCATTGTGGCTCAGTGGTTAACGAATCTGACTAGGAACCATGAGGTTGTGGGTTCCGTCCCTGCCCTCGCTCAGTGGGTTAACAATCCGGCGTTGCTGTGAGCTGTGGTGTAGGTTGCAGACGCGGCTCGGATCCCGCATTGCTGTGGCTCTGGTGTAGGCCGGTGGCTACAGCTCCGATTCGATCCCTAGCCTAGGAACCTCCATATGTCGCAGGAGCGGCCCAAGAAATAGCAAAAAAAGACAAAAAAAAAAAAATTCTTTCCAGGGCTTTTCAGAATCTTTTCACTTACATATCAATATTTGTCTCCTATTAAAGATTTAGGAAACTGGCATCAGCTTGTCTTTTCATCTCTCTCGTGATTGTTTTTTTGTCTTCCCAGTAGATTTCAGGAGAGAAGTTACAGTGGAAATTTACTTTTATGAAAGGTCTTTTGTTTGTGTTTTGCTTGCGTGTGAAATGTGGACACCGAAGAGCCAAAGTAATGAGAAAAGGGAAAAGACGCAGAAAATGGGCTCATGAGTCCCACCCTTTCAAAATGAAGCTGTATTTGCCACTGTGATTGGCAAGTCATGACAGGGCACTTCCATGGATAAAAATGCTCCATCAACTAGGTGTTGGAGTGGTACCAGAGCCAAAAAAAAAAATCTTGCTCTGAAGCTATTTACTGAAAGCAATTCACATTTATTGGGCCCTGAAGATTTGTCGGGCACCGGGCTAAGTACTGAGTATAAACACAGGTGATTAATACAGACCATGTCTAAGAGCCCAAAATCCAGCTCTTGTGCTGTATAAATCCTTTACTTCCTCCGTGTACTTTATTCTTTCCTATCAGTGATGATTTTAGAAGATTTTACTGTACTATTTCCTTTTCTAAAAATAGTTGTCATGGGAGTTCCCTTATGGCTCAGTGGTAACGAACTTGACCAGCATCCAAGAGGACACAGGTTTGTTTTTTTTGGTCTTTTTGTCTTTTTTAGGGCCACACCCGGCACACATGGAGGTTCCCAGGCTAGGGGTCCAATCGAAGCTGCAGCTGCTGGCCTACACCCCAGCAACGCTGAATCCGAGCTGTGTCTGTGACCTATACCATGGCTCACGGCAACGCCGGATCCTTAACCACTGAGCGAGGCCAGGGATCAAACCCACGTCCTCATAGATGCTAGTCGGGCTTGCTAACCACTGAGCCACCATGGGAACTCTTGAGAGGAAACAGGTTTAATCTCTGGCCTTGCTCAGTGGGTTAAGGATCCAGCATTGCTCTGAGCTATGGTGTAGGTTGCAGATGTGACTCAGATCCTTTGTTGGTGCAGGCCAGCAGGTGCAGCTCTGATTGGACCCCTAGCCTGGGAACTTCCATATACCTTGGGTGCGGCCCTAAAAAAGACAAAAAAATAAAAGTACTTGTAGTGTAGTAGTTAGCTACCATTCAGTGAGGTCTTATTATGTTATATACACTCTCTCTCATCCTTCCCCAAACCCTATGAGGTAAGTGTGATCACCTCCAGTCTATAGATGAGAACAGGAGGGCTAAAGGGGTCAAGTAAATTCCTCAGGATCAAGGGGCAGAGCCAGGTATGGAGCTCAAATCTCCCACTGTCTCCTACTGTGTTTTCTCCCGCAAGGCTTCTCTGCATCTTCTCATCTTTACCTCCATCAGGTAGCTGCCTCCTGTTCTCATAGTTTCTCAGTCTGACTCAGTTTGTCCTTCCCCACTGGCTCAAGCCATTGTCTCTGGCCTGCCCTCAGGTCGATGTCTATCCCGGTGCAGTCAGTTGTGACTGGTGCCCAAGGGCTCATGGGGTTTGAATAATGGCACCTGCCCTTGGCCTCCAGCACAGTGGCCATCAGAAGTCTCCTTAAAATAGGATTTGAGCATTAGTGGAGGTGACTAGCCTTTAACACAGCAAAGGATAGCAGAACACGCCACCCTGAAACATGCCCCTTTGGCATAAGGATTGTTTTGAGCTGAAGATAACTGAGAAGCAACAGATAGGAGAAAAGCTCTCTGCCCTCCCACATTTGCCAAAAAGCAGGGCATAGCTTTTTAAAGGTGTCCCTCTCTTCCCCGCTCTACCAGGAAGGACAGAAGTAATCTTCAGAAACAACCCTAGACCCTTATCAGCCCTGAGATGGCGCTAGAGGAACCAACATAGCAAACTTGACTCGCTCACTTGTCTCTCTTCCTTTCTTTCCCCGTGTGTTTGCCTCCCCACAGTTGGTCACCCCTAGAAGCTCAGTTGTCTTCCTTTGTCTTGTCCCTTCTCTACCAAATTACTACTTTTTGGTTAAGATGTTCAAGAAGCCCAGGTTCTAACCACCTGCTTTGAGTTACTCGTCAGTGAGTGCTTCCAGTGTCTTTGCAGCATCTGCATTCACATGCTTCATTTTGTCTCTTGGTAATCTGTCTTGTTGGTCTAATTCGCAGGCCCCAAGATCAACCTAAGATGGATAAAGGAAACACATTTTTTTCCCTCCCCTCCAGCCGACACACCTGAATGGTATGTTTTATTCATTCAGTAATTAATAGGATCTTATTTAATTTTGTGCCATAGTTGGCAGGGGACTGCCCAGAGTCCTCCCACACAGATGAGAGGGGTAGCCAGCATCTGAACCAGATGCAGCATGGAGAAATAACTTCCCAAATGTCAGAAAGAAGGACGGCTAAGCAACCTTGGAATGTAAGTTGTAATATATAACCATTGAGTTACATTTCAAAAATATTTTTAATAAATGGAGAGATGCCCAAAATATACTAAGCAAAAAAAAAAGCAGGATAAAAATCATAACTACATCATATTCCAGAGGAATATAATGTGCATTTTAAAATGATGGGAAGGGAGTTTCCTTTGTGGCTCAGCAGAAACAGACCTGACTAATATCCATGAGGATTTTGGTTTGATCCCTGGCCCCGCTCAGTGGGTTAAGGATCAGGCATTGCTGTGAGCTGTGGTGTAAAAAGCAAAAATAAATAAATAAAGAGCTAGTAGAAAGGAAAACAAAATAAATAAATAAGATGATGAGAAGGAAATATGAAGTTAAAACTAAAGAGAGAAAAGGTATATCATGTTGTTCTGGAAAGTGCCAATCAAAGGAATTTTAGAAACAGGAAAGGAAGGCCAAAAAATATATATATATATAAATATATATGTGTGTGTGTGTATATATATATATTTATATATAAATACACACACATACATGCTTCTCTGCATCTGTGTTGGGGAAGAGGGTTTCGGACCAGGAGGCAGTTGATCCCAGATCAGACAAACACCTTGTGGGTTTTATATTCTGGTAAAAATACTAGATGAGAGAGTTAGCCCCCTTGTCATGTCCAGCAAAGCTGACTTGCGATTTGGAAGCTCCCCGGGCTCTTGGGCACAGGGCAGGGTGCGTCTGTCTTGAGAACTTGCCCCCGTCTCACTGCAATACTAGGCTGCTGTCTGGTTTACAAAGCAGCCCCTGTTTGGACAAAGTGAGACAGTTACCTCATTCACTTCCAAGTTCAACAGGGAACTGCAACTTGGGAGCAGAGAAAGCAAACGCTAAATATGATCGCCTGGTGGCTGCAGCAAAAAGAAGCCAAACAGGTTCAGCCTGAAAGCTGCCCACCTACCTTCGCCTTTTCCTCACCCCAGAGAGCTTTGAGAGCATTCGACTTAAGGGACCAGTTTTTTGTATTTCTCAGTGATATTGGCCCAAAGTAAATCCTCCAGTCCTGAGATCTCCTACGGCACACAGGTTGTCTCCTAGACACAATGCTTTGGATTGTCTGGTCCCTGACAGGCACACCCACGTACATTTGAGGTTACAGAGGTAGGTTTTTTGTGGATAAGGAAGGAATAAATTCCATAAACAGAAACCGGGAAGCCATTGGTTAGATGCAACCAGGGAAGAAAGCAGGCCACAAGCTGGATATTGAGTCAACAAAGCAACAGAATATGCGGGCGCGCGCGCACACACACACACACACACACACACACACACACACCCTATTAGAGAATGTTCAATGAAAGCATTGTTTGTGAGACAATTCTACCTCTCTCTTTGGTCCCCTCCAGTGAAGACGCAAGTGGAATACTATTGTAAAGAGAACCACGATGATAGCATGAAATCCAGAAAACAAATTATGAAGAGAGAGTGAGTAAAAGTGAAGATGGGTTTTTTTTAATATATTTTTTCTTCATTTTTGGCTGCCCTGCGGCATATGGAGTTGCTGGACCAGGGATCAGATCTGAACCGCAGCTGGGACCTTTGCTGCAGCCTCAGCAACACTGAATCCTTTAACCCACTGTGCCAGGGCCAGGGATGGAACTTGTGTCCTGGTGCGGCAGAGACACCATGATCCCATTGCTCTACAATGGGAATTCCATAAAAATGAAGATGGTTTATTGAAGGGCAGCAGTAATCAGTAAATATACAGGGGCTGACATTGAAAAAGCATGGCAGGGAAGAGCAAGAAGGGGAAGATTGAGGGGATTAGTTCACACCATTCATTAGCAGAAGCTAAAGCAGTCATCAGACCAGACTGTTTCAGGTAAACATTTTGAACTTAAGTGGATGAGAACAGTCTCCTCAAGTGTGGGATAAACTCCATCAGTGGGCTATTGAGATATAACGGGGGCTCCCATTTGTTGTGTTGCGCCACTTTCTGCGTTCCCTTCTAAGGGCCTTACATTAGCAGCTTCCTTCATCCTCATAGAAACATTCTGAAGTGGGAGCTGTCATAGCCTCATTTTACAGATGAGGAAGCTGAGGCCCAGAAGGGGTAAGTCCGCTAGTAAGTGTCATGGAAAGTTTTGAACCCAGGAAACCTCACTGCTACCCAGGAGACTGGCACAGTTTTCAAGCTCATTCTTGGCCTTCCATATTTTTTTTGTTTGTTTTTTGTCTTTTTTGCCTTTTCTAGGGCCGCTCCCATGGCACATGGAGGTTCCCAGGTTAGAGGTCTAATCAGAGCTGTAACCACCGGCCTACGCCACAGCCACAGCAATGCAGGATCTGAGCCATGTCTGTGACCTACAGCATGGAGCCAGCACGGATTTTGATTGTCTGCATTTTTAAAATTGATTTACAATGTTGTGCCAATTTCTGCTGTACAGCAACGTGACCCAGTCATACACACACACACATTCTTTTTCTCATATTATGAAAAAAAAAAAAGAAAAAAAAATGCCGGATCCTTAACCCCCTGAGTGAGGCCAGGGATTAAACCCGCAACCTCATGGTTCCTAGTCGGATTTGTTAACCACTGAGCCACCACAGGAACTCCTTGGCCTCCCGTTTTTGAGTTTATAATATTACCTCCACCTGCCCAGGAGCTTGTCATAATAACTTTTATTACTATAAATGACTCTGCATTCAGAAGCATCCCTTTCTTCTTCTAGCTTCCAGTCCGCTCCTAGAAACATCTTAGAATCCAGAAAAAATACTTTCCATAATATGTTTGCTCAACACAAGAATCTCTGAGTGGATTAAGATTTAGCAAAGAAAACATTGTGTGTATGCAATTTGATGAGTTCTTACTTTCTTGCCGTTATCACTCCTTGCAAAATCCTGAAAGTATATGAGGGTAGTATTATCCCCCATCCTAAAGCTGGGATAAGGAAACTTCTGAGCATTCGGTTGACTTGTCCAGGGAGCACAGCTAGCAGGCGGCAACCAGAACTAGAAATCATGTTCAGAGGGTGGTCCCCCCACGTGATGAAGACTCAGGAGGCCAGGGAAAGTCTCTATTCCTTGCAGGCCCTCCTGTCGCTAACGTGGTAATCCATAACCCGTAACAGGTCTTCAGTAGTGTTGAGAGGTTTTGGTAGCAGGCAGAATTTAACGTGCTGGTGTAAAACTGGAGCAGGGTCTGCATCGGGCACAGAAGCTGCAATGAGGCTTTTATTTTCTTCCAGGAGGGAGCTTTCCTGAGTCTTTTCTGGCCATCATCCTCTGGGAAGGCTAGTGGTTGAACAATCCAAACACATGTGTTTCAGACTGGGATGGGACGGTAGGTGTGGTTAAATAATGTAATGCTGTCATTGCTGTGCCTTTCAGTAATGAAAAAGTGGAGGGTCTTTGTTTCAAGCAGGGAGCTGTGTTTTTGGTTTTTGTGTATTTTCTACTTTTTAGGGCCACACCCGCGGCATATGGAGGTTCCCAGGCTAGGGGTCTAATCGGAGCTGTCGCTGCCGGCCTACACCAGAACCACAGCAACGTGGGATCCAAGTCACGTCTGCAACCTACACCACAGCTCACGGCAATGCCAGGTCCTTAACCCACTGAGCAAGGCCAGGGATCGAACCCACATCCTCATGGATCCTAGTTGGGTTTGTTAACTGCTGAGCTGAGTCGGGAACTCCAGAGAACTGTGTTTTTTTGTTTTTTTTGGGGTTTTTTTGTTTTTTTAATCATCAGGGATTTCTGCTTCCTTTACCTGAAGGTGGTGGAGGTGAGGCAGTAGAAAAGGAGGACCTGCGCCCCAACTCATGGGGGTAGCAAGGAGTAGAGAACGGATGGCCCAAGGGGACCTCCATTGTTGGGGTGTGGCCAGTGGATGCCACTCGCAGTGATCATAAATAATGCAGCCTTACGTTTCTCTTTTCTACAAAATAGTTCCCCCTTGTGTGTCAGCTTCAGACCTTGGGTTAAGTCTGTTAAACCCGGCAGGCTTGCCCTACATCCTTTGGGAAATAAGAGAAGGGGCTTATACAGAACAGAGTCTAAGGGGAAGAGCACAGGGGAAGGAGAGGCTGTGGGGACCAGTGGTTATGAAACAGCCAGATAACAGTAACTCCTGGGAATATTTTAATAGGTGAAAAAATATAACTCAAAAATCTTCCTTTGAAGTAAAACATTTAAATAATATGATTCTCACATGGAATCAAGATTTTAAAAATCAGGTTTCCTTTAAAAGGAATTTTACCATCTTTTTAGGATGCTATGTAGATATTTTGGGTAAGCCAATTCAGAGAATTTTTAACTAACAACACCTTTATTCATCAGGAAGTGGTTAAATAGAGCCCTTGTAGAGAAGGAAACCCAATTAAGATGGCATTATGGGTTGAATTGTGTCACCCCCAAAAGATACGTTGAAGTCTTAACTCCCAGGGCCACAGAATGTGACCTTATTTGGAAACAGGGTCATTGAAAATATAGTTAAGATGAGGTCATCATGGAGCAGGGGGGCCCCCTAATCCATTCTGACTGACATCCTTATAAGAAGACAGCCATGTGAACACACACACACACACACACCCATACGCATACGCATGCATGCATGCACGCACACGCAAACATACACACGCACAATGCCTTGCGACCAGAGAAGCAGAGGCTGGTTTGGTGAAGGGCAAACCAGAGAGTCCTAGGGGTTGCCCGTGACACCAGGAGTGGAGAAAAGGCACAGAACAGATTCTCTCCTAGAGCCTGGGAGAGCGCGTGGTCCTGCCAACATCGTGTGTTTCTGCTATGTATCCTCCAGAACTGAGATGATGAATTTGTGTGTTTTTAAGCCCCCAGCTGTGTACTGTTAGAGCAGCCCTGGGAGACAGATGGGAATGGGTGCACCCTTCTACCTTGTAGGATGCCGAAGTGCAAAGGGCACAGACTTGGGATTCAGCACAAGTGGAACTTAACTCTGACCTAGCCAATTCCTTCTTGTCTGACTTTGTGCAATGAATGACTTTAGTCTGTTTTCTCAGTGTTACAACAGAAACAAGATCATCACAGGGTTGTTGGGGACTTTAATTAAGTATATGAAAGTGACAAGGCTGATTTGCATCTTTTTTTTTTTTTTTTTTTTTTTTTTTTGGTCTTTTGTCTTTTTAGGGCTGTACCCACAGCACATGGAGGTTCCCAGGCTAGGGGTTGAATGGGAGCTACAGCTGCTGTCCTACACCACAGCCACAGCAACACCAGATCCTTAACCCACTGAGTGAGGCCAGGGATCGAACCCTCAACCTCATGGTTCCTAGTCGGATTTGTTTCCGCTGTGCCACGACGGGAACTCCTGCATCTTTTTTTAAAGTAACTTATTTATTTTAAATGTTATTGGTGTGTAGTTACAGTGTTGTTTCAGGTGCACAAGAAAGTGAATCAATTATACATATACAGATATCCATTCTTTTTTCCCATGTGGGTTATTACAGAATACTGAATAGATTTCCCTGTGTTATACAGTAGGTCCTTGTTAGTCCCCCTCATAGCTTCCCCTTTGGAAACCATAATTTGATTTTGAAATCTGTCAGTGTGTTTCTATTTTATAAATAAGTTCTTTTGTATCAGTTTTATTTAGATTCCATATATAATGATATATATTTTTTTCTCTGTCTGACTGACTTTACCTAGTATGATCATCTCTAGTTCCATCCATGTTGCTGCAAATGGCTTTATTTCATTCCTTTTTATGGCTGAGTAATATTCCATTGTATATATATATACTCCATTCTTCTGTGGATGGACACTTAGGTTGCTTCCATGTCTTAGCTGTTGTAAATAGTGCTTCAGTGAACATGGTGGGGGTGGGAGGCATGTATCTGTTTGAATTATGGTTTTCTCTGGAAATATGTCCAGGAGTGAGATTGCTAGATCATATGACAACTCTTTATTTAGTTTTTTAAGGATCCTCCATACTGTTCTCCATAGTGGTTGCTCCAATTTACATTCCTACCAACAGTGTAGGAGGGGTCCCCTTTCTCCACACCCTCTCCAGCATTTATTATTTGTAGACTTTTTGATAACGGCTGTTCTAAATTGTGTGAGGTGATACCTCCTTGTAGCTTTTTTTTTTTTTTTTTTTTTTTTTTTGTCTTTTTGCCTTTTCTAGGGCTGTTCCCAAGGCATATGGAGGTTCCCAGGCTAGGAGTTGAATTGGAGCTGTAGCCACTGGCCTACATCAGAGCCACAGCAATGTAGGATCCAAGCCATGTCTGCAACCTACACCACAGTTCATGGCAACGCTGGATCCTTAACCCACTGAGCAAGGGCAGGGACAGAACCCATAACCTCGTGGTTCCTAGTCAGATTCGTTAACGGCTGTACCACGACGGGAACTCCACCTCCTTGTAGTTTTGATTTGCATTTCTCTAATAATTGCTGCTTTTGGCCATCTGCATCCCTTATGTATGAGCACATTTAACTGGTCCATTAATATTCAGTCATCTGGATGTCATTGTTTACATGCTCTTTCCATTGTACTTAAGATCTCTTTCTTTTCAATGATTTAAAAAAAAAAAATGAGGAGTTCTTTTAGAACTGTAAATTTTTAGTCACCTGCATGTTCAGTCACGCTTTTGGCAGTGATTTATTTATATATATATAGTGCTTTTTTTTTTTTTTTTGGCTATATCCACAGCATGTAGAAGTTCCTGGGTCAGGGATCAAGCCCACACCACAGCAGCAACCTGAGCCACTGCAATGACAATGCCAGATCAGATCCTTGAACCACTGAACCACACAGGAACTCCAGTAATGGTTTTCTGGGGTTTTTTTTAAGGAATTTTTCACAATTAAGAGCAAACAGACAACTCCTATTATATGCTGTACAGTTCTGTTCGGCCATAGAAGCTCTAGTTCCCTCGTTGCAGTTTAAAGAACACTCAGGGAGTGTCCCACATGGTAGGTGTGGCAGGTAAAAATTCCCAGGCACGTACAAAGGTTGTTCATCCAATTATATCTTGAATATGCTAAAAACATTGCTTTTGAGAAGGACTGAACCTAAAGACTCAGTTTCAAAGTGTGCATGATTTACGTCTTATTAAAGGGGGATAAAACTGGAGTTTCCTGGTTGCACAGTGGATTAAGGATCCCTTATGGTCACTGCTGTGGCAGGGTTCAATCCCTGGCCCCAGAACTTCCATATGCAGGAGATGTGGCCAAAAAAAGTGGGGTGGGGGGGGAGGGGTGAGTGGATGAAACTACTGATGGAGGAAAGACATATTTATGTGAACTTCTTCCTGAGACTCCCATTGAAGTGAGAGTAAAGAAATAAGGTATAGGAGTTCCCGTCGTGGCGCAGTGGTTAACGAATCCGACTAGGAACCATGAGGTTGCGGGTTCGGTCCCTGCCCTTGCTCAGTGGGTTAACGATCCGGCGTTGCCGTGAGCTGTGGTGTAGGTCGCAGACACGGCTCGGATCCCGAGTTGCTGTGGCTCTGGCGTAGGCTGGTGGCTACAGCTCCGATTCAACCCCTAGCCTGGGAACCTCCATATGCCGCGGAAGCGGCCCAAGAAATAGCAACAACAACAACAAAAAAAAAAGACAAAAGACAAAACAAAAAACAAAAAACAAAAACAAAAAAAAAAGAAATAAGGTATAATCACGGAGCAATCAAGAGATGAGAAAGAGGCCATCAGTGATCTAAGTCTCAATAACTTTCTAGAAGACAGAGAAGGAACTTGTAACTATAGAAAAACAATGGCAGCCATCCTAGCCTGAAGGATGGGTGGAGAGGCCACACCAGAGAAGGAATATGGCAGTGTGCCTCAGCGAGACAAAGGAATAAACCAGAGAAAAGACACTGGCACCAAGACACAGTGGTTTCCAACAAGGCAAGTAGTTAGGGGAGTCTCAGGGTGACAGTTGTGCAGCCGACCCAGCCAGTAAGTAGCAGAGGCTCAGAGGCCGCTATCTGGTGAAAAAAGGAAGAGGTTGAGGGTTCTTAAATCTCACACTAACCTTGAGATTTTCGGCTAATATAAAGAGGCCAGCAATGCAAAAATAAAAAGAAAGATAATTAAAGTCACCTTACTCATTAAGATGATTTGGCTGCAAACAACAGGAAAACCAACCCACTACGGCCTAAAACATAAGAAATTTGTTATGGGATGTAGCAAGGGCTCTCCAGCAGGGATGCTTCTGGGTTGACTTCATTCTGTGGTTCTGGGTTCTCATCAAACACATGCCCGTATTCCACCCTTCGCTCTGCCATCTTTACTCTGGAGGCTTTGTCTAAAGGCTGGCTCCCTTCATCGCAGCAAGATGCCCATTGCTCTTTTAGGATTCACATCCAACCTGACGCAGCCTTGAAGAAGATACCATGTCTCTCTTGGAGACAGGAAAACATCCCCAGAAGCCCTCTGCAGAGATCCCCTCCTCATTGGCTAGAATTGTGTCATGTGCACCTGGAAAGGAGAATGCTGGAAAGGAGAATGGAGCAAAAATTGTTAACTGCCCCTGGATATCTGCTCTCTTCTTTCTTCCTATAAGAGAACTCTCCCAGATTTTACCTGGACATATAATCACCAAGCTCAAAGCCACCTTTCCCAGTTTCCCTTGCACCTGGGTATAGCCATGCAACTAAGTTCTGGCTACTAGGCTGTGACTGGAGATGATGTGGGCCATGTCTGCATTATTCCTTCAAAAGATGTGTGCTCTCCACCATCTCGGGCCCTCCCCTCTGCTGGCAAGAAGATTTGGTGGTACCGAGTCAGCTTCATGCATGAAGATGAGGGCAGTTCCTAAGGGGATGACAACAGGTAAAAATAAGCCTGGAACCCAAGACCTTGTGAAGTGGAGCTGTGCTACTGTTAGTTTGGTTTTTTGTTTTGTTTTGTTTTTGCTTTCTGCTTTATAGGGCTGCACCCGCGGCATATGGAGGTTCCCAGGCTAGGGGTCTAATCAGAGCTACAGCTGCTAGCCTATACCACAGCCCCAGATCCGAGCTGCGTCTGTGACCTACACCACAGCTCATGGCAACGCCAGATCCTTAACCCACTGAGTGAAGCCACAGATCAAACCCACAACCTCATGGTTCCTGGTCGGATTCGTTTCTGCTCTGCCATGACGGGAACGCCAGTCCTGTTAGTTTTGAATTTTACCTGACAGAGAAACTTCTGTCCATTTATTTTGACTACTATGAAAGCAGGCAGAGCAATAGCCTAATTAATCCAGTGGCCATATTTCACTTAGACCAATGACTGTCAAAGTACGGTCCCCACAATGGCCGAATCAGCATCAACTAGAAGCTTATGGAAATGCAAGTTCTTGGGCCTCACCCGAGACCTAATGAGTCAGAATACCTGTGAATGGTCTGCTCTAAAAGGTCTTCCGGATCATTCGGATGCATACCTAAGTGTGAGAAACTGCTTAGCCCAGGCTGGATCCACCCTCTCTGGCTGAGGATGGAGCTGGCCTCCTCTGGAAATTTATGGCTACATAGAAGAGGAAAGACAACTGAAAAAATCAGATTAGGTTGTGCAGTGAGGTAGGATGGATGCTGGATAGGCAGCTAGTAGCATCACCGTTGTTTTGATATAATAAACTTGAAGGAACTGATTTTCAACTCTAGAATTAACCCAAAGATTTACTTATAGTTTCAGAGAAGAATGTGAAGTCATAGCCATTGACAGTGTGAAAGTACAGATGACAGACTAAACAATGGAAATCAAGAAGAGAGGTGAAGGAGTTCCCGTCTTGGCACATGGTTAACGAATCCGACTAGGAACCATGAGGTTACGGGTTCAATCTCTGCACTTGCTCAGTGGGTTAAGGATCCGGCGTTGCTGTGAGCTGTAGTGTAGGTTGCAGACACGGCGGCTTGGATCCCGAGTTGCTGTGGCTCTGGTGTAGGCCAGTGGCTACAGCTCTGATGAGACACCTAGCCTGGGAACCTCCATATGCCACAGGAGCGGCCCTAGAAAAGGCAAAAAGACAAAAAAAAAAAAAAAGGAGAGGTGAAGAAAATGAAGAGGAAAGAGATAATGTTGGGAGTTCCCTAGTGGCTCAGCAGTTTGAGGACCTGGTGTTGTCACTGCTGTGGCTCAAGTTCAGTCCCTGGCCCTGGAACTTCTCCATGCCATGGGCACAACCAAAAAAAGGAAAGAAAAAAAAAAAGATAATGTCAATAGCTGATGTAAGAAATGAAGGTGCAGAGTTCCCATTGTGGCTCAGTGGGTGAAGAACCCGACATAGTGTCCATGAGGATGCAGATTTGACCCCTGGCCTTGCTCATGGGGTTAAGGATCCTGTGTTGCTGTGGCATAGGCTGGCAGCTGGAGCTCCAATTTTGCCCCTAGCCTGGGAACTTCCATATATGCCATGGATGCTGCCAAAAAAGAGAGGGAAAAAAAAAAAAAAGAAATGAAGGTGTCAATTTAGAATTATCAATGTAACCAAGAAGATACTAAAAATAGGAACATACTTCTATCCTGAGAAGAGACTGGAGGAGCTAAACCATCCTTCATAGTAGAAAGCCAACAGGTAATGTCAGAAAATACTATACCGGGAGTTCCCGTCGTGGTGCAGTGGTTAACGAATCCGACTAGGAACCATGAGGTTGCGGGTTCGGTCCCTGCCCTTGCTCAGTGGGTTAAGGATCCGGCGTTGCTGTGAGCTGTGGTGTAGGTTGCAGACGCGGCTCGGATCCCGTGTTGCCGTGGCTCTGGTGTAGGCCGGTGGCTACAGCTCCGATTCAACCCCTAGCCTGGGAACCTCCATATGCCACGGGAGCGGTCCAAGAAATAGCAAAAAGACAAAAAAAAAAAAAAAAGAAAGAAAATACTATACCGAGAACAGTAATGTGAACATATCTTTTAAAGACCCAAGTCAATCACCATAAAAACAGAAATGATGGAAATAGTTAAAAGGAATTTCCCCTCTTGGAGTGGGGACTGCTTTTCATTATTAGCCCTTCCTTACTATTTGATTTTTTAACTTAGGGAATGTATTCCTATGATGAAACATTTCAAAGCCGTGTTTTCAGGGGAGGGTACACACGAACTGGGAGAGAGTCCTCCTGCAGAGTTCCTTTGTAAGAGTGCTTTGTCCAGGAGCGATGTCACCAGGATGTGTGCAGAGACAGCTTTGAAAATGGTTGACTGGGGCAGGGTTCCTGACAAAAGACCCTCCCCTCGTTGGCCTGATCCTCTGGCCAGCTGTCATTGTGAATGAGAAGAGCTCAGAGGGATCTGCTGGTGGGTGGCTGCCTGCACCTCTGGTGGAATTCCCTCTCCTGCCGCCCTGCTCGCTCAATCACTCATGGCCACACCACCTGGTAACAGAGGTTTTCATCAGGAGAATCGGCCTAACCCCTTCCCCAGTCCTAACCCTTAACCCAAAGTACTCGTCCAGGCTGTCATGGTAGTTTAGTGTAAACACGTCAACTTAGCCGCAGCTGTGTCTTTACATTTAGCTGGCCTCTTTTCCTCTCACCATATTGTCACTTTTGTGATTTAGTCTGTGCCCCAAATTACTTGTCCCACAAGTGGACATCAGGCTTTCTGTTTTCTTTTTTTTCTTTTTTTTTTTTTTTTTGTCTTTTATCTTTTTTTTGTTGTTGTTGTTGTTGCTATTGTTGCTATTTCTTGGGCCGCTCCCGCAGCATATGGAGGTTCCCAGGCTAGGGGTCAAATAGGAGCTGTAGCCACCGGCCTACGCCAGAGCCACAGCAACACGGGATCCGAGCCGCGTCTGCAACCTACACCACAGCTCACGGCAACGCCGGATCGTTAACCCACTGAGCAAGGGCAGGGACCGAACCCGCAACCTCATGGTTCCTAGTCGGATTCGTTAACCACTGCGCCACGACGGGAACTCCAGGCTTTCTGTTTTCAAAACCCAGTGATCGCGGCTGGGGTGGGGGACGGGGTTGGGTGCAGTAAGGCATGGGGCGGGGGTATCAGAATGTGTTCAGTGGGGCCCTGGGGTGCTGCCCAGATGCCAGTGAAGGGAGAGGGAGGGAGGGGCCAGGACTCTGGATCCCACCTCAGCCCTCCTGGAATCAGAGTAGCTGATCCTATCCTGTATTATATTTGGGGGAAGGGGAAGAAGGTTCCAGAAACAACTCCCAGAAACCCACTGGTGGGGTGAAATAAACACTGGCAAAATAACTCAGAAGGCCTGGGTTGGCTCATTACTCTTCTCATCCACTCGGCAGCCATGAATAATCATTTACTTCTTTGATTCAGTTTCTTCACTTATAAAATGGAGATAATGGAGTCTTGTTCCCCTACAGCACCGAGATGAACTTTTCAAATCAGATAAAAAAAGATACCTTCTAGATTATAAAAACACAAAGGATTATCACCTAAAATAGGGGCGGGTACAATCTCAGAAGAAAGACTGTGGTGTTAAACACTGACAGAGAACCAAGCAGATATATTTTTTACAGATTGGCCAAAAAAGTGTTGGCCAGCTGGCAGCATGTCCTTTTTGAACACCCGCCCCAGTTTCCATGAAGTTGCATAAATACAAGAAACCTGGAGTCACCACTGCGATCGTTGCTATTCTTTTTTGCTGTAATTAATTTTCCTGAAGACAGTGATAGGCATCCTGAAAGCCACGGCTGCCTGTGCACCCTCAGTTCCCAAGGGTGCTCTTTTTTTTTTTAATTTTTTCTCTTACTCAATGAATTTATTACATTTATAGTTGTACAGTGATCATCACAATCCAGTTTTATAGGATTTCCATCCCACACCCCCAGCGCATCCCCTCAACCCCTGAACTGTCTCCTTTGGAAACCATGAGTTTTTCAAAGTCTGTGAGTCAGTATCTGTTCTGCAAAGTTCATTCTGTCCTTTTTTTCAGATTCCACATGTCAGTGAAAGCATTTGATGTTGGTGTCTTAGTGTCTGACTGACTTCACTTAGCATGATAATTTCTAGGTCCATCCAGGTTGCTAAAAATGCCGGTATTTCATTCCTTTTAATGGTTAAGTAATATTCCATTGTGTATATGTACCACATCTTCTTTATCCACCAAGGGTGCTCTTAATTTCAAACGCAGCAGACTTTCGGTTCCTGCAACACAAAGGAAATAGGATGCAGCAAGGTTGAACAATTCCACAACTCAGGTGCGCAGAAGAATTTGGAGTTCTTTTCCCCAGGAGGGCTCACTGAGCAGCACGCCTCCTCCCCCACCCCACCCTGCCTCACTTCTCGGAACAGAACCCCACAACTTAATTCCTTTACGACGACATTGCCCTTTCTTCCCATTGGTACAGGTTTGTGTTGGTGGAAGCATTCGATCCATTCAAAGTGTAACTTCTCAGTGGGGCTGATTAACGTCTTTATCTGGTACAGGTCTTTAGATAAAATAATCTCGTAAATTTAGCCGAGTCCTCCTTCCCCCGGATCTAGGAGAATGGGCGGGACTTATCCTCGTGACGACTTTGAGATGATTAAAGCTGCTTGGAGGCCACAGAGTCCACGCCTGCAGCCGGCTCAGGGCCTTGTCCCACCTCTGCTCAGTGAGGTCGGCTGCTGGAGGCGTGGAGGGCTGGCCAGTGCCCAGTGGGCTCTCCTGCAGTCACCCCCCTCCCCCAGGCCCATGCCCAGGGCGCCCACCCAAGCCTCTGCAGTCAGGTCCTTTTCTCCTGCCCCCTTGGGTCCCGCAAGGCCCCATGGTTCTCAGTCACACACCACCTCCGCCCCCCGCCTGTGGCTCCCCCAATCCACGAGACCGGCCTGCGGGAACTTCTGGGTCTGGTGACACTTCCTGGGGACCAAGAGCCGCTTGGAAAACCGCTCGCCCTAGTGCGCAACCTCATTCCAGCCTCCAAAGAAGATGGAACCCATCTGACCGCTCACTCCCTTCCCTCCGGCCCCACCCTCCTCTCTCGGGCCCTGAGGAAGAAGGGCCGGCTTTGCCCCTCCTCTTCTGCCTAAGGGACATTCCTCCATCACATCCTCTTTCTCCCGAGGTGGCTCCTGCACTTGCCCGGGGTAGAGTGGGTTCAGGAAACGGCAGCCAGCTTATCGCAAGGAAACACGGCCAGGAATCCTTCAGAAACATTTTATCTTTCAAGGGGGACAGACGTCTGTGGGACAACGATTTGCCTCAGCTGGGAAAGGCCAGGGCCTGGTGGGAGAGCCTGGCCGGCACAGAGGGAGCCACGGTCCAGGTGGCGACCAGGGCTCAGCCTGTCCTTGACGCCAGCGGTGGGAGGAACCACGGTGGGAAGGCCCGGCTGGGAGAGGGGCGGGGCCTCGCCCTGCGGTCGCCTCCTCCCCAGCACCTGGCTAGGATCTGGCTCATTAGACTCTCAGAATATCATTGAGCAGAATGGGCTCCTTTTGGCCATTGCCAATGACTCACTCTTTGACCTTGGCAAGCTTCCTTGCCTGAGTCTCAGTTTTTCCCTCTGAAAAGTAGAGCTGATAATAAATACAACCTACCTCACAAGGTTGTTTTGAGTATGAAAAAGAGAATGTAGGAGTTCCCTGATGGCTCAGTCAGTTAAGCACCTGGGTATTGTCATTGCTATGGCCCAGATGGCTGCTGTGGCAAGGGTTCCCCTAGCGCAGCAACTTCCGCGAGCCATGGGTGTGGCCAGAAAAAAAAAGAATGAATTGAATATTCCTTGGTGAACTCAGAAATGTACGGGATAGGGAGTTCCCGTTGTGGTTCAGTGGGTTAAGAACCTGACCAGTATCCATGAGGATTCGGGTTTGATCCCTGGCCTCCCTCTGTGGGTTAAGGATCCAGCATTTCCATAAGCCCTGGCATAGGATCTGGCATTGCTGTGGGTGTGGCATGGGCCGGCAGCTGCAGCTCCAATGCAACCCCTCGCCTGGGAACTTTCATTTGCTAAGGGTGCAGCCCTAAAAAGAAAAAAAAGAAATGTAGGGGATAAAAGACCTCTCATTCTGGAGTTCCCGCTATGGCACAATGGGATCAGTGATTGGTGGCATCTTGGGAGCACTGTGATGCAGGTTCAATCCCTGGTCCAGTACCTTGGGTTAAGGAACTGGTGTTGCCTCCCTTTGTCCCAGGCAGGGATGATCCTTGGCCCAGGAACTCCATATGCTATGGATCAGTCAGAAAAACAAAAACAAAAACAAAACAAAAACGCTAGTTCTTCAGTATACCCAGGTATTAACACTGCAGTGGTTAAAAAGAAATGTTCATTGTCCCATTTTCACAGAATCAGTAAAACTATTTTCATGTTAAAAAGGAAAATGTAGCCAATGAACATTTTATTTTTCTTGACCTAGCTTTACTGCTATAAAGTTTGCTGGTCCTGAAGTCATCTTGTTTGCCATGCCACTCATTGTTCCCAAAAGACTAGTTTAGAGTCATTTAGGCAAAGCTCCTCAAAACTAGAATTGAGATTTGATTGGAATTTAGTTAAACCTGACATCTTTATTTTTCTTTAAAATCTACTTATTTCCTTTTTAAAAATCTTTATTTTCTCTCTTAAAATTTTTGTTTATTATTTATTTATTTATTTGAACACACCCATAGCATGTGGAAGTTCCCACGTCAGGGATCGAATCCAAGCCGCAGATTCGACCTGCACCACAGCTGCAGCAACACTGTATCCTTAACCCACTGCACCACAGCAGGAACTCCTTAATTTTAATTTTTAATTGAAGTATAGTTGATTTACAGTGTTGTGATAATTTCTGCTGTACAACACACTGATTCAGTTATACATATACACATATCCATTCTATTTAAGATTTTTTTTCCCCACAAGGATTATCAAAGAATATTGGGTAGAGTTCTCTGTGCTATACAGCAGGTCCCACAAATGTTTCAGATATACAACAGAATGATTCAGCTATATATATATATACACACACACACATATATATATGTATGTATCCTTTTTCAGATTCTTTTCCATTATTGGTTATTATAAGATATTGAATTTGGTTCCCTGTGCTGTGCTGTAGGTCCTTGTTGTTTATCTATTTTATGTATAGTAGCTCCAAATTCCAAACATATTCTTCCTCTTACTTTCTTCTTTGGTAAGTATAAGTTTGTTTTCTACATCTGTGAATCTGTTTCTAAGTTCACTGGTATCACTTTTTTTGTTGTTGTTTTTTTATTTTGTTTTGTTTTGCTTTTTTGCTTTTTGCTTTTTGGGGCCACACCTGTGGCATATGGAAGTTCCCAGGCTAGGGGTCGAATTGGAGCTACAGCTGCTGGTCTATACCATAGCCACAGCAATGCCAGATCGGAGCTATGTCTGCGACCTACACCACAGCTCATGGCAATGCTGGATCGTTAACCCACTGAGTGAGGCCAGGGATGGAGCCTGCATCCTCCTGGATACTAGTTGGATTGGTTTCCCCTGAGCCACAAGAGGAACTTCCCATTGATACCACTTTTTTCAATTCCACATATAAGTGATACCTACAGTATTTGTCTTTTTCTTTCTGACTTATTTCACCTAGCATAATGCTCTCCAAGTACATCTATGTTGCTGCAAATGGCAAAATTTCATTCTTTCTAATGGTTGAGTAATATTCCATTACATGTATATACCACATCTTTATCCATTCATCTGCTGATGGACACTTAGGTGTTTCCATACCTTGGCAAGTGTAAATAATGTTGCTATGAACATTGGGGTACATATGTTTTTTTCAAATTAATGTTTTTGGTTTTTTCAGATATATACCTAGGAGTGCAATTGCTGGGTCAATACGATAGTTCTAGTTTTAGGCTTTTTTTTTTTTTTTTCTTTTTCGGGCCCCACTCACTGCATATGGAGGTTCCCAGGCTAGAGGTCCAATTGGAGCTACAGCTGCTGGCCTGCTCCACAGCCGCAGCCACGCGGTTGCGACCTCCGCCACAACTCATGGCAATGCCGGATGCTTAACCCACAAGCAAGGCCAGGGATTGAACCTGCAACTTCATGATTCCTAGTTGGATTCATTTCCGCTGCGCCACAACGGGAACTTCTGTTTTTAGGTTTTTTGAGAACTCTCCACTCTATTTTCCACAGCAGCTGTACCAATCTACATTCCCATCAACAATGTACAAGCATTCCCTGTTTTCCACATCTTTCCCAGCATTTGTTATTTGTGTTCTTTTTGATGATAGCCATTCTGACCAGTGTGAGATAATATCTATTGTGGTTTTTACTTACATCTCCCTGATGACTAGTGACGTTGAGCATCTTTTCATGTGCCTGATTTCCGTTGGCCAGATTTATCTGCATTTCTTCTTTGGAAAAATGAAAACTGGAATTTTTATGGTACTGACACTTCCCATTCACTTATTCAAGTTATGATTTTCATTCACTTATTCAAATCATTATTTTTCTTTGAGTATATGTTGAAGTTTTCTTCATAGAGTTTAGTATTTTTTTAAGATTATCCTTAAAAGTTTTATGAGGCCTTTTTTTCTACTATAAATGAGACTTCTTTTCATCATATTTTAGGTGTTTATAGGCGCTATACAGGAAAGTTACTTATTTTGAAAAAAATCATTCTATATCTGTCATGATAAAAATAAGTGATAAAATTATAGTAATATTGAGCAGTTGCCAAAGGGCAGTCACTGTGCTATGTTTACGTACTTTCCAATTGATTCTTCATAGTAACCCTATAAGTTAATTATCATTATTACCCTAATTTAAAGGTGAAAAAACTGAAGCTCAAAGAGATTAAGTCATTGCCCAAGGTCACACAGTTCATTACTGAGCACTTGTTAATTCACTTACGTTTTCTAGATGCACAATCAAATCATTTATACAAAATAATAAGTGTATCTACTCCTTTCTAAGGGTTATGCCTCCGGTTTTCTTTCATGCTGCACTGAACTGGTCATAATTATAGTAAAATGTTGAATAATAACTGTTGTCTCTAAAACATTCGCGAACTCTCGTACTCTCAGTGGATGTGAGGATGTGGTGCTATCGTCAACTGCCGTAACCATAGCAATCATCCCCAATGTTTACTGTGCCCCTAGACTGTCTGAATCTAGAGCTGATGCTCTCAACCACATGACTAACTCAGGAACTACTCTAGCCTGTTCTATCGTGTTCCATGCTACCCTGACATGATCCACATGCTTCAAACCTTCTCCTTTACCACCGCCCCTAAATTTCCTGGCTTTGTAGCCAGCCTTCATTTCTAAGTCTGGCCCCAACTGGATTGATTCTGTTTACTCTGGATCTTATCTGGTACTTCCTTATGGCACTGCTTCCAACAATGGCCTCTTGGTTCTACCATGAAATTTTAACAAGAGATGGCTCAACTTTGTTTCCTCTTTAGGACCCCATGCTATTTAAGCTCACAGTTTCTTTTTACCAGTGTACCCCTTGGAAGTCTCTCTCAACTTCCCTCTAAAATATCTTTGAGAAGTTCCTTGGTGGCTCAGTGAGTTAAGGACCCAGAGTTGTCACTGCTTTGGCTCAGGTCACTGTTGTGTCTCAGGTTCCATCCCTGACCTGGGAACTTCTCAATGTTGTGGGTGTGGCCAAAAAACAAACAAAAAAAACCAACTTTGAAAACATAGTGAGAAACCGGCAAGTATTTTTATTAATTAAAACCATATAATACCAAATATCAGAAAGGCTGAGGGAAAAATGATACTCTTCTACGTTACATTTCTGTAGTCTGTCTGTCTGTCTGTCTGTCTTTCCTTCCTTCCTTCTTTCTTTTTGTGGCGTATGGAGTTCTCAGGTCATGGATTGAATCCGAGCCAGAGCTGCAACCCAAGCTACAGCTGCAGCAACACCAGATCCTTTAACCCATTGCGCCAGGCCAGGGATCAAACCCATACCTCCACAGTGACCCAGATGGCTGCAGTTGGACTCTTAACCCACTGTGCCATGGCAGGAACTCCTTTTTTTTTTTTTTTTTTTTTTTCCTAAAGAGCAGTTTGACAGTGCATGCAAAAAAACATAGAATTTTGCACATTTCTTGATTCAGAAATCTCACTTGTTGGAATTTATCCTAAATAAGTCATCATGGAGTTCCCGTTGTGGCTCAGTGGTTAACGAATCTGACTAGGAACCATGAGGTTGAGGGTTCAATCCCTGGCCTTGCTCAGTGGGTTAAGAATCTGGCGTTGCCCTGAGCTGTGATGTAGCTCGCAGAAGTGGCTCGGATCCCGTGCGGCTGTGGCTGCAGTGTAGGCCATTGGCTACAGCTCCGATTAGACCCCTAGCCTGGGAACCTCCATATGCCGAGGGTGCGGCCCTAGAAAAAAAAAAAGAAGAGTAAAAGACATCATGGATGAACACAAATATTTGTACAAAGATATTTCAATATTATTTATGATAGTTGAAACATTGTAGCAATTTAGGTGTCCAATAATGGGTGATTTGTTGAATAAATTATACTGTATGCAGAGGACTATTTCATAATATGGAAAAGTTCATAATATATACTGTTAGGTGAACTAGTATATCACAACTCAAAATGTATAGTATAACCCCATTTTTGTTACATATAGATACATTCACTTCTGTACAATGATGTGACTATAAATCTCTCTTCCTATCACTATATAAATCACCACAGAAAACAGAAATATGTATTCCCAAATATCTACCTCTTGATGGTGTAATTATGAAGAAATATGGTGTTTTTTTCTTTTTGCTCATTGTTTTCTGAAATTTGTACAATTGACATGGATGACATATTATTACATATAAAATGGGGAAAAAGTTATTCTTAACAGCTTTTTGTTATTTAGGTTATAGTGAAGAGACTCAAAATATAGGGCTCAAATAAGATGGAAGGCTATTTTTAATCTCTGTCTAGAGGTGAATGGTCCATTGTTACAAGGAAGCCTACTCCGCATTATTTGGGATCTCGATTTCTTTCATCTTATGCCACTATCTGGGTTGTTACCCTTTTCTCCACGGCAGCTGCCTAGCCTCTACATCCATATTTTAGCCCATGCCTGAGTCCAGACTAAGTAGACTTGTCTTTAAGAGGATGACCTGGAAGTTGCATGCTTCATTTTCACTCATGGGCTACATCCTAATCACATGACCACACCAGCTTCCAGAGCAGGCTATGATCTAGAATTCCCAGCTCTCAGTCATATATCTGGGTTCAGCAAAAATTTAGGGTGAAGGGTTTCCTGCTGAAAGAAGAAGGAGGGAATTCCCATATGGCACAGTGGGTTAAGGATCTGGCATTGTCACTGCAGCAGCTTGGGTTTTTACTGTGGCTCAGGTTTGATCCCTGGCCTCAGGAACTTCCACTTCCGAGGGTACAGCCAAAAAAGAAAAGAAGAGAAAAAAAATGGATAAATAAAAGGAAGAAGGAAGAATGATTAGTGGGGATCATTTAATAGACTTTTTCCTCAGTATTATAAAGCTACAATCATTAAAATACTGTGATATGGATACAAGAATAAAAAACATAGTGGAGTAGACTAGGGAAACCAGAAACTGGCTTAAGTTCATATAAGACTTAAGCATTTTAAAAAAAGGTAGCTTTTCAAATTAAGGGGGTTGCAAGAATGAATTATTCAATCAGTGATGTTGAGAACTGGATAACCATTTGGAAACAACAAAGTTAAGTAAGAGAATATATTCCAGATGTCTTAAAGACTGAAAGTGCTGTAGGGAAATAAAGATGGAAATGGATACCAGACTGTAACTTCTGCTTTAGTTGGTTCCCCATTCCACAGATCTCTGTACCTTATTGAGCTTAAAGTTGTCATCACTGACCTTCAGGAAAAACTGCAAATCATAGACCACATACAAAGGACCGTGTTTGTATTAGGTCAGGAATAGTGCTTTCTATTTTGTCTTTTGTTTGTTTTTTGTATCCTTTGTTATGAAGTGGTCTTTATGTTGATTTTGGGTGTTGCTAAATACATTGCATAAAACTAGTGATCAGGTAATATCTTCTAATTCCCATCCTGGACTACCCTAAGTGTGTGTCTGATTGTATGTGCTACCAAAAAATAGCTTGACTGAAAAATGAGTAAATGACCTGAACAGACATTCCTTTAAAGATAATATACAGGAATTCCCATCGTGGCACAGCAGAAACGAATCTGACTAGGAACCATGAGGTTGCAAGTTTGATCCCTGGCCTCGCTCAGTGGGTTAAGGATCTGGCGTTGCTGTGAGCAGTGGTGTAGGTCCCAGATGTGGCTCAGATCTGGCGTTGTTGTGGCTGTGATGTAGGCCAGCAGCTGTAGCTCTGATTAGACCCCTATTCTGGGAACCTCCATATGCTGCAGGTGTGGCCCTAAAAAAGCAAAATAAATATAATATAATATAATATAATATAATATACAAATGGCCAATAGACATGAAAAGATGTTCAACATCACTAAGAACTCAAAATCAAAATATCAAAATCATGATGAGATATCACCTTATACCAATCTATTCACTGATTGTAAGATGGTTACTATTTTTTTTTAAAATTAATAAATAAATAAAAATTTGGGCATGGATGTAGAGAAACTGGAACTTTTGTACACTGTTTAGTGGGAATGTAAAATGATATAGCTGCTGCAGGAAACAACACAGTGGTTCCTCAAAAAGTAATAAAAATGGAACTACCATATGATCCAGCAATCCCACTTCTGAGACAAATACTGTATGATTCCACTTCTATAAGATATTTAAAGTAGTCAAATGTCAAATTAATAGGAACAGGAAGTAGAGTGGTGGTTACTAGGGGCTGGGAGGAGAGAGAAACTTGCTGTTTAATGGGTACAGAGTCTCAGTTTTGCAAGATGAAAAGAAGGCTGGAGGTTGTTTACACGACACTGCTAATACACCTACCACTGAACTGTACACTTAAAATGTTTAAGATGGTAAATTTATGTTATATGTTCTTTGCCACAGATAAAAGTGAAAAGAAATAAAAAAAGAAAAATTAGTCTTACCCAGCGTTTGTGCTTTGCAAATCAGAGACAGTGATTTCTTATATCTGAGCTGTCCAGTGTGGTAGCCATTAGCCACATGTGGCCATGGAGCACTTGAAAAGTGATTGGTCCGGGAGTTCCCGTCATGGCTCAGTGGTTAAGCAATCCGCCTAGGAAGCAAGAGGTTGCAGGATCCATCCCTTGCCTCGCTCAGCGGGTTAAGGATATGGCGTTGCCGTGAGGTGTGTTGTAGGTCGCAGACGTGGCTTGGATCTGGCGTTGCTGGGGCTCTTGCATAGGCCAGTGGCTACAGCTCCCATTAGACCCCGAGCCTGGGAGCCTCCATATGCCCCGGGTGCGGCCTTAGAGAATGGCAAAAAAAAAAAAGTGATTGGTCCTAATTGAGATGTGTTATGATTATAAAAAATACACACTGGGGTTCAGACACCTAGTGCAAAGAAATTTAATATCTTAATATCTAATAAGTTTATATTGATTACATATTCAATGATAATATGTTGGACATATCAGGCTAAGTAAAATATATCATTAAAATTAGCATCACCTCCTTTTTACTCTTTTTAATTAATTATTTATTTATTTATTTTTGCTTTTTAGGGTCACATCTGTGGCATATGGAGATTCCCAGTCTAGGGGTCAAATCAGAGCTACAGCCACTGGCCTATGTCACAGCCACAGCACAGTGTAGTCATGTCTGGGACCTACACCACAGCTCATGGCAACACTGGATCCTTAACCCACTGATCCTTAACCCACTGGATCCTTAACCCACTGAGCGAGGCCAGGGATCAAATCTGCAACCTCATGGTCACTAGTCGAATTCATTTCCACTGTGCCACAATGGAAACTCCTACTCTTATTTTTTAAATGGGGCCATTAAATTTGGCAGAGATTGTAGAGTTATCAGATCAGAAATTCAAAGTAACTATGAACAGTATGCCAAGACATCTAATGAAGAAAGTGGACAATATGCAGGAAGAGATAGGTGATAAAAGCAGAGAGTTGGAAACTGTAAGAAAGAATCAAAAAGAAATGCTAGAAGAATGTCTTTGATGGGCTCATCAGTGGACTGGACATAATGAAAAAAGAATCCATGAGCTTAAAGATATATGAATAGAAATTTCCCAACTGAAAAACAGAGGAAAAGAATGAAAATGATGCAACAGAAAATCCAAGGACTGTGGGACAATGACAGAAGGGGTGACATGTGAGCAATTGGAATGCCTGAAGGAGAAGAGAGAGAGGAAGGAACATTTGCTATAATAATGATTGAGAATTTTCTAAAATTAATGACCAAACCACAGATTCAGGAAGCTCAGAGAATACCACACAGGATAAATAACAAAAATGGACACCTGGGCATATCATGCTCAAACTGCATAAAATCAGAAAAGGAGAAAATCTTGAAAGAAGCTGGGATCCTGTGTTGCTGTGGCTGTGCTACAGGCCAGCAGCTACAGCTCTGATTCGACCCCTAGCCTGGGAACTTCCATATGCTTCATGTGTGGCCCTGAAAAAAAGCAAAAATTAAAAAAAAAAACAAAAAAAAACCAAAAAAAAAAAACCAGCAACCTAGAATTCTTTATCTAGCAAAATTATCCTTCAAAAATAAAGGAGAAATAGAGACTTCCTCAAACAAGCAAAAAATTGAGGGAATTTATCTCCAGAAGACCTGCCTCATAAGAAATGTTAAAAAAATTTCCTGGGAGTTCCCGTCGTGGCGCAGTGGTTAACGAATCCGACTAGGAACCATGAGGTTGCAGGTTCGATCCCTGCCCTTGTTCAGTGGGTTAAGGATCCGGCGTTGCTGTGAGCTGTGGTGTAGGTTGCAGACGCGGCTCGGATCCCGTGTTGCTGTGGCTCTGGCGTAGGCTGATGGCTGCAGCTCTGATTAGACCCCTAGCTGGGGAACCTCCATATGCCACTGGAGCAGCCCAAGAAATAGAAATAGCAAAAAGACAAAAAAAAAAAAAAAAAATTTCCTTCAGAGAGAAGGAAAATAATATAGGTAAAATAAAATTTATTTTTCTTATCTCAACTGATTTAACAGTTAACCATTAGTTCGAAGTAATCATAGCAACGATATATGGGGTGGTTATAGCTTATGGATAAGTGAAGTGCAGGACAGCAATGTTATGAGAGCCTGGGTGGGTGGAGTATTGGAACTACTCTGTTTGTAACCTGCTCTGCCCATAAAATGGTATAATGTTATTTGAAAGGAGATTTACATTAAGTCGTAAAAGTATACTGCAAACTGTAGGACAATGACTAAAAAAAATTTTCAAGAAGTGTAGTTGATATACAAAGAAAGGAAAGAAAATTGAATCATACAAAATGCTCAATTAGGAGTTCCCGTCGTGGCTCAGTGGTTAACAAAACTGACTAGGAACCAAGAGGTTGCGGGTTCAAACCCTGGCCTTGCTCAGTGGGTTAAGGATCTGGCAATGCTGCGAGCTGTGGTGTAGGTTGCAGATGCGGCTCGGATCTGGCGTTGCTGTGGCTCTGGCATAGGCTGGAGGCTACAGCTCTAATTAGACCCCTAGCCTGGGAACCTCCATATGCTGCAGGAGCGGCCCTAGAAAAGGAAAAAAGACAACCCCCCCCCCCAAAAAAAAACTCAATTAAACTCAGAGAAGGAAGAAAAATAGTGGAAAAATGGGAGTTCCTGCTGTGGCACAATGAGATCCGAAGTGTCTCTCTATTACCAGGATGCAGGTTTGATCCCTGGCCTGGTGCAGTGGGTTAAAGGATCCAGCTGTATTAACCACAGCTGCAGCATAGGTCACAACTGCAGCTCGGATCTGATCCCTGGCCCAGGAACTCCATATGCCATGGGGAGGCCAAAAAGAAAAAAAGAAAAAAAAAATGAAAACAGTGAATGAGGGCAGTGAACAAAAAACAGCCCTAAATATGGTTGATACTAATCCAATCATATCAATGGTCACTTTAAATGTGAATGGTCTAAATATATCAGTTAAAAAAATGAAGACTATAAGAGTGGATAACATAACAAGACCCGAATTATATGTTGTCTATTAGAAACCCTTTAAATTTAAATATAAAGACACAGAAGTTTCTCTTGTGGCTCAGTGGGTTAAGAATCCATCTAGTATCCACGAGGATGTGGGTTCAATCCCTGGCCTTGCTTGGTTGGGTTAGGAATCTGGCATTGCTGCAAGGTATGGTGTAGGTCACAGATGTGGCTCAGATCTGGTGTTGCTGTGATTGTGGCTTAGGCCTGCAGCTGCATATACATGTGGACACAGATAAAAATGAAAGAAGGGATGGAGACAGACAAACCATGCCACATTGACCAAATGAAACCTGCAGTTGCTAAATTCATTAGACAGATTTTCTCCTGTAATATCTTGGAAGATAGTGCAGTGGCAATCAGGTCCATTGCTCTAAGAGAAACATTCATTGCTTTGAATGTTTATGTATGTTGGCTGCTTTTTCTGTTTTTAGCAAAATTCTCTAAGAGAGATGAGTCCAGACAAGAGTTAGCCAGTTTGAAAGCAGGGTGGAATGGAATACATTTCCACTAAGGAGGTTTTGGAAGTCTGTCTTGAGTGTGCTTTACCAAACAATGGGAGCTGGACAGATTAATAAAGTTTGGTTACTTTCCAACCCAAGCCTGTTGCTTCAAATGGCTTCAGGGCATCCATCATAATATTTCAAGTGTGGGTTTGCGCCATGTGCCAGCCAGTGAATAAAGGAGGAGATTCCTTAGGCTTAAGAACTTTTTCCGGACAAGATGTATGGCTGTGGTTACTTGCTCAAGGAACAGCTTAGAAGGAAATACACCGGAAACATATTAAGAATCCTTCAAGGGAGTTCCCGTCGTGGCACAGTGGTTAACGAATCCGACTAGGAACCATGAGGTTGCGGGTTCGGTCCCTGCCCTTGCTCAGTGGGTTAACGATCTGGCGTTGCCGTGAGCTGTGGTGTAGGTTGCAGACTCGGCTCGGATCCCGAGTTGCTGTGGCTCTGGTGTAGGCCGGTGGCTACAGCTCCAATTCAACCCCTAGCCTGGGAACCTCCATATGCCGCGGGAGCGGCCCAAGAAATAGCAACAACAACAACAACAACAACAAAAAAAAAAAAGAATCCTTCAAGAACCTGTAATTCTTTAACCCCCTGGTGCAATCCCCAGGGTCCTTACAGCCGAACCTACACGAGAGCATACTCTCCAATACCACTTCAGATGTGGTTATGGAGGATAATTGATGGAAGAACCTTCCAGAGGCAAAGGCAAAGGCCATAGAGGATAATGAATAAGGAGATTCCATGGCAGAGCCAGGGTCTAATGGAAAGACACACTTTATTGCCTCTAATCTCAGCAAGTGCTCATCATTGCAGTGGCCCGGTGGTTGCTGTTTCCTTCCCTTTCTTTCCTTTTCTGAAAGAGTGTTTTATAATCCTGTTCCTCATCTACCACTATGCTTTTGGTGGGTGGAGGTTGGAAGGATTGATCACTTGTTTTCCAGAAGATGGGCATATGAAAGAGTCACAGGTGGTCCTGATGAGGGGAATGCATATCACCTAGAGGTCCTAGACTTTGAAATAAATGCAGTGGCCAGATGGAACTTTGTGTTGTTTCACTGGAATGGGGAAAAATGGTTTTATGCAGGGTGAGCACAAATATTTGAGTGCTCAGGGTGTGGACTGCAGCTGAGACTGCCAGTGGCCTCTCTCCTCTTCCCTCGGTCCTCTCTCCCTTCTCAGTGGCCAAGAGGTTGATGAGTAGTAAGAGCTAACACAGCCTTCTTAGGTTACAAAGGAGTTGCCATGATGGAGCAATAAAATAGAAAGAATCTGGGTCCCCAAAATCTCAGAGCAGCCACACCAGCCCTGGAGTGCTTATGTTCAGACTGTGACACAGAGAGAAATGACATTCTTTCATGTTGATTTGGGTCTTTGTTAGAGCAACTCAAGTTTATAATGTAGTTAGTACAGGTTTATGGTCAAGTGTCCTATCTCATTGTATTTTAACTATTATTCTTAACTATGATTCTTTTTATTATATATAGCTAATTAGTAATAATAAGAGTAGTACCAGCAAATAATAACATGTAGCAAGTCTCAACTGTAATCTACGGGCAGGAAGTTCAGCCAAGACTTTTGGGATCTAACATAGGAATTAGAGGTGCCATCAGGAACTGAGGTATGTCGCATCTTTGCTTCTGCAAACTAGTTTCCTCTACTTTGGTTGGTATGTGACCAAATATGATTAAAGGGACCCCAACTTTACATTATTTCCTAACAGAGACAGACTGGACTTCAGTCCTAATTTCAGAGTTCCCAGGATAGGGAATCTGGCTCAGCTTTGGCTAGGGTCTACTTAATCCAGTCAGCCCACAGACTGATACTGGAGGAGAAAATTCTCAGAAAAGGCTGGTGTCAGCTTCATAGATAACCTGTGGGTCATTTAATGTATGATTAATTTACATGTCTATCCTCTTCATTATACTTGGTTGCAAAGGCTGTGGAGAAATAGGAACTCCTGTTCATTGCTGGTAGAAACACAAATTGGTACAAGCATTGTGAAGTGGAATTTGGCAACATCTAACAAAACCACACATACATGTTTGTTTTTGACACAGCAATTGCACTTCTAGGATGTTGTCCCAGGATAAACCTTCAATAATATGAAAATACAGAGTTCATGTCATGGCTCAGTGGTTAACAAGCCTGACTAGGATCCATGAGGATGCAGGTTTGATCCCTGGCCTCAGTGAGTTAAGGATCTGGCATTGACATGAGCTGTAGTGTAGGTCGAAGATGCAGCTCAGAGCCCAGGTTGCTGTGGCTGTGGTGTGGACTGGCAGCTACAACTCTGATTTGACCCCTAGCCTGGGAACCTCCATAGGCTGAGGGTGTGGCCCTAAAAAAACAAAAGATGGAAAAAAAAATACGAAAATACATGTGCACGAGAGCGTTCATTGCAACATTGCTTGTAAATATCCAAACATAAGAAAGTAATTGAAGTAGAGTATTATCCATACAGTGGAATACTACAGAATTATAAAATAATAAAAATAATGATGATCTCTATAAACTGATAATGGAATGATTTCCAGGCTATATTCTTAAGTGAAAAGAGGAAAATACCAAAAAATTATCCGTGGTAGCAGTTCTCAAAATATGATCCACACACACTTGGAGGTTCTTGAGACACTATCAGTTGGACCATGAGATTGAAACTATTTTCTTAATAATAGCCATTATTTTTCTTTTTTTCAGAGAGGTGACATTTAAACTAACAGTGCAAAAGCAGTGGCTGTAAAACTGCAGGGGCCACTACAAATCAAGGCTGTGGCAAACTCTTTATTGTTACATACTCTTGGTTAAAAAAAAAAAAAGACTATTTCACTTAACAATATTCTTGATGAAGCAGTAAAAATTATTACTTTTATCAGATTTGACCAGATTTTTTTTTTTTTTTAATATGCTGTGTGACTAAATGGGAAGTACTCAGGAAGCACGTCTGGTGCACAGAGTGTAATGATTATCTCAAGGAAAGTATTTTGCTGTTGTTTGAGTTACAAGCTAAACTAGCCACTTTTTCATGGAGCATAATTTTAACTTAAAAGAACAACTGATAGACGGACTTGTTATTCAGATGTGTATTTTTCTCAAGTGTGAGTGAGGTGAGCCTATCTTTTCCAAAAAAATTTTGATGATATATGTTGCCAATGGTAAAGCCCAAAATTTCAAATCAAAATTAGAATTTTGGAAAAGTCCCATCCACTATTATGGGCTTTTGAGGTTCCTTATAATTAAAGACTTTTTGATACTGTAATGAAGTAATTTTTGATACTGTAAGATGAAATATGTCAACATTTGCAAGATCTTCATGTTTCAATGAATTATTTCCAAATGTACAAAATCCTGCATGGTTAAAGATACAACCAGAAACTAACACAACACTGTAAGTCAGCTATATTTCAATTTAAAAGTAAACAGGAGTTCCCGTCATGGCGCAGTGGTTAACGAATCCGACTAGGAACCATGAGGTTGTGGGTTCAGTCCCTGCCCTTGCTCAGTGGGTTAAGGATCCAGCGTTGCCGTGAGCTGTGGTGTAGGTCGCAGACGTGGCTCAGATCCTGCGTTGCTATGGCTCTGGTGTAGGCCAGTGACTATAGCTCCGATTGGACCCCTAGCCTGGGAACCTCCATATGCTGCAGGAGCGGCCCTAGAAAAGGCAAAAAGACCAAAAAATAAAAAAATAAAAATAAAATAAAATAAAATTAAAGTAAATAAAGGGGAAAAAGAATCATTTGTTCATTAAAAAAAAGATACAACCAAAGTATAAGAAAGATACATGGATTTTAATATAATAGAATTTTTTGAAATTCATTGATAGGGTTCCAGATTCTTCATTGCAAGTAAGTTTTAAGACACTATCACTATTGGGTTTTAGGGTAATATTAAAGAATATACACAGTTTTCTGAAAAGACCATTAAGATACTCTTCCCTTTCCCAACCACAATATCTGAGGTGAGGTTTCTTTATATGCTTCTACAAAACTAATGTACTGCAAGGAATTACTTGAAGAATTTACAGGAGTTCCCACCTGTAAATTACGAATCCAACTGCAGAGAGTTTGTGTTATGGCTCAGTGGTAACAACCCAACTAGTATCCATGAGGATGTGGGTTTGATCCCTGGCCTTGGTCGGTGGTTAAAGATCTGTAGTGTAGGTTGCAGATGCAGCTCAGATCTAGCATGGCTGCCGCTGTGGTATAGGCCAGCAGCTCCAATTGGACCCCTAGCCTGGGAATTTCCATATGCTGCGGGAGCACCCCAAAAAAGCAAAACAAACAAAACATCTGATTGCAGTGGCTGTGGAGGGTGCTTCGATCCCTGGCCTGGCGTAGTGGGTTAGAGGATCTGGCATAGGTCTCAGTTGCAGCTTGGATTCAATCCCTGGCCCAGGAACTTCCATGGGCCATGGGTATGGCCATTTAAAAAAAGAGGAGGAGGAGGAGAAGAAGAAGAAGGGGGAGGGGGAGGAGGGAGGAAGAAAAAGCAAGGAAGGAGGAGGAGAATAATTTACCATTTTAACCATTCTTAAGTGTATAGGTCACTACAATAAGTACATTCTCATTGCTGTGCAACCATCACCAGCATCCATCTCCAGAATTTTTTATCTTCTCAAACTGAAACTCTGCCCCCATTAAACAGTAATCCCCTCCTCCCCTCTTCTCAGCCCTTGGTAACCTCTGTTCTACTTCCTGTCTCTATGAATCTGACCATTCTTGGTCCCTAATAAGCTAAATCATACAATATTTGTCCTTTTTGAGCTTGGCTTGTTTCATTTAGCATAATGTCTTCAAGGTCTGTCCCTGTTATAGCGTGTGTCAGAATTTCATTACTTTCTCATTTACCTGTGTTTTGGAATTTTTCATTTTAATATAATTTCAGCCTTACAAAAAAGGTGGTAAGAATAGTACAAAGTAACCCCATAAACTCTTTTCCACCCAGATCCTCCAGATGTGGTTATTTCACACATACACACAAAATCATTTCCCATATACATCTTTTTTTCCAAGTTGCAGATTAAGCTAAACTGAGTTGCTCCTTGAGCTAAATCCTTCAGTGTGTATTTCTTAAGAACAAGGACATCCTCTTACATAATTCAGTTATCACAATTGGGAAAGTAAGATTGAAAGAATGCTATTACCCAATATATGAACCAGATTCATATCTTGCTAGTTGTCCAATAATGTTCTCCATAAGAAAGCTAAAATTTCTGGACTAAGATCCAATCTAGGACCACACATTGGTCATCTTATCTCTTTAGTCTCCTTTAATCTGGAATAATCTCTTTGTCATTCACAACCTTGACATTTTTGAAGAGTTATTTTACAGAATGACCCTGACTTTGGCATTGTCTCAAGCTTCTTCAGTGAGATTGAGGCCGTGCATTTTTGGCAGATACATCACAAAAGTGACACCATGTCCTTCTCAGTGCATGGTATCAGGTGGCAAATGATTTCAGTGCTCAATTGTCCCCTCACTGGTAATGTTAAATTTGGAGACTCTGTTAAGATGGTGTCTGCCAGGCTTCTCCACTATAAAGTTTTTCTTTTTCCCTTTGTAGTGAATAAATACTGACACGAGGTAGATGTCCGATTCATAACTTTCACCCTCAGGTTTTAAAATCCATTATGACTCTAGCTTGAATCAAATATTACTATCACATTTATCAGTTGGTGATTTCTAACGCCATCATTTCTCTTTGTTGGCTTTCTACTAAATGGAAGAGCTTTTCTGTACCTGGTTGTTTCTTTGCCTGTTTATTCATATCAGTATGGATTTATGGAATCCTGTGTCATTCAGTGGGTTTAACTGGTTACTATTTTTTTTTAAGACCATAAAATTTCACTGTATCAATTGTACAGTCATCTTCTGGTTAATTAATTACTTAGCAGTGATGTTGTATATAGCCTTAGCCCCTCATTATGAATGGGCCAGTTTGATACTTTATGACTCACAGTGTAGCTACAAAAGAGATATGGATGTTGTATAGTATTTATCTTTCCAATATTTCTCATACTTATGAATGAATTGCAGCCTTTCAAAAATCCCTCAAGTGAAGAAGTACAGGCATATTTAAAATACTTATTGAAATAAAGAAATTAGGATGCCTTTGAGATACTCTTATGCTCTCATTCATTGAGGGCTTTCTTACTTTCCGGTACAACAAAATGTTCCAGTCTCATTTGGCTTTCCCTGACCAACACTGGGGTCAGTCGTTTCCCCAGGAAATGAAACCAAGATCTGGGACCTAAATGTGTGATGTACATATTACTACTGAAGTGTCATTGCTTCTCAGTAGACAGAGGTAAAATACACACACTATATCCATATGTTGAAAACCATGACTTGTACCCATGCCTCCAATTTCAATCCGGCACCACAGAGTCAGTCTTCCTATTCATAGCTGTGACTTTTCTCTGACAGTAGGAACCTGTTTTCCATTACTCTCAAGATAATGACTACTTGTCCAATCCTAGAATATACCAGCCATGCCTCTACAAAGCACAAACCTACTATTATAATTCGATATTCCTCTGTTTCTTTTCTTTAGCCTGAGGGTATAAGGTCAAAATAACACATTCAAAAAGTTACTTGAGGAGGAGTTCCTGTTGTGGCTCAGTGGGTTAAGAGCCCGACATAGTGTCCTTGAGGATGTGGGTTTGATCCCTACTTCACTCAGTGGGTTAAGGATCCTCTGGTTGCTGGTGTGGTGGGATCCCTGATCCAGGAACTTCCACATGCCCTGGGTGTGCCCCCGCTCCCCAAAAGTTACTGGAGTCAGCTCTTCCTTCCATCCTCCTCAATGTGACGGTTATCCTTTGGAAATACATTTTATTTTATTTTATTTTTTTCTTTGTCTTTTTGCTATTTCTTTGGGCCACTCCCACGGCATATGGAGGTTCCCAGGCTAGGGGTTGAATCGGAGCTGTAGCCGCCAGCCTACACCAGAGCCACAGCAACGCGGGATCCGAGCCGTGTCTGCGACCTACACCACAGCTCACGGCAACGCCAGATCGTTAACCCACTGAGCAAGGGCAGGGACCGAACCCGCAACCTCATGGTTCCTAGTCGGATTCGCTAACCACTGCGCCACGACGGGAACTCCTGGAAATACATTTTAAAACTATTTATATTCTATTTTATGGTTGCCCCACATTCTTTGGATTTTGTCATTATTTTAATGATGACTTTTTTTCAGAATGTAAAATATTAGCATGGTTCCAAAATTGATGCCAGGTGGAAAGTTCACCTAGAGAAGTGTCAGTCTTGCAGGTTCCTCCCACTGTGTAGGTGACCCCTCTAAGTACCCAAGATCATTGTTTCTGGTGTTTCCTTTCTGTGTTTATGTTTGCACAAAATTAAGCAGATATGTGTACCTTTCTTTTTCATACAAGAGATAGTACACTGTAGATCTGCAATTCTCAAACTTTTTAGTCGCAGGTACTCTTCATACTATGGAAAATTACTGAAGAGGGAAGAGCTTTTGTGTACATGGGCTATTGCTATTAAATTTACTGCACTGGAAATTAAAACTGAGAAATTATAAAAATATTTATTTATTAGTTCAATTAAAACTAGCATTAATAAGCTCCTGAAATATAAACATATTCTTATGAAAAATAACTCCATTTTCTCAACAACAACAACAACAAAAATAGGAGTTCCCATTGTGGCCCACCTGTAACAAACCCGACTAGTATCCATGAGGACTCTGGTTTGCTCCCTGGCCTCACTCAGTGGGTTAAGGACCCAGCGTTGCTGTGAGCTGTAGGTCAAAGACATGGCTTGGATCCTGAGTAGCTATAGCTGTGGTGTAGGCCGGCAGCTGTAGCTCCGATTTGATCCTGAGCCTGGGAACTTCTGTATGCCACAAGTGTGGCCCTAAAAAGAAAAAAGAAAAAAAAAAAAAAAAAAAAAAAAAAAGGATGGCATTGTTTTACATTTCTACAAATCCCTTTAACGCCTGGCTGAATAGAATGCAACTGAATTCTCTATCTGGTTAACATGGTAAATTTCATGTTACGTAGATTTTACCACACACACAAAAAAAATAAATAAATGAGGGTTGACAGCCCCAGATTTATGTATTTCAGCCCCACACCATCAGATTTCCCCAGGCCTGATTACAAACCGCAGTTTCATTGGACAGAAAGAGTTAAGGAACACTCTCCCATCAGAGATCTGGTAACAGTCTGCCAATCAAGGTGAGAAACCAGCCTACTGAAATAATAGTTACAAGAGAGCGGAGCAGGCTCAGGAAGTCGGCTTAATCACTGTGGTCATTAGCCAACAGCCTGCTTGCAGACTAACACCTCCCAAGGATGCTTGGAGACTCTGAGAAATCAAGCCTTTCTTTCCCTTTTGCACCCCTTTGACCTCTGCAGTGTGAACAGGAAAAATAAAGCCCTGTGAAACAGCTGACTCTTGCAGTCGAAATTCTGGCTCCAGCCAGGCCTGAAATGGTTCACAGTCTCATCTAGGGTACTCATTATTTTTTATAGTATAAACAATGGTAAAGTGTTCTCTGTATTTTATTTGTAATACATATATTTTTTATTTCCCAATACATTATTTTTTTCTACTGTACAGCATGGTGACCCAGTTACACGTACATGTATACATTCTCTGTATTTTAAGTGTTTGTAATAATTGCCTATATAGGATCAGATAGGCCCAGTAAATCTTATTTGTAGAAGCTTAAAGTGCCAAATGAAAGAAGTCATTGCCATTTTCACAGGCACAAAGAAATTTCAGGCCTTTGGTCTTTTTTTTTTTTTTTTTTTTTTTTGGTTGCACTTGTGGCATGCGGAAGTTCCCAAGCCAGGGAATGAACCCTCACCACAGCAGCCACCCCCACCACAGCAGCAGCAATGCTGGATCCTTAACCCGATGAGTCACCAGGAAGCTCCAGGCCTTTCATCTTTTAAAATCCTATTAACCAGATTCTTTGCCTCTAACTCATTCTAGAGAAAACTGCAAACTCCATTTCCCTAAAATGTTGCCAAATAGTCATCATCTCCTACAGAGATCATCATCTCCCCATTTCAGCCTGGTAATTTGACCTCAGTATATGCTTAGAGGTTTACCTTCCTTCTGTATCTGCCAAATTAGACACCAAACCTTAGGTTAAATCCCCAAAAGTGTAGTCACTGCATCAAAGAGTACTCATGTTTTCTAGGCTTCAGATGTACTTTGGTGAGTTGCTCTGTCACTGGCTTTGAACAACAGGCCACCTTTTCCTCAAATCCTTGCCAATTCTGCTTCCTCCAATTTTTTATTTTATTTTTTATCTTTTTTTGCTTTTTAGGGCGGCAACCATGGCACATAGAGGTTCCCAGCCTAGGGGTCTAATCAGAGCTGTTGCTGCTGGCCTACACCACAACCACAGCAACTCGGGATCCGAGCCGAGTCTGTGACCTACACTATAGCTCACGGCAATGCTGGATCCTTAACCCACTGAGTGAGACAAGGGATTGAACCCGCAACCTCATGATTCCTAGTTGGATTCATTAACCACTGAGCCCCAACAGGAACTCCAACTTACTGCTTTTTATGATGATAAAAGTAAGAGAATACAAGCTCATTGCAGAAAATTTGCAAGAGAGTGGGGAGGCATAATCCTACCAGCTGGGCCATAGGCATTGACATTTCAGGGAACAAATCACCAAATTTGATGCAGCAGATGAAGTTGAATCCTAGGAGAGAAGCACACAATTTCAATTTTGCTTTGTTTCCATGGATATTCAAATAAGTAGATGTAGGTTAGAGGGTAGATCCAGAGACCCTCCCTTTCCCCCAGGTAAAAGGAAGACACACACATACCCCCACCCCCGAAAAAGAGTACAAAACCTTTTTTCATGTCTTCCAAACCTTTTCAGCTTTATTTCTTGAGAACAAGTGATAACCTGGACTGTCTCTGTGGGAGAGGGGTGAGGGGTGGAGGTGAGGCCTCCTAATCCCACAGGTAATCAGTGAAGAATGAGTATAAATGTCTCTTCCAAGAGTTCCCGTCGTGGCACAGTGGTTAACGAATCCGACTAGGGACCATGAGGTTTCAAGTTCGATCCCTGGCCTTGCTCAGTGGGTAAAAGATCCGGTGTTGCTGTGAGCTGTGGTGTAGGTTGCAGACCCAGCTCGGATCTCGTGTTGCCTCTGGCATAGGCTGCTGGCTACAGCTCTGACTGGACCTCTAGCCTGGGAACCTCCATATGCTGCAGCAGTGGCTCTAGAAAAGGCAAAAAGACAGACAAACAAACAAACAAACAAAAAACCCTTGAAGTCCGACAAACAAAATTCATGTTATTTTTTTTTCTTGTCTAAAATTGATTTTCTAAGCAGAAATGATTTGATCACAGTTTGCAAAATAATAAGAGAAGTATTTGGGGGGGTGGATGAGGGAGAAATGGGCTGCAGCCATGACATATGGAGGTTCCCAGGCTAGTGGTCGAATCAGAGCTGCAGCAGCTGGCCTACACCAACGCCAGATCTGAGCCATGTCTGCAACCTATACCATAGCGCACAGCAACACCAGATCCCTGACCCACTGGGCAAGGCCAGGGATTGAACCCATGTCCTCTTGGATACTAGTTGAGTTCCTCACAGTTGAGCCACAATGGGAACTCCAAGGTTATGTTTAAGTTACATTTAGAGAGGAAACCTAAACTGTATGAAAAATGGGTGGGGGTTTTTTGTGAATTGGATTTCAAAGCTACTTGGAGGGGCTTGTATTTCAGGCTGGGGTGGGAGTGTGTCAAGAATTCTTGGAGGCTTAAAGGAATGACAGAAGGCGAGACACGGTGGTTATAGAAAACCATTAATCCATTTGAAAAATGAGCTTTGCAATCCGACAAAGAAGAGACAAGTGAACAATCAAATAGAAGTTGGTGTGGGTTTTGTTCTATTCTTTCCCATAAAAAAGCTAGTAGGATGAACATATTTTATTAGATGAAGGCAAAGCAGACCTAACTCAAGAAATTGAGACCTCGTTTTTGAAACAGTTGTTTTTTAATTTTTAATTTTTTTCTTTTTTAGAGCCGCACCCATGGCATATGGAAGTTCCCAGCTTGGGGGTCAAATCAGAGCTGCAGCTGCTGGCCTACACCACAGCCACAGCAATGCCAGATCTGAGATACTGATTTGGTAAACATCCTTGCTGAACAACAACAGCAACAAAAATCAGGGCACATAGTCAAGTTCACATAGGAGAGACTGATTGACATGTTTGCGGGTAGGATGTCCAACAGGGAAAATGTACCTCGGGCATTGGTCTAAGAGAGGCTGGTAAAACAAAACGCTTTTAAGCCCCATGTAAAGATAAAATGTAATTGTTCTCTCTGGCAAGAAGAAAATGTTTAACCATGGAACAGAAATAGCTAGAAAGAAAAATACAGCAGGACTTCTTAGCTCCCATAGTGAACAAACTGGGGTGAGTTACTAGTGAGGCAAGCAGAGTTATAAGAACTTATCCGGAAGTGACAGGACGGCTGGGGTTTAGGAGAGAAGGGAGCGCGTGACTATAGATGAAGCAAGAGTGGCCGTGGGTTGATCATTGTTGGAGTCCTGTGGAGTTGTTTGGGGATTTATTACATGAGGATCTCCACTATTAGATAGATTTACATTTTTACATCATAAAAAGTAAAAAAGCAAAAGACAGTCTGAGCAGGACAAAGCCCTTGTTTCTCAGGTCACCTGGCTATCTTTAAGGGGTTTTTTTGTTTTTTGTTTTCTTTTTTGGCCACACCCGTGGCCTATGGAAGTTCCCGAGCCAGGGATTGAATCCAAGCCGAAGCTGCAACTTAAGCTGCAGCTACAGCAACCTGGGATCCTTAACCTGCTGCATTGGACCAAGGATTGAATGCGTGCCTCTGCAGCGACCAAGACTGCTGCAGTCGGATCTTTAACCTACTGCACTGCTGCAGGAACTCCAGTTTTTAAGATTTTTAAAAAAATTAAATGGGAGTTCCCGTCGTGGCTCAGTGGTTAACAAACCCGTCTAGTATCCATGAGGACTCAGGTTAGATCCCTGGCCTCGCTCAGTGGGTTAAGGATTCAGCGTTGCGGTGAGCTGCATTGTAGGTCAAATGCTGTGGCTGTGGTGTAGGCCAGCAGCTGCGTAGCTCCAATTCGACCCCTGGCCTGGGAACCTCTATATGCCTCAGGTAAGGTCCTAAAAAGACAAAGACAAAATGATGGTAGTAATAATAAATAAAATGTACTCAAGGCTAGCAGACAAGTGTGAGTTGTTGCCAAGCACAAGGGGGGGGTGGGCACAGGGGGGACAAATACAGACTGATTTAAACATTTACTTTACCTGCTCATCAACTTGGTAACTAACCTGCTGAGGTGAGCTTCCAAAAGGGGTTGGAAGAATAAAATAAAATAAATAGATCTAAATTTTGAAAATAAAATGTGTCCAAGTAGCTTGGACTTGAATATGGTTTTCCTCCCTTTTAAGGTAAGATGGACTCATCATTTTGGCTTTTGCATGGCATCCTGTGGAGGTCTGATGAAATGCTTTGGGAGACAGCAGATCGTCCCCTTGTACAAACATGCCAGCACAAGAGAAAGCCTTTGCTTAAAGGTTGCCTGTCTATTGGGATATGTGCTGACTGACCCCGACCATACATTGACAGCATTTATTCATTCATTTGGAGGAAAGCATCTTGCTCTATTCTCACTTATTAAAATGCTTGGCCGCATTTCCTATAAAAATCATGTGCATCAGGATTAACTTTTCCAGTTTTGCAGATTTGGCCATCCAGTTCAACAGTGGAAATGATTTGACGGCCTTTGGTACTGCTTATAAATTACAAGCTAACTCCTGGAGTGTCATTGGTGGTGATTTTCCCCTGCTAACAATGAACCACCCATGGCTCCTGAACTGCAAAGCCAGACTCCAACGCCCCTGATACAGCTTGTCCTATTTTAGACCCCTGCTCAGAATTATGTAAGATCTTCAAAAATTCCCTCTAACTCAAACCTAAGGGGCCAATTAATGAGGACTGGTACATAAATTATATCCATACTTAGAGTGGACAATTATTTAATGGTTAAAAATTATGAAGGTAGACCTGCCTTGTAAGAAATATGAAAAGTTATTTAAAGAGACGGAGTTCCCATTGTGGTGCAGTGGAAACAAATCTGACTAGTATCCATGAAGATGCAGGTTTGATCTCTGGCCTCACTCAGTGTGAGTCAGGGATCCGGCGTTGCCGTGAGCTGTGGTGTAGGTTGCAGATGCAGCTCAGATCCCGTCTTCCTGTGGTCGTGGTGGAGGCCAGCAGCTGTAGCTCTAATTCGACCCCTAGCCTGGGAACTTCCTTGTGCCAAGGGTGAGGCCCTAAGAAAAACAAACGAAAAAAAATTTTGAATTAATTTAGTTAAAATTTAAAAAATAAAGAGAAGGCATGTCAGAAACTCAGATCTCTACAAGGAAAGGAAGGGCTTGGAAGAAAGAATAAATGAAGTAAAATAAAATGATGGCGACCAATCTAGACTGGACGATTGATTGCCTTCTCCAATTCCATCTCAGATACTTTCTCTTTCTCTCATCTCAGGCTTGCACAAAAAAAGTGTAAGATAAAAAAAAAAAAAAAAAATCCTCCTTATTATGCATCTCATTCTCTTCTCCCTTCTCTTCCTCCAGAGGTAACCAGAGTTAATGTTTCCTTGAGTATCATTCCAAAAATATATAGGCATAAATGTTTTTTACACAAACAGGATAATACTAAAGTGTTCTGTATCTTACTTAAAAACAACTTAGGAGCTCCCGCTGTGGCTCAGTGGTAATGAACTCAATTATTATCCATGAGGATTCAGTTCAATCTCTGGACTCACTCAGTGGGTTAAGGATCAGGCATTGCTGCGAACTGTGGTGTAGGTTGCAGACACTGCTCAGATCTCAAGTTGCTGTGGCTGTGGTGAAGGCCAGCAGCTACAGCTCCAATTTGACCCCTAGCCTGGGAACTTCCATATGCTGCAGGTGCAGCCCCCAAAAAAAGCAAAACAAAAACAATTTATCAACGTATATTACTAATCTTTGCCTATTAGCTCAATCTGATCTTTGTTGTGATGACTGAAAAATAACATTTGCATGGTTTTTTCACCCATATTTCCATTTATTTGGATTCCTTTTCTTTCTTTTTTTTTTTCTTTTACGGAACTACTTATGTATAGACTTTGTCCACCTTTTTAAAAACAGGGTTCTTTTTTCCTGTGATTTGTATGAGCTCTCCATAAATTAGGTAGATCGGTCTTAGGCTCTGACCTGTGCTGCCAGTATTTTTTTTCTGTTTATTTTGCTTTTGAAAATGTTATGAATTGTTCCTCAAACGCAAGATTTTTAAAAATACAAAATGCTCCTACACATGTATATCTTTTACTCAGTTTTGTGTCCTGATTAGAAAGGCCTCCCCGATCCAGGATCTTATTCGTGCCTCCTTCCAGAACAAGTTGTCTCAACCTCAGACTGACCCTTTGGATGGGGCGATTTGTCTGTGGAGGCCTGGCCTGTGTGCGGTAGGACATTAGCGGCACCTTGGCCTCTATCCACTAGATGCCAGCAGCATACCCTCCTCAGCAGCTGTGGTCACTGAAAATGTCTCCAGACATGGTCAGAGGTCCCCTGGGAGGCAAAGTTGCCACGTACATCCCGCCTAGAACGTACAGAGGTGCATTTTTAATTACTTTAACATTTCAATCTTTGGTTCAGATGAGTTTTTTTATTTTTTATTTTTTTTATTTATTATTATTATTTTTTTTTTTGTCTTTGCTATTTCTTTGGGCTGCTCCCACGGTATATGGAGATTCCCAGGCTAGGGGTCGAATCGGAGCTGTAGCCAATGGCCTTCGCCAGAGCCACAGCAACGCAGGATTCGAGCCGCGTCTGCAACCTACACCACAGCTCATGGCAACGCCGGATCCTTAACCCACTGAGCAAGGGCAGGGACCGAACCCACAACCTTATGGTTCCTAGTCGGATTCGTTAACCACTGCGCCACGACGGGAACTCCAAGTTTTATTTTTGTTAAAGCAGTGGGATAGAGATCCAGCTTGATTTTTAACTCAGAGTCATCAATTGTCCCAGTGTATTCCTGAGCTAAAAGTCACCTTTGCCAGAATCTCAATGTCCATATTGTATTCTACACTATCTCATTGTTCTTTGTTTCCTCTTTGTTATTCTCAATATGAAAATATGAAACACTCACATTTTAATTATCCTCCGCTTCAAAATACACTTGAATCTCTGAAGGGGCTTCTCCTGCCTCTTCCCAGCATTTCCTTCAGCATTTCCCTGGCTACTGCGAGATGTTTAATTTTGATGAAGTGCAGCAATTTTTTAAAAATCCTGTCTTTTTTTCAAAATAGAAATTGCTTTGAATTTAAAGATTGATTTGGAGAAGATAAACATCTGTATGCTTTTGCTCTTGAATTTTGCTGGAAAGGATAAATTATATCTTTTATTTTACTTAAGTCTTCCTTTATGTCCCTCAGTGGGGTTTTAAAGTTCTCTTTATAAAACTTGCACATATTTCTTGTTAATTTTATTCCTAGATATTTCATAATTTTATTGCTATTATAAATGGGTCCTCTACAACTTTGAGAAGAAGTAATGGTGATAAATGGAAACATATGAGTGGATTAACTCTTTGACGGAAAGAAGAGAAAGGGACTAAATTAAAAACTGGTACAATATTCTGAAGGTCTTTTACCTCATAAATATGGTACTTATTCCAAACACGTATATATTTAAAATTGGGACACATCGCCTCCCTGCATTCTTATTGGTCCATATAACCCTCTTCCTGTAATTCTCTGTCAAATGCTTTTGGACTAATACAAAAACAGGCAGGTTCTTAACCATTTAAAAAAAGGGAAGGAGTTCCCATTGTGGCACAGTGGGTTAAGAATCCCACTGCAGTGGCTCAGGTTGATGGGGAAGCACAGGTCCCATCTTCAGCCTAGCACAGTGGGTTAAAGGATTCCAAGTTGCTGCAGCTGCGGCATAGTTTGCAGCTGCAGCTTAGATTCCATCCCTGGTCCGGGAACTTCCGTATGCTTTGGGTGCAACCAAAAGAAAAAAAAATTAGGTGTCATTTACTTGCCTAAGAGATTGACAGATATGAAATTGATTGCTAATATGAAGTGTTAGTTAGCAAGGCTGTAGAGAAAGCGGTTTTCTCGGAGTTCCCGTCAAGGCTCAGTGGTTAACGAAACCGACTAGGAACGATGAGGTTGTGTGTTTGATCCCTGGCCTTGCTCAGTGGGTTAGGGATCTGGCATTGTCGTGAGCTGTGGTGTGGGTTGCGGATGCGGCTCGGATCCCATGTTGCTGGGCTCTGGTGTAGGCCGGTGGCTGCAGCTCCAATTCGACCCCTAGCCTGGGAACCTCCATGTGCCAAGGGAGCGGCCTAAGAAATAGCAAAAAAAAAAAAAAAGGACATTTTCTCAGACACCTTTGGTGGGATTTTTAAATCATTAAGATGAGTTGGAGGGCCTTTTGGCAATATCTGTGAAAATTCTGCATGCACATACCTTTGATCCAGCTTGTGTACTTTCCAGGGACTCCTACAAATAGATTCAAGCCCCCAAGACCTACAACAAGCTGACATTCTGCTGAGAGGCACTGGTTGCATTTGTCCTAGTTTACAATCAGAAGCTCCATGGCATTGGTTGGTGCCCATGTTCTATCAGTACTTAGATGCTTTAAATATAATTGCGCTATCTTTTCCTGCTTAGTTACAAATTCAACATGATTTAAATGCTCAGCACTGAAGAACCTGTTACATAAATGAAAAAAGCAAACTCCAGAATATCATTATTGTTTGGATATTGGATCAGGGCTCAGAATGGCGGGAGGAATTATTTAACTCCCCTTCTTCTTCATCTGTCAATTGGGGTAATAATAATATGGAGTGCTTCTTCGGATGTTTTCAGCCATACATAAGATAAAATATGAAAAGTTTACACACTTTAGCCTGGCATGCTATATACAATAACTGAATGCATTCTTATTATTAATGATTCTTTTTTTAGGGCCAAACCCATGACATATAGAAGTTCCCAGGCCAGGGATTAAATCTGAGCTGCAGCTGCAGACTTTAGCCACAGCCATAGGCACATGGGATCCAAGCCACATCTGCGACCTACACCACACTCAGGGCAATGCTGGATCCTTAACCCACTGATGGAGACCAGGGATGGAACCTGAATCCTCATGGATACTAGTCAGGTACTTAACCTGTTGAGCCACAACGGGAACTCTAATTAATGACTTTTACAGCCTTATTTTCATATGTTATTTTGTTGGATAAACATTTATTGGGTACCTATGATGTATGAGGCACTGTGCCAGGTGCATGAAGATTTAATGAGCACAATTTCAGTGGGAGAGTCAAAACAAATCCATTAAGAGTCAAATAAGCAAAATAATTTAAAAGTGTGGTGCTTTAGAAGGTAAGCTGGACCTGTAGTTCTCAGCCAGAGGGGAGAATCCCCTCCCTCACCCCTCCATCTCCCAATTTCCATCCCCTCTGGGGGGCATCTGGCAAAGCCTAAGACCTTTTTTGTTTGTCACAACTTGCGGGGAGGGTGTTACCGGCAAGTATTGGTCAGCCGCCAGGGGTGCTGCTGGTAAACATCCGACCACGCATAGGACAGCACCTGCCCCCCACAACAAAGATTATCCAGCCCCAAATAGGGCTGTGGCTGAGAAACCCTGGGCTAGAGGGTGGCAATGAGGGTAATGAAACAGAGGTCAGATGGTCACAGAAGATTCCTGAGAAGATGACATTTAGGCCAAATTCTGACTGGTGAGAAATAGTTGGACATGCAGCTCGTGCTCTGGGGCCACCCCAGGCAGAGGGGATCGAAAACAGCAAGTAACAATGAAAACCCCCTACATCTGTGTAGCATACATATGCGCATATGGAGAATGACAGGGTCATTAAAGGGATCTTTCTTTCTTCTTTCACTTTTATACTTCTTTCTTGCTTGGATTTTGGATTTTTTGGATTTGAAGAGTGAGGAAAGAAAAAAAGCACAAAAAGCAGGCAGATTGGAGGAGCACCTTTCGTAAAACTCCATTTAGATCTCAGAGAAGACATTTTAGAGCAACCTCCACTGTTTTGTTTTGTTCTCTACCCCCAAGTATGCAGAAGCTCCTGGGCCAGGGATCAAACCCTCGCCACAGTGATAACAACAATGAATCCTTAAGCAGCTAGGCCACAGGGAACTTCCAGCCTCCATTCTCTAGGGGGCCTTGGTGTCAAAATCTGGGGTCAGTCTCTGCCCTACCCTGCCTTCCACATCCAGTGCACCCTCCACCAAACGATGCCGGAGAATACTTTTTTTAAAGCCAGGTAATATGGAGTTCCTGTTGTAGCTCAGTGGTAACGAACCTGACTAGTGTCCATGAGGATGCCGGTTCAATCCCTGGCCTCGCTCAGTGGGTTAAGGATCCAGCATTGCTGTAAACTGTGGTGTAGGTTGCAGACACGGCTCAGATCTGGAGTTGCTGTGGCTGTGGAGGAGACTGGCAGCTGTAGCTCCAATTTGACCCCTAGCCTGGGAACTTTCATAAGCTGCAGGTGCAGCCCTAGGGGAAAAAAAAAAAAAAAAAAAAAAGCCGGGTAACATATGTCCAATACTTGATTGTATACCTTTTAGATTTGTGTTTTATATATATATATAATTTTTTTTAGGGCCACACCTGGGACATGTGGAAGTTCCCAGGTTAAGGGTCGAATCAGAGCTACAGCTCCTGGCCTATACCACAGCCACGGCAACTCGGGATCTGAGCCACATCTGCAGCGTACACCACACCACAGCACAGCACCACCACACCACAGCTCACAGCAACGCCAGATCCTTAACCCACTGAGCGAGGCCAGGGATAGAACCTGCAACCTCGTGGTTCCTAGTTGGGTTTGTTAACCACTGAGCCACGAAGGGAACTCCGCATTGTTATACTTGGATGTGTTATCTTGACTTTAGGAAAAGAAAAAAGAGTAGCTTTCCTTACTAGTTTATTAAATGAAGTCATTTAAATTAAGTGTTTCATAAACTGTAAAGCACAATAGATACATGATGTTGAGAATGAAGAGGTTAAAGGCTGTGCTCGCCAATTACCTTTTTGCTCTGTCTTCCTGAGTTCAAATCCCCTCGAAGTAAAGAAAATTGAGGCCTTATGCTACAGAGGGAAATCAGGGCCAGGAAGGGAAATGCAGGCCCAGAGAAAAGTGATTACAAACAAAAGCAGTAGTGCAGGTTACCCGTTATTCCTGTGACTAAGGGGAGGAGAGCCCTCCTGATGAGCTTAATAAAAATCACAAGAAGGTTGGAGCCCAGACCCAGGCCCTTGAAAACACAATGGCCAACTTCTCTTCAAGCAGCCAAATAACCCCTGCCCTGAGATGTGAAGAGACAGTTACAGAAGCCTTGTGCAGGGTCTGGAGCCTGGCAGTCCACCTATTTCACAGTCCCCAGAGAAGGAAAAGGGATCTGATGACTGTGAGTCAACATTCCTCCACCTAAGATGGTGCAGGCCTGAATCACGCTTATCAATGGTCATGACCAATGAAATAAACACATTTGCCCATCACTGGGATGGCCCCACTGTCAGAATAATAACTGCACTCATTGATACACTTTTCTGGCTTATTTGCCTTTCCAAGTTTCTGAGTTTTTACCTTTGAAGGATTTGCAGCTTTGAAAAGTAATTTACACAGCTCTGTCTTTTCTTAGCCTTGAGGCAGCTCAAGAAGATAAGACACTGAAAGGAACCCTGTGTGCCTAGATGGAAAAAAATAGTGGTGCGAAACGTTTATCGGTGGCCTTCTCAAGCACCAAGCATAATCTCACTCTTCATTTGTGCAACTTTACAATTAACATTCATATGCACTCAGCAAATAATCTGCAGTAACTATGAATATATACACACATGTATATGTATTTAGCACTGGAAAGAATCTTAAAAGTCATTGGATCAGATATACAGAGAGGCCCTGCCCGGGACATTCAGGGACTCAGAAAAGCCAGAGCTGAAACTTGTTTCTCCACCTTGAGAAAAGCAAATAAACAAAAATATCCTAAGCAATTGCTGGTTTTCCAAGCCCACTCTTCTGGGTTGTCTTCCTCGCCAGAGTGCAGGCACTTTCTTCTGAGTTTCTGCAACAACAATCCAAAGCTTCAAACAAGTTTGGAACGGGCCTTGGGGGTGCAGGAGGGGACATCTACGGGGGGGGGGCATCACGCAGAACGATACCTCTCTGGAGCACCTCGCCTGCTAAAATGACTGCTTCTAAGATTGGCTCGAGCAAAGAATTAGCATTGCCCGGGTCCAACCAGACCTCCAGCAAGAGATGAAAGTTCCACTTTTTTCCTCCTCGCCATTTGGAAGAGCCTTTTATTCTCTGCGCCCCTCCCCCTACCGCTGTAAAGTTTGTTTTCTAGCTATAAACTCACTTCAACCCTAGATTTCCATCCCGGTTGCCTGAGACCTGCAGTCATTCGCCAATGTTCACGTAGACGAAGGGAAAGATACCTTTGTGTACATAATGAGAGCCACCGCGCGGCGTCGGAGAACCACGCGGAAGAAGGAAACGAGTTTGTCTCGAGCGGGGGAAAGCGACCGGGGGTTGGATGAAGCCGACCCGAAGGCGTGTTTTGTTGAGTGGCTTCGAAAGCGGCCCAGGCAGCCTGAGCGGCTTTCGAAGTTAGCAAACAAAGCGTCTCCCCAGTAACCGCCCGGGCTCCAGACGAGGCTCCTGCCACTCAGACCGCTGAGTCGCAGCGTCGGCCTCCCGGGCTCCTCCTCCTTCATCCCTCCTCCCCCTTCTTCCGTCCCCAGCGGACGTGAGCCACCAATCCCGGCCACAGCCAACCCTTCAAATGCGAGAAGCTAGCGGCCCGCTAACGGGCGGCCCCCTCCCGCCCTACATCTGTCTTGCGCTCCGGCGCAGCGGCTGATTCATCTCTAGCCAGGCCGGGAAGGAACTGCGCTCCAGCAAGTTGCAGGGGAGCCTCCGGGCTGGTGGTTTCCCCCAGGACCTTGTTTCTCCTTTTGCCATTTTAGATGTGTTCTCTTAGGTGCCGAGCAGTCGGCATACCACAGGAAAAAAACAAAACTGTAAGGTTGCTGCCTTCTTAAGAGTGACTTTTTTCCTTGTTTATTCATTTTAAGTCCTGTAATTGGAAAAACCACCCAGGCTTTGTAAACTCTGGCCTTAATTCACTCTCCGGTCGGGGGTGTCTTTTTTGGGGAGGGTGCGTGGGTGGGTGACTGGCTCTAATTTTCAGTGTAATCCTAAAACAGAGGCTCCAAAGTCTAGTTAGTCATCGTTTGGCTGCTTCATTCCTCCTTGGGCTGAACCTTATTTCCCCGGAGCTACTGCTGGGTTCTCCATCGAGGTTACAAAACAAAAACAGCACAGAGCAGAAACTGGAGACAGGCTTGGGCGCTGATGTCTTACTAGGTTTATTTATGTTTGGGGTTTTTTGTTGTTGTTGTTGTTGTTTTTAAGTGATGGGGAAGGTCTTAGTGTGGCATGTGACAGTTCATTTACTTCAAAACAACGGCACAGACACTCGCGAAAACTGCACCCAGAGGAGAGGGAGGGGAGGGGGCTTGCTTGCGTTTCTTGAAATCGTCCAGACAGCATCCGGTCTTTTTAAAGGGTTATTTCATCTAGGAACTCTTGTTGGAGTTCTCTCGACTCTCAACCAAAATAAGCCAACGGGAACACATGTTTACTTAATGGTTAGTTTCTGTTTGAAATGGGGGGGTGGGGGCCCAGCAGGATTTAAGTCATAAAAAGTAGACTCTTTACCGAAACAGATGAGCAGCCCAGGGTGTGGTAGCCCCCTTCACATAGAGGCGGCAGCTGCCTGGGCCCGGAGTGTCCGGCCGAGTCTCAGCCGGGCAGGCGGAGCGTCCGGGCCGTCCCCAGGCAGAGACTTTTAAAGAGCATGTGAGCATGACAAGTGTCTGTCCGCAACGTGTTAGATTTCGAAACTGCCTTACAATCCAGTCCGGAACTCGCAGCTTTAGCCGGGAGGAACAGACTTTAGCCTGGGGTGTCTGTGTCTCATCCTCCCCCCTCGCCCCCCCCTCCCCCGTAGCAGTTGGAGGAAGAGCCCCGGGAGGAGAAGGGTGCGCCGCGCCGCGCCCGCGTGTCAATGGCAGCCGCGCATTCTGGAAGAAGTTGGTTCTTGTCCCGAATACTTTTCCTACGGAGCTCCGCCCCTTGAATCAGCAGCCGCTGTCTTCTCCTGCGGCTAGAGCTGGGACCGTGGAGTTGAGGCAGCTGTCAAAAACGAAAGGAGCCTTTTCTTCCCCGGGGTGGAGGAGGGGACGGCCTTTTTCCCATCTGTTGCAATTTCGTAACCAAACCAAACCAAACCAAACGCACCCTCCCCAGCCCCGGGAAGAAAGGCCCACAGGAGAAACTCGCGGCGCTCGGCTGGTGTCGCCGCCGCTGCCGGGGCAGGCGGCGTGCGCGCAGCAGGGAGACCAGATCACGTTTCTGGGCTCCGCCACCCCCACGAGGGACGAGTGACAGCGGCCTGGGGGCGCGGAGTGAGGCGGCGCGGCTGCGGCGGCGCTCGGTGCCGTCCTCTCCGGCTGGAAGGTGCGGGGGAGGGGCGGAGGAGCGGCCGGGCGGGCGGGGGACGGGGCGGGCGGCTGGGGGCGGAGGCAGGACCTCCTGTACCTTCCCTCCTCGCCTCGCTCACTCTGACAGCGCTGAGGTGCGCCGAGCAGGAGCGGGGAACAAAGGAGCGGAGTGGGGAGGGGAGCGAGTTGGGCGAGGGAGAGACCCCGGCCGGCTGCCAGAAGATCCCGGCCGGAGGAAGCCCAAGTGTCACTTGAATTCCACCCAAGGAGCGGGCGCCTGGGATCGGAGCGCCTTGTTTAGCAATAACGGCTGGAGCGCGTCCTACAAGTTACGGGAGAGTCGGCCAGGAAGGAGGACAATCGCTTGGCCCCTCCACCCCCGCTCCTGGCCCCTCGAGACCCCAGCGCTGCCTCGCGCTGGAAGGGGAGCTCCAGAATGAAAAGCAAGAAAGGTGAGGCTCCACGGGCTGCGGGCGCGGGTCCCGGGGAAACGTGCTCGCGGGGCGGCCCTGGGCTTGGGGCGATAGTGACTTGGTGGACTTTTCCGCCCCAGTGGCTCGCCGGCCTCAGCGGCGACCGTCGTCTTTGTTGAGGCTGCGTCTGAAATGGCAGTTGCTCCTTTCCTTCTAGACACAACACGAGGGGCTGTTGTGGGGAGACGGGCCTCTCCACGCTGCTGGCACGTTGTCAAAAAACACGCGCACCGCCTTGTTTGTGCTCCTCCAAGTTTCATTGTCTCCGCCGATACCCCACACTCCGCAGAACCGCCGCGTGGCTTTTCGCTCTTTCTCGCGGGCAGGGGAGTGGGGTTCGGGTCGGGAGCACCTCCGCCCGGCTTTTCCAGGACAGGACCCGGGGTGGTCCGGACGTTGGAGCCGAGGCGCCTTTGTTTGAAAGTTGGGCTCCTGGGCCCCACTCACTCCCGGCCGGGCCCGCTCTACTCCAGGGATGGGGCGTTTTCACAATCGGAGGAATGCAACTCTGGACCCAAGATCGCTCCGAGGTGTCGGTACCTTTGGAAAACTAGACCTTTCAGGATTCCCAGACTCTTAAAAGTTTTCCCACGTTGAATTTGGGGCAAGAGGAAGAGTTAGCACTGAGGGCAAGCAGCGTGCAGTCAGAATGAGTCCAAGTGTGACATGCAAAGAGTGAGCCTGTCATTGTTTCCACCGAGCGCTCTGGCAGCCTTACAACTAAAAGTTGCCGTCAGTCAGATTTAAAAACAAAATACACAGGAAAAAAAAGGGGGGGAGGGAACCCACCACCACGAAAGGTCAAAGGATGTTAACTCCCTTTTGAAGTTAACTTTTGAGTCCCTGATTGGGAGGTTCCCCCAAACCTTCCGCCGTGGGCTGGAGTTGGCTTTTCTGTTGTGATTTATGTCGAGTGGTTCAAAACAGAAGTTAATCGCTCGGGGAAGCCAGCGCGGGCGGGGTGGGGTGGCGCTACTGCGCATGCCCAGCAGCGGCTGGAGTTTTTCTAGCTGCACATTCTTACAGACTCGTCCTGCAAATACAATTGAAACACTCATGTTAGTGGTGCAGCGTCGAACCCTAGAGGGTTCCTACGGCCACGCTTTCACCTTGAATTTCTGTTAATTTGATTCTGGGCTAGTGACTTTGTAACGCGCCCAACTCCCCACCTCCTGCTTCCCGGGAGAGAGTGGAACGAAAGGTCCACCCCGGGGCATTGGGGAGTTGTAGTGGAACTAACTCCTTCCGTTCCCTCCCTGGGGACCGTGAGAGCGAGCGCGGGTTTGGACGTTTAACTGAGCTCGGTGAGAAAACGCGCGCGGGGAGCGCCCCGGTGGCCTCGGGAGGCCCTGGCAACTCGTGGAGGACTGACAGGTCCAGATCGTCACTGGAAGGCATTCCCTCCCTCGTGGCGGAACTGACGGGATAAGTTGAGGGCTTGTTTATGACGAGCGCCTCCTGTGATCCGAGGCCAGAGCTGGGCTTGCGCCGGGGCGGGCTCCCTCATTGTTTGGGCTCCGGCGGGGGAGGCAATAGTTATCCCCCCCGACCACCCCCAAGGCTCTCGGGTACCCTCCCCGTGGCCCCTTGCCCTCCACCCGCCCCCCGTGCCTCCTCTGGCGCTCTCCCCCCAGCAGAGGGATGTGGCGGGAACCCGGGGCCCCTGGGGAATGTTCAGGGCGCGCTGCCCCGGGGCGCGAGGTCCTGCTACTGCGCGCGGACTCATGGAAACAATGAAAGGTGACGTGTTGGAGGGGAAACTTTGCGACTGGTTCAGAGCCGGTGCGGGGGAGCTGAGACTGCTGAGGTTGTCCGGGTTTCTTTCCCTTTTTAGGTTTTCCTGGCAAGTCCTCTGCGGGTGGGCAGGCCCCTCTGGAGGTTGAGATTCTAGTTTCTTGTAATCTGAAACTTGGAGGCCTGGGGTAGCGCGAACGCGTGCAGTCGCGGGGCAATTTCAGCGGGGGCCGAGGAGTTGGCGGAACAAAAGCTCCGGGGCCGGCCGGGCCGGGCTCCTCCCTCCCCGCGGCCCGGCGGGCCCCCGCCCCGCCCCATCCCGGCCTCCAGCCACCTGGGGGTCTTCAGCCGAGTGGCCTCCGCTAGGGCTCCGGAAGAGATCTGGGCCTCCTGGCTCGTCTGGTTGGACCATTGTCTTGTCAATTTTGTAAAAGTCTGTGAAAGTCTTTTCAAGTTTTGTCGAAAACAAAAGCACTTAAAACGCAATCGCGGAGCCTGTGGTTTGGTGAGACTGGTTTAATAGTGTCTCGTCTTAAGAGACCGAGGATGCCAAAGAAATCTCCCCATAGGACTTGCAGACCAGCGGAAGATGCGTTGAGGAAAATCCCCTAATCTCTTTCCTCCCGGTTTCTGACTGTGTGGAAAATTCTTGCTTTGGAATTGCTAAATTCTGGGTTCAGCTCGGCACTCCTTAGATTCAGTGCCTGGGGTGTTGAGCACGGTTCCTGGCGCTTCTCCTGATATGTTCTTTCTGATCAGGAAACTTCTTAGGTTTGCTTTTCCCCTAACTCTACACTTAAGCGTTACCTACGGTTATTCTTATTCCTAGGTCCTTTTCTAGCCTTGTCCAGATTTTTTTTGTTTAGTCCAATTTAACAACGACTCTCTCTGGCCCTCCCCCGAGGCTCTGCCCCTCCCCCCGTTCCTATTTAGACACCCCCCCCCCAAAGATGGCTTTTTAGGGCACTGGGATGCATAGGCCATCTTGTGGTTTTCCAAACAACTTGTCCTTGTACGTGGATGAAGTAAAACAGGCTTGTGATCCCTGCACGCCCCCCTCCCACACCACATTTTTTAAAGTATGAGCAGAGCAAGACGTTTGGAAACAAGTCGTAACCGGGAAAGTGTTCAAAAGCTCTGTTACAATAGGAAATGAGTAACGTGGAAAAGTCTTTTTGTTTTTCCAAGTTGAGCCACAGTCCCGAGGGAGAGTTTTAATGAAAACAGTCCTGACAGCAGCAAACGTGGTTTGCTGTAGGGAAATATCAGCTGGTGCAGCCAAGCAACTGAAGTCTCAACTTCCTGTTACTTCAGCTTTTGTGCACATTTTGGCAGTGTTTGTTAAGAGGTCCAGGGGCCTGGCACTCATTGATTTAAATGAACTGAAAACCGAGTAATGTCGAACTGCAGCTTGGTGTTGCTTAACAGAAACCTTCTTTTGTGTCACTTACCTATTTTGAAAGATCAGACTTCTTGTCAAACTAAGCAGAAAAGGACAGGATTTTAGGGGTTTTTTTTGTTTGTTTTAAACTATTCGATTTTATCAATTTACAGTTGGAAAATCACTGTTCAATGAGTACATTTTCACACTTTTTCTAGATTCAAAAAGGAACTTGAAGAATGTCTGGCGTTTCAAATGTTTTGAAGAGTTTAAACAAATTGCTTTATTCAAATTTGCCTTAGTTATTCAATTACTTGACACATTTTTTTCTAAAGTTAAGATTTCTTCAGAGCAAATGTACAACAGGAACATTTATAATTTCTTAAGTTTTTTTTTTTTTTTTAATAGCTTTTCACCCACATTTCAGTACAGGTTTTAAAAGTATCTTTTTTTTTTTTTTTTTTAACAGTGAAAGCACTTTCAGTTTTAAATGTGCCTCCTTTTCTGAAACTTTTTTTTTAAGCAGTTTAATGAAAGCTTCTGGGTAGAGAAACAACAAATATGTGGCAGCAGTTAAAACTTAGGATTCCTGGGCCTTTTATTGATGGCTGTTTGTTAATTATGCCTTGAGCAAAAGTGAATTTGCAAGATCATCCTACTCTTTTGTTAGAACTTGCTTTTACTTCGTCCTTGGAAGGTTCTGCCTTTTCTGGGGACACTCCCTCCAAACACCTTCTGCCCCCTGCAGTCCAAAATGGAAAATGTGTCACTAAGTAGAGTTAGAATCAATTAACCCGCGAGCTGTTTCATCAGCAAATCTTTGAAGGAGTAGCTTTTTGAGTTTCGTTGTGTTAAAAAAACTTTCGAAGGATGGGTTTTCAGAAAAATTCTTTAAAAATACATCAGATGGTTTATCACGATGAGGAATATTCTGGTTTTATTTCCTATCAAGGTGAACCACTTGAGGTTCTATCAACAAAGTTAAGAATGCCGACCTTTAAATTTCCTGCCACTTTAAATAATTTCCTTTGTATAGAAATACTGATATTTTCAAACATGCTCTGGTTTGTAATTCATTATATCTTAAATATTCTGCGTTGCCCTCAAAAATGAGTAGCCTATTGTAATTTTGAAAGGAGAGAAGAGTTAATAGCATTAGGTTCAAAATTATGTTTAAATGTCTAAAAGGGCCAAATCTGAATTTTTGTGGAACCCAGTCGACGTGTGATTTAAATATTCTCTATTGCTTGTGAATTTTTAAAATTGCTGATAGGATTAAAGTACTTACAAACAAAGGAGAGTTTCCTCTGGGGGTTGCATATTCAGTTTTCTTTGTCATGTAATAATTTAAGGCTGAATTCTGCTTATTGATATGTAGTATTCCAGGTTCAGATTAAACTGGTAGTGGTAATTTTGGGAAATTTAAAAATGTATTCAGTATTAGGCATCTTTTGACCTTACTGAAGATACTAGTTGTAGAAAAATATGTTTGTGTGATGAAACTGACAATGTGTGTGGTTGTTCACATTTAGTAGAAAGTGACTAGTACTGTCCGTTAAAATTAGGTGTCTAGTTTTGACTATATGGAGGTAGCAATGAAAAAGAAAAGAAAAGGAACTGGCAGAAGTTTTGGCCAACTTTTATCTTTAGAATATTACCTGGGTTAAGTGTAATTTCTCCTCCTTTTTATCAGTGGGAAAAATGTACAGAACTTCACTTTTATTTCAAAACTTTCCATAGAAGAAGGAGGAAGAACAGCATTTAAAATGTGCACTAGGATACTGGTAGGATTGTTTTTTCATAGTTAGCAATGACCTCACCGAGAAGGTTGTCTAAGACACATCCCGTCTGCTGTCGCACCTTTCCTGTTTCGCATGTGGCAAGCTGTTCGCTTCTGGTGCAGCTTTGTCTCACCTGCTGGATTAGACTTTCCTGAGCATCATTCAAAAGGAATGTGAGACACTGAATCCTGTAGGAAAGCGGGCACCCGAGGGTATCTGCAGCGGTTGGGAATTTAGAACCTGCTGCTAGTTGAATTACTCTTGTGATTTCACATGAGCCCTGGTGTTTTAGTTCAGAAAACACCGGTCTTTTGCTTGGCTCTCAGGAGTTGAGAAAACACGGTTTATACTGAGTGGTCAAAAGAGATGACTTTTGAGGTAGGTGCTCTGCTGATAAAAGCAGTTGACGGCTGGCCTTTGTCCTCTCCTAGGTGTTGTTGCCGTGTCTGGCAGTGAGACAGAGGATGATGACAGCATGGACAGCCCCCTGGACCTCTCCTCGTCTGCCGGCAGTTCAGGCAAGAGAAGGCGAAGGGGCAACCTGCCCAAGGAATCCGTTCAGATCCTCCGCGATTGGCTGTATGAACACCGATACAATGCCTACCCCTCGGAGCAAGAAAAAGCATTACTGTCCCAGCAGACACACCTCTCTACACTACAGGTGAGGTCAAGGAACATGAGCTGTGTGCCCTGGATGGGGGGAAGGGGGCTTTTTTCCCTAAATCATCTTGTAGCATTCCAGTATTGCAAGTCATTAAGCACCTTCCCCCTCCAAAAAAGGGACTAGGGATATCTTCCTTGGGAACTTTATAGTGCTAACAGCTAATAACTGGCTATGTAGAGAAACAGAAACACTGACAGTTATCTGTCAAATAGCATTTCCTTTAACATCTAAAAGAGCCTTCCTTTATGCAGCAGACATAAAAAGGAGGTTAACTCTTACTCTATTGCCCAGGAAACTGGTTTGCTATTTAAACAAGGACAGGCTTCAGTGAGGTAATTCATGTTCTGTCTGTTGACATAGTCATTTGAACTGGGAAAAATCAGTAACTGGGAGGAGTGGCTCTTTTCATACAGGAAAGCATTTCCTGTAGTTGATTAACTTAAATGCTGGGGCAGTGGATAGTAGGTTAAGATGGGGAGAGTTAGAAGGTAAACTTCCCTCTCTGAAATCACTTTCAGACATTGGAGAATGTGTACCTTTTTTTCTTCCTCCTAAAAAAGTTGAAGGATGATGAGACACCAAACAGGGTGTTTGTATCAGAGGTGGTAGGAGGTTTATGACAGGAAGAAGCTCTGTTTACCTGGCTGGACTCAAATACCTTGAAATAACTTTGTAGGTTCTGATAGGCCTTCCATGCCTCCTTTACTGCAAAGAAGAGGGTGCAGTCAGGCATCCCCAGGAAGCTTCTCAGGATTGTTTGCGGACTCTTAAAACATCCCTGTCTGATTTCAGGTCTGTAACTGGTTCATCAATGCCCGACGCAGGCTCCTCCCGGACATGCTGAGAAAGGATGGCAAAGATCCAAATCAGTTCACAATTTCCCGACGTGGGGCCAAGATTTCTGAAGCCGGGTCTGTAGAGTCGGCAATGGGCATCAAAAACTTCATGCCGGCTTTAGAGGAGAGCCCATTTCATTCCTGTACAGCTGGACCCAACCCAGCCCTTGGGAGGCCACTGTCTCCTAAGCCATCCTCCCCAGGATCAGTTTTGGCTCGTCCGTCAGTGATCTGTCATACCACTGTGACTGCATTGAAAGATGTGCCTTTCTCTCTCTGCCAGCCAGTTGGTGTGGGACAGAACACAGATATACAGCAGATAGCAACCAGCAGCTTTACAGACACCTCCCTCATGTACCCAGAGGACACATGTAAATCTGGACCGAGTGCAAATACACAGAGTGGTCTCTTCAACACTCCCCCCCCTACTCCACCGGACCTCAACCAAGATTTTAGTGGATTTCAGCTTCTGGTAGATGTTGCACTCAAACGGGCTGCAGAGATGGAGCTTCAGGCAAAACTGACGGCTTAACCCCTTTTTCAAGCAAAACCTCAAAAAGGTTATGATTGCCGGGGTGATGGCAAGAGATAGATTGCATTATTTTATATTTTTTTATTAATATTTGCACATGGGTTGCTAAAGTGAAGCTTCCTGTTACTGAGATGTCTTCAATGGAATCCAGTCATTCCAAGAACTATAAACTCAAAGCTACTGTAGAAACAAAGGGTTTTCTTTTTTAAAATGTTTCTTGGTAGATTATTCATAATGTGAGATGGTTCCCAAGATCATGTGATTTTTTTTTTTTTCCCCTTCCCCTCCCCTTTTTTTGTTGGTGTTTTTTCCAGACTGTGCAATAATTAGAGAACCTATAGCATCTTCTCATTCCCACGTGGAACAGGATGCCCACATACTGTCTAATTAATAAATTTCCAATTTTTTTCAAACAAGTATGAATCTAGTTGATTGATGCATTTTTTTTTCATGACATAATAAAGTATTTTCTTTAAAAATTTCTGTAATCAGAGTATTTTGTTGAGGGAGGCGCTTCTTAAAAATGAGTAGGAATACAGCACCCCAATAGCAGGAAGTTGGGGGTAGGGTGGGGTGCGAGTTGGGGGGGTGTCACCAGCTCTTTGAAGAACTGTGGACAAGCCAGTCTGTATAAACAGGATGTGTGATATTTACTCTTGATAGGAAGCATAGCAGCCCTTTAAATCTTTACTTAAAACTGCATGACAAATTGAAATGAATCATTTCCATCAGGGTTTAGCTAACCACTAAAATCCCTTGGTGATCCATCCTGCATATTTTAAGACATGACCAGTATCAAGCAAAGTCTCGAAGCACCTTAAATATGGCTTAAGTTTCCAGAGGTAAACAACAACTGGAGCAGGTCTCAGTGATGCCCTTTTCACATTAACCTCTAAAACACCTTCGGTTCAGTGGAACAGTTAGGTAAAGCCTTTGCCTTCAAGATAACGCTTTAAAACATTTCCTTTTTTTTTTTTTGTCTTTTTAGGGCTGCTCCCTCGGCATATGGAGGTTCCCTGGCTAGGGGTCTGATCGGAGCTGTAGTTGCCAACCTATACCACAGCCACAGCAACGCGGGATTCAAGCCGCATCTACAACCTATACCACAGCTCACAGCAATGCTGGATCCTTAACCCACTGAGCAAGGCCAGGGATTGAACCCACAACCTCATGGTTCCTAGTCGGATTCGTTAATCACTGAGCCACAACGGGAACTCCAAGACATTTTCTGGAGTGATTAGAACAGTGGAGTTCTGTCTCCTATGGGGTTGTTGATTTATTAGGTTTCTTTTCTATTTTTCTTTTTTTTTTTTGTCTTTCTGGGGCCGCACCCACAGCACATGGAGATTCCTAGGCTATGGGTCCAATTGGAGCTGCAGCTGCTGGGCGCCAGAGCCTCAGCAATGTGGGATCTGAGCCGCATCTGCGACCCACATCACAGCCCACGGCAACACAGGATCCCAACCCACTGAGCGAGGTCAGGGATCGAACCCAAAAGCTCGTGGTTCCCAGTCAGATCCGTTCACCACTGCACCACGATGGGAACTCCTATTAGGTTTATTTTCTAAACTCATGGTTTGCAAAGAAAGTGTTGGCATACACAAGTGGGGTTTGTTGGGATAGACAATTCTTTATGAAACCAGGATGGCTCCTAAGGGAATTGGTGGTGTTCCTTTCACCTACATGGTTGAGCAAATTTGTCACATGCCACAAAACCATTCTTTGCAGTCATGCTTAGTATGAGGTTTCTTTGTTTTTACAGTCATGTTCTTTCCAGCCCTGCCCCAGCTACGAGTTGTCTAAGTTTGAGGGAACAGCATTAGCACTTCAGTACTGTTTAAAGAATGTGAAAAATTCTTCCAAATTTAAATCCATAAGTTTGAAGTCCTGTTCAGAAAAACCCCTACCATAGAAAGTGGAAGAGAAAAACTGATGAAGACAAACAAGAGGCAGAAGAAAAACATGGAAGAAGGTGGAGCTTTAGCCTGTGATGGGGCAGCTTTGAAGGGAACATCAGCTTGGAGTAGGCTGGCCCAGCTCAGAGTCACAGTAATACACAAATCCAAAAATGAAACAATATAAAAGGAACAAAATAAGATACATACAAAAAAGAAAAAAAAAAGCTGATTAAGAATCATTACTTGCTTTAAGAGCTAGATCAAAGGCTGAAATTCTTTTGAGTGCAGATAAGGGAGACCAGCAAATCCTAAAAGGCTTCCCTTGATAAGACACATCATTAATCATAGTAGAAGTAGAGGAAAAGGAATCATATGAGTGATTTAAAAGAAAAATAAATGTCAAGGAGCAAATGAAATTCAAAGGTTTTAAAAAAATCATCCCAAATAGATTCTGGTGTGTAATAAATGAAAAGGTACATGCATGGAAGTATTTAAGTTGAAGCCAAATGGAAATGATATTTATGCTTAGTATTTGCACCATATGTCTTTTTTCATTTAACATTTTAACTTAATTTGGGTTTAAAGTTCATCTCTTTAAGATAGCATGTAGTTGGGTTTTGCTTTTTTTTTCCCCAGGGCTGCGCCCACGACATATGGAGGTTCCCAGGCTAGGGGTCGAATCAGAGCTGTAGCTGCTGGCCTACACCAGAGCCACAGCAACATCAGATCCAAACTGCGTCTGTGACCTACACCACAGCTCACAGCAACGCCGGATCCTTAACCCACTGAGAGAGGCCACGAATCAAACCTGCGTCCTCATGGATGCTAGTCAGATTCATTTTTGCTGAGCCACAATTGGAACTCCTGGGTTTTGCTTTTTTTAATCTAGTCTAACAATCCCTACCTCTTACTTGTGTGTAATTGATTTATGTTTAATATAATAATTGATAGGTTTGAATTCAGTTTACCATTTGGATTTTTTTTTTTGGCCATGCGAGCAGCATGTGGAAGATCCACTTGCATCAGAGCCGTGACCCACGCCGTTACAGTGTCAACACTGGATCCCCATCCCACTGTGCCACAGGAGAACTCCACTATTTGGGTTTTTTCCCCTCCCTCTGTTCCTCTTTTCTTGCCTTCTTCTGGGTTAGTTGAATATTTTTAATATTTTGCTGTAATTTTTCCATTGGCTTTTAAACTATATTGCCTTTCATGGTTCTAGGGCATTACAATCTACTAAAAATATTATACAACCTCATACAAAGTATAGAACTTGAAACAGTATATTGTAACTCAATTTCCATTTTTTTTTTTCTTTTGGTCTTTTGTTCCCTCAGGGCCCCAGGCGAGGCATATGGAGGTTCCCAGGCTAGGGGTCCAATTGAAGCTACAGCTGCCAGCCTACACCACAGCTCATGGCAACTCTGGATCCTTAACCCACTGAGGGAGGCCAGGAATCCAACCCGAAACCTCATGGTTCCTAGTCAGATTCATTTCCACTGCGCCACGACTGGAGCTCTTCCACTTACTTTTTTGTTTTTCGTATATATTATAGCTATATCTGATAAATCCAACAGTACAATGTTATAATTTTTGTTTGCAACAGGCAAAAGTAAAAGAAAAGAGACTGTATACAGACACACCAAGGAAATGTTGTGGATTTGGTTCCAGACCACCGCAATGAACTGAACATCACAATGAGTTACACAAAATTCTTAGCTTCCCAGTCCACATAAAAGTTATGTTTGGAGTTCCCCTCGTGGCACATCGGAAACAAATCCGACTAGGAACCATGAGGTTGCGGGTTTGATCCCTGGCCTTGCTCAGTGGGTCAAGGATCTGGCGTTGCCATGAGCTGTGGTGCTGTTGATCAGAGACTCGGCTGGGATCTGGAGTTGCTGTGGCTCTGGTGTAGGCTGGCAGCTATGGCTCTGATTAGACACCTAGCCTGGGAACCTCCATAAGCCGTGGGTGCGGCCCTAAAAAGCAAAAAAACAAAAACAAAACAAAGTTATGTTTACATTATACAGTAATCTATTAAGTGTGCAATAGCATTATGTCCAATAAAAACGTACATACCTTAATTTAAAAATACTTTACTTGCTAGTAAGTACTATCATCTTAGCAGGTCTTAATACTTTTGTAATACTTAATAACATCAAAGATCTCTGATTATAGATTACTACAGCAATTGTAATAATAATAAAAAAGAAACAAAAGTTTGAGGTACCGTGAGGATTACCAAAATGTGGCACAGAGACATGAAGTGAGCAAATGCTATGGGACCAATACACCTGACACAGGGCTGCCACAAAACTTCAATTTGTGAAAAACAACATCTGCAGAGCACAATAAAGCAAAGTGCAAATAAACAGGGTATGCCTGTATACAGTCATATTTGCTAAATATTTGCCATTTCTGATGCTCTTCATTCCTTGTGAATCATTTCTCCTACCATTTCTCTTCAGTTTGAGTTTTCCTAAAGAGTTGTGCAGACCTGCTAATAACTAATCATCTGTTTTGTTCATTGAAAACGACTTATTTTACTTTCATCTTTGAAGGATATTTTCACTAAAGATAGAACTCTGGGTGGTTTTTCCATCATTTGAAAGGCATTTATTGTCTGGTTTCCATTGTTTCTGATGAGACATCAGTTGTCATCTGTATCATTGTTCTCGTTATGTAATGTCTTTCTTTGGCTTTTTTGTCCGGCTGTGTCCGCAGTATGCAGAAGTTCCTGGGCCAGAGATCAAACCTGTGCCACAGCAGTGACAACACCAGATCCTTAACCACTAGGCCACCAAGGAACTCTACTTGTCTGGTGATTTTTTTTTTTTTTTTCCCCAGGGCCACACATGAGGCAGTATGTGGGCACTTCCTAGGCTAGGGGTCAAATCAGAGCTGCAGCTGCTGGCCTACACCACAGCCACAGCAACTCAGGATCTGAGCCACATCTGTGACCTACACAACATCTCATGGCAACTGCTGGATCCAGCTTCTGGCTGCAGCCTTTCAGTGGACTCCCTGGGATCTCCCTGTACAAGCTGACTGCAGATTTGGACAGAGTTTAGATTTAAAGTTTGTGGTTTGCTCCTGCAGCTAACTTCCATTCCAGGATTCCTCTCCCGACTTTGCATCTGCTCCTGCCAACCCCAACTCTGTGGGTGACATCTCAAGCCACCAAGGCTGCAGCTCTCTGCCACCCCTCAGTCTTCTGAAGAATGAGTGACCTCAGGCATCAAGGCACAAACCTGCACGTCTCACCTCCCTTGAAGTTCCCTTTTGAGAGAGGATTTAACCTCTAAATCAGGAGTCCTCAAACTCATTTGCACATTGGAATCACCTGGAAAGCTTTATAAACAACTGTGGCTTGGGTTTGGGATTTTTTTTTTAAAAGACCCTTGGTGATTCTAATGCGTAGACAAATTTGGGAACTTATGCCCTAAGTTATCCTTTAAATTAGCCATTGTTTCTCCTCATAAGCAGTATGTTGGGAGTTGACAATTCATTCTCTTTCCAGACTTAAAAAAATTCATTGTTGTAGCCTTTTGTTGGGGGCATTGGACAATTTTTGTAAAAGAAATACAATTTGCTATAGCATCATCACCCTGGTCAGCTAAGCCAATGGGAGTTTAATTTGGCATTGGGCTCATACCAGGGTGTACTTGTAGCCAGACAATACCACTAACAGATCTAGCACTGCAGGAAGGTAAACATGCATTTGTATCAAGCCAAAAAAACAAGGTTTAGCTGTGGAAATAGGCCAGAGGGTAAAAAGCAGTGTTCAGAGATCAAGTTTCAAATGGTCTCATTAAGAGGAGGCTGTATCAAATCTTGACCTTTCACTAAAAATAGGCTGCCCTCTGAGATGAGTTTTATGATTCACAGAAAATCTTCAACAAATACCTTGTGGCTCAAGAAAAGTGGTAACTTAAGGTTTGATGGTCACCATAGGACTGCTAACAGTAATGGAAGCCTGATAAAGCGATGGAGAAAACAATACAAGGATTTTAATGTCAAGGAAACTGTTTTAGAATTAAGTGTTTTATAGGCACCAATAGAATTTACAATTCTGAAGCACCAAGTCAATGACTTACAAATGGAGTCAAATCCTACGATGGGAATTTACTCAGGCTGCAGAGAACGACATTAACTAACAGCATGCAGATAAGGGAAATGAAACCAGAGAGGGTTTTTTCGGGAAGATAAATTATTACCCTAGGGATCTTTGCCAGCTTTGTTTGTTTGTTTGATTTATTCAATGATTTTGAGAAAAGCCAATGTGTATATTTATGTTAGTTAATTTTTCTTTCCCAACCTATCTGTACAGTAAATCTTCACAATCTGGGGCATCACTTATTTTAAAATCTCTAATCAATAATCTTTCCAATTGTAATGTTTTCTGGTAGCATCTGGAAATCCAGTATTGAAATGAAAAATGTTAGATTGATTTGGAACAGAAGATAGAATTTGTATTGAACACTTTGTTATTATATTATTATTGCAATAGTTATTGAACACTTTGGGGGCATATCCCACTTTGTCCTCACAACCTGAATGAGAGATGTTATTCCCATTGTGTAGCACAGGAAACAGACTCATCTCAGTTCAGCTTGTTGTGGTTACCAGGTAGAAGAGCCCACATTCGCTGCGTGATTCTGCAAGTTCACAGTTTTCCACTCAAAATGCCTGAAATGAAGCACATTGGAACTGTCCCATTTTTATCAGTCTGTTCAGTAAAGATTGGATGGTTGCTTTGACAGCTGATCTATACAAGTTTTATCTTTCGAGAACCTCCAATTACCCTTCTAGCGAATGCCCCTCCCCTCCCCCACTCCATTTCCCTTCGGCCACGTCTGTTTCTCAGGCTGACTTGCAGGATTTGACACATCCTCCTGGCTTCCTGAACCTTATGACTAGCCAGAACCCGAAATAATGAACTCTCCAATGCCAAGAAATCTGTTTTGTAGCTTCTCTGTGTAAGTCTTAACACTTAATCTGTTATTCAATGTATTTCATTTCCCTTTCTAAGTGTCAGCTTTCTGAGCCCGTGACCTTAGCCTGGTACCTTTTTTTAGTAGGTTTCTGTTTTTTATTTTGACTGTGAGAATCTTAAGACTCATTCTAGTGGCTACAGTTACTCTACTGCTCCTTTCAGTTTCCTCTGTACAGAAAATGTCTTTGACGCTGAATTTCCCCAAATAGAGATGAAAGACTGCTCTGGGGAGATACAGCTTCAATGAATAACTCCCGAAGTTTTAAAAGGCAAGAGAAGATATATGACAATGCCATCCTTTCCTCCGACCCCCCAGACATCCAACCGTTTGTGAAACAGGGCTCTGTGCGCTGATTAGAGCCAGAGCTCTTACATGATCTACACCATGGGGGAAAGATCAGGTTTAAAACGAAATTTTTTTAGTAATAATAAAATAAGTATCTCCATGGGAAAAAAAAAAAAATAAGGCAGAACATTATTTTCCCTTCAGAGACTTAAGAGGTAGCAAGAACAAAGCTTGCCTGTGTAAGTTTTTTAGAAGAACGGCCACTTCTAAGCTTGACTAAAAGATTAACTTTATTTGGTGAGATGTGTTGCTATGTGCAAGCAGGCGCTGCCCTGATTCGCCAACTCCCCGTTAATTTGAACCTACAGAGGCACCTTTGATCCGCTCTCTCGGCCTCACCGGCTTTCCCAGTTGGCTCGGGATACATCAAAAGAACTGTAAAGCAGACACTAATCTCAGCCTTCCTGTTTCTGCGTCTGCTCGCTGGGCTCACACAACAGCCTGTTTTCTTCCACTGAAGGGCGTTTTCCATGATAACACTTGGTGTCCCAATGTTAAACGGACAGTTGGGGGGCGGGGGGTCTCTCTTTGTAATTCAAATCGATACCAAAGGAGGATCAGGGCTCTTCAGCTCCTGTGCAATGACACTGATGCCGTATGTAAACCAGTGTCTGCGGGCCTGATGCTGGAGGTAACAAGGAGAAAGAGTCCTGTTGAGGGGAACTCTTATCAGCAAATCAGCTAAGTGTGATATATTCTGCCATCCAGATGGCAATGAGAGGAGTTCGTGGTAGCTCAGCAGAAAGGAATCTGACTAGTATCCATGAGGAAGCAGGTTCAATCCCTAGCCTTGCTCAGTGGGTTAACGGTCTGGCATTGCTGTGGCTGTGGTGTAGGCTGGCTGCTACAGCTCTGATTTGACCCCTAGCCTGGGAACTTCCATTTGCTGTGGGTGAAACCCTAAAAAGACGACAAAAAAAAAAATGATGGCAATGAGATAACAGGTTTGGATGATGTTAACCGGGCTCAGGTCAAGGGCTGGGAATTCTGAATTACAAACATATGGGGGAGTTCCTGTCGTGGCACAGAAGAAATGAATCCAACTAGGAACCATTAGGCTGCGGGTTCAATCCCTGGCCTCGTTCAGTGGGTTAAGGATCCAGTTGCTGTGAACTGTGGTGTATGTAGGTCGTAGACTTGCCTTGGATCTGATGTTGCTGTGGCTGTGGTGTATGCCGGCGGCTCTAGCTCTGATTAGACCCCTAGCCTGGGAACCTCCGTATACCGCCAGTGCAGCCCTAAAAAGCAAAAACAAAACAAAACAAAAAAAACCATATGGGAATGTTCCTGACCAAGACACACTTATGTTTAAGGATGAAAGACTAGATAATATCCGGTCTTTTAAAATTTTTTAATGAAAACTTTATTGGCTTCTCATCCTTTCTACATTTAATTATAAGCCCATACTAGTTACCAGTCCTTGGCCTTTATTTCCCTTTGGAGGCCCAGACAATTTTGACCTCCAGGATTTTATGCATCTGCATTTGGACTTTTAAAAGTGCTTTATTCTTTTTTTTTTTTTTTGTCTTTTGTTGTTGTTGTTGCTATTTCTTGGGCCACTCCCGCGGCATATGGAGGTTCCCAGGCTAGGGGCTGAATCGGAGCTGTAGCCACCGGCCTACGCCAGAGCCACGGCAACGCGGGATCCGAGCCGCGCCTGCAACCTACACCACAGCTCACGGCAACGCCGGATCGTTAACCCACTGAGCAAGGGCAGGGACCGAACCCGCAACCTCATGGTTCCTAGTCGGATTCGTTAACCACTGCGCCACGACGGGAACTCCAAAAGTGCTTTATTCTTTACAATGCATCCAGGAGTTATTGTAGAACTGTGGGCACAGGTGAAAGAGACTGGAATTTACATGGCCTCGAGCAAGTTATTTGACATCTCTTAGCCTGGCTGCTGCCCTTTTAAATTGAGTACAAAAAAATAAAAACGAAAATCTCAAGTTGCTGAGAGGATGAAATGACGTAACGAAGTGGAAATACTTCAAAAGTTTTAGAGCAAAGCAGATGGATCTATAAATGATGTTGCATCTGAGAATGGCTCTACCTCCACACAACCACCGTTACCGGGCCAGGTGCAGAGTCCCACCTGCCATTGCTGCCTGGCAGGTAAACGTTCCTAACCCAGTTTCAGCCTTTGATCTTGTCCTGCCAGGCCTGGCTCCACCTCCTTCGTGACAGCAGGTTCAGTTCCCTTCCTCTGTCCTTTTTTTTCTAGGGCCACACGCATGGCATATGGAGGTTCCCAGGTTAGGGGTGGAATGGGAGCTGTAGCTGCCAGCCTACACCACAATCACAGCAAGGCCAGATCCGAGCCTCGTCTGTGACATACACCACAGTTCACGGCAATGCCAGATCCTTAACCCGCTGATCGAAGCCAGAGATTGAATCCGCAACCTCATGATTTCTAGTTGGATTTGTTTCCTCTGTGCCATGACGGGAACTCCCTTTCTCTGTCCTTTTGCTGTCTATATGGCTTTCTGAGGGTGTTACACACAAAAAAAGAGATATGAGGGCTTCAGAGATGGGTTGTGGGTTGGAGAGAGTGGTGGCTGTTATGCTGAAGACTAGGTACTCATCACCTCTTTCAAACTAGCTGTTTGAATTTTTACCACTGGCATCATTCCTGCAAAGTTCAAAATAACACAGGTTCTCAGATACTAAAAGGCTGATCATCCAGAGCCTCCAACTTGCTCTCTCCTCCCCCCTCTGCCTCACTGAAGAGGAATCCTCTGAGGGGATCTCATTTTGCTTTTTGTGATATTTCCCCCCCCCGTTCTTCTAAAAGATGCTAAATTTACTACAACTGGAAATTTTTTCATCTCCTCTTGGAGGTAGAAGGACATTGAGGGTTCCTTTAGATGAGATTAAAAAAAAACCCCAAAAAACAAAAACTGGGTTTATCTCTCAAACTTTTCAAGTGATTTACTTCTCCAAACCTCTGTTTTCTCATCTGTTTGTTTTATATTCTAGAGGATGTTTATCACATATCACAGTCTTTTACCTGAAACAAGAACTGGCGGAACAGAATCTCAGTAGTCTATTTGGGGATGTTTTGCTTTGCTTCCTTCCCTAGTTACTCAAGGAAAATTTCTCTCCAACTCTCCTCTTCCCTCACTCTTTGCCCTTCTTTTTTCTCTTTATCCCTTTATTTTTTATTCCATTATAAGTTTAATATAAAGGAGATTACAATAGCCAGATGAAGAGGTATCCTGGGCAGGGTCTGGAAGGGTTCCCAGCACGGGAGCCTGTCCCCATGGAACTGGGGTGCTCCACCAGCCCTGCATGTGGATGCACTCCTGAACCCAGAAGCTTCCTGCCTTCTGTGATTTTGATACACAGCCCTCTGCATCTGAGGCTGTGAGCCCCCAGATACGGAGCGCTGTGTTCAGTGTATTACAGCCATTTTATAGAGGAGACTTCAGCCTCCCCCGGGGGCCGTGAGCCTGGGCGGCGCAGGAAACCAACCAACCCCCTCCCCCATACTGAGGGGCCACTGTGAAATTGGGGGGTAATGATTAGTTTAAATCCATTTCACCTATAACCTGCCTTCACTAATCAAGGTCCTTTCAACTGTTGCTGCAAAGGACTTGCACGTCCTCCGAGCTGCACAGAGCCTTAACAAGGAGGTAACAAGGAGATGTTTGCCTGAGCTGTTTTCCAGAAACCTGGAGTCAGCTGTGTCTAATTGGAGCTGAGCGGGTGAAGACTGGATGGGACCACGGACCCTCCAACTGCGTCTGCGCGGGTGTCCGCTCCGTGACCTTTTGACATCAGACGCGGAAAACTCCATCCTCAGATCCTTCCAAGCGCCTCCGATTTTGAACGCGCCAAGGCGGTGGCTAAGCTGCGCCTGCGCAGAAGCAAGGTGGTGCACCTGTTCCCCATCACCTTCCTCGCGTTCCCGCGCTCCTTGCGCCTGCGGCCGCGCAGCTCATCCCATAAATACCCAGAGCCCCTGCCTTCCCAAGGCAAATCTAAGACTTTCTTCTGTCATTTCTCTGCTTGGCTGTCTCATGCATAAATCCTCTTTCTTTTTCTGTTTCGAACCGTGGTGTCTCAGCGTTTGAGCTCCCTGGGTCTCGGGAGAAACGAGTGTAGTTTTGTGACAAGTGAAGCTGCTGCCCGAAGCAGAACTAAGAATGATGTTAGGCCGGTGTGACTTTACCCCAAGCTGGTTTTCTCACCAATGAAGCTATAGGGTTGGGTAGGAGGATCTCTTCAGCCTCTAAAAGCTTTCTACTTTCTAAGGACATAAATGCATGTAGGCCTGATAACAGGGTAGATTGTTTGAAAGTCCCGTACAATACAGATCTTCATAAGCTCAGAGAAAAGGTTTACTGTGTGACGGAATGCAAGTAAAAAGTTTGATATAGGGACCTCGATGAAATGACGCCTTTCTTTGGGCAAAACTATCAAAAGGGGATGGTAATATGTAGGGAGAGTGCTTCAGTCTAGGGAAAAGAATAGTCCTAAAATATCAAAGCCCCAGGAGTTCCCGTAGTGGCTTAAGTGGTTAACAAACCCGACTAGAATCTATGAGGAAGCGGGTTCGATCCCTGGCCTTGCTCAGTGGGTTAAGGATCCGTGCGCTGTGGTGTAGGTCACAGACAAGGCTGGATCCCGAGTTGGCTGTGGCGTGGGCTGGTGGCTACAGTCTGATTTGACCCCTAGCCTTGAGAACCTCCATATGCCACGGGTGTGGCCCTAAATAGACAAAAGACAAAAAAAAAAAAAAAAGAAAAAAGAGTCCCAAATGTTTTGTTTCAGCTGGAAGTAATGGGAATTGCTGAGGGTGGGGGGAAGGGGGAGGACAGATGGGGTGGGTCAGTGAGGAGGAAGTGGGGAGAGAGGTGCCCCATGGTTGCCGCTCCTGGGTGCTGGTGGCCCTGCCAAGACCAAGTGGAGTGGTCTTCACCTGAGACAGAGCAGGGGCACATCTCCAGCGCCTCCCAAATTTGAGGATAAACAGCTCCAGGAAAACCTGTAGCTGATCAGTTGATTGGGGAAAGGACTGATAACTGTAAACTTAGAAGTCAGAGGAGCATTTGGAAACTGGCTAGGAAAAAAGCCTTCTAACTCCAAGGAATAAACATATGTGGGCTTTGAGGTCAGGATGCTTTCAAAACTGAGCAGGTCCTTCAGAGCAGCTAGGTAACTGTCTGCTTAACACAGGACTTTCGAAGTGTAATTCGTCTTATTTGGGAGAACTAGAGCTTGCAAGGGGGTTAACTCTTGTGCTGGGAGAACCTTTGTGTTCACAGTTTTACTGGCAAAGGGGGGAGAGGGGTAGGGTGGACAGTGGGAGGTAGTAGAGCCCACCTGTGGGAAAGGAGCCCTGGGCAGCCCTCGGAATGGAACCCAAGTTCTGTGTTCTAGCTACAATAGAATTGCCTGGCAGGATGCCTTCAAATACGGATGTGTAGGCGCCACCATTCAAATTCAGGGCTAGCTGTGTAATTTGCAGGGCCCGGTGCAAAATACACATGTGGGGCCCCTTCAAAGAGCAGGAAAAAAGTACCATTCAAGGAATGAAAATGTAAAGCTTTTTCCTTTTCATTGACTTGTCATTTCTATTTGTTTAAATAAAAGTACAATTTTAATAGCACACATTTTCACCGTCCATCTTTATGTTGTGAAGTTTTAAATATAACGGCCTGTAACAAAATCACCCACATCACACACTTTATATTTCATAGCTTGTGCATTTTGTTCTTTTTAGAATAGTGGAAACAATGTGAAGGAGTAAACTGTTGTTTGTTTCTTTTTTTTCCACTTAAAACGCTCTTATCTTACCAACGTTCCCCACCTTCTTGCTGAGGAAGGAGGGGCCAGAAGGAAGAGGAACCCTGGACTGTCATTTCTTCCCTTCTCTGTCATCCTTGTCAGCATGAGTAGTTGGCCAGTACTGGGAAGTGACTAGAGTGAGAAAGAATATGGTGGGGTTCCTTGTTCATGTTTCTCGAATGTTGTTGCTTGTTTTCTGGTGCGAAGGACAGCGTGGCTTCTTGGCACCATCAGCTCCTCTGGTGACTTGGTGGTAGGCCTGGCACCTTACCTGGCACCCCTTTGGATCCTCCCTGGTCTCCTGGGCACTGTGGGTCCACTGGAGACTTCGGCTCATGGACCTGAGGACCACTGTGAGGACAAGGCAAGAAAGACTAGCTGTGGACACACACACACACACACAATGCAGCTGTCCACTGTAGTCCCACTGGACTTCACTGATAAAGCAAACTGAAAGGTGCAATGATTGAGAATCGTAAGATGGTTCTAGCAGAGCATTAAAGCATCACAGGACCCTATGGGGCTCCAGGGTCCCCATCCTTGAGCGGCCCTGGCTCCGCTTCAGCTCTTCCCACCCCAGGTCTTTTCCCTGGCTAATTGCCCAGGTGCCAGGCCTCTGAAATGAAGGCAAGTGACAAAGAGCCAAGTCCTATGGGTGTTGCCAAAAATCTAGGTGAAGAGACAGGAGGAAAAGGACTCCGGGCTGCCCTTTCTCTCCCTGTTGTCCCTGTCAATGTCCTATGTGCTCACCACGACTAAGCTGCAGGGCCTCATGGGAGAGACTCCCAACAGGGGCTGACGTTTTGCGATTCTCAGAATTGGAGCAAGGCAGTGGCTCTGGTGAGGCTGCCATGCTTCCTCCAACTGCACACTTTGCCTTTGCCCTTGGAAGCCACAGGGCCATGGCGGAAGCCACAGGGCCGTGGCAGAACCCAGGCTGAGGCCAGGGGCTTGTCAGACCCCAAGTCAGAAGCCCTGTTCTCCGGGGGGCGAGGGGGGGGGAACGAGTGGTCCATTGTGTTTTACAATCAACCTGCTGGCTTAGTCCTGGAGCCCCGCGCAGACACGTTTGGGGAAGAACACACGAGCTCTTTCTGTGACCAAGGCTAGTATGTACTTTACCCTATATTCAGACTCCGGGGTAGATTAGGTGGTGTCCAAACTAGTTTTTCCACAATCTTTTCTGGAAATGGAAATTTAAGATAGAGTAGTTCACAAAAGTACTGTCAGGAGATCGCCTGAGTCAGTTAATGGTCCGTAAACTGCTTTGCGTGAGAACCATCAGAGGGCTTGCTTGGGCCACATCCCCAGTCCTTGCCGTGGCAGCCTTAGAAAGTGCTCCCACCTGTATAGTCTCTGTGGCAACTCAAGGCTGGAGAGCCTGCCTGGGAACTCCGGCTGTCCCTGTGTCGCTCTTGGCACACCGTCACCGACAACCCCGAGGTCCCAGATGCCCTGTGTGGGTAACATCTGTGGTTCTTCCCTCTTTGCCTTTCCCATGGTGTCTGCTTTCCACTGGGGGGACTGGGATTTAGGGAAAAGTGATATTACCCCTGGCTCAGGGGTGACCACAGGACTCTGCTAAGTCAGTTGGTGCATCAATTTTGGTGTAAAACATGCTTTGAAAATAAGTCTTTAAAAAACAAAAACAATCAACAACAAAAAAAGGCTATTAAAAAAAAAAAAAGGAGCAACTTCTAAAACTTTGAATGTTGCTTGGGAGCATCACTCTCAAAGCTAATGCCATTCCCAGAAAATGCACCTGTGGAATGAAGGGAGTAAAACTGAATGATCTCTAATGGAATTTTTATGTCAAAATTCAGGCATCAAAAAAATGAACTCTCATTAGAGATAGGTATGCTCAAGTACTCAGAGGTAAACGCCTGCAACTCGCTTTGAAATGCGTAGAAATAAGAAAGATGGCTGTCTGAAAGGATGAACAATGGCCAGACAGATGACACAGCAAGTCCAGTAAATGGCAGGAGTGGGGCAGTGGGTATATGCTGGGAATTTTCACTGTCAGTCTTTCAATTTGGCTGCAAGTTTGAAATTTCACATTGAGAAATGTTGGGGGGAAAATGAGTGCTTTGGCATCCAGTCTTCATGACTAATGCAGAAAAAAATGAACAACGACATGAAGTAACCTGTTCAACTGGTTAAGAAAGCTGTTAGATTTAATAGGTAATCTAAGATGTAACAAAGCCATTTCAAGTCTTTGTGTAAGAAACAAAAATTCTAAACTTCTGCTGTTGCAACAGTATTAAGGTACCAATTATTGAGTGCTTACTGTGTGCAGGGACTCAGCTGAATATTTCCTATGAAACACCATCCAGTTGAATCCTCACGACAGTCCTTGAAGTATACAAAACAGGAATTGTCCTGGGTCTTTTTTTTTTTTTTGGCCTGGCCCACGGACGTGTGGAAGTTCCCCGGCCAGCAACTGAACCCACACCGCAGCAGTGACCCAAGCCGAAGCAGTGACAACCCCAGATGCTTAACCCACTAGTCACCAGGGAACTCCTCCTGTGTCTTTGACACAGGAGAACAGAGACTAGATGCACTTATCCAAGGGCACAGACCTGGGACATGACAGAGCTGGATTTGAATTCTGGGCTGAATGAGCCCCAGACAGCTCTTGACCAGTGTTTGATTCTACTCTGCCTGCTGCTTCGGTCTTACTGACATTTAGTCATAAGGTTGACAGGAAGGCTAGGGTTCTGCACACATGGTATGTTAGCCCATCTTGGCGGGCAGACAGTTGACAGGCATGAAGTTACTGCTGGGACCCAATTCAGGCACGTGTCCCAGGCTTGGCTGTGGTCCTGCTCGAGACACTTGGGGTGTGGCACCTCTGTGTTTTCGTAGGTAAGTGGAGGCAGACCTCAGGCAGCTTGCCCCACAGAGCACCTAGGAACATTCTGGATTCACCACAAGTTTGCTTTCTGCCCTGTGATATTTCTATCATCCTATGAATTCTCAGTGCATCAGCTTCAGGTTACTGAGGTGTGCCCCCGATTTTGTATAACCTCAAATTTCAAATCTTCCTGCTTCCTGTGTTCAGACATCTTAAAAAAATCTTGGAGTTCCCGTCATGGCTCAGTGGTTAATGAATCTGACTAGCATCCATGAGGACACAGGTTCAATTCCTGGCCTTGCTCATTGGGTTAAGGATCTGGCGTTGCCGTGAGCTGTTGTATAGGTCACAGACGTGGCTCAGATCCCTCATTGCTGTGGCTATAGCATAGCCTGGCAGCTACAGCTCTGATTCCACCCCTAGCCTGGGAACTCCATATGCCATGGGTGTGGCCCTAAAAAGCAAAAACAAACAAAAAAGAACCCCAAATCTTTCTAAAAGTACTATAGCCCCCATCTCATCCTAAGAAGGGAGATTAGTACCTACCCCCCCACCCCTGCCCAGTAATTCTGAGGGTTTCAGTCAATGGGCTCATGTTTTCATCACCATCTTCTCTGAAGTCGAGATTTTACCCAACTGTCACCTCGCCTCCTGCAGTAAACACCCTCCTTCCATCCTGAGTCGCCGCAGGCCAATTCGGCTTTAATTCCTCCATATCTAACCCAACAGGAAAACACAAACAGCTGCAACAACTTTTACAGAAGAAGTGAGAACAGTGAGGAATTATTACAAAAGAGGTGAGAAACAACTTCCAATGTCACGCATCCACTCCACTACTATCAGCTGAGTGCCTTCTATACACCAGGCATCGTTCTGATGCTGGAAATACCAGAATGAGTAAAACAGCCAAGAACAACAAAAATTCCCTACCCTCCTCAGGTTTACTTTCTAGTTGGGAGAAGGAAAGAAACGCCTTGTATTTAGGCATTTTGTTGATTGCCTCTTGTAGGTGAGGGGGGTGGAGGAGAAGCAAAGAGGGGAGAGAAGTGCCTGGGGGCGGTGTGGGCATGGGGTGTGCAGTTTTAAACAGGATGATGGGGAAGGACCGCGAGGAGACCTGGGAGGACGGAGGAGCCATGTGGTGGGGACTCTGTGGGAAGGGGACACAGACGCTCCTGTCCCTGCTGAGATTCTGCGAGCGCTGGGTCCAGCGCATAAAGTGGAAACTCTCATGATGAATGACTTACTGGGTTTTACATTTTTGATGCATTTTAATCCACGGCAGCTATTTCTTTATCGATACCCAAACTGTGGCCAGGGAGAGACGCTTCAGTTTTAGCATGAGGGAGGGAGCACAGTGAGCAAGATGGGCAGCCGAGGAGTCAGGGTTGTCTGGTCCCAGGCGCCCCACGGAGGTGGGATTGCTGAAGGCCGCGTTCAGGATCTTGTTGGACCTTAAGGACAATTACATGCTGTGTGGGTTTTTGTGACTTTGACAGCCATTCTGTCTCCTTGTACCCTACCTCCTGAATTTATGAAGACTTTTGGATTGCGCGTGCCTATGGAAATGGAAAGAGGGGAGTTTCCTTCGTGGCTCAGTGGTTAACGAACCTGACTAGGATCCCTGAGCATTCGGGTTCGATCCCTGGCCTCGATCGGTTAGGAATCCGATATTGCCATGAGCTGTGTGTGGTGTGGGTCGCAGACATGGCTCGGATCCAGAGTGGCTGTGGTGCAGGCCGGCAGCTGTAGCTCTGATTCAACCCCTTGCCTGGGAACTTCCATATGCTGTGAGGCTCCCCACCCCCCACCCCCCAAAAAGGAAAGAGGGACTGAGTTTGAGCCCAAAGACCTGAAAAGACCACAGACATTAGGCTCCTACCTGAGAATTAGTAGAAAGCCTAGTCAGATTCGTTAACCACTGAGCTATGACGGGAACTCCAGATTTTTTTTTTTTTTTTTTAAAGGGAACATAATTTGGAGGCCAGTTTGATTTGCAAATTATCATCTGTAGAAAAATCTGCAGAGTTCCTGCTGTGCTGCAGTGGGATTCGGTGTTAATTCTTTGGCAGCACAGGTTCGGTCCCCAGCCCGGTGCCGTGGGTTAAGGTCCACTGTTGCCACAGCTGTGGCATAGGTCACAGAGAAATCTGCATAGACTTCTGGGTGAGGGAGGAAAGGGGGCAGCGGGGATTAATGAGGGGAGAACAGCTGGCTTCTGAACCAAGTGTTGGGCACTTGGTCTGACAGGACTTTATCCCCCTGATTTGTATGTGCATCAGTATCAACATCTAGAGACAAAAATCTCTAAATCGTCCTGAAAAGTTCAGGATCTGTGCTTTCATCCTTAGAGTTCAAATCACATCCTTATGTGAAATATCCAGAGAGAATCTCACATCTGACTGTACAGGAAATTCATTGTAGTGAAGGCTGATTGAAACGAGGAGTCTGTTCACGAACCAAAGTCTGAGGATCCTTTTGTGACACAAATTGACACTATCTTTTTGTTTTGTTGGATGTGAGCTCTCAGACTTAATTAAGCCCTGGTGGGAGAAAAGCATTAACTACTATTAAATACTTGAGTACACATGACCAATATTCCTAAGATTCTGGGGTTATTCAAAAGCAGTAAAGTGTTGCTGTTGATTGAATATTTGTGTTGCTCACAAATTCTTATGCTGTAGCCTAATCCCCAGTGTATTTGGAGGCCGAGCTTTTTGGGGGGTTGTGATTAAATCATGAGGGGGGGGCCCTCATGAATGGTACTGGTGCTCTTATGAAAGAGGCCCCAGAGAGCTCCTTCAGCCATCCTTGAACTAGGGAGTGGACCCTCACCAGACACCGAATCTACCAGTGCCTTGATCTTCAACTTCCCAGCATCCAGAACTGTAAGAAACAAATGCCTGAGTTGTTTAAACCACTCAGTCTATGGTATTTTTGTTATAACAGCTCAAATGGACCAACAGTGCCAGATGAGCAAACCATCACTCTAAGTGATTCCTTGTAATGTCTGATCCTCTCTGCTTGCTAAGTGACTGCAAAAGTCTCAGGTAACTGATTCACATTTTATTGCAAAATATATTTTGGAAAATAAACTTTGAGCTAGTTGCTTCACAGAAATACACTATATTATGTAGAACTTTCTACCTTCTGGGTTCTAATTCTCAGAATGAGAGCCGGATGGATGGAGATGTTTAATCTCAATGGGAAACCTCACACTTGACTGACACTCGCTTATGCCCCAGACAAACTCCCCCTAGATACAAAAGGAGAACTTGTGCTCCACTAGCAAGTGGGCCATAAGATTCCTAGCAATGATTTAGGTAACGATAGAATTTTTCTTATAACACAGCACACTAATTCTTATTTGTCCTCACCCTGGCGTGTGAGTTAAGATACACTCCCCGCAACGCACCTGTCATTCTAGCCAGTCCTCTGTACTTGGGTGATGGCTTCCTCAGTCCCCACTGCTCCAGCTCCCCTCTGTGCCTTTGGTCAGCCCATCCCTTCTGCTTAAAATGCCTCTACACTGGTGGTTCTCAACCTCAGCTGCAGCCAAACGTGGATGTCTTTGTCCTCCCTGCCTCACCTGTTGTGCAGATTTCTTAAAGCTTCCCAGGTTGAACACCACTGCTGGATGTGCCCCCGGAGGCTGGCAGTGGGTCTCGACTAGTGAATTTGTTAGAAACACAAATTGGCTCATGAGTAGACAGCTTCTGAGTCGGAATCTGCTTGTGGGTGGTGGGGGGAGGGCTGAGTAAATTCAACTTTAAAGCTGTCTTTTCAGGTCTGGGGCTGAAATATTAACCAGACCTTAGGACCCTAACTGCTGCTTGAAGTCCTCTATGGGCATCCCCACAAGAGGAAGAATCCTCTGTCCCAACGTGTGTTAACAGGCACAGGGCTCTTTGCCTAAATGCAGCCGAAATTGCCCTCTGGGTCAGTGCACGGCCATTGTGTTAGGTGGGGACAGCCCCCCGGGGCAGCAGCATCTTCCAGCTGAGACAGCTGGGCTGAAAGTGTTGCAGCCTGTAGCATGACAGAGGGATGTGTTTGGGACGAGAAGAGTTTCTGCTCACAGACAGATCGGGCTGGACAGTTGCTTACCTGTCTGAGCAGGAAAAAGAGGGCTTCTTACTTGTGAGGAGGTCTGCTTGAAAAGAAAAGAAAAAGGCGCCCCACTGAAATACTGCTTACTTGCTGGAGGGCAGGACAGTTTCTTGGACTGAACTCCAAAGATGTCAGGCTCAAGAGCGATGTCAGTTAACCCTGCCTTATGCTGCTGGGGCCATCTGTTTGCCAAGAACCCATATCGCTCAAACCACTGAAATAGAAGGCCAGATTTAAAGAAAGCCTTATATTTCGTTCTTTGTGGTCATTTGTCAGTGCTGTGATTTGTGAGGCAGTTGTGCTCACACATGAGGTTTGCAACGTCTGCACAATCAGTTTGGTAGCTCTTTAAGCACAGAGGAGGTAGTTTTAAAGTTTTGGTATCTCCAAACTGAGGACACACTAAAAAAAATGCTGGCTGCTTTGCCCTATCAGGAGCCTAGAAAGAAATCTTGTATTCATGACTCAGGATCCTGGGAGCAGTAAAGTCACTGATCTAGCAAGTTTCTGTTTCTTACTTTTTTTTTCTTGTCAAAACTGTTCAGTGTTTCATGTTTTAGTTCCGTACGTCATCTTAAAGACTTTTCAGAAGAGGGGTTTCACTGCTTAAAAAAATAATAATTAAAAAAAACCAACTACCTCACACAGATGTAGGGGTCCTGGTATAAACCTCTGACCATCGAAGTGCTTCTGCTCTTCTTTCCCTGGCCCCCAGACCCAGTGTAAGCCTAGACCCTACTGCAGGAGCCTGTTGGGATTCTTGGAAGTCATCTACTAGGTAGGCAATTCCCGGAGGAGTTCGCACCATGGGGCTGACGTTACCTTATACTTAGGCTTTCCTTTGGTTCAGACGGCTGGCTGTGTCCTGGGAGTTACATAAAGGATTGCATTAAAACTGCCTCCACATTTCCGGAGACTTTTTTTCCTTCCTCATTGAAAGTCAACTGGAAGTTGCCTGGTTTAGTTGTTGCTGTTTGAAGAATGTGTCTGAATTAACTTCACGAATGTGTTGTTTCCTTATTTGCAAAGGTAGATGCTAAAACTCATACCTGCTTGGTGAAGCGGAAATCAAAGCAGTCTTTTTGGAACACTGATTGGTAATATTTAAAAACAAAAGCCCAAAGTTCCCGTCGTGGCGCAGTGGTTAACGAATCCGACTAGGAACCATGAGGTTGCAGGTTCGATCCCTGCCCTTGCTCAGTGGGTTAAGGATCTGGCGTTGCCGTGAGCTGTGGTGTAGGTTGCAGATGCGGCTCGGATCCTGAGTTGCTGTGGCTCTGGCATAGGCTGGCAGCTACAGCTCCGATTAGGCCCCTAGCCTGGGAAACTCCATATGCCGCGGGAGCGGCCCGAGAAATGACAAAAAGACAAAATAAATAAATAAATAAAAACAAAAGCCCATGTCTGTTTGTCTAGATCTACTTATCTACTGATTGTAAAATGTAAAACCATTGCAAAATGGTTTTCACCGCAGATTCTCTTTGTTACAGCAAGTAGTGGAAACAGCCCAAATGTCCATCAGTAGAGGGACTAAGTAACGTGTTATGGTTCAGCCGTGAAGGGAAATGCTATGGTGCCACTGGAGAGAATGGGTGGGTCAGAATGTTCTGAAATGGAGCATACATGACTAAATGAAAAGGCAAACAGTAAAGGAATGTGTGTAATAGGCTTCCAGTTTGTGAGGGAAGAAAAAAAATATGTACTTGAATGTGTATAGAAAGATTTTGGAAGACAGTCAACGAAGTGTTCAAAGATGTTGAATACTGCAGGAAAGAACGAGGGTGAAAAGTAAGCTTATTTTCATTGTATGCTTTTGCGTTCGGTTAGAAACTTCCGTGTGTGCACAGCAAAAGCCAAACGGCTTTGTCTTGCACATACACAAAAAAACTCACACAAAGGATCTAGAGTTAGATTGGATTCAAATACTACCTCTGTCACTTACCTGTGACCTTGAGGGGCCCCCTAATTTTCTTGTCGGGACTATCTTGAGGCTACAATGAGGATTAAGTTACAGAATTGCATATCACATAGGACAGTCAGGGCATGAGGCTCTGTCTCAGTAAATGTAAGTGTGTAAGACGTGGATGAGAGTGAACATTTACCAAATGCTCCTGGTGTGCCAGGCGCTGCATCAAGAGCTTTACATATATTCATTTAATCCTCAGACCAACCCTGTGAAGCAAGTACTATTTTCATCCTCATTGTACAGATGGAGAAACTGAGGCACAGAGGCAGTAAGAAACTTGCCCAGGCAGGCACAGCTAGGAAGCGGTAGAGCAGTCTGGCTCTGCATCTTGAGCTCGTCTCCACCTCCCGACTGGCCCCACCCTGTTGGGGAGGGATGCGGGGGAGGACAAGTCTCCTTAGGACATCATGAGGCTGATGAGAGGGTCAGTCCAATTTCTAAGGGAAATGCCGAGAACATGTGCAGTATCTTGTGAGCATGTAACAGTGCTTTCCCACCCAGCCCCACATCAGACTATGACACGCAAAGTGACATGCGGGTGTTTCTGCTGGAGGGGGTGGGGACTGTTCCTGCTGCGTCTGTTGTCTCCCAGCTGGATCCTCTCTGCTTGTGAATCTGATGTCACTGACAGGAAGCCTGCTGGGAAATCTTTGCTGTGAGATGAAGCCAACAGGGATGCCAGGGTGTGGGAGGGGTGGAGAGACCTGTCTTTTCTGTAGCTACTGCCCAATAAAAAAATTTAAATACTGGGCGCCATGGAGTACATGGCCTCTTCCACTAGGATCATTCAGGGGACATGGTTCCGTCAGAATGACTAGTGTCTGGTGTACCAAGTATCTCAGGGTGGTCAAGACCTCGTATTTCTTTAGGTAAACATTTCCTTAATATTTAACCCAAGTTCTCTCAGTTGAATATTTAACCCAAATGTAATGTGTTGCCTTTGCTAGAAGGAAAGCTGGTCTTTGGCCTCCTACAACCTGTCTTGAAACAAAGTGCCCTCCACAGCAATTGCATGCTGAATCAGCCACTAAAAGATCCCAAATGTCTTAGGTCCCATTAGTAGGACATTTTTCTTCCCTCGCTTCCAGAATTACTCAGAATTATCTGAATAATTATTCCTCACTTCACTATTTCCAAAGTGCTAAACATGTGCTCATGTGTTCAGTATGGAAAAAAATCCCCATGATCCTGTGCCAGCCTCTCTCCACTGGTCCAGTTTCCCAAACTATTGATCAGTTTTCACTCTTTCCATAAGAAGTCTGTCTTTCTTTAAGATTTCATCTTGAGGACATTCCACTAAAGATAATATACAGGAGTCCCCATTGTGGCGCAGCAGAAATGAATCCAGCCAGGAACCATGAGCTTGTGGGTTCGATCCCTGGCCTCGCTCGCTCAGTGGGTTAAGGATCCGATGTTTCTGAGAGCTGTGGTGTAGGTCATAGACACGGCTCGGATCTGACATTGCTGTGGCTGTGGTGTAGGCTGGCAGGTGTAGCTCCTATGAGACCCCTAGTCTGGGAACCTCCATATGCTGAGGGTGTGGCCCTAAAAAAGCAAAAAAAAAAAAAAAAGATTTCATTTTGAATAAACTGCTAGACAAGGAGTCTTTGGGGCACCCTCTCTAGATGAGAACAGGCACCAGCTCCTTAGAAAGTATCCCCCTGTGGTCATTCCAGACTCATTACCTGGCTTGACTAAGAAACAACTCAGGAGTGCCTTGAGCCATTCTTAGGTTCGTCAAGCTCAGAGTTGGAAGAACTACACTCACCCTAACTGACTTCCCAGGTATTCCTTCTGCCAGGGGCCAGGCGGCAGACGGTTAAAACGTCAACTTCTGCCAGTGAAGGCAGTGAAGGGTGTAAGGCTCTTCTCTGTAGAAGGAGTAAATTATTTGATTTATCCCCTTCTCACTTTTGTTCACGGTCTACGTTTGAGATCTGCCTCTCCTCACACTTGGGAATTACAAACAGGCATTTTATGGTCTGAGGTTGCAAAGTGCATCAGGTCTTATTCTAAAGGGGAAATAATGTGGCAAAGTTGGTGTTTTAAAAAAAATGTCACTTACAGAAGTAAACACTTTCCATAGCAAGAAGTTATTTCCTGAGACCAAAACCCTCTAAAAGGGGCCCTCCCTTTTCCAGTGAGTAGCATATTTTAATTTTAATCTGTGGTGATGTTTTAGCCAATGTATCTCAAAGGGCCATTTATAGTATTATCTAACTCCCTAGATGTTTCTCCTTTTTCATAATGGAAATTTCTGGTAGGCATTGGACTTGAACGTTCAATGGATCATAGTGTGTGAAGATCTCTGAAAGCTAGCTGTGCAGGAATGTTTTCTATTTGCAGAGCATTGGTCTTCAGAGGCAGGGAAAGCAGCAGGACTTAGGACAAAAAAACCTGGAAAAGTTGCTCATAACCTCCTGTACTAGAGTTGATAGGAAGAGTCCATGGTTCCTCTTTTTAACAGAAGAGAAAACTAAGGCTCTATTTGCTTCCCCCTTCCTCCTCTCCAAAGTGAAATGGAGAGTTTTTCTTTGGAAGAATCTCTTTGTTGGTCTCAATAGAAGCTCCCTCCTGACACTGATTAAGAAATCTGGAAAGAGGACATTAGCATCGACTTCTCCCCGGAGGCAGACTGGAAGTGTGAGGCAGAAGAATGGCATTTTTCATCCATCCTAGTGAAAACATTTGGTGAATAGCAGCAGTTCTATCAGCTACATGGCAGAGTTTGACTTTCTGTGTGAATTAAAATGTTTTCTTGCTTTCAGCTCTGTTCTATAAGTTCAGATATGCTCGTTTACATTGAAGATGTATTAAAATCCATTGACTGTTGCACTGGACTTCCCATCCCTGCAATTTTCTTTTTTTTTTTGTCTTTTTTGTTTGTCTTTTTAGGGCTGTACCTGCAGCACATGGAGGTTCCCAGGTTAGGGGTCAAATTGGAGCTGTAGCTGCCATCCTACACCACAGCCACAGCAATGTCGGATCTGAGCCTTGTCTGTGACCTACACTGTGTCTCACGGCAATGCTGGATCCTTAACTCCTTGAGCCAGGCCAGGGATCGAACCTGCTTCTAGCTGGATTCAATTCTGCTGCGCCACAATGGGAACTCCCATGTGATTTTCTGATGATGCCTCCCTGGGCCAGTAGGTGGTCCAGACCTGGAAGCCGCACGCTATTCCTCTCTGCTTCAGGGGAGGGAAGTGACTTGCAGAGGAATTTAAAACCTGTTCTGTAAACTTACACTAGTTAAGTGAATTAGGACTAGAAAGGGTGTTCACACTGGACCACTACTTTCTGTTTGCCAAAGTCGTTGGTTGGTCTGATCTAAGTTTAGGAGCTAAAAGTCCAGCAGCCTCTCGGACAAAGCCCAGGGTGAATTTTGGCACACTTTGGTAACAGTGGCATTTAAGAATGAACACATTCAGACACTATGACTTTTCACATGTCATTTATTTAAACCAAAGTATATTTTCAAGGGGTGGGCTTCCAAGATATAAAAAGAAATTCAAACCATTTTGTTCGGTATCTACAAAAAATGAAATTACATTTTGGGGTGGGGGGCCTAGACCCTGTAACATGGGAAATTGCTTCACTGAAATCCAAATTCTGACATGCAAAAACTTAACTCATTTTGTTTTGGGATCGGCCTAAATGTTCAAGGAGCCCAAATGAAAAATTCTTAATTTGTTAAAAGGTAAGAAGTATAATTACAGTCCAGACTATGTGCATGGTCAAAGCATGAGCCAAAGTAATGCGATCTTTGCAGCCTCCCCTGCATCCAGCCACTTGATCATAGCTCTTTTGAAGAACTTTCAAAAGTACATTGTGTTATTTTGGTGACTGGCACAGGTCTTGCTAAGGTATAAAAATGAGAAAAAGTAGCTTATCAGTTTCCCAGTTTGTTGCATATTAGATGAATGGCTTTACCTAAGAATTTGGTGGGAGTCCTGTGAACCCAAGTTTCAGAGTTGTGGCATTTTCAAATGTGTACATCCTCTTCGTAACGTGTTGTATTTTACTTTAAGTCTGTATTTTTGTGTATAAAGTAAGGTTTATGAATATGACCTACACGAAAACCAGGGGAAATCAGCAGCGGCAGATAATTAAAAATTTTAAATGTGGGAAGAATGATAAAGGCCTCACCGCAGACAAAGCTGAACTTAGGCTTGGATTTTAGGCTCAAACCTGTCACTTAATAATTGTGTTACACTAGGCAAGTTACTGAACCTCAGGGAGCAGTTTTTCATTACTTCAAGGATGAAATGAAAACCACAACACGTTATTCTGATTTTCCCTGCCCCAGAGAACTGTGTAGAAAACAAAGTTGATGAAATGTTTGCAAAGAATCCAAGTGGGTAAAACTATACACAGATTTGCCCAAGTTTGAGAAGCTAACTTCTTTCATAAAACATACAGCCCCTGACGTGGAACTTTGAGATGCACGTGATCAGCACAGTAAAAGGATTCCTGGTTTTTGGTGTTTCAGTTCCTTCCATAGGGTACAAGGTCTACTCACCAGCTCATAGGGACTAGCATATGTGTTGTTACAATGAGAGTTAGACTATGCTTCTTTTTTTAAAAAATGGCTATGATGATCTTTTTTTATTTTAGCTGAGGTATAGCTGATGTACCATATTATGTTTCAGATATATAACATAGTGATTCACAATTTTTAAAGGTTATATCATATTAATAGTTATTATAAAACATTAGCTATATACTGCTGGCTGTACAATATATCCTTGTAGCTTATTTATTTTATACATATCGGTAGGGGATTAAGAGGTACAAACAACTATCTTGCCCTTCCTTCCTTCTCCTCACGGTATTCACCAGTTTGTTCTCTCTGAGTCCATTTCTTTTTTGTTATATTCACTAGTTTGTTTTATCTTAGATTCTACATATAAATGATAACATACAGCATTTGTCTTTCTCTGACTTACTTAGCAAGTCTACCCATGTTTTGCAAATAATATGCTTCTTAATTGCTTAATTATTCCCCTCAAAGACAGTTACTTATATTTTGGAAGAAGTGGGACTTTGTAGTGAAAATACACAGACCTGAAAGCAGTGCATTAATTATTTTATTAATTTCTTTTTACATTATGGGAAACATTCATTTATTTACAATTTTTTTTTTTTGTCCACACACAATCTAGGTAAATAAGCCTATGAAATTCCAATTCATAAAGCCATAAAAATGTTCCCACCCCTCCATCTGAAGGCTTTCAAATGAATCTTTTTTTTCCAAACCAAAATAATTTCTAAAAATTACATTGGGAATTCAGATATGCTAGTGATTTACATTCCGGTTATTTAAAATATGCATCTAGACATGTTTTAAAAAAGAAATGGTAAATTCACAAGGATAAGGCTTAAATCAAAGTGGTAATGCACAGTAAAACATCAAGGAAACATCTATAAATAACAGAAATATATTACAAATAAATTAGTTCTATTTACCATTTCAAATATTAAAAATCTTTAATCCATTTCTTCATCTCTCTTTACAAAAGGATTATGTGAATTGTATGGAAACATCTGCAAAAAATATAATAAATACTTAATTTCTTTGAACGTTTTTTGATGTGGGAGACAAACTTCTTTTGTAACCCCCCTCCCCAAGAAAATGCCCAAACACCTTTGTACCAAAGTTAAACAAAATAAGTAATTTTCAGGGTACATACATTTTCCATTACGAACTAAAAAACATTTCTACAAATTACATCAAAAAGAACAATGTGACAAAGGTTATGCTCATGGGTGTCAGTTTAAGGGGGCAAGTGGTTAACAAGCAGCTTTATGTGGGGTCATGTTTTAACATCAAGAATTAGCTTTTTATAAAGTGTTTGTACAATTTGTGTTTTTAAGGAAAGCAAAGGTCATGGTGCCTGTAGGCATTCGGCTAAAAGATTTAAAATTCTTACCAAAAATAGCTTATGAATATACAAATACCAGTCACATAGACAAGATAAATAGGCCATCTCTTGTCTCTCTTTAAAATATCCTGGGCTACATCAGTTTCCAAAGAAAATATTGTAGGACTATCTTGAATTGTATTAGAAATCTACTTCTTAATCCAAATCTTATCTCTACCTCAGGGCACAGAGCTGTGGTTGGGAACACGGGTCTTCAAATGAATGCTGCTTCCTTCATGTTAATCTGTGAGTTTGGAGTCCTTTTCAGGATTGAATGTGACCAGAGGCTACCCAAGGTGGCAGTTGGCCTTACCTTATGCAAACTTGGTGTGACCTTCCTTGGCTGCTACAAAGGAAAGAAAAGGTGTATTCTTTCTAAAACCAGCAAATACTCGAAGCTCAAATTCTCTGTTCCAATTTTACAAAACACTCAAGGTGCTTTTCCTCCTAGTTAAAAGTTAGTTGGTTTTTAAATAAGTTAGTAGCCCTTTTCTTGTAAACCACAGCAGTAAACATTTGTGCCCTGTTTATAAAGATAGCTCAAAGCATCAATGGCTCTGAGAGGTAGCGAATTCTCTAGTGGTTTTAGAATATGTCCATGAAGATAGTTGTTGCCAGAACCCATCACCTCTCTTAATTTCTTAAATAAAATTAAATTAGCACCTGGCTATGAGAGTGTATTTCTTTTTTTAAAAAAAGCTTCTCTGGTGCAAGTGCATTTGATGTATGTTTTTAAAAGTCTTTCATTTTTTTTTTCAATGGTAATTTCTAACGCTTTAGGGAGCTGGATACAATGCCAGTGATCATTTAAGATCACTTCATTCTAGATGTTTAAATGGCTACCAGTAAGGGCATTTAAAGATAATTTCAGCTGGATGCAAAGGTCATACTGCCCATCCATCATAACTGAAAACGGAAATCAACATTCTCTGCCAAAAGCCTGGGTTTCTTTTGTGTTTAGGCATCCTGATGCTGTCCCCCTCCACCTGGTTGCTGAACCTTGCAGGTCAGATTTCTTCTCTCTCTACCTGGGACCCCTAGATGAGTGGTAGCTCTTTGGAATGAGGCAGCACTTCTACGGGGACAGAAAGCTAATTTTATCGGTTTGACATGGGACAAAAATTCTCATTTGGGGATATGATAGGACTCTGTGTAGTAGTGAGAGAAGACTGATGGAGAAAAAGTTCTGTCATCTTGAACTACTGGGTTAAAAGAGACGGATGGGTAGCATTCGAAGGGATGATGGGAAAATCCAAACTTTTCTCAGAAAACAGCCTGGCTGTCATTTACAGCACTTGGTAAGCAGAGATGTACTTATTATATGTGTAATTAGGTAGGCCCCCCCAGGGTGGACACTAACAAATTAATAGTCCCAACACTTTCCCCTTTAAAGGCCCCCCCCACAACAACGATATAATATACATAGTACAATAAAAGTTGATAAAACACTTTAGATCTAAATTTTCTTAATAATAGGACAAAAAAAAATTTTCCTTTATGTAGTATCTTAAACTATCAGTGCTTCCTTTGCCTTGCCTTTCCTGTCTTCCTTTTATTGCCTTTCAGAATAGATTGGTGTCCCTGAAAGATCGAAGGTACAATCTTCTGCTGATGGAGACATCTGAAGCAGTGACTGATGACAGACAGTGAGGCAGTTTGTGCAGCTGAGTGATGCAGGTACCTCAGCACCTGCAGACCGCGCTCTCCTCCTCGCACTACCCAGCCTGGTCCCCCACCCCCAGCCCATCTTCGTCCCCTCTCCGCGTGTCACTCCTGGGCTCCGGTGACAGGGTATGATTTCTGAGGTTGGCGATAAAGGGCTCCATATGCGTGACCAACTCACCAGCGAGCGTGTCGGGGGAAACGGAGGGGATCGGAGCCCTGGATGCTTCCCCGTGGAAGACCGCGGGGTCCCGGAGGGTCCCCCTGGGAGACTGGATTTCTGAAATACCCTACGGTTTGATATTGCTGGAATCTAGGGACAGACTAGCTCGAGAGAACTGAGGATGGCGGGTGACCTACAGGGGCCGCGTCTACACGGGCGGGCTGGCCGAGAACAGAAAGGGCGGGCGCGGGGAGAAGGAGGGGTGGGCAGCGCGGCGGCTCCCGCCAGACCGGCCGGGCGGCGCTCAGAGCCGGGTCTGCGCCTCGGGAATGTAGATCTCGATGCTCTCGGCGCTCTCGGTGGCCGAGTTCTGGCGGACGGACGCGGCGCGCTTGGCGGCCATCAGGCGCTTGCGGGCCTCCTGGCGCTGCGAGCTCTCCAACGAGCGCTCCCGGATCAGCGGCGCGGGGCCCTTCGCCGGCTTCTTGGGCACTGGAGGAGGGGCCCTTCGCTCCTGATCAAAGCAGAAGGTTCAGGACATTACACAGCTTCTCAGGACAAGCTTGGGAAAAACTGGGACAGGTCAGTTAGCACACACACTTTTTTTTTTTTTTTTTTTTTTTTAACCTAAGGGAGGTGAGGTTAGCTCTGCTCTGCACACTGCATATATCCGTATGTACGTATATATATATATATATATTTTTTTTTCTCCATTATTCTGGCTTGGGTATTCAAAGATGCAGGGAAAAAATAAGAGCTGTAAGCTCAAGGCCCAGGGTGAGGCTGGATGGCAGAACTAGACTCTCCAAGGGAAGGATGTGGGTGTTTAAAATGCCCCCTGCCGAAGGGCTGCGGCTCCCAGCACATTTAGTGTGGTTTTTCTCTGGAGGCTCCAGGCTCTTCTGGGGGCCAGAGACGGGAAAGGGCGGCAGCGGCAGCTTCTTAGAGCTCATCGTCCTCTTTAAGGCAGGGGGGTTCAGAGTTTATAAACAGCCTGCGCTCTCCCAGGGCCCTCCCAAACCTCAACAGCCAAACAAGGAAGAAGGGATTGTAAGACTGTTGGTTTAGCTTTGCTGATGCCACAGTGAGTTAACACCCGCTTGCACGTCACACACAAACACACAGCAATCTACTGGCAGAGTCACCCTGGACGAAGGACTTGGGGTGGAGTCGGCTCCTAAGGGCTCCTGCTGGGCCGTCACCCTTAGGGGCCTCAGGGTGACTGTGGGGCCCAGAAGCCAATTCCATCACAGGGACAGACACTGTGCCACGAAGATGTAACACAAGACTGAATGAGCTCACCCGCCCAGCAGCAGCAGACTAGAAAACGGCCGGAGATTTAAAAAAGCCATTGCAAAAACAAAAGCCATTCATTCATCACTTGGGCTGGGGAAAAAAGTATAGTGGGAAAGAAGGGAATCTAAACCACAAAGGATATTTTAGGAAAAAGATGGTGCGTTTCCAGGCTGCCAAAAGGCCTGCCCATGTGAATCTGATGATATCGTTTTTAAGTAAAATACCCTAAACTCTCATAAAACTCAGTGTGAAAACTATCTTAAGATAATGGACTCTGTGATTCTCCAGAGGGCATTTCCTTGCTTGCTGAGTGAAGTGCCTAGTTAAACTTATGTTGGAGTTGCCAGCCAGCTGTTTCAGGTGGAGTCTTGTGTGGATAGAAAAGGGAAGCACAGTGCAAACTTATTCCACCAACCCTGATTGTGCTCTTCATTTTTTCGCCCTCCGGTTCATGGGGTGATGAAAAGCTCTGATCACAGACAACATGCACGAAGACTTAGAAATCAAGCTAACTACTGATTTACTGTGTTAACTGTCACTAGGTTACATATATCAGTTCTTAGCTTCACTCCCTTGTGCCATTTAAAATCTTCATTGTTGGGTAACTCGGTGGTTATTTTTAAAAGAATGAATGTTGGAAACTTTTTGGTCATGTTTTCCTTTCTTGCACATTCTATTAACAATTTTTTTTTAAATCCGTGAATGAGAAATTAGATGGATCATCTCTAGAAATGGCATTACCAGTGTCTGTGTACATTTGTAGCGCTTTCTTAAAATTAGACCAATTTAAAGGCTTATTTAGCAGACGGTTTTAAACCCAGGCTATAGAAAACTCAATTGAGTGCACATGTTTGGCTTCTTAAGTGAGAGGCCACGCAGACATCAATGGTACTTTGATACTTAATGCCAACCCCCCCAGGCGGATGGTGACAGGATGAGGGCCAGTGATGACTGGAGAAGCATGGCCTCTTCGATAACGCATGGTCCCTTGGACTGGCTTTCTCCTGGGAGCCCGCTGACTTCCAGAACCCTGATCATCTGATGGGCAGCCGCAGAATGGATCGGACTGCTGTTAGCCCTCTGATGGGTGAAGCAATCAGAAAGGGCATCACAAGCATAACTGGGCCTGATTTTTAGAAGTTGGATCTCTCAGAAACATTTGACTTCGGGCCAAAGGAAGGCAAAGGGTTAAAATGACATGCCTGCCAGGCCAGCCTAGCCGGGTGCACACTGGATACCTGGGCGAGCCTGGTGGAACCACCATCATCAAATGTGAAGACTGCAGTGATTCAAGTAACAGAATCTGAGTCTTTATTTCTAAACCCTCGAATGAGGAGCCCAGTAAGTAATATTCCCCAAGGCAAATCAACCAAAAGCAAAACTCTTAAAAAAAAAAAAAAATCCCAACTTTTATGATTCCTGTGAAACATTATGGTGTGCATACTTTTAGACTTGAACAACAGCGGTTTCTTTATTACTATATTTATGAAATGATTATCAAAGTCGGCTAGTTTGCAGGGCTTCCTACTTTCTCGGAAACACATCCGAGGGGTGTAAGGAAGTTAAACTCTTGCTCTATGTAATCATGCACTGAAGATGTCATTTATTTTCGTTTAAAAAGCAAAATGGAGGCAGTTCCTTTCAGTGACTAAAATGGTTTAACTTAAAGTTTAATCAACAAAAAAGCCACATTCCCATTTTCCAATTCACAAAGACAGGTTTCTCTTTAAAAATATGCCTGAAACATAGTACAGATAATATCCCAAATGATTACTATGTAAACATTGTCATTACAATGAAATTAATATGATATCAGCTCCATTTCACATTGTAAACAGCAAGACTGAAAGCAGAAGCCTATTTAGACTGTCCAGTGTTTGTGCAGGTTTTTAAATGAACCATACAAAATCTACATTGTTCTACCTTCTTGTCAAGAGGATCCATCTGTTTCCAATTATTGGCCTTTAACTGATGAAGTTCATCAAATTTCATACTAATATTTTCTATGGACAACTGCAGCATGTCCCAGAACCCCGCCAAATCCTGGGAGGTGGGCCTTGGATGCGCATTGGGATTCTGTACAAGAGAAAGAAAAACATTTAGAGGCAATCTGTGACAACAGGCATTTTCAAATATTTCAAATAACACCTGGAGAATGAGTTCCTTTTGGTTTTCGGACAGGAGATAAAAGTGAGGTTACAGATGGTACTTTTATTTAAAGTGGATATGTTTATGTTTTATATGTATAGATACATTCACCTTTATTAAGGAATAACTGACAAAATTATGAGATATTTAAAGTGTAAGGGTGATGGTTGGATCTGTACCTACATCGTGGAAGGACCACTCCCATGGAGTTAATTAACACATCATCACCTCACCTATTTATCTTTTTTGTGTGTGAGAACACCTACGTTCTGCCCTCTTAGCCAAAGTTCAGGGATACGATACAGCGTTGTCAATTACAGTCACCATGTTTTAACTAGATCCTCAGACCTTATTCATTTTATAACTGAAAATCTGTACCGTTTTACCAACCTCTCCCTATTTCTACCACCCTCCAGCCCCCTGGCAGCCACTTTTCTACTCCATGCATTTGACTTTGGTTTTTAGAGGTCCCACTACAAATGATGGTTTTACATACTCACTTTATACATACTTGAGTCAGTGATTCTCAATGTCAAGATTGTAAGACTCTTTTTTGCTAATACATCTACTAGTATGGTGTGGGGGAAAGAGTCTAAACATTTGCAAAATCCCAGAATGTATGCTCTATGACAAGATACATGTAAAACTGTATTTAAATGAAAATACCATCTTTGGAAAAAAAACCACAGTATTTTATTATTAGAGTCAGTATTCAACTCCATGCTATCCAACCTTTCGGAGAACAGATAAGGAATCTAAAGTAGGATTCATTTTAACACTTATGTTGAGTGAAATAATAGGGCAAACAAATGATAAATAATAAAATAATTGGATTTTCGAAGTACCACGTGTTTAACAACTAAGATATTACTAATATGGGAAGTCATTTTATCATATAGGTACTTGGAGAAAATCATTTACAAATGAATTAGTTTTAAATTGACCATGACATAATATGACAGCAAATGTGAGCACACTTGTCTGTACATACACACAGATGTCTGTAGTGATCCATTTGCTAGATCATATTAAACATTCTTTGGTGTTTAAGGATTGACTCTCTTTGCCCTCATCCACATGTCTCCAACAAGTACTAGAAAGTATGAGCCACTAATTTATAAGGTCATAGACAGAAAAAAACATAACTAAGAGATTGAGGTGTCATGTTCATTGCTAGTTACTATTCGCAACAGCAGCTAAAGACATTCATGGGCAGGTGGGTGGGGCTCCCACATGTCAGGTTTTCAGCTGGGTCCGTTTTGCTTGCCTCTGGGTATCCCAGGCAATTGGAAAGACTGTGAAACCGCATGCCACATAATAACCTGAGGCCAGCTTGTACTTATAAAACCAGCCTTATAAAAATGATCCCATCGCTATCTCAGAAAGTGCAAAGTCAGTGATCATCAAAATGAATACGTTGGAAAGAACTTTTTAGCCCTTTGATGGACTAGTAATATTGGTCTGGCTTCAAAAGAAATACAAGTAAAGAATGTATTTATAAATTTATACTTTTAAAATTGCCTGTAGTTCTGAAATTCTTTGGAAGAAGTAAATTCAAAGTTTGTAAGTATTTGGTTCAGTGTCAAACTCTATTCTAATGACGCATTAATTAACAAGAGGGTTTCTCTGCAGCATTTCGATTTAGTAAACTAAAGTTTCTTAATATCTAGGCTCAGAATAGCCAGATGATAGCTTCGACAAAGTACTTCTCAAATGGAGTTTATGATCTCACAATCTATTTCCTTATCTTATTGGTAACTAAAAACTAAGTTGCTCATATTTTAAAATTCACTAAAGTCTTTTAGTCATAAGCTATTGGCTAACTTGTTTCAGTGCATTAGCGGCTGAAACAATAGAATTTGTTTAACTCTGTAACCTGGGTGATTTGCTCCTTCCCCACCAAGAGTCTCTTTGGCCGCATCACCTAGGGATGGATGGGGAAGCAGAGAGAAAGAGCTTGGGCCCTCAGCCAGCCTCCCCACCAGTGGTTCATGTAACATCCCATGGGGTCACAGTGCCCAGCTCAGTCTGATGCAGGGCACTTGGAGGTTGGAGGTCACAGGGGGGTAAGAAGAATAAAGAGGGCTGGCTTCCTTGGTTTAGTTTTGTTGGAATCCATTCATTCTATGCCTGAGAGTCTGGTCTGAGATAAGCGTTTTCAAGTGCGCTCCTCAGTAAGAACTCAAGAAAGCAGAGCTGGGCTTGGTTGTGACTCATTTTAGTGCCAATTTTCTACGGCTTCACAGACCCAAGCAACACCATCACCAGGCCACCGGGCTTCCTGCTGCAGAGGAGGTGGTGCTGACTGACCCGCCCTCATCCCTCCACGAGGGTGAGTGTGGAACTCAAGTTCTGGGGGACTCACAGGGACTGGAGTCCAACATACTGGGACTGGAGCCTTGGCTCTATCTCTTCCCAGCAGCTCTGGCAAATCACCTAGCTCTCACACGCCTCTTTTCCTCAACCAGAAAACCATCATCCAAATCATGTCACGATCTGCTCCAGAGCATTGCTCTGGGGATTTAACCAGATCATAAATTTGAGCACATGGTGGGCTCCTGCTAGTCCCTCCTAAGGCAGGTCCGACAGCATCCACAGCCCTCTGCCCACAGTGTAGGTCCTCTTCAGCTGACCTTCAACATGCTTCTCACAACTCACGACCCAAGTTTTCTGGTGGCAGATGACTGTGAGCCCATCAGGAACTAGGAAAGCTGGCTTTAGCCAGGTTAACCTTTCCTAGAAGGCTGCAAGTTTTCCAAAACAATTTGGCGGTAATTTCATCTTCAAAATCTGCATGATGTTTGTGTTCTACTTCATAATTTATCTGCTCCTTCTACAGTTCTTTTAAAAGGTATGCTGTGTGTTTGCCCTGTAGTGTGTATTGATTGGACTCCATGTGTATCTTTTGGCCAGTTTGAGAAACCTGGCTTTATATGAACTTCCTTACTTTTTTTTTTTTTTTTTGTCTTTTTGCCATTTCTTGGGCTGCTCCCGTGGCATATGGAGGTTCCCAGGCTAGGGGTCGAATCGGAGCTGCAGCCACCGGCCTACGCCAGAGCCACAGCAACGCAGGATCCGAGCCGTGTCTGCAACCTACAACACAGCTCACGGCAATATCCGATCCCTAAACCACTGAGCGAGGCCAGGGATGGAACCCGCAACCTCATGGTTCCTAGTCGGATTCGTTAACCACTGAGCCACAACGGGAACTTCTTACATGTATTTATTTATTTTTGGCTGTACCTATGGCATGTGGAAGTTCCCGGGACCAGGGATTGAACCTGCGCCACAGCAACTACCTGAGCTGTTGCAATGACACCTCGGGACCTTTAACAGGTGGCACCACAAGGGAATTCCCTAAACTTTCTTGCATTTAAAGAGCAAAGAATCTATGAATTAAGGTCTGTGACACATCATCAGGTTAACAAATTAGCAGGAATTCTTGGCACATAGTGAAGCTCAATAAAATATTGGTTGAATCACTTATCGATACATTTACTAATGTATATTGTCCTCTAATCCAGAATAGAATTTCTGAGAAGGTGAAAGAGGGGTCAGGTAATTTTTCCTGAGTGAGGGGGAAACAACTATAGATAGATGTGGGAGGTGGGGGTGAGGAAGAATAAAAGGATAGTCCCAAGCAGAGGTTTCCGAAGGAAAAGCCCGATGAAGAGAGATGGGGAACAGCAGCTTTGCATGCTTTGTATCTGCTCATTCCAGCTAGATAAACCCCGTTCAGCCCGTATTTGTCTTTGTTAACAAGAAGATGTGGGCACAACTCTAAAATCACAGTTCGGGTCAATCAGATTGCAAATGATCACGTTTTTACTTTCCATAGGATAAACAAGTTGTTTTTCATTTTTCATTTTCTTTCTCTCTCTCTCTCTCTCTTTTTTTTGGGGGGGGGGTCTGCACCTGAGGCATGCGAAAGTTCCCAAGCCAGGGACTGAATCCATGCCACAGCAGTGACAATGCTAGAGCCTTGGCCCACTGAGCCAGCAGAGTACTCCATTTTCTTTAGACCCAATTTGACCATTAATGGACCAATAAAAGCTATTTTTGTGGGATAACACATGTAGAGATGGTAGCAGTAGGGAAAAAAAAATCTGTGAGGAAGGTCTTGCCCTTGTATTTTGCTGTCAATTTTTTAAATGTTGCTGATGCTAGCATTACTTTTGTCCCTTTGTTCTGCTTTGTTTCTGTGTGTCTAAGAAGGATGAATGATTCATTCATCTCAGGGAGAAGAAATCTTTACTTGTGATGACTTCCACCTCTGATACTTGAATTAAAACAGAAAACTCTGGGGAGTTCCTGTTGTGGCTCAGTAGTAATGAACCCGACTATTATCCATGAGGATTTGGGTTTGATCCCTGGCCTCACTCAGCAGGTTAAGGATTAGGTGTTGCTGTGGCAAAGGCCAGTAGCTGCAGCTCCGATTCACCCGTAGCCTGGAAACTTCTATATGCCGCAGGTGAGGCCCTAAAAAGACAAAAAGCAAACTAAAACAGCAACAATAAAACAACCAGTGAACTCTGATAAGGAAATAGGTCCTATGGCTATTTCAGAAAGAAACTCATTATCCAAAATGATTTTCTTTCTCTGTAATATTATCTTTGAAATACCAGGCCACCCCATAGTTTGGTAAGAATAATGAAACCTGAGATGCCAGGTGAAGGCCAGGAAAATGGAAAAATTGCAGTTACAAAAAAAGCAGGAAATGGTTTTAACTTGATTGGATTCTTTCTTCTGAGATGAGTTAAGTATAAAATAAATATTTTTAATTTTAAGAAAAGTAGGAAATATATGATTCATCAGAAAACTTTCTATTCCAGGTAAGAGTCCATTGAGCTCTGACTTGGCTCAAAGTTGGTTCTACTTTAGCTGGACTGGTCTTGATGACACGTTCTTCTTGTAGTACAAGCAGGGAAGCGGCAATGATAGGGAATGGTACCTACCAGGTTTTCTTCACACAGTTCTCTGAACTGGTAGAATTTCTGGGCCATAAGAAGTTGGGCACTGCCCACTGCAGTTCGGATTTTCCCTATAACTGAAAAAAGCAAACAGACAAGAAATTTACACATGATGTCTCCAGGCTGAGATTTAGTCTGGCAAATCAAAGAGGAAGTTAGGCTGTAGTCATTAGGGAAAACAGCATGCACACAGCACGTGTGCACACGCACACACAGTCCAGTCGTGGCCCTTACTTTGTGGATCTGGGTAACAGAGGCCCCTGGGGTTAAAATATAGAACCAACCTGGAAAAAACCACATGCTCATCATGCATCTTACTTAGGAATAATGGAGTTTTACAGCACAGCCCTGGAGGTTACCAGGACAGAAGGCAAATAGTCTGGTTTTGTTTTGTTTTGTTTTTTTCCTTTTACTGTGAGGATGCACTTCGAGTGTTTACCAGTAGCGCTATGGATTATTTGTGTCAGCGGTCACCGTCTGCCAGCTTGTTTTCCTAATCTGAACCCAAACACAAGAAAAGCGGTCCTAACTTGAGGGGAGTCTCTTGGCACTCCCCAGAGCCCATCCACAGCCCTCATTATTTTCCCAGAGCTCAGCCACTGCTCCTGGCAGGAATGAGTCGTGGCCAGTTGAAAGACTGTCTCAGGCAAGAACATTTGCAGCCTGTTGCCTAGGGAACGCCAGCACCGTCCCAGCTTTTCCACTCCACAGACCCACATCCTCGTTCATATAGGTTTAATTCTCTGTACACGGTGTTGAAAACTTTCCCCCCTCTGCAAGCTACTTCTTGCCTCCCGCTCAGTTGAAGGCAAGAACCTTCCCCGCTGATGGGAGAGTTGAGACAGGGCGGAGCGCCCTGCATGGAGCATCCAGGGCTCACCCTCTGCCGTGGAGGCTTACCCTCTGCGGGTGAGTGGGGACCCGCCCAGCTGCGAGCTGCAGCCTGGCCACCGAGCAGTTCCCACTCGCCCTCTGGATGAGGAATGAAGGGAGCAGGTGCCCACGGAGAAAGCCAGAGGGGGGATCCTCCGACCGGCACTTGCCACTCGGACATCGTCACTGGGAGGGATTTTATGGGACCGAAGCATCGTTTTAGCTGCTGAAGTTTTGTTGTTCTGAATTTACGGTGCCAGAGACTCAAAATGAAATTAGGTTTTCCTCTCTTGACCTCATTCCCCACAAAGTCTGAGGAAAAGCAAACTAAATGAGAGGCAACTTGATGTTGGCCCAAAATTTTCTAGTCACCTGCTTCTTGGTGTGTGTAGGGCTGCCGGCTAGATCATGGCTTCGGATGCACGCTGTACCAAAGGCTCCAGCCTCTCCACGCTCGGAAGCATGAACTCTCAAGTAAGTCCCCAGTTCCACCACCAGCTGAAGTGTAGAAATCTGCCTCCCTGGTGCCCGCCGGGGGTCCCAGAGCAGAGCCATCTGGCAGCAGTTCTTCGGGTCTAAGTGTTTCCTTTTGCTTAACCTGCTTTTCAAGTCTTTGAGATGGCTACCTTTTCCTCTTAACTGATCAGCCACTCATGTGAGGCTTCCTCTCCATTTCTTAACATCCCAAGCAGACAGGGCAGCTTATGGAGATACAGGGCACCACAGAAGTTAAGGGATTGGGCCCTGAGCTGGCGCAGGGCCCTCACTGGAACACATACAAGCCACTGCCCTGGACAAGTCACCTAATCTCCATTTTCTTATGCGTAAAATGGGGCTAAGGGAACCTATTTATAGGGTTTTTGTACAGGTTGTAAGTGACAGTGACCTAGGACTATGTGATTGTAACAGGAGCAGGACATCACCCTGCCTCTGTGGGTGTGCGACCGTGGCCACCACCTGGTCTGCGCACAAGAGAAGAGGGAAAAACCAAAGTCTGGATTATCCAAAGAGGACCAGCATCCTTGGGTGTCTGGGACAGGTGTGTGGTTTGGATGACCTGTCCCAGATCAGAGACAGGTCGGAGAAGGCACTTCCTAAGTGAACATGTGGCTTTAGGCAAACTCTGAGGTTGCCGGAAACCTCTCTGAATGAACTTGCTGTAGGGCAGTCCTGTGACACCAGCAAATCTCGGAATGATTCCTGAAAGCTTAGCACTGGAAAACCCAGGCATCCAGTCGGTGGGCTGGGATTGCCTAGCCCCTGGGGCTGGGAGAGAAACTCAGGTATCAGGTCCCCCTCAACATTTTGAGTTAATGGTTCTCACAACACTGAACAACTCGGCTGAGGGAGACGGCGCTTCTCAGATGGGAAGAGAGCACTGCTCCCCAGAGCCATCCGGGCAGCCCCCAACCACATAGGAGGGGCGGGCTTGATGTCTTTTAGGAAGGAAAGCAAAGGACATCTTCACTCAGCACAGTCTGCCGAGAGAGAGCCAGACACCAGGGGTGGAGCGGTGACCCTTCAATTTCCTGGGGTTTTTACCATCATGTTCCTTAAATGGAAATCCCTACCGGCTCAGGGATGACCTGCATTTCCAAGGCCCAAGTGATGATTTTTCCCAGGCCCAGGGTGGGAAGAAGAGGGTTTGGATGCAGTGGGAAATCATGAACCAGGAGGGCTTGGGACAAGCAGACCGTACCTCCTCCTTCCTTACCCCTACACTTTCTTCTCCCCAGAACTAAAAACTCACTTTCGTTTTAAGGAAGGAAGATGCTCTAATGAGTTTTTAGTTTTTCCATTAGATATTTGGTGAAATAACTCTTTTCTCCTGAAAGCAAATTTCACCTTGGTTACATAGGCTTTGGGAAAGTGAAAAACAAACAGTAAATAGTAAACACCAGTGGCAGTGCAAGGTGGGGGAAAAAAAGCTGAAAGTTGGTAAAGAAATAAGATGAAGAAAAAAATCTGAATGTCATTTTGAAACTAAAATGTTCTGTACTGATGTTCAGCTGGGTAGGGAGAAAAATCCTTCTCTCAGGGATGCTAGGAAAAGAAGGACAAGGGAGCAGAGTGAATGAGACATTCAAGCTGCCACTGTGGGATTTTGCTATGCATGTGACAACCCAACCTGGTAAAAGAAAGTTCCAGAAGAGGCCTAGGTACAAGGCATCTTTCCTTACATCTCACTATTTTACTGCTCATGGTGGCAATGACCTTCACAGAGGCTGGGCTGGCCCTCAAGGCAAAAGTCAAAAAAGACAGAGGAGCCTGAAAGGTTGTGTGGGATCCACCCAAAAGTGGGTGCAGGGACAGTCCGTGTGGGTTCTGGGAGTTCATCCGTTCACCCAGCAAACGTTTATTAAGGGCAAGATGATGTGCCAGGCTGGGCTGGATGGATGAGACACGGGATGAGCAGGACAAAATCTTGCCCTCATGGATTCTATTCTGGCAAGGGACCGTTGGGGAGACCGTTATTGGACAAACAGAGCTATACACGTGCGGGATTAGAGGGATGGGACCGGAGCACGATGGAGCCAAAGGACAGTGAATTCCTTAAAAGAATGTCAGAGAACTTTGCTGTTCTTGTTCTCTCTTTTTCTTTTTCTTTTTAGGGCTGCACCTGCAGCATATGGAGGTTCCCAGGATAGGGGTCAAATCAGAGCTGTAGCCGCCGGCCTACACCACAGCCACAGCAACGCCAGATCTTTAATCCACTAAGCAAGGCCAGGGATTGAACCTACATCCTCCTGGATGCTAGTCAGGTTCATTAACTGCTGGGTCACAACGGGAACTCCCTCTTGGTCCCACTTCTAAGAAAAGGAAAACAAGCAGAGAACAGCCTCAAGGAAAACAGTTTGGGGTGGTATCAGCTGCAATATGAAAGCTGGCTCTGGACTAAACTGTTTTAGTAATCATCATTTGAAAAAAATTAATTTCTTTTTTTAATTTGGAAAAAAATGAAAATACCCAAAAGTACAAAAAGGGCAGTCTAGCAAATATCCCTGGATGTGCTCTCCCCGAAAAGATCAAATGTTAATTTTTTTCAAATTTGCTTCTGAATTTTTTTTTTTTTCCTGGCTTTCTCTCTCCCATGCCAGTAAATGAAGCCCTACAAATAAATTATCTGTCCTCCACTTCTGTCTGGTTCACCTCCCACCCAGAGGAAACCACTGGCCTAAACAACCAACGTCCCTGTCCCATCCCTGAGTTTACCAGGTGTTATCCCTGGTCCTAGAAAGGTGACAGCAACAGGCTTTCTTGGGAGCGAACAAGAGTGTTAGGTTGGGGTGACCCCAATAGCACAGCCGAGACCCCATGGCCTAGAGTGGGTGGTTTAAGGCTCTGTCCTTCTGGGAGGAACATGTGCCCCCGGGATTTCATTTCATTGGTTTCCTCTGTACTCTGGTCCACACAGTCCTTCGAGACTGTCCCCCACGTGCAGTTAACAGTTTTTACCACCCAGCTTCCTTAGGGCTCATTGCATGCATCTTCCAGAAGGATGATCCCTGCTGTATCCCCAGACATGCCATTTGCTGTGATCTATTCCCTCTATTGTATCATATGCGATTGGAATAGGCCTTATTTTGCTTTACGCTCCTTGTATATTGGGAAGCCTGGGATTCCTGTAGGTCTCTAAGAACCCCTATGGTGATTTTTTACAATTCTTTCTCCCTTTCTTTTCCTCCCTGGCTTCTTTGTCAGTCTATCTCTCAGTAGAAATACAAAACAACCCAAAATGCTGCCAAACAGAATTCCTTCTCTGTAAGAGGTGAGCATCTCTTTGTTAATGGCCCCCCCCCCCCATACACACACTTGTGATCCTAGAGACCCCTCATCCCACAACAGACAGCCAAGGGCCTTGAGAAACGTGGGCTCCAACTCTGAAGTGCCTCTGCTGGGGCCCCAGTCCAGCTGGACCCTTTTCTCTCAACCCTTATAGAGGGTTCTGAATCCACTTAACTGAAGACGCTGAGGGTGGTCCTTTTCCTTTAGCCACACTTTTTCTAGCCAGTGCCAATGGCTGGTGGAGGTGGGGGTGGTGGTGGCTGTAACAAGCCAGTGTGGGGATTTGCAGAAGTTCAGAAAGCCTGATCCCTGTCTTACATCAGGGCAGGAGGGCCAAGCACGTCCATGGGAAGATACCGTCTCACAAAGACATTTCAGTTGTGAAAAGAACGGGGGAACCAGGGATCACCTGAAAGATGGCCGGTGTAAGGAACATGTTTTGATTTTTCTTTTAAAGACTATATACATTTCGTAGTTCCCATCGTGGCACAGTGGTTAACGAATCCAACTAGGAACCATGGGGTTGCAGGTTCGATCCCTGGCCTTGCTCAGTGGGTTAAGGATCTGGCATGGCCATGAGCTGTGGTGTAGGTTGCAGATGTGGCTTGGATCCCGTGTTGCTGTGGCTGTGGCTGTGGCCGGCAGCTACAGCTCCGATTAGACCCCTAGCCTGGGAACGTCCATGTGCCATGGAAGCGACCCTAGAAAAGGCAAAAACTAAATAAATAAATAAAGACTATGCATCTTAATAAGTAGAAAAAGACAAAATGAAAACTGTGATTTTTAAATCTCCTGGCTACCTGCAATGCAAAACTCAGACGTCTAGAAAAGAGCACATCCCTTTCCTTCCAGTGACCCTCATGGGGTAGCATTTTTATTTGGGTAACAAGGAGGTGGTATAAAAGGCAGAGGAGTGAAGGGAAGGACCAATTTCTAAGTGTGCTGTGCTGGGAAGGACAACTGAGAGCCCGTCTCCTCTGGGGATGTGCCTGACTTTTTGCTGAGTCAAACCCAGCATTTTATAGCCATAGGCACAGCTCCCCACCCCTGCCTCCATGGTGTGCGTAGTTGAATTTGTTTCTCTCAAGACTTTGAGGATCGAGCGATTCCTGGGCAAGAAATCAAAGCAGAATCATCCCCCTCCCCAATAGATTTGGATAAAAACTGGTAATAAAATCTGGTCCAGTGCCAGTCAGAGACCCTGGAGAAGACAGAGCTGGGTCTCTAAGGAACCGTACGGGAGGGGGTGCAGGTATTTATGCCATATCAAGGTCACCAGCATCTTATCAAGCTGAAAACATCCTACTAGCTGGACAGTGGACATGTTTTATGGGGAAATGATTTTTCTCTTTGTTTCTAGTTTCTGCATGACTAGGTTGGTTCAGTAATAAACAAGTATGACACTTTGGGGGGGGGAACCATGAGCATAATTAACATATGTCTTTAATATCCAAGAAGGGTTAGGCCTCTTGAGCTGAAAGGCAGAAGCACTGGTTTCTTTGCTTCCAGTTCTTACTGACCATGCCAGCTCCAGGATCAGCATGCCAGGCCTCAGAAACAGAGCAGAACAGACATATTCTTAGACCTGCAAATGTGCTTCCCCGAAACCTAGACTCTACATATCAATACATGGGACTGGCTGTCCCAGTGGTGAAGCTTCTACAGTGCACATGCTGGTGGAACACCTCCTGTGCCCCACCATCCACACCGTAATTCACCTAGTAATGCGTATGCTTCCTTTCCTTCCCAACTTTCTGTGTAGTCCACCGGAAAGAATATAGATGTTGGAGTCAGAAATGTCACCTATCAGCTGCAGATCCTGGGAGAATTTATTGCGTCCTCAGACTCTGTTTTCTTTATTTGTCAAATGATCATAATGCTATAGTCACAGGATTGCTGATTATTTAATGAATAATCTGTGAACATCATTAAGGTGTAGCAGGAATTATATCTAACTCCTATAGCCCACAGACATTCTTTAGTTCTTGGTCATTTACCTGGGAAACTAAAAGGTGACATGATCCCAAAGAGGGAATTATTTCTCCTGCTAATCTTCACACTCCAACCTCTCTCCCCAACAGTGTGGACAGACTGAATGTCCTCTTTTTTGTTGGCTTTCATTCAGGCGGATTTAGACAAGTGTCAAGGAGTGGGTGAATAACATCTCTGGGCTGTATGACTACAGAATCCATAAGGATTCTTCAGGGCTCCAGTTTTTCTTTTTCTTTTTTTTTTTCCTTTTTCTTTTTGGCTGGCTGTACCCACGGCATATGGAGGTTCTCAGGCCAGGGACTGAATGTGAATTCAAGACACAGATGGAACCTACACCAGCGCTGTGGCAATGCAGGATCCTTAACCCACTGCCCCACAGTGGGAACTCCCAGGGCCCCAGGTTTCCATGCCTATCTCTGTAGTCTGGCATAGACTCTCCCACCCATCAGCAAGAACAGTAGACAACCAGCTGCAGGATGACAGAGACGTACAGAGGAGACAGGCCTTAACCATGGCGGGACATCCAGACACATCCCCACCCCAGCCTGTTCAGAAAGCAGACTCGCCGCAGAATGAAGGGTCAGACCCTCCCCAGGAGCCACAGCTGCTACAGCATAAGCAAGGTCCCTCTTCAGGTGCAGAATATGGAAGCTCCCCTCCCCTCCCCCAGCCTGTAGCACAGGGGTCCACCCTATGCTCTGATCTGTGGCTTAAGAGTCATGCCAAACCCGTGGTTCCCAGACTCGGCGTGTCTCTGGCTACTGTTCATTAGCCCTTCCACACCCTCTTGGTTGCCTCCCTCCCGGACCCTCCTTTTCTGACTCTATTCACTCACGACTCAACCCTGCTCCCTCCTCTTCAACCATAGCCTTGCCTCCCAGGAGACAAAGAAAATGCTGGGCATCAGGCGTGAACACTCTGTGTTCTGCCTCTCCTGATACTTGTCCCCACCCCCGCCAGACCCCTAAAGCTCTGAAAGCGTGGGGGTTCTGCGTGACTGCGAGCAGGTCTGCGGACAGCAGCACAGGTGTCAGGCATTCATTCCAGCGGAATCAGGCCGTGACCATGAGCCGCCCCCGGCCCTCGAGAGCTCCCTCACTCCACTATTCCTTCTCCTTGGCCTGATCCCTGGCTGCTCTGAGAACCTGCTCCCCAAGTCTGTCCCCGTCTCAGTCACCTCTGCCTCTCGCCAGAGCCTGACCCTAGGAGTGTCCTTAAGTCGCTCCCATTCCAAGGGGAAAATCCTACCCCACTTCACACTCCCCTCTAGCTAATTAAAATTCCTTTCCAAATCCCTACGCTGAAGTCCTAACTCCAGTGCCTCTGGATGGAGACAGGGAATGAAGTTAAAGAGAGGTCATTTGGGGGCTCGTACAGTTACAATGGGTGCTCTTTCGAGAAGATGGGATCAGGACCTAGACGTGCACAGAGGGAAGACCAAGCCAAGGGGTGCGGCTCCCGAAGAAACCAGCACGCATCTTGATCTCAGCCTTCCAGCCACCCCTTGAGCTTCCACGCCGCATATCTCAGCACCAGCTCGGCACCTCCAGCCTCCCCAAATCCACATTCCCCCAGGAGTCCCTAGGTGATTACAGTCGGGCTCCAAGGCACCATCACTCTGCCCAGAGTACGAATGTTCTTCCTCGCTTGCCAGTTTGGGGGTCTGGTTTTATAAAGGGAAGCTGGAGGGTATTTTTATCTCATGTATAATTCCCATGCGGAAAACTTCTCCCTGCTCCCCACCATCTCTGGGATAAGCGGCAAATTCCCTTCAACTGCTCTCCTGTCCAGCCTTCCCTCTGCCCACTCCCTCAGGGCCCTGGGCCCCTAGGTCCCCAAATCCGAGAGCTGGTCTCTCCTCAGGGCCTTTGCTGAGGGGGCCTTTGTCCCTTGGCCCCGCCCTCGCCCCGCCCCTCATGCAAGTGTGTCTCCTCCAGGAAGGCTGATCCCCTCTCACTTCTCTCTTGCTTTGCTCCTCGAATTCCCACGCAGAGCTCTCCCTCTCCACATTCTTTCCAGCGCCATCTCTTTATATGTCTGACTTCCTAACCACACCAGGAGCCCTGTATGGATGTAGCTCCCAATATCCTATTGAAGGAATAAATTTTGAAATGAAATGACTCAGCTACAAACTCTGTGTTAGCCAGAAAAACTAAGTAACGGCAATATCCCAGGCTTTAAGCACTCTTAATTCTTTAAGGTTTCAAGGTGCCTAGAACCATGCCTAACATCTGTCGTTACAGCCCTGATGAATGAATTAGCTAAGACAGTCTTGGTTGGGTGATTATTCCTCCTTGTTTTCAGTTTGTAATACTAGTTGTGCTGATTCAGGCTGGAGGAGCCAAGCCATTTGGGATAAGCGGAATGTGTTTGGGGGTGAATTAAACCTCCTTATCTTTAGCTTTTGATTTCTTTTACTCACCTGGCCTTTTTCCCCTCCCAGTGACTTTAGGAGTGAGGAGGGGAAAGGAATTTTTTAAAAAATCTTAGAAATATAGTTGATTTACAATGTTAATCTCTGCTGTAAAAAGGGTTTTTTCTTTTTTTTTTTTGGTCTTTTGTCTTTTCAGGGCTGCACCCATGGCATATGGTGGGTCCCAGGCTAGGGGTCTAATTGGAGCTATAGCTGCCAGCCTACGCCAGAGCCACAGCCACTTCTGCGACCGACACCACAGCTCATGGCAACGCCAGATCCTTAACCCACTTAGCCAGGCCAGGGATCGAACCTGCAACCCCATGCTTCCTAGTTGGATTTGTTTCCATTCCACCATGACGGGAACTCCTAAAAAGGATTTTTTTAAAAAAAAGGGGGGGATCCACTAACTTACTCCAAAGTCATGGGATTTGTCAGACCAAATCTGCAATTTCAAGTCAGGGATTATCCATGTGGAGACATTTTTATTTACAAGTGTCTCTGGGAAAAGAATTTCTCCAACCAACTGCCCAGCTGTTTCTCAAACACATTTGTGATCCAGAGCTTCTGTCAATAAAAGGTCTCCACAGAAAACATGGATCTGTTTCATTCTTGGCTGACAGAGGCTGCTCTGAATTTAAAAAGAGCACTTTTTTTTTTTTTTAATAAAAGGAGCCAAAACCTAAATGAATAAAGAATAATGAATTTATGAATTTATTAAAGGCTAATGAATAAAGAATAGAATCCTCAAGTAGAAATTATCCATGGCCTAAAACCAGAGCTTCCACAGGGCTAAACCATGGGGAAAATAATTTGTTTGTAAAGAGCACGTTTTCAAACACTCAGCCAATTTTTTTTTTTTCCCAGTCATACTCTAGGAGTCTTACTCATACAAGACGGTTATGCTTCCTTCCATACATCTGATTCCATCAGCCATGAACTAGCAATGGCATCTACACCACATACATACATTTTTTTGAGCCTTTGAAAGCTGAGTGAAATAAAATGAGTTACCATTTCCCTCACTAACACAGAAGGACAAAATACTGCATTTGAAGTCCATTGCAATTATCTTCCACAGATATGGTTATCACTGGAGAAAAGGATCAGGGACCTTCTCCACGAGTCAGGCCCTTTCTCTGCAACCCCTACCTCCCTGCCTCTCTGCAGGGCAGAGGTGTCCAGAGTAACAGAACCAGCACCAGCCTAGGGGCCAAGCATGGTCCTGTCCTCCCTCTGCCTCCTTCACACCTCTGCACCCCTCAGCCTCAGACCACTCCCAGGGAAACACACCCACAAAAGGATGCTCTGAAAGGTCCTTCCAGCACCAACACCTTCCTCTTTGTGCCAGCGTTGTACAAAGCAAGATGCACCGAGCATTCTAGAAGGTTAAACACAAGGTACATTGCACAGTTTTCTTTTCATTACTGCCACTTCCTCTGTGGTCACTAATTTCAGGTTGGCCAGACCTTAAAAAGAGACTATGCTGTGTGTGTGTGTGTGTGTCTTGGGTGTGGAGTGGGGTGGGGAGGGACCTTTTAAAGGTCATTTCAAAGGGAAGATGAGAGTAGAACAGGAAGGAGCTAGGATGCTCTGCTTAGATGCACACAAGGCTTGAGGTGGGTGGGCTGCAGAAATCACAGGGTGCTCTTCTGCCTGCACCGCCAGTGCACAGGCTGCTAGATGACACAGCTCACCCCGGGCAGAGCAAGCCCGGGGATGGCAGCTGTTGACGGTGGCAGCAGTGGCTGTGCAGCTTCCCTAACTCAACCTGAAACCAGGCAAACCACAGTCGAGTTTCACTAGCAGCCCCTACGTTCTCTGCCAAGGCTCCAAGGCCAAGTTTCAGGAACATGGATGATATTACCAGGCAAAATGAAACTGGAATTCATCTTCCTCCTGCACACGCTTTGGGTTTATCAGTCGGTTTCAGAGAAAGCCTAAAAGTGCCACATAGAAGCAAAGACAGATTTCCTAGGACAATGACCAGTATTTTATCCCGGGGCTACTGAAACCCGAGCCCGTGTTTTCTGCCAGTGGTGCTGGACTGCATTCCTGATGGAAGCACTCAGATCCATCTGGGCCTCTCGTCCCGGTCAGATAATCCCAGACGGATCTCTGGAACATGCGAGCCATCTCCCCCAGACAGCTGTTTCACACAAGGCCCCATTGTCTGGGACAAGCTCGGATCGCTTTACTGCAAGAGCCGAGAGCCGAGGGAGCATTCTGTCAGCTGCCGAGGGCGCAGAGGAAACCTTGCTCCCTGCGGATTTTTCTTATTTTGTTATGGAGCCAAAACCCTACTCTCAACTGTTGGGGAGGGAGGTTTAACACCAGACCTAAAGCCCTCACTCTGCTTTTATTTGACCAGGGAAATGAACAGCCCCCACACCCAAAGCATTTACAGTCTGACTTTTCCAAAGCCAGCCTGAGGGGACCGGGGACTGGAAGTGGGAAGTGCTAGCTTTCCCTCTGCCCTTCCAGTTTGGGGGACTTGGGAGACAGCGGGAAAGTGCCAGTCCTGGAAGGCCAGACACAACATCCCTAGGATGCAGTGGCAGAATTAGGAGGATGGCATCAGAGAATTTTCAATAACTGAATAATTACTGAAAAGCGGGTGGCTGTTTTTTCCCTCTCCTCGCTGAGAGAAAGATGACTGCGGCCATCCCCTGCCCCAAATCTGTACCTCAAGTCCCCACTGGGCATATAGGTTCTATTCTTAACTTCTCTCCACCCCCCCTGCCCCTTCCCCACCATGGACCTGCTGAATTTTGAATTCAGGAAGTTATTTAGCAAATAAACACCTTACATTGATGATAAATAACTACGGATGTGATGACAGCAAGTTTGCCCCATCTACCTTCAGCTGCTACAGACTTTTTTGGGGGGAAGTATTTTTTTTGTGTGTGTGGTAAAATATACATAAGATCTACCCATTTGAACCATTTTTACATGGACCATTCAGAGGCATTAAGCACATTCACCAAACATTTTAAAATATTTCAAATTTTGAATAATCAAGGTGCTTCACAAAATAAATTAAGTAGGTGTGGTTAGAGTCTTCCTTTCTCTCTATCCTACTTATCTTTCCAGGCTGACAATGAAGACAGGCATCCTAGGAGGGACCTGTCATCAAGCCACCTTTGTCATGTATCCTGCAGAGAGGCCCTCCTTGCTTACAATCCACACAACGTAGAAGGCAGCTTGGCCAAGAGATTGACAGGTCTGAGCTTGACCATCTAGCAAAGCTGATTTCCTGGGTATGCACAGATTTCTTTTCTTTTCTTTTCTTTTAATATTGGGTATGCCTGCTGAACAGGACTGGCTCCTCTTCCTTACCACCCCTCTTACAAACAAAGAAAAGGTCAAACTAGAGAATTAGTGAAACAAAGGTCCTCTGCAACCCCAGGCCCACTGAGCAGCACAGAACTGTGGTTGCCAAGGAGGCAGGGACAGAGACATATGCTGAGTTTTGAGGACGAGGATGGATGAGGATGCACCATGCAACACACAAAGTATCATTATCTTGTCAAATGTTATTCATGTTGAATCTGTTCCATGAGAAGCCTCTGTGTTCTATGACCTTGGACAAGACGTGGCCAGAGAGTTGTTGTGAGGGCAAATAAAACACCTGTCAAAGCCTGAGCCCATGGCAGGGGTACTGTGAAGACAAGAAGGATGAACCTTCCGGTGCTCATATGCACCCTTCCTCCTGGCTTTCTGGCCACATCCTCACTGATGTTAATTTGCCTCATTTGAAATTGGCACCTCTTTGATGTGGCAGGTGAGTGCACCTCTGCTCTGCACTGTGCGGGATTCTGGAATGCATGTGGGTGGAAGCTCCTGTGTACCCCCTGGGGTCTGAAAGACAGATGATGCCTTCAAGTGCTGGTGGAATGAAATCTCATCTCAAGAGCTGGAAGGCACCTGCGAGGTTCACTGAGCCCCTGCAGCTGATGGATGCACAAGTTCTTTCCAGCCTTTCCATGGCCCGAGCTCACCTCTCTCTGCCAGACCCCTGCTCTGATCAGCAGGGCTCCCCCCCTCACAAGGGAGCCCCTGCTTCGAGCTTTTGGCAATAATAACTGCTAGTTACTTGTTGAGTATTTTGAAGCTACTTAGGAAGAAAGGTTTTGCTAAGGAAAATGCTTTTGTAAAAAAGAATTTCCAAAGTATTTCCGGGACTCAAACACATATTCACTGATCACCTACTGTTACTGAGTCCAAGTTTATACTGCTCACCAGTAGAGCATGACAGGCCAGTACATCAAGAGATAAGCTGTTGGGCCAAGGAACAGTGACTTTATTCAGAAAGCCAGCAGACCAAGAAGAAGGTGGATTGCTGTCCCAAAGAACCAGTTTCCCTGAGTTGGAATTCAGGCTTCTTTTATACTAAAAGGGGAGTGGGGGTAAAGTCCTGATTCTGGCCAGACTCTGGATGGGGTGTGTTAATTTCTGTATCTGTGAGTCTACTTGTTGTCACTATTGTTATATTCACTAGTTTGTTGCATTTTTTAGATTCCACATGTAAGTGATATCATACACTATTTGAGTCTACATCCTGCAGCCAATCACAAGTGGGCTTGGTCAGGATGTTTCCTGTGACCTAAACAAAGGTGTTTTAGCTTAACACTCATTCCCTGGGAAGCAGGGTTTCCAGAGATGGGCATTATGCATAATTTAAGCTGACAGGCAATATCCCTTTAGTGATTAACTTGTAATAGAATAGAAAGACTCTTCCCTATTAACTGCTATGTGCCAGGAACCATTAGAGGGGCAGTGGATATGAAGATGAATGAGCCAGGAATAATTTCAGACCCCACTTTTCAGTGGAGGAGAGAGATACATAGATTATCATAAAATAAAGTTGGAAATACCTGATAGACAAATGGACAGGCTATTACAGAAGCACTAGGGAGGCACACCCAGATCAGCCCGAGGGGGGTGCATTCTGTAAAGATTTCTAGAAGGTGAGGCACAAGCTGAGCCTTGAAAGAAGAACCATTTTCATATACCTAGACTGGCTTATATGAAGGGATGTTACTAATTTGAATCAGTTTTGTACATTTAAAAAAGCATATATAATTTGTCTGCCTTACTTCACTTAGCATAATGCCCTCAGAGTCCATCTATGTTGCCACAAACAGTAAAATTTCATTTTTTCATGGCTGAGTAGTATTCCATTGTATATATGCACCACATCTTCACTATCCAATCCTCTGTTGGTGGATATTTAGATTGCTTCCATGTCCTAACTATTGTAAATAGTGCTGCTATGAACACTGGGGTGCACGGATCTTTTCAAGTGAATGTTTTGGGGTTTTTGGGGATATAAACCCAGGAGTGTTTTATGGTCAAATAGTGTATGATATCATTTACATGCGGAATCTAAAAGATGCAACAGGAGTTCCCGTCGTGGCGCAGTGGTTAACGAATCCGACTAGGAACCATGAGGTTGCAGGTTCGGTCCCTGCCCTTGCTCAGTGGGTTAACGATCCGGCGTTGCCGTGAGCTGTGGTGTAGGTCGCACACGCGGCTCGGATCCCGCGTTGCTGTGGCTCTGGCGTAGGCCGGTGGCTACAGCTCCGATTGGACCCCTAGCCTGGGAACCTCCATATGCCGCAGGAGCGGCCCAAGAAATAGCAACAACAACGACCAAAAAAAAAAAAAAAGATGCAACAAACTAGCGAATATAACAACAACAACAACAAGTAGACTCACAGATATAGAAAACAAACCAGTGGCAATCGGTGGTTACCAGTGGTTGGGGTCGGGGGTAGGGGAAGGTGCAACAAAGAAGTGGGAGGCACCAGCTACTGGGTGTGAGACAAACTACAGGGACATGTTGTACAATATGAGGAACAGAACTAGTATTTTGTGATAACTCTAAATGGATAACCTTTAAAAATTGCACAAACAATAAAAAAAAATTTTAAGCACAGAGAAAAGGGATTTACCTCTACTTTGTGTTAGCTGTTTGATCTGAAGTTATAAAACTACATTTAAAAAAATAATACTTTGGACTTTTCACTATAGACCACTGGCTTTCAAACTGAATTCTAGGAATCCCAGGATATTCTGGTTGGGGGGGGAGGGTTGCTGGGGACCCGGGTCCAGGGGGCATAGAGGCTGAGGAGACAGGACCCCAGGCCTCACCAAGCAGCTTCCCCGTTCTTCCTGCCACATTTATTGGAATTGTTTGTAATTTTTTTTAACTCTGAACAAAGGGGTTCTGATATCAAAATGTTTCAAATTACAAAGGGAGACTCACTTCCCAATGAAGTACGTTTTACTGCATACTTGCTATCTAATTTTCTCAGTTGGGTCTTTCAAAGCAAAGCACCAAAAAATACTCCTACATCCCTTGTTATCTTTGCCTGTTTTACAGCCATGACCCTCGCACCTCCCCACTGGGCAGCAACCTCGTAAAACAGATCTGAGAAAATTTATCACTACTTGGAGGAAAACATCCTTAGGAAATATAGCTTATTAATGGCGGGATGGTGGCACCTTTATGTACAAAGGCAGCAAATTATTATTCTTTAGAACAAATCTTGTCATAACAAAATACCTTCATATGGAATATGTTCATACGTCTTATAAATCAAAATTCTCAATAACATCTGAAGTAAAATTCTGGAACAATGAATGAACGGGCAATTCTTTCATGTGCAAAATACAAATATGCTTCTCTTTCATCCCAAACACAGGATGAGAACCAGGTTTTCTGACAGGATTTCCCCTTTTCAAATTTTAGTGCTTCTATCAAAACACACTGACTTGTTTTCATAGCCTCTTTAGTGTCAAGGGAGATTTTCCTAAAGCTTGATACAATGGCTATCCTCAGGCATCATTATGAAGCTGGGTTGACAGAAGTCAATCTAGTCTCCAATTCTAAGCAAACATCCGATGTGCAGTGTCTGTCCCCAGGTTCTGCTGGAAGCCAACTGAGAAGCTAGAGTGGGTCAGAATGCATGCACTGAATTCAATGAAATCTGAAAGACAGAGCTTGTCCTGCTGAGCTGCACACTGGAGTCCATTGCTCTTTAGACACTATCATTTTTCCCAGGAAAACCTAAAAAGCTTCAGGTGCACCCACAAGGGGAAAGGAGAATAAGGAGATGCAACTGCTAAGACATTCCTACGGACCCCCCCCCCATCCCACCTCCTGCAGTGCTGCCAGGTGGTACTTCATGCACCATGTCACTGGGACACAGAGAAGATTCTGCCTGTCCATCCACACCGGGGTGAGCCTGCAGTGACACCAAATGTGGGGGCAAGTGTCAAGGAGGTTTCCTTTTCCGCTGCTACATTGTTTGCCTGCGTCACAGTAGAGAACAAAAGGAACGTTACAGAAACCCATTGAGGGACCGACTAAGGTCTACCCTGCTCAGAAAGGCAGCAAGGGAGCTGTCAGCGGGTGGGAGGAGCCAGGAGGAGGAAAGAGCACAGAGAGGTGCTGTGCGCCAGACACAGGGAGGAAATCCCACAACCTGCTAACTGTTACTCTCCAGGCTCTGTTCTCACAAAAATACTTCCTTTACGGAAAGCTCGCTGCTCCCTGGCAAAATTAGTTTGGTCCACTTTGTAAATCTACTGAGCATGATTTACAGTAAGCTCTAGGTGTAATGGTTAAGAAGTTGTTACTGTTTTTGGAGAGATCATAATCCATAGTGGCCATGAAAAAAAGTCCTTATCTGAGAAACAGAGAGAAGTAACATGATGCCTTGCCTTGGATTTTCTTTAAGCAACTCTGGCAAACAATGTTTATAGCAGCCTGAATTACAATTGCCAAGACATGCAAATAACCTAAATGTCCATCAACAGATGAACGGATAAAGAAGATGTGGTGTATACCTACATACATACACACAAGATATTACTTAGTCATAAAAAGGAAGCAAATTTTGCCATTTGCAGCAACATGGATGGACTGGAGGGCATTATGCTAAGTCGGACAGAGAAAGATAAATACTGTATGACATCACTTATATGTGGAATCTAAAAAACACAACAAACTAGTGACTATAACAAAAAAGAAGCAGACTCATGGATAGAACAAATGAGTGGATGCCAGTGTGGGGGGCAATATAGAGGTGGAGAGGGTGGCACAAATTATGGGGTGTAAGATAGACTCAAGGCATTATGCTAAGGGAACCATTAAGACAGTCACATAAAAACACATGATACCATTTTTATTAAATGTGTGAAACAGGCAAATCAATAGAAATAAAAAGTAAATTAGTGGTTTCCTAGGGCTGAGAGATATGGAGGAGGGGGGGAGTGACAGATGAAGTGTACAGGGTATCTTTTGGAGATGCTGAAAATGTTTTAAAATTGATTGTGGTAGTGGTTGCACAACTGTGAATATGCTAGCTTCTAAACTATATACATTAAATGGAAGAATTGCAGGGTTTGTGAATTACATATATACAATAGAAAGAAAAAGAAAGATAAGCTCAAGGGTGTGTTGAACAACACAGGGAATGTAGCCATGATTTTGTAATAACTATAAATGGAAAGCAACCTTTAAAAACTGTATAAGAATTAAAAATAATTTTAAAAAGATACTCTGGCAAAAATAATAACAAGTAGGGGAAGATGAGACGTTGAGGGTTCATCACAGTAAAATCTCTACTTTTGCACATGTTTTGAAATTTTCACAATAAAAAGTTAAATGATGATTTAAAAAATAGGTCAAAAAGCCACATCATGACAATACTCTCCCACACAAAAATGAGGGCAGGCTTTGATGCCTACCACTAAATTTCCCTGATTCAGAAAATACCACCAGTTGGAAGATCCTCCTTTCAATAATAGCTTTTCAGAGGGAAAGAAACATGCAACGTTGAAACACACACTGATTATCAACTCTATTTCAATTTCAGAATTGTTAGAAACAGGTAAAAGGTGCCTCAGAGTTGAGGTTATGAATCTGGCAACTTCTTTGTCAATCGGTAACAGGAATTGTTGCTGTTAAAAGGCCAAGGTTGAAAATAACGGTGTGCAATGCCTCCATTATTTATTTACTTTATCCATCATTTATTTTATCTTTATTTTAACCCATTAAGTTGGAATGTGTGTTAATCGTTTTAAAGCCTGAAGTTGGCCTCTCTAAAACCTAAGAGGGAAAGAGTGGGCGAAACAGGTTTAGGGATCTAAATAAGCATGGCCTCTTTCGGCCTACGCATTGCCAGCCTTGTTTTAAACTCTTACGTTAAGGGAAGTAATATACTGTAAGATTATAAATGCCCAAGGCAAGTGTATCTGGGAACTGTGAAACTAATTAGAATTAACTATTAACTCCCTGAGAGGCAGCCCTGCAGGAGCATCTTGGGGGAAGAGGAACCACGAGAAGCAAGAGTCCACGCCACAGAGTCTAGGGCTGGAAGATACCGATCCAGCCTTAGAGAAGGCGGGGTTCTTTTTATCGGGCATCGGGGGCGTGTGGACTCGGCCGCGCTGGCTCCACTCTCCCGCAGAGTCTGGCTCTGGGTGTAAACCCGCAGGGCTAGCCCGGGGCCACCGGCTGCAAGACAAGCATCCCCGCCTCAGGACTCGGGCGGGGCCCCGACCCCAGGGCGCAAGCGCAGGCGCAGCGCCTCACTTACTGTCTTCGGGCAGGTTGTTCTCGCGCTCTTCTCTCTCCATCTGCTGGCACCAGCCTTCCATGCGGTCTCGCTCCGCCTGGAGAAGTTTCAGAAACCAGTGGCCATCCCGGTGGCACACTGACCTCTGCACGGCCTCCAGGGGGTCTTCGGTGATGGAGTCAATCCAGGGATCCGGGGGCGGCAGAATCGAAGGGTCGAAATCTGCATCGAAGTCCTCGTCGGCTGCGCAGGCATGGTAGTGGTTTCCTGAGCCCTGGATGCTCACGGTGGAGGTGCTGGCGTCCCGGGAGAACTGTCTGGCCACCGGGCCAGGGCATGAATTGTCCTCTACAGATTCGAGAGAATTTTCCAGGTTGTCGTGGAAGTCCAGGTCGGCCTGCACTGCCGTTGTTACGCTATTGGAGCGAGTGAACCTGCGGAAGCTTGGAGGGATAGAGAGAGACATTTAGTGCAAGGATGTTTCTTGAGGCAGAACCACCTTCTACTTCTCTTCGTGGGTGTGCAAGAGCAGGGTTCTTCTCAGCCTTCAGAGGTAGCCCCTGAAACCAGCCCACCGATTGCCGTAGCTCTGATGCAAACAAAGAACACAGATCCCTCCTCTCTGTTCCATACGGAGTATGAAAGCGTATCTAGAGCGATTTTAGAAGAGGAGCAGTGGGCACAGCTATCAAAGCCAGTATGATATTCAGGGTCCAGCTTCCTTTGCCTTGAATCCTGAAATTCAGTGAGGGGTGAATTTGGTGGGAGTAAGGAAACGATCCAATTATAACCTAGACTGCATACTTTACTTTGAAACAAGGGGAAAAAACCAAACAAACCCGACCCAGCCTGAGCCAAGAGTATCTTGAATCCTGCATGACCACGTTTTCCAGGGAAAGCTCTTACCCGAAAGCAAACTAAAATGTTATTAAGGTCCCCTTAAAATTAAAGCTCCTTTTCCTGGTAAGGAGTTCCTATTTCCTGATCATACAGGAGATCATTGTTATAATTTGGTACACAGACTTTGGGGCAAAATCAGCTCACCAGTTCTAGCGTTCCGCCCTGCTGTACTTCCCTGCGCCTTAATTCCCCCCCCCCCGCCCCGCCCCGCCCCCGTCCTTCCACCAAGGGGACAAAAGACAACTTGTTACAGATTCAACCTGAGCATTTGGTACGGATATCCATGCGATATGAATGTCTTGACGAAATGGCTCTAGACATCTCTGGTTGACCCCTATGGCGAAGGTGAGGATGTAAGGAAGGTGGGAGGGATGGGAATGAACAGAAGGGCAGTGAATGAGTTCTTTCTCCGATAAGGGGCAAGGGAAGCTGTGGGCCTGAAGTAATTTCAGCTCCCCCTCCCCCAAAAGCTTCATTGGCTCCTAGAGCAGACAGAAGATAATGATATAAGAGAATATGTATCTGCCTGTCCACTGAAGGCAGCGTAAGTATCTATTACTCTGCTTTATAGTTTGTTTTGTTTTGTTTTTTTGTTTTTTGTTTTCTCAATGGCTGCATGCAGGGCATATGGAAGTTCCCAGCCCAGGGATCAAATCCCAGCTACAGCTTCACCTACGCAGCTCCAGAACTTTTTCATCTTTCCCAATTGAAATTCTGTATCCATTAAACAACTTCCCATTCCTCTTTCCCTCCAGCCTCTGGCAACCATGAATCCACTTTATGTCTCTGTGAATTTGACTACTTTAGGGCCTTCATGCAAGTTGATCTCATAGTATTTGTCTGTTCGTGACTGGCTTATTTTGCTTAGCATGATGTCTAAGGTTCATCCACATTGCAGCATGTGTCAGAATTTCCTTCCTCTTTAAGGCTGGACAATATCCTATTGTATGTATATACCACATTGTGCTTTTTTTTTTCCATGTATCAATAGATACTTGGGTTGGTCTGCCTTTTGCTACTGTGAATAATCTTGCTGTGAACATGGGTGTACAAAGATCTCTTTGAGACCCTGCTTTCAATGCTTCTGGGTACACACCCAGAAGTAGAATTGTTGGATTATATAGTAATTTTGTTTTTAATTATTTGAGGAACTGCCATACTGTTTTCCCTAGCAGCTGTACCATTTTTGTATTCCTACCAACAATGTACAAGCTTTCCAGTTTCTCCACATCCTTGCCAACACCGATTTTCAGACTTTTTCCACGTGAGCTATTCTAATGGGTGTGAGGAGGTATATTTTCTTGACTGGCTAATGATTATGCCATGCTAGCATGGTTTATTTGCCAGCAGATTTTCAATTAATGTTTCATATTCAATAGTGCCAGCCTTAAAGGAGAATGCACTAAATAAGGTCCATACAACATTTAATAAACCACAGTTGCATGATTTTTCTTAACTCTCCTGGAACACACTATTAAAGCCAATTAATACTGATCCTCCAGTCCATCAAAAATAAAGATTGGATAGAACAATGTAAGTAAACAGGCATTTGTAAGACTGTAGAAAGCCTGGAAGTTTTCTACAAAAAGGACAGGATAAAGTTGTTTCAGTCAGTCCATTATTTCCCCTAGTGAATAAATGTCAAGAAAAAAAAAAAATAGTTGGACTATTGATCTGTAGTCATTATTAGGATGATCAAAATAATCCAAAATGTTGTGATTCTCACCATTCATTTTATGAAGATAGGCCAGCCAAACAAAAGGCTGGCCTGTCTTGCTGTTTGCTGTGGTCAGGAAGTTACCTCTGTTGACGGTATTATGCATGGTCATGTGTAAGTTCTTAACTCTCAGTTGGGCCATAGGAAAAATCACAGAGTGGAAAGGTCCCAAGGAATGTTACAGACCGCTTGTCCTAGCCGTGCAAGCAAGAGCAGTTCTGCTACCGTGATTCTTCCAATAGCCACTGGCTTCTTGGCTGTGAGAGGCCATTTCTGCCTTCTTGTTCATCCGCCAAGATGTGAAATGACATCTGAAGCTGAGCTCCCGCTCCAGCTGCACATGCGTGATTTGGATGACTTTCCTTGCAGCAGTTGACATTCTGGCTGTTCCACTAACACACAGTCCCAACTATGAACACACCCGGCTCCACTCTCCCAGATCAGGGGTTGCCAGAGGCATTACATTTCCAAACTTAAAGAAGGACCAGTGCCTCATTGTTTCCCTTCCGAGCAAACTTGCCAGAGACAGAGTCTGTTCCACATACAAAACACAATGACCTACTTCCCCCGTGTCTCTGTTTTTATCTACACAAAACCGTCCCACCAGCATTCCTGACTGAGGGCTCCTGGCTATGAATCTTGTAAAGTATCCACCTTCTTAAGAAAAATGACTTGGCAGTAGATTAGTAGAAGTTCGCAGTTTAGTCACCCAGAAAGAAAGAAAAGTGAAGTAAAATGAAAATGGTTTGGGATTAAAAGCGGTGCCTTTGAACTCAGGCAACCCTGTCCAGGCTGCACTGTTTCTCTCAATTAAGTTCCTTAAGCGAGCTTTCTTCCACCCAGAGCTTTCAAAGAATGTTCTGCTCTACAAAATGTTTTCTGTCTTTCATGTGCAGAGCTCCTTCTGGGTGAAGGGTGCAATCAAGTTGTTATTGTTGTTTTAAAGTTTTGATCGGGAACACAGAAGGAGACACTGGATTCACTTCTGTGTTTTTGACAAGAATAGATTGCTTGCTGGTGGATGGTACAAACCTAAAAGCTGAACCCAGGGGCTTGCTGTTTCCAAACCCACAGACTCCACTCTTGAAGCTTCTCTGGTCCTCTGTGCCCTAAAGCCAAAACATGTAATCATTACAACCTCTGAAAAGGACCGGCCAGCATTCTGGCCAAAGGAGCAGAAAACCATGAAACCAAAGACTGGACCAACCAGTATGACACACAATACCTCGTCTGTGCTGAAGTCAAGAGGAAAGTCACTTGGGAGCATTCACCTGTGCTGTTCTTTGTGCTCTTTCTATGGAACAAGTTTGTATATCTGATGAGTGGATTTTTTTCCCCCCACCCTCCACCCCCCACCCCCCACTTTTCTGTACAGCAGGTTGAAAATCAACAGATGGTAGATCACGGAGACCCATTTCGTCCCTCCTGTTTGGTGGGGCTGTATTTGAACAAAATAAGTCCTGAACCAAAGCTGGTCACAGCCTGCATCTTTAGAACGCATAGGCTTTGTTCCTGCAAGTTCGACGATCTGAGACTCAAGTCATAAACATCTTACAGACGCTCAGTCCGTCACCCCATTACAGAATCCATTGGTTCTCAAAAACTCTCCATGTTCACGATCCTTTTGCCCGAAGCGCTCTTTTAGGAAAGGAAAATAAAATAGGTATGCAACATAAAGACCCTACTCCAAATAATTGTAATGCATTTGCCCAATAAAAGAAAGGGAGGAAATGGAAAGTAATGAGAGTGGGCTTGGTATCACCTGATAGCCTCAGCAAGGGCCCAGCACCTAGCCATTCTCCTCTGAGTACCAGCTGGGCTGGTGCTATATCCTTTATGGGCTGTCACTGTAGGAACCTTGGATTGGGAGCCTCAACAAAACATCCTTGAACTGACTGCACCCCAGAAGGACCTGCTTTCCCTCAGCAACCAGAGCCCTAGGTCACTCCTTTGCTCCTGACCCCAGGTAATGAACAAAAGCCAGAAAAGTCTCACATAGAATTCTCTTTTATTGAGTCTTGCTTAGGGGTCAAGAGGAGGCTATAGGCTTTTGAATCATATGGTCCCTTTGCTTTTTGCAAACTAAATTGTCTTGGAAAGCATGTGAAAAAAATAAAGAGGGGGGAGGGAGGGAAGCCAGGAAGACAAAAGGAAGAAAGGAAAAAAGGAGGGAGGAGGGGGGTGGGTGAGAGAGAGGGAGGGAAGGACTGGGTGGGGGGGGTGTATGAGGCATATCAGGAATTGTGCCAACTTTCAGGGCTTTTGAAATTTGAAATGCATGAATGCCACACCTTTAAAACTCAGGTGTATTGGAAGGAACTATTTGGCAAGGTCACGGTATTGTTAACTGGCAAAGAAAAGCGATTGTTTGCCAAATATAATATCGAGGGTGGGTACTAGGCTATGTAGTACTCCAAGCTGTGAGGAGTGGAGATCGATCCAAAGCTTCTGGTTGGCAAAGGACGGCTGTTTCTGACTTCCAGAGGTCTTGCCAAGCCTGTGGTCCCTGAACTGGCTGTGAGAAGATGCTGTCTCGATTTTGGCTTTTTGTTCTTAACATCCTGCCTGTTTGAAAAGGCACAATTCACTACAAGCCCAGATGTTTGCATATTTAAGTCACTTAGGATCAAAAGAGATCTTTTGTAGCAGTTGACATGGTGCAAAAGGAGAAAACAATGCCCTCTTTCCTCGTGCTTGTTCCACCTAGGTAGGAGGCCATGAGCCTCAATGTGTGAAGCAAGGGAGACCTTAAAAACGCAGAATTTTATGGAAATAGAAGTAAGTGTGGTGAGGAAACAAAAGTTGGCATTTGAAATGGGGAGCCGCTCCCAATAATAGATGCTGCTACTTTCCTTCCACACCCGTGACTCTGTCTGTGCATCACAGACCTGCTGAAATGGCAGGTGTCACTCACAGACACTTTTTGAGGCCAGCTTCCCCCCGCCCCCTTAGCATTAAGTGTCCTGGAGGTGTGTGTCTTATTTTGTAATGTCTTCTCGAAGGTATGTTTCCACCAGCTGGAGATAAGAAAGACCAGAGGCCATCACCAAAATATGCCCCCTCTGCCCCCATTCCTACCCTATAAATGAAACAAGATGAAAAGATCTTGGCTTTCCCTTTGCACACCTCCAGGCATGCAATCCCTTTCTGGACATTCGTGTTAATCAAACGTCAGAGATTGAACAAAGGAATGGCAGGGGTGGGGGTTGGGGGGGTTGATGAGGGAGGAAAAGGCCACAGAGTGACTGACTACCCATTTATTCTGGGATAAGTTTCCTCCTCTAAGTCCCTGGACCCTGAAGGTAAACAGTCCTTGTCCTAACAATGACTCTCAGTTGGACGATCTCCAGATAAAGAATCCAGCCCGTCAAGCAGCAGTTTACAAAGACATAGATGGATCTGTTAACTACATATACGCTGGGAAAATAACATTGAGTTTTCTTTGTTTTATGATTTTTTTTGCATTGCAGTGTTTTGTCAATTTTCTCCTGCACAGCATGGTGACCCAATTACACATTCAAGTATACATTCTTTTTTCTCACATTATCATGCTCCATCATAAGTGACTAGATATAGTTCCCAGTGCTGCACAGCAGGATCTCATTGCTTATCCATTCCAAAGGCAATAGTTTGCACCTATTAACCCCAAACTCCCAGTCTGTCCCACTCCCTCCCCAACATCCAGTCTTCTTGCCAGAAAATTGCGGTGAGACCAGCAGCATCTCCCTATACAATGACTAAAAACTCGAGGAGTCTCTGGCGTGAAAGGCATAGTAAAAGCCTCCTGAGAAGTTGGAAAGAGGGTCCTTCACTAGGGCCTTCAGTGCAGGGGATCTGCCTAGGCTTTCATCTTGCAAAAATCCCTGTGGTGTTGGTTTCTTCTGGTCTTTGGGCTCAGACTGGCCAGTCCCCCAGCACAGACCCTTCCATATGCCTGTGCCTGCGTAGAGGGAATGTGTCTGGCTGCCAGGATTCTGGGAGCTGAGTGAGCAGAGAACGCCTAGGGCAGGTGCGTCAACATTCCATTGGTAAATTTTCATGCATCTTCCTGTTTTCAATACATCAACCCTGCTCTCAACTGTGCTGCTGCCCTCCAGACAGGGGTCCCCTTGTTTTAGGCTCTGAAGGGACGCGTCCAGCCTCCCGCTGCACCTTCACCCCTATGTTCAGAGCATCCAGCGCTGTCAATCCCCATGCCTTTGTGGGTTCTGCAATGTAAGTTGAATTACGTCTTAGATGTCTGCCTCACTAGCTTTGGATTCAGCTTTTCTCTGGTTGCCTAACTCAGTTACCACTTTCCTCTCTACCTTCTAGCTTCCACAGTTTCACCTCGGTGTCTTCCCCCATCTTGTTCTCTTCATCTTTGACAGTGTATGCCAGAACAAACACAAAATCCTTTTACTGTCATTTAGCTTCAGAAGGTCTCAAAGGCAGATGTGTGTATTTTTTTTTCACCACCTTTAATCAAGAGTCAGTCTAGAAATAATGTAGATATTCATCAGGGAGAAAAAGGGGAAGCCAATTATGGTCCAGCCATATTCCTGAATATCGTGTAACTATAAAAGCCATTTGTCATGAATATTTAATAATGAGAAAGCTTCTTGTAACATTGGTTAGTTTTTTAAATATTGGATTTCAAAACTTTCAAAATGTTTTTCCATAAAGCATGAGTAAAAATGTACCCCTTTGTTAGTTCATGCTTAAGGGATGGGATTATGGGAAATTTTATTTCTGTATTTTATAAATCTCATAATATATAAGTACTACCTTACTTTTCTTATTAGATTATTTAATAATACACAATTATTATAGAAAAGATAGATAATATCTATCTTAATATCTACTTTCTATCTAGCCACACAGAGTCACAGTTTTTTTTAATTGCTCCGAAGTCCATCAGGGAGTTATAAGCTGTTAACTTGCTACTGTATATTTTCCTCCAAGTAAATATGCATGCTCTTTTTGTAATGAAAATAATAATATTCTTCCTTTCTGTGTCCACTGTGAGTCTTGGAGTCACCAGTGGGCTCCTTCCTGTAAGAAAGTCTAGTTTGAACTACCGTTGAAATACAACTGTTGGGGGGTTGGGGGATGTGCTTGGGTTGTGGGATGGAAATCCTGTGAAATTGGATTGTGATGATCATTATACAACTACAGGTGTGATAAATTCATTGAGTAATAATTAAAAAAAAAGAAAAGAAAAGAAAAAGAAAAGAATTGTTACTTGGAAGGAAAGAGGAGATTCCTGGGAGCCTTTTAGCTTTCTCACCTTGGTCAATAGAAAGGATTGGTTTACTAGATTTGCTAATTATCAGCTTGAAAGACAAGAAGACCTCATGCAAATTCCTGGGGAGCGGTCAAAAGGATGGCAGAGAATGGGGGCAGGATGCTTTGGAGGCCCTGGGCTAGAGCAGCGGCTGAGACAGTGTTCCTGGGGGAGGTGTTGGCAGGATTTGCCAGCTTGGTTTAGGAGGAGACTTGCAGAGCAGCAAAAATATGCCAAGTGGATCCGATCAAATAATCCCACTGGCTAAAACAGGAATTGGGAACAGATGCCTAGTGTTTGATGGAGAGGAGGAAGATCTTCATTGGCTTAAGAAAGCAGTCTTGCTTCAAAACCATATGCATTTGTTGACCCTGGCTTGGTGCTGCCACAGCATTTAAACTAGTGACCTTCTACCAGCATCCCTCTGCATGGTCCATACCACGAGGCAGTTCTGGAGAATGGACGTGGCACACCTGCTACCAGTGGCATTCTCAAGATGTGATCGCTGTGCTGCCTGCAAATCTACCGGGAAGATTTGTAATCCTCCCTTTGGATTCCTTTTCCTGAAGTAGATAGGTTATCCAGTGCATTGCATTTTTTACTAATGAGTTATTAGCTTTTTCTTTTGTCTTGATGGGGAACCCTGCAGAGCACCCTGAATTTACAAGTCTTATCTCTTCATAGACAGTCAACCAGATGGATTTTGTTATATTAGATTTGGTTTCAAAAGGTGATAATGAGTCTCTGGGCCTCTTACAAGTCTTCCTCTTTTTTGCACTCTTTCTTTCTCTGGCTCTATTTTCTTTCTCTACTTTTTGTTAGGTTAGTGTAATTTAGTGTCTGTTTATTTAGGGAAGGAAGAGATAGATTGTAGCAGCCTTTCAATGTGAAAACAATCGTCTCCTCTCTATCACTAGATAATTGAAGAAAAAAAAAAAATCCCCCAGTTGTCCTTAGGAAATCTCATCTGCCCAATTTTGTGTTGTAAGATCCTATCTGTATGAATTACTACCAGCAAAATTATAAAATGAATTATAGTTAGAGACAGAAGAAACACAGAATCCCTGCCTGTTGACAGTGGATTTCTTTTAGAAAGGTTGAAAACAATCATTAACATCAATTTTAAATGCTGATTTACTTTTCAGCAGTTAACTACCTTTGAGGACAGGTATGTTTTGGAAGGTTAAGCACCAAAATTGGGGCTGCCAGCCCCTTGGGGGGATGAATTTAACATAAGTCACTCAGCTTATTGAGGAACTGAGCATCCTACAAACTTCAATAATTTATTAAATATTCAACTTTTTAATAACATGATAAAAGTAGCTCATTTGAAGTTTGGGGTTGCTATTAGGTATGTCCAAATCATGTAACATTTAACATTCCTGTAGATGGACAAGTGTCAGGGTGTGAACTGGATAACACAGAATTATTGACTGCAGGGGAAAGGTTGGAAATAAATTTTAAAAACTGAAGATGATTTTCTCTTATTTTTAAAGAAAAGGCGGTATCATTGCTTTCTTTAGACTTCGAGTTTCAGAGAGATTCTATTTAAGTACCTAAGAGAATAGGAAACACATATAATGTTCCCTATGTGTCAAGTATTTTTCTAAAAGTTTTATATATATTGAACAACACACCTCAAGACAATACTGACATTTACACTATTATGTTCCCTTCTCTCTCTCTCTCTTTCTAAATTGATACACTTTAGGGAAGTGTTACATTCACAGCAAAATGGAACAGAAAATACTTCTTGTGTACTTCTCCTGTCCACCATCAGGATCTTCCACCAGAGTGATACATTTGTTCCTACTGATGAATCTACACTGACACATCATTACCATCTAAAGTTCACAGGGCACATTAAAATTCACTCTTGGTGAGGTACATCCTATAGGTTTAGATAGATGTATGATGACACGGATTCACCACTATGGTATCATACAGAAGAGTCTTAATGCCCTAAAACTCATCTGTGTTCTGCTTATTTACCCTCCTTCCCCCTAAACACTTTTTTACTGTCTCTATAGTTTTGCCTTTTCCAGGATGTTGTATAGTTGGAATCATACAGTATGTAGCCTTTATAGATTGGCTGCTTTTCCTTGGTAACATGCATTTAAGTTTCCTCCACGTCTTTCTGTGGCTTGATAGCTTATTTCTTTTTTAACACTGAATAAAATTCTGTAATTTGGATGTAAGAGTTTATTTATCCATTCGCCTCCTGAAGGACATCTTGGTTGCTTCCAAGTTTGTGGATTAGGAACAAACATCTGTGTGCATGTTTTTGTGTGGTCTTAATTTTTTAACTCCTTTGGGTCAGCACCAAGAAGCACAACTGCTAGATCTTATGACAGGAGAGTGGTTTTGTAAGAAACTGCCAAACTCTCTTTGAAAGCAGCTGCACTACTTTGCATTCCCATCAGAGATAAACAAGAGTTAATGTTGCTGCGCATCCCCATCAGCATTTGGGATTGTCAATGTTTCTGATTTTTGCCTTTTTTCTATATGAGTAGTGGTATCTCATTGTTTTAATTTGCAGTTTCCAAATGACATACGATGTTGAGCATCTTTTTGTATATTTTCTTATGACGTTTGTACATCTTCTTTGGTGAGGTACCTGTTAAAGTCTTTTATTCATTTTTATCTCTCTCTCTTTTTATTTTTTTGGCCCACACCTGCGGCATATGGAGGTTCCCAGGCTAGAGGTCTAATTGGAGCTGTAGCCTCCAGCCTACGCCAGGACCACAGCAACGTGAGATCCAAGCCGCGTCTGCAACCTACACCACAGCTCACAGCAACGCCAGATCCTTAACCCACTGAGCAAGGACAGGGATTGAACCTGCATCCTCATGGATGCCAGTCAGGTTTGTTAACCGCTGAGCCACGATGGGAACTCCCTTTATTCATTTTTTTAATCAGGTTGTGCATTTTGTTGTTGTTGAGTTTTAAGAGTTCTGTGTATATTTTGGACAACTGTTCTTTATCAGATATGTCTTTTGCAAATATTTTCTTCTAGTATGTGACTTGTCTTCTCAGTCTTGTGACATTGTCTTTCACAGAAGTTTTAAATTTTAATGAAGTCTATCTTATCAATGATTTTCTTCATAGGTCATGGCTTGGGTATTATATCCAAAAAGCCATCCTCATACCCAAGGTTATCTAGATTTTTCTCATTTGTTACCTTCTAGGAGTTTTTTTTTTTTTTTTTTTAATTTATTTTTTTCCCACTGTACAGCAAGGGGATCAAGTTATCCTTACATGTATACATTTTTTTTTTCCCCACACCCTTTGTTCTGTTGCAGTATGGGCATCTAGACATAGTTCTCAATGCTACTCAGCAGGATCTCCTTGTAAATCTATTCTAAGTTGTGTCTGATAACCCCAAGCTCCTGATCCCTCCCACTCCCTCCCTCTCCCATCAGGCAGCCACAAGTCTATTTTCCAAGTCCATGATTTTCTTTTCTGTGGAGATGTTCATTTGTGCTGTATATTAGATTCCAGTTATAAGTGATATCATATGGTATTTGTCTTTGTCTTTCTGACTCATTTCACTCAGTATGAGATTCTCTAGTTCCATCCATGTTGCTGCAAATGGCGTTATGTCATTCTTCTTTATGGCTGAGTAGTATTCCATTGTGTATATATACCACATCTTCCGAATCCAATCATCTGTTGATGGACATTTGGGTTGTTTCCATGTCCTGGCTATTGTGAATAGTGTTGCAATGAACATGCGGGTGCATGTGTCTCTTTTAAGTAGAGTTTTGTCCGGATATATGCCCAAGAGTGCCTTCTAGGAGTTTTATAGTTCTCTGTTTTACATTTAGGGCTGTGATCAATTTTGAGTTAACTTTCGTGAAAGGTATAAGTTCTGTGTAGATGATTTTTTTTTTTTTTTTTTTGCATGAGGATGTCCAGTTGTTCTAGCACCATTTGCTGAAAAGATTATTTTTTCTCCATTGCATTGATTTGGTTTCTTTAATAGATATAGGCCTATTTAGATTGTCTATTTCTTCCTGTGTGGGATTTGGCAGATTGCATATTTTAAGGAATTGGTCCATTTTATCTCAGTTATCATTTGTGGGCACAGAGTTGTTCATAATATTCCTTTATTATCCTTATAATGTCCATGGGGTTTGTGTGATGTCCCCCTTAATTTCTGATGTTAGTAATTTGTGTCTGCTTTCTTTTTTTCCCCTCAGCATGACTATAGGCTTGTCAGTTTTATTGAACTTTTTAAAGATTCAGCTTTTGGTTTTGTGGATTTTCTATACTGATTTTCTGTATTCAATTTCATTCATTTTTGCTTTAATTTTTATTCTTTTCTTTTGCTTAATTTGGACTTAGTTGCTCTTCTTTTTCTAGTTTGGTGGGAAAACTATGCTTAGGGAAAACTATGCATAGGTGGTTGACTTTATTTACTTATTTATTTTGTCTTTTTGCTATTTCTTTGGGCCACTCTCGCGGCATATGGAGGTTCCCAGGCTAGGGGTTGAATCGGAGCTGTAGCCACTGGCCTACGCTAGAGCCACAGCAACGCGGGATCTGAGCCGCATTTGCAACCTACACCACAGCTCATGGCAACGCCGGATCCTTAACCCACTGAGCAAGGACAGGGATGGAACCCGCAACCTCATGGTTCCTAGTCGGATTCGTTAACCACTGCGCCACGACGGAAACTCCGGTGGTTGACTTTAGATTTTTCTTCATATCTAATATGTGCATTCAGTGCTATAAATTTCCCTCTAAGTGCTATTTTTGCTGCATCCTATAAGCTTTGATAAGTGGTATTTTTATTTTCATTCAGTTAAAAATATTTAAAATTTTCTATTGAGCCATATATCACTTGGAAATATGTTGTTTAATCTCCAGATATTTTGGGAATTTCCAGCATCTTTCTGTTATTATTTTCTAGGTGAAGTCCATCTAGCTGAATTCCATCTGTTAACCCCAAGCTCCTGATCCCTCCCACTCCTCCCCCCCATCCTCCCACAGCCACAAGTCTATTCTTTAACATTTATCAAGGTATGTTTTCTTGCCCAGAATGTGGTCCATCTTGGTGAATGTTCCATGTGAATTTAATTTTATCAGTTTTTTCCTCATGTGTTTTGATGCTCTTTTTAGGCATATAAAAATTAAAGACAGTTATGTCTTTTTGGAGAACTGACCCCACTATCATTATCTAATATCCTTCTTTATCTCTGATAATTTTCCTTACTCCAAAGTCTGCTCTCTGAAATTAATATAGCTACTCCTGCTTTCTTCTGATTAATGTTAATATGGTATGTCTTTCTCTATCCCCTTACTTTTAATCTGCATATGTCTTTTTTTTTTTTTTTTTTTTTTGTCTTTTGTCTTTTGTTGTTGTTGTTGTTGCTATTTCTTGGGCCGCTCCCGCGGCATATGGAGGTTCCCAGGCTAGGGGTCGAATCGGAGCTGTAGCCACCGGCCTACGCCAGAACCACAGCAACGCAGGATCCGAGCCGCGTCTGCGACCTACACCACAGCTCACGGCAACGCCGGATCGTTAACCCACTGAGCGAGGCCAGGGATCGAACCCGCAACCTCATGGTTCCTAGTCGGATTCGTTAACCACTGCGCCGCGACGGGAACTCCTGCATATGTCTTAATGTTTAATGTGGGTTTCTTATAGAGAACATAAAGTTAGGTATTATGTTTTATTTACCCTGACAACTTCTGTCTTCTTATTGGTGTATTTAGATCATTGGTATTTAAGGTGATTATTGATATAGTTGGATTAATGTCTAGCATATATGTTACTGTTTTCTATTTGTTGCCCTAGTTCTTTGTTCTTATTTTTGTCTTTGACACATTCCCTTTTTTCCTTAGTGTATAAGTTTTTAGTGTATAAGTTATACTTAAAAAAATTTTTTTTAGTGGTTGCCCTAGAGATTGCACTCTATATTTTACAAATAATCCATGTTCATTTTCAAATAATACTATACCACTTCAGGAGTAGTGCAAGTACCTTATAATAATTCAATAACACTAATTCTTACCTCTCATCCCTTGTATTATTGCTGTTACTCAACTCACTTATACTCAAGTGTATAATAAATTCATATATATTGTTCCTGTAATTATTTTGAACAAACTGTTACCTATTAGATCCATTCAGAATAAGATAAATAAAAGTTTTTATTTTACCTTCACTTCTTCCTTCCCTGATGCTCTTCCTTTCCTCATGTAGATCTGAGTTTCTGACCTGCATCATTTTCCTTCTCTCTGAAGAATTTCTTTTAACATTTCTCACAAGTTGGAGCTACTGCCTACAAATTCCCTCGCTTTTTGTTTGCCTGAGAAGGATAATTTATCTTTCCTTTACCTTTGAAGGATAATTTCACAGTGTATAGGAATCTAGGTTGGTGGCTTTTTTCTCTCAGATATTAACTGTTTCACTCTCTTGTCTTTTTCCTTGCATGCTTTCTGAGGAAAAGCCACATGTCATCCTTGTTTTTGCCCCTCAATAGGAAAGGTGTCCTTTCCTTCTGAATTCTTTCAGGAGTTCTTTCCTTGGGTTTCTTTGAAAATGCCCAGGTGTACTGTATTGGGCCTTTGTCTTGCTTGGCCTTCAGTGACTTCCCTGGATCTGTGGTTTGGTGTCTGACATTAATCTGGGACAATTCTCCATCACTGTTGCTTCAAATGTTGCTGATTTTCCTCTTTCTCTTTTTGTTCTCGTGTTCTCATTATGCACATCTTCACCTTCTATAACTGTCCCACAGATTCTGGACATTCTGTTCTGATTTTTTCAGGTTTGCTTTCTTCCTCTTTGCTTTTGGAAGTTTCTATTGTTATATCCTCAAGCTAGGAGATCCTTGCCTCAGCCATGGCTAGTCTCCTAATGAGCCCATCAAAAAAATTCTTCATTTCTGGTACAGCATTTTTGATTCCTATATTTGTTATTTTTTTCTCTCTTTTTATTTTAATTTTTGGCTGTGCCAGTGGCATGTGGAAGTTCCTGGGCTAGGGATTGAATCTGCACCCCAGCAGTAACCAGAGCCAGAGCAGTAACCAGAGCCACAGCAGATCTTAATCTGCTGATCCACCAGGGAACTCCTGTTATTTTCTCTTAGAATTTCCATTTTCCTACTTATATTACCCATCTATTTTTGAATGCTATCCACTTTTTTCCATTAAAGCCCTTAGCACTTTAATCATCATTTAAAAAAATTCATGTCTGATACTTCTAACATTCTTTTTTGTTGTTGTTGTTGTTGTTGTTGTTGTCATATGCCTTTTTGGGGCTGCACCTGCCACACAAGGAGGTTCCCAGGCTAGGGGTCAAATCGGAGCTATAGCTGCCAATCTCCGCCACAGTCACTGCAGTGTGGGATCCGAGCTGCATCTGTGACCTACACAGCAACACTGGATACTTAACCCACTGAGTGAGGCCAGGGATCAAACCCGCATCCTCATGGATACTAGTTGGGTTCTTAACCTGTTGAGCCACAAGGGGAAGGGTTGGTTTGAAAATAGCAATTATTAAAGCCTGAAGCAAGTACAATGAACATTTCAGATTAAAATGGGGAAAAAAAAATCACTTCTACATCTGCTAGTTTTACAGATTAGATTTCAGTTCTTGTCCATCTTTGTGAGTATCACAGGTGGGAATTAGTGCTCTTTTGCACTTAACATTGTACCATGGGAATTTCTCCCTTCGTTTTCACAAATCGCATTTAATAGCTGTATAATATTCTTCCTTGGGGACATGCTGTCGCTTACAAAAGCATTCTCTTATTGCTTGATGTTTGATAGTAAACATTTTTCTTTTACAACGACAGATGATGTTCCACAATTGTTTTCCCTTCGCTGAGTGACTTCATTTGGGAGAGCCCTATGAATGGAATTACTGGGTCAGTGGCTCTGGGTAGATGATAACTGAGGTTAATTTTTGGTCATATTAGCTTCCAGAAGGGTTGTACCAACTTTCTGGGCTTCCAGCATTGTATAATCATATCAAACATAATAATATCAAAATATTACATATATACATATTTTGAAAACCTTTTTGATGCAAGTGCAGTATCAATATCAAGAGGCTATAAAATAGGACCCCTTCCATGAACTGATGCAAAACTTATTCTCTGATTTTTAAGTTTATGTTACATGGGGCCTTGCATATAGGAGACATTCCATAGATATTTATTGAATGGCTGGATGGATGACACCCAACTGCTTTCACACAGAAAGTGGCAAAGTTGAGATGATATCCTGATTTATAGCATAGAGTTCTTTCTCCTACTTTAACTACAGCTTTAATTCATTCAGCCAGCATTTACTACCTGTATGTGAAAAGTACATGAAAAGCACAGTCCGAAAGCTGGGAGTACCCCTATCAATGAAACATAGTTCTATCCACCCTGGTCCTCACAGTTTGATTGGGAAACTTACACACCTCGCTGGACCAAATCCTCATTTATCAAATGAGTGCACTGACCTCGGAAGTCCTTTCCAGCCTCTGGATTCTGTGATCTCAAACTCTCAAACTCTAAACTCCCCACTTCTAGATACTAAGACTCGAAAGTAAGGTTATGTTAAAGAGTCATCCAAAGAAACTGGTGATTCCAGACAACGACAGGGAATCTTCTCTTCCTCCTACTCCTCATGCTTCATTCATTCATCATTCATTAAGCACAGAGTAAACATGAGACATTATTAAGTTCTAGAAATAAAAATAGGAGTGAGTCCTTTTCTCTTTAAAAGTCTTGAGTCTACAAAGACATGGAGAACAGACTTGTGGTTGCCAAGAGGAAGGGGGGAGGGAGTGGGATAGATGGGGAGTTTGGGGTTAGTAGGGGCAAACTCTACATTTAGAAAGGATAAGCAATGAGGTCCTGCTGCACAGCACAGGGAACTACATACAGTCTCTTGGGCTAGACCATGATGGAAGATAATATAAGAAAAAAAAATGTACATGCATATGTAGGTCACTTTGCTGTACAGCTGAAATTGGCACAACACTGTAAATAAACTATAATAAGAAATAAATTAAAAATTAAAAAAGGAGTTCCCGTCGTGGCACAGTGGTTAACAAATCCGACTAGGAACCATGAGGTTGCGGGTTCGATCCCTGCCCTTGCTCAGTGGGTTAATGATCCGGTGTTGCCGTGAGCTGCGGTGTAGGTCGCAGATGCGGCTTGGATCCCGCGTTGCTGTGACTCTAGTGTAGGCTGGAGGCTCAGCTCCGATTTGACCCCTAGCCTGGGAACCTCCATATGCCACGAGAGTGGCCCAAGAAATAGCAAAAAAACAAAACAACAAAACAACAACAACAAAATAAAAAAAAAATCTTTAGCCTAAAAATAGAAGGTTTTTTTTAAAGAGGAATAGTTTGGCAATACAACAGTGTTTGTGTGTGTGTGAATGTGACTTATTGTACTGTCAGGGAGGGGAAATTTCCCCCTTTACTCCTCTCCACTTCTTGTAGCCGGACTAAAAACAAAATTGACACAAACCAGATTAAGGGGAGAAAAAGAAACAATTTTAATTTGTGTGGGCAGAGGCCTCCTGGAAATGGGACCTAAAAAGTGGCGGAAGCAGGTAGCTTTTCTACTTTTTAACCAAGAAGCTATAAATTTGAGAGGAATTGACAGGACAAAGAACCGTAGGTTTGGGTGTTACAATTAGTAAGGAATTTAAGCAGGGTTTGGCCTTGGGGAGTAAACTAGTAAAGAAGTAACAAGTATACAGACTTTCTCAGCCCTGCATTCCCCAGTACAAGGAGGGCACCTTTCATATGGGAGATTTATTTCCTATTTTCAGGGGGACAGAGAGGAGGGTAAAAGTGTCCCTTTTGCATTGACTATTTCTTAAGTAATTTTAAATCAAAATAATCAACATGACATTGAGGCATGTCTGGGGCTCCTCCGATACTACTCTACTATTCTAGCTGAAATTTAAATGGTGTGGTCTTCAGTATTAAACTAGAGGAAGGAGTCAGCTAATATTGATGCAAGCTTACCCTTGAAATGCTCGCAAACGCTTAATGAGAAATATCATTGAATGTTGAAGGTTTATCATGGGGAAAAAGACTTGTAGCTTACTTGCCAACCTCAAGACGCACGAGTAGGAATGCATGTGGACTCACCACTTCTCTTCTTCTACTTGTACTCCTACGGACTGGAACTTACTGGGTGCTTTATTTTCCCCTATTTTGTCAGGTTCTTCAGCATCATCCACCTGAAGAAATAATCAAAAGTGGAAGTGCTCTATTTTAGTCATCTGGCTTGAAAAAGTCACATTTTATTAGAAACATCGGTAGTATGACTGCAATGTTTTGTGACCTGTCCCCCTTTCGTTCAATATTTGTGTTTTTGATGAACGCCGTTACACTATTAGCATGCACTTTGACTCTGCTGTTCTAAGGAAAATGCAATTTTGTTCACTCCCAGGATCCCTAATGTCTATGATTCCTCCATAGCTTTGTGAGAATGTACTTACCTGTGAGCACTATATGAGAAGGGAGGACCCCGTGGGATGCTGTTTTTGCAAGTTTTGAATTTGCAGATAACAAGACACAAAAGAAGGAAGAAACTTCATTTCTTGTTATTAGGATCGTTGACATTGGGAAATTTAGGTATTAACCTTATTAAGATAAACTGTACAGTGTCTTCATTTTTTTGCCTCTTAAATTAAGGAATTGGCTTTGGATATGACTCCATAGTTTCTAAATAGCTATGTATATACTGTAGTTCATACAGAAACTGTGTCTCTATATAAGATAACTCATGTGACAAATCCCCCAAGAATCACTGTCAATCCTTTGATGCCTATTTGACCTTTTTTTTTTTTTTTTTTGAGAAAGGGGAATCTTCAATGATTTTTAATAAATGTATACAGTTGCAACCACTACCACAATCCAGTTTTAGAGCGTTTTACTTGACCATCTTTTAATGCATGTAGATTATGTATAAGAATGATTATTAATGCTACATATACACAGATGAGATTATATATTTCTTCTGTGGGCAATTTGCTGTATTCATTAACACTGCTATCTTTTGGGCATTTTATCACATTAGTAGATACAGCTCCAACTCAGTCCTTTTGTTGGCTGCATAAACACTGCTTTCAAGGGCTATGCAAGCAACGCGGGCATCACAGTAATTTTCTCTCTGTTGCTATTACGTTTAGTATTGTAATGAATATTTCATATGTATCTTTAGAACAATTTTGCAAGTGTCGTTTGGGAAAAATTCTTGGAAGTAGAAAGATTAGATGGAAGTACTGAGCTTGTTCATCTGTAAAGGATATTGATAAATTGCTCTTCAAAGCATTTCTCAGAGCATGGGAATATCCATTTTTCAAATCCTCACCAACATTAAATATTGGCAAACTTTAAAATTTGTGCTAATATCACAGGTTAAAAATATCTATTAGCCTCAGGAGTTCCCGTCGTGGTGCAGTGGAAACAAATCCGACAGTATCCATGAGGATGCAGGTTTGATCCCTGGCCCCGCTCAGTGGGTCAGCGATCTGGCGTTACCGTGAGCTATGGTGTGGGTCACAGATGTGGCTCGGATCCCGAGTTGCTGTGGCCGTGGTGTAGGCCGGCCGCTGTACCTTTGATTGGAGCCCTAGCCTGGAAATGTCCATATGCCACAGGTGCAGCCTTAAAAGAAAAAAAAAAAAATCTATCAGCCTCTTGTATTTTAGTCTGTAACTTGCCTATTTATATCCTTTGCTAGTTTTTTCTGTTTTCCCTATTGAGTTGTTTATTTTCTTACTTATGGCATCTCTTACCCTTACACCCTTTCCCGGTTATATATACTGTAAATATTTTCTCCCAGTTTATCATTTGTCTTTTAAATTTTGTCCTTCATAGTAGAGAATCTTAAATTACTTTGTAGGCAATCTAGATTTTATGGTTTGGAAAAGCCTTCTTTCCCCTGAGCATAGTTTTTAAAGTTCTATTGTATTTGCTTTTATGCTTTCTTTTTTTTTTTTTCTATTTAGTTCTTAAATAACATATCCTGAAATATTTGTGTAGAAGATATAGAAATCTATAACATTTTCTGTAAAATCATCTACCTGTAACATTTTGGGGAAGGTATATATTTTTTTGCAATTTGTTCTATGGTTATTAGCTTTCTTCTCCCTGATTTTATATTTCCTCTTGCATTAATATTGGTAATTTACATGTTTGTTTACTTTACCTTGGCTCTAAAATTTTCCTGCATAAAATTATCATAAGAATCTTTTAGGTGTTTTAAGAAGTTTTTCTCACTCCAAATATTTGATTTGTATTTTCCTTCTCAATAAATAGACTTATCTACTTATTAGGTCTTTTAAAGAACCAACTTTGTTTTAATTTATTTTAGTCTATTTCTACTGCTCTGTTTTTTTCCCTAATGAATTTATCTCCACTTTCATTATTAGTAATTTCTTCGTTTTAAAATGTTCTTTTTCTAGTTGAGTGAACTGACTATTGTGTTTATACCTCAATATTTCTTGCTTAATTATGAAAGAGCATAGGCTTATGAATTCTTCTGAGATCACAGCTATGGCCCCAGCCCATGGAGATGATTTCTAGCGATGTCATTGTCATTCATTTCCAAATAATGTCTGTTTCCTTTTTTTTTTTTTGGCTGTTGTCATTTTAGGTTGCTTGTGGCATATGGAGATTCCCAGGCTAGGGGTCTAATCAGAGCTACAGCTGCCTGCCTAGGCCACAGCCATGGGAATGACAGATCTGAGCCCCGTCTTGACCTATACCACAGCTCACGGCAACTCCAGATCCTTAACCCACTAAGCAAGGGCAGGGATTGGACCTGCAACCTCATGGTTCCTAATAGGATTTGTTTCTGCTGAGCCATGATGGGAACTCCTCCATTTCCTCTTTACTCCAAATGCCATTTAGAAGATCTAATATTTTTAAATGGTTAGATTTTGTTACCTGCTTAGTGTTGATTTCTAGTTTTAATGCATGATGATTGCAAACATGACAATAATATTCCTTCTTTTTGGAATCCTCTAAAATTATCTCTTTGGGATCATTAATTTTGTCATAATTTCTTCTAAAAAAATCTCTTCCCAAATATGCAGTCATTCTGATTACAAGGACATCAAAGAAAAGTTTATGAAGTCGAATACTGCTAAAGAAAAAGTGATTTATGGGAGTTCCCATGGTGGCTCAGTGGAAACAAACCCGACTAGGATCCATGAGAATGCAGGTTTAATCCCTGCTGTTTCTCAGTGCGTTAAGGATCCAGCATTGCTGGAGCTGTGGTGAAGGCTGCAAACACAGCTCAGATCCTGCATTGCTATGGCTGTGGCATAGGCCAACAGCTACAGCTCCGATTCACCTCCTAGCCTGGGAACCTCCCTATGCCAAGAGTACAGCCCAAAAAGACCAAAAATAAATAAATAAATAAATAAATAAATAAAGTTATTTTTTACACCAGTTAAAGAATGGAAAGGCAGGCTTTGTTCAAGGGGACTATTGTGATAGGTATGGGCACAACCACAGCAGGGTTTTTCTGTAGAAGAGAGAGATGGGTTCGATTCCATATTTAACAAGGAAAAGTGGGAATTTATTTCCAAGGAGCAAGGTGTGTGTCAGGGGGTAAAAAGTACTCAGAGCAAACATTAAGGATTCAGGATTCAGGGGAGGATTCTGGCTAAACTCACCTAACATTTAGGTTAGGTCTGGGGACAGGCCAGGGTGACCTGACATCACCAGGAAGATGGAGAGAGATGAAGAGCCCATCAGATACAGAGGGTGATCAGGGCTCAGGATTCTGGGAAACTTATTTACCAGGATCCTCGCTAAAATGGGGCGATGCAAAGATGGACATATAAGCACAAAAGTCAAGGCCTGGTTAGGAAGAGAATTCAGGAGGACAGTAACTTGATTCAGGAGAGACTCTGTCTATACAATCGATTGATTTTCACAGTCCTTCTTTATGAGTGAGTTGATTATGAATCAGAGATAATGTGACCTTTTTATTTCTCAAAGCCCTCTTTCAAATCATAGTAACAATTCATTTGGATTGTACTGTTCTAAAAGAATTTACTCGGAGTTCCCGTCATGGCTCAGTGGTTAACGAATCCGACTAGGAACCATGGGGTTGCGGGTTCGATCCCTGGCCTTGCTCAGTAGGTTAAGGATCCAGCATTGACGTGAGCTGTGGTGTAGGTTGCAGACACGGCTCGGATCCTGCATTGCTGTGCCTCTGGCGTAGGTGTGGCAGCTACAGCTCTGATTAGACCCCTAGCCTGGGAACCTCCATATGCCGCAGGTGCGGCCCTAGAAAAGACCAAAAAAAAAAAAAAAAAAAAAAAAAAGAGTTTATTCAACTTGGCTGAGGCAAGTTTTGCCATTTGCAGCTGGACTTATCTCTTCAGACAGGGCATGAAATAGATGTCTATATGGTACTGGACCGGTATTAAAGGAAACAAGTGAATCTTAGGAGTACAGTCTCATACAACTTTATTTTTGATTCAAAGAATGAGAAAGAATAGCATTTCACATCATGTGAAAGATTAAGCTTAAAAAGCTCTTTTAGGTTGTTTTGCAACTTGAGTTAAATGAAATAGACCGACGTCACAAGCTAACATCTGGAGGTGGAGGAGTTATAGTCTAAAGCTAGTATGTGAAACTCATTTGTAGCTGAAATTACTCTTGAAAGACTAAGCGATGATGTAACCAGCTGCAGTCATGGGCCACCTCTGGGGAGAACAGGAGTTAGAGGTAGAAAGAAGGGGGAATTCATATTTTGTTCTGTATACTTTTATATCATCTGACCTTGACAAAAATACTGTACTATGTATTATTTATTTTGTCATTTTAAGAAAAAACAAACAAAAATTACCATTAATGTTACCCTTGACTTTTTAGAAGACGCACAGCTTTGCTCTAAATCCAAAGCCACAAGATCGAAATCCAATTCTCCCACCTGCCCAGGACTAGAATACCAGAAAAAAACATCAAAGTAGTTGACTTGCATTTTGGAGCCATCTTCTATAGAAATACATATTTTTAAAGTATTTTATTTAGCATCAGGCTTAGGGCCGTGAGGTGCCCCCCCTAACAGAACACGGAAACCAAGACTACGTATTCACCACACTCACCCTGGGCTTTTGGACACACTCCTGCTCCCTCACAAAAATAGCACATTTATTCACCCACCGGACAAAGTGCCTTGTTCTGGTGAATTTCTTTTTGTCTAGAAGGTCCAAGCCCATCTTCTCTACCCAGCTGCTCTGTGGCACAGGGGCCCGGACACTGAGGACTCCATATCCCAGCTTCCCTTGCTGGCCAGCTTTCAGTTAGGTTCTAACAAAGGAAGGTTGGAGGAGAGGAGGGGCTTCCTTTCTGTTCCCACCCTGTGCTGGCAGCTGTGGCTCCAGGCTCCATCCCAACAGCCTGTGCGCCAGCTGCTCCCTTGAAAGTCTAGGCATCAGGTGGCCACGTTCTTCTTGTGGTCTGGAGCTGGTTATCTGGGCCTCCCCTCTGAGTCCCTACATTCTGGTTACCCTTGCTTTAGACTTCTGCTCCCTTCGTCCAAGGAGTGGTGACTGCTTACTGCACTCCCTGCATCACCCTCTCAGCCTTCCCATTCCTGTAGAACCAATTTTGTGTATTAAACCACCTCTGGGTGAATGGGATTCTAACTGATTCCATATGGCTATGCTCATGTAAATTAAAAATCCTTAGGATCTCAGCCAGAGTAGGATGCTGCAGCCTTACACTGTGGGGTACTCACAAAATTACCCAATGAAACTTTTTTCAAAAGACGCATTATAGATATTTCCTTTAAGAACCATGATGCTCAATGCACTGAGAAAGGAAGAAAGGAAGCAGGGGTCCGAGGATGAGAATGGAGGATGTACCCCATTTGAGGCTTGACCCACCTATCCAGACTTATTTGCATCAAAATGTTGTCTTTTTTTTTTTTCTTTCTCTGCCTTGTCCAGGGCACGCAGAAGTTCCCAGGCCAGGGATCAAACCCATGCCACAGCAGTGACAACTGCTGAGTCCTTAACTCCTAGGCCACCGGGAAACTCCCAATGTGTTGTCTTCTTAAGCTTTAGACATTGCCATGTAAATTTATTTCTGTGACTTTAATCTTCTTATTTAGATCCAAATATTGAACAATGTCCCCTCTCTTATATAGGCTAGGGTGATCTACCTAAACTTATGAAGAGGCATTCAAAAATTTTAAATATGTTGCAGGGTTAATTTTTTTTTTTTTTTAACAAGTAGCTGCACCTGCGGCATATGGAAGTTCCCAAGCCAGGGGTCGAGCCATGGCCACTGTAGAAGCAATGCCGAGTAGTTATGCTGCGAGCCACACGGGAAGTCCTGCAGGGTTAATTAAATCTCTGTCCTGGAAAAAAACTGAGAACTCTCATGGTAGATGATATAAATTTTGTGTTTTTGGTTGATCATAATTTTAAAGAAGGATAATATTAATATAATAACTAAACCTACTACTTATTGAGCCCTTAGTATGCCAGGTGCTATGTAGTGAACCTTACATACATTATCTCTGTTAGTCTTTATTATAATCTATAAAGTGCCCAATGAAATAGCAACTATTATTATTCTTATTTTCCAGAGGAGGGAACTATTAAGTAATTGACCTAAGTTCACCCAGATTGCAAAACCGATGATTATAATATTAACTATTCGATATGGATTAAATTTAAAATGTTGAGGGAGGTGTGGAAACTCTGACCCTAAAGAGGTAAAGTGTGAAAAGGAGGTTAAGGTCCTAATATCACTTATTTGGGGGACTATGATTTAAATTGGGTTACAGTGTAATGAAATTTGATGACTATTTTGTACCCTAAATTTTAATTGACATGTTATTCTCCAACAAAGAAGCAGGATAATGTGCTCACATTAGATGTCCAGGTACAGTCTGGGCTCTGTCAACATAAGTTGTGTGAACTTGTCTTTGCGCTCATTTCTGGGGTAGGGATAATGAGACCATCTATGCCATAGGGTGGCTGTAGGGGCTGAATGAAGCAACCATATAAAGTATGGTATGCTCTCATCTAATTTCTACTTTCTGTAGCTGTGAACAATGATTGGAGGGAGAGGAAGAACATTTCTTTTGCTCACTAAAATATCCAAATATTCAAGATGCAGGGTGGTCTCTGAAACAAAGACTTTCTCCCCACCATTATTTATGAATTTCAGAATAGTTCCATCATACCGGGTGAAAGTGATAATAATATAAATTGGATGTCATTTTTTTTTTTTTAAATGGCTGCAGTGGCATATGGGAGTTCCCAGGCTAGGGGTCACATCAGAGCTGCAGCTGCTGGCCTACGCCACAGCCACAGCAACGCCGGACCCTTGACCCACTGAGTGAGGCCAGAGATCGAACCTGCATCCTCATCTGTTGGGTTTGTTCTCGCTGAGCTACAATGGGAACTCCTATGACTGCTTTATTCTAAGAATTAATTTGGAAAGTAACCTATAAGACCAACCTTCAGACCAGGGAGGTGATTAAGATAGATATACAGCAGCTTGTCAATAAAATGAACAGCAAAACTGATAAAACAATTACCTTTATATTAAGTGAAAAAAGGCAAGATATAGGCTAATGTGAGGTATATGCCGGGTAAAAAAAGGGAAATAGAATAAATAAAATATCTATTGGCTTGAATACATGCAAATATCCCTTCGGGAAGTTGCAAATATTGGTTAAATTGATTTTCTCCAGAAAGGAGAACTAACTGGCTATTGAACAGCAAGTAGAGAGAGGCTGGTCACTGACCACCTTTTTATAATGTTGGAATTTTGAGCCATAGGAATATATCATCTATTAAAAAATAATGTAAAATAAAGAAAAAAAGTAAATGTTAAGGAAGTGAAAGAAAACCATCATTATTAGGTGCCAATAAAGTGCCAGTTAGGAAGATGGATTTTTTTTTTTTTTTTTTTTTGCTTTTTAGGGCCATACCTGTGTCATATGGAGGTTTCCAAGCTGGGGGTCCAATAGGAGCTACAGCTGCTGGCCTACACCACAGCCACAGCAAGGCAGGATCAGAGCCATGTCTACGACCTACACCACAGCCCATGGCAACGCTGGATCCTTAACCCACTGAGCAAGGCCAGAGATCAAACCCGTGTCCTCATGGATCCCAGTCGGGCTCATTAACCACTGAGCCACAAAGGGATCTCCTGGATTTTTTTTTAATTGTGGTAAAATATACATAATATAAAATTCTCCGTTTTAACCCTTTTTAAGTGTACAGTTCCAGTGGCATTAACGACACTCACATTGTTGTGCCACCATCACCACTATCCACCCCCGGAATTTTTTCATCATCCTGAAACCCACACAGGAAGCTGGATTTTGTAAACTCAATCCTCAAAATAATCCTTTGTGGGCTAGATGAGAAAAACAGCCTCAGGAAGATTAAATAATTTGCCTAGGACAACACAGAGGACCAACCTCTGCTCTTCCCCATTCCTCAGAATCCTCTGGGCAGTGGGAGGGAATTAGTTTCTGGGAGAGGGGTAGGGGTGGGGAAGGTGGAGGCGGGGGTGAAGACCCAGCCTCCTGCGGTGTCATCTGGTCCCAAGCACCAGCGCTACAAGTTCTTTTCAGAAACTTAACAACTCGTGCCATGGTAACCTCTAGGTTATAAAAGAGCATTTGACTCACTGCTACCAAAGAAAGTTTAATTGCCCTTTAAAAGTGGACTCTGCAGAATGGACAGTGAACATACATCATCACTGTGAAAACGTCCCCCACGCTTAGCTCTTGGATGTGCCTTAGAGTTGGTTCAGTGTGGATAGATTTATTGGACACCATGTCAGGAAGTTATTATTCAAGGGCACCTGCAGCATGGCGCAGCCCAACAAAAACAGGGGGTGGGGGCGGTGGAGAAGAATGACTCTTCTTCATGGATGGAGGGAAATTTCTAACAGGTTATATGCCAAGCTGAGCCAATATAAAAACCAAGCAAGAATCAGTTTGATCTTATCATCTGGCAGCAGAAAACAGTGAACTGAACTGAGAAACCTGCTGCATTATCCACCTTTTTAATGACAGGCGTGATTAAATAGCCCTAGTTCTGCCGATCCTGGTGCACAGTCTTTCCTTATGGTGCTGCCATGTGAGTTATTGCTTTTCACACTCTCTGTCTCTTTGGTTTCAGTGGCCATCCTGCTCCCATCTGTGAGAAGTGGTTCACATTTTTGTTCTCATATGGTTACTCAAGAGTGTCGAACACATGGTAACACAACGCAATAACCCAGGTTATTCTTGGATGCCCACTCCGTTTATGAGACTCAAAATATGCACTTTTTGAGAATCAAAATTGAAGGCACCTTCTGTCTGATTGTGTTCATGTTTGTTTATCTTCCCCTTGTCTCACCATGGTCAATTTTCGAGAACAAAAATAAAAGCTGCTAATCAAGTATCTTTCAATTTAAAAAAACGATGGAATCTTTGGGGGGACAAAGATGCTGATAATGTCTATAGACAAAATACCTTCGTAATTTTTTTCAAAATCACATTTAACAGTGTAGGAGGGTCCAGAGGCAATAAACAGAGGATCTGGTCCTACAAGAGCCACACCACCCAAAATGGCAGGATAGTGAATTTGGGGGGAGAAAAAAGGTTACGTTTCTTCATTTTAGGTTCCCTATTTCAAAGGACAGAAGGGGAGGCTGTTACCTGTATCCCGATGGACAGGCATCGATTTTTCTTAAAGTGATCCTTCTTCCTGTCCTCTGCAGTGACTGCAGCGCTGGTGGTAGCAGCATTGTTGCCCATGTGTTGACTGGCAGGGCCGTGGATCTGGGCATTTGCAGCTTCGATGGCGGCTGTCAGAGCTTTCATACTGTCCAGGCTTTCTGTGGAGTTGCTCAGTCCAGACTGGCTGATAATATCCCCTCGCTGGCCCTGTCCGTCCATGTAGGCATCTTGGGCAGACTCTGTGCTACTCTGGGCTGTGATAGAAATGAAAGGTTTCGTGGTAGTTCTGGGTGGGACTGGAGGTGGTGTCTTCTTATATGTTGTAATGCAAGATGACACTGGAAGACAGCGAAAACAAAGACACTGATTTCTGCATGGGTTTTCATTTCCGATATTGTAACCGATACCCATTGGAAATTGGGGCCCATGAAACACACCAAGACATTGAACGTGAAAACAGGTCTGTTGATAGACTAAGTGAAATCCCCGCTTTTCGAGGATATGGGGCCCCCCAAAACATGACACCCCTCCCGCAAGACTGAAGGGGAAAGAGAATGAGAAAAGACCCATCTCTGAGATGGATGTTCCTGAAATGGAGATTAATATGAATTGACAGAAAACAGACATGGCTAGCCATCTGGAGTCATCTTCCCAGGGCCACAGTGCCCCCTGAGAAATAACATAGACCATGGCTATGGCCAGGGGAGTCTCTGCCATCTCAGGAAAATATTAACCACAGCTAATGTGGAACCAAGTAACTCAGTGGAGAAGATGGTGGTAGTTGACAAAGGATATCAAAAAAAGAAAGAAGGAAAAAGGAAAGCAAAGAGGTTGCAAGCCTGTGTGTTCTAATCCTAAGAACAGGACAAAATGCCTGGGAGGGTGGGGGTGGGGGAGGCTAAGCACAGAGTCAAAACTTCCTGCAACTCACTTATATCTATACTGTTTCTCCTTCCCTCCCTTTCTTTTTCCCTTCCTTTTTCTTTCTCTTCCTCCCTTCCTTCTTCCCTTCCTTCTCTCCCTCTCTCTTTCCTTTCTTCCCTTTTCTGGATAGGTCCTCACTACATAAATTTTGTTGTTTCTGAGCAGAACTGTCCTCTGAGAGGGAGTACACCAAACACACACACACACACACACACACACACACACACACACACACGGCTCCTGTTATAAAATAAATGTACCCTTTAGTTGGGAGATCAGCCTGCGCTGGGGGATGGGGGGGCAGTAGGCACCCACCCCCTAAAGGGCTGCCCTTCAGGGCAGCTCGGTCAGCCCAAAGGCCTGGTTCTTTCTGAGGCTCAGCAGGAGAAGCCTGCAGCCTCTCTCTCCAAGCATCTGAGGATGACCCCAGGGTCTTGAAGAAGATGTACACACTGCTTTTCAGCTTTCCTCCTGTGAGGCAAAATGTAGGAAGATACAGATCAAAAAGAATGAAGTTTCCAAATAGGAACAGCCTGCCGATGAAGAACAATTCCCTAACAATTCCTTAATTCTTCCTTTCTACAGACTTTTGTTCAGTCCCCTTAAAAAATGCTTCGAACTACTGTGATTTCATCACTGCCCCAGCCCCTCTCTCAGCCTTTTCCACTCACAGCCAGAGGGATTGTTGTTAGCACCAAATTAGCTAGTCCTGACCACACAATTCCAACTAGTTACCTGCCGTTCTAGCTGCCACTCAGGCCATCTCACCTAATTACTCGCTTCAAAATTTAGGATCATTCCTGAGGCTGCTCAAAAAAAGCATCCTATTATGGACAATGAACAGAAGTACCCTATTTCACTGTCCTGCCCTATGACTTGGTGTAATTTCCTTAACCATAAAAGTTAGGGACAGAAATGTCTGGCTACTTCCCAGGGATTTTCTAAGAGTTGAAGGAAAAGAAATGCACCCTACAGGAAATGTGCATGAAAAGGAAAAGAGATGTCACATTACAGTGTCAGATGTGCTCTAAATATGGAGGGTAATGTAAATAACAGAGGTGTAGTCACCTCACAGTTGCCTGGGACTGGCAAGGCTCCCCCAGGAAAATCTTCCATATCTGCTGTGCATGAATGCATCTTTGAAACTGAACAGAGCTCAGCAGTAGCTTAGTTTTTAGCTAAGGTGCCTGCCAGGAGCAGGGTCAGCTGGGTTCAGGTTCTCCCATCAGCCACAGGGAAGCCACTGGCCCAGGGATGCAAACCAGTGCACAGCTGGTGTTTCCCCTCACTTGATTGCATTTCAGGCAATGCAACCACTGAGGAGCCTCCCTCTGCTTCCTGAGAAGTGTGAAGGGGATATTGTGCAGTCTCACTGACTCATCAGCAGACCAGAGTGGGTGGGATGGGGAGTGAGCATCTTTAACCTAGGATACTAGATTATCTTATGACTTTCCTTAGACAAGTCTCTACAATGTGAATTCACTATTTTGTCCAAAATGGGTTTTAGGACATTCGGCCCACCCATATTCCAAAGAAACTAAATGCTGCCTTCCAACATCAAATCTCTGATCTTTTGAATTATTTTCTGCTTGCTGTTAGCTGCCCCCAGTTTCCTCTCTCAGTGTGGATAATCCAAACAGGACAACATAGCCAGATATGGTACCATATCATTTGCCGTGATTTATAGTAAAAATCCTGCTACAACATGATACCTTTGATTTGGGGATGGGGGGTGTCACATTATTTGCAGAGTTAGTGACAGGGTTGGTTACACTCCCTGGGGCCAAATGCAATTTGGCGCCATCTGGTGGTTATTATCATCTCCTCTTCCATATCAATAGGGATAATTCTGAGCACCTAGATTAACTGGGACTTTCAGAGCAGCTGCAGCAAAGCTGGGCATCCACTAGGATTGGACTAGACAGGGAAAACCCTGGGGACATAGCTTCCCTGACAGGCTGGCCCTGCCCCAGTATTTCTAAGGAGGTAAGCATTTGAGATGCCCTCCCTCTGAGTTAGGGAAGCATCTGCCATGAGGTCACATCCCAGGGGCTTTACTATGAGATTTTATTGGTGTGTGGAGCTTGGACAATTCTGACAGGGTCATTGGAGCAAACTCAAAGAGGTACTACCTGTCAACCATCAAATAGGATGGAAAAGGAATTCAAATCTCTAAGACTGCCCTCAGAAGGAGACCCAACACACTTCCCACAATTCCTGTCCTTCTCACTGCCCAGTTCTTGTGCATTTGATGCTGCTCCAGAAACTCAGACAACTGAGAGCCACATTCCCCCAGCATCACTCTTCCCTAGCTTTGAAGGCTAAGCTCTAAACAATTTCTTCTCCCTTAAAAAAAAAAAAAAACAGTTTAAATTCTACTCTCATGATTCGGCACCACAAGAGATTTTGAATCTACTGAGGTCTGAACGCCAGGTGTGTGATGGAGTGGGGCCCAAGGTCGGTGAAACACAATTAAATGAATCCTCCCTGGTCAAGACAGAAACAGAGAATGAGGGGCTTAGATGCAGTAAGCAAAATACTTCATTTGTTTAAGAGGAACTCTCTCAAAAAGGTTGATTAAAAAATGCAAGTGTTCGGAGTTTCCAGAGTGGCTCAGTGGTTAACAAACTCGACTAGCATCCATGAGGATGCAGGTTCAATCCCTGGCCTTGCTCAGTGGGTTAAGGATCCAGCGATACTGTGAACTGTGGTGTAGGTCGCAGACATGGTTCAGATCTAGCATTGCTGTGGCGATGGCGTAGGCCGGCAGCTACAGCTCTGATTCAACCCCTAGCCTGGGAACCTCCATGTGCCTCGAGCGCAGCCCTAAAAAGACCAAAAAAAAAAAAAATAATAATAATAATAAGTAAAAAAAATGCAAGTCCTCCTTTTATCCAGGTGGAACTTGAGAAAGAAATGACGGTGTAATCATTATTACCGCTTTCCTTCCTCTGATAGGTTTATTGGTTCATTTCAGATAAATTGGCTTTTTTTCCTCCTTCTTGGGTCCTGGACATACCAGGTGCTACCCTGGCTCCCAGCTGGCTGAAGAGTCTTTCAGCCATTTATAAGAAGAGTCAGCAGGACCAGGTTTCCAGATTTCAATGTCATTACTTTCATTCAGAAAATACTGTAATGCATAGAGAGACCAGAGATATGTTTTTATATTTGAGTTAAGAACTTTCTTTTAAAAAGATGTTATAGAGCAAAAGAAATGAGAACAAATTCCTATCCTATTTCTGCTTGTAGCTGACTCTTCAGTATTTCTTCTGTTTGCATAGAGAGATAATGCTAGTGTTGAAAGTCTCAGGAAGGCCAATGCCAGGAATCTTTTTTTTTTTTTTTCCCTGAAGTGGTGAAGGTTTTTCTGGACAACCATTTAAACTCTTCTCACTCTGGTTATCCTACGTATGCCAGGTGGATGCAGAACAGATGAAGGATCAAACCTACTTTTTTATCCTTTTGTTAGAATGTACCTAGTGGCTGAGCTCATGGGTCACATACTCTAAAACAATGTTGAAGAATTATTTAGCAGTTCCTGGTTACTGAATTTTAGCATCGCTTTCGGATACAAGCACAAGCCTGTAAGGCACTGCAAATAAAACCACAAAAGGACAACAGAAGAATTTCAAAATATACACATACATGGATGGTGCAGCCATCCAACTACATGTTATTTTTTAATTTTTTTAAAATATTTTTTTGCTTTTTAGGGCTGCACCTGTGATATACGGAGGTTCCCAGACTTAGGAGCTGAATCAGAGCTACAGCTGCTGGCCTACGCCACAGCCACAGCAAAGCCATATCTGAGCCGCGTCTGTGACCTACACCGCAGCTCACCCCAATGCTGGATCCTTAAACCAATGAGCGAGGCCAGGGATTGAACCCTCAACCTTCTGGTTCCTAGCTGGATTTATTTACGCTGTACCACGATGGGAACGCTCAGCTACACCTTAATGATGTCAACAAGTTGCCCTAAGTTGCTCTTAACCACAAAGCAGGCTGTGATTTGATCTGCCTTCACTAGTGGCCGGAGTCCACTCAGAAGTCATGGTCAGAGCAACCTTGGATTTGCAGCAAGTTACATCAGATGGTCTGTTCTTACTGAACCCAGACCCCCAGAGAAAGAACGGCTGCTTGGAGTCTAGTTTCTGTTGAGGGCAGAGGTCTCCTGATTTGAGCGATCTGGTCCAGCTGAGCAGCAGTTTTACCAAGCTCTCAAAAGGAATTGCTTTATTCAAAAAGAGATTTTAAAAATGGGGAGTTCCTGTAGTGGCTCGGCAAGTTAAGAACCTGACTAGTATCCATGAGGATGCAGGTTACATCCCTGATCTCACAAAGTGGGTTAAGGAGCCAGCATTATCACATGCTGCAGCGGTGGAGGTCACAGATGCAGCTTGGATCCAGCCCTGCTGTGGCTGTGGCTGTGGTGTAGGCCGGCAGCTGCAGCTCCAATTTTTTTTTTTTTAACATTTATTTTATTTTATTTTTTATAGCATTTTATTACTCAGTTACATGTATAGTTGTACAGTGATCATCACAACCAAATTTTATAGCATTTCCAACCCAAAGCCCCAGCGTCCCCCTCCCCCACTAACCTGTCTCATTTGGAAACCCTGCAGCTCCGATTTGACCCCTAGCCTGGGAACTTCCCTATGCCACTGGTGCAACCCTAAAAAAGAAAAAAAAAAATGAAATGGAGTTAACAGTAAGGTGCTAGAGTCAACTGGGCAAATCCCTCCCCAAGTCTGTGCTCAGTGACATTTCCTCCATAGCTTGCAACTGACCTTGGTGTGAGTGTTTACACCATGGAAACTGGCAAGTGCTGTGACTCTGTAGTTATCTCCCAGAGAGCCAGTTGGTAAGCATTTCCAGCACACTTCTGCACAGAGACAGGGCTATTCAAAGGGTAATCCAAAGACAGGTATCAATTCACAAAGTATTGCATGGAGAGGGATGCCACGAAAATCCAGAGTAAGCATTTAGGAACTTTATAGCAATTCTACAGAGATTTTGTCAGTAGAATCTAATAAAAGAAAATAGCATGGAGTTCCCGTAGTGGTTCAGCAGATTAAGAACTCATGGATCCTAGTATCCAGGAGGATGTGCGTTCCATCCCTGGCCTCACTCAGTGGGTGAAAGATCTGGTGTTGCTGTGGCTGTGGTGTAGGCTGGTGACTGCAGCTCTGATTCAACCCCTCGCCTGGGAACTTCCATACACTGCAGATGCAGCCCCTAAAAAAAAAGAAAACAGTGAGCTTGTTTTTGCATGGCTTTGTTTTTAAAATTTCCTTCTTCTAGTAATTTATTTGTATTGCATTTTATCAAACTATTGATCAGCATCAGAATGAACATCAAATAAGCAAACAAATAAACTGTCCCTCACCAGAGATTGAGAAGCACTGATTGTGGAAGGTTTGCAAATCCGGGGGATGGGGCAGAGGTACTGCTTGTGAGATTGAGAAGAAATTAGGTAACTTGAAACCGTAGGCTAATTTAGAAAGAGAAATGGTGTGAAGACACCAAAAGGGGAAAAAAAAAAAGGTGGAAAGAGCTGAACTTGGGACGTAAAGGGAGCATTGCACAAATGCAGGATGGGAAGAGTGAACTTGTGGTTTTAATGGCAGGCGACATGTCTATTTCTACGAAGCCATGTTTACATAGATGTGTAATATTTAAAAGGATACAAAGATTGCTGTGCTGCCTTTTCTGGCCTTTCTTTAAGAAGAAGATGCAGGGTATTCCAAGGAGCGGAAAAACATGTCTTATAAGGAATGGCTTAAGGACAGAGGACACGTTGTTTGCAAGGAAGACAGGGTTTACAATTATTTCGAAGGCTATCGTGTAGAGGGTGCCTAGACTTGGGCTGTATGAAGCCCACAGGGAAACCACAAAAGGAAAAGCTCAGAGAGGCATAAAGAATACTTGTCTATGAGTCACTTGTCCAAAGATAGTGTATAGGGGAACTTGCTGGGGAGTGACCTCTCGGTCCCTGGAAGTGTGCAAGTACAGACCAGCTCATCTTTTGGCTAGGAAGTTACTGCAACTGTACCATCACCTTGCGGGGGGTGGGAGTGGGAGGTCTGAAGTAGAGAAGACTTCTTTCAGACTGGAGCTCCCAGTGTGCGTTGGTGGTATAGTGGTGAGCAGAGTTGCCTCCCAAGCCAGAGCTCCTGTGGCTTTATGAATAGAACCCAGAAAAGAGTCAGAGAAGTAGGGGCCCATTGAGAGGGATGATAAACAGCCAAAGCAGGAAGCCAGGAGAGTTACCCACAGGCTGTTGGTAGCAGATAGGACTGTTCTGGCATCCTGGGAACAGATCTTGGCACCAATGAAGATAAAACTCCTAACAGAGAAGTTTGCTGCTGCTGCTGCTGCTTCCAGGCAGGCTGACCCAGAGGGGCTGAACTTACAACAAACTGTGGGAGCCATGCTCCCCATGGTGACACACTCCCCAGGCCAGACCCCCTACTAAGCACCAGAAAAGTTGATGGTTTGGCCAGGGTGTGTTCCCAGGATAAAAGCACAAGCCCAGGTGAAAACAAAGATGATGAGATGGAGCGTGTCTTGACTTTCATCTGCCGTGAGATCAACCTAATCACCATCCTTTGTAACATTCAACGCGCTGCAAATTTATTTTATTTTATTTTTATTATTATTATTTTTGGGGGCTTTTTTTTTTTTTTTTTTTGCTATTTCTTTGGTCCGCTCCTGCGGCATATGGAGGTTCCCAGGCTCTGGGTCGAATCGGAGCTGTAGCCGCCAGCCTACGCCAGAGCCACAGCAACGCGGGATCCGAGCCGGTCTGCAACCTACACCACAGCTCACGGCAACGCCGGATCGTTAACCCACTGAGCAAGGGTAGGGACTGAACCCGCAGCCTCATGGTTCCTAGTCAGATTCATTAACCACTGCGCCACGACGGGAGCTCCGTGCGAATTTAATAGACAGGGTCTCGAGACCCAGGGAGATCTCACTAAACCCATATATATATATGATGGTAAGACAGAGGCTCAGGGCAGGTAACTGATTGCTCTAAGTCATGCAGCTACGAGGTGGTAGAGTTAGTGTTCTCTGGCCTCCAAATGCCACCTCTTTTCCTTCACTCAAATCACCTGGACTCATCTGCTATTAAACCTTAAATGCCTTGGCCAGTAAAGCTTAATGCTTTCTGTGACAAATTCCAGGAGACGGCTCCCAGCTGCAGGACCTGGGCAAAGGTGAGGAGGATGCATGCATGTGGATGGGTCAGCAAGGGGTGTGCCCATGCAGCTTGAAAACTGCTGCCAAAGGGAGAAACGCCGCAAAAAACACCACACGGGGAAAAATAACCGCCTTCTTTCAAAATATTTACAGCTCAACATGTACAGGCCACCCAAAGTGTGCTGGTCAGTGGTCCGCGCCCTGCTGGCCCCACGGGGAGAGGGTGGCCATCCCAGGGCCGCGGGGGCGGGGCCGGGGCTTCTGAGGGGACCCGGGCCGCTGCTGGCCTTCCCCCTGGTTAGTTTTGGCTCAAGGGAAGAGGCTGTGAGAACGATTTCCACCAGAGCCATCCTCCACGGAAACCGCAGGAACAGCTAACCTTTCCTCGGTCAAGTAGAAAAAAGCAGGGCCTGTGTGAGGGTGTAGGGGGCGGAGCGGGATGTGGACAGAGAGGGAGGGCTGCTGTAATAACTTTTGTAGTCATAGGACTTGCCAGTGGGTAGTTACTAGTATTCCAGACACTTCCTAATGCCAGACAAACGCACCAAGCCTCAGCTTGTCTGGCTCCGAGATCTATTCAGTCGATAGTAGCCGGGGAGAGCAGCGCTTTCTGCTGCAAATCAAACACAACATTGTTCTCAGAGGAAGAATGGCAAGGTTTGTTTCAGAGTCACAGATTTTTTTTTTTCCTGAGGCACCCGAGTTATTTTAACAAGTTGCTACAAAACTTGGGCTTCCTGAGGTGAGGCTTGTCGTGCACAGTGCGTGTACTGTCCCAAACCGGGGTGTGCGTGTGTGTGTGTGTGTGTGTGTGTGTGAGGGGGGGTTAGAAAGTTAGTCATTAAAAAAAGAAAAGAAAGAAGGAAAGAAAAAAAAGCCCCAGGCACTCCATGCCTGGAAATGATGTCAGACGCAGCCACTCCTCTGTTAGAACTACAACCCAACAATGCTGGGCCGATCGCCGCAGCTGCGCTCCAAATGTCAGCGCCCAGCCCGGCCAAAGGGCTTGAAAGCCACCGAGCCCGAGGACTTTGTGCGTTACCTTTGTCGCCCACATTTTCCCCAAGCACTCGCAGGAACCTGGCAACAGGTAACGTGGCAACCTTTGCCTTCTAAAACGGCAGGCAGCAGGATTTCAGAGAACAAAAGGATTTTTTTTTTAAAGCCAGCGGCATCTCCCTCACCACCCCCCCTCCCTCCCAGCTCAGTCTGAGAAAACAAAGTATTGCTGCAGGCAGCCCGCTCTCGAGCGCCCCCTGGTGACCAATCTCGGAACATCACCGATGTACCTGGAAATCCGAGGCTCGGCTCCCAGGTAAGTCACAAGGAAGGGGGATGGCTTGGCTGCTTTTGTCTTCCAGAAAAAAACGCAAAGAGTAAGTCAAGACCCAGAATGTCTTGCTTTTTAATTTACCACCTTAAAATTAAGGGTAAGAGCTCTGGGTTGAGGGTGCTGACCTTCCCCCCCCCCCCAGCAGCTGCTAGGGCAACAGTTTTTGTTACCTTGGCAAGTTGAAAAGCAAAAGCTGCTGCCGCTCTTTGGTTAAGTGGATGGCAGTGAGGATGAATAGCCAAGAAAACGAGGGTTCTGCTGGGTGGGACTGGCATTTTCCATTTTTATCTGAATTTGTCGATTGTTTGCAGAAGCCTTTCTCTCAGGTAGAAACATTTCTAATTCCCTTCACTGGTTTCCTGTTAGTTTATTTGCAAAGATGATTTAGGATTCCCAAACTGCTGGCCCAGCCTCCCAGAGAGCCTGCTTTGCAGCCCCACCTTAGCTCTTTTATCTCTGTGTGGGGCAAACACCCACGAAAATGCCCAGGGCAGTCTTTTTAACCAAGGCTTCTTCCTCTCCTGGGCTCCTCCCTCCTTCGGAGCAATCCGGTCCCTGATTTGGAGGAAGGATTACAGTTGTGAGGCCCTGGTAGCTCTAGTCAGTTGCAAGGGCAGCCCCCTTTGTCCCTTTCCGGAAATGTTAAGAAAACTAAGAAAGAGGTTCAGATCAAAGCCGCTGTTCTCTTCAGAAAGTTCCATTAATTAACTAAATTAAAGGAAGTTAAGTGTTGTTTGGAGGAAAGTCATTTTAGAAGGCCCAGGTCCAGGCACTGAGATCTGAAGCCTCTCATGGGAACCTTTAATGAAGCTTGGCAAGAAGTTAACCACTCTGAGAAATGGAGGGTTACCATATGTAAAACCAGTTCTTGCCTGAAATCAGTCATTTCAAAGGAACATCTTGAAAGGCAGCAGACATCTGGCTAGTCCTTGACTCGATCCTTTAACGTTCCAGATTACAAACCAAGGGCTCTGAGTAAGAATCATTTGACCAGTAGCTGAGGTGAGTCACAGCCTTCAGAGAACGAGGCACAAAGTTTCGTGTCAGGATGTTGAGAACACCAGGCTCACTCACTAATTTGCAAGGCATGGCCGTTGCTTCCAGGAGGGAAAGCCATCAGGATTTCACGGTTCATTTTCCCAGCCTCCCCAACAGGTGCTGTTGAGTCATCCACACACACCAGCGGCTGCCCTGGCAGTTTCATCTCTTGGGCTTAAATTTCCATTTGTTCCACAACTTGTTGAAGTGATTTCTACCACTACATCAGATATACCACTTCCTCTAGGACTTAGGGTGTTTTGGTTTTTTGTTTTTTTTTTTCCTCATGTTGGTAACTGTGCATATTTTTCAAAATCTGTCCCAGCCAGGTCAGCAGGTCTTCCTGGGTTGAATGGACTGTTGACAGGAAGGGAAGATTCAGGGCCGGCGGTCAGGGTTACAGAATTAAATAAGGTTTCCTGGGAGGGCAGACCGGTCTTGTGGGGAGACTACATGCCTAGGAGGGTCTGGGGTAAGGCTGGTGCCAGGAGCAGGGAGGACATTTTTTCTTTTAGGTGTCTCATCCACCAGCTCTCATTTCCATCACTTCTCAGCAGTACTTGCCTATGTTCTCTATTAGGTGAATCCCCGCCCCTGCCCCCAGACTGAGAGAAAGGAGTTGGTTAAGGATGTTAGGATCACAAGGTCAGGCATTGTTGTCCACTGTATCCGTGATGACCACAGTGCTTAGGACATGCATGGCACGTGGAACTATCTGGGTCAGTACTTGGTACATAGAGGAAGGAACAGAGACGAGAAGGGACTTCCTGGAGAAGAAGAAAAAGGGACTAATAATCAGGAAAGAAGGGTCAGCAGGGGTAGAAGTAAAATGAAGGCTCAGCAAAGCCATCCTCTGTGACCTTGGATGTTGCAACACCATCTGCCTTCACCAGTGGCTACTTCTGTTTGGCATCGGCCAAGTGCTGGCCAAGTGTGGTTGGAATTGGCCAACTTTTGACACGGAGCGAGCATGTGAAAACCCTACCTAGTATCAGCTGGAGCCAGTCAGTCCTATGGCTTATCCACCTGCTTCCTCCACCCTCTGCCCAGCTTGACCTCTGGAGAAGGGAGCGAATGGCTGCGTGGGGGCCCCTGATGTCCACGGCCCTGTCCCTGAGCACTGCTTGTCTCCTTCTCAGTTCCATCCAGTCCTTATTCTTCTGTGACTTATTATTCCTGCACAAGCTGGGTATCTTAGCGTCAAGAGCTCTCTTTACCTCCTGGTCTCACTTCATGAAAGCTCGTTTCATGAGTGCACGTGTCACTGGCTCCATGAGACCTGGAGCCTGAGGCAGGATCGCGCAGCTCAGCAGGGCTCTCCATGGTGGCCAGCCTGGGACCCACAGCAGACCTCAGATGTCCTGGCCTCGGGGCCGTGTGGAGGGGCTGGCTGTCTCCAGATAGGCGCAGGGTCACTGTCTCTCGAGACAGGGCGGCCTGTGTGCCAACCAGAGGAGGTCACGTCTGAGGAGAGTCCATCAGGCTGAATCCTCCCTGAACCTTGTGGCTGGATCAGTTTGTCCCTCGTGCTCCCAGGCAGACTCTGGGCTTTGGAGGGAAGGCGGACCGTCTGTCAAGACCACCACTGTTGCTGCACAATGACAGAGGGCCTGGCTGGAGTGCTGGGCTTGGAGCAGGAGCTTTGCACTAGGCAAACCTGGGCAAACAGGATGTGTGAGGGAGCAGAGTAGAAAGAAAATGCATCCAGCTTGCCTTCCAGTAGGTCGAAGCACCATGAGGAGGAATGGCTGTGTTCAGAGAGCGGGGCTTGTGGGAGGCCGGGGGGCCTAGTCTGTGTGGTCAGGCAGGTAATTATTCACCCCACTCCTTTTCTCTTTCCTCCCTGGAGCCCCCTCCTCAAAGGAAAGGCAGGAACACCTCTGCGGGTTAACCTGTGGGTTACCGGCTGTCAGCCCCCTGGGACCTGAAAGGCTACCAGCCCTTCGCTGACTCTCAAATGATAGGATCAGTGCTTTAAAATGACACCTCATTGTCCAACTGTGTCACTGACAGATGAGGACACAGATCCAGAGAAGAAGTTGGGTCTTTCTGTCCACACCGGGCAGTGAACACCATTAGCCTATTCAGTGGGTTTGTCAAGGCCACTTAAAGACTGTATTGACGGAGTTCCCGTTGTGGCTCTATGGAAACAAATTTGACTAGCATTCATGAGGATGCAGGTTCAATCCCTGGCCCCTCTCAGTGGGTTAAGAATCCTGCATTGTAGTGAGCTGTGGTATAGGTTGCAGACCTGGCTCAGATCTGGTGTGGCCGTGGCAAAGGCAAGCAGCTACAGCTCTGATTTGACCCCTCACCTGGGAACCTCCATATGCCTCGGGTGCAGCCCTACAAAAGAGACTACAAAAAAAAAAAAAAAAAAAAAAAGACTGCATTTACAATTCTGCCTTACAGCTGGTCATTTGCCAAAAATAAAAAAAGCCAAGGAAATTGGTGAGGCCAGCTGGAAAATCTATCCACTTACCCTGCCTGCTACCCACCATCACTTCACTCACTGTGTTCCCTGAAGCCAGGCCCTGACCACTAATCCCAACCCTGCAAGTGACCAGGAGGCCTGAGAGTTTGGGTCACCCACATTCTGCAGCATGGGGTCCTACTGGAACCGGGTTCTTTCCAGCACAGCCTCCCTTCTCTTCTTCTAAAGAGCTGCCTTCGACTTTTGTGCTTAAGTTCTCCTCTGAATCCTGTGAGAAGAATGTCTGCATCCAAAAGTCCTCTTCTGAATCTCTTGGTCAAGTGTGCTTGGAATTGAGAATTTTCTGGGTGGTCGAAAGTTAACATGCATGACACATACAGGGGGCCTGGTACTCTGGCCTTCTTTCTGCAGGAGGAGGTGCAGAAATCACACCACAAGTAGTCTCAAGGTCAGGTTTGGGCTAGGGGCTTTGAGAACCGCAGCTGAAGGAGGATGGCCAGTCCGGCAGAGCTCCCGCTCTGGGCTTCCTCCTCCCAGGCATCTTCAGTCCCGGATGGGGCTCCAGCCCAGCCCAGTCCAGCCCACCAAGACAGTGGCGGATGGGTAATGACCAGGTGGCAGTGGGCTTGGCCTGGTGGGTGAGCAGGGCTTCTTTCTTTCTTTCCTTTTTTTTTTTCCCCCGTCTTTTTAGGGCCGTAGCCGTGGCACATAGAGGTTTCCAGGCTACGGGTCAAATCAGAGCTGTAGCCACTGGCCTACACCACAGCCACAGCAAGGCTAGATCCGAGCCTCATCTGCGACCTACACCACCGCTCATGGCAACACCGGCTCCTCAACCCACTGAGCAAGGTCAGGGATCAAACCGTAGTCCTCATGGATACTAGTCCTGTTTGTTAACCACTGAGCCACAACGGGAACTCCAGCAGGGTTTCTTCTGTATCCTCAAGGAAAAGAAGAATCCAAGACCGGATTCAATGATGCTTCTGACATTGTCTCTCTTTTCTTGACTAGGTTGGAGTTCTGAGTGTGCAGTGGTTCATCACTGTGTGTTTCACACGCTGTCCTCAGAGACATCTTTTTTGGTTTTTGTTGTGATGGTGACGGGGTACTCGTAGGGGCTTTTACCAGATCTCTTCTCACTATGTGAAATGCTGGCTGGCTGTATAAATCACAGGACGGACAGACTGCTGTGTCCGTAGAGAGAAACACCTCATACCTGCAAGGTCGTGTGTGCGCTGGTGCCCTGTTTTGAGTCATCGTTTCCATCGTTCTCTTCCCCATTCTCATCCCCTCCCCTCCAGCTAAGGTCTGATTTAAAGAAGAGATAAAAACAACATTCTTTTCCTGGACCCTCCGTAGTGTGTAGTGACAGGAGGGTGGTTCTGAGCTAGGTCCGGTCTGGGTGCGGCGCTAATTTGATGCAGCTCAGGACACTCGCCTGAAAGTTTATCTGCAAGGGCATTCCTCATTCCTTAAAGCTCTACCCAGGACACAGTTTGAAAATCATTTTCAAAACCACGAGTTTTTATCCCACACGTCCAATTCAAGAGATAACCCAGGTAAGACAGCTTGAGTTAAATAACCCACTGACGTGTGTGCTAGAGGATTGTCAGTGAAGTGCAGGCGGCAGAAACTGATCAAACGCTAGAAATTTTTTAAAAGATCTAGAACAAACACTGCCTTGTTTCCTGGTGTGGATTATATTTTACTTTTCGAAAGGAACCATGGCTGTATAAATTACAGGACGGACAGACTGTAAGAGCCATTACACTTTGATGAGTTCGGATTTCTGCTGTCATAGGCGAAAGGTTTTATTAATCAATTCTTTGAATAAGCCGCTCTACCTGCTGCCAACCTACCAAACGAGAGGATGTTAAAGTATTCTGTGGGTTGAATGTGTGGGGCTGTGGTTGGAATTTCAAGCTCAAGTTATGGGATTGGCTCGAGGTTGCAATTTACCCCATTCATCATTATAATTGCCGAAGTGCTAGGGTGCAGGAATGCGGAAACACTGAGGAAACCGGCGCTGCTCTTTGGATCAGAATTAACTACCAATAAAGAGTTAGGAAATTGATCACAGGGAAGGAAAGCATCTTAATAGGCACCGCTCAAAGGTTCAGCCCATTTCAGTGGCTGATAACCTTGTCACGTCTCCAGATAAAGGCCAGTCTTGTCACCCCCCGGCACCTGGCTGAGAGGTAATAAAACGGTTGCCTTATCTTCTGAAGGTGGAGTTAGTGCAAACTCAGCCTGCCGTAATTACAGTAAACTGAAATTGCCAGTCATTTGCAAAAAAAAAAAGGGGGGGAAGGGGGTGGAAAGGCCTAAGCGGGGGGAGATGATACTTATCTCTTTTCTTAGATTTTAAGAAGAAAGTGAGCCAAACGGCCAGAAGTTTTCCGGGGAGTGAGAAAAACAGCCCAACTTGGCTGCCCTCTCCTGGGGTAACGGATGGCTGACAGCTCAGCTCGGGTCCATGTGAAAGGGAGGCTCAGGCTGATGAAAATCCGAGCAATCTTCTTAGGAGCCTTCCTTTCCAAATGTAAATGACCAAGCCCTGCCAGGGTGGGAAGTCCTGGGCGCCGGGGTGACTCATCCAGTCCTGTTAGCTTAGGCTCTTGGAGAAAAATTTTAGCCAAAGCAGCAACAAATCTACTTTAAATCCTAGCACAGTAAGGAAATTCCTCTCTTTCAGGCTGAATGCCATCTGCACAAAAGAGCTCCCGTTGACATCTCATTTACCGCCTCCCCCAGGACACAGACAGAACCATTTCAATAAACCCGGCTCAGAAACACCTATTGTTCAAAATCTCCAACTAGCCACAGGCTACCACCACTCCCTATTGTTTTGTAAAATAAAAGATTTAGAAGGAACCGGATTGGGACTATGGAGGCTCTGAAAAGAGGAAGGAAAAAAGTCCCTTTGACCCAGCACGGTCACAGAGCATGCTTGAGGAATAAAGTTAATGGATTTTCATTTTTACAAGGAGTGCAGGAGAAACGCCCGTTACCTTCCTGGACTAGGGATGGGGAAGCTACAAGTGGTGCCAGCTTTGCATGTGCAGATGTGAGCCGCCAATGGCTTTTCTAAATGAAAAGTCAAAGGCTATCCTTACCCTCCTCTCAGCTTTACAAAAGCCACCGCAAAGACCCAGGTGAGCCTGTGATCTGGGTTGTTTGCTTGGGATTTATAGCTTGACTGTCTCTTTCGAAGTAGGATTTTGAGTCTCACTGCAGATCTCCCTGCCCGGGAAGGATTTCCTCCATTCCGGCGCCCCCATCTTGTTCCCACTTTCAGTAAAACTTGAATACTTTCTGGAGTTAGACAATGTAGCTTTAGATGGTTTTTCTTCAAAGTGGCCTCAAGTGACGGATTACATTTGTGTTGATGAAACAAAAATGGGCATTTCTCAAATACCCAGGATCTTTACCCTCTTAATAGAACTTACAGGTTTGGAGTTCCCGTCATGGCTCAGTGGTTAACAAATCCGACTAGGAACTGTGAGGTTGCGGGTTTGATCTCTGGCCTTGCTCAGTGGGTTAAGGATCTGGCGTTGCCGTGAGCTGTGGTGTAGGTTGCAGCTACAGCTCTGATTAGACCCCTGGCCTGGGAACCTCCATATGCTGTGGGAGCGGCCCTAGAAAAGGCAAAAAAAAAAAAAAAAAAAAGAACTTGCAGGTAACATTCCCCATCTCAGCAAATGATTTGTGTTTTTATCCTGAAATCCACCCAGAAACCTGGGAATGACCTCTGGGTCCTTTGGGTCCTTTCCCTCCTAGCTCTTAAATCCTTCTAGAATTGTTCTACATCCTACAGTTGTCCTGCTTCCCTAGCCCAGCTTATCTCCTCTCTGGAGGGTGATAGCAACGTCCTAACTCGAGGCTGCTCACACTACCAGTTGTGACTTATTAATGGAGCATGAAATCAATTGAGGTGGTTGAGGTGGTCCATGCAGTTTCACCACTTAAAAAAAAAAAAAAATGAACTAGGTTGGAAAACATCAGAGTGCATCAAACCAAGGCCAAGTCAGTTTGGTTTAGGGATACTTGTCTTAGTGTGTGGATGTGTCCAGATCTCTGTACATCCTGAGCAGCGGGTAAAATGTATCTTGTTTGTTCAAAGAGTTCAAGAAATACTTTCCTAATTGTTTTCCCTGGGGTCTTATTCCTTCCTCCAAGCTGTTAGACATGCTCAGAGCAGGGGGGTGAGATTCTGAAGGGATCCAGCCAACAGCTCTGCCCTCAGGATCAATTATCTTGAGTCTAGAGCTTGGAAAGTCTTTCATTTTCTTTTTTTTCCTTTTCTTTGTCTTTTTAGGGCTGCACCTCTAGCATATGGAGATTTCTAGGCTAGGGGTTGGATCATAGCTGCAGCTGCCAGCCTACACCACAGCCACAGCAACTTGGGATCGGAGCCACATCTGTGACCTATACCACAGCTTTTGGCAGCGCCAGATCCCCTATCCACTGAGCGGGACCAGGGATCGAACCTGTGTTCTCATGGATACTAGTCAGGTTCGTTACTGATAAGCCACAACGGGAACTTCTCTCCTGTCTTTCAGAACTTCGCTCCTCCTGATCACTTTTATTTTTAGCTGTTCAAGCCATCAAACTCCCTGGCCTTTGCAGATGGAATTGCCTGTGGGAATGTTCTTTCCTTTCTCCTTCCGGTATCAGCTGAAGTGCCATCTTTACCAGGAAGCTTTCTGGAAGTCCTTCTAAATGCTTTCTCTTAGTCCTCATGAGAATGCCTTGCTTTTTATCTGATAGGGCCATTATTACATCACCGTTATCATCTCAATTCCCTACTAGACTTTAAGCTCCAAGGGCCATTGAGAAATACTTGTTGGGTAACTCTTGTGCACTGAATGTGTAACATCTTACAGAGTTCACCTTTTCTTCCTACAGACCCATTTGGATAGTTTTTATATTATCATCTCTGTATTTCTCAAAGCTTTAGTTTTCATTCTTTTACACTTAAGTATCTCCTGTTCATTTGCTCTTCAAACAATCTCATTAATGTCCAAATTCACTGGACTCTTCCTCTTAAAAATCAAAATAATAAAACTTAGAGGAAGCTGTTGGACTTTTGAATGGTCACACACCCTCTCTGAGTCTCCAATCCTAAGGAGGAGCAGAATGCAGTGACCTGTAGGATCTCTTCCAGGTTGCCAGTCTGAACCTCTGTCATGAACTTTCTAAGGACCAGAGAGGTTAAGTGACTTTTCCAAGGTCAAACAGCCCTTTTGTTTGCCTTTCTATAGATTTTTAACAGCAAGCAGCAAACAAATAAAAAACAAACAAACAAACCCTCTTTGTCCAGAAACTGATAGTGTCACGAACAAGTGTGTATGAAAGAGAATCAGAAATTAAAAGGGGGCGTAGTGGCACAGCAGAAACCAATCCGACTAGGAACCATGAGGTTTCGGGTTCGATCCGCAGCCTCGCTCAGTGGGTTAAGGATCTGGCGTTGCTGTGAGCTATGGTATAAGTCACAGAGGCGGCTCGGATCCTGTGTTGCTGTGGCTGTGGCGAAGGCCAGCAGCTGTAGCTCCAATTGAACCCCTAGCCTGGGAACCTCCATATGCTGCAGGGGGGTGGCCCCAAAAAAGCAAAAAAAAAAAAAAAAAAAAAAGCAAAAAAAGGCAAAAAAGAAAAAGGGGGGGTCTAAAAAAATAAAAAAGCAGCAAAGGCCAACAGCATTCATAACGGATTCCTGCCCAGGCAGGTCCCAACATTTTTAAAAAGTCTTGCTGTTGTTTGCTGTTAGATGTTGAGATTTCCTTTTAAAAATTGGACGTGAAGAATGAAAGAATGTTGCAGATCCATCTGACCTGTTACAGTGGCCTCTGAAGAGGCACGAACAGGCAAGACACCTAAAGGCGCCCGTGGGAACATCCCAGTGCGGTTTTTAGTGCTGAGGTCCCTGCCCTGCCCTGACCACTCTGGGGAAGCTGTAACTCACCAGGATGAGCCCGAGCCTCACTTCCTGTGACCCATCCCCCATCCCTCCTGGCCAGTCCAGCTGCCGTCCCTTTTCTCCAGGACAGACTTGTTTTATGTCTCTGGTTTGGGGGTTCTTTAACCTGCTCTGTAAAATAGAAAGTCAACACACAGAAAAACACCCCTTTAGGGAAAAAAAGAAGCAAAAACAATAGTGATACCACGTTTTCCCCCATGTTTACTTTCTCTTTATGTAAAGTCAGAGGGTACATTTTTTTTTTCTTTTTAGGGCTGAACCTGAGGCACATGGAAGTGCCTAGGCTAGGGATTGAATCGGAGCTACAGCTGCCAGCCTACACCACAGCCACAGCAAGGCAGGATCTGAGCCACGTCTACAACCTACACCACAGCTCACGGCAACACCAGATCCTTGATACACTGAGAGAGGCCAGGGATCGAACCTGCATCCTCACTGATACTAGTTGGGCTTGTTACTGCTGAGCCACAGCAGTAACTTCCACATTTGTTTTATTTGTTGCTTTTTCTCCTCTAAACCAACTAGGGACCAGCCATGCCTAGCCCAGGAACTTCCATATGCCAAGGGTGGGGCCCTAAAAAAAAAAGCAAAAAAAAAATTGTATCGATTTGCTTATTGATTTGTTTGGCCTGGTGCTCACACAGTGATTCTACAGATGCTGAGCATCCTTTCTTGCTTGGGAAACTGTTCATGCTTCAAGATTCACTTCATTTGTGTTTTGTGAGTGCCACCTACATAGCTTTCCCGTAGAACCCATCCCTTTGCTTGTTCCTGTCCTGGGCTGCAGCTCTTGGATGGAAGCAGAGGGAAATGAATGATCTCATAGATCTTTGTTTCTGACTCTATTTATTTGCAAGTGCTATTACACAAGATATCACCCAACTGGTTATCTCCATTTCAAACAGGTGCTCAGCCTTGATGGCCCAACTTCTGGGTGTCTGGAAAAGGCAGGATCTTGGAAGCAGCAAGACCTGGTCAAATCCTGACCTGCCACCCATAGGCTGCAAGACCTCAGATGACTCAGCTTCCTTATCCCCTCTTTCTTATCTCTTGACCTGGGGTAACAGCATTGATGTATCCAGACATCAATACAGTGTAACAGGTGATAATGTCATGAAAGGGGACACAGTGTGGCACATCTGACACACAGGAAAGAGGGTCTTTTTGTTGTTTTTTGGCTACCCTCATGGCATGTGGAAATTCCTGGGCCAGGGATAGCACCCATGCCACAGCAGGGACCAGAGCCACAGCAGTGACTGGATCCTTAACCCTCTGAGGCAACAGGGAACTCTGGAGGGAGGCTCTTTTTTTTTTTTTTTAACTTTCCTCCCCATGTTATTTGATACAACAAAATTCCAATATTACAAAAACCATCTTGAAAACTCCCTGAGGAGATTTTTTTTACCAGAAGGGGGAAATCCTATCCTTTTCAGATGTTGGGTTTCTACAGCATGAAGAGCCCTCCACAGATGTTCTGGGAGAGCACATTTTAAGATGCCTGTCCCTGGTGCTTAATATTAAAACCTCATTCCATCTCTTTGGCCTCAATTCATAAATCCTCCATCCAGAGGCCTCCCTTCACCACCCAGCTTTCAGCAGCTCTGCACTCTGCCACCCCCACCCTGATGGCAGGGGAGGTGGAGAGAAGTTGTGACTTCCCTGCACTAAAGCCCTCTGGCAGGTGGGCATTGTGTCTGCCTGTTCTGCTCTTCAGTGGAGTCCTTGCCAGTTTTGTGCCGCTGGACCCCTCCTCTGCAGCCCCCACCCCCTTAAGTCACATGGATGACTGGCTCCGGCCTCTGCTGTCTTGTACCTTGGAAAATGCAAAATCACATCTCTGAGATCTTGTAGGATGGAGCCCTATCAGTGGTTTAACCCCCCCCCCCACTTTCTATTTTACCATTCAGTTAAGAAAAGACAAAAGCAAACCAAAACCATTTTCAAGTATGTTTTCTAATTTGCCCTCATAGTCAACAGGAATGAGTTCCAGCTAGAGAGGGTTGGAGGGCAGGATGTGAATGGGACCAGCTCGCAGTTTAAGTTCAAGTGCTTGAGAATTTAAAAGCATGAACCGGAGTTCTCATTGTGGCTCAGCGGTTAATGAACCTGACTGGTATCCATGAGGACGCGGGCTCAATCTCTGGCCTTGCTCAGTGGATTAAGGATCCAGTATTGTCATGAGCTGTGGTGTAGGTTACAGATTTAGCTCAGATCTGGCGTTGCTGTGGCAGTGGTGTGGGCCAGCAGCTACAGCTCCTATTCAACTCCTAGCCTGGGAATCTCCATATACCGTGGGTGCGGCCCTAAAAAGACAAAAAAATATATAAAAAAATAAAATGTAAAAGCACAACCCCTCTCCAAGCTCTGCTGAAGGGCTGTCAATTAAATCTCCCTAGTTTGCCATAGTAACTAGGTAGGATGCTAAGATGCACGTAAATAATTAAAACCCTATCAAGCAGCAATAACCTCGCTCAGCTTTCCAGGCCTGAATTTCAGAATCTAAGTTTTAAACGTCAGTTTACTATGTAAAATTAGAATGTGTAAAAACCCTTGCAGAGTTGTGGGGAGGATGAAATGAAGTAGTATCTGAGAAATGCTCAGAATATTGCCAGACACATAGTAAATAATAAATAATATACGGTAACATCGGAGTTCCCGTCGTGGCGCAGAGGTTAACAAATCTGACTAGGAACCATGAGGTTGCGGGTTCGATCCCTGCCCTTGCTCAGTGGGTTAACGATCCGGTGTTGCCATAAGCTGTGGTGTAGGTTGCAGACACGGCTCGGATCCCGTGTTGCTGTGGTTCTGGCATAGGCTGGCAGCTACAGCTCCGATTAGACCCCTAGCCTGGGAACCTCCATATGCCGCGGGAGCGGCCCAAGAAATGGCAAAAAGACAAAAAAAAAAAAAAAAAAAAATGGTAACATCAAAACTATCAACCATTTCACAAGGGAAATTCCTTTGCTTTGTCTTAGCAGCTACCCATGCTCTTGTGCAGAAGGCCTGTGAAACTCTGAAGCTGTACTTGTACACAGATGTAGCCTGATGATGCCATCTCATCTCTATGGCAACCAGATGTCTCAGATATACTGTCTGAGGCCAGGTAGGTTGTAGGTGATGAAACAAACTGAATCTCAGACTAAAACTCTGTTACACATCCATCAGCAGTGGTCTTGTTACAGACACACTCAAAATTCTGATTTCATGTGACCTGTCCATTCACACTTTTAGTCATAAAAGTACTTCCGAAACATTGACCATCTCAGACATTTTTATTTTTGGTATATTCCCTGAATGTTTACCGGGGATAAAAATAAGCAAAACAAGCAAATATTCCCTTCTAAACCCATCTCAAAATCTGTTGCTTTAGTCCATTTTTCTATTGCTAACCTAAGAGTGATGACATTAGGAAGTATATTGTTGAAAATTTTGGGGGGGTAGTTCCTGTTGTGGCTCAGAGGAAATGAATCTGACTAGCCTCCCTAAGGATACAGGTTTGATCCCTGGTCTCGCTCAGTGGGTTAAGGATCCACTGTCGCTGTGAGCTGTGGTGTAGGTCAAAACATGGCTCATATCCTGTGTTGCTGCAGCTGTGGTGTAGGCCGGCAGCTACAGCTCTGATTGGAACCCTAGCCTGGGATCAATCCTCCATATGCCACAGGTGCGGCCCTAAAAAGACAAAAAAAAAAACAAAACCTTTTTTTTTTGAGCTTCTGTTAAGAGAATGGTTGGTGATACTGGATATAAAATAAACAAAAGCGTTCTGGAGAAGAGTAAAGGAAGCAAGTTGGTTGAAAAATTCCTTGGAATACATGAGTTAAGAGATCCGTGACCTACAGAGCAATGCACGTAACTATTTTGTGTTCGCTTTATGCAATCTGTAGAATGGGACAGTAACTATAAAATGGTTGTTACAGTGAGCAGGAAGGAGGAGTGAAAGCCCTATGTAAATTGCCAAGTGCTGGGCAGATGTTACAGTAGGAATCAGCAGCTGTAGTATGTAACAGTTGTTACTTTTTTGGCTGGCAGCTGAGCAATTTTTCCAAACCACAGTTCTTCTTGGAGCAGCATACATTGAGTTGGTCTTTTGGCTGATCCTAAGTTGGAGCTCTGGGGATACTGCAGGATGTTTTATGAAATTTGCATGAAGTTTCAAATTTGGGCAAAATAGGAGGGGAAAATGGTTTAAAAATAAATAGGGCCAAAGGGAATGGTCTCTAATCACCCAGTTGCACACTTTCCAGCTCAATTGCCCCCCAAACCCTCATAATATTTGATACAGAAAATAACATGGCAACAAGTTGTTGCAATAAAAAGGAACTGTTCTTCCCACACAGCCTAGGGTGACACTAAGTAGATTTTAAAAGTGACTGGAATCAAACATAACTTGGAGGGGAGACAAAGTATTTTTTTTAAATGATGCGCAAATATAGTTGTTAATTTTGGTGGCTTTTGAGTAAGTAGATAGAAAAGTTAGGATTGGCAAGTCTAATGTTACCATAGTGAGTGACTTTGGTGTCCCTATTTTTTTCTTTTTACAGTGGCACCCGTGGTGTATGGAAGTTCCCAAACTAGGGGTGGAATCAGAGCTGCCGCTGTGGGACTACACCACAGCCATATCAATGCAGGATCCGAGCCGTGTCTATGACTTATGTATGCTGCAGATTGCAGCAACACTGGATCCTTAACCCACTGAGAGAGGCCAGGGATTGGACCTGCGTCCTCATGGAGAGAGTGTCTGGTTCTTCACCCACTGAGCCACTATGGGAACTCCTCTATTTTCTTGGCTAGAAGCTTGCTTCTAGAAAGAGTTTAGAATCACTGAATAACTAGGTTCCAGGAGGACTCTGTTGAGTCTGGAGCAGGGAGGAAAGCTGGGTGATGAGCAGGCAATCTCTGGGAGGGCTGGAGGACCGGCCTTGGAAATATCCCAGGGAGGAGAGAAAACCTCTAAGGGAGATCTTGGCAGGCGAGGAGGTCTGACAGAGATAGCAAGTCTGGGCAGCAGGAAAGGGAGGAAGCCAGGAAAAGATACTTCTTTGCTTTATCTGAGGCAGAGGCAACCCTGAACACAGCTGGGAAGTAGGTCAGATTTCTTGTGCTTTTCTTTCCCTTGGCCATTGGAGACCTGGTGCCCCTGTGCTGTTCCCTGTTCACTCAGTGCCACATTTAGGAAGTTCCTGGAGTTCCCTTGTGGCACCATGGGTTAAGGACCTGGTGTTGCCACAGCTGTGGCGTAGGTTGCAGCTGTGGCTTGGATTCAATCCCTGGCTTGGGAACTTTCATATACTGCAGGCGCAGCCAAAAATTTAAAAAATAAAATAAATAAATAGAATTGGGAATTTCCCCCTCCTAATAGACCTACAGTGGCAGTAAACACCCTTTCAGTGACTCTCACACAATTAAGCCTGGAAGGGGAAGAACTAAATTGTATACTTTGCCTGTTAGAGGCATGGAATTTTGCTAAGTACTTTTTACATATGATCATCATTCCATTTTACAGGTTTGGAGACCCAGGTAAAGTTCAGAGAGGCTTGTCACCTGCCTGAGACCAACGGTTAAAACAATATTATTGTCCAGCAAACATGGTTCTTCTAGAACAGGGGCCAGGAAACTTTTCTATAAAGAGCTGTACAGTAAATATTTTTGGCTTTGCAGACCATGCAATCTCTGTCCCACTCAACTTTGACCTTGTGGCAAAGCCAGGGACAATATGTAAATGAATGAGCCTGGTTGTCTGGTAGAGAACAAGGACCATCATTTGCCAACCCTGCTGTAGAACTGTGCCACTTTCCAGCATGAAGTGGAGTCTGATTCCCCTCCCCTTGAACTTGGGGAAGCATGTGACTTGCTTGTGACCAAGAGAGTCTGAAGAACTGGCACTGCGTGACCGCTGGGGCTGGATCAGAAAAAGTGATGCTAATTCTCCCTTCCTCCTGGGACAGCTGTCTGCTTGGAGCCCTGAGCCACCATGAAGCACCCAATCGTCTTGAGGCTGCCATGCTGTAAAGAAGCCCTAGTCAGCACGTGGAAGGACCACACAAAGCAGCCTTGAGACTCTAAACAAGAGAGAGATGTTCATCCAACCCCCAGTGTTCCAGCTTTCCACCCTACTGCAAGCTTGGATGGACCCTGAGCCAGAACTATCTGGCTGAAGCTTTTCCCAAATTCCTGCCCTAGAGAAACAGAGAAACAATAACATGATTGCTGTTGTTTTAAGGCACTAAAAAACCCCTTAGAGCATTGTCCCCAAACCAGTGAGTGGCGGATATTGGATTCAAACCTAGGTTGGCCAGACCTATCCTGTCCCATCCTATGATTGCTTCCAGAAGCCTTTAAAAAAAATGGTGCTAAAATGTACATAACCTAAAAGTTAACTTTTCTTTCTTTTTTTTTTTTTCATTTTTGGCCACCCCCCAGCATATGGAATTCCTAGGCCAGGGATCAGATCTGAGCTGCCATCTCAACCTAATCTGTAGCTGCAGCAATATCAGATCCTTAATCCACAGTGCTGGGCCAGGGATGGAACCCTTGTCCCAGTTCTCCCAAGATACCATCGATCCTGTTGCCCACAACAGGAGCTCCCCTAAGTTAACCTTTTTTTTTTTTTTGCTGTTCCTGTGTTAACCTTTTTTTTGCTGTTGTTGTCTTTTTAGGGCCATACCTGTGGCATATGGAAGTTCCCAGCTTAGGGGTCAAATTAGAGCTGCAGCTGCAGGCCTACACCACAGCCACAGCAATGCCAGATCTTAGCCGCATCTGTGATCTGCACTATAGTTTGCAGCAATGCTGGAGCCTTAACCCACTGAGTGAGGCTGGGGATTGAACCTGCATCCTTATGGATACTACGCAGGTTCTTAACCCACTGAGCTACAATGGGAACTCCCCGTGTTAACCATTTTTAAGTTCAGTAAGTACATTCACACTGCTGTGCAACCAATCTCCAGTACCTTTTCATCTTGCAAAACTGAAGCTCTTTACTCATTGGACAAGAACAGTCTCAATGCCCTCCCCAGCCCCTGGCAACCATCCTTCTCCTTTCTGTCTCTATGAATTTGATGATTCTAGGTCCCTCATATAAGTACAGTGTTTGTCATTTTTGTGACTCGTTTATTTCACGTGTGTGTATGTGTGTATTTTAAGCCCATTTTGGGGGAGTGAGTCTGACCAGTGAGTAGCACAGATTTGTCAAGGAAAAATGTCAGAGACCTTAAGTCTTATAAGTCACAGATGCAAGGTCCCAGGAAGGACACTGAATTGTCATCGTCAGAGTAACTGCACTGCAGTAAGTACATTCACATGGCTGTGCAACCAATCTCCAGTAGCTTTTCTGGACAATGATACTCTGATGATGACAATTCACAGTGTCCTGTCTCTAAAGGGTAGGAAGAAAGAGGAACCCATGAATCAAGAATAAGGCTGGAGTTCCCGTTGTGGCTCAGTGGTAAGGGAACCTGACTAGTATCCATGAGGATTCAGGTTCAATCCCGGGCCTTGCTCAGTGGGTCAGGGATCTGGTGGTGTTGTGAGCTGTGGTGTAGGTCGCAGATGTGGCTTAGATCCTGCGTTGCTATGGCTATGGTGTAGGCCAGCAGCTGTAGCTCTGATTGTTTCCTAGCCTGGGAACTACCATACGCTGTGGGTGTGGCCCTAAAAAGACCAAAAAAAAAAAAAAAAAAAAAGTAAGACTGTTTGGTTTATTTCAACTTGTGGGCTGCTTGACTTCCTTCTCAGAGCCATGCCTTGAGAATGAAATTATTTTCTACCCCACAGCCCCGTTAAAGGCTGTCAAACACAAGCCCTCACTGTCTGCTCCTTCATTTCCTGTCTGCCTGGGGTGTGTATTGACTTGGTGGACTGTCTATGGCTCGCCGTGAATTTTTCCCCGTAGGGAATTAGCTCTCAGGAGGCGGAGGCTTAAATGCTGCTTCTTGCTTATAGACTAAGACTCAGCCCAGCGGGGTGCTTCTTTGACCTCTTCCGCCTGCACGCCCTTCCCTGACCTAAGACCTTGACAGTCTGGGCTTGGCCTCGCCCTCCCCATACCTGCCCTAATGCACCCGGATCACCTTCTACATGGATGATGAGCGCATTTGTTTGCTCAGGTGGCTACACGCAGAGGGCGGGAGGGATCTTGCGTCTCCCAGGGTCCTGGCCCACTTATGAGCCGAGTGTGCCCCCCTCCCCATTCCTGTGCTGAATCCCTCACTCTCAGGACCCTAGCACGCCACCATCTTTGGAGATGAGGTCTTTGAAGAGGTGATTGAGTTCCAGTGAGGTAAATGAGGGTGGGCTGGAAGCCAATGTGACCAGGTCCTTTTAAGAAGAGCGGCTCTGGAGGTGCGGGCTCGTGGGAAGGAGCCACGTGAGGACGCAGTGAGGCATCAGCTCCCCATCTGCCAGCCAGAGTCCAGCTTCAGGAGAAGCAGCCCATCCAGCCTTTGACCTTGGACTTCCGGGCCGCAGAACTGTGAGAAAAGCCATTTCTGTGTTTCTGTTGTTTGAACCGCCCCATTGGGGATACTTTATTAGAACAACCTGAGCAAATGAACGTACTTATCACCAGAAAGGTTGCCAGCCGGGAGGCTGGGATGTCAGCCCGGGAAAGGGCTGAAGCTCGTTCTTGGCAACTCAAAAGGCAAAGATGTTTTAATAAGTTTCCTCTTTCCGCATCTTTCACCAGCGCCTGCTGGCAGGTTGAGAAGGTGGTGCTGGTGGCAGAGGCTAGGGTGAGTGCTGACCTCCAGCAAGCCCAGGGTGACACTGGGGGCTCCTGGCTGGGAAGGGGAGGGCCCGAGACTCTGGATTCTGGAAAGTCCAGCAAGTGTGGGGAGATTTAGGTGTTTGGGGCCTGGTCGAAGGGGCCCCTCACCAACTTCCTTCCTCATCTCCTGCCCTCCTCCCTTCCCCCTCTTCTCTCTGAAGACTGTTGTATGGCCAGGAAGGTCCCAGGGAGGGAGCGCATCACACAAATCCTGATACAGTTAGGGTTTCTGTTTTTCTTTGGTGGGACAGGCGCTCTGGGACCCGGAGGGTCACCTGCTGGGGTGGGCGACAGAATGAAGGCCCCTGAAGATGCCCACATCCTAATCTTCAAAATCTTTGTGTATGTTCTATGGCAAAGGGCACAGTCAGGCGTGATTAAGTTAAGGATCTTAAAGCGGAAGATTATTCTGGATTGTCTGGGGCGGGCCAGTGTAGTCCCAAGGATTCTTATAAAAGGGAGGCGAGAGGTCAGTCACAGAGAAGGAGAGGTGATTCCAGGAGCAGAGGTGTGTGTGTGTGGAGAGAGGGAGAGAAAGAGAGAGGGAGGGAGAGATTGGTTTGAAGGTGGTTCGCTCTCGTTTTTTTTTTTTTTTTTTTTTTTTTTTGAGGCTGGGGAGGAGGCCAAAAGCCGAGGCGTACAGGTGTCCTCTAGAAGCTGGTAAAAGCAGGGAAATGGATTTTCCCTGAGAGCCTTCATAACAGAGCACGGTCCTTGCAGGCCCACCTAGACGTCTGATTTCCAAAACGGCAAGACGGCAGGTGGTGTTGTGGTGCTGTTACAGCAGCAACAGGAGAGCAGCACAGGTAGTAAGGATGACAACCTTGAGAAGTGCTACTGTCCCATTTCAATAGGCAGAGATAAGTGCCCGGAAAGGAAATAACAGACAAGGCTGAAACTTCCATCTCTTAAAATGATAGTTTTCAAATGTGGTCAGTCCCCCAACCAGGAGAGTCACCAGTGCCAGGAACCTGTGGGTCAAGTTCTCAGGCCCAAGCTCAGAAGCTCTGGGGGTAAAGCCCAGAGACGGTGTTCAAAATAAGTGACCAGGGCTGGAAGGAAGGGTCCTTGTGGACCCTCGGATGTGTGCGTGTTCCTACTGAACCCCTGATTAAGCTAGTTATTTCATGTTTGATGTTGCCTTTAAATGTAGGAATGATGGGTACAGTTACCTCCACAAGATGGGCTCTGGGAGGGAAGAAGGGGCCCCAGAATTCAGTCTGCTGTGGCTGCAGGTCCCACCCCCTTCCCAGGCTGTGCTGTGCTAAGGAGACCGGGAATAAGGCTAGATCATGGTTCAGAGCCTGTACAGTCACATCCACTTGTCCTGGCCTGGAGCCTACGGTGGCAGAAGCCAGGCCTGTTTCCTCTTTTCCCAACCCCCTGCCTGCCTGAGGCAATCCTAAACCACCCTGTTGGAAAGATGCCTCCTCTGAAAATATGAGTGAGGTCATCCCTTCCTGCCAGAGCTTGAAGTTATGGGATCACACAGACAATGACTTCCGTCCTGGGTCCGTCTCCTATTAGCTGGGTGATCTTAGGAGGTTAACTGAGCCTTGGCGTTCTTGTCTGTAAAATGGGCTTATGTTGAAAGTACTTTCTGCTATCGCCGTTGGGAGGTTATGATCACATAGGTAAAGGTCCCAGTGCAGGACCTAGAGCAAAGTAAATGCTTCATACTACTGTGCTTATCTCTGATTAACAGTAGTTAATGTTATTCATTGCCATTCATAGCTATTATTTACACCAGCCCTGGCGTCATTCTCCTATCTCCAGGCTTCACATAAGTGAAGGCTTCAATACACACAAGCTCACACCTTGTGAGGGAGTCAGGCCGTTGTCAACTCTGCTAAGAACATCTTGCCTGGAGGTTTTTTTTTATTTTTATTTTTTAAAATTTTGTCTTTTTGCCTTCTCTAGGGCCGCTCCTGCAGCATATGGAGGTTCCAGGCTAGGGGTCTAATTGGAGCTGTAGCCGCCGCCCTACACCAGAGCCATAGCAATGCGGGATCCGAGCCGCGTCTGCTACCTACACCACAGCTCACGGCAATGCCGGATCCTTAACCCACTGAGCAAGGCCAGGGATCGAACCTGCAACCTCGTGGTTCCTAGTCGGATTCGTTAACCACTGAGCCACGATGGGAATTCCTTGCCTGGAGGTTCTTCAAGGCCCTATGAAAAAGAAAGCCTTCCTCTTCTATAAAATGAGGGTATTTCTCCTAGCTTCCCAGCTGATGGAACTTTTCCATGAAGCCTGGGTGTCCAGCCTGGGGATGCTGGCTGGACCTCAGTGTGGATGTTCCCATCTACCTGCACTGCCTGCTTCCCTCCATCCTATCCCATCTGGTAATTTTCCTCCCTCGTCCTCAGGCCCAGCCTCCAAATCCCCAGACAGCGGCTGCCACATCCCACTGTTTCAGAAGTGGGATGCTTTCTGGGGTGGGGGGGTAACAGCATTTAAGATGAGATGGATAAAATGCTGGTGCTGAGGGGACACAGACTCTTCCCCACCACCCTCTGCCTCACCTCTCCTGCAACCTGATGCCAGCCTGTTGGATGTTCCCTGTGCAATCGGGTCACGTCCACCCCTTCTGTAGGATGGTGGGGGTTGGCAACCTGGTTGTGAACTGTCCCCTTGGGGAGAGGGTCTGGGACACCGGGCACACTCCCAGCCACTTGGGGACCAGCTGCCTGGACTGCGTCCCTGAGTGTGTACTGGGCTCCATGGGGGCCACTCCGGATGTCTGACCCTGATGACAGATGAGGTGTTGCTGCAGATCACCCAGGCCGGCTACAGGGTTTTTCCTCGGCCATTGCATGACAGCCAAGGGAGAGCATTCCAGGAAACCAGAGGGCTGGGCCAGGCTGTGGAATTTCAGAGGAAACAGCTTGGCCAGGCTGGCAGCCCCTTTATGCCCCGTCTGTCACTTTCTCTGAGCTGCAGGCACTTGGGGGCGAGCCCGCTTACCACCTGAATCCTGTAAACCTTAAGATTTATGTTTCTTAGAAGGGGAAGACCTGTTTATTTTCCCTTTAGAAACAGCTCATGATAAATGGGTCATGATAAACACTATTTACAAGAACAGGAGACTCTAACAAAGAGTACCCCACTCCCTTTAATTCAAATTTTATTTTAGTCTGCTTAAAGGGAGGGATTGGTCATAATACCACACCTGATTTAGGCCCTGTGCATCCAAAGGTAACTGCTGTGGTTGGAATGTTTGTGTCAGCTCCTCCTCCTACCCTGGTCCTTCAATTCATGTGCTGAGGCCTTAACCGTGTTGGGTTGGTATTTGGAGGTGGGGAGGTAATACAGTTAGATGAGTTCCTGAGGGTGAGACCCCCACTGTGGGGATAAGTGCCCCTATAAGAAGGGAGATGGGTGAGATTTCTCCCTTCACATGGAAAGGCCATGTGAGGGCAGGGCAAGAAGGCAGTGTCTATAACCCAGGAGGGAAGCTCTTGCCAGAGACCCAACCCCCGCCCCCCCACAGCACTTTGATCTAGGACTTTCCAGCCTCCAGAACTGTGAGAAAATACATCTGTTGTTTAAGCCTCCAGCCTATGATATTTTGTGAGAGCAACCAGGTTACACTGAGATAGAACTGCCCAAGTAAAATAATCTGAAACCTCCAAGAAACAGACCACCAGGACCCAGGTGGATTTCACTGAACGCTCCTCCTGCCTGACCTGAAAGACAGAATTCACAGTGGTCGCTCACCGATGCTCCAGGAAGCAAAATCTACCCACCGCACAGAGAAGATGCAAAAGAAGAGAACTATAGTAATGAGCCCTTGAGTCTGCCTGGGCACCTGCCTCGCAGAGCCTCTGTCCTCCAGCAGGACCTCATGGGACCTTGGGGGAGTGGGGGGAGCTGCTTTAGCTCTTCTCTGAAATACCTAGGTAATTATATCTGATGCACATCTCCTGAGTTGTTTTCCAGAGGTTAAAATTCCACCAAATGGAGGAAATTAACTACTTGATGACTGTGAGACCTACAGGCGCCTAAGGATTGTAGGTCTCACAGTATGTAGTTACCCCTGTGATACTGTTACCTCATGGTCAGCCAATCAGAGAACTGTGCAGGAGCTGGGCTGCCCCTCCCTCATCTTGCCTTTAAAATGCTTTGCTGAAACCCACCCAGGAGTCCAGGCTTTTTGAGCACTAGCTGCCCTGAACTCCTTGTGGGGCGCCTAACCATCAAGTTTGCACTTTCCTTCATCACAACCCGATATCAATAGATTGGCTTTATTGCAGGCGAGCAGACCCATTGATTTGGTAACACCTCTGCCTCCACCACCATGGGGCTCCTGGCAGCGATTTCTACCAGGCTTTACTTCCCCTTTCATAGAAATCTTTACATTCCATGCCTAATGATTTTGTGATGCCCAAATCCCATAACTCTTCAGAGGTCAAAAGGATTTAGGCACAAGCCACTACTAGCTCTGGTGGCCAAGACCTACATGCAACTGTGCTGGCGTTTTTGGTTATTGCACCCATTCGAGGTTGCAAGTGTATTTGAGGGGGGAGGAAGGAGCATCTTTGGGTCAAGCACGTTGCCATGGAGATGCTTGGGATATATGTAGCTCCCCCAAGGTAGTACCACTTAAACAGTGCCCGGAACAGAAAACAGGCATAGGCTGAATTTGTGATTGTTTTTGGGAGATTAGATTCAGGGCAATTTCAAGCATTCATAATAGAAGATGGTTTGCTTTAAGGCAGTTAAACCAGAAGCAGCACACATGTTAATTCTGAAGGACAGAAAGTTGATTTGTGGTTGCCTGGGGTGGGGGTTAGAATGTGGTGAGTGATTAATTGGGGTGATGGCAATGTTCCACGCTTAGATCATGGGTGATGGGTTGCACAAATCTGTGAATACGCTAACCCCCCCAAAAAAAACCTAATTAGATACTTTAAATGGGTGAATTTCATGCTATGTGAATTCCATTTTTAAAGCTAATGAACATTTAATTCTGAAACAATGTCCCGGTCTCATAAAAATAGCCCTAAGATTTTATTAGTGTTAGTAATTTTTTTTTTTAACCAATTGTTTCAGGGGTGTGATTAGTAAAACTTCAGGTTACAAGTACTCTTGAGAAGAAGAGATTAGAGAAGTTATAGGGGGTCAGAGCTCAGATAAGACAGTGACCAGGTCCCAAGCATGTAAATGCGTGAGCAGATTTGTTCGGTCTGAGTTGTTTGTCAATTTTCCCCTACACTTCTCCCCCCCAGCATAGACCCATGGGTAGAAGGGGCCATTAGGGCATGTGTGGTTCCTTATTCTGTCTCTGCAGTCTTCCTCTGTACTGTACAGCCCTAAATGCCACCCAGTTGATCCTCCAACAGGAGGTCAAATCAGAATCTTGGGGAGCGGGGGGAGGGAACATGGAAAAGAGTAGCTTTTATAATTTGAAAAAGCATAATTTGCCTTGTAATATACTATTTTTTAAAGGTGTATCTTCTTTGTGTACAATATTCTTAAAGAACAATTACAAAATGAACATCCTGTAACCATCCAAGATATAGAATTTGCTGGCGGCACCCCAAAAGCCCCCAGTTCACACCCCCTCTACATCTTTTCCCCAATATAAACCCCTCCCCAACCCAGAAGTAACCTCTTTCCACATTTTCTAGTTATGTGAAAGTAATTTTTGCTCTCTGCAGATCTTCTAAAGCTTAACTTTGATTTCTTTACTCAGAGCATGTATATTCACATTGTAACAATTCTAATAATCTAACATCTTAGTTCTCCAAGGGTCTGTTCTCCTCTTGCTCATGGTACTTTGTTTCCTCCTGTACTTGGTGGGTTTGGGCAGTGAGCAGGTGATTTTCCTTGGAAAACTATTTTGGAAACATATTTGTTTTCTAGGGAAAAAAATTTTTTTTTTTCCATAGAGGATTATCATTTGAACTATTCGTGAATCAAGGGGCTTTGAACCACTCAGTTGATGTGAATTTTGTCCAAAGCATGAAAGTAGTACATGTATGGTTACAAATTCTCATGAATCGTGTACCAAGATAGGAATTTGTGTATGTATATTTTGTTTTGTTTGGAGTTGGGGATGGGGAGTGGCTCATATGGGGTTGGTTACCTTCTGGTTCATCCTTACCTATAAGGTATAATCTTTTGGGGTGTAGGTTTTATGGGGTAAGGTTTTCCTAGTAGATTTCTCCTTGGATAGGCTCTGGGCTTTAACACCTGTCTGCTTCTTCCTACTCTAGGGAACCTGAAATTACGACAAACTGATTCAACAAATATTGAATTTATGACAAACTGATTCAACAAATACTGTCAGGGCAGAAGCATCTTCACTGTTTTGGGTACTTCTTCAACTCCCTGCTTTCCAATAATGCCTTACTAACTCATTAGCTCTTTGATTTTGTGTGTGTGTGTGTGTGTGTCTTTTTGCCATTTCTTGGGCCGCTCCTGCAGCATATGGAGGTTCCCAGGCTAGGGGTTGAATCGGAGCTGTAGCCATCGGCCTATGCCAGAGCCACAGCAACACAGGATCTGAGCCATGTCTGCAACCTACACCACAGTTCACGGCAACGCCGGATCCTTAACCCACTGAGCAAGGCCAGGGATCGAACCCGCAACCTCATGGTTCCTAGTCGGATTCATTAACCACTGAGCCACAACGGGAACTCTGATCTTTGATGTTTTTAAGAATATATATGTATATATCATGTCATGTTACTAGAACTGAAAACTTATCAGAACATAATTTTAAATTCAGAAAATGAAATATCTATTGATTTTTATGTTACGATGACTGAAAGGAAAGCCTGACCAAATCTTTTTGGCTAGAGGGTGCCACTGTGAATGACTGTCAATGTGATTGAGCGTGGGGGGCAAAGGAGAGGCAGGGGAGGGGGGTGCTTTGTGTATTTGCCTTAGAATTTATCAGAGAGGAAAGATGTAATTTATGCCAGGGATGATTATGTCTACATAGTATATCAAAAGGTGGCTTGAATTTTTAAAAAATTTAGAAAACTATCTATAACTATATTCAATCCTGTTTTCTAAAACTTCATTGAAATCACAATTCTACAAATTCAGTAATGAAGAGGTTCTTTTACATCTTGGGTCATTGACTCCTTAGGTTATCTGTTGAAAGCTATAGACACTCTTCTCCAGAAATAATTCACATGTGTACACATGTACAAATTTTGACTATAGTTTCAGATGGTTGCAGAGACTTGCTAAAGTTCATACATTGATTCAAATTAAGAACTTCATTTAAAAAAAAAAAAAGAAAAAAGAAAAGGAGTTCCCGTCGTGGCGCAGTGGTTAACGAATCCGACTGGGAACCATGAGGTTGTGGGTTTGATCCCTGGCCTTGCTCAGTGGGTTAAGGCTCCGGTGTTGCTGTGAGCTGTGGTGTAGTTCACAGACGTGGCTCGGATCCCGCGTTTGCTGTGGCTGTGGTGTAGGCTACGGCTCCAATTCGACCCCTAGCCTGGGAACGTCCATGTGCCGCGGGAGTGGCCCAAGAAAAAGGCAAAAAAAACCCCCCAAAAAACCCAAAAAACAAAAACACTTCATTTTGCAACTGGTTATTTGTTAACAACTTTCAATCCAACTCTTTTTTGTTTAATCGAACCCCCTTATATTTGATTCTAACGTTCAAAAATAAAGAAATTGGCAATATCCAATTTGTAACTCCCCCCACCCCGCCTTCATATGTATGTTTCCACAGGCATCAATTCCATGAATCCAACATCTTTCATCCCAATGACTGCCTTGGTCTTGAAAGGCCTTCCCTAATAATTACAGAATTCTCTGTCTCCAGTCAAAACCTACACTGTCCTCTGAATTATCTTTTGGAGAGACAAACTTGGTCGTTGCATTCCCTGCCTTGAAGATCTTCAATAGACGAAGTCCAGACTCCTGGTTGGGATTCTTATAACTTAGCCCTTTCTCTTCTGCTTCTTTCCTCTTCTCTCTCTGTATAGCTTTTGCAAATATGTGTATATGTGTGTGTGTGTATATGTATAAAATTTACATATTTGCTGGTCCTCTGACTTGACACATGCAGTCCCCTCTGCCTGTACTTTCTTTCTTCCCTTTCTTTACGTGTCAAATTTCCTATCTGCTATCACCTCTCCTGTGGAAACTTCCTGAATTCTCCATACTGTCCCTGTGCCTCATAGCCTTTCAAAGTCCTGCACGGTAATACGGATTTCTGTCTTCCTGTGAGATCAGACCCCCTGTCTTGATCATCTCTGACCCAGGACCTCCATGGCATCTGGCTCAGGACAATTTTTTTTTAAAGTATGCTTTTACATATCTTAAACCAATTCCTAGGTCTTTCTAAGGAAACTTATCTTTAAGAACAAAACTGGGTTATCACAAAAAGACCCCAGAATGAACCTGATTAGCCAATGGGCATCTGAGATACCCTGTCCTTATTATTATGGTTTTGCAATTTTGCATGGATATACTTATGGATATTTGTAGGGATGGTTAAAAAGCAAGAAACAGGCAAAGTTTAATTTCACTTCCTAGTTTTAAGTGCCACATTCCAGTAATATGAAATGGATGAATTGGAGTTCCCATTGTGGCTCAGGCGGTTCAGAACCTGATTAGTATCCATGAGTACATGGATTCGATCCCTCGCCTTGCTCAGTAGATTAATGATCTGGCATTGGTGTAGGGTACTTTGGTGTAGGGTTGCGGATGCAGCTCAGATCTGTTGTGGCTATGGCTGTGGCATAGGCCAGCAGCTGCAGCTCCGATTGAGCTCCTTGCCTGGGAATGAACTTCTGTACACCACAAGTGTAGCCCTAAAATGGTGCGCGCGCGCACACACACACACACACACACACACACACGCACAAACAAAATGGATGAACTGTAGATCCTAGAAAGGTCTACGTTTTTCTTCTTGTCTGCCTTGTAGAAATACGCTGAGCTTAGTGGGGAGAAGAACCCATACTTTGCTTCTGGGGCTGCTTTCCTATACCTCTGATTTTGATAACTTAAAAAAATTTTTTTTAAATTTATTTAAAACATTTAAAAATATTATAGTTAATTTACAATATTGTGACAATTTCTGTTGCACAGCAAAGTAACCCAGTTGATAACTCTTTTAAAAATGCTTTTCTAGTTCTTTTAGTTTTATTTATTTCTTTTTAGGGCTGCACACGCAGCATATGAAGTTCCCAGGCCTAGGGGTCAAGTCGGAACTGTAGCTGCCGGCCTACACCACAGCTCACAGCAACGCAGGATCCCTGACCCACTGAGTGAGGCCAGGGATCGAACCCGAGTCCTCAAGGATACCAGTCGGATTTGTTTCCACTGTACCACAATGGGAACTCCCTCCAGTTCTTTTAAAAATGTATTAATATAATAGAATTTTGGTAAGAACCAATTCCAAATAAGTTAGAAAGACTTCCATGGCCCTTCCACTGTGCTAGCACTTTAAATATTCTCCATTCATCTATTTGTATTTCACTATCAATTCTAGGATTTTGTTTGTTTTTCTGCTGGGCAACTTTTTTTTTTTTTCCTTCTTGTGACCTCATACTTTCACTTTCTTCTCTCTGTGTCATTAGGGGTATTTCACTGCTTTGAATGCCATCTTGTTAATGGAGTAATTTTGTACTTTATAAAGACCGCAGTGACTAGTCTGTTAATCTTATGTATTTAAGAGAAAGAACATTTAAAGAAAAATAGTTCCTGAGGCATTATGTGCTGGCTGCTTTTTTTTTGCTTTTTTGTTGTTGTTGTTTTAGGTCTGCAACCGTGGCATATGGAAGTTCCCAGGAGAGGGGTCCAATCGGAGCTACAACTGCTGGCCTATACAGCCACAGCAATGCCAGAAACAAGCTCTGTCTGCAACCTACACCACAGCTCACAGCAACCCCGGATCCTTAACCCACTGACCAAACCTGTATCCTCATGGATACTAGTCAGGTTCATTTCCACTGAGCCATGACAGGAACTCCTTGGCTGTTTTTTAACATCAGTGCAACATCTGATTCTGTCAGCCCTCGATACCACCATCAGTCTTTGATTCCTATATTATCTGGAGAACAGCTCTAAATGAGCCTGTTTTGTAGCATAAATTTCACCAAGACCCTAAAGTTGTCACATCACTTATTGTATCTAAGTGGCTGTTAGATAGATGTCAGTGGTTGAATGGGTCTCATTTTGTTTAATCTGTCTTATCTAGCCATCTTCTGGATAAGCCCACAAGAACTCAAACACTAATGCTACACTGTACATCCAGTATCCTGATAGAGCTTTCTATACCCCTGGGTTTCAAATAGAAAAGTCCCCCATCGGTGGCTCTAGGCTGCATCCAGAGGGTCCTGTACAAAAGCAAGAAAAGCATGAATGTGCTGCTCTGAGGGGCGAGCACTGGTCATAGGTCCAGGATTTTGTTTAGGAAGCACAGTTGCTTTGCTTCAAGTCTGCCCACAATGAGATGCCTGTAGGGCCAGGTTGGCCTGGTATATACTGTATCAACCCAGGCAGGAAGCCTCTTAGATCTGAGATACACATAATAATAACGCATCACTCTGAATATAAGGAAGACATCATTTGAGTGAATCTCACACTATGGCTTTCCATAGATGTGCCTTTTAAATTGATTAGCCTAATGAGATAACTTCACGATGATTTTTTAAAAATAGTATCTCTCAACAGCTCCTAAGATGGTGCCTTGCATGCAATAGATACTTAATAAGTATTCATTAAAAAAAAAAAAAGGTACTGAGAGAGAGGAACAGGTCACTTGGCACAAAGTCCCCTTGGAGGCCTGCCCTGGGCTAAGAGCCAGGCCACCCTGTTCTCAAAGCCACGGGCTCTTACTCCAAACCTCACGAGGAAATCCTTGATTTCTGGGCCAGGCAATGCAGAATGGCCTACTCTCAAGATCAAAACCAGAATTCTTTGCAACGCACAGTAATAGAATGAGATCTTCCAAAGCACTTCAAAGCACCCAGAAAAGTTAGGACGTGCCATGGCAAGAAGCAGAACAGCAGGCCCAGGACTCGAGGCTGAGATGAATCCTTGGTTGAAGTCATGGAAATTTACAGAGTTCCCTGCCCCCCACCCCAGGGGAATCCAGCTGGTGGAGAGGCTGGTTAGGCAGCCCGTCCTGCTCCCTGCGCTCCATTCTCCGCAGAGGTGATAGAAGCTAACCCTTTGTCCACACTGGTGTTCAATTCAGGACCGTGTGTGTCAATTCGAGACCTTTCCTAGCTGGAGCCAAATTGTGGCAACCACTCAAAGCCGAGCAACCTTCACAGAAAAGCTTTCCATCCAGAGTCACTCTCAGCCTCCTTTTTCCTGACAGGATGACTGTTCCTATTACCAGTGCCCTCACTGTTCACCGAGTTCAAACAATGTGACACACATGGTTCCATGTCCTTATCATGTGTTCTGCAACTTGATTGTTCACTCCAGTTTTCAGTGAGGCATGAGAGGTCCAGAGAAGTTAGTTAACTTGCCCACAGTCACACAGCTAGTAAGTAGAAGAGCCAGGATTCAAACCTTGGGGGTCAGATTCTATAATGGAACTCTTAACAACTGTGCTATAGTGAAACCCATCCTTCATGGAGACAGCACACAGGATTACACAGGGGTTCCCCAAAAGTACAACAAGGAAGTTCCCATGTGGCGAGGTGGGTTAACAATCTGGCATTGGTGCATTGGTGCAGGTGGCATGGGTGTGATCCCTGGCCTGGGAACTTCCACACGCCGAGGGTGTGGCCCAAAAAAAGTAAGAATGTATTTACATATAATACTATGCTGTGTGTGTGTGTATGTATGTATATTTTGCTAATTATATATAACACATTAATATTTATATTACCAAGGATTCTAGGGGCAGTTATTCTACAAAAATAAGACAATGCATATATGTGTGTATCTATACACACACACACACTGTCCTGTACGGTGTTACAGAGGTAGATTGATTTTCTATACATAGCAATACATTCCTGATAACAAATATTCATATTTCATTCTAGATTCAGAATTATTTTCAGCCCTTCATCCCACTTAACCCCTCACCAACCCCATAAGGACAGAGAACAGGTACTGCTATGTCCTATGAGGCGCCAGGCCTCCGCTTATGAGCCTTTCAAGAGGATATAAAATATTTGAGTCTTGAAAAAAGTTCCTGGGAGTTCCTGTCACAGCTCAGTGGTTAACGAATCGGACTAGGGACTATGAGGTTGCTAGTTCGATCCCTGACTTCGCTCAGTGGGTTAGGGATCTGGCGTTGCCGTGAGCTGTGGTGTAGGTTGCAGACACAGACTGGATGTTGCGTTGCTGTGGCTCTGGCATAAGCTGGCAGCTACAGCTCCAATTAGACCCCTAGCCTGGGAACCTCCATATGCCATGGGAGCAGCCCTAGAAAAGGCAAAAAGACAAAAAAAAAAAAAAATTTCCTGTCACTAAACCATGAATAAAAAAAAACTGCAAAAATCAAAACGGATAAAAATTTCATTAAATGCTCTTATAAACTAACATTATGCTGGCGTCACTAATTGTTAAACTTGCCATCAACAAAATTTCATTTCATTTGAAGATGCTTTCATATGTACTAAATACGTATAATTACCAAGAAATCATAGCCAATCATAAACTGAATGTGTTTTACATACTTAATTGTAGACAAAAAAAAAAAAGATAAAAAAATCTTTTCTTTTTTTCCCGCTCTGCCCATAGCATGTATAAGTTCCTGGGCCAGGGATTGAACTCATTCCATAGTAGCCACTCCAGCCGCCATAGTGACAACACTGGATCCTTAAACTGCTGTGCCACAAGAGAACTCCAAAAAGTGATTAAAATTCTTTAAAAATTTTTACAGAAAACAGGAGTTCCTGATGTGGCTCAGTGGTAATGAACCTGACTATTATCCATAAGGATGCAGATTCGATCCTTCGCCTTGCTCAGTGGGTTAAAGATCCAGTGTTGCCATGAGCTGCGGTGTAGGTCACAGATATGGCTTGGATCTAGCATTGCCATGGCTGTGGTGTAGGCTGGTAGCTACAGCACCACTTCAACCTCTGACCTGGGAACTTCCATGTGATGCAGGTGCAGCCCTAAAAAGAAAAAAAAGTAAAAAATTTTATAGAAAACAAATTTCTGTAAAGGAGATGTGGATTCCTCACTGTCTGTCACATGTTTGAAATGATTCAGGGTGAATTTTCTAAAGGAGACTGAACCCTGGGGCCTGTGAGGTTCCTGCATCACCTGATGACCCCCAGGGCAGGATGGGGGCGAGTTTTGCCCAAGATGGTGAAACTCAAAACCTCCTCCCCAGGACCCAGGGCTGCTCTGCTCAGTGTCCTTAGGGAGCTGTTTCCACTAACAACACCTAGACCCCCTCTTCCGTAGGTCATGGAGACCAGAGCCCCTCACTGTAGATGCACATTCTGGTGCTCGCTCCTTATTGGTGCCGCATTGTGATGCTCCACAAAAACTTACCAGCCGCTCCCTCCATCTGACTCCCGAGGTGTGGGTGGGATCTGTGTGCAGCTGGGTTGAGTTCACCTGCAGAGAGGTGGACCTTCTGCTTTGCTGCCTGTGTGTCCTTCAAGACCTAGATGTTCTCACTGGGGCATCTTGCTGATCCCCAGGCAGAGTTCCCATGTGAACGTCTGTGTTCATGTAGCTCCTTTGATTTTTTTTTTTTTTTTTTTTTGGTTCTTTTAGGGCCACACCTTGGCATATGGAGGTTCCCAGGCTAAGAGTCTAACTGGAGCTGGAGCTGCTGGCCACAGCCACAGCCAGCTCACAGCAATGCCTGATCCTTTACCCACTGAGCGAGGCCAGGGAGCGAATTTGAGTCCTCAAGGATGTTAGTCGGGTTTGTCAACCGCTGAGCCAAGACGAGAACTCCCATGTAACTCCTTTAATATATTCCTGCTCTTGTGTTTTTGTTATGTTAAATTACAATTCTCTTTTTACAGAGATGCTGCCTCTTGTAGGCAGCAGAATGAGGTTTGCTTCATCTTTCTATCCTCAGGGCCTAGCACAGGACAGAGCATAATGCAGGCATTTAATAACTTTACTGATTTTTTCTTAAAGAACCATAAGGTAATAAAATGACGTTGGAAATAAAGTCCTGTGGTTTCAGCTGCCATAGGCCTCGAGCAGGCTGAAATCTTTCCCTCAACATGCCTTATAATATTTGATGTGTTTCATGATATTGAAAGGGTAGTACCTTCTAAGTCATTGTGGGGGCGGGTTTAATTCAAGGAATTTTATTATATAGGGTGGTATTTTAAAAAAAATATTTGGGAGTTCCTATGGTGGCTCATGAGGTTAAGAACCCAATATAGTGTCCATGAGGATGTGGGTTTGATTCCTGGCCTTGCTCAGTGGGTTAAGGATCTGGCGTTGCTGTGACTGTGGTGTAGGCTGGCAGCTGCAGCTCCAATTTGACCCCGAGCCCAGGACCTTCCATATTCCACAAGTGCAGCCATAAAAACAAAAACAAATTTCTATTTTTAATTTGAGGAACGTTTGCTAGACTAATGTTATGCCAAAGCAGTATTAAAACAAAACACTGCAAAATTAAACAAAACTGATAACCGGATAAAGAATGAGAAACAGTTGAGTAATGGATATTTGGAGACATGCTGGTCATTTTTATTAAGGACCATGCAATTTTGATTATATCACCCTCATTGGTTAGATTTCCATTAGGTTACATGTAATATATATATATATATATATATATATTTTTTTTTTTTTTTTTTTTTTTTCAGGGCCGCACTCACAGCCTATGGAAGTTCCCAGGCTAGGGGTTGGATTGGAAATCAGAATTATAGCTCCCACAGCCACAGCAACGCAAGATCCTAGATGCGTCTGTGACCTACACCACAGTTCACGCCAAGGCTGGATCCTTAACCCACTGATCGAGGCCAGGGATTGAACCCACGTCTTCATGGATACTGGTCGTGTTTGTTACTGCTGAGCCATAACAGGAACTCCTAATGATATTTGTTTTAGTAAAAACCAAATTCAAATTACTCAGGCATATGATCATTACTCTTAAAAACTTATGAAATAACGTCGAGCAGTTTTTGAGCCAATAATAAAAATAAAAACAATGACCAAAAATACGAATAAACATCTAAAATTTATCGCATGTGCCAAACACTTTCCTAGGTACTTCAACATGATCTCGTTTTATTTTAGGCCTCCCAGTTACATGGAGTGCAAAGTAGTTTTAACCCCGTTTTACAGCTGAGGAAAGTGAGGTTCTGAGAGTAACATGCTTCTGATTATGACACAGCAGGGAAGTTATGAAGACAAAGTTTGGACCTAGTAACATCCTTTATTTTTCTTTATTATTGTTATTTTTGTCTTTTTAGGGCTGAACCTGTGGCATATGGAGGTTACCAGGTTAGGGGTCAAATCAGAGCTTCAGCTGCCAGCCTAGAGCACAACCATAGCAATGCAGGATCCAAGCCACGTCTGCAACCTACACCACAGCTCATGGCAACTCCGGATCCTTAACCCACTGAACAAGGCCAGGGATCGAACCTGCAATCTCATGGTTCCTAGTCGGATTCATTTCCACTGCACCACAAGGGGAACTATGTAGTTCTTAACCTGCTGAGCCACAGTGGGAACTCCGGAATGTCCTTTATACTATTTTATGCTTTCTTCCAATAGAGTGTATTACAAACTCAGAGTTAGGAGTTTATGCTTGAGGAGGCCATCTGTAAAATCAACAATGGGATACAGAAGGCTGAAAAGGAAACTTGCCCCTATATTTCCAACAGGCATGTGTTTAAGAAACACTGAATTCAAGAGAACTCACAGCAGCTTTCTGTTAAGCACACACGTTGGCTAAAACTAGGAAACACCTGAAAATCCATACTTATCTCCAGGGAGTTCCCATTGTGGCTCAGTGGTAATGAACCCACCTCGTATCCATGAGGATGCAGGTTCCAGCCCTGGCCTTGCTCAGTGGGCTAAGGATCCCTAGCTGCGTTGCTGTGACTGATATCTGATTTTGCATTTCATCAACGTATTATTATCAACATACTCTGGCTTTTTCCTCAGTGAAACCCAAATAATGTCATAATGTATATTCTGTCAGCTTAAAGCGTTAATGGCTTCATAACTGTGGTAGATACAGCTGTGGGAATATTAGATAGGTAAGCAGCTTGGTTGAATACAAAATGCACACAGGATCAACATTAGGTTGATTTTACAGTTAATGCTAAGGGGTGTGATGGCTAATTTAAGAGGATGTGATTTCCAGCTTTATACTCCAAACCACAGCCTCTAGTGACTTCAGCAGTTGCCTAAATTATGGTATGTTCCAAATTTAATAGTAAGATTGGACCACAAGTTTAGACTGAAAAAGTAAAGCCCATTTTCTAAACTTAGAATGGAAATACTAGAAGGGGCTTTGATATCACTATTGAATAGGCTTCAAAGACTAATTAGACCACTGTCCTCAAAAGCTGCCTTCTCATACAGAGTATTAGAGTTGCTTATTCTTTTATGTAAGAGCTTTGTATATATTGGAAACATCCAGAAGACAGCTAAAAATAATAAACACAAAAGCATGGAAATTTACTCTCTTGAGAAACAAAAAGAAAGGAAAGAAAAGAAATTGGTGACTTAATCTGGCCGATTTTCCTTTACAGCTTGCCTTTGATCTATACTTCCATTTCCTGCCCCCAGGAGGGTGGTGAAGAGTAGGTTATGGTGCTTGGGATACAAACTTTCTTCTGGGTTATGCTAATCTGTTGCTAGGTGCTCAAGGCTGCTTATTCAGCATAGACTTTATTTGTTTGGGGCCACAGATGTTCAGGGATTTATAGAAGGCTGTTCTTTGGACAGCTGTAGTTGTTATCACTTTAGTATCTCTTATTAAAAAACTTCTTTATTTTTGGTCAGTGTGGACCAATGGCATGCTCAGGAACACTGTGAATTTATCACTATGCATATAAGAGATCTAACACTTTGTTGGACCAGCTGACCTCCCCCCTGCCCCCCCACCACAGACTGGGAGAGCAGGTAAGGGAAGGGTCCCCCTCTGATGCGAGCACCTCCAGCTGGGGTTGCCCTTGGCCCCCAGCCCTCTTCACTTGGACCCCAAGTGGTCCTGGCTCCTGCACGATGCTCAAGAGGTCTGTTCCCATCTGAGGAGCTGCTTCTCTCTAAACTCTCTCAAGGGGAGAAGCAAGGATTTATTCTGGTCATTTGTCCCAAATGAAACTTTTAGCAGCCTGCTCCATATGACCCCACAGACAGGACCACTTGTGGACTGGATCTTTGGACCCTGGAGAGAGGGAGGCCTGCAGGGAGGCTCAGGAAGTAGGCAGACAAAGAGAAGGGTAGAGATGACCTTAGTGGGCACCAACTCTATCCCAGACTTAAGTCCTTTAGGTACAGCAGTTAGGCTGCTCTTTACGGCAGCCCCAGGCATGGAGAGTTCCATCCTCTTGGTCTAGGAGGCAAGTTGTTACTTGCCAAACCCATCCTGTTGCCTCCTGTTGCCTGAAGGGTGTGCCCTCTGTTTTCTGTGACAGGGCAGAAAGGGAAGAGCTGCTACAGGAGAGGGGGAGAGAGTGGGAAGGAGAGAAGATGGGAAAGAAAACAACACTACACGGAAACAAAATAATGATGTGAGAGCTTTGAGATGCTGCCACTGGCTGTTCAAGGTGAGCTCTTCCTGAGGGGAGGGTCATCCCAACAAAAACTGCCAGGCAGGCAAACCTCGCCATCCAGTTTCTTGGTCTCAGGGCTCCTTCTCTGCCATTTCTGGAGGGTCCTGGGTTTTGGAAGCTCTTTGGTAAATTCTCAGCTCAGTGCTCATCCTTCCCAGAGACATTATTATTTCCTAGCACAATTTCACCAAAATATAAGAAGTCTCTGCAAGATACATCTGAGAACACTGACTGCTCACTAGGGTTGGTCCGATGTCCAGGTTGGCCCTGAAGGCAGGGGGCCTGGATTTCTCTGCAGAAACAACTCTCTGGAGTCTCAATTTCAGTATCTGCAATGTTCGGATTTTGGTCCCTGACCCACTGTCACCTTTCATCCTGGTAGAACCCGAGGAATTCTTTCCTGGAAGGCAGCCCTTTCCTGTCTCTGTTGCTCTCTGACTTGAAGGTCTGTCAAGGTGTTTTGTTCTGATTCCCAATAGTGAACACATTGAGTCTTCATCCCAAATGTATTACTAGAAATAGGTCTGTCGGCTATCTATTCGCTAAAGGATCTACCAGTCTAACCTGATGCATGAGTATATGGCTTTGCTCAATAAATCAAAAGACTTGTTGACAAGGACTAAATTCTTCTATGGAAGGAATGACATCAATACATTTGGCATATTTTTTAAATGTTAAATTCATTTGAGGATGTGATGGACTTAATATTTGTTTTGCACCCCCCCCAATCCCCTGCCAAATTCTTATGTTGAAATCTTAATCAGCAAAGTATCAAGAGATAGATCTTAGGGGGTGAATAGGTCATGAGGGAGGGGCCCTTATGAATGGGATTAGTGCCCTTATGAAGAAGACTCTAGAGAGTCCCTGCCCTCTTCCATTGGGTGAGGACACAGCAGTCTGCAACCCAGACACTGAAGCTGCCTTGATCTTGGACTTTCAGCCTTCAGAACTGTGAGAGAGAAATTTCTGCTGTTTAAACCACCTGGTCTATGGTAATTTGTTAGAGGTACCCAAACAGAGGCATTTTTGGAAACATTGCATGTCATACATATTATGGAGAAAAAGAATTTCTTCAGTAAAAGTATCTCGGTCCTCCACACACGTGGAAGGTGGAATCAGCACTTTATAACCGAAAAGTAGCGGTTTTTATAGATTTACCAGACAGACACGAAGCTGCAGGTGTTGTGAATTTTGAAAAATGGGAACAAAGATTCAGTCACGTTTTTTCCTTATTTTTACCTATTCTCAAGGAGTCCTTCCATTGCTGGGTGTGAGGCCTTGAGGCCAGAGGAAACATCACCTTGGGTGTGACAACAGTCCTAAGGGCTCTGCTCCATGGGGACTGTGGCTGATGACCATAATCATGAAAAAATAAGACACTTTAAAAGTATCTAGTGGTGACTGTTTTGTAATGTATAGAACTACTGAATCACTATGTTGTGCACCAGGAACAAACATTGTGTGGCAGGTCAATTACACTTCAGAAACCAACAAACAAGCTGGTAGAAAAGGATGATCAGATTTGTGCTTACCCGAGGCAGGGAGGGTGGAGGGACAGACAGTAGGAGGTGGGGGGAGGGGGACTGGATGAAGTAATCAAAAGGTACAGGAGTTCCACCGTGGCGCAGAAGGTTAAGAATCCGACTGCAGCAGCTGGGGTCTCTGTGGAGGCAAGGGTTCAATCTCCTGCCTGGCTGGCCCAGTGTCATGAACATCCATCATCTCACAGAATTAGAAAATAAAAGAAAAAAAAATTTTTCCCTTGCGATGAGAACGCCTGGGGTTTACTCTTAACAATTTTCGTCTATAACACACAGCAGTGTTAATTGTATTTATCATGTTAGATATTATATCTCTAGTACTTATTATTCTTTTTTTTTTTTTTTTTTTGGTCTTTTTGCTATTTCTTGGGCCGCTCCTGCAGCATATGGAGGTTCCCAGGCTAGGGGTCCAATCGGAGCTGTAGCCACCGGCCAACACCAAAGCCACAGCAACCTGGGATCCGAGCCGCGTCTACAACCTACACCACAGCTCATGGCAACGCCGGATCCTTAACCCACTGAGCAAGGCCAGGGACCGAACCCGCAACCTCATGGTTCCTAGTCGGATTCGTTAACCACTGCGCCATGACGGGAACTCCCTATTCTTATTTTGTCTTTTTGCCTTTTTCTAGCTCCATTCCCATGGCATATGGAGGTACCCAGGCTAGTGGGGCGCCAATAGGAGCTGTTGCCACCGGCCTGTGCCAGAGCCACAGCAACTCAGGATCCGAGCCGCATCTGCAACCTATACCACGGCTCATGGCAACGCTGGATCCTTAACCCACTGAGCAAGGGCAGGGATCGAACCCGCAACCTCATGGTTCCTAGTTGGATTCATTAACCACTGCGCCATGACGGAACTCCCCTTAGGACTTATTTATCTTATAACTAGAAGTTTGTACTTTTTTTCCCCCACTGCCTATGGAAATTCCCTGGATCGAATCCGAGCCACAGCTGCAGCAACATTGGGTTCTTAACCTACTGCACCACAGCGGGAACTCCAGTTCCCATTTTTAAAGACATGGAAGCTTTCCAAAGAAGCCAGAATTCTTTCTCTCATATAGGCTTTCAAAAGAATTTGACATCATTTTGAAATTTCAGATTGTCACCCACCTACAAGGGATAAACAAATGGCCTTTGAGGCAAGACTCTTCACAGAACACAGCAGTTAGCAGTTACCAAGGCCTGTCCTTAGCCTCCAGTGTTGCAGACTCCCTGCCTCAGAGTAGCTGCCCACCAGGGGTCAGAGCACGGCTGACTCGGGTGTGACTCAGCTCTTCTGCAACTTTCCTTCTCTTCTTGCCTGGATAGTCTGCTATGTCAGTCCTACTTGTAGAAACACGGCACCCCTTCCTGTTCTCTCTGTTCCCATTTCAAGAAGGAAAAATCCATTTTCAGAGGAATATTTAGATGATACTGTCACAGAATTCTTTGTGTGTGTGTGTGTCTCTTTTTAGGGCTGCATGGGCTGCATATGGAGGTTCCCAGGCTAGGGGTCAAATCCGAGCTGTAACCTCTGGTCTATACCACAGCCACGCCAGATCCAACCTATGTCTGCAACCACAGCTCATGGCAATGCCAGATCCTTAACCCACTGAGCGAGGCCAGGGATTGAACCTGTGTCCTCATGGATACTAGTCAGATTCGTTTCCGCTGAGCCACAACGGGAACTCCATGGAATTCTTGCCATTGCCCCAACTTGCTCTCCTACCCAGTTTGCTGTCTGGATGTTTGCTCTTGACGCCAATTCTCTGGGGTTATCAAAATAAAATAAGAGTCCAGAATTCATCAGTGTTATCAACAAAGCTTTGCAAGGCTTTCTTTCAAATCTAAAATTTTTCCCCGTACAAATATTTTTTTCATCATTACAAAATAAAGTACGGATGTGCATTCTGTCTTTAAAATGAGAAAGGGCCATTCACTTTTAACCTTACCATTCACGTGTTACAGTAGCTTTTTTCTTTCTGCTGATTTTAAAAGCTTACTGGAAGCTGCAAAATGCTGAAGGGGGCACCCCTGCTTCAGAAAAAGAAACCGAACAAAACTGCATGAAAAAATCCTCCAGAAGAAGTAGCATATGGAATCTTTGGTGATTTCCTCTTATGACTTGGGCAATTGTCTTTGCTTAAAAAGAAAGAAAAGAAAAACCTACCTAAACCATTAATGCCATTTTCAGAGTTCTAGGATAACTGAGAACAGAGTCATTTTTAAAGAAAAGGAAATAGATTTCATTTCTGGCAGTGGATTCCCTCTTGCCGTAGAAGCTGCCTTGAGTTCATTCCGCTGATAGAAAATAGCAAGTACAGAGCGCAGCATTCACAAGGACCACCATCTGAGGTTTGATTTTGAATCGAGATAGATAGACTGTCCAACATACATCCCACAGAGCATGCTTGTCAAAAAATCTCGCATTCCAGATGCACGGACAACGCATGCGCGGAACACTACCCCCCCCCCCCCCCCCCGCCCGCTACGCCCTGCCCCGCCCCCATGGCACAGTTGAGGGGCGGAGCCCGGGCACACATGTTGTAACACAGTTACCACACAGCATGCTCCCAAGCCTTCAAAGCTACTACAGCCCCCAGCCAATAAGCTGCCAAAGAGATGCTCAAGCAGCAGTTGAAGTAGGCCTGACTTCTGGTACCCATCAGCCACTCCCTGTGAGCCCCAGGGATTCACAGGAGGCCAAGTGATGAAGAGGTGACGGGAAAAAGTCCAGGACACTCATGCTGCTTTCTGCCCTTATTTTTCCTTACTCTCCTTTTCAGGATATGGTTACCCAGGAGTAACCATAGTTACTAGAAAAATGGAGAACCCAGCGATGGTTCTAGCAGGAAAATAGTTTTTAAACTTATCTAATGTTCTCTTGGCTCTCTGGCTTTCGAACAAAATTTATTTTGTTTTTTCCACCCGTTTGTGGAAAACGGTGCTGAAGCCAAGCAGGCAACATAAAGCTCTGACTTCAAAGCCTTTCCTTGATAACACATCAAAATGCCCAGGGTGGACCAACTGTTATTTGGAATTCTACAGATAATTAACTGAAACCGGGTCAACTAGCCACTGGGAGTTTCTGCCAGCAAAGTCATTCTCATGGGCCTTCTTGCTTTTGTTGCTGTAACTTCTTTCTGTGTTTTCTTAGGGGGAGGTTTGGACAGTCTCTCCATAAAATTCCACGTTACATGCAGAGCAAACTTGAATTCCTGCTTGGTGTCAGGGGCCTGGTACACACTCTGCCCACCCTCCTTCCTGGAGGGGACATCGGCTTGCTCCTCTCCTGACCCTGAAACACCACTCCCTGTGGCTTCTCCCTCTCTCTCTTTCTTTGGGCAAGCCTGTGGCACGTGGAAGTTTATGGGGCAGGGATTGAACCCCCTCTCTCTCTTTCTTTGGGCAAGCCTGTGGCACGTGGAAGTTTCTGGGGCAGGGATTGAACCCATGTCACAGCAGTGACCTTAGCCACAGCAGTGGCAATGCCAGGTCCTTAACCCACTGTGCACAGGACAACTCCACCTGTGCCTTCTCTTAGTCCCTTCCTTACTTGAGAGCAGCAGCACACATTCTGCCATGAATGTCAGAGTTCCTGCCTTTTTGGAGTTCCTGTTGTGGCTCAGCAGGTTAAGAACCTGACTAGTATCCATGAGGTTGCAGGTTCAACCCCTGGCCTTGCTCAGTGAGTGGGTTAGGGATCTGGCGTCGCCATGAGCTGTGGTGTAGATTGTAGACATGACTCAGAGTTGCTGTGTCTGTGGCATCGGCCGGCAGCTCCAGCTCTGATTTGACCCCCAGCCTGGGAACTTCCATATGCCATGGGTGTGGCCCTAGAAAGACAAAAAAAGAAAAAAATTCCTTCCTTTTTTAATTGTGTTTTGCAAAATGTGATGGTACTAAATCCTCTAGAGGGACAGGGCAGAGCCCCTCCGTTTGGACGTGCCAGCCCAGGGTGGGGGGGTAGTACGGGGGGGCAGGGATATTCCTGAGTCCTTCTTGCATCTCCTGACTGACAAACACCAGCCCACCGGGTCCCTTTGCTTGAGTCAAGCAGGTACTCTCACCACTCCAACACCCCCCTTGCATTTTTCCGCTCTCCACCCCCATGCATTGCCCACTCATGAAGCCACATCTCTCTTTACATTTGAAAACTCACCTTAAAGCCCACCACCTCTTCCAAGGAGCCTCCCCTGATTAAATGGGGATGAAGAACCCCCCCCCCCCGCAACATAACTGACAAACTCCCAATAAACGAGAACACACACACCCCACAATAGACACAGACACTCACAAAGAGAGAAAGTGACACATTCTTTGCTTGCGAAATGTCCTGTATGCTCCTATGAGGGTAAGGTGATCAATTTCATACCAATGAGCCCTTTCACAGAATGGGGGGTATTGAGAACGTTCTTGGGGGTTACTCAGCAAAACACTGGCTATGTTTTCTCCCCCTCTCCCCCGTCACCCCGCTGTGGGTATTTTTGATGCCACTTGAAGAAACTGGTTCTTGCCACACCTCCTGGGTGGTGTATCATGTTTTGAGACTGGCAAGTGCCTTAACCATTTTCTCGTCAGGAAGCTTAAGCTATTCCATGGGCGAACAAGTTGGCTACATTGGGATAAGGGATCCCAACCCTCTAGCAAAGGTCCTCCTGAAAGAAGAAGGGCACAGTTCCTGCCAAGACACCAGGTTCAGCCTCGGGTGAAGGCGCTTCAGGGCAAGGGGGTCTCTAAGGAACAGGGGGCCATCCCTTCAGGAGACAGAAGCAGACATGCTTGCTCTCATCAATGCCGCCCTCCTGAGGCAGGGCCCAGGCCACTCCAGAGGGCGGAAAGAGACCAGAACGCGGAGAAACACAGATGAGATAGCAGGAGCTGGCAATTGGAACATGGCTTCAGACACCACGGCCACAGAAGCGGTCTAGCTACAAAGCCACGCTGTGCAACCTTTAAGCAGAACGTGATTGATTTTGTGGTTGTAAAAACGTACCTTCAACTGCAGAACTCAGTTTTATGACACCTTGAATAGAAACAAAAAGTGGCGGTTATAGAACGGATCCAAATTAACTTTGCTAGGGTTCTCACAATACGTACATGCTTCAGATCTGGATTTTTTTGCTGGCTTTTTGAGAATTTAACTGAACACATAACTTCAAAAACAAAGTTATTTTCAGTCCTTGATGAGAATTTATGAGTGTCTTCATCTCCCCACTAGAATCTTTTGGGGGAGTTTTTCACTAAATAAGGGATCTGATGTGTTTTTGGATGAAGCAAAGGCCAAGTTGCCGTAGTCTGAAAGGCTCTTTTTGTAGACGAATCATGCTGGATAATGGCTTAATAAAATGTCATTCAAGGGGACACCAGTGGTCTAGTAGTTCCTGTTTAAACTATGTGTAGAGATCATTTGATACGCGTTAGGATATATAGTAGATGGTTAAAAACCATGGTGTGATCTGGCAACTTCCTTCTTTGAGGTGATTGGGTCAAAGACCGTTTCTGCGACACTGTCTTCAGTGTTTCTATTCCTCGCTGGTCAGTGGAAGGGCTGAGTTTGTCAGATTGTTCATGAAGCAAAGAGACACTATCCTTGACTAGATATTCCTGAGCCTTTTTGGTGAACTGAAAGGTGAAAATACTAAACTCAGATAAATTGGACTTGGTCTAATGATTTGATTAAAAATTATTTTTGTAAGTCATAGTAGTAAATAAACAATATTTCTGGCGTTACCACTGTGGCACAGTGGGTTAAAAATCCAATTGTAGGAGTTCCCTTGGTGGCGCAGTGGTTAACGAATTCGACTAGGAACCACGAGGTTGCGGGTACGATCCCTGGCCTTGCTCAGTGGGTTAAGGATCTGGTGTTGCCGTGAGCTGTGGTGTAGGTTGCAGACCTGGCTCAGATCCAGTGTTGCTGTGGCTCTGGTGTAGGCTGGCGGCTACAGCTCCGATTTGACCCCTAGCCTGGGAACCTCCATATGCCGTGGGTGTGGCCCTGGGAAAGACCAAAAAAAGAAAAATCCAGTTGCAGTGGCTTGGGTTGCTGCCGAGGCAAGGGTTCAATTCCTGGCCTAGTGCAGTGGGTTAAAAGATCCAGGGTTGCTGTAGCTGTGGTATAGGTTGCAGCTGAGGCTTGGATTCAATCCCTGGCCCGGGAACTTCCGTATGCTGTGGGTGAGGCCATTAATTTAAAAAGAAACAAAACACCCAAAGAATATTCCCCATATTCTATGTGATAGCCATGATATTTTAGGCTGAGCAAAAAAATGTCTACAGTTCCGTTTTCATGACATTCTGGTTCTCTTCCAAATGGGAGGAGTTTCAAATGAAAACTGGAAACAAAACCCTTTTTAGGACTGGTAAACCAAACTGGTATCACCATGAACCCCCACTGATTTTTAACAGATTCTGTTCACAAAGAGACAAACTTGCTCTCCTTTCTAATGTTCTGAAAAAGGTGCTTTTAAGTTACTGGTTGAGTTTCATCTTTCCTGCTGAACCAGTGATGTCTGATCAGTGATCAACAAGGGACTCTCCTGAGGAAAAAGTATGCCTAGATTATATGTGTATATTATGGACTTTACAGACAGAGATGATGTGTAGTACCCAATCAATACATAAGAATAAAATAGACAGTCTTCTTTATTGCAAGGTCCATGGAGCCAATAGATTCTCAGAGAATACTTTCAGGGATTTGGGCCAAACCCTTGTATTCATAGCCAGCAAATCAATCATGATTTGACAAAGTCATGCACTGAATTGTATCCCAATCTGCTCTTTTCCCAATAAATTCTTTATCATATCTTTTATGTCATCTACTGTTAAACTAGCTTTCACTTTCATACAAATTATTTTCACTCACTTAAAACTCTTTCAACGTCAATGCTATGGAATTTCTCCCACCACAACCTATTTCAAGCTACCAGCTTTGATGTCACTGAACGTGGCTTTGGGCAGAGATGGTGATAGCAAAACTCAACTAAGTAGTGTTTCCCCACAAGTACAGTAGACATGAAGGACCTCAAGGGTATGGGTAGTAAAATCCTTTACTACTTGTAGTATTTATTGCCTTTGTGTTTAACGTAATTTAATTGTAAGTTTGTATAATTTAATATGCCATAATGGCCATGTTTAATAATGAATGGACTTAACAAAATTCCCCCCAAATGTAACAACTGGCTTTTGCCAGCCCGCATGAACCAGGTCTGGCGCGCCATGGCCATAGCTAATGTTTCTTTCTATTCAGGCCCAGAGAAGAAAATCTTGACCTTCTGTACTTTCTGAAATACTCACAAAAGGGGTTATAATTTAACCAAACAAGTCACATGTGAATAAGCTGAGCATTTACTATTATTTTGCCACTAATTTAAAAACCTCTTAAAGCTGTCATACACAAAACATAAACTCTTCCTAGATCACCTTGGAAACAGCAGTCATTGATCATCAGTGACGAACACAAGCTAGATGGGTTTGGCATTCTTCTGGTTAGGCAACCATGCCAAGAGGAATGAGTCATTGGCTTAGTAAGCAATGATCCTGTCTTTCTGAAACTGTGGAATCCTTATGCAGGAAACCAGATCAGAAAATTGATTTTTTTCCAGTCATATTTATTTTTGTGCATAACCATGGTGTCAGCAGCTGTCACTCAAATGAAAGGACAACAGTGTGTAGAAACAGGCTTGATGCAAGTAAAGCCAGAAAGTCTAAAGAAATTCTTACGGGAGAGGTGGCTGGTGGTGCATGGGAACCCAGTAATTCATTTATAGAGTAAGGGGAAAAAAGGTCAGTTAAAAAACAAAAGTCTGACTTTAGAACTCTAATTATAAACATTATTTTAACAAAAACATTAATGGTTCATTATTCCGTATGAACTTCTCATTTCTTTAAACCTCAAATGAAGATTTTCCCTACAGCAGGATAGGCTTTTATATTGCAAGGTAACTCTTTCATAGTGAAAAAAATCCAGAATTGGCTAAATCTAGTTGGATAGCTAATATTAACATTATACAACAATTTATGGAATGAGAAGGCGAGGTATTTCCTTTACCTTAAAATATAATTATTTAAAATTTTTGAATACTTAAGAAATGATGGATGTCGATGCTGAAAAGCTACATGTAGCACTGCCGACTTCTAGGACACACAAATAGACATTGTCTGGTGACTGGCTGACATTGACATTGCCTGGAATTCAGGGTGAGCTGTAACACATACATATATGTATATATACACACAGTGGACCCTACCTACCCATCTTCCCCCACTGAATTTTTCATGATTTGCCAAAATGGTTTTTTTCCACCTAATGACTCATTTCAATTGATCTAAAATAATTCTTAGGAGAAGAGTCAGGTTAAAATAATTCATGCTAAAGTGTGAATGACTAGGACTCACTAAAACCCAACAATGACATCATATTGTTTTTGAAATATTGATGGAATTTTTGACCCTGGCCATCAAGGCCCTATGCCATGTATCCTTGCTTATTTTCTTATTTCTTCTACTTCATTTCAGGTGACTTTCTCCCTCACTCAAATGCTTTAGCCACTTTGGTTTTCTCTCTGTGCTTTGCAATGCTAATTCTTTTTCCTGTGTCTCCCCTCTCCCCAGCCCCCAACACTTGTTCCCACCAGCTTGAATGCTTTCCACCAAACAGCTAGATCTTCCCCCAGCTAGCACTTTCTCTTAATTCAGCTTTTACTTCAAATGTCCTTTTCTCAGAGAATCTTTCTGAAACAGGAAGAAAGGGGCAGGGCACAACCCTTAAAAGAATGACGAAAACTGGTTAGACCCAACCAGGTCCAAGATGGTAGATGATCTGACTTCCAGTGGACCTCGAGTTCCACTACAGCTCCTGTAGCACATTAGCTGACTGACACGCCCACAGGGGCCCTGACAGTTCCAAGGCTGCCCATTAGAGGCCAAAAAGTGGGCTGTGGCCCAATTCCTGGAAACCCCGCCCCTTCCTGGAAATAGTTGGAATAATCCCCCCACTCATTAGTCTGTGAAATTGCCCAGCCCATAAAACTACCACCCTTATTTCAGGGCCTCTCACCTTCTGAGGTAGCCCACACTCTATCTCTCGGTAAATCTATTTCTCATCTATCACTTTGCCTCTTGCTGAATTCCTTCCGTGCTAAGACATAAAAACCCTGAAATCTCAGCAAGTGCTGGGACCAGGTGTGTGATTTTAATTTTAAAAAGTCTGAAAAAAAAAGAAAAAAGTTGGGTTCCAGTCCCAATATGGGTTTTGGCCCAGTTTGAGTCCCATGTGAGGTGTATGATTTCACTTTTTTGATTACTGTATTTAGAGCAGCCCCAATAATAACTCTGGCCCATCTCTCTCATCTATTCTTATAGCATTGTTCACTACTTAAAATTATCTCATTGATTTATTATTTGGTTCTTTGTTTAGGGCCATCGTCCTCACTACAGTGTAAGCAGGATGAGAGCTGGGACCTGGTCTTGCTTGCTGCTATAACTCCCTGGACTAGAACTGTGCCTGGCATACAGTAAATATTTAATCACTATTTATTGAATGAATAAGTGATTATTCCCAAGTGTTTCTGTGTGCCCTAAAATAAAATTTGATCAGTCCCAGCAAATATAATTCGAAGGTCTAGCCTTAATTGTGGATATTCTTGATCCTAGATTTCATTATTTTGACCACTGACTCTTTCCATTCAGAGTCAGGTCTTGATGGGGGTTAGTGAAGGTTGATGTATGAAGTAAATATACATCAGTTACAATAGAGATTTAGGTTTCAGAATTATAAGATAAAAAAGTCCCCAAGAAGTTAGTTTCTCAATGAGTTGGAAGTAAGATTATGCCCTAAGTAGACTTCTAGGAATATTAACTAATAGATTTATATCCAAATATCTCTCGAATCAGCAGTTTCCTGGCCTCTACTGTCATTACCCCAGGCGGAATTGTCATAGTAATGTTCACATGAATCCCCCCATATGATAAGATATGGATAGAGAAAGTGAACTACGAAAGAGCCATTCGGCTTTTTCTTTCCCCCTTCTAGTACATTCTTACATGGCAGCTGGAGTGATCTTTTCAAAAGCCAAGTCCAATTATGTGATATCCCTTACGCCTTTTAAAAGTTGTAAATTGCGTTTCTTTTCTTTTCTTTTTTTTTTTTTGTCTCTTTTCCATTTCTTGGGCCGCTCTCGTGGCATATGGAGGTTCCCAGGCTAGGAGTCTAATCGGAGCTGTAGCCGCTGGCCTATGCCAGAGCCACAGCAACTCGGGATCCGAGCCGCGTCTGTGACCTACACCACAGCTCACAGCAACACTGGATCCTTAACCCACTGAGCAAGGCCAGGGATCGAACCCGCAACCTCATGGTTCCTAGTCGGATTCATCAACAACTGCGCCACGATGGAAACTCCTGGCTTTTCATTATTCTTAAGATAAAAGCCTTTATTGCAATTCCCTTTGTGTCTCAGCAGTTAACGAAACGGACTGGTATCCATGAAGATGCAGGTTTGATCCCTGGCATCGCTCAGCGGGTTAAGGGTTCGGCGTTGCTGTGAGCTGTGGTGTAGGCTGCAGACTCGGCTTGGATCTGGCGTAGCTGTGGCTGTGGCATAGGCTGGCAGCTGTAGCTCTGATTTGACCCCTAGCCTGGGAACTTCCAAATGCAGTGGGTGTGGCCTTAAGAAGGGGAAAAAAAAAACCCCAAAAAACAAAACCTTTATTCAGAAGCTTTCACATTCTTTGCAAAGCCCCCCATTATGTCACCCGTAGCAAAATAAAAATGGTCACAAATTCTCCCATACACCTCCCATAGACAGATGTGGGCAATGGCACCTCTTCTTAAATCAGGGCAAGCTTTGAGATTGCTTTGACACGGCGGGGATGATTCTCTCCTAAGGTCAGTGCTCAGCCTTTATGAAACAGGCAGCCTCTTTTCTTAGGCCTCCTGGAGCTCTCCCTCTAGAAATACTGACATACCTAACACTGCTATGATGAAGAGACCAGGTGCAGACATTCCTACAAATACCATCAGCTCAGGGAAGATGCTAGAAGGCTTTGAGGAGATTGCAGATGAAGGCTGGGATGACAGGGAAAAATTGTCACTGTCCACCCCAACTGGGAGACCAGAGACAAGGCAACTCTTCTGATATAGAGACGGAAGGCTTGGCATCATTGTCAACTGCAGTAACATGGAAAGTAAAAATATACCTAAAGAATTCATAGATTGTAGTAAGGAGATTTCCAGGTTGAATGCTTAAAATCCTAGTTGGTTCTTTTAAAAAAGTTGCAGGAGTTCCCATCATGGCACAGTGGAAATGAATCCGACCAGGAACCATGAGGTTGTGGGTTCAATCCCTGGCCTCGATCAGTGGGTTAAGGATCTGGCATTGCTGTGAGCTGTAGCTCCAATTAGACCCCTAGCCTGGGAACTTCCATACGCCTCAGGTGTGGTCCTAAAAGCAAAAAAAAAAAAAAAAGTTGCATATGATGAAGGATAGATAAAGATAAGTTAAAAAAAAAAAAGGAACTGTTGGAGTTCCCTTCTTGGCTCAACAGTTAACCAACCCGACTAGGATCCATAAGGATGTAGGTTTGATCCCTGGCCTTGCTCAATGGGTTGAGGATCCGGTGTTGCTGTGAGCTGTGGTGTAGGTCACAGATGTGGCTTGGATCCCAGGTTGCTGTGGCTGTGGTGTAGGCCAGCGGCTACAGCTCTGATTAGATCCCTAGCCTGGGAACCTCCATATGCTGCGGGTGCGGCCCTGAAAAATAGGAAAAAAAAAAAAAAGGAACTGTTCAGTTTTCAAGCAAAATTTAGAGGAAATATATAGAGCTAGTACTTATTGGTTTAAAAAAAAAAAGGGTTTCTCATTCCTAGTTTTTTCAAAGACAAAAGGCTCTTAAAGTAGAAATTGATGGTGGAGAACATCTCAAGGGTGTGGCCCTAAAACTTTTTTATGACTTCAGAAAGACAAGTGTGTAACTCATAAGTTTGTGAAAGAGACAAAAGCACCTCATAAATTTCTGAAAGAGACAAAAATCTAAGAATCCTAAGAGTGTTTTCTCACAGCACCCTGATTCTGAGCCCAGGACAAAGACGGGACTGTCTTGAGGAGACTTGAGAGTATATGCTTTGTCTAACAGAGCGAAGTCTAATAAGATTCATAGGAAGCCCACAGAGATTTCAAGAGAAGTGCATTAGTGACACTTTATCAGCTTGGACAAAAATTGGCAGAAGTAGTTCAAAGTGGAAGAGGCGTAAACCTCCAAACATCTATGTGCAGGAAATAAGGCTGAGAAGATTATTTAGTTGCAAATGCCATTTCTTACGTGCTGTGGATTAAATTGTATTCTCCTCCCCACTGCCCTAAATTCATATGTTGAAACCCTAACTAACCCTCAGTGTGATGGTATTTGGGGATAGGACCTTTATCAGGTATTTGGGTTTAGATAAGGTCTTGAGGGTGAGGCCCTCAGGATGGGATTAGTAACCTCAAATGAAGAGGAAGAGAAATAGATTGCTCTCTCTCTCTTCATGTATACACTGAGGAAAGGCCATGTGAGTGCAGTGAGAAAGTGACCATATGCAAGACAGAGAGTCCTCACCAGAACCTGACCATGCTGGTACCCTGATCTCAGACTTCCAGCCTTCTGAACTGTGAAAAATAAATCTGTTGTTTAGGCCATCCAGTCTGTGGTATTTAGTTATGGAAACTCAGGCTAAGACATTATGGAAATAGGATAACTTAGAAGGTGTGGCCAAGAGTTTTCAGGATGGTGATCAGAATTTCAGAGAATCATTTCCAGGGAGCAGGACTGGGACCTTCCGTCAAAGAACTGGCAACATGTGGATTTCAGAATTGCCATAGGCCAGTGATTGCTCGATGCTCTTGTTCCTCCACTCTTTGAATGAGAATGCTCACTGCATTGATCTCACCTCTGTATCATCAGTATAATATGCTGGGTGTGTGTCAGGGGGAGGGTAGATAATTTTCATTTCAGTTCAGAAGTCTTCATATGGAGAGAAAATATACTGGAGAACTACATCAAAGTTGCCTCATCAACCCTTGACTCTTATTTAGATGGTAAGACCTCAAGCTTGAACTTACTGCCATAATGAGACGACATTTCTGAAGGGCTTTAGGAGTGAGGATATTTTGCCTCCAGAAGAATATAGTGTGTGTCCAGAGGGTGAAGCATGGCTGACTAAGATGGCCACAAATTATTTGAAACTGTTCTCATTGAGAAGTGGCATCTCTGCTGTCTCCCTTGACCTGGGTGGCCTCTAGGACTGCTCTGACCAATGGAATATGATGGGAATGATGCTGTTTGGGTCCGACCTTAATACTTGCTGTCTCTGGGATGCCCTCTCTGGGAGACCTGAGCTACCATGTAAGATGTCTTGAAGCTGCAGTGCTGGAGGTACCACTTACAGGTGCTCCATTCAGCAGCCCCAGCTGAGCACACACTTCCAGACACTGAACCCAAGGTACCATGTGAATGATGCCATCCCGGACCTCCTAGCCCAGCCCACCCTCCAGCTGAATGTGAAATAGAAGAACCACCCAGGTGAACCCCATCTAAGTTTGTGTCCCATACAATCATAGGGTATAATAAAGGGACTGTTTTTAAGCTCCTACGCTCTGCCTTGAAGTCATACGTAGCAACAGATAACTGAACATGAACTTTGACCTTACCTGGCATCTCAGCCTTTAGCAGCCTGTACTCTGGTCACAACACCCTCTAGTTCCCTGAATATTAACTTGTGCCCACCCTCATGCTTCCTGATCACTCAGCTCTTAGCTTATGAGGATTTTCTCTGGGAAGTTCTCTCTGACCCTCTAAATGAGTTCCTTTGTTACAGCAGATTCTCCTGCAAGAGCTGTGTTTCTTTCAGAACAATTATCTCAGTGATTATTTCATTAATGCCACTCTCCGCTTCTACATTGTGAGCACGATGCTTTGATCATCAAAGATTTCCAGAGTCAAGTAGTGGGACTGGACATAGGGCTGAATAAATATTTAAGTGGATAAAAAGATTTGATGCAGCTGATAAGGGCTCTGTCCTCACCATAGCTTTTAATAGCTGTGCCACTGTTCTCTCTCGCATACGGTGTGCATTTGGACTCAAAGCTATCATAACTGGAGAAAGACAGTGTGACAGGCAGCATGGCACAACTGTGCTGCATTGCTGATATTCCTTTGGGTCATCGATGTGCAGAGAAGAGGAAGCTCAACGTTGCTTCTGGGCGAGTGGACACAGGGGAACGAGAGAAAAAACCAATCGGTGTTCCCTCACAGTTCTGTCTTTGCTGGAAATTAGGGACCTTGCCTGAGACTTTCTCAAGAAACTTGTGGGTACTCAACTTTCCAAATGGTTTCTAAGTTTAAGTTCAGAAATAACTTCTTACTGGGTGGTAAGCCTTGTCTACCCTTCCTTTTCATTCAGCACTGCTGTAGGAGAGAATTCCGCATGCAGGAGAGCTGAAGCCTGGGTAAAGTTTCCAGACCTTCCATTACCAGTGCTTCCAAAACTACTTTCTTAATATCTAATTTGCTCTCTACCGTTTACTTATTTATTTATTTTTTTAGGGCCGCTCCCACGGCATATGGAGGTTCCCAGGCTAGGGGTCGAATCGGAGCTGTAGCCGCCAGCCTACACCACAGCCACAGCAACATGGGATCTGAGCTGTATCTGTGACCTACACCACAGCTCATGGCAACGCCGGATCCTTAACCCACTGGGCAAGGCCAGAGATTGAACCCACATCCCCATGGATCCTAGTTGGGTTCGTTAACCGCTGAGCCACGATGGGAACTCCTGTCTAATGTTTTTTAAAAAAGTATTTCCCTGCGTATTGAGTCTTGTGGATGTGGAAAATAGATGATGCATTGAAAATTGTCTTTCTTAAAAATTTTCTTCTCTTTCTTTAAGTCCTAAGTCTGTCATATTTGCCATAGGTGAAATAATTCCAGGTCCCTCTAAATATCCTTAAATTTTCCATTTCATCATTTAAAAAGGATTTTTCCGTACCTCCTTATATTTCTCTCTTTGGCCACGTTTGCAGCATGCACAAATTCCTGGGCCGGGAGTTGAACCTGTGCCACAGCATCGACCCAGGTTGCAGCAGTGACAACAGTCAGATCCTTAACCCGCTGGCCACAAGGGAACTCTGCTATTATGTTTCTCTTAACAGTAGTCTCCAAATAGGCCTATGTACAATGTGTCCTTAAGAGGGTTTGGTAGGGCTCCAGTCAGAGAAAAAAAGACCTCCCTTTAGGCATAACATTCTCATTCATTTTAAAAGAAAACTTTCCCCAAATGGCAGGACTACAGTGTAGACAGACACATTCCACATCATTTTGGCGAGTTCACACTCTCTGGGACGTTGCCAGTTTCCACATAACTGATTTGTCCTCCCTCCCTAAATGCACAATACTGTACCTGTCCCTTTTGAACCTGTAACAGATTAAAGAGCTGGGCAGGAAGGCAGATGCAGACACACCTTTGATCTCTCATCCTCGGGGGTTCAGGGAGGGCAGACACCTGGCGGCCGCTGAGCCAAAACGAAACACAGGCGGGAATGGAATTACTTTTAAGGGAGCCGCAGCTCCACCAAAGGGGCAGAGCCCATGTTGGGCAGAGGATGCAACAGTCCCACTGCTGTGAAATCAGGCTGGCTGGGGGCTGGTTAGATTTCTTAGGCAGATGGGAAAGATCAGGCAGCTGTATTGAGAAAAAATTTCAAGTAACTCTTTTGCAAATAATATTGCAAAATGTTCAGCTGTGCACAAATGCCAAGAGGTAACTTTGATGGCAATTCAGGAAGCTTTCAAAGAAAGGATTAAAATGAATTTTTTTTTTTTCCTTTGCAAAACTCTGTTTTTATTAAAGACTTCACCTTTGCACCAGGACGCTGTAAAATACCATTTGGAGCATTTCCTGTGATTTTTGGTGAAACGGCATTGCCCCCTGGCGTTTGCGTGCTGTTTTACACCATCACGTAGAAAGCCCAAAGAATGCTATAGTCAAGCTGTGTGAGGATGCAGCTCCCAGTTTTATCTGCAGCTGGAGAATGTAGACATGGTTTGACAAGACGTGGAATAGAACTTCGAAATTAGGATTCTTTTCTTCTCCACCCTTCTACAGAATCTTCTACGATTTTCAAGTAGCTCTTAAAAGAAATCGATCCGTTTCTAATCTGCCAAGTTTTTCTATATAAATGGTCCTGTGAGTGGCTTCTGCACACTTAGGCATTTTTTCGAACCAACTCAACTATCTCCTGTGTTTTACAGCACTTCCTGGCTTTTCTTTTGCATGTTGTACACACCTGAACAGTCCTGTCTTTCTCTGCCTTCATGCTTCTCTCTCTGATGGAAACTTGGAAGCAAGGGTTATACCTGACTTATAACTGTATGTGCTCTGACTAGCATGATGACTGGCAGAGGGTACATGTACAACAAAAATTGATTGTTTGATTGATATTATAATGCTGTTCACAAAGGGATCAAATGCACTTCCTAATCAACAGCAGCGGAAAGTCAATATGGCAACAAAATTGGAGGCAGGAGAATGTGGTCCTTGGATGGGACTTCAGGGGTCTGTAAGCCCCCTGAAATCATGCAGGCACGATGTCCAGATGTGGGGGAAATGGTCGAATAACTAAAAATTAGAATCTATCTACCTCTAACAATCTAGAAATACATAACATTATTCAAACTGCTGTTCTTCCCCAAATGAACCTCTACTCTAGAAAGATCATGAATTAAGTTCATTATCACTGATTCAATCACAAATGTCTTTGGGGCAGACGTTTCTAAGAGCAAGTGCAAAGCTTCTAAATGGTGTTATTGAAGATACTGTGGCACGTTGGCTGAGGCCATCATCACTGAGTGACAGACGAGAATCATGAAACATTGTGGTCTAGGATAGGTTATGAGTATTGATGGGCAGCTTACAAAGGAATTGAAACTGTGAATCAAGGGTCAGACCCACCCATGTATGATGTGTATGATATTAGTTATTCTGCGTTAGATATTGTCTTAGGGTAGAAGAAATGAGCAGATCTGAGGGATCTGTTATATTACGATGGTAGGATGGGTTGGGAGAGTGATGCTATTAGCAGAAGTGCTTTTTGTTTTTTTTTTAAATTTTTTATTTTTTTTTAAGGCCATAGCTGCGGCATATGGAAGCTCCCAGGGTAGGGGTCAGCCACAGCAACGTGGGATCCAAGCCACATCTGTGACCTACACCACAGCTCACGGCAACAATGGATCCTTAACCCTCACAGGGATCGAACCCACATCCTCATGGACACTATGTTGGGTTCTTAATCTGCTGAGCCACAACGGGAACTCCAAGATTGCTTTTTAGGTTATAATATAGTACATCAATACAATCCATAAAAGCTCCTTGAAACCATTTATTATGCTTTTATTTACTAAAAAAAATTCAAGATAGAAGGGCCTCACATTAGAAGCACAGGTCATGGTTGTTAAGAGCTTGAATTTTAGCGTCAAACTGAATAGGTATTGATGGCTCACTGACCAGCTCTTTGACCTTGGAAAAGTCCCTAAACTTCTCTGTGTCTCAGTTTCCTCAATGGTCAAAATGAGGATGCCACCAGTAGAATATATGGTCTGGTGCGAATAAATGCTCGGCAAGTATTTGTGGATGAGGAGGACCATGTGTGTTTCCCACTATGATAAACTAGGGGAGATAAAAAAATTCTGCACTGTTGAAAGTCAGTTGGCCAAGTCCATTCTATGAGACTCCATGAAAATCCCCCCAATACAAAGGCATGTTCTGGCAGTGGGGCTTCTCCAGTGCTGGTCTTGTGTCTGAGGATGGCCTCAGTGCCAACCTGGACTTAAGCACATCCCTGACACTTCCAGACTGACGTGACTGGACTTCTTGAGAATGTTGGGGCTTGCGATGTTCCATTCTTGTCTTGTATCAGTACAGAGCTCTGCCCTCAGGGCTATGCTAGAGCCCAAATCTGCTAGCAGTGGGCGCCAAGGGCAGTTGTCTTTGGCCCTGGCGCCTTGTGAAGGTGCCCAGAATATGCCACTGTGACATAAAATTATTTTGAGCTGGCAGCGTTTGAGAATGGGCTTTGTTTTTCTAAACTCTCTTATCTGCCTAAAAGCAGAGCCTCTCTAAAGAAGTCAGTTACCATAAATTCATTCCCCAGGAATTTCTGCAACCAGGTAACATTGACTCATCACCAAAGAGGAGAAATATCACCACAATTAAACAGAAATTGTCACAAAACTCTCATATCTCTCATCTATCCTTCCAAGGGCCCATTATCTTTTCTGAGTCATCTGTTAAGTGATTTTTCTTCCCTTTCCCCTGTTAAAAATGTATATAAGCCTCAAATTCTAACTACCTCCTTGAGTCATATTTTTCTGTGAATTTCTATGCATACCTTAATTAAAATCTTTTTTTCTTATGCTAATCTGTCCTTTGTCAGTTTAATTCATAGGCCCCCAAGGAAGAAACATAAGAGGATAGAGGAAAAATATTTTCTCTCCAACACATTCCTATGTGGCTTTGGCCAAATATTGGACCCTGCTATGCTAAATCTCTATTCAGGCCCTCAGAACTAGCTTGGCACCTTGCAAAAGATCCTCAGTTTAAGGAGCTGTGGCAAAATTAAGTCCATCATAAATGAGAATTAGAAGGCCCCATGTAATATTTAATGTGTTAATATTTGTAGAGCATCTTTGAACAATGGCTGACAAATGCAAGTGCTAGATAAGCGTTTGTTAAGTAAGAATAAATAGTCACTATATTGTTCATTCTGATCCTTTTTTTTTTTTGTCTTTTTTTTGTTGTTGTTGCTATTTCTTGGGCCGCTCCCGCGGCATATGGAGGTTCCCAGGCTAGGGGTCGAATTGGAGCTGTAGCCATCGGCCTACGCCAGAGCCACAGCAACGCGGGATCCGAGCCGCGTCTGCAACCTACACCACAGCTCATGGCAACGCCGGATCCTTAACCCACTGAATAAGGGCAGGGACCGAACCCGCAACCTCATGGTTCCCAGTCGGATTCGTTAACCACTGCGCCACGACGGGAACTCCTTCATTCTGATCTTTAAGACAAAAGTATGCAGATGAGTTCTCGGGTTCTAAGCCTTCTAGATCTTTTTCTTCTCTTTCTTTCTTCTTTTTTTTTTTTTTTTTTTTTTTTTTTTTTTGTCTTTTTGTCTTTTTTTTATAGGGCTGAACCTTAATCCACTGAGCAAGGCCAGGGATCGAACCCACAACCTCATGGTTCCTAGTCGGATTCATTTCCACTGTGCCACAATGGGAACTCCCTAGATGTTTTTCTTATTTTGTACTGTACCTTTATAATCTTGTACATATGATGATATAAAAAGGGAATACTGTTAAGAAAGCTAAACCTTTTAATTGTTGGAGTTAGATAATCAAAGTGAGATCATTTTAACTAACGTCTGCCTTTTGAAGTGTAACTGAGAATGTCATTTTTAAACATGCGCAAGGCATATTCAGGCCAGGTGGATGCCAGGGGAGATAAATGGTGGTAATAACCACTAACAATGGTGTAAAATTATGCATCCTGTGGGAGCCTGGAAATGTATATTCTTTTTCAAGAGGAGCTGAGACTTAGCGAATTGAGCCTCTAATGTGGTTTCTAAAGGCATAAAATCCTCAGTGAGCTAAGTGGGGCTGGCAGAGCAGACTTCGCTTCCTGGGAATTTTAGTGCATTCCAAGCAAACCTGGCAACTGACGGTTTCCTGGACAGCTGTTTCTTCCATTTATTCCCCAAATTCTTTTTAGTTAGCTGTCAGCGAAGCTCTCTGCGAGTCCAATAGCCACCTTGCTGAAACAAATTCATTTTAGAGGTTTTTCTTTTCATTTTGCCAAGGGTGTGCAACACTTTTGATTGTCATTTTCTAAACCTACAGCAAAAATGCAAGGATACAGTTTCTACAAGGGCAGAACTTTGTGTTATGTTTATGAGAAATTTCTAAGTAATTTCTATTTCAACATCTCCGAATGTATATCATAATTCTGGTTATATTAAGCCTATCCCGAAATCACAAATGATGACCATCAGGTAAGGAAAATGGTCCTTATTTGGTCTTTAAATCATCTAACTTTAACTTTTCCATAACTAAGCGCATTGAGATCATGGTCTGTCTGTCAATTTTTTTTTTTTTTTTTGTCTTTTTGCCATTTCTTGGGCCACTCCTGCAGCATATGGAGGTTCCCAGGCTAGGGGTCAAATCGGAGCCATAGCTGCTGACCTATGCCAGAGCCACAGCAATGCTGGATCCGAGCTGTGTCTGCAACCTACACCACAGCTCATGGCAACGCCGGATCCTTAACCCACTGAACAAGGCCAGGGATTGAACCTGCAACCTCACGGTTGCTAGTTGGATTCGTTAACCACTGAGCCACGACGGGAACTCCTGTCAGTCAATTTTAATTTAGGTTTCTTTATTAAGAATACTTGTGTATGGTGATGGCTGTTAGCTAGACTTACTGTGGTCATTCTGCAATATATACATATGTTGAATTGTTACATTATACACCTAAAACTAATGTAATGTCATAATTCAAACATATGCATTACACTAATACAGTGTCAATTATATCTCAAAAACAAAAAACATCTGGGGAGTTCCCGTTGTGGTTCAGCAGGTTACAAACCAGACTACTATCCATGAGGATACGAGTTTGACCCCTGGCTTTGCTTAGTGGGTTAAGGATCCGGTGTTGCCGAGAGCTGTCGTGTAGGTCACAGATGCCCCTTGGATTTGACCCCTAGCCTGTGAACTTCCATATGCCACAGGTGCAGCCCTAAAGTAAATAAATAAATAAATAAGCCCCCCCCCCCCATATCTGAAAAGGTTGGACTGCCTTGGTTGATAGACTCTCATTACAAAACTTTGAAAATCCTTTAGATGGTTTACAACATTCCGGGTTATCTAGGCCCTCATTACTAGTTTTATCTTAGATCACATCCTCCTCTTCTCTTTCTCCATTGCTAATCTCTGTATTCCAGCTACCCTGGATTCTTTCAATTAGTTAACTGTTTCTCCTCATTCCTGGTCTTTGCCCTTTGCTGTCCCCTCACTTAGAATTCAAGGAAGACTTCCTTGAGGAAGGGGCAATGGATTTTTTCTGACCACACACTTTCCTAGGATCTTTATTTCTTTCTATAGCACCTTGTAACCCTGTTAACAATATTATGCATAAGCATTACAAAACTCCCCCAAATCTCAGATTATCTGCTCCTTGAGGTCAGGGCAGAGCTTGGGGTGTTGTACTGCAGTGTCCTCAGAGCAGCTCAGTGCTTGCATACAGTAGATACTCAATAAATGCTTGATGTATTCAAAAGGGAATTCTTTATCCTCCCTACTCTTATTTTTTTTAAAACTTATTTTAAAATTTTCTTGGCCACGCTTGCAGCACTGTGGAAGTACCCAGGCCGGGGATTGAACCTGCACTACAGTAGAAATCCTAGCTACTGCAGTAACAACCCTGGATCCTTTGCTGAGCCACAAAGGAACTCCCTCCCTACTCTTTTTTTTTTTTTTTGTCTTTTTGCCATTTCTTGGGCCGCTCCCGCGGCATAGGGGTCCATTTGGAGCTGTAGCCACCGGCCTACGCCAGAGCCACAGCAACTCGGGATCTGAGCCACGTCTGCGACCCACACCACAGCTCACGGCAATGCCGGATCCTTAACACACTGAGCAAAGGGCAGGGATCGAACCCGCAACCTCATGGTTCCTAGTCAATTCATTAACCACTGCACCACGATGGGAACTCCCCCTCCCTACTCTTAAATTGGGAATTCATGCTTTCTTGCTTGTGGCTTTACTTGAGCAGAAATGATAACTGTGTCATGGAAATTGACTACTTAATTCTGAGAAGAAGTCAGTTATTTTCCTAAAGGTAGAAAACAGATTTTGAACTTGAACTCCCCAGGAGCTAACAACAAATGTTTTCTCTCACACATGCTCTTGTACCACTGATGGGAGTGTAATCTGAAAGAGAACCTATTCAAATACAGGCCTGATGAAATAATTCCATTTTCCATTTTTTAGAATGTATTTTGAAGAAATAATCATAAATGTTTTACCCTGTCCCCATACAGTCTATTCCCAGCAGAGCAACAAGAATAATTCTTTAAAAACCAAGATCATGTAACCCATTTGCTAAAAGCTCTGAAATGGCTCCTATTTCACTTTGAGTAGAAGCCGAATCCATCCAATTGACAACAATATCCTGCATAATTCATGTTATTTGTGAATTTCATGTCAATTTCTTCAGAATTTGCTACAAAGAGACATAATTTTTGTTCAGGAAGAAGAAAAGCTTTATTAAAAAAAGAACAATGACATTCAGAAAGGAGTTTTGGAAAGTTAATATTTTCTGTTAAAAATCAGTTAGGAAAATTCCAGATTTCTCCAGAAGGTTTTTTTTTTTTTTTTTTTTTTTTAAATGGGGAAACATTATCATTATTCTTAGTCGCTCACTGCTGATTAGAGAGACACACACCCTAGACAGAATTTGATGTCTACATTTCTCTTTCTAAAAGTTTAATGAGGGAGTCCCCATTGTAGCTCAGTAGGTTAAGAACCCAACTAGTATCCATGAGGATGCAGGTTCAACCCCTGGCCTCACTCTGTGGTTAAGGATCTGGCATTGCTGCAAGCACGTGATGGTAACTCTTGCTGTCATAGTTGTATAAAATCAATGTGTCCCTTAACCCTCTGTCTTCAGTGCCCTAATCTGTAAGATAATGCCCACTTCACAGAGTTGTAGGAATTATCTCACTTAGTAATATGAAAATATCATGCACATAATCACCAATAAAATACTCGTTGTAGAAAAGTCTTAAAAATGTGGGTCAGGGGAGTTTCCCTGGTGGCTCAGTAGTAATGAACCCAACTAGTATTCATGAGGACACGGGTTCAACCTCTGGCCTCACTCAGTGGGTTAAAAGATCCGGCGTAGTCATGAGCTATGGTGTAGGTTGCAGGCACGGCTCAGATTTGGTGTTGCTGTGGCTGTGGTGTAGGCCAGCAGCTGCATCTCCAATGCAACCCCTATCCTGGGAACTTCCATATGCCACAGGTGCAGCCCTAAAAAAATATATTTAATGATAATTTAGGGGAGTGTTTTCATGGGCTTTTAGTTAGGCCATTCACTACTAAAGCACTGGTTCTTAGTCTGTATTTGTTTGTATGTCACTAAGTTCTTCCTCATTCTTGGCTAAATTTCAGATGTTATCATTACAATGGCAACTGCATCATCGCAGCTTAAATGCAGGGAAGCTGGGGAGAATTTACTCCAAACCTGGTTATTTTCCTCTCTGTCTCAGGGTGAGCTCTCAGACCTGTGCTCTACTCTCAGTCCCCAGTGCCTTGCCAGGGCCAACACACTGTCCTCTCGTCTGGACCCTTCAGCTACCTTCCAACTGGTCTTTCTGCCTTAGCCTTTTTGCTTTTTAATTCATTCTCCATAAGAGTGATTTGCTTATCTAAAAAACAGGTACTAGCTCTCTACTGCCCAGGGGATAAAGTTCAGGTCAATGTGACCCCTTCTTCCATCGCTTCCTGCGTATACCCTATTCCATGGCTCCACTCTTTCCTTCATACTCCTTGCACTTCTCTGTCTCTCTTCCTCTGCACGTGCTACTGTATAGGCAACTCTCTCCCAATTTGCCACGTGAACAATTTCTTTTTGCTTTCTAGGCTCAGTTCATTGCCTTTTTCAGTGAAGCCTTCAGAATCCCTTTTAGGCACAAATCTATCCTCTATTGCAATCTTTTATCACTTTTGTTATGGCCCTGAGTATACAACATTATCATTACTTATATTTCTGTTGCCCTTAGTGACCTGTCATTCCACTAGAGTGTTGTGTTCACTGGTTCTCTTAGACTCTTGCTCTTTAGAGGAAACAGTTAACTGAAAGAAAATCCCTGTTGATGGGGTACATATAAATGAAAAGCAATTCTAGTAAATAGACTATGATAATAACAATTGTTAGTACACAACTTGCTATTATGATGAAGAGGAAGATGATTATTACAAATAAAATTGATGCCACCACCACCTTCAACACCATCACCTCCTTCATCATCATCACCTCTACCATATCACTTTCACCATCATCTCTTTCACTACCATTATCTCCTCCATCACCACCTCTGTCATCACCATTTCCACAATTACCACGTCCACCATCATCACCTTCACTATTACCACCTCCTCCACCATTACCACGTCCACCATCATTACTTTCACCATCATCACATTCACTATCATTACTTCTGCAATCACCACCTCTACCATCACCACTTCCACCTTCACCTCCTCCATCACCACCTCCACCATCACCATCTTCACCATCACCACCTCCTCCACAATCACCCTCTCTACCATTATCACTTTTTCCATCATCACTATCACCATCTCTACTATCACTATCTCCTCCATCATCACTTTCACCATCGCCACCTCCACCATCATCACCTCTGCCATCACTGTCTCCACCCCACTTCTATACTCCCATCTCCACTACGTCTACTACTCCCACCATCATCATTTCCATCTCTCCCACCTCTATTACTTTCATCACTTTTATCATTTCCACAAAGTCCACCACCATCATCATCATCCTCATTTATTAGTATTTATCACTGCCAAGACCAGGCACTGGCTTACCCTTCATATGCATCATCTCATTTCATCTCCACAATCTGAATAAAGATGAATGCTATGGTCTGAATGTGTCCCCCTAAAATTCAATGTGATACTTTTAGGAGGTGGGGCATTTAGGGGGTATTTAGTTTATGAGAGTGGAACCCTCATGAGTAGGGTAAGTGCCCTTATAAAAGATGTTAAAGATATCTCCCTTGCTCCTTCCTCCATGTGAGGTTACAAGTGAGGCCATTTATGAACCAGGAAGCAGAAACCTCCCCAGACACAGAACCTGATCATGTGGGCACTCTGATCTCAGATGTCCAGCCTCTAGAACTGTAAGAAATAAACTTCTGTTGTTCATAGGCTGCTCAGTCTATGATATTTTGTTAAAGCAGCCTGAAAGGACTAAGGCAATGAGAAAACTGAAGCTCAGAGAGAGTAAGTAAAATCCCATGATTACATAGCTCCAGGTGCAAGAATTTGGATTCTAAATTTGGGAACTTTGACTCCAGAGTTGGAATTCTTCATCTCCACTCTATACTCCAAATTCCTTGAGGACAGAGGCAACCGCCTTTTACTTCCTTTGCAGCTCTCCTGTCAGTGCTTTTTACGTGATGAGAATACAATAAATGTTGAAATTCAATACTGGAGGCAAAAGTTAGTAGTCTGACTCATCCCAACTTGCTTACCCAGTGTGCTTGTATTTTAATTGAAAAGGTATGTCATACCATGAATAACTGGCTTGGCGATTCCTCTTCAAGTTTCCATTTCAAAAACAATAATCTGGCTTTTAATCAAGTTTGCTCCTCATTTTAAATCCAAGACATTTTATTTTTGTTTCAAAATTGCAAGGCAAGGGAAAGGGTCATCTCAATTTTTACTGAAGAAATCTAGCTCTAAGAATGTGATTAGGAAAGAAGACCAGAAGGGAAAGATCAAAAGTGAGGAAGGAGTCGAAGGGAAAATAATGAGTCTTGTATGTCACCCAATGCCCAGGAAATTGTACAAATTCATGCAAAAGGAGCTGTACATGCTTTTGTTTGCACTTAGAACTCTAATGAGAAAATCTGTTGCAAAGAATGATTCAATCACCTGTCTTTACTGGACTTTCCAAGCTGCAGGCAGGGGACAGAAACAATTTCGCATTAGGAAGGCAGATTTGTAGAGGCTTGGTCAGAGTACTAGCATGTGGATGGAAACTCAGGCAAAAAAATCAGCTCTTCCTTGTTACTACTACTAAGATACCGCTGTTTCTGTCTTATCTCTGATCTCCATCCCCTCCAGCTGTCTCATCCAGGCTGTGCATCCCATTCTCCTTGGACCCACTCACTCGTAGACTATCAGCCAGTTTTTCCCATGATGCCTAGGTGGGGGTGTGCTGGTAAAGTTTAACAATAGGTTCTTGGATGGAAGGGAGGGGGGATTTCTGAATTGAGATGTTTGCTGATTTCCCTTGTGTCAATTCTGCCATAGGGCTGTTGGAAGTTACCAACCTGACAGTCCACCAGCCAGAAACATTTTTGAAAATTTCACAATCATTTCTCAGGAGCCAGGATGAACTGGCTTCAGGGCACCTTAGAATCTGTGGAATCTCTTTCTATTGTGAGTAAATCCCTCTTCCTACAGCTCTGCCTTAAGGGAAAAGATTTTTCCTGGATAATCCCATTGCCCTCAAGCCCTTGCCAACTTGAGGGCACTTCTCACCCTTTCATGAGAAGAGCCAGTAAGGTTGACATACAAAGAAAAATACACTAATGAATTAATTAGAAAAGGTGCTGCATCTTCATGGATTAAAAACCAAAATTCGGCAGGGTAGCTTGTAAAAAGTTTCTTTCCTGGAGTTCCTGTGGCTTAGCATAAATAAATCTGACTAGCATCCATGAGGATGCAGGTTCCATCCCTGGCCTTGCTCAGTGGGCTAAGGATCTGGCACTGCCATGAGCTGTGGTGTAGGTTCTAGACATGGCTTGGATCCTGTGTTGCTGTGCCTGTGGCATAGGCTGGCAGCTAAAGCTCCGATTTGACCCCTAGCCTGGGAACCTACATATACTGCCAGTGTGGCCCTAAAAAGACAAAAAAAAAAAAAAAAAAGACAAAAAAAAAAACGTCTTTTTCCTAGCAGTATTCTCAATCAATAGATTTGTCTGTGAATATAATCATGCTTCCCAGTTTTCATGTGTTACCGGCATACTTTTTCCCTCTGCCACTCGTTATTCTATTGCCACCACCACCTAGACTCTCTTGTTTTTTTCGTCTTTTTGCCATTTCTTGGGCCACTCCCACGGCATATGGAGCTCCCCAGGCTAGGGGTCCAATTGGAGCTGTAGCCACTGGCCTACACCACAGCACAGCAACGCGGGATCTGAGCTGCGTCTACAACACAGCTCACGGCAACACTGGATCCTTAACCCACTGAGCAAGGCCGGGAATTGAACCCGCAACCTCATGGTTCCTAGTCGGATTCATTAACCACTGAGCCACAATGGGAACTCCTAGACTCTCTTGTTTTAAGGCTAAATTAACTTTAAGGATTTTTCTCTGTCTCTAATGACTGGGATATACCTCTTCTTCTGTAGTGACGTTAGCCCATGTTTCATTAAATTTTCCATCCCATTTTCTGACATTTCAACATTCAGGTTTAGGGCCTCACACAATTTTCCTAATGTGAGCAATCTTTACTCCAGTTCTCAACCACGAGCCCAGTCATACCTGGGACATTGGCCTTGCTCAAAACAACTTCACCTCTAAATACTTATAGTAAAATTATACTTTTTTTTTTTTTTTTTGGTCTTTTTAGGGCCATACTCATGGCACGTGGATGTTCCCAGGCTAGGGGTCCAATCAGAGCTGCAGCCACTGGCCTACACCACAGCCACAGCAACGCAGGATCTGAGCTACATCTGTGACCTACAGCACAGCTCACACTGGATCCTTAACCCTCTGAGCGAGGCCAGGGATCGAACCTGTTTTCTCATGGATGCTAGTCAGGTTCGTTAACTGCTGAGGCATGAGATCAACTCCGGTAAAATTATTCCTTTGATTATGATCCCTCTATCTTATACTTGAGTTACCTCTTCCATACAACTGAATCTGCCCGAGGGCCATTTGAGACCCTTGGTCCTTCTCCATGTTGCCCCACGAATCAGCACTCTACTGGTTTTAGTGTTGCCTTCTAGGCCTGGACCCTAATCTGGCAAGAAAATTCTCTGTCCTCTTGACACCTCCCACTCCACTGCTTACATCTATTCCAATATTACTCATTATCTCTATATTCCTGGGGCAATGATGATGGCATTTCTGTGCTGAAAAAGCTTCAGTGGCTTCCCAGGGTTTCAATCAAGAATTCTCGGCTTGGAGTTCCCGTCGTGGCTCAGTGGTTAACGAATCCGACTAGGAACTATGAAGTTGCAGGTTCGATCCCTGGCCTTGCTTAGTGGGTTAGGGATCTGGTGTTGCCGTAAGCTGTGGTGTAGGTTGCAGATGTGGCTCGGATCCCGCGTTGCTGTGGCTCTGGTGTAGGTCAGCGGCTACAGCTCCGATTGGACCCCTAGCCTGGGAACCTCCATGTGCCGCAGGAGCAGCCCAAGACATGGCAAAAAAAAAAAAAAAAAAAAAAAAAAAAAAAAATCCTCAGCTAAGCAGCAAGTGCCTTGCATGATCTGAGGAGGATCATGTTTCCTGTGTGTCTGGAGCCACCTACTTCATGGACGCAAGGTGTCGGCCAAACTCACTTACTCTTGTTTGAACATGCCCTGGGCTTTCCCACCTTCAGACGATTTATTTGATTCTTCCTTCTGCTTAACTTGCTTTTGGATTTATTTCCATATCTCTGCCTGCTAAAGTCCCATAGATTCTTTAGAGTCCAGCATATAGGACACCTCCTTTGCCAAGCCTTCCTTCATTTTCCCCATCACTCCTGCAAATTCTCATAGTCCATGTGTGAACTGACATCTTCTATAAGACAAGACACTCTGTGTTTAACATAATAATATTTTTGTGTCTTCTCTTCCTGATAGACTGAACTTTTTTTTTTTTTTTTTTGTCTTTGTAAGGGCCACATGCATGGCATATGGAGGCTCCCAGGCTAGGGGTTGAATTGGAGCTGTAGATGCTGGCCTACATGACAGCCACAGCAACGCCGGATCCAAGCCACGTCTGCAAACTATACCACAGCTCACAGCAATGCTGGATCCTTAACCCACTGAGTGAGGCCAGGGATTGAACCTGCATCCTCATGGGTACTAGTTGAATTCATTTCCGCTGAGCCATGATGGGAACTCCTAGACTGAACTTCTTGAGGGCTCTTTTATTTATTCTTGTATTCCCTGCAACATTATATAATTGCTTTATAAATTTGCATAGGATGCATTTACATTTTTTTCCTTATAAGAATTAGCAGGGGTCTGAAATCAAAACAGGGCAGAATCAATAGGACATTGTTCCAATAGGTTACTGTATCATCCTACTGCGATCTCAAATTTTATAGAAAACTTAGAATAGGATTTTCTCCTCCTCCAATTGGCTTAGAAAGTACCCTTTTCTCCCTAAATATAGAACATATCTCCTACAAAGGAAAGTGCCGGGACTTATTTCTGCCACACATCACAATGGGTGGAATATCCGCATGTAAATGCATGTGTGGGGTGTGTCCTGCATTTCTGTATGTTGGGGGCAATCCCCAGCTCACAGAAGATGGTCAATGAATAAGAACAGCTGCAACCATTGCAGGGGGTCCAGCTTACCTTGTGACTATTGTGTTCTTGATCAATAAAGCCCCCATGTCTTTGTAACAAATGTCATTTTCCCATCCCTGCCCTCACCCCACCAATGGATTTTCACCTTTTTAAAAACATTTTTTTTTTCTTTTTTGGCCTAGCCCTTGGCATATGGAAGTTCCCAGGCCAGGAATCAAATCTGAGCCACAACTGTGACCTATGCCATAGCTGCAGCAATGCCACATCCTTTAACCCACTGCTCCAGGCTGGGAAGTGAACCTGTGGCTCTGCAGTGACCCAAGCTGCTGTAGTCAAATTCTTAACCCATGGCACCACAGCAGGAACTCCAGATTTTTACCGTTTCAGAGAAGCTCTTGTTGACCTCCATTCTCCTACCCTTTAATTCTATACTAGTTGGCCTTCCCAACATAAAAAAAAAACAAAAACAAAAACAAAAACGAGGTCTCTGTAATCATAAAAATGCTTGTGTGACAACATTATCATCCTTTGTGTTGTAAGAGTTAATAGCAACTTTTACTTCCAGAAAAATACAGCTCTGGATTGAGGCACTGGGCGTATGGGGTCCCGTTAAGAATGACTAAGGACGAACCACCCAAAAAAGCATGTTATGACCATCCACATTTTTTTTTTTTTAATCATTCTCCACTTCAGTCACTCCTATGCTCAGCGCCTTGTTGATCACACTCCATGTGACTCAAGTGCTGGAGGTGTTATATATGACATGGGGCACCAGATATGAGCTTGGTGCTGCTTTGGTTCTTTAAGAAGGTCATCTTAGGGATGTGAGGTACCATTAGGGTTTTTTGACTTTGACTGGGTTCTGCAGCTGTTCCAAGAGCACAGCAGGTCTTCACAAGACTTCTTGGTTGAGGTTTTAGAAACTTTGTGGCTTTCCTAGTTCTAGCTGATGGTGAAGTACTTAAGTTTTCAGGTAGCAGTAGGCCAGCAGCATGGGAAGAAAGACTGGCTGGAGACTCCCAGCTCTTATTTCTTTGCAATTGTGACAGCAGAACAGGAGCAAAAACCAAACCAAAATATTACTCCAGGTGACAAAGGGTTAAGTGAAGAAGACCAGAAAAGGATTAGGGTCTGTCTAGGCTCTAAAAAGGGTGGCAGTGATGTCTATAGGCCTGAGGGCAGAAAAAAGAGGCACAGGTTGGTGCAGTGGTCACAGAGCCTAAATTTTCTGAGAAAATCTTGATTTTAAATATTCTAGGAAGTTCTCCCACATACAGTGGGTTAAGGATCTGGTGTTGTCACCATAGCGGCTGCATTGCCTGCTGTGATATATGTTTAAACCCTGGCCCAGGAACCTCCACATGTCATGGGTGAGGCCAAAAAAATTTTAAATATTCTATTCCATTGTCAGATGTGTTCTGTTCTTTTACTATCAAAGCTTAGTCACTGAAAATATAGGGAAAGACATATTTTTTACTCACGGTAGTATTACACACACACACACAATCATTCACACTCAAGTTTAGGAAGAATAAGGTCTCTGTTGAACCTATGCTGCCAGTTCTGGTTTCTCCAATCCTACAGGAAGATGAGCAAGACAAAGTAAGAAATAACGAGACCAAGTCTGGAATCACAGTTGATTTGGTGAGACCTGAAAAAGTGTGGGATTAGCTGCCTTGGGGAAAGAAGGGAGGATGATTTCAACTCAATTTACTGGCACAAACCTCTTCCACATAAAACGGAGACTTATCAGGATTCAACTCAACCACTGTTTCTGGGCACCAGGAAGGGGCTAGGCATTGCTATTATCCTAGGGAAATTTCAGGAGGTTTAAATGGACTTGAAAACAACACTATCCTCTCATTATTTTCAGTGATTTCTTCAGGTTAGAGATGATGTCTTGGAGGGATTAATTCAAGGGCATCTCTCACATTGATTTGTGAGGAGGACTACCTATAGAAAAGAATTTCTCTTGCCAGGATCCTCAGGGAGAAAACTATTCTTCCAGTTCTGCAGACAGACATGTATTCACCGAGAGATGCTAATAAAAATGTGAGGCATTGTAAAAACTCAACCGTATGCTTTATAATCACTTTCTTCAAAGAACTCTGATTGCTAGTTGCCTTGTGTGACAGATGATAATGACTAAATGAAATGCTTATTTGTCTCCTTCAAGAACAGCATATCAAGTCTTTACACAAATTGATACTGTTGGCTAAATTGCAGATTCCTTCTGCTTGGGTTCCTATTATTTCCTTTCCTCCTCGAAAAGCCGTGTCATTATCAGGAGACCATGATCCTTTGGAAAATTCTCTAGGTTTGAAGTCCAAGACCAGATGACCAGTTTTGAGAGATGTAGTAAAAGAGAAACAGGAGAAGAAGTTAGACCTGATCCTCTCTGGGTTTCCATTTTTTTCTAAAAATGTGAGGAATAAGGTATGACTCATAAGGCCTAGGTTTGAATCTTGACTCTTCTGTAAGAAGGTGTCTACTCTTAAGTGAGTTGATCTCTGTTGCCTAACCTGTAAGGAGGCAACTACTCTACATGAACTCAGCATCCCTTTCTGCTGCAGAATTTGGTGACTCTTGGTGGACAGGTGTGATGTTTAAACATAGGCCATCTTACCAGGTTCTAAGAAAAGCCCTCAAAACATGGAACTCCTAGGTGCATTCTCCATTATTTATGGGTAGTATTTGATTGAAGACTTGTGTCCAAAGCATTGATAAAACATACATTGAATATGTATAACTGAATCACTTTGTTGTACAGCAGAAATGATCACATTGTAAATCAACTGAATGAAAAAACTGAAAAAAAAAAAAAAAAAACCCAAAAGATCGAGTGTCTATTTCTTCTTGAGTGATCCGACTGATAAAATATGGAGGAGGCGCTTATGTTAGCTGAAATCAGGCTGAGAAAAGGCCAACTATGTAGAAAAGACCAAGAGATCAATTTAGTTTCTCTTCATAATAAACAACCCAATTTATCATCAGTAAATAAGCAAGAACCGTTTTGTTAAAACTCCATAAAAAAATAGAAACTTATTTGTTGAATTATAGAATTTATTGAAACTTAGCCTAAGATTTTATGGAGAGACAATGAGACTAGAAAGCCTCCAAATCTGTGAAGAAAGAAGCATTTTTGTTTTCATCTCTATTTGGGATGATCAATGTTGCATTTTGGTTCTCGAGGCCCAACTAAAACCAAAGATGAAATAGTAAGTGATTAAGTGGCTAGAAATAAACATAGCTGCAGCTTCCCCCCATGAGGGGTGTACAGTAATAATGAGCATCAGACAAGGGATTATCATCACAGAGAGGAAAGGAGGCATTAAGCAAATAATTAAGGAGTATTAAATCATCTGGGCGAATGCGCAAGGCTATAAAAAGAACACATTGTTGGCTGTATTGTTGAGAAATAATGGTAAGAGGAAGTGAATGAAACAAAATTAGTATTTGGGAGGGAATGCACGTGGTCTCTTACTAGGTGTCTGTGATGCCAAGGGGGAGGGGGAGGGAGTGGGATGGACTGGGAATCTGGGGTTAATAGATGCAAACTATTGACTTTGGAATGGAGAAGCAATGAGATCCTGCTGTATAGCACTGGGAACTATATCTAGTCACTTATGATGGAGCATGATAATGTGAGAAAAAGAATGTATATATGTATGTGTGATTGGGTCTCTTTGCTGTACAGTAGAAAATTGACAGAACACTGAAAAACAGCTATAGTGGAAAAAATAAAAATCGTTAAAAAAAAGGAAATTGTTTATTCTCCAACATTCCTTACTTTTTCCTCTCTGTAGTGGAGGAAGCATTATCTCCATCACTGCCACTGGAGTGACAAAGTAATGAAATAAGATCACACATATGTGTAGAGCACATTGGGGTGTTTCTGAAACATGAAAGGAGTCAAGCATTGGTGCCTATTATTATTCAAGAAAGGAAGCAAGGCGAGGTTTGATCCAGCTGGTCAAATGACTGTATGCTATCACTGACATGAAAGATATTCTCCAAGAGTGGTGATAACTCATTAAGATACACTATATAAACTATGTGATGGAGTAAGACTTTTTTTTTTTTTTGCCATTTCTTGGGCTGCTCCCGCGGCATATGGAGGTTCCCAGGCTAGTGTCTAATCAGAGCTGTAGCCGCCAGCCTATGCCAGAGCCACAGAAACGCGGGATCCAGGCCATGTCTGTGACCCACACCACAGCTCACGGCAACACCAGGTCCTTAACCCACTGAGTGAGACCAGGGATGGAACCTGAAACCTCATGGTTCCTAGTCGGATTCATTTCTGCTGCGCCACAACGGGAACTCCTAAACTACTTGATTCATAGGAAAGAATCTGTGTGACCTAAAGTAAGACAGAGGGCATGGGATGCAAAGTAGAAATGCAACCCTGGGAAGGGAAGCAGAGAGAGTTTACCTTCCTCAGGAATGGAATACAGGCAAACCTTTGGGACATCAGATAAGATAAATGCAATTCTGAAAAGCCATAAACAAAACAAAACAAAAACCCTGTTCCTAGAAGGCCACTTACAATGTCTTAGAACAGGCTTTAGACTGTTGCTGTTGGTAATCTTTGTGTTTCTCCCATGAGTTCAAGGCATTTTATTCTAGGTATGTTAAAAAAATGAGAAAGTCAAAACAAAAATAAGAAAGGAAAATGTGTTTTAGTTAATGATAACTAACAACCTAAGTAAGGAACAGGTTAAGGGGTAGACTGGGATGGTTCAGAAACATCTGGCATGTCTGCCCCCCCCCCCCCCCCCCCGCACCCATGGATTCTTCACTTGTTTGCATGAATTTCATTGATCTGTGAGCCTGTGGCCTCTTTTCATCCAGCCTCCTTTCTGGTCTCCAGATCCTCCAAGGCTCTTCGCTATTGACTCCACTGCCGGCAAGTATTTATGAGAAACAGAAATGCTTCAATTTAAAGCCCTGGGTTGAGCTCATTCATATGCAGCACAGCTTTAGCAACCCCTCCTTGGCCCCCAGTTTCATGCGTTCCTCTGCTATCTACGTGCATATACCTGTCTTTCTAGAAAGATTTTAAAGTCTTCCTCCTGGATTCGCTCTCCTCTTAGTGCCGTGTTTTTGCAGACTACAGCACTGAACCAGTGTCTACTAAACTAACAAAGAATCTTTGAAGCAGAGCCTTTGTATTATCACCCCATTGTTTTAATATCTGCAAAGTAGGATCAGTAGTTTCTGGCAGAATTTAAGTTCATTTATTTCCCCTGCTCAGGTTAAATGCTCCACATGGCTCCCAAACCTCAGACTAGAATTGATCTCCCCAAACAACAGAGCCTTTCATCAGATAGATCAACAAAGTTGGAAACCTAGCTGCCAAAGTAGCTCTCATCTCCATTTGACCTTTCATGGATTTCAGAAATGTACTTTTAGATTTCTCATCAGCCAGGGTCAGGTTGCCCTCAACCTGGACTTCTGAAAAATCATCTCAGTCCTTGTATAGCTCAGACAATATGTATCATGTATCCTTTTTAGTGGCCCTATCATTTTCCTCCTCTAAATGCTATCATTAAAAAGAGAAGGTAACCAACCATTTCTAGAGGAAGCTGATACACGTGGAGCCTTGCTACCCACCTCAGCAAACCAAAATCCGAGTGATGGATGTGAAGGTACATTTCTCCGTGTCTAGGTTTGGACCCACACAGACACATGCAGGTCAACGTGGCAGAGCTGTTGTTCAAACATCTCCCAAATTGAAGCCAGTTCTGAGAGATATCAAAATATGTTTGAGGGGGAAAAAAGATTCTGTGATGAAAGCAATTTGTAAAATTCTGGATCGATTGGAATGAAAGAGGTTGCTTTTCTGTAGGATTTCTTAGGATTTTCGGTATAGAAGCAATCACTGTGACTTCCTAAGAGATTTGTAACTTATGAGTTATATTTAAATGTATCTCCATTGGTGAGACATACATTTTTTTTGGTTAAAAAAAATTTTTTTTTCGGGAACTTCTCATGAAATCTTGGAATACAGTTTGAGAAATGCTAATAACCTTCCCCTGACCCTCCCTTTTTTGGTGAAATTCCTGAGCACTGTTGAGAAATTATAAACTCTAGGATTATCAGTGGTATCCTTAGGGCTGGATCAGGATTTGCCTGGACAGTACAAAGGAAGGAGAGATTTACTTGGCCTTGATTTAGCTCTTGGAAAAACTTTTGGGGATCCCTAATGACCTGAGGCCTTAGATTCTGAAGCACCATGGTTTTTTTTTTTTTTTTTTTTTTTTTTGCCTGCATCTGAAGCATACTGAAGTTCTTGGACCAGGGATCAAATCCCTGCCACAGAAGTGACAACAACCAGATCCTTAACCCATTAGGCCACCAAGGAACTCCTAGTTGTTGTTGTTTTTAAAATCACCAACATCAGAATTAGATTCTACATCTTATGTCACTATTTGCAGAGACAAACACTTAGGGTTCAGATGGACTCAGGGTGGCCGGCTGCTAATAACATCAGGAAGAAGCAAGTAGCAAATGAGGAAATTAGGACAATGTGCCATGCCACACAAAGCAGGATCTGGTATAGACCAAAGGCTCAAATGGGGGTCTGGCTTAAAATCACCCACATAAAGACCATACCTGATAAAGGAAGTTCCCTGTTGTCTTTGGGCCCAATGATTTCCATAGTTAATAGGATACTTTGAAAAAACAGGAGTCAGCTGAACAAAATTTACTCTGGAATGTTATGTTAGTATGAGTATGGCTTTAGCAAGGAAACTTTTTTTTTTTTTTTTTTTTTTTTTTTGTCTTTTTAGAGCCACACTTGTGGCATATGGAGGTTCCGAGGCTAGAGGTTGAATTGGAGCTGTAGCTGCTGGTCTGCACCACAGCTCATGGCAACTCGGGATCCTTAACCCACTGAGCAAGTCGAGGGATCGAACCTGCATCCTCATGGATACTAGTCAGATTTGTTTCCTCTGAGCCTGATGGGAACTCTGCAAGTAAACTTTTAAAAAATCTTTATACTGGCTAGTATTTACATTTGTGATTATAGCAATATAATGATAAAATGCTGGTCTAAATAATTCCACAGTTTTACCGTACAATACCATTTTTAAAAAGAGTTTAGAAATTAGGTAATATTTTGTGCAAGCAAAGGTAAGGGGAAAATGCTGAAAATGATGCAATGGTGGCCCATATTTTTTTCTGTATTTGCCCAAGTCAATATTTTCTTCAGTTCATCTCAGGGTATCAGGAGTTATCCTTAGGAGAACTCTGGGAAATTGACTAATTATGTTAACATAACATCAAAACTATCTCAAGGGAATCAAATTCCTGGCTGCTTAAAAGCTGCCTCTGGTAATGTAATTTAGCTCAAGATCAAAGGTTAGGTGCCTCTACCAGAGGAGAGAAGCAATCATTTCCATTATGTACATTTTGGGGAGGGTTTTTATGGTTAATACAAAACAAAATGGATAGTTCCCCCTTCCCCCTCCCAACCCCAAACCATTACTGGTTGTGTTCAGGCATCCAAAACACATTAAAAGAGTCGATTATAAAGTTCTGCTGGTCTCCAAAGTTCAAAAGCAATTTTATCATTTTGATTAGCAGACATCAAGCACGCTACAGCCCACGTTCACTCCCAGTGTGCAGTGGGACAGGAGGCGTGAGCTCGCCAAGCTTGCTCGGTACCTCTCCCCATTTATTTACATTGGCAGTGGTTCAGGCCCTGGGATGCCAGCCTTGTTTCTAGAAGCGAGGGCCAGATGATCCAGTTGGGCTGAATCTGCCTAAGGCAGCTGTCTGCTAACTACTCAGCACCTAACATTTCCAAGTGCTCTTCCGTTATTGAGTTGTTCTGATTTAGTCTTGGGGAGATGGACATTAGCTATGAGTAACTGTCATCAACCCACCTGCTATATTAACTTTTCTCCTCCATTAGGAAATCAAGAAGCTCTGTCCTTGGAAATTCAACTGGCTTCTCCAGTGTTCCAGAACTAGCAAATGAAGCAGTCCTGCTGGCACTGCGGAGCTGGGATCTAGGTTACTAATCCTAGGCTTGCTCAGTTCCATGAAAGCTGGCAGCCCTCGGGTCACCATTAAACACCAACTCTTTGCTTGAGGCGTTCAGGGTTTCTCAATATAAAAACCACGCTATTTCTTTGCATCACTGATCTCAAGGAACAAACATAAGCAAACTCTATTTCCTAACACTTAATTTTCTCCTGTCTACCTACGTTAATCGAATGGTGAAGAAATGCAAAATATTTAATTACACGGTGCCTGGGCAGAAACTTGCTTGAAAACCTCTTCCTTTTTTTTTTTTTTCTTTTTACAGCCACACCTGTGGCATATGGAAGTTCCTGGGTGAGGGGTGGAATCGAAGCTGAGGGCTCCGCCACAGCCACAGTAACCCTGGATCTGGCTACATCTACAACCTACGCTGCAACTTGAGGCAACACCACATCTTTAAGCTACTCAGCAAGGCCGGGGATGGACCCTGCATCCTCAATGGACACTATGTCGAGTTCTCAACCCACTAAGCCACACCAAGAACTCTGAGAAAACCTAATTAATAAGAAGACAATCACTACATATACATAGGCCAGTCAGATGGGTGGGGTAGCTTCTTGCCGAATATGATTAGATAAAGAGAAAAGGGAAACTCAGATACCCAGAGTAAATGACTCAGCTCAACTTGGTATAAGATTATACACGGGGCCAGAAATCTTCTATGATCACACAGCTGAAGTCAGTGTGTCTCACTACTTTTTTTTTTTTAGGGCTGTCCCAATACATTTAAAAGGGAAGTATTTTCCTCCACTGAAAATGTACTTATTTGGGAAGTACAAAAGGGAGTGTATGCTGGGCCAGGGAGCTGCTGGGGGGACATTTCGTCTTTGTATCACTACTGATTGGCATTCAGTGTTGGTACTGCCTGCATCAGTTGCTGATGTAAGGGGATGATGGCTTTTTAGGTGCACGCATTGTTTGATCTCAGCAGAGGCTAAATGCTATGAAGCAAGGAGAAATAACCGTGGTCCTCAGGGATGTCCAGGGTGAAGGCATTCTGGAGTTATTCTTCATCCTGCTATGGCAGCGAGTTGATGGAGAAGGTATAGGGCAGGGGCCCTGTGTTGGGGGCTCTGAAGCAATTGCTCCCTCCCTCCAAGTTGGTGAGGTCCTGTGTCTAAGGAAGGTTAATGTTGTAAAGCAGGATTGGGAGAATGACAACACTGCATAGCAAAAGAAAATAGCAGGGCAAGGTGGAAGGTTTCTAAACACACTTATGTGATGAATTCTGTGCGATTGCATTGATCTGGAGATTCCAGAGGGGCTGGAAGTTGCGGATTGGCCACTTGGGCCTGGACTAGAGAGGAGGCTGATGCAGAGAAAGTTTCCGAACAGTTTAGACTTTGCATGATGGGCAAAAAAGTCCATCTGAATCTGGGTTGGTATATTTTGCGCCTAGAGTGAAGAGAGATGTTTCTGCAGGATACATGGAGACAGGTCCGTCAGAATTTGACGGGTGGATGTGCAGAGAGAGAACGCAATAGGAAATTACACATTACAGAGGAGTCGTGGGTGGGCTGTGTATGTGAGAAAGACATAGAGCTCCCACCAATGATGGGTTCAGATATTCCATGTGTGCCAGGATGCCTGGGTGACTTCAAGATGTGTACGTTTATGTTGTTCTTTATCTATGAGTCTCCTGAGACTGTGTTGAGTCGTAAATAGCAGGTGTGCTTTATGTGCTCAACTGTAAGTACTTCCCTAGAGGGGACCCCAGAAGTCAAGCCTAGGGGTGCACCAAAGCCCTCTCTGTCCTTTATGTGTCCCGGGGGAGGGCAATGGAAAAGTTCCCAAGAGGCACAATGGACCCTTAGGGTAGAGCCAGGCAGGGGAAATGGACCTTCTGTGCAGAGGTCTGGAGATGTTGGGCCTCTACCAGAAGTCACTCCTGGATTTTATCTATTTTTAATTTTTTTCCCCCTTTTTACAGCTGCACCTGCATCTGGAAGTTCCAGGGCTAGGGGTGGAATGAGCTTGCAGCAACACCTGGATCCTTAAACCACTGAACTGAGTCAGGGATCAAACCAGCATACTCACTGACTGGTTCTTAACCCTCTGAGCCATACCAGGAACTCCTCTCCTGGATTTTAGAAGCAGTGTGGTAAAGCATTGTGGTAGGGCCACTGTGCAGCATTGGAGGAGCCACCACTCTGCTCTCAGGGAGGTAGCTGGGGTTTGGATCTGGGTAAAGCTCGGTGGGCAACCAGAGGGCTCAGACCTGGAAGGACACCCCTTCTGGCTCAGGAACAGGTAATGACTGAAGAGCCAGAGAGGCCCACAGGCAGGTCCCTGGCCAAGGGTTGGGGGGGAGGACAACTAAAAGGAAGGCAGGCTGTCACTCCTGCACGGGGGCACCAGGGACTCGCCCAGGAAGCGATTCGACAGGTCAGAGAACAGAGGACAGGGATCCAAATCCTCGAAAAGTGTGTGAGACGGGGATTTGGTCTTAGACAGGCAGGGAATGTACTTGCTGGGAAAAAGGAAAGCAAGGGGCACTGGGTGTCCTAAATTCTGTGAAGGCAGGATCCACCCTGAGGCTGTGAAGCTGTGGAGCCTGAAGGGCCGGCTGGTCACAAGAGGGTTCTGGGAAATAAAGGACTAGGAAGGAAGGATGGGGAGGCGGGCACATTATGGGACTAGAAATCCCTTGGTCCAGAGTCTCTGAACTGCGTGCCATTCTGTTGCTTAGAGTCACCAGGAGTATCGGGTCCTTGGGATGAAGGTTTGGCGCTGTCCCCCACAAGGTACGAGGACCCCTGCCAGCGGGAGCTGGAGTTCCGGGCTCTGAATTTGATCACATTTCCTTCGAACGCTATTGGGCAGTGGTATGTTTATAGGTTGGGGGATTGATGAGCAGGGCAGACAACCTGAGAAACATTATAGAGACCAAGGCGACTGATCGAGAAAACGGAGGCGAGAAATTGCCAGAATTGCTTGAGGTGTGGGGAGGTAATGGTCCCCACCTCTGGCGAAGAAGTGGAAAAGTGAGCAGGGTGTGTGTGCAGAGAGCCAGTGGCTGCTTTTCCCTTATTTCCTTTTGGAAGATGAACGGATACTTGAAAGTTCACTCCATGTGGATACATCCTTCTTTTTCTCGAAAGGATTAATTGCACCGAGGACCCGGAACGCGCCCCCCCACTCCGGCGGGCGGTGCCTCTTTCTCCCGGGCCTGCATGTCCGCAGCTGCCAGGGGGACTTTAGGGATCTGGGCTCGGTGGAGAAGTCCTTGGGGATGCATGTGACCTACGATAGACAAATTGCTCTCTGAAGTCGCCTTCCCATGCCGAGTCTCTAATCTTGACATTTCCTAGAGCAGCGGGCCTGGCTGTATCGGGGCAATTATACCATTGGGAACATTAGGACGGCTTTGTAAAACCCAAAGCACCCAGAAACGGATGCTTTAAGCAATGGAAAAACAAGGCTGCAGTGACAGCGGAGAGGATGGCAGACGCCGAGTTACCCCCTTGCATCTCTGCACATCCTGTTTGTGAGGATGAAGCGGTGTAGAGCCCACAGAAGGGGCCGAGTGCCGGGTGTCAGGGACCCCGTAGGCTGGCACAATTGGCTTTGGCTTTGCACTGGGGAGGTGGAAACTGTTTTCCACATTCAAGAAAAAAATTAAATTTCATGATTAGGTGAGAAATGACCATTTTGAGGGCCCATTGCTAGATTTCTCTTCAAATCTTCTCAAGGTAACTTTGAACTAAAACCTCTGAGAGAACAGGGGACTTAGAGCCCCTCCACTTCCCAGCTGTTCCACGGAGTGGCCCATTGAATCACAGGTACCCTTCCTGGAGGAAAGTATTTTTAATTTGAGCTTTATCTGTTTGTTCCTGAGCCGATGGCATGGAAACCAGTTGGATGCATGCAATTAGAGGAAGAAAGAACACCTGTAGGAAGTACTTGTATTTATTGTCTTTTGGATATTTTTGATAGAAGGCCTTTGTCAAGAGAAAAGATATGAATGCATAGAAAAGTCAGTATTCAGAACACTGTATTTTGGGGGTCCAAGATTCAGTAACACGGCAAAAAAAACTGTGTGGCTCTTTTAGGAATTATTTCTGTAGTTCTGCTCACAAAATGCAGAGTGGATTTAATAGCTAGAAATAAGGAATTCAGTTTTTTGGTTTTTGTTTTAGAAATTCAGTTTTTTACTACAGAGAAACACAGATAATTTGGTAGGGATATTTAAATTTTTTGAGCTAAACAGATTTTGTTGGTGTGATGATTTCAGCATACCATCTGTAGGGCTATCTGAGAGGAATCTAAAATAAATGAAGGGGTTATTTCAGTTGGTTTTTTTGAAAGTATATATATTATATATATATATATATATATATATTTTTTTTTTTTAAGGGGCCGCACCTGTGGCATATGGACGTTCCCAAGCTAGGGGTCGAATCGGAGTTGCAGCCTACACCACAGCCACAGCAACACAGCATCTCAGCTGCATCTGCAATCTATACCACAGCTCACGGCAACACTGGATCCTTTAACTCACTGAGCAAGGCCAGGGATCAAACCTGCATTCTCATGGGTACTAGTTGGGTTCTTAACAACTAAGCCACAATGAGAACTTCAAGAACAAGATGTTTTAAACTTAGACTACTTCTCAGGGAACTTGGAGGTGGGGTGGGGAAATACAGCTTTGTTTTGCTTTATTTGCCTCCTGGTCAACCAGCCCTGTCTTTGAGTAAACACTGCAGCTGGAATGAGTTCTTTGTATTTTAGATGTATCGCACCTCAGTGATCACAGTGTAATTCTTTGTTTGAGGCTGTTCTACCTGAACCATCAGCAAATGAGCATTAGAACAGAGCGTCACTGGGGGGCAGGGTGGGGGGGGCTGGCTTATACGTAATTCCTGACTCAAAATGCCATTTCAATAGGGTGATCATATATCTTAGTTTAATTTTTTTTTTTTTTTTAATGTCTGCACCCGAGGCATGTGGAAGTTCCCAGGCCAGGGACTGAATCCAAGGATTATGCCTTTGCTGCAGCAATGAAGGATCCTTAACCCACTGCACAGGGCTGGGGATCAAACCCACGCCTCCTCATTGAGCCTAGCTGCTGCAGTCGGCTTTTTAACCCACTGTGCCATAGCAGAAACTCCTCGGTGTAATAATTAATGGTGCCTTTTCACTCTCAAAAGTGACCTAGTTTGGGCCATAAATTAAATGGCCACCCTACTTTTCATACGAGTCCCTGAGGACACGGATGATGAGCACAGGTGGGACATTCTGTGCTCACGCTCAGGTACAGCACTGACGCCTCCATGGGCATAGGCTGCATCCCCTCCTTTCATCCTCCCTGCAAAGTTCACCCAGCAACAGCTGTGGGGCGAGGACCAAAGAAGATGATGGAAAACATGATAAAAAGTCTCTTGCCAAAATTGCTGGCAGGTGTGAGAACATAACTGGACTGGGAAGATGTAAATGTGGATTCTGAGCATTGAAGATAAGGCTCAATGGAGGTGTGGATGTGGATATCAGCGACTGATCGAGCGATAGCGTGATCTGGGTGCAGAGAGAAACGGGCTGATGGAGTGATTTGATACAGATCAGGGCGGGTACTACCAATGGAGAAGGATGTGAACTTACCATCGACAAGTAAGCACTAAAGTGACATCCCAGCAGAAAAAGCCCTCCTCCTCCCGTGAGAACTTGATAGGTATTCATATGGATCTGGAGGATGTTGATAGTACTAAGTTTGGGAATGGGGGGGGGATTTTGATATGAAATTTAAGAGAAGACCTGAGTTTAGAAAAGGAGAAATGAGTATCACTGGGCATTATGGATGATGTGGCGGGGGAGCTCTGTGGGACTGAAATGGAGAAACAGGTTGCTGAAAGCCTGATGAGTCTGAAAGGCGAGATCTGGCGTCTGTCTGCGGATTTCTTATTTACTCAACCTGTCTGAACACAGTTTGTTCCTTAAGAGTTCGTGACTCTGCAAGTTCTTTCACTGTAACTCTGTGTCAGTCTGAGAAAAGAATAGGAGAAAGACGGTGGTACTCAGACTTTGGTCTTCGGAAGAGTGCTTGTCATTGGCTTTTGATGGAGGCAGAAGGAAATAGACCCTTATAAAGGTACATATCTTTATCATTGTCCATATAATGATGCACCATTATCACTGACGTCTTTGTTCTTCTGCATTGGCAGCTGTTTCTGGAAGGCAGAACTCTTATTTTTTGTGAAAGCGAGGACTATATCTGTCTGATTGAAAGGGACCCCTTAGAGCCCTTTGGTCACAATTGAAGAGGCACAGAAATAATCTTTTGAAAGAAGGGATGCTGGGGCCACCTCGTGACACAGTGCTTGGAGCAGGGGACCCTCGTGGAGAGAAACCACAGGGCTGCAATCTCCTTTGAAATTCCGAATGGCATTGTTCCATCCACGAGAAAATGGCAGAAATATCTTATACGACTCATTCTTTGTAACTCATATCTGAGAGAACACATCTGATGTGGTAAAGCGATGCCTTTATTGTCAGAGCTTTGGAGTCACCAACCGGAAGCTTATCTGGGGTTCTCAAGGCCTTGACCCATTTAGCCTGAGAAGAAATGGGGGCAGCTGAGTGGGATCCTAGCCCAGGATCCCAACTCAATGTCAAGGGCCTCCCTCTGCAAGGGCACCTTCAGGAAGGTCAGAGGGGAAGGGAGGGACGTGTTGGTGATGGGCATCTGGACTGAAATGGCTTTAATCTTGCTGCTTCCTCCCTGATAAGAATTTACAAGTTTAAGGAAATTAATCCTAAGGGATCTAAAGTGATGATGGAACTAAAAGATGCAAAAGGACACAAATGAGATTCCCTGAAGGAAAGGGAAAAAATCTCAAGAGCACACCAGAAAGTACTGGCAAAGGGGACCTGTCCTCTATTCCTTGCCCTTTCATCAGTAACTCAGATTAGGCATTTTCAGCTTCTTATTTCTGTTTTTTCTCAGGTGGAGGGAATAGAGGAGAGAGGGCCAGGTTTCTTCAAGTGGAGTAATGGGACCCCTGTCTTTGTGATGCCTTCAACCTCTTGGGGAGCCTTTTAAGCTGGGTGAATCCACTCTCCAAAGAGAATGGGAGGCAGGAACTTTACAAAATCTATTGTTTAATTTATTCAACAAATATCTATTAAGCACTTATATGCCAGGCACTGGGTAGAAAGGGAGGGGAGAGCAAATGCAGCATCTTCTCTCAAGGTGTTTCTAGCAAACAATGGTAAGTGCGATGAAGGAAATGCACCCCACAAGTACACTCAAATCCAAGTCCTGGCTTAAACAAAAGCAGAAAACTGCCATTGTAAACCGACATCCCCCTACACACCTTCCTTCACTCTGGGCTGGTCCATTTGGCCTCCAGCCAGTCACCAAAAGACACCGCATTAGAAATCCTAGATTCTGAAGAATGCATTTTAAGGATCATTCCCTGAACATGGATAAATCAATGGCAGTAGTGAGCCAGCATCTCTGATCTGAGGAGCTCCATTTGAATGTAAGTCGTACGGTTGGCATTTTCAAGTCAGAGCTGAGTTCCCAACGAGACGCCAGTGGAGCTCAAAGTTATTGCACAGGTCAACTGAATAAAGTCGTGTAGTAATTCAGGGAGACAGATCACACCAGGCTTTTCAGCCTCTTCAGTCTGCAGAGAATGTGCATATTTGCACTGGATCCTAGAAAATTCTGCCACTGTCAAAACAATGCAAAAACCGGGCATTTAGCAAATGGCATTGAAGTGAAAAGTGCTGGTTTCCACTGGAGATGGGGAACTCCTCCCAGCAGGGGTGCTTCCTCATCTTGTTGTTCGAGGTCCTGAACTCGGGTTTGGCACAGAGAAGTGCTGTGTGGATGGAAGGATTAGGCAACACTAGATACTCATCTTTTCTGATTCCCACCTCTACTGTGCTTCTTTAAGACAGAGATGGGAGCGAGGTGGTCTCTGCTGTCTGGCCTCTGAGATCCAAGGGGGCCTTCCCAGGATAGGCCCGAATCGGGTTTCCTTTGTGGATCAGCACACAAACTGAAGCTTAGGCTCACTGAATCATTGCTACCACTCTAGCCCATGAGAGACAGTGCAAATATTTTATTTCATTATTATTTTTTTTTGCCACACCTACGGCATGGTGACTGAAGCCACCACAGTGTCAATACTGGATCCTTAACCCACTGAGCCACAAGGAAACTCCAGCACACATTTCATTTTACTGTTTTTTTTTTTTTCTTCTCACGGCAACACCTGCGGCATGTGGAAGTTCCCAGGCTAGGGGTCGAATGGGAGCTGCAGCTGCTGGCCTGCACCACAGCCCCAGCAATGCAGGATCTGAGCCATATCTGTGACCTATGCTGCAGCTTGTGGCAACGCGGGATCCTTAACCCACTAAGCAAGGCCAGGGATCGAAGCTGAATCCTCATGGACACTATGTCAGGTTCTTAACCAACTAAGCCACAGTGGGAACTCCCAGATATTTTGACTAGAGAACTACTATACTAGGTAGTAGATGGAGTGATTGATTGATTGATTGATTGTGCTGCTGTGTAGGGCAGGCAGTCTGGGGCACAGTGGCACTTGTGCTTCTCCCTGCAGTGGCTTCTCTCCATGAATACCCTACGGTTGTTCATTTCACACTAGGAGAAACTGCTTACCCTAAACCAAGACCACCACAAACAGTATCTTCCCCATTCTTACCAAATCCCATATTTAGGAAAGATGATTTGAAGGGTCTGTGGCTCATCCTTCCTTTTGGTAATCTGAAAACTCTCACCTACTCCCCCATCCCACTGCACCCCTACTTCCCCACCCTGCAGAGGAGTAGGAACCCCCCTCCCCCATTATTATCAAAAGGAGAAAAAAGGTTGGACACTGTGGTCTCCAGAAAAGCTCCCACGAGGGTGGTGTCTATGGGCAGAAAAGCACAGCCCTCCCACATAGGCATCCCGTGCCCATCTTCAAGGCATCTCTTACAGATGTTGCTGTTCTGAGAGCGGGGACCACAGTAGTAAGATAGAGAAATTCTGTCTAGAATTACATGACAAATACCCAAGTTAAGTATGTAATTCCTTGATACCTAGTAGTAAGTGTTGTGAAGAACAGACAGCATAGCCAGGAACAAGAGAGGGCCATGCAGGGCAGGGGGTCAGGAGATGGAGCCCAGGGGAATGCGGACCAGGCAGTGGAGTGGGGGTCGGGCGGTTGGCAGCACCGGAGCCCAAGGCAGGAACGAGCTGCCGGGCTTCTGAAGGTCACAGCTCCCTATCTTGCGGGTTGCAGGGCCCTGTGAGCAGCTAATAGGCTGCAGGTGACCCGAGAGGGCGGCACACTCAGGCGTGCGGGGGGCGGGGGCAGCAGTGATGGGCTAAAGCTGGGGAGCACTGTGGTCCAGGGCCACCCGAAGGCCATGTACCCTGAAGAGGTCCAAGAGGCAGGGGGGGCCGCACGGGGCGAGACCTGGGCTGTAATTACCAGGCTCTCAGCCCTGAGTGTAAAGGGGTAACGTAGAAGGAAGGAAAAAACCCCAACCAACCAGTGAATCACCTTTTGTTTCAGGCCCTTGCATCTGATAAGGACTGATAACTCGGGCCCATACCTGCCACAGCCCGGGCACCTTCCAGCACGACTCTAGAGATCAAATCTTTCATCATAAAAGTGAATCAGATCATATAACTATGAATGGTAAAGATGGAGTTAAAGACTAGCCAGGGGCCATGTTTATGCCCAGCTGGGTCTACTGGAACAAAAACGAAATGGAAAACAAAACGAGAGCAATAGCCCACAGGTGAGAGACCATAGACTAACCACCTGCAAGGTGGCTCGTGGAGCCCACGCAGATGCTGGTCCGCGCTGTGGTTAAGGGACCGCGTAAGGCCGCCTGGGGGTGGGCGGTGCAGGTGGGCGTGGAGGAGACGCGGAGACAGGCGCGTAGGGGCGTTTAGCGCAGGGGTCCTGATAGGCTCTGCCTGGGTCCGGGACAGAAGCCTTTTTGGTGAGTTCACACTGGGTCCAGGGGGAGAAAAAGGACTAACTGGTTGACGGCTAGAAGTTTTGGGTTTTCACTCTGCTCTGTCCTAAAGCCTGAGATGGCAGCCCCAAATGAATGCTTACTAAAAATGGGAATGTTTACTAAAAATTCCTGTATTTACCGCCCTCTCGGTGTCTCTAGAGACGTCCCCCCGTCGCCCCTTCATCTCTTGACTGGTCTAGCGTGGGGGTGACAGCGTGGGCTGCGGGGGTGTGGGGGGAGCCTCAGACGGGCAGCGTGTGAGGCACCGAGCGGACTGGCCTTTGGGGCCAGGGGCAGTGTTAGGAGTGGGGGTGGGGGGCTCTTCGTTTCCCAAGGAAAAATTTTGCCTTCCGCCTCCTGTTGACGCGGTCTCGTAGAGGGGTGTCGAACCATGGGGCTCTCCCTGGAGAAATATCTGACCACCTCACTCAATCTCGGTTATTAAGGGCTGATGCCTTTTTAGGGGAGGGTGGTGGTGGAGGGGGTGGGTCTTTTCCTGCCTCACTTGATTAGGAAGATGAAACACCCTATGTACGGGACGCTCTGTGTCTGGGGCGAGGGGCTCGCTGGAATCGCTGCAAGGAACCCAGGCCCACTGCCTAACAGGGTTGTTTTCCCCAAGTAGCAAATAGACTCTGACTTTGTGCGGACCCACGGAAGGAAACTCAAGTTGGGGTGTCCACTGACAGGTGGGTGGGGAGCTAGTTCTTGGCAAGGGCTTGTCAAGTCACAGACCTGCCCCTCTAATAATTCCTCTGCAACTGAAGTCATAGGGGCCTTGAGCAGAGAAAATGGGCAGGGCAAGGGAGTAATAAGTTTTAGTAAAAATGCTTGAGTTGCCACCCTGCAGCTTGCAGAACTTCAAGTTTGTGTACCAGATAGAAGCAGCCCTGTCTAAACGGGCCCCACCCTCTCTCCATAAATTCATCAGTTTGAAAGCCAAACATAAGATAGTGAAGTGGTCCTAGTGAGTTTCTTTTCCTTCTGGAATTATCCTTCAGATGTGCTCAGATGGGTGAGGGTGGGGTGAGTAGAGAGAGGGGTTGCTGGGGACGGGGGAGGGGGGATGGTACAGGGAATATTTGCGAAAAGTCCATTATTGGCCTTTAAAGTTGCTTTGTCTTCAATGAATCCTCATAAAACAGTACTTTGGTGCAAAATCAGACACTGGCTATTGGGAGATTTGTATACACAAAGCAGAATCTGAACCACCACCAAGCACAATCAGGGTTAATTCTGAATCAAGGCAGTTCTAATTCTCCCTCTCCCAGCGCCTCTCCCCCACCCTCGGTGTTATCAGCGGAGTTAGAGTTTGGCACAGCTGCAACTGATTGAACTCCCCATCACCTTTTCCAGAACATTTAATAGGTACCCAAACTGACAAAAGCTGATACTAACCATGTGAGAGAGAAGATGAGGAGGAAGCGGAGATAAGGATGAGGATGGGGGTAAATCCAGGATGGATGGGGTTGGGAGCCTGCGGATACATAACTCAGACAGTCCAGGCTTATGCAGTAATTGGAAAGATGCGTCAAGTTGGAGGAGGCTTTAGTCCAAAAGATGAGATGAGTAAATTTTCCAGTAGTTTGTTAGTAGTTAGAAGTATGGGGATGTGCAGATTGCCTTTTGGGAGGAAACGAAGGCATATGGTGTGGGATAGAAGTGTGTTCTGTGGAGGGAGGATTGAGCAGCAAATTGGTAATGATGCTTTTGCTTATGTCTGTTCTCAAGGCTCAGAGTTTGCTTTGAGTCTTCCACTTGATCATAACCTTCAGTGGATCATAAGTATTGGGAGGTTTTTCCTGATGCAGTGTGACACATGCAGTGTAAAAACAGCTGCCTATCAAATAGCACATCTGTCCTGCAGATGTTTGATGGGCGGCCAAGCTTGGGAAGACATGCGGTGTACCCACATTCAGCTCTGGCACCGAGGAGGTGCCCAGGAAGCAGAATTGATCGGTGGGCCTATTTCATGAATGCTGTCACCTATTTGCCTGTGTCTTTTCATCAGCCTATTTGGAAAGAGAGCAAAAACGAACATATGGGAAATCCCAAAATAAAAGGTTTTGACGGTGATTTGCCATTTTGAGTTACATAGAAATACATAGGCAAGCAAGCAGGGACACTTCTGAAAATCCTGTCCTATTCTGAATTGTCCAAATGCTTCTGGAGGTGTACTGTGAACACAGAAATAGCTCCTTAAGAAAGAACTTTCTCTGAGGACCACAAGTTTCTTAATCCCCTCCCCTCTAAAAAAAAAAACAAAACATACTTTTAATTCAGAACTACTTTGAGGGGAGAAAAGTGTGGGTGTCCTGTTCAGTAATTTAATCCTATTAAGTCTTGCTTTGGAAGCAAACCAAAGAACCACGGGTGATTTTCTAAGTCGGTTTAGGGCTTCCCTATTATGTAATTGGAACCCAGAGGAATTGTATTTGGAGAGGACCATTACCAACAACACACAGGTTCAAAGAGTTCGTTGGTTTTTCAAGCAGAACCAGAGGCTGTAAATGAGTGGATGGGAGTACGGGCCCAGAGAAGGCTCCGAATTCACACATACAGTTATCATTAAGGTTCACGGTGAACTCGTCCAGCACAGGCCAGAAGTAAGCTTTGGTCCCCTCATCATCTGGTTGAATTCCTCCTGTTCCATATATTCAGCTCAGATGCTGTAGCTCTACTACCAGGTTGAAAACTATGAACTGAAGTCTCTGGGTTTTAAAACTCCGTAGACAACCCTGCAGAATTAGCTCTTTGACTCCTTAGATTAAGGCGTCCCAATGCTTCTGATGTAACTGAACAATAAAGGTTGGGAAATGCCAGCTCATACTAGTTTTGTCCAAGGCAATGTGACCTGGTGACCGAAGGGAACTCCACTGCTTGTGTGTGGGTCTCACTGGTGCCGTGTTCCCTCAAACAGAGTTCCAGAACACATGTGAGAGGAGAGAATTGGTTAGTACGGCAATTGTCCCCTTTCCTAAAGTTGCCCCTTGACCTGTTGGGATGGGTGAGAAAAGGCCAAGTGCTTTTGAGTTCTCTCTGAAAAGTAATGAAAAGGGAGGCAAATAAAAAGTCAGGAAAAGGCTTGAGAAAGGAAGAGGCAGGTGCTGTGAGCAATGTCCCCAGTGAACCCAGCGACATCCAGAGCCAGTCAAGTGCTGCCCTGAGGGTCACAGGCATCCGAAAGAGCACTAGCCTTTGTTCTGTAGTTCTGATGCTTCTCAGTAAGCAAGAGTCCTTTGTACTTTTTGGGGGGGTGCATTTGTCAACATCACTTGCTTTCCTCATGAATAAGGATGAGGACTATCTTCCAGGACTTTCCACCATTCCATCCAGCACTTTTTCTGCTTTTTAAAGAGCTCTTGCCCACCTGAAAACACAGGTGGCCTACTCTACTCTTATGAGATCCTGGCTGTGGCAGAAACCTTCTCTCTCACCACAATTGCTTGGGGGAGCTTTTCTGGCTGGAACGTAGGTAAAAGCTGACAGTGTGCCTCTGAGGGTTCAGCTTTGTCAGTGTAAGAACTACAAAGGGATGGATTTATGTTTTCAAAGATCCCATAAGCTGGTTTTATGTAGCTTTATGCCTTTGTCCTGAATGCCCTTCTCTTCAAAAACCACCTGCAACTGTCGATTGCAAATTAACTGCCTCTGACATCTGAAGGCAAAATAGAAAAGCTGCAGAATCTACAAAAAGCTCACCTACCATTATGAGAGGCAGGGAAGACAAAGGATCCTTAAAAAAATTTGAAGAATTCTTTCCTAGAAGGCGTTATTATATGCTTAGAGGACTAGCACCATCACACAGCAACATCTTTCTAGAGATCATCTTCAATTGTCCAGGTTAATCACTGAACCTGGGACTTCACTTAATGGAGAAAATTAAAAGAAAAGAGATGCTGACGTGAGGTGTATTATTGCTTCGAAATGGGACCCTAACCATAACGTGTTAGCTATTTCTGTTTTCGAGACAAATTTTCTTTTATGTATTATGAAAGGAACACATGCTCACTACACAACGTTTGGAAAATGAGGCATAAAGAAAAGCCCAAACCATCTTTGGTTCCAATACTGAAGGTAACCATCATTTTACCTTCTAGTGGATTCCTTTCCTCCCAGTTTTTTTCTGGGCACTGTTTCTTAGCATAGTTCTGAACTATGAGTGCATGTTTGTGTATACAGCACAAACACACACTCTTGGAGGGTGCTTCAATGTACTGTAGGTGTCCAGCTTGATCTAATATATCTAATATCCCCAATTCTTCCCTCCAGTGTTATTACAAGCTCTTTCTAAGTGTAATTTTTATGGTTGGTATAATAGTTGATTAAAGTGAATGTTTCACAATTTGCCTAACATTTACCTATTGCTAGACAAATATTCACCATCAACAAAGGAGGTGCAAATCTTTCACCATCATAAATAATGCTGCGGTGAATTCTTTTTTCTATAAAATTTTCTCTGTGCTAGATTATTTCTGCAGAACAGTTTCATAGAAGGGAAGTAGGGGTAAAAAATAACAACATTTAAAAATTTTTTAGCGATGTCAGCACATGGTTTGGGCTGTATGTTACAGCTTGGATGGATGCAAAGAGTGGCGGTTTTGCTGTATTTTGGTTTATAATGGAGATTCAAAATAGGGAAGAAATCCTATGTTCCCAGCACCTTTAGAGCTTATCAGTATTTCTTTTTCTGGCTTTTCATGGTACTCTAGTATGTTGGGGGTGAATAATATTCACTTTAGGAAAAAGCAAGAAAAAATAAAACCAGTGCTTAGACTTTCTCATATTTTAGTGTTCATTCCAGATATGGAATCAATAGTCCAGGAGAAACCCCCTTATTCAGATATCCATAGCTTAAACAGAGATTTGAAACCAGGTCAGGACTGAGGCAACTAACAGCACAACTTTTTAAATTTACAAATAAGAGGGGGAGAAGGTAGGGGTGTAACCTGCGTGGGGCTTTGGCTATGAAAAGTGGGAAGAGAGAACAAAGTCGAATTAATAGGCTAAGAATAAATGGATGGCTTTATTCGCAGACGTTAACATTGACATTTAAAATAATCTCACTGTTTTACCCATTTTGGGACGTCCTTTCCCCAAATAAGAAATGATTGAAGCTTTGTTTCTCGAGATGGTGTGGGGGAGCCATGTGGCCATCCCACTCTTTCTAAAATGAAGTGGTTTATTTTCAGGTGCATGAGACACAAGTAAAGAACTTTCTGCTTCTGGGTAGACAATGGAGTCCTCCTAAAAACTTAGAGCATTCGGTGAAGTAGAAAATTGCCTGAGGAAATCTTACATTTCCATCTAGCAATCAACTATCAACAGATGTTCATGGGGCAAATCTTATATGTGAGAACTGTAACTTTGTGTTTTGAAGACTAATTGTTGAACAGCTGCCAAGTGATAAATTAAGTGGTATTGAAACTCTTTATCCCATAGTTTGAGTCACAGGGTACTAATAGAAACCTTATGCCATATGACCATACCAATCTCTTTTTTTTTAACGGTCGATTGATTTTAAAAATTTAAAAAAAAATTACTCAGTGAATTTTATTACTTTTCTAGTTGTACAATGATCATCACAACCCAATTTTATAGCATTTCCATCTCAAACCCCCAGTCCATCTCCCTACCCCCTGACCTGTCTCCTTTGGAAACCATAAGTTTTTCAAAGTCTGTGAGTCAAGGACTATACCAATCTTATACTAAGACTGTACTAGTCTTACGCTATACTAAGACTTCAAGACTGTTGAAGGCCAAAGTGGAGAGCTTGCATTTTTTTTTTTTTTTTATGCAGCATATGGAAGTTCCCAGGCCATCAGTCAAATCAGAGCTGCAGCTGCAACTTATGCCACAGCTTGTAGCAATGCCAGATCCTTAACCCACTGAGCGAGGCCAGGGATTGAACCTGCATTCTCACGGAGACAATGTTGGGTCCTTAACCCACTGAGCCACAATGGGAACTTTGAGCTTTCATGCTTTTTTTTTTTTTAATTATAGTTGATTTACAATGTTGTGCCAATTTCTGCTATACAGCAAAGTGACCCAGTCATACATACTTCTTCTCAATATCTTCCATCATATTCTATCCCAGGAGATTGGACATAGTTCCCTGTGCTGTGCAGTAGGACCTCGTTGCTTATCCATTCCAAATGCAACAGGCTGCAGATTTAAGCATTAAGATATAAGGACTTGTGGAATTGGTTTTCTTTTTCTTTTTCTGATGGACAGCTATTCATATTCTAGGTAACTGATTCTTATTTTATTTTAAATTAAAAAATTTTGAACTTGTTATTACTTTCCTTACAAAAGAAAAAATATAAACTGAAACAATTGTCTTCGATTACATTAGTTTAAGTGTACAATATAGTGACTTTATTTATTTTTTTTGTCTTTTTGCTATTTCTAAGGCCGCTCTTACGGCATATGGAGGTTCCCAGGCTAGGGGTCTAATCAGAGCTGTAGCTGCTGGCCTATGCCACAGCCACAGCAACAGGGGATCCAAGCTGCATCTGCAATCTACACCACAGCTCATGGCAACGCCGGATCCTTAACCCACTGAGCAAGGCCAGGGATCAAACCTGCAACCTCAAGGTTCCTAGTCGCATTCATTAACCACTGAACCACGACGGGAACTCTGATATTTTTTATACACTACAAAATGATTATCATGACAAGTCTAGTTATCAACTGTATCATATAAAGTTATTACAAAATTATTGACTATTTACTAAGCTGTATATTACATTCTAGGACTTATTTATTTAATAACTGGAGGTTCATGCCTCTTAGTCTCCCTCACCTATTTTCCTTATCTCCTCACTTCTCTTCTCTTTGGCAACCATCTCTTTGTTTTCTGTATCTGGGAGTCCTTTTCTGTTTTCTATAATTTGCTTTTTAGTTTATACGTATAAGTGAAATCATACAGTATTTATCTTTCTCTGACTTATTGAACTAAGTATGCTACCCTCTAGGTCTGTCCATGTTGTTGCAAATGGCAAGATTTCATTCTTCTTTATGACTAAGTAATATTCCATTATGTATGTGTATAGCATATCTTCTTCACTGATTCATTCATCGGTTGATGAACACTTAATTTGCTTCTGTATCTTAGCTCTTTGAAATAAACAGCAATGAAGATAGGTGTACATAAATCTTTTCAAACTAGTGTTTTTGTTTTCTTTGGAAAAATACATAGAAGTGGAATTGCTGGATCATATGGTGATTACATTTTAAATTTTTTGAGGACCCTCCATACTGTTTTCCATAGTGGCTGTATCAGGTAACTAAGTTTTAAGTGAAGAGAAAGTTCCTTTCAACATTGTTTTTATTTAATGGGATACAGGAAATGTGCTGGTCAATAAAACTGGGAAAGTCAGTGATGTAGCTGCCATCTGAATTGAACAAACACATGGCAATTTCAGAGGCTAAACAGAGAATGTCTAATATTTGCATTACTTTTTACGACAAGTTGTGCTTTGTGAAAATGCCACTAAAGTCATCCTAGGTGATTTGAAGGACCATGGATATGGCCGTCCTTGGGAATTCTTTGTCTTTACCTTTCTTTCTTTTCTGTCTGTCTGTCTTTTCAGGGCTGCACCCACAGCATATGGAGGTTCCCAGGCTGGGGGTTGAAGCAGGAGCTGTAGCTGCTGGCCTATGCCACAGACACAGCAATGCTAGAGCTATGTGTGCGACCTATGAGCCATGATGGGAACTCTTGTCTTTACCTTTTTCTAAGTCAAGATGGTTGAGCTTTTGAGTAGTTGAATATTTTTAAAGAGTGCATAATTTAGCCCATAGGTTGCAGAATGGTGAGAAGAAGTACATGCACAGGACTGGGAAGGAGGATAGTGGACTTTGACAGTGATAAGAGGTACTGAGTATAGGATGCTGTAGCTAGATGTCATTTTGGGTGGTTGCCTGTTTGTGAAAGGTGGGTCACATTAGGTGGGGCGTTTCTATGTATGGAAAGAATTGTTTTGATGTTTGACAGGCAGAAAAAGTTGTTATTAATCGAGATAATAAAACAGTGCCTTCCTACCCATGTCCTCTTCAAAGAAAACTCTGCTCTAGCCACCCATTAAAGAAGTTGCAGCTACTGAGTCATGGAGGACAGGAGAGGGAGGATGGAGATGCAAAAGGGGTCACAGAAATAACAGCTGAAAATTGCCCAACCTTGGCAATGTGGCAAAAAAATACGGGTACATGCAATAGGCTCTCCCTCTGCTCTCCATTTCTGTACCTTACATTTGACATTTGCAGGAAAAAGGTATAACATGGTGTAACGTGGCTCTGTGTGTGAGGAGAAAATATTTAAGATAATTGTATTGTAAATGTGAGAGGGACTTGAAGGAAGGTGAATTTCTGCTTCACTCAAGGTGGTAAAATGTGGACCCGAGTAGATCTTCGTCATGATGGGATGGTTCTGTATCTTGGTCGTAGTGGTGGTTACAGTCTGCACTTGTGGTAACTCCGCATCTGCATGGTACCAAGGTCAGTTTCCTGGTTTTGATATTATATTGTGGTAATCTAGGATGTAACCATTGGGGGAGATTGGGGGAGGGGTATCAGCCACTTTGATATTTATAATTTCCTATAAATATATAATTACTTCTAAACACAAAGCTAAGAATAAAAGATGATGGAAAGAAGTTCCTTGAAAATGACAAAAGCCAACCTTTAATGTCTCATCATCATTCTCTGGCCCTAATCAACATTTTGGAAGAGAAAAAGATATTTCAGAATCAAAGCAGTGGATGAGATGGGCTTACTGATTTTCTTTCTTTTTCTTTTTAAAATAAATAAGACATAAAGACTCTCTCTAGTGTGTTAGTTTCAGGTGTATATCATTGATTTTTCTTAAATTATAAAATTTAATTGTATGGGAACATATGTAATGGGATAAGATGATCAGATGACAGAGAAGTTCGAGTTTGGATTTTGAGAGAGAAAGGATGGTAATGCTCAGAAATTCAGGATGAGCCTCTGTCTTCATCGGATCTGATCTCCTTTGTCAGGGATACACCTCTAAAGTATGAAACTGGTGAAGCGAATTTCATTTGAATAATATTATATATCCCCTTGAAACCATAACACTGAAAAAACATGTTGTAGGGGTTAAAAACTAATTAAATTTTTGACAGTTTGTTATCTTTTTAGAGATAATTTAGACTCGTTATTTTCTTCTGTAAGTTAAATTAGGAGCTACTGGAATTAGCAGGAAAAGGCATAACGTGGTGTAACGTGGTATTGATAGAAAAGGGTAAAAAAGAAAAAAAGTTATCTTGTATGTTGGTGGAATGTCCATGTTATTAGGACACCAGCAGATGGCAGAGAAAACTTTGAGTGTTAATAGTTACATGATCATGGATTCATCATTACAGTAAGTATAGCTGTTTCTTATGTAGTTGCTAATATAAAATCATGGTACTGTTCATTTTGGTCTTTTCTCTTGTAAAATAAGGCCACCTGGTAGTAGTAAAGGGTTATGTTGAACACTTGACAGAAAGTCAATGGAAGAACAGACAGAAATACCAAACCTTGGCTCTTGGATTTACCAGCTGGAGCTGCATTAGGGTTGTTTAGGAGCCAGAATTAATCACACGTATGGTTTTCAACTACTAGTTTGTCATATTTGTTAAAGTTCAATACGAACTGGATGAGACAACCTAGGACTTTGAAGGCTTTTTAAAAATGTCCATTTATTTCATTATAAAATAGTGTCTATGGCGGTATCAGAAAGATTAAAAAAATGAATTTTTAGGTTCTGTGTTGTCACTAATTTTGAGAAATTTCCTATGTAGTAAATACTCACATTAAAGAAGTCTGCTTTTCTAATTTGTATTTTCTGGTTAACCTTTGTAACTGGGTTGTGACTGCTCAACCCAACCAAGAGACCAGCCAGATTGGGATTAAATTATTATAGTATTTTTTTTTTAACTTAGTCTAAGGCGGTGACCTGTGATCATTTCATCAGCCACAAAACAGAATTTACCACCTGCTTAGTTTTCACATGAGTTGGTAAAAATTCTTTTTTCCATTCAGTGCTGACAGCAAAAAAACTAGATCAAGGGATTGGCTATTTGATCTTTTAAATCCACCATAATGTCAAAATGACAAAGTGTAATATGAAGTTTTAAACCCAAAGAGTATTTTCTTTTAGAGGCTTTTTCTCTATTCATTGTAATTCTATCTTTCTCTTTTACATCTTTAATTTCACTTTAAATAGATATTCCAGGTTTAGACAAACCAGCATAAGAAACCGTGTCATGAATACGTGGTCAAAACAATTTCTTTTAAAAAGAGGGATTTTCAGAATTTTTTGTGGAAAACACAGGTTTCAAACATGGCAGGAGCTAAATGACTGTTTGTGGGAAGAAAAATGAAAGAAAATTATTTCTTGGGCTTCTCATTCTCTAGGCAAATTTGTATTAAATTATTTCAGGGTGGACTATACTACATATTTATGGATGAGGAAAGAGAATTTAAGAACATGCTTTGTCATTTACCAGCTTGGTCAAGCTGTATAAACTCGCTAAGTCTTTTTTTTCCTCTTTTTTTAAGGGCCTCACCTGTGGCATTTGGAAGTTCCCAGGCAGGGGTCGAATTGGAGCTTCAGCTGCTGTTCTACACCACGGCCATAGCAATGCTAGATCTGAGATGCATCCTTGACCCAGGCCCCAGCATGTGGCAATGCCTGATCCTTAACTCACTGATGGAGGCCAGGGATCAAACCTGCATCCTCATGGATACTAGTCAGATTCTTAACCCAGACAGCACAACAGGAACTCCTAAACTTGCTAAGTCTTAAGACTTTTTCCTGTATGATGAAAATAATGATATTACATTTCACCCATGTTACAGACTATTGGTTTGGATTACACAAAATAATCTATGGAGCTTGTGCATCATGCCTGTCAAATAGTAAGTGCTCAAAGATTAGCTATTATCACTATTGTTAAACTAAGCTGGGAGTTCCTCCTGGTGGCCTAGTGGTTAAGGACCTGGCATTGTCTCTGTTGTGGCTCCAGTCATTGCTAATGGCATGGGTTCCATGCCTGGCCTTTGAACTTCTGCATGTCATGGGTGGGGCAGAAAAAAAAAACAACTTAAAAAAACCCCAACACCAACAAAAGAAGCCCCCCAAACTAAGCTGATTGAGAGATTTGAAGTTAAAGCTGTGGTAGAGGCAATCTGATGTGTAATTTATATAGTGCTTCCTTATTAATGATCTCATTGAACCTCACAACAGCCCTAAAGGCCAGGAGACTGTGGGGCCCTGTCCCCATTGGCACTGGAACAACCCCTCAGATGGGCAAAGGCAGATTTACAGGCTCTCTGTGGAGCTTGACGCCGCCAGGCTTGGCACTCCGGGCGAGAGGTGATTTACATACAGCAAAACCACTGAAGGAGATAAGAGCAGGAGATGCCCTTCAGACCCTTTATCTTCCTCAGTGTCCACAGGACTTTTGTATTTTACGACTTCATAATGTTTTTATTAGAGTGCAGAAGAATGTACCCAGAGGGCCCTAAAAAGAAACATTATAACCCAAATTCTTCTAAAAGTCTTCACGGTTTGTTTTCTCAGATCTCACAGAGAAGTCACGTCCCAAGAGGCATGGACTATACTACAAATCTTGCCCTTTTATTTTTTATTTATTTTTGTTTTTTTTTGGTCTTAGCCGCCCAAGATGGGAGTAAGTGGCCATCTCCAGTTCTGCCTGGATGTTTGGAGAAGTTCCAGGAGGGGGAGCGTCATAACCGGAGGCTCACGGAACCCGTCCAGGCAAGATCTGAATATTTATTGCTCGATCTTATCTTGAATAGAAAAGAAAGGCTCTTTGTTTAAAAAACTTCTGACCCATGTCTGTCCTTTGGACTTCTGAACCTTCCCCTCACGGTTTTATAAAAACAACCTGTTAATGAACTTGCTGCCTGTTGGAAAGAAGTCAGCTTTCTCTGAACTGAAAGGTTCTCCATGAATTTGGACAGCTGGGGCCCAAACAAGCAAAGGGCTCCAGCTGGGTGACCTGGGGCCTTTATTCTGATTTAGCTGGAGGGCCATGACTCTGGGCCTTAGTTTTTCTGCCTTAAAACGGGTTCTGTGGGTGACAGCCTTTTTCCGTAAATGGCCAGAGCATAAATATTTTCGGCTTTCTGGACCACGTGGTCTCTGCAGCAACAACTCTGCTCTCTACGAATGGGAGTTAATACATTAAAAGTTTAAAAAAAAAAAGGTAAAAGTTGCCACAGACAATATATAAACAAATGGGTCTGACTTTGTGCCTGTAAAACTTTCTTTACAAAAATAGGCCGCACGTTAGATTTGACCCACAGGCCGTAGTTGGCAGACCTCTGGATTGGAAGAAGTAGAAGTTTCTTCCATTGCTAATATTCTGTGAATCAACTTGTTTTGATAACTATTTCCCTGGGAAGGCCACCTTGCTTATTCACAGATCTGTCGAAAATGGAGCTTGTGAGGTACTTAAGTATTTTTCTGATGATTATTGCAGCATTATTCACAATAGTCAAGATAGGGAAACAATTGAAGTGTCTACAGAGGGATGAGTGAATGAGGATGTGGTATACAGATACACAATGGCATATAATTCCACCATGAGAAAGAAGGAAATCCTGCTACTTGTGACAACATGAGTGGCCTTGAGGGCATTCTGTTACGTGAAATAGGAGAAAGACAAATACTGCATGATAGCACTTATATATGGAATCTACAAAAGCTGAACTCATAGAAACAGTAGAGTGATGGTTACTGGGGGCTGGAGTGTGGGGGAAAGGAGAAGATAGTGGTTAAGGGACTAAACTTGCAGTTAGAAGGAATTGGTTCTGGAGATGGCGATTATATCCGAAATACTGCATTGCATTCCAGGTTGCTAAGAGACTAGGTCTTAACGGTTCTCACCCCAAAGTGAAATGATAACTTTATGAGATGATGGCGGTATGCGCTGACACCATGATGGTCATCACCTGGCGATATAAATATATCAAATCAACTCATCCTACACCTTAAACTTAACACAGTGTAATCTGTCAATCATATCACAGTAAAAGTATTTTTCTGCATCTTCTCTCACCTTTCTTACTACATTAATGAATGCCTACTGGGTATTATAACTATAAATTATTATCTTCATGTTATTCTGCCCAAGATCTTGTATGTTTAGGGTTTGTTGTTGTTGGGGGGTGGGTGGGTGGATGGGGAGCACAGGATTGGTGTGCAGGGTGCGTGAAAGTAGCTTCAGTGTGGTCATCTGGATGGAATGACTGCCTGGCTGTGATAGCACAAACATAAGAACTTTCTAGAACATTATCCCTGACCTCAGGTAACCAAAAGGATAACTGCTTTTATATGTGGAGCTGGGAGAGTATGAGCTAAGATTATGGAAGGGTGTGTCTCTATTTAAGGGAAAATGACCTCTCTGGTTAGAAAAATCAAACTGGAGATATGGTCTGTCATCACCGTGGCCCTGAGCCACACTCAAGAGGGCAAACTGTGTTGAGTCCCTGCTGGGGACACTTTGTCTTGGGCCCCCACTGCCCTTCCTGGGGGCTCCATGAAGGATGGGGGACCATTCAACCTCATCCACTGTTAAGAATGTCCACTAATAAAAGAATAGAGCAGACGGGCCACACTTGAGGGGCAATGGTGTGGTGTATACTTTATTCAAAAAAAAAAATATATTATTGCTACATGAAACGTTCTTTGAAAGGCTCATAATTTCAAAGGGAAAACTTCTGAACAGCCCAGAGAATCATATACCATGATGGTCTGCCTATTTCTATCATAGAGCATTATTTTATTTATGTATTTTTATTTTTTTGTCTTTTTAGGGCTGCACCCGCTGCACATGGAGGTTCCCAGGCTAGGGGTCAAATCGGAGCTGCAGTTGCTGGCCTATACCACAGACAAAGCAACTCGGGATCTGAGCTGTATCTGCAACCTGTACCACAGCTCACGGCAATGGCGGATCCTCAACCTGCTGAGTGAAGCCAGGGATTTAACCTGCGTCCTCATGGATACCAGTTGGGTTCGTTAACTGCTGAGCCATGACAGGAACTCCAAAGAGCATTATTTTAATTCAAATATTATATTGGCAATAAGTATCACAGTCAGAATGCATAGGCAATGAGGTCCTACTGTACAGCAACAGGAACTATATCCAGTCTCTTGGGATAGACCATGATGGAAGATAATATGAGAAAGGGAATGTGTACATATATACGGCTGGGTCACTTTGCTTTATAGTAGAAATTGGCACAACACTGTAAATCAACTATAATAAAAAATTTAAAACAAGCAATAAGTGCTTATTTAAAAGCTCCCCTTCCATGCATATCCACTGACCCTCCCAACTAGTTCTCACTGGGTCACCACTGCAAATGATTTATTTTGTGTCCCTTCTGACCACCTGATGTGTGTATCCACTGATGGTGGTGATAGGATATTTTTGCTCATTCAGGCTCCTGGTCTCACCAGATTGAAGTCTGTCTAGTTGCAGTGTAGTAACACTTTTGCTAGATCCTGGATGCTTAGTGTAGGAAGTAAAAAGAAACCTCTTCCTTAAATGCATACAATTGCATTTATATATTCCATAGGGGGCTGGTTTAATCCTCCAGTATTGGAGGTTTGGGTTTATTTCTAGCACCAAGTTCTACTTTTATGTAAAATATTCAGGTGATTGAGGTCAGGGTGCTTGTTCTCCCAGTCAGCAAGGTAACTGCCCACTTGAACATGACTTACCAGATAATACACACTAATCCTTACCCAATAGTGCTAATCCTTACCCAGAAGTCCCAAATGCACTGGTTTATCCAAAAACTTGGTTCTATCAGATGGAGAGAGATCTGACTGCTTGAAGCAGATGATAATAAAAGATTCTATCACAGTTTGCTAAGCCAAAAAAAAAAAAAATCAATAAACCAAAAGTAGTATAACTATAGATCACTTCCTAGCTGAGTTCCTAATTGGCCCCAATTTGCTGGGGCAAGTCTGTAAAGCCTTGATCATACACTAGGGGCTCCTTAGGGCCCCTTGGAGCCAAGCCTGTCTTCACGATACTTCCAGTGACAGCAGACACTTTTGTGGAACTTTGTGATTTCATTTTGCTAATGTGATGAAGGCTGGAGGAGAAAAGCTTAATAGCAGAGTTTGTTGAAAATTTGAATAATGTCTGGAACAAAACCCAAGGACTCAAAATGTGAATTGCTGTGGGGAAAAAGTTAGACCTTATAGCTGCAGTTGACAAAAATGAAGATCTCTTTTTCAGGCAAAGGGAACTTTAGGAAAAATGGAATCTGTTGTGTGTCCAAGAATAACGAGCAAAGGAGATATTGACATCATGTCCTACTGAATGCAGATGTAAAATTTGACCTTTGTACCTGGGGTGGCAGTGGTTGAAATTAGAGTAAAGTCATTTCCTGATTAACACGGAGGAGCACATTCTTTCAAAAGTTAGTAGATCCTATGAGAAAGTAGATTTTCCATGGAAGGAAACTGGTAGGAAATTAATATGATAGTACTGAGATCATGTGAGAGAGAAAAGGAAAAGTGTGTGTGTGTGTGTGTGAGAGAGAGAGAAGGGGGGGGGATGAGGAGAGAACACAGGTTATGGGAGCAGTAGAATGAAGGGCACAGAACTTTATTATATCATAAAATGACCCCCCCCCCTTTTTAAAAAGAGAACAAATCCATGTCAGAGAGAAACTGTGAAAAGTGATATTACAATTCTGAAGGTCTTGCTTAGACTCTATTTTGATGCTTAGTCCTTAGACTGCTTGTTTTCCGTGACTGTCAAGATAAGGCATCAGGATGTTTAGTTGGATGGTGAAGGATGAAGTCACCAGGCACCCTGTACAAAAATCTGGTATTTTATGTGTCACCATTCACAGTGACAAGTCCCACCTTGCTGCTCCTGACCCCCTGCAGCTGCAGCCCAGCCTGGAGCCTCCCCATCCAGTTGGCTGCAGGTGGACAGGGTCCAGGACTCAGGACAAAGCATGTGGTACCCAAGATGGAGCAGATACAGTTCCTTCTGGTGTTACCGCTCCCTATTTCTGGCTCTCCTCCCACATAGGGCCTTTGGCTAAAGCCCCTCTAATATCTCTTACATTCTAAGTGGAACAACACAGGATACCCTCCCAGGCCCCACTCGCCTCCTCTGATATGGTTATCAGATTTAGCAAACACTACAAACAATTGTGTAGTCTAAGTATATCCCACGCAATATGTGGGATATACTTACACGACTAAAATATTCACTATTCATCTGAAACTCAGATTTTATGCGGCAATACTGTTGTTTGAAGTCCCGGACCCCCAAGAGTATCTGGGAAGGGTCTTTGGAAGGTCAGAATACGGTGTCTTGGGGTGAAGAGCACCGCACTAGAACTGAGGCAGGAAGTGTACGTAACCTGTCTCTTAAATGACAAAAACACAGAATCCTTTTAGTTGATCAGAAAACAGACATTCTGGAGCCTCTTGTCACTTTCCCCACAACACTGCTTCCTCAGGGCCCTTTTCCTTCCCTTGGCCTTCCTGGCCAGGATCTGCATTTTGTGTGTTTAAGGAGCAACGTGAGCACAGAAGTTGAGGCTGTTAAACAGAGAGAGGACCAGACACGGGGGAAGGGCTGTGGGGGATGAGGGGCAGGGAAACACCAAAGGCACAGTGAGGTGCTAGAGACGCAGGCAGACCTTCAAGCTGTACTTACTGCACGGATGTAAACACATACAGATATGCCCATGGATGAAGTCAAAATGTTTTCATTTCCTGAATCAACCTTATTTAATATACTAACCTCATCTGCCACCGTTCTTGCAGAATTGCCTAGTGAGCAAGAACACATATCCACCGTCTCTTGTGGGAGAGAGTCAGCCAGGCCCAGAGCTGCTGGGCTCCAGTGGGGCTGCTGAGCCAGGAAACCATCTAGAAGCATCTTTTTCTTAATCCTGAGATTGTAACTTGCATTGGTTCACAATGAACACCTATTGTTTAACCTCTTTTTTTTTAATTTTTATTTTTTGCAAATTCTCTCAACTCTGTATTTCAAGTTAGTAGGACTTTCACTTGGGTTTGAAGGTCTATTAATTCTCCAGCCTGCAAAAGTTCTAGGCTGAATGATAATTACTGACATTTGAAGCACCTAGAATGAAAACTGAATAATACAATAGTCTGGCACAGACTTTTCTTGCTAATTTATTCACCATTATTTATCTTGACCCTCGGCTTGGTGATCTTTTTGTAGGACTGCTTTTTTTTGGAGTTATGCTAGATCCATCAATGTTAAAATTAGTTAAGATGGAGGGGGTATTCTTCTTGGACCCAAATGTTATTTAAAAAGTATACCCCCAAACCCCCAAAACAACACATTCCCTGTCACATGTAATCCATGGCTATATTCTTATGCAAGTTCCATGGAATCAGCTTAGTTCTTCTGTGCCTCTCTGACTAAAATTTAGTCAAAAGATAGTTTAGTGGCATAAACTAAAATTCAGTTTAGAGGGATGAGGAGGTGCTATATGGGTATAGATAGGATGTTTGGAAATAATGAAATAAACCTGCCTTCTGCTATAATGAAAGAAGATATAAAATGTGCAATCAGTGGATCATCCATTTCTCATTTTCTCACAGTATTATTTTAGGTCTTTGGGGACAGTTGTTTTGTGGGTATCTTGGAATTAAAACATTTGCAACTCTGTGATGCTCAACAATCAGGGCCTTGATTGATGGAGGGGGTGACACCCCTAAATGTCAGGGCCTGATTATGGAGAACAGAGTTGGCTGGGGTGAGTGTGCTGGTCCTACGATGCTGTCGGGGTGGGGGTAGCTCTCCCCACTCTGTTGTCCCTCTTCCTCCCTTTGTTGCAGTTTCCTCTGTTGATACCAGGGATGGAGATGGAGGAAGAAGAGGGTGCGTGCATGTGGGGATAGAGGCAGGCAGGGAAGCCAAGCCTGGGCCTCGCAGCGAGTGTTTGGGCTTTTGTGGCTGGTGACTGTGTGATCACGGCGAGGGGACCACGTGTGCTGTCTGGGGAGAGTTGTGCCACAGCCCCGGTGCGGGGACAGCTCCGCCCACTCACCCGTGCTGCTCTGGATGGTCCTGACGGTGGTGGTGGTGCGCGGCGGGGAGGAAGACCTCAAGGACACGCACTCGTCGTCCTGGGAGCATCCCTTCTCGATGGCGCGCACGTAGCTGTGGCTCCGCATGCGGAAGCAGCCGGGCATTGGCAGGTCCAGGGCCTCCACCGCCTGCGACTCCAGTTCGCTGAACACCGACTCGCACACCGACTCGAACTGCCCGTTCACTTCCATCTCGCTCACCTGCGGGGCGAGACGGACAGTGACACCAGCCCCTTAAGGGAGAAGCAACCCCTTTCTACAAGCACCTCCAAATTGCATCCCCAAGAACGCCCTGTCTAATGGCATTAAACTTGAACGCATCGTGTTTCCGTCACCTTACAGACTGCAGCAGAATGGCGTCTAGTTTATGATCCCAAATAGTCAATTCTAAGGAAAGAGCTTTAGGAATTCCCTGGTGGCTCAGCCTTGTCACTGTTCTGGGGCTGGTTGGATGCCTGGCCCAGGAACTTCCATGGGCCTCAGGAGAGACTCTGTGTGTGTGTGTGTGTGTGTTGGCCGGGCGGGTGGGGGGGGGGAAACCTGAAAAAAAAAAAAAAAAGCTTTGTTTTTAGAATGCAAGGAAGTGTGGGGTTGGGAAATCTTATTCCAGTGCATGTGGAGGTGCTAATTCTCCTTATTTATAAGGGCCAGTTTTTGTTTGTTTGCTTTTGTCTTTTTAGGGCTGCACAGGTGGCATATGGAGGTTCCCAGGCTGTGGGTTGCATTGGAGCTACAGCTGCCAGGCTATGCCATAGCCACAGCCATTCTGGATCTGACCTGCATCTGCAACCTATGCCATAGCTTAATCCACTGAGCCGGGCCAGGGATGGAACCCCCATCCTCATGGATACTAGTCCAGGTTATAATCCGCTGAGCCACAATAGGAACTTCCTTAAGGGCCAGTTTTATCAGCTGATGGTTAGAGTTCATGTATTTCATTGGGAAATTTTGTTTTAGCACAAACATTTTAGAAACTACTATTTTTATTGTGACTTTGGAAGTGACAAGTTCATGGAACAATTTGTGTTGATTGATGCTTAATGTAGTGCAAAGTATGGAAATAGGCCCTGTATTTTCTGGCAAGTTGCCCACATTCTCTTTTTTTTTTTTTTTTTTGTCTTTTTGGGGCCCCACTCAAGGCACATGGAAGTTCCCAGGCTAGGGGTCAAATGATAGCTACAGCTGCCAGCCTGCGCCACAGCCACAGCAAGGTGGGACCCAAGCCGCATCTGTGACCTCTGCTGCTATAGCTTGTGACAATGCCGGCTCCTTAACCCACTGAGCGAGGCCAGGGACCTAACCCGCATCCTCATGGATACTAGTCGGGTTGTAACTGCTGAGCCACAGTGGGAACTTCAAGATATTCTGCACAAAAATAGACCAAACCCAAATATGTCAAAAATCTTGGAAAGTGCTATTGAGATTTTTTACACTAGCTGCACACTGTCTAAAGGAGGTCACACTCTTCTCTATGAAAGGCTGATATGGTCCACAAATTGTTTATAAATGCTAAAAATCTTCCAAATGTAGTCTACCCTTTTTGAGAAATCAGTTTTTATTTGCTTATATTCCTCTGTGCATAAGTTACACTGGATTTTGAGCACCACCTTAAAAAAAAAAAAAATCCAGAACAGGTGGGTAGATCAATTTCTCACTTCACAGCTAATTTAATAGCAGTGTGGAAGCATTCGTCAAAGTTCTGCTACCTTCTAGAACTTTCTGTGTCTAATTTCCTTAACATCAAAGCCATGAGTAATTGAAAATTTAACAGATTAAACTATAATTAAGTTTAGAGCATATACTGAAAGTGATTGCAATTTTTGACCGTATTCGTTTTGTGTTATCTGAAGATGCAGTCCAGTAATGGCTAATTTCTTTAAGCTTCAGATAAAAATAACCAATTACCTTAAGGCATATCAAGTGGAAAACAGACATGCATTTGTTTTTCTTTCTCTCTCTCTCTTTTTTTTTTTCGCTTTTTAGGGCCACACTTGTGACACATGGAAGTTCCCAGGCTAGGGTTCAAATTAGAGCTACAGCTGCCAGCCTACACCACAGTCACAGCAACGCCAGATCTGAGTCACGTTTGTGACTTACACCATAGCTCATGGCAACACCAAATCCTTAATCCACTGAGCGAGGCCAGGGATGGAATCCGCATCCTCATGGATCCTACTCTGGTTCGTTAACCGCTGAACCATGAAGGGAACTCTGAAACATGCATTTCTTAATAACAATTCCTTACAGTTTAAAGTAGTATTTTCATATACTTTATCTAATTTGATATAAATTATATATATGTAAAATTTTTATTTTTTTTTAGGATTTTATTTTTTTTATGGATTTAGTCATAAAGGGACATGCTATTTGCAACTAACTGTCAAAGAGAGAGAAAGAGTGAGCAAATGAGTCAGAATCTTAATAGCCTATGAGTGTGAATCTGGGGGATGTATAGGAGATCTTTGTATTTTACATAGGACTCTTCTGTCAGTTGAAATGATTTCAAAATAAGGAGTAAAACAAACTATATCTTCTATTTTTATTACTATTAGATTTTTCCTCTATTAATCAAGCATCGAAAAGAAATAGTAAAGCATCTATTTCTGTCAAGGTAACAACTATTAAACTTGGATGATTATCTTTCCAGAGGGTATTAGTGTGCCCTACCCTGTTTTTCAAAAAATTTGAATCATAAAATAAATACAATTCTGCAAACCTGTTTTTTTTTTCCCCTTAGCCGCCTTCTTCTTCTTCTTTTTTTTTTTTTCTTTTTTTAGGGCCGCCCTTCTCGCATATGGAGGTTCCCAGGCTAGGGGTAGAATCAGAGCTGTAGCCGATAGCCTACACCACAGCCACAGCAATTTGGGTTCTGAGCCGCATCTGTGACCTACACCACGTCTCACGGCAACGCCAGATCCCCAACCCACTGAGTGAGGCCAGGGATCCAACCTGCATCCTCATGGATGCTAGTCAGATTCATTTCCACTGAGCCAGGAAGGGAACCACTAGCATTCTATTTTATACTTATGTTCTTAATAGGATTCTCCTTCATTCTCTTTTACCTTTTTGTTTTTATTATATACAGATGCAGAGCACCATGCAAAATAAATGTATAACCTGTGAACTATAAATAAAGGAAACACCCTTGTAACTACTACTGAGATCAAGAAACGGAACTTTTTTGAGCACCCCAGAAGCCCCTCCATGTTCCCCATCTGAACCCCAACCCCCCCTCCCTCCCTCCAAAAGTAGCTGCTGCTCTGAGTTTTATTGCAATCACTTCTTAGCATTTATGTTTTTCTCACCCAAGTGTGCAACCTTGGACCCTATGGTTTTGTCTTACCCATTTTAAAAATGTGATACATCTTTTAATTCACTTTTACATACAGGCCTCCCTCCATCCACTTTTAAAAAATATTACAATTTATCTATTGAAGCAGTGGGTGGTGGTGGTGGTGGTGGGTTTGCCTGGAAAGCTGCCCACAGTCTGGATTTGCTGATTTCCTGCTCAAGGTGGGATTTAGTGTTTTCTGCTGTCCTTTGTATTTCCTGAAATTTGAAAGCTGGATCCTGAGGCTTGATCAGACTCAGGTTCAATCTCTTTGCAAGCCTAGAAGTCGTGTGTCATGGGCTGGCTCTCTCATCAGAAGGCACATTGTGTCTGGTTATCTCTCTTTTGAAGTGGTTGGGAGTTAGTATGCTCACTGCCTAGATTCATTCATTGATTGGGGGTTGCAACATGGCAAAATTCTTAATTCCATCAATTTTTACAGTCACTGGTTGCAATACTTTTTATAAAGAAATGCTTCCTCTCATTATTTGGTTACTCAGAAAGGACAGTTCATATAGGAACAGCAGGATGTTTGAGTTTTTTCTCTTTTATTTACTAATTTTTTTAGAATATATATATATATATATATATATATATATATATTTTTTTTTTTTTTTCCTGCTCCCAGGCATATAGAGTTCCTGGGCCAGGGATCAGATTTGAGGTGCAGTTGCAACCTATGCTGCAGCTGCAGCAACCCCAGATCCTTTAAGCTACTGTGTTGGGGTGGGGATGAAGCTGCAACCTGGTGCTGCATAAACACTGCTGATCCCGTTGCGCCACAGCAGGAACTCTTACTAATTTTTAAGGTAATAAATTTGTTCCCCCAGCTACTGAACGTGATCAATTATTTTTTAGAAATATTAGAATGAAATCATAGATTTTAAAATATTTGATGGTTTTAAATCCACTTCAATTATTATTCTTACTGAACTCAGATCTCTCCCTTCTTTGGCCAATGGGAACCTCTTAAATTGGTTCCTGAGTCCTTTTGACATGAGGCTAGTGGTCTTTAACAGCATCTTTGATATTTCATATGACAAGGTACTCAAAATTCCTATCTTTCCTGACTAGTCCTGAAATCAATTTTTCTCCAGAAAAGCTTTTAGTGGGAAATAGCATCACGAGAACACAGTTTGGGCCTCAGGAAGCTTCATTGTCATTGCTCCTGGGTGGGTCATTGTTCCCAGGTGTTTGCAGTGGGCAGAACTAGGTTATGAATACACTAAATTCAACTTCACATGGCACTGTTTCTATGTAACTTCTTCTATATTATGTTTTTGCTTTTATCTTTGTTCCATACTAAAAATCCTGGGTTTTCAAGGACACAGAAGATAATGAGGTTGGGATATTCTACAGTTACTCATTTGCCTTCCTCCACAGTCCATACACAGCAGCCTCAGAAAAACACATGAACACCGCCACTGTCCATGCCATTATGAAAATAGTTCGCAATTGTTTTTTTTTTTTTTTTTTTTTTTTTTTTTGCATAAGCTCTCTCTTCTTTCCTTATTCAAAAATAGTTGTGCTATGTTTACATTGTCATGGCACATACCCTACATCTTCTTTCCCACGGTAGCTCTCATTGGTCTTAGTTTTAAAAAATAACTATATATTTATAGTTATACAAATAACTATATATTTAATACTTACTTTTTCATATAAAAGATGATTCTTTATCAAACTTATACACAAGTAGCTCTAAATGGCTTAAAGACAAAGTGCAGCCCTCCCCTGACTCACCCAGCTGACCCCCAATTCTCCCTTCTCAGAGGGAAGCATTTTCAATTCTTCCAGCCGGATCTTAGGGGGTTTGCATGCATATTGCCAAACAAATTGCAAGTGAATCTCTTAATATGTTCATAGACCTCTGATAACCTTTTGGTTTCCTTCCTGCTCTTGAAGCATCTCTCCAAGAGCTTTCTACTGCACTCCATGGCTGCCAAGGTCATTGCTGTCCTGGGATCTCCTTCCCCATCATTTCGGGGGTGCCCTTCCTCATCTCTTTTGTGGTGGAGCCCCTGTTCCCTCCTCCTGGTTTTCTTCCCTCCTTCTGATGGAGCACGTCTTTGAGTGCTTTCCTGGGCAGGGTGGCCACCTCACATTGATAGACATGTCTGCATCCGACCTTTGCTGTTTAGGGAGAGCAGGCCCGCATTTAGAATTCTAGCTGCATCCTTCCTCCTTTAAAATGTTTCCAAGCTTTGCTCCTTGTCTCTTAGCCTCTCCCCTGTGTGTGCTAGAGATTGAGAAAATGGATGCCTTTCTCATTCCTGAGACTTCCCATGTGAGCTTGGTTTGTCCCATCCCTTCTGGAAGCTTTTTAGGATTTTTTTGGTCCTGAATTATCTAATGATCTTTCTCAACCTGTGAATTCATGGCTTTCAGTTCTGGGACTATTTCTGGGACCATTAAGTCATTGGTAATTGCCTTCCTTCTGTTTTCTCTTTTCTTTCTGAAAAGCCTGCTAGTCAGTGTTGGAATCCAAGAAGGTCAAAGAATTCAAGAAAAAAAAACATGAAGAAAAATGTATTGATATGTTATAATTGCCAAAACCAAGCTGGAGGACTTATACTTGGTGATCTCAAAACATACTACAAAGCTACAATCATCAAAACAGTTTGGCACTGACCTAAGGACAGACATACTGACTGATGGAACAGAGAGGAGAGTCCAGAAATAAACCTAGAGATCTATTTTCCACTAGTTCTTACATCTGGTCATTTGGGTTGTCTAAAGTTCATTGATAAGTCCTCAGGATGGGCTCATGGAAACAATTTTCCTTGCATTTATCCATGGCTTAGAATAGTGGGCCCATGGCTTTTATACTTGAAAATCAGTTTTTCTGGATTTACAATCCTTGGTTTACATCTCCCCCCCACCTCCCTGACTATAATAACATATTACTCAATTTTCTTTTGAGTAAATCAGTTATTGTTTTAGGGTCTAATGAGAATTAATTAATTTTTGTTCTTTTTAAAGTCACTTGCTCAATTTATCTAGAAGTCCAAAGGGAGGTGGTGGTGGGTTTTTTTTTAATTCTTCAAAGTCGTGTAATTTTACTACATTCTGTCTTGCTATTTATTGTTTTGTGTCAATTTCTCAGGTACCTGGTATTCTCTTTGGAATCATCTTTTTATTTTTATTTCAGAGAACTTTTTTCTAGTGTTTTAAAATTTTTTTAAAATTAGAGTTGCTTCACAATATTGTGCCAATTTCTGCTGTACAGCAGAGTGACCCAGTCATACACACACACACATACATATATATACAAACATACATTCTTTTTCTCGTATTATCTTCCACCATGTTCTATCCCAAGAAATTGGACATAGTTCCCCGGGCTATACAGCAGGATCTCATTGCTTATCCATTCTAAATGTAATCATTTGCATCTGCTAATCCCAAACTCCCAGTCCCTCCCACCTTTACTGTTTTGTTATTTGTTCTGGTTCTTTGCTTTCATTTCCTTCTTCAGAGACTTGCTATCTCTAGGTCCAATCTTTGCCTTTCTTCCATATTTATCAATTTCTTTTGAATACTTTTTAGAAAACTTTTCATTTATTTTTGACTTAAAAAAGTTCCTTCTTTTTAAATTCTATTTTTCTTTTTTTCTTTCTTTTTTTTTTTTTTTTTGTCTTTTTGCCATTTCTTGGGCCACTCCCGCAGCATATGGAGGTTCCCAGGCTAGGGGTCTAATCGGAGCCGTAGCCACCAGCCTACGCCAGAGCCACAGCAACGCAGGATCCGAGCCTTGTCTGCAACCTACACCACAGCTCACGGCAACGCCAGATCGTTAACCCACTGAGCAACGGCAGGGACGCAACCTGCAACTTCATGGTTCCTAGTCAGATTCGTTAACCACTGCACCATGACGGGAACTCCTAAATTCTATTTTTCTTATGAAATGTCCTCTATTCCTTCAGTCTAATCTTCATTTTGAAATGATTTTTCTTTTGCTTCTAATTCTTTCCTGAGTTCTGTGACATCATGGTTAGGTTTTTGAAAATTCAGATATATCTTTTCCTCTCATCTCGTATGTCATTTTTCTGAGTGTCCTTTAGCTCATTTTGATAGAGTGTGTATACTTTTGATCTATTTGGAAGTGTGTATTTCTGGCATGCTTTCATTTCTGGTAGGAAAATTATTCTCCTTATTTTCTTATTATAGTGACTTTGTGATTTAAAGTGGATTTTTTTTTTGTTCCTCATTTCTCAGTAAAATCAGTTTTTTCTGACCTTGAGAGGTTGATATATTCAGGATTTCCCTCCTACATTCACAGGGCTTCCTCTTCTATTGTTTTAGCATTGTATTGCTTTCTGAAATTTCCTGATTCTTTTGCTCCTTCCTCCAGCTTGTACCTGAAGCTTCTCTTTCTTTGCATTGTCTCTGTCTTGCTCATATTTGATTCCACTGCCAACTATTTCTTCTCAGAACAGGTCCTCTCCTTGAAGGAAACACTGGTTTCCAGTGTACACAGAGATGCAAGGTCAACCCCTCCTGACCTTGCTGCAGGCTCCTTGAATTTACCTACTATTAGAGAAGGAAGATCCTTCCCAGGTTCAGCTGCAGTTCTCAAATACCACCCTCTCCAAGCTTTCCGGGGAGTAACTGCTGCTGGTTTCATCCTGCTTTACATCCATCAGGAAAGTCATGGTTTTTCTCTGTGTCCTCCTATGCAGAAGTGGATACAATGTTGACTTATGGTTACTGGTGGTTTACATTTGGGATTCATGGAATATCTTGTCACCTCTTTTTGTCATAAATGTTGTCCATGGGTTTTTGGTTTTTCTATCTAGTTATTCTGTCTGCTTTTATATGGAGACTCAGGAAGATTCAGACACTAAACTGCCACCTCCATAATATTGTCTAGCATGACTGGACCATAATTTACTTAACCACTGCTTTGTGGGTGATGATTCAGTTATGGCCTTGGAGATCATGCTGTGACCAGCATCCTGCATTTATCTTTATATTCTGGTACTTCCATTTAGGTATTCTAAAGGTCTCCAAGTGGGATTCGCTTGCCAAAAGATATGTTTTACCCTTTTATCTATTTCACCAAGTTACTTTCAAAAGTAATTGTAGTAATTCACCCCAAAGAGCAAGTAAGGCATTGCTCACTTTTCCACATGGTCATCAAAACTGAGTATTTAGCTGTTTTTGCCTCTGATATGTCAAAAGTGATACTATATTGTTTCAGTTTGTTTTTACCATCCTACCAGCATATATGGGCATTTCTTCCTGTATTTATTGGACTTGGTATTTTTTTCCCTTTGGATTTGCTATTTTATAAGATTTTCCCCAAATTCTTTTAGGTTGTTTATCTTTTCATACTAGTTGGTAGAAACACTTTAGGCAACTGGAATATTAAGCTTTTTTCTTGATGCGTTTAAATACCACCCGCCCCCATCAATTTTAATTTTAGGATGTCTTTTGCCAACACAGAAATATTTTATTTTTAGTTAGAATAGATGTCTATGATTTATGTTTTCTAGAATTCTTATTTTATTAAAAGTTGTAATTCTCAGCACAATATCACATGCATATTCCCCTAATTATAGTTTCTTGTCATTTTGTCTTACTGCTCAGATTTTAAATTCATTTGGATTTATTTCGTATGTGGGAAGAAGGAGTAGTTTGGTGTTCTTCTTACTATATCATGGGCAGTTTGCTTGAATTCTCTGAGCCTCACTTTCCTAATCTATAAAATGTGTAGAACATACCTACCTCATAAGGATGCTTTGAGAGTAAAAATGAAATATACAAGTGCATATTTCTAGGCACATGGTAGGCATTACATAAATACTAGATATTTTATGAGACAATGTAGTGGGAAGAATAAGACAGATTACTCTCATTCTAAAGACTGAGTATCATAAATTAAAAAATGATCTTTCTTGTAGTTGATATGAAATTAATGAGATAATATGCAAAGCTTATAACATGTATCAGGTAAGCAATACATGGTAACTCCTCCATTGTTATCATTTCCCATTATTACCACTCCTATTATTGGCAATATTATTGCCACCAACACCTCAATTCCAACAGGTGTTAGAGAAATTTACTAATTAGGAGTCAGGACACTGGGGTTTTCTAGGTTCTGTCGCTGACTAGCTGTGTACTCACAGATGCTTAATTCATCTGAGTTTCCATTTCTTTGTATTTATACAATGAAGGGATGGTCTAGGTCAAGAGTCACAGCTAAACTGCTGGTATTACCACTGGGCACAATAACTGCCGATTACATTCACATTTTAAAAATAATGTGGGAGCCCAACAAGTTGCTGAACAAAACATGTCTGTGGCCTTCTAGTTTACCATTCCGGGCGAAGATACTTGAGATCTGGACTTGAAATAAAATAAGACGTAAATTGAAGGAATTTGGAAATGACAGTTATTCTACCAAATATTGAAAAATATTTATTTATGTATTTATTTATGTTTGCTTTTTAGGACTGTTCCTGTGGCATATGGAAGTTTCCAGGGTAGGGGTTGAATCAGAGCTGTAGCTGCTGGCCTACACCACAGCCATAGCACTGTGGGATCCTAGCTGCCATCTGCAACCAACACCATAGCTCACGCCAACACCAGATCCTTCACCCACTGAGCAAGGCTAAGGATCAAACCCGCATCCTCATGGAGACTACATTGGGTTCTTAACCTGATGAGCCACAATGGGAACTCCCAAATATATTTTTTTTAATGTGACTTTAAAAAATTCTTTCTTCTCGGCGTTCCCCTATGGCACAGTGGGCTAAGGATCCAGCATTGGCACTGATGTGGCTCAGGTGGCTGCTGTGGTGTGGGTTCAGTCCCTGGCCTGGGAACTTGTGCATGCTTCTGCTGCAGCCTCCCGCATGCTCCCCCCCCCCAATTTCTTTCTTCCCAAGCCTTACTTTAAAAGCCTCAATTTTTTTTTTTTTTTTTGTCTCTTTGCCTTTTCTAGGGCCGCTCCCGAGGCATATGGAGGTTCCCTGGCTAGGGGTCTAATAGGAGCTGTAGCTGCCAGCCTACGCCAGAGCCACAGCAACGCTGGATCCAAGCCGTGTCTGCAACCTACAGCACAGCTCACGGCAATGCCGGATCCTCAACCCACTGAGCATGGCCAGGGACCGAACCCGCAACCTCATGGTTCCTAGTCGGATTTGTTAACCACTGAGCCACAACGGGAACTCCACTGCACCACGAAGGGAACTCCTCAATTTTTATTAGATATATATATAATAACAAATATAGAAAGGGGATAAACATATAAAAAGATGTTCATTTTTCCTCTATCATCCGGTCACAGTCTCTTTTCAGGGATATTTGATTTCTGTAAGGTATCAGTGGCAAAAACAAACAGTTCGGTTATTCTAGACCATTTTCTTGGCTTATGACGTGTTACTTTGTTCTTTATTGGAGTCTTTGATGAGTAATATATCAGTTTTTAAGAAGGCAGAGGATATAATGTGCTTAAATTCTATACTATTAGCACTGCTACTAAAGATCTATAAGAGAGAATATCTCCAACATCATAAAAACCAACCACTTTTTGAAAAGCCTAGAGTATATATGGTAGGATGCTTTGAAGAAGAAGCCATTACCTTTTGAATAAGGATGACATTGGGACAGCGATTGAAAGTTTGAAATTATCCTAATGACACTATGTTACTTTAAAACTGAATATGGAACTAGGAAAATGATGGGTCATTAGGAACCCATTTAGGATGGCTCTCTCTGTATTTTACTTAAGGCAAAATGATCACAGCACTGAATTGCAGACTTGACCCGTCACAGGATCAAGGCCCACATATGCCTCCAGTGATTCGATGCTATTGTACTAAATTGTCACCAGAAGAGACATTGTCTTGGGGAAGGTCAGATCTGTGGCATAGGTACTAAAAGCAGGCAGCTGCATAGATGCATGCCCTGATGAGGAAGTGAGGTGCTCTCTTGTTTTAAACATGTAAAATGGTAAGAGCAGTGAGTGTGTATAAACATTTTCCAACAAAATATTCTAAACTCACATCATAGCACTGGGAACTGTATCTGGCCACTTATGATGGAGTGTGATGGAGGATAATGTGAGAAAAAGAATGTGTATATGTATGTGTGACGGGTCACTTTGCTGTATAGTAAAAAATTGACAAAACTGTAAACCAGCTTTAATGGAAAAAATAAAAATCATTAAAAATTAAATAAACTCCCATTATATTCTGCATGTATGATACCTGGGATTTATAGACTGTTTTACAGTTCTGGAAGGCTGGGTGACCATGAGCCTGTCCAGGATGAAGATGAGCTTAAAGAAAGTAGAAGTTTTATATTGTTTACTGCAGAAAAAAACTAAGAATAAAGCAAATCCAAATTTCATCAAATGAGTCACCTAGTATTTACCTAAGAGTTGGAACAGCAGGTATCATTGTACAGCATCAGCTAGCACAAACAGCAATGCATTCTCTCGGAGATTTCTTTAAGGAAGTGTACAGGAGGCAAAGATTGGAATCTGATATGCCAGCTTTCCCTGACACCTTCTCTAACCTGCTCATGGAGCCTTGCCGTGGTTCCTGCCTTTGCTCTTCAAGAATACGTTTAAAGTAGGGAGCTCTATTTTGGTGGTAGGGACAACATGAGAGCAGTGGTCCTATGTTGAGGTCCTACTCTGACAGATCAGAGATGCTCCAGTCCTTAGCCTCCCACCACCAGCCTCACCATTTTCACCATCACTCTCCACACCACTGCCATCATCACTACCACTTCCACCACCAGCCTCACCGCTTTTACCACCCTCACCACCACCCTCACCACCACCCTCAGCAGTGTTAATTCCCCAGTAGGGTTAACACTGTGGTTAATTAACACCCCAGAAGTGTGAATTCTCACCTTGATGATCACAGCGACGTCTAAACCAGCTTCTCTGCCTCTCACTTCTCATCCTCTGCAATCTTTCCTACATTTTGGGGGCCAGATTTAATTATCCTACATCGAAATTCTGGTCATATCTCTTGCCTGCTTACAAGTGAAGTTTTAATTATTCTTTTTTATTTATTTATTTTTATTTATTTTGCCTTTTGTCTTTTTTTTTTTTTTTTTTTAGGGCCACACCTGTGGCATATGGAGGTTCCCAGGCTAGGGGTCAAATCAGAGATGTAGCTGCCGGCCTACACTAGAGTCACAGTCACAGCAACACCAGATCTGAGCCACATCTGCGACCTACACCGTAGCTCACGGCAACACCGGATCCTTAACCCACTGAGCGAGGCCAGGGATCAAACCCTTGTCCTTATGGATACTAGTCAGATTCGTTAACCCCTGAGCCACAACAGGAACTCCTTAATTAATCTTTAATCAGTCCATTTCCTAATGAATATTAGTCTAGGCCTCTGGGCCCTGTGTGGAAGGCTAGGCTCAAAAAAAATGTCTCCAGGACAAATCCAGAACGGATTTTCCATTGCTGGAGCTGCAAGTATTCTGAGCTCCAACTACACAAGAGCATTTGTTATTTCTTAAGTAGGCTTTAGGCCAGCATTTTTTGAAGTTCAGATATATACTACTTTAATAATTATTCCTTTATTAATTTTTGCTTTAGTTGAATCACGTGGTATATTTGCTAAAATGCACATTCCTAGACCCCATGCCTAGAAACTCTCTCTTTAGAGTCCTGGATGCTGAATACCTTTTTCTCCTTAGATTTGGGATCTTGTTGACAATTTTGCGACCACAAAGAAAGTCTTATTTAACTTCTGGTTACTTACCTATCTTATAAAGGACTAATATGAAAATATAAAGCAACTGGTACAGTGCCTGACCTGACAAAGGCAGCTCTCATGCTTAATTCTCGCCCTAACCAACACGAGTGTCTTTGTAGTGTTTAAGGAAATGATGTTTATGACATCACTTTTATGTTTTTTGGATGCTCTTAGGCTATAAACTTTGGGGGAACAGGAATTATGTATTATTCATCATTGACTAACTTGCGAAATGTGGCCGAGTATTTTGCTCATTTCATATTAGTTTAGTTAGTAGTACGGTACTTATTTTAAAAAATTATGATATAAATTAATATCACTACAAAAAATTCTTTTTTTGTTTGTTTTTTTGGTCTCCCCAGAGGAAGCCCCAAGCCACCTCCTCCTCCTCTGGTGTCCTCTGAAAGCTGCAGGGTCAGGCCTTCCAGGATCCTAGGTTCCACTTTGAGCTTGGTTAACCTTCTCCCATATTCTCTGAGATCATGGGTGGGAGACACCAAGACCCTTTAGCTGAATATTTTGGATGCTGCACTGTCGCCTTTAGTGAGTCTTTGTTCCCAGTCTTGGGTATTAGTTCTTATACGTGGGCTTCTGTCTCATTACCAAGACACAGTATTCACCCAGGACTCTGTGTGGTAAATAGATCAAATCTCACTTCCGGTGCCTGGGTCTCTCCCTTGATGACCCGCTTAACACTTTTATGCTTAGACACTGCCTTGGTTTTGCCAGTGAGGTCTCCTGTCCTTTTATCCTTCAAGCCTCAACTATCAGTTCCTTAATGACAAATATGCTGCTGCCAACTGACTGCTCATGAAATTTCCTAGGACTGCCATGTGCTTTTACTATCTGCAGCCCCCTGCTGGTAGACTGTTGGTACCAGGAGCCCTGTGGTCAAACACTTGGAGCATTTAGACCCGCCCACTTGCCTGACCCCTCAGCCTCCTCGCTTCACGCCCCTCTGGGTTTCCAGTAACCCTTGTGTGGTTCACCGCTGGGGCTCACCTGGCTGATGGTGCTCATGGCACGCATGTAGCTCTCATTCCTGGAGCGGAACTTCGGTGATGTGAGCAGGCCTGCAGGGTCAAGGCTGTCCAGGCTTCGGTTGATGGAGACTTCACTGACTGCCCTCAGGTAACTGTGACTCCGGATCTGGAGTTTGGGAGAGTGTTCATTGGAAATCCTGGAAGAGAGCAAGGGAAAGTGCCTTGAGTCCTGTTCCAACACACAGGCAGTGCTGAGACAGGGCGGTACTGTGATTGACACGCACCATAAATACCGCGTGAAGAATACACATGCTCACCCATGGTCGCTAAACCTCCCCGTGGGGTCTCAGAAAGAGACATTTTGATGGGCAGTCCTTGAGATTGGATGACATGAGAGTGCAATGGTAATTCTTTTTTTTTTTTTTTTTTTTTTTTTTTATCTTTTTGCCTTTTCTAGGGCCGCACCCGAGGCATATGGAGGTTCCCAGGCTAGGGGTCGAATTGGGGCTGTAGCCGCCAGCCTCCGCCAGAGCCACAGCAGCGCGGGTTCCGAGCCACATCTTCGACCTACACCACAGCTTGCCACAACGCCAGATCCTTAACCCAGTGAGCGAGGCCAGGGATTGAACCTGCAACCTCATGGTTCCTAGTCGAATTTGTTCACCACTGAGTCACGACGGGAAATGGTAATTCTGAAATAACTTTCTCATTCACATTTTCCTTCTGTCCTGGGGAGGGAGGTTATAGAGTTCTCTGCCTTGCCCCAGAATCTTGCTCTGTGTAACTGGTTAAGCTTTTCCTTTGTACTCATTTCTTTTCTGTGCCATCCTTTTGTTTTGGGACTTTCTAGTCATGGCAAGTGGGTAAATATCTATATATGCTATATTAATACCGCTAGCAATCTTTCTATCATCTATTTATCTCTCTATCTGGATCTTGATCATTTAGTTGAGGTTTAGTGAACAAAACTTAAATTTTAGCGATTAAAGATGTGCACATCTCTAAATCTCGATATGCAAAGACAAGTCTTTACATGTGTTGCGCCCTTTAGATTTTTTTCCAAGATGCATTTTAAAACCATCCAAGGAGAAACTGCTCACTGCAAAAAGCCAAGCCATCCAGAAGTGCACAAAACAGAAAGCAGGTCTCCTAAACGTCTTGTTCCTGTTCCGGAATTCCACTCCCTAAAAGAATTACCCCGACCAGAAGTTCCTGTTGTGGCTCAGTGGCAATGAATCTGACGAGTGTCCATGAGGACGCAGGTTCGATCCCTGGCCTTGCTCAGTGGGTTAAGGATCTGGCGTTGCCATAAGCTGTGCTGTAAGCCAGTGGTACAGCTCTGATTCAACCCCTAGCCCTGGGAACTTCTATATGCTGCAGGTGCGGCCCTAAAAAGACAAAAAAAAAAAAAAAGGCAGCCACCCAGAGCAGTTCCATGTATGTCTTTTCTTAGCCTTTCTATACACAGTTGTTTTTTTTTAAGTAATTCAAAGAATTTTAAATTGAAATATAGTTGATTTACAATGCCAGTTTCAGCTATACAGCAAAATGATTCAGTTATAGAAACATATATATATATATATACACGTATATTCTTTTGTAGATTCTTTTCCACTATAGGTTATTACAAATATTGAGTCTTGAGTCTAGTTTCCTGGGCTATACAGTAGGTCCTTGTTGATTATCTGTTTTATATAGAGTAGTGTGTATTTTTTAATCCCAACTCCTAATTTTTGTGTCCTTGCCTCCACCTTTGGTAATCATATCTATCTCTGTGTTTTTAGTGTGTGTTTTTTTGGGGGTGGGGTGGGGAGGGCACACACAGGGCATATGGAAATTCCCAGGCTAGGAGTTGATCTGGTGCTGTAGCTGCCATTCTACACCACAGTCACAGCAGCATGGAATCCTTGCCACATCTGTGACCTACACCACAGCTCATGGCAATGCTGGATCCTTTAATCTATTGAGCAAGGCCAAGGCTTGAACCATTGTCCTCATGGATACAGTCAGGTTTGTTACTACTGAGCCATAACAGGAACTCCCAGGTAATTTTTAAAGTTTGTTTTCATGTGGGATTCAGGGTGATTTTTCTTTCATTATTAAATTATTATTATTTTTTTGCTGTAACATGGCTTGCAATTAAAAATTAAAGTCGAGGGGTTCCCTTTGTGGCTTCGTCCCTGGCCTTGCTCAGTGGCTTAAGGACCAGTGTTGCCAGTGAGCTGTGGTGTAGGTCACAGACATGGCTTGGATCTGGTAAGCCAGTGGTACAGCTTAAGCCAGTGGTACAGTGAGTTCAGCCCTAAAAAGCAAAAGGAAAACAAAACATTGGTAAGGAGAAAGATGTAGGCCTAAAATAGCTGCTATTATTTATCATTATTCTGGAGGTCCTAGCCAATGATATTATATATATATGTATATAATATATATATATATATATATATAAAAGAAATAGGAAATACAAATATAGTGAAGAAAGAGATAAATTTTGAGTATTTACAGATTATACAGTTAATTATCTGGAAGATAAAAGAAAATCAACTGAAAAACTATTAAACTAATGAGTGATTACCCCAAATAGACACAGGGTAAAAATAGAGAAATTGTTTTTCTATATACTGTCACCACTAAATAGAAAATTTAAAAATCCCATTCAAATGGCAAAACATTATAAATTAAGTAGAAATGGCAAAAAAGATGTGCACCATAAATTTTTGAAAAAAATGATAAAACTTTATGGAAGGCTAAATAAAAAAGCAAGACAATTTTCCTGGATGGAAAACTCAGTGTAGGAGTTCCCATCATGGCACAGTGGAAACAAACCCAACTAAGAACCATGAAGTTATGGGTTCCATCCCTGGCCTGGCTCAGTGGGTTAAGGATCCGGTGTTGCCATGTGCTGTGCTCTAGGTCACAGACATGGCTCGGATCCTGCGTTGCTGTGGCTGTGGTGTAGGCTGGCAGCTGTGTCTCCGATTGGACCCCTAGCCTGGGAACCTCCATGTGTTGTGGGTGTGGCCCCAAAAAGAAACCCCAAAAAACTCAATATTGTAAAAAAGATAAAATTTCCCTAAATGAATCCACAAATTTAATACTAAAATCTGAGAATTTGATAAGTGGCCACTTTTTGAATTGCACCGAGGGAGAGACCAAATTAAAAGAGATCTAAAATTTAACGTCAAATGAAACCTCTTACATGTTTTATTTCTACAAGAGAGAAACTGATTTTTCTAGCAGTGTTCCTTATGGATCTGGCAAGTAGCTGCCCCACCTAAAGATACCTGTCAGGTCAAGCAAATATTTTCCATGTCTTATGGGCTATTAGGGTGATTCATCATGGATCACTTTATAAATGCCCGCGCCAAACATCCCAACAGCAAAAAAAACAAAATGAGAAGTTAATCTTTCCTTTAAGCTCTCTTCTGGGGAAAGAGAGCCTTAGCTCGAAGCATTTATAACTGAAAGTTCACTTCTGCATAGAACCTGTAAGATGACAAATGGGTTTCTTTGGCTATTTTGTGAGCTGACCCAGAGCCATGATATTGTCAACATAAATGATGCTGTTCCAAGCGGTTATCAGGACAGCAGTGGGTGACTGTCTCCTAAATAGTCTCCATTCAAAAGAAGAAGGAAAAGGCCAGTGTTTTGAAAAATGAGTGTCTGTCTGCTGGCTGAGTTGGAGAAGAGGGGCATCATTGAAACAATCATTCACCCTGGCCGCCTGTTATGAAATAAGGCATGATTCCCACACTCCAGACTGAAAAATCATTCAGGAGAGATGGAATAGTTCAACTCTGGTGAGTCATTCCTGAGAAAACTGTGTATTTAATAATATACTAAATATAAGGAAGTGAACTCTTTTATCTTGTCCACTGAGAGAGCAGAGCCCACAGCTATCAACATAAAGGATACAAGTAAGCAGTGTGCTCCTGAGGCTGAAACACTCATTAAAGAAATACCAGGAAAGAGAGTATTGATTGTTTTCATCTTCAGAGGAAGTTGATTTGCTAAGAAGAAAAGGAGTGTGTTTATTCAGAAATATTAGTTCTCGTGTTAATTGTTTATCAATGTTCGACTATTCAAATGACATCTGCCTTTTTCAACTTTCTCCCTCAATTGCTTAAGCTGAATTAAACTGTCGTAGCTTATCTGAACTGAACTGTGATTTTGACCTCATTGAGCCGTATTCATTGTCGTGTTCTTTAATTGCACCCAAAGATTCAAGGATACATTTAGGGGGCTGTGGGGCAGCTACAGAAACAAGGTTGACCAGTGTATCAGGTTGCGATTGCAAAAAAAGGAAAATGCAATATAAACTATTGTACATAGAGGGGAAAAACAACAAGGCCCTACTGTATAGCACAGAGAACTTCAATTTTCCTATGATAAGCCATAATGGAAAAGAATATAAAGAAGAGCATGTGTACATATATTTATAACTGAATCACTTTGCTGTATAGCAGGAATGAACACGGCATTGTAAGTCAACTATACTTCAATTAAAAAAAGAGAGAAAATGCAATAATACTTAACACTATTTAAGATCAATGTCCCCAAAGAGAAAATTATTAACCCTGTAATATATTACTAAAATTTTAATTTCATAAAATGAATGAGCTCTGGGGATCTAATGTACAACATGGTGACAGAGTTAATAATACTGTGTTGTGTACTTGAAATTTTTCTAAGGGAGTGTATCTTAAGCGTTCTTACCACACACACACACAGTTAAGAGGTAATGAAAGTATTAATTAATCTGACTGTCATAATCATTTCAAAAAATATGCAGTCAAATGATCATATTGTACACTTTACACAATTTTATTTGTCAAAATATGTTATAAAGCTGAAAAATATAACTTGAGATGGTTGAATTTTTTTTCCTCCAGAAAAGGAAATGCTTCACAATTCCATGAGTCTAAATGGTAGAATTTCTGGAGGTGATGAACCGTTTTACTGATTCAGCTGTGTCCTGAGTTTTGCTTTTTTGCACTTTGTCTTGACTGTAATATATGAAAGTGTTGAAATTTAAGGTTATTCGATAGGACTTAGAGGAAACATTTTATTGCCTCTGGGAGTTAATCCAATTGCTCTGTTTGGAAAATGAAAGTATTTTGTCCTTGGTCATGACTGTTATCAAACCACTCTCACAGAATTCATAGTTTCAATTGAGAGGCTTCGATTCCCAGGGCCTCAGTGTGGAAAATGGTACTTAGTGGGTGACACTGCTCAGTTCCTAGTTTTGGGGAATCAAATGCAGGGTTTCTCTTGGTCAGTCTTCTTTGGTAAAACTGAGCCCAGCTTTCTTCTCAGCAACTTTGTGTGTGATGCCTTTATAGTGCTGATTATAAAATCTTTCACGTTGGTAGGTGTGAACTCTTGAGTTATTTCTACTTTATAAGAGCAAACTTTTATTAACATTTGCAAAACACCATTACCAACCTTCAGGCAAGCAAACCATTGTTTCGAGAAGTTAGTGCTCAAGGTGATTGAGATGGGACTTGGTCTTCTCCTAACTTCTACATTCTCTTCCCAGCTCCTGTTTCTTGGGGAATCTTGCCTGAAGCCTCACTGGGGTTATTATTCCTCTTCCTTACCCTCAAATGTTTTTATGCCCTAAGATTTTACCATCCATCCATCCATCCATCTCTATCTATCTATCTATCTATCTATCTATCTATCTATCTATCTATCTATCTATCTATTTCTATTTTTACATCTGTATCTGTGGCATATGGAAATTCCTGGGCTAGGGATCGAATCGGAGCTGCAGCTGAAGCCTTCACCACAACCACATTAACACCAGATCCAAGCCACATCTGTGGCTTGTGACAACACCAGGTTCAACCCACTGGGTGGGGTGTCAAACCCGAATCCTCACAAAGACTATGTCAGAGGTATTTTTTTCTTTTCTTTCTTTCTTTCTTTCTTTTTTTTTTTTGTTCTTTGTCTTTTTATGGAAGACACCCGTGGCATATGGAAGTTCCCAGGCTAGGGGTCAAATTGGAGCTGCATCTGCCGGCCTACACCACAGCCACAGCAACGCAGGATCTGAGCCATGTCTATGACCTACACCACAGCTCACAGCAACATCGGATCCTGAACCCACCAAGTGGGGCCAGGGATCAAACCTGCATCCTCATGGATCCTAGCTGGGTTTGTTACCACTGAGCCATGATCAGAACTCCCTGGAGTTCCCGTCATGGCGCAGTGGTTAACGAATCCGACTAGGAACCATGAGGTTGCTAGTCCAATCCCTGCCTTTGCTCAGTGGGTTAAGGATCTGGCCTTGCCGTGAGCTGTGGTGTAGGTTGCAGATGCGGCTCGGATCCCGAGTTGCCCTGGCTTTGGTGTAGGCTGGCAGCTACAGCTCCGATTAGACCCCTAGCCTGGGAACCTCCATATGTCGCGGGAGCGGCCCAAGAAATGGCAAAAAGACAAAAAAAAGAACTCCCTGTGTCAGGTTTTTTTTTTAAAGATTTTTATTTTTTCCATTGTAGCTGGTTTACAGTGTTCTGTCAATTTTCTACTATACATCAAGGTGACCCAGTCACAAATACATATATACATCTTTTTCTCACATTATCCTCCATCATGCTCCATCATAAGTGCCTACGTCAGGTTTTTAACTCAACCACAATGGAAACTCCTCCTAACACTTTAACATTTTTTATATTCTCATTTTACTCTACATTCTCTCCTTGGACAATCTCATCTACTCAGTGGTTTCTACTACTAACTTTATGCTGATAATTCATGAATCTGTTTGTAGCCCATAGGTCTCTCTTAAATTCAAAACTAAGCTTTCAGTGAATGACTGTGCATTTCTACCTATATGTTCTACAGATATCAGAAACTCGTCATGACCCCCAAATGGAGACATTGCCTTTTCCCCTCAAAATTGCTCCTTTTCTTTTATTTCACATTGAGATGAATGGCGCTGACATCTACCTTGTGAAACAAACCAACTAGACAGGTGCTTATCCTGGCTCATCTTCTAACTGTCCAAATCCAATTGATGATCAGATTGTCTCAGTTTTACATCCTGGAGACACTTAGAGTCCCCTTCCTCCTCTTCCTCGTACTTCTTGCTCTATTACGTCCTTAGTTCAGCCTTCATCTCGATCCTCCTAAATCAGGCTCCCTGCTACCAGCCTTGTGCTCTCAAATGCATCTCTTTTCTGCTAGTGACACTCCCTTGCTTAAAATCCACCTGTGAATCCTAAACTCTACTTACTTTTCTAGTATCATCTTTTACTACATCCTCAGATGCCCCATGCACACACTCTCATGCTTCTTTATCTCTGCACATGCTATGTTGTTTTGTTTTGCTTGGAATACACTTCTTCCACTTTTCACCCACAAAACTCTTACTTCAACTCATTTATCAGATGACTAGGCGTTAGAACACCTATTGACGAGATAATCTGGAATCGTGATTCCAGATCACAATCTAATGGGTCTCTGGTCATGAGAGGCAATGAGAATCTTGTCACTTCTCTTTAGAAAGCCTCCTTTATTCTCTCTGGCTAAATAAATATCTTCTCCATCTGTACTCTTGTAGTGTCTTTTATATTTCTCTGCCACATACTTTTCCTGTTGTCGTAGTTTTTTGTTTACATGTCTGTGCACTCCTTAGATTGTCAAGTTCTTAGAAACTGGAAACATATTTCATTCATTTTCTTATGCAGTGGTACCTTGGCACTTACATGTTCTAAAATGATTAATAATGACTAACACCTATTAGAGTGCTTCCTTTATGCCAGGCACTGCACATGAATCATCCCATGAAATAGATGCATGAATACATAAAGGAATGACAGGGTGATTCAGTTGATCACTTCTCTAGACTTGAAATAGTTTCCAAAATTTTAGAATTCTCTTACTTATAGCTAGCGATCCTTTAAGGGAATTTTAAACAGCTTTATAGTGATAAAATTCATATACCATAAAGTTTACCCTTTGAAAGTGTATGATTCAGTGGTGTTTAGTATAGTCACAGAGCCGTGCAATCATAACCACTAATTTTAGAAGGTTTTCATCCCCCTCTCCCTGCCCAGATTCCTATACCCATTGGTAGTCACTCTCTGTTCCTCCTTATTCCTAACCCTCGGGTACCACAAATATACTTTTTGTCTCTATGCCTTTGTCTGTTCAGGACATTTGATGTATATGGAATCACATAATCTGTGGCCTTTTCCAACTGGCTTCCTTCACTTTGATGTTTTCAAGGTTTGTCCATGTTGTAACATGTATCAATACTTCATTCCTTTTAAATGCTGAATAATATTTCATTGCATGGATTTATACCATAATTGATTTGTCTGTCCATCAGTGGATGGACATTTGGTTTGTTTCTACCTTTTGGCTATTATGAATTCTGCTGTTAGAAACAACCATGTTCAAATTTTTGTGCCAGCGTATGTTTTTTCAATTCTCTTGCTGTAAAGGTTTAGAGGAAAATATGATTCAAGATAACAGAGCAAGAAACTTATATATAAGGTGAGAACTTCCAGAATGACAGAGTATGGACCTCAGCAAGTCCTATTCTACACAAAACAATTGCAGAAATATTGGTAATTGTAAACCATTTCAGAACTCTGGAAAGCGAGCTCGGAGAACAAACTGAACATTATTTATTTAAGAAAAACTACTGAGTAGTTCCTCTTGTGGCTCAGTAGGTTAAGAACCTGACTAATATCCATAAGGTTGTGGGTTTGACTCCTGGCCTCACTCAGTGGGTTAAGGATCCGGCATTGCCGTGAGCCTTGATGTAGATTTCAGGTGCAGCTTGGATTTGGTATTGCTGTGGCTATGGCATAGGCTGGCAGCTGCAGCTCTGATTCGACCCCTAGCCTGGGAACTTCCATATGCTGCAGGTGCAGCCATCAAAACAAAACAAAACTACTGAATGCATCCTCATGCCCCTCACCTCCTTGGCATAGTAGCCATGAGCAATGGAAGCCTCAGAACCAACTGAGGGGAATGCACCTCTTGGAGCTCTGTTGAAAGCATCATCTTCAGGGCACAGAACATCTCATCTCTGTGTAAAAGCCCTATTCCCAGAGCGTTGGTACTCTTTGATTTGATTGGGATGTAAATTCTGTGGAAAAAACCCTATCTCAGGTTGTAACCCAAACCAATAGTAAATGGCTGTACTTGTTAACATGATGGCTATGTAAGGCTGTAATTTCACTTGCAGCAAAACAAGAGCCTGGCCCAAAACTTAAAAAGAAAGTCTTGGAAAATTTGATGCCAGAGAGGATATTTTTTAAAAATTTAATTTCATTGGAGTAGCGTTGATTTACAATATTGTAGTAGTTTCAGGTATACAGCAAAGTGAATCAGTAATACAGATAAATATAAGCATTATTTTTTCCCTATATAGGTTATGACATACTAATGAGTAGCTTTTCCTGTGCTGTAGAGTAGGGTCTTGTGATGGCTATAGAGGATATTTAAAGGTTTGGATAAGCTGTTAAGGACTTAAAAGGCTTTATGTATGTACAAGGCTGTACACATGCCCAGAAAAGACCTAAGAAAAGGGACTTTGGTCACTCACCTGTGACTGACCTTGAAACCCTGCATAGGCAGGAAGTGAAAGCTAAGGCTGATTTATAAACTTCCTGAAACTTGAAAGTGTGCCTTCATATACAGATGCCATTGGCAAAAATTCAAAGACTTATTGGTTTAAGGTATTTAGAAAATATTCCGACCAATCATTGGCAAATCACTGAACCATGATGCCCCCAGGGTGAACTCAAGGAAGTTAAGTTTAAGAATGAAAGCAAGACATTTAAAAAAAAGGAAGCAAAGAAGTCAGCGTCTATATGACTATAGGGAACACAAAATCCAAATACCTAGTCCAGGAGAGTTGCTACAGAATTAGCAGCAGTGAGGTAGGACTAACACACACACAAACAGAACCAATAACGAAATAAACTGGGGTTGAAGGAAGAGAAAGGATGGAGGGGGAAATGTGTAGGTTTAAGAAACTCAAAATACATAACAAATTGGGGAAGTGGGAAACATGAAGTATGGTGTTTAGGGAGGCATACCTGGATGATAAAACCATGAAGAAATACAAAGGAATGATTATCATAAAAGTCAGGATGGTAGCCACTTTTTTTAGGAGGAGACAGTTGTGTTGGGACTGGAGTGGCTGGCTGGTCAAGTTCCACGTTTTGATCTGGAAACGTGGTAGTTTCAAGCAAGGGTATTTGCCCTATAATAAGTCATTAAATCATCCATTTCTTTTCTGTGATTTTTATATATGTGTTTTATTTTTCAATTATAAATGTCTAGAGATTATATACTAAGTGAAGAAATTCAGCTAAATACAAATATATGAGATCACTAATATGTGGAATCTAATAAAAAATGATACAGAAGAATTTATTCACAAAACAGAAATGGGCTCAAAGATTTGAAAACCAAACTTAGGGTTACCAAAGGGGAAACACTGGGGGAAGGGATATGTTGGGAGGTTGGGAGTGGCATCTACACACTGCTATATACACAATTGATAAGTAACAAGGACCTACTGTATAGCACAGGGAATCTACTAAATACTCTATGATAGCTTATATGGGGGATATGTAAAACTGATTCACTTTGCTATGTACCTGAAACTAACACAACATTGTAAGTCAACTATGCTCCAATAAAATTTATAGAAAAGGAATATTTGATTCAAAAGTTACTGTAATATATTATCCATTTTTTTGGAAAAAAATGAGACATGCAAAGAAATAAGAAATTATGGATCATATACAGCAAAAAAGCAGCTAATAAAAAAATGTTCTTGGAGTTTCCACTGTGGTGCAGTGGCTTAAGAATCCAACTGCTGTGGCTCAGGTTGCTACAGAGGCACAGATTTGATCCCCTGGCCCAGCACAGTGGGTTAAAGGATCTAGTTTTTCCACAGTTACCGTGTAAGTCACAGCTGAAGCTTGGATTCAGTCCCTGGCCTGGGAACTTCCATATGCCATGATGTGGCCGAAAAAGAAAAAAACTGTTGTTGATCTTGAGGGGATCCAGATGGTGGACTTAATAGACAAAGACCTTAAATCAGTTATCAATCTGCTCAAAGAACTAAAGGATATGATGTGTAAAGATTTAAAGGAAAGTATGACAATGATATATCACCAAGTAGAGAATATCATAACTAAATAATAATAACTAAAATTAAAAAATTTACTCAAGGGGCTCACAGCAAGCCCCTTGAAGAAGAATTAATAAACCCGAAGAGAGATTATGCAGGCTGAGAAACAGAAAAAAAAATTTAAAAAAGTAAACAGACCTTCAAAGACTTGTGGGACACCATCAAATACACCAACATACATGTAATTGGAGTTCCAGAAGAAAAGGTAGAAAATACATGTGAAGAATTAATGGTCTCAGATTCAATCCCTGGCCCAGGAACTTCCATATGCCATGGGCGTGGCCAGAAAAAAAGAATCAGTGGTCAAAAACTTCCCAAATTTGATGAAAACTCTATCTACATATCTAAGAAGCTTAAAAAACTCAAAATGCTATAAACTCAACAAGGTCCACACCTAACCACATCCTTGACAAAATATCAGAAGGCAAAGACAACAAGAAAATCTTGAAAGCAGAAAGAAATGACTCCTCACTTACAAGGAATCATCCATAACATTAAAAGCTGACTTTTCATCATATACCATGGACACTAGAGGGCATTGAGAGGACATATTCAATGTTCTGAAAGAAAAAGATTGTCAACAAAGAAATCTGTATACAGAAAAACCTTTCAAAAAGGAATTTAAGATATTTCCTGAAAAATGGACCGAGAGATACATTGCCAGCTGCATAGAATCCTTTTTTCAAATTTTACTCTCTTTTTGCAACGCTATGTTGTTCCTTAAACATTCATTCTCTATTTATTTATTTATTTATTTGAATTGAAACTTCATAAAGGGATCTGTTTTGCCAACTGCTTGGCCCCATTGGAAAAGCACACCTTAGATACAGGGGCAGCTTCTACAGTTTAAATTCCAAACTGAAGGTACAAACTCCTATAGGTCTCTTGCTGTATTCTCTGTATTCTTCCTCCATACATGTTTGGTGATTCCCCGCAAGTGATGAATGCAAGCATTATTTCTGGGAGACATTGTGTTGTCCAGTATTATACCTTGCTATCTCTTAGAAGACTAGGGTTTCAGGGTGGGGTAAAAGGGAGTTGAGCACGTAATCTTGGGGGATTTTTTTTCTTTGCTCCATTAGCATTACTCTGCAGAAAAAAAAAGATAAATAAACTGATATTGGTGGGGATTGCCGACTGTTCAACTGGGGAGATTATAAAAAACCACAGGTGTACTATCTGCAAAGCCATATGCTAGAAGCTGGGATAGTTCATTTTAGTTATAAAGTGGCCCTTGTCCAAAATAAAGGTGCAGCACTTTCCACGATAATTCATCAGCCATAAAAATTCTCAACATTGGAGTTCCCGTCATGGCTCAGTGGTTAACGAATCTGACTAGGAACCATGAGGTTACGGGTTCGATCCCTGGCCTCACTCAGTGGGTTAAGGATCTGGTGTTGCTGTGGCTGTGGTGTAGGCCGGCAGCTACAGCTACGATTAGACCCTCAGCCTGGGAACCTCCATATGCCATGGGTGTGGCCCTAGAAAAGATCAAAAAAAAAAATCTCAACATAAAATGCAATTCTTCTAATATGCCAAATATGTCGATGCATCATGTTTAGACTCTGACACTTGGAATTCAGAAATTCTTTCCTCTGGATTCTCAGGACTGTGCAACATCAGATTTAAAACAATACAAATCAGATGCCAACTAGTCATAAGACTGGTACTAGGTGCCACGAGCACATGATTCCTGCCTTTGATAATGTCAGGGTCCAGACCTAGACAAATATGCAGAACTAACTTCAAGATACGCTGGGTTGCGCCGATAATAGATGCCCAAGAAAGCAGCAAGAAGAGGATAGAAAAAGAAGAGACCCATTTGGAGTGGAGGCATTAGGAAGAGCCTTGGAGAAAAGGCGGCTGAAAATTAGACTCTGAGTGGTAGCCAGGCACCAGGTAAAAGTGAGCCACACGGAAGGCGTTCCAGACCCAGGGATTAAAAGCTCAGAGGCACAGGGTGCAGGACAGTGGGATGGCTGGTACCCGGGATGCTGGTGTGTGCAGGGCTGAGCCTGCTCTCATTAGAGGCTTACTGAAGTTGTGATGGCCTGCTGGCCAGTCTCCCCAAAAAACTATGGGTTCCTGAGGGCAGCGACTGTCTGGACATGTGGGGATAGATGGAATCCACCTCTGCTCTCCCAGAGCTCAGCACGGTGGCTGGCATATCTCAGCCTCCTAAATATTTGTCGAATAAGTGTGAGAGAGGCTGGGTGGTGGGGTCTGAAGGCCCCCAAGACTTTGCGACAAGAGGCCCAGTAAAACTCTGATGACCTGAAGAGAATCAGGTTACCGTGGAAAGCAAAGACCTCAGCGGAGTAGGTCCCCAGGGATGATCTGTAGGTTCCATTTCTGGGGGACAGAAAGCAGGAGGGCAACGGCTCTCACCATGATATATAGACAACAGTCAGCCCAGAGAGTTTGTTTCTTTCTGTGAGAGCAGTAAGGAAAGAACCTTTCTTTCTTTTTTTCTTTACTTTTCTTTTTTTTAATGGGTGCACCCGTGGCATATGGAAGTTCCGGGGCTAAGGGCTGAATCCAAGCCACAGCTGTGACCTACACCACAGCTGCAGCAACACTGGATCCTTTTGAAAGCCACTTTGCCAGGCTGGGAGTCAAACCTGCGCTTCTGTGGTGACCTGAGCTGCTGCAGTCAGGCTCTTAACCCATTGTGCCACAGGGGGAACTCCAGGAAAGAACCTTTCTTAATACTCCAAGGTGCCCAGTGGATTTATACTGATGGCTGGCTGAGCATGCAGCACTTAGTATGCAAAGCATTGTTTCTAAAGATCCCCATGCAGGAATTTTGGGGCTATGATATGCTTTTATCATCCAAGGAGGTCTGTGCAAGTACATGATGCATGTCCATGTAGGCAGATGCCACCTAGAACTGAACAACAGCTCCAGTGTGGAGCAGGGGCTCCCCTATCTTTCTTCTGCTCTGGGGTAACCAGTTTTATAAAGACAATTCTTATGTATTTCCTCAAAAGGATTCCTGCACTTCTCTTCTCTTTAGTTTGCTTAGGACCCAAATGATCACAAAAACCAATTAAAATAACTCAGAGAGAAATGAGACTTGTGGCAGTTGCCCTTAGTACAAGCAGTTTCACAGCAGGGAGCTTGCTCTGCTGAACTTGGCTCTGTGAACCTGGCCGTAAGTCTCAGTTGGCTTCATGGTACTGGGCAAGCCACATTTCCCTCTAGTTTAAAATGGAGATAATGATGCCTACCTTATAGACCTGTGTGAATTTACTACATAATAAGCATCTCTCTCATTGTGGCAAATATATATAATATAAAATGCACAATTCTAACCATTTGCAAGTGTACCACGCGGTGGTATTGAGACCATTCACAGTGCTGTGCAACATCACCCTCATCCAACCTCCAAGCTTTTTCCATCATCTCAAACTGAAACTCTGTACCATTGAACACTAGCTCCTCATCCTCCTCCCTTGGCAGCCACCCTCTTACTTTCTGTCTCTATGAGTTTGATGATTAAGTACCTCACATACATGGAATCAGACAGTGTTTGTCTTGTTTCACTTAACAAAATGACCTCAAGGTTTATCCATGGTGACGTATGTGTCAGAATTTCCTTGCTTTAAGGCTGAATAATATCCCATCATCTATATTTGTGAGATATCTATCTATCTATATCTATCTATCTGTCTGTCTGTCTGCCACATTTTGTTGACCCATCCATCCATCCACAGATACTTGGATTACTTCCACTATTAGCTATTGTGAATAGCAGTGCTATTAACTTAAATGTCCAAATATCTGTTCAAGTCCTGGCTTTCAACCCTTTTGAGTATATACATACCCCAAAGTAGAAATCTCCCTTTTACAGATGTACTTAACTTTTTCTATTTCATTTCTTAGCAATTAAACTATCAACAAGTTTGGGGGCCAACTTAATAAAATTCACTTCCCCCCAAAAAAGACACTCTGTTGTTCATTTATGGTAAGTTTTTGGAACAAAAAAATAATACAATGATAGTTCCGAAGCTATTATTGCTATTGCTGAAAACAGAAAAGTAGTACTTCTCTTATTTGGTTGAAAGTATGGTAATAAATCTGAGTATAATTTTACTGCTCTAGTGACTGGAAAACAGTAATCTAATTAAAACTCGATATGGTATTATCGAGAATATATTTTATTGCCATGACTAAGACATCCAGGAAAATAATTCTATAAACGGTTAGAGACTGTGGAAAGATTGTTGAGAGGAGTGTCAGTTTATGAACTGGTTAAGGAAAGAAATGATGTCATCATTAAGGAAGATGGGATGACAATTCAATTGTAGTAGTTAGTGAAGAGCCCACAATGGTTATTCTTAGGAGAGGTATAAATGCTGCTTTGAGCCAAAGACAGAGTCTTTCTCTTTTTTCTTTTCTTCTCTTTTCTTTCTGGCCACTCCTATGGCATATGGAAATTCCCAGGCTAGGGAGCAAATCTAAACTGCATCTGCAACTTACGCCATAGCTGCAGATCCAGATCCTTAACCCACAGCACCAGGCTGGGGATTAAACCTGTGCCACTGCAGAGACAAGGCTGGATCCTTAACCCCCTGCACCACAGTGGGAACTCCCAGAGTGTGCCTTTTAATTTAAAAAGTGTCAGGGCAGAACACATGTACACAGATGTAAGCTGACATTGACAAATTGGAGCCGTTAAAGCCTGTGTGGAAGTAGTTTGATAGATTTTTTTTTTTTTCTCATGAAGTGCGTCATATTCTGACTTAACTTTAGGAAGACAAAAAAGCCAACTAAAGACAGTCTTAAATTCTTTTCATGATGGCTTTCTTCTAATCCCCATTGTCAAATGCCGTGTGTCTGCACTCACTCCCAGCACATCAAAAGGTCTCAAAGAAAACAACTCTTCCATGTAACAATCTTCAGTTGTTTAAAGCACAGCTGCCGTGCCCCAGGTGACATGGTGCCTTTATCTAGTCCTCTTACGTCAAGGTTTGTAGGTTCTTCGTTTTCTTGATGACTCTAAAGTTGGTCTGATTTCTTACTTTCTCGTTGACAACAAAGGACATGGAACCACGCTCAGCCTTTCAAATATGGGCACGCAGGTGCGGAATACAGAACGGCCATTACTGTCTGTTCTGTAGAAAGTCATCTTGGGGTCCATCCCGAGAAAGCTTTGGATTGTTTGTCCCTCCCACACTGTTAGCTTCTGGTAAAAGCTCCCTTTGGACAGCTTTTAGATCTTTACCTCAAATGACATTAAGTTGGAGTTCCCGCTGTGGCTCAGTGGTTAACGAATCCGACTAGGAACCATGAGGTTGTGGGTTCGATCCCCGGCCTTGCTCAGTGGGTTAAGGATCTGGCGTTGCCGTGAGCTGTGGTGTAGGTTGCAAACGCAGCTCAGATCCTGCGTTGCTGTGGCTGTGGTGCAGGCTGGCGGCTGCAGTTCCAATTCGACTCCTAGCCTGGGAACCTCCATATGCCAAGGGAGTGGCCCTAGAAAAGGCAAAGAGACCAAAAAAAAAAAAAAAAAAAAAAAAGACATTAAGTCGTTATGATTTTAGACCCCTTTTTTCCTGGGAACTTGAAACCAAAGGCTAATCCTGTCACCCCCATACAATATATGCAGTATATCAGCTATTTTGCCAGTTATATGTCACCAGCAAAGGTGATTACAGAAGCAAAAACAACAAAACCCCAAATGATTGACTCTGACAAGGTTCTATGCTCTACCTACAGTGTCTTATTTAGCACACTAATATTATGAATTATGACAGTTATGAAGCACTATTTTCCTATTTTATAGATGAGGAAACTGAGGCTGATGATTTTGTAAACTTAGATTTGGAAGCTAGGTCTGTCTCATTTCTGTAGGCTTAACCATCTTGTGCCTTCCCCCAAAGCTTGCTCTCTTCTTACCCAATCACTTGTAAAATTATTATTTTTTTTTTAAGCTTGTTTCTTTCTTTTTTTTTTTTTTTATTTTATTTTCCCACTGTACAGCAAGGGGGTCAGGTTATCCTTACATGTATACATTACAATTACAGTTTTTCCCCCACCATTTCTTCTGTTACTTGTAAAATTATTGATTAGGATTGGGCAAATCCAAGATCTTTTGAGCTGACTCAACACATTAACAATGCAGTCTTTACTGTTACACTCTTTCTCACAAACTTCTATTTTTCTCTGATTTCAGTTTTTTCCTGCAAGCCTATTAGAATCTACTCTTTTACATGCTATTCTAAAAGCAGTTACATTCCTCTGATATGTCTCAAGCATTTCAGAGAGGAATATATAGGCAGTCCTATACATTCCTTTTTAGTAAATCTATGCAGCTTTCCTATTTTCTAAATCATCACAAACCATCTGTTTAAAAATTCATTCTGAAATTTGCCCAAGGTTTTACATTAGATTAACTATTTGCAATTTTAGAACCCTGTCTTTGAAAAACTGAGATAATATTTACTTTTCTTCCTAGCACTTTTCTCATGGCTCCTAAAATATTATCAATTGTGATTCTGTAATTACATATGAGTTCCTTTTGATGGAAACTAAATTTTCATGGTTTTATATGTTTACTTCTTATTTGCGGCAACTACCTGTTTTTGGTTCTAAGTTGACCTTAAGTAGTTGGCCATATTCTTTATGTTTGCCCATTCAATTAAATGTTCACTCAGAAGGCTAATTACATATTGGGAAATTATCTTGTGACCTAATGTAAACATAACTTCTAGACATTCAGGGCTACTGTTAGCCTATGTAGTACTTTTGTACAAAGAGGAGAAAGGTGCCCTCTTCCTTAAATAAAAAATGTAATTTTATCTGATAAATGTATTATGGTGTAGCCCAACTTGGTTCTTTGGCTCCATCTGCACAGTACAAATGCTCACATTTTGGCTCATTCTCATACAAGACATGACTTTTTTAGATAATTACTGCTGTAGTTGGAGGTAAGGTTTCTGTACTTCACTCACACTTGTAAAATGATGATACCAATAGGCTGGGATAAGTTAAACTTCTCAAAGCTACCACTAAAAAAGATATACAAAAATATACACTAAAAAACACAATAGATAAACCGAAATGGAATTCCAAAAAATATTCAAGTTTCCCCTAAGAGGGACATCCCAGGGAAACAAAAACAAGAAGAATAAACAGAAAATCAGAAAATTTAAAAAATCAAATGGAGGACTTAAATCCTAAGATAGTAACTACATTAAATGTAAATGGTCTGATGCACTAATTAAAATATTTACAGATTGGATTAAAAAACATGACCCAACTGTATGAAAAACTGCCTTTGAAAAACTCACTTCAAATATATTGATGCAGACAAATTGAAAGTAAAAAGATAGAAAAAGATGTACCCTGCAAACATTAATCAAAAGAAAGCAGCAGTGGCTCTATTAATATCAGACAAAGAAGTTTTATCATTAAAGCTTATGGTAAAGAAAATGACCAGAGAGCAAGGAGGACATTTCATAATGATTAAAGAGTCAATCCATCAAGAAGATAATCCTAAATATGTATGCACCAAACAATAGAACTGCAAAATAAATGAAGCAAAAACTGATAGAACTGAGAGAAGAGATAGAAAAATTCATAATTATAGCTGGAGACGTCAACAACCACTTTTCAACAATTGATAGAACAACCAGACAGAAAATCAGCAAGACCTCAACAACTCCATCAACAAGTAGAGACAAATTGACATTAAGAGAATGTTTCACTCAAGAACAGCAGAATACACCTTCTTTCCAAGTACCCATGGGACTTGTAGACCATATTCTGGCCATAAAACAAAGCTTTAATCAACTTAAAAGAATCAAAGAATTGATTTTATACAGGGTTTTCTCTGATCACAGTGGAATTGAGTGAGAAATGAAAAACACATAATAAGAATATCTCTAAACACATGGAAGCTAAACAGCACAAAGTTAAATAACCTATGAACCTAAGAGGAAGTCTCAATGGAAATTTAAAAATACTCTGAACTGGATGAAAATTAAAATACAACATAGCAAAGTTTGTGGGGGCACAGCTAAAGCAATGCTGAGAGGGAAATTGATAGCCCTGAATACATATGTTAGAAAAGAAGTCTCAAATCAATAATTAAGGTCTACCTCATAAATCTTGAAAAGAGCAAAAGAAACCAAAAAAGTAATGAAATAATAGAACTAAAAGCAGAAATCAAAGAAATTAAAGAGAGAAAAACAATACAGAAAAACAATGAAACAAAGAGATGATTCTTTGAAAAGATCAATAAAATTGACAAAACTCTTGAGAGCCTGACAATGACTAAGAGAAGACACAAATTATCATTATGAATAATGAAATAAGGAATATCACATCAAAATGATGATAAAGGGATAATATGAACAGCTATATACACACAAGTTCAACAACTCGGATGACAGGGACCAATTCCTTGAAAAACACAAATTACCACAACTCCCCCTATATTAAACAGTAAATAGAGGTGTAACTCATAAAGATAATGAATTTTTAATGAAAACTACCCCCAAAGAAACATCTAGTCCAGAAGGTTTCACAGGAGAATTCTACCAAACTTTTAAAGTATAATTAAAACCAATTATAATAGATATTTTCCAGAAAATACAAGGGATGCAAAGTTTCCTAGTTCATTTAATGAAGCTGGCATTATCTTGAAACCAAAAAGAAAAACTACAGGCCTCCTAAATAAAGACACAAATGTCCTTAACAAAATGTTGGCAAATAGAATTCAGCAATATAAAGAATTATACATCATGAGCAAGTGAGTTTTATTGTGCTTGGATGGGATATTACACTTGCCAGGAGGCAAGACTGGTTCAATATTTGAAAATTAGTGTAACCCACCATATTAATTGGCTAGAAAAAAATTACATGATTTTACCAATTGATGCAGAAAATGCACTTGATGAAATCCAATAACTCATTTATAATTAAAGCTTTCAGGAAAATAGAAATAAAAGGGGACCTCCTCAATCTGATAAAGATTATCTACAAAGAAGTTCCTGTTGTGGCTCAGCAGTAAGGAACCCAACTAGTATACATGAAGATGAGAGTTTAATCCCTGGCCTCACTCAGTGGGTTAAGGATCCCATGTTGCCATGAGCTGCGGTGTAGGTTGCACACATGGCTTGGATCGAGGTGTTGCTCTGACTGTGGCATAGGCGGCAGCTGCAGCTCCCATTTGACCTCTAGCCTGGAAGCTTCCTTCCCAGAATGCCACAGATGTGGCCCTAAAAAGACAGAAACAAAACAAAACAAAAAACAAAGACTGAGCCAGGGATCGAACCTGCATCCTCACGGACACTATGTCAGGTTCTTAACCCACTGAGCTATAATGGGAACTCCAATGAAAGGTTTGTATCTTGACTATGTCAGCATCCTGCTTGTGCGATTGTATTTTAGTTCCTCTCTGTGTTATTTTTTATGACTATGCAGGAACCTGCAATTATACCAAAATAGACAATTAAAAAATAATTCTACTCTCAGACAATGAACAGGTTATAATGTAGAAAAAAACTAATAACATTATTTCTCACCTAGTCCAAAGCTGGATGTTAGAACCGTGCTCATGCCTGACAATAACCAGAACTAAGCTAATCTCCAAAATTTTAAACTTCTCTCTGAGATGAAGCAGGGTCTGTGTCTATGACAGTGAGGAATGAACACTGTAAGAATGTACTTATGATCCAGCAAGTCCGCTTCTGGGTATTTATTCCAAAAAATGAAAATGCTAATTTGAAAAGATATCTGTACACCTATGTTCATTGCAGCATTACTTACAGTACAACCAAAGTGCCCATCAACAGATGAATCAGTAAAGAAGATGTGTTATATACACACACCATGGCCTATTATCCATGAAAAGGAATGAAATCTTGACATTCGTGATGAAATGGATGGATCTAGAGGGTATTATGCTAAGAATAAGTCAGAAAGAGAAAGGCAGATACCTTCTGGTTTCTTTTATGTGGAATCTAAAAAATAAAACAAAGGAACACACAAAACAGATTCATAGATACAGAGAACCAATGTGTGGTCATCAGAGGGGAGTGGAGTTGGGGTTGGGCGACAAAAGGGAAGGGGATTAAAAGTCCAAGCTTCCAGTTATAAAATAAGTCACAGGGATGTAATATACTGCAGAAGGAATATAGTCAGAAATAGTGTAATAAATAACTTTGTATGGTGACACACAGGCACTAGACAAAATGTGATCATTTTGTAATGTATATAAATGTCAAGAATGGGAGTTCCTGTGGCTGGAGTTCTCATTGTGGCTCAGTGGTATTGAACCCGACCAATAATCCATGAGGATGCTGGTTTGATCCCTGGCCTTGTTCAGTGGGTTAAGGATCGGTCATTGCCATGAACTGTGATGTAGGTTGAAGATGGTGCAGATGTGGCCCTGGATTGAGCATTGCTGTGGCTATGGTGTAGGCTTGCAGCTGCAGCTCCAATTTGATCCCTAGCCTGGGAACTTCCATATGTCACAGGTGCAGCCCTAAAAAGACCAAAAAAAAAAAAAAAAAAAAAAAAAAAAGAAGAAAAAGAATGTATTAGGTTAGGCACCACTGTATGAGGCTTCCAGAATATTCCATCTCCCTGCCCAATAAGTCAGCCCTATTGTCACGGGAGAGGAAGGCAGACAGAAGCCCAGGAGTGTGGGACTGTTCTGTTCTCTGATTCTCTGGGAAATGCAGGTAGTTTCTAGTGACTGAACTCTGCTCACGAATAGCGCTCCCTGCCTTTCCTACACATCATTGGCTACTACAGCTGTTCATAGACACCCTGATGCCTTAATTAAGGTACAGAAAGACCAGGCGGCCATAGGAAAAGGCATTTAAAATACAATCCTGATGTGCCACAGAGTGCCCAGGAAGGCACATTCATTGGCTATGTTTTACATCAGCTTTCGCTGTAGATATGCGACGGTTCTAAAACTTGTATTTAGGGAGAAAATAACTACCCACTCATATGAACAAAAAGGAAAAAAAAGAGTTTTCAGGAAATGTGAAGAATCATTAACTTCACAGATCCTGAGCAGAAAGTATAATTGCCTGCAATATAAAGCAGAAACATATTTTAAAGCATTTGTGAGCAAAATGGAGACATGCCCCATTAATCCATTATCACCAGAATCAAACAGCGTTCAAATGACCACATGTACTGTGACTAAATCAATTAGGTACAAAGACGGTAATAATTAGGACTGTTGGCAGTCAAAAGCTTTTGCAAAAATGTGCTTAGATGTTGAAAAGACGACTTCTACCCACTTTTATTACCTTTGCGCCACGGTAAATTATAGTAATTTCTTATGCCTCGAGTGAGAGAGAATGGAAAGATAATATTCAGCCTACTGAGGATGGTTTAACTTTTCTATAGAGAAGCACTGAACAATCATTTGCTAACACATAAAAAGGGATAAAAGCTTTCTGGTCAAAATGTACTCTATTATGGTAGCAACATAATAGATTATACATATTCTGCTGTGGAAAATCCCAGGATTCTGATAAGTAATGTGTGTGAAACAAGAGCTAGGAAGCTAGGGGATTAGATAATAAATAAACAAAGCTCCCTTTTCAGATGCTGCTGTCAGAAAAGCTAAGACTCGCCCCTTGTCCTTCCCTTTTTTTAACCCCTGAGGGCCCTTCCTCCTCTCTGGGTCTTTATTAATTGGCCTTTGTCGCTCCTCTGATGAAAAAGACACTTATGCTCTGTCCTACTCTTTCTTGTGCCCAGTATCTTTGTGGGGGAAAGAGTGAATTGGTTTCCAAGGAGACGTGTCCTGACCACCAGGCGAGTCAGTTCCGAGGAGCGCCTGCAGGGGGCGTCCGACGCCGTGGAATAAGCAGAAGGCTCTGGCTGACGGAGACGTTCCGCACCTGCTGTAGGACAAGCATGGGGCAAACCTGCAAGAAAGGGGTCCTTCTAGAAAATCCAAGATAATCTGCTCAAATCAAGATGTTAAATATTTGTCATTGATGACTTAATCTACTCAAAGGAGGTCAGGGTCTTGGATGGATGGGGTCATTACAGATGCGGAATTGAGGCTCAGAGCTCATCCTTGGTCTAATCAGCTAGATAACAGCACAGCTGGTGCTAGAACTCAGGTCTGCTCACAGCCTGCCTCTGGCCTTTAAAAAACTTAGGTGGTCCCTGCCTGTCTTTTTTTACAAGATAAACTTATGTCTTTTTTTTTTTTTTCCCATTTTCTTGGGCCGCTTCCTGCAGCATATGGAGGTTCCCAGGCTAGGGGTCGAATCGGAGGTGTAGCTGCTGGCCTACACCAGAGTCACAGCAACGCGGGATCCAAGCCGCATCTGCAACCTACACCACAGCTCACGGCAACGCCGGATCATTAGCCCACTGAGCAAGGCCAGGGATTGAACCTGCAATCTCATGGTTCCTAGTTGGATTTGTTAACCACTGATCCACGACGGGAACTCCAAGATAAACTTCTAATACTAAAAACATTTCCCTGTTCTGAATTAGCATTTCTAGGATTTAAGCTGAAAATGGTGAAGCTCATTAGGGGAAGACGAGGGCAATTTTGAAATAAAATCGAATTATGAGTATATTGCAATATCTGGCTATAATAGCCACAGGCCCTAATGGTAAAAACAGCTGTCCCCCCCAGTCCCTTTTAAATCTAGCTGTATCTCCCTATTTTCTTTAAATATATCTAAACAAGGAGTCTTTTCTGGTGAATTACACATTGATGCAATCATTTTGGAAATTTGAGTATTATTTTCACCGCCTCCACTTCTGTTAAGCCTCACCCCAGCATAATTCATTTAGGCCCTCAGGGATTTCAAAGGTAAGCTGCTAAAAATTTGGTCCTAGGACCAGCATCACCTGGGAGCTTGTTAGAAATGCCAGGTCCGCAGGCCCTGTTTCAGGCCTCCTGCATTAGCATCTGCACATTAGCAGGATTCCCACGTGGTTCTTATGTGCAGTAGGGTTTGGGGCAAACAACGCTAAGGCCTGCGTCTCCAGTACCACCTGGCAGAGCCCTCTCCCTCCCGCCCCTTTGTTAAGCTGAACCCGCCTCCTAGTCTGTGCCCTGATGTTCCTGCTGAGAATGATCTTTCACATCTTCCGTCGAAAAGAAGAGCATGCTTGTGGTTTAAAAATCAGGCCAAGAAAGTAATGGAGTTCTGAATGGACTCCCTGTGGATACTTTGATGGAACTTTTTTTCTGTGAAAGGGCACTATGTTGATATCCTACAAGGAAGGTCGAAAAGTTCTCATATAAAACGTGTGGACGCTTCCAAACCAGTTTCTTAGTGGGCTCTATTCCCAGCACTTGACTCACTCACTGGTAATGAGTTAGGGTCCACAGGCACACAACTCTGTCACCTTCCAGCTCTGAGGACACTTTGGAATAAACTAATATTTGTCGAGACCATTGCCTCGAATTGTTTGTTTTTTTTTTTTCCCACCACCAGCTCTAAAATTGTGTATTCAACAGGTGCCTAACTATTCTTGTCAACAATAACGGGAGATAAATATTTACTGAGTGCCCCTTAGATGGAAAGTACTGTGCTGGATCAAAATGTTTCACTAATTAGGTAAAATTGTTGGTGTATTGCTGTCAATATGAGGGCCTAGATAGGACATCTTTTTTTTTTTTTTGTCTTGTTATTTTTAGGGCCACACCTGTGGCATATGGAGGTTCCCAGGTTAGGGGTCTAATCGGAGCTGTTGATGCCGGCCTACGCCAGAGCCACAGCAATGCAGGATCCGAGCCATGTCTGCGACCTACACCACAGCTCACGGCAATGCCCGATAGTTAAGCCACTGAGCAAGGCCACGGATCGAACCCGAAACCTCATGGTTCCTAGTCAGATTCATTTCCACTGCGCCACAATGGGAACTCCTAGAAGGACATCTTTGAATAAGCTGTTCTGATGACCCTGTTCTACCCATAAAGTCACATGTCCCTTTGTTTCTTCACATATTTCCAGGGAGCTATCAATTTGGGGGACAGACGAGTTGCTACATTACAGCCATTAAACTGAAACATTTTGGAATTTGTTCCATTGAACTCATTTGGGTTTGTGTATTCCATGTTAAGAAAATTGATTATGTAAATGTTGGCTCGCTTAAGAGAATACACTCTAGAAGGGTTTTTATCACATGACTTTATTCCAGTCCTGGAGTTTTAGCTCTGGAAACTTGAGGAATTGTCTGTCCAGAAGTTTCCAAATAGTAGATTGGAATTTTCCAGAACCACTCAAATGTTCACTTGCCAGTTCTCCTGGCAGGCTACCACTAACAAGCCCCTCCTTTGGGAGGTCAGGCACCCGCTATCACCAGCCCCGCCCCTGTACCTCAGAAATCTCCAGGTGTGGTGCACCAGTGCCCATCTGTGCCAGGTTGTTGTGGGCAATGGTGGGAAGAGGGGGGCCACTGTGTTCTGTTCTGAAGTCAAGAGAGACTGATGATACAGCTACGAATGAATAACATCTTATTTTAAAATTTTTCAAATTGAACTATAAGTTGATTTGTAATATTGTCTTAGTTTCAGGTATACAGCAAAGTTATCCAGTTATATATATGTGTGTTTGTAAATATATATTATTTTTCAGATTTTTTTTTTTGTCTTTTTAGGGCTGCACCTGCGGCATATGGAGGTTCCCAGGTTAGGGGTCCAATTGGAGCTACGGCAGCCAGCCTACACCACAGCCACAGCAACGTGGCATCCCAGCTGCATCTGCAACCTACACCACAGCTCACAGCAACGCCGGATCCTTAACCCACTGATTGAGGCCAGGAATCGGACCCGAAACCTCAAGGTTCCTAGTCGGATTTGTTAACCACTGATCCATGGCGGGAACTCCCATATTTTTCAGATTCTTTTCCATTATCGGTTATTACAAGATGTTGAATGTAGTTCTTTGTGCTATATAGTAAGTCCTTCTTGTTCATCTGTTTTCTATAGACTGGTGTGCCTCGGTTAATCCTGCATTCCTAATTTACCCCTCTCCCTTCCTTTTCTCCTTGGGTAGCCATAAGTTTGTTTTCTATGGCTGTGATTCTGCTTCTGTTTTGTGATTGTCTTGGTTTGTGTTATTTTTTAGAGTCCACATTGGATGAATAACATTTTAAATGCTCATGTAAACTCAGGAATCATGTGGCACCAACAAATTAGATCTGCAAGAATGCTGGCGTTTTGCTATTAAGATCTTCTGTAATGACTGTTTTGATGTTGAGTTAGAAACAGTTTTATGATGCAGATCAATGAAGAAATAAAGGTGAAAAGAAGGGTCTGTGAAGAATAAGGTTCAGCCAAAGCTGAGTTTGAGCAGAGCAGCCTATTCAAAGATGTTTCTCTAGGAGTTCTCCTGTGGTGCAGTGGGTTCAGGATCTGGCATTTTCACTGCAGCAGCTTGAGTGGCTGCTATGGTGCAGGTTTGATCCCTGGCCTGGGGACTTCTACATGCTACAGGTGCAGCCAAAAAAAAAAAAAAAAAAAAAAAAAAAAAAGCCACAACAATGTTTCTGTGGGTAGATGCTTTCTTTTCAGATATCCTAATATAACATGGCATTATCTGATTAGGCATTTGGGACTCAAAAATCACTTGAGAAAATAGTGACACTTTCCCTCAAATCAATCCCAGACTGATTTGGATCAGGACTATAGTTTCTCCATCAAGGTAGGAACATGGCCAGATGAGGGACCGGGCATCTACCAGAGCCTTGAAGGGGGACAGTAGGTTGAGATCTCCAAGTGCTAAATCAAAGAGCTGAAAGAACATAGCACATCCCAACAGGCAGAAGTGCAGCATCTTTGGATGGCACATGAACTGGCCCTAACCATGGATTGGTCTGAAAGGGTTTTATCAAAAGAAGCTGCTGCCTTTGCTCTATAAATTTGTCAAGGATAATCTAGCCATAAGTTTGTTCATAAGTATATAATAATTACAAATACTGGAAAGGACAGAGAGAGAGAGAGGCGCACCTCCTTGTGGAGGCTTTTGTGTCCCCTCTGTTAATAAAAATTAACTGCCCACTGAGTTTGTCTATTTATCTTAAAGTTGTGAGTTAGAATTGCCAAAGACACTCGTTGTTAAATTTGCCACAGGCTTAAAGTTCTCAAAGTATTCAGATTTCTTCTACATCTCTTTCTTTATCAGGAAAGGATATTTTCCTGTCAAGTAATACAGATGATGAGAAAAGCTTATCAGGTCCATGAAGTCACCTTGAAACACACAGAATCTGTTCCAGGCGGAGAACAGCTTCTGCAGGCGGCCTTGAAAGGCTCTAGCTTTCAAAAAGGCAGCAGAAGACGCTTTCCTGGCTGTCAGGTCTCAGGACTCTCCACCGCCTTCCAGCAGATGTCAGGGCCCCATCCCAGAGGCCAGGTGCTACAACGTCCCCTTTGCCTTACTCCCGGGTGACAGGTGCAGCAGGGCTGCCCCTCCCTGCTGCTGTGTCCACACCATGGTGGCGGAGAAGCCATATAGTCCTGATCATGATCAATTTAGGGCTGACCGAGCCCATCATTTATCCAATTCATTCATTCATTTATTATTTAACAATCCTGTATTGAATACCTGTTATGTGGCAGGTACTGTGCTAGGTGCTGAGACTAATAGGGAGTAAGTTCGTCTAATTCTCCCCCTCTTGGTGCTTCTCATTTAGTGGGGATGCTAGAGTACCTTCCACATGGCAGGGGTGGGGTGGGGAGAGCAAAAGCCTGAATGCACATAAACAAAAAAGGGGGAAAACCTAATAAAAAGCGCCCATGAATGATACATATTATAAAGGAAATGAGCAGGATGCTGAGCTAGTAAGTAGATGGAGAGTCTATGGATTCCCAGTGTGAGTGAGTGGGTGGAGCGATGACCATGGAAGGAGCATCGGGATGGAGGACAGGAACGTGCAGGTGTCCTGATGCTGGTGTGAGCCTGGAATGTTGCAGGATTAGCAGGGAGGGAAGGAGGCTGGAGTGGAGGAAATGAAGGAGACTAATAGGAGAGGGAATCAGGAGATGTGTGTGTGTGTGTGTGTGTGTGCGTGTGCACACGTGTGTGGTCATGTTGGCCTTTCTTAGGTCTTTGGCTTTATCTCTGATTGAGATTGAGAAGGTTTTCACTGGAGGGTTTTGATCAGAGAGAAATACCACAGGACTCGGGTTTTTCACAGGATCAGTCTGGTAGCAGCGTGGACTGCAGGGGGCCCTGCGTGGAAGTGTGGGGACTGGTCTGAAAGTGATTGCTGTTGTTGAGGTAAGAAGGGATGACGGCTGGCAGGAGGGTGTTGGCAGTTGAGATGCTCAGAGCAGTCAGATTCTGGATCTATTTTGACAAGAGAACCAATGAGACTTGCTAACAAGTTGGATGTGAAATGTGAGAAAAGAGGAGTGGGAGGCAACCCCGAGGCCTCTGGTCTGAACCCCTGGGAAGCTGGAGAGGCTGTGTGGGTAACGGGAGCGGGGGTTAGGGAGGGGCAGGTGTAGGGAGGAGATGGCAGGTTTGGTGTTTGGACCTGTTGAGTTTGGGAATCCACGAGTGGAGATGCTGAGGGAGTTAGGAGTCTCAGTCTAGAGTCCAGGAGTGAAGTCACAGGTGGGGACACTCATTTTGGAGTCTAGGTAGCGATGACATTGAAGGCCATGGTAGTTGCTGAAACCCCCGGGGGAGGGGAGCACATCCCTGAGGCAGTCATGTGGGGAGAGGTTGGAGGGTTGAGGAGGCAGCAGCAAATGCGATGGAAAGAAGCTGCCAGGGAAGGAGGAATGGGGATGAAAGAAGCTGTCAGGGGAGGAGGGACGGGGGCCAGGACAGAGCACGTCCTGAGCCCGTCTACCTGTCGGCAATCAGATGCTGCAGGAGGGTTGAGCATGACGAGCGCTGAGAGCAGAGCCTGGATTTGGCAACAAGAGGCCACGGGTGACACCAGGAGAGCACAGTGGGCTCCGGGGAGGTGACCGGAAGAAGGGAAGACACAGGGCACTTTCAAGGGCTTTTGCTGGGAGGTGCCAGAAGAAGGTGGCGAGAGCAGGGAGGAGGAGTGAGGTCAAGAGCAGGGTGATGTGGGTGGGGGAGGAGAGAGTTCAGGCTGGAGCATCCCGTGGTTGTCACACCTCTTAGAGCTTCCGGTGACCCATAGGCACCCATAGAGGACCCAGGCAGGGAGGGAACATCACAGGCACAATGCTGACATTGAAAATGAGCACACTTTTGCTCTAATGATAAAATGGAAGCTGACGGTTTAAGTAGTTTACCCAAAGGTCAGTCTCCTAATTCCCAGGTGATTTGTATGTGAGAAATGATGCTTCCTCTCACATTTCTGCTGATTTCAAAGAAACCTTGCCAATTCATTACCCTGATCACCCAGGGGTCAGACATTAATGTTCACCCCAAGACGACCTCTTTCTGCCAGTTGGCAGTCATCCCAGCAGGGGACCTGGCAGAGGAAACCTCTCTCGACCTTGACACTTGGCTGTGGGCTGGCAGAACCACCAAGGCCTGCCAAGGTGTCGTGACAGGTTGTCGGACTCGCTTCTGTGAAACTGGACTTTTATTCCATTTCTAAGTTATTACTTATTTCGTACATACTGCAGAGGTGCCAAGCGTGCTTCAATGGGGAAAGCAACATCAGAGCTATCACGCACGTTAAATAGTAATGTTTATGGGTTTCTCTCCACACAAATCTCCTGAGGTCGGCTGCATGTTTATCCATCCTGGGATGTCAACAAGGTGGAACTGACTTTCCAGTTCTAGACTATTTCAGCTTTTGGAGGACTCTCCATGCTGTTTTCCATAGTGGCTGCACCAACTTACATTCCCCCCAAGAGTGTAAGAGGGTGTTCCCTTTTCTCCACACCCTGTCTAGCATTTGTTCTTTGTAGATTTTTTGATGATGGCCAGTCTGAGTGGTGTAAGGTGGTACCTCATTGTAGTTTTGATTTGCATTTCTCTAATAATTAGTAATGAGCAGCATCTTTTGATGTGCCTTTTGGCCCTCCATAGGTCTCCATCAGAAAAATGTCTGTTTAAATCTGCTTGTTTTTTTGATTGGGTTTTTTGTTTTTGTTATTGAATTGTATGAACTGTTTGTATATCTTGGAAATTAAGCCCTTGTCAGTTGCGTCATTTGCAAATATTTTCTCCCAGTCCGTAAGTTCTCTTTTCATTTTGTTTATGGTTTCCTTTGCTGTGCAAAAGCTCATAAGTTTGACTATGTCTCATTGTTTATTTTTACTTTTATTTTTGTGGCCTTGGGAAACTGACCTAAGACAACTTTGGTATGATTTATGTCAAAGAATGTTCTGCCTATGATCTCTTCTAGGAGTTTTATGGCGTCATAGTTCTAGACTATTTTAAAGCAGAGGCCCAGCTTTATAGCCACTAGTGCTTTGAATCAGGAGTTAGATTATAAATAATAACCATAGCATTAAAAAAATAGACTCGTCCATCTTAAGTCATCTGTACCAGCTGCCGGAGGCTGAAGAAAAAAAATACGGTAATGCCAGATATGATAACCAAGATGTTGCTGATTGTATTAAAAAAGTTATGACTTGTGGGGCATGTGGCAGATGAAATCATAGTCTCCTTTATTATTATAGATGGTCACAAACTCTAAGATGTTTAAAATAAATGTACCAAGTACAGCCGTGGTCCTCAACTCGGTATCACTTGGGGAGCTAGGACAGGGTACTGACGCCTAGACTCTGCCCCGGACTGGTTATAAGTCAAAGTCTTTGGCAAGTTCTTGGGCACCTGTGTCTCTCTCCCCTGATGAGTTTAACTGCAGTCGGACTGGGACAAGGAATTTGTGAGTTCTACCCAAGAAAGAATGAGAACTAGTTGAAGTGTCATCTTAAAAATACAGAGAGCGCTAAAGACAAGCCAATCAAGCCATGAAAAGATAGGAAGAACCTTAAACGCATATTATGACATGAAGGAGGCCAGTTGGAAGAGGCTCCATTCTGTATGAGTCCAATTGTATGACATTCTGGAAAAGGTGCAGCTCTGGAGACAGGGAAAACATCTGTGGTGGCCAGGAATTAGGAGGAAGAGGGGGATGAAGAGGCAGAGCACAGAGCATCGTTAGGGCAGGGACACTGTTCTGTACGATATTGCGATGCTGGATTATTATAGTTTTGTCACAGCTCCTAGACTGTCCAACACCAGGAGTGAATGCTGATGTAACATATGGACTTTGGTGATGAAGATGTGCCAGTGTGGGTTCATCAATTGCATTTTTTTTTTTTTTGTCTTTTTAGGGCCGCACCCGCGGCATATGGAGGTTCCCAGGCTAGGAACCTGTGATGCCACAGTCACAGCAACACGGGATCCCAGCCGTGTCTGCTACAGCTCACGGCAATGCCGGATCCTTAACCCGCAGAGCGAGGCCAGGGATTGAACCTGCAATGTCTTGGTTACTAATAGCGTTTAACCACTGAGCCACGATGGGAACTCCGATCATCAATTGCATTTTAATGTCCCCTCTCCAGTGAGGGATGTTGATAATGGGGAGAGGTTGTACACGTGTGAGGCAGGGAGTATAGGGAAATCTCTGTACTTTCTGCCCAATTTTGCTGTAACTATAAAACTACTCTAAAAAGATAAAACCTATTTAAAAAGATGAGAAAGCCTACCAAAGGGGTCATTGTGTTCTGAGCTTTGGTGGAAAGCAGCAATGGTCAAACTAGCTGATGGGAGAACCTCGGTCAGGTGGGCTGAGCTCATCAACACACCCTTCTGTTTTCTCTCTGTAATACCGGTCAAGCAAGGTCATTGGGTTTTTTTGGTGGTTGTTTGTTTGTTTTCTTTTGAGGGCCGAACCTGCAGCCTATGGAAGCTCCTGGGCTAGGGGTTGAATTGGAACTGCAGCTGCCGGCCTACTCCACAACCACAGCAACACCAGATCCAAGCCACATCTGCAATCTCCACCACAGCTCGAGGCAATGCTGGATCCTTAACCCACTGACCGAGGCCAGGGATTGAACCCATGTCCTCATGGATACTAGTCAGGGTCTTAACCCATCAAGCCATAACGGGAACTCCACAAGTTCATTTGTTTATTCGACAAAATGTGTTGACTGCCAGCCATGTGCCAGATACTATGCTCGAGCCTGTGACATATAAAGTTCTCTTTTGGCCTGAGGAAGCCCATAGTCATCAGAGGAAACAGACAAATAGTTGGACAATAAAAATACTGGATGATAAATACTAGGATAATGACTTCTACCAGAAATGGTTAAACTGAGTTTCTAGTGTAATTTTTTTTTTATGCATCTTTTTTTTTTTTTTTTTTGTCTTTTTTTTTTTTTTTTGTCTTTTGTCGTTGTTGTTTGTTGTTGTTGTTGTTGCTATCTCTTGGGCCGCTTCCACGGCATATGGAGGTTCCCAGGCTAGGGGTTGAATCGGAGCTGTAGCCACTGGCCTACGCCAGAGCCACAGCAACTCGGGATCCGAGCCGCGTCTGCGACCTACACCACAGCTCACGGCAACGCCGGATCGTTAACCCACTGAGCAAGGGCAGGGACCGAACCCGCGACCTCATGGTTCCTAGTCGGATTCGTTAACCACTGCGCCACGACGGGAGCTCCTCTAGTGTAATTTTATACTGACAGTTTAGATCAATGATTCCAGCTCTCCTGTTTACTTTCACATTAGATGACTAGGGGTGAAGGCTAAACCTAGTAGTCCAATTCTGGTGTAACTAACTATAGGTCTCTCGAATAACTTTTTTGCCTACTGATAAAAATCTAGCCAAATTCACTTTTTTCTTATTTTTTTCCTTTTTTTGGCCACCCCACACATGTGGAGTTCCAGGGCCAGAGACTGAATCTGAACCAGAGTTGCAACTTATGCCATGGCTGCAGCAATGCCAGGTCCCGACCCACTGCACTGGGCTGGGGATTGAACTCACATCCCTGCCGCTGTGGAGACACTGTTGATCCTGTTGTGTCCCAGTGGGAAGTTCATTTTAATTGATCACTAAATGTTATTTATTGTTAAACTGATGTCATATGCTATATGTGAGTAAATATATTCTACTCTGTTCTGGGAATACCAGAGATTGGTGCTGCATTAATTCAAGCAGATTAGAGAAGGAAATAGATTCACAATCCGCTAATATTTGTGTGGTCTGACAGTCCAATGTTAGAAGTTATCATTTGCCAAGTTAAAAAAATAATAGAAAGAACCAAGATATATGTTTCTGCTCCTGGGAAGCAAAGCTGAGAAATGAGACTTCTTTGTCTGGTCTCCTTGCCCTAAATTCGGTTGCTTAACCCCGCCCCCCCACTATATCTCAGCAGCTGGCACCCCACCTCCACCCTCCTACTTACTAGAGATAATTTTCAGCAGCTGTCTGAGGAAAGTTCCGCAGCCATCTCCAACTTTGGGGTTTTGGTAACATCCATACGCTGTTCCAATAACTCAGTGGCAGAATTTTCCTATGGGTGTATGCAGGATACAAGAAGCTCAGATCTCCTGCTGAAGTCTTAATAAAAGCCAGGGCACTGGCTCAAGCCTGCCAGGCACCCAAAGTCTGATCTTCCCTTTTCTCTTGCTGACAAAGTAATTAATCAGGAAGCATGTGTAGTGATCAGTGATAGGATTTGAGAAATTGGGGTTCTTTCTTAAATGCAAGGGTTGTGAGAAGCCCTTTATGGAATGATTATCTGGAATGTCGTGGAGTGGTGTCCTGTTTCATGCTCACTCAGGAGTCTATCTCTGGGATGCTTGAGGGGGTTCATCAGAGGCTGGAGCCAGGTGATGGGAGGCAGGCTCGTCTTGTTAGAAGAGCTGGCCTGCTAACTGCTGCTTTTCCTCGTGTCACTGGCAGGACTGCTTGTCATTGAAAGGATAGTGGCTGCAGGCTGATTCTCCCATTCTTCCTACTTGGCCCAACTTCTTAAAAAAAAAAACGTTTTTACTGAAATATAACATCTATGCTGGAGTTCCCGTCGTGGCACAGAGGAAAAGAATCTGACGAGGAACTATGAGGTTTTGGGTTCGATCTCTGGCCTCGCTCAGTGGGTTAAGGAGCAGGCGTTGCCATAAGCTGCTGTGGAGGTCACAGATGTGGTTCGGATCCCACATTGCTATGGCTGTGGCGTAGGGTGGCTGTAGCTCTGATTGGACCCCTAGCCTGGGACCCTCCATATGCTGTGGGTGCTGCCCTAAAAAGCAAAGAAAAACAAAACAGGAACAACAACGACAAAAAAAGCAAAAAAAAAATCTATGCTGAAAATCATATGAGTTATAAGTTTACAGCTCAGTGCCTCATCAAAAATGAATATGCCCATGGAACTACCTCTTCATCAAAAAAGTGCACAAGGAGTTCCCTGGTGGTCTAGGGGTTAAAGGAGCCAGCATTGTCACTGCTGTGGCTCCAGTCACTGCTATGGCATAGGTTCGATCCCTGGCCTGGGAACTTCTGCAGGGTGCAAACAAAACAACAAAACCCGAAAACAGTAAAAAAAAAAACCAAAAACCAAAAACCAAAAAAAGCTCATCCCAAAACAAAAACAAAGAGCACATCTCAAGTGTGCCAGACACCTGCTGCCAGTTACTTCCTGCTCCCCTGCCGGGAGGTTATGGCTCCCCTGGCTTCTATCAATCACCATGGGTTGGCTTGGCTTGCTTTTAACTTTAGATGAGTGGAATCATCAAGTATCTGTCCTTTTGTGTCTGCCTCCTTTAACTGAATGCGGTATTTATGAGCTGCATCCCGGTTGTTCACTGTAGCTGTCATTTACTTACTGGCATCCCTATACTACCGTAGTCATATCCTGGCTTTTCTTTATCCATCCTATTGTGGATGGCCATCCTCGTTCTTTCCACTTTGGGGCTGCTAAAAGTAACACTGCTATGAATATTTGCTATATCCTTTGGTGGCATGTGCTTGCATTCAGTCCTGTGCACACCTAGGAATGGAATGATGACTGTTATTACTGGCGTATAAGTGGTGCATTTTGGGGGAGTGGCAGTCCATCACGGGCCCCAAGCCTGCCTGGCCATCACATGTGTGGTTTAGATCTGGTGTGGAGAGGAGGCACAGCTGGAACCCATGTCTTCAGAATCATTTCACTGTCCATGTTGCTAAGATTCCTCAACCCCTGACAGCTGTCACCCTGTTTCAGTTTCCTACATTTAAATGACTGGTGAAATAACTGGTGATCAGGCAGAGAGAGAAGAAGGGGAGGAGAATGGAAAGTGCGTGTCCTTCTTGTTCTGAGTGGGGTTATCAACTTTCCAATAACAAGACTGTGCCTGGAATATAAAATTGCATGCAAAAGAGGGATGTAAAGTGGAGAAGAGTGTATGTGGCTACTTTTAAAGGAAAAGTGAATTTGGCCTTTTAGAGGTTCCCAGTCTCATCATCATCTGGAGGGCTCTGTCTCCAGGGAACACTGTTCTAGAAGGTCAGGAGAGGCATATGTACATATATTAGTAGAGCCCAGATGAACTGAATGCTCACAAATCCAGCAGTTGCCTGGTTTTTTGTCTGACCTGGCTAAAGTGACCTTGACCTGGACCCAGGAGGGTGGCCTCTGGAGGATCAAATGCACAATTAACTTTGCACATCCACCCAGTTCTTGGCTTCTTTGCTTGGGGACCTTGGCCACTCTTGGGGCTCAGCCGACTCTCCATCATAACCTGAAAGTGAAAATGCTTTTCCTATGCCCCTCCAACCACAGTGCTAGAGGTTGCTTTGGGGATGTCACACCATTTCTCTAACCCTGACTGTGATGAAGGAGAAAGTTATGTAACATTTTCTCAGTTGCTATTTCAAGAAGCCAATTCAAAGTGATTCTTGGGAAAATTATTTTACATGTGTGTTTATAAAATCACTTTCAAGGCCTTATAGGAGTTCCCGTTGTGGCTCAGCAGTAACAAACTGATGTGGGTTTTGATCCCTGGCCCTGCTCAGTGGGTAATGGATGTGGTGTTGCTGTGAGCTGTGGTGTAGGTCAAAGACACAGCTTGGAGCCTGCGTTGCTGTAGCTGTGGTGTAGGCTGGCTGATGTTGCTCTAAGTTGACTAGCCTGGGAACTTCCGTATGCCACAAGTGGGTCCCTAAAAGAAAAAAAATAGAAAACAAAAATAAAAAACATGTATTTCAATGACGGTTCAAAGTTTCTCTTTAAAGACCCGTTGGTAACTGGGGCTGGGTGTTTGGTGGGGGATGGGGAGGGGAGCTTAATGTGGCTGTTCAGAGGGAGAATCTGAACTATTCCCCAAGGGACCAGGAACTCCTCCCTAGGAAGGGGCTGTTGCAGTAGCAACCCTTGGCATGCAAAGTGATCATTTCAAGGAATCAGCTGAATGGAATAACCAGGAAGGAAAAAAAAAAGTAGATAATTTCATAAAAGTGGAGGTGGTGGAAAATAGCCACACGTGGCTGGGGGAGGGGCAAGCAGGGCCGATTTGAGTTGGTGTCTGTCAAGTGAGTTCCTCCGAGTGCAACTGGATATGGTTTCACAGCGCAAGGAAGGGAAGGAACGCGTGCTCAGCCTTTGCACTTGGGATTTTTCACACGGTATTATTACAGTCATCTCTTGGTCAAAAAACAGAGGAAGAGAGAGAAGGGGGGGGGAGGGAGAGAGAGCGATGTTAATAATGTTATTCCAGGGACGGCTGGGGTAGAGAGTGTGTTTTCATTCTGAAAGGTGTTTCAAATCGGTGCGAAAGGTGAGCGGATCAGCAAGACCAGGTCAGAGAAATGTCTTCAATTTTGCTGTTAAATACTCAATAGAATAGAACAATGAAGCTAATAATAGTTGGTCCCGTGGCCCCCTGGGTATTAGAGGCAAAAGCTAGCATAGGTAGGAGTCCTCTTCTAAGACCTGGGGGGCTGGGGGCGCTGGGTGGTGTGTGTGTGTCTGTGGAACCCACATGGAGGGAATCCTCCCAAAGCAAGCGGTCTAAACTTTTATTTTATTTTATTTTTTATTTTTATTTTTTGTTGTTGTTGTTGTTGTTATTGTTGCTATTTCTTGGCCGCTCCCGCGGCATATGGAGGTTCCCAGGCTAGGGGTCGAATCGGAGCTGTAGCCACCGGCCTACGCCAGAGCCACAGCAACGCAGGATCCGAGCCGCGTCTGCAACCTACACCACAGCTCACGGCAACGCCGGATCGTTAACCCACTGAGCAAGGGCAGGGACCGAACCCGCAACCTCATGGTTCCTAGTCGGATTCGTTAACCACTGCGCCACGACGGGAACTCCTGAACTTTTATTTTTGCTTTTAGCCTGTCCCTTGCGTCGCAGGATTGCCACTAAGACTTGCTGGAGAATTTCCATTAAACACCTAGTACCCATAAGAGAAAAATGTAATCATGCGTAGCGGAATCTTGAACTAATTACCCTTTACGAAGCACATGAAAAGCGGGTCACACCTCTCGTTTTAGCAGATGTCGGGTTTTAGCAGACCTTTCTGATGGAAAGATCTAGGGGAGCAGTAGACACAGGCTTCTTGATGGGGTGGGCTGTGGGCTCAGGTGGCTCCAGGGCTGCTGGGGCTCTGCTCTCTAGCATCTCAGCAGAGAGAGACCTGAGCCCCGCAGCGGTGTGTGGAAAGAGAGAGCGCCAAGAGTGGAAGACTTCCGGAGATGAAACACTGGGCTAAGTGTGACTATGGGCAAGAAGAATTCGTGACCACTGCACTGGGGATAACAATTCCCTGGGAGGGCAGGAAGGGGAAGCATAGGGGCAAAGGGAAGGGATGAGGATGTGACAGAATGATGGATCCTGTCATGAAGACGCAAGTGGGTGCTGTCCAGGCTCCAAGCGTGGCCCTGAGCGCCCCCCCCCCCCCACAGCACCTGCCAGTCCTAGAGCCTCACAAGTCACCACTCTCCCCCTGCTTCATGGCATCTAGGCAGGAGACTCCCCTGGCATCTAAAATGTAACTTATCGCAACCTGCCATCACTCTCTCATTTCTACTGCTCTGCTTCCTCTCCTGCCAGCCGAGTGATGAGGCCGTCCAGGACAGGCTTCCACAGCATCTCCCGGATTTCTCTCTGCATGGCCCTCTTTCCTTCTGTTCTGATCCCAGGGCCCTGCCATTCTGGGGTCTTCCTGTCTAGTCTCCCTTCCTTTCTGCACTGAGGGATTAATCTGAAAAGGGAACGCCGTTGGTTTTTTTCCACAATCCCAAAATGTTCATAGCTTTCCATCACCTACAAGATCAAGCGCAAACCCACAGTAACCCATCCCAGCCTCTGGAATCAGGGATAAATGCTCTTGTGGACCATAAGTCCCACTGCTCTGCCAACATCATGTAAACTATACCTGACGGTCTTCCCATGGGCTTGGACCATCCCTTTGTTCCCGTTCCCTCTTCATTTTGATCTCCTCTATCTTTGCTTGTCCATGTTCTATTTAAGATCCAGTTTAAATCCTACCCCCTCCAGGAAGCTTGCTCTGATGTAAGCAGAAGGAAGCTTCTTTCCCTTCTCAACATCCTTAGCTAGTGTACACCTTCTTTATTATAGTTGTCTGTCTGTCTACCCTCCTCTCATAGACACCACCACAGGGTTAAAAATTTTTTTTTAATTATGAAAGGTTTATATGTTCATGTAAAAACACAGTAAATAACTACAAGGTGTAAAAAATAAAGGTATCCTCTCTTTGTACTTTAATTCTACTCCTTTAAACATAGTTTACATAACAAACAGTTATGCATCTGTATTCATTTCGTGTTGCTGTTGTCATGAAGCACCACAAGTTTAGCGAATTAAGACAACACAAATTTATTATAGATGTGGAGGTCAGAAGAATGTAACAGGTTTTACTGGGCTAAAATCAAGTGTCGACAGGGTGTTTTTTCCTAGGCTCTAGTGGAGAATTGGTTTCCATTTCCCAGCACCTAGGGGCACCTGTGTTCCTGGCATCGTGGCTCCTTCCACCAGCTCCAAAGCCAGCAATGGCCAGCTGAGTCTTTCTCATGCTGCTTCCGTCTGATTCTCCCTCCCCTCCCCCCACCCCCGCACCCCCATGGCATATGGGTGTTCCCGGGCCAGGGATTGAATACAAACTGCAGCTGCTACCCCACAGCTGCAGCAATGGTGAATCCCTCACCCATTGCACTGGTCCAGGGATTGAACCCACAATCAGGTTCTTAACCCACTGTGCCTCAGTGGGAACTCCATGCATCTCTCTGATTCTGATTCTGATGCACCTGCCTCCCCCTTTCACTTGTAAGGGCCCTTGTGAGTACAGTGAGCCCATCCAAGTAATCTAGGATAACCTCCCTATTTTAAAGTCACCTGGTTAATAACCTTAATTTTATCTTCACCCTAAACTCTCCTTTGCCAAATAATATATTCACAGGTTCTGGGGTTTGGATATAGACATTTTGGGGGCTGCCATTTTGCTTATCACAGGATCCTTCCATATATTTTTCCTCTTTAATATTCATGTATCAGTATCTTTATGGAGAAATCATTATTTTTAATATGTGACTTTTAAGAGTGTGGGGACATATGGGATATTTTGTTTTTTCAATAGTTTCTTTTGTAAACTATTTTTTTGTCAGTTCTTTTGGAGGGTATTGCCATTTTTAGTGGTTGCGTAGTCTCTCATGGTTTATTTAAATATTTTCTTGGCGTTCCTGCTGTGGCGCAACAGATAAGGATCTGGCCATTGCCACAGTTGTGGCGTAGTTTGAGACTGTGGCTCAGATTCAGTCCCTGGCATGGGAACTTCCATATGCCACAGGTAAAAAAAAAAAAAAAGAATCCTACTAGTGGATGTTTGAGGCAGCCTTAATGTATTAGCATTGAATATGTATATCTGTGCCCTTAGATGTGACTGAATACAGCACCCATGTCTGTAAGTGGACTCGCTGGGAGCAAAGAACATATGTATATTTCTGAAGGGCATTTTGAAGTTTTACTTAAAGCTTTAAACCATATTCACCAATTCCATACTGTTAAATAGTGTATAAATTTTAAAACACAAGACTGTTTACTGTTCAGATTCTTAAAACTCAGTAATTTTACCTCTTTTCTATTTTTGACTCATTGATCCAGTTACTTCTCATATGTGTGCAAAGTCGATATCCATGTACCTTGACTTGATTAAAACATAGGTGTTGTCATGTTACGGTTACTTGTTATTTATTTAAAAACTTTATAGGATGGCACTTCCCCTGTGGCACAATGGGATCGGCAGCGTCTCTGCAGCAGCAGGATGCAGGTTTGATTCCCAGCCTGGCACAGTGGATTAAAAGATCTGGTGTTGCCACAGCTGTGATGTAGGAAGGACTGGAGTTAAAGATAATAATAATAAAAAAAACTGTACAGGAGATTTCTGGATAGAACCTGTGTATCCCAAGCTGTCCCTGATAACCATCTTGGTTGGGAGGTAAAAAGGACCCTGCAAGGGTCATTAACCTACAGTAGGTTTATACCTATGTCATTAACCTAGGTATAAACCTACTGGACCAGACTAGTTATGCAAGGGGGGGCTTGGCTGGTGTTAATGGCCCATGTATCAGACAACTTGGGGAAAATGTGGGCGAAGACCCCAAATCCCTTTAATGACCCAGCTTGTTTTTGAGAATGACTCACAAAGGTCTACCCAGCCTTGTCTTGGGCTCATTAATTTGGCTGTGCAGCGACTATACCACTGTAAGGTGACCCCTTTCTGAGGATGCTGTGTCAGTCTGGAAACCTGGTTTATGCCAAGTGTGATTGTTGAGGTGATGAGGAAAAGAGTCCCTTCCAAACCAAGAGAACTTTATACTAAATATTCTAAAAGTTAGAATCTCAACTAACAAAAATATCTGCAGTGTTTTTACTCCCCTGACATATTATCATACTTCTTACTGATCTTTAGTGTATTATTTCTCTTTATTCTTTTGAACAAGAATATGACTTCCCTTCTTTTTAAACTTATAATTGAATTTCTTTGAATTGTTTTGACCTCTTTTACTGTGACTTTTGTTGTTTTTAAAAAATTGTACATTTAAATCCCAGTTCCTTTTTTGTTGTTGTTGTTGTCTTTTTGTCTCTTTAGGGCCACACTGGCAACATATGTAGGTTCCCAGGCTAGGGGTCCAATCCAAGCACTGTAGGATCTGAGCCGCGTCTGCGACCTACACCATGAGTCATGGCAACACCAGATTCTTAACCCACTGAGTGAGGCCAGGGGTTGAACCCGAATCTTCATGGATGCTAGTTGGGTTTGTTAACTGCTGAGCCATGATGGGAACTCCAGTTCCAGTTCCTTTTGTTCAGAAAGTTTGCAGGGTACAAGATCAATATATTAAAAAATCAATTAGATTTCCACATAGTAGCTGTGAACGGATCAAAAATTAAATTAAGGAAGCAATTCTATTTACAGTAGCATCAAAAAGAATAAAATACTTAGGACTGTATTTAACCAAAAAAAGTGCAAAATTTATAATCTGAAAGCTACAAAACTACAAAGTTGTTGAAAGAAATGAAAGAAGGCCTAAATACATGGAAAGACATAAATGTTCATTGAGAGACTTAATATTGTAAGATGACAGTATTTCCCAAATTAATCTATTGATTCAGTGTAATCCCTGTCAAAATCCAAGCTGACTTCCTTGCAGAAATTGACACGCTGATCCTAAAATTCCTGTGGAAACTCAAGGGGCCTTGAATAGCCAAAACAATCTTTAAAAAGAACAAAATTGGAGGACTCACACTTCCCAGTTTCAAACTTACTACAACTGCAGAAATGAAGCTATAGTAAGCTGCAGAAATGAAGACAGCAACCAAAGAGAACGCAAATAAATTGGACTTCATCAAAATTAAAGTTTTGTCATTCTAAGGATATCATCAAGAAAATGAAAGGACAGCTCACAGAATGGGATAAAAATTTTTGCATATTGTGTCTCCGATGAGAAACTTGTATCTACAATATATAAAGAACTGCTACAATAATAAAACAACAAATAGCCCAATTAAAAATAAGTAAAGGTTCTGAATAAGTATTTCTCCAAGGAAGATATACAAGTGACCAATAAAGAGATGGAAAAATGCTTCATATCATTAGCTATCAGGGAAATGCAAGGCAAAACCACCATGAAATACCACTTCACACTGACTAGGATGGCTGTAATCAAGAATAGAGCTAATAATGACAGTTGGCTAGGACATGGAGAAACTGGAACCCACCACACATGGTGGGAATGTAAAATGGTACAACTACTTGGGAAAACAGTCTGGCAGTTCCTCAAACCATTAAACATAAAATTATCATATGACCCAGGAATTCCACTTCTAGGTATGTATGTACTTGGGAGAAATGAAAACACATGCTGCATAATTCATAGCTGCATAATTCATCGTAGCATTATTTGTGATAGTCAACATGTGGAAACAATCCAATGTCCATCAACGAATAAATGGGTAAATACAATGTGGTACCTTCATGCAGTGGAATACTCTTGAGCCATAAACAGAGATGAAGCGAAAATGTGCGAAGTCAGTCACAAATGACTACACATTATGAAATAAATGTCCAGGGAGTTCCCGTCGTGGCACAGTGGTTAACGAATCCGACTAGGAACCACGAGGTTGCAGGTTCGGTCCCTGCCCTTGCTCAGTGGGTTAACGATCTGGCGTTGCCGTGAGCTGTGGTGTAGGTTGCAGACGCGGCTCGGATCCTGCGTTTCTGTGGCTGTGGTGTAGGCCAGCAGCTACAGCTCCGATTCAACCCCTAGCCTGGAAACCTCCATATGCCGTGGGAGCGGCCCAAAGAAATAGCAAAAAGACAAAAAAAAAAAAAAAAAAAAAAAAAAGAAAAAAGAAAGAAATGTCCAGAATAAACTAATGCACAGAGACAGAAGGAGGGGTTGGGGGGATATCTCAAGGGAGGGGCAGATTAAGGGAGAAACACCAGCTTTCTAAACCATAGTTCATCCCTGGGCACACCCTGGGGCTGCAGGAGCTGCTGAGTCCAAGGTTGCCTAACCTGAGCTGCTTTCTCCTCCAGCCTTCAGCGGTGGGGTCTCAGTGTCCTAGCAGCCTGGGATTCGTGGAATTACTCAGGATCCTCGTTCCCAGTTCTCTACTTTACCAAAGTTTGTTCCTCATTTTCTCAAGCTGTTCTAGTCTCGGGAAAGAGTCGAGTCTGCTTTCTCTCTGTGTGTTTCATTATTGTTTTTAAATCCTGGGGATTCTACTTTTATTCCTCTGTGCATGTGTCCAAATGATGAAGCTGTTTTCTCCCGATCAGCTGCAGCCCACCCACCATGTCAGCGTGTTCTGCGATTAGGCTCCTTAATGACCATCCCTTCTGCATTCTGGAAAGTCTGTCTTGCTAACCATGAAATCAAGGAAACAAACATGAACTCTGGAAGTGCTCTCAAATTCAGAGTTCTTGATGAAACCCCTAAACGTCACAGGTCTGTCATCTTCTGCCGTGGGACCCCCGCCCACTCTCTGCCATTCACCCGCCTGCCTTCCTGCTATTCCTTCCTGCCGACAGCCACACTCTGCCTCAAGGCTTTTTCCAGATTTGTAAAATGACACCCAAATTCCCCCTTTTTGTATCCACCTGGCTTTATGGACCAAGAAAATAATGACCACTTCCCTTCTTATGGTTGTTTTTTTTTTTTTTTTTTTTTTTTTTTTTTTTTACTAACCTGTGTAGCATTTGTGTATTCATTTTATTGGTGTCTATAAGTATCCCCTCACTGATGCCAGGAGATCTGAACTGAAGGAGGGGTGTATTAGTTTCCCATCATTGCTGTAACAAACTGTGTTGCTTAAAAAGACACGCATTTAGAATCCATCCCCAGAGGATCTGCTTAAGGACCAAAAAATGCTAGAGGAAGGTTTTCAGATGGAAAGATAATGGTACCAGAGGGAAAACTGGAACATGAGAAATTCAGGAAGAACAACTGAAATGGTAAATATCTAGCTGAAGAAACTATTTTTCACCTCTTATGTTCTTCAAAATCTGTACATTGTGGGAAGCAATGGCAGAACACCATTTAATGGTATTTGTTTGTAAGTGAAAATATGAACTATATGATGATTATAACACAAAGGGGAGAGAGAAAATCCTCTTGTGAAGTGGAATGTGTGGCAGGTTAAGGATCCAGTTTTGCTGCAGCTGTGGCACAGGCCACAGCTGCGGTGTGGGTTTGATCTCTGGCCTGAGAACTTCCACGTGCTGCAGTTGTGGCCAAAAATTTAAAAACTTAAAAAATAAGTAGAATGTGGAGAGTTGGGTATGTAATAAGTAATCCTGAAAATAACCATTCAAACATCTGAAAAGAAAGTCACAGAGCCAATAGGCAAATTAAAATGAAATACGAATGACTTTTTTTCTTTGTCTTTTTAGGGCCGCACCCGTGGCATATGGAGGTTCCCAGGTTAGGAGTTGAATCATAGCTGTAGTTGCCGGCCTTTGCCACAGCCACAGCAATGTCAAATCTGAGCCGCATCTGCAACCTACACCACAGCTCATGGCAACGCCAGATTCTTAACCCACTGAGCAGGGCCAAGGATCGAACCTTTGTCTTCATGGATATGAGTGGAGTTCTTTAACCATTGAGCTATGATGGGAACTTCACAAATGACATTTGAGTCATTCAAAGGAAGGCAGGAACGAGGACACAGAGGAACAAAAATTATGGAGACAAACAGAAAATCACTTCAACGTTGTAAACTCATATCCGGTCATATCTATGATTGTATTAAATGTAAATGATCTAAGAAAACCCACACAGATTTATTATCATACCGTTCTAGGGGGTAGGAAGTCCAAAGTGGGTTTTATGACCACAATCAGAGTCAGCAGGGCTGAGTTGCCTGTGGATGCACTAGGGGAGAGTGTTTCTCTTCTTTCCCCTTTGAGAGGCAGCCTGTAATCCTTGGCTTGTGGCCCCTTCCTGCACCTTCAAAGCCAACAGTGTAGCAGCATCTTATCTCTCCTTCCCCCGCCTCTGCTTCTGTCATCATCTCCTTCTCTGCCTCTGACCCTCCTGCCTCCTTTTTAGAAGATGTCTGTGATTGCATTTATATCTCAAGATCCTTAGTCACATTTGTGGAATCTATCTGCTATGTAAAATAACATAGGCACAGCGTCTAGGGATTCAGACACAGACACTTCCTGGGCAGGGGGCATTATTCTACTTTCCACGGAGACTAAGAGCTTGCATGGTTCAAGGGTACTAGTTTAGGCCAGATAGTTTCATTTGACTTTTGTGATAATGACTAGATAGCCACATATTTAGGACCAGAAGAGGAAGAGTAGTTAGATATAATAGAAACAAACCCAGAAGAAATCTCAAGAATTCAGTGCTGATCCCCAGATATGGATTTATATTATTTATATTTGTCTTATAGGCTTTGAGGGAAGAATGAAAGCCTATATTAGTGACATCTGTGTTATCTGTAATTTGAACTTATAGCAAAGTAGAGTGTGGCGGTAACTCACTTTCTGAAAGATTTTAGAATGATTTTTTTGGTGTGGCTATGCAAAAATATCTAATGAGAATACATGAGTAAAAATAGCAAAGCAGTAGGTGTGAGTTCAGTGAGTAAATGTCTTTCTGAAGAAGAGAGGTGCATCAGTGGAAAAGGCTGTCAGTTTGGTGCATGAACCCACAAACTGGGGAAATGCAAGCACGTGTTTGGACCACATGTGCTGGATGCTAACAGGGGATCCTCCGACTTTAATAGTCCTTAATTCTAATAAGAAATTTCCAGCATTTGGGCAATCTGCTGTTATGGGTAAGAGTATGGGGTTCTCCCTGAACCAAGAGCAAAGCTTTTATATGTACCTCAAAAACAAGCAAAGTAAGTGGAGGGCATGGGTAATTGATACAATTTTCGTTTGTAAATTACTTTCAAGCACTGTGTATGTTGTATAAAACAAGGCATTTGAGCTCAAGGAGTTTTTCAATGAGGTCTCCTTCATTTGCTAAAAGCTTGATGTTAATGATGAACTTTGGCTTGAAGCTCAGAGTTTGCCATTGTTAGTGGCAAAATGGGCAGAGAAAGGCAAATACCTTGTAATCTCACTTGCCTGTGAAATTTATAGGAACCCGACTCGTAGGAACAGAGAGTAGAACAGGGGTTACCAGTGGGTAGGGGTTGGAAAAATGGGGAGATATGAGTCAAAAGATGCATAGTTGCAGTTATATAGGATAAGTCTGCAGATTGTACAGCGTGATAACTCCAATCAATACTGTGTTTCATTCTGGAAATATGCTAACAGGATAGACTGCAGATGTTCTCAACACACAAAAATGGTAACTGTGAAGAGATGATGTATTAATTAGTTTGGCTGTAGTAACTGTCTTACTGTGTACATGGCTATGAAATCATCGTGCTTATCCCTTAAATATATACAATTTTTATTTAAAAAAAAGAAGTGTGGCAAAGGATGTACTTCGGTGGGGGGGAAACAGCTTAAAAGAGATTTCATGGAATGCATTATTTGCTTTTTTTACATTGTCAGAAATGAAAAATGGCTGTTAGTGAATGATGGATTTTGAAACAAAAAATAGAATTAGCAATGGTAATTTATGCAACAAGCAGAGGTAAAGAACACTGCAAGGCAATTTATGCTTCTGAACCAATGTTTAGGAAGAATATTAATGACAATCAAAATAGGAACAGCACAAAATGGCTTTGTCCTTTTTTGGGTGTGGAAATATTATCACATTAAGGTAAACCAGAGGAAAAGGAACTTATGTCGATGTGGTAGATTGCCTCCTGATTTCACTGTCGTTAGTACTGTTTAATTGAGGAGTCATAGGAATATAGTATTACATGAGGACACAGGGCTTCACTATCTTCTGGGAGGTGTTTTGACTCTTGCTGGTTTTCATTTCTTCTGAAAAACTAATGGAAAGCCATCCAAAGTTGGAGATTTCTTTTGACTCCAAATTTCTCCCAGAAATGGGTCACGCTGGAAAAGGCATGGAGCAGTCAAGGATATGAGAACTATTAAGCTGCTTAGCTTTTCCAGAACTCTTTCTCATCTGAAACATGAGAGCTGGGTTAGGGCTAATTCATCAGGTTCCTCCCAGCACTAACATTGGATCATATCAGGCAAAGATGATAATATTATGAGAGAAAGGCAGAGAGGAAAGTTTTCGAAAGATGAGAACAAGTAACTCCAAAACAAGAAAGGAAGTTAAATGTTTCTGTCTGGTCTTCCCTGCTTAATCCTGTCCACCCTTGCTGCTCTTGAAAGATAGGTTATCATTAACCGGCTCTGCCTTTTGGAGGGGGGGGCGGAGACAAAGGAAAGTGAGTTATTTCTAGTCTACAAACATATTTCAGACCTTTTAGATGCTAAAAATAATTTCTACTTGTACAACACCCTTTCTCTGAGGATTACAAACAACTATGATTTAGGTTATTTGGCAAATGGGAAAATTTGGGCTTTGAGTTAAAGAGGTTTTCAAAGTCATTACATGTTGGCAGGCTCCTCTGGCACCCGGTGTTGTGTATCAGATGTAATTCTTCCACGGTTGGCTTGGCAATCCTATCACTATCATTCTGGAACCACTTTTGCCATGTAATGTAGCCATTACAAAGGAGAACTCTAAAGCCCACGTAAGCACATGGAGAAATGGCTGCCAATGCTTAAGTGGAAAAAAGCAGAACACAAAATTATATGTCTGTTATTATTCTAACTACCTAAAAACATTTGCCTATAGACAGTGCATTGAAAAGACCTGCTAAAAACAAGCCACAACCACCAAACTACCTCCGTGATGGGGTGCTATTATAGTTAAGTTTTCCTTTGAAAAATCTTTTGATGTTGTAGGTCGTTCGTACATTTACTATTTCTTTCATTCACACAAGAATTAATTTAGCACCTACTAGGTGCCAGCACCTACAGTGCTGACTGTTGAAGAGACAGATGGTTACCAGAGTCTTGTTCTCAGTCTAGTCTTGCCCCTGATCTAGTAGAGAGTAATATGTAGACACATGGTCAAGATGCAGTGAGCTAAGTTCTGTCATGAGGGCCTTTAAGAAGAATCTGTTGAAGAAGACAACTTACTAGAGAAATATTTAGGAGACATAACTAATAGACTTTAAAAACCTGGAGTTCCTGCCATGGCTCAGCAGTAATGAACCTGACTAGGATCCACAAGGATGCGGGTTGATTCCTGGCCCAGCAGTAATGAACCTGACTAGGATCCACAAGGATGCGGGTTGATCCCTGGCCCTGCTCAGTGGGTTAAGGATCCGGTGTTGCCACGAGCTGTGGTGTAGGTCGAAGAGGCGGCTCAGATCTGGCGTTGCTGTGGCTGTGGTGTAGGCCGGCAGCTGTAGCTCTGATTCGACCCCTAGCGTGGGAACTTCCATATGCTGCAGGTGTGGCCCTAAAAAAAAGCAAACAAACAAAACCTATTAAAGGAGGTGACAAAGGAGAGCCCAGGGTAACTTAAGCCAGCAGAAGAATTTCAGAAAGATAATAGTCAGCAGCTAAAACGTACAAGTATATCAACAAAGCTGAAACCTCAATGACGCTCTTGGCTGTAGCATCTGGGAGAACCTGAGTGATCTTCAGTGTTAAAAATACAAAAGAGGTACCAGTTACGTTTTTGAAAAAAAAAATTAGGTTTGAAAGAATGAAAAAAAAAAAAAAAACCCCATAAAAGGACATATCAGAATTTGGGCACCACACAAAGGGAACCAGCAAGAATAGTTTTAATTGTCAGAAGCTCTATTTTGGAAGCTCTTGGAAGCGGTTGGTCTGGTCCATAAATTAATTCAGAATCAAAGATGATTCTTTTAGCTTAAATGTGAGCACATTTTGATTAGGTCTTCTCAGCTTTCAGTGATCAACCAAGTATGCTTGAATTTTAGTTTGAGGAAATAGCTTTTGGCCCCCAGATTATATGTCAGAATCAGAGGGAAATTAAAAAATTCAGAGTTTCTGAAATTCTATTTATTTATTTACTTATTTTAGGGCCACTCCTGCGGTATATGGAAGTTCCCAGGCTAGGGATGCAAATCAGAGCTGCATCTGCTGGCCTACACTAGCAGGTTCAGCAACACCGGATCCGAGCCGCATGTGTGGCCTACACCACAGCTCACAGCATTGTTGGATCCTTAACCCACTGAACAAGGCCAGGGATTGAACCCGAGTCCTCATGGATACTAGTCAGGTTCTTAACCTGCTGAGCCACCATGGGAACTCCTCCCAAATTTTTTAGAGTGAGCTTCCTTTTCCTTGGTTGTAAAACAAATAGGACCCTCTTTCCCGCCAGGGGAACGGTGCTAGTTCTTTCTATGGACAGTTTCAAAATCTCCCTGAGTCTTTGTTTCTCAAAGCAGGGAGCTGAATTTGATTATGATTTTCATTATTTGCTTTAGTCCAGAAAAGCAGGGAGGGGTCATTAGATTTAATTACAGGAAGAATACTTGCCTGTGTTTCTTTTAAATATGATGTGTCCTGGACAGAAGTGAAGGAGAGAAGAACTTGAAGCTTTTAGGGTAGTGGATGTGACGTTTCTGGCTTTGGGCAGTGGGACTGTTCTTCCTGAGAGAGTCATTGTGAGGGTTTTGGTGGGGCGCCAGCATCTGTCACAAGGAGGCTGCTAGATTTATGTGCTTCCCAAGAAGGGCCTTGAACTTGCTTTCAGCCTGAGATAAATCACTGTCACTTTGTAGACAGGCCCAGACAAACATGGAGGCTACTTTGGCTTCATTAAAACAAAAGAATCAACCAGACTCCCACAGAGGGGGTTTTTGCCTCTTAGAAATGACAGAATCAATTAGTGTAGGTTCGCCTCCACGGGGTGCCACGGGCAGGACTTTGGGGCTGAGGCAATAAAGACCTGTCAACTCTGATGATGTTTCTGGAGAACAGGTGGGGGATAGATGGCAGCTCATCAGGATGTGAGAAATGATAGCCCATGTAAAAGTAGGTGTACTGTCATAAGAGACTTGACAAGCACCATATCTTCTAGCAACTTTGTGAGGCGTGATGATAATTACTAATCAAAATTGGCTCAATTTAGCCTAACGGTACTCAGAAATCAGCAGAGATGGGAAAGCTGTTAAAAAAACGGCCACTTTTTCTTCCTTGTAATTTCATACAGGTTTGTTACTACCATGGGTCAGAAAACTCAAAGTGGCTCGTAAGAACAATGGGCTCTGGATTTAGAAAGCTGGCTCAGATCCAGAACTGTGGAAGTCTAGTCTGGGTGGCATGGAGCCATTTATTGACGTGAGGTGATGTGTGTGTGTGTGTGTGTGTGTGTGTGTGTGTGTGTGTGTGAGAGAGAGAGAGAGAGAGAGAGAGAGCGAGAGCGAGAGAGAGGGAGAAGGAGGGGAGAGCAAGAGTGTTTATCAAGACAAAAATACACAGAATATTTACTTAGGTGTCAGTGGTCACATTATGTAACATATGTGGTATTAGACATAGAGCCCATGTATTGTTTAAAATATATTTTCCTAAAAAGAGTCACAGTCTTGGCATCTAGTCTCTTGCTCAGGGCAGGCAGCTAGAATGAAGCAGAATTAAAATAGGCAAATAGGCAAGGTGTCTTTTTTTTTTTTTTTTTTTTGTCTTTTTGCCATTTCTTGGGCCACTCTCACGGCATATGGAGGTTCCCAGGCTAGGGGTTCCAATCGGAGCTGTAGCCACCAGCCTACACCAGAGCCACAGCAACGCAGGATCCGAACCGAGTCTGCAACCTACACCACATGGCAGCTCATGGCAACGCCGGATCCTTAATCCACTGAGCAAGGCCAGGGATCGAACCCGCAACCTCATGGTTCCTAGTCGGATTCGTTAACCACTGGGCCACGACGGGAACTCCAAGGTGTCATTTTTAATAGCAGTCACATGTCAATCTCTGTCTGCTCTCACCTCCACATGCTGGCCCCTCCACCTACAGCCAGCTGGCTGGAGCCCTAACCAACTCCACATCCAGCCTGCATCTTAAGCTGGGAGCCACACACCCCAGCCACACACCTGCCTGGCAGCGGCCATCTTGCCTAAGCTGAGAGGGCAGTACCCCCCTCACTCTATTGGGACATTTTGTTTTGGTGTCATGCTAATCTCTCTGACAGAGACCCCAACCTCTCTGGTCCTCCTCTCAACTCATCTACCCTGGTGGTGGGACCCTGGGCTCTGCATCCCACCTACGGCTCAGCATCCACTGCAGACGAGAAGGAACCAGGTGATGCTGCTGACCTGACAGTGGGGCACCACGGCCTGCTGCTGCCCTCACCACGCCTCCCTGTGCAGAATGGATTCCCTGGACACTGTATTGGTCCAGATGGAGCCTAAGTTGGCTGAACTGCCAGGATCCTGTGCTGGATTCAGCTTATGAACTTCCAGGGTCCTTTTTGGTCCTGCCTGACCCTTTGGCCTCAGCCCCCCTCCACGAAGGCGCTGGGTCCGTGGAGCCCCAGGCATCTTCCCTGGATGACTAGAGGAGCCAAATATATCCAATCCTGTGTGTGACCAGTTAGTACCTTGTGGGAACAATTTTTGACCCAGGACAGACAGGAAACTGGAAGGAACTTGCAGATAAACTGCTTGCCATTTTAGTTCTCTGATGGAATGTTCTGGAATGCAGTGGTTCCATATAGTCTGCCTGGAGGTGTCCCATGTAACCAACTAACCAGCGATGTTTTCCTGCAAAGCTCTGGCTGGCCTGGTCATGTTCCACCTTAGACTTGCTCTGCCTTCTTCCCAGCCTCACGTCACCTTCCCTGTCTCATCTCCTCCTCCTTTGAGGAGGAGCACGGAAGCTCCCCCTGGGCTGCCATTTCTGGGGAACTGGGTTGAGACAGACAACATGACCTGGATGGCAGGAGGCCCTTTCAGAAGGAGGGTCTGCTCACAGGCCAGCCACCCTAGCTCCACTCCACCCATTCATGGCTTCTCTGGTCCCTGCTGGTCTGTGGTGGAAGTTCAAGCTGTGTCGCTCCTCATGGCCAAGCAGGTTATGGTAAAAATGGGTGCATTCTTGGATATTTTTTGTTATTGTTCTGTATGGCCATGTGTTTTGGAGCCTAGACCCGGGAGAAGAGGTTTTGGCTTAATACCTATCATTTTTAGCAGCCCCAAATAGGATAGATGGAATAGATCAGGAGTGGTGGAACATCGGCACGCTTGGCGAGATGCTCAGTCATGGGCTGGTGACTACGCTTGGGAAGAGAGTAAGAGGCAGTGTGTGAGGGCTGCTCGACTTTGCATGAGAACCCCTTCTATGAAATCATAGTTACAGCTTTTATTTTTTCTTAAATATTTATTCCCATTTTTACAGGTTGCTGTATTTTTCCTGTTGCAAGGGCAAAATGACAAGGGCGATGTTGGGAAATAAACCAAAGCATTGATGAAACCCCCTTAAAAGGTTCCTTGGGGACCACCCCTGCTCTTTGCTAACTCTGGGGATGTCTCTGCCTTAACATGCTGCATATGGGCTGGGGGCTCATGGATTTCCTGGGGCTGCATGCAAGACAAGATGTGCATGTGTGTGCATGCTGTTTAGGGAGTTTTTTTTTTTTTTCTTTTTTTCTTTTTTTTCTTTTTTAAGGGCTGTTCCCATGGCATATTGGAAGTTCCCAGGCTAGGGGTCAAATTGGAGCTACAGCTGCCAGCCTACACCACAGCCACAGCAAGTCGGGATCTGAGTCGTGTCTGCAACCTGCACCACAGCTCACAGCAACACCAGATCGATCCTTAACCCACTGAGTGAGGCCAGGGATTGAACCCACATTCTCATGGATTCTAATCATATTTGTTTCTGCTGCACTACGAAGGGAACTCCCTGTTTAGGGAGAATGTTCGTGGCTTCCGTGGGCTCCTCAAGCGGCCATGTGCCATAAATAAATAAATGAGTACTTAAATACTAAATCTTCGCCTAATAAAAATTTGAAATTTACCTGGTATGAAGGAAATTAACTTAAGCATCCAGAGCTCCATAGGAGGGTGACTGTTAGGCCCACCCCTCCCCCCACCCAAGTCACAGCAAAGGTGCAAGGGCTGTTAACAAGAATGCCCCAGGAAACTTTTTTTTTGGATTTCTGATCATTTTTTTAACACTTGAATATCCAGAAAGGACCTTCTGGCCTTTCTTCCCAAATCTGCTCCTCTCACAATGCCTCCCACCTCAGCTAAAACATTGCCTGGCCCTTCCCTTCACAGCCCCCATCTGATGCCTTCACACATGCGGGGGCTCTGTCCCCACCCCTGATGCTGCCACCCACCCAAGCCCCCACTGTTGCTCCCCTGGTTGCCTCCATAGCATCCACCCTGCCTCCATCCTCGTCCCCCTGTAGTTTCGTCTCAAAAAAGCAGCCAGAGTAATTCTCTTAAAATGCCACTTCTCTACCTAAAAGCTTTCTAACACCTCTCCATCTCAGTAAAATCTAGAATTCTCACATGGCCTATAGGCCTGTCACCCATCTGGCTCCATGCCCTCTGGGACCCTTCTCTACTGCTCTCCTCTCACCCACTCTGCTTTGGGCGCCCAGGCCCATCAATGTACCAAGTGACCTCAGGGACTTTGCACTTATGCTTCCCTACCTGAATCCTCTCCCCTCTGACCACCACTGCGAGTCTCACCCCCTCACCTCCTTCCGGCCTTCACCTGTATGTCCCCTCTTCTGTGTGGCCATCCTGCTTGCCAGCACTTCATCCCCGTCTGCAATCAGATGCTACGCCCCTGACACCTTCCCCCACTCTGACCTACGTTCTATTTCATGTATCCATCTTGCTTATTTTTCTCTGTTCTGCTAGATTGCAGGCTCTCCACCAGGGCAGGACTGCTTCTGTTTTGTTCACTGTGAATCCCCAGCACCTAGAATAGTTCCTGGTACACAGCAAACATTGAATACTTGTTGAATAGCTGAATACATCAACAAGCAAGGCTGTCACATGCATTTACATGTTTTGTTTCTAACTATACACATCTCCTCCTTTGCCCTCTGAAGGGGAGAGTGTGGCTGGCCAGGTGCCAAGTGGTCTGTCAGTCCTGCTTGCCCTCACAGTCCCATCTGGCTGTGCCACCTTCTTAAGTCCTTCCTCAACCATGACAGCATGGAAGGTGACAGCTCAGGGCCCAGCAAGAAGACAGGAAACTTGTCAGCTGGGATATAATATATAAATAAGAGACTCTGTATAGTTGACAACCTGTACTATTACGATACATATTCGAAGCCCGTCTCAATTATAGGTGCTGACTCATTTTCTTCTGACTTTAGAACTTTTCCATGTGACTTGCTCCTCATTTCTCGTTGAACCTGACCCTGGCAGTGGAAAGTGATGCCTGAGGGGGGCCTGTGAATAACCAGCCCAGCATGGCCTGTATGGTGCTTACATTATGCTGAATGCATAAGCTTCCTCTGTGTAGAGAGACCTTCTCCCACTTGGGGATTTTGTGTGGGGGCGGGAAGCGCTGACACAGAACAACGGGGTTGAATCATCCACATGGGATCACGCACAACCACGAAGGCCTGGCTTGGCCAGCTGCCTCCTAGAGGGCAGATTGCAAAAGTTGGCAGGGACCCCACCTAATTATCAAGGTAGCTGCATGGCTCTGAGCTGCTGTCCAAGGTACCCAGCAGCAGAGGGAGCTCTGCCAGTTCTCTGCACACAGGAGCTGGCTAATTTGATAACATATGGCCGAGAAAAGTGCGTCACTGGCTTCCTCTGCCCCCACAGCTGACTTCTACAAGCTGCTGTCTCCTTGTCTCCCACTGTGAGGCCCCGTGCATTCATCCTTGTGCAATAGAATCGTTAATCTTAAAGAAGACAGAGTATGTTAGAGATCGTAGGGTGAGGCAAGGAAAACTTACTTATTGTTAAGGGAGCAAATAACTTCCCTTGTTGGGAAATGAGTTAGCTACTTATTTCCAAATTGGCATGACCGGCCACCCTGTGGATGTATGTAACTAGCCGGGATCAGGAGGACCACAGAGCCACTTACTGGGTGTCGTAAGCGACAGGAGAGCTGGATGTCATGAGAAGCCAGGAAGAGGTCCCCCAATTCCATGCAACAGACAAGGGACTTTCTTGCTGGGGACTAAGCAAGTAAAAAACATTTTAAATTCTTAAAAAAAATCTTTCCCACTATTTTTACCGGTTTCTTAGCATTGCATGGCTTGTTAAGTGCCAATAAGCCAAATAACACACAAGTATTCTCCTTGTCCATACCACCCCAAACCCATGACAAAATTGATCATCCTGTCACTATATGATCTTTCTTAAGCCTCCGATGATGCTAAAAGGCTGAGGAAGTGGAGTGAGCAGAGTTATAGGTCTTGGTCCATCAGAGAGATGTCACCTGATGGTAAAAGGGTTAACATGGTCAAGGAAGTAGGAATCAACACCTCCCACCGGGATTTCTCCCCCAGAAACCCGAGGCAAATATCACTGGGGTTGACTACCAATGTCATTCCCTTGCATCTGTCGTGAGATCTAGTGTAGAGAGAGAGGGGGAATTAATCTGTGATTAAGGTAGGCACAGCACGTAGGACTCTAGACCCAAGGTTGTCTTGGGCAATTTTCCATAGTGAGGATCTGGAGGAAATAGCTCTTGTTTTCTCTTAAAAATTGCGTCCTTTACTCCCTCCTCACTGGCATTTAGTATTTTGAAGAACATTCTGCCTGAAGCATAAGAAGACGTGGCCTAAGCCCCAGTTCTCCTTGTGACCTGTAACCATGGAGCAGATCTTTCTGCAGAGAAGGGGGCTGTTTAATGATCCCATGAGATGTAATGACAAACCTTTACAAATGTAAAAGCTACATACAGTGAAGTAAGTACCTCTCGTAACCACTGCATGTGAAAAGTGTTTCTGGTAATCACAGCACTCCATGGGAAGGAATCAAGAATATGCCCTGAGTGACAGCCCATCCCAAAGATCCTGGGAGGAAGTCAAAATGCATACCCTGAGCTTGATTCATGAATATGCTCCTGACCACAAGTGCTCCACCACTAAGCTAAGGGCCGAAGTCACAGAGGAGAGGGGATGGGAGCCGGTGCTGTCTAGGCAAGTCCAGCAGCAGGCTCTTTGTTGGTACAAACAACGACCAGGATTCATTTTTAATAATTGAGTCATTTTTGCTTCCTTGAGCCATTGCTCTCGGAGAGATAATGACCTACCCTGGAAGGTATAGATCAAAGGATGAAAAATACAAAGAATAAGAGAAAAAAAGAAAGCTTTCAATCATTAAACACACTCGTGAGCCTGAAAACAGGGTATTCTTAACATTTTTAGTGGTGGATCAGGTAGGTGACCCTGTATGTTCTCAGAGGGGTGTGTTTCACCTGAATTGGTTGAGTCAAGGCGTTAGTGTATCATGAGGTTCAACAAAAGGATCTGGTCCATGGCAATCCCTGCTCCCCAACCATTGATTTCCTGGGAACACAGGCAAAGATACTGGTTTAGAAGAGGAAGTAAAATACTAGCTTCACCAAACCACAGATCACTCTCAGCAGCCTGCTTGGGAGATCTCCCGTCAGAGGGGACAATCAGTGAGGATGGATAAAGGGCAGAGATGGCTCCCAGGGCCACTGGATAGACCCACAGTCAGAGGGCAAACCTGGAGTGTCTGCCAGGGAAATACTTACCTTCTGGGGATGAGAACGGGGGATGAACCTACAGGGATCAAAGGCCAAGGGCAGCCCCAGAATAGAAGAACAGTCCAGACCAGTCCTCCTCTTGGGGAGGGGGCTAGGATTTCAGCTGTGAGAGGAAGAATCTCATAGGGGTCTGGCTAGGGCACTCAGCACAATGGGGGTGGGGTGGGCAGGGCTCAGGTATCTAGTCTCTGTAAATATATCTGTTTCTATGGTTTTCCAGTTGTCTTTTCCCTTCTAGGTTTGTTTATTTAAGAGTAAATTTGTATCTTGCACCTTGGAGACCCTACATATGTGATTTCTGTAGCCTTTCAGATTTGCTACTTCCATATGTTAGCTCATGTAATCTTCACAAGTCATTTAATTATAAATGATTAGAACCATTTTAAAAATGGAAAAAACAACAACAACCAACAAAAAACCACAAAACCCACCACTCACTCAGAGAAGTTAAGTAACTGATCTAAGGTGGCAAAGCGGTGAAGGATGGATTGTACTCAGGTCTGCCTTTTCTCAGCATTTTGTGCCATATCTACATCAGCAGGACTGTGATGTGGTTATCACCGGGGAGCCCTTGAGGGGTGCACATCATGATGGTGGAAGAGGGAGGAGGATGGAGGGGGGTGGCCGAGCTGTCTGTTCTGATGAGACTTCTTTCCAGCCCTCTCCTGCTTCCTGAAGTTATCCCACCTCTAACAGAGTCAAGAGTGGCCAGGAGACTCAACGGACAGCTGTTACATTTTTCGTATTTCATCATGTCATTGAGTAGCTAGAGAGCTTCTTGTTTTTAAAACAAAGGAGCACAAAACATTACTAATACATTTAAATTATCATTTAGATTTAACGTAGTTATCTCCAGTGCACAGGAAATGATCAGGGGAATCAGATAGAGGCTGCCCGTGCTGTTTTCCACAATCCACAGCTCAGCTTCTTCCAAGTGTGGGTGGTTGCTATGGGCAACAACTTAACCAAACTCAGGGAGGGTCCAGGGCGTTGAGTAGTACAGGCATTTAATAGATTTACCTTATTTGGGGAAAATAAGATAAAACAACCTAAGATTTTTTCCCCCAAGGGCTACTTCTCCCTCCCACTAATACTAGGAATTTCCTCTATGTAAGGTGATAATTGCTGGGTTCTTTTTTTTTTTTATAAGATGGCCTAGGCCGGAGGATGGGAAGGAAAATCATAACCTGTCTTCAGAACAGCTCAGCCAATCTCCATAGGAAAACAAATAAGTTGAGCATTTCTAGCTGTTGATCAAAACATCACCATCACTGTGAGTTAAAAGCACAAAACCAAAAAAATCCACTTCTTTTTACAATGACTTCTGGATTGTTTTTCCAGTGGAAGGTTGTTTATATTCAATGCCTGAGTGGCATAGTCTTAGAACTTCAGTCCTGAATGCAAGGAATTGAAAAGGCAGGCTTTATGAGTAGACCTTTTGATTTTGGTGGTTGAGAACATGTTTCACTTTATAGCATGGTTTTTGCTGCATTTTCATTTTCTTCAAATGATCAAGTGATTTAAGATCCTAAGCCTTCATGTTTATTAAAATGACTTTTAAACTCTTAGCTCATTCTTACACTCTTGCCCAAGATCTAAAATCCCCTAACCAAAGAGAAATAGCTCTTTTTTATGATAACTAACTAAGCCCTTTTTTTACTTCTATAGCTTTGTATAGAGATATTTTCCATCAAAGAGGGACGTGGTTACCTAAAATATTGTACACACATACAGTGGGATACTTTGCAGTTGTTAAAAGCTAAATACATGCAATTACATAAAATAACATTTAAGAAATAATTTTAGGAGTTCCCACTGTGGTACAGTGGGTTAGGAATCTAACTGCAGTGGCTCAGGTCGCTGTGGAGGTGAAGGGTTGATTCCCGGCCCAGCGAAGTGTATTAAAAAGGACCTGGTGTTGCTGCCGCTATGGCGTAGATCGTGGCTGTGGCTCAGATTCAGTCCCTGGCCCAGGAACTTCTATATGCTATGGGTGCAGCCATTTAAAAAAACAAAACAAAAAGAAATAATTTCCGGCGAAAAGAACAAATTGAGGAATAGCTCTTATAAAGACAGTATAGGTGTGTGTATGTGATGTAGGTATAGAACATTTCTGAAAGGATACACAGGAAATGGTTAAAATTCTATCTCTAAGGAGAAGTAAACAGGGATTAGAGAGGAGAGGAAGACTTTTACCTACTATTAAAACACTCCTGGGCGCTGTTGATATTTTTATGCGTGTTACTTTTATAATAAAAAAGGAAATCTTCCCGTTATTCCTAAAGAGAAAGGAGGGGTATGCCAGCATGGCATTTGTTGTGGTTTAGGGGGTCACCACAGCCAGTAAGAGAAAATAGCAATAAAAAGGGAAATGATGCTTCCTGGTTGATTTTTGATTTTTGGTGTCTTTATCTGTGTAACCATATCTCACCCTTTCTGGTATCACCTGATTTATGCAGCTTTCTTCAGCTCACTTACTTGATTTCAAACTCTCTGCCTCCAGTTTGTCTTTGGATTGTATGCAGAGGCAGCATAGCGTAGTAGTTAATGCGATGGGTTCCGGATTCAAATCTTGGCTGTGACATTTCCAGATCTGTTCCCTTTGAAAAGTCAATGAACTTCCCGTGCCCCAGTTTCCTCATTGTACAGTGCAGGAGTATAATAATTCCTGTCCTATAGGTCCATTAGAATTATTATATGTACTGGCACAAAGGGAGTCCTTCATGATTATTCTTTGAGATGATTTTTTTGGTTGAAAACAAAAAATCACCCATAATGCCTCCCCATAGAGAGGACAACTATTGAGATGTGAGAAAACATCCACCTAGGCGTCGCTACCCATGTAAATAGTACAGAACAGACTTTCATCTGAATGGGAGCAAAGCCCTTCTATAACTGATTTTTTCACTCCACACCATATAAGCCTTCTTTCTAAAGCAATGCTTAGAATTACTTCATTCTCCTTGTCTGTCACCAATGAGTCACTTTCATTAACTGGATTAAAATACAACTAATTCTCTGGATATTTAAGGATCTTTCTTATAAAATCTCCACTGTCTTTCCAAAGACACATTCCTTTTAAAAATACTACTTAAACATCAGTGAGCTTGATTTCTTTATATTCAGATACCTTTCCCCTCCCTATTCTATTACCTATGAGTAATTACTCAAATTCCATGTCAAATCCCTTCTCTTTTATGAAGCCATCCCTTACTATTTCTTATTAATTACTACTTCCTAATAATTTTCTATTTTCTGAACAAATCTAGCACTCTTATCTGAGGAAATGCAATTTGAAACTTACAAATGATTACACAAAATAGTTTTCATCATTCTTGGTGGCACTCGATCAAGTATTTGCAGTAGAGATGGAAACTTTATTTCTCCTGTCGCCTTCAGGGAATGTAGCAGCCGAAAACGTTGGTTTCTTTGGAAAGAATTCTTGGCTGAGTGTGAGGAAACCTGGGTCCTAAAACTTGCCCAGTAGTTTAAGCAAGTCATTGCTCTGGGCCTCCATCTCATTTGTAAGATAACAATGTTGGAATCATCTCTAAAGTGCCTTCCAGCTTGACTTCCAAGACTTTTCTTTCATCTTATCTGAGAATCAAGACTGCATGAAGATAAGGTGCAGGAAAATGTTTAAAAACTGGCTCTGGGAGGAAAAACATCTCTGATATGTAGGGTTTATTGATTTTCGTAGTGTAAATATTCCCATCATGGCCAATATCAAGCTACCACAGTGACAAAACCAAGTGTGGAGTTGGGAGGAGATGTGAACCATTGGCTCTCATTGGCCAGTTGGACCCAGACAACACAGCCACGTAGTTCCTTTTAATGAGGTAGTCTCAGGCTTGAAGAACACAGCCAGCCCTTCTAATCCTTAGCTTCTCTTATTCAAAAACTGACACACCCTCTCTTCACTGAGTGGAGGGAGCAAGGGAAACAACCAGGGAAAGTGTTCTAGCTTTGGCTTTTTAATCCCAGGCTCTCCAGACATGAGTTCTGGGACCAGCCTGACCTTCTCAGGGGCCTACACCCACAGCCCTTGAAATCTGGCCCAGATCTCTCTTGAAATCTGGCCCAGGGATGATGATACCCGAAGTGGTAGCAATTCTACATTGCCAGGTCCAGTTGGTAACCTGGATCTATGGGCTGGAGTGCTCAACTCTGCTTTTTCTGGGAAAGACAAGTGGTCCAAAGGACTAAAAGAAGTTGCTGAGCTGGAATTCAGGCATGATGTCCAGATGGTGAGGACAGTCTTACTGGGGGGGTGGGGGGAATGACCAGACTTCCACTAAGCAGTAGGAAGAAGAAAGCTGGAGTGGAAAGCAGAGCCTAGATCTACCTCATGAAGTTTATAACCACATGAAATCCTTGTTTTATCTGTAAGGTGATCTTCCGAGGCCGTTGGGAGGATCACATGAGATGTACTGAAAACCCTTGATAAACTGTTGCTGACAATTATTTAACTTGAAAAATAGGCTTAAAGGCAAATTAAAATATTATAAGTTATCAGGATGGATGATCAAATATATTTCCTCCTTGGCTCATTTGGATTCATAGATAAGTTTGAAAGGCGTGAAGCAGTTAATGCAATCCTTGAAGATAACTCTTTTCCAATTTTAAAAGGAATAGTTAATGCTGGTTTGTTAGAGCCGCTCCCCTCCTCCTCACAGAACTAGAAAGAACGGGATTCCCTAGATGAACTGAGGGAAGTATGCTAATGTGCAATGCAGATGACAGTATGAGGCATGGCTGCACGGATATTTTTAACATGCTAATGTGTACCTGCCAGACTGAGCTCCCAGCCTCCAGGTGGGCTGGCAGTGCTAAGCGGGGTTGAGAAGGAACAGGGAGCTTTCAGAGAACCACAGATTTGGAGGCAGAGGGAGGGCGAAGGGTCTGAACGGGCACAGACACAGTTAAAATGTGGCGGGCAGATGCTAGATGACAATTCAACTCAACAACAACAGGTGTAAGTTTCTCTGGGAAGCTACTGATCAAAGTACCCTCAGCACACTGGGATTGTGTCAAGGTGAGTTAGCATCTCCTCACATTGCTCAGCATTTCTTGGGGTTGTGCCAAGGACTTCCCAATCATGACTTCAGATAACATTTGTACCCTCTTTGATATGGGGGACAGAGGAAATAGGAAAGTGTGTGAAAAGGCTGTAACTACCTTGACAAAGGCTTCAACACAGTGCTTCTGGAGTTCTTAAGGAGAAGAAATAACAGTTAATAGGGAGAGGTTAAATTTAAGAGGAAGATGGAAAAGAATGAAGACTTTCTTCTACTCTTTTCCACCATTAGATTGTAAATTCTATTCTCCTAGGAGCCCCAACTACCATATATCCCAGTGCCTAGCACATAGTAGGTGGCCAATGATTATAATAATTGTGGTGATAGGTAACATGTCTGGGACACTTCCCACATGCTGGACGCTGTTGCAAGTGTTTCATCTACCCTACCTTTTTGAATCTTCACAGTTACTCTTGAGGTAGGGAATACTGAGATCCCTGTGTAACTGATGAAATTGTGACACAGAGTGGTGGAATGATTTTCCCACAGTGACACATCTAGAAGTGACAGAGTTCTGGTTTTGAACCCAGATAATCTCGTTTCAGAGCCTGCACCCTTGAGCACCTTGCTATCATTAAGTCTTTTTTGAATGAACACATGAAAAGGTGATGGCATTCCTGGGACACAGGGTGGGAAACAGCCTAAACAAAGGCTTTGAGGTACCATTCCTGCTGTTTGCCAGGTATGCCCAGCTCTCCCTTTCTGGGCACAGGTAATATTGCACTTCTCTGCCTCTTTGCAATTAGTGTGGTCATGTAGGTGGCTTTAACAATGAAATGTGATCAAAGTGATGCGTATCACTTCCAGGAAACTGTGCCAAATCACTACGTTCCATGTCTCTGATTCTTTGACCGTAGAAACACCTACTGACATACACCTTCTGTCTTTCTGGCTACCTGAGCGAATGCAGTGAACACAGCCTCCTGCCAGCTCATGATGGATACAAGAAATAGTGTCTAAGAAATAAACTTGTGAGTAAGAAATAATCTCAGATGTTTGGGATTTGTTTATTAACTGACCTTAACCTGGCTGATCCTAGCTTGTACATAAATTGGTCCTAGAAATAGGGTACTCATGTAACAACAACAAGAAAGTAACCTAAAATATGTGGCTATAGTTACAGGATTTGGTAGCAGGAAGCAAGGTCATTATCAGAGGCTGGAAATACACTGATTCATGTTCTGCAGTGATGAATAATTTGGTAAACTGTTGTGTACAACAACTTGGAAGGTAGGTGACATAACAAATGAGCCTGTAGCTCTAGGGGAAATAGTTGCAAAACATAATGTTAATAGAATGTATCAGCTGCTCTTGGCAACCTTCAGGAAGGTGTTCTGTGGTTTGAAATAAACTTAGAAAAAACTCGTTATAATACAAGTAGTAATGAAAGGGAATTAGAAGAGTCTAGACATTTGTGGACTTGTGAGATTGGAAGAAGCAACTGCTTTCAACCCACTTTGTGAAAGGTAAACCTGAGGAAGCCTTTGAGGGAAGAAGACATGAAGAAAATTACCCCCTGTGGCAATGTTCAAATCAAGGACTTGGCCTCCTCACCCCATTGTTCACGCTTCTGAATGGAGTCAGATGACTTAGAATGGAGACACAATTACGTAAACCTTTTTGATTAGACAACATGATCAGAGGCGAGTGGCTAATAGGTTAATAAGCTGAGAGGATCTGAGATAGAGAGAGGCATGAAGGTAGGAAGAAAAAAAATAAAGCAAACATGGCCATTGAATCTACAAGGATTCTGTGATGTGATGGTTGTTACCTAGAATTCACTGAAACCAATAGGTGAGAAGGTGACTACAGTTTTGGGAGAACTGTAGTACTGCTCAAAGAACCACAAGCCTAGATTAAAAGACACAGGAATGAGAGAAGTCCTAAATGCCTCTTGGCACAGGAAGGATATTGTCAAGGAGGATAATAGAAATGGAAGAATACTCCCAGGGAACTGGGAGATATGGAAAATAAGGACAAAGGAAGTTACTCCAGGGAGCAGAATTGTAGCCTAATGGAGAAACATGCGCTCCCCCAGGGCAGAGAGCATTTTCCCAGTGCTATTTCAGAATTGCTGTGGACCAATGACTACTGTTATCTCCTGTCTTCTTTTTGAGTGGGAGTGTTCATTGTGGATGGTTTGTCTTTGTCCTGTCATATGTTGGGTGTATGGGAGGCAAATCATTTGTCTTTTGGAGTCTGCATGTCTCTAGATGCAGAGGAGCTGTATCTGGACCAGATGTAGATTATAGTGAATCACCCCTTGTTATATAGACTCTCACATATCACCCACAAACCATAAATTTTGAGGTTGATGGGGGCTCTGATAGGACCAGCACAGGGCTTTTGGATTTTTCCCCTTGATGGTGGTGGTGGGGGCATGGATATATTTGGTTTGTGAGAGAGAAAGTGAGCCAAAGATTTCATGGCCAGACACATAGACTTTGATAGTGCTGTTGGCCAAATATCATTTAATGCATCCATGCCCTGGGCAGATGGTAAGATTGCTTTCATTGACCTCTTTGAAGATAGACATTGCCATGCCCCTAGCTTTTGCCTATAAACATGAGAGGAAGCATTAAGAACTGTGCTTTTGCCCTGATTTGGTGATTCTGGGAGCCATTGTTGATGTAGTGTATCCACAACTTGGTCCTGGGTAACCATGGTGAGCAGATTTCCCTACTGACCTAAGATGGATGTATAACATGCACAGGAAGTGAAGTTTTGTTGTTAGAAACCTCTCTCATTTACAGATTGTTTTTTCACTCCCAGTATAACCTAGCCTTATCCTGACTAGCACAGGCCTGAAGCCAGCAACTTAGATCCTAAGAACAATTAGAAGCCCAATTTGATGGAAGCATAGAATCCTTGTAAGGGGAGAGACAGGAGGAAGGTCTTAAAGGAGAGAGGAACTCTGCCTGCTGTTGGAAACCACGTTCATAGATACAGTGGGATTCAAAGATGCTTTCCTGGTGACCTGGTAGCAGGTCTCTAGAAAGATGTGCTGCAGAGAGAGACTGGGGCAGCTAGACAAACTGGTACACTGAGGTCATTCAAGTGAGAGGAAGGCAACCCTAAAGCTTGAAGAGATGAGGGGTGAGCCATAATGGTTCAAGACTGAATTTAGGAACATGGTAATTTGCATGATAGAAATGGGAGGGTCAGGAAGAGAAGAGATGTACTTAGGAATCAGTGAACTATGTGAGTGCCTTGAAATCCCATCTTCCAGCATGCTTATCTTAAAAATACAGGATCAGTGTACATCTGAGAATATGGTGCTGGTCGCACGTGGATGTCTTAGCCTCCACAGGCTGGAGAAATCTGATACATATATTTGGTCTGTTCCACCCAAGTCTTTAGGTAGAGTTATCCATGTACTCAGAGAAATGGGGTTCAGATGGTTTTAAAAGATACCTGGAAAAGCTCCTCTCAAAATCCCCCAATTAATTTATCCAATATTTAGGAGCTTTGCAGTTAGAAGTCCTCCCTGCGGTTAACCTCAGTTCCTCGGGCTGCAGTTTTGATTTCTTTTCTTTCTGGTCTATACATAGGCATATTGATGATTTTGTTATTCACATGCATCCTCTGTAAAGGTACATGGACTTGGGACTTAACACCCAGCCTTCTTCCAAAAAAGAAGTGAATGAGGGGGTCTCCTTAATGATATAAGATGCCAGCAAAGCTGATAACTTGAACTCTCCTGACAAAATGGTAAACTGTAAAAAAAATTAAAAAGATTAAAACAACAAGCCAAAACAAAACAAAAAAAACCCTTCTGCATGCCAGGTAAAGTGGATTTTTCTGACCTGAAACAAATTCTGAACAAAATGATTACCTTTAGTACCACCCACCTCTACATTTTAAGTTCCTTTCATCTTTATTGTGCCTGCCTTTGCCATTTTGAGATTCTAGAGTCTATCCATTCATATACCTCTCTATATATTTATTCCTATTTAACCCTGGATTTAGATTTTAGTAAAGCATTTAAAAAATGTATTGAAAGCAAGGTGCAAATGACTCACACAGTACTTTGATGATAGAAGTGCTGAATAAATGCTTGTTACATGAATGAATGAGGGAGTGACGGGTATGCAAATATAATTTCTGACTGTAATTAGCATGTTCTTTTATATCTGGTTGTCTGCCCTCTGAAAAGGGAACACAGCTTGAAATTGAGGGTATGGTGGCTAGCAGAGGAACCATGGAAAGGAATCTTAAGGCTCTTGGCAAACAGAAGCCTTCCTGGCAGGGCAGTGAGAAGTATAACCAAAAAGGAGTGAGGAGTCTTTGTTTCCAAAACCCTCTTCCGGGGTCTTCTGCTGCCCACATCTGTCCACTTTCTCTTTAGGGCCTTGTAAACACAGCCACACCTGGCTGGTTCATATAAGGGAGGCTCAGCTTACATCCTGCACAGCCCAGAACACACACGGGTCCTGGATTTGCCATTATTCTTGTCCCGATAAGGCTGAACCCAGGCTCCTAAGAGGCCATCCCTTCTCCCTGTGACCATCCTCAGCTGATGCCTACTTATCTGGTAATCTTCTCAATCCTTTGGTCATGTGGTCCTTCCTTTCTTCACCCCAGGCCAAGCCTGAGTCAGGATGTTCTCAAGGTCCTTCAGCTGCATGTCTGCCTGCTTGCCCTTACTGCCCGGCAGCCTCCGACACCCCCTCAAATCTGCGCTGCATTCTCCCAATCTGCTTTGAACGGCTCCTTTTCCTGAGACTCAGCTGGTATCCTTTTTGCCTCCATTTTGAACCCTCTTATGCACTTCTCTAGAGCTTTTGGGAGACTATTATTCCACCCTGCTTTTTGTTCTTTCTGCTTTCAACCCCTGGCAACCATGTCTCAGCTCTGGCAGTTGAGCTGTAACCTTGGGCAAGTTATTTGATCACTGTAAGACAGAGATTCCTCATTTGTAAAGCAGGGACAGTCTCAGGTGTAGAGAAACAAACAAAAGAAATGCAAGCCCTGAGCACTCGGCCAGGCACTGAGAACCTCATTAAAACAGAACACTTTCTCCTGTTTTGTACACTTTCCATTCCTTCTCCCTAAAGGCAACTGAATGTCCTTTCATTCTTCCACCTCCCTCCAAGACCCACAGGTAGTTCGTTCCTCTCTGAGGACCTGAGGACCATAGGGAAAGTGCCATCTGTGCTGGCTCCCTTCCAAAACAGCCTTTTCCAGAGAGCAGTTACCTGGCAAGAAAGACCAGGACCGGTGCAGACTATGATATTCACATGCACATCTCACTTGAAGGAAGGTATCACACCCCAAAGAGGGACCTATTTTTTTTTTTTTTTTTTAAGATGAGCGTGGTGATGGGGGCTGAATATAATAAGCAATTTTTTGTTCCAGTTTTGCTTGTTTATTATCTTTTAACTGGGCTTTTTTTTGAGTAGCGGGTTGAAGGGTATTTGGATAATTCATCTATGAGTAAGTGAATGAGTTTTCCTCTTTTCAATTTTCCCCATTTCTTCTGCTTTTTAAAAATTTTTGTCGGGGAGTTGGAAGGATAGAGGGTAATAGAAGACAGTGCAATGATCAGGGAAAGGTGGGAACTGATTCTGAGTTGGTCACTGAGGACGTAAATTCACAATTTTGCATGCAGGGTTAGGCTCTTGTGTTCAGCCTCCCTTTGGAGGGAGCAGCTGGTGCTCTGTTACACTTCCTGAGGATCAGGTAGGAGAGGGATGCCGGAGCATTTGGGGAAAACAGACTTGGGGCAGAAGGGGAATGGTGTATGTGGCTATGTTCTTCCTGTGGTTCCCATCCTTAGGAGGAAAGATCACCATGCTCCCACTGTTGCCCCCTCCTTTTTCTGGGAAGAGAAGGAACATGAGGAGCTGTGGGTGGGCGGGAGGGGCATGTGGAATGTGAAGAAACAGCAGAGGACACAGTGTATCAAGGGAGGAAAAAGGGAGCAGGAACTTCTACTAAGATAACCAGAAAAAGGGACTCCAACAAGAGGCTATAGTTTGGGCTTCCCAGTGAAGAACTGACTTATTTTAAATCTCCAGAATTAAAGCCGAGGGAGGACATCCCATCTATCTCTTCTCAAATTCTTTTGTTTGCCAATACTACTTTCTTTTGTCTTGGAGCATGAACTGCCAGTGCTTTGTGCTTCATGCTTATATTTATGTGCTTTGATGCTGAAAATTTGCTCAGAAACCATGTAGAAGAGAATAGCACCTTGTGGCATGGCCAGTCCAGGAGAAGTGGGGTTAAAGCTCTGTGTTGAGAAGGGTTCCGGGGCTGAGTCTATACTCTAAACAAAGGGTGCTGGGATCCATTAATGCTGGCATTGGCTAATGCTGTCTGCCATTAGCCTGGGGTGGGTTTGAAAGGAAACCCTCTAAAAGGTGCCATCTAAGCCAAGGGCCCAAGACCCTCATTTAACTTGGGAGGGGGTTGCTGGAGCCCAGAAACGTCAAACCAGTTGCCAAAAGCCACAGAGCTATTTATTATTGCATCAGTTTATTTTTTAAAAGGTCTCAGGATCAGAAAAAGAATGATGATTTAGAGGATTAACCATCCTGATAACAAACAACAAAAAAGCCCTATCTGCCTTTGAGGCATTTAGGATTAAAAATAAATCTTCCTGAAGCCTTTTGTTGGATATTTTATCACATTTCTGGGAGCTCTGACTGGTCCTCTTTAGAGCCAAATATGCAGACAAGCCTGGGGCCCTTCTCACCGATTTCAGAGGACTTTCAAAATCCATAATATTAGACACTTACTATTTCTTCAAGAGCAAGAATGTTCTTGGATAAAGGGATAAAGAACTATGAAGAGATTTTTTTTAAGTGTTATTTGCCTAGGGTTTTTGGACATTTATTTGAATTTAACTTCAGAATCTTTTTTTAAATGCCAGCTCACTCAACGTGATTTTTTTTTTTTTAAAGTTCTTTTTTACAGTCTATTGAGTAGAAGTCCAAGATGGGATTTGGACATGGCTTTAACTAATCATGGTAGCCGACAGTAGTCTCCTTTCAGGAATAAATAGCAAATCCAAGTAAAAGACTTAAATCCTTCATCAGAGCCAGGCCATAATGACCCACTTTGAGGGAAAACGGGCCCCCAGACCTCTCTCCTCCTTGCCTGAGAATTTAAACATGCAGATGTTCTCTTGGAAAATACGAATATTCCTGGGTGTAATGGCATTTCAAGTTCATTGTTAGTCACTAATGAGGACAGAAGGAGAAACAAGTGGTGAGGGGAAGGGATTTGTCACTAACTGTGGAAGAAGAGGAGAGGGTGAGAGAGAACCTATTTCCTATGTAACAGCTATAGGAGTTTTGCAGCCCAAAGACGGAGCCCATTGTCTCAAGACCCTTCCTGACTCCGGAAGGTTCCACCGACCTTAAGCCTTAACTATCTGAAGACACAGTCACTGACATTAAGTAGCTGATGAAAACCAGACTGATAAATAAGCCCGCAAGATGCCTTTAGAAAATAGCAAAGGGAAAAGAAAAAAAGAAAAACAATGTAAGAACGTGTAGGAGTGCCTTCCCTCCGACATTTCTGAGAGAAGATGGGAGTTGAAAACCTCAAACAAAATGTTTGCCCCATCTCTCTTGGCTAATTTTAGTTATCTCGGTTCATGGCTATGATTCATCCCTAAAGCTGTGAATTGCTGAGGAGGGAGGAGGAAAAAAAATTGACTTAAATGTCAAATAAGTAGGAACAAAAATATAGTTTTCTTTTTTGGGGAATTAGAATTCCAGGATATGGGGAATCTTTTTTTTTTTCTCCTGAGGGGTGGAATACTTCAAACTTCTAGAAAAATAATGATCTCCAATCCAAACACTGTCAAGAAAGAAAAGAATTGATTATGCTATGTCATGTCTGAATTTTTGCCTTCATGGTACATTTTCCTTTTCTCTTTGTGTACCTCCTTAAATCGTATTAAACTAGAAATGACCAAGAATCATATGTAGTTGAGTATGGTGGCAGTTTAATATGTAGACTCTAAGGAAAATTGGAGCTCTTAGAACAGATGAGGGAGACATGAATGGAGACAAATAGAACTATGAGAAATAAGGCTGGGATGGATGGTAGCACAGAGACAAAAGGCAGGTTTCGATGAGGTAAGGTGTGGTCTTGCCTATTAAAGAAGAACAGGTGACACAGATGGTTTGGTGAAACTCGTCCTTAGAAAAGAAAAACATTTTTCAGTTTAGTAGGTGTCCTCTAGTAAAACGGTTACCATTTTGCATGTCCATAAGTTTGGAGGAAAAAAATAGCAGTTACTACTCTTCTACTCAGCTCAAGGATTGATTTCACTACCTGAGGACCTGATCCTCTCCACCAGTAGTTTAGCCACTGTCCATGTGTTTGCCTCTCTTTGCTCTCCAGAATGCTGAGCAGGAAAAAATATAAATTATGGTTGTAAAAATAGGCTCCAGGACGTTAAAGGAAGATAATGCCACGTGGAAGCCAAATGAAAAAAGGGAGTTCCTCCTTTCTACACTGTTGGTGGGAATGTACGCTAGCACAACCACTATGGAAAAGAACTAAAAATGGAACTGCCACAGAATTCAGCAGTCCCACTCCTGGGCATACAACCTGGAAAAAACCATAATTCGAAAAGATACTTTACCCCAGTGTTCAGTGCAGCACTATTTACAATAGCTAAGACATGTAAGTAACCTAAATATCCATCAACAGAGGGACAGATAAAGAAGATGGGGTACATATACACAGCGGAATATTACTCAACCATAAAAAACAATGAAATAATACTATTTGCAGCAACATGGATGGAACTAGAGATTATCATACTGAGTGAAGTAAGTCAGGCAGAGAAAGACAAGCATCATATGGTATCACTTATATGTAGAATCTTAAAAAAATGATACAAATGAACTTATTTACAAAACAGAAACAGACTCAGACATAGAAAACAAACTTATGCTTACCAGAGGGGATGAGGGGCATGGATTGGGGGGTTGAGATTGGCATATGCACACTGTGTTAATAGAATGGATGGTCAATGTGGATCGGCTGTATAGCACAGGGAACGCTACTCAGTATTCTGCAATAACCTATATGGGAAAAGAATCTGAAAAAGAATGGCTATGTGTATATGCAAAACAAAAAGAGCAAAGAAAGTGTTCCAGTGACTTCAGAGCGGGTGCCCTGCAGCCCTGAAGATAATGAGGAGATGGGTCCATGATGCAACTGGGAACATTGATTTCTGTATCTCCCCTGTCCTCAGCCCCTTCATAGCACTCTCCACACCCTCCTATGGCTATGATCCTTTCTGTTCCCCTCATACTTGGTAGGACTCGAACAGCTGGAGTCATTGGATCTCATCACCTAAGACCCAAAGTGTCATTCTGCTGACAGGACAAATGCATCCCAATAGATAGATGAATGGGATACAGAGAGATTCTGGAAGTTGCAGAATCCCACTGCTTGGTTTGCATTTGAGGAGACTGAGATCTTGAAGGTCCAGGTGACTTTCTTGCCTAAAGCATTCCCTTCTTTGCATCTTCTGGAAGATGTCAACATAGTCACTGAGGCTGTGACTACCTATCATTGACTCTAACAGAGATTTTAAAGTTCATCGAAGATATTTGCCAGAAGGCTCCTTGGCCATGCACCTTGGCCCATTGCTGTTATAAATTTATTTCTTTTCAGATTAGGTGTATTTAATTTTCTGAGCCTCTGTGAGATGGGTCAAAGTCCAATGAAGACCTGTTTCTATTTTTCATTTCTCTGATCAACTTTTACCTTGTGTGGCAGTGGTAGGTGTTAAATTGTGTTCCCCACACAGATACGTCAAAGTCCTTAATTTCCAGGACCTAAGAACATGACCCTACTAGAAATGGGATCTTTGTAGATTGAATCAAGTTAAAACGAGGTCATTAGGGAAGGTCCTGATCCACTGTGATGTCATAAGATGACAAACATGCAAAGGCATGAAAGGAAAAGGTTATGTGACCACAGAGGTGGAGATCAAAGTGCTGTGGCCACAAGCCAAGGAATGCCAAGGGCAGTGGTCCCTGACGGGAAGCTAGGAAGAGGCAAGGACAGATCACTCTTGCAGGGCTTTAGAAGGGGTGTGGCCCTCACAACACCTTGATTTCAGACTTCCAGCTCCAGAACTGTGAGATAATACATTTGTACTATTTCAAGGGCATGGCACTCAGTTACTGTAGCACTAGACAACCATCGATTGCAGTAATAAAGGCAAAGAGGAAGGGCAACTGGAAACCCAAGGGAAGAAAGAACTGGCTTTCTTGCGTTGGTTTACTCATGTCATTGGTATTCAGTTTTCATTGAAGTAATCTAGAGTGTTTCCACATGCTCCTTTGAAAAAAAATTCAGGAGGTGACCCTCCCTGTCACGTGGAAAATATAATGCAGCTTGCTATTTGAATAAATTTCCATCATAGAATAATCAGCTGTTTTTTAGTATCCTAGGTTAATCTAGTTTGTTCTCTTTAATCTGATGGATTTGGTCTTTTTTCTAATTTACTTATTTTGTCTTTTAAGGTTTTATTTTGTGGTGTAATATAAATGCATGCATAATAATGTATATTTCCTCAAAATACAGAATCAAAGACATTTAGAATACTAATTACCCATAATATATTTGTTAGTCCAAAGGGTGATCCACACGATGATCTGTTGCAAAGTTTTGATTTGCTCTCCATAAAGAATGTTAAAAATTAAGTCAGCCCTTACGGTAATCAGTTTCAGTAGTTTCTTTTGTGATGCTGTTCTCTGTTTACAAACAGCACAGATGGAAATAAGGACTACTTAGAATCACATTTTTCAAAACAAAAAAAAACACTTTTAAAGTCTTACAAATTATATGTATCAGGTGTTCAAATTTAGGAGTTCCCGTCGTGGTGCAGCAGAAACAAATCTGACCAGGAACCATGTGGTTGTGGGTTTAATCTCTGGCCTTGCTCAGTGGATTAAGGATCTGTTGTTGCTGTGAGCTGTGGTGTAGGTTGCAGACACAGCTTGGATCCTGCGTTGCTGTGGCTCTGGCTGGCAGCTGTAGCTCTGATTTGACCCCTAGCTTGGGAACCTCCATGTGCTGTGGGTGCGGCCCTAAAAAGCGGGAAAAAAAAAAAGTTCAAATTTAAAAACATCTATCAGGAAAACTTTCACGTATCACCCACTTTTTAAGCCTAGTCGCATTCTATAAGCTTTTCCAAGATAATCTATTCTACTTATTACTCAATCTTCTAAAAATCTCAAGAGTTTTTAAAGGAATCATGCCCTGAAAATTTAGGGGTGAAACAAATGTCTAAGAGTGGCGGTACACAGATGTTCTCATTGATCAGCAATCTTGATTCTTTTTAGAAGCCATTCTGGATTGTCTCAAGTGCTTCTTGGAGGTTGGGGGTTCTGTTTATGCTCTGTGCAAGGTACACCTGGATGCCCATGTCTTTGAAGGCACTGGGATATATGAGTCAGACAATAATCCATTCAATACATTACACTATTCCATCTGTAGGATGTTTTCTGCCCTACTTACTCTGGGAGTCACAGGACCTGATCTTAGGAGCCGGGCTCCTGGAAGCAGCATGTTGGAAACACTTACTTGAGTGTGGTGAGTTCCGTAAGGGATGGCTGAGTAGCCTTGAGATAGCTTTCTCTTCGTGCAGCCACTTTGGGAGAAGGCTTAGGACTTGTGTCCGAATCACCGCTGTCTTCATCCCCCATGGCCTTGATGTAGCTGCCACTCCGCATTCTTCGGCAAGGAATCTCATCATCTTTCCCTCGAGGGGTGTACCCCGTCCATTCATCCTGAGGGACCTAGGCAGATAGGAAACAGAGAGTTGCTTTATAAAGGTCTACATTCTTCTTTTCTTTCCTGTCTCTGAATATGGACAATCCAGGTAATTACCTAAAACTGTAGACATTAACTTTTCAATAAGAGTGTTTCACTATAATTGGTTTGAAAATATTTTGAATACGTGCAAATCTATGTCTCAATCTTTGAAACAACTGGTGTGCTGGGAAAAATGAGAACTATCAGCTCTGATTCATTTATACTTCTTGATTTTCTCACACTAGAAATAATTGCCAGGCATATGAATGCCATTGGAGAGAGGTTTTGTTTGAGCTTTTCAATGATTTGTTTTCACTTGTTATTTAAAAATTCAAGACTGTTTCTGTTCTGTGGACACCTTCCCTGCACCTTCCATCTCCAGCATCTTGTATCCAATCTTGCTGCCTCCTAAACCAGTGGTCTGTACTAGATGCATTCACTTCCCAATCACCTATTCTTTCTGAACCTCCCCCTTAATTTGGATTCAGCTTTCATTGCTTAAAACACCCTTTGAAGGTTTCCAATGATCTCCTCCTGAAAGCTGGTGCCATTTTATTAATTTTAATTTTTTTTTTTTGGCTTATACACAGAGAGAGAGACAGACCAACACAACACCTCTTAAGAGCATTTTCCCTTTTGGCTCTCTAGTTACTCTACTTACCTGTTACAGCATCTGCTTATCTGAATTGTCTTTTCCTCATGCTTTGCTGGATCCAGCTCCAAGTCCCTAATTGTGGCTACCACACAGTGTAATGTTCTCCAGTACCTTGCTAATTTTTCCTTCTACCGTCATTTCCTTTGAGTTCAGCAGGGCACCACATTATGCCATAGAGGGCTTCTTTCTGACCTTATTTTCAGTTCTTAGTTTTCTCAGTTCAACATGAACTCAACCTAGGATCTCATTCCTTCTCCATTTGGTAAAAGGAATGCGCAATAATGACCCCTCTTTTTACCCATTAAAAAATAATGAACAGCCTATGTACCACGCACAGAACACTGCACGGGCCTTAATTAAAAGAAACCAGAAAATGAGGAGGCTGCTTCTTGCCCTCAGCATGCTTGTAACAGAGATGCGAAGGCAAAGCATAAATAAATTTGGGAACAGTTCCAAGTCTGCATGCAAGTTTCAGATGTGGTGTCATAAATGACATATGCTCTAAAGAGACACCTGAAACAGGAGATTTTGGTAATGGTGATGGGGCAGGAGGATCCAGGAAGGGCTCCCTAGAACTGGCCAGGTTTGAAATGAGAAGGTAAAAAGGGATTTAGTATTTTCTTGCTATTAACTGATTGTCCATTAAATAAAGCGCTGTTTCATTACCAACATTTAACTATGCTAAGCAATTTGCTTAAAGGATCTTATTTCATCAAAACAATAACCCTGTGTATTTTTCTGTATTTCTCAGATGAGAAGCAGAAGCTCAGAGAGCTTAAGAAATTTGGCAAAGAACACGTAGCTGATAAATGGCAGCACTGGGATTCAAAACATTTTTGGTTTAACTCAGAGTTTACATCATCTAAATTTTATGATCAATAACGTATGAATTTAAGATCTAAAGTGTTAATAAAATTGTCTACAATGGCACATAATACAAAGAAGACAGATTTCTAAACATTATGGGTTCTAAGAACTGAGAACAGATATTCCACTAAAAGCGCTATTCTTTCTTCTTTAACTTATACATTTATCTGTGTAGTTTGAAAGAATATATCTAGAAAACACCAGACTGAACCTGAAAACAGTGCTTTGTAAGTTCTAATGCAGAAAGCTATAGATGAGGCTTTTTAAATTTAACAAACTCTTCAGTTGCTTCCTATGTGGAGGTACGGTTCTAAATGGTTTATAAATGTTAACTTATTTGATCCACGCAGCTGAGGGGTAGTGTTACCATTATCCGCATTTTACAAAGGAGGAAACTGAAGTTATACAACTCATCCAGCGACCCAGCTATGAAGGGGCAGAGTTCCACCCCACCAGCTCTTGGGGGTCTTGCTGCAACCACTATTTGATGCTGTTTCTTTTCCTAGGTTGTGATTGTGTGGCACTTACAGAACAAACAATTACAGTCCCGTGACACCTTTGTGATCCATCCTGTCTGGTCCATTTGCCACTTATTAATTATGGTAGTAACAATGTAGAGTTTTTACTTCTTTAGCTAAACAGCATCAAAATCACTATAGCAACAAGGGAGATTTCTTAGGGAAATTATAAATGTTGAGAACGTTCTTGTTTTCCTTCAGTTGGCAGGTGAGTCACTGCAAAGATATCGTGTTCAGAACCTCATTATTGACTCAGCTGTTACATTTTATAAATTAGGTTTGTACAGCTGAGGGTCCTAGGGGATGCAGCCTGCACTTGCCATTGCTCAGCGCTGATGTGCAGTCCATAAGCATTGCTCTCTGAAATATATCAGAGACTAATGACATACTATTAGCTCATATCACTTATGAAACGAAACATGGCAAATTTCTATTTACGTGGGTTTTTTTTCTAAGTTAGTTTATGGTAGAAACTTGGGCTTATGCTAGAAACAGGCTGCAACTGTTGCTAAGGGGAGCAGCTGGGAAGTATTTGATTTGTATATGTTTCAATTAAGCATATTTTTCAAGTGATAGCAGCTCGGACGGAAGTTTATGGAAGTGATTTACATTGGAATGGATTTTTAAAATTTATGCCTTATTATGGAACACTGAAAGGTAGCCTATGATAAATTGCATATAAAATAACACAGAAATCAGTTTCAGGAAAAATGCAAAGAAACAGAAAAGCAAGACTTCGGAGAAGAAAAACACTGTTGCTGGACAATAAGGGCCAGCAAAGTTGTTATAATTGAGTCACAGTTTTTATTATGAGTCTGATAAACAAAAGTGGAGATGGTGCTCAGATACACTGTTGTCAAAGAAAGCATACCAGTTTGTTCAGGGGCCAGAGCATGAAATGTTACTCTGTTTTGACTGAAAAGAAAGGAGACTCAGGTGCTATGGCTACTATTGTGACCTGAGCAGGGTGGCTGGGCCTTTCTGTATCAGTTGCATAGAAAGAAAAGATTTGGACAAATCCAAAGGAAAAATGAACCTTGCTGCTGTCTGTGAAAGCCTACATATTACTGGTCCTAGTAGTTTAAGAGAATGGAAATCTTAGTAAAAAAGGGAAGCTGGAGCAAATAGAGGAGCAGCCTGGGCATTTGTTGAATACAGGCAAGCCAGATGTCCTGCTTGCCTGCATGAGCTTAGCAGGGCAATAAGATCCTGTAGATGTTAAAGGAATAGCAATAAAATCAGTCTAATAAAGACTACAGTTGAACAACAGTTATGGGTTAGAGAAAAATAAGATTATTTGCTTTTTAATGCATATGTTTAAGCATGAAACGTCAATGGAGAACTTTATTTTTGAGAAAATGAAATGAGGATTCATGTGCATTTTTTTCTATTTCAAGGGTAGCCAGGTTGTGCTTAAACCATATGTCATGACAAGGAATGACCGTAACCAGGTGCTATCATCATATTCTAATTACAGGATGAATGAGCACTGAATGATGGGCCATCCTAATGCCAGCTATGGTCTGTTTAGTTATAGAGCAAGAGGAAACGAGACAGGGAGTTCCCTGGTGGCCTAGTAGGTTAAGGATCCGATGTTGTCATTGCTGTGGCATGGGTTTGATCCCTGGCCCAGGAACTTTGCATGATAGGGGCACAGCCAAAAGAGAGAGAGAAAGAGAGAGAATGAGATAGAAAATGGAGGCATGCTTGCCTTTTCTAAGTCTCTCTCCTTGTCTCCCTCCCTTCTTCCTTCATTTCTGCAGGTATTTTTTGCTTGCTCTTTTTTCAGCTATAGTCTGGGAGCTGGGAATTTGAAGCAGTGAACCACATAAACATTGATCCCATGCTGCGGACCTTACAATCCAGAAGGAGAGGAGGACGAGATCGATGATAGACAAGCACACCCGTAAATGAACAAGATGATATCAGAAACCATAAATACCATTAGGAAAATAAAAGGGGTGATGTGACAAAGGGGTTGGAGGAAAACCCCTCTAATTTGTTCCTCATAGAAGCTACTGGGAAGAGGTAACATGTACGGGGAGGTCAGATTGGACCAAAGGAGTCAACCTTGAGGAGAGCTGGGAAAGGCTTCCACGCAGAAGAATCAGCCTGGGCCTAGTCTCTGGGTAGGAATAAGCTTCTTGTGTAGTTAAGACCTAGGAAAGAAGATGCCATTGTGGTGCAGGAGTCTGGACTGAGAGGGAGGTGCTAGGAGGAGAGGCTGGGGGTGGAGGGTGGTGGCAAGTCAGGTAGGGTCTTGTAAGCCCATCGAAAGTTCTTCTTCAATGCTGAACTCAGCAATCCCAGCGCTCCTGTTACCTGCTCCAGCCCAAATTCATGTTCTTTATAAAATCTATAGCATATACCATCTGTGTAAGGGGTGAGCAAACTACAGCTCACAGGCGAAAGCCAGCTTCCATCTGCATTTGTAAAAAAAGTTTTCCTGGCACTCAGCCATGCCGGCACGTTACATATTGACTGGCTGGTTTTGAGTTGTAAGGGCAGAGTTGTAGAGCTGTGATGGAGACTCTAAGGATCTGCAGATTTCTTCTGAGTACTTAGTTTGCATAATCACACAGTGGCATTTATATACATGCCTCCTTTGCCGTGTCTGTGTTCTCTTCACTGGTTCCTTGAGCTGGCTGAAACTGGGGGAAGCGGGCTGCTGAAGGGTTTTAGAGGCGTGGGCTCTGCAACAAGATCGCCCAGGTTTGGATTCCTCCGAGACCACTAAATAGGGACATTCGTGGGCTAGGTAATTAAATCTCTGTGCCTCATTTTCCTTGTCTGTTTCTTACCTCTAAATTTGTGCGTTAGATTAAATGAGGTAATTGACCATGAGCCCAAAGGAAGCGCTCAGCAAAGGTCTATTGTACGGAATTCTGTGCTCAGCACATAGAAAAACACCTTTGTGATGGATGATGTTGGTTTTCCAAGAAGACTCTCATGCCTATTTTCAATATTTTTTTGGTAATGGAGGGGCAGAAGAAATTGAAATATCTTAAGCAAGAGCTTAAATTCCTCATATATTGCCTAGTCCCATCATTTTAAACTTGGACTGACCCATCAGGAAATACTTCACATGCTCTGTCATGGGGATTCATCTCTGTGCTGAAGTGGGGGACCTGCTTCCTTGGGCCACCTGATGCTTGCCTGGTGTCCCAGGGGTGGAATCTCAAATGATGCCTTTTTGTTCACAAAGCAGAGATCTTAGGGGAAAAGAAACCCCTGTGGGAGATCTTTATTTGGAGATTTTTTTTTTTTTTAAGAAACTTTGACCCAAGACCTGTGTATCCAGATGTCTGAGGACTGTCAAGGCCAATAGCTGGCTGACCGGGAGGCTCTGGGCTGCACCAAGTTTCCGTCATGTGCTGCTCCTGGTCATGGTGGTGGGGGAGAGGCTGGAAAAGGACTGTTTATCTCGCTGTTTCTAGGGCCTAGTACAACACCAGAAACAAAATAGGCTCCTGGTAAATGTGACACTGAATGGATTAATAAATTCCAACACTAATTTTGAGTGAGTCACTTCACCTCTTTGATTCAGTTTTTCTTTGTGTAAAATGGGAATGGTAATAGCTGCATGATTAAGAGAGAGAGTGTGCATGAATACCGCTTGTGAACTGCAAAGCACCGTAAAAATCTGAGAAAAAAGGTTACAAATCTGAATCTTCCTGGCGCTTTTTAAGCATGGCCAGCTGTAAACCTCTTGGGATTAAAAAGCAGAGGTATTTTAACTAACATCCTTCTAATCATCAAAGCAGATAGTCTTGTTTAAGAAATAAAAGCAAATGGAATATGTATGGTACCCTATGTAAAAATAGAACATTCTCATACATATGAAATTTATAACTATCAAATGTATTATAACTTGTATTGTTATAATATAACATATTGTAAGCTATATTTTGTATCCGATATATATGTTCTGTCATAAAAACTGGCTCTCCTAAATTGGCCCACAGGCTCAAAAATGTATTTATCTTTCTTCCGAAATCTTTGGATGTAGACTCTTTTGTGGTGCTGCCAGTTTTTTTTCTTTTTAGGCTCTTCCCCAGACTCAGTTGAAAGAGGTTCACACTGGTTCTGAGACACTCTGGGCTAAAGCTATGATAAGCTAGGGGTCCTTAAAAAACTTCCCATAGGGAACTTTTAAAGTGATATCATTCAAAATGATTTCTTCTATCTGAATGTCTCAAACAGTTTACTGATTATTGGGGGGGCAGTGACCTATCCCTACTTGGTTAAAAGAATTTCCATTCTGAATAGACAGGGTACCCCTACTCTTACCCTTCTTTGCCTTCTCCCCTAAGATCCAAATGCCACATTTTACTAAATTTCCAGATACCAGTGCAAACCCCTCAATATTTTTTGTACCACTAAGAAAGAAATACCACCATTTAAACTCTGACAATCTGTGGAGTGTCTGTGACACATTCCAATGTCAAAGATGCTAAAACATGAAAAATATGGGTCTCAGGAATCAATCAAACAGCCTTTAAAAGAATATGTGCAAAAATAAGAACAAGAATGGATGCATTCTGGGGTAGCAATTCTAGAACTTAGGGTTCATATTTCTTAGTGGCCAAATTAACAACAATTAGCATTCATCCATGTTATGCTTTTGCAAAAAAACACAAGTGCATCTCATGTCTCAGGAGCCTTATAACTGCCTAGAAGGATGGGAAGGGTAATTATTATAATCCTGGGTTGTCAAATAAATAAACAAGCCCAGAGAGGTTAGTCCAGGGTGACACCGTGCCCAAAGTTGGGGGGGGTGTCCTGCCATACACAGTCCTAGATATCCCCCCCAACCCCCATATTCAGATTGTGGCTGTTCTGTGCATAACAATTGCCATTTTATGATCACCTAAAGAACATGTATTTCAGATAAGAAAACAAGCTGCAGTTTTAAAGTCTGGAGGAAAAATAGTAGACTAAGAATTACATGCTCCTAAATTAAAGTTGAAGAAATACTATTGCAGAGTTCCCCCTGTGGCACAGTGGGTAAAGAACCTATCTACAGCAGCTTGGGTTACTGCAGAGGTACAAGTTCCATCCCCAGCCCAGTGCAGTGGGTTAAAGGATCTGGCTTCATGGCAGCTGTGGTGGTGGTCACAGCTGCAGTTTGTATTCAATCCCTGGCTGGGAATTTCCATAAGCTGCAGGTATGGCCATACACTTCAAAGTAAAAACAAACAAGCAAAAAAAAAAAAAAAAATACAGAAAAAAGAAAAAGAAAGAAATGCCATTGCAGACATGGGAAGGCTTGCTTTTAAAATGCCCTTCCAATGCACATGGATTTGGTTGAGCTGCTGTCATTGGGTCTAACTCAATGGAGACAGAGTCAGACTTCCTGTGCCAGGGATGGGCTGGGAGATGAAGCCATGTGTGAGTCCTTGAGAGTGGATTATCTCAGAATGGGAAGTTGGATGGTGAGGTTTGGGGTAATGAAAATGCGTGAGATTTTGGAAAATCTGAGAGCCACAAAAGGAATGCAAACCCTTAGAAAGCGGGGACAGCTGAAATGGAGCATGTGTCCTGAAATACACCAGGGGAGCCGGGACAGCTCTGTGAGCGGGTCCGGACTGCAGAGATTTGGAAGGAAAACTCGTAAACCTAAACTCGTGAGATTTAAAGCTGGTTTCTGTTTTACCAGGAACCAGAGAAGCTGGGAGTGATAACTCGGGCATTTGGTTCATTAGGTAGAAATAAAGATGATATAGCAAGTAAAGGCTATGATGAAGATGGTGGGTATCAATTTTAGGCTTTTATCTGCAAGGTTACCCTTCGGCAGCTGCTGATTTCTTCAACAATTGAGTACTTCAATTAAAGTAACCAGGTAAATGAGGGCAAATGACTTTAGCTGAGGGAGGTCAACCTATTTGGCCTTTCCTGAGCTTGATGGAGAAGGGTAAATAGGAGGAGGAAAACCTGTGTGCGCTCTGTTTTAGTCCCTCTAGCAGTCCCATGAAATAGGCCTTACTGCAGCAAATCTGAGACTCAGAAAGCTGGAATGACTTGCCCAAGGTCATCATGATGAGTGAGGGTCCTCCTTTGTTTGATACCTAAGCTTTCCTTTTCTTTGTTGGCTGCACCTGCAGCATGTGAAAGTTCTTGGGCCAGGGATTCAACGCACACTGTAGCAGTGACTGGATGTGCTGCAGTGACAATGCCAGATCCTTAACCCACTGTGCCACAAGGGAACTCCTTACCCTGCCTCTGATGAATACATATTGGTTGAGGGCATGGACAAACAAACTTAAAAAACAATGGAGTGCATGCTCCCACTCTCTGTACTTTTAAAAAATGAAATGTAACTATTCAAGTAAGCATGTATATTATCTTGTCCCTAATTAGCTAGCACAGATAAAGAGGGTTTAAAATAAGAAATATGGAAAATAGGAGTTCCTGCTGTGGAGCAGTGGGTTAAGAATGCAACTCCAGTGCTCAGGTTGCTGTGGAGGCGAGGGTTTGATCCCCAGTCCAGTGTAGTGAGTTGAAGGATCTGGTGTTGCCACAGCTGTGGCATAGTTCGCAGCTGCAGCTTGGATTCAATCCCTAGCCCAGGAACTTCAATATGCTGTGGATGTGGCCATTCAAGGACAAAAAGGAAAAAAATTACGGAAAATAATTGTGAAGTAAAACAGTGTTTGCTGTCTCACTGTTTCGTGGCGCCCTTGCCACATGTTATCGCTTTTGGCGGGGGACACAGAGACAGTCTGCAGGGAGTCAGAACACCTGTAGGACCGCTGCGCTTTCAGGGATGCTATGGGTCCCATCCCACCAACCCCGAGCACTCTGTTGGTTTTTCAGCATTTGTAGGGAGGCTTCCCCCTGGATTTCAGGGTCCTGCCTGGCGCTCTGAACAGAGATGGCTGGATGTATTGGCCTTCTAAGCACTTTTAGTGAGCTCTCAGATTCCCTACTCACTCGGCTCCTGTGCATCTTCTTTGCAGCTGGGAGAACTGCTTTTCTGCTCCACACAGCTTTCAACTTGACAAATGCGACTTGGCATAAATGTCCCTGTAGCCTTTTTAGTTTGCTCTTCTCATAGCAAAAGCAGAAAAAAAGAGCAAGAATAGGAAAATTACAATTACACGATGTGTAGATCCCGAGGCCTGATTGGTGTTTTGCAAGCAGATTCCCTTGGCAACCGCCCTGCCTAACTCCCCTTGAAGCCCGGAGCTGGTATAAAACTTAATTTGCTTCAGATTGCTTAAAGATTACCTTTTAAGGACAAGAGTAAATACCTACCTCTTTTTAAATAGGGCTAATACCCTTGGCCACAGCTTTCTCCAAATAACATTTTAAAATACCCTTGAATAGAACTTAGCAAACAATGCTATTTGCCGTGACTCTCTCACTGTGACCCTATGGGATTATTCTTGCACATGAGCATTTATTTATAGGTATCTACAGGGTACCTTGCACCATAGCAGGTGCCAGGGAGATACACCAAAAACATTTTATCAAACATAGTCTGGTCTCAAAGGGGTTTCCAAGTTTTAAGTGGATCAGAAATATCTGGGGGAACGGATGAAACAAAAGAGTAAAAACAGCTTTAGAGGAAATCAAGCTGAGTTGAGTATTAAATTTCAGGACTTCTGAATTACCTACTGGGTTTGTAGTTCTTATAAATCCCCTTCCTTGGTGGTAAAACTGCTCCTTTGGAGTTGACAGTATCTGTGCAAAGGGCATGCCATTTGGCACGTAGGAGAAATGCAAAGGGTCAAATTCCGTGACCCCCTCTAAGGAGGGGAGGGATCCATGGGCTTTTGGGGGCGGGTAGAAAATATTACTGAGGTGTTGCTGATATCAAAGGGGGTGCTATCCATTGGGAAGATACCCCTGTGACACCACATTAAGAAAGAGTAACTAAGGTGTGATACTCCAATATGATGTGAGGACAGGGAGGGATTTTATTCATTGTCCCTCCTGTGTTTGATTGTAGTGGACACCTGTGGGTTTTGCTACCCTGCTTCTCCTCCTCATTCTGTAGTCACATCCCTTGCTTTCCCCACATTCCATGTGTTTCAGGAGGAGCAGAGAAGGTGAAGTGGCTTATTGTGTTTCCTACCTCTATGGTTTGTCTCAGGGCTGAGCCTGTGATCTCAGCCTGTTCCGTCAGCGAGCATCTCTGGACCTTTGCTCGGAAGTCTGGGACAAAGCTAGTTCCTCTCATTCAGCACATCTACAGGGAAGCAATTACCCTTGGGACCGGCTGATAGCCATTTTATAATTCCCGATGCACAAACGTTATCTTGTGCAATACAAAACGCCGGCATGGTTATTAATTCCCTTGCAAAGATGAGAAAATTGAGACTTAGTGCCGTTAAAGAACTTACTCTCAACTTTCTAGCTCATAAATCATAGTCCAAATTGAAAGGCACGTTTGTCTGACTCACATTTCTATGCTTTTTTCATTATATCTTCTGCTGTCTGTTAGTTTCAAAACCCAGTAATTTCCACTAAGTAGAAAACTCCAGCCTTAAGTTGCTGGGAGAGACAATGCTGTCCCATTTTGAATCTATAACAAGTGGTAATGGTAGCTGATTAGAAGAACCAAAAGACTGGAAGAAGGAAGGTCCACAGAAGACCCATCATCCAGCAATTAAAGTTAGTTACAAGTTTTGGTAAAATCTAAGCAAGAACACAAACATTCTAATATCAAAATAAAATCAACAGAAGTTTAAGTCTGTGGTAGATATACTTATTTCCACTGACTACAATATTTAGAGCCCTTTCTTAGATTTTAATGCAACTGTCCATTTCTAACATGGTTTTTCTGCCATGGTTGGCTTGCCATGGCCAGTAAAGCCATCATATTTTTCCATTGTTGTTGCTGTCACCAGCATGCTGGCCAGTCTGTCCACCACATCCCCTGTGCTTTGGAGTTGTAATTCCCAAAATGGAATTCCTTGAGGCAAACTAGAATTCTGAGTCTGGTCTTCAGAAGGCAGAGATGTGGGTAGAAGATGGGTGCTCCCCCTCCTGGGGTGAAGAGAAGCCCAGATGTAGAAATATCATCCACCAAAACCAAACTCCAGTGTTGGCCAGAATTTTATAAATTTCCCTGCAGGTAGAGAGACCCCCCCCATATTTGTGAAATGCTTATGAGCAAGGATCTTTTTCCTTAGCACTTCAAGTCTGATGATCTTATTATGAACAAATGATACAGCTCGTTTAGAGTCTATAAAATGCCAAGTTGATCATTTCCAGTATTCACACTTAATTTCAAAATTACAAATTTTGAAATAAATTCCAGCAAATATTTTCCTTTAGTTTATCATTAATGTGGGGATACTAAGTTTCTCAAATGAGGCTATACGTTATTGTACTTGTGAACCACTAACTTAGCTATCTGGCATCTATTTAAAAAACACAATAGATTTAAGAAGAGATATAACTAAAAATATCTTGCTTTTCATCACTATCACCTGATTACATCTACATCTTGGAGATGTTTGGACTTTAAAAACATTTTTTTTAAATTTTATTTTTTATCTTATTATTTTTTTTAATTGAAATATAGTTGATTTTGTTTGGACTTTTTATTCCAAATTACACTCACAACAACTAAAAGTGTCCTGTATTCGAATGGGCCAAAAAAGAATCTTTCCTTTCTGAATCCCATTCACTCTAATACAATGATACCATCGTCTTTCAAATTATGTGAATCTAGAAAGAAGTTAATAATATTTTGGGTGTCCTTATGCCTGCGTGTAATATGAAATTCCACTTTTATAATTATCGTATGGGGAAATTGTCTCTTGAGGATTTGTTCTTTAAGCCTGCATTTCAAACCACTTCCTCTCAGCGGTCTGATATCTAGAACTAACAGGAGTTGTCACTAAAGCCTGTGCATGGGAGTAATACATCCAATAACTACCTGAACGAGGGTTTCCAGACCAGCTCAAGCTCCAGTGAAAGGGCATGTGCCAACTGGCATATTCACTGTAGGGTCTGAGGTAATGTTTCTTCCACCAAACTCTATGATGGTATTCTTTTCCTTTGCTTAGTGGTTAAGCTGGAGTTAAAAGTACCATTTCTTTTTTTTTGGGGGGAGGGGCATGCCCTCGGCATGTAGAAGTTCCCAGGGCCAGGGATTGAACCTGAGCCACAGGAGTGAAAACACCAAGTCCTTAACCACTAGGCCACCAGGGAACTCACTGAAAGCATCATTTTTTTGGTGACTTTTTTCCAAAATACTCTAAGTATTCATTCACTTATCCAATGCATATTTATTACTCAATGCGTATTACTGTGAAGTAGATGCTGCTTTAGCCATTGAGGACACAGCAGTTTATAAACAGAAAACAAAATCTGCCTTCATGGGAAAGAAGACATTCATTAAGATAAATAAAATATATGTAGGATGATGAGCGTGCTATGCAGAAAAGAAAAGCAGGGGAGGGGGATCCAGAGTGTGCATGTGGATGAGGGAAGCTGGCAGGATGTGCAGTGTTGAAGGATGTGCATGGTCATGGTCATGGACAGCCTCACTGAGAAGATGACCTCTGAGGAAAGGTGATGCAGGGAGGGAGTTAACCCTGAGGTCTAGAAGGGTGAATGCTCCAGGTGGAAAGAAGAGTGAGAAGGTCCCAAGGGGAGCCCAGGTGGAGGTGTGGAGGGACGGGGGGCAGAAGGTGAGCTCAGTGATGATGGGCAGGTGTGGGGTGCAGATCATACGGGCTTCGCCGGCCATGGTGAGCACCATGGCTCTTACTCAGGGTGAGATGGGACTTGATTGGCGGTTTTGATGCGAGGTCTAACACATTCTGGCTTAAAGGCATCACTTTGGGTGCTGGTTTAGAATGGCTAGAAGAGGTAAGGGTAGGTTCAGAGGGACAGTTTGGAGGCTCATGCAGTGGTCCAGACTGGAGTGGAGGTGAAGGATGGTAGTGGTGGGGGAGGAGGTGGGAAGAAGACAGGGCCAGCGGGTTTTTATTTTCCTTTTTATGGCTGCACCTGAAACATATGAAAGTTCCTAGGCTAGGGGTCCACAGCTTGTGGCAACACCTGATCCTTAGAACACTGAGCGAGGGCAGGGATCCAACCCACATCCTCACGGACATTTTGTTGGTCTCTTAACCCATTGCCAGTGGGTTTCTTTCTTTTTTTCATTACATAGGAATTTTTTCACCTTATTTTTTTAAAAAATTAATTTTTTTATTAAAGTATAATTGATTTACAATGTTGTGCCAATTCCTGCTGTACAGCAAAGTGGCACAGTCATAAATGTGCATATATATGCATTCTCTTTCTCATAACGTCTTCCATCATATTTTATCCCAGAGTGCCAGTGGCTTTCTTAATGATGGTTTGGACATGGGTATTCAGGGCAAGAGAGGGGTCACGAATGACTCTGAGGTTGTTGGCCTTATCAGTGGAATGGATTGAATTCCCATTTGCTGAACTGAGGAGGCCTAGGGGAGGTGCAGAGTGGGGACAAAAATTTAGGAGTTCGGATGGGGATGTATTAAGTTTGATTTGCCCATGAGACAGCTAATTAAGTTGAGTGGGGACTTGGGTACCCAGGCCTGGGGGTTGAGGCGATGTGGCTGGAAAAGCAAATGTGGGCATTCGCATGGTATTTAAAGCTCTAAGAAGAACGAGATGACCTAAGAAGTTGGAGCTCCTGCCTTGGCACAGGGGGTTAAGAATCTGACTGCAGTGGCTTGGGTCACTGTGGAGGTTCAAGTTCAATCCCTGGCCCAGCACAGTGGGTTAGAGGATCTGGCAGCATTGGATTTTTATCCCTGGCCCAGGAACTTCCATATGCTGTGGGTGCAGCCACAAAATTAAATGAAAAAAAGAAAAAAAGAAATGGGTTTTGGTAGAGGGAGAAGTGGCCTGAGAGCTGTGCCCATTCTGCGCTGATCCAACCTCAGGAGCTCAGCTGGAGAGCTGGAGAGCTGGGGAGCTGGAGAGCTGGGAAGCTGGGGAGCTGGGGAGCTGAGGAGCTGAGGAGCTGGGGAGCTGGGAAGGGTCAAGCAAGGCAGCCTGAGAAAGATCAAGGAGGTATGTGGTCCTTAAGGCCAAGTCAAGAAAGTTCATTGAGGAGGAAGGAGTCAAGAACTGTCCTGGTGATTTTTCTCTGTTCTTAATCCCACTGAGGCACTAAATCAGCAAGGTTCATTTTAGTCCCGAGTCATTAGCTGCTTTATCCAAAGGGTTCTGCTGTTCATTAATTAGCTCTATCTTCCCAGCAAGCTGCAAGCATCTTGAGTCCAAGGCTTTTGTTTCCTTCTTTTTCTCTCTCTCTAGAACAGGAGCTTTTAAATAGTTTTTGACTGCGTTTCACAGTAAGAAATACATCTTACTTTGGAAACCGGTACCTGCATATACACCAGTGAAAGAAAGGAAGAACTACTTAACCTCCCTGCATGCCATGCATTCTCTCTTCTTTTCTCCTTTCTTCTATTGTATTCCATTTAATTAAAAATAACGTTGTTTGTGACCCACTGGATTGATTTCACTAACTGCTAATGGGTTTTGGCCACTGGGTTTGAAAAACTTTTTTTTTTTTTTCTTTTAGAGCATCCTGCACAGAGCACTTCCATGTTCATTATTCATCAGAGAGACAACGTTATTCATTTTTGTTTCTCCCAAAGGACCTTCTGTAAAGTAAATGCTTAAGATGTGTGCTTGTTGAATGAATAGCTATGAGGTCCTAAAGTAATATTCCTTGAATTGAGTGCTCTGGCTCTTAGTTACTTTTATGTATACTGATTGTATTTTTTGTAGGAGAATATTTCTTAAAGACTCTCTATCTTCAGAATACAGATAGACAGGAGTGTCTTTTTTTTTTTTTTTTTTTTTTTGTCTTTTTAGGGCCACATGTGTAGCATATGGAGGTTTCCGGGCTATGGGCCGAATCAGCTACAGCTCCCGGCCTATACCACAGCTACAGCGCCAGATCCAAGCCATGTCTGCGATCTACACCACAGCTCATGGCAACGCTAGATCCTTAACCCACTGAGCGAGGCCAAGGATCAATGGATCATCTTCATGGATGCTAATCGGATTTGTTTCAGCTGAACCCCGACGGGAACTCCAGAAGTGTCTTTTTGAATGGGCCCCTGTGTAGCTGAGGGTCAGAGAACACACTGGCCAGCCAGAATTGGACATACCCAACCAGAGGGAGTCAGTCCATCAGCTGGCTTAGTGCTACCTGTGCAAATCAAGAGCGGGCAGCCTGATGCTTGAATGCATCTGTGTCATTTTTTCTTTGGTGATGTTTACCTGACTTACACTATTGTATTAGTTTCAGGTGTGCCACACAGTGATTCAGTATTTTTCAATACTTTATAGGTTAAACTCTATAAAATTATAAAATATTGGCTATATTCCCTAAGCTATACATTACACCCTTGTATCTTATTTTACACCTACTAGTTTGTACCTCTAAATATAACATCTGAGGCCGCAATACTCCTACAAGAAAACATAGGCACTACACTCTGACACCTGTCTTAGCAATAGTTTTTTGTAGACCATCAATAAAACGAAAAGGCTTTTGCCTGTTCTTATAGGCTGTGGGATTCAAAACATTTTTAAAAACGAAAATAAATATATTAAAAGGCTTTTATTCTCCTTAGAACAATCCTGACTTTTAATTCTAATTGACATGGTACTTGATATCAGTGTGAAACCTCTGTCATTTAAGAACCAGGGAGAAAAACCCTTTAAATATCTATGACCAAAATAGATGGAATGGGAGAAAACAAATCATTAGGAATAATATGTTTTAGAATCTTGAAGTGTCCAAGATAGAAATGATGTACAATTCAGTGTAGACATTTCATGAAAGGAATCTTTAAAACAAGAGCCTGCCACATAGAGAACCCTCAGTATATGTCAGGTAACGTCTGAATCTCTGTCCACACAGCATGCCTACAAACACGTCACAGAAGCAAATGGGATATTTTGCCATAATACAGTTTTTACCTAGGTAGTTTTTGATGTAGCAAGGAAGGAGCATAGCACAATGAATGTACTGTGGAGTCTGGAATCAGGTAAGCCTGGGTTCAAATATGACTCTACTACTTACAAGATATGATTTTGGTCCAGTGACCTTAACCTCTTTTAATCTCAGTGTTCTCAAACATAAAATGAGGACAGGAACACATACTCAGGGACTTGCTGTGAGTATAAAGATGATATAAACTTTTATGCAAATATGTTATATTTATATTTAAATATTTACATATAAATACTTAAAAATCATATAGTATTTATATTATTATATTGGTAATTATAATAATATATAAATACACATTTCTATATGTATGTAAAATGCCTTTTAAGTAAAAGCTTGTTTTTTGGAATTCAGAAGGAATTTTCTAGAAATCATGTTGTAGGACAATTAAGTTCCTACATGGGGCCAACCAATTTAATTCATAATAGAGCTGAACTGTGATGGGCTATGTCATAGTTCCAAGGCACTTTTAGCCTGGGAGTGGGAGAGATTTGGGGTGAGTAAGATCAGTGCCCTCAGGGGAATCTCCCATGGCCTCTGTGAGGGATAGTGAGTGGGTCAGTGTTCTCAGAGCAGGACAGAATCATCAGAGACTTCTTTGAAGGAACTGGCACGTGTTGTTGGGGTGGCAGGTGTAAAATCTGCTGGGCAGCCTGGTAGGCTGGAACTCAGGTGGGAGTTGATGCTGCCATCTGCAGGCAGAGTTTCAAATGCTCCTGGAAGAAAAGCTTCACTCTTTGGCCTTTCAACTGATTGATTGAGGCCCACCCATGCTATCAGAGCTCATCTTCTTAACTTAGAGTCAACTGATTGTAGATATAAATCATATCTACAAAATTCCTGCCCAGTGACACATAGCCTAATGCTTGACAAAGTAATTGGGTCCTCTAGCCTAGTCAGGTGGCCACGCAGAAACAAACAACCATCATCCTTGGGAACTCTAGCGGTGGCTTATGGGGTAGTAGGTGTAAGTCTCCAGCAGCAGACAGGGCCCTGCAGTGCTAGTTCATAGGAAAGCTCTCTTCAGCGATGACCTGCTGTGCTCTGTTCATTCTCTAAGGAGTTAGTGTGGGTCAGAGAACTCTATGTAAACACTAGCTCCCTAACCAGTTGCTCAGCCCCACAAAGACCATCCAAGCAGAGGGAACCTCTGCTCTGTGGACTTTGCACCCAGCGCCTAACAGAGTGCCTGCCTGGCACATGAATTTAACTGACAAGCTTTTAAGGGCAAGGGGGTCATTTATAAAAGTTTTATTTCTTGACAAATGAACAGGACAATCTACACAACATACCACATGAAATAAAGAGGAATCTCAGAGACTAATCTTTTGTTTAAGCCCTCTGTATTCTAAAAGACCAAGAATTCCATGACCTGCCTTCATCAAATATAGAACTCGTCTCAAAAAAGTAATTTACTCTAACAACCTGCACATGCTGCTAATGTAAAACACTATCATAGCATTTTAAAAATCACTTGTTTACAACTCCATGTCATCTACTCATCTGTGAGTGCCTTGAGAGGTGGCATGGCATCATTCCTCTGATAGAGACAATGTCTTCTTCATGCCCATCTTCCCAGTTCCAAGCAGATTATCAAATACAATTAAAAATAAAATGAGGTAAAATAAAAATATTCTTGAAATCTTCACCTGAGTTATATCTGATTTTTGAATCAATTGGAAAGGAAGTTCGGGAGTCTTCAGTCCCGGGGTTTTCCTCTATGAATGGCAGAGAAGAAATATGCCATCTGATATGGGGAGGTTCTGGGGGGCACTGTGCTTTGAGGACCTGGTGGTAGGTGTAATGTCAGGGTGGTGGGTTTGGGGGATTGGATGCATAACCAGCATCCAGGAGAGGCTCTTTTGTGGCCTCTAGGGCGCTGCAATTGGGTGTTTCTGTGGAGGTCTCCAGGGAACTGTAACTAGGCCGAGAGAGCCCAATTGCCAAACCATGGCAGGGCCAGCCAAGCAGAATCCTACAACTGTCATCTCACCCAGTGTATTCCAAAGCACGTTCTGTGGATCACATGCCCTTAGAAATGCTCTGTAGGAGCAGGGTCCATGAATGGAAGGAAGGTTTCCATTCATTTTAGCATCTTAAAGGTTAGAGAATGTTTACCAATAAAGACACCTTAGTATATAGCTCAATTTATTCCATTCCTTCTCTTCGGGTAAACATCTATTCACATCATGCTTTGATAAATGTCACCATTTACCAATGAGGAAACTGTAATTGATATAATTACAATTATACGGTTAATAAATGGCAGAATCGGGCTAGAATTCAGATCTCTTCTCTCTTGGATCTGTGTGCTTTCAGCTTCATCCTCCTGCAATTCTTTATCCTCTGAACTCAACAAAACAAAAAAATGATTCCTCTGCCTGAATGTTTTTCACAATTTGTTTTTGGATTTCATTGGAATATAGTTGACTTACAATGTTGTATTACTGTCAGGTTATAGCCAAGTGAATCAGTTATGCATATACATATCTTCATTCCTTTTCAGATTCTTTTGCCACATAGGTTATTACAGAATACTGAGTGGATTTCCTAAGCTATATCATAGGTCCTTGTTACTTATCTATTTTATATATAGTAATGCTTTTCATAATTTGTCAAGCCGTTTTGATCTCCCTCTGTGGATATGCAGAGGAGCCACCCCACCCTCTTATGGTAAAATCTCTTATGAGGTAAGAATGTCTTATTCAAGATAGTGGATGCTTATGTTTGGTGTAGAAGAATCTTTGCTAATGGTACACTCCGTTATTCCCTCTATCACCCAATATTGACTGGAATTCAGTCTTTAGAATTATCTCCCTCTCTCAAACATACGTGTACACTTACCCACATTTCCTAGTCAGTGATGACATGACGTTTTTCCTATTATGGAAAGTGTGAACTCCTACAGAGAGTAACGAATAAATGCAGATTTATTTCATTTGAGAAAGGCTATTTTTGGGTCTTCCCCCCACCCCTTTCTTTACCTTTTTGGTAATGAGTCAAACTGACCTGATTCTGTTTACTTTATGCTTCTTCCTAGTAATAGTGCTGGCCCTCTCCGTTGATACACACCTCACTGCCGCTGGATGAGTGGGCACTTCACCTCCCACTCAAGTTTGCAATTATTTGTGCAGAGTAAAAAAATTTAAATTAATAGAAAAGCATTAAATTAAGCTCCACTTACGATATCCCATTTGGCAAAAAGTAATTATTTTCTTTTTTCCTGAGACAGATTTGGACAACATCCAGAAAACAAAACCAAACAAAACAAACTCTTTTGTGTCAGAATGTCCACAGGGAATCTTAAAAAAAAATTTTTTTTTATGAGGATATAGTTCTTAAGTCAGAAAAAAAATTAAGTGGTTTCCTAGTTTCTTCTACCCAAACAAGTCGCTCTGCTATCACTGGAAGAAGTCCCAAACAGAATACTTTTGGTAGGACATTATAGAGTAGGAAGAGGCAGGAAAGTGGGAGGGGGGTCTTTTTCCATCCAAAGTGCTTCTAGATGTGAAATTTGACCTGATTTCAGTTTTAATAAATATAGGGGGCATAGAGGCAATAGAAATTCAGAAGTGGCTTTCCCTATCTGGTGTTTTGGGATAGCTTTTCCAACAAGAATCACATAAATAACAATTGATTTTTCTGCCCAATTTCATAGGAAGCATAATTTACCTGAATTTTTTCTGGAGAAATTCATTTGTATGTTTCGTTTTGATTTCTAAACCATCTTTCATTTGTTCTTAAGTTCTACAGGAACCAAAAGGAGACATAAAAATTGTGTCTGGAAGGCATTTGGGTACCATGAAATATTGAAATCAGAAGTTGCCAGCACGTGGGATCAGTAGAAGTAGAGGGAAACTAGGGTATCTGACCTGCTTCCCCATTGGAGCATTAACATAGGCTAGTCCAGGGAGTTCCTGTCGTGGTGCAGCATGAATGACTCTGACTAGTATCCATGAGGATGCAGGATCAATCCCTGGCCTTGCTCAGTAGGTTAAGGACCTGACGGTGCTGTGAGCTGTGGTGGTGGTCGCAGACGCGGTTCAGATCTCGAAGTACTGTAGCTGCGGTGTAGGCCAGCAGCTAGAGCTCTGATTTGACCCCTAGCCTGGGAACCTCCATATGCCGTGGGTACAGCCCTAAAAAGCAAAAAAAAAACAAAACAAAACAAAACAAAACAAAAAACAAAAAACAAAACAAAACCAAAAAACAAAAAACCATGGGTTAATCCAGGAGGATTCAATTCAGATAAAATTTTAATATCCTTATCAAGGTACTTGAGGATGTAAATTTACAAGAGATAGTGTTTCATAAAAATTCTGTTGCATTAATTTAATTAACAATGAAAAATTCGCCACCCATGTTTTTAGTCGATGACATAAACCAGTGCCTGAAAGACTTGAAGATATCGAAATAACATTTACAATTCATTCAACTGATGAACTGGTTTAAAGACAATTACTGGGCAATTCATTAAGACATCATTTGTAAAAGGCTAAAAATGTGATAGTGAATGACACTCATATGTACTGTTAATCCATATTAGTTCCTCAGTTTGTAGAATGTGATTGTTCTGAGGGCAGGGATTTTGTTTTGTTCCGTGTGGTGTTCTCAGTGTCTGGAAGAGTGCCTGGCATATGGTAGACCAGCAGTAAACATCTGCTAAATGATGGACGCCTATGTAATGAAGCAGCTCACAGCTACTAAAAAGAATGGAGTGGATCTGTACTGACATGGAGAGAAGACCAGCACAGTGGAACAATGTGGGTTTGAACTGCACGGGTCCACTTATAGGGGGATTTTCTTCAATAGTAAATGCTATAGTACTAATGATGGTGACTGGTTGGATCCAAGGATATAGAACCGCAGACACACAGGAAATGTGTATGTGGCACTGACTATAATTAGATGCAAATTTTCTACTGCGTTGGGAGTCAGTGTCCCAATGCCTGTGTTGTCCAAGGGCCAACTGTATATATCATAATGTAAAAGGGTCACATGCAGAACAATATCTATAGTGTATACACACATATATACCTATTTTTTTGTGTGTGTTTGAATAGATGGAGGAAGTATCAGGAGGAAAATGTTAAAATGACATTGGCGGCAGTTCTCTTTAGGAAGTAGAAACAGGGAGCCTGGGAAGCAGGGGGCTTTGGCTTTTAACTCTGTACCATTCTGTATACTATTTGTATTTTTTTCAGAATGAACATGTATCAATTTCATTAAAGAAATGAATTCTCTAGAAAAACCCTAAACCTACTTTTCTTAAAAAAACACAAAATCTGTGGAAATACCACACATTTACAATCAATGTAAGTCTGTTTTGAGAATTTTTGTCCTCTACCTCAATCTGAAGATTCTACTTTATTTTTATTTATTTTTTTTTTGTCTTTTTGCTATTTCTTGGGCCGCTCCGGCGGCATGTGGAGGTTCCCAGGCTAGGGGTCAAATCGGAGCTGTAGCCACCAGCCTACACCCTAGCCACAGCAACGCGGGATCTGAGCTGCGTCTGTGACCTACACCACAGCTCACGGCAACGCCAGATCGTTAACCCACTGAGCAAGGGCAGGGACCGAACCCGCAACCTCATGGTTCCTAGTCGGATTCGTTAACCACTGCGCCACGACGGGAACTCCCTGAGGATTCTACTTTATCACTTGTAAAGAAAACCTAAGGAACAGGTTTTAACTGGAAATGGATGAAAGTTGGATAGGAGAATCAGAAATTAGAACCTTTAACTATTATTAAAGATATTTTTCTTTCCTATTTTTTCAGCATAGGCTAGACTTTTATACTTCAAGTTAAGAAAATTTACATGTAATCGTATGCAAAACCCCATATGTTCTGTATCAGGCTGTACCACTTATTTTCAATGAGATAGAATAACTTATTTAAAGTTGAATTTTCCCATTGGGTTTAGACGATTCAGCTGTTTATCCAGTAGCACTTTGCTTAAAAATAGACGGGATGACATTTGTGGGTGCTTTTAAAAAAAATATCCTTTGGAGGAAGAAGCAGAACTCTAATGCCACATTTACCATTTCCATTATATAAGAAAGGCAAGTTTTATGTTATGAGGACTTCATGTAACTGATTCTCCTTTCTAAGATATAAACTATAGCTCCTTTGAAACCAATCACACTCATTGGTTGTATAAGGGCATCTCGCCTGAGCTTTACTTTTTGGTGATTGAAATTAATTTAGTGGGACTCTTAAATCTGGTTACAAAGAGCTTCTTATGATTGCATATGGAGATTTCTTTTTTCCACCCTTTAAATTAGGTACTTCCCCTCCACCCCATCAGTCTTCCATCAGCTATTTATCAATCACCTGCTATGTGATGTGGCAGGCCTTGTGGTTACAAAAATGAATATAAAGATGATTTCGAGTGCATTTTACTTGACTTCATAGACTGACTGATTTAATAATGTTTATACCAACCTGCCAAAAATAAGACGTGGTTCATGTTACCTTAAACCTGCTGTCACTATGATTCCACAGAGTCTAGAAAAAGAATTAAAATAGGTTGAGCCAAAAATATACTGTCACCCCAAATTTCAAACCAAGTAGATATACAGGAGAACTCTAGTCAATTAAAGTATGAAATATTAAAATCAGTGTTCCAATCTCGGGAGCACTGCTGATGTGGCAAAGGATTAGGATCCCAGGAGGAAATGAAGCCAAACGCATCCTTTCCCACCCAGAGAAGCCTACCTCTGTTAGCATCCTGCCCATCTTATTTATTCAACAATGTACTGTAGGAGGAAATTGTGTTTATTTGGGTACCAGGAAGGAGGAAATCAGGTCTGCGTGAGGGCAGGTGTCTATGCCATCCCCAGACCACACTGGCATTTTTGAAGTTTTCTCTGAATGCATGAAAGCAATGGGATAAGATGCTCTTTCTTCCTTTGTCAAGCATCCCCCTGACCTTGAATAAGATGGCAGGTGAATCGTATTTGCCTACTGGGGAGGAATGGTAATTCTTGCCCCTCCTGTTATGTGACTTGAATACTTGGCTTGCTTCATTGCTGGCTGGCCACCTGCTCCCGCCCAGCGGTAGCCTGCAGCCCTGAGCCATGGTAGTAGGTGGTCAGGTTAGGAGGGAGAAAGTTCTTAGCCGTCCATTCTTCCTCAGCCCCTGGGAATCAACCTTTTAGAGACAGCCTGCCAGATGCATTGTTTCATCACAACAGTGGTTTTCTTTTAGATTCTGTGAATGCTTTTAATGGTCTGGTCACTCTCCTCCCCACCACTAAGTGCAGGGATTCATCTTTTTTTTTTTTTTTTTTTTTTTGAATAGTGAGGTAGAGTTCTGAGCACCCAGTAGCACTCTGTATAAGTGATAAATACTCAGTGGTGAAGAAGGAAGCAGGCTCTTGAGGCCCTGGGGCTGGCTATAGGAGGGAGAACTCAGGATGAGGGGAAAATAAGTCAGTTTCTAACACAAAGGCAATATTTAGCCTCTCATTAGGTGCAACTGCTCCATGTGAAAAGTGTGTTAATAAAATAGTGCTGGGATTTGGTGTGTGTGGAGGTGGGGCGCGTGTCGTGTGGACTAGGTTGTCAAGACGTGCTTTCCGTCTTCTCCCCAGTTTGGGGTGTTAGGATGGAATAGGATTTTGAAATGCAAACAAATATTATTTTCTGTCTCCTTCCCCTTTTATGTTTAAACCTCTGCTATAGTGAATTAGCTCGCCCTGCTCAGTATCTTAGAGTGTTTCTTTCTTTCTATAAAAATGAGGCATTTAGGCATGGATGATATTTCAGTATATTCCTCCTTTCAGCTCAATTTTTTTTTTTTTGGTCTTTTTTTAGGGCCACATCCTCGGCATGTGGAGGTTCCCAGGCTAGGGGTCGATTCGGAGCTATAGCTACTAGCCTATGTCACAGCCACAGCCACACCAGCATGGGAATCTGAGCTGTGTCTGTGACCTACACCATAGCTCACGGCAACACTGGATCCTTAACCCACTGAGTGAGGCCAGGGATCGAACCTGCAACCTCATGGATACTAGTCAGATTCGTTTTCTGCTGCGCCATGACGGGAACTCCTCAGCTCAATTTATATGTGATTTTCGACTCATGTGAATACATTAATTTGGTCAAGCAATGAGCAATCTTAATCTTATATCTTATACAAATATACCCTCTTCATAAAACTTTCAAAAATACCAAATTAAAAAAAAAAACCCACCCTTAGACTTGATCTATAATTTTGTCTCTTTGGGATTTTTTTTTTTTTTTTTTTTGGTCACACCTGAGACATGTGGAGGTTCCCAGGCCAGAGATTCAACCCCAGCCATAGCAGTAACCGAAGCTGCTGCATTGATAGTGCTGGATCCTTAACCTGCTACACCACAAGGGAATGGCTAGAATTTTGTTCTGAGAGAGCAAAACATCCCTGATGATAAAAGTCATGTGTGTGATGAATACAAATACTAAACATTTTTTCCCTCTCTCCAGATTACACTGTAGATTAGAAAAGAGACAATTTTTTTTTTTTGTCTTTTTGCCATTTCTTTGCGCCGCTTCTGCGGCATCTGGAGGTTCCCAGGCTAGGGGTCGAATCTGAGCTGTAGCCACCGGCCTATGCCAGAGCCACAGCAACGCAGGATCCGAGCCGCGTCTGCAACCTACACCACAGCTCACGGCAACGCCGGATCGTTAACCCACTGAGCAAGGGCAGGGATCGAACCTGCAACCTCATGGTTCCTAGTCGGATTCGTTAACCACTGCACCACGACGGGAACTCCAAGAGACACTTTTTTAAAAAGACCAGAACATGACTAGTCGATGACATCTAAATTCTTAATAGTTTAAAAATAATCTAGATTGGGATGGAGCCTTGGAATTATAACTATGAGGAGGAGAGAGAAGGTGGGAACTGTGTTAGGATCACAGCCAACCGTTTGGTAAGCAAGCTTCAGAAGTGGGGAAAAGAACTGAGCTTTTCTGGTGTTTTTGCCTAACAAAATTATTCTGTTATCACAAACACAGAACTTGATTACAGAGTAATAAAGGCAAGTAAAAATATAACGAGTTTACCTAAGTCAGGAAATATTTAAATGCCAGTTGTTCCTTTTTCCAGGCATTTTTTTTTTAAAGCAATTCATCAGTTTTAATCACGCTGATCAGAATTCCCATCATGGTGTAGTGGAAACAAATCTGACTAGCATTCATGAGGATACAGGTCCAATCTCTGGCCTCGCTCAGTGGGTTAAGGATCTAGCGTGAACTGTGGTTCACAAACGTGGCTCAGATCCCAAGTTGCTGTGGCTGTGGTGTAGGCGGGCAGCTACAGATCCAGTTTAACCCCTAGCCTGGGAACCTCCATATGCCATGGGTATGGCCTTAAAAAGACAAAAAAAAAAAAAAAAAAAAAAAAAAAAAAAAAGTAATGCTGACCAAAGTCTTTCAGATGTTAAGTACAGTCCATTGTGTGGTTTATGAACAGTTCAGACTAGAAATTGTCAGCAGTTGTAAAGCACAGTAATGGCAAGGTTGGTGCATATATTTGCATCACCTACAGTGTCAGACAGCATGCCTTATACGCGCAGAAAGTGTTCAAACTGCACATGTTTGATGTATAAGGGAAGCGTAGGATTTTATTTTCCACTACCATCACCCAGTTGGGTAGCGAGTTTTACAATGTTTTACAATTTGCAATGTTCTGTCGATTTCTTCTGTACAACAAAGGGACCCAGTTATACATATATATACACACACATCCTTTTATCTCATATTATCTTCTGTCATGTGATTGGATCTAGTTCCCTGTGCTGTACAGCAGGACCCCATTGCTTATCCATTCTAAATGTAATAGTTTGCATCTACTAACCCCAAACTCCCAGTCCACTTTCTCCTGTTCACAGTAACCATAAACTCTTAGAACCAGGTGGTTAATGATGTAATTCAAAGTTAATGAAATACTCCAAAAAGATGTCGCATGAGGATAAAGTAGTTTACAGTTTGTTCCCAAGACTTCGACATACTAATTGGACCTTTTGAGTTGCTCGTTGTAGGTTGATGCTATAGATATTTAATCACTTGATAATTTATTAGCGATGGACTTAATTCATATCAGATCATGTTTTTAACTGAAGTAGAGTTGATTTACAACATTGGTTGGTTTCAGGTGTTTAGCATAGTGATTCAGTATTTTTGTAGAGTATACTCCACTATAGGTTATTACAAGATAATGGGTATATTTTCCTGTGCTATATAGTACATCCTTGTTGCTTATCTATTTGGTATATAGTAGTTTGTATCTATTAATCCCATAACCCTAACTTGTTCCTCCCCTTTCTCTCTCCCTTTTGGTAGCCACTGTTTGTTTTCTCTATCTGTGAGTCTGTTCATATAAGATAAATTTATTCTAAATATGAACATGACATGTTTGACTACTGCTCTTACTATTCATCTTTGTTAAAAAGGATAATAGTAGCCACCATAAATAATACTAGCACACATTGAAAATGACAAATTTATCTTTTTAAAGAAATAGGTGAATTTTAGACAGTTTTTCCTCAAATGTGAACTATAGTAGGTAAAAACCCACCTGTGCTTTTATTATATTTGAAAATAAATCAGTGTGTATTTAACATAATATTTTGTTGTTCTCCTTTGACAACCTGCCTTGGTTGAAAAAAAAAAAAAATCTCATAAGAGAGCTGGCAAATTAGATCTGGAAGTCAAGAAAATGTGTTCGTAAATTCTGGCTCAGATTTTTGAGCTGTAGTTTGAACCAGACAATAGATGATAAAGGAATTAATACCTATTTCATGTATGAAGCAGTTCTGGTGTTATTTCTTTGTATAGTTTCTTCCTTTTGAAAGAATAGGGTAGAACCCCTTACTTTCTCTGGACACTGCTCCTAGGATTCATGAACTTATGATTTTCTTTAGTCCACGATAACTCTGCCCAAAGGATGCAATTCATCCATCCATCCATCCATCCATTCACATTTTTTGTTCTTGAAACCCCTTCATGTCTTTTTTTGGGTGCTGTTTCCAGCTTTATTGAGCTCTAATTGATACATAACATTGTGTTTGTTTAAGGGGTACAACCTATTGATTTTATAAACTTACATATTGTAAAATGAGGACTCCCATGGCTTTAGCTAACACCTCTTCACATCACCTAAATGCCTTTGTGTGTGTGTGTGTGTGTGGTGAGAAAGTTTATGATTTACTCTCCTAGCAAACATTCACATTTATTAAGGGCTTCCTATATGTCGTGCACCATGGGGGCAGAAGACACACATATTAATAGGCTGGTATTTGCTCCCAGGGATCTCAGTCTATTGGAAGGAGAAGTCAAATGAGTGAGGGGAGGGGAGCAACAAGCACTCAGGTGTGGTTGCGATGAAGTGAGGACATTGCTGGAAAATGCAGACAGTGCAGTTTGCATGACAGCTACTTCAAGGAGGTCATACTTGGCTTGAGACTTGAATGGTGATCAGGACTGCCGCTGAGGCCAGGGGAGAAGTGATGGAAGAGGAAACAGCATATGTGGAGGCATGGCCGTGAGAAGAGGGGTGTGTTCTACAGGAAACACCAAAGTAGGTACTTCCGAGACAGGGAGAGTTCAAAGGACACAAACCTCCTTCAGGCTGCGGTCTCTCTGGGCAGTTCTACTGGGTGATTAAATTGGAGGCACTCAAGTGCCTGCTAATAGTCAACTCGGTTTAAAGCACAACAGGCCTTTTTCTTTTTTTTAAAAAAAATTTTTTTAATTAAAGTTGATTTTCAATGTTCTGTCAATTTCTGCTGTACAGCAAAGTGACCCAGTTATACATATACATTCTTTTTTTTCATATTATCTTCTATCATGTGATTGGATCTAGTTCCCTGTGCTGTACAGCAAGACCTCATTGCTTATCCATTCTAAATATAGTAGTTTGCATCTACTAACCCCAAACTTCTAGTCCATCCCCCCCTGCCCCCTCCCCCCGGCAATCATGAGTCTGTCCCAACAGGCCATTTCCAAAATGCCTTTTCTTAGATTGTGTTTTTCTATCAGTCATAGGATGCTGAGAAGGCCAGAAAATGAGTCCTTTGTTTCTGAGTCCACGTTTCTTCCCCTGCCTGAGGGAAATCCCCCAAACCACCCTTTCTTCTTCTTCTTCTTCTTTTTTTTTTTTTTTTTTTTTTTAATTTTTTCCACTGTACAGCATGGGGACCAAGTTACACATACATGTATACATACTTTTTCCTCCCATTGTTGTGTTGCGATGTAAGTATCTAGACATAGTTCTCAATGCTGCACAGCAGGATCTCATTGTTAATCCATTCCAAGAGCAACAGTTTGCATCCCCCAAGCTCCCAATCCCTCCCACTCCCGACCTCCCCTTTCTTCAGATCTGACCACTCCTCCTCTCCGAGCAGGACATCCTACCCTCTGCTCAGCACCCTCCCTGCCACATCCCAGCCCACCCTCACCCACCACCTCCACCTCCTCAAGCCTTCACTTCTGTTTATGTCTGAAATCCCACCCAGGCATCACCCTTCCACCTCCTCCTTCCATCTTCCTCTAACGCCTGGTGGCCAGGCCTCTGACCCTGCTTCAGACACACATCTGTTACTCAGGGGGGCCTGTCCGCCTGCCAGCTGCCTTTGTCCTATCCCCTTTCTCATATCATCAGCCCATTTTGCATCATCTTTCATTTCCTAAAATATCACCACTGTATTAGTTTCCTATGGCTGCAGGATCAAATAACACAAACTTAGTGCCTTCAAACAACACACATTTCTGCTCTTACAGTCCTGGAGGCTGGAAATCTAAAATTGGTTTCCTGGGCTGCCATTAAGGTATCAGTGGCCCTGAGCTCCCTCTGGAAGCTTCCGTGTCCTTGCCTTGTCCACCTTCCCTCCACCTCAAAACATCTTCAAATCTCTCTCTGTTTCCTTGGTCACGTAGCTGTCCCCTGTAGTCAGTTCTCCCTCTGGTCCCCTCTTACAAGGACATGTGGGATTCCATTTAGGGCCCACCCAGGTAACCCAGGTTGATCTTCCTCACCCAAGATGACATTGGCCATCAATAGTAACGTTCACAATTTTCTAGCATTAGGATGGGCCATATTTGGAGCCATTTTTCCATATGCCCCTACCACCAGCAATACCAACCCCATCGTGGAAGAGTATTTACTCTGTGCCAGGCAGCATTTGATGAGGTGGGCACTATTATTATCTCTGTTTTACAGAGAAAGAAACTGAGGCACAGAAAAGGCCAACTGATGACTCAAGGCCACATAGAGAAATGGGGGAAAGAGGGTTCAAACTAAGGTCCATCCAGTTTGAAAGCCTTTGCTCCTCACACAGCACGGTGTCATTGTCTCTTAGCTCTTGGGACTGCGTACGTCTGTGTGTTGGTTTGGATCACAAGGACTCTTAAAGACAATCGCGGTCAACACAAAATGGATCGTTTCCCAGAAATTGTAGGTGTCCCTTCTCTGGCTGTGCCTCTAAAGGTTTCTTCCAGAGAGTACCACTAATGAAGTGGTCGGGTGGTTACAGCAGCAATTATCTCCTCCCCAGAGGCCCTCGGAAGCCCCCTGAGTCATCTGACGATAGGCTGTGACCGATGAATATGGGGATCTGATTGAGCTCAGGCAAAAGTGCCATGGAAAGAGTAATCACAGGGCCGGAGCAGGAGAAAGTCAGGATGAAAAGGACAATGGAAATGGGACAGAAATGTGAGGCCTAGCTACTCTCACCATGGAGAGAGCAAGAAAGGCGAACGCTGTGGTAGGCACTGACGCGGGCAAAGAAAGAATGCAGCACAAAGAAAGGTGCTTTCAGGTTAACAATAGGGGAAATGCACTCAGGGCAGACTCCAGGAGGTCAGAAAGCAAAGGAACAGGCAGGCAGTGAGAAATCAAGGACTTTTCTACAATCCAGTGTTCATTTTTAAGATGAAAATTTTCTTGCACTCTAAAGCAGCAGTGGGCCCCGTGGAGAACAGAACAATCCGACTTCCAGAATCCAATAGACGGAGGGGCCCGTTCGTTAATATCAGTTGTGGTCATGGCACCCTGAGCCTCAGTTCTCCAATTTTTAAAACGGGTGCAAGAACATGAACCCAGGGTTCTGTGATAAGCTATATGGAGAAAGGATCTGAAAAAGGATGGATGGGTGTCTGTGTATAACTGAATCACTTTGTTGTTCAGCAGAAATTATTACAACCTTGAGAATCAACTATACTTCAATAAAGCTTTAAAAAACGAAAGAAAAAGAACCTAAAGATTAAAGAATTTATGTGAATGGCTTCAGCACAATACTTTGCAGGAATGAGTCACATGAAGAATCATTGCATTCGGTTTCTGCAACCTCATCCCAATCAAAAGTCACAATGTTGCTAAGGAGGCCAGGTTTCTATTCATGCACTCAGATAGAATTGACTATGGCCTTGTTTGTGGCCACAACTGTGAATAATAGATTGGATATCTACCTTCATGGAACTCCGAGGAATAGGCAGTCCTACATAAAACATGAGAAGCATGATAAGGAAATAACAGATGCTATGAGAATTATAAGAATTATTGGGAGAGACTGGACTCAAACATGGCCAGTCAGAGAGGGCTTCCTGGAGGAAGCAGCATCTCAGCCAAACTTGGAAGGTTGAAAAGGGGGTAAGAAGGGAAGAGAGGAGTTTGGAGTGAATGGATAGAAGAGATAGAGAGGAAGCAGCTCATGCAAAGGCCCTGGGCAGGAGAACATGGCGCCAATGAGAAAGTAAAAAGTACATCAGAGTGGCTGAAATGCAGAGTGGACAGAGGGAGAATTAAGAAATGAGGCTCCCAAAGGTCCCCAATTATGTCATGCCCTGTAGGTCATGGTAAGAAGCTGGGACTTTACCCTTGGAGGTTAGGAGGAACCACTGAAGGATTTATAAGCAGAAAATTTGCTGATTCTGTGTGTACTTTAGAAATGGCATTTGGACTCTAGCATGCAAAATGAACTGGATTATGGGAAGACTAGAGGCAGGAAGACCGCTTATGAGGTATTTTTTTATTATTAATATAAGTGAGAAATTATGGAGAATTTAAAAAGGATAGTGAAAGAGGGAATGAAGACATGAACAGAAATAAAATTTATAGGACTTGGTGATTTTCTCACTCAGTCATTCATCCATCCAACTAATTTTTAGGATTCTACCTTAGAAATGTGAGGGTGAGACAGAGAGGGAAATCAAGGTTTTCCTCTGTGTTTGCAGGCTGAAAAAAAATAGGTAGGCTGCGGTCCTATTTACAGGAGTAGGAAATGTGGGATAGGTAGGCTTATGGGAAAGATAGTGAACCCAATTTTAGAGATGACAGCTTTTGAGTAATGCCTTTATTTTTTATAACACAGGTATCCTTGGGTCCTCTAGCCTATGTGCGTCAATGAGGTAACCTTAGCAATGATAACCAAGTCTGGTGACATTCCAGTTCTTTCTCATCTTTGCTCCTCTTCTACTTCATTCTGACTGTACCCAGGAATGGGCTTCATGTGTATGTGGGAACAAATCTGTCTGCTGCCTTCTGCTCCAGCCTCCTTGCCATGTGCCAAGAACTTCTTACGATGGTGGGCCATCTGTGACCATGCTGCTGCCTCGATTAACGCTGCCCTCAGCTGATGGCTGCTCTGTGGTCTTTGCCGTGTGTGTGTGTGTGTGTGTGTGTGTGTGTGTGTGTGTGTGTAGGGAAGATGGTGGTGCTGTTTTCTGTAGATTTTCTCCTTTAATTAACCAACACAAAGAGTTAGTGTGTGAGTCTCTAAGTAACACATGCCTTCATCTGGCATCAGTAAGCATGCCTGAAAGGACTAGGAAGTTTTCATCTCCTGTTGAAGGGTCAGTGGGTTGACCACTGTAGGGAAAAAAGAATCACGAAAAGGATGCTGGTGAAAAACCTTGCATCCTGAAATCATCAGGTTGGTTTTAAGTGACAAGAGTAGGTAAGAAGAGCTGATGGTATAAATTATCTTATTGTATTAATGGCAAGACATAGACAACACCTTGGTGGTTATACAAGTGTGTTTTCTATTCTTGTTTTGTTTCTACCATCTTTTCAGATGGATACAGGGCAACCTGTAGGCTGTGGACCAGTGATACTGGGAAGAAAGGAAGTGGGGGGATATCAGAATTAAAGAAGCAGAAGAAGTGCCTTGGGGCCGTCAAGGATGATCTGGATTGATGAGGTGTGACAGGGAAAAGGGGGAGAGAGGTGAAGAAAACATACACCTTACAAACCCCAAATAATCTGCCGTATTTGAGCTTCCAGCAAAGCTCCATAGGCAGAGAATAGCCGTGAAATTGAACATATTTAAAACCTTGAAGTATGAATAGGTAACATATGCTCTTAAAAATGAGCTGTGATAGACTAACATTGCTCACTCCTACTTCTCATAGGTTTACTAAATTAGAGGTTTTTAAAGAGAAATGCCTAAAATTTGTCAACGGAACATGAGTGACATGCAGGTGGAACTAAGTCCTTAGCAGTGGCTGGTCCTTATGCTCGAACTAACACCTCTTTTATGCTTCTAGGAAAAACAGATATTGTGGACAATTCTGAGGGGGAGGAGGAGAAAAGTTCTTCCTTTTCTCTAAGAGTCTGATCGCAATGTGTCAAGATGTCCACAAACAAAAATATCTGATGTCATAGATCATCCCTACCCGCCCCCCCCCACCACCAAGGGGAAGAAACAAAATGGAAAGATTAGTTAGGAAGAGGAGAAATATTTTCTTTTCATTTCTCCAAAATTTCCCATATCCTTCTGTCTGTCTGGAATAGACCTTCTGAGATATCTTTTGAGGTCACCTACTTTGAGAGAATCAAGCTCTCTGACTTTCAGGTGACACAGCAGGGAGCCCAGAAAAGATAAATCCTACTTTTGATTTTTGTGATTCTTAGGGAAAAGAAAAGATGGTAATTTTTTTCCCGTCTTGCTAAGCTTTTGCTAGTCTCAAGGATTTGTGTCCGATCCGACTAAAACAACCTCCACCTCCAACATGAAACCCTGAAAAGCAACATGCCTCATGCTAAAGCCAACCTAGTGAGTGTTTCATCACTTTTTGTTTTTGAGACATAGTAGCCCAGGTAGCCACGAAAGTCTCATGGTTTTTAATTCCCTGAACTTCAGTGGACAAACAAATCTGTTTTTCCGCAGGAACTGAAATCCTTGTAGCCACGATAAATCAAGAAAGTAATAAGAAAAATGCACATTACGGGCATGCTATTTTAAAAAACACTGTCTTGCAAAACAAAACCCACCTAAACCGAAGCTGTGGAATAATTTTAGCAATTGAAAATTACTACCTTCTCTAGAATAACATGTTCTTGGAAATGAAATGACTCAGAAACCAACAGGATGTAGGTATTATGCTTTCCTTGAAGCATGTTCAGTATCAGTTTACAATATATCATGCTAAATACATTCAGTAAACAGAGATTAAATAATGCTGTCTGTCTTTGCTGCATCTACATTTTCAGCTCTTTAGCTAAATTCACTTTGCACTCTAGATGATGCAAATATTATCATACAGATGCCATTCTTACTAAAAGCTGGGTTTCTCCCTCAGCCCCTTCAGTGCCATAAGCAACCTAATCAAAGGAAAAGGGGACGCTGGGGGTACCCTTGATAAGTGTTCATCGCAAATTCACAGACCCCCGTGAAACATGGAATTAACTCCAGCGTGTTAAAAGAAAGAATTACAGATCAGCATAGAAAGCAAACGCGAAGAGACTACCTTCTTTTCCAAAGCCCAGAATTGCCAGTAGCTTACCTTATTAGCTGAAATGCCAAACAGAATGTCTTTATGGAAAATTAAGTTCATTCTTCATCTCAGCTTTGGTTTGGTGGAGTGCAGCTGAGAGCATTTAGCTGCTGCCTATGATTTGCCGGTGCAAAGTGGGTGAGTAAGGCAGTAAACACAGAACTTGGGAGGTGGGGAGTGGTTGGCCATCGCTCACAACTCCAGACCGGCAACTTAACATGTTCATTCATATGGAGATGTTAATGAAATCAAATCGGATCACCGAAGAGTACTCCTTGGTGGAGATTTTTAAGCCTGGGCAATTTTGCAGAGCAGTTGCAGGTATAATGTCCTGCCTGGTCACGGGCCCAGAAACATTACATTGCTGTCTTTCCTTCTCTCGGTGGCTTCTTGGGCTACTGATTCACTTTGTAGCATGTTAGTGGATAATGCATATTTTGTCAAGGGTGTCAAGGGGAAATCTGCATGGGGTAGTGAGCTCTGCAATTTTCTAAAAAAAAAAAAAAAAAAAAAAAAAAAAACCAAGAAAACAAAAACTCAAATCTGACTGACCAGTGATGGAAAGATGGATGCTTTATACAATTTTGAAGGTAAGTGTGCAGATACACACAAATGGGATAAAATATTCAGATAGTTCATAAAGACAGAGACATTAGGGATCAAGGAATAAAATAGCAACACAGAGCTGCCCTCAGGACCTCAGATTCTCTTTTAGAAAAAAAAAAAGTCATATTCTTTAATAATTCATTAATGTTCTCCACATGAATTAAATATGTTTTAGAAACCTTTGGGCAAACACTTTTTCTTTCTTAAAAAATGTCTTCCACAGAAAACACCCCAGAAGAACCTTATTTCGCAAAAGTGTCTCCTTTCCAGATGGACAAAGAAACTATTGAATTTTCCTCTCTCAGGTTTTTACTTCACAGAATTGGAGCAGCCTGCATTTATTAAAATCCAGCTCTACCAAGTAAAACGTGCAATCACATCAGCAGGATCAGTCCTGGATGATCAATAGACAAGGACAAAGATACAGAGTAAAGCAATTTTGTCTTAAATACTTGTTAAACCTTTCTTCATGTTGTCACCCCACAAAACCAAGCCCCAGATTCTCCTCTCCTGAATTAACAAGAGCATGGCTGTCTCTAATGAAAAATGATAAAGAAAAAGGAATAATTATAGATGTGCCTCAAAATGTTAAACATAGAGTTACCGCATGACTCAGCAGTTCCACTCTTAGGCGTATACCCAGGAGAAATGACAACATGTGTCCCCACAAAAACATGTACACAACTGTTCACAGCACCGTAATTCACAATAGCCAAAAAGTGAAAACAACCCTAATGTCCGTCATTTGATGAATGGATGGAAAAATATGATTTATCCATTATAGGGGAATATTATTTGGCATTAAAAATCAAGTTTGGACACATGCTATAACATGGACAGATTTTGAAAACAGCATGCTGATTAAAAGAAGCCAGTCACAAAAGATAACATACATACTGTATGATTCCATTTATATGAAATGTCCAGAATAGGCAGAATCTATGGAGACAGAAAGTAGCTTTGGGCTTGAGATAAGGGTACTGGGAAGTGAATACAAATGGGTACAGGGTCTTCTACTGGTGTGATGAAAATGTTCTGTTCTTAGATTGTGATGATGCTCGCACAACTCTGTGAATATACTGAAACCGCTGAACTGTATATTTAAAAGAGGTGGATTTTATGGTTTGCAAATACCTCAATAAATACATCGATAGAGTTATTAATTTAATTTAATTTAATTTTTATTTTGTCTTTTTGCCATTTCTTGGGCCGCTCCTGCAGCATATGGAGGTTCTCAGGCTAGGGGTCGAATCGGAGCTGTAGCCACCGGCCTACGCCAGAGCCACAGCAACGCCAGATCCAAGCCATGTTTGCAGCCTACACCACAGCTCACGGCAACGCTGGATCGTTAACCCACTGAGCAAGGGCAGGGACCGAACCCGCAACCTCATGGTTCCTAGTCGGATTCGTTAACCACTGCGCCACGACGGGAACTCCTAGAGTTATTAATTTTAATAATAGAAATATTGTCATGTAATGACTGCAATTACAAGAATTTGTTATATGTAATAAATTCATTAAGAGGTAGGAAGGAAGATGTGGGGAAAGTGTAAAGATGACCCCAATCGTGGAAAGCCTTTGAGGACTCATGAGCTGTAGACCTACCGAAAGGGCCATTCTGGTGTTTGATCCTGGCTAATTTTCAATAAGCAACCATCACCCCCACCAAATCAGAGAGAGTGAATAAGAGGAATAAGAGGAGGAAGAAGAGAAAAAAAAAGGGAAGGAGGGAGAAGAAGACCAAGGGGAAGACTTGGTTTTGATTAGATAATGTGAAAGGGCAGATGATTCAAGAGGGAAAGTAGGATCACAAACCTTCATTCTGAGGATATAGTATCAAGTGAACAAGATGAGAATAAAAGAAGATGGCCTTTCAAGAGACCGAAAGAATTGAACAAGGAGGGCTTTGAAGTGCTCAAATTAAAGGAACTTGTTTCAAACACGAGAGATGGTTTCACAGTCAAGGGAAAAGATAGGTAAGTGGTGAATGTCTATAAGAATTGCACCAAGAGGGCTAAAGCCCAGAATTAAATGAAGTCTGAATTTAATAGAATAAAAGGAATAAAAAGAGCTGAGGACAGTTAAAAAAAAAAAAACGAAAAAACAAAACACCAAGAGCCTTTAAAAAAGCTATGAATTGGAACAAATGGAAGAACAAGGACAATCCCGAGGCTTGGTCCAGATGGTGTAAAGTGAACAGACGATGATGAAGGAGGAGGAAGAAGGGGAGGAGGAGCAGAGGGGGGAGGGGGGAGGGGACAGAACATTAAACTCTCAAACTTTACCATTTTCTCTATCATGTAAAGGATCTTCAAACTGGAAAGGGTAGAAGAAGCAGCATGGTGAAAGAAATCTGAATTCCAGGAAAACCTCTTGTATGCAGATGATTCATACATTTCTATTTTCAAAACCAAAAAGAGAGTTGCCATATGATCCAGCAACCCGACTCCTGGGCATCTATCTGGAGAAAACTATAATTCGAATGAACATGCACCGCAGCGCTCATTGCAGCACTATTCACAACAGCAAGACATGGGGGATAGCTTCCTAAAAGTGCATTGACAGAGGCATGGATAAAGAAGATGGGGTGTATGTATACAATGACTATTTATTACTCAGCCAAATAAGAATGAAAGAATGCCATTTGCAGTAACATGGATGGACCTAGAGAGTATCATACTAAGTAAAGTAGGAAGAAGACACATATCATATGATATCACTAATGTGTAAAAAATCCAAAAAAAAAAAAGATCTACAAATGAACTTATTTACAAAATAGAAATAGACCCACAGACATAGAAAACAAACTTATGTTTACCAAAGGGGAAAGGTAGGGGGAAGGGATGAATTAGAAGGTTGAGATTAACACATACCCATCATTATATATAAAATAGGCAAGTAACAAGGACCTACTGTACAGCACAGGTAGCTATACTTAATATTTTGTAATAGTTTATAAGGGAAAAGAATCTGAAAAAGACCACACACACATACGCGCGCGCGCACACACACACACACACACACACACACACACGCATGTGTAACTGAATCACTGCGCTGTACACAGTGATGTAAGTCAACTGTACCTCAAAAGAAATGTATTTTCTCGAAAAATTTTTATTTTCATTTCAGATCTCACATATGAACTTCAGGTACTTGACAACTTCACTTAGATTCTTTGGAGCACTTCACACGCAGCACCTTTTGAATCAAACTCATTTTCTCCTCCTCCTGCCCTGTCTACACCCCACAGGAGCTCTTCTTGAATTCCCTACCTCAGTGAATGGGAAACACCATCTTTCATGCAAATCAGAAACATAGGTACCATTCCGGACCCTTCCTTTTCTCTCCCTATCACCAAGTCCCGTAGATTTGTTATCTCCGGAATATCCACGAGCTTCAACACCGCTGCCACCGTCCTAGTCCCATGTCGCCATTTTTCTTTCACATGGGATTCTATGCTTCTCTTCTAACTGGCTCTACTTCTTTGATTTTCTTTATTTCTTCATTTCCTCTAAAGGGTTGTTTTCAGAGAGCACAGTGGATAGCATCTTTTCCTACTCCTGCCCTCCTACACACACATAAACAAGGATATAAAGGCTGAAATTTTAAACACAACCCCAGGCCCTGAATGATAGAGTCCTATCTATCTTCTCAGCTTCATTTTGCACCCCCGTGGTGACCTAACCATGTGAGATTTATTTCTGATTGTTTTGTTTCTCCCTGCCTTTGTATGATTCCTCGGTCTCATTGTCTACTTTACTTTACATCTTCCTTCAGACATAAACACAACCATTGCTTTCTAGGGTGTGTTTCCCTGAACTGCTGAAGTCAATTTGCTATCACGGTATTGTCAACTCCTTTGTAGGTATTGAGCAAAGTGTTCACTTGGAATAGGCTTGTGCTTCTGAACACAAGGTTCAGAAGGTGCACAAATCGCTACACACTTGGCATCTTGGAATACATTTGCTTGGGTGCCTTTTAGTTTTAAACTCACTAGGGAGAGACCTGCCTCTCCACTGGTCATTCTTCTAACGGGGATAAAAGATGTATCTGTCTACACATTGCTTGGAGGGAAGGCAGGGAATAAATATTTTTAGCTCAGGGACCCAGCAGTCTGATCTCAGGGGCACTATGTTTAGAGTAGTGCTAAGAAATACCAGTTGCCCACCTCCTAGAATCCAAAAGGGTCTCTAGTGCTATGGGAAGCTGAAGGCAGCTAGAGTTTCTCCCAGCAAAGAAAGGGATATCCAAGGCTGCAGACAGGGAAGAGCTCCCTGCATAATTTAACTTCAGCCCTTGCCATGGTAGTACATTTAAATTTGTGTGATTGATTTGAGTACTATTTATCGCCTCATGGACAATAAGGAGTATGAGAGTTGGAATCATGCCTGTTTCTGATCCTCACTGAATCCATCAACACAGGACCTGGCAACAGTAGGCACTTAATAAATATTTTTTGAATGAATAAATGAAAGAGCTCTGAAATTGGCAGGCTGTGGTGAGAGGGTAATGAGAGCATAATTGCTGGTAGCAAAGTAATTTAAAGCATGTGTTCTCTGTTGGGTGTCAGGACCAGTCTTCTTGTTGATCAAATCTGACCATTTAATATTGTTCCCTTGTCACCATGGCTGTGATCTCAGTACTGCATGAAAGTCCACTGTTAATCAAACACATACATTGTGCTAAGAAAGTCAGGGTGTTTTAAAATATCATAAGATGTATGTGATGCATAATTTTCCCAGTGAAGACATTTTCCTTTTTAAAAGGAGGGCACACTGAAAAACAGGACACTTTGGTGGTTATGCCCAGGCAAATCACATCTCTGGGTACTCAGAGAGCTTCTGGCAGGACCACAGAATCAAGGTGGTAATTAAAAATTGTCACAGGAAATGTGATGGTAAAAGATGAAGATGGACAAGTCTTTGGAATCATCCAAAACATAATGGCATGACGGGCTTGAGTTTGCAAAGCAGAGCATCGTGGAGTGGGCTGTTACAAGGAAGATCTCTGAGCACCAAAAGAAGCAGCTTGGGTTTATGAAGAAGTAGTGCTAAGCTGACTTTATTTTTGTGTTAACTTTATTTATATATTTTTAAATTGAAATTTAAGAATTTGTTGGCTATGCCCATGGCATGCAGAAGTTCCTGGGCTAGGGATCAAACCTGTGCCACAGCGGTGACCTGTGCCACAGCCATGACAACACTGCATCCTTAACCCACTAGGCCACCAGGGAGCTCCTTATTTTTATTTTTGAAGATTAATTCGGTCAATAGGTAAACATGTACCCTGAGCCCTCTTATGCTAAGTTATTTTCAGAGGAAGAAAACAGCAGGAACAATATTTCTAAATGTTAACAGGACTGGTTTTCATAGGAACCGAATTTTCTCACTCTTCCTTTTGGAATCGGTTCTGAACAACAAAAGCAATAATACCGTCAAACAAAGAGCAATAGCCACAGATCATATTTTCAGCAAAACCAGCAGAAAATCCACAAATGTCCAAGTCAGAGTCAGACAGAAAGCCAGGGAGGGAAATGATGATAACGTGGCAGGTAAGTGAGCGGTATGAAGGGGAAATCGCTGTAGCAAAGCTCAGAAAGCTCTGTCAAAGGCACACTCCCCGCAGTGAGGACCTCAAACTGAGAGGAAAGCACGGTGGAAGAGGCTGGGACTGATGTAGGCGGTGGAGGCTGAATGGGCAAATCTTACTAAGGGCCATAAAAATTCTTTCTAAAAATAACTGTATTGTTTGTGGCCCCCTGTGACGGGCAACCTGTGAAGTCATCCATGAAGCAGTTGTGGGAGAAAAGAACTAGGTTTGGTCTGAGAGTCAGAGGATGTGTGAGTAGACAGATGCATCACATTAAAAAGAAACAGTTTCTAACTGTAGCAGCAGCAAAGGAAGTCCTGGATTCATGAATGCTTGCAAAATGACTGCCCGCCATTCCTTCCCCAGGAATCTTCTTCTGGTTCTCTAGGAAAATGCAACTTATCAAAAAGGAGTAATATAAAAGGAATATGCATGCAGGTGCTCCAGGAAATCTGCAAAACAGCAGCCACAAATTTCTTGCAAATAATGAAAACACACTGGAAAAATCTGTTGCCACAAAGATGATTAAAGGCCCAACCCAAATTCAAAACAGTAATTAATAAAGCAATTACAGTTATAAAGGAGGACTACAAAGCAGAATTATAAGAACTTGGGGAAGACGTCAGAAAATAAAGGTTGCTGGTAGACAGCTGGAGGATGTGAAATGGGAACTGGCAGGATTGAAGAAAAGGAATGCAAATAAAGGGACATAAAAGACAAAAATGAAAAGAGCAAAGAAATGGTGCAGAGATGATAAAGAAGGATTAGACAAACAAGGCAATATAGCCAACATATGCATAGCTGTGATTCCAAAGAAGAAAGTCAAACAATGGAATAGAATAATTCTCTTAAAATACATTTTATTTTAATTATTATTATTTTTTTTCTACACCTGTGGGATATGGAAGTTCCTGGGCCAGGGATTGAGCCTGTGCCTTAGCAGCAACCCAAGCTGCAGAGACAAGGCCATATCCTTAACCCACTATACCACAGCTGGAACTCCTTAAAATACATATTATTTATAAATGTCTTAAAATATAATTCAAGAAAGTTTTTCTGAAATAAAAAAGTCTTAAATCTATTTAATGAAATAGATTTCATTTTATCAGTGAAAAATCATCCAGAATGGTCGACCTAAAGAACTAAGAAAAAATTTTTGAAAAGAATCCATTAGATGGTCAGGCAAAAAGATAAAACGAGGCTAAAGGAGAGAAAATGAGGTTGACATCAGACTTACCCATAGCAACGTGTAACCTGAACACTGAGCAGAGCAGCAACTGTACAATATCAAGCCAAGAAAGCAGGAGGCAAAGATTTTCTAACTAGTTAAGCTCTCCTTCATGTGTAAAGTCTCAAGTAAAAAGAGCTTTGGACATGCCAGGATTTGGGTAATATTGCTCAAATGAACCTTTCTAGGGGAAAATCTTAGAGAATAGGCCATAGACAGACATGACTTCAACAGAAAAATGTCATCAAAGAACCAGCGGCCAAAACCCTCATGGTCACTGTAGCACTATTTACAAGTCAAGATAGGGAAGCAACCTAAATGTCTATCAATGGATAAATGGATAAAGAAGATGTGGATATCTATCCAGACAAAGCTCTACTTAAAAGAGACACTTGCACCCGCATGTTCATTGCAGCACTATTCACAATAGCCAGGACATGGAAACAATCCAAATGTCCATCAACAGATGATTGGATTTGGAAGATGTGGTGTATATATACATAATGGAATACTACTCAGCCATAAAAAAGGATGACATAATGCCATTTGTAGCAACATGGATGGAACTAGAGACTCTCATACTGAGTGAAATGAGCCAGAAAGACAAAGACAAATACCATATGATATCACTTATAACTGGAATCTAATATCCAGCACAAATGAACATCTCCTCAGAAAAGAAAATCATGGACTTGGAGAAGAGACTTGTGGCTGCCTGATGGGAGGGGGAGGGAGTGGGAGGGATCGGGAGCTTGGGCTTATCAGACACAACCTAGAATAGATTTACAAGGAGATCCCGTTGAATAGCATTGAGAACTATGTCTAGATACTCATGTTGCAACAGAAGAAAGGGTGGGGGAAAAACTGTAATTGCAATGTATACATGTAAGGATAACCTGACCCCCTTGCTGTACAGTGGGAAAAAAAAAAAAAAAAGAAGATGTGGATAAATAACACACAGACACACACACACACAAAATGAATATGACTCAGCCACAAAAAATAATGAAAATTGTCATTTGTGACATGAATGGACCTTGAGGGCATTGCGCTAAGTGAAATAAATCAGACAGAGAAAGACAAATACTGTATGATATCACCTATATGTGGAAACTTAAAAATAACCTGAGCTTAGATATAGAGAAGAGATTGATGGTTGCCAGAGGCAGGGAGTGGGCATTGGGTGAAATGGGTGAAAGGGGTCAAAAGGTACAAACTTGAAGTTATAAAATAAGTAAGTCCTGGGGTGTAAGGAATAGCATGGTGACTATAGTTAATAATACTGCATTACATATTTGAAAGATATGAGAATAGATATTAAGGCTTCTCTTCACAAGAAAAAAAGTTTTGTTTTTTAAACTGCATATGGTTACATATGTTAACTAAACTTGTGTGATCATTTTGCAATGTATATACATCTATTGAATCATTATATTGTATGCTTGAAACCTAATGTTTTATGTTAATCATATCTCAAAAATAATAATAAAAAGAACCAGTGGCCAAAACCTAGCTCAATACATTTTAGAAGAGGTTCATCATCGTCACGGATTTAAAATGAAACTTTATGATCCAACATTACATGATGTTTCCGTAGCTGCATAGATGTAGATACTTTAAGAATTTTTTTCTATTGCTAATCTGTTATGTTTGTTTGTTTGTTTGTTTTTTGTCTTTTCTAGGGCTGCAACTCCGGCATATGGAGGTTCCCGGGCTAGGGGTCAAATCGGAGCTGCAGCTGCCAGCCTACACCACAGCCACAGCCACAGCAACACTAGATCCGAGCCATGTCTGTGACCTACACCACAGCTCACAGCAACACCGGATTTGTAACCCACTGAGTGAGGCCAGGGATCGAACCCACAACCTCATGGTTCCTAGTCGGATGTGTTTCTGCTGCACCATGACGGGAATTCCACAAAATGTCTTTTATGTGTGTATTGAGATAGTCATATATGTTTTTTACTTTAATCTCCTAATGCTGAGAAATGTGTGATTTTTTTTCTAATGCTAAGGCTTCATTTCATTACCAGATGAATCCTCTCTGGTTATTTTTAAATATTACTTTTAGTTATTAATTTTATTGAAATATTTATTAAGAATTTTGTATCTTTTTCAAGAGAAAAATTGCATTAAAATATTCCTTTCTTGGGAGTTCCCATTGTGGCTTAGTGGTAGCAAACCCTACTAGTATCTGTGTCTATAGGATGCAGGTTCAATCCCTGGCCTCGCTCAGTAGGTTAAAGATTCAGACGTTGCCATAAGCTGAGGTGTAGGTCACAGATGAGGCTCAGATCCTGCATTGCTGTGGCTATGGCCTAGGCTGGCAGCTACAGCTTCAATTTGACCCCTAACCTGGGAACTTCCATTTGCTGCTGGTATGGCCCTAAAAAAAGTCAAAAAAATTTTTTCCTTTCTCTAGTGTCCGCATCTATTTGAGACTATATTAAATCTTCAAATGAATTTGGCATCTTTTCTTTTGTTCAGATCTCTAGAAGAATTTTTATGTAACAGGGATTACCTTTTTCTGTAGGTTTCATGAAACTATTTGATAGGTCTGGTCTTTTTTTTTTTCTGAGTAAATTTTAAACTATTGTGTCAGTTTCTTAAATTCCTATGATCTATTCAAGATTCTTGCTTTCATTGAGTTTTGAAGAAGTTATTTTTCTAGGAAGTTATTTGCTTGAGTTTTCAATATATTTGTATAAAATCTATTTCTGTTCTAGTCCTAAGATGGATTTAACACCTATTGTAAATTTATCCATGTTCCTTTGCTCATTCCTAATAGTGTTTATATTATGCTTTTTTTTTTTCTTTTTTGGTGAGTTTATTCAGAGGTTTATTGATATTATCAGTATTTTCAAAGAATACAACACAAAAAGCTCTACAGTAATTATCTCTGGGTGATTTCTTCTTTATTTTCTTATGTATTTTACAAAACTTCTCCAATAAATGTATATTAAGTTTATAAGCCTCCTCAATAATATCTGTAACAAAATGATACACTTTTGAGCAAAATTAAAAATGTGGACTGAATAGGAGATTCGCAACTGGTGGAATGGCTTTCCCTCAATGGCACATAAATAATTTCATGAAAAATTGTAAAGTGGTCTCCAGTGGTATGCATAAGTCTTTTGGGGCCTATTCTGAACATTTTTTTAACCATCAATTTCTAAGATGATGTATTAGACACTATTATGAGACTTATGTTTTAGGAAAATATTTAAAATATTAGACTTCAGATTTAGTGTTTCTCCAAATTTGACAGCATTCTTTTTGGTAGTCCAGGTGGTACTTTTAGATGGGTGAATGGGCGTCGAGCTTTCTCTTCCTCAAGATTCTACTGCCATTGGCTGGAAAATTATGGTGATAAATAAATACTAATGTAAATGATATTTCCCAGAATTAGATTGTGCACAGCCTACACAGTAATAGTAAGGAGTGACCCTGGAGTAACATATTGGTATTTATAAGAGGACATTTAATAAATATCAATATAATATTCTGCATTATGTTAAGCCATCTTAGTGCACAGTACAAGGTAAGAGAAACATGTCAATAGAATGTCATGTGCATGAATGGCTCAAAATTTTTATCTGAGTGTGAGACGTGTTGGCATGGCTGTCGAGCAAACTGTGCCTTGATAGAAATAGGGTGTTCACATCCTAAGATTTCCAATGGATGCTGTGAAGTCCTAATTCAAGCAAAATATTGTTCACCCAATAATAGCACAAGTGAAGAGAGATGCTGCTTTTCTTGGAACAAAATATAATTTGTCTGTTGTCCTTGAAAAGGGCTTGATGTTCTCTTCTCAGAGAATTGCTGAAGGAATTAGTCTTTTGAAGATGGAACTATGAAGACTTAGGGGCAAACAATAGTTTTCATCAATATTTGAAGGACTGCCTTGTAGAAGAAAAATTTGATTTATTTCACGAGATCTACCTCCAAGTTAAGGCCTGGATTCACAACAGAGAAGGTGTCAAGAATGGAAACTGCTTCTGGGGTGAAAATTCAGGGCCCCTTTCTAGAGGTCGTTTGGTAACATGTGCAAAAAGACTTAACATCAGGCCTTCCCATTGGCACTGCAAGTAATATCTACTGAAGTAATTTCTAATGAATAAATAATTGGATGCTTCTTGAGGCATTTGTAACAGTGAAAGATCTGGATAGGTTGTCAAGTAAATAAAGGAAAGGAAAAAGAAATGTGAAAAAAAAAATCCAAACAAACAAAGCAGAATGGGGACAAAGAGATCTAGGCAAAGAGAAAGGAGCATGAGATATTATTAGAAAATCACCAGTCAAAATAGGCTTGAATGCAGGCCACTGAGGCAATGGCCCAATTTTGTTGCTAATTAGATGAGAGAATTGTGATTGCTAAAATAAAACTTAGATTGAGGATCTCTAGTGAAGTGAGGTCAACAAAAAATAGCTAATAGATGGGAAATTACTTTAGTCATTTGCAAGTGAAGAAACCTATTACTAATGGGTGTTAAATGGTTTGTAATGTAGAGAAAGGAAACAGATTCCTCTGCAGACTGTTATTCACTGTAAAGCACTATCAATAGAGGGCTTTAGGATGTAATACACTAAGGAAACACTGGCTTTGGTAATGTGCATTCCATGCCAGACAACAGTCCAAACATTTGTAATTATCTCCATCTGAAAATAACAGAAAGAACAAACAGGTCTCTGAAGAATAAATATTCAAAATAAGAATATTTAAATCATTTCAAGATATGACTAAGATTTACTTGAACTTCTTCTTTTTTTTTGAATTGAAGAAAAGTGCGTGATATTTGGGAGTATGAACCAGAAAAACATTTCCACATTTTATTGAAAAAGACATTTATGGGATGATTCCCAAAAGTCTTGAAAAATGTAAAAAAATTCAAATGTCAAATAATTGAGAAATAAGCATTCTACCCATGGTGTATTAGCACACTTTGATAGCCATAGTATTTTTATTAAAATGATATAGACATTGAAAATAATAAGCATTAACTAAAGTGGTAAGTATATATGCATACAATGTATACAAAATGATTTTTACAATATTTATGAAACTACTGGCAATTTCAATAGTTACTTTTTATTATTTATTTATTTTTAAAGTGTAGTTGATTTACAGTGTTGTGCCAATTTCTGTTGCACGGCAAAGTGACATTCATATATATATACACACACACACACACACACACACATACATGCATGTGTACACATAGACACATGTATATATATTTCATGCAATGTACATGCAGACATTCTTTTTCTCATATTTTCTCATATCATCCCCTATCATGTTCTATTTTAAGAGACCATTTTCCATTATGGTTTATCCCAAGAGATTGGATATAGTTCCCTGTGCTGTACAGTAGGACTTCATTGCTTATCCATTCTAAATGTATTAGTTTGCATTACTAACCCCAAACTCCCAGTCAATAGTTACTTCTTAATTGCCAGATTTATTGATAGGCTTTTCATTCCATGTCTCTCAAGACCCCTCTTTGGTAGCTGACCTTGTTTAACTTTTCCTATTGAAATTCTCTTCCCCTTTGCTTCCATGCTGTTTTGATTTTCTTTCCATCTTTCTACCTTTCCAGCTCTTTAGCATTGTTTTCCTTTGCTTCCTGTCTGTGCTTTAATGTCTATGTAGCCCAGGAAAGTGGTCTGTGCTTTCTCATCTTCTTACATATTTCCCAATGTGGCTTCATTCGTCTTCAAACTTCCCTCACACCTTCTAGGTGATAACTCCCAGCCAACCTTTCTCCAGACATCTTCCTTAACTCTAGACTCATGAATTCAGCTGCCTTCACTTCTCTATCTTCCTCACCTGAGGACTTTTGACCAAACTGGCACCTTTAAGATATGGTAGAAAGATACCTTGCCTTCTCTCCATCTTATTGCTTCTAGCTTAGTCAGAACCACAATCATCTCTTGCCTGAATTGTTGTAATACCCTCCTAAACAGTATTCAAATGAGGGAAGACTTGCTTATGGGACATCTTCAACTGGATATTCTATAGGCACGTTAGAATCAAGACATCATCTCCATCCCAACTTATTTTTTCTCCCATTAGAGGTACTGACATGTACCTAATTTTTCAAACCAAGAGTTGACTATCATTTCTACTCTTCTCTTTCCTGAGAACCAAGTCATTCAGTCTCCAAGTCTAGGCAATTCTATATATTTTACACATGTTTTTTCCTTTTAAAAAATTCATTTCATCAGTACCCCTCCTCCCTTGCACTATAGTGAGAAATCTTTGAGGACAGGAGTTGTGTTTTTCAACTTTGTATTTCCAGTCTTTCGTAGAGTGCCTGACAGGTAGTTAGTGCTCACAACTGTTTGAATTAAACACTGCATGGAGTTCCCATTGTTGCTCAGTGGTTAGCAAATCCGACTAGGAACCATGAGGTTGCGGGTTTGAGCCCTGGCCTCGCTCAGTGGGTTAAGGATTTGGCATTGCCATGAGCTGTGGTGTAGGTCGCAGATGTGGCTCAGATCCCGTGTCGCTGTGGCTCTGATGTGGGTCGGTGGCTACAGCTCCGATTAGACCTTTAGCCTGGGAACCTCCATATGCCGTGGGTGTGGCCCTAAAAAGACAAAAAGACAAAAAAACAAAAACAAAAACAAAAAACCATTGCATTATGTAGAACAAATGGCAAAAGCATATGGAACACATTAATTACAAATATGTAAAATGTATGTATTTATATTTACATACATTTTCAAGTGTATCTTCAGAATATTTAAATTATTCAAGTGATAATAAACAATTGCCATTTTAGTGTAAAATTAGGTGAGTAATAAACATTCTTAATAAAAAAGCAGCAAATACATAATTCATAAGCAAAGAGGCATCCAGACCCAATAGTTTAATATGGCTTAAAATAGACTAACGTAGTTTAGATAGTCAAAATATTGAAATGGTTTAAAACCTAACAAAGAAATTGATGGCCTTTTATCTGACTTTCACATGAAAGAGGTATCCAGAAACACTTGCATATATAGTGATCTAATTTAGCTGACATCCTCTGGATGTGGATGGTTTCACTTTTCATACAAAGTTCAAAAATGATTAGGTTTAGAAAAATCCATCACATATCAGGTGGTAGATTCTGTGGTAGGTGGAATAATAGCTCCACAAAGATGCCCATGTATTAATCCATGGAAACTGTAAATATGTGCCCTTACACAGCAAAAGGGACTTTGCAGATGTGATTAATGATTTTGAGATGGGGAGATTATCCTAGATTATCTAGATGAGCCCAGTGTGATTTCAGGGGTCTTTATAAGTGAAAGAGGAAAGTCGGAAAAGAAGATATAACCACAGAAACAGAGATCAGGGTGATGCAATTGCTAGCTTTGAAGTTGGTGGAAGGAGCCGGGCATTAAAGAATATAGACAGCCTCTAGAAGCTGGAAAATTGGCAAGAAAATAGATTATCCCCTAGAGCCCTGCTGATATTAGAATTTTAGTGCAGTGAGACCCATTTCACACTTCAGATTCCCAGAACCATAGGATAATAAATTTGTGTTTTAAGCCACTAGACTCTGGTTACTTGTTATAGCAGCGATAGGATACTAGTACAGATGCTGTAGGATTTCATTTCATCAAAAGCCTGGTATGTGACATTGTGTTCTCTAATAGTAACTTCTGCAACGATGCTTAAATCTGCTTGTTTCAGGTCATGTTGCTACATGGTTTTAGGATTAATAACAATAATAGCATTGTTCCACACCTTTTACATTACATTAACCCATTTAATCCTCTCAAGCTCCCTATGTGATAGAGATTGTTATTATCTCATTATTGCAAAGGAGAGACCAAAGCAGAGAGGGGTTAAATATTTATTATCTCATTATTGCAAAGGAGAGACCAAAGCAGAGAGGGGTTAAATAGATCACTCAAAGTTGCCTAGTCAGTAAAACACAGGCTTTGAACACAGCTCTCGGGCTCCAAAGCTACACTGGCTCTTCCTAGAACCAACTTCATGGACTTTGAATGGCATGGCTGTCAGTGAGGGTGACCTACTCAGTAATTTGCTATTTATGTGGACTCTGTTGTTAACTATTGTGGTATGGAATTTTGGCTCCCATGACCCCCTGGTGTCACACCCATAGAAGAAGTTCTGTTTCATGGCAAAAGGGACTTTGCAGATGTCAGTCAAGTTACTAATGGGTGATCTTAAAATAGGTGGTTTATACTAGATTAACCCAGGTGGACCCATTGTAATCACATTAGCCCTTAGAAGAAGAGCTCTGTGTTACTATATGATACCATAATAAAGAATAAAAGAAGCGTTTCCACCTGGCTGAGGGCAGAAGAGGAAGTCAGAGAGATGTGGCAGAAAAAGAAATCATGCATGATTAAAGATTCAACATGACATTTGTTAGTTTGCAGATGAAAGGACCTCAGTTATACAGCTTCAAGGAAACACATTTTGCCATTTGCCTAAATTCGTTTGGAAGCAGAATTTCCCCCAGAGCCTGCAGATTAGAGCCCAGCCCAGCCGATACCTTTATTTCAGCTTTGGAAGGCCTTAAGCACACTACTCAGGTGAGCCAGGCTGTGCCTAGACTTCCACCCATGGAAATGTCCACCTTTCTAAATACTTCTCCCATTGCTCTCCCACAAGACTCTGAACTGAGCCAGCTGCTGAGATAATTACTATGATGTTGTGAATTCTATTTCCTCTTCTCTCCCTGTCTTGTGCCTTCCATCTCTCCTGCCTGTGGTGCATCCATCTATCCATCCATTCATTCACCTGTTCATCCAACCACACACCCATCCATCCATCCATATATCCATCCATCCATCCATCCACCCACCCATCCATCCATCCATCCATCTGTCTATCCATCCATCCACCCACCCATCCACTCATTTGTCCATCCATTTATCTATCCATCCACACATAAATGGTATTTGTTAGGCATTAAGTTAGGTGTGGGATATGCAGAGCAAAATTACTGAGAGATTAGTAAAAAATAGGAAAAAGCTAAGAGAAATCCTTACCAATATGCTTCCATAGAAGCACTACCAAAGCTTCAGAGATACAGCATTTCAGATGGGGAAACCTTGCTTCTCCTCCATCCTTCCTTTACTTAACCCCAGGTTGGAATTCTTCTTCCTATAAACCTCTGTATTCTTTGTTCAGGTATCTTTATATGGCTTCTTACTCTGCCTTGTATTGTATTTATCTAACTAGCCAGTGTCCCACTAGACTACAAACTCTCTGAGAGTAGGAGCTGTTTTACAAATTCCCCTCTCCCCTCAGCCTCAACCCTTGTACACAGCAGGTGCTCACTTTCTGTTACTTGATCGCTCAGGAAAAGATCCTTTACAATAAATCCTATGACATGCTTTGTACTAGCACTGCCAAGTTCCAACATAGGATCCACTTACTTCAGGTAATGTGTGCCCATAATAATAACTCTTTTGCACATTCCTCAAAGTATTCTAAAGTTGTAACCCAAAAGGCTTTTCTAATGAAATGTTATCAGAAGGAAGGGAAGTCATCAATTTTAAATTTTTGAGGAAAAATCTACCTAATTTTAAGGATATCATAATTTAAACTTGTTTGTGGCTCTTTATCTCTTTGGGGGACATGCTAAAAGCTAAGGACTTTTCTCCAGAGCAGGATGCACATAAACACCCACCCCTCTTTAATTTTTATTTAAGTTCAGGTGTTCTTTGACCCCCCCAGGATCCATTCTTATACCCCTGACCTGTCCACAGTTGCAGAGTAAGAGCATTTGAATGAGGTGGATGGATTTGTCCTGCCTTCCTGCATTTGAGCTCTTCTTAAGCCCTGACCTAGTCCTCCACCTCACCAAACACTCTTCTCAGGGCAGCATGACTTCAGAAGTCAGTCAGATGTGCAAACTTGTAAGTTCTGTTTCCAGGCAGCCCCTGCGCTATAAGTAATCTTCTGAAATGTCCAGATCCTAGAAACCCTCTTCCTCTGAGTGTCTGCATTTGGGAGTCCTGCCTTAGTAAATCTTTCTAGAAAGGCCTTTTCTGGAAAGTAAGCTTTCCAACTGGCCTGCCACCAATGGCGTTTTTTCTGGCTTGCAGGGCTGAAGCAGTCTCTTTCCAAGCCTCAAAGTTGGCCAAAGAAGACTTGGTTTTGGAGAACAGTGTGAGAAAATACAGCTTTTGAAGTTTGGTAAATAAACAAATGTGGCCAGACAGCATGTTTTTGGTAATACCAGTTCTCTTAAAACAGAAGACTACTTAGCAGATGACATGCAGATTATTATTCCCTGAGACTATTTACTGCCTCTTGTCCAAACAAGTGATTCTATTTAGAGTTCACATTGGTGTGCTAAGTCTGCCTTTAACCCCCATCCATCAGTACATAATTTTTTCATGGGCATTGGGAAGGTGGGAGGCACACTTTTCTCAGTGAAGAGGGCTAAAGTAAACACTGCCCCAAATAAGCCATAGTGAATCCTCCAAGGACCTCTCTAGAAAGCCCTAGCCCTTTGGTCAAAAGCAGGAGAATGTGAGGGAGGCCAGAGTGCCTCAGGTAACGTGCAGACTGTACCTGTTTGTGGGGGAGGGGGCTGTCTGATTGATACCAGCTGTGTGAGTAGCAGGTATTACTGTACATCGCCAACTTCTGAGTCCAGTGGCTTCCAGACGCAGCTCCCAGGGGTGCCACAACATTGTACTTTATGAATCAATGTGAGTAGGAGAAAAGCTTGACAGTGCTCTTTCATAAACAGGTGGAAAATCCTAGATGAGGGTTAATGACCGAGAGAGAGCTTTCGCCTGAAGCTCAGACTGTGATTGGAAGTGTTATACTGGGTACTGCCTGGCAGGCTCATGGCAAGTCGGGTAGAAAATGCAGAGCAGGAGAAGAGTAGGCTCCTGGAGAGGCCAGCACAAGGGCAGATGTTAAGATCCAGGGGAAACCCTGTGCGTCATTGGCCGTCACGATGTGTAAATGCACAGCAGGCGCTAATAAATGTTGGGTGAGGATCTGGGCACAATCCTAGGCTGGTCTTTGTGTTTCTAATCAAAAGTTGGTTGTGCTTCTTGACCACTAGGTACTTTATGGCATTTACCCTTCACAGTAAGTCTGAGAGGTGCTTTTGCAAAGGAAGAACTAGAAGGAAAGAGTGGTGATGCCAGGTTGTGAGCATGTGCAGGAATAGGGAGCCTTCACTCCCACCTGGGCACATGGGAAAGTTCCAGCTGGTTCTGACACCTCTAAGCATGCAGACATCACAACAGGATGTTACCTTCTTGGGGCAAAGCCCAAATCTAGTAGAACTCAATGTATTAAAATAGACAAGAAACAACTAGAATGAAGCAGCACAATAGAACTTTCCACAGTGATGGACATGTTTTATATCTGGGTTGTCCAGTATGGTAGCCACAAGCCATACATGACTACAGAGCACTAGAAATGTGGCCATGGTGGCTGAGGGGCTGAACTTTTTATTTAAGTTTAATTAGTGTAAATGTAAAAAGTCACATGTGGCTGGTAGCTGCCATACTGGGCAGCACAGATCTAGACTATTTGATTTGAAAGGAACCCTAGGGGCCACCTGCCCTCATTTCCCCAAATAGGGAAACTTCCTTTGCTTTGCCCCTGACATGTTCAGCTAGCCTCTTGTTACACATTTTCAATAACCAGAAGCTCCTCACCTTATTTGGGATGCAAGTAAGGAGAAAAAGTCTTCCTAATCTACCAGTTGCCTCCTCAGGTGTATCAGCTGGCGCTACAGCCAGGGTTTGGTGTGATAAACCCATTCATTATTCCCTGATGTGATCTCCCAATTTGCTCTCCCTCTGTTTGTCTCATCCCATTGAAATTATAGGTCTCCTGTGGCAGCCCCAACTGCATCTCAATTCTCTGGGTACATAGGGTGGTGCTGCCACCCACAGAATCTAGGTGATCCCACCCTGTTGACAGGCTGCTGAGCATATGATGCTGCGTGAATGCAAGGGTGCTTTCACCCCAGTGATGCTCACTGTCCACCCAGATTTCTTCTTTAGGGCCTGGACAGCCTCACTGCCTCTGGGACCAGAAGTGTGGCTGTTGGGTTCAGCCCATTGTTGCCTGATGCCTCCCATACCCGTATGGATTGTTGTCCCTGCTCTTTCTCATCCTCACACCATTGCTTTTCCCTAGAGATGCTGCCCAGAGAGTTAAATTGCATGGGCTTGGCCCTCAGGCTAGACCACATCCTCCATCTTTGGCAAACTTGAGCATTTTAGAAAAAGAATTCCATATCATCTTGTCAACTAGAGACTCAATCCTGTCCTCCATTGACTTACTCTCACCAGCTGGGTGGTCACCTGGCCCATCTGTTCTGTTTGTTTCCCCACAATGGTCTTTCCCTTTCCCAATTTATCTAGTCACCTCTTCCAGAACTCATTCTGGGTCAAATAGGTGCTAAATAAGTTTTGATTGAATGAAAGACTTGTTGAGAATGGCTGTCCTCGTAAACTTTTTAACAGAATTTTTCATTACACTCATGATCTAGATAATGCAAAAGGGACCACGTATTATGTAGTTGGGTGGAATCAGTGCTGGTTAAATCTAAGAAATACAATATGACATTCTATTCATTTATTAATCCAATTGTTCAAAAGCATTAATGAGATTAAATTGGCCTGGCTTAATTCTAGTGAATTCTTTTATGTCCTAGTTATTTACAAATGTTATTACAAATGTTAAGTAAATAACGTTTCATTCTTATACCTAGGGATATTTTATAAAATACTGAACCAAGAAAAAGTGGAGGCTGTGGAAATATTAAAACTATATCTGTTGCTAAGAACTTCATCTGAGCTTAAACAAAGATGTGAGGACATTAGATAAACGCTGGCTAGAATAAATTCTCTGAGCTACCTATACCTGAGGAAAAATCCAAAATGAGTTGAGAAGCAGGATGTGACTGCTTCCAAGTTCATAACTGAGTATGGCACCTTTTATCCTGATGGATTTTAAAAACCTGACCATTCTGTATTTTTATTGATTATAGAAATTTAGTTTAAACTCAAATAACATTCCATAATAGTATTATTGATTGGATATATATAGCCCTTTCTAAGCTGACATACATGTATACTCTGTACCAGGTATTGTATTGCTCACTTAATTCAGTCATCTTATATAGGTCATTAACAAGCATTCTAAAGGCCAACCTTTAGGGGAACATATCTTTTCCTTTGGACCAGCAGTAATTTTACAAATAGTAAAATTTGTGAACTTCTTAAATATTTAGTTAAGAATTTGGAATACATGGAACTCATGCATCAAGCAGAATTCTGGCTCACTGTATGCCTGAGAGATAACCATCTGGTCTACCCAAAGGAAAAAATAATGTAAGGTCACACTGACTTATAGAGAAATTGGGTTTGGGGATTTCTAGTTTATTTCCACATCATTTTAGTTAAACTACATCTTTAAAAGAAAACATCCCAGATTAATCCAACAGAAGATAATAAATGGGCAGACATTCCTTACTGGGGTATAACCTTAGAGTTTTTGAACAATTATTATAACTACAATCAGGTTGGCAGTCTCAAGGGACAAATAGTATTGTTTCTCATTGAAGGAAAAAAAAAAAAAAGGAAAATAGCTTTGAGCGATGGTTCTTTCATAGCTTGAGAAAGATTTTCCAGTTTTATGAGATATTTTTACTTCAATTTAATATTGCACATCTGACTTGGCAAATGATTCTCATATGTTACTTTGGTACACAGCCACTTTCCAAACTAGACTTAGCTTTATACCTAATCATAGAGGTAGAATCTGTTTTTCAACCATAATCAATCATTTAAAGAACTGTTAGTAAAATAAATTCTCATTGAGAAACAATCCTTCAGGAAAAGATCGAAGGGAATATTTACCAAGCAGAGGCAGCATGGAGTGGGGGAAAGTGAACAGATTTTTACAAACAGACAAATCAGGGTTGAAATCTCCTTTTTGTCATTCACCAAGAGTATAATCTGGAGCAAATGAACTACTCCCATTTTGCATAAAATGAGGGTGTGAAGAGCTACCCCAGTAAGTTTCAGAAGTAAGGACAATGTATGTTAAGCACAGGCCTCTCGGACTTTCTCAATAAAGGATAATGCTCCTTGTTTTTCTCCCATTTTTGTCCTCCTTCATCACTGGCTTATTATTTCACAGAGGTGCACACAGTACGTGATGAAGATGAGAAATGTTTGGTGTGGTGTACGGGTGGAGTGCTAACCTGGGAATTAAAGGGCTTGTCTGTTCCTAGGAAAGTCAGTCCCAGCTTTGGAAAAGGAAGGAGGATGACAAAATTTGTCCGTTCAAGCCAAGGAGTGCTTTTCTAGTGTGAGCCAGTCAGGAACTCTAGGCGACCCGTGATTGGTAGTCATCTTCATGAAGACGGGGCAGCCTGGGAGAACTGCCAAATAAGTTTACCAAGCTTGGGACAGTCACCTAACTTGTTTTGTACATTATCAGGGTTTTCTGATTCATCAAGAGCTGGTTTATCAAGTAGGTATAGAATCCTCTCCTCCTCCCCATCCTGTTCCCTCCCATCCATGTGTCTCCTCCCTCCCTTCGTTAAGCTCTTCCTTAGTGTAGATATACTTAATGGGAAAAGAATGGGTAACAGGTTTCAAACTGTGTTTGCCCCCCCCCCCCTTTTAGAGAAACTTGGATGCAAGGAAGGGAATTTGGATTTGAATTCCCCTAGTCTTGCTTCAATGCGAGTACTGCTCTTGGTATCCAGGGGTGCTCAGGTCCCTTATATAAAATGGTATAATGTTTGCATATAGCCTATGCACAGGAGTTCCCACTGTGGCGCAGTGGGTTAATGATCTGGCTTGTTTCTATGGTGGCACCAGTTCAATTCCTGGCCTGGCACAGTGGGTTAAAGATGCAGCAATCGCTGTAGGTCGCAGCTGCAACTCAGATTCGATCCCTGGCCCAGAAGCTTCCATAAGATGTGACTACAGCCATAAAGAAAAAATAAAAAAATAAACAGTCTGCCCACATCCTTGTGTACTTTAAATCATCTCTAGATTATCTGTGATACCTAATACAGTGTAAATGCTCTGTAAATAGTTGTAAATACAATGGGAATGCTATGTAAATAGTTGCTGGCACACAGCAAATTCAAATTGCCTCTTTGGAATTTTCTTCAATTTATTTATTTTCTACTCGTTTACATTTGTGGAACCCATGGATACAGAGGGGGAACTGCTCTATGTTTTACATATTCTACTTTATGTGAACAAGGGATTTCATGGTTGAGAAAATGTTAAAGCGCTGGGCCAACTGTCCTTTGAAGTTATTTTCCATGCTTGTGTTCACTACACAATCAGTTCACAAAGAGGAAAGCCTTAATGAGACACACTTTCTAGAAAGTGCATAGACTAAACCACAATGCCCAGAGTGGAAAAAGTAGGGAGTGGGCTGGTGGCAGAACTGCTTGAGTATTCAGAACCCCAAGATACATGACTGTCTCGTGCTCCGTGACTGAGCATCACTAACAGATGGGGGAAGAGAAAGTGAGGAAGACATCTCACCCTCTCTACAACCAAGGAACCTCGGGAATGCCAGTTCATCTCCAGGCTTCAGCTTCCTCATCTGTTAAGCATGGTGTGGGCAGTTTCCCATTTGAAATCCTATGATAAAATAGCTAAACCCAATTCTCCTTTGTTCAGTAGGGCCTGGGGGGTGGGAAGGGGAGATGAAAATTGGAGAGAGTTTAATTAACATCATGCGTCTGATTTATGAGGGCCATTTCAGTGAGGTCAGTGAAGGCGAATATTATGGCCTAGTTGGGTGCAGTGTTCCAGGGGGTTCCATAATCCACTGGGAGATTTGGGGTGTCGATGATAGGTGGTATAGGAGACAGAGAAAGTGGGCCAGGCAGTAAATGCTCTATCAAGGACAGTTTGGAGCAGAAATGAGGAAGTCATTTCAAATTTCCCATCACAGCTGAATGGATTAAGAAGATGTGGAATACTACTCAGCCATAAAAAAGAATGAAATAATGCCATTTGCAGCAATGTGAATGCAGTTAGAGATTCTCATATTAAGAGAAGTAAGTCAGAAAGAGAAAGACAAATACCATATGATATCACTTATACATAGAATCTAAAATATGGTTCAAATGAACCAATCCACAAAACAGAAATAGACTCACAGACATAGAGAATAGACTTGTGGTTGCCAAAGGAGAAGGGGGAGGGAGTGGGATGGGCTGGGAGTTTGGTATTGGTAGATGCAAGTTATTACATTTAGAATGGATAAGCAATAAGATGCTACTGTATAGCACAGGGAACTATATCCAATCTCTTGGGATAGAGCATGATGGAAGATAATATGAGAAAAAGAATGTATATATACATATGATGCCTGGGTCATTTTGCTGTACAGCAGAAACTGGTACGACATTCTAATCAACTTACAATTTTTTAAAAAATCTGAGATTTAATCCCCAGTAAAACAAATCTAAAAAATTTTTTTTTTTTAGGAATAGCTATAGGAATTGGTTATCTAGATTTACCAATGGAATCTAATGCATAACAGTTGGCTTTTAGACTTTTTTTTTTTTAAAAAAGGCAGTGTGCAAGTTAAAATACATATTTTTGAAGAAGCATGAGAGCTCATATGAGAGTTTTGATTGATTGTTCAGTTCATGAGATCATCTGGCATGAAATAAAATGTTTCTTTTTCTGGGCAGTGATTGCATAAGTCAAATATGGCAAATCGACCTACATGACAATTGTCAGCCCATGGATCTGATTTTTCATAAACGTCACCACCTGGCCCTCACAGAGAGTTCTTGTTTTTGGTAGATTTGTTTCACCTCCTTTGTGAAAGCCTTGGAGAGAAGGCAGCACGCAGGAAAATCAGCTATTTATAGGCATTTTTGACTAAAAGTGTCTGCTTGGCGTGCTATGGAATACTTCCAAGAGGTGGGAGAACAGGAAACGATCTAAAATCAACGAGAAGGCTGGAGGAGTGTGATGGGGGAAAGGTTTTACATGGGAATCATTTTCAGAAAGCTCAAGTTTCATTTGCAAACAAATGACAGTTACTTTCACTGACACCCTCTGAGTTACCAAAAAGCTAGCTAAACTTGTACTAGTGAGGAGAGGAGGAGGAGGGAAAAAAAGGTGAATTCTCTGAGTCTTGCAAGTGGTTGGGATGCTTTAAAGGACTTTAATGGGGCCTCTCTCCATATCTATTTACTGCTGGGGGCCACCAGCTGGACGGATGTCTGTAGCACCACCCGGCCTAGCAGGTGGCCTGTGAAGATGCTGGCTTCAGAGAATAGAGAGGAGTGATCAGGGACTATGGACATGAGAAAAAAGAGTGTCGGACAAAGGCCTATTGTCTCCTGCCAGCCACGGTGGAAAGCCCTGGTAGAAACACTCATCAGAGAACCAAGAAAGAAGGCGAGTGAACAGAGTCCCCTCATAGACAAGCCGCATATCTGACTCTGTGGGAAAGGAAAACTGTCCTCCCGCGACGGACGATAGGTCTTCATCGCAATGTAGACTCAAGGCTTCTTTGCCCCATGTGCCAACTAAGCACATAGAGCTTCTGCTGCAGATGAATACTTGCCCTGTAGACTTACCAAGACTGCCTGGAATAAGACCGCAGGGTCTTGACAGACTTAGGGTCTGAAAACAAAAGCAGATTTGTCTAAACACACAGGAAACTTGGGGGGTGGGGGCAGAAGAATTGTGCTCCAATTGCAAATACTGAGCCATGAGGAAACCTGACCCACTGAGGCTGAGCTATCAAAAGATTGACCCTTTGTGATCTTTTCCCACAGAGTCAGATATTTGGTTTCATCAAAGTTAGAGCAAACAGAATATAAAAGAAAAAGCAGTACATGAAACACATGAAGAAGCAGTGAAGTGTGTACATGCCTGAGGATTTGTAAATTCTGAACATTTCATATTAAATTGTTTCTTTCCCCAATTTGAAGTTAAATATTTTTCTAAGATCTCAACAAACAAAAGAGTCATCTCATTATGACCATTTTGCAGGTATCAAAAGGGATGTCCAAAGTCATGTGGCAGGTCAGGTGAGAGTAAAGCCAAGCATTTTCATCTCTTAGACTCTACTGCCCCCTTCAGTAAATACAGTGGTGAATTTAGTCTGACAGTTCCTTAGCATTGGGTTAAAGTATGGCTCTTAGAATGATCTAGGTCCCGGAATCACCCTGGATCTACAGAATGCAAATCTTTTGGGCTAATGCCCAAATCCTCATTTTATAGACACTCCCAAGAGTTAAGGAACCTTTGCCCTGAATATTCAATGATAGAATAAGTAACCACACAGACATAGCAGTCTACATATGCAGATGAATGTGATATTATTATGCTAATTTTTATTCATATGGATGACACTAAACAATGCTCCACATAGCATTTTCAACTTCACAGCCAGATCTTTTTTCCACTTGCCTCATTTCGAATTTCAAAAGCAATGACCAAGAGATCAACCCATAGACCTTGATGTCTCCTATGCACTATTTTTTTCAGATTTTCTAGAATTACCCGGATTTAATGTATTTGGTTTCATTGCCCCAATATATTCTCTCCTATGTGTCACATGTTAGACACACACACACACACACACACACACACACACACACACACACACACACACTGCTTTGGAAAGGAAGGTTACAGCTATGTCAACAATTTTTATCCTAGGAAAGCAAGGTGAAAGGAGTTGGCTGCCAGGACAGTGGAAGATGCCAGAAAGAGGCACATCATCTTCAAAATCCAATCCCAGGACTCTGAGTGTAGTGACCAGAGATTACTGCCCAGAAATTACAAAGCCACACTTGGAGAAGTTCTGCTCCATTTGTCTTCCTTTGGTACATGATTTCCTCCTAATAAATCCTCATTGGGATGCAGGAAGGCTCATTAGGAATAACAAGAGAAACATACCCATTTCTTATATTTAGAAGTTAAAAATACTACTTTGCCCTTGGTAACCACAGAATTACAAGTCTCAGATAATTATTTAGCTCACAACTGTCTTCATCTCTTGCAAACCTTTTAAGCTACAACCATGCTTCAAATCTAACTTTCAGATCAGTTCTTTGCCTCCCTGTGTCTTTTTTTTTTTTCAGGACCACACCTGTGACATATGGAGGTTCCCAGGCTAGGGGTCTAATTAGAGCTACAGTTGCTGGCCTATGCCATAGCCACAGCAAAGCCAGATATGAGCCACATCTGCGACCTAAACCACAGCTCACGGCAACACCAGATCCTTAACCCACTGAGTGCGGCCAGGGATTGAACCTGCATCCTCATGGATACTAGTCGGGCTCCTAACTGCAGAGCCACAATGGGAACGCCAGCCTCTCTGTGTCTTGGCTCCACTGCCTTAAATAGATGGAGTAAGAGAGTAAGAAAGGCTAAGCTAGTTTTTGTAAAAACCTTAAAGATTTTCATAGATGTGAAAAGACGTAATGGGAAAAAGAACAAGGCTGTAGTTGGGCAGTGAGTGCGCTAGTCTCCACTGCTACTGATGAGATGACTGATCTGTGTCCACTGAGGCATCTGCTTAGGGCTTATTTTCCCCACTTTTAGAAAGAGTGGGTTGGACTAAATCATCTCAAAGGATTCTTCCATAAGGGGATTATTAGGTGACAAACAGGTAGACAGAAAGATGCTATGTGCACCTGGCAGGGAGGAGCTTGTGAATGAGAAGGTGGACAGATGGCCTTCCAATGAGGAATGAAAGCTGCACAGTTCTTTTTTTTTTTTTTTTTTTTTTTCCCACTGTACAGCAAGGGGGTCAGGTCATCCTTAGATGTATACATTGCAGTTACAGTTTTTTCCCCCACCCTTTCTTCTGTTGCGACATGAGTGCACAGTTCTTTAATCATACACCTTAAAGTCTTAGAGACCTGGACAGTGAAATCAGGGAGGTGTTAGACAATCATGCAAGTATATAATTAATAGTAGTTTAAAAAAATGGGAGGAGCAGAACTCATTTCGTGTCACTGTTGTTGGATGTCCCTTTGTGTGCAAGGACACCAGGGAAGAAGGATCCCCTAACGAGTTTATTCTGATGGTCTGAGGTTTAATAGAATCGCTGTAGGAACAGGGTAAGGAGTAGTGGGATCCATGAAAAGCCCATGTCCCCGCTTCATAGTCTTTCTTCTTTCATAGACTTTGTGAAATAGAACCTTTGAAGTAGATCTGATGTCAGGAATCAGACCAAAGAAAGCACATGGATAAATGCATAGTTTAGAAGGATGGGCTCAAGAATGTCGTGCAGATGTCACATGTATAGATGGACCCACACACATGTACACAACATACGGTAACCCTAGACGCCACACAGCTCTGCTTCCTAGAAAGTTCTGTGAATTTGGTGGGAAGTTTCTAACTTCTGTGAGAACAATAAGTAGAAGCTCCAAATGACACACAAGAAAGGCAATGTACATGAAAGAAAAGATCTACCCATCTAGAAAACCCATGTTGTGAAGGTAATTAGAATCTCTGTTTTAGAAATGGAAACAAGGCAGGTGTACGGCTAAACTTTAACAAAAGGAAAAAAAATTGTTTATTTCTTCTTTTTAGGGCCGAACCTGTGGCACTTGGAAGTTCCCAGGCTAGGGGTTGAATCAGAGCTGCAGCTGCTGGTCTACGCCACAGCCACAGCAACTCAGGATCTGAGCTGAGTCTGCGACCTACACTACAGCTCATGGTAACGCTGGATCCTTAACCCACTGAGTGAGGCCAGGGATGGAACCTGCATCCTCATGGATACTAGTTGGGTTGCTAACCCACTGAGCCACAACAGGAACTCTGGGAAAAAATTTTAAAAGATAGTCATATATAGTCTTAAACTTAAAAGATCAGAGAATCAAAAAAGGACTTTCCTTGTTCATAAGAGTGTTACCCAAGAAATAAAAGTGTTAAAAAAATAGCAGAAGTTGATCAAGGTAAAAGGAGTGAGATGATGGTGTCTCCTTACACTGTTTCCTCTTTACTTTGCTAATTGTTCAACAGTAATTAGCTCTTTATTTTCACCTTGTAGCTACCAACAGGACTGAGCTGAAAGAGAATAAAACTGAAAAAAAAAAAGGCACCCCCTTACTGTGGGTTCAGTCTGAGGATTTATTAAAGCACTGAAACTAACATACATTTACAAACACAGAGTAAGAAGAATTTTCCCTATGTCCTAATGCATTCTCAACGGCAGTTACATGGGACACAGCCTGCTGGTGGGGGATGAAGCAAGATGGTTTTGAGAAGCAGATAAATGAACTCTTGATGTGAAGCTTTACATGCATGTTATTTCTATTCAATAGGAAAAGTCACAGGTTCAAAATTTCAAATCCGTACCATAAATTATAGTAGGGTCAAATAACTCCTTGGGGATCTCATTAATATTAACTTGATTTGACCAGAAAAGGCTGTTTTATTTTTCTCTACCAAGCTATCCTGGCAAATGGCAGGAAAAAAAAATCTGATTCTTAAGAGGTGCTGTAGTTTGAACCATATGATGTTTCTGATTTCAGCTGTTTAGAACTAGAGAGATGGAATTTCTCCATGATTCAACTCCACATCAAAAGCACAATAATCTGCCAAGAGAGGTTGTTGCCTTTGAACCTCAAACCAAAATGGTGAAATATCTAATCTAATCACCAAGTCAAAGCCAGCTGGCAACATTGCATACATGTTTTAGTGGCCCCTATAAAACCTTAAACAAACTCCCAATGAGGTCTCCCATTCAAAATCACTGTTTGTGTTTGGTTGTGTAAAGCCATGATCTCTGCAGATGGTAGATGTTCACCCTGGGCTCCTATATTTAATTTGCAACCAAGCAAACTGCTGTAAAGAGAATGGACAAAGAGGAAATAAGGGACCCAAAGCTAGTTTTTCATTCTGCTAATCAATGCTATACCTTCCATTAGTAGACTGGACTCTGTGGGATCTGAAAGCTGTGGTATGAAACCTTTGATTGTGACTAGCCAAGCACTTTTTGATGTTGCTGAAAAATGTCTTTAGCATAATAACTTCGCAGACCAAGAATAACAAAGTTTATCAACATTCAGGAAGGATTTCCTATTTCCATTCGCTCTTTCTTTTTCTACCACTGACTTTCGGGACCCCTGCTTTCTCACTTTCTCACAGTGTTTTGCCCGTTGTCTCCCACCCCCCCACCCCACCCCCCAGCCCATCAACACTGGGATATGAACAACAGTGAGGATTGCAGAGAATCCAAGAGAGAATTAACCAGAATCACCAATTGCACATTCAAAGTTAGGATCAGGCAGAAGTAACCTCATTTTTGTATCAACGAAGAGGGGCATCCAGGAAAAATAGGCAGAAGATCAGGGGAAAATTGGCAGATGATTATACAAGCCAAAGAACAAACGCATTCAAGAATCCTGACACTTCTTGCTGGATTATTAAGGCAATTTAAATTGAAAATAAAACCATCGATGTGGTTGATTTTTTTTTTTAAGCAGTGAAGAAACAACACAGTAACCAAAGTCACCAGCAGAATTGCTCAGCACTGTCACACATTTCACATAAAGTACTTTTAAAAAACTGACTTAACATAATCTAAATTGTTCTAAAACAAGAGGAAAGAAAACCTCAGCTGGGGAATGGAAAACGCCTACCGGGCAAAGACTGACATAAGCTTGAACAAAATTTTGAAAAAGAGTTGTACCTTCTCTGGAAAAACAATCCTGGGTCCGTGCTTGTTATGAATAATTCTTTAGTGATCTTTGGTGGAGTCTTATTCAACCAACAGGGGGAAAAAAAAATCCCACGAGGAAATCCACAAACCCCCCCAACCATCCAGAAATTATCATTTTGCAAAGGAACAGTCAGCATTCAGGATTCTTGTCATGAAAAACGACGGATCACATTTCAGCCACCAGACACCCAACATCCTCTCATGGCACCTAGCAAGCACCTTAGATCATCCGGCAATTAAAGGTTTTATGAAGCCCCTTGGAGCACAGATGTGTAGGTTTCTGATGTCCTACCTGTTCTCTTATCATCTATACAGGAAGGAGTTTTTAGCCCTTTCAGTTGTACCAGCCATTATTTAGAGAAGAAATAAAATAGCAAAAACTGCCCCCACCAACCCACCTAAACAACAACATACTATCACCAAATACAAAGTAATAAAAGAGTTGTACCCAAACCTGGTCAGTTCTTCCATTTCTTGAAACTTGCACACACACTGAAGAAACCCACTCAGCCTTAAAAAGGTCGATCATTTTGCTCTCCTAAAATTTCATCTCTGAGAGGGCTTGCTTTTCTCGTCTGTCGTGAGCGCTCTCTCTCTCTCTCTCTCTCTCCCTCTCCCTCTCTCTGTGTCTCTCTCTCTCTCTCTACTTCTACCGGAGAGCGTTTTGTTTCCTTTTTCCTGTTTCTGCTGCTGGATGAATGCAAAATACACTATTTAAAGGGATTTTTTTTTGGGGGGGGGGGCTAACAGTTGGAAATCTAAAATCTTGCTCTTCTGAATGGCTTTATATGCCAATCACTCTACACACAACATTTACAGAAAGAGGCATATACAGAACCAAGAATACTGCTTTCTTAAAGCAAAAATAAAACAACAATAACTCCCTTTACTCCTTTGACCTCCTTCCTATTTTATTTGTTTAACGATTAGCACTTACCCTGAGATGTGCCATAAATGCTCTATTCCAAATGTACACAAGCCAACCACATCTCAACTGAGAATTAAACAGTTTTAATGTCTTCAAATCCATGTCCCGGCTCCAAACCCTGATACAGACAGTCACTGGCAGCCGTACAATAGTTCTAAACAGCAGACATCTGATTCTTGACATTTAAAAATAACAATATTGGGGGAAAAAGGGAGCCTTTTTAAAATTAACTACAAGCAGCTTGTGAGTGAGCACACATCACCAATTGACTGTATTAACTGGAACTTGCAATGATTTCAAGCTACAGTATTTTATTTCTAAATCAATGTCAGACAGAGACTGAATACTTAACAGACCTCACATTTTCTATATAATTGTGTCAGTGGCCTGAGTTAAATGATTTCTAAGTGATAATTCTACAAAGAGAGACTCAGAACTTTGTTAGTATTTAGAATTCCATTACTGGTGAATATTAACCCATGTTCAGTCTTGGATCCAATTAGGGACATTTCAGTCATTCCATTGCTCATCTGAGATGGATCACATTTCATGGACACACATTCTTAACTGCATGTGCACAGATGAGGTCTAATGAATGCATACATTTGCTGCGGATTAAAGCAAATAATAAAATACATTTATTTCTATTTCTTTCTTTTTTTTTTTTTTTTTTTGGCCAAGGCTGGGGCATGTGGAAGCTCCTCTGGCCAGGGATTGAACCTGTGCCACAGCAGTGACCCAAGATGCTGCAGTGACAACCCTGGATCCTTAACCTGATGCACCGCAAGGGAACTCCCATTTATTTGTATTTCTGAAGCACATTATGGACTCAGACAGATCTGTGGTCAAATCTTAGCACTCCTGGCATCTAATATACAGCACAAATGAACCTTTCTACAGAAAAGAAAATTATGGACTTGGAGAATAGCCTTGTGGTTGCCTGGGGGGAGGGGGAGGGGGAGGGAGTGGGGTGGATTGGGAACTTGCGGTTAACGGAGTGCAAACGATTGCTTTTGGAATGGATTAACAATGAGATCCTGCTGTGTAGCACTGGGAACTATGTCTAGATACATACAACGCAGCACGACAATGGGAGAAAAAATTTTGTATACACGTGTGTATAACTGGGTCCCCATGCTGTACAGTGGGGAAAAAAAAGTGTGTTGGGGGAAATAACAATAAAAAATAAATTAAAAAAAAATCTTAGCACTCCCACTTACTATCCTTGAGTTCCTGGACAAATAATTTAATCTTTTGTGACTCAGTTTGGCATCAATAAAATTGGAATAAATAATAATGCTGACTTTACAAAGTTGTTTTGTGTACTAAATGAGATACTGTATGGTTTATGGCAAACAATAAGTATATGATATAGGCTGCTTCCTCCCTCGATTGGCCATCTAGAAATCTAGGCTTTTGAGACAGGCAGCTCAGTTTTCACCTTCCATGTTGCCATGTACTAGCTCTATATCCTTGGGCAAGTGAATTAACCTAATTTACTACATCTCAGTTTCTCCAACTGTAAAATACTTCGTGGGGTTTTAGAGAGCAAATTAGATAAGATTGGAATAGCATCTACTTTAAGTATTTATTAAATGGGAGCTCCAGGCCTTACAACTCCAGCAAATGGCTCTAATTAGTGTTCTGCACATGCAACTGAGGAGTTTAAAGATGTGGATTGAGATCACAGGGCTTCTCAACCGAGTGCCTTACTTTACAGCAGAGGAAGAAGACCCAGAGAGCTGAAATGATGGTACTGAGCCTTATCACTAGTAGTGAGTGATCACCAACTAGTTAGTGGCTCATAGGAACTCAAATACAGACCCTCTTACTTAAAGTTCATTGCTTTGTCCACTAAACCTTGTGACATTGAAGTCAAACACATGTGTACAACCAGTGTCAATATGAGTTGGTAATTAAAGTACTACAACAGAAAATAATCTAAAATTCTGTGTTTCCAACATAGGAATGAACTTAATGAAACTTCATCAAATAAATGAAATGATTTGATGGGAGCTGACAGGGGTTGTCTAAGCTACCTTCCTTAGACAAGCTGCTATAGGACACAGAATCTCCCTTCTCTATATAGCCAGAGAGCCGGAGAGGACTAGTTCTCTGGAGTTTCCCATCTCCTCTCTGCCCTTTGCAATGTCCAGCTCCTGACTCTTCAACACACTGGTTGGGAAGAACACACTCTTCTGCATTTTGTTTATTTACTAAACATGCTACGTCCCCACAGTGATATATAAAAAAAAAAAATTTTTTTTTTTTGTTTGAAAGTCTTGCACAGAGTAGGAGCTCAATAAATGTCAATATTTGTTAAGAAGGTGTGACTTTGAGCTTGGTTTATATTGCAGGTGTCAAACTCGCTTGTTTTAGGGTTAATTATTGTTCAATGAAGAATAGAAAATATTACAGTTTTTCTAATCTTTCAATTCTAAAATTAAAGACAAAGGTGCTTTGGGTGTCAAGTCAGATTAGCTATTATTCTGGGAAGGAAGGGAAATGGGATTTAGGAGGGTACCTGTGTGATCCATTGTAATTAATGTTTTATTTCTGTAGTTGGGTGATGTATAAATGTGTGTTTATCTTTTTCTTGATACCTTTCTATGAGGCTCATATATTCATTAAAAATAACTGGCTTAAAAGAAGGCAACCAATTTGAAAATAGAATTTCCAAATCTTTATGAGATCTAATGATGCTGCTATACTAAATCCCATACTTAAATCTTCAAGCTTCATTTCAATTTTCCCAAAGAACTTTAATGATAATAATGTGTTTCCCTTAAAGATTTTTTGTCCCCTCCTGGTTCACCATTTCATGCCCTTCATTCCAGGGTTGTGCTAGGGTGTACTGGAAAGAGCTATTTGGCATCATATAGATCTGAGTCTAAATCTCAATTTACTGGCCACATGACATTAAATCATTTGATATTTTTAAGCCTCAGTTTCCTCTCCTGTAAAAAGTGTTATTATCTCTAGCTCTCAGGATTATTATGAACATTCACAGAAATAACAAATGTGAAAATATTTGCTACAGTATCTGGTACACAGTAGATGTTCAATTAATATAATTTTCCTCCTTTCTTTCCTTATACTTTCACTTTCTTCCACTGCTTGAGCTTTTACTTCAGAAATGTATAAAAAGGAAAGGAAAATGAATGTAAGGTAGGAAGAAAGTAGACAGTTATGCAAGTATTATGAAAGCATTTCATTACTAACAAAGGCTGGTCCTGGATATACGTATAGTATACTTCTTTAATCTATTATTTCTTATCTAATCTCATTATGACTTATCAAAGTTCAATTTTTAAAACATTTGAATTTGTTTTGTTTTTGCCCTTGTCACACAATGTTTATAGACAAAATGTACCTCTTCTAGGCTTTCTATCTCCTTACACATCCTTTCTTCAGGACAGATATCTTATGAAAACACATTATTCCCAGTAGTTAATGAGACTTATGTGCTTAAAGAATTTGGAAAGCTTTCATTTGTAACTCGTATAATGGTCATTTCTGTAAGTTCAGATACTTGAGTTCCAGTCCGACCTCTGCCAGTACTAACAGCATAACTCACAGGACTTTACCTTTCTTTGAGTCTGTTTTTGTTGTTTTTTTTTATATGCTACGGGAGGAGGTTGGATTGGACAAGCCCTTTAACTGCAAAACCCTGTTAGTGGTTCTTGATGACCTAATACATGTAAGAACCTTATAGTAAATTAAGCGATGCCACCTCCAGTGGGAAATACTGTGTTGTTTGTGAAAACTATCTACACATTGGTGGCCTCTTCAGAACTCTCCGGATGGGCTCTGGCATTGTCCTTGCCCAGTGACTGCCAGCCCAGAATATTCTCAGGGCTGAGGGGAGGCATTCTCAAGGGAGACAGTTTTGGGGAAAAAAAAAAAAAAAAAAAAAGCGCAACAGGATGAACATCTTGGTGGAAGACTTTTTTTCCTTGCATATATTTCTATGAGTAGGAAATGATTATGCCATGGTTTCATAAAAAGATGGGGATGGCAGGGGAGGGCCGAGAAAAAAGACACTTTGAAAAGGAAAAATATGGGGGTTCCTATTAAAGAAGGTCTTGGGTAAAATCACAATACTAGAGGGAGGAGGTAGGGAAGAAAAGACTCTTTCTCTGATATTTTTATCCAGGTGAAATCTGGTTTAATTGGATTGGAGGGCAGCAGGAAAAATAGGAGACTGTGGAAGGGGAGGATCGGCCTGCCCTGGGTCTGTACGTGTGTGGGATTTACATGCTGACACTAATTGTATTTTATTGTGCAGATGCTTCCCCTTATTTTTCTTCTCTTCTCAGTTGTCCTGGGTCTCTGCAGCTGTGCTTGTCAGATCCCCAAATGGGCTCCATCTCCACCTCCTCAGGACACAGGGCATCGCCTGACTACTCCCTGTGCTCTGGCGGGGGGGTGGGGAGGGTGAGGGGGTGGGGCTTTGGTGGGAATATGGTTAGTGTTGGTGGTGGCGAAGATGTAGATCAATTGTCCCAAACTAACAGCTTCAGGCAGAATTTTAAATAATAACAATTAAAAACCTGAATAGATCTAATTAAACTCTTTCCAAAATTCCAAAGATCATTGTTGACTTTTATAAAAAGGTGGATTTATTTTAAAATTCTGTGTAAACTCCCCTTTTCTCTCCTCTCTATCCCATGATCCCTCAGACAAAAGAGGAACACAAAACATTAATAACTCCTTGCCTTTATGTAGGCGTGATTTTCTAAGCACTTTTATATCTAGTATCTTAAGATAACTGTATGAGGTTGCTAGCAAGCTTGTTTCCTGATAGGAGCCCTCAGCCCCCGGAATGCTAAATAATTTGCTCAGGTTCAAACATAGTAGACATACACAGACATAGCAGAGCCGCGACTAGGACCCAGAAGAAGACACCACACAATCAGTAGGTATAACTTCTAAGCATCCATCCCTCAGACATAAATGGTACCTGAAGGTACTGGCAGGAACGTTCTTGTTGACAGGACTCTGACTTCACCATGGCCTGGTCCATGTTAACTGAGGCTTTCTGGTAAACTTCCCGGGCTCGGCTCACTGTCAGCGTGGAGGACCAGGCGCTCTTCTTCAGCAATGGTGCATCCAGGGTGACAGGCATGTTGGCGCAAGTGGAGCACTTGACGTCATTGTTACTCCGAGAGGCCTTCACCGCCTGCTCGCTGATGGTGTTGTAGGCCTCCACGAAGTACTGCGAGGCCGAGCGGTCGGGACACCTGCCCATGGTCATCACGCCGGAGGGGGCGTGGTAGATGCACATGTCACCGTCGAGATTGTCGTCAGAGCTCCACCAGCCTGGGGAAGCGTTGGCACGGGGCTTGGGCTCTGCGCGCCGCTCCTTGCTCTTGCTGCGCTTGCCGTACCTCACCGTCTGTGTCTCATCGGGGCTGGCCTTGCCCCCATTGACACTGCCCTTGGACGGCCCCTCCAGGGAGTGAGATTTGGTGAAGAGCTTCTGGACCGAGTGGACCAGGTGGCGGATGCGGCCAGGGCTGTCGCTGCGGTGCTCCACGGCCGTTCGCTTGTACTGCAACGTGTGGTAGCCATCCCGGTTGAGCGGCAGCTGCCTCTCAAACTGGTCCAGGAGGTTGGGGGGGATGCGGTTGGCCTTGGTGGCCAGGTTGCGAGGCACCAGGGCACACTCGTCCTTCAGCTCCTGCTGCGAGGTATAGTGCCGGCGCGGGAAGGTGCTGCTGGCTAGCGGGTCACTGAAGGGGCCCACACACTCGGCCTGGAAGGAGGTGCGCTGAGTGTAGTAGGGGTGGTCAGCTGGGTGATGCTCCACTGGGCTCAGCAGGTATGGCTTGCGGTCTGCGTGATGCGACAGTGAGTCACAGGTGGAATCGCAGGTGACTCCGTGGTGATGGCTGCGGCTGCCTGATAACCCTTTCATCGCTGACAGGGCTCAACCGCGGGGGTCATGGACACCCCGTGGTTAGGTTCCAGACCCGTCTCCCACAAAGTCCTGGGGGAGTGAAGGAGAGGGAGACAATGGTTAAGGTTTCCCGTGGTAAACAGATACTGCTCTCTTTCACGTGTGCTGTTTCCCACTAAGTTAATTTTCTGGCAGAAGAATTCATGACTCTCTAAAATCTCCTTGACTGCATTGTTGGAAAAGCTCTATTACTTCTGTAGGGTGGAAAAGCCCACTCCAATCACATAGGGGAGAGAGTAAGGATGAAAGCTAGTAAGCAGGGAAAAGAAACTTAAAAAATGCTAACCTGTTTTAAAATGATTTTTAAAAAAATGCCTCCTCCCTCCAGAATTCCAATAACTGGCTGTATCATTCCTTTGCTGCTCTGGTTTTATTCTTAACTATATGTTAATGATCAAGCTAGGCGATCAGAAGGGCTCAGTTTCTCTGGGAGGCTTCTGCTGATCCTTCTTGCAGAGAGAATTAGTTGCCCTCTGTGCTTGCATGACTTCTACTGCACACTCTCCAGCACCTCTGGAATGCTTTGTCTCCTGCCTCCCCCGATAGCTCAAACTTCCTGCAGGCCAGTTTACCCCTTAGTCACCTTTGAGTCTCCCTACTGAACATCAGGTAGGCCATATAGACACATAGTAAGCACTCCATAAATATGACCGGAAAACACAAATAAAAGAGGCTACTGGCACCTTATAACTTTAGGCTATATCACTGTATCTTCTTCAACATATTTCCCATTAGAATTTGGTGGTAACAATGACAGCAAACAATCCTCCCATGGTAATTAGAGTTGGAAAAACTAATGGCATTGGCAAGCACATTAGAGCTGCAGAGAAAATCTGCCCATGTATTTCTGTCATCAGAGAATCAAGAGCTTCCTCTCCACAAACTTAGAGCAGATGAAGAACAAATAAGCTTGAATTGACTAGCTTAAATATCAGGGCATCTCCTTTTCCTTGTTTTAAATTTTCTGGTAAATATTTACAAGTGATGGCAAGATGGCCAAAGACAAGGCTCTTGAAAACGTTCCTGAGGACATGAAGTGCTCGGACCAAAGGGTCAGTTTTGTTTCGGAGAAAAGTGACTCCTGCAGATCCAACTGTGGGAAATTGGGTCATCCCAAGCCTTCCCCACACTTTAGTTCCAGAGGCTGCTGTTCTACTGGGCAGAGTACTTTCTTTGGACTCTGTTAACAGAGTATGTTCTTAGACAGCTGAATGGATTCCTCCTAACAACCCAATTTTTAAAATGCTTCCTACAATACAAAATTTGTCATATGGAGAGTTGTCCAGAAAAGCCAATGTGACCTTCCAAAAATATCACAAATGTCATTTCAGATATTCAGAGAGGGAGAGGTAATTGGTTTAATTAAAAACCTACAAAAATAAAATAAAACACTCACGTATGTCCTGGTGAGGAAAAACATGGACTCTTGAGGAGTCAGCACTTCTCTGTTCCATGAGACTTACTGACTGTTGAAAATCTCTAACCATGCTTTATGACACTCTTTTCTTCCTCCTAGTCTCTCAGTTTCTGGATTACTCTTTCAAGAAAACTGATGGGCAGTTTTAATCACTGGAGTCTTTCAAAATTGGTTCATCTACTAAATTATGAGCTTCTTGAGGGAAAGCACTATGTTTTATGAATCCAGGGGTCAAGAAAGTGCTTGGCTGATGGTGAGAACTCAGTATTTAGTCAATGAATTAATGCATCAATGAAAAATTTCCTGGAGTGATCCATCCCGTGGTTCAAGTCATGTCTATCGAGTGAGAGACTGACTGTGTGACAAGGGAAGGGCCAAGGAAGGAAGAGACTGTCTCATGAGCATTCTAGAGACCAGTAGGTTTCAAGGTGAAGCAGGAGGCATGCAGGTGAATGTTACCTTCTGCTACCTGTTAGCCTTCTACTTCTGCCTCTCCACAATCCACCAAAAGTATCAGCTCTGGAAGCTCTACATGCCTTGAAATTAAAGGCTGGGAGATTGCCTGGCCTGCTGACTACATTATGTCTAGACAGAGGATGATCTGCTTGCAGGAGAGAAAGAAAATGGCACCTAAAGCGATAGAAAGGAAAGGCAGGACTCATGATACCTGTGACTCAGGAAAAAAACCTATAAGTTAAAGCCTGCTCACTGAGAAGAGACTAATGTAAAGGATACTTTAGCATATAATACTTGGGACTCCTCTGTACAAAGTTATGATCCCAAGAGTAGGCTGTGGCAAGGAGAGTTAAATATACGTTTTTAGAAAAACTGTGGCACAAATTACTTTGAAAACTAACGGAAAAATCCATTTCATGAGGAAGTTTCTCTATGTAAAACAGGTTCCACTGAAGACATTTTTGCCTTTTAAATATTGACTTAAAAATAGAAAAACAAAAACAGCAATCCAGTTGGATTATAGTCAAATAATAGGTCTTATGATTCCACATAATGTATCTCAATATATGAATAATATGAAATAATGCTTCCTTCTGAAGCAGCTGGGTCCTAGGTAGAGATTTTTGCTAAATAAAATGTGAATCTGGCAGGAGCCAAAAATATGAATTATACGTATTTGCTCCAAAATATAGATTATTTGAATCATGTATTCAATATTTACATAGTTATCTTTAATTTGTGAATGGTTATTTCATGTAAGATGATAATACTCGAGGACATGCAGAGCAAAAGAAAAGCCTTTTTCAGGCCATTAATGATGAATTTGTTAAATAGCATAACTAATGATCATTTTTGCAAATTAAACATATTCAGAGTGATTTTTACTAAAATTTAAGTGGGCTATTTTCAGCCTAGTGACAAGTACTTATATTTTTATAGAGAGTAATGAATTGCATCAAGGATAAATAGGTTAACTTTTGTCCTTCTTTACTTAATATTTGTAAAACGATATTGAGATCTTGATTCTTTTTGTCTATGATGTAGGCAAATGAGGTCATGAAAAAATAGCAATACATGATCATAAGTATATTTCTAAATGCTTTGTCTATCTTACTGTTTAAGGCCAAATAAATGACAGTACATTCTCTTTTACTGTCTTGCCTTTTAAAAAGGAAGATAGATTAATAGATTAATTGTGATTATAAACTAAAGCAACACACTTAGTGACTTCCCAGTGAATGGGGGGAGATGATGTAAAACCCTCAATGGCTAAATAATTGCTATGGCATCTACCATGAAAGTCCTGCTCTTCCATTCCTCATTATTTTCCTCTTTTCTTACTCATGAACTGCCTTTCTATCTTACTTCCTTCTGCCACTTCTTTTTTTACCTCTCCTAATTAATGCTCATAATTGGCAGCCATGAACATCACTTGCTCCAGCCACGGTGTGACTAACAGCATTCCCAGGAAGAATTAACTGAGCATCCATCCCATGCAGGGCTATGTTTGCTGCTGCAGACAACCAAATGCAGCTAGCAAATCCCTAATGGCCAAAGGACTTAACGATGCCCTCAGAGAGACATGACCTAGTCATAATAAAAGATAAATAACAATTCTTATCTTCTTCATTCTTGGAAAAGGAAGCTGCTAGCCCCGGAATTAGGTTTTAAGTGGCCATAAAGATTTCTGAAAATAGAAAGGGAAATTGTCTTTCATGCCTTCCTCTCTGAGCAAGGGTGGGGAGTGTGAGTCAACGTGCCTTCCTAAGAGTTTCTATGACGACGGTGATCATCTCTCATTTTTTCCTGTTCACAATGACTTCAAATTATGTTTTGTTATCCTCCTAAGTTTGACTTTACCATCAGACCACATGTTCTGATTGTTGGCTTGGAGAAGATGTTGACTGTATTGGCCACTGCGAGAAGAGCTCTGAGTGTGAGATGCACCAGTTTTGACAGGGTTCCCACACCTGGCGCTGAAGCATTGCTTGATGACTCAAGCAAGAATCACCCAGCACCGTAAAGGAAATTCTCAAGGCAGGTAATTTATTAGCACCAAGGAAAAAGCAAACAAACCACATGTTGAAGATGCTGACAAGATGGAAAACAGCCTTGCAAAGCTGGCAAGTTCTTATTTTATTTTGACTTCTGTGCATGTCTTTATTTAGAGCTGATGTTCTTGATTTTTCTTTACATGCAGAAAGAGAACCCACCTGAAGGACTTCCACTCTCTCCCTTAATGAGGACGGACAGCCAGGCAATTGCGACTTGCTTTAGAAAGGACCACTTGGGGACCCTGCCCAGGAGAATAGGGAGTCCTGTGTTCTGGTTTGGGGAGACACTGGGAAGAGGAAGGCTCCACGAATCTTTTCCAAGTCCAGTCACCTTTTTGCCTTCTCCCATCTGCCTGTAACCTGCCTGTGCCAGATTATAACATTCAGCTGAAGAAAAAGAAAATCTTCTCTTATGAAGACTATGAAGCAGTCCCAGCATAACAACTCATTTCCCTAGATGTGCACAGGTGACTAATTCTGGCTAATGGAGTATAATTGAAAACGGCAGGTGCAATTTCTGGAGGATGTCTCTAAGGTGAAGGGCATCCCCTCTTTACTTCTTCCCTGGCTAGAATTCAGATTCAAGAGCTGGCTGAACTTGACTGTTGATCTTGGACCATGAGGTGAAAGTTACAGTCTGAGGATGGGAGTGGAGCAAGATAAAGACCTGGCCACAATCAAGTGCCTATCAGTCTGGATGTGTACCTCTGCGTCTTGTTTGTGTGGGAGCACTTGACTTTGCTGGTGGTGGCCATCCATGACAAGAATTTAAACCAGGCAGTGACACAGCCACACGTATACTAGGGATATCTCTGGCTGTAGTTAGTGAATAGATTTAGGGCTGGGGAGGAGGAAGATCTAAAAGGAGTGCTTATTTCTTGCTTGGACAGTTCATGAGAGAAGACTAAAAGGGAGTTAGGAGTTGGGAGGAACCCCTCAAAGGGTGAGAATGTCCAGGCCAGTGGGTACAGTATCTCCCACTCCTGGCCTTTTGCCCACACGTATGTTTCCACCACAGTCTAAACCCAGGTGGGACTTTTTTCTAGACAAAACAGAATTCTATGCAATATGGATGTACATTTTTTTCATTAGTAATGTTTTCCTCTGCTAATAACAAATCCCAGTTCTGTGGAGGTTGAGAATGAAGAGCAATGTAAGTATTTAAGAGGCTTATGATTTTAAATAATTTTTAAAGGGAATGGTTCTCATGAACGTGCTCCTAACAAATGAAGCCATGCCGCTTTAGGTTAAAAGTAACTAGAAAACTCACATGAGTTAACTTTACCCCAAAGGCCCACTTTGGGAATATTTTCTGACCTTCTGAATCTAGCTGCAAAAGATAACTGAATGCCATTTTCTTTCACTTTTCAGGCTTTCCCACTCAAAGATTTTCATATATTGTGTACCTAAAATCATACAAATACCATTAGAGCTCCTTTGAATAAGCACAGTCTGAAATACACCAGTTATGTTACTCAAAGCACAATGCGAAGCCATTTTATGTGCACAGAATGTATTTTGGCTTTCCATTAACATTAATTGCTATCCTAATCATCTGTGGTTTGGCTCTGCTTGCGTATACCTCCTTCCATCAGGCTGCTCCTACCCATACGTGTCTTTGGAGCATTTCCCTTTCAAAAGGTATGGTATTATACAACAAACAAACAAAACAACAACAACAACAAAAACCCAAACAAAATGACAACCCATACCTCCTCCAATTTGGTCACAGTAGGGAGCACAAATGCTATTGCCTTTGTCTTCATACAAAGCTTTAAAGAGTGGTTTCATTATGGTTTTTGAGAATAAAAAGGTGGAGGGTAGTGTTCCTTGAGAAATGGTTAGCAAGTCGTCATTAATATGGGTGTACACTTATTGCTGGTTGGGTGAAAAACCACAGGACTCAGGAGAGGATTTTTATGTGGAGGATAACGGAAGCAGTATGTTATAAAACTTCCTAACGTTATTCTGCCTTGACACAGGTGGGAAGGGAACTGTCCCGACTCTATGTGACTTTGGAAATGTGCACCCCATGGGACTATCCTCATTTGGATCATTCTAGAAGAGGGTGTGATTATCTCAGCTAAGCCTATAGGTGGATTCACCTGGGAGTTGCTAAGGCCAATGAGCTATGGCCCATAGCTCTTCAGGAGGCACTGTGGGCAGAGGGACACCCTATCTTGTGGGAGTAAAACAGCTATCTGCAGAGTTTTCATAGAGAAGAGCAAAAATCATCAGTGTCTACTGCAGAAAAAAAGTTGAGAAATACATGCAAGCCATTAACTAATCTACGAGAAACAGAAATGATGATAGAATAAAACTGCTGAATGGGATATAATGACAACCATAAAGGAAAATGGAAAAATGCGGAAACATGACAACCAATACAACACAATGAGGCAACTTGAAAGGAAGTAGTAGCAAGATCCTCCGATGAAAACAAAGTGATTTTTTTCTGCTTCTCTCATAACTAGCTGAAAAGTCCTGTGAACCTGTTCTGGAGCATTCTAGACCACTTGCTTTACAGCCAGCATGACTATCTCTCTCTCTCTCATTCTCTCTCTCTTTTTTTTACCTAAATCAAAAATTTTCTCTTATAAATTCCTTTCTTTGATATGCTGTTGCTTTTCTTACCAAGTTTGCTGTACAAATCTACTTCACCAAGTGCTAAGGCCCGGAAAGCACCTATAGTGGCCTTCTATGTGGCAGCTGTTCAGCTGACCATTACTTTGGGGAATTTTTTCCCCTGACCATAGATAGCATCTTCTGACAATGTCCTGAATCAGTTGAGGCAGTCATTACATCCTCTGTGCTGATTGAACTGGGTTTGAAGGCCCAGCTCAAGGGCATCCATGCAGAGGCTAAGCTGAGTGAAACAGATGCTGGCTCCTGGAAATTTGAATGGTAATGTTCCTGGAGCTGCTGAAACCTGGTGAGCTTCTCTGCAAGGTCAAGAATAGGAAGGGCCAGTGTTGGCACCACTGGAAGCCAGAGTCATGTGCCATTTCAGACTGTGGGACAGCAGAAACAAAGGCTCTGCAGAGAAAGCATGCAAGGAGAAAAGGAGAGTGAGAGGAGAAAACATGCAGAGAGAAGCAGATCCAGACTCCACAGAGCCCTGGGAAAGAAACAGAGAAACAGCCCACCAGCCTCCTAGGTCTGGTCACACCCAGCTCCCTGCCCACAGTGGCTGAGGCTGTACCATCTATGGTGGAACCATAGGAGGTCCACGATAGCTTACTCACTGAAGTACAGTTTACCCTCCTGTCCTGGGCAGCTACAAGCATATTAGAGTCACTGCTTAAATGCTCTGTGTCCCAGAGAGGCCAAGTGAGAGTCTTGGAAGTTGCCCCATCAGAATGGGCCAAAGCGTCTTTCTGTGGCTTTTAGCAGTTTAAGTATTTATTGGCTCCAACAAACTACGCGCACTCATTCAGGTTTTATATTCACTCTTCAAGGCTGTCATCAGGCGCATGTGGGAGGAAGAGGTCAGATAACACAGGGGGTGAGGAGAAGGGCTGTCTCTGTGGCTAGCCATTTTCAGCACCCTGCAGAGTCTTCTGGTGAGTAGACTGGCCCCTGGCCTGTGCAGCAGCTGCTGTGGATGGGAATTAGATTTGCAGTTCCTCAAACACTACTTTTTTCTTTTACTTTCATCATCACATAATTTTTCAGTGCCTTCTTCTTGTCTTCACATATCTAACAATCAGACACTTTTTTTTTGTTTTTTGTTTTTTTTTTTCATTTTGGAACCTGTCTTTTATTCCCCTCTAGGTTTCTATAGCCAGTCTTTGATTTTATGCAAACAAATATTTCTCCACTAAACTTTCTGAAAACACTTTTGCTATCGTATGGAAGAAACCTTAACAACATTCATTGTCCCTGGATTAATCCTTAGCTTTGGCAGATAAGTGTGTTAGTCTGTAAGACAGCAGTCGATACATTCTTTAAATGTACTGGGCATGAAGTCAAATCAAATCAAAACATATGAATTTAATTCAATATTTATTTATCGAGTATTGTTTACATGCAGTGCACCAGGCACTGAAAAAAATGAAGAATTCCTAGCATCTCACCTTTGACTTCCTATCACTTGAGTTCCCACATTCATTTCCTTACTCCCACTTCTGCTGCCCAGCCATAGCTCTCCTGATAATGTCTTCTGTTCTCTCATTCCTCAAGTCCTTGCTCTTTTCTGGTTCCATTAGCCCCTTAGGGTCTCACTTCCTTCCCTTGCCAGCCTAGGAGACACAGAATATCAACATTCTTACATGGTTAGGCTCCTTCAGCTCCCTGCTCTGTGATCCTTCTGTCTTATCTATGCTAGACCACATAAAACCAAGACTAATGCCACTATCTTTCTACCCTTCCACATGGGCCTGCTGAGTGTCACTGGGGATGGTACCAGTGCCACGACTGACACCCATGTCCAATCTCAGCTCTATTGCCAAAGCTGATTAGGTCTCCTGCTTCTGTTCGGACTATTCCAAGCTCTTGGCTCCACTTATTATTTCTCACCTGGACTTGGTTGGAAAAACACAGGCAATAATCAATAAATATTAAGTGAATAAAAAATGAATGATCTCTCTGCCTCTAATAACCAGAGGAATGACAAACATTTTTGAATACTTATATACTAAGCACATATTGGGCATTTAAAGTGCATTATCTCATTTTATTCCCAAATAGCCCTGTTTTGTAGGGACGCTTCTCTGGATAAGAAAATAGACTATTAAAGATTACATAACTAGCCTGAACTCATACAGCTAATGAATTTTAAACCTAGCATGCACCACTATGCTATTCTATTTTATTCTTACCACGTCCAACACATACACATACACACACACTCCACAGTATATTCCATAATGCATGCACTATGATTTGAAATGTGATATTTGTTATCTCATCATGTCATTTTTTAGTTTTAAATTCTTCTTTCCAGACTCCTTACAGCTTTACGATATAATCTAAAGCTTTGAATATGATCCAAAGCTGAGAACTTTATGATCTGGCCCCCATCTACCAGCCTTGTCCTGTTTCACCCAAAGGTGACACATGGAAATGAGAGGCATTACCTAATTTATGGTCTAGTGAGGAAAATAAACCACATAAATGAAAAATAATCAGGGATAATACAAGTCAGAATCTAATCAAGCTCTAGATTGTGTGGTGTGTGTTGCATTTGTAATGCACTAGGTAAAAAGCTTTTGAAAAGAACAAATCTAGGGGTTCCTTCTGTGGCACAGTGGGTTAATAATCCAACTGCAGAGATTTGGGTCATGTGGAAGCACAGGTTGGATCATAGGCCTGGTGCAGTGGGTTAAAGCATCCAGTGTTGGCACAGATGTGGCTCAGATTCAATCCCCGGCCTGGGAGTTTCCATGTGCCTTGGGGTGGCCATACAAAAAAATGAAAAAAGAAAAAAAAAAAAAAAACAGAGAAAAAAGCCAACAACAAGTCTAGAAGGTACAAAAGTTAACGAAAGTAGAGACATCTCAATTTAGGAGGTTTAGAGAGTCTAAAGCAGTGCACTCTTCAAAGCTGAGGATCTTAGGATGATGTGCAATGCCTGCTTTGTATTTTGTTCAGGTCCAACCATTCCATCTCTCCTCTGGCTTTTTAATGCTTCCCTATCTCGCTCTGCTTTCATCTTTGAATATATTCTCCACATGGGAGTCAGATCGTCTGAGAGCTACAAACTTGACCTCATTGTTCAGGCCTCCCCCTGGGATCCTTTCACTGAACTTCTCTTTGATATTAAGCTACATAAGGGAGTTATAAGAAACAGGTGTTTATACTTGTGTGGTTTGTACTATGGCGATGCCATTCACCCCCTGCAAAAAAAATTGTCTTCTGAATGAGGTGTGATGGGGGAAATTCCTCTCAGTTCTCAGAATTAGCAAGACTGTGTCGTTTCACAACTGCCATTTTATCTTGCAGGCATTATTCTTGTAAAGTAAAGGCGTTTCCATCTATATTTGAATCCTGGAAAATTATCAGGAAATTTACAAGAAAATAGTGATGGTTTTATTGCTTTTCTACTTTTATTGTTCTTTCATTGTTTCCTCTAGCTGTGTATCTTATCCCTTTTTATGATACATGTAGTCATATAGCCTGCTTCAGTCTTTTGTGGAAACACATTGCCAGTGTGTGTGTGGGGGGGGGATGTGTGGCAAATCTATATCCAGATATCTATGTATTATGTAAAATATAAATACTTGGCTGATAATATTTCTTCCTTCCCTTGATACCATTATACCTAACCATGGTTCTCAAATTTGGGTGTGCAGTGGAATCAGCTGGAAGGCATGTTAAGTCACAGATTGTTGGACCCTGTCCTCAGAGTTTTGGGTGTGGTTCCCAAGAATTTGCATGTCTAACAGATTTCCTGGTGAGGCTGATGCTGATTCAGAAATCGCAGTGAGAACCACTGAACCACACTATTTCCTTTTTTTAAAAAAAATTTTATGGCCCCATCTGTAGAATATGTAAGTTTCCAGGCCAGAAATCAAATCTGTGCCTCTGCAGTGACCTGAGCCACTGCAGTTGGATTCTTAACCCACTGCGCCATAGCAGGAACTCCTAGACTCTCCGTTTCTTACATCTGTGATTCTTCCTGGCATGCACATGGTCCTTCCCTCCATCAGCCAAACTCAGTCTTTGCCCTCAAGTCCCAGCACTGTCATCTCTTGTTTGGTGAAGCCTTTGCTGAACCCAGTGGACAGAGTTAACAGCCACTTCACATGTTATCTCAGGCACATTATCCAAACTGCAAGCAGGTACTGGAAGTATCTGTGCTCATTTATTGCCTTTTATATGGATCTCTCCCAGGGAACCATGGAATTCCAGTGAATGTACGGGGTCTAGCTCATTTTTGGATAACCAGTTCCTGGGAAAGTCCTTGACCCACAGCGTGTGTGCAATTAAGTGTTAGCCAAATACACATGTGACAGGAGGTCTTCTGCCTGGGACACCCAATATTTAAATTTTTTTTTTCTTTTTAAGACCACACCTGCAGCATATGGAAGTTCCCAGGCTTGGGGTCCAGTCAGAGCTGCAGCTGCCAGCCTATGCCACAGGGCCACAGCAATGCAAGATCCCAGCTGCATCTGCAACCTACACCACAGCTCGTGGCAATGCCAGATCCTTAACCCACTGAACAAGGCCAGGGATCGAACCCGCATCCTTATGGATCTTAGTCAGGTTCATGACCACTGAGCCATAACGGGAATGCCTAAAAAATATTTTTAAATTGAAGTATAGTTGGTTTACAATATTGTGTAAGTTTCAGGTATACAGCATAGCAATTCAGTTATACATATATATCTCTATCTAGATATTCTTTTTCAGATTCTTTTCTCTTATGGTTATTATAAGATATTAATTATAGTTCCCTCTGTTATACAGTAGGTGCAAAAGTTGGTTATCTATTTTATACATAGTCATGTGTATAAGTTAATCCCAGCCTCCTAATTTAGAAACACAATGTTTTTATGTAAAAAAGTGGTAATTTATAAATAAAACAGCCATCTTGGTCCTGAGAATAATGTGTTTTGTGGGGCACTGGGATGATGGGTATGTGAGCAGAGCCTCAGGAAGATAACTGGCAGATGCCTGCCCCTGCCATCTCATTCACGGCACATAGGCTGCATCTGTCCTGTGGCTCCAACATCCTCCTCCACCTTCTCAGCAATTAGAGGCTCTTGAGCTACCATGGAAACACTTGAAGAAACTGTTGAGGAAAATACCACATCAAACTCTGTACATCTTGAAGATGGGAGAACTTTCTGGTTAGAACCTGGTTGCTGATGCATCGATGTCACGAAGGAAGACCTTTTTCTGAGGTGGGCTAGCAGGAACTCAGTAATCTCACCAGTATTTCTGAATCCAATGAAATACAAGGTGCATTTCATACAGGCCAATGATAGGCTAGGAACTCAATACACATTCTTTCGAACCCTTGCAAACCTGGCAGGATTTCTCTCCTTTCCACAGATGAAGAATTTGAGGTTCACAGAAGAACTTGCCCAAGGAGCACAGCTCTAAGCAGCTAGGACTTGAACCCAGGGCTGTGAGCCTTTAAAGCCCTTGCACTTCTTGCACTATGGATAGCTCCCAGAAACTTTGGTTTGCTGGAGGCAGGACAGCAGGGACTACCCTGCCATTAGTGGACCTCCACAGTGTTTGGACTTAACTTTGAAGAAAAGTTTAGCTGCTAAAAGAAAAAAATGAGAAAAAAAAAAAAAACATCCATACTATCATACTTCATCATATCAACTCTTCGTGTTACAAAAGGACCTATCCTGCTCAAACATCTAATAAGTGTTTAATCAGGAAACTGCTCCCTGAGTATGCACACACAACTTTGGGTGTGGCTGGGCGGTCTTGAGATCTTGTTTAGGACTCCTCAACTTTATATAGTCAAAGATGTCAGCCTGTGATGCTGCCGATCCCAGGGCTCCAGCTATCCACACCCCCTTCTTCCCTCCACCTAGACCTTAGTATATTATGTGGATAATGTCTTGAGCCTCAGTGTAGAAATGAACCAATGCAGATGGTCTCAGTTAACTATAAAAGCTCATAAAAGGACTAACATTCACACCTTTCTTTTTTCCCAGCAAAGATTTATTGAGTATCTACTAACTGACAAGTACAGTTCTGGGAACCAGGGATTGACTCGTGAACAAAACTCAAAAGTTTCATTCCTTCATGGAAAGTAAACTTTTATGTTGGAAGACAATATATAATGTATGAAAGGGTGATAATTGTATCAGATAATACTTCAGGTGATGACGTGTAAAAAATTGGCTTATTTATTAAAGAGACTTTTCAGTAAAGTTTATACCTATTAGTATATTTCGGCAAACATGAGGCAGATAAATGTATGTGTCAGACCCTGTCCTAGCACTTATAGGCATTATTCCACTTAATTATCATAGCAGCCTTTTGAAATAAGTACTCTTTTTTTTAAGTATAGTTGATTCACAATGTTGTGTTTGTTTCAGTTGTAGGGCAAAGTGATTCAGTTATAAATACATATATAATGTATGTATATATATCCTTTTTTAGATTCTTTTCCCTTTATTACACAATATTGATTCAATTTCCCTGTGCTATACAGTAGGTTCTTGTTGTTTATCTATTTTATATACAGTAGTATGTATATGTTAATCACAAACTCCTAATTTATCCCGTGCTCCTTTCCCTTTCGTAGCGATAAATTTCTTTTCTGTGTCTGTGGCTCTATTTCTCTTTTGTAAATAAGTTTATTTGTGTCATTTAAGACATTTTATTTTGTCTTTTTAGGGCCACCCTTGCAGCATATGGAAGTTCCCAGCCCAGGGGTCAAATCCAAGCTGCAGCTGCTTGCCTACACCACAGCCACAGAAACACCAGATCCAAGCCACATCCAAACCTACACCACTGCTCATGGCAATGCCAGGTCCTTTAACCCACTCAGTGGGGCCAGGGATCGTACCTGCATCCTCATGGATACTAGACAGGTTCTTAACCCACTGGGCCACAACGGGAACTCCTGTATCTTTTTTTTTTTTTTTTTTTTTTTAGATTCCAAATATAAGTTATATATTTGTTTTTCTCTGTCTGGTTGAAGTAGATATTCTTATTTGCATTTTGGAGGAGGAAGATGAGGCAGAGAGATTAAATAATTTACTCAGAGGTAATCCAGGAAGTCAGAGCTCAGCGCTTGCACTGTGCACCCCTATCAATGACAAAGTTGGTCTTTGTCACTCAACCACAGCGATGAGCTATCACCAAGGCTGCAGCATATGGCTGCACGCATTGTGTACAGCACACCTGCAGGGCACAAGCTGACATTGTGTGGTGTGGCAGCCTTGTCACTTTGCTAACATGGACTTTCATTTAAATATATGGTCCCATAAGCATAATTAAAAAGAGGACCTCAGAGAAAAATCACTCATCCCAACATCAAACTGAACTAGGACTATTCATCCATTATTATTATCCAATAAGACGACAATTGAAATCATGAAAATTACACACAGATTTCAAGAACATAGACCTAGACATAATATAAACATTATCTATACTTTTAGATAGGCCATTGAAAGGGAAAAATTCTAGAAACCTAGAAGAATTTATGCTTCTCCATAAAAAAAAAAATGCTTTTTTTTTTTTTTCTTCTCTGCACATCTCTAAACTTAACCTGGAAATCTTCAATGTCTGCATGGCTGCTGCTTCTCACCATCTGCTGATGCTGGCACGGGGCTGGGGGCAGCAATTCACATGGTTCAGGGAGGCAGCCTACGCTACAGTGACAAGCAAAGAGCTGTAACACAAATGAAAGAAATTGGAGTAGAGGAGAGAAGGCACAATAAACCTCCTTGGACTGGCATCCTGTCAGCGGCCCGCACGAGGGGTCCTTGTCTTAACCACTGTCCATGGCAGCTTTTCCTTCTGACCACTGAGGGGTATTGTTTCCTCTTCCTGAATCCGTATCAAGACAAAACTCCACTGAAGGAGGATTGTAAGTTTCATTTTCCAGGCAAATAAACGGGGGTGGGGGTGGGGCCCTTAAATTCCGGCCAGGTAGATCTGAGCATGCGCAAATGGTGGTGCGTGAGACCCAAGTGTGTAAGTCAGATGAGAAGTGGCTTCAAATAGGAACAGGAACGTTTAAGGGATGCTGCTTGCAGGAAAATAGTTCCTTTTAGACTTGAAGAAATCTCTGGGATGAAATGAGATTCAAAACAGGGATGCTTTCACCCTACTCCTTATTCTCTGTGCGCAAAATGCCCAGGTTCAGTCAGATTTCAGAAAATGTCCTTGCTGTTGCCTTGAGCTTCTAGCATGTAGCATGTTCACCTAGAAAAAGGGCATCTTTGTTTACTGTGCCACTTGTGTGGGCTTTGCAATGTTTTTTTTTTTTTTTTCTTCTCTTTCTTTTCTCCTCTTTCCTCTGGAGTAGCTGTTTTAGGAAAATCCAGCCTTGTAAATTACAAGAGGTCACTCATTGAGTCCTTGGTCTAAAACTAGCAGCTACATCACTGATTTTCAACATGATTTAGGTGCGGAAATCCCTCTAGAGCTATTTAACTTTTCTATCAAGATTTATTTTATTTCAGAGTACCCGTCGTGTCTCAGTGGTTAACGAATCCGACTAGGAACCATGAGGTTGCGGATTTGATCCCTGGCGTTGCTCAGTGGGTTAACGATCCGGCGTTGCCGTGAGCTGTGGTGTAGGTCACAGACGCGGCTCATATCCCGCGTTGCTGTGGCTGTGGTGTAGGCCAGTGGCTACAGCTCCGATTAGACCCCTACCTGGGAACCTCCATATGCCTCGGGAGCAGCCCTAGAAGAGGCAAAAAAAAAAAAAAGATTTATTTTATTTATAAACCCTGAGAATTGCTCTGGATCACTGAATGTACATGAGAAAACCTGAAAAAATAAACTGTAAAGAAACAGGTTTATAAGGATGAATACAAACTCTGTAAAATGGGTGGGGATGCAGTGGCAGCCAATCATAGGGTAAAACTGGATCCATGAGTAATGAAGGGCTGCTCTGGGGAAATTGCCTTCTTTAATCCCAAGGAATGAGTGCAGGAATGGGCTACAGAGAGGGTCTCTGTTACAGGTGACAAAGCTTGTCTCTTCCATGGGTTGCTGGAAATTTGAAGTAACTTACAGCACTTGTGTAAGTATTAGTACACGATGCTGCCATTATTTTTAACTTTATTTATTTATTTTTTGGCTGTGCCCAAGGCATTCAAAAGTTCCTAGGCCAGGGATTGAATTTGGGCCACAGCAATGGTCCTTAACCACTAGGCCACCAGGGAACTCCTGACACTGCCATTCTTCATCTGCGCCCACAGATGCCCTGTCCAGGCACCTCACCATCTCTCTTCCCTCCACCCCCAGGCTTCAACCGAGTCTTGTCTCCTGGGTACTCACGGCCCTTTGGAAAGAACCCCAGTTTCGCACTTTCTAAGCGTTTGCCTTGCTGAAGAGTGGTTATTTGCACATTCTTCTTTCACCCTAAGGTGATCAGACCCTCAAGGGGTCTGACCAATCCGCCCATTGCCAGGAATGGAATTAAGTGCCCAATAAATGTTGAATGAATAAAACCAAAGGGCGGAGGGAACCCTATCAGTTTTATGTTTACTCAGTTACACATCCCATAAATGCATCTGAGTGGATACTCCAAGACTTGAAAGTGAGGAACAACTCTGCGCCTTAGGAAGCGGGAGGAACCACATGTGATTGTGTTCGAGTAGATGATTGGTTAGAAGGAAAAAGAAATTTGACTTTGGAAAGCTATTTTCTCCAATGTATTTGTTGTAACAGAATCCTGCCTTGGCCATCCCTTATTCGGTTTGTGGCTACTGATATTAGCAAGACAGGCAAAGAAGAAAGATTTAGAAATGGTAAAAATGATTTTCAAGTCCCACCGTCTCTTCCATTCACTCCTTCTACCTCGCTTCCATGTTCTTGCAGATGATTTCACCTCCTGATCTGATCATGCCCCTTCACAGAGCTCTCTCCATTTCCATCAAAATAAAACCCGACCCCTTGTGTAGACTGCAAGCCCTTCACGGCCTTGCCATGATAGCCCCCAGCCTCACCTCTACCCACTATTGCCATCCTCCAACCCCAGGCTTCAACCCCTGGACCACTTATGGTCTTCTTTACCCATCTTGCTTTCCCGTTCTTTATGCCTTTTGTCCAGTGCCTACTTTCTTCCCTTGGGGAATGCCCTTCACCACCGATGTAATTCCTGTTCATCCTTCAAAAGTCAACAGCTTCCCTGCTCCATCCTCTCCGATTCACCTTTCACACCCTCATGTTGATAAAGCTCTGCAATTGTTTTCTGCACTACCGTCTTTCTTTCTAGTTTCCTCCTCGCCCACTGTCGGGTGGCCTTGGTTATTCTAAAGGCCAATACACTTGCTAGCTTACACCCAGCCCACTGCTCATCAACAGTGAGCTTTATAATCTCCTAAAAGTAAAAAGATGAACCACATGGAGGAATTTAGGAGCTGGTTGCCTAGGGACGGTGGCTTCCGTGCACCTGGCTCTGAGACCCGTGATCGCAGGCTGTTCTGAGAGGTCAGTTCATCTCAGCTCTGACACGGGTGAAGGATCTGAACGGCACCTGGATCCTCATATGTGACAATATTTTACTGCTTACCTGGGGTAGTTCCCACCATATTTTAACGTTGCTGCTCAGCCTAAGAAATCTCCCTTGTTTTGTTTTCTCAGAAAATGAAGGCAGGTTATTATGCTTATTCTCAGCAACTAGATGGAAGCAGCCCACACATATGAAGTAGGAATTAAATTAAATGCTAGAACTGGGATTTAATTATTTCCAAGCAATCTTGAGCTGAGGCAGACGTCTAAGAGGGGAACTGCATGCTCTCAACTGGCCAGCAGTGTCCTAGGGCTTCCACAGCGCCCTATGGGCTTTTTTCCTGCTCTGAAAGCATGCATTTGTGGGCTTCTGCTCTTTCTGCTCAGCCAGGCTCTCTGAGAACAGCAGGTGCAGTTCATCCTGGCATCTCCAGGACCCAGCACTAGCGTTGGCTCAGAGCAAAGTACCCCAGTACCCACATATAATGAGAAAGTTATTTCCATTTCAATTCTCTTTCAATCCATTGAGTTTAGTCAAAGCAGAAAAAAAGAAAAACCTGCTTCTTGATGGTATGTTTTTTACCTCTCTCTTTGCTTTTCTTATCTTTCAAGCAGGGTTCAGCAGATGCAGCATCTACCCCAGTGATTAAGTTGTTTTGTTTTCCCTGTTCTTATTTTTATGGTTAATTGCTATTGGAGGCAAGGCCAGTGGACATGGTATCAAGTTTCTTTTAAAATAGATAATGTATTTAAATTGAAAACTAGTCTCCTGGTAGAAGAATATTGAGTGAAAAAGTCAGATGGTGGTGTATCAATGATGGATGTTTGGAAAATGGTGGCATACAGCAGGTGCTCAGTAATTGTTATTTTAATGGATAAATGGCTCTCTCTCACATCCCCTCTCTTCTTTTGACTTCTCTTACGTCCACAGCAGATCTGGCTCTGTCTTCAGTTTGTGTTGCTGCAATTATCTCGTATTCTGAGCTATCTCCCTGCCTTTACCCCCTGCCCAGTTCCTTGTGCAAGAGCCTGATGTGCTCACAAACATTCCATGTTCCTTCTTGCTTAGCGATAAAGCCCTGACTTCACACATTCAAGGTCCTTGATGAGCTGGCTCAAATCTATTTTCCAAACATATCAGCCTAAGTTCCTCCCATAAACCGTGGGGATATTTGTGAGTCCTAGGCCATCCTTGGTATCTTCTTGACCGAAAGACTTTTAGTGGAAAGCCCTCGAAAACCCACTCGTCTTTTAAGACCCATTCAAATCCTCCTCCCTCCATGAAGCCTTCACTGTTCTTCTATTTGGGGGTGACCTGACTCTTCTTTGAGCTCTCACAGCACTTTGCTTGTGGGGGAATAGTTATCATGTGTACATTAGAGTTAATATACTTCTTCAGTGTTTTCCTAAGTGCCTTATCTGCTCTTGTAGATTGCAGGCTCTAAGAAGGCAAGAACCAGAGTTCCCGTTGTGGCACAGTGGTTAACGAATCTGACTAGGAACCATGAGGTTGCAGGTTTGATCCTTGGCCTTGCTCAGTGGGTTAAGGATCCGGCGTTGCCGTGAGCTGTGGTGTGGGTTGCAGACGCAGCTCGGATCCCGTGTTGCTGTGGCTCTGGTGTAGGCTGGTGGCTACAGCTCCAATTGGACCCCTAGCCTGGGAACCTCCATATGCCTTGGGAGTGGCCCTAGAAAAGGCAAAAGGACAAAAAAAAAAAAAAAAAAAAAGAAGACAAGAACCAATTCTTGCTACCCCCACCCAATTTTTGTTGACTAAAGATCTCATTGATGGAACTCATAAATGAAAGGGGGTATATATGGAAGGCAGGAGATGCAGAAAACCAGCACAGTGCTTCCAAATGCTACCTCCACTTAGGAAACGATCAGCAAACTCCAAAGAAGGGAAAGCTCACTGGGAATTTGTGGAAATTCAGCCAATTTGTGGAAATCTAGCCCCTTTAAAGATGATATGGAATAATACTGAAAATATTTTTTTCAAATGAATGTTAGTTATAATCTAGTCCAAATCTCTCCATTTTATTTTTAATTAAAAAAAATTTCTTCCTTTTTAGGGCTGCATTCTCAGCATATAGAAGATCCCAGGCTAGGGTTTGGTTCCAAGCCACATCTGTGACCTACACAGCAGCTTGTGGCAATGCTGGATCCTTAACCCACTGAGCAAGGCCAGGGATCGAACCCCCATCCTCGTGGACACCATGTCAGGTTCTTACCCTGCTGAGCCATAATAGGAACTCCAAAATCTTTCCACTTCAGAGGCAGGAAAAATTGAGATAGTACTATAAATATAATGTATGGATATGCATAAACTATATGACTAGTCCAGTGTTCACACTGCCAATAAGTATTGGTAAAAATGGCTCCTTTGGTTCTTTGTGGGATGTATTTCAAACCTCAGAAGAATCACCCTCTTTAAAGTTCCCTTAGCCAAGATACAGCCATAACCAATAAGAGCCATATTCATAGTACATGGTCTGTTCAGCTGAGTCTGATATTGTTGGCTGTTTACAGAAACACTGGAGAAAGTTGTCTGTGGATGTTAGTCTGGTCCTTCCTACCTGGCTATTTTCATGGAAGACGTTTCAGAGAAATGCTTCTACAATAGCTGCCTCTGACTTTTAATTGTGTCTTTGTTTCATGCCAGATGCCTCATTAGAAAAACAGCAATGCTGAAATGGCAGAGGTAAGGAGATGTCACATGAGTTGGTCAAGAACTATTCAACAAAACAAAACACAAGACAAAAACAAAAGAGATTATCCTGCGGCTGACTATTGGCCTTAGAGAAATTTTATTTGCATGACCTCCGGGAGAGATGGGTCCTTTTTTATAGGAGACACCAGTCCTGAAGCCTACAAGTCTGGGCTGGAGGAAATGTTCTCCTTCCTGACCCTCATCTGGTGATGATTCTGTTTCACTTCGCTTTATCCCCCCAAAAGAATTGAGGGGATCCACCCTCAGGCATAGCGTTTAGGTTACATCTGAACAAATCCTTCGTAACGGAAGGCTGTGAAATGTTCCGTGGGAGAGCAGTCTCCTTTCGCAGGGTGCCACCCAGACAGATGCTAAAAAGAGCATCTTGTGCTGTACCCCATGGGGCCAAGCCATGCTGGGTACGGTCAAGCAGGTTGGGGTTGTTCTGGGGTGGCAATATGATAGAGTAGGTGGCACTCAGGCTGGTGAAATCCACAAACACTGCAGCGATGCTGGCTTGGCTTTAGAGTGACCTCAGGGTTTCAGGAAATAGAATTTCAGGAATTTTACTTATTCTTCTGGGGTCCTCCAGCTTAGGGTTAAGTTAAGGGCAGGCTAGGCCTCTGAGGGTGCTGCTGGCAAAATGGAGACCAGGGACTTCATCTGGTCCTGCCTCTGAACTTCAGTCAAGAGTCAGACCGTAATGGTATTGATCATAAAGCATTCTTGGAGTTGCCATGTGGTGGGTTTTCAGGTGATTACAGTCTAATCAAACTGGGAGAAAATGCACTTGAGTTTTTGTGGGTTTTTTTTTGTTTGTTTGTTTGTTTGTTTGCTACCCCGAGGCATATGGAGTTTCTGAGCTAGGAATCAGACCTGAGCCGCAGCTGCAACCTATGCTGCAGCTGCGGCAACACTGGATCATTTAAGCCACTGTGCTGGGTAGGGTTGGAACCTGTGTCCTGGCGCTGCAGAGACACCGAGGATCCTCTTGCGCCACAGCAGGAACACCCACTTGATCTTTTTATAGTTTAACCACTTAATGAATCAGCACTTGAAGAAGAGACAGACCTCATAATTAGAGCAAAGCTGTCAAGACTAAATAGTTTGTTTTTACAAGGAGTATAATTTATACGATTCTTAGCTGTTAATGCACTGAAGCTTATTCACTCCTTAAAAAGCCTTGAGGTCATTCATCTTTCAAGATACGCCTTGGTTCTGGCTCACTTATACCTTGCACATAAAAGAGGAATAAAAATATGAATCCCACTCATGGGGTACAGGTAAATACATTTTCTGGAGAAATGAAGGTACATGCATTTGCAAGGTTTCTTGGTAGAAAGGCCCAGCTCTTATTCATTATTATTATTCATTCTTAGTTATTATCTTTAGTCTCCATTCCATTTTCTCTATATAGTCTTTTCACTGACATTAGAAAAATAAATTGAGAGAGTTGAAATGTATATGTGTGTATGTGTATCAAGGAATGTGTATGTGTATAACTAAGAGATAATTTGGAAGTCCTTTCTACCATTACCAATATTGTACATTTTTTTTTTTTCTTTTTAGGAACACACCTGAGGCATACAGAAGTTTCCAGGCTAGGGTCTGAATCGGAGCTACAGCTGCTGGCCTACACCACAGCCATATTAATGTGGGATCCTAGCCATGTCTGTGACGTACACTATAGCTCAGGGCAACACTGGATCCCCAACCCACTGAGTGGAGCCAGGGATGGAACCCGCATCTTCACGGATACTATTTGGATTCATTTCCTCTGCACCACAACGGGAACTCCCCCTTTTTTTTTTTTTAATAATTGCGGGTTTATTGATGGCCATTACCTAGTGCTAAGGAAAACATTAAAAGATGGAAACATCTGGTCAGTTTCCATTCCCCTTCCTGACTTTGTTCAAGTTTTTGCCTATTAAAAATTATTCCCGTTGCCTCTGTGGCCCTTTTCAGGACCTTGTTCGTTCAAAGTTTCAATGAAGCAATGATGCAACCTAGTGAATTTGGAGCTAGAAAGGACCACGGAAATAGCTGAGCCAGAATTTCCCCAAAGCGTATTCTCTAGATCTCTAGTCCCAAGAGAGATCCTATGGAAAAAAAAAAAAAAAAAGAGAGAAAGAGATTTGGTGCAATATGTTTGAGGGAAGCTGGCTATTACATCCTCTTTAGAGATTCACAGACCCTTTAGCCTATGAAAGGCTGTGAAGTTTTGCAGTCAAGAAACCTTTTAAACATTTCTACCCCTGCATTTTGTAGGTCTGGTCACTGAACCTTTTGAAGACTATCTCTTTCCATTTTCCAGAATGATCATCCTGCAGGACTCACCTGAGGAGTCAGGGGAGATGCTGATTGTCCATTCCAGAGGTAAGGAAACGGAGCACACTCCCCTCTGGCTTCCCCTAAACCTTGTTTACCCAAGAGAACCTGGGTAAATATGGATAATGGAATTCCAAGCTGAAGAGAACTAGCTTCATTAACCAAAACCCCGAACTCTTTGGGTAACTGACTTACCCAAAGTCACAAGTTAAGCAGTGTCGGTGTCTAAACTCCAGAATTTCCTCACATCTACTTTCTCCCTTCCACCATCCCCAAAATGCTCTCTCTGCTAGATGAGGACAGTTTTCTGAAATTATGATAGCTTGCAGTTTGTTTTAGCTTAGGTTAAGTCTTTTTTCTCAGGGGAGTACAAGCCCTGTTCACAAAACTCCACCTGACCCACTCTTCAGCTTAATAGACACTTCGTTCTCTCTGGAAAAGCAGCCGGGCTGCCCAGGGCACAAGGACGGCTCACCCTATTGAGCTCCTTTAGAGCTTTTCCTCAAATCTATTTATGTTAGTCTAACTTTATGTAATTAAATTAAATATTACTAATTACTTTATGTAATTAAATTAAATATTACAAAGCATCTTGAAGTAGGAATGCAGAAGACCCATTTTTCTAAAATCCCTTAAAAAGAGTTTTTAAAAAAATTGTTTCTCTTCCAATTTAGAAAGCCTTGCAAGGACGGAATAGACAAAGAGTTGTTCAAAATTACTGCTAAAGTAGTTGTGGGTGAAGCAAGTGTAAATACTGGAAAAAATAATGACAATTTAGAAGGATTTGCATGCAGTTTGTTTTACAAGTCCCAACCTAAAGAAAACTGAAACCAGAATTTATAGAATGTGGTTCTATAAACCACATGCAAGGAAGACAATCTGGAATTTCAGTCAGTAAATTTATTTTTTTAAAGGCCTTGATGCTTTTTGAAAAGATTAGTGAGTGAATAAATATTTATATGTCTTAAGTTAAAATGAAATGTTTGAGGACGCTATTTTTAAATGACTCTTTGCTTTATCGAGCCTTTAGAAAGAGGTGACTAGCAGTATATACAAACCAAACAGTTTAGAGAGATTGTTCTTATGTGTTTAAACAATTTTAAAAATGCTTTTTAATGTGGCTTGAAAACTGCCACATCCCTGTGTGGCAGGTTAAAATTTTGAATTGTTTTCTGTTGGATTTTGCTTCTCTTTATACCTTGGGTCCTTGGACCACTGAAAGGAAATTGCCAGCTGAAGCTAATTGCCTCAGGGAAGGGGGGCAACCAGGGGAGCAGGAATGAAAACCACAGCTCAGAAGCAGTCCTTATGAACATCTGGACTTGACCCTGGGAGAAAAGCCAGACAGAGGAGAGTCTGCAAGTCTCAAAGGATCATTTTCAAAATAAACCCAAGAACAGAACTTGAGGGGTGATTCTATGGGAGTGTTTTCTTACCGGGAGAGCCAGAGATGGCAGTGATAAAAACGCTTATTGGGAGACCAGAAGATTCTAAAGGGAATAGAATGAGAGAGCAGAGTTCCTGATCCTCTTTTGACTACCAGTACAGTAAAAAATGGAGAGTTTACCTCTTGAACCAGTATTAAAAAAAGGGAACGCAGCAATATGTCCCCTTCCAGTTGACCTCAAGCCTATCTGATCCCATCTAATTTAAAAATGCTGGCCAGGAATCCTAGGTATTTCTTGACCTACAGTTTAGAAAAGAGTGCGTAAAGCATGATGGGTGTGAAGTCAGGGACTGTGGTTCCTCCAGCTGTGTTCTTCCGTCTCAAGGCAGTTTTGGCTATTCGGGGTCGTTTGTGTTTTCCCTACAGATGTTAAAGGGAGGCTCATTTCGCTCCCTATGAACTCCTAGGGTGGAAACCTGGTGTGGGCCCAGGTGAGGCAGATCTGGGAGCCTCACAGATCTCCACCTGCATCCCAAGCTTGAGGATGGCGCGCCTTTGACGGAGGCCTCGTGTTCAGGCTTGATTGGCAGTGGGACTGGCGAGGGCCCTGGGCTGACTCGGTGGATGGGTGACCTCAGAGAACCCCTCGCTCCTTGGCTGGGCGAGAATTCTGAGAAGTCGAAGATGCCGCGAAAGAACTGGAGGCCTGAGGTGGGGGGCGGGGCGTGGAGGACACAGGTGCACCCACTTCCTGACCATAGGCTGTGGTGAGGACCACAGGTGTTGGTGGTACTTGGATACAGAGGGCCTGAGGGCCGGACCGGGGTAGCTGCTTCCCAGCAGACGCCAAGGAGGGGGGAGGGATGAAGAGCAGCTTCGACGCCGGCGAGGGGAGGCTGTGAGGAGGCAGCAGCCTCCCAGCATGAAGGAAGAATATGTAGTTGGACCAAATCTCTCTCTAAAAGAGAAAACCTCTTGCAGAATGACTTTGATGACACCGGGATTCCAACGTTTCCGTCTCGATGGGAGTCGGGGTCTCGAGAGGTAAGCTGAATTTACTTGTAGAAGATAAGAAAAAAGTATTGTCTTTGCAGGTGTGATCCGTCGTCATTGCAGATTTTAAACCTGATATACCTGCAGGAAAGAATTTGGGGGTGTGTGAAAGCAACATGCAGTGCCTACCGTTGTTTTTTTTTAACACTCGCTCAGTGCCAATGTTCTAGACACTGTGCTGAACATTGAGTCAGAAAAATTCCCTGTTGGCTTGGCTCACGGGCAAAATGAGAACACAATAGATGAAGAGACAGGGTGGTGGGGAACGGGGTGGATGCACCGTTGTGAATGCGGCATATTTAGGAAGGACAGACAAAAAAAGTCTCATGGTGTGTTACTTAGCAGTAATTGCTATATGGACGAAAACCGTGTGCTCGTAAGTCATTGATTTCACATCTCAGAAAGAGTACATAACTATCGAATTTTGCTCTTAACTCTGGCAGTGATCCAGGATCATCAGAAGCACCCTTGAGAAAGGGCTTCTGGCCCCCACTCGTGAAAACCTGAGGTTTGGCCTGGCCATCTGTGTATTCAGGATGTTTCCTTGGTGATTTGCTTTGCGGCTCCCATTGGTAGCCACTGCCAAAGAAGGTTATGTGTTTTTTTGCAAGTTCTCTATTTCTGCCTGATTATTCTTTTATGTGGCATTCTTAAGAGGAGAGGAATCATTTAGGCTATCTCACACATCTGTTTTTGTCAAGGAGGAAAATATCCTTAAACAGACTCTAATCATGTTTCATCCAGTTTTGCATGAATTAGGATACACTTTTACTAAGCTCTGTGAAAACTAAAAAAAAAAAAAAAAAAAACACAACACAAAAATGTGTTTGAAATATCATGCTAGGGATAGCCTATTCCTAACTCTTGAATCATAAGTGTTCTGAGGCAAAGACCTAGCTATTTCGGTTTTTAAGATGCTTAACCCACAGTAAAGGAGTCTTGTTGATTTTTGTTTTCTTATTTATTTATTTATTTTGTCTTTTTGCTATTTCTTTGGGCCGCTTCTGTGGCATATGGAGGTTCCCACGCTAGGGGTCCAATCGGAGCTGTAGCCACCGGCCTACGCCAGAGCCACAGCAACTCAGAATCCGAGCCGCGTCTGCAACCTACACCACAGCTCACGGCAACGCCGGATTGTTAACCCACTGAGCAAGGGCAGGGACCGAACCTGCAACCTCATGGTTCCTAGTCGGATTCGTTAACCACTGCGCCACAACGGGAACTCCTGATTTTTGTTTTCCATGGTTCTGGTGGCAAGGTGTGTTTGTTGAAATCCTAGCTCAAGTTGCTGAAATCAGTAGGTGCAAAGCACACTCTCTGAAAATAGGGTTGGTGGTATTTTGTTAGAACATGAACTTTTAAGTTAGAAATGAACCATTTTCTATGTGGAAAATCTAAGTAACAGGGATAATTCTGTACTCAAAACCTATTGGGTATTCTTTTGCCCCAATAGCCTTTTGCTATAGAAGGCCAAGGGCAGCAGTAAAAGTAATTCTGGCTTAAACAGTTGAAAGCAATTGTTGAAGATCTTTCTTTTTTCTTTTTTTTTCTTTTTTGTCTTTTTAGGGCCACACTTGCAGCATATGGAGGTTCCCAGGCTAGGGGCTGAATCAGAGCTACGGCTGCTGGCCTATGCCACAGCCATAGCAACACCAGATCTGAGCCACATCTGTGACCTACACTGCAGCTCACAGCAATGCCGGATCCCTAACCACTGAGTGAGGCCAGGGATCAAACCTATGTCCTCATGGATTTGTTTCTGTTGAGCCACAACAGGAACTCCAGATCTTTCTTAAGTAAATTTTTTCCCCATGTTATTAAAAATTTTTTATTGAGGTAGAAAACACATAAGATTTACCATTTTAATTATTTTTAAGTACACAGTTTAGTAGAGTTCAGTATATTTACATTGTTTTGAAATAGAAACTTTTCATCCCGAAGAGCTGGAACTCTATACCAATTAAACAATCTCCTTTTGCACTCCCCACCCCCCAGCCCCTAGTCACCACTCTTCTACTCTCTTTATCTATTCATTCAACGACTTTAGATGCCTCGTAGAGGTGGAATCATACAGTATTTGTCTTCTTTATGGCTGGCTAATTTCACTTACATAATGTCCTCAAGATTCATCCATTTTGGAGCATGTAACTAAGTGAGATTTTTGACTGTAAACGAGAGAGACTTTGGAGTCATAGGTTACAGGATTTTAGCACCTAAGTTTTCTCATTCAAGACCCAAGATCACATAAACCGAATGGCTGAATGGATATTGAGGTTTCAGCCCTTGACTAGTCATAAAGTTCATCTGTACTTTCTTTTTTTGAACTCATAATACATTTATTCAGCTTCTTCATTTGCCCCACCTGTACTTTCGTATTAAGTCAATGTCCTGGGTTACAGCACTCTGGTGGACCATTAACTACAGCTTTTAATATTCTCAGGCTGTCTTTTTTTTTCTTTTCATTTTTGGTCATCCCATCCTGCACCACAGCGGGAACTCCTCAGGCTGTTTTAAAAGGGACCAACTGTCTAGTGGTGACACTTAAGAACCCCGGCTGCTAGTTTGCTGTTATTGATAGTGGAGTTTTTCTTTTGATTTTTTTATTAGTGAAATTACTTCTATTTCATTGAGAGAACGGTTGAATTAAAAAAAAAAACTTGGAACTGTAAAACCTTTATAGGGGTCTCTTTCCCTTCATTCTTCCAAGTAAATAATGTTAATTGTGCATAAATTCCTTGAGAGCAGGGCCCATACATCTGCTCCGCCTTTGCCATCTCGCTGGTGTCTACACACAGGTGTTCAGTTACTGACTGTCTTCCTTAAGAGACACCTTCCATGTAAGTTCACCTTTCTATTTACCTAGAATGCTAGAAAACTTTCGATAAGTAGCTATTCCATACACAAGTTTTTCTTGCCTATTTAACTATGGTATGTTCAACTGGTTTTGAGCTTCCTAGAAGAAGTATGTTTCCTCCTATTTTTAAGCCAATTGAGGTTCAAAGCTTATATATAGATAAATGGCAGCCCTTCTTGATCCAGCCTTATTTATGATGGGTTTAATGAGATTGCCTTTCTGGTCACCTAGGAATAGGAAGTAATCATTGCTATTTTTTCATGGTTAGAAATTTTACAGATTAGTAGCTGGGCTATAAAAATGAAAGCCTGCTATCTAGTATTCCAAGCAAATATTAAGGGATAATTAAAACATCTTTCCAATGAGCATGTGCATCACCATGTCATTATTCCAATGGTAAAGGGTCTCCAAGGCAGTCGTTGGAAGATGTTATCTGTGATCCACAGGAGAGCCTTCTCTCATTTTCTTTCTTTTCTTTTTTTTTGTCTTTTAGGGCCACACCCATGGCTTATGGAGGTTCCCAGGCTAGGGGTTCAATTGGAGTTGTACCTGCCAGCCTACACCAGAGCCACAGCAACGCTGGGTCCTTAACCCACTAAGAGAGGCCAGGGATCGAACCCGTGTCCTCACCGATGCTAGTTGCGTTCTTTGACCACTGAGCCATGACGGGAACTCCAGTACCTTCATTTTCAAAGAAGTGAAATTGTATTACATCTGTTGGCAATTTCTTTTTTTAATAAATTTTATTTTTATTAGAGTTTAGTTGATTTATAGTATTGTGTCAATTTCTGCTGAATAGCATAGTGACCCAGTCATATACATATATATATACACACACATACACACATTGTTCTTCTCATAATAGTATCTTCCATCGTGTTCTATCCAAAGAGAGTGGATGTAATTCTCTATTCTGTACAGTAGGACCTCACTGCTTATCCATTCTATATTTGTTTTTTTTTTTTTTTTTGTCTTTTTTAGGGCCTCACCCACGGCTTATGAAGATTCCCAGGCTAGGGGTCGAATCGGAGCTGTAGCCACTAGCCTAAGCCACAGCCACAGGAATGCTGGATCCTTAGGCCATTGAGTGAGGCCAGGGATCGAACTTGCGTCCTTATAGATACCAGCCAGATTTATTTCCTCTGAGCCATTATGGGAACTCCTGCTTATCCATTCTAAGTGTAACAGTTCATTTGTCGACAGTTTCTATGTTGGTATGATCCACAGCAGAATGAGAGTAAGTTGAGAGAAATTTTGTGATTTAAGACAAGGCATGCAGAGTTGGGCTTGGCTTTAAAAAAAAAAAAAAAAAAAGTCAAGTAGTTCCAGACCAAAAATGTCATCCATTCATACCTTTTGTTTCCTATCGGCCAATTCAAATTTGGTAACAACTTAGAATAAAACACAACCTTTGGGTAAGTGACCTCAGGTGGACTAAGGTTTTTGTAGAGCAATGAAAACTCCATAAATGACTGCTTGGAATAAAGGCCAATTTGGTGGTTGGGAATCACTGCCATCTGCTCATGCCTGCTGCCTTTGCAGCATCTGGGGAACGTCCGTGGTGGAGCAAGATCCGTTACAAGCCTCAATGGAGTGACTCACCTCCTCTCCTGGGTAGAAATAAAGGATGGAGAAGGGATACCTCCTTTTCTAAATACATGAAAATATTGAAGAAAATGAGAATAGGAATCTTTCTTGACGTCATTGATAGCACCTAAAAACCAGGAAGGCTAACAAAAGGCTGGGAGGGGGTGGGAGAATTTCTGTAAGGATGGTTCCTTGCTGGGAATGAGGAGGAGTCGCAGTTCTAATCTTGGTTTCGGCCCACGAATTGCTTGAGGATAAGACACTGAAACCCTCCAGAGTTTTAATTGCTCCAACTGTGAGTAGAGAAAGCTTAATTAGGTGAGTACAAATAGAGCAAATACGTAACTCCTATGAGAAAGTTCTGGATGGTAAATGCCCACCAGGTAGACCGGTTTTCTCTCGGAGGACAAAGTTTATCAAGCACCTACTTTGAGTCACGTTTGGGCCACATCCCTTGCTTTACACAAACTGTGCAGGCCCCTGGAATGAAGGCTGGATCTTAGACATACTTGATTTTTCTCAGCACAGTGGTTGGCTTGGCCATGCTGTTTGTTGAACTGAATTGATTTTGCATAAATTCTCATACAAATTAAGGGAAAACAAATTTCTCTGCTGGTGGTGGAAGGGGATGACGGTAGTAATCACGCAAAGAAGGTCAAGATTAGATCCTTATGAAAAGGGAGGGTTTTTTCTCCCCTCATAATATGACTGAATTTTCCTTCATTTTATTTTTACTTTTAAAGAAAACTCACTGAAGTGCATTTGATTTACAATGGTGGTTCATTTCTGCTGTACAGTGAAGTGATTCGTTTTTATATATATTCATTTTTGTATTCTATTCCATTACTGTTAATCTCAGGATATTGAATATATTGCCCCGCGCTGTACAATAGGACCCTGTTTATCCATACTATTTATAATAGTTTGCATCTGCTAACCCCAAACTCCCAGTCCATCCTTCCCCTACCTACCCCCTCGGCAACTATAAGTCTGTTCCCTCCATGCATGAGTCTGTTTTGTTGATAAGCTCTTTTATGCGGTATTTTAAATTCCACATCTAAGAGATATCTAATGGTTTTGTCTTTCTCTTTCTGACCAACTTCGCCAAGGATGATAATCTCTAGGTTTATCCGTGTTGCTGCAAATGGCAGTATTTCTGAATTTCCTTTCATTTTGTATGGTTATCGGGAGAAATGTACCTTACACTGTTTGTGGATGGATTTGAAGTCTTAGAATAACCAGGAAGTTGCTCACTTTCAAGACGTCCAGTGACTATAGGATTGCTTATAGTGGGGTGTGATAGCTGGCTGAATCACCTGGCAAGGAAGTGACATAAAATTTCAACACTACAGCATGGCAATCTAAGACAGTTTCCTAATGAGCTGAATGATGGCAACTCTGTGAAATATTTAGCAGGAATTGTGACAAATCCCAATTCTTTTTACTGTATCCTAGCACTTTCCTGGTCTCTTTGGCAGCCCAGCTGCAGAAGGAGAGGTTAATTAACAAATGCTTCAGGTGATTCTGATACCTGCTAACGTTTGGGAAGCCCTGTTCTTTGATATTTAACACTCTGATGAGCCACTATGGGTTATTCTTAGGTCCACTTTGATTTTGAAAATAAAAGATTCCATTATATATTAACTTGGATATCGAAACTTCAACACACCAAAATCAAATTTCTTATATTCCTAGCAGCTAGTACTTAACCTAATGTGGGCCATCATTCAGGTGGGGCAATTTCAGTCCACATCAGTCATTGTGGCCAGAGGACCTGCTTGGTATAAAGCAGGGTGCTGGGTGCCAAGGGGTTTGGGGTGGGGGGTGGAACACGAATGAGTAAGACTAGTTCATTCCTTCCAGGGTCTCAGAATAAAGTAGGGTATTTAAAAACATAAACACTTAGCATAAATACACAGCATCTCATAAGGGCCCTGGAGGAATGCGAAGCCAGGGAGGGGACAGGGGTTGAGCTCAAATAGAAACGCGTGGTGCTGTGGGAGGTGGGTGAGCCTGGCCAAGGCAAGTCCTTTTTCTGCGCCCCAGTTTCCTTGCTTCTAGAATAATCTGAGATGAGGCTGGAACTGGGATTTGGAAATGCCCTTTGCTTTCTTGGAGGAGTTGGAGGAAGACAAATTGGAGCAACTCTGTGTCTCTTCTGCTCAAACCAGAACAGCAACTTGTGTGTGTTTATCAGCCCCCCCCGTGTAAGTTTTTGTTTGGCGAGAGGAAAGATTTCACAGCTGAAGACAAAAATAACCCTGGGACTAGATGATGTCAGGTTTGCTTTAGCTTTGTGGTTCTGTGGCCTTTTCTTCTTCATAATGTTCCAGGAGGATGCATTAGTAGGAAGAGATACCTTGAATTATTGCGGGCGTGGGGTGGGGTGGAATTGTTATGGACCTACAAGGTCTAATAATGTGCCTGTCAAACACAGCTTCTATTTATTACTCAAAGTGGGATATAAAAATAGTGAATTTCTGGAGTTCCTGCAGTGGTGCAGCAGAAATGAATCTGACTAGGAACCATGAGGTTGCAGGTTTGATCCCTGGCCTTGCTCAGTGGGTGAAGGATCTGGTGTTGCCATGAGCTGTGGTGTAGGTTGCAGACGCAGCTTGGATCTGGCATACAGCTTGGATCTTGGCTGGCAGCTGTAGCTCGGATTGGACCCCTAGCCTGGAAACCCCCATATGCCACGGGTACAGCCCTAAAGAGCAAAAAATAGAAAATAAAATTATAATGCATTCCTGGGAGTTCCTGTTGTGGTGCAGCAGAAACAAATCTGACTAGTAACCATGAGGTTTCGAGTTCAATCCCTGGCCTCACTCATTTGGTTAAGGATCTGGCGATGCCGTGAGCTGTGATGTAGGTCGAAGATGTGGCTTGGATCCTGCATTGCTGTGGCTGTGGTGTAGGCCAGCAGCTAAAGCTCCAATTTGACCCCCAGCCTGGAAACCTCAGAATGATGCAGGCATGGCCATTTATATATATATATATATATATATATATATATATATATATATATAGCGAATGCCTAGATTTTCCTTAAAAGGCATATTACCTTTCCCATTTTCCATCCTGATTTAAGAACACAGAATCATTTCTCTGACAGAATAAACCCTTTTGGGCTTGGATCAAAATTTCAAAAGAGATCAAGATCTCAACTGAAGAAAGAAAAATCATAGAGTTCAAGTTCTCATTATTACTTCTCCTCAAACGAAATCCCCCTCTTCAGTTAGTCTATTTATGAATAATTAGTGACTGAAATTATGTTCCCTCCCTAATTCACTGCCATATGTCTTGCTAGCTTGAAAACATTACGATAAGGATGACATTTTTTTTTTTCCCTCAAGCAGAAACCTCGAGAATAGGATTCAAATAAATGGCAAATGGGAAACCCATGCCTAGTTTGGCCTGGAAAGCTGTTATGTTTTACTTTCATAGCAATTTACCAACTCAGCCTTAATTAAAAGCTCTTCCAATGGTCACTGTTGGAAAGTCACCATTTCTTTAAAAAATTTTTGAAAGTCTTATTCTAAGCTGTGTGTAATAAGCTCAGCTATGACAATTATGCACACGAATAACTGAGAATGCTTAAAACACAGGAAATGAGCCTGAGTTAGAGGCCTTTGAAGTGAAATTTGTGGAGATTTAAAGTCGTGGGTGAGCTGGTAGAAACATGGCCACTCGGTGCAGCAGAGCTCAGGGAAGGAGCAGCCCAACTGGGACCCAAGGTGGTGATCAAGATTTAAAAAGCACCAAGAAAGCTGGAAAGAAAAAGAAACAAAGACGGAAACTGCTCATTGCAACTGGAAAGGGCACTGGAGAATGGAATCCCAAACAGGAGATAGGATAAATCCATTCCTGGGAGTTCTTTTGTAAACTTGGAGCGTTTCAGAATCAATAAATCCTTTGACTTTTGAAAATAATGATCACCGGATGGGGGGGGGGGGCGGAGAGAAGGAAAACAGCATACCAGCCCAGAAAAGGCTATTTCTGAAATACCAGTTACATTTGGATGCAAAATTTGCAAATTCTGTCTGTTGGGAGAATGTCGCTTCTGAAGACATTTTGCAGCCTTTATGAAAGGAGAGTGAGCCCTGACAAGTCTGAGACCTTCAAGTGGAGAACAGACTTGTGGCTGCCAAGGGGAAATTGGGAGGGAGTGGGATGGATGGGGAGTTTGGGGTTGGTAGATGCAAACTATTCCCTTTAGAATGGATAAGCAATGAGGTCCTACTGTTCAGCACCAGGAACTATATCCAATCTCTTGGGATAGACCATGATGGAAGATAATAAGAGAAAAAGAATGGGTGGGTGTGTATGTGTGTATGTATGACTGGGTGGCTGTGCTGTACAGTAGAAAATGGCACAACATTGTAAATCAACTATACTTTAAAGAAGAATTTTTTAAAAAGTCAGTGAAATAGACAAGTCCCTCTCTCTACTATAGCAAGATGCCCAGCAGTCTCACCAACCCTTACCGCCCCTGCTCAAGCAAGCCAATTAAAACCTCCAGAGGTAGCCACAGACTAACAGCAGAACATCTGAGAGTCCCTGTGCTGTCTGCCCCAGAATATATTCAACTGGCTGGAAACTCATCTGGTGCTAAATAGCCAAGGACAGGAATGATGCTTGAGAGACACCCACAGTCACGGCTGCACCAGCCAAATTGGCTGGCGGGCCCTTGCCTTTCCAGAGAACAGAGGAGCATGTGGAAGGTTTGGGCTCCTTGCCATCTGTCGAGAGTGGGCAGGAGTGCACGTGCAATCCCTGTTGGAACCGATGCTTGGGAGGTATTAATTTCCAGACTGAAGGGTCTGCTGCCCTCAGATAAGAACATTTTTCAAATGGAGACCAGGAGGAGCCACATGACACAAACAACGCTCTTCTCCTTGCTCTGGCCCATGACTCTGAAAGGGAGAAAATCCTTAGCCACTGCTTAGTTTGTCCTGAGCTTGAACATTCATCCACGTGCTGTGTAACACCATCATCACCATCCTTGTAAACAATAAGACCAGTTCTGGAACTGCAGCCCCATAGCACTTGCCTTTAACTTCTAGAACTTGCCCTGTGTAGTAACCTCCTCAGTGAAATTGAGACCTGCGTGCCCCTCTCTTCCATTTCTACTTGTGTTCCTAACCAGCAAGGTGTAAGAATTGAAAAAGAGCAGTAAGAATTAAATTTTTATTAAAAAAAAAAAAACTCCAGAATTCTGACCTTTCTAGCATCCCTCTTTCTCACCCTGAAAATCTTATCCTTTCTTCTAAAACTTGAACCAACATCTATAAACGATCAAATGAAACAATACAAAACATATAACTGACATGACTACCATATTTAAGGAGGTGGAGGTGGATGGCCCAACAAGTGTACTGTGATGGTTTCTATTAAAATCTTGTCCACGAGTTCTTGCTGTGGCTCAGCAGGCTAAGGACCCAACATTGTTGCTATGAGGATGCTAGTTCGATCCCTGGCCTTGCTCAGTGGGTTAAGGATCCAGCATTGCTGTAAGTTTCAGTGTAGATCGCAGATGTGGCTCAGATCCATTGTTGCCATGGCTGTGGTGCAGGCCGGCAGCTGCCAAAGTTCCCCTGGCCCAGGAACTTCCAAAGGTGTGGCCCTAAAAAGAAAAAAAAATACAATAAAATAAAGTTTGTCTAAACCTAGCACAGTGTACTTTGAAACTCCTGAGTTATTCCTCCAAAGCATCTGCCAACACTTTTATTTATTGAACAGGAAGCCCTGAAAGACAGAACTTCTGTTTCAGGATGCCCTGTTTAAGTTCTCTAGAGATTCCAACACATCAAGTCCTGTTAAGAATGTTAAGGATTCTACAGCATAGGTACTATTGATGTCTCCCTTTTACAAATGAGGCAAGTGTAGCACAGAGAAACACATAAACCAAGGAATCCTAAGTGGTGGGGACCAGGATACCAGTGAAGGAAGGCCAGCTCTGTAGTCTGTGCTTGTAGCCATTAGGCATCACTACCTCCCACCCAGCCCAGGAGCCTATACTTGCAGAAGGGTGGGGGGATAGTTGGTCACTGCAGGGGAGTGAGGGTGGAACAGAGGGCAAGATGGGGGAGAAGGAACCTATTTCAAGTACACTATGGTAGATTTCCCAGGGAATGGCTAAAGTGTCCAATAGAGGCAGGGGTTTGCCCTCAGGGCTGAAGGACCTGCAGGCAGGGGCCAATAGCATCCTGAATTTGCGCCAGTGGATAAGACATAGAGATGCTGGAGGTAATCTAAGAGTGATGGTTGTGGTCCAAGGCGCCTAATACCCTTTTCCCCATCAGTTTTGTTATCTTTATGTGTGTCCTCATTTCTGGAAGTCACCTCAAGCGTATTCTACTGTACATCATATACTAGAGTAATAAGCTACATGAGTACTTATACATGTGGACATCTGTCAAGTCATTAGACACATACCTGGCCTGCATCAAGGGTTGGCGCCATACAACTGTCATTTCATTATCTTAAATGGCAGCATAAGTCAGATCAGTCTTTTTTTTTCTTTTCTTTTTTTTTTTCTGGCTGTGCCCACAGCATGTAGAAATTTCTCAAGCCAGGGATGGAACCTGCGACACTGCAGTGACAAGTCCAGATCCTTAACTCACTGTGCTAGCAGCATAAATATGAGAAGACTTGGGCTTTGACAGTGGTTAAGCATAATTTGGGTGGTTCTTAAGGTAGCACACTATATATAAGGACATGGAGTACATACTGTTCTGGAGCAACAGTAATCATACTACACTTATCCTGTGAAAATTGTGTAAGTTAGAAGGTCAGTACCCGGGGGGGAAAGGGAAAATGCTGGATAATGTCAGGATGACCCAAAGTACATTTTCCCTCAGCTTGAGGGTGTGGAATGGTGGGGTAAAATGGGTTATAGAAAAAGAGGTTTAAAAAAAAAAAAGTAAATCAAGGAATTTGCCACCTCTCCCCCCTTTTAGACTGCATTTAAAAGAAAGGAAGCACTTTCACAGGTTTTCTCCTATCTGACAATAGGGAGAGGGTCTGATAGAGAAGAAAGTGCTGGGATATTAACATCCTGAGGGATGAGATGCTGCTGGCACATCTGTGTTGCCCTGGTTCCTTGCAATCATCTCTATTCAAGTCGAGCTGTGAAACACGCCTTACCTGTCATTATGGGGCTCGTGGACTAGCTTTGTGCTTTGTTGTTGTTGATTCAATATCGTGTCTGTTGCTATGAAAACGAAGCACTCCCCATGAAGGCCTGAAATACACAGACTGACTGTGGGAGGCATCGCGAGGCAGAGCAATTCTCATTGTGAATGCGTCTACACCAGTCACTTCGCCTCTTTGAGCCTCAGCTTCTTTGAAATAAGAAATACTTTGTTAGAGGCTAAAGAGAACCCTGTACACAACTAAGAGTTGGTGGAAAGTAGCCTAACTATCAGCCAGACCCAACCTGGGCCTTAAAGGGAGATAAGTATTCACATGACATTCAGGGGACTATATCTTAGAACTTGGGATTCAGAAACTAGAGATGCTTTCTGGAAACTTTCTCCACACGTTTTTTTTTTTTTTTTTTTTCTTCTTTCTCTGCTGAAAGAGTGATTTCTAGCAATGTTGCAGGTAGCTCCAGGGACAGGCATTCAGAGCAGAGATTACCTTGCTGGGGAGACAGGGCAGCAAGGGAATGTGGAAGGAGGGGAGCCTGGGGGTGTCTATTCGACAGAAGGAGCAGCAATGGATCCTTGAACTAGGGTGGCTGGTGGTGGTGGTGGTTCCTCTTCCCAGGAGAGGAAGGGGCAGATGCAAGGCAAATTGAGAAGCTGGATTGAAGAGGAAGGCAGAGCTCAGGAAGGGGGTTGTAAGCATGGTGTCCCAGCCACCCCGAGCAGCCGCCGTACAGATTCCCCAAGAGCCAACCACTGTACAGCTATGCAAAGGGCTGGGGAAACACCTGGGTAGTCTGTGACATGCACTCCCCAGGGGGAGTTTGCCCAAGATAACACGCATGCCAAGTCAGAGATGCCTGAACATGGATACAGTTGATCAACAAGGAAGACGGGTGAAGGCCTTGCCCCTTCTCCACTCAGTTTCAGAGGCATCTTGAGTCATTTTAATCTCCTTGGTAGGCACTTGGGAAAGAGCTGAAATTCTCACATCTCAGGTCCTTAGTGTTGTTTGAAGCTTCCTATTGGCAAGTGTGTATCTGTCCCTTGGGAATCACTGAGGGACCTTTATACCATCCACTGATGTTACCAAGTTTTCACATGCAAGTGTGGCCCACTGCAGGCCATGGGGATTCCTGATGACTTTAACTGGGAGATGAGGCTGGAAAGTTGGGTTGAGGCTAGAGTGTGAGTGACTTTACATTTTTAACTTCCTGGATTGATAAGGGGGAGCTTCGGATGGTTTTTGCACAGAGTACCTTAGTCAGAGCATTGCTTTAGCAAGATAATATCCAGTGGACGAATGGATTCTTGAGTTCTGCTGTCTAATAGGAACCTGCAGAAAAGTGCTAGGTGCCAGGTAATAGGATTGTATTAGCCACTGTGATATGCCAGGCCCTGTGCTAAATAAGTGCTTGGCCTATATCATCTCACTTAGTCCTTCCAGAGATGCTGCAGTGTTAGCACTTTCATTTTATGAAGGGTACATAGAGGTTCAGAAAATTTAGGGCACTTGCCTAAGGCCACACATCTAGTAAGTGACAAAGCCAGCTTTGAACAAAGACCCATTGGGCTTCACACCTGTGCTCTTAACTAGCAAACAAAGAAAATGACAATAATAAGGAAGAGCTGGTGCAAGAGGTACTCTGAAATAGAGGCCACACGATTAGAAAAAGCTGCTTAGGAGGCAAGTCATCTGAAGATTTTCTGCTGATGAAAAGAAATTTTTCTGTTTACATCTAGCACTTTGGAATGTAGGAATGAAATCACAAATGCCTTGCGGCAGAACTAGTAGGCTGGAATGGATCTGCCAGTCTGGTTGCACTCACTATTTCTCTGTTGTGCTATTAGCCAGGCTACCCCTGAGTTCAATAACATTGCGGTGTATTTTCAAGTTTCTACCTTTCCTCTGCTGCCACCTGGAGTGACCAGTTTATGCCCCATTTCTTTTCCAGAGTATAGCATTGCCACGTACCTCACCCTTCAGATTTCCCCTGAGATGAATGGTTGTGTTGTGCTGTGTTGTATTGGGCTTTCAGTTAGTGCATGGCTTGATTTCCCATTCTGTTCCACCCCACCCAAGGATGCATGTCAAGTATCCATGAAGCAATGTCCTTTGCTGTAAAAGGTCTTGTTGACCAGAGAACAATCAATGGTCACACCCTCTTCCAAGGAAGAGATCACTGCTTGTCAATTGCTTCCCCTTCCTGATCGTTGCACAGACTGTTGAGTGCTACATTCTGATTCATATGCTTAATTTTATGCCAGTTTCCTGTGTTCCTCTGGCAAAAGTGAAATTTCCAGGGCTGAGAATTGCTAGAAAGGATTATTAATTTTTTTTTTTTTTTTTTTTGCGCCTCTGGAACAACAGCCCACACGATTAAGGGTTCAACTTGTAAATTTATAAAACTGTAGTTCTGCTACCTTGATAATCACTATATGGTGACAGGGACTATTTAATTTCCTAATATACTGGTGCAATTTGCCTTCCTTTGATACCTCAACAGGGGTAGAAGGCATGTTTCCGACAAGCATTCTTTCATGATCCAAACGTGGAAAGGAAGAAAGTGAAACTGGAAATTGAGATGCCGGCTGTCTTGGTTTAGCTTTGCCATTTCCAATCTGGGTAATATTGGGCAAGATCATTCAATATTCTGAGCCAATTTCCCCAATTATAAAGTGGGAAGACTACTTCAAAGTCATCTAAGGATTTGAGAAAAAATATGGATATGTGTGTGCATACGTTGCTTCTCTGTGCATGATGGTAAAATCACTACCAGAAAAACTTAAATAGTGCCTGCAACTCCTACATAACTGAGAAAGCTTGGTGTGGTGGAAAGAACATGTGTTTAGTTAGAAGACTCAAGCTGGAAGCCTCACCCTGTCAATATCTATGAGTGTGTGGTTTTGAGAATGTGCTTAAACTTGATGAATTTCATCTTTAAACAAAAGGCAAGGGGTTAGCAGGAGAGGGTTGTTGAGACAATTGAAAATGTTTGTCCACCATAAATTGTCAAGTAGTATGTAAATATCAGAATAAATAGAACAACCCAAGAATGCCTTTCTGAAGGGTCATAAGCACATGTTGTAGTAAATTAACTAGATCAGAGAGTCAACTACCTCCTTACCTTGTTTCTGAGCCCTGCTATGGGATAAACAGTTCCAGTTCACTGCTCAGCATCAAAATACTTCATTCGAAACCATTAATTGGAGTTAACTGCAATAAAATCTACTTTGGACTTATGATGAGAGTAGATGACTGTTGGGACCCAGGAGGAGATAGACACCTAGCACAGAGTTGGATTTGAGGTTCTGGAGTTCAGAAGAGTGTTCTAATGAGAGATCTAGATTTTGAAATAGAGACATCTTGGTTTTTGGGGGGTTGTTGTTTTGTTTTTTTTTTTTGCTTGTTTGGCCTGCCTTTTGATTATACTCTATGCTCACATGTAAAATCTACTTTTGAGTTGTAAATGGGAGTTCAAAATACATCATCTCTGAGTAAAGTGACCTGGTAGCATTATTTTTACATAAAACTTTTTTGTTGTACTTATATTTAGTAACAGATTCATGGTTTGTTTGTTTTAACTTTCAAAATTTCAAAGAATGTTTTATCTACAAATGCAGAAATTTTAGTTTGCACTACCTCTATCACAACCCTTAGCAGTAGTGTTATGAGTTGTGAGTAGTTCTATGCTGGGCAGTGCCTATTTATCTCCAACTTAGACATGAAGGCTGAGCACTGTTTTTAACCCTGAGCAAGTCACTTTCAGGCCCTGGCCCCTCCTGGGACAGACCTGGCTTCCCCAGAGTTGTTATAACTCAAATTTTTACCTGCTCTTTTAAGGCAAATGTGTATGGAAAAAACAGTATTGTGAAAATATTTTCTTTTGCTATAAGCAATTCAGCCAGAAAATCACACATGCCAAAAAGTCTAATACATTTAAAGATTTTCATACTCCAAGACATATGTACCTAAATAAAATATAATTTATTTTTAGAGCTACAGGTACAGAGAAGAGCAAACTAGTAAACTCAGGTTGCCCTCCTGCATTTATTAGATTCAGGAAAAATAAAACAACCCAAGTAACTTGCATATATAGTATTTTGACTACCTTTAGGCTAAAGACAAAAACAAACAAACAAACAAAAAACCCACTAAAACAAAAAACCAAAATCTCATGCAAACACTGTTTTAGTAAGTAGGTTTGTTTTTCTGCAGAGAGATGGGACAACAATTTGGGAAGATACTTTCTGTGTATCTGAGAGTTGATCATCTAAGTAAGCACGTTGTGGCTGGAGGTGGCCATGCTTCTCACAGTCAGGAGGAAATGCAAGAGCCAACACTGGTGCTGGATTGAAATCTGAGATAACAGTATAAGCCAGGGCTTCTCACCTTCAGAACTACTGACATTTTGGGTCAGATCATTCTTTGTTGTGAGGGGCTGTCTTGTGCTTTGTAGGATATATAGAGTATCTCTGGCTTCTACTTATCAGATGTGAGTGGTACCCTCCTTAGCTCTGACAACCAAAATTGTCTGTAACCATGGCCAGATGCCCCTGGGCTGGGGGAGGAGGAGGGGGCAAAACCTCCTTGGTGGTGGGAGTTCCCGTCATGACACAGTGGAAACAAATCTGACTAGGAACCATGAGGTTGCAGGTTCGATCCCCGGCCTCGCTCAGTGGGTTAAAAATCCAGTGTTGCTGTGAGATATGGTGTAGGTCACAGACACGGCTCAGATCTGGCGTGGCTGTGGCACAGGCCAATAGCTGTAGCTCCAAATGGACCCCTAGCCTGGGAACTTCCACATGTCACAAATGTGGCCCTAAAAAGCAAAAACAAACAAACAAACAAACAGCTCCCTGGTGGATAGCCACTGGTCTACGTGATTGGTTTTTAGTAGATGTGGATAGAGGGGTGTGTGTGTGTGTGCACGCAAGTGCATGCACATACATTTTCTATTTGCATTGAAAGGACTTGCTTGGAAGCAATGAGACCATCATCGTAGCCATGAGTACATCTAGCACTGGCCCAGGCCCTAGGTTCTAAGTACCATTCTTGACTAAAAGGAATCGGGGCTCCTTGGGAAATAGCTTCTCTATTAAATTCAAGGCTGAGACTAGGAAAACACAAGATGATCCTGCAACTACTCATTATGTTGTTAAGTAAGGAAAAGCTTAAGAAATACTGGAAATACCACAATAACATAGGAATTTGCTTGAAGGTGTTCCCTCTGACCAAACCTGGGACAACAGAGTCAGAAGGTTTGAACAGCAAAATAAATCATAATTGAATAAAAACACACAATCCATATTAAATAGAGCTTTTTTTTTTTTTTAACAGTAGGTTATCAACTGAATCCAGAAGTGATGATGATTCTATCATTAGATCGCATAGGCTGGTTAATAAATGATTCAGGCAGGAATAAACAATAAAATTGGGTGAGAATGGATAAATAATATTGCATTTACATCCAAAAATTTTTTGAAAACAGTGGCTTGATTGAAGGTCATAGTATTCTTTTTTCTTTTTTCTTTTTTTTCCCCTAAAGCTGCACCTGTAGCATATGGAAATTCCCGGGCTAGGGGTCAAATCAGAGATACAGCTGCAGGCCTATGCCTTAGCCAGAGCAACACCAGATCTGAGCTGTGAATTTGACCTATTTCCACAGCTCATGGCAACACTGGATACTTTAACACAATGAGCGAGGCCAGGAATTGAACCGGCATCCTCAGAGATGTTAGTTGGGTTCTTAACATGCTGAGCCACAACAGGAACTCCTCCAAGTACAATTTTCTTTTCTCGCCCTTTTGGAGGATTTCATTTTTAGATGGAAGGAACTTCAGAGCACAGCAAAGTTGCTCACCTAATCTGATCACACTCAAGCCAAGATCTTGAAGTCTGAGGTTAGTAAGGCGTAACATACTTTCCCTGTGGATTTGAAAGGGAATTTGAAATGAGTAAGATAGCAAAGCATATTCCACAGACCTGACTGTTCCAGCCATGGCTTTGGGTCACTGCATCTGTGTCCCAGGAGAGGAGCCCCTGCAGTGCTGAGGTGTCCGAAGCTATATTCGTGGTTTTCTGCTGAGTGCAGACGTGATGGCAATGCTGGGAAGTGCTCTCAGAGCTACATTTTGTCCAGCTATGACTTTCAGAGGCAGCCAGGGACACCACTGCAAGTCATAGGGAGGCCACCTAGGGGACAACTGAGGCTGTGGTGTGTGCTGAGAAATGATTCCATCAATGGCTGTTTAGGGGCATATGAATCCACCTCACATTTTCTATCCCTCTGATACGTGTATTTTAGCAGAAGTGGCAAGTAATCTGGATTAAGTTTATTTCTCTCCGCTGAACTTTAAATTCTTTCTGCTGTGGATTTCTGTGGTCTCCTTGTGGCAAAACTGCCTTGCCATGTTTGTCAAAGCTTTCTGCAAAGGGGAGAGGTTTGGCTATGGGTCAAGCAGCCTTAGCCAGAGTGTAAAGTTGCTTGAAAACTACAAAAGGAACAAACCTGAGCACCCCAGGGACGGGGTACAGAACTGTGCAGGTGGGGCAAGGAGCATGCAGCTTTTAGTGAAGTGTTGCTATTCCCCAGGCTGAATAGCAACATGATGGCTCTTCAGAAAGGTGGGGAGAGTTTTAGTGTAATCATACTGAATGAGACGGGATTGAGGGGAGTATTACCTGAATTTAGCCAAAACACTGAGATTTCAGAAAGTTAGAAGGCTTATGAGAAATGAACAGCAGTATCTTGACCTGACAAAGACTCTCACCTCTCAAGGACCCAATACCTACAGGTGAGAAATAATAGCAGGTGACCCACCAATCATGGAGCTGAGGGAAGATCGGGCCCCATGACTCCAGTCCCACTGGCCTCATTTTCACAGAGCAAATCTCATGCAAGAGCTGAGAGTCAAGTTCAGAGCCCTCACCATGGCTTACAAGGCCTCCTGTTTCTGATGCCAGCTGATCCCTGCCCTCTCTCCCACTCCTTCCCCACCTAACACTGCAGCATCCAAGCTAAGTGAACTTGGGTTCTTTGTACTCCTGGTGAATTCTCTGCCTGTGCTATTCCTTCTGCCAGCAACATGGCCCCTTCTTTGTCCTTAGCAGCCCCCTTGACTTAAACTGTTAAGTACCCCTTCTTCCAGGAAGCCCTCCCTTCTCTGCCCCTGAAGTCTGGGTTAGTGATCCCTCCTATATCACCCTGTGCTTGATGACTTGTTTATGTAACTATACTCACTCCCTTAATGAAACCAATACTGTTCTTGACTAAGTGCCAGTACTAATAATTGTGTTAATAGTAAGACAAGTGCTAAGCCAGGAGTTAAGAGCTAGCATGCATGTTTTTATTTTCAGCACCAGCAGAATCTGGCATATATAAGCTCTCTATAAATATTAGTGGGATGAAAGAAGGATCCGAGTTCAGACATGCATTTGATTCTGGGACTATGTCCTGACGTCTTCAAAGTCAAAATTGTTTATTGCCTTTCTTAATATAGAAGCAATGCTTATGCACTACAGAAAAATTAGAAAATGCTTTGAAGCAGAACAATAAAAAATTTATAATTCCACCACGCATAGTCAGTCATTGTTAGCACACATTATATTTTTCTGCATCTTAATTGAGGTTTCGGAAGTTCCTTTTCCCAATATTGGCTGTCCTAATCATCTTTATTTTTTTTTATTTTTATTTTTTTTTGTCTTTTTGTCTTTTTTGCTGTTGTTGTTATTGTTGCTATTTCTTGGGCCGCTCCCGCGGCATATGGAGGTTCCCAGGCTAGGGGTTGAATCGGAGCTGCAGCCACCGGCCTACGCCAGAGCCACAGCAACTCAGAATCCGAGCCGGTCTGCAACCTACACCACAGCTCACGGCAACGCCGGATCGTTAACCCACTGAGCAAGGGCAGGGATCGAACCCGCAACCTCATGGTTCCTAGTCGGATTTGTTAACCACTGCGCCACGACGGGAACTCCTAATCATCTTTGCATGACAACAGAAAGGTGGTTTTCAACTTGATACATAGGTCTGAAGGTCTTTTCATTGTACTTGTTATTTTTAGTCAAGCCTCTACTGTTTTTTTTTTTTGTTTTTGTTTTTTGGTCTTTTTTTAGGGCTGAACTCACGGCATGTGGAAGTTCCCAGGCTTGGGGTCCAGTCAGAGCTATAGCCGCTGGCCTACACCACAGCCACAGCAACTTGGGATATGAGCCACATCTTCACCCTACACCACAGCTCACTTATGTTGGGTCCTTAATCCACTGAGCGAGGCCAGGGATCACACCTGCATCCTCATGGATACTAGTCAGGCTTGTTACCACTGAGCCACAACAGGAACTCCAAACCTCTATCGCTAAATATTCAGATAATTCCTAACTTTTTCTTTTAGTCAAACCACTATTTTTAAATATTTAGATAACGCCTAACTTTTTTTTTTGCTTTAATAAACAATAGTGTGAGGAGCATTTTATAGGTAAATATTTGTGCATAGTCTATATTAGAATGTTTATAATCTTGTAGGATGAATTAGCAGGTCGCTCTATGGAAAGGTCATGAGTGTCAGGCTGCAGGGAACTGAGTGTTACCTTAGACCCAATAGAACATCAGATTATGCCAATTCAATGTGTGGGGAAAAGATGTTTTATTAATTTAGTATTTGATTATAATGAGGAGGTTTTCTCCCTTTGAGGGTCACATGTACCTCATCTTCTGTGACCTGTCTGCTGTGAATACTTTATTTTTGGAAGGACTTGTAGAAAGCTTTCTTTTAGCGACAATAACAGTTACACCTTATCAAGTAATTACTAGGCCTGGCACTGGGCAAAGACATAGCAAATATTTTTCCAGGCCGTTTGTATTTTAAAGTCCTTTCCTAATGAAGTGGCCACTCCCATTTCTCAGGAGAGTTTTTGGGGCAGTCTGTTTTAGAAGTCTACATCAGTTCCCTTTTAGCATTTAACATCTTGAGTGGGGGACTGAGGCATGAAGCCCATGTAGGCTGCCCTGGAGTTTGTGCAGCCCTGGGCCCATCCTTCATTAGAAAGGCCCCAGCCTGCTGGGCTGTCCACGTGGTCACTCCCCCAGGTGCTCTGGCCCGTGACTCTTGGTGGTGACCTCAGAACTGGGTCTTTGGGACTCAGTGGGGATGCTTCTGTGCCCCCTCTTTCCATGGATTCCCTCAAGCCAGAACCACAAGAATAGGCATGATGAGGTGACAAATGACACCACTGTCCAGTGACACTAATATGTGGAGTCAAAACGGCCCAGAGAGCTCTTGGACATTTAGCCAAGCACCTGTAGGAAACCACACAGCATTAGGATCAAGGAAGAACAGCAGTGACCCACTGGCCCTTGAAATATCCTGAGACAGACATGTCCCTTTTGTAGGTTTTAAAGTTGTCTACACTGTTGTCATGGTTTTGTGAAAGCTGGTCTGAAATGGCCCTTGGGTATCTTCTGAATGGGACCTAAGTACCATCTCCCCCATTTTCTATATTGCACCCCCTTTTCTCTCTCTTCTCCCCCTGAAGGACATAGCATTTTCCTGGGCACAGACACTGTGCCCAACTGAAGGTAGGGCCAGCCTGGTGAACTGCTCCCTGCCTCCCCCTGACCACCCCTCCAAGGCCTGACTTGGTGGCAGATATGCTGTCACCTGTGCTCCCTTCAGCCTCTGGTCAATGTCCACCTGGCAATTCTTGCTTTTCCCTGCACAGAGAGATGAGATGCCAGCCTTGTGCTTGGGAGCAGGGATTGAAATAGGCCAACGCAGTCTTTCCTTCGACTTTGGCTGTGGCCCTTTATGCTGATGGAACTTGGGGAGGGAGCATTTCTTGCAGGCTTGTCTTGGGCCCTGTCTCTGGGGTCCAGAACGAGATATTCTTGGCTTCCTCTCTGGGCACCTGCCTTCGTCAACGTCGGACAACGGCCAGGTTGTAGTTTTCAAATCTGGACATAATTCTGAATGAATTTGGAACACTTGTTAAAAATCTAGATTCCTGGGCTCTGATCCCCTTTGACTCAATAGGATAAGGACTTGGGAGTCTGTGCTTGCAATTAATTACACCCAAAGTCATTCTAACACACTCCAGCTGGATTTTTTTTTTTTTTTTTTTTTTTGCTTTTTAGGGCTGCACCCATGGCATATGGAGGCTCCCAGGCTAGTGGTCTAATTGGAGCTACAGCTGCCGGCCTACACCACAGCAACGCCAGATCTGAGCCACGTTTGCGACCTACACCACAACTCATGGCAATACCAGATCCTTAACCCACTGAGTACAGCCAGGGATTGAACCCACAACCTCATGGTTCCTAGCTGGATTCATTTCTGCTGTGCCATGATGGGAACTCTGCATCTGGCATTTTGAAAGCAAGAGCTGGAGGAAGAACTGGAACATTCATTTGTCCCAGCCAAAATGATCTAAAGGTGCACAGCCAACCCATAAGCCAAAGCTCTTTCCTTGGAGTCATCTTGGGGTCACCCCCTAGAGGTCATGGCAGCATCCTGGAGTCTTACCTGGTTATGGGGGTGCAGCCTTCAGCCCTCAGAGTCTTGCTAGATGCTCCTCACCCTCTCCCCTTGCCAGTCCAGTCTTCATGCACACTTCAGTCTATTTAGGCTGTGTCTCACCCTGATGTGAATCAGTTCCTGAACCTACAGTGCAACCGAGGCCAACATGACCCTGCCTTTCTCATGCCTGTTTCTCCTTGTTCAGCAGTTTCCCCTAAGTCTAGGTTTTCCTGCAGCTGTTGTTGCTCCCAGTTGGACCCGAGTCTTTCCCTTCCCTGTATCTTCGCCTTTTCACAGGCTCAGATCCTCCTAATCAGTCTAGCCTTTGAAAAGAGGGATTCCCCTCTTTTTCTAGAATAGGTACGCCCTCCCTGCTCCCCCCTGCCAAGTGCCTCCATAATCCTTTATGCCTTTTCCCCTGATTTCCCTAGCAATGTTGTATTAAAATCGTCTGTGTATACTCCTGTCTATTAGACCATGAATAGCTTGAGCAAAGGCCCTGGGGTTTGCTGGATCACACTTGCAGGATTTCTGGTCTACAGTAAGAACTTAAATGTGATGCTTGAATGAATGAATGAATGAATAAGTGAACAAATGGATGAAAAACTGTTGAAATAGCATCCTAGAAAGATTCCAGCCCTTTAAGATCTGCAAAACTACTCACAGTTTGGACATCTATAGTGGGGTAATGTGGCAACTGTCAGCTTATCCAGGACCAAAGGATCAGGAGTGGTGACTCACAGCTGAGACGTTCTAACCCTCATGTTGAAAATCCAATGAACGTGGATGCAAAGAGGGACACTCATCTTTGTGTGGGTGTTTGAAGTCAGCTCTGACACATAAGCTACCCGCCTGGGCTGTTATTAAAAGTCAGTCTGCGGGAACTCATGGAGGAAGCACGTGGGGGACTTATGATGGGGTAGAGAATGAGCTCTGAATGGAGGCTAAACGTGGGTGCACCCCAGAGAAGCCAGCCTCAGAGATACTGGGAGGCAGAGGGCACGTTCTCTATCACATGACTCTACACATGCTTTCAAGTTACTGCCTTTCATGTACTATCGCTCTGCTTATAGACTAAGGTAACTCGCACATCTAGAATTTAGCCCCTGATATGTCTCTTTCTTTCTTCTTTTTCTTTTTTTTTTTTAAATTGAAGTATAGTTGATTTACAACACTGTGTTAGTTTTAGGTGTACAGCAAAGTGTTCAGTTCTACAATACATGTTTCCCCCAGATTCTTTTCCCTTACAGGTTATTACAAGATATTGGGTATAGTTCCTACTATATCTATGGTGTATTAGTACAGCAGATCCTTATTGGTTATTGATTTTATACAGCCCCCTGATACTCTGACTCTTGGAGATGCAGTGCTGAATCTCAAGTAACCCAAAAAGGTATATCGAAGCTTACGCCCCTTCTTCAGGGGAGGCCCCTTTGGACACTACTCAGAGGCAATTTTTCTTTCTTTATCTGCAGTTCTAGAAACGGATAGGTTAAGGGTGAGGGCTTTGGAGCCTGACCACCATGAGTCTACTCTGGCTCTGACATTTATGAGCCGAGTCACCAGAAACGAGGTATTTATATTCCGTGTCTCAGTTTCCTGAGCTGAACAGTGGGGATAATAACAGACCATAACCGATGGGGCTGTTGTGAGGATGAAAGTGCACGGCAGACCCTGGCTGTTATTATCAAGTACAGTTATCCTGTTTCCAAGCTCAGAATGGATTAGAAGAAATGGGACAGAGCTGCTGTGCCTGGGGCACTGAGAGCCATGGCAGCTGAGGTCCTGACAGCAACATCGGCGTCAGGACATAAACACAAATACAAAAGGGTCAGCACTTTGGGGCTGTTGATCCAATAACTGGAAATAATAAAAAAAATGTCCTGTCCTCTTTCAGTCTGACCAGGGAGCTGACACTAAACAGCTGAACATACAGTATCAGCTGTGATGGGGGTTTGAGGGAAAATAAAGCAGTAAGTAGGGAAATGTGGGGAAGAGCATTGTGGTACAGGGAACAGCAGGGGCCAGGCTGGGAAGTGGGGTGTGCCTGGTGGGTGTCGGACCCTGGAATGAAAGCTTTGGAATGAAAGGCTGGCCTCTTTTCCTGTTTTGGTCACTGCTGTGCCCAGGGGCCTCGAAGGATGCTGGGCAGGTAGTATTTGCTCAATTAATGTTCTGGGATGAAGAATAAATGCAGGGAGATCTGTGTAGCTGGAGAATGGGAAGCAAGCAAGGTAGAGGAAGAGGTGGGCAGGACACCACCCATCCCACAGCAGTGTCCATACCACGCCAGGCCCACAGCAGTCAGGTGTCACTCTGAGACCAATGGGAGCCCCCCACCCCCCACCTCCGGGGGCTTGGATGACATGGGATGACTCATGCTGGTGCCGGTGAGACTACTCCGCAGGGGGCAAGAGTGAAAATGGAGAAGCCAGGAAGCACGGCCATCCAGGCTGGAGGTGAGGGGGCTTGAACTTGGACAGTGAAGGTAAAGGGGACAGTCGGTGGCCAGGTTCTGGGTATACACCATGTTCATGACTGTATAACCTCAGGGGATGGGAGACCAGAGGGCTGGGTCACTAACAGGAAGGGAGTAGATAAGCAAAATGTGACCGTTGCATATTCCTGAGAACTGTGTGGCAATGGACTAGATACTCAAACAGGGACAGGAATAGACACTTAACACATGGAGTGCTGTGTACATTTCAGAAAGACACACCTCTGGCACAATGCCATTGATGTCTGTTTTAAAATGACCATCGAACCTCGTGGATCTTACAGGGATACACATGCACCTGTGTATCCAAGGATAAAGATCAAGGTCTTCTGAGTCAATGCCTATGGGAGGGAGAGGAATGGAAATTTTCCATTTAGAAAAAAAAAAAAAAAAGGAATAATAAAACAAAAGAGGGCTGTGCCAGAACAAGTAGTGGAATGTGCCGTCAATCAGGAAAACATGCTTGACTCAAGTTAGTAAAGGGTTTTGGCTCCTAAGACTCAAACACAAATAACACCCTCAACCTCCAAGCACTGATGGCCAATTTCTCCTTAAACCATACAACTTATGGTGTACGTGGTCCCTGGCCTCTGAGACAGTCCTCAGCCACCACCGATTCCTGATGCTCCCTTGCTTAGTCCTTTCTCACATGCAACAGGGGGTGACCTGTGAACCAGTGGAGCATAGGAGAAATTCTTTGGCCATGTGTGGCTCCCAAGGCAAGTCCTCAGTGAGGTTTTGGCCTCTGGTCTGTTCTCGGTCACTCATTCTGGAGGAAGCTGCTCTGTGGACAGAATTCCTGGCTCACAGAAACTTTGTGGATAATAACAGTTATTGTTATATTAAGTTCCTAAGTTTGGGGGTATTTTATTCTTCAACAGTAGATTAAATGGACCCCATTGAAGTCAGTACTTTGAACTTGCCTTTGGAACAGCCTTCCTAAGAGGGGCTGGGGGTGGGGGTAAGAGTATTGCCTGGCTTTGGACTGTTCCTTGCCTGTTGGTAAAGATGCTGAAAACACTAACTTAGTAACCACTTCTTTCAGGTAAAATCAAGTCCTATAAAATCAGTCCTCGCAAATCAAGTGTTGGCACCATAGTCAGGCTGAAATGCATCTTTAAACAGACAGATCAGGCCTAAGATTGCACAGCTGTTTTCATTGAAACTCCCTTTCCTTCATCATCCAGACTTCTGAAAAATAATCATCTTGCTTTGAAACCTCTTCTGTTTGTTCTCTGTAGAGTTTTTAAAGACAGATGTGCCGTACACATAATAGACAGATGATCTTGAATGCATGAGATGATGTGTATTTCCTGATGTTTAGTAAGGACTAAATTTCCCACAGAGCGCGAGAGGGTGGGGAGCATGGTGTGTGAGAGGTCCCTTAGTCTGTGAAGGAGCTTGGCAGGGCGCAGACGCACACCTTAGTCCATCGCGGTGGTGAACACCAAAGCCAGCAGAGTGTTTTCTTCCCCTGCTTGAAGTGATGTCTGCTAGTTTGCATCATGCCTCAAATAATGACAAACCTCAAACGCTAATGATTCAATTCCAGTCAATCAGAAGACCAGGATGTGAAGGGGGCTTGTAACCTGAAGCAAAAACCTTTGCCTTGAATGGAATTCCAAACCGGCCAGTGATCTATGATTTGCTCTTGCCAGACGGGGAACGTGGTGCAGGAGACCAGGCTCTAGATGGACATGGAACCAAGGTGCGACAGGAGAGAAATGTGTCCTGGCCTCTGGTGTGAGCTCAGGGATGTGTCACATCTCCCATGCGGCCACTCGGCCCAAGTTGAGACACTGATGAAAGCCTCGGGGAAGGCAACCAAAGCTGAGCGAAGGAGAATGGGGTCTTAACAACCGAGTGGTAAAGAGAACAGGCCAGAAGGCAAAAGGGTTCGTAGAATGTTGATTCCCAGAATGTGGAGAGGGAGAATTCCAGAAAGGGTGGAGGGGAAGACTGTAAGGTTAGAAGCCTCCAAGACTATTGGGATTCCAAGAGAAGGGGAAATACATCCTTATCCAAGAGTGAGTCAGCCGGGGTCACCCCATCCAATGAACACTAAGAGATGTTAATATTTATTAAGAACCTTCCCTGTGTGCCAGGCCCTGTGCCCAGCGATTCGTACACAGATTCCCAACAACAATCATCAGTGTTATTCTTCCCGAAGGAGGGAGCTGAGGCCATAAGAGAGGTTAAACACTTGCCCAAGATCCCAAAACTAGAAGCACTGGTGTCAGAAGCATCTGACTGGGGACCTGAGCTCCATCTCTGCTGAGATGACCTCCTCTCTGGGAGGGCAATGCTGCAGGGTGTGGGAGGCATCTCCGGTCCTGGAGGCAGAGGGGATTACCTGGGGTTGTCATGTTCAGATTTGGAAGTGAGTTTTCAGAAGGATGAACAAATGTATTAGATCTGAATCTGTGGCAGCCACACTGGCCTTGGGACTTGGGAGAGGACTTTGTATTTGTGTATCTTAGTCTCCATCCATCCTGAACAGCATGGAGGGAACAGAACACAGTGGGGTAGAGGTGCCCCTTCATGGGAACCCAGCCAGTCTGTGGCCAGAGTTAAGGTCAGAAACCTCTATTTGTTTTATTTTCTGTTTTTTATAGTTTTCCCTTGAGGGCAGAAATTTATTTTAGACAATACTCACTACAAGTAGGTCATTAATGTTTCTGGACTTGAAATCCTTTGTTTTCAAAATTCTTTTGAGGAGTTCCCATCATGGCTCAGTGGTTAACGAATCCGACTGGGAACCATGAGGTTGCAGGTTTGATCCCTGGCCTTGCTAAGTGGGTTAAGGATCCAGTGTTGCCGTGAGCTGTGGTGTAGGTCACAGATGCAGCTCAGATCCCTCGTTGCTGTGGCTGTGGTATAAGCTGGTGGCTACAACTCCGATTCAACCCCTAGCCTGGGAACTGCCATATGCTGCGGGTGTGGCCCTAGAAAAGACAACAGACCAAAAAAAAAAAAAAAAAATTCTTTTGAAAAATGCACTGGTGTGTCCAAACCATGAAGAAAATGATTTTCTTCCTATTCCTAATATCATTCCTAGTACCCTCTCGGGATCAGATATAGGGGCAGTGATTTGGATAGAATTTGGGAGATGGGACGCCTGGTGGGGAGCATTCAGCCTCAGGTTGACAGTCAGGATCAGTAACATTTTTCAGTTTTTTCCTACCGAAGCCATCTCTTGATGCAGCTATTAAAAATAAATAAGAAGTGGTTTCGTTTCAGCTTTCTTTTCTGCTCCCTTTCGAAGGAAATTGGCTACCATTTCCTTTCTCGCTCTCCATTCAGTTTCCGATTTCACATCTCTTTTCTGGTTATTTAGTTTTCTGGGATCAATCTTCTGTCTTAATTTCACTGCCTCCCAGCATCTCCGACTTCTGCTTCTGCTCGCCTGTCATTTGCCAAGGATCAAAGAGGTTAAACGGACAACTCTATATTTTAGAAGGAAGGAAGGAAACAAAAGGAAAAACAGACTTTCCAGGGATGTTTAAAAGTTCGGCTTCATGGGATACCAGGCTTCCTTCACTTTCTTACGAAACACTCTTTGGATTTTGGCATCATCTGAGAACTGAGGCATGCCCAGGTTTTAAAAGTGGTCAACTACAGAGCTGGAGGATTATCTACTGTGAAAGAGAGTTTTTTTTTTTTTTTTTTTTCTGGCGTGAGGAAAAGACCATCACTGCCAGGGAATGGTCTGGGCCTCACAGAGACGACTCCCTTTGTGAATGTGCAAACCAGGAGGACTGGTCAACCGCTGGAAAGAGGAATTAGCTCGGAGACTGCAAACCGCAACTGAGAAAAAACTGGCACTAGAAGTAAACCCAGATTCCAATACCATAAACCACATCCCAGTTTTCTTCTTTCTGATTGAGTTCATCTATTTACTATAAGAAAACAATTAAAGCGACACTGTACACTGTATGTATATGGTCATATACATAAACTAGTGTATCTCCTCTCTCTTCATTAGCGTGGTTCTTGGATTTAGGTCTCTGTCGTTGGCCAAACTGTGTCCCTTTCAAATTCACACCTTGAGGTCCTCACCCCTAGGACCTGAGAAGGTGACTTTTTTTGGAAAAAAGTGTCCTTAAAGAGGTAACTGAAGTACAATGATGTCAGTAGAGTGGACCTTGACTCCACATGACTGGTGTCCTTATAAGAAGAAGAGACTGGGCCACAGAGAGGACACAGGGTGTTTGTACTTATTATGGCAGCCCTAGCAAACTAATAACTATCGTGCATATTTCATCATTTAATACCCATCACACACACACATACGCATTTGTGCAGATGACTGGGAAAGATGGAAAAAAAAGCTTTTATATTTCTTTCTGTTCAGTACCCATTTAAATGAAAGTATCCCCAAAGTACGAGGCAGATAGTTTTGGCCACCCTGAAAGTCAGCTGGACTCCTTGCCAAGAGCATTTCCAACACTGACCCTCAGCTGCCCCTGCAAGCTTCTGTTGAAGGTGTGAGCCGAAGCCAGGCTTCATAAGACCAACAGATGCCACCATGCTGGGGGACATCTCTGGTTTAAGAATGACTTCCTGTAATGAGCACTGTTACTCAAGAAAGTACATCTTCCATCAGAAGGGTATGAAGGCAGCAAGAAATTCAGAATCATGGAATTCCCGTCGTGGCGCAGTGGAAACGAATCTGACTAGGAACCATGGGGTTGCAGGTTCGATCCCTGGCCTCGTTCAGTGGGTTAAGCATCTGGCACTGCCATGAGCTGTGGTGTAGGTTGAAGATGGGGCTCGGATCTGGCGTTGCTGTGGCTCTGGTGTAGGCTGCAGCTCCGATTAGACCCCTAGCCTGGGAACCTCCATATGCCCCAGGTGTAGCCCTAAAAAGGACAAAAAGACAAAAAAAAAAAAAAAAAAAAACTTCAGAATCACCTTTCCATTGAGAAGGTCCTTGATGTGCTTCTGCCTTGGGCCTTTGGGGTGGACGGAGGTGACACACCTGTTGATGGAGGGGCCCATCACACCTTCCCCAAGGCACCAAGAGATTGGAACCTGTCTATGGTACCCCTGGAGGAAACGGTCAAAGTGGCTCTCATTCTAACAACGGAGTTTGGTTGCTTTTATTTATTTATTTTTTTGGTTGCTTTTAAAAAACGATGGGGTGGCCTTATATTGTGTTGACTTTTTCCTTTCAAACCTCTAGAGTTCTGTACATCTGGGGTAAGAATCTCAGGCAGCGAGCCTTTCAAAGTCAGGCCCTGGGACCAGAGAGCCTGGGTCTGGATCCCCCATGCCTTTAACTAATCTCTCGGTGCTTTTCAGTTCCCCTATCTCTAAAATTAGAATAAGAATATTTACATTGTTGGATCGATGTAAGATGAAGTATGTTAATACATATAAAATCTTTAACAGTGCCTGGTAGGGGAGGTCAGTAACCTTACCTATTAGAAAATGTGCAGTTGTACCTAATGCTGTGCTTGAGGAAGAAAAAGAGTCTCACCTGGCAAAGTATGAGCCACCTGATGCGAAAGAAGCAAACCTGAAGCAACAAAAATATACCACTCTTTGATCTCTTCGAATCTCATGGTTTGAGAACATGTAATATTCTAAAAATAGTTTGGTTGGGAGCAGGATACAGGACTTAGAACTACCCCTGAGCACTATGTTTGGTTTTAACATTTAAGTCGAAATAAAAAAGGTTAAAGTGAAGGTCAAGGTATATTTTCAGATGAGACTGGGCACGTTCAGGGTGGTATGGCCATAGACTCAAATATATTTTTCAAAAAGAAAAGAATAACCACGAGAGTTCTTAGATGTACTTGCTTAGTGTCTTTCACATAAAAAAAAGACTTTTTTTTTTGTTTTTTTGTTTTTTTGTTTTTTAGGGCCGCACCTGTGGCATATGGAAGTTCCCAGGCTAGGGGTCGAATTGGAGCTGTAGATGCTGGCCACAGCCACAGCCACAGCAATTCAGGATCTGAGCCTCGACTGCGACCTACACCACAGCTCATGGCAATGCCAGATCCTCGACCCACTGAGCGGGGCCAGGGATGGAACAAACCTGCATCCTCATGAATACTGGTTGGATTTGTTTATGCTGTGCCAAAATGGGAAGTCATAAATTTATTTTTATCTTATTTTTAATTGAAATATGGCTGATTTACAATGTTGTGTTAGTTTCAGGTGTAAAACAGTGATTCAGTTATGTGTATTTCTTTATATTCTTTTCCCTTATAGGTTATTATGAAATACTAAGTATAGTTCCCTATGCTGTATGTAGGTCCTTGTTGGTTATCTGTTTTATATAAAGAACGTCTTCTTATGGGATTTTAAGAGTTAATACGTCAGTAAAGCAATGGTTTGCAATAATGAGTTTTCCTTCAAATATAATGAAAATATTAGCATATAGTTCTAAGAATAGATGCCCAAGGTAATTTTAGGCTACATATTTAGAATCTCTGTGGATGAAAATTATTAGATAAGCCAAGTTTCAGGATGATATTCTTGGCAACCTCATCTTTTGGGAAATCGCATCTCAAACTTTGATCTTGATGTCTAACAATGGTTTTGATTGAGTAGAGAGCTACAGCAGGTGTAGCTAATTAGGGATTTCATAGCTTAGATTACTTTATGCCCTTATTTAATTCTTAAATCATTTAGTCATACAAATAACTTTAAAAGAATGAAAAATAATACTTCTCCCACAAAAACCTCTTTATTCGTCATTGCTGTCTCAGATGGCAGGGCAACTCTGGTTTTGCTCTGAGCTGTGGATGGCGCAGTCTGACAATACAGGGGGTAGTTAGGAAGCAAGAAGACTGGTTTGGTGCATTTGCTTTCTATGCTTTATATGAGTTATTAAACCAGATCAATCCAGGGCTTTGACTGATGTATCAATGGTATGGTTCCCGTAGCAATATGGATCAATTAAAAAAAATAAACTTATCTATAAATCCAAACATTACAAAAGGAAGTCCTCTCCCAAGCTAAATCAAAATAGATTCTTTATTACCTGGGTAAATTATTTTCATTAATATATCAGTAAAAAAGTATTTCTGGGAATTTACCAAATCTAAAACAAGCAAACACATAAACAACAACAATAAACCTTAAAAGCAGAGTATTTCCTCTGAAGGAAACTATGAAGTATTAAAATAATATGGTTTCTAACTGATGAAAGCCGTTTTGGAAAAGTTCTATCATTTTCTTTATGGACTAGTTATTCATATGAAAGGTTCTGGCTTGTTGCTAATAAAGGATGCCAGAAATGATCTGAGTCACTGCTAAAATGAACACTGGAGTTTGCCTGAATGAAATAACTAATCATATTTGTCTCATTTCATTTAAACTCTGACATGATGCTTTTGGAACTTACTACCTTACTTTGAAAATAGAGTCATAAGATTTTCCCCTAAGTTCTTGATATTCTTAGGGGACAGCCTTATATGATGAGTGGGAGAAAGCTTCCTGTTTTATTCCTTGGGCAGATCTCCAACAATAGAGAAGATAGGCTAGAGGGTGGGAGGGTTGGGCTGCCATGCTCCACTCCTCCTAACCCCTAAACTCACCATTTTCCCATTATAACCACTACATTCCAGTCTATACTGGAGTTGGGTATAGATGAGCCCCACCCCCTGCTGTTGGGGTTTCGCCGAATTCTTTCTTTGCATGATGCACGTGGCTGCCTACATTGTCTACAGCCTGGCTTTTCAAGCACTGCAGATGAGTGGATCTAGTTAGTCTGGTGTTTTTTTATAGGGGAATAGCCAAGCATCAACGCCTACATTGGTGAAAGTATAGAAGGGAAAAAAAAATAACACATTCCGTAAGGAACAGTTAAAAGTGGCTCTAAGGAAAGACACTGTTTCAAAGAAAAAAGGGTAAGAAAAAGAAGCACCTACAGCCTTCCGGCCCAGAATCCTTAGGCCTGGTACCAGTCAGCATCCTTTTCTGACTCCCCAGTCATCTGTCTTTCTGCCCTCAGGTTCATTTCTTGCCCTTCCCCTGCTCTGCATCATGGAGCTGGTTGCAGAATCCATTGCTTAGCCTCCCTTTGAGTTAGGTTGAGTTGATGGGAAGCTTGTTGGGAAACTGAAAGGAGAAGCAGGGTGAGTATTTCTCCCTCTCTCTGCTGCAGTGACCTCAGTGGTTGTAGGAGTGATGAACCTGTGGCTTTGGGTTCTGGTTTCATACCTTTTCCCTGTGTCTCCACCCCGTAGCTCCAGGATGGTGGAGGGGTCCTGCTGCTATTCTGTTATTTTTTAGCTCTTGCCACCATCTTTGGGACCAAATCCCTATGTTAAACTACTTCTTTTGAACCATGTGGCGTGGGTTCTGCTTTCCTCACAGGACTATGGCTGTTATAGATCCATTATCTTACTCGAGGTAATGTCACTGGTCAGAATATCTTTTCTTTTTTGGCCACCTGGAGACATATGAAGCTCCTGGGCTAGGGATATGATCTGAGCCACAGTCGTGACCTATGCTGCAGCTGCGGCAATGTCGGATCCTTAACCCACTGTGCCAAGATGGGGATTAAACCTGTGTCCCAGTGCTCCAGAGGTGCCGATCCCATTGTGCCACAGTGGGAACTCTAGAACATCTTTTCTTTATTGAACAACACGTTTTTTTTCTACATAGGACACCATCATCTCTGAGTTATGCAGAATTGATTGAATTGAGTGTGTGTGGTTGACCCAATATAATATATAATTGTTTGTATTTAATATCACATAGGTAAAACATTTGGCATAAATACTAGTTTATTCTTTGTTCTCAAAAAGAAATCTGTTATTTTCTATCTTTCAAAGAAGATCATTTATAAGATGGGTGAGGTGTTAGTAATAATTAGACTAAATAGTAGCATAAATAACATTGGGGAAAAATGCATCTTACCCAAGACCACCTGTCTACACATTTTGTAGTCCGCATGATATTTTCTTTCCTTAGGGGAAAAAAAATCCAGTTATTTAACTCCTAAAATACAGATGGTATATGCTAGGAAAAACATGAGGATAGATGCAACTATACAACAATATCTGAGATCTGAAGGCAGAGTGAGAGGGGGCTCTCACATTATGCAAAGATTTTTCATGCCACCCATTAAATATCTCCATGTTCAGGAACAAGGTGATCAGGGCTCTTCACCTATGAGATTTACCAGTTAATGTGTAATTGATCGAGCATCCCGAAAGCCCTTGCAGGATTAGTGAATAACCCTTAACAGGATAGGAACTCAAAAAAAAAAAAAAATGCAGAAGCCAAGACTTCATCATTTGTGGAAAGTCATGTCACAATTTTTGTTGGTCTCAAATTAAGGGACAGATTCACACTTACGTGCTTCATTGTGGAATGAGGTTCTCTGTCCTGCCTAGTTAACCCCTCTCATCCTTCAAACCTGGGGTCAACTGGCACCTCTCCATGGAATCGAATCCTCTCTGTGACAGTCAAGTCATGTAGACTCTGCCTTCAGTTGCATATCACACTTAAGCCTACACTTATTTGCTGAATTATTAGAAGCAACTGTTTCTTCCACTACATAGAAAACCCCATGAGGGCAAAGACTCTTTCAAATGTTGCTTATTTTTATTTTCCTAGCACATAGCACATCATAAATACTGAATGCAAGCCAAATGAATGAGTGAATGAATAAAGAATAGGCACAGAACTTCTCAAGCTTAGGAGGTAGCAACGGCCCTAGAACTGGCCCCAATTCTGCTTCAAGCTTGTGGTGATGTTTCTGAACTCTGCTTTGATTTGTCCTAGCCTGAGGCAAATTCACTTGGCCAAGATGATTTCATTCCTGCCAGCCCTCAAAAGGGATTGTTTGTTCTCACTGTTTTTCTAAGTGGTGTATTATAATAAAACAAAGAGAGTTTTGATAGGTCAACATTTTACAAGAAAAGCACAGATGTATCGAGGTGAATGAATTACATGGAATGACAATAATTCATACTCAAGGACTAGAAAGACTGGAAAGGAATCTAAATGTGGGACAAAAGGTGAGAAAGCGTTGTTGCTTAAACAGTAGCACATAAAGGCAAATGAATCACTCGAATAAGAAGCTACCTTATCTTTGTATTAAAAAACAAAATCAAGTGTTTTGGGGTCAGCAGACCCTAGGCAGCAACTGAAGAAAGCTCATTTTGTTTCTGTATGTTTGCCCCATGCTGTAAGACTAATGTAATTTATCTAGAGCTTATCTAAATCTTAACACTCTAGTTGGAACAAAATGTGAGTGACAGTAGTTTTGTCAAAGTGGTCTTTAATTTCAGCATGAAAATTAAGAGTATCAAATATACACACAGGTAAATACATACATAAAAATATTTCTGGGGAGGGAATCACTATAATACAGTGGAAATGGAGATCTAATACCCTTCAGTTGGGGTTTCATAAATCTCAGATTTCTAATATATTCATCAAAAGACACATTCTGTTTAAATGTTAGTGTAAAATGTATCTTTTGATGAATATATTAGACAACATTTGGAAACTGGTATACTGGTTCTTCACTTTTCTTTTGTGTGTTCATTGATTTTTTGGTCCACCTCTCTGATAATTTGATTGACTGATTGATTGCTTTTTGGGGCTGCACCCACAGCACATGGAGGTTCCCAGGCTAGGGGTCCAACCGGGGCTACAGCTGCTGGTCTACGCCACAGCCACAGCAACACCAGATCCAAGCCACATCTGTGACCTACACCACAGCTCATGGCAACGCCAGATCCTCAACCCACTGATCGAGGCCAGGGATCAAACCTGCATCCTCATGGATCCTAGTTGGGTTCATTAATTGCTGAGCCACAAGAGGAACTCCTGATTTTAATTTTAAATGTATCCTTTGAAAGTTTTTGTAATTCCAAAACCTCTTTGGCTTATAAAGAAAACTGACTGATGAACTGAGTGTTTATTTTCTTGTAAATTTATGGAGTTATGGAGATATTTTGTGGGAAATACAGGATAGTAGAAAAACACAGGAGTATTGCTATCCTAGAGGGAGACAGCTGTCTATGGCATATTGCACGCTTGTTAGTGATTCGTTGGTTTTTAAGAGGGATTTCAAAGTCATCTGTGGAGCTTTATCCAAAGTCAATGAACACTGAGCTCCAATCAGACCTTCTTGGGAAGAAAAGAAAATTTCCTCTTTCACTGATGATTTTTACTGCTTTTATTTTTAATCCTAGATTTTTACTGCTTTTATTTTTAATCCTAGATGGGAAAATATCAACAAAATTGGCCTTATATTCCTTGGCTCTTAAATTCTTTGACTCTTAACATGGGGCAGCAAATCGTGGTGCTCTGGCATTGTGATCAACCCTGTGTACAGCCTTGTAGCAGGTTTTCCCATTGGTGCAAAGGTTCTGAGTTAACGTCATACCACTGGACAGTCCCCCTTGTGATATGTCCTCACTAGGTACCCAACTAGAAGTGACTGTGTGGCTCCTGACCATGCAAGGGGTTGGTTTTTCCCCCCTGAGTGAACTGGCTGATTCTGACCCTCAACCTGGAAGCCTTGACTCCATTAGCCTTATGTTTCAAAGGACTGAGTCAGGCAAGAGGTGGCACAAAAGAGCATGCTAAGATTAGAAACGAAACCATTGTGGGGAGTTCCCATTGTGGCACAGCAGAAATGAACCTGACTAGGAACCATGAAGTTGCCATTTCAATCCCTGGCCTCCATCAGTGGGTTAAGGATCCAGCGTTGCCATGAGCTGTGGTGTAGGCCAGCAGCTGCAGCTCTGATTCAGCCCCTAGCCTGGGAACTTCCAAGTGCCACAGGTTCAGCCCTAAAAAGAAGAAATAAACAATTTTTTTCCATTTGTTAAAGTTTAGCCATACACCTGCCTTGTTTCCATTTCTAAAACAGAGACTCTAATTATCTTCACAACATGGGTTTTCTAGATGGGTAGATCTTTTCTTTCATGTACATTGCCTTTCTTGTGTGTCATTTGGAGCTTCTACTTATTGTTCTCACAGAAGTTAGAAACTTCCCACCAAATTCACAGAACTTTCTAGGAAGCAGAGCTGTGTGGCGTCTAGGGTTACCGTATGTTGTGTACATGTGTGTGGGTCCATCTATACATGTGACATCTGCACGACATTCTTGAGCCCATCCTTCTAAACTATGCATTTATTCATGTGCTTTCTTTGGTCTGATTCCTGACATCAGATCTACTTCAAAGGTTCTATTTCACAAAGTCTATGAAAGAAGAAAGACTATGAAGCGGGGACATGGGCTTTTCATGGATCCCACTAGAAAACTCCTTACCCTGTTCCTACAGCGATTCTATTAAACCTCAGACCATCAGAATAAACTCGTTAGGGGGTCCTTCTTCCCTGGTGTCCTTGCACACAAAGGGACATCCAACAACAGTGACACGAAATGACTTCTGCTCCTCCCATTTTTTTAAACCACTATTAATTATATACTTGCATGATTGTCTAATACCTCCCTGATTTCACTGTCCAGGTCTCTAAGACTTTAAGGTGTACGATTAAAGAACTGTGCAGCTTTCATTCCTCATTGGAAGGCCATCTGTCCACCTTCTCATTCACAAGCTCCTCCCTGCCAGGTGCACGTAGCATCTTTCTGTCTATCTGTTTGTCACCTAATAATCCCCTTATGGAAGAATCCTTTGAGATGATTTAGTCCAACCCACTCTTTCTAAAAGTGGGGGAAATAAGCCCTAAGCAGATGTCTCAGTGGACACAGATCAGTCATCTCATCAGTAGCAGTGGAGACTAGCACACTCACTGCCCAACTACAGCCTTGTTCTTTTTCCCATCTATGAAAATCTTTAAGGTTTTTTCAAAAACTAGCTTAGCCTTTCTTACTCCATCTATTTAAGGCAGTGGAGTCAAGACACAGAGAGGCTGGAGTTCCCATTGTGGCTCTGCAGTTTAAGAGCCCAACTAGTATCCATGAGGATGCAGGTTCAATCCCTGGCCGCACTCAGAGGGTTAAGGATCCCGTGTTGCCGTGAGCTGTGGTGTAGGTCGCAGATGTGGCTTGGATCTGATGTTGCTGTGGCTGTGGTATAGGCCAGCAACTGTAGCTCCGATTGGACCCCTAGCCTGGGAACCTCCGTATGCTGTGGGTGTGGCCTTAAAAATAAAAAAAAGGAAAACAAAACAAAACAAAAAAACCATTGCCAGTGTTCACAGAAGAGAGGATAATTTAATAACGATCATTTATCTGAACATAAACTTATTTAGCAAATTCCACTAAGGTTATCTTGCATAAATAAAGATGGTTATCAGATGACTAATTATATCTTTAAATATACGAAACATTTTGGAGGATGCTGAGCAATTTATCTTTGTTGCCATAGAATCATAAGCAATGGAATGAAAGAAATTACAGGCATAAGGGAGTTTACAGTAAGTAAATAAGACGTTGGAATCACTCTAAACCATTCAGAACAGATTGGGAAATGTTGCTCCCTTGATGTCTGGGGCCATTTGCCTACTTAACCGTGAAAGGATCCATTCATTCACATATTTTACTGTGTTCCTGCTAAGGTTAGGTTCTTTGTTTAGCCCTTAGAAGCCTGAAGGTTTTCGCCAGGTTTGTTAGTTTTAAACCAGATATACAGCACAGAAAATAAGCTAATTCTTTAAAAAATTAAAAGCCCTAAGAAGTGGCTTTATCATAGATTTTTAAAAAATGCCCTTTGTTCCTACAATGGCCTGTTCCAAAATTCCGCTCCAAATTTTCTAAATGGAAATATTTTAACCATTGAAATAGTGATGCTTAAATGATGATAGTAAGATGTCCCACATTTTAATTGGTATAACACACACACACACACACACTCTAAGCTTTTTGTGTCCTTATGGTACAGTGATTTATAATGAGACATGTATACTTCGTCTTCATTCTTATTTCTGACACAGAGCTTGCAAAGAAAGCTCTTGGAATTCCCTAAGTGATGAGAGTGATAGAAATATTTTTTGCTATGTTAATAAGGTGACTTTGGATTATATCTAGTAATAGGAGCTGGTTGGCAGGAAAACTAACCATGACTTTATAGGGTTGGAACCTTCAGTCCCATTTTGTGACCTCTGGGGAAGGGAGATGGGCTGGAGGTTGAGTTCAGTCACCAGTGGCCAATGTTTTAATCAACTGTGCCTATATAACAAAGCCCCCTAGAACCCCAAAAGGACAGGGTTTGGAAAACTTTTGGGTTGGTGACCTCCTGGAGGTCTGGGGAGAGTGGTACACCTGGAGAGGGTGTGAAAGCTTTGTGCCCTTTCCCCATACCTTGCCCTGTGTCATTTCATCTGGCTATTGATTGGTATCCTTCAACCTCCTTTGTAGTAAATAGGTAATCTAGTGACAAAACTGGTTTCCTGAGTTCTGATAGCCTCTCTGGCAAATTAATAGAACCCAAGGAGAGGCTGTGGGAACCTCTGATGTATTGTCTGGTCAGAAGTACAGGTGACAACCTGTACTTGAGATTGGTTTCTGAAGTGGGGGAGGGAGGGGACAGTCTTGTAGGACTGAGCTTTAACCTGTGTGGTCTGACTGTATCTCCACCCAGGTAGATAGTGTTAGAATTGACTTAAAACTGTAGGACACTGAGCTGGTGACTGAGAATTGCCTGGTGGTGTGAGGAAACAGCCATTCTCCCAGCCATTGGAATTGGCTGCAGAACCCTTTTGAGTTATTTCTTTGGAATTCTCATAAACTAGGCGCTAGTAAGATGGAAAAACATGGCTAAGGGGACTCCATGGCTTGGATGAAGTTGTTTCATCTGAGACTTTTTGCTTAAAACTTTTTTTTTATCTCCACCCCTGTCAGATTATACTGAAGAAGGTAAACTATTTTTAACATTACTATTATGAGAAGAAAACTTCATCTCTTGTCCTTAATATTAGGTAAATATTTATTTTGTTTTTCTCAGTATATGAAGGCTGTAGGCACTTGTTTATCATTTATGAATGCGTAGGTATTTTATTTTAAGGAGGGGAATGGTTGAATATCAAAAACATAAAGACTTAGAGAACCAAAGGATCAAACATATTTTAGAATAAAGCTATCTTTCTAAAAAGATATTATCATTAAATTATTTCCTTTCTCATCATAAATTAGAACCATGTTTATATGATGCCGCTCAGGGGATGGGAATAAAAGGCCCTGGAGGGCACAATCTCAATTCTCAAGCTTCTGATACTAAACTGTCAAAACATAATTTTTGATGCTAAATGGTGTGAACAGATTTATTTTAACCGACACACTGGAAGATGAGTAATAAGATGAGTGAAAGATCAAACAGTGAGTGTACATCAGTGGAAGTTGAACAATATTTTTAGTAATAAGGAAAATAATAAAACTATTTCACATCAGAAAGTTCCCATCACACTTAAAGCAAAAAGTTATTTGACTTACCTCTCTAGAGCTATAGGACTGTGTTCAAGTAAATAGAAAGTCTCAGAATTGTCTATAGGAAACATGTGAAGAAACTTTTTGAGACAATGATCAAAATACGAGATTGGGAAATTCTTAAAAGGTCTATAAATCACTAAAGGGATGAAGTACTTCTGCCCAAGGTAGAGTCACAAAGGACCAGATTTGCCTCCTGCCTGAAACAATCAACAGCACTGGACAAATATGTGAAACAAAAGTTTTGAAAGTATTAGACACCAGGCAATGAAAAATGGATTCCTGAGAGATGGGAAAGCATTGAGGAAAACTCATCAATTGCCCTTAATTATTCCAAAGAGAATTTCCAAGCTAAGGTACAGGGATGGGGAATCCAGGCAGAGCCCAGCTGACTCCATGAGTGTTGAAGACAGAAAGTCCACAGAGACCATGGCAGATGGAATTCTCAGATCAGAGTACTAAAGAGGGGAGAACTACACACAGAGAGAATCTGAGACCTCCATAGGGTTTGACTAGCAAATGCATGACTAGAGCATGCATTGAACAGACTAGAATATCTCAGAATTCATGAGCATTGGGTAGAGTCCTCATGAATGTCTTGCTTCAGAATGGATGGAACTAGCCTTTATTGAGTACTGTTCTGGACCCATCTAGAAGTCATAAAAGCAAGACTCAAAAAAATCCAGCTCTTTATAAGTGATTTAACTATATCACAGAATGAAGCTCAAGAATATTTTTTAGGAATACAAAAATATCTAGCACTTAATGAGATAAAATTCACAGTGTCTGGTAACCAGTCAAGAAATTCAGTAGAGACACAGAGGCATAAGAGATTCAAATTGAATTTCCAGAAAGAAAACAAATACATGTAAGATGAAAAACATGATGGATGGGATTAATGGAAGATTACACAGGGCAGAAGGAAAGATTAGTGAATTTGAAGACACAGAAATAGAAATGATCCAAAATGAAAGGGAAAAAGGAATCCCTCAAAATCAAATAGCTTTGGTGAGCTGGGACTATATTAAACAGGCTAATTTTGTATAATTAGACCCTCTGAGGGGGTTACTGAAGAAATAATGGCTGAAACTTGGTGAAAGCCATTAAATCTACTAATCTAAGAAGGACAATGAATTCCAAACATGAGAAAAATGAGGAAAACTACATCAAGGCACATCATAATCAAATTGTATAGAGCCAGTGATTACAGAGGAAATCTTAAATGCAGCCAAAGAAAGAGGACATTGTTTATAGAGGAATAAAGATAAGAATGGCAGCAGACTTCTTACAGAAGCAATGGAACCAAAAAGATCCATCTTTGAAGTACTGAAAGAAGATGTGATACATATACACAATGGAATATTATTCAGCCATTAAAAAGAACGAAATACCGGCATTTTTAGCAACATGGTTGGACCTAGAAACTATCATGCTAAGTGAAGTCAGCCATACAATGAGACACCAACATCAAATGCTTTCACTGACATGTGGAATCTGAAAAAAGGATAGACTGAACTTCTTTGCAGAACAGATGCTGACTCACAGACATTGAAAACCTTATGGTCTCTGGAGGAGACAGTTTGGGGGGTGGGGGATGTGCTTGGGCTATGGGATGGAAATCCTGTGAAATCAGATTGTTACGATCATTATACAACTAAAGATGTGATAAATTCATTTGAGTAATAAAAAAAAAGTACTGAAAAAAGAAAAACCCATCAACCTAGAAATCTATACCCAGAGAACTCATCTCTCAAAAGTGAAAGGAAATAAAGATTTTGCATTCAGAAGGAATTACTCTAACATTTCTTATTTACTCATTTCTTTTCCAGAAAGTGAAATTGTGAAATTGTTAGAGGTCTACTGAATAGGCAGAATAATGGCCACCTGAAGATGTCTGTATCTTCATCTCTGGAATCTATGAGTATGATACAGTCAGTCCAGGCTGCATAACAGATTGAGTGGGTTAAACAACAAATATTTGTTTCTCACAATTTTGGAGAGTGGAAGTCTGAGATCAGAGTACCAGGCTGTTTGGGTTCTGGTGAGCATCCTCTTCCAGGTGGCAGGCTGCCCCCTATCCCATACCCTCACAGGATAGAATGCAGCTAGAGAGTTCTGTGGGGTCTGTTGTATGAGGACACTAATCCCATCCATGAGGGCTCCACTCTTGCAATATAGGCATCTCCAAAAGGCCTCACCTCCCAAATCACCTTGGGGGTTAGGATTTCAACACATGAATTCTGGGTGTACATGTTCAGTCCATAAGGTAACTTATGGGGCAAAAAGAGATTTTTCAGGAGTTCTTAAGATAAAAGTCTTGAGATCAGGAGATTATCCTGGATTATCTATGTAGGGCCAATGTAATTACAAGAGTCCTTATAAGTGAGAGAAAAACAGGGGAGCCAGAGCCAGAGATTGATTTGAAGAGGTCACAATGCTGGTCTTGAAGATGGAGGAAGGGGCCATGAGCCAAGGAACACAGGGGGCTCCAGAAGCTGGAAAAAGGAAGAGAAAGACCCTCCTCTAGAGCCTCTGGAAGGAACACAGCCCTGCCAACACCTTGACTTTAGCCCAGTGAGCCCCATTTTGGACTTTTGACCTCCAGAAATGAAGGCTAACAAATATGTGCTGTGTTAAGTCCTTAGATTTGTAGTAATTTGTTATAGAAGCAAAAGGAATTTTATACATTTACATTCAGGGCATGGTGTGTGTATTCTCATTGACCAATAAGGTTGATTTTATGTGTGTAAGATTTTTAAAAAATCTTTACCTATTTGTTAACAACTGCACTGAGAATTCATTTGTTTTGTTAACCTTCAAAACATATTCAACATTTTTGGCTTCAAAATTATTTCAGACATAGGTTCCTTGAAAATTTAAAACCTCTTTTTTTTTGTACATTGAAGTACAGTTGATTTATAATGTTAATTTCTACTGTACAGCAATGTGATTCATTTTATATATATATAAAATAGTCTTTATATATATATATTAGTCTTTATATATATAAAATAGTCTTTGTATATATAAGAGTCTTATATATATAAAATAGTCTTTATATATATAATAGTCTTTATATATATATGAGTCATATATATATAAAATAGTCTTTTATATATATATATAAAATGGTCTTTTCCATTATGGTTTATCACAGGATATTGAACATAATTCCTTGTGCTATACAATAGGACTTGTTGTTTACCCAGTCTATATATAATTGTTTGCATCTTCTAATCCCAAACTTCTAATCCATCCCTCTCCCACCCACCCCTGCCTTGGAAATCACAAATCTGTTCTCTATATCTGACTCTGCTGCTGTTTCATAGATAAGTTCATTTGTGTTACATTTTAGATTCTACATATAAGTGATGTCATATGATATTTGTCTTTCTCTGACTTACTTCCCTTAGTATGATAATATCTAGGTCCATCTGTGTTGCTGCAAATGGCATTATTTCATTCTTTTTTTATGGCTGAGTAGTATTCTATTGTATATACGTACCACATAAAGCTTTGGTTTTTAAATTTATTATAGTTGATTTATAGCATTAAAAATTTTTATTGTTAAAACCTTTTGCCATTTAAGCAAAGTACTTAAACTAAGCATAGTTCTCTCTCTAATGAATGTCTTTCTTATGGTTTTAGCCATTCCTCTCCCTTTTATAGTAAATCAGGCAGAACTCAGTAGGGGAATCTCAAAGTCTGTATTTGATGGGAGTACATTCTCCAGTGGGGTCATATTTACATTTCCTCCCATTTCATATATTTTTTAAAACAACAATAAGAAGGAGAATGTAGGCAGTCTGGCTTTGTAGCTGTGACTTTAATGCCATTGTTAAGAGAGAACGCAATTTGGGGGAGGCAAAAAAAAAATACTGTAGCATGAACAAGAAGTAATCTCCTAGTCAAGTCAAGTACTTAGGATTGGCTGAGAAAATACATGAAGAGAAGGCAGTTAGGAGAGTTTCACAATTTGAGAAACAGAAGGCCTAAAACAGTTTAATCCTCTCCTCTTTTTTAAAATATAGAAAGTATTTCTCTAATAATCAGGTATGTTTAGCATTTTTTCATGTGCTTGTTGGCCAGCTGCATATCTTCCTTGGAGAATGGTCTTTTCAGGTCTTTTGTCCATTTTTCCATTGGGCAGTTGACTTTTTTTGCAGTTGAGTTGTATAAGTTGCTTATATATCCTAGAGATTAAGCCCTTGTCCATTGCATCATTTGAAACTATTTTGTCCCATTCTGTAAGTTGTCTTTTTTTTGTTTGTTTCCTTTGCTGTGCAAAAGCTTGTCAATTTGATTAGGTCCCATTGGTTTATTTTTGCTCTTATTTCTGTTGCCTCGGGAGAATGACCTGAGAAAATATTCATGAAGTTGATGTCAGAGAATGTTTTGCCTATGTTCTCTTCCAGGAGTTTGATGGTATCTTGTCTTATATTTAAGTCTTTAAGCCATTTTGAGTTTATTTTTGTGTAATCTAGTTTCACTGATTAGCATGCAGCTGTCCAGGTTTCCCAGCAATTCTTGCTGAAAGACTTTCTTTTTCCCATTTTATGCTCTTGCCCCCTTTGTCAAAGATTAATTGACCATAGGTGTCAGGGTTTATTTCTGGGTTCTCTATTATGTTCCATTGGTCTGTATGTCTGTTTTGGTACCAGTACTACACTCTCTTGATGACTGTGGCTTTGTAATATTGCTTGAAGTTTGGAAGAGTTATGCCTCCTGCTTGGTTTTTGTTTCTCAGGATTGCTTTGGCAATTCTGGGTCTTTTGTGGTCCCATATAAATTTCTGGATTGTTTCTTCTAGTTCTGTGAAAAAATGTCATGGGTAATTTGATAGGGATTGCACTGAATCTGTAGATTGCTTTGGGTAGTATAGCCAACACAACAATGGGAGGAAAAATTATGTATACATGTATGTGTAACTTGGTCCCCATGCTGTACAGTGGGAAAAAAAAAAAGAAAGTGTAGAAAGTATTGTTTACTTACAATGTTACATGTGTACATCAAAGTGATTCCATTTTTTATATACATATTTTTCAAATTCTTTTCTATTATAGGTTATTACAAGGTATTAAATACAGTTTCCTGTATAGCAGGTCCTTGTTTTTTGTCTGTTTTATATACAGTTGTGTATATCAGTTAATCCCAAATTCCTAATTTATCCCTCCCGCCTTTCCACTTTGGTAACCATAATGTCTGTGGGTCTTTTTATGTTTTGTTCATTTGTGTGTGTGTATATGGTTCTATATGTAAGTGATATCCTATGACACTTGCCTTTCTCTGTCCTGACTTACTTCACTTAGTATGATCATCTCTAGGTGCATCCTTGTTGCTGCAGTTTAATCCTCTTATGGAAAAAAAGCTTTTGTGGGTTTTTTGGAATTTGAGAATATGGAGTTATAAATAAGACATTTTTCTACATTTTTTTCTCTCCTCTGGGTGGCCTCCAAGCATTGAGAGGAAGTATTTAAGTTAGAGCATCTCAGGAGGCAACAAGTCACTTTTTTAAAAAAAGCCCCCAGTAAGCATCCTCCTCCTTTGCTTTAGTCATTGGTATCAGACTCTTTCTGAGCAAGTCCTCAGTTGAGGTATTTGAGGCACTCCTGAAATGGGCTCACCTATAACATCTCTAAGAAGACAGTCAGACGTCTTACTCTTACATCTTGATCTTTCTGCTCGAGCATGAACCCAACACAAGGAATGATGTTTGGTCTTTTTTTCATTTTTCACTCACCAGTAGTGAACTACTGGTTCATACTACTAGTTGGAGATTTCTTTCAAACACAGAAGAAATTTCAGCACCAAATTATATCCTCACACTGTGAACTCAACGCTTCCTTGACAGCTTTAATCGAGAGGCTAGTCTTCTGGATCTTTAAAATCGCCTTACTTTTTTTTGTTTGTTTGTTTGTTTCTCTTTTCAAGGGGGAGAAACATTTTTTCCCCCTCTCAATAGCATAAGACACAATGTAACATGAGAACAATCTCGAAACAAGTACATATGGTGTTTTTCTTAGATCTTTATGTTGACTTGACACTTTTAAACTCTTTTATCAAGATTTTCTATAAATGTATTAGACTTTCATTGGCTTAGACCAGAGTTCTCCATCGGAAACATAATGTGAGTTGCAAATATAAGTGAAAATTCTAGTAGCCTCATTAAAAAAGAAAGAGGTGCAATAATTTTAATAATGTATTTAACCCAATATATCAAAAAGTATTATTACTTTGACCTGTAATCAGTATAAAATTAGTAGTGAGTTATCATCCATTTTCTCTTTTTATACTAAAGCATGGGGTCCAGCGTGTGTTTTATGTTGATGGCACGTTTCAATTCAGATGATCCTCATTTCAAACAGTCAACCAGCCACCTGTGTCAAGTGGTTCAGATGTTGAAGCTCATGGCTCTAACCTCTCCCCTTCACAGCCCCTGGGGAAAATTCTCCCCAGAGGATTACTTCATTGCCACTGCTTTAGTTTTCCACTGGAGTCTTTTTCGCTGCCTTTAGACTCTGCAGACTTCCCTGAAAACCCTTTGTGTTGTAACAGCTTTGGGTTCAATGTAGCAATTTCCTATCCCCAGCAAGCTCTCTAAGTAAAACCTAAGGCCTCTTTGTTGCCTTAGACATTGACAACTCCTCTCCCTCAGGGCTGCATTCAGAGCTACCTGCTTCTTCTCTCCTTACTTCTCCTTTGCAGATTCATGCCCCTAGAGGGTGGTGTGGACAAGCAGTTGTTCTCAAACCTAAGTGCCTCGGAGCCCCCAGGTTCTTGTTCAATATGGCTGGGCCCACTTCCTGAGTTTCAGATTCCAGAGATCTGAGGTGAAGCTGGAGAGTTTGCATTTCTAATGAGTTTCCAGTGGTGTTTCCTGCTCTAAGGGTCTATCCTTGGCCCTCTGTCCCTTCCCCCAGGAGGGGTCTGTTCTGCAGCCACACCCCCTCTTCTGCCCGACAGAGCCTGATTCAGTTGGGTGTCCAGATGGCTTGAACACCAGCATGCAGGCCCACCTGGTATGAGCCTGGATCAGTCCTGGCCAATGGTAAAGGTGCTTTCTCTGGCCAGTGATGGGTTCTGGCAAATGAGACCTGGGGGATGAGGGAGCTTCTAGGAATTTTTCACATTCTGTGAAAGGGACCCAAAACAGGCTTGCTTTTTTCCTGCTTCTGGACACTGCTGCCTGCGCCCACCCCTCAGGAGTACAGTCATCATCCTGGGTCCCTGAGGGGAACAGCCAAGGAGGCCGAGCTGAGTCCCGACCCCAGTCACAGAGAGGAAAGGTGGAAGGGAGATGGGTAATGGAGGGTTTCCTTCCTGGGGCCCCTCCTGTGCTGTGTGCAATAATTAGCATATATGTGGTTTAGGCTGCTTTTACCTGAGTCTTGTATCACTTGGTGTGGGAAACCTCCCGACACTCCCTCCAAAAGCTTCCATCCCCTCCCTCTCCAATAACTGTCTGGTTGGTATCTTCCTTAAGTCAGCTTTCAACCCTCCTTCTTCCTGTACCAAATTCCCTCTCCCCTCCCTGCCTTTCTTGCTCTGCCAAAGATGAGGGGAGGCCAGTCCCTGACATTTTGGGGGCTTAGAACAGGAACACAAACAGAGCGTCCTTACGCATCTCTCTTCCCACACCTGGATGAGTTTTGTGCCGTGAGTGGGGTGCACATGGACACCTGTGTGTGTCCAAGCTCTACCATAACTCCCACTCCTTAAGAACTGAACCCCTGGCCATCCTTTGTCGGAGGAGCGCATCCTCTGGGGCCTGGGAGGGCAGACCTGGGGAAGAGGTGGGCATGTCCTGGAAGCAGGCTCAGGGCTGCTTGACTGGGGAATCTCAGTATCCCAGGTATGTGGGGCATGGTCTACAGGTGGGGTGAGGGAAGGCATGGACTTCGGGGAGCTCACAGATTCCTCATGTTGCCATGGGGTGTGGCCAGGGAAGGCCACAGTGACCTTCTAAAGCAGGGTACTTGGGGCAGTAGCCCAAACTCTTCAGCTGGATGAGGGATGCTAATGGGACTGAGCAGATTCTTGGACTCTGAGTCATATACAGTAAAGGCTTCTGTGACTGAGAGTAATATGTCCCATCTAATACTTTGATCCTTCTCTGGATCAAAGCCTATTGATTCTACAAAAAGATCTGGGAATTTTTGTTTGAGATTTTTTTTTTATTATCTCCCATCAGGCAATTAAATCTTAGTGGTAAGATTTTCCTCTTAGCATCATTTCTAATACCCTTATTCCTTCTTCTTCCTTGGATTCATTTGCTAAAATAAATCCTTTAGTTATTTTTTCAGAAGGGACCTCATGTGGTAAGCTGTATTCAAAATACTGTCTTCCCACATTAAATTTGGGTATGAACTAGATACAAACCAGTATTCACTTTTGCTCAGCACTTGGGAAAACTGACCGCAGGTGTGCTGGGACACACACCTCCCCCCAAGCCTTGTAATAATCTGTGTCCATCCCACTCCACCTGGAACACTTTCCATATGCATATATTTATTTATGTCTGAATGTTCTAGAGGGGAACCATGCTATGCTTTAACTCAGTGACATTTTCTTTAACATCGTTCAGTATTTTCTCTCCTTCAGTTTCTGCTCTTCTAAAACTTCTATTAGATTTTTAAGATTTGGTTGTGTTTTCCATTCCTATGTGTCCTGCCTTGTCCCATTCTGCTCATCCCTACATTGTTTACATGTAGGAGAGACTCCTTTCAGAAGATTCATTCTTTTACCTGGATTCATTCTGCTCTTTAGTCTGAGACAGTCTATTGGTTTTCTGATCATATAGCTAATTCCAAGGAATTTAAAACATAGTAGCTTGCACTTAGTTTAGGAATTACTGTTGAATATTTGGGGAGGAGGGTTATTTTATTTCCATACTTATTTTCAAGTTGCCGTAGTCTTCCACTGACACTGTCTCTGTGGAGTGAGTGCTTCGGTTTGTTGAAGTTTCTCTTTGAAGCATTTTCTTTCAAAGTTTGATGCTTCCTGGTTTTCTGTTCACACTTATGTTCAAGGACAGGATTTAAGACTGAATTTCCTGAGCTTAAATAAGAAACTCTATTAACTTTTCTATTAATGTGAGTTCTGATCTCAGCAGTCTGCTTTCTGTCATTGTAGGGAAGGCAGGCTGAGTGAGAGGGTTTTCTCCTTACCTGCAGTGAAGCCTAGGGAGCCCTCTTGGTAGAGTCCCCATCTCTGAATACACACTCAGTGTCCTACCCTGGGGGTCAACACCAGCTTCACTGGCCCCGCTTCATTCCCTCATGATCTAGTCTGTTTCCTCTTACAGAAAAATCAGCAGAAGAGCATTTACTTAGTTGGAAGGGTAGTTCTTGAGCCTTTTAGCCTAGAAGAGAGAATCTCAGCTGCCTGGGCCTGCAGGTGCACGAGGGCGAGCACAGCTGTCAGGGCTGACAGGTGAATGAAGATGAGCATGGCTTCCCAGGCTCACAGGTGCATGAGGATGAATTCAAGTGCACGAAGATGAGCCCAGGTGTACAAGGATGAGCATAGCTACCCAGGCTCACAGGTGCACAGGGATGAGGTGAACTACTTACCTTGCTCTTCTCTCAACTACTCACTCACCTACCCCAAAGCCCTTTCTAGTGTTTGGTACAGTGTGCCTCCAGCTCTCTAGTGGGGGGTATTTTTAGCATTATTCTTGAAGATCCATTGTTTCCTTGTATATTAGGCTGTGATGTCTTTTGTTGTTGTTGTTGTTGTTGCTATTTCTTGGGCCGATCCCGCGGCATATGGAGGTTCCCAGGCTAGGGGTTGAATCGGAGCTGTAGCCACCGGCCTACGCCAGAGCCACAGCAACTCGGGATCCGAGCCGCATCTGCAACCTACACCACAGCTCACGGCAACGCCGGATCGTTAACCCACTGAGCAAGGGCAGGGACCGAACCCGCCACCTCATGGTTCCTAGTCGGATTCGTTAACCACTGCGCCACGACGGGAACTCCCATAGGCTGTGATGTTTTTTTTTGAAATGAGGGATTACTGACATGTAACACTGTGGAAATTTAAGGTGTACAGTGGATTGATTTGGTCCACTTATATACTGCAAGATGATTACCAGCCTAGTGTTCATGAATGCCTCGATCACAGGAGATAATTATCATTTCTTTTTTGCAGTGAGAATATTTAAGATCTGGTCCCTTAGCAGTTTTGAAGCATATTATATAAATGTTTGATTCTAATCACAATTCTGTGCATTAGAGCTTCGGGACTCAATTCGTCTTCTAGATACAAGTTTATACCTTTGACCCACATCTTCCTAATATGGACTGTGTTTTTTTGGTGGGGGGGGGAGTGCTGAGGTTTTAGCCTCAGTTTGATTCCATCTACTTTATAAGTCCTCTTCTGATAGCACCCTTCATATTTTTAAGTGTAGTCATGGATGGGGTCTTTGTTTTTGTTACCATTGTCTTAATATATGGCCTTATCACTCACTGATGCTATATATCCTTCCCTATGAGTGTTTGTCCCACTGCTGTTCACTCTCTATGATAATGGTATCTAATGATAGCCTCTGGCCACATGTGGCCATTGAACACTTGATTTTAAAAATTTTGGACCAAGAAAAAAGGACTGTGAAATATCTGTTAAATTTTTTTAACATATAGTTTGAAATTTTAATCTGTTAAATGTGATGGCTTAAACTGAATATGGTCTTAAAATTAATGTCACTGGTTTCTTTTCACTCTCACAAAGTGGCTACTAGAAAATGCAAAATTGCATGTGTGGCTCATACTCTATTTCTGTCAGTCAGCGTGGCTCACATTGGGGCAGGAGTCATCCTTAGATAAAATTAGGAAGAAGAGGTCAAGCGATGAATCGATATGTTTGTAGACTGCTCATCCATCCTCACTGTCATCAAAACCACAAAAGGCTGAGATAAATGATGCTCCTAAAAGTGGCAGTGTGGGTGGAAAGGAGAGGTCAGGGCAGAGGCATACTATTCTTTGGTAGAATCTATGTCATTTAGGGACCAGTTTGTTGTGGGTAGAAAGCCAGGAAAAAATGCAGTGTTTCAAGCCTGGGGACCATGGGTCAGTAATGGTCTTGCTCATGGTGTGAATTGGAACGTCATCTAGAAAGAAAGGAGTCAGAGCAGACGTGCCAGTGAGGATATGCAAAGAATGAGATTGGTTTTGGGTCTGGGGTGTGTGAGGTGTCCCTAGGCTCTCACATGTCCTGTAGGTAGATGACAGCATGAAAAATGCTAGGAAAAGAGCGTGGGGCTAGGGTTCAATGTCTGGGGGTCACTGGTGCAGAGGATGGAATTACCTGGGGTGTGCACCTCAATGCTGATGCTTTGGGAAACCCACATGCAAGAGTGGGAATGATGAGGAAGAGCCTCGAAGGGATTATTACCAAAAGGAACCTGGATCAACTTACATACTCTGAGACCTAGCATCGCAAAGAGACAAGGCAGGCCTCAGGTGGACTTTTGCGGAATTTAAGTTACCTACAAAGTGCCAATAGTATCTTTCAATACACATAGTATTTCAGGAGTTATCAGAGCATGAGATATGTTTTAACTAGTGGGTGCTATTATCAGTCAAGGGTATTTAAAGGGTGCCATTAATAAGAGAAAAAAGTACAAACATTCTACAGGTCATGGTAAGAGCCATGATAAGATTCCATTGGCTGGGGGAAGCCTTTGGCAGGTTATCATCAGAGAACTGTGCTGGCCTGATTCATCTTCAAACAAAAGCACTGCAGCTGCTTCGTGGAATATGGTCCAGTGGAGCTAAGTGGGAAGTTAGGAAGCTCTTACCATGGATTCGGGGAAGAGAGATGGTGGTTTCAATTGTGATTGCAGCAGAGGAGATGGCTCAAAGGAGTTGGTCCAGAAAGAGTTTAGGAGCAAAAGCTGATCCAAGGGCTTTGTGGAAAGTTAGCACATGGAAGAAATCCAAGATGGTGCAAGATCCTGGCCTGAGTAACTCATCTATGGGAGTGATATCTACTGAAACAGGAAGACTGGGGAGAAGTGGATTTGAGGCAGATGAGGATTCTGTTTTGGACCAGTAACATTTGAGATGCTTATTAAGTATTCAAGTGGAGATGCTGGGCTGACAGTTGGGTAAATGAGTGTGGAGCCGAGAGGGATATCTGGGCTGGAGATGCAGGTCTGGGTGACAGCAGCGTGAAGGTGGTGTCCACAGCCCTGGGACTGGGCGAGCTTATCAGGGGACAGAGGAGAGGGCAATCAGGACAAGAGCCCTCTGGGGCATTCCAAAGTGCAAGAGAGGATGAGAAAGCAAGCGTTTCTAAAAGAAGTGGAAGAGAAACCAGGTGGCATAGGGCCTAGAGAAGAGAATGGTTTAAAAAAGGACTAGTCAGCTGACTCAGACTGCTGACAACTAAGACACAGAAAACTGACCACAGGACCTGGCAAGACATAGGTCAGTGATGACTTCATGAGAATTAAGAGAGTGTGGTCCTTACTTAGACCTCAGTAAAACTTTGAAAATGGAGGGTGTTTCCTAGTGGCCTGGTGGTTAAGGATCTGGCATTATCACTTCTGTGGTTTGGGTCACAGCTGTGGTGTGGGTTCAATCCCTGGCCCTGGAACTTCTGCTGGGGATCGAACTGTGGGTGTGGTCAAAAAAGTGGGAAAAAAAAAAGAGAGACTATAGTCCTAATTCTGTCAGTAGCTATGCACAAGTTTCTTAGGATTTTCCCTAAAATGGGGATTAGAGTGGTAAATATAATGCCTTGCTTATGGGGGAAAAGGAGCAAACAATATACTTTTTATATTATAGTTTTCAAAAATTTACAGTTGTTAGTTGTGACCTTCTATTATCTTCATATGGCACGGAGGGCATATTCTGAAATAAATACTATTAATTTAGGAGCTTGAGGCATGTCAATCACTTGGCGTTTTATACCTTCCACACAAATGTACCAATGCTTTAATATTTTTGTGTATGTGGAAGTGCCTCTCTGCATCCACAGAGAAATGTGTGGGTAACATATGTGGAGGGCATTCATGACATGCTGGCTTGTCTTCCTTCCTCAAACCAGTTCCTGGGTGTCAGTTATGTGGCAGGTACATGCAAAATCAGCAATGAATGAGAAGTGTTCCCTGGGAGCTTGGACAGTTTTAACCACTGCAAGATACTTGTCCTGTTGCAGGGCTAGGTTTAGAGCAATGATTCTCAAGATAGTGTCCAACCAGCAGCCTCAAGCAGTGCCTTGGACCTTATCAGACCTGCAAATTGTAGTGCCCCACCCTAGACCTACTGAGTCAGAACCTGATACAGCAATCTGCCCTGCAGGTGATTCTGATGCCTGCTCAAGTTTGAGAACCACTTGGAAGGATGGAGGCAATCACTTGTTCACCTATCTACTCAAAATGACAATATCTAAAGGGAAGGCATCAAATACAGTCAGCCCTCTGTATCCAGGGATTCTGCATCAGTGGACTCAACCAATTGCAGATAAAAAATATCTTTATCTTTTTTTTTTTCCTTTTTAGGACTGCACCCATGGCATATGGGAGTTCCCAAGCTAGGGGTTGAATCAGAGCTGCATCTGCGACCTATACCACAGCTCATAGCAACACTGCATCCTTAATCCACTAAGTGAGGCCAGTAGATACTAGTTGGGTTTGTCACCACTGAGCCACAATGGGAACTCCTCAAAAGTATTCTTTTTTTTTTTTTTGCCTTTTCTAGGGCCGCACCCAAGGCATATGGAAGTTCCCAGGCTAGGGATCTAATTGGAGCTGTAGCCGCTGGCCTATGCCAAAGCCACAGCAACGCAGGATCCGAGCCCTGTCTGTGACCTACACCACAGCTCACGGCAACACCAGATCCTTAACCCCCTGAGCGAGGCCAGGGATTGAACCCGCAACCTCATGGTTCCTAGTCGGATTCGTTAACCACTGAGCCACGACGGGAACTCCCCTCAAAAGTATTCTTAAAAAAATCCCAGAAAGTTCCAAAAAGCAAAACTTGAATTTGCCAGGTGCTGGCATCTATTTACATGGTATTTACATTGTATTAGGTATCAGTAATCTAGAGATGATTTTAAGTACCAGGAGGATGTGCATGGGCTATATGCAAGTACCATGCCATTTTATGTAATGGACTTGAGTATCTATGGATTTTGGTATCCTCTGGGGTCCTGGAACTAATCCTCTGCTGTGACAGGGGGATGACTCTACAGAGGTAATGGTGGTGTTTGTCACTCTGTTCCATTTCTGAAGCCCGTCCTTGGTTATTTTGGCTTAAGACATATTTGAGTCTACTTTTGGCTTCAGACTCTGCGAAGCTATTTAAAAATCGGGGGGGTTATTTATTTCCATTATGTAAGTAGCACTGTTGCGCACTTCTGAGAAAATCACCCAGCTGTACAGATTGGCCCCAGTATAAACGTATAGCTCTCGGCTGCATCGGACACCGGATGCCAAGAGCAGGCCCACGTCCTCCTTGTCACTGCTCCCTCATGTTCTCCCAGTAGCTGTTTTGAACATTCTTTCTGCCTACTTGTTAATCACTCCCAACAAATAATTTTACCTCTTACTTTTCATAGGTAAAATAACTTACTGGAAAATTTTCCTGACAAAAGTCCTGAAAATGTACCTAACTCTATCACATCTTTCCCCCTTTGATCATGCTTAGAGGAAGGAACTGTAATTGTTCTAATATAAGCATAGTTCACCAGGCCCCCATTTTCCCCTCTTCTCTTATACCTTAAACGCTTCACTCTCATCGTATCTTTCCAACAGCATTTAATAATGGATAAGAGGCCCTTTCATCTTAAAAAGGAAATGCTAAATCTTGCCTCAATTTCATTTCACTTTCAAGCTATTGATTTCAATCTTTTGTGCAGCAAACTTTCTAGTACATGTCCGTCTGGTCCTCTTTATAGTCCCATCAACCAGCATGTCATTTGTCTCATGGCAGTCAGTCAACTAACATTTGATGAATATGATGGCTGAATGCTACACCTTAAAGAAAACTTGAAAATACAGAAAGTTAACCAAACATATATGTCATGTTTCATCTCTCTACTTAGATAAAAACCATCATGGAAGGTTTAAATAGTTAACGTCTTTGTATTTATATTCTTGGTCTTTAAAAGACAAATAACAGTCTTATGAAGTTTTAGGAAGAACACAACCATGTTTGCAGGATGACTTAGAACTGTCATCAATTATTTGTGTAAATATACTTAGAAAAAGTACAGATAATTGAAATTCAAAGGAAATACCTTTTCAGACAACTTTAAATCATCATATCCTATCAAACCTTTATTGGAACAGCTAATAAGTGATACTATGGAAAGGAGCTTTTTAATTTCTCCTTCTCCCTGTGCAATTTTATGGAGCAAATAATCAGAACAAGAAACAACTAGTAATGAACAAAACAATTGATTTGTGTGTGTGTGTAGGGGGGAAGAGCATTCTTTCTCTATTTTTCTTTTAAAAGACATCTGTTGCAGGTGTCAGGCCAATAATACAAAAAGGAGAGAGTGGTAACAAATGAATGAACAGTACTGAGAAGACAAGGTGTATAGTCTGAAGGAGAAATCCTATTTTCCCTAGCAATATTCAAAGAAAATGATGATTATTTATTTTGTTGCTCTGAAATCATTTAGAGGAAAAGTACTGATGATTAAGGTGGTTTATCTCTCCAGGTCAAAATACTTGAATATACACGTACCAAACTTTATGGTTCCCTAATATTCTGCAGCTCAATTAGAAATCTCATGAATTATCAGTTGGCCAATCAACATAGTCAATAATTCTTTAAATTAGTCTTTTGTCATTTGTTCTTGAAGATTAAATGGCAGAGAAGCAGAATGAGGTCTCCTGTTATGTAGTGACTATTTTTATTTACAAAACATCTTGCATGTTCTATGCCACTAGAAGTTCCTGTGTTATATCACTATGTTCCAGCTTTAGGAAAATAATAGAAGGGTATATACTTTCCAAAAAATATGTATAGAAAGAGGAGAATGGCCCAGGACCTTATTTGTAAAAAGGGATCTGGAATGAAATAAAGATACCTATCGTCACAGAAAAGTACAGAATTTCACAATTTCAGTCTGTTCTTAAAAAAACAAAACACACACACACACACACACACACACACACACACACACACACAACTCTGAGAAATTAGCACAGAGGCAGCTCCATGTTTTTATTTTAGCTGCAGGTATCCGCAAAACTATGAAAAATCAAAATTATTGCCCCTTAATAAGAGTGCCAGCTTCCTTCTGCCAACTCTTCTGTCTGTCAGCTTGCAGCTAAGGGAGTTCTATCCAAAGCTGGTATTTATTTAATGTTTTAATGTGCCTCATCTAAAGGGCCTTTCATGTATAAGAGATACAAAGGAAGACTCGAGGGTTAAATACCTCTAATAAAAGGCCCTCTTGTCTATCTGTCTTGTCTGTGTTAGGATGGAAGGCACATGCAGAGAAGCTAGCAGATTTGTTGTGTTAGGCTGTGGGCGTTTAAACAGGATTTAATAATAATGGTAAGTTTGATTAATGTTTGTCATTGTAGGTAGAACAACAGAACAAGTTTTTTCAGAGCGGGATGAAGCAAACACAGCACAAAAATGAAAATGCAGAGTTTAAGCTGGGTTGAATTCCATTGTACTCAAGCAATTTATCCCTCCCTTATTTCATATAAAAATACAATTTCATGAACTGATCAGAAATTTCATTTTAAATCTCACAGGGAATATATGAGATGGTTTGTTTGCATTTTTCAAACCCTGGGGCTAGAGGAAAATATGGTAACTAAAAAAGAGATTTCATCCTAGTTTTCTTATCTCTACATAATTTGATCTTAATGGCTCCAATAACAATAAAAAGTCCTCCAAAAAAAAATAATGCCTTGGTGAAGAACATACTTTGTACTTTAAGTCAAATACAACTGTTAAATGCTATACTACAACAAATGTCATTGCTACAAATCATAGCAAATGTGTACTACAAACATACGGGAAATGAGGTAGAAATATTGGGCTCATCTATAAAACAAATCAAGTGATGTACCTTTTAGAGGATGGAGATAAAGATGGAAATAAACATTTTGACCCGTTAGGAGGCTGCAAAATAATCATAGTTTTTACTCAGTTAACCCTCAGTTACAAAAGCTAGAACCAAAGTTATTGTATTATTAAGTCATATTACAGCTATCTTCGTATTAATATTAACATTAAAGATAAGCAAAAGAAAGTTTTTCCTCCCAATGTAAGGAAAATCCACTTTAATATCAAGTGGGTTTCAGGAACTGAACAGAAGCCTGCCCCCTTGCTCTGAGGACGCCACTGGGACAGACCCCTGCACCCAAGTGCCTATGAGGTCAACTTCTGTCTCAGTGTCCAGTCCAGCTCTGGGTCAGGCCCAAGATCCCATCAAGCCTTGAAGCAGCTGTATTACCTTTTTGATTCCACATCTGCCCCCTGCAGGACCCCATAGCTGTTCCCCCCAAACTGCCATCCCCACCTGCCTTCTTTCAGTAGCTAGAGCACCCCCCCTTAGGTCACTTTTCTCCTCCCAGATTCCAGTCCGCAGCATTGACTCAGAACATGAACCAGACTCTGGGCCTTGACATGCATGAGGTTTGGTGGTCAATACAGCTAACAACGGAGAACATGAGCTGAGGGGAGCACAGTCTTTTGCTAACGGTTAATTTTTAAAAATCTCAACAAATCATTGCCCAGGAAGACTTAAATTGACAGGATTAAGTTCTTATCATCTGGCTCTCATTATTCAAATTAAGGAATCTAATATTTATTGAATACCTTCTACCTACACAAGAGTCTATAAGGGACACAGAGAAACCTAATATTGGATCCAGCCTTTAAACTGCTTATACCTAATTGGAAGAAACAATTTTCAGTAAAAGAGACTAGGCACAGCAAATAGAGAATTTCCTGACTTCTCTTGCCTGCATTATTCAGGGTTGTCCAGAGAATGGAACCAGTAAGTTGTGTGTGTGTGTACATGTATGCATATCCCTACATACAGAGAGAGACTCATCTTAAGGAACTGGCTCACCTGACTGTGGGGGCTGACAAGTCCCAAATCTGCAGAAGAGGCCAGAAGGCTGGAGACCAAGGGAATGCTGCAGCTCAAGCTTGAAAGCAATCTGGAGGCAGAATTCCCTCTTCCTCTAGGGACCTCCATCTTTTTTTCTCTTAAGAACTTCAACCGAGTAGATAAAGCCCACCCATGCCATGGAGGGTAAGCTGTTTTACTCGATGTCTCCTGACTTAAACATTCATCTCATCTAAAAATACATCTGCAGCATTGTTTAGGCTGGGGTTTGACCAAATATCTAGATACCATCATGTAGCCAAATCAAAGTAACTATTACATTGCCTTTTGCAAAAAAACAGTCAATAAATTTGTTTCTAATGAGGCCATAACATTTTTTTTTTCTATAACAAATATTAACAAGCCATCAATTTTTTCACTCCTGGAAGGTATAATTCATCTCAGGAAGAGCTCTGTTACCTTTGTGCCCCTTTTACTGGGGATTAAATAGTCTGGTTTGGGACCCGATCCTTCTTTTGGGGGAGCGAGTGATGGTGCAGGAGCTTATGCGGCCTTGGCTCAAGTGTTTGGAACTTCCCTGTTGGCCTGTGACCTCCTGAGTGGGCATCCTCTGGGGAACATGAATCTGGCTTCAAGGCGTTTTCTTCTGTGTGTTGTTAGCAAATCAATTTTGAGCTTTGGCCAAGTTGCCAATTTTCTTTTCTCTATTTTAGATAATTTTGTTCCTTCTGAAACCTGAGAAACAGAATCTAGGCTAGAAAGTTTCAAGGAAGGCCTAGGAGTTTTAGAAGATAAAAGATGATGTATTACGGTCTTTCTATTCAGGATGTCAAAGTATTTTCTGAAGAACTTTTCAACGTTTTAAAGGGAGTTTAATATTTCAATAAAATAAACTTCAACCCAAATACCTATCTATAGCGGGAGAGAAAAAGGCCAGCCTCTCCCCAAACATCAGGGGTTTGTCTTGCACAGCACCACTGGGGTGCTTAGGTGGCCAACAATCCTAGGGTTCCTGCTTTTGTTTAAAAGTGAGACAGGAAGGACTTACTATTAAGCAGGTAAAAGAGAGCATGACACTGAGTAAATTCAATGTCAAAGGCCTGCTATACCAAAGGGGCTTTAGGTGGTTGAACAGAGAAGAGGTCCGTATGAGATTCCTACGGTAGGGTAGGATTTTAAAGTTTACAAATAAAAAAATATAAAAACAATACAATATATACAGTGGAATATGGCCTTACTATATACCGTAGTAAGTCCTGTCACATACTATGACATGGATGAACCTTAAGGACATTATGCTGAGTCAAATCAGCTGGTCACAGAAAGACATATATTGTCTGATTGCATGAATGTGAGGTGACTTGGGTGGTCAAATCTGTAGACAGAATCCAAAATAATCATTGCTGGAGAATGGAGAGTTAGTGTTTAATGAGTATGGAGTTTCAGTTTTGCAGTGTGAAAAAGTTCTGCAGATCTGTAAATTAATGCTGTTGAACTGTAAACTTAATGGTTAAAATGGCAGAGTTTATATTATGTATATTTTATCACAACAAAGAAATGCATTATAGAAAATGTAGAGAATGGACAACATAAAATAAGCATCACCCATCACTCCTGCCACCCTAACAGAGTAGTGTCATACTTTCCTTCTGGTGTTTTCTTCTCCATATATATTTTCATACATTTATTTTCTTCGTGGTACTATGAGGTCTTTAAATCTTTTTTAACTATACCTACAGTGTCAGAAAATTGCTTTGTTCATTTCTTTTAATTGAAGTATAATTGACAAAAAAATTCCATTAGTCTCAGGTGTATAACACCATGATTCAACATTTGTATACACCGTGAAATGATCACCACAATAAATCTAGTTACCATCTGTCACCAAGTTATACAGTTTTTTTTTTTCCTTGTGATGAGAGCAACTTTGAGATTTGCAATAAAATATTATCGCTGACTATAGTCACCAGGCCGTACATTATCCCCTTGATTTATTTATTTATATAAAAGGAACTTTATATCTTTTATCTTCCTTCACCCATTTTGTCCCCCACTAAACCCGCCTTCCTCTTAGGCACCCACCATTTGGTTCTCTGTATCTATAAGTTTTATTTGTTTTGCCTTTTAGTTCCACATATATGTGACATCACATAGTAGTCATCTTTCACTTTCTTGACGTTTCATTTAGCATGATACCTTGAAGGTCCATCTATGTTGTCAGAAAAGCAAGAGTTCATTCTTTTTTATGGTTGAGTAGTATTCCACTGTCTGTATGTACCCCATCTTCTTTAACCATTTGTCCATCCGTGGACACTGAGGTTGTTTCTATATCTTGGCTGTTGTAAATAATGCTGCAATGAACATAGGATGCATATATCTTTTTAAATTAGCGTTTTAATTTTCTTTGGATGAATATCCATAATTAGAATTGTTGGATCATAAGGTAGTTCTATTTTTAATTTTTTGAGAACCTTCCATATTGTTTTCTATAGCGGCTGTGCCAATTTACATTTCCACCAACTGTGTCTAGGGTTCCCTTTACCTCATATCATTGCACACACTTATTATTTCTGGTCCTTTTCATAGCCATTCTGACTGGTGTGAGGTTATATCTCACTGTGGTTTGGATTTGCATTTTCCTCATGATTAATGATGTTGAATATCTTTTCATATGCTTATTGGCCATTTGTATGTCAATATCTATTCAGTTCCTTTGCCCACTTTTAAATAAAAAAAAATTTTTTTTTTTGGTCTTTTTTAGGGCTGCACCTGCGGCATATGGAGGTTCCCAGGCTAGGGGTCGAATCGGAGCTGTAGCCTCTGGCCTACATCACAGCCACAGCAAGTTGGGGTCCAAGCCACATCTGTGACCTACACCACAGTTCACAGTTCGCTGGATCCTTAACCCACTGAGTGAGGCCAGGGATCGAACCCATAACCTCATTGTTCCTAGTCAGATTCATTAACCACAGAGCCACAACGGGAACTCCTAAATGAAAATTCTCTGTTATGCAATATGAATTCTTTATTTTTTTTGGATATTAACCCCTTATTGGACATGTGATTTGCAAATTTCATCTCCCATTCAGAAGGTAGCTTTTTTATTTTATTGATAGTTTCCTTCACTATATAGAATCCTTTTAGTCTGATGAAGTCTCATTAGTGTATTTTTGCTTTGCTTTTCTTGCCTCCGCAATCAGACAAAAAAATATTGCCTGAGTTCCTCTTGTGGATCAGCAGGTTAAGAACCCAAAAACAGTGTCTGTGAGGATGTGGGTTTGATCCCTGGCCTCACTTAGTGGGTTTAGGATCCAGTGCTGCTGCAAGCTGTGGCATAGGTCACAGAGGCAGTTCAGATCTGGTTTGCCATGGCTGTGGTGTAGGCCTGCAGCTACAGCTCTGATTTGACCCCCTACACTGGGAATTTCCATATGCTGCAAGGAATTTCCATTTTCTTTCTATAAAAAGAAAAAAAAAAAGATAGTGGTTGAGTTTTACTCTTTTGAATATTGCCGTTCAGTTTTCCCATTACTATTTATTAAAGAGACTGTTTTCTTAGGATAATTTCTTATAATGGAATAATTGAGTTAAAGACATGAATCTATTCTTAGCATTTAATGCATGAACAAAATTGCTCTTCAAGAGATCTGTGTTAAATCACAATACTATCAGCAAACTAGGAAGGCACTACTATCATCATGACCTAATCTCCAATGATACATTAAAACATGTTAATTAAAGTGAAAAAACTTGCATCTCATAATTTAAACTTGCATTCCAAAAAATTACTAGTGACGTCTAATCATTAACATGTCTACAACTCTTTAGTAGTTACATTTTCTATCTTTAAAATTGTCTTGACACATATCTATTGATATTCTTATTTAGATTTTTGTTAATAGTTTTCATTTTATTTTAAAGCTATACTGAAATATTAAAATGTTACACAATCGTGTTGATTTCTTTTTTTCCCCACTGTACAGCATGGGGATCAAGTTATTCTTACATGTATGCATTTTTTCCCCCACCCTTTGTTCTGTTGCAATATGAGTATCTAGACGTAGTTCTCAATGCTACTCAGCAGGATCTCCTTGTAAATCTATTCTAAGTTGTGTCTGATAACCCCAAGCTCCCGATCCCTCCCACTCCCTCCCTCTCCCGTCGGGCAGCCACAAGTCTGTTCTCCAAGTCCATGATTTTCTTTTCTGTGGAGATGTTCATTTGTGCCGGATATTAGATTCCAGTTATAAGTGATATCATATGATATTTGTCCTTGTCTTTCTGACTCATTTCACTCAGTATGGTTGAATTTTAACAGTCATCTCCTCTTCCATTTGGAATTTTCTGCAGTCTATAGAATAGATTTGGACTAGCAGCAAGGTAGAGGAGGGCTGGGTGAACAGTGCAACAAAATTTTAGAAGCAGAGTTAAATGAAGAATATGTGGAAATCATATGACTAATCCATTTGTCTGAGTGAAGTTGTTGCATTGAGTCATGAAGATATAGTGAGAGGTAGAATTGGCAAGAAAGGAGGAGAGGAATAGCCAGAAGGATCTGATCTGCAGCATGTCTACCCAGAGGTAGCCCTCAAATGGATCTTGGTTAATTAGGGGTAGGAGCACCTGAGAGCAGTAAGCCCAGCTTTTAGCAGGAACATCAGCTAGATAAGAAAGACTTTGCCAAATTAGAGATAATGGTTTTGGAGCAATGCTTAATGAGCAGTAAGTACTCACAGGCTTACTAATAATTTCTGTCCAAAATGAGTTGGGATTTTCATCTTTTTTTTGCCAATAGTAATTTTGTTCAGTGTGATTTAAATTTTGTTTGCAAAAGAAAGAATGTTTTTCTCATTTCTAGCATAAATAATTAAGCTTTGCATTAGATATGCAGGTGTGACTGTCACATATCTGTATTATTCCTATCTGGAAAGAAAGAAAAAAATCCTCAATTTTCATTGCATTGTTCTTTCTCTAATATACCCATAGATATACCCATTAGACAATATACCCATATGCTCACTACCACCCATTTTCTGAGGTTACTTTTTAAAGACAAATTCCTAGTTCATTTTTATATAGAATTCTATTTTACAAGGATGCTCAAATAAATGCACTGCAGACAGTACTTTAAAATGCAAGAAAATTAAAAATTAGAAATGTTGCCTCTAAAAGGCCCATATTTCTGGACAGATAGAATGCAGAGTATTTGTCCCTATTAGGAAAAAATGTATTTTATTTATTAAATCAGAATATCTCTTTAAAAGACTTGAGTCATGGTTACATTTGGGAAAACCCTGGCTTTCCTCTTCACTTTCTCCTGTGTCACCTTTTGTGATATGTCTCAAAGCCAGCAAGAAGTGGACACTCTAGCATAACTCAGACATGGCTAAAATGACAGCCCATGGTGGAGTCACATGCAAGAGGAGACAGGCTTTGGTGTGAGGGAGTTAAAATATAATAAAAGGATGTAGGAACCAGAGAGGAAGAGAAGGAAAGGAAGGAAGACTTTCTGTGCTCGTTGCAAAGTGCTGGCTCCTTGTGTTCCAAAGGTTCCAATAACTAAGGGCAGGGACCTGGAAAGAGCTTAGAGAAGAACAGGTGAGGAAGGAAAGGTCGCCCCAAATCTCCAATGCCCTTCAGTTCTGTTGGGTTGAAATAAAATGCTTGAAATTGAAATAAAGAACTGATTGAGTATTGTCTGGTTTTTCCAGGATGGACTGGCCCGGGTAGTAGAGAATCTGTGTGGTACTGTACCACAGATATGTAGAATAGAGTGTTGGGTTATATTCTGTAGGAATTTCCTTGATGGCCTTAATTCAATGATTCTTCCCTCATCCGATCCTCAAATACATACTTTCATTTTATTTATTTATTTATTTTCAAAAATTAAAAAAAGTTTGTTATTTCCCCAATACAATTCTTCTTCTCCTGTACAGCATGGTGACCCAGTTACACATACATGTATACATTCTTTTTTCTCACATTATCATGCTCCATCATAAGTGACTAGACATAGTTCCCAGTGCTACACAGCAGGATCTCATTGCTAATCTATTCCAAAGGCAATAGTCTGCATCTATTTACCCCAAGTTCCCCATCCATCCCGCTCCCTCCCCCTCCCCCTTGGCAACCACAAGTTTTCAAATACATACTTTCCATTGCTATTACCACATGACAACTCTTCTGCAGTTTTCTTGATGTTCTTTATTAGTCGTATGTTGCTGGCTACTATTTTAACTTTTCATGATGGGTAATATGATATGAGAAATACTTATGCTCTTAGAGCAGGACAGACTTGTAATGTTGGGTTGGCAATTTACCTTCTCTGAGTATCAGTGGGGATAAGCTCAGGCATCTCTCAGAGATGTGGTGAGCTTTCAATGAAATGGTCTATGATAGTTCTTACTGCCTATATGCCTGACACACAATAGGGCCCTCAGATGTTTACTGCATTTATATCCTCCTTTCCCCTCATCCTTATGCCTTTTCTCTGCATCTGGTTGGAAAGTAGTTGATTTTGTTATCAGTGTATTCTACAGAAATCTAGCACAGGGCCTTAATGAGTTAAGGTGATTAACAGTTACTTGGTTTCAGAATATGATGGATAGTGAAGGATAAAGTAAGAAGCCACGTTTATTTATATTTTAAGAGGTCTGCTAAAATTTTGTTTTCTTTTTAAAATTTTATTTATTTTTAAATTTTATCGGGGTGTAGTTGACTTACAATGTTGTATTAGCTCTAGATCTACAGCAAAGTGAATCAGCTACACATATACATACATCTTTTTTCCCATGTGGTTTATTACAGAACACTGAGTAGACCTCCCTGTGCTATACAGTAGGTCCCTGCTTAGCCATCTATCCTGTATATAGTAGTGTGCATATGTCAACACCATCCTCCCAATGCATCCCTTCCCCCCAGTTTCCCCTTTGATAACCCTAAGTTTAACCTTGAAATTGTTGAGTCTGCTTCTGTCCTATAAACAAGTTCCCCTGTAACATTTTATTTATTAGCTTCCACGTGTAAGTGATATCACAAGATATTTATCTTTGTCTGATTTACCTAGTATAAGATCTGGGTCCATTTATGCTGCTACAAACGGCATTATTTCACTCTTTTTTATGTCTGAGTAATAAATTGTATATATGTACCACATCTTCTTTATCCATTCCTCTGTCAATGGACATTTAGTTTGTTTCCATGTTTTGAATATTTTTAAATATTATGGACATTGGGGTGCATGTAGGTTTTCAAGTTATCCTTTTCTCCAGATTAATGCCTCAGAGTAGGATTTCTGGGTGACAAGGTAGTTCTATATTTAGTTCTCTATAGTGGTTGTACCAATTTACATTCCTACCAACTGTGTAAGAGGGTTCCTTTTTCTCCACCCCACTTCCAGCATTAATTTTTTGTAGACTATTTTTTGGGGGGGCCACACCTGCAGCGTATGGAAGTTCCCAGGTGAGGGGTCAAATCAGAGCTGTAGCTGCTGGCCAATGCCGCAACCACAGCAATGTCAGATCCAAGCCATGTCTGCGACCTACACCACAGCTCACAGCAACACTAGATCCTTAACCTACTGAGCGAGGCCACGGACTGAACCTGTGTCCTCGTGGATACTAGTTGGGTTTGTGTTACCATTCAGCTGCAGTGGCAACTCTTGTTTGTAGACTTTTTGATGATGGCCATTCTGACTGTTGTGAGGTGATGTCTCACTGTAGTTTTGCTTTGCTTTTCTCTAATAATGAGTGATGTCGAGCATCTTTTCATGTGCTATTTTGACATCTGTCTTTTATAGAGAAATGTCTATTTAGACCTTCTACCCATTTTTTGATTGGGCTTTTTTTTTTTTTAAATATAAAGCTTCATGAGACATTTGTATATTTTGGAGATTAATCCCTCATTGGGCATTTTGTTTATAAAGATTTTCTCCCGTTCTGGGTGTTGTTTTTTCATGTTTTTATGGTTTCCTTTGTGTGCAAATGCTTTTAAGTTGAATTATTTCCCATCATTTATTTATTTATTTTCATTACACTAGGAGGTGGATCTGAGAAGATACTGTGGTTTATGTCAAAGAGTTTTCTGCATGTTTCCTTCTAGGAGTTTTATGGTATCTGGCCTTACATTTAAGTCTTTTATCCATTTTTGCATTTATTTTTGTGTATGGTGTTAGACAATGTTCTAATTTCATTTTTTTTTTTTTTACCTGTAGTTGTCCAGTTTTCCAGTTTATTGAAGGGACTATCTTTTTTCCATTGTATATTCTTGCCTTCTTTGTCATAGAGTAGTTGACCATTAGGTGCATGGGTTTAGCTCTGGTTTTCTATCCTGTTCCACTGATCTATATTACTGTTTTTGTGCCAGTATCATACTGTTTTGATAACTGTAGCTTTGTAGTATAGTCTTATTCCCAGGAGCCTGATTTCTCCAGTTCTACTTTTCTTTTTCAAGATTGCTTTGGCTATTCAAAATCCTTTGTGGTTCCACACCAATTTTAAAATTTTTTGTTCTAGTTTTGTGAAAAATGCCATTGTTAATTTGACAGGGATTGCACTGAATCTGCAGATTGCCTCGGGTGGTATAGTCATTTTGACAATATCGATTCTTCTAATCCAAGAATATGGTATATTTTTCCATGTGTGTGTGTCATCTTTGATTTCTTTCATCAGCATCTTGCAGTTTTCAGAGTACAGTTCTTTTTTTTTAAATAGGTTTATTCCTGGGTATTTTATTCTTTTGGGTGTAATGGAAAAATTTGTTTTCTTAAAGGTTGTTTTCTACAATTATTAGATTTTAATATGATGGCTGAAAAGTAAAATAGAATCATATTTGTATCTAAAGAGTTATAATCATGTATGAGAAACATACATTCCTATAAAATTTCTTATAGAAAATATGAGTAATCAAAGAAACAGGTGAATGCTTGTCTTTAAAAAAGGATATCCTACCCTATGTGACAATGTAGATGAACCTGGAGGTCATTATGTTAATTAAAATAAGCCAGTTATAGAAGAACAACTATGGCATGATTCTACTTATATGATGTATTTAAAATAGTCAAACTCACAGAAATAGAGAGTAGAATGGTATTTTTCAGGGCCTGGGGTGAAGGAGAAATGGGGAGTTCCTGTTCGTTGAGTATAAAGCTTCAGTGATGCTAGATGAGTAAGTTCAAGAGATATGTATAGTATGACATGTATAGTTAACAATATCATCCAGGTTAAAATGTATTAAGAGAGAAGATCTCATGTTAAGTGTTCTTACAAAAGAAAAGAATATTTATTTCTTAAATTCATTTTGCCTTATTTGAGATTTCAGGGCAAAGTTATAAGCACATCTGTTTCTTACTCAGGAATCTCACACTGGAACATGTTTAAGGAATATTCACCAGGAAAAGGCAAAAGATACCTTGAATTAATAATAATCATCTTAACAGCTGCCATTTCTTGAAACAGCTTTATACCAGGCACTCATTTAATCTCACAACAGTCCCAGAAGGACAAGGTTACTTGTATTTTCTAGCCAGGCCCTAAACTGAATATTTCCAAAATAAAACTCATTTTCCTGACATGCTCAGCAGCATATCTATCTCTGCTGTCAGTAGATGAGGCAGCCCAAAACCACAAAGGATCTGTCACTTGCCAATTCCCCTCTAGCTGGTCTCTGGGGAGTTAAAATATATTTTACATTAAGTAATGTATAAAAGGAGCTGTCTCTGGAGTACTGGAGTTTACTTGAGACACATTTAGGTTTATAAAGATGCTTTGGGTCCTCTACTGAAAGTGAATACTAGAATAAATCTGTATAATAAACTGAGAAAGACTGATTGACACCACCATGTGAGATCTGGGTGTTCCTCACACCCTACCCTCCTGCCAAGAAGGAAAAACTTCCCTCCCCTCTTAATCTTCCATTGTGAGAGAAGCATTTGCATTTATTCAGGGGAATAAATCATTAGCCTTCTCTGAAGTCTGTGTTATTTTCAGAAAAGATAACATTAGCAGGAAGGTGACAGTGGGCAGGTTTCCAGCAAACAGCCCCAACAATGATAGAAAGTAACACTGAAAAGCTACCATGGGAGCCCTGAGCCACGACTCCAGGGGGAGAGACAAAAAGACCCATGATCTGAAATTCTGAATGGAAAGAAAGATACAGACAGCCCTATTTGGTAAAAAATAATGGAATGACCTGAAAAAGTAATATATGTATAATATAAATAACTGAATCATTTTGCTGTACACCTGAAGCTAACACAATATTATAAATCAAGTGTACTTAAAAACAAACAGGGAGTTCCCATTGTGGCTCAGTGTGTTAAGAACCCGACTAGTATCCATGAGGACAAAGGTTCGAACCCTGGCCCTGCTCAGTAGGCTAAGGATCTGACATTGTTGTGAGCTGTGGTATAGGTTGAAGATACAGCTTGGATCCTGGTTGCTGTGGCTGTGGTTGGCACCTGCAGCTCCAATTTGACTGCTAGCCTGGGAACTTCCATATGCCATGGGTGCAGCCCTAAAAATAAAGAACAACAACAACAAAAATGAATGGAAAGAAGAGAAGGCTCCTATGATAGAAGAAAACAAACACCCTTACCAAATGCGAAAGCTTGGAAAACATCTCCAGTTTGTAAGTCCTTTGAAAGGAAAAAAAATCAGAAAATTGTAAGACAAAAAGCATACAGTGGCTGCTATCTTCCCTGTTTGTTTCGCCATGCTTCTTGGATGCAGCATTTATTGATATCAAAAAATCAACGCTGGAGTTCCCATTGTGGTTAACGAATCCAACTAGGAACCATGCGGTTGCGGGTTTGATCCCTGCCCTTGCTCAGTGGGTTAAGGATCCGGTGTTGCTGTGAGCTGTGGTGTAGGTCGCAGGCACGGCTCGGATCCCGAGTTGCTGTGGCTCTGGTGTAGACCAGCAGCAAAAGCTCCGATTTGATCCCTAGCCTGGGAACCTCCATATGCTGTGGGAGCAGCCCTAGAAAAAGGCAAAAAGACAAAATCAACACTACCTAGACATCACTTATGCTTCTCAGCTAATTGGGTTTCCGCAGATGCATGATGCAGGTCATTTTTGACTCAGTAGAGGCCCCATGCTGTTGGTACACAGAACTGAAAGGATGTGCTGTTAAAAGTGAACTTTGCAATGTTCTTGTCTAACAGGAGATGTTTGGGCAAGATCTCAGAGACTGCCAGGTCTGGAGCCACCTAACGTACAAACAAGTGCGTGTGTAGTCCTCTGGTCCTTTGCTTCTGCTGAAGCTTTAATGCTCAACCTCTTCCCCACTAACAAATTTTCCTACCTTCTTAGGGGCTGAATTGTGTCCCTTTAAAATTCACATGTGAAGGTCCTAATGCCCCCCGCTCTCCCGACTCCGGCTGGGTATCTCAGGCTGTAACTGTACTTGGAAACAGGGCCTTTACATAAGTTATTAGGTTTGAAATGAGGTCCTATGGGTGGGCCCTGATCCAGCATGACTTGTGGACTTTTAAGAAGAGGAGATTAGGCAGAGACATGTACAGAGGGACAAGCGTGTGAGGACACAGGGTAAAGACAGCCATGTGCAGGCCAAGGTGAGAGGCCCCAGGAGAAACGGACACCTTGATCTTGAACTTTCAGCCTCCACAGAGGTGGGAAAATCAAATTCTATTCTTTAAATTACCCAGTTTGTGGTCCTTGGTTACATCAATCCTAGCAAGCTAATACGCCTCCTCAGCACAGGTAACTTCACCTGTGCCCCTCAGACATTCCCTGAGAGCTCATCAATCAGCCACCCTGAGTATCACCTGCACTTGATTGTTCAAATAGAAATCCTGGGTCTCCACTTAGCTCCTGGCTGCAATTCCCTGTATTCTAGATGCTGGTGAGATTTGTGCCCCGTGTCAGTCACTATATGCACTCAATCAGCCAGCCCTCCAAGCTCAGTGCTGTGTCTAAAATAAAGCTTCCTATCCAATGAGACGCATCTGCTCGTACCACTCTCATGTGGTCACCTCAGCTCCAGACTCTAGAGCCACCTTCAGTTTTTTCTCACAGCTCCAAAGCCTTCACCTGTCTTTGCTGTTGCTTCCTTTTCCCTTCTTGGGTGTTTTCTCGGCAGGGTAGATCCTGCTGTGTTTTCCCAGGGCCAGTCCACAGCAATTACCTGACCAAATTCCCGCTTCCAGCCTGACTATGGAGCTGTGCATGTTGCACTGAGCCCAGAATACTCTTCCTGCTACTGATCCATTTCAGCCTTTGAGCCTTTCTCTTGCCTGGAAGGTCCTGCAGGCTTTGATTTTTGACCACCCTGGCTCCTCACCTGTGTCCTTGATGCTAATCAAATGGGTTTATCTAGGGATGGGAGTGTGGCTGTCCAGGCAGTGATAAGGACTATTCTGTGTCTACCTCATTGTTTTTGCTCTCCAGCCATCTTCCTGCTTGGAAATCTCTTCCATTTATTGAATCCTACCCATTTTTCAAAGCAATGTCAGATCTAATTCCTGTGTGAAACCGTATTCAAAGGATGGACTGCCTCCTTGAGCTTCTGTAACATACCCTGTTTCCCCCCTTTTTTTTGTTGTTTTATGCATTTCCTTTATTTTTTATTTTTCCACCATACAGCATGGGGGCCCTTTCTTTTTTGATTAGCAAGTACTTCTGAGCCCAATGTGATGCTTTATCCCAGAGACCAGCTCCTTTTTTTTTTTTCATTTGTAAAGAACTTTAAATAGCCTTATGTTTGTCAATCATTCCCAAACAGAAGTCATTATTTTTTGAAATTTTTTATTGAAATATAGTTGATTTACAGTGTTAGTTTCAGGTACACAGTAAACTGATTCAGTTGTGTGTGTGTGTGTGTGTGTGTGTGTGTGTTTGTGTCTTCCATTACAAGTTATTAACAGATGTTGAATATTGTTCCCTGTGCTATACAGTAGGTCCTTGTTGGTTGTTTTCTATATAGTAGTATGTATATTTTAATCTCAATCTCCTAATTTATCCCTCTCCCTACCTTTGGGCTTTGGTAATCAAAAGTTTGTTTTCTATGTCTGTGAGCCTATTTCTGTTCTGTAAAGAAGTTCATTTGTATCCTCTTATTATATTCCATGTATAAATTATATCAATATGTTATTTGTTTTTCTCTGGCTTATTTCACTTAGTAGGATGATCTCTAGGCCCATCCATGTTGCTGCAAATGACGTTATTTCATTCTTTTTTATGGCCATAATATTCCATTACACACACACACACACACACACAGAGTCATGTCTTCTTCACCCATTCCTCTGTCAATGGACACAGGTTGCTTCCATGTCTTGACTATTGTAAATAGTGCTGCTATAAACACTAGGTGCATGTATCTCTTTGAATTATGTTTTTCTCTGGCTATATGCCCATGAGTGGGGATGCAGAATCACACAAGAGCTCTATATTTAGTTTTTAAGGAGCCTCCATACTGTTCTCCATAGTCCAACAGCCAGCTCTTAGGCCATAGTCACACCCCCCTCCATTTCCTCTCAATGTGACTTATGCTATTTCTTTTAGTCCTATTTTAAACTCTCTTTGGAATACACGCTTTTTTTGGGGTAGTAACTTTATTTTTTATTAATAATGATTTTTATTTTTTCCATTTTAGCTGGTTTACAGTGTTCTGTGAATTTTCTACTGTACAGCAAAGTGACCAAGTCACACATACATATTATACATTCTTTTTTCTCATATTATCATGTTCCATCACAAGTGACTAGATATAGTTCCCAGTGCTGTACAGCAGAATATCATTGTTAATCCATTCCAAAGGCAATAGTTTGCACCTATTAACCCCAGACTCCCAGTCCATCCCACTCCTTCCCCCCCCCCCTTAGCAACCACAGCTCTGTTCTCCATGTTCATAATTTTCTTTCCTGCAGAAAGGTTCATTTGTGCTGTATATTAGAGTCGCTATATAAGCGACATCATACGGTATTTGTCTTTCTGACTTATTTCACTTAGTATGAGAGCCTCTAGTTCCATCCGTGTTGCTGCAAATGCATTACTTTGTTCTTTTTTATAGCTGAGTGGTGTTCCATTGTGTATACATACCATATCTTTTTAATCCATTCATCTGTTGATGGACATTTAGGTTGTTTCCATGTCTTGGCTATTATGAATAGTGCTGCAATGAACATGCAGGTGCATGGAATACATGCTTTTCTAACAAGAGGCCTCAAATTCACAAGGCCTGGCTCATAGTAAGCTCTCAATGGCAACTATTAATTATATAGTTATATTAATATATATGTATATTAATATAGGCTTGTATATTACTTTATTAGTATAATTGATATATAAAACAATGTATATAATAATTATATATAACCAATATATAATGTAATTATAAGCAAAGCAGAAGTTATACCAATTATGGTCCATGACACTCATGTTGTCATTAAAAAGATCACTTTTCATTATTAGTTATGTTTTGGGGGGTATATAACTTTCCTATCAGACTTTACTCATTTACAGGCTGTGGCCTTGTCCTTTTTTTTTGCATAGAACAATGCTTGGCATAAAATAAGTAATCAGATATTTTATGTTAACTGGAAATAAATGCAGCACCTCTTAAGAAGACTCTTATGTTTTCACAGATAAATGATGAACTTGGAGGAAGAGGCTACTGTTCAGTATACTTTGTTCATAACTGCAGAAACATCTGCTTTTGGGTCTTAGGGAGCCTTTTTTTTCCCCTTTACATTTTTACAGGCTTGAAAGATACTCGTGCTCCATAAATATCTAGGATGAGTCATTTGCTTAACCAAACAGCTGCTTACTCATTAGCCAAATGCTCTTCACTTGAAGTCAGACACTTAAGCAGATTTTCTCCCAGCCTCCCCCCTTCTCCGGGAGCCCAGAAAGTGAGGCACAGACATTTTGCTGGAATACAAAAGAGGGACAGATCTGCCTTTGACATGGGGAAGTCTAACTTTCATGAAGCCGCAGGAAGCTATCGAGCTCAAGTTAATAATCTGCTTGTATGCAGAGTGACTGTCCCTCTAACAAACATGAGGCTTGACTCTCATTATTATCTCTTCCCAGTCAACATGACCACCAGTTTTCCCATTGAGGGTACACACTGGAAGGCTTTGTTCTTCTTTTCCTTCTGCCTCCATCACCTGCCTATTGCATAGGTAAATAGTCTGTGTCAAGAACCACTGGCAAAAGTCATTTATTTCAATAAGTACAAGGGAATGAATGTCAAGTATTTTTGTAAATCCTTTTGTAAAGATGGATCCACTCCTACGATTAGTGGCTTTCAATGATCACTTTGGATGGTCCATCTTATTTTGAATGATAAATACAAAACAATGACTTACAATTTCTATCCCAGACAACTACTGTTCAACTTTCTGCAGTGACCAGGGTGTAAAAATTTTAACTTAAAGGTAGTTCTTTATTACAGACAAATTCATTTCGTAGGATGGATATTTGTTTCACATTGCTCTCTCCCATCTAAGAGAGGTGATTTATGCTCTTAGCTTCTTTAAGAACGGTGGACATTGTCAGTAGTTCCTTCTTTTGAGAGACGATAAATGCCTGGATGTTTTGGAAGAGGAGATTGGAAATTTAATTTCTAGAAAGACCAAATAAGAGGAAAAAGATACTGTCCTCCAGAATTTACCTCTATAGTTCTCAACAGAATTCCAATCAGATGTGGATTTTTTCAGTCTGCAGAGAGCATCTCAAACATCCAGAGCTGACATTCAGTACCTGTCGTTGAATTCACTTTTATACTAAAGGCCTGAGCCCCCCCCGGCTCCCCTGTCCATCCCCTGTGACATCCTGCCTCCCACAAACATGCCCTCTAGTTTAGTAACTAACAAGTTAATAAATAACTGATTACCAGAGGAATCAACAGCACCAGGCTCTAGCTAGACGGAGAGATTCTGGTTGGCTACTGGTTAAATATTTTGAGGATCACCTTGGAAAAAGAGCATTTGTTTTCAGGTAGAGTAGGTATTAATTCTTTTCTGGGAAGCAATCTGAATGTGCTGGCTTTGGCAATGAAGGTATTTTTCTCCCTAGGACTTATTTTCCTCATCTGTGAAATGGTGGGGGGGCCTTGGCTTAGTTTCCAGACTGGGGAGGTGGCTGATGTGAAAATCAGGGCCCCCCTTCAAGCAGAGGCTCCTCTTTATCTGACCTACTCATTAGGATCCACTTGAACTTTTTTTGTTTGCAGAAAGAATTTCTGAAAAAATAGGTTTTGCTATGTTAAAAAAAAAAAATTAAAAAAACCCCCACCAGCTCAAATGAATGCTATTCTTTCATCCTATTTTAAAATTCTAAAATTATAACTATAATTATTTTAAAAACACCATAATAATAGCAAGTACTTACACTGGGCCTTCTCTGCCACTTACTGTTCCAAGTGCTTTACATATTGAAACTCAGTCCAAGCTATAGACCAGCTCTATGAGCTAGTGTTTTAATTATCACTATAGCGATTAAAGTTTAAAAAGAGTATGTTCAGATATATTTATTTTCACTTTTATGATTTCCTTAGGTACATTTGAGGTCATAATTTATTCAAAGGTAATAATCCTGCAATGACTAATAAAATCTAAATCACAATATTTGTCTTGCCCTGACATACTTTCTGTTTGGAAGACCATAGAAAAAATACATTTTTGTGATTATTTCTAAAAAATGACAAGTTGAAGAAATACTGGACATCGGGCATCTCCATCCCAGAGTACTCCTCCACCCTGATGGCTCATCCAATCACATAATTCTACAATAAAAAGGGTAATCTAGCTTACTAAGTGTGCAGAAAAAATCATTTTCCTCTTTGCAATTTCTTTCCATATGCCTAAGAAAAGTTCATTGAAAAGTTCCTACTTTGTTTGTTTATCTTAGATTTGTTCCCTCTATTTTTAAAAATATTTTAAAGCATTAAAAAGAGATTTCTTGTTTGGAACACCATTGACCAAGGAACTCTTTTGTCAACTAGGAAAGTCTGGTGTGGCCCTAGTTGTTCCTTTGAACTGAAATTATAAAATATAACTTTTTCTTTTCTGGCCACCCTGCGGCATATGGAGTTCCTGGGCCAGGGATCAGATTGGAGCTGCAGTTATGACAGCTGCAGCAATGCCAGATCTTTAACCCACTGTGCTAGGCTGGGGATGGAATCTGCATCCCAGGGCTCCAGAGATGCCACTGATCCCCTGCACCACAGCAGGAACTCCAAGATCTTTAAGACAGAGATCTGCTAGCATTTCCCTTCATTTTTTTCCCAAAGAATTCACAGAAAAGCCACCTGTTTAAATTAGGTCTCATTGTTAGCAACTTATACAGCCTGTACAGATAAACCAAACTATAAATATCAGCATTGATACATGTACAGATATTTAACAAACAATGAAAATTTCTTTGTAATAACTCTCAAGATCATTTAGCCAACAGTCCCTGGAAGACCTGAAGACCTATTTGTAAAAGATGCGAGAGAATGTACATGCCCTGTAATCACAAGAGATCCCAGCAAGAGTCAATCTGCCCCAATGCAGGTGGCAGAATCCAGTTTTTAATTCTGCTCAGACCCGTTAGAAGAAAATCAAGTCAGTTTGGTGACAGGCCTCACCCCCGGCAGAAATGTACAAACCCATTCCACTTGTCTGCATTTCTGCCAAGGGTTAATTTTTATCTCCAGAAGCAAGTAGATGAAGGGACAAAGCTTCCTTGTACAAAGTCCATACACCTGGGACCCAGTCTGTGCAGCAGGAATGCAAGTGGGAATAAGATAGGAGGCCACATTTCAGTGGAAACAGAAGGAAAGGGCTTTGGGAACAAAATAAGACCAGGCTTCCTTTGAATCATACAGAGGACTCTCAGGAATGAGAAAAATAAAAGAATACATTTTTATTCACCAATTAAATTTTAGGGCAAAATAGGCTTTTTGGAAGAAAGTCACTGGGTTTAATTAGTTGCTTTCTTGCAGAGCTTTGCCTATACTTATGTGATGAAATCAGTCATTTAATGATCGTGTAATCGTGTAATCGGTACGAAACCATTGCAATTGCCTTTTCTCTCATCTTTTCAGAAAAGATCAGGAAGGGGAAGTAGGGTGGGGGGGGAAGGGCACAATGACAGCAATATTTTATGAAAGTGACAATATGTTTTGCATTTGGATTTTTTCCTGCTGGAGTTTCAAATAGATTATAAGAAGGAAAGGAAATTAGCCAAACAAGCAGGTAAGAGTCCCAAGGTCCAGGCTAGAGATGATGGGTTTAGCTGGGGCTGTCATGGAAACTCCTTGGACATACAGGAGGGAGGGAACCCAGCTTCCCTTCTCCATTGATGGTTGATCGCTGACTGAGCTTTTCGAGCTCAAGAAGCAGCGACTTCATCAAATCCACTCGGGAGCTTGTCATGTTGATATTGAGAAGAAATAGTTCTAGACTTTTCTATCACAGAAATTGCTTCCTCTTGAATCAAAGATTAGATACATGCAGTAGGGAATAAAGATTCCATGTAAAAGCCTGACCAGGTGTAAGAAGGAAGCCCTTCCTTAAAATACTGTTTCTGTCTTGGTTTGGTGAGAGCGTGCGGAGTGAAGCAAAAAGCTAAGAGGGGAAGCATACGGACAAGTTTCAGTAGTGAGGCTGTCTTAGTGACCCCGTCCATTCAGTGGTCCTGTTTCTTCTGTTTGCTGTGGTTTCCCCTTTCCGGGTCCACCCTTCCCCATCGAGCTCTGGCTAGTCCAGCGAGGCACCAGTGGGAGGACAGGCAGGGCTGGGTCTGTCTGTCTCGCTTCCTTCCAGCATTTTCCCAGCATCCGTGATGGCTGCTCCTTTGCAGCTCCAGTTCCCACAGGCTCTGCAAACTCTTACTTCGCCTCCCCCATCCCTTCACGCCGAGAGTGGGGACCACTTTCCACTGTGCTTATTTCTGGGTAACTCAACCTCTCTGGTTGGTTTCTTTTAACCCTGCCCACTGCTCTGTAAACAGCTACAGCTTTAAATTCTCATTTCAATTCTTGGAAGGGTGGTCTTTGTGCAACGGGATTCCTACTGATATGGGAAGACTAAAAATACCTCAAACCCGGTAGAAACCCTGGTGAGCTGCAGTTTCTAGTTACAAAAAGCTAGATGATTGCCACCATATGGAGGGGAGTGAAGCATTTATTGTTTATAAAAATCCCAAGACAAATAGGCTATAGAAATTCTAGGCACAATTTCAAAGCCAAAAAGATCTGAAGAAATGAGTCAAAATCAACTGGGATTAATTATATTAATCATGTACTTTCATAATCACCCGCACCACCTGCTGTTAAATTATATCTTCCAACAGATTTCAAGAATTGTTCAAAACTAAATAAGGTGAACTCGCTAGAATAGTTTGTTAAAATACAAATCAAACCCATAATTCGAAGTATAGCTTAGATAATATTTAGATTCTAATATTCTAAATGAAAAAGAAAAAACTAATTTGTTTCTTGAATCTTAGAAAATTCACATTATAGTAAAGGGCATTGGAGCTTAGCAGTCCGCCTGTTCCGCATCTGACATGTAAATGCTTATCTCATCATCACAGATTAAGGATCTATAGACCATGTCCGATATTCTATGCAAAATGTACCATGAAGTAACCACTCATAAGATTTTTATGCCCTTCAAAAGGCATAAATATAATCTTACAAACTGTAAAAAGGTTTTCAAAGCTTTGGATTTTTAAGTTTTGACCCTATTCTTATTGTAGGTTGTGAGTGGCATTATGGGTTAATTACTACTTTTAATCTTAGCCAAAATGTGGAGAAATGATAGGATTAATTACTTACTATTCTTATGAATTCAGCTGAGTAGAACTGATTTGAGGATGTCACCAGAAGATTGTCATCAAGCTATTCAGTAAAGTGTCCCTTCCAAGAGGTAGTGATTAATTTGCATATAGTCCATATAACTTCAGAGAAAGTTAAACAAACACATGCTTTTGTTGCTATTTTTCAAATTAGCAGTTGGTAGTTTGATCTGAGCTGTCCTTCCCAATCTCCAAGAGATTTTTGCTCTAACAGCACCGCCCCCTAGTGGTCTCTTGCTTTGGTGCAGTGTGAGTAAAGGAGAAAAAATTCCAAGATCAATATATATACTGTATTTATTAGTATATTGCTGTTTGAGTGTGTAAGATACCTTTCTATGAGTTGGTTAGACATTTTATCATATTTATCTGTCTGGATAAAAGATTAAAGCATGCTAAACTTGTATATTTTTTCATAAATAAGTAAAAATAGAAGTAAAAATTTAGATAACCATTAAATGATTTCTTTTCTCTCTTTCTTTCTTTTTTTTGGTCTTTTAAGGGCTGCACTCACAGCGTATGGAGGTTTCCAGGCTAGGGATCGAATTGGAGCTGTAGCTGCTGGCCTATCCCACAGCCCCAGCAATGCAGTATCGGAGCCATGTCTGTGACCTACACCATAGCTCACGGCCACACCAGGTCCTTAACCTGCTGAGCAAGGCCAGGGATTGAACCTGCCTTGGATCCTAGTCGGACTGCTTTCCACTGAGCCACGACAGGAACTCCAATTAAATGATTTCTTCCTTTCTTTCTTTTTTTTGTGTTTGTGTCTTTTTCAGGGCCACACCCACCACATATGAAGGTTCCCAGGCCAGGGGTCCAATCAGAGCTGTTGCTGCCAGCCTACACCACAGCCACAGCAATGCCAGATCCGAGCCATGTCCGCAACCTACACCACAGCTGATGGAACCCACAACCTCATGGTTCCTAATCGGATTCATTTTCACTGCGCCACGAAGGGAACTCCAAATGATTTCTGATTTAAGAAACTGAGAGACAAATTATCTAATATTTTTGGGGGCTTATTAAGTTAGGTATATAAAAAATAAAAATTGAAGAATCTATAAACTTAAGTTGATACCTAACTTTTAAAGTTTCTAACACTTTATAATACATTTATTTATTTAATCTCTAATTTTGGAAAACAGTAAAGATGAAAGAGAATGGCGAGGATTTAAAAAGTTTACATGGCTAATTTGGTTTTGTGTTATATTTTCATCAAGAAAAGTATTTTAAATTAAGGTCATTCTCCTGAGATGTAGGAATGCTATCTATCTGGAGCTGTAAGGAATAGTAATTTCAAAAAAGGTCTAATAGTGTAGAGATAATAACTATGAGTGTGTGTGTGTATATATATATATATAGCAGATAAAACTGAGACAACATTTTCAGATTATTTAAAAATTAAATTTTGGAGGGACAAATTGTTTATCAGTGTTTTCCATAGTGCAGTTCACATACCACTGGTAATAAAATAAATTACTTTAGGCAATGCAAAGATAGGAGTTTTAAATTGTTATATACTTATTTTTATGAGCAACAGTGAGAATATAACAGAAATCAAGTCATATAAATATATACATGTATATATATATATATATATGACTACCTCTACATGAATTATAATGCCCAGGCACATACATTTGTATTAACTCTGACTCTCATTAAAATGGACTAGAAATATGAATTGCAGTGTTTCCAAATGCCTGGATTTTTCTATTTCCATTCTAGTGCCATGTTGCATGCTCCTCTGTCCAAAGTATTTCCTGTAGGCTGTAGTTACAACTAGGGCAGGTCTGTCCAAATAGAAATATAATATTAACCATAAATATAACTTTATTTTACTTTGTATACACTTATTTTAACTACAAATATACTTTAAATTTTATAAGACATTTATAGAAGGAAAAGAATTAGTTGAAATTCATTGTAATGATACAAGTAAAAAATCTAATATTTATAACTATTGTTGCTTATAGTCAATATTAAATATTATGGAGGTAGATCTATATTTTTTCATATTAAGTTTTTACCATCTGATGTGTATATTATATTTATAGCCTAGCCACATTTTACATGCTTGATAGTGACATGGAGCTAGTTATCAAGTAGGAATGTCATCAAGTTATGGTTCAATTTTGGCAAAAATATCCAAGAAGTGGAGTTCCCATCGTGGCTCGGTGGTTAACGAATCCGACTAGGAACCATGAGGTTGCAGGTTCGATCCCTGGCCTCGCTCAGTGGGTTAAGGATCTGGTGTTGCTGTGAGCTGTGGTGTAGGTTGCGGACATGGCTCGGATCCCGCGTTGCTGTGGCTCCGGTGTAGGCCAGTGGCTACAGCTCCGATTCGACCCCTAGCCTGGGAACCTCCATATGCTATGGGAGTGGCCCAAGAAATGGCAAAAAAGACCAAAAAAAAAAATATGTATATATATCCCAGAAGTGGTGATGTATACCTCCATCCAGATGCACACATGTGATGGCTTTTTGGTGATAATCAGTAGTCACTGATGACCACTGTCTGAATGTAATAACTCCTTAAAGGTTGTCAGTGATACTGAAATTTTAAAATTCCTTCTTCAATTATTAGATGAACTACTTCTGAAAGGAGAACCTCATCAACTACTTGGTTACCTGGAATAGTTTGTATAGAGAAAGCAGAATAAATATTTGAGCTCTTCTCTTTATTTGCTAGTTTATAAGATTTCTCCACATTTTCAAGGATGGTCAATAGTATTTTATTTTCACAGTATCATTAGAAATTCATGAACTTTTAACACATTTGATGTGTTTCAACTTACTGGCGTTATTTATTGTTGTTCAAATTTTCTCATCTCTGGCTCCTGGGAGCCTCTTTCATATCAGTGTTCTCATATCATCAAAGCTGCCTTTGATGTTTTGAGACATCTTGTACATTTCCCACCACAGATCTGCAATGGGCTGTTTCTTCAAGGAGACCTTGATTCCTTTTAAGAGAAGAGGATAGATCATGAGACCATGATCTCAGCATGTGGAATGAAGGACTTGTTTTTAAGTCTTTCCAGAGGTTAAGGCTGAGGATCATTTAGCTTAATAAAATAATGTGCATCAGAAAACACTTCCCCTTCAAGTTCGGTAGTAGAAGATTTCTTTTTTATTATGTCCTTTTCCCATGTCAAATATTCAAGTATTCAATGATATAAATATAATTACTCATTGCTTTTATCCATAATACACACGGTCTCGGGATAAATATTAAGACTACCACCAAGACAATGCTTAAAAATCAGTTTAAGCTTCTTTGCAGGTTCTTTATGTCCTTATACTAACATTCCTCTTGGGACAATAGTCAAATAAATCCGTTTCATAGAGCTTGGAAGAGTCCTCCTGGGTTTGTTACGCCACCTGCTGGACACATAGGCTCAGTTCCCACATTCTGGTGTTCAGAGATTGCTTTATATTAAATTTAATTTTTTTATATGACTCTAGTGTCAAATTTACAAAAAAATCGAGCTTCTATTATTATCTCATCTTCCCCTCAGTTTCCTTCCTCTGCCCTTTGGTAATTGTTTTTTTAAATGCTGTTATTTATCCTTTTGTAAATATTAATATTTACATATATATATTAACTTTATATATTCATATACATATTTTTATCTACTTCCTCTTTATTAGACAAATGGTAGCATCATTTTCAGATTTTTCCTCTATCTGAAATAATTATATATATTTATATAATATCAATAATTATGTAAGTCAATATAATTATATAATATCAATATATTAACCCAGACTGTTGGATTTTGCTTTGTTAGGCAATCTGAAAAATGCTTTCTAAAAAAATAGGTGAATTAAGTCCTTTCACATTTATTAATAGGATTTAAATGTTTGACTAACATGTTAAAAGATAAACTGAGGCACATTAAAAACTCAGATTTTATTCGAGCAAAAATCAAGTCAAGTTGGGCAGTGCCAACCTGGAAGTTGCTAAGTGCTCCACTTACTGAAGCTGGGGAGAGCTTACAGAGAAATGGGGAAGCAAAATAAGGACGTTACCAATCGGCTGTAGCTTACAGCCCAACTGGCTCTTTGTGATGGGTTGTCCTTAGGTTTCAATTTTGTAATTCAGAAGGCTTTACCTTCTATTGTGGTTTGATTACACAGAGCTCCGTAGCATTAGGGCAGGAGTCTAATGGCCTTCTTGTTTAATTAACTAAGACAGCAGTTTTGTTCTATTACTGTTATCTATATTTCCACATATGGAATACATATCCACACACTTAATCTCATTGCTTTAGAACAGAAAGTCCTCTTCTTTTACTGGATGGTCTATGTGAGTGCTGGTCTATGAACTCTTTGTTACTAAGCCACGATATATATACAGAAAGTAAAAGAAAACATTTAGAAATATGTAGACAATCTGCCATAATGTCCAAGCATGCGAATTTGTATTTTACAAAAATAGCGAGTTGCCATTGGCTGGAGGAAAGAATCCAAAAAGCAAGTACTGGTCCTTCCCTATCCATAGTTTGTGAAGCACTGGTCTGCTTTTGCTGGCTTGCTCTCCCTCTTCATGCACCTCCCCCCCCACCCCGTTTCCATATCTCTTTGTATTTAGAAAGATTGTATTTCTTTGTCCTGGTGGTTTTTTATTAATATTGTGATGTGAGCTTATAGGATGTATGAATTTAGTAATATTTGTGTGTGATACCCTGAATCCCTTTTTATTGCTTCCTCCGAATATCCTATGTTGAATGAAATTGCAATTAACTGACTCCTTTGTGACCCTGTTCCCCATTTTGCATCTTTTCCTCCCCATAGAGGAGGAAAAAAGATTTCAACGAATCTTTTCTTTCCCATAGAGGTCTCTGAGACTCTGAGAGCTTCTTCTGCTTCCCATATCCTCTTTCTAATCTCCCCTCCTTCCTTTCACAATAAAGTTCAGTTAAGTGTATGCAAAGCACCTTGCCATTTTGTCTTATACCTTCTCCTTAGAACCCACAGGTACTCTGATTTACACAAATAAATTCCCTGTATTTAATGTTCCCTATTGCCACTACCAGTGACGACTCTTCAGTCACTTTGGTTGTCCGAAGCTTGCTCTCCTGGAAGTTTCCCAGGAAAGGCCCGTAGGAACTTTGGTATGCATAAACAGTGGTGACCATTCCATCTAAATATCCGTGTAGCTGCCTATAAAATCCTTAGCTCTTGTTTGCTTTCCTTGTATTTCTTAAACGTTACCCCATGGTCCTCTGGCCTAAAGCCCTGCTATGGTCAAGTCTGAAGTAGTCTCCTTTTCTTTCTTTATAAGGGATGTTGACTTTTAAAATTTGGTACCAAAAGGAATTTTTTCTTTTTACTTAAAGATCAGGAGTTATCCTAGACTGTATTTAGGTAGAGGCCATTCTAGGTCAATTTTGCTAGGTATGTCCATTCAACATATAGGGAAAGTCTTTTTGTTTAATTTCAGAAAAATATTCTTGAATTATAATTGATAATATTTGTTCTCTTTCATTACATGAGTCTTTTTAGGCACTTCTATGATATGTACCTTAGATTTCCTTTGCCTACTATGTCATTCATATAGATATTTGTATATATATATATATATATATACCTATATATATAAATCTCTTTATTTAAAAATATTCTTTCCTCTTCTGTTTTCCTTAAGGCATTGTCTATGGTGCTCACTCACAGTTTTGGTTGTTCTTTTTCAGTCTGAAACTTTAAAATGAATTTTTTTCATCTCTAATATTTTCCTAAATTCTACAGACTCAATTTTCAAGTCTGTGTTTTCTCCAGTGAGAGTCTTATTGAGAGTTTCTGGATTATGCTGTTCTTTCAAAGGTTCTATCATTTGTCTCCTTTTTTTAAAAAAAGTTTGATTTGAAATACTAGATTGTTATTTTCTGTTGGCCTGTCTTGCTGGCATGCATTTTGTGTCTGTAGGGGCACCATTCTGTTTCCTGGTCCATTTTTCCTTGTGATGGCCCTGATTGTGGTTGTTTTCAGTGCTAACATTTAAGTGGCATAAGTTGTCTTTACTCTTAGGTGAAAAGGTGGCTTTACAGCTCTAGTGTCCCCCCCCCTCCCCCAATTTACTGTTTTGGGAAATGTCCACAATTACAGCTATATCCTGATATCTTTTCCCTCCCCCCACTTCTATCTGGATCCTCTCTTTTTTTCCCTCTTAACAATCTTTTGATTATGTCTGAATCTTAGAATTTTATTGAAGTAAAACTGATTTACAACATTGTGATAATTTCTGCTGTACACAAAGTGATTTAGTTCCCCATCTGCATATGTCCCTTCCTGTTCAGTCTTTTCCCATATAGGTTATCACAGAACACTGGGTGGAGTCCCCTGTGCTATACAGCAGGTCCCTGTTGACCATCCAGTCCATATACAACCATGTGCACATGCCAATCCCAGGCCCCCAATCCACCCCCCCACCTTTCCCCTTTCCATAAGTTTGATTTCAAAGTCCATATGTTTGCTTTGTAAATAAGTTCACTTTTGCCATCTTTTTATCATGCCTGATATCTCTCCCCCCTGCCCCCACTTTCATTTGGATCTTTTTTTTTTTTTTTTTTTTTTTCGTCTTTTTGCCTTTTTAGGGCCTTTTCTGCAGCATATGGAGGTTCCCAGGCTAGGGGTCTAATTGGAGCTGTAGACGCCGGCCTATGCCAGAGCCACAGCAATGCGGGATCCAAGCCGCGTCTGTGACCTACACCACAGCTCAGGGCAATGCCGGATCCTTAACCCACTGAGCAAGGCCAGGGATCGAACCCACAACGTCATGGTTCCTCGTCAGATTCGTTAATCACTGCGCCACGACGGGAACTCCATGGATCTTTTTTGTTTCCTTTGCCTCCATTGTCTCTTTCCTGCTCCATTCGGATTCTATCCCCAGCAGATTTTCCTCACTGTGGGGCTTTGTCTGGAGGGGACGTTGGTTATGCCTGTTACGGGCCTCTGTTGAGGGTCCATGCAGCTCCAGTGCCACTTAACCCTGCTGTGGTCCTCTGTGTTCATCCTCAAATTGCAGCCAGCAAGATTCTGCAGCCTTCTGGGGCCATAGAAGGAAGACCTCTCATCTTCGTTCCATTTCCTTTAATGCACAGATCTTACTATCACCAGTCATCGGCTCCAAATCCAGCCCACATATACTGAGGGTTTATAGGGATGTGCTTTCCCATCACTTGACTACAGATGTTGCCTGTGGGGTTTTGCTTCTGTGATCCTGGTTGCTCTGTGTTTATGGGGATTTGGGGAGGTCAAAAAATGATGCCACCTTGCTGCCAGTTTCCAGGTTACTGTTAAACATCCCAATTTTTTGTCTTTTTCTGTTTTACTTTCTTAGTAAATATCTCTATACCTATGTCTACCCTGGCAGTTTTCCTGATGCACTGTATTATTTAATCATCCTGTTTGCATTGACGTTTATGCCTGTTAACACTGGGATCTTGAGTAGTGAAGTCTCCACAGTTTAGGCATGTATTGAGGTCTTTTCACACTGCCAGGACGCTAGCAGGCTGGGAAGAACCCCACTGTGGTCCTGAGTGTCCTGAATGCTGACACCATGGCCAGTGGAATATGGGTTACCCTTCAGAAGTGACCCTGCTATGGGACCGTAGTAAACAGCTTTCTCTCCTTTCCTGTCCCAACAGGTTATTAGCCCTGACGCTTAATCAGGGTGGTGATGAGGCTTAGAGAAGCATGACCTGAATGGGAAGATAGAAAAATGAGGGAATACACCAGAAGGTCACAGCAGTTTGATAGAAAACGTCCCAAAGGTTTCCATTAGATCCTGAATAGGGTTGTGTTTGGATTCTCTGGTCTGGGTGGTGGAGGGGGAGAGGGTGCCCCAGGAATTAGCCCTGGGTCAGGTGCCTTGAGCAGAGGAAGGAGAGGAAAAATGACTCTTAAGAGAACAGGGTAAAGAAAGAAAAGACAGTGGTCCAAGGATCTAATTTTCTTTGGAAGCCCATTTTCTTCTTCAGCTTAATAGCAGAAGCAGATTTATCTTCAAGACGTTTAAAGTTATCCCTGCTTACTGTTCAGCTTAGAAACTCAACTCTGAACAGAAAATCTTTCATTTTACAGATAGAGATGAACTCATACAGGCATCAAAAGGGGACGTTTGGAAGACGTGACATTTTGTGGGAGTGTTTCTACCAAAGACAAACTGATAGTACCAAATCTGTTGCTGTTTTAATAGAGAGAAGAAAGCAGGCAGAGAGGCTGGGGAGAAGGATATCACAGATGTGGAGAAAGTTCCCCAGAGGAGGGCAGGGAGCCACCAGCAGACACTGGGAGTGGTCATTTGCTCCCAACAATTTGATCACTGTGTTTATCTTCATTCATGTACAAGTAAAGGTGCTGTGTAGGTGGGTTTGCATTCTGTACGGGTGGGTTTAAAGGTGGAGAAATTCAAATAACTGACAGCTTGGCTGGAGTCCCTGGTGGATGATTTAAGAGCTTAATAGCATCAAATATTCAGGATGAATTCAGAGGAATCCACAGAAATTCCAGGGTATTTAACTTAAGGTCATATCATCATTAAAGAAATAATTCTTATACATGGTTCAAGCCATATGGCTCAAATAAGTAGACTTGTCTTCCTTAAGCAAGACTTGCCATATTAACTTCAGAGAAATAAATAGGCAGTTTTCTATTTCTGAGCTGCTTATGTTTTCTCTCTTTCACATGCTGTTTCTTGCATAATTAAAGAAGGATCCTAGGACATAAGGTAATTGAAACTCTATTCTCCTCTCTATGCTATTAATATTTCTTGTTTTCTGGATATGATGGATGCAGCAGGTGATTAACAGTGAAAAGGGAAGAGGACTCCCCCCTCCACCTAGGTGACCCCCTTTCCCTTCTCACCTTGCTAACAAAACTTGTTCTTCACAGAGGGTAATGGGAACATTATCGAGTCCTCCCTTCAGCCAATGCTAGTGTTCTGTTTTTAGACCTGAAATACATATACATCAATTAGACTACCAGAATATTCGCTGACCCATCCTGTGCGGGTGGGGTGGGGGGAACCATATGAATCAGAAAAGGAAAATAATGAGTCACAAAAAAGAAGGTGTTTCTGGTCTATTAATTTTGGCTACACAGCATATAACAACTAGTATGTGAAAGATTTTCAGCTTTCATCAAAATAACCTACATAAAATTACTGAGAGATCAAGCTGGAAAGAATGGGGGCACATTTTTAAAGTTAAAATGTGAGTACTGACCTTGGATAAATAGAAGATTTCTGATGATGGTCCATTAACCTTCTTCTTCAGGCTTTTCTTTCTATATTATGGTTCCCCCCAAAGTCAAGCGTTCACTCAACAGACTCTTTGCGTCCCTAAATACCCCAGGCAGTTGTGTGCATGTGCACTGTTGAGTATGCATGCTGTTGGGTGGGGTGTGCTGGACTGGGGAAGCATGGCGGGAAGCTGGTAGTTGGCTTTGAAATAGACATTCCTTTTACTCTTCATCCTTTTCTGCTTTAATTTAGGATTATCTGTAGTTCACAGGCTCCATTCTTCCCATATTACTCCTCTATCATGACTTAACTGTTCTTAGCGTCTTAGTCATTCAATCAGGATTTTTTCTGGAGCAGATACCGGACCCTCTAGTGGCACTCAGTACATCCCAGAGTAGGTTTAGAGGCGTAATGCTTCTTTTAGTCCCTTGGTCAAATGCAAACAAAATAGGAGGGGTGATGGAAATGTGCATAAACTTAGGAGCTTGATGACTTTCTTTTGTATACTAGGTGGCTTGTTAAACATTTGCCCCTCTAGCATCATATCTGTTTACTTAAATGTAGTAAATCTAAAATTGGATTCACATTTCTCCTCTAAACATTTTTCTTAATTTCCATATTGTTTTGTCAATGCCTTATCCCACAGGGCCCCCAGTTTTCCTAATTTTCCCCCCATATATTTACTTCATTCAATTCTTTATTCAACAAATATCTACTCAGTTCTCATACAGTGTGAGTAGAGATACTGAGTACTTGGGGTGGGGGGATGAACACTGCCATGTCCTCAGAACCTCATTTTTTTTTTAAAATTATTATAGCTGATTTACAATGTTCTGTCAATTTCTACTCTACAACAAAGTGACCCAGTCATACATACATACATATACATTCTTTTTCTCACATTCTCCTCCATCATGTTCCATCACAAGTGGTTGGATATAGTTCCCTGTGCTATACAGCAGGATCTCATTGCTTATCCACTCCAATAGTTTGCATCTATTAACCCCAGACTCCCAGTCCATCCCACTCCCTCCCATTGGCAACCACAAGTCTGTTCTCCAAGTCCATGAGTTTCTTTTCTGTGGAAAGATTCATCTATGCCATATATTATAGACATAAGTGATATATGGTATTTGTCTTTCTCTTTGTGACTTCGCTTAGTATGAAAGTCTCTAGTTCCATCCATGTTGCTGCAAATGGCATTAGTTTGTTCTTTTTTATGGCTGAGTAGTATTCTATCATGTATATGAACTATATCTTCTTCATCTCTTCATCTGTCAGTGGACATTGAGGTTGTTTCCATGTCTTGGCTTTTGTGATTAGTGCTGCTATGAACATAGGGGTGCATGTACCTCAGGACTTTATGATTCGGCAGGCTCCTGTTTGCCTCCCCTCTCCCTCCTACCCAAAACTCCACGCCTATCAGTGTACTTTTGTGTCTCTTTTCTACTTTGTGATCCTTGCTTAGCTGCTAGGACAGGGATCCTCCACCATTATGGCTGGTCCACAGTAATCAACTGCTCACTGTCTTCTCTGAAACTTAGTGCATCCATCATCCAGTTTCCAATATCTGACCTGTTTCAATAGTTCTCAACCCTGGTCATGCATCATGTTCCGTTGGTAAATTTACTTGGTCATTTGTTTTTAACACAGATGTCCAGGACCCACTTGGAAAGCAGGTGACTCAGTAAAGTTCCCTTTGGAACTGATGTGGAGTCAGGTTGGCAAAGACTTAGTATTTTACTTGTCTTCACTTTGTGCAGGCTGAATAGACCTGAAATCACCATTCTTCAAAAATGTCACACTCACCCCTGCCTCTGGGTCTTCTTTCCACTCAGCAGCTAGTGTTTCTCCTCTTATCAAAACCCTAAATTCTTGTTCTAAGTCCTAATGGCAACATGCCATGCTGTATTCATCTTTGACTTTCCCAAGGATTAAGAACTGCTTATTGAATGTGAAAGGTGGCAGAATAGGCTACCCTAAACTATGCCTCTTGGGCATAAGGATATTTTGAGCTAAAGGCACTTGAAATAGAGCAAATGCAGGGAGAGGCCTTTTCTGCCTGAAGACAGATTCCTAAAGGAACTCAACTTTCATTTACCCCCTCCTGGGAGTTTCATCAGCCAGGGAAGACTGACTCTTATCATAGGAAAGGACACTAGAAATCCACATAACACTCAGCTGAGCTCTGTCACAACTATCATGCCTGCCAAGGGCCCACCTGTCTTTCTGAAAAATCATTCTCTCTCCTCCAAGTGGCCCACATCCCACTCCTCTACCTTCCCCATCAAGACAATATATAGACACTCAAATCTCACATCTCTTTTGGGCATTCACCATTTTTCCCAGTGATGCCCTCATGGATGTAATATTAAAAATGAACATATTTGTATACTTTTTCTGTTAATCTGTATGTTGTCAGTTTATTTCATAGACCCAGCTTCCATCCCACCCACACTCTAATATTTAAAGTCTTACATGCTTCAGGTTTTAAGGTGTTTTTTTTTTTTTTTTTTTTTTTTTTTTTTTGTCTTTTGTCTTTTCAGGGCCACACCCACGGCATATGGAGAGTCCCAGGCTAGGGGTCAAATTGGAGCTACAGGAGCTGGCCTACGCCACAGCCAAAGCAACGCCAGATCTGAGCCGTGCCTGTGACCTACACCACAGCTCACAGCAATGCCGGCTCCTTAACCTGCTAAGCGAGGCCAGGGATTGAACCCACAACCTCATGGTTCCTAGTTAGATTCGTTTCCATTGCACCAAGACGGGAACTCCAGGTTTTAAGTTTTAAGCAGCCTGTTTTTTTCTTGTTAAAAAATTTTTTTCAACTGAAATATTGTTGACTTACAATGTGGTATTCGTTTCAGGTGTACAGTAAACTGAATTAGTTATATGTCTACACATGTCTATTTTTTTCTCATATAGGTTATTACAAACTGAGCAGATTTCCCTGTGCTATATAGTAGGTTCTTGTCAATTATTATTTTATACAGTAGTGTATATATGTTATTCCCATCCTAATTCCTCCCTTCCCTGCCTTGGTTTCCCCTATTGGTAACCATAAGATTGGTTTTGAAATCTGTGGGTTTGTTTCTGTTTTATAAATAAGTTTGTCATTTTTATTAGATTTCACATATAAGTGATATCATATGATACTTGTTCTCGTCACTCAATATGATAATCTCTAGGTCCATTCATGTTACTGTAGATGGCATTATTTCTTTTTTATGGCTGAGTAATATTTTGTTGTATATATGTACTACATCTTATCCTTTCCTCTTTCAATGGATATTTAGGTTGAATCCATGTCTTGGCTGTTGTAAATAGTGCTGCAAGGAACAGTGGGGTGCATATATCTTTTTGAATTATGGCTTTCTCTGGATAGATGCCCAGGAGTGGGATTGCTGGAGCATATGGTAGTTCCATATTTAGTTTTTAAAGGAACCTCCATACTGTTTTCCATAGTGGTTGCACCAATTTACATTCCTACCAGCAGTGTATCAGGGTCCCCTTTTCTCCACACCCTCTCCAGCATTATTTTTGTAGACTTTTTGATTATGGCCATTCTGACTGGTATGAGGTGATACCTCATGGTAGTTTTGACTGTCATGTTTTCTTGTTACTAATTAGAGCTCTTCGATTTCAATAAAGAAGTCCCTTTGACATTTTTAGTATGGCTTGCCTGGAAGACCCTTTCTCTTTCCTTGGCTTTCAGACATTGGATAAAACAGCCACCTCTCCCAGTTTTGAGGGAGTGGTCTCATGTAGGGGATGGAGTTTACCACTTGATCCTGCCCCAGCACTTGGTCTTCTCTCAAACCTTTGTGACTGTTCAAGTAGCCTACTTTATCTTTAAAGGTTCCCAGTAGTTTAGGTCGTGCCTTGATCTGCCAATGTTCCAAAGCTGAGGATCTCAAAAAACACTTAAATTCAGGCCAACTAGAAGCCATATCCTTAGGCAGTAGCTTAAAGTATGCAAATAAAAACCTCTTTTATGGGATGACTGGCAGAAGGGTGTTTCTGTCTAATCTCTCTCCACTGAGCCTAGTGAGTGAAGAACTGTATTTTCTTTTTCTTTGCTACCATCCCATTGAACTTGTGAACATAAGCTCTGCTGGTCACCACAGCCAGGATAACATGAAGTGTGTCCTCTGGGTGGCAGAGTGCCTGACACATACACAAGCTCCTTTCTTGGATGCACTAATGACCCGAGGGCAGGGAGGATGTAAAGGTGGTGTCTGCCTTTCTCCCCTGGATAGGACTGTAGTCAGCCCTTAGATGTATGTTTAATTTGAAGCCTGCCCCTTGGGCCACAGCGATGAAAATAAACTCCTAGGCCTCTTTCACAGAAAGACTGGGGGTGTGTTTCTGTCTGCTTGTGCCATGCTGTGCTCTGGGTGGGTAGCCAATTAAGAACTTTTTCTCCATTTGGAACAGTCCTGCAAGGCCTGTGAGTGAAAGCCTCACTGGCCACCAGAGCCGGGCCATCTAGTAGTGTCCCCTGGGCAGCACCCACAAACTTCAGGGTGCCAGTGAAGTGTCCAACATCCTTTCTGAGAGGTGCCAACAAGCTAGAGTGAGGAAGAAGCACAATGGTACCTGCTGGCTTTGAAGTATGTCACAGGCCCCTACGTGCCCCTGAAGCTGAAGCTCTAAGGAAATAAGCCTCTTGCACAGAAGGACTGAGCGCTTTGCAGTAGGCAGCTCTGGCTCTGTAAGCTTATGCCAGCCTTTTACGAACTGGTTTCTCAGTTCACTATGGACTGGGGGTCTTGGAGAGGAACCTCAGTGGCTTTCAAAGTTAGAGGTTTTAGGGGCTTGTCTCTCAGATGCAGATCTTGAAAGTTGGGGTACCCAATGTAGGGTTTAAACACTTCCCTCCTTTAGGGAAAAGCTCAGGGTAGTGAGTTCCACCCTGGAACAAGATATATATTTGTCTTTTTAGGGCCGCACCCATGGCATATGGAGGTTCCCAAGCCAGGGGTCGAATTAGAGCTCTAGCTGCTGGTCTACACCACGGCCATAGCAATGTGGGATTTGAGCTGCATCTGCAACCTACACCACAGCTCACGGCAATGCCAGATCCTTAACCCACTGAGCAAGGCCAGGAATCGAACCTGAGTCCTCATCAGTACTAGTCAGATTTGTTTCTGCTGAGCCACGACAGGAACTCCAGAGTTCCCTCTTAATTATGAGTCACTGGGCTCAGGGTGGGGTTTATGGCTGGTTTATGCTACTTTTCTGTGCTTCCATGCTTTCCCCCCCTCATTTGTCCAATGTGTAGGGGTCACTCGGCTAGTTTGGGAACTTTTGTCAGAAGAAACTGTTCCATATGTAGGTTCAGTGTGTCTGTGGGAGGGGGTGAATTCAGGGTCCTCCTGGGTGGCTGTCTTGAACTGGAACTTCACTTCTAGGATATGCAGGCAGTGGCAATGTTTAACCCAATAAAAACATAGCAGTTGTATAGAAGCAGGGCTGTGTGGAGGGAGAAAAGGGGATACAGCACAAGTTAAAACATTTAGCACATCACCTGGCTCATGTTAAGATTCGATATAAAAACAAAACACATATTTGCATCATTGTGAGTTAGATACTCTGTGTTTAGGTATTGGTTTGCTCTCCTGTCATTATGTAGTGATTTCTCTCAAGGATTTATACATGCTTATTGAACAAACTACACAGACCCCAATCAATATTCACTCAGGGAATAACCTCACAGAATCAACCTATCTTTATTTTTAGATTAAGTTTGCTATTATTATTTTTTTTTGCGTGTCTTTTTACTATTTCTTTGGGCTGCTCCCACGGCATATGGAGGTTCCCAGGCTAGGGGTCGAATCGGAGCCGTAGCCGCCAGCCTACGCCAGAGCCACAGCAACTCGGGATCTGAGTTGCGTCTGCAACCTACACCACAGTTCACGGCAACACCAGATCATTAACCCACTGAGCAAGGGCAGGGACCGAACCCGCAACCTCATGGTTCCTAGTCGGATTCATTAACCAGTGCGCCATGACGGGAACTCCTGCTATTATTTTTATTATAGTTTTCCCTTGTCTGATAATGGTAAGCTAGGAAGTCAAAATTTCCAAATTTCACTTCTTTAATTATCACATAAAGCATTTTAAACAATGGAGTTAGTCATTAATGAATCCTGGTGGGTGTTGTTCTATCTGGATACTCCACTCATTAAGATTTTTCAGTACACCCACCAGGATTCATTAATGACTATCTGGGCACTCCACTCATTAGGATTTCTCGGTAGAATTTTATGATGTAGCAACAACCACATTACTATGTCCAGCTGCTTTGCAAAATGAAAATACCAACTTGTCATCCTTTTACTAAAATCACACATCTAGTGGTAGTTTTTAAAGTATAGTTAAACAAACAAAAATACTTATCCGTACAAGGTGTTTGCATGTTCTTGATTTTTAATCTTTAAATCCAAGCAGCAAAGACTTCTTGCAGAAAGCTGGAGAGGCTTTCATCATGCTACATTTTTTTTTTTTTTTTTAAAGAACCAAGGTCTTCAAAACCAGGTAGAGCTGGTGGATAAAAATCGCTTCTGAAGATATAGCACATCTGTCCAAAGTGAAAATCATTTTTTCTGCCCAGCATAACTCTCTTCATTGTTCTGTGAAAGTGTTTTATTCTCATGCTGTGAAAGGCAGACAAACCAAAACCAATGATGGGGAAAAATAATGATCACATTTCTATCCAATTACCCCAGCTTTTTATTCAAGTAGCCTAAGTGCCCAATATGCTGCTTTTGGGGGGGTTATATTTAACTTTTCTGACTTTTAAACCAAATGGGCAAACGAGGAAACTAGATTACTCAAAGGCAGAAATAGAAGAACAAATACTGACAAAGCCTTGGGACAGGAAATAGGAGGGGAGTGATACCCCCCCCATTCTCTTTTGACACATGCCCCAAACTCCTCTTGACTTCTGCCCCTTTCCCTGAATGAGTGGATGAAGATGGCCAGGTGTTCGCTTTGCTGTCTGGCATTAGTAACCCTTTGTGAACAGCATCAAGCAAACATAGATGGAAATCCATTACTTCTATGCTGCAGCTGATGCTGGGACCACCACCAAACACGTGCCTAGTCACTACCTATTCACTCATTCACCAAAGTGATGACCACATGGTTGAAATGTGCCAGGTACTCTTCCCTCAGGACTGAGGGTAAAGGGGTGCAATAGCGGGAAGGATACAGGTGATAACAGGCCCACAACAGGACAGGATTCTCTCTTCCTTTTCCCCCTGCCCTCTTCAGAATTGGAAATATAACATTTTAGCCTAATAATACATGGAAGTTATGTGATTAATGTTCTCATGATACAGATGAGATTGTCTTTTAGATTTTCCCCTTTAAAGAATGACAGCGTCTGTTGAAAGGGAGTGTAAATTGGCACAACCATTATGGGAAGTCATTTGGAGGTCCCTCAAAAACAGAACTATATAATCCAGAAATCTCACTTCTGGGTATGTACTTGGAGCCAGTATCTTGAAGCAGAATCTATAGTCCCATGTGCATTGAAGCATTATGCACAGTAGCCAAGACATAGAAAGAACCTAAAGGTCCCTAATAGAATACTACTCAGCCATCAAAAAGGAAATCCTGCCTTTTACGACAACATGAGGGTATTACGCTATGTAAAATAAGTCAGCCACAGACAAACCATGTCTGATCTCATCTATATGTAGAATCCAAAAAAGCTGAACTCATATAAACAGAATGAATGGTGGGTGCCAGAGGCTAGGAAGTGGGAGAAATGGGGAGATGTTAGTCAAAGGGTACACATTTCCAGGTAGAAGATGAATAACATGCTATCTTTTCACTAATACCACAGTAGCCAGAACTTATTTAAATGGCCACATCTTGCTAAACTGCAGGCTGGGAAATGGGGACTTTCAGCTGCTTAAATTGATACTCCAAATCAAACTGGGGCTCTGACACTAAGAGAAAAAGAAGAATAGATTGGGTAAACAACTCATGAAAAACTTTATGTGTCTTAAGAGTTAAAGGTACCATCAACCCTTTCAATGTGTATGTTCTTCACTTGAGGATGCTTTGTGTGTACAAGACTGGAAAACTCTGGCTATTAGAGAGGCAGGAGTAGTTTGGTTTTTTCCTTTCTCCACTCCCTTCTCCAAAAGCAAGTGTATTCACAGTCTCCTTATAAGAAAGTTGATAATTCTGAAGTAACTAAAAAAAAAAAAAAGGAATCATATAATTGTGTGGATGGTATGAGAGTGGCAGGGGAGATGGTGCTGTTTCGAGGTTCATACTTTTTCCTGTCCCATTATTCTCAATTAATGGATGCTCAGTAGAGGTCTGAGTTCATTATGTCCTAGGTCCTCTACTAGTAACAAAGGTAATGGAGAAATCTCTATTGTCTAAAAGCTCTCCATCTAGTGGTAAAGATGCCCAGTGAGCACGGTGACCACATTTCCACAAGTATAAGAGGAGAGGGAGAGAGAAGGAGCAAAGGAGAAGCAACCAGGCTTGTCTGGAGTGGAGAGAAGCCTTCACAGAAGAGGAGATGTTGCAGGGGTTGGGGGGGAGTTCAGGAAGTTTCTACATTGTCCACACTGGGGAGATGCACATATTCCAGACAGAAAAAAGCCAGAAAACTGTTTTAGAGAGAGTGTAGGAGGTGAGGGTATGGAGGATGTTAACGATGGTCTAATTTCTTGGAGAAAATAGAGGCCATGAGGCCCAAGCATCCCCAAAGCTATGAAATGCCCTCAGGTATAATGACATCGGTGGCCCACTGGCATCTCAACCCCACACCCAGAACAACTGCTGACACAACCTTCCCTAGTGTCCCTGTGTTCATCACTACCTGGTAGGCTTTATCCTTTTCACCTGTGCACTTATAAGGTCTCCTACTTGCTTCCAGCCCCCATCCCTCCCCCACCCATTCGCTTCAATCTCCACCAGCTGAAGGAGTAGGTTTTCAGAAATGCCCAGCTTCTGATTATACTCTCTTCTATGGAAAACCAATACTTCAGTAGATCCCCCAGCCCCAAGGCGAAGCTCAAATGCCTAGTGCAGCACTGAAGGTCACTGTTGCCTCTGCCCACCTTCCCAGTCTCCCCTCGACCATGACCACAGAAGCGAGACCCTAGCCACTGTGCAGCTCCAGGCTCAGCACGGACAACTGGGCTTAGGAGTGACCCACATCACTTCTCAGGTTCCACTGGCCAAAACTTGTGTTTTTGGCCACACCAAAATGCAGCAGGGTCTCGCTTCTGTGGTCATGGTTGAGTGGAGCCTGGGAAGCAGCAGGGTTGGAAATGTGTCTGTCTTTGGCAGAGGAAGAAGAGCAAGCCAATTTTGTTGCTCAGCGAAGAGTCTGCCATGGATCTCCTGAACTGGCTTCTATACTTTATAGCTTTGTCTTTTTCCTTTCCATGCTATGAGTTTTCTTTGACTGTCTTGTTAACAGATGGTTCCTATTTCATATTCTTGTTTTATGATTGCAATATCTTCTCAATGTTCTGTGAAAATGTTAATTCAGTAATACTAAAATTCTAATCTACAAAAGATTTTTTTTTTCATTTGAAAAAATTCTTTTTAAAACTATTTTTCCATCAGGGTCATTTATTTGAAATGTTCATTGTTGCCTGTCTCTGATGCTGCTGGTTTTCCTTAAAATAATTATTATGACACTTGCTCACTGGGTACTGCTAACACATAGGCAGCATTTACTTTTAGCAATCAGATTTAATATTTAAAATACTTATGTAAGGTAGGTGCTGTTATTTTCCCCATTATGCAGATGAGGAAACAGAGGCACAGAGAGTTAAGTTACTTGCCCCAAATCATATTTTTTTTGGCTGCGCCATGTGGAAGTTCCCTGAGCCAGGGAACGAACCTGTACCACAGCAGTGACCTGAGCCAATGCAGTGACAATGCTAGATCCTTAACTCACCATGCCACAAGTAAGTTAGCTGTATCCAAAGCTATGTAATCTGATCCTGGAATCTTATAGTATACTACTTTTCAAATGTGTAGTACATTTTGGCTATCTGTTCATGGTTGAAAAGTTGATTAATATAGGTAGTTGGTATTTTCTATTTTTGCATAGGGAGACCAAACCACTAAGAAGTTTGATGACAGAGAAACATGACATTTCTCCCTTTCCTGTGCAGCTTCCCCATCCTTCAGGTAGCAATAGAAATCAGATGGGCATCACTACATAGTTCCGTCGCATTTCTATAAGATGCTTCTAATAACTGTAAAATTAAGAGACACTAACTTCCTCAAAAAGTTAACAATTTGTCCATCAACAAATAAATGGATAAAGAAGATGTATGTGGCATGAAAGCAGAAATATGGATCAATGGAACAAGATAGAAAGCCCAGAAACAAACCTTTGTGCCTAAGGTCAACAACTACTCTATGACAGAGGAGGCAAGAAGACAGTGGAGGAAAGACAGCCTCTTCAGTAAGTAGTGCTGGGAAGACTGGACAGCTACATATAAAAGAAAAAAGTGAAATTAGAACAGTCTCTAACACCATATCCCCAAATCAATTCAAAATGGATTAAAGTCCCTAAACATAAGGCTGGATACTATAAAACTCTGAGAGGAAAACACAGGCAGAACAGTCTTCGGCATAAATTGTAGCAATATCTTTTTGGAATCACCTCCTAGGGTAATGAAAATAAAAATAAACAAATGGGACCTAATTAAACTTAAAAGCTTTTGCACAGCAAAGGAAGCTGTAAGTAAGACAAAAAGCTGACAGAATGGGAGAAAAATCTTTGCAAAAATGAAGTCATCGACAAGGGATTTATTTCCAAAATATACAAACATCTCATCTCATGCAGCTTTATATTAAAAAAATAAAAAACGATGGTCAGAATATTTAAACAGATGGCCAAAAAACACTTGAAGAGATGCTCAACATCACCAGTTATTAGAGAAATGCAAATCAATACTACGAGATATCACCTCATATCTGTCAGAATGGCCATCATTAATAAGTCCACAAATAACAAATGATGGAGAAGGTGTGGAGGAAAGGGAACCCTCCTGCACTATTGGTGGGAGTATAAATTGGTGAAACTGCTATGGAGGACAGTTTGGAAGTTCCTTAAAAAACTAAATATTAAACTACCATATGATCCAGCAATCCCACTGCTGGGGATCTATTCAGAAAAAAACCATAATTCAAAAAAATACATGTACCTCAGTGTTCATCACAGTACAATTTACAACAGCCAAGGCATGGAAGCAACCTAAATGTCCATTGACAGAGGAATGGATATCATGCTAAGCTGAACTGAGAGGAAGACAAATATATGATATCACTTATATGTGGAATCTACTAAAAAATGATACAGAAGAACTTATTTATAAAAAAGAAACCAACCCACAGACTTTAAACCCAATCTTATGGTTACCATTGGGGAAACCGTGGCAGGGGAGGAGGAATTAGAGGATGGGAATAACATATATACATTATAAAATAAAATAAACTATAAAATAATTAACAAGAGCCTACTGTATTAGCACAGGGAAATCTACTCTATAGTTTGTAATAACCTATCTGGGAAAAAAGAATGGAATATGTATAACAAATAGACTTTAAAATCAAACTTATGGTCACCAAAGGAGAAACCATGGTGGAGGGATAAATTAAGTCTGGATTAACATATATATACACTATTATATATAAAATAAGGGCATACTTTATAGCACAGAGAAATATACTTAATATTCTGTAATAACCTATATGAGAAAAAAGAATGGATATGTATAACTGATTCACTTTGACACGTGAAACCAATACAACATTGTACTTCAACTATATGCCAATAAAATTAAATTTAAAAAAGATGTGATGCATAGATACAGTGGAATACTACTCAGCCATAAAAAAGAATGAAATATCACTATCTGCAGCAACCAGAGATTATCATACTAAGTGAAGTCAGAAAGACAAACACCATGTGATATCAATTATATGTGGAATCTAAAATATGGCATAGATGAATCTCTCTACTAAACAGAAACAGACTCACTGACATGGAGAACAGACTTGTGGTTGCCAAGGGGGAGGTGGCTGGGGAGGGATGGAGTGGGAGGATTGGGGTTAGCAGATGTAAGCGATTATACATGGAGAGGATAAACAATGAGGGTCCTACTGCATAGCACAGAGAACTAGAGAACTATATTCAGTGTCCTATGATAAACCATAATGGAAAAGAATATAAAAAAGTGCAAATATATATATGTATAACTGAATCACTTTTCTGTACAGGAGAAATTTACACAATAATGTAAATCAACTATACTTCAATAAAAAAAGTTATCAATTTGTGGCTTTACTTAATGGGGTGCATTCAATAAACATAAATTTAATGAATCTACTTGTAGTTATTACTTGAGTGATCTATTCTCTGAGTTGAACATTACCAACAACAAAAAAGCTAGTATATGGCCAGAGTTATAAACAGTACATTTCTATAGCCCTAAACTGGCAAGGCAAATTTAGATTGGTTTATGATATAAACAACATAGTTCTGTATTCCTACACCAACATGAAGATTTTGGATCAGTAAAGAACTCCACAAATAAATTCTATATACTTGTCTGTATGTGGTGAGAATTTCAGAGACATGTTTGTTCTGGGAGATACTCACTTTTATGGACAATTCCATCCCTTCTATCCCTTATGGCAAATAACAAAAATTGTAATTATTGGGTGACTAAGAGAATACGCCTGATATGGACAGGAATCTCTTCTGCACTGTGTCCTCACTTTCTGGTACAGAGGAAACTCTCAAGAGGCACACCTGCTTGGCTCTGCAGAGGTTTTGCCTCACCCATTCTGTGCCCAGGTGGGTATCCCTGCCAGCCTGGGTGAGAGGCTTCATTCTCCCAAGACTGTGCTGGCCAATGGTGGCTTTGATCATTGGAGCATATGGACTGGCTTTTAATCAGCAGCACGGAACGCTGGCCCCAGGCCCTTGCCAGAGAAGGAGGCCTTTGAACTGTGTGCTGCTCACCTTTTATTGAAGGCCCTTGACAGATACATTGAAGGGGGGTTTAAAGGACCTGAGATCAATGCATTCCTGACTGTGACCCTTTCATGGATTGAAAGCTCTGAAGTTTCTGCCTAGAAAAACATAGAGAAACACACATCAAACGGGGCGGATCGGTGCAGAGACCTGGGTGCTCTGAAGCATATATTGACCCTAGAGAATCTAGTCCATGATGACAAGGAGGCGTCAGTGTTTGCCATTTCTAATCAATTGGTAGTGTCGGCCAACAGCACGATTTTGAATGAATCTGAGCCCTGTTTGGTTTTTACACAAAAGAGCTGTATGACCTCGTTTGTGCTGTGTGTGGGTGAGGAAGGCGCCAGGCCAGTGATGGGCTGTAATTTGGCCTCCCTGTTCTGGCAATTAAGGCAGACTCTCAACAAGCTGTTTATGTTGACTACACACTTTCTTGTTTTTCAAGCAGATTGCTTCTCTTGAGTTGGATTTAGGCTAATATTATACCTTATGCCTTCAGCTTGTATTAAGGAAAAATCTTTAAAGTTTTCTATGAGATCTGCCTTAAATTTTGTTGTCAGAATGCCAATACATTGAGATGAGATATCTTTGCCAAATCTAGGTATCAGGAAAAATCTTTGCTTCACTGGAGAATGCTGTGCTTTCAAGACAAAATATAAATGCTACAATACATGATTGTCTTTTTTGTTTTAGCTTTTGGGAAGAGCAGCTTAATGGAGTAACTATTCAGGGCCTTAAATTCAGCCTACATTGATACTAATTTTTATTTTTCTCTTTATGGATCTATAGCAATCTGTTGCTCCATTGTTGTAACTCTCTTTACTGACCACTCCAAATCCACTGTGGAACAAAGCAGTATTATATTAAAAAATATATAACATTTTATGTAGGTCAGTATTTTAAATCCTCAATGAACCTTCAACTTCAGACAATTCATTAATTTTACAGCTTTAGGACTGCAGACTAATAAACACGTACTGATAACAGATTTATGTACCTAAGGAACTAGTAAACACTTATTAGGTAACTAGTAAGTACCTTCCTCTTTCCTATTGTTCCCTCTCTCCAATATGACAGAACAACTTTTTTCCCTATGGATAGATATTTATTTATCATTGAATTTTATAGAAGCTTAAATGTAGGGGTAAATATAAAAAAATTTTAAAATATACAACCAATGTAAATTTATCATGGTTGACAAAGTTTGTTCATTTTTTTTTGATGAACATAGATGTAAAAATCCTCAACAAAATACCAGCAAACAGAATCCAAATATATATTAAAAGGATCATACACTGTGATCAAATAGGATTTATCTCAGGGATATGCAAGGATTCTTCAAAATATCCTCAAATCTATCAATGTGACACATCATGTCAACAAACTGAAGAATAAGAATCACATGATCATCCCAATAGATGCAGAAAAGGCTTCTGACAAAATTCAATGCCCATTTCCGACAAAAACTCTCCAGAGAGTGGGGAGAGAGGCAACATACCTCAATATCATAAAAACCATGTATGGAAAACCACAGCTAACATCATTCTCAATGGTGAAAAACTGAAAACATTTCCACTAAGATCAGGAACAAGACAAGGATGTCCACTTTCACCACTATTATTCAGCCTAGTTTTGGAAGTCCTAGCCACAGCAATCAGAGAAGAAAAAGAAATAAAAGGAATCCAAATTGGAAAAGAAGAAATAAAACTATCACTGTTTGCAGATGCCATGATACTAAGAAAGCCCTAAAGACAGCACCAGAGAACTGTTAGAACTCATCAACGATTTTGGCAAAGTTGCTGGATACAAAATTAATAGACTGAGTTGGTTCATTTTTGATAGAAACAAATCATGAGTTCACATAACTTCTCCAAAACAAGTTTTACAGATCGGCCAAGATGGCTGTGGCTGGTCGGCTCACCTTTGTTCTTTGTCTTGGCCCCAGACATCCTGACAGTTATTTAAGAGTGTGATGTGATTCCACATTCAAAGGAACAGAAAGGGGTGGGATAGAGAGAAAACTCTGTGTATGTTCTCGAGGGGGCAGCTTCCGTGGGAGAATCTAGATGAGTTCCTCTTCGAGGAAACAGAGCAGAGGTCGGATCTGAAGATATCCTGTGAAGAAGATGTGTGGCTGTGGCCACGAAGGACACCTCTAATGTTAGGCCCATCTTTGCAACATGAACGCCTTTCTGAATATCTTATGCCCATGAGGCCCCATTGCTCAAATTCATTTTAAAGCACACTAGTCTCAGAAATGTAAATACATGTTTACTGAATTGGGGACATGGTTTCTCCAGCTCTGAGTGTGACAGTACGTTGACAGACCAGAGTGTGATGTTTCTACCTGCAGGTCAGCACATTAGGGAGAAGGCTGGTGGACCTGGGTTCGGTCTTGGCTCAGATGCTTACCATCTGTGTCATCTCCAGAAAAGTTCAGTTTTCTCATAGCTAACATAGGTAGAAAATAGTTTCCACCTCTCAGAGTCACTATGTAGATGAAGTGCCCTATCTCATGTAAAGTGTAGGGAGCATTCTAAATAGTAAATAAATATTTGATCCCTCCTTTCACTTCCCCAGCCCCTCATCATTCCCACAGTGTTTACAGGTGACATAGAGGAGGGGGTGAACTTTGCTTCATTCACACCAAAAATCTCATTCCAGTGGACAAAATAAAAATGAGCAAATAATCTAAGCTAATAAGTGAGCCCAATGATCTGAGACCAGAAGAACTAAAGAAGCCCTGTGTGCAGAAAAATCTGGACATATACTCTGTATGATCGCTGTTTCCTTTTCTAGCTCCTCCCCCTCTCCTTCCCACAAGTAGTGGTATAAAGAATATGGACAAAAGTAGGAACTCAGGGGAGGGACAGAACCTGTTTTGTTTCCTGATGTATCTCAAGTGTGATGGCCAGGATCCTCTCATATGGATTTGGTGCTTAATAAATATTTGACTAACAGCATTGAACAGTGAGGAAGAAGATAGGAACACTCTGGGACTTGACCTTCTATTTTTCCCTGGAGTTTAGGGGTGCAAGTAATGATTTCTAACAGAAAAGAGAAGAAAACTGTTAAGTTTCCACCACAGAAAAATGCTTGATCATTTTCCTTAAGTCCACATACAGCATCAGTGAGCTGCCTCAGTAACCCCAGTGTAATAGCTTCTAAGTCCAGCCAACAGTGGCTCTGCTACAATGGATGCCTCTTCCATCAGGAGATCCCTCACCCTCTCCTGACCTGCCGGAACTTCAGAGTAAGGTGCAAAGGCTCAGGCCAGGGAAAAAGCAGCTCATCTGCATGGTAGACACAGACGCTCAGGTGAAATTATGGGCTAGTTCTCCCTGTCTCCTCTTCTGATGGGCAGAGCAATCTATAAGGAAGTCTACTTAAAGCATAGAGAAGGTTAGGTCAGTAGGAGTCAACTTGTAAGCAACTTCTTTGCCTTTTTCCTGATTGTTCATCCCTGTTTTCCTCAGACCTTAATTATAAAGATGAGGTTACTAGGCAATATGAAACCTTGCTCCTGATGTCTGCTTTATGAAACATACACAATGCTTCGATAACCTGTTGCATCCTTTCCGGGACGAGAAGGAGTAAGAATGAAGAGCGAAGAAGTTAGAGAATGGTGGACTCTCTACCCCTTGCTTCCCCTGAGTAAATCTGCAGGCAGCCCTTGTGGGCAAGCGAGCATCCCAAGGAAGATGGGGAGAAGTCAGCAGAAATGGAATGCACTCCATGGAAAAGTGACGAAGAATCTGACCTCCTGTCTTCATGATTCACTGAGATTGTTTCCCTTTTTCCCTTTTAAAAACTGTCATGGCCAGGAGTTCCCATCGTGGCACAGTGGTTAATGAATCCGACTAGAAACCATGAGGTTGCGGGTTCGATCCCTGGCCTTGGTCAGTGGGTTAGGGATCCGGCGTTGCTGTGAGCTGTGGTGTAGGTCGCAGATGTGGCTCGGATCCCGCGTTGTGTGGCTCTGGTGTGGGCCGGCGGCTACAGCTCCAATTCGACCCCTAGCCTGGGAACCTCCATATGCTGCGGGAGCGGCCCTAGAAAAGGCAAAAAGACAAAAAAAAAAAAAAAAAAAAAAAAAATTGGCACAGCCAAGCAGATTCTTCAGAGCTGGTCTCTGGATGCAAGTCTACCTTTCCCCCAGATCGCCAGCCTTTCTGCATAAAGCACCTTTCCTTTCTACTGACACTTGTCCCTTAATTTATTGGCTGTTGAGCAGCAAGCAGTTGAACCTGTGTTCAGTTACAAACTGAAAATATTCTGCTGGACTAGTTAATGATTCAGTTTGCTTTTCAAAAAAGACTAGCACTGGGCATCAATCTTATCATTCTCTCTAAGCATTGTCTGGACCCTGAGCATCACTCACGTACACCAGTTAGATTGCAAAGACTTGAGGGAAAATATCAGAGCATTTTGCTTTGATGGCTAGCATCCGATAAGCAATGGATGTTTGAGGAACAATAATGTGGTGCTGCTCTGAATACTACCAGAGATGATGGGAACAAAGGAGGGAACTGAGGAGAGTGGCCTAAACAGGGGATGCTCCATAGCTTATCCTGTCTTAGGTTGGTTTTCCTGGAGAGAGACCCCAGGATGGAGATTTGAGAGCAGATATAGTGGTGGGAACACTGAGAAAACCATTGCTCAAGTGGCAAGGAAAGGGGGGTTGGGGGGCGGGAAACACTGAACGTGGAAGCTGGGATGGCCCTTCAGAATCATCCCAAATTGAGGCAAGGGGTGGGGCCTTTGTATCCAGTCCCTGCCTAGGATGTGGGCTGCCCCCAGCAGCCCCCTTCAACCAAAGGCACCTCCCAGAGAAGATAAAGCTGAGAGCTGTCAGCTGCCAGCACTTCCAGCAGCAGGGGGAATAAATACTTTGGTCCTACAGCACCCGCTAATGCTGGCAGTGTTAACAAACAGTGTTATTTATGAGAGCATAACCAACTCAAAATCTGCCTAGCAAGGACATTTAATCAAATTGAGGCAATATTTGTTGAATGAACGTGTAGTTATTGTGAGGGAAGAATGATAAACATTGGATTTAAACTTCATCAGAAGGGCTGTAAAAGAGGGTACAGGAAAAGACAGAATTCACTCAGAATGAGGAGAATCTCCAGCTCAGACACCTGTCCTGTACTTTGTCATTTGATCGAATCATCAAAAGTATTCAGATTCTGCATGTATTAAGCCTCGGGGAGAAGGCAGAAGGCAAAGTTCCGGAAGGGGCTCTGATTTGGGGAATCAAGTTTCGACAAGTGAGGGCACTGCCCTCTCTCACTGTAAAACAGAGATTATTCCACTACCTAAGAGTTTGATAGAAAATTACCCATTTTTTTAAAAAGAAATAATTGGCCTTGTGTGAAACAGCAGAGAGAGGTGAAAAGCATCATTGATGGAATCCTTCCAAAATTAGTGACTCTTCCTGCTCAGAGTCCTTTCAACGAATGCAGTCATCCTCTGACGCTCTTTGTTGAAGGCCTTTTCTGAGCACAACCTATTCTGTTCAGTTTAATGATCCAGCACCTCTTCCACTGAGTGCTTAGACCCCCTCACCTTGCAGACAGCAATTTAATCACAATGACACCTTCCCTACATTATGCATCCCAGTGTTAGATGATGTCACTTTACTCAATACTTTACTTACATTTTAAAAAAAAAGGGTCTATAAACTAGATGCTTGCAATGAATCAGTTTTCCAGGGACATCTATGGTGATTTTAAAGATGCTTCACCTTTTTTTTTCAGGTGTCTTCAAACTAGATTTTCTTAGCCCATAAGCATTTCTATCCCCCAAGATTTATCTGATTAAAGATTTTAAAATAATCTATCAAATGTCTTTATCATGATACCACAACAAATTCAATGTGCAAACTTTAAATTTTGACTATCACTCACCCATCTATTCCTGTTCAGGTTAAATCATTTTTGTACTTAGCCCAAATGATCTTGCCATTTCTACCTGCTTAAAAGAATCCTGGGATAACAAACTGACTTAAATATTTTTTAAAAATACTTAAAAATAAAAATTTACATATATTTAGAACTGATTTTTCAGGCAAAAGAGCAAGTCTTCTTTTAAAATGCTTTTACTTGTTACTAGGTAAATGTGTATTTTCTACTAAATTTGACTCTACAGTTCAAAGTATTTGGGGAAAGAATATTCTATCTACGGACTACAAATGTAACTTTTGGGCCATCTTATGAATTTGTTTTAGCTTAGTTTAAGGGATCATCCAATCTTTTCAAAGGGTTGTTAAACAAGATATCTCTATGCTTTGTTTTCTTTTTAAAAATGTGGAGACACACAGAGGCTAAACAACATGCTGCCAACCAATGGATCACTGAGGAAATCAAAGAGGAAATAAAAAAATACCTAGAGACAAATGACAATGAAAACGACAATCTAAAACCTATGAGACACAGCAAAAGCAGTTCTAAGAGGGAAGTTTATAGCACTACAATCTCACCTCAGAAAACAAAAAAAATCCCAAATAAACGACCTACCCTTAATACCTAAAGCAATTAGAGCAAGAAGAACAAACAAAACCCAAAGTTAGTAGCAGGGAAGAAATCACTAAAGACCAGAGCATAAGTAAATGAAAGAGAGACAAAGAAAACAATAGAAAAATCAAAGAAACTAACAGCTGGTTCTGTGAAAAGATAAACAAAATTGATAAATCTCTAGCCAGACTCATGAAAAAGAGAGAGAAGCTCCTATATTATTTATTTACTTATTTTTTTATTATTTTTTATTTTTTATTTTATTTTTTTTGTCTTTTTGCTATTTCTTGGGCCACTCCCGCGGCATATGGAAGTTCCCAGGCTAGGGGACCAATCAGAGCTGTAGTCACCGGCCTACGCCAGAGCCACAGCAACGCGGGATCCGAGCCACATCTGCAACCTACACCACAGCTCACGGCAACGCTGGATCGTTAACCCACTGAGCAAGGGCAGGGACCGAACCTGCAACCTCATGGTTCCTAGTCGGATTCGTTAACCCCTGCGCCACAACGGGAACTCCATTTACTTATTTTTTAAAAAACATATTTGGAATTTTCTTAATAGAAAAGATGTCTGTATGAGGACCAGTATCTGTGTGTGCACACGCACACATATGTAAGAAAGTGTGCTTGGGTTTCGTAATTCACGAGTTTCCTTTTCTCACCCCCTTTTACATTTATCTCGACATAACTGATCTGAAGTTTCTGGCCTTAGCTCATCTCCCATCTTTTCTAAGCTTTTCACAAAACTTTAATCTCATCTCCCAACACAAAATTACACATCCAGCTTTGGAAGTCAAAAGTAAATTCCTCTCTTTGGTAATCTCTGAGATAGGATATAAAAATATCATCTTATCTGCTATTTATTTCTCTGGTGGCTCTGTTCTTAAATGATACATGATTGCTTGCCTTTCTAGATTAAGTATCAGCATCCACAAGAGTCTCTCTCAATTTGAGGACTGGAAAGAAATCTGCCGCTGAGGCCAGAGCTTCAGATGATGGAGCCGTGACCTCATGTCCTTGTGAAAGCCCAGCTCCCTGATGAGGCCCAGCAGCTGGAACACCACCACTGGGACAGATTCCAGGATTCCTTACCTGGATGGAGTCAAGATTATCCCTGGCAATGCCAGTACTAGGGCTTTTCATGGAACATTTGCTTCCATGTTCACTCAGGCCAGAAAAGGGATGTGTCAAATTCTCTTCTGTCTCCGAATGCTTGTGCTCTGAAGCAACACAGTCATTCATGCTCACGTGCCTTGACCACAGGAACTTGCATGGCCACAGCTAACTAAATGGGTCAGCGGAGTGCAATTCTTTGGGTACCAGAAGTGGAGAGACTAGACGTGTCTAATGAAGAGCATTGTTGACAACCAAACTCTGAAAGCCTCCCTTTGGTGGGTATCATGCTCACAGAATCTCTTTTTCCTTGCAGAGAGAGTAGCACATCTTATCAAAAGGCATTAAGGGCAGATCTCAAAATTGGGACACTTTTGAGGAGCCAGGACTTGACCTGGGAGGGTGGTGAGGCTTGATCTTGGGCTATTGGGTCTAAGACCCAGATGGCTGACCTAGGAGACATATCCAGGAGCAAGACAGAAACCAAGACAAGGTGGGAGTCACCATCGAGTCATCAATGTGAAGGGACGAGACAGAAGAAGTAAACACGGGTGCTGGGCAACTTGGATAAAAGCACAAACCAACATGCCTGCCTCCTATAGATACCACCTGTGCACTGACCAAATGGCAGGTATGCGTCTACATTCTGGGGATTTAGTGGGAAAGAAGACGATAGGAGAGGAAGAGCAATTCTAAAGGACACGGCAGCTGGAGTATGTGCCAGGACCCAGCGCTGACCCTGCCCCAGGTCAGGTGCCCGCGCCCTCTGCTTCCCTGAGCATTTCACACACACATCGCATTTGACATCTGCATGGACTCAATGAGGTGAGTGTAGCTGTCATAACTGTCTTACCACGTGGCAGTAGTTCTTCAGGGCAGTAAAGCCACTGGTCCTTGATCATGCAGTCGATCCAAGTCTTGGTTCTCTGACTCCACAGACCCTTCTCACTTTGCTTTTGAACTGTGACACTGCCATTCTCAACAGAACACAAAGGAAACGTTTCCTGAGTGTACCTCTTTACTTTCTAAGATTGACATTTTGTGCCCAAGTCCTATGTACTGCCCTGATTACAAATGCAAAGAAAAAGAATATTAATCTAACCAGAGATACAGGACACTCTCTGGATCCTTTCCAGGACCATCCAGGAATTCCCCAAAATGACATTGTAAGTTGCCAAGGAAATCCATCAGAAGCATTTTTAGAAAAATGGTTACTTTGATTTAAAACAATCTTGTACTATAATACAAGTAGTTCTATCTCTAAAATGCCAAACCCAGACGCCCCAAGATGAGGGAATCCAAATCTCCTTCCTCGTGGTGGGAAGCGAGTTTCGGGGTCAAAACAGTATCTGCCTTTCCCAAACGTTCAGCACCTACAACATTATGTCAAAAGGGGCTGTTAGGTTTGTGTGGCTACAATAGTGCTCCCATTTATAAAAGACAAAGGCTGTTCTTAAGTCCATTCCCTTTGACCTCTCCTGACACACACTGGTTAGGCTGAGCTGAATTTAGTTTAAGAAGTGCCAGGAAAGGGCTTCTAAGCCATTGAAAACCATTCCAGGTGTTAGTGGTTTTCTGACTAAGAGAGTCACAAACGTCCCTCACTCTTTGGATGTGAGGCATCCAGTCTCACACACCATTTTCAGCCAAAAGAAAAAAAGGACAAAGAAGTGCTGCCTTGAGAAAATAATGATGCCAAATTTTTCTTCTCTAGCTTAGAAAGGTTTTTGCACTTTCCAGGGTAGAACATTCAAAGAAGATACTGAGTGATAAATACATAGGGGTTGGGTATTACCAGAGGCTTTAAAAATGTACCAAAAGATTTTAAAAAAAAAGTACCAAAAGAGAAGAGTTGAGAGAATAGAATTTTCAGTGTCTACAACACCTTCTATAAGATGGAGCTCTGATTTTACACAACCATTTCTGGGTCTGGAGGTTAGCAAAAGAACCAGAAGATCAAGCCATCCTCCATTAGCTAGACGGTTATCTGTTTAGTAGTGCCCAAGGCCCTATCTCTCCTTTTTCTTTTCTTCTTCTCCTTCTACTTTTTCTTTCTTTCTTTCTTGCTTGCTTGCTAGCTTGCCTTCCTGCCTTCCTTCCTTCTTTCCATTGCACCTGTAGCATGTGGACAATCCTGGGCCAGGGACTGAACTCAACTCATAGCAGCAACCCAAGCTGCTGCAGGGACAATGCCCAATCCTTAACCTGCTGCACAACCAGGGATTTCCCCATGTCCCTGTTTCAGATTCTTTGCTCCCACAGTGACTTTCTGGGCTACAAGAGAGACTCCTCACCTAACAGAAAGAGATGCAGACATCTGTTTGTTGGGCTTAGTCCAGGGATATCTCATACTATGAATGGATCATTGGCATGAGGTCCTGAGAGTCAGGCTGAGGGTTTTGTCACTTCCCAAGATTCGGGGGCAAACAATACAAAGATACAAACTGTAGTGATGGTAAGAACCTGAATCAGTGCCACCCCAGCTTCCTGGCGCACCCCTGACTCTGGTGTGGCCCCGGCACTTCACTGGGGTTTAACAGCAGGTGAGCGGTGCACCTGTGCAATCAGCCAGTGGCTAGATGATGGGAGTCAGCATTTGTCTGGGGGGAAAATAATGAAGATTTGGGATCTCTGTCTTTTTTTAAGGGTCACACTCATGGCATATGGAGGTTCCTAGGCTAGGGGTTGAATTAGAGCCGTAGCCATTGGCTTATGCCACAGCCACAGCAACACCAGATCCGAGCTTCATCTGCAACCTACACCGCAGCTCATGGCAATGCCAGACCCTTAACCCACTGATAGAGGCCAGGTATCAAACCTATGTCCTCATGGATGCTAGTCATATTCATTTCCACTAAAGCACAACGGGAACTCCAGCGTTTGGAAGTTTTAACTATGCACTGACGGTGTGATCTGAGTCTCCATTTCGCTATTTAAAAGTAGGAATAACAACCTACTGTACTAAGGTTAAATGAAATGGCATATTTTGCTACGTAGTCCAGAATCTGGAGCATAGTATGTATTCAAAAAAATGTCAGTTCCCTCACACTGCCTCCCGCCTCCACAGGAGGAGGTATTCTGTAGTTCTTCTTCATACAGAACCTACACATATATATTAACACTACATACACATATATATTTGCATACACACATACACATACACACATGTGTATACATATATATTCCTACAACATCCATATGTATTGCTATATAAAATCTTCACTTGAAATCAATTTAGAATCCAATTGCTGCCAAAACAAGATGTAGCAAAAGAGAAGATAAAACATACCTCTGTTTATGGTGACTTAAGTCATGACTTTCCAGCTCAACAGCCCTGGGCAGAGCTTGAGGATTAAATGACCTTGAAGCTGATTTGTTTCACTTAGATCTTAAGTTTAAAGCCATTCTTTGTAGTGCCTTCATGATGGGTTTGCTTAAATAGCGCAGATTGGCGATGCGTTCCCTAAATGGCCCTTGCTAAGCCAATCAGTTTCGTCTTATCTACCTCAATAAAAACGGGAAAAAAAAAATTCTAAGCTGGAGAAGAATCAAGTGTGCTTCTTTCCTAGAAACAGCTGTAAAGTGGACCCAAAGAGAGAAATCTAGAAATAAACCCAAGGCTGCTGGGAAGAGTCTAAAAATGCAGCTCGTCCTTTCCCTAATGAGGTGCTGTCAGTGCAAATAAGGTCTTGGGATTGGAATTTTCAATCACCAGAGGTCATGCAAAGCATGTAAATATATAGGGTACTGTCTCTCTGTGTTGATCTCTGTTACATAGCTACCTGTTACTTTTATTTATGGCTCTACACAAAGTGTACTTTTAAGGAAAAATAAAAGCCCACAACGAATCATAAAACGAACATGTTGAGAAGGGCACTGCTGCGATCTGTTCTGGGGGGAGCCAGCGTCCCTAACCTGCTTTTGCACTTTAAGTGGAAGCAAAATAACCATCAGACCTTGGACAGTTTTTCAAAATTCAAGGACAGAACATGCTACACCATGTGTTGAAGGGACACATCATATCAAACTAAGCCAGAACTTTCATGAGACTGATAAGTGCAACAGCAGGTGAAATCTGTTACCGCTACATTCCTTTATCCTCATAGTTCCTGGTGTCACCATACTGATCAGTTTCAGGGCATGAGGTGTTTAGTGTAATTATGATTTCTAGATTATTGATATTTAACATTTAAGCATGGAACCGTTTCACTGGAAGCATTTGTGATGAAGCTTTCTTACCTCCTGTATCTCCCTGCTTTGTGAATTAGATGTGCTAATAAATGCCATCCTAACCTCCTCTTAATGACTCAGTTATTCACAAACAAATAGTAATAGAATTTGAGAGTAGTGAGGAAACTCAGAAATGATTCTCTTCCCAAGCCCATCCCCATATTTTATACTTGAACTTTAAGAGATGCTTAGTGACTTGCTCATGAATGGTCTACAGAGGTAGATTATAGGTGCTCACTCTAAAACCTAGGTTTCCTAATTCCAAATTTCAGTTCTCTTTCCTGTAAAAAGTAAAGCCCAATTATACTGGATTTTTACTATATGCCTTTTCCCTTGCCTGTCATATTCTACCCTTAGGTTCACATATATTCAACTCTCTCACCTACTCCAGGATTTCTTCCCAATTGTCACCTATCTAGCAAGGTTCTGGTGGTTCTATTTAAAATTGCAACCCACCCTCTGTTTCTGGGCATTAGTTTCACATTTTTCTGATTTATTTTTTGTTTACAGCATTTGTCATATATTAACCTTCTACCTCTGCAAGCCACCTTATTTTTATTTATTGTCTTTTTCCTCCCACTAAAAGACAACTCAAGGTGTTTGTTCTATTCTAGTGCTAGAACAGTGCCTGGCTGATAATAGGGGCTCAGTGAATATTAAGTTAATCACTAGTCTGAATGATTAAAACATCATAGAAGTTTGATACCTGTATAAATCTGGTGCCTTAATGTTCATAATATGGGGGCTTCTGAGTTATTTTCTCTTTTTGCTGGTTAAGAAATTTTTTGTTAAAAAACCCCAAATTATTTGTTAAGCAAAGTCCTCTGCTTAAAAAAAAAAAAAAAGTAAAGTTGAGTTTTAGCTGGCTGACCTACAGCATAAAATTTCTTTTAATACTACCCAGCCATAAAAAAGAACAAATGAATGCCATTTGCAGCAACATGGATGGAACTAGAGACTCTCATACTAAGTGAAGTAAGTCAGAAAGAGAAAGAGAAATACCATATGATGTCACTTATATCTGGAATCTAATATACAGCACAGATGAAACTTTCCACAGAAAAGAAACTCATGGACTTGGAGAACAGACCTGTGGTTGCTGGGTGGGTTGGGGAGGGAGTGGGAGGGACTAAGAGTCTGGGGTTAATAGATACAAATTCTTGCCTTTGGAATGGATAAGCAATGAGATCCTGCTGTATAGCACTGGGAACTATATCTAGTCACTTGTGATGGAGCATAATGGAGGATAATGTGAGAAAAAGAATGTATATATGTATGTGTCACTGGGTCACTTTGCTGTACAGTAGAAAACTGACAGAACACTATAAACCAACTATAATGGGAAAAATAAAAATCATTTTTTAAAATTTCCTTCAAGATGCTAGAATAAAATATATGTTGCATTTATAAATATGTTTGTTTCTACCAAGCTACTAAAAGCTATCATGACTGTGCCATTAATGAAAAATAAAATGATGACCTACTTATGAAAACCCTCTATACATGTACCCAGTAGGCGCCCAGGGTGTGGGTCTGTTTATCCCCAAATGGTCTTGCTTGTTCGTTAGGAAGTTCATGAGCCACTTCAAAGTTAGTTGATGGGAAATCAACAACAGAGTTTGTCAAATAACTATTGGTAAAAACCCTAGGGGTTGCCGGGTAGTTTAAAGAGTAATCTTCAAAAAAGGACATAAAAGAGCTTTACAACAGTGAGTTTCAAAGGAGGATGAGTCTTTGAGGAATCTGTCTGAAAATAATGAAAAATATAATGAACATAAAGGGGTTCTTTGTGGTTTAATTGGAGGGGATGATTGGAAGGAACTCAATTCTTTAACATAAGGAAATAATTAGTAAATTGCAGCCTGGAAAAGAGTGCTTCAATTAAAATGGTAACTATAAAGACCCCAGAGCAGCTGAGAAAAATTGTATGAAATATTAAAATCTTTACATGTTTGAAATCATCTGTGGTAACTGCAGCCATGTAAAAATATGCATGTGGATAAACATGAAGGTGACATTTTGAATAATAAGCAAAATAATTTCATTTCTCCATTTTTCCCAGCTTCATTGTTTTATAACTAACAGAATAACACCAAGAGAAATAAATTACGAAGCATAAATGAGAGCAGTTCCCAAGGTAACTAAGGAAAAGTTAGTTTCCTTCCTACATGGAAGACAATTACTGACATTTTTGAACTGAAATTTAAAAAGGGGTTTCCCAAACTGTCTTCAGAATTTTCCAGATGATAATAACTGGATTGCCCACACAGAAAAGACATGTGAGGTTAAATGAGATTTTACTCCTATTGGAGATTCATGATACTGCTATTAATTAAAGTCTCTGGAAATTTCTGTAGTAAAATAAATGATTCCATGACCTTTTATTTTTCCTCTAAATATTTGACCAAGTGCATTTTTTTTCCTAGTCTACCCATGGATGTCCTGAGGAAGATCACTGTTTTGCAGAGCACAACTTGGGAAGAGTGGGTTACACACAGTGCTACCATGGTTTTTTTCCAATCAAGTTTCAAAGAGAAGAAAACATAGAAGAAATCTAGAGAAAAAACAAAAAAAAAAAAGAAGAAGAGTTTGCGAAGTTGGGTCCAGGTTGCTTTATCCTTGCAGGGCATCTGCGAAAGACTGGCCTTATAATTGCTTAAGTCAGGAAGCAAAGAGGAAACTCCCCTCTGAAAAAAGGAGGAGGCAAATAAAACCTCTCCTTAGAGACTTCTTATAGGAGACGATCATGTAACACGATTGGAAGATGAGCCACTTGGAAGCCGAAGTCATAGAGAAGAGTCAGGGGGTACTAGAAAGGTTCCAGAACACAGTCATACTTTGTACTGATGATGATTAGAGCACTGGTCATTTTCTTTTTTTTTTCTTTTTTTTTTTTTTTTTTTTGTCTTTTTGCTATTTCTTGGGCCACTCCCGCGGCATATGAAGGTTCCCAGGCTAGGGGTCGAATCGGAGCTGTAGCCGCCGGCCTACGCCAGAGCCACAGCAACGCGGGATCCGAGCCGCGTCTGCAACCTACACCACAGCTCACCGCAACGCCGGATCGTCAACCCACTGAGCAAGGGCAGGGACCGAACCCGCAACCTCATGGTTCCTAGTCGGATTCGTTAACCACTGCGCCACGACGGGAACTCCCTGGTCATTTTCTTAAGGGATTGTTCTCAGTAGATTGTAAGCCCCTCCCTTTCTCCTCCCCAAGCTTCTGGATGACAGCAACCATGATGGCTGCCTTGGAATCTACAGTGGATGAGACTGTGCAGGTGCTGAAACAATGTACATTGAAGTAACAACACAAAGAGTGAATGGATGAATGAGGTTCTTATGCCCTACAGAATACTGGGCCAGACCAATTCATTTTTTTCCCAACTGTAGCTCTTTAATAAAACAGTCCTTAATCAACTTTCCGTATTTCCATTAGATTAGAAAGCACTTGGACTTCCCGTCGTGGCGCAGTGGTTAACGAATCCGACTAGGAACCATGAGGTTGCGGGTTCGGTCCCTGCCCTTGCTCAGTGGGTTGACGATCCGGCGTTGCCGTGAGCTGTGGTGTAGGTTGCAGACGCGGCTCGGATCCCGCGTTGCTGTGGCTCTGGCGTAGGCCGGTGGCTACAGCTCCGATTCAACCCCTAGCCTGGGAACCTCCATATGCCGCGGGAGTGGCCCAAGAAATAGCAACAACAACAACAAAAGACAAAAGACAAAAAAAAAAAAAAAAAAAAGAAAGAAAGCACTAAAATAATAGCTCAATCTTTCCCCAACTTCTGCTCTGATCATTAGTTTAAAATTCATATTCAGTTTTGCTTTCGTAATATACAACACTGTAAAACACTCAGACATTTCAGAAAACATTAACTCATCTATCAACAGTGATGCTGGAAATTGTGCACAGTTGGTTTCGCACAAAAGCTAATTGTCTTTGAGATCTTTCTATTTTTAGGAAATATAGGTTACTTAATGCTGTTTTCAGTGGCTACAGAGGATTCCATAAAATGGTTGTACTGTAAGTTATTTAATTTCCCCCTACTGATAGATATTTAGGGTGTGAACACCATTAGCTGCTATGGAAAATGCAGTGATGAACATTTATTTTAGATCAGATACTGAGAAACAAAATTGTTTTATCATATATTTAAAAACTGAAATGACTGAAATCAAAAAAATTGAAATTGAATGCCAAATTGTCATCCAAAAAATGGCTCATTGAATTTACATTGCTGCTAGAAATGTAGAGCATATGCACTTTCTATAACTTGTACCAAAATATTTTCATCAAATTAATTTTATTCCTGATAATTTGGGTGAAAATGCTTATCTTATTTTCTTGTGCATTTCCCAGACTACTGAAGTTTAGCAAGTCTTTAATTTTATAATTATTATTATTATTTTGTTTTTAGAACTGCTCCCAAGGCACATAGGAGTTCCCAGGCTAGGGGTCAAATTGGTCTACACCACAGCCACAGCTACACCAGATCCGAGCCGCGTCTGCAACCCACACCACAGCTCATGGCAATGCCGGATCCTTAACCCTCTGGGCGAGGCCAGGGATCCAACCCATAGCCTCATGGACCCTAGTTAGGTTCGTTAACCACTGAGTCACGAAGGGAACTCCCTGACAATTTTTATATAGTACTTGTCACTGTAATTTTTTCAGTTATCTTTACTCCTATTAAAAATCCAAGTCATGTCACTGCTATAACTTATCTAGCCCTGTTGCCTTATTGAAGCAAGACTGAACCTTTAAACTCTTCACAAAAATACAATGATCTACTCATGAGGCTCCTGAAAGATGCCCAGCACCCCATGTTTTATAATCTTTCTCAGTGGGAGGTTGCAATCCTTCAAAATCTTAAAGCCAAGGTGATCACCTTTCTGGAAAAACAGTTCTTACTCCAAGAATACATCACTACTTCCACTTTCTTTTTCTTTTTTGTCTTTTCAGGGCCACACCCAGGGCATATGGAAGTTCCCAGGCTAGGGGTCGAATCGGAGCTGTAGCCACTAGCCTACGCTAGAGCCCCAGCAACGCCAGATCCAAGCCACATATGTGACCTACACCGCAGCCAGCTCATGGCAACGCCAGATTCTTAACCCACTGAGTGAGGCCAGGAATCAGACCCACAACCTAACAGTTCCTAGTCGGATTCGTTTCCACTGAGCCACCATGGGAACTCTGCTACTGCCACTTTCTAAGTGAATCTCCCCACACTGGTGTCACCTCGTTGGGGACACACACTGCACGTCTACTTCTGCCAGCCTTTATGCTTAGCACAGGGTGTGGTGCATTGAGAACAAATATACTACAATTGAAATAGATTTAGTCATCCAGGCAGAGTAAAAACTTTCAGATGCTGGAACCCACATTCTCGCCCTGCTTTTCCCCACCCTAAAGTCTAATTCTAGCATTGTTTGGAATAAAAAAAAGTCTTGGTCGTCCTGTGCTGTCAAGTAGCATAATCATAATCACAGGTTGAAAAGACTATGCTGATCAAAAGGTAAAAAGGTATCAACTGAATTATCTCATGATCGTGACATGTAAAAATCTCTTGATTATAAGCAAAACTGAAAGATGAAGATAGTGCTGGGGCATAAAAGAATAAATGGAGACATACAGGTATTAGTTAAGATATTTTAAATACACACAAACATATAAACACATCCCGAATGGTAATCAAATGGTATAATGCTGGGCATTTTTGGAATGAATAATTTTTTGGAACAGGGGTTATTAAGGTAAGAGAATTACTACAAAAGGAGAAACACAGTTCTAGATTATTTTCAAACTATATTTGTCCTGAACATCTATAGATTTGTATATTTTTTTGGCCATGCCAGCAGCATTCAGAATTTCCTGGGCCAGGGAGTAAACCCATGCAACAACATGACCTGAGCCATAGCAATGACAACCCTGCATCTTTAACTGCTCGTCTACCAGGGGACTCCTGTAATAATTTTTTATTTTTTTCGTCTTTTTAGGGTCACACACAGAGCACATGGAAGTTCCCAGGCTAGGGGCTGAATCAGAGCTACAGCTGCTGGCCTACATCACGGTCATAGAAACACCAAATCAGAGTTACATCTGCGACCTACAGCTCAAGGCAATGCTGGATCCTTAACCCACTGAGTGAGGCCAGGGATTGAACTCACATCAACATGGATACTAGTTGGGTTCTTAACCTGCTGGCCCACAGCAGGAATTCCCTATAATTTTTTTAATGGGCTTGCTTTTACTTAAATAAAAGACAAATGAGAAGGAGAATGCAGATTCCCATTGCACTGAACTTAACGTTTAGATTCTGAAGTACCTTGCTTCCTGTTCATATCTACCAAAGTAACTTTTCAATTGCTAAGTATGGAAAAATCTTCAGTATATATCATCCATTATTCATTGATTAGTGAAAAGAAATAAGATTGCTTGAGATTCGGGAAAATTTGATTCAAGTACTTGAGGTATTTTTAAAGAAATATAGTTTACTTTAGCTCAGCAAATAATATAACTTGAAACTCTTCCAGCCTCCTTCCCTTATAAAAAGCCTCCCTGAAATTCATAATTATGTGCGAAGAAGCTTAAAATGAGAATCAGGAGTTTGTATTCAGATCTGGGCTCTGACACTGAGCATCCATACGACAACAGGTGATTCTTGTGATTATTTTTCTGAACTCTGGTGTTGTCTTGAACAAAACAAGGGATTTATCTAGAACGAGGGATGCCAACTCAACTTCCTTGACTTGTCTTCCAACATCACAAAAATCTAGAGATTTTACACAAAGACAAGTATTCAAAGTGCTTCTTGGAATCCTGGGTGACCTGGCAACACAGGTCCATTGAGCCTACATTTTAACCAACAGCTGGGGCTGAGGCACATCTGTCCACCATGAGGCATAGACATCTCAGTTCGCCCAGCTTTGCCTTGCCTTTCTGATTTATTTTCATGCACTGTAGACTGACACTCCGTTGAAGGTTCATCTAAAGGCTGGAGGAAAGCCTGTGCCAGTGCACCCACTCACTGTCTGGGAGAGTCCTGTGGTGAGGTGGGAGCCAGAGTTACAGTGCTGCTACTGTGCAGACAAAGTCTGGAACCTGTTTCTGGGATTCACTGTATGAAATTCCATTTTACATAAATGATGCAGATGTTCAGAAAAATTAAATGATCTGCTTGGTTTCACAGACAGACTTTGACAAACAGGCTTGCTTTCTTTTTTTGTCTTTTTGCCTTTTCTAGGGCTGCTCTCACAGCATATGGAGCCTATACCAGAGCCACAGCAACTCGGGATCCGAGCCACGTCTGCAACCTACACCACAGCTCACGGCAACGCTGGATCCCCAACCCACTGATCGGGGCCAGGAATCGAACCTGCAACCTCATGGTTCCTAGTTGGATTTGTTAACCGCTGAGCCACAACAGGAACTCTGGAAAAAAAAAATTTTCTAAAACAATAGTGACAGGAGGCAAAAGGAAAAGTTGAGTGTTGAAAGTAGAATGGTGGCTTCAAAGAAGGTGAAAAGTCAGGTAAGTGAAGGAGTCAAATGCGTGGTAAGAATGAAAGAGGAAGGCCTGGGCACTGAAGAAATTTTGACTACTGATAACTACACCTTTATACCCACTTGAAGAAATTTTGTTATTTTTTTTGTTGGGTATTAGCAGGAATCTGTAAAATCCTGAACAGTCTTAAATAAGGAAACATGACTTGAAGAAGCTTTAGAAACATAAGTTATCAGGTAGAAATATCCTTAGAGACCTAGAGAACACACTTGTGGTTGCCAAGGGGGAGTGGGGAAGGGGTTAGTAGATGGAAACTATTACACAGAGTGGATGAGCAATGAGGTCCTACTGCACAGCACAGGGAACTATACCCAATCTCTTGGGATAGACTATGATGGAAGATAATACGAGAAAAAGAACATGACTGGGTCACATTTGCTGTACAGCAGAAACTGGCACAACACTGCTTTAATAATAATAATAAAAAGGAAATGGCCTTAATATATTTGAGATAAGAGCCAGAAGAAGGAACACTACCCATCTCTACAGTCTAGCCCCCACTCAAGGGATTTGCAGCCTCATCATAGAAATATGTACTTGTATAACATAAGTCTAACTTATTTTTTAGTAACTAACTACAGGGCCATTTAATATTTTCTATTCTCAGATTTTGATGTATGTTGGCTCTCAGAAACCGTTTTTTTTTTTTTTTTTTTTTGTCTTTTGTTGTTGTTATTGTTGCTATTTCTTGGGCTGCTCCCGCGGCATATGGAGGTTCCCAGCCTAGGGGTTGAATCGGAGCTGTAGCCACCGGCCTACGCCAGAGCCACAGCCACGCAGGATCCGAGCCGCATCTGCAACCTACACCACAGCTCACGGCAACGCCGGATCGTTAACCCACTGAGCAAGGGCAGGGACTGAACCCGCAACCTCATGGTTCCTAGTCGGATTTGTTAACCACTGCGCCACGACGGGAACTTCCGAGAAACCGGTTTTTAATTCCAACTTCTATTAACAGTATTTCTACTCCATCATTATTTCCCATTTATCTTCACTGTGTGCCCACCTCACTCGCTTTGGGTGTTTTGGAATCTTCCATGTAACCGAATATCTACCCTCACAATTCTATCTCTGATTTCCAAAATGTAACTGGAACAAGACTGTTTCTGCTGTCTGTACAAATTTCCATTTAGCTGTCTTACTCTATCAGACTAACACTGTCTTTCTTTACAACTGTGGAGAAAAGAATACCTATTACAGGTTCTAAGGTGTTTGAGTTAAAGATACTGAAATGTCAGTAAGTGAAAGAACAAAAGTCAAATGCTTTGTTCCGAGGGTGTTGCATATTTCATGCTCTTGATGAAAAAATGAATTAAAAAAATTTCCAGAGACGGAAAGACACAAAAATTGATCATTTACTCCACAGAAAAAAAATACCATATTTTGGATGAGGGGAGATAATTAACCTTCACCTCACCATGTCCTGGGCCATAGGAATCTTCCCGAAATAAATCTGTTGAGCTGAGAACAACAGGAAATTGCCACTTACAGGCTTTAAAACCTTGCATGCTGCCACAAAGCCGCCCACTCACTGACATTGTACCAGTTGCTAATGGTTTCTGGCTAAGGATTTTGTCTTAATCACCGAGGGATCACCAGTCTTCAAAATGACCACGACCCATGAGTTAATTTGATTTTAGAATGCAGCCCTCTGTTCCATTATGTTATGAAAATTCTTAAGCACACCATCAATCCAACGTCAATGACAAGTGATTTAATATTTACAACTCACATCCACTTGTTGGACAGATACTGCCCAGAAAACCCAAAGGTATCATTAATATGTCCTCTGGGAAAGACCAGGGTTTATTTATATTTCGGTTATGGAAAACTGGCCAGAGATCTTTAACACACTGATAGTGTTCTGTGTCTGCTTTGAAAGATTTTTATTAAGTCGATTAGGTACTATTGTACAAACCAGCCCTTGGTATGAGGTAATGCTAGAAGGAACACAGCTGGTCCCCAGTTTAGGCATCTTTTAAAAGCAGATGTGTTAAAAGCCAAAGCAGGTGTGAGGCACACTTGAAAATGAGTCTTGACAGAAAAACACTGCATTTGGAAAGGCAGCAGTTAAGCCAGATCCTTAAAGAAACTGGGTCCTGATGTGATTATGGAGACGGAAACATTTTCTGGAGGGGGGTGTCCCCCAGATCTTACAGCTCATTTAACTTGAGGAGAATATTCCTAATTTCCCTATCAGTACTGCTCTCCTGAGAACCCTTAGGGACTACAGGGATGTCACCTCATAGATTCTTTACCAAAATGCATGCATTTGCATCACTGCACATCTCTGCTCTAAATACTTTTTCAAGAGAAAGTGAAGATGGTCACACTGACACAAAGCTTGTGCTTAGCTTGCTTGCTCTCTCTCGATACAGATCACACATTTTAAGCCCCAGCTGGGTACCATCCACTATAATTTAAAATTTGGGGGGAGGTGATGTGGACGGAAAGGGGAAGTTCCATATTCTCAGGCTTATAAAAGAGAAAGAAAAAAGAAATATCCAGAATAGAATTCAGTACCCAAACAATCAAAGCTCAATAGGAGTGTTCACTGAAACAAAAGAGGCATGATTTTCTCTTCGGTATATTCTATCCTTCAAATTCTAGCAACGTTTTCTTTGTTAATATGGACAAATTGGCATGAAACTGCTTTTGCAGTAGAGAATTCCTTTGAGAATTCTGTAAATTGTAAACTTGATTTCTATCACTTCATGCTAAGAGATTCCATGTTGGGTGGTGTCACAAATTTTGTAAGAATTGATCATGGCCTGGTGCTAAAATACTAGAAGGCAAAGTCACACTTCAGAAGAAAGGAAAGAAAGTAGAGAAAAAGAGCAATGAAGTGTCATTTGTGAAATTTAGTATCTAACATGTCATGGGGATTAGAAAACCGTTTTAGGGACAACTTGAAAAAGTGTATTACTTCATTCGTGGCTACAGGCTTTTTTATATTACTAATATGGATATATGGGTATAGTTAAGAAAAATGGTCAGCTTGTAGGAAAAAGAGGAGAGGGTGGTATTCATTACTTCAATTAATATACATAGCCAGTGGGTCTAACATTCATTTGTATAATCATAAGGTGCCTAAAACTTGTTAGGGTTGTTTACATCTGTACTAGTTGATACCTGTTGTATCACTGAATCAAATCTGAACATGGCTTTTGGAAAGATGGAAGCTCATCTCTTACCCAACATTGCCTTCTGTTCTGAGTTGAGCCATGCTTTCTCTTTTGGGGGAGTATTTGGCAAAAAAATAAGTCTTAAGAAACTTTAGAGAGAGCTTTTTAATGCAGAGAACACAGACTGAATTTCCCCTTTAACTGGAGAGGGAAAGACATGGCTCTTACATCCCTAAGTTTCTTTTGATACTCTGTCAGTGATTTATTTGCTCATCCCGATAACTCTGGATGTATAATTAAGCAACACAGGCATAATTTCCCATAGATGTAAAGGGTGATTTCTTAATGTGGATACCATCATTGCAGAGAAGAGGATCAATCCTGTATCAGAGCCAGAGACATGATACTATATCTCAACCAACATTAAATAATAATTTGAATATGTATTAGCTCTAAGTTACGGCATGTTCAGTTGATTCTCCTTGTGGCTCCATGCCTTGATGAGCACATCTCATATACGGTGCTCAGATTGGGGAACCAGAGGATGTTCTTGGATCTGGAGTCATGATCAAGGACTTGCTACTTCTCTATCTTCTAATATCGCCTGGGTTTTATTTGGCTGTGCCAGCATCTCTGAGTTCCTGAAGACCTGTTGGCTCACCACCCTCCCTTTGGAGAAAAGTCTGGTTATGGTTTGACAACAGGTTGCCCTACTTGGGTTCCAATTATATCCTTGTTTATCATTTGGACTTCTGGACACGCAAATACTTGTGATCTGGTTTTGTTTGTTTTGTTTTTTTAAGTACAGGCTTTGAGCCATTCTTTCAGCCAGTGTTGATAACTTTTAGTAACTTATTTTCATATAAATGCAAAAAAACCTATACCCTTAAAGGCACATGTGTGGGCCTTAGTTCTATAGGGCTTATGAATAATATAGTTTCTGTTTCACAGCAATAGCAGAGGCCAATAAGAGAGCAGTAACAGAAAAGAAGAATGAAAAGCCTACAGGGAGTTGTCTTTTGGTTTTTATCTCCCTCCATTTCAAATCTTCTGTTTATAAAGCAGGCTTATTTAAACGTAATCTTCTTATTCTCTTTAATAAGCTGTAAAAATAGACAAAATTTTGAAAAGAGAGAAAAAGAGTGGTTAAGGGTCTGGGTAGTTCACAAATAATAACTGAATACCCAAGACACAACATAGAAAATATTTTCAAAATGCATTATAGATAGTTTTTCCTCTTGATAACTCAATTTCTCCCTCTTTTTCCAGTCCGTCATCGAGGCTCATGGGTAGACTTCTTAGAGCATAACTCTTCAAATGTAAAATGGTGATGGTGATAACATTATTTATTTGTTGAGATGCTTAAATACTATAAAAAGAAGCAATGACAAAACAGTAAGAACCGAGTAAGAATAAGAACCGAATAAGAACAGGTTAAAATAAATTTAACCTGTGTGCTATTTTGCATGCATTTCATATTTCAGTCCTCACAGGATTGAGGATTACATGCAAAATCTCTTTGTATAATGTTGCAAATGTTGGTTATACTTACTGAAGATATACTACTTTTGAGTAAGTGCCATACATTTTCATATGAGGACATAATAAAAATTTGGAAAAACACCTTCCTTCATGTTACCTCCTTTCCACTGACCTAGAGAAGAGCATTGTATGTAAAGACTCCCACCTGGGGTTAATGAGTACCTACTCCTGTTTCCTAAAGACTTTTAAATATGCCTTTCAGAACAGCCATAGCATAGCATAAAGCATAAGAGTTCAGACTCTGGGCTCAAACTACACAGTGATTACTAGCCAGCTGTGTGTCATTGGTCAAGTTCCTTAACCTCTGTGTACCTCAGTTTCCCCATCTATCAATGAAGAGCATAATATTATCTCATATGTGGCTGTGAGGATTAAATAAGGTAGTATAAGAGCTTGGACCAGTATGCCATTAAACACACACTATCAGTTATTACAATTGTAGTTACTGTAAAATATAGGTGGGTTTTATATGCAGTCGACTAATCTTCCACAGAGGTGCCAAGAACACACAGTGGGGAAAGGATAGTCTTTTCAACAAATGGTGCTGAGAAAACTGAATATCCACAAGCAGTAGGATGCAACTGGACATTGATCTTATACCACACACAAAAACTAATTCGAAATGGATTAAGAACTTAAATGTAAGACCTGAAACTGTAAAACTCTTAGAAGGAAACACAGGGGAAAAGTCTCAGGACATAGATCTTGGATTACATGGATATGACCCCAAGAACACAGGCTAAAAAGCAAGTGGACATTATCAAACTAAAACTTCTGCGCAGCAAAAGAAACAGAGTGAAAAGGCAATATATCGAATGGGAAGAAATATCTGCAAACCTTGTATCTGATAAGAGATAATTCTCCAAAATATATAAGGAACTCACACAATTCAGTGACAAAAAAAAACAAACAAAAAACCTAGAAACTTGATTTAAAAATGGCCTAAAAGACTTGAATAGACACTTCTCCAGAAAACTGTTGGAGGAGACCATGGTGAGGCCATGGCTACTAGCTGAGCTGAGAACTAGACCCCGGTGATCAGAGGCTCCCTCCCCATCCCCGTTTTGGAATGGACATTCCGCCTGCTGTTCCCACTCAAGGAGCCACTTCAAGCATGTGGCCTTGAAAGACTAATGTGTTAATTGAGACCATCTGGACTGTGTATGTTTCTGAACACCATTAAGGCCTCTAAATAAACTCAAGTCTACAAATCCGGAGGCCACCCAAAACACGCCTCCTAAGTAAATTCCCTACATATTAAAACTGCTACCTGCTAACCTGTAGTGACCTACCTTCCTTTTTTGGTCTCTCCTTGCCTCTATGTATAGGGGACAATTTTGACTTTTACCTGGGGAACTCCTGAGGTTTTTGAATCAATAAGAAAACATACAAAAGGTACTTGAAAAAACGCTCATCATCACTAACCATGGGGGAAATGCAAATCAGAACCATAGTGAAATGTCACCTCCAACAAGACTGAGGACTATTATCCAAAAACAAAATACAAGTGTTGGTGAGGATGTAGAGAAATTGGAACCTTTGCACATTTATTGGTGGGAATGTAAATTGGTGTAGCCACTACGGAAACCGGTACAAAGGTTCCATAAAAAATTAAAATGGGAGCTACTATATGATTCAACAAATCTACTGCTGGGTATATATCAAAAAAAATTAAATCAGGATCTTGAAGAGATGTTGACACTCATATTCACAAAAGCCAAATAGCCTAAATGCCTACTGATAGATGAATGGATAAAGAAAATGTGGTGAATACACACAATGGAATAGGACTCAGTCTTTAAAAAGAAAGAAATTCTGCAGTACAGGACAAGAAGGATGGACTTTGAGGCATGATGCTAAGTGAAATAAACCAGGCACGGAAAGAAAAATCTGCATGATTTCACTTACATGAGATCTAAAATAGTTCACAAAATCAAAGATTGGGATGGTGGTTACTGGGGGCTGGGGGAAGAGAGGAATAAAGAGTTATCAATCAAGAGGCATAAAGTTTCAGGCAAGTAAGATGAGTAAGTTCTAGAAATTTGATGTACAATTTTATACGTATTATCCACAACAATGTGCTGTACATTGTAAATTTACTAAGAGGCTGGATTTCATGTGCAGTGTTCTTAGCACAATAAAATGTAAAGTAGGATTTTATTTTTGGAAAAATATTTATATTGCATAAAATGGAGTTTTATTCTGTTTAAGGGATGGCTTTTTTTTTTTTTTTAACACAGTTCTCTAAACATTTTATCCAAAACAAGGTCTAGGCATTCATTTCAGAGCAGAGAGATTTCTATTTTTATTCAAGTAGAAAGAGAGAGAGAGAAAAAGAAATATCCCATTTTTATAGCTTCCTGATGAGGCTATAAGCATAGTTTCTTTTACCTTTCCCCTCCATCACAAATATCCTGACATGCCAAAAAAAAGTGAGTAACAACTCATTTCAACCAAGAAACCACAGGTTGGTTAACAGGCTGTGCTCAATGGCAGATGGTTTGGGAGATGATGTTCAAGAAGAACCAAGTGTCTACTGTTTTCGAAGCTGACCTAAGAATGTGGCCGTGAGCTATCAGCACAGAGCTGGAATCTCAAGATGAGCTTGGGGGATTCTTTTGGGCAAGTTGAAACAAGATAAGGTACTACTTAGCTCCTATATCAAGCTTTCCTACTGTGCCTAAAATTATGTCTGCTTGTTTGCAGTGAGCAACCTGCCCCGGACCTGCTCTCAAGAGACCAGGGGTCAACAGTGCACTGGTGAAATCCTTGGGGCTCCATGCCTTTGCTCCCTGGACTGAACCCAATATCTTACTCCACAGCAGTAGCCAGCAGAGCAACTTTTCAAGGAAATAAAGCAATGTCTACACAGACACAGAATCCACATTTCCACCATCACTGCTTTATATTCATAAGCAGCAGAGTGAAGCAGTAACAGCAGCTAGAACAGGGAGCAAAGGGCACCCTAGGCGTTCCTCCAACTACAGAGAAATCTGGCTTTGCCATAAAATCGTGGGGAGAGGTCAGTATAAAACATGTTTGTTGAGTCAAGGACTCATTTCAGGGTAGGAAATGGAGACAACCAATGGGTTTTGTTAGGATGCTCATCAGGAGTTCCCATCGTGGCACAGTGGTTAACGAATCCTACAAGGAACCAGAGGTTGCAGGTTCGATCCCCGGCCTTGTTCAGTGGGTTACGGATCCGGCCTTGCCGTGAGCTGTGGTGTAGGTTGCAGACGTGGCTCGGATCCCGTGTTGCTGTGGCTCTGATTCAACCCCTAGCCTGGGAACCTCCATATGCTGCAGGAGTGGCCCAATGGCAAAAAGACAAAAAAAAAAAAGGATGCTCATCAATGTTTATCAGGAGCAGCACATGTTACACTCTGTTTATCAATCCTCTTCCATCTGAAGGATGAAGGACGATGCAGGATTGTTACAACAGTCCTTGGGACACATTTTATAGAGGAGGGATGTTGGTGGAAAATATTCCTCCTCAGGCTACAGCTACAGAGGTCAAGTTGTTACAGGATTAAGAAGGCTTCTCAATGTCAAAATGTGGCATCCTTAGGGAATCCCTGGCCATGGGGTCTTCTTTATGTAATGGTCCATGTTCTGTTCGAGCAGTGTTCTCTTATAACTGGCCTATTTATACCTTGAAAGTGTCTTCTGTACTTTTATTGATACTCCCCAAAGAAACATGCTCAGATTAGCATGGCTATTATGACAAGACAGAACTAAAGAATAAGTCAGGGTGGGTCTATCCTGAGCTTTGACTTAAGCATCTTTCTTTAGTATCTCACCATTGCACCTGGTGAACCCACTAGTTCTGTTATTGAGAGAGATTCTGTTCATGGGGAAGACTTTTCTCCCCGAAGTGCCTTCTGCAAAGGGTGGTGACCATCCTTTATCTCTGCTAGGGATTTCAACAAAAACTTCTTGCCAGATTAAAGAGTTTGCCAGCTACAAAAAGGTTAAAAAATGAAGGTTTTTAAAATACCATCTTGTGAATCTCTTTTAAAAGAAAATGCTGGAAATCCCAGGCTGATCTAACTGTGGCCTTGAGTAGAGGTGTTGCATGGCACAAACAATAACTTGAGATAATTTTTATAGAAAATATATATTTTTTGTTCCATTGTATTATATAAATATCTTGATGAGATGTACATTTCTAACAATCATGTGTCCCTGGAAAGAAGAATAGAGAAAATACATGTTCCTAAAATTGATTTGCCATTTATAAAAAAATAGATGTGCCATTCTTCCCATAACTCTCGAATGGATAGTTTAGGGTTGGTGAATTTCAGTATGTATTATTATAATTATTCAAGTCACTTGGAACATTTGAAAAAATCAAATGCCTTAAAAGTCCTAGTTAACATAAGTAACATTCTCTTCTTTATTCCCCATAAAATGTAACTTATTTCATTTTGTGGTTTAAGAAAAAACATCAGCTTTTCTAAATTCCTTCTCAATATTGTATTGTATGATATAAGCTGAAACTATAAAGTTTGTATCTGCAAGACTAAATTCTTGTATATGCAAGAATTCACAGGTGGTTTATTTTTCACCAAGAAGAAGAGAGCCTTCAGATACTGTATTACAAGAGTTCTACGGCAGGCAGAATTCTAAAGCTGTCCCTACAATTATTCAATCAATCATCAATTCAGGTGCTGCTGCTAAAAAAAACCCCCCAACCAACCAAATAATTGAGCAATTGTAATTAAAGTCCCAATGAGGGTGACCTTGGGCCATGAACATTATCATTTTGACTTGATCTAATCACATGACCCCTTTAAAAGGCAGATGTGGTAGGCAGAAGGGGAAGTCAGAAAGACCAGATTTACAAGGGGGCTTTGACATGCCTTTGCCACCTTTGTAGATGCAGGGGCCACGAGCTGAGAAATGTGGTTATCCTCTAGAAGCTGAGAAAACCCCTGGCCAACAGCCAGCAAGGAAGCAGAAACCTCAATCCTACAGCTGTATGGAAGTAAATGATGCCAACAACCTAAATGAACCTGGAAGCAGATTCTTCCCCCAGTGAATCCAGATAAGAGCCCAGGTCAGGTGCCCCCTTGCTTTTAACACTGTGGTACCCTAAGGAGAGAACCCAGCCAAGCTGCCTGGACTTCTGACCTACATAACTCTGAAATAAATGGATGTTTCTGTTTTCATTTTTTAAAGTTTTACTGAAGTACAGTTGATTTACAAGGTTGTGGCAATTTCTGCTGTGCAACAAAGTGATTCAGTTACACATGTACACACATCCATTCTCTTTCAGATTCTCTTTCCACATAGATTATCACAGAATATTGGGTAGAGTTCTCTGTGTTATATATCAGGTCCCAGTGGCCAGTCATTCCACATATCTCAGTATGCATCTGCCATTCCCAAGCCCCTGGTCCACCCTTTCCCTTGCCCCCAACCTGTCCCCTTTGGTAACCATAAGTTTGTTTTCAAACTCTGTGAGTCTGTTTCTGTCCTGCAAATAAGTTCATTTGTATTATTTTTTTTTTAAGATTCTACATATAAGTGATATCATATGATGTTTGTCTTTCACTGTCTAACTTCACTTAGTATAATTTCTAGGTCCATCCATGCTGCTGCTTTATGACTGAGTAATATCCCGCTATATATATGTACCATATCCTCTTTGTCAAATGGATGTTATTTTTAAGCCACTAGGTTTGATGTAATTTGTTATGCAAATATAGAATACCAATATGAGTTCCGACATTCCTATGATTATTAGTTAATCTATTTAAAAAATATGGTTCACGGCAGCAATGCAGAAAGCTACTTTTAATTTTTAATAATTTTGGTACTAAACCATTCCAATTCCCCCAAAGATCATCCTTACTGGCTAAAACAAATATCCTAAATTTTCAATATATGTGCTTAAGAGTTAAGAGTAGAACAGAGGGTAATTTTCCTCTTCTAAAAGATTCACTTGTAACATTTAAAATCATTTGCCACAGAATGTAATCTTTTCTATTCCACTGAAAAATATGTTTATATTTCTCCTTACCAAAAATTCAGACTTTACCTTTTCTCTTGAGCTTTTTCTTTGGAAGCAGAGGGAAGAACAGAGCTTCTCATATGATTTTCATTACTACAGTAACATTTGCACACATTTAATTTTTATTGGGAATATTTACTATAAATATAATTTCTATACCACTATAGGTAATACAGTGAAATTTAATTAAAGAAAAGCATTTGCATAGTCACTCCGGCTGGTCTTATGCAAATACAGAAAATGACAAATCTGAAATTAATCACCAACTGCCTGACATTAAAACAGAAATTTGTCAAAGCAGGAATGTATGAGTCATAACAGTGTCTAATTTCACAATTCTTGGGCAGATCCCCTTCTGCAGGCTGATGAAATTAGCATTTATTTATATTAAAACCCTCCAACAGACCATGACTTACAATTAGCTCAGTCATGTAAAATCTCCAGGTGGAGAACATTCTCTATGTGCAAGATTTCAAAAGGAAGAGCAGTCTTAGGTGTAACCTACATCCTATTTTTTGCCTTTCATCTCTGCAGATCGTCAGTTTCTTTTTTATACTTCAATGTCCCCAGCTTGATTTAATAAGTTACAGCAGCCAAAGCTTTATGGACCGATAGTCTGATTTATAATATCCACAGAAGCAATTTGTTTTTCCCTTTGTATCTTTCAAGGATAAACTAGAGCAACAGGACTACCAAATCTCAGGAGAAACTTACTGAGAGAAAGAGAAAGCTGAATCAGAAACTTGGCAGTGAGATGCTAATTTATCCCAAGTGTTAGTAAATGAGAACTGAGTGTGTGTTGGGGGAGAATCAATACTACTTTTGAGCACTGTCTTAACAGTGAAGAATGAAGACTGGTCAATGTCATAACTGTACATTTAAAAAGCATTTACAATTAGCATTAAATGTGAACTGAGTATCATTGACTATTTCTTCTACACTGTACTAAATGCAGGAACTGAAACGATGAGTTCCAAGACACCATTAGTGACAGGGCAGGAAATCAGGATAAGTGAATGAGAAACGAGAAGCAATACAAAGATCACTTCTGGCAAACCAGAATTCTTACTGTACAGCATGGAGATCCATACCCAGTCTCTTGGGGTAGAACATGACGGAAAATGATACAAAAAAAAAAAATGTATATGTATGTATGACTGGGTCACTTTTCTGCATAGCAGAAACTGGCACAACACTGTAAATCAATTACATTTTAATAAAAAAATTTAAATCAAAGGACAGCTCATTTCTTACAAGAGGCAAGGGCAAAGAACCAAAGACAAAGTCTGATTTCTCTTTCCTACGGGGTCAGTCCCCTCACCTAAAGTCTGGTTTGGTGGACAGTCATAGCTGGGCCCCCCAGAGTCAATGGGTCTGTCTGGATGTTGTTTAGGTCTCACATACAAGGGGTGTAACTTCCCATAATGAAAAGCCATGAGGAATCTCTCTCCACACCCCTATCTGGAACACTGCTATCAATCACCATTAAGCAAGTAGACAGTTCCCCACAGGGGCCAGCGTTGCGAATCAACAAGCCCCTTTGTGGCAAATCCCCAGTCTCCACCTCAGGTTAAAATCAAGAGTGTCTCCAGGAAAGAATTCTGGTTTTTTGCTTGGGCACGAGGGGCGGGTTGAGCCTTAATGTTGCACGTTATCACCTCCGTTCCCCACAAAGAAAACAAATAGCAACAAGCATCAATATAAATGAAATAACTATATTCCCTAAGAAATGAATAACTCAAGGCAAGTTATCAAGATTGACCCACGCTGATTTCCCAAGCCCACTCTCATCTCTTCCTGCCCTAATGGCTCTGCTCACTCAGGTTCCTTAGCCTGTTCTTATCACAAAGCTTTAGCCACTTATCACACTCCATGGATCCCTATTCTTCTCATCCCTCTCTTCCATTTGAAAAAAAAAATTAGTTTCATATGCATCCAAAATAAAGGGAAACAAAAGGAACTGATAACTCCTTGGTGTCTTTCAATAATTCCTGATCACTGACTTTCAATGGTTAGTGTTACCCGCATTTTGAGTTTCTAGGAAATAGAAATCAGACTGCAGCAAACACTACATCATTAAAAAAGTTATCATAATCTTATTACCTCGTTCTCCCCCTATCATTTAATCAATGTAATGTGAACTAGAATTTTTGTTGATCATGCCATGGAGCACGTTTTACTATCATTTGGCATTCTTTGTTTAAAAAGGCTAATCTTTTATTTTTATTTTGCTTTCTAGGGCTGCACCCATAGCACATGGAAGTTTCCAGGCTAGGGGTTGAACTGGAGCTACAGCTGCAGGCTTACACCACAGCCACAGCAACATGGGATCTAAGCTGCATCTGTGATATACACCACAGCTCATGGCAACGCCGGATCCCCAACCCACTGAGTGAAGCCAGGGATTGAACCCACATCCTCATGGATACTAGTTGGATTCATTTCCGCTGTGCCACAATGGGAACTGCCTGAAAAGGCTAATCTTTCAATATTCTTAACCCACTGAGCCACAGTGGAAACTCCCAATGTCCTTATTTTCAGTCCATTTGTATCAGATGTCTCAAGACATACACCACCCTTGTAGGCAAGCAAGTTAGGGGGTCCCCAAAGAAAGAGAACCAGGAATGCCTTTCCTGACATAGAGAAGCCATTTTGGCCTAAACCAGTTTGTGATCTAAGCCCAGTCACAATGCTTGTCCTTTCACAGGTCTCAGAAGTTAATAATCTTCAGGGAACAAAGGAATGTGGGAATGGAGAAAAGGCAGTGAAACAACAGTACAGGGACAAAGCAGAATCCTAGTTCTTCTGAAAGGGATGCACATAAGAATACATATTCAAGTTCTGTAGGAACTAAGGCTCCCCTACCCAGGTGGATGGTGGAAGGATGGTGTTGACTCCCCTGACTTCAGTCCACTACAGCCTGGAATCTGTTGACTTTTGCCCCAGTTCTGTGCCGAATTCTCCCCTGCTCTAGCTCCTTTATGAATATGCACAATCCTTAGCTTATATCTTCCCCCAAAATTTGGCTGATCAGGCAGACACCAGTATGTTCCTTATTTGCTGCAAGTAAAAATAAATCCTTCCTTCTCCCAATTTTTAGCTTGGTTGTGTCTACTGGCTCAACATCCACCAAGAGATGACCCTAGTGTTCAAGTATCACCCTGAGGAAAAAACCTTGGTCGGTGACTTTCATCCAAATGGAAAACTGAGTTGTTCTGTAGTGGGTGAATCTGCTCATCACCTATCAAATGGCTTCTCCCATTAGGCTCTTGAGGTTTGATAAGAAACAAAAACTCCTATTTGAATGAGAAGGAGACTGTCTATCCCAACTATCCCATATTCATTTGAATAGATTCTTGGAAAAACAAAAGGTAAAAACTATGTATTAGGCACACAGACATAGAGAACAGAGTTGTGGTTGCCAAGGGGAAGGGGGTGGGATGGCCTGGGAGTGAGGGGGTGGGTGGTAGAAGCAAACTATTATATTTAGAATGGGTAAGCAATGAGGTCCTGCTGTACAGTACAGGGAACTATATCCAGTCTCTTGCGATAGAAATGATGGGGATGATATGAGAAAAAGAATGTATATTGGGTCACTTTGCTGTACAGCAGAAATTGGTTCAACACTGTAAATCAACTATATTTGAATTTTTCAAGGTATCATTAAAATAAAAAAAAACCTGTGTATTCTTTTATACCAGAGAGTATGTCCAAATTCTCATCAGCTATTTTCGAGAAATATTAGTTTTTGATGAAATATAATTGTTCAGATTTATGATAAAGAATTGAAACACAGCCCATTCCTGACATTTTAAAGTAATGAAATTCAAATCTGGCCTTTTAAACTTATCTTGTACCATATTGATTCTAAATCACATGGAGTTTTTCACGGCATGACAAAGCATGAAGCATGCAGTTTGCCAAATCTTTTTTTGGTCAGAAGTAGCATTTAGCATTTATCTTGAGTCCTGTCAGTCGAGCAATGCCCACACACCCATGAAGTATAATAATCTAAACTAGATTTAAGAGGGATTCTAATCTTCCCTTGATAGTCAAACAAATCCTAGACGGTGGGGGGTACTGACAGAAAATTATCAGGAAATTATGACCTGATTAATTTTTGGTCTCTGCTAGGTCAATCTTACACCAAACCAGGGGAGAAGCATGGGGACAAATATTACTGTTAAGTGCCAAGAATTATGGAAATCTGAATATTTGTTGCCAAGACAGAAGCAGCAGTAAAATGCTGCTTTGGGATTGAAGAAGAGCTGGCATTTGTCACTCTCTCAAGAATAACACCCTACTCACCGCATACTCTCTAACCTGGGAACTAATTCTATACGCAGTTCTGTAAAATGTTTCTACCCTTTGCAAGCCATTAGTCTGCGTGTAACCCTTAGTCTCGTGTAATAATTACGAACTTGATACCCATGAGGATAAATGATCATGACACACAGATGACAGCCACTGCCTGGGCTCCTTTTAACTGTGTGGAGCTCTGCCCACTCATGCTGCCCTCCATGCCAGCCCAGTTCTGACCCAATTCCAAAGTCAATCTTGTCTGGAGGGCTTTGGGTCACTGCCTCCTATTTGGCCAAGACACCCAAGCTGGCTGTCCCATCCGTCCTCCTGAAATGATGCCCTTGGTCCAGCCTCCCATCACTTCCCTGTTCTTCAAATGATGCTCTTGCATGGCCTAAACCTGATCTCCTTCTGGGTGTTGATTGCTAAATCTGAGATTTTTGCCTCATAAGCATTCCAAATCCATCCTTGGGGCTGGGACATCTGCCTTAGACCTATTTCTCAGTTTGATTTCTGCTAACCTAGGATCTGACTACTTTGCTCTTGTCTTCACATGTAACCCTAGAACAGACTTCCCAGATGTGGTCTAATAGGAAGGCCATGCTACTGACTGCCAGCCTTGCACTCTCTTTTATGGTAACCCGTTGTAATCATGAGTTCAATTAGATTTTGACTTTCCCCCTTGACTGTAGTGATAACTGCCTCCGGGATTATCCACCCATTCATCATTCATCTATCCTCCATCTCTTTGTTCATTTTTGTCACTCATATATTAAGGACTTACTTTATGCCAGACCCATGCTTAGTGCTGGAGATACAATGGTTCCCAAGACAAATATTATACCTGCTCTAGCAGGACAGACAATTAAATAAACAGTTGCAATAAAATGTGATAAGTACTTCTCCACATATCTTCCTGAGTAGGTGGGTCCAATGCCAAGATTCCATGTGTGCTCTCTATTGCCCTGTGAGCACAAAGCTATATGCTGCTGAGGCCAAAAAGGCTAATATTTTCAGTTCTGTTATTGAGAACTTTAGGGGAAAAAATAACATTTCAAGTCAGGAGAGCAAGCATTAATATTATATGCATATTCACATAGGAATCCCCTAGATTTGCATGGAGTTTTTTTGTTCGTTTTGTTTTTGTTTCTTTGTTTTGGTCTTTTTGGGGCTGTACCTGCAGCATATGGAAGTTCCGAGGCTAGGGGTTGAATTAGAGCTGCAGCTGCCAGCCTACACCACAGCCACAGCAATGCCAGATCTGAGCTGCATCTGTGACCTACACCACAGTTCATGGCAATGCTGGATCCCTTAACCCACTGAGAGAGGCCAGGGATTGAATGTGCATCCTCATGGATACTAGTTGGATTAGTTATCGCTAAGGCATGATGGGAACTTCTACATGGAGTTTTACAATATGAAAATCTTTTATTTATAGGTCTTACTGGAATTTCAGAGCATACCTGTGAGGTATAGGTAGGGTAGGCATTATTTTCATCCTCAATTTATACGAAAGAAACTAAGGTCCCTAGAAGTTAAAAGAGATTTGGTAAAGTTTAGAGCTGGAGCTAAAAACAAGCCTTAGTGTTGTTAGTATGAAGTTCTATCCACTTTATTAATAATGCATTAGAAATCTGTACAGTTTCTAAATTCTTAGTAGTGGCAATTTGAGGGATTACCACCTACATTTTTAAACAGGTTAATGTCTTGTATGTCACCTGTTCTAGGAAAATGACAAAGGATAATGCACAGGGAAGTGTTGATTTATCTTCCATAAATGTTTAAATCTAAAGTGTTGATTTATATCCCATAAATGTTTATTACTTTAATCTGTGAACCCAAGTTAGCTGGTGGAAAGATGAAATCACTTCTCTCTTTGAAAGATGCGAGGTCATTACCACACTCTCACTCGAACAGCAGGTAGCCCTTAAGACCTCTTTCAAAGAACCCTCAGAGATGCTGATTCAGGGGTGAAGCTGTACTGTGGCATTTTCTTCTCTATAATCCCTTTTGGCAAAAACTCACGCTTTTATCATCTATTGTCATATGTAATTAGAGTCAGCGGAGTGTATGGTTGCGTGTTGTTTGTTTATTCTTTTCCTTTTTTTCCCCTTTGCATGCCAAATATTCATTTCTCCAGAAAGCCTGTGCCCTTGAAACTGCAGCTAAAAGTTTCCTTTTAGGGTCAGCCTCCTTTAATCCACCAGAGTCGATCAATTTTTAAGATGCCAAGATACTAGGCAAAACTCAAAAGGTATTCTCCATCATCACGTTTTGGCTAATCCATTTTTCTGTTTACCTTGTTTCTGGAATGGTGGTAAAAGTGTGGCATTTAATGTCACCTAATTGGAATAGAGTTATAATAAGGAACTTTAAATTTTTATGTGGAATACTGTATACTGCAGATAAAATTCGAGTGATTTTAGGATGTCATGACTACTCTGAAGCAAGAACATTACAGAAATTTTAAAAGCCACTTTATGACTCTTTAATTCTCTTAAAGCAGAGAGCAACCTGACAACCGTTGGGATGCGGTCAAAAGGAAGTGTGGTTGCCATGGCTTTTATGCCATTTTCTCTTAGGTGATTTTTTGTCAATTGGTGTCATGGAATGGAGGACATTCTCCTGATGGCTCTCGCTTGCTGTCTGGTCTTTTTTTTTTTTTTTTTTGGCTGTGTCTGTGGCATGTGGAAATTCCCAGGCCAGGGATCTAACCTGCACCACAGCTGCAACCCAAGCCACAACAGTGACAATACCAGATCCTTAACCCACTGAGCCACCAGGAAGTTCCATCTGATCCTTTAGGTACTAAATATCCATTCTCTGAAGACTTTCTGAGTGGTACTATTATGAAGTTGTCACCATGATATTCCCATGAGTGATGCCAAATTGACAGACATGGAAAAAAAATCCAAAATCTCTCATGATGTGGGCTGTATTTTTTTTTCCTCAAAGCATTTAATCAAAAACCTTCTCAGGAAGGCAAAGGAAGCCATTAGTCTGCCTTTGAAGAGTGCATATTTCTGTCACATTGAAAAGAATACCTATTCTGTATGGACTAGCTCAGTTCATAGAACAGCTCCATGTAAATAACTATAGAAAATGAGCAAGTATAAATTATAACTATACAACAGTATACATGGACAAAGAGATATATCATTCCTTCAGGAAGAGAAGCCAATTCTGGTTTAAGCATTAGCACGAATTTAATGAAATGAAAATTCCTTGTAATTTTACTCTTTCTGTTTTTTAACTATTACACTAAAAGTATAAGGACCCAAACACATGCAAAAGGATAATGCTAGATGATAATAATCTAAATTGAGGTTGTTCATATTTGGTAATATTCAAAATTTAGCTCAATTTTTAGCCACAATATCACACCCTTCATAATACCCCTTCTTTAATAACATTCTACTCAAAGAAAATAAACAGTATTTTCATTATTTGAGCATCATTCTCTGGAAATGAATTCTCTTAGAGTAGTTAAAAGGAAATTCTCTTTTTATATTTCAGAAGTAGGCACCAAAACCTTGAATCAAATTGAGATCAGATTTTATGATTTAAACACACTTTCAGCAAGTTATTTATCCTGAAGTATTATTTCATAGGCTTTGCGAACAGAAAATTGACAGGCTATTTTCTGTTTTCAGGGAGTTTTTAGTGGGAGGAGGTGTGTGTCGGCATGTGCTAGGATGGCAAAAAATTCCAGACACCCCAGTGACCTAATAGAACACAAGCTTATTTCCTGCTCACGTGACATGACTGAAACAGGAGGGAAGGGGACAGGACACAACCCTTAAAAGAATGACATAATCCTTGAGGATATGACAAAAACAACAACAACAACAAAAAAAAAAAACTGGTTAGAACCAACTAGGTCCAAGATGATGGAAGATTTGACTTCCAGTGGATCTTGAGTTTCATTATAGCTCAATGTAACACATTAGCTGAGTGACATGCCCACAAGTGCCATGACAGTTCCCAAGGCTGGCCATGAAAGGCTAAAAAGTAGGTGGCGGCCCAATTCCTGGAAACCCTCACCCCTTCCCAGAAACACTTAGAAGAAACTGGGGACGGCACACTGGCTCCTAAAGTTTCTTCTCAGCAGTGACATAGCACCTCTGTTCACATGCATTGGCCAAAGCAAGTCCTATAGTCACATTTAACTTTAAAGAGGACACATGACTCTACCAAGAGGGAGAAACTGCAATATTTGATGACTAGCACTCATGTTAGTGCAGAATGATGAGACATGTGTGGGCTACCCAAGTGTCCTTCATGCTGTAATAGGGAAGAACAAATCTGACTCCATATTCAAACTGTTTCTTTTACTTTAAACTTTGTTCTCTGCTGCCTGTGCTTAGTCATGTTGGCTCTGTACTCTCTATAGAGGAAGGTTGCCTATAGCCTGGTGCATAGGATAGCCCATTCTCAAGGCTCTGACCTTTAAAGGTTGAACACTTTTCCATTCATATAGAGATAAAATGTTGCAGAGCAGAAAATAACATCTGTCTTATTGGAGGTTTGCCGGAACATCACAACCTGACCTATGTGGACAGCTCCAAGAACAAAGGATTCTGACACCAAGAAGTTTGCAACAACCAACGAGGATAAAAGAAGCCTGAATTCTAACTTGGGTAGGATGCTTCTCTGGGACACTAGTCCACCAACTACTCAGTTTGTTGGTTTTCCAAATAAAGACTTTGTCCCCAACAACTTGTCTCTCCACTTATTGGCCTGTCGTGCAGCGAGCAGTATGAGCTTGGACTCAGAAACTGTGTGAGCTGTGTCTTTAAAGCCACAACCCTTGGTGCTTAGAGCTTGTCAATTCCAGTATTAGCACTGGTCTTACTTGGACAGTATGTTTCCAAAGGAAGCTAACAACTGGTGCAGTAATGAGCAAATTTTATAGAGGTTGAGCAAGGTTAATTCGTCACTGAAACCAAAGCACTGTCAGCTGGGGCTGCAAGCTTTGTCCTCATACTGTCAGTCTCTGTAAACTTGGCTAAAGCAATCCTATGACGTGGGGGAAGTCTTTTTTTTTTTTTTGGTTGTTTTGCCATTTCTTGGGCTGCTCCTGCAGCATATGGAGGTTCCCAGGCGAGGGGTCCAATCGGAGCTGTAACCACCAGCCTACACCAGAGCCACAGGAACACGGGATCCGAGCTGCGTCTGCGACCCACACCACAGCCCATAGCAACGCCGGATCCTCAACCCACTGAGCAAGGCCAGAGATCGAACCCGCAACCTCATGGTTCCTAGTCGGATACGTTAACCACTGAGCCACGACGGGAAATCCCAGGAGTCTCTTTTGTTTATCTGAATATATAACATGCAGAAGAGAGATGATTTTGCATTCGTTTTCAAACCCAAACCTTTCCTCATGGAATTTCACCCACCGGGACAGGTTTCTGGATCTAATACCGACCCAGTCTTCTAAGGTCCAGCATCAGCACTCTCAAGCCTTGGTGCCCCTGCTTGGATGTTCTATGGGATTGATCTTCTATAGAGATTTTCTATACTGTAACCTAGTCCTTAGGTTCTGCCTTGGTTTTCTCACTAACTGATTCTCCCTTGGATTAAAAGATGACATCTTATGTAACTCAGACTTTCCATTTAGCTTTCAGCATCAACCATGCATATATTAGCATATGTATAAGATACAAGCACACCCTCCATCCCCATGCAAACATATTCCTCTTTTTTCTACTTTTTATTTATTACCATCTGACATACTATACATATTAATGTACTCTCTTTTTAGTCAATCATCTGTTGCCTCCTCAATGTAACACAGGCTTAAGGAGGGCAAGATTGTCTATTTACTACTGGATCTCAAGGTTTGTAATTATGTTTCACTTAATAGGTATTCAATAAATATTAAATGAATGAGTGAATATAAACTTTACGTTTTGGTATAAATCTTAAATCATGTTAACGTTATGTACGCATATCTATATTGTGAGTGTATGTATACACACAGTATATACATAAATACATATAAAATATATTTTTGTGTGTTTATGTTCTTAAGCTATAACTTTAATCTTCTGATTTCCAAATATTTGAAATATCAACAATAACTTGGACTGGTTTAGATGTTTCAATTATTTGCAGATACTGATAAATATGAGGCACAAGTACGTATTTTAACGTATATGATAACATATATTTCACAGTGTACACTGTAGTATAAGAATGTTTTTTATGTTGTAGTGACTGTGTAATAGCTAATGATGGAAATGAAGAGGAATCATCATTTAGGGAAATCAAAGAGCCTGAAGAGAAGGTGTGGGATTAGCTGGTCTTTGATCTGCACTGCCATCTGCTGTGTGTTGGTAAAACAACAACAAACATGTCAAATGTCTAAAAAGACCTGAGAGCAGTCAAGGAGTTTGGAAGCACCCAGATCAACTTCCATATGGACAGGTGAGAAACACAGATGTGAGAAGGTAAGTGCCTTGCATGTTTGTTGTCTGTCTTATTATTAGAAGAGCAGAATGTGGAGGAAGTGCTGTTTAGTGGCAAAAACCTGAGTTCTGGTGTCAGATAGACTTCGTTTAGCATTTTAGCTGCAGAGCCTTAGGCAGTTACTTAGACTTTCTGAGTTTTAATGTCCTTTTGGGATTAATAATATTTACATTACATGATTTGAGAATTAATTATGATTTCCTCCCTCCCTCCCTTCCTATGTAGCATCTGGCACACACATGACTGTACTGAAGAAATATTACTGTGTTATTATCCTGCTTGTATATAAGTTCCTCCACAACGAAGACATTTTATCTCTAAATTCCCAGTATGATAAAGTGTCTAAGGCACTTGGTTCATAGTGAGCACTTAATGCATATTTCTTGACTAAATAAACAAGAAGCCATTCTCATCTCATTACAAATTATACCGAAAATCCTATACTGAGGATTGATGAGACTGTTGTGAAGGGCAAGTGATGGCCAATTTCTCTCTTCATTTGCTTTTCACGAGGTGCCATAACCTGTGAATGAGTGTTTCAAGCAAATTGGAATTTCTAGTTCTCTTATTTCAGAATATTTATTTTCACTACCATGTGATTCAAACAGAGTCTATGGACAAATGCCTAATTCCACATTTTTCCACCCTGATTTCTTTCACAACAGGTAAATATCTGACTTAAAACCTCCATAGAACTATATGTTTATGATGAGCCACATCCCTGAAAAGAGACTATCAGTCTTGGGAGAGTCTATGATTCAGGTACAAAGAAGTTATGTCAAAGTTACTTATAAAGATACATATTTTTACATGACAGTTTTTCCGAAATATGATGGATATGAAAGAATTCCTCATTTTCTGAGATCTAAGCTAAGAGAAACAGCAGTCAGAAAAACCAACTTAACCCTGAGTTACAATCGGTGAATAACAATCCAGGTATTCAAATATTTGCTCATGACAGCATGAAAACAACACAGATGGCATTGAATGAGTACTAACAGAGTAGTTTTAATCACTTTAAACATGATATCCTAATGTTATTTCTTTAGTTATAACATAAATATTATTTTGTAACCTGTTCTGCGGGTTCTTTACGGATTCACAATTAAATCTGATGAAATATCTAAGGATAGACTACACAGATGAGGGCTTATAAAATGGATAATAAATGACTGGAAATGAATTCTAAATGATTAGGGTTTAAAAATTTACAATTTACACTCTTTACAGTAGATTGCTAAAGGGTTTCAAGAGTGGGGAGGGAATTGGTTATTTATAATAAACTTGTCAAGTTTATCTACTATCTCTTTTATGCTAAACCCTGGGAAATTATGAAAATGGGATATTTTAACTCCCTCACAAAAAATCATCAATAAATTAAAAAAAAAACCCACCAGCAAAAAACAAAACAAAAACAAAAAACAAAGTTAAGAAATCTCTGAGAGATATAAAGCAGAAGCAATCTGATTGAAAGAGAAATAAAGGTGGACAAATCACATCCCCAAAGCTGGTCGCTGGTGAGATGAAGATGGTGCTGGGAGGGGCTGGGTTAACAGAAGCAGGGGCAGCAAGGACTCAAGCAGGAAATCCGCACTCTGATCAACTGGGGAACTACCTGCATAGTGGCAGAGGGGCTCAGGAGAAGCACGTTTGCCCCAAGGATAATCTAGTGGATGTAGCACTGGGAATGGAGAAGACCCAGATAACTAGTGCTACCTGAAGGCAAGGTCCCGGCAAACTGACTGGCAGCACACCTGAGCCTGTTTCCCTTAAGCCAGATTTCATAATCAGAACCTATGTCTTTAGGTATGCAAATAGACATGTGCAAACACAAAGATGTGCAAACAGCCAAGGATAATTGAATAGTCACTACAAATCAATACTTGCAAAAGAGAAAGACAAAACTCAACAACAGGGAGAATACCCTAGGAGAAATGTATAAAAGAGCAAACAAAAGGCTCTATTAAAGAGTACAATTATATGCAAATTAGGTATTACAGGCACTAAACAAGAATACATTAATTAGAAAAATAGATGTCTTAGAAATTTAAATCATAAATATTTAAAAAATCAGGTTGGCTGCATATTACAATTTATGTATTATATATTATATATCTGAGGTATAAGAGAAATAGTGTATTAATGAACTGGAAGATGGAAGAGAATAAAATCTTCCAAAACATAACATTAATGAACAACAAGATTAAAAAGCATAAGAAAAAAAGTAAGAGATTTGGAGACAATTCTACCAGTTTCAATATCTGTTTTATGGAACTATATAAAAAAGGATAGTGGATAAGTAAATAACTTAGTTAACACATCCATAATGTCATCCTACGTTCCAAGTCTTAAGGCACAGATGACTAAATGCTAACAAGAGTGAGTGAGGAGGTTCAAACTGGACATTATGCAGATATTTCAGAAAGACAGGGTAAATATGAACTCCTATAGGCTTTCAGGGAGAGCACACAGTGATTTACAAAGGAAGAGAACCCATGCGACAGGATTCTTTCTTCAAGAGCCCTGAATATAATGGAGCAGTATCTTAAAAATTCAGATAGAAACTGTTTTTAAAACTATAATTTTAAGCCTAGCTAAACTAGCCTTTTTTTCTGAAAGAGGCATGGGTTTGCACTCTGACAAAACAAGACAATGAAAGTAAGACTATGAAAAATAGTGATGAATAAAATGATTTACAGGAGTTCCCATTGTGGTTCCGCAGTAACAAATCTGACTAGAATCCATGAGGATGTGGGTTCCATCCCTGGCCTGGCTCAGTGGGTTAAGGATCCAGCATTGCTGTGAGTTGCAGGGTAGGTTGCAGATGTGGCCTGGATCCTGCATTGCTGTGGCTGTGGTGCAGGCCTGGCAGCTGCAGCTCCAATTCAACCCTAAGCCTGGGAACCTCCATATGCCATGGGGGCGGCCTTAAAAAAACAAAACAAAACAAAACCAATCATTTACATGCATAACTATAAATAACTAATGTACAATGTAAAAAATAATAATACTTAAGTGAGATCCCAGATGACCTCAATGTGGCAGGAATGGGGAGTGAAGAAGGTTGTAGAAAGGAGGAAGAAACATGCTAATGTTCTTATATTAATTAGGGAACAATACAGATACTGACATATTGATACATTAATCAGTACACTGAAGACAAGTGGAGCTTGGAGCTAGAAAAGAGATGCTTGAACAACATGAGAGAGAAGAAAATGAAAAGAGAATTGGTGAAAACAATAAAAAGAAGAAAAGAAAAAAATTATGAATAAAATCATGATTCTGAATACAAATTATCACAATAAACTGAAATGTATAAAATCCTTTGATTAAAAGATACAGACCCTTGCACAATGTGAAACAAAAACCTGCCTGCTTACAACAGATATACCTAAAAGTAAATCACACAGAAAGGCTGATAACAGAGGATTTGAAAAGAAATGCAGATTAATAAGAAGAAGAATTAAGGAGGTGAGGAAACATTAATATGAGATACAACAGTATTCATGGCAAAAAGCACTTAGAACTGAAAAAGATATTTCCATATAGATAACAAAGTTTAATCCACGAAGAAGACATAATAATCCTAAATATATAGGAAAGAATAGCTCTTCAAATATCTAAAGCAAAAAAATACATATAAAGGATAAAAAATCATGTGCAGAGACTTTACAACATGCCGCCTCAGAAGTTTACTTCTTAAGCGATTTAGTTTTTTTTTTAATGTGAGAATTAACATACTGTTCATAAGCTTTAATGACCATGAGAATCATCAGAAACTAGTCCTACATAAAAGACTAGTTGTTACTATTCTGTCTCTATTGAACCAAGATACACTTCTACAGGAACCCCCAATAGTTCATGAAGAATGTATTTTATCAGAGATGATCCAAGCTAATGTGGGAGACTGAACTGCATGATTGTTTTGGTCTATCTTCGATATTTCAAACTTTTAATATGATACCTAATTCTCTAACTGTGAACATCAATATCTGACCTATTTTCACAGGATTGACTTTCAGAAATGGGAAAATACTTAAAACCTTAAAGGTAAATATAGCTTCCTCTCTCTATACACATACACACACACACGTGTGTGTGTATGCCCGTTTTACATATTTATAAAATATATATTTTATATTTGAATATATATCTGTATACATATTCAAAAACCTGATTAAAATGTTTCTTGGCAAAGCAAAACTATTGAGTAATCCTTGGTTCCTACCTGAATCTTTCCTTGGGACAATCTACATTAACACTTTCTTGAGATAATATACACATCAAAATGACAAACTGGAAAATCTTATAACTGTTTAAATTTTTCCTGGTCAGTTGTCCATTTGCTATTTAACATGCTCTATAATTTAATGAGTCGAAGCACAGCTAACCAACCTTCAGACCAACGACATACTGTTCATTCCCATACCGCCCAAGAAATGTACGCCAGTATTCTTTTAGGAAAATGACATGGCTATTATCATTCTAAGGCAGAGTTACCTCTAATAATAGTCTCACTATTATAGTGACTCCTATTTCATAATGTATAATAATTACACTGTTTTGAAACCCCTGACTACCAACAAATTTTCCTGTGACACTGTAATAGATCTCTAGGGATGGGCCTGCTCGTGTAAGTGCTCTTGAAGAAGGGCAATGAGAAAGGGCAATGACAGCCTTCTGACTTGCAGGCTGTCATTATGATTTCTCGAACTCTATTCAAATATCCATTCATGTTACAGAGAGAATGTCAACTCTGTAATTCAAAATTCCCATTGTTCCTAAAGTGTAAGGCAGCCCCAACAGGTGTATTGCAGAAGAGCTTTAGTCTGACTTGAGGCCATATCCTTTTCTCCCTTTGAAAAGTATTTCTTTATACAGAAGATAAAGAATGTGCTCACATATGTGTGTCTAGAATTCAATTATCTCCTGGTTCCTGCAGCTGCCTTGTAAGAACTGAGGGCATCTGCTGTGTTGGCTGTGTTACACGCCCCAGTACAACGGATGATGAACATTAAACGTGGGTTCTGTGTAGACACCCAACATCCTGAAGCAAAGACTCCGAATCTATGTTCGTCTATAGACTTTTTCTTGAGAACGATTCTTGTGAGCACCTAGTTTGGAGGCGCAAAGCAATAATAGACACTTCCTGCATTTTTAGTTGAAATCTGACTCTATGAGGAAGGTGGAACTTTTTTTGTTTTCATAGATTGAGACTGGTTTCTCTTAGCCATAATCTCAGGAGTCAATGTACCAATCACAATAGAAATCAGTGTTCTTCACTTTCATCATCGTTATCATTTTCATCACTATTATCTTTATAGTGACTTTTACTGTTATGAGTTATATACTGATGTGTTAATTAGCTCCCTTAACTCTCTCAACCCCGTGAGAGGAGTATATTATTACACCTTGAGTTGACAGATCAAGAGACCAAGGCAAGGGAATTTAAGAAAGTTGCATGTGGATGGACCTAGAAATTATCATACTAAGTGAAGTTAGGCAAAGACAAACACCATATGATATCACTTATATGTGGAGTCTTAAAAAGGATACAAATAGGAGTTCCCGTCATGGCACAGTGGTTAACGAATCCGACTAGAAACAGTGACGTTGCGGGTTTGATCCCTGGCTTTGCTCAGGGGGTTAAGGATCCAGCGTTGCCATGAGCTGTGGTGTAGGTTGCAAACACGGCTCGGATCCCGTGTTGCTGTGGTTCTGGCGTAGGCCGGTGGCTACACCTCCGATTAGACCCCTAGCCTGGGAACCTCCATATGCCACAGGATTCGGACCTAGAAAAACGCAAAAAAGACCAAAAAAAAAAAAAAAAGATGCAAATAAACTTATTTGCAGAACAGAAACAGACTCACATATTTTGAAAACAAATTTATGGTTATCAAAGGGGACAGGTGGTGGGGAGAGGAATGGACTAGAGATTTGGGACTGGCATATGCACACTGAAGTATATGGAATGATTGCCCAATGGGTAATCATTGTATAGCACAGAGACCTCTACCCAATATTCTGTGATGATCTATGTGGGAAAAGACTGAAAGAGAGTGGATGTGTGTACATGTATAGCTGATTCACTTTGTTGTATAGCAGAAATTATCACAACCTTGTAAATCAGCTACACTCCAATAAAACTTTTTAAAAAATGGAAAAAAAAAAAAGAAAGCTGCATGTGGTCACAGAGTTAGTAATGCTGGAATCAGAACTTGGACTCTGGAGTATGTGTGCCTGGGTTCAAAACTGGCTCCCCCACTACAAACAGTATGACTGGAGGAAGGTTTGTTTCTTCACCTCCCTGGAGCTTACTCTCCTCATCTACAAAAGAAAGGCGTAATAATGGACGTGTGCCATGGAGGTTACGATGGGATGGGAACAGGGATGAATAAACTGTAGATCAAGGGAAGCCTGGGCAAACTGGATGACATAAGCCAGCATTACTGTTCATCATTTTTTATACTTAGGGTATTAGCTATAGGTGTCCACGTAACCCAAACTGTAACCCCTAACCCAATTACAAAAATAAAGAGCAGGGCTTGCTCAGTAAATGCCAGTTTCTGATGCAAAGACTCAAAGGTTAAAAAATGTATACAAACCCTAGAGGACACAGCTGTTTGTCTAGGAGGAAAATGGAATGAAGAGTTTACACTTTGGAAAGGAGAGAACGGAGATATTAAAATGTCCTGTCATCACTAATACAGCACGTTTTTCCGGAAAGAAGATGAATTCATTTTAATCCTCCAGCTTCACACTTTCAAATCGGGAAAGTCACCTTCAGGCAGAGCTATCTAAGGATAATGAAGGGGGAAAAAATAAAACTGAGAGAGGCAAATTTGAAAATTCTGACACAAGTGTTTCAGTGCATAAATCAAAGTGACCTTATTTCAATGTTAGCCAGAAATGAACTAAATAAGCAAAGAGGTTCTTTACACACAGAAAACTAAGTAGACAAAAATTCTAGTAACTTGTTCTGAATGATTTTCTTTCAACATCAGCTATTTAATAGGAAATAATAAAAAAAAAATCTCGCTGACACTGGGAGGAAGTACCATTTAGATACTAACAATAACCCTATTTTGGAGTTCCTCAGCCAGATGAGTCAATGAAAGTCAGATTATGTATAGCAAAGATTTTCTTAGCTATACTCCAACTCTGACAATTTAAATACCACAAACAACTGACCCAATAAGACTTTCTGGAGACAAACTGATGATATAAAAGAATCAACTAAGTCAGGGTTTTCAACCAAAAGGCATAAAGTGATGGGAGGCAATGAAGAACAAATAAGTTCTTCTAACTTATTTATAAGCCAGTACCTTTGGTGACAGGCATAGATTATTTTGAAGAAAATAAATGAAGCTCATCTTTTCCCTACAACTAATGCTTATAAAGCCTGAAATACTCATCAAAATATATACGAAGGAAATAGAAGCAAAAACAGACAAATGGGGAGTTCCCGTCGTGGCGCAGTGGTTAACGAATCCGACTAGGAACCATGAGGTTGTGGGTTCGGTCCCTGCCCTTGCTCAGTGGGTTAATGATCCGGCGTTGCCGTGAGCTGTGGTGTAGGTTGCAGACTCAGCTCGGATCCCGAGTTGCTGTGGCTCTGGCGTAGGCTGGTGGCTACAGCTCCAATTCGACCCCTAGCCTGGGAACCTTCATGTGCCACAGGAGCGGCCCAAGAAATAGCAACAACAACAACAACAACAACAACAACAAAAGACAAAAAACAACAACAACAAAAAAAACAACAACAAAAAAACCAGACAAATGGGACCTAATCAAATTTACAAGATTTTGCATAGCGAAGTTAACCGTTAACAAAATCAAAAGAAAAACCTACTAAATGGGAGAAAATATTTGCAAATTGTAGGACCAATAAGGAGTTAATATTCAAAGTATATACATAGCTCATAAAACTCAACATCAAAAAACCCAAACAAAGAGTTTCTATCCTCATTGCTCAGCAGGTCACAACCCCGACTAGTGTCCGTGAGGATGTGGGCTTGATCCTTGGCCTTGCTCAGTGGGTTAAGGACTCAGCATTGCTGTGAGCTGTAGTGAGGGTCACAGAGGTGGCTCGGATCTGGCATTGCTGTGGCTGTGGCATAGGCCAGCCGCTGCAGCTCTGATTCATCCCCTAGCCTGGGAACTCCCCATGCTGTGGGTGCGGCCCTAAACAAACAAACAAAAAAACCCTACTAAAAAATGGGCAGAAGACCTGAATATAAAATTTTCCAAAGATACCCAAATGACCAACAGATACATAAAAAGTTGCTTAACATTGCTAATTATCAGGGAAATGAAAATCAAAATCACAATGAGATATCATCTATACCTGTCAGAATGGCTGTCATCAAAATGACTAGAAACAACAAATGCTGGCAAGGATATGGAGAAAAGGAAACCCTTGTACACTGCTGTTGGGAATGTTAAGTGGTGCAGCCACCATGGAAAACAGTATGGAGTTTCCTCAGAAAAACTACGTATAGAACTACCATATGACCCAGAAATGTTACACTGGTATATATCCAAAGAAAATGAAAACACTAGTTCAAAAGGATACATGTGTCCCAGTGTTCACAACAGCATTATTTATAATTGCCAAGATATAGAAGCCTATCTTCCCAAGCATCCATCAACACGATGAATGGATAAAGAAGGTGGAATATTACTCAGCCATAAAAAGAATGAAATCTTGCCATTTGTAGCAATATGGATGGACTTGGAGGGCATTATGCTGAGTCTAATAAGTCAGAGAGAGAAAGACAAATGTATGATATCACTTACATGCGGAATCTAAAAAAAAAATACAACAAACTAGTGAATATAAGAAAAAAAGAAACAGGAGTTCCCATTGTGGCACAGCAGAAACGAATCCAACTAGGAACCATGAGGTTGTGGGTTTGATCCCTAGCCTCCCTCATTGGGTTAAGGATCCGGTGTTGCCATGAGCAGTGGTGTAGGTTGCAGACACAGCTCAGATCCAGTGTTGCTGTGGCTGTGGGGTAGGCCAGCGGCTGCAGCTCTGAATAGACCCCTAGCCTAAGAACCTCCATATGCTGCGAGTGCGGCCCTGAAAAGCAAAAAAAAAAAAAAAAAAAGAAAAGAAAAGAAAGAAGGAACATATTCACAGATACAGAGAACTAGTGGTTGCCAGTGAGGAGACGGAAGGGAGAAGGGGAAAGAGAGGGGTAATGGATTTAGAGGTTCAAACAACTATGTATAAAATCAATAAGCTATAAGGATGCACTGCACAGCACAGTGAATACAGACAGTATTTTTTAATAACTATAAATTAAGCATAACCTTTAAAAATTGTGAATCACTATGTTGTACACCTGAAACTTCTACAATATTGTGTATCAATTATATCTCAATTTAAAAAAAGTATGCATGCAGAAGATATGACAATGCTTCATGTAAAATAAAGAGCTTTGAATTAGGAGCAAATAGGTATGGATTCCAGATGTAGTTCTATTAAGTGTCCAGACTGGGATAAATTTATTCACCTCTTTGTGCATCAGTGAATTTTTTGGTGGGTCAGATTGTTGGATATATTATCTCTCAAGTTCTTTCATCTTCTAATACTCTGGTTAGACACACTGTTTAATAACTATATGTATCTTAGGGGTTGGAGGGGTTCAGCATGTTTCACTCAAGATTTTCATTAAAATGGCTGAAGAGGGAGAATCTGATTCACAGAAATAAAAATATTCTAAAGTCTGAATGCTGTCAATTCTCTCTCTCCCTTTTTTTTTTTTTTTTTTTTTTTGGTCTTTTTGTCTTTAGGGCCGCACCCCATGGCACATGGAGGTTCCCAGGGTAGGGCTCTAATTGGAGCTGTAGCCGCTGGCTTACACCACAGCCACAGCAACGTGGGATCTGAGCCGTGTCTGCAACCTATACCACAGCTCAGGGATCCTTAAACCACTGAGCAAGGCCAGGGATGGAACCCACAACCTCATGGTTCTTAGTTGGATTCGTTGCCGCTGCACCCTGACAGGAACTCCCTCAATGTTGTCAATTTTCTATAATTTCAGCATCACCTCCAGAAACTCATTTCGATGTTAGTCTTAATTTTGGAGGGCCAATCAATTGCCAAAAAATAAAAGACTAATACAGGATTTCAAAATAGTCCAGCCATTTATATTATCATGTAAACGTCTTCCTCAGGGCCTCAGGGTTTTTTTTAAGTATTTTATTTAAAGTATCGAATCATAGCTAATCTACGTTCACCAAGCTTAATCAAGATCATGAACTCCTAACACCACAACAGCACAGTTTTCCTAAAACCTCAGATAAAGAACTTTTGTGTTCTCAAATCTGTTATCCTTTCTTGTCCTATAAATGTAAACATAATTTTTCAGTGAGTGTTATCTCAGGCAGGCCCTCAGCAAATGTTTCCTGAGTAAGTAGATGAATCACTACATCTAACACAGGACAAATCAGAGTATGAACACTTTCAGCTAGAGGCAAACAAATTCTGTTTCCTGCTCTCAACATTGTCCTCCTTTTTTCCCCATTAATATAACCTTTTGAATGTTAAATAGGTATATCGACAGTAAAATGATTTAAACCCTTTTCCACTTCAGAATTACCAAAATTTGCCAATGGAAATGTTCCTCTTGTTTGTGGGAGAAGCTGCTTGACATTCAATAGCTTTCTCAGCATCATTACATTAAAAAAAAAAAATCAGTGGCATTAGTTTCTCCAAATATGCTGTCTTATTTCAATACTATATGGTGCTGGTAACTAATAGTAAGAAGTCTTCAAATATTTTAATGATTGTGAATTTTAGTCTTTTGAGCTATGACTGGGTCAACCTTTCTTTACCGTGTGAAAAGCAATAACTAGGCAACAAATAAAAATACTCTCTTTTCCTTCTTTTCTTAATAAATATAAGAAACTAAAAACCAATTGAGTGGAATACAAAATGACCTGAATCTCAGATCACTAGAGAAAATTTTAGCAATTCCACTCCATTTGAAGGCAACCATCCTTCCTCATGGCTACAGTTAGATGGGAAAAATGGGACTGGTCCCCCCATTTCTTTTGATTATTTCAGTCACAGGTACATGATTCCCAAAATATAAACAAGAAATGATAAGTGAGAAGGCTCTCATTGAAGAAAATCAAGGCAGCTCATTTTGTCCAGCATTACTGGCCTGAGAAATGAAAGCAAGCACACAATGTTATTCAATGACCTAGAACATAAGTATTAATAACAGAATTAAGATGGTAACAGATTCAACATGGATAGTCCTTTCCAATGGCAACAAGTTCTTATCATCCCCAACAAATTTGTTCAGTTGTATTTAAATGCAATATGAATGGATAAAGACTTATAAGAAATAGGCTGATTATCTAAAACAGAATAAGGATTTTTTTTTTTCAAAGCAGAGTCTACGGTAACAATACAGCAGGTTCCTTCCAGAACTGACTCTCAGCATCTCCTTGTCTCACCTCTCTCTTCCCCTTGCTCCTCCTCCTGTCCCCACCCCTCCCCCCAATGCGACTGCATTTCTGAGACTAGTTTTCCAATGGTCTCTCATCTCCAGTGCACTTTGAGCTGAGCTTCACTTTTTAGTTCTCAGCTCAGTGTAGTTTTCCCCACATACACTGTTTTCTTGCCCCCTTAGAACACCATTTTTTAGAAACTACATGTAATGGAAAGAGCTCGCCAGAGTTGGTACATTCCACTGGTTCCAGTGTAAACTGGGTAGAACTGAGAGTTAAGAAAGGTCCAGGAAGAGCTTCATCTATGTCATCTATACCTTGTAAGTGTTAAAACTGTATGTTCACGCCCGGATTAGACTTACACTCAAAATGAAGAATTAACCCAATGAAGGAGAGAAGAATGAAAGAAAAAATGCAAATGTTAAAGAGCCAACTTTTAGAAAAACAAAGGTTTGTGTGCATTAAGGCCTCTGCCTTGATAGACATACTTTTGCCCTCGCCACTTCCATTAAACTGTCCTCCCATTTTTTTCTCTCCCCACACTGTTTTCTTTCTTCCTTTATTGTGTTTACCACTATTTGTTATTATATAATAAGTGCCTGTTTGCTAGATGTTTGTTTCCTTCACAAGACTGAAGGAGGCTACAAAGGCAAGAAACAATTCTGCTCAGAGATGACTGCCAATAGATTCTGGTTGAAATAACTTCTGAATGGCTAACCTTCATGTTTTGTTATCCAAAGGGTCATGGTTAAAGAATCAGATTTTGTCCTTTGAGACTTTTATCTAATAATTGTAAAATTAATGCAAAAATGTTAAGGAAATGAATTAAATAAATAGGTTAAATATCCAACTTTTTTTTTTTTTTTTGCATGTGACATTCATTTCAAAGGTAATCATCTCAAAGTAGAGAAAAGCCATGTTTGTAATCGATACTCCTATTGGTGTTTAACTTCCTAAATCTTAAAGATAATACTTCTAAATCTTAAAGAGGAAAAGAAAGTTACTTAGGAATTTAAAAGTGCCAAAGCCCTATGTAAATTTAAACTACCTATTAGATCATCTTTGCATTTAGACATTTTGTAAAGGTAAGCATGTGGTATGCAAGAGCTCTGAATCAAAGAAATGTCAAGTTTACCTAACAGGAATTTAAACAGGCCATGTGAACAGGCAGAATGCCAGAGCTCATGGGGAAATATAGACTAGGGTTCTACCTAGTCCTTAGTGGGGGCAATGGTTTGACTGCCATGAAAAATGTTGCAAAATTTTCAATGTTGGGAGTTTCCCTATTCATTGAGAACAGCAGATACTTCACTTGGTGCTTTCTTTAGTTTTTCAGAGTTAAAGGTAAACTAGATCTTTCCTGAGGGAAGAAAGTAATTTAAAGATTAAGAGACTTGACAGGGTTACAGTGGAACCTAATCTGTAATATTCTCGTGTATAGGCTTCTAAAAAGTCTATTCCATAGAAAAAATAAAATAACACTGAAATGTTAAAGATGAAAGCTCCTACCATCGAAAACTGAGGCAAGAAAGACCAGCCTTAGATCAACTGATTTAATTCATAAAACCCTGTGGAAGTCATTTTAAGACTCCCACCTACTAAAACTTAAAAGTAGCCCAGTTGAAGACAAGTGACCATAAAGAGCACTCAGGGTCTCTGGGAAAGGACATTCTCCCCATGATGACCCTTGAGAAACCAGGGTTCTCAATCTCCAAAGAGGCTCCACATTAAATGTAACCTGAAGCACTAGATGTTTAGATTTTGATTAAATCCTCAAAAATCTCCATTTTGCAGATGAAAAAATGGTACATCAAGAGGTTATATAAATGCACATGGCAGCATGAATGCCACAATGTTATAAAACACTAATAGTCTTTCTCATTTACTTTGAAACAAATTTACCTAATCTGGAAACCTAATAGTCAATAATGCTTCTCGGGTGGAGGAATGGAGGGTTGGAAAGAGGAAGATAAAGATATGGATGAATGCAGAAATAGGCACGTGTTTCCTTAAAACCTGAGGGCTCTTAGGTAACGCAGTTTTGCTAAGCCCAGGTTGATAGCCCTGTGATTCAGTTCCCATGTGGACTAGCTAGCAGTTCCCTGGTCAGTGGCCACAGATTGTATTCCTAAACTTTGACTGTTTTACAGAGAAGTTCTCCTGTTCATAAAGTTTATGTGATGGGAGTGTGTTTGATGAGAGAGAGAGACCATCATTATTGCTAGAAGACCCGCAAGTTGAGCCCATATGAACTAATTAAAAGCATCAACCTCCCAGGTAAATACAAGGCAAATGGAAGGTGGGAGGGGCAGGGTTAAGTTGTCTGCCCCATGGGGCATCATCTGTCAGCTTGTGGAAAAGGGAACTAGGAGAGAGAGAGCTGGGCTGGTGGGAGGGGGTGTGTTGGAATTCTTTCCATGGAAATAAGCCGAAGGAATCATTTTCAGTTTTCTTGTTTTCTTTTCTTTCTTTCTCACCCCTCATCCCCCAAGATCCAAGAGCTGGTACTTGGTTTAGGAGAAAAAACAAAAACAAAAAAACCTGCGTAGTGAGTAGAGTCAAAGAAACAGAGGTAGATCTGACCAGGGAGAGAAAACTAGAAAGCAAACTGTGCTTCTGATCTTTACACAGTGGAGATATTACTAAAGATCTACTTCCACATGGATAGGAGTCAATTAAGAGTCTGCCCACCTTTAATGTGCATAAGAATCACTAGCTTGCTGACAATGAGATTTCTAGACTCAATGCCAGGGTTTCTCATTCAGTAAATCCGAGGGGAAGCCAGGAATCTGTAATATAAACAATCCCCTCTACTGAGCCTTACACACTCTCAGAGAAAACAGTGGCCTGAAGCAACCATTATCCAGCAGACACACCTCTCATGATAAATTTTTGTCACAGTTCAGGACATTAGGACAGAAAAGTGTTTGTTCGTTAAATTCTTTTTGGTTAAGAGTATTAAAAAATAAAGCAACAATAAAACTGGCATCATGACCTGCCTAGGAGCCATTTATTTTCCCTTTGCTAGGTAATTTCCAAGTTTAAAGAAAATTTGAGTTTGTTCTATTAAAAACACTTTATAACATTTAGTCATTTACCAAGAATGCCAAGTAAAGGAACAATAGATTCAAGTTCTTTGTGCCCCAGATTAGACATAGTGTAGTGCTTTCCTCTGTACTATTTGCTTTTGAGGAACCGGGATTTAATTTCAAATCCTATTTCACTGCACCGCACTGCTGCTCCTTAGAAATCTCTTATTTTTTGAGTTATATAAAGTTAGAAGATAAATTAAGGAAATGGACAGGAATTTTCTAGACAGTTATTTGCCTCTCTTGGGGGGTGGGGTGGGAGGAGAGCCTAATTTCAATAAGCGCCAGTTAACAAACCAGATGGTGTCACATGGCAAACCCTTTTCACTTCTTGCACATTTTCACTTCTCTTACTCTACAAAGCCCCAGCTTGCCCCAGCCCCACACCACTCCCTCATTTTCTCTTTGAAATGATCAGTCTTCTTGGTACAAAGTGAAGTTGAATTTAGCTCACACTGGACTCTTGTCCCTACTACAGCAACCTGTTCTTCCCACTTTAAATAGCCTTTCTGCCACCAGGCACTGTACCAGATCTTTTCCATAAAAGACCCCTTTTGAGTGCCTCCATTTTTGCAAAAGGGGGAAATCAGAGTCAGACAGGCAGCTGGTATCAGAACAAGACCCCCTCCTGAGCACATACTCTCTTTGGGGCTGGCTTCATGTATGAGCAACTTGCACGGTTACATAGGACCCCACACCTGGAAGGGCCCTCTGTTGGCCTGAAGCTCTATGGTAGCTGCACTGAAATTCTTAATGATTTTTGAATATGGGGCTCCATATTTTCATTTTGCACTAGGCCCTGCAAATTACACAGCTCACTTGGTGTTCATGGCCTGCTTCAGGCTGGGATGCCCCAAACATTTCAAACTCAAAGTTAGAAGTTCTGATCCAATTGTATTAAGAAGGAATAAATATACATAAGATCCCCACTATGAAAGGGGGAAAGCAGAGAACTAAGCTGCTCAGGGTAAAAACACTTGGAATATTTGATCCAAGTGTTTGTAAGGATTTACCACTAATAGGGATTTGATCTCCTTTTAAATTCTGCTATTTCACTTTCTGGCCAAATGACTTAGTTCTGATTTTATTTTGTTTTATAACATTGTATTTTAATTTCTTCTGGTTACATTAGGGACTCCTAACTAGATACTCATCTTCCTCTATTGGTAGAAACTTTTTTTTTGATTTTTTTTTTTTTTGGTGATAAAAGTAATGCAAGTTTCTTTTGAAAAATATAAAGAAAACAAATATTACTCATAATTAGCTAAGTGGAGAAAACATTTTGTTTCATATCATTTTTTTCCTTATACATTGATATATGTCTAGGTACACATTTTTATTTTTATTGATGTTCATGGATTAATGAATCAATCTATTGTCTGGAATCATAGAATTTATGATGTGAACTTGAATCTTGTGGTTTTCTTTTTCATTTACTTTATTCTAAGCATTTCCCTTATGGAAAAAAGGATTGTATATAATAATCTATTTAATGATGTCTCTATTGCTAAAAATTAGCTTTGTTCTCTTCTTTTCAAAACTTAAAAAAACATAATTGGCTGTAAAGGCAAGAAGCAGTTATCAATTACATTCTGGCTGGTTAATGGGGGAACACACAACATATTCAAAACTGCAGATTACAAGTCTAGGAATCAGGAGAGGATTTTTGGTACTTAAAGGACATAAATTTAGAATGGACCATTCTATATTGTTCTATATATACCAGAAGAAAATTACTGAGGCAGGCCAGGCCGTCTCAGTGCAACTGAATGGTAGAATTAAATGGGTAAATGAAAAAGGCAAGGGGAAAATACTTTTTGCAGAATCTTTCCAAATATCAACCACAGGAAGCTAATTATTTACTGCATAGACAAGTCACCAAGGCAGAAAAAAAAATGTGGGCAGTCTTGGGGTTTGATTATTTCCCTGAGCACTGATTATATGCAGCAGCCTCCAATTCACTTACATGTTAATTAGAGGCTTTATCTTCATTGAAGAATCTGCTTCCTTTGCTTAATTCAGCAAAACCAGTTACTTAGGAAACCATTATCCTCTCTCTTTTTCCCCACTTTTTAGGCTGCACCCATGGCATATGGAAGTTCCCAGGCCAGGGATCCAATCTGAGCCAGAGCTACAACCTATGCCACAGCTGCAGCAATGCAGAACCCTTAACCTCCACGCCAGGCTGGGGACTGAACCAGCAATGCTGGATCAACCACTGCAACCTAGCAGGAATTCTTTTCCTTTTGTGATCACAGGAAAAACTTCCTTCACATTTAGGACAAGACTATCAGTTAATACTCTAGATCTAGTCTATTTTTTTATGCATCACTTTAATAACAAATGGCAATGGTTTGAGAGCAAAAGGTTCTGTCAATTTGTTTTTACCAACTTTACAAGGCTGTGTTCCTCTGATGCAGCTTTTAAATCACAGGGCTTTGTACTGGCCCTTGTCTGATCTCAGTCTCTATCTCCAAAGAAAACAAAACGTATTTTTCCACTTAAACCCAGAGGGATTTCCTTAGATAACTCCAATACAATTACCTGGACCAGTCAAACAATATGAAATTAAGTTCTGCAAATTTCTCTGACCTGACTCCTCCTTCCTTCCATGTTTCAAAGACCTTTTATTTTTCATTCTCTTTAGAATTCTCAGTTATCTCTATTTTGCTCACTGTGGGAACTTCTTTTCAAAGTGATTACTGACTTTGCCGTCACCTTGGTTTGACTGAATAATATGAAACTTAAGCTGGACAGAAACAGGAAGAGCAGGTCCTTGGGCCAAATGATTACTTTTCATTTATTGGAAAGGTGGAGATTACAGAAAGCTCAGATCTGCTCCTCGTTGGCGGGAACTATCTTAGGGATGGAAAGGTTTAGACGAGGGAACAAGCGCTGCAGGGGTGCTACATGATAACATGTGGGTGAGGTAGGGAAAAACCTGGGGAAGCTGCTGGATCCAACTTTAGCAAAAGAAGGCTAAGAAGATATTTCAATGCGCACCGGGTTTTGAAGAACCATCTGCTACTCACTACATCTGGTTTGGGTTTAATCATTTCATGGCTCTCTCAGATTGGGTCTTCTCTGGGCAAAGACCAAACAATTATGAATACAGCTATTCCCTAAACTATAAAGGTCTAAATAAAAGTCACATTCTTATCCACTAACCAAGTTAACCAGTAACTTGATCAATTAGTATAAACATTGAATGCCATAAATTTTCCTGTAAATAGTGCTTTAAATGTATCCCACCAATTTTGATATGCATTGTTTCCATTTTCATTCCATTCATAATGTTTTCAGATTTCCATGGTGATGTTTTCTTTGATCTGTGGGTTAGAGAGCACTGAGTTTTTCTATTCCAGCTTTGAGGTATAATTAACATACGTATTGTGTAAGTTTGTGTGATGTGAAGATTTCACGTACGTATATATTGCAAAAATGGTTACCATAATAAGCACAATAAGGTTAATTACCTAATTACCTCCCATAGTTGTATTTTTTTTTTTTTTGGTTGAGAACTTTAAAGATGTACTCCCTTATCAGTTTTTAAATACACAATACAGTACTGTTAACCATGTTAACCACGCGGTACATGACACCCTCAGAGCCGACTCAGCTTTTAACTGGAAATTTGTACCTTTTGACCACATTCACCCACTCCTGCCCCCACCTCTACCCTTGGCAATCACTCTCTGTTTCTATTAGGTCTGATTTTTAGGATTCCATGTATAAGTGAGATCATATAGTATCTGTCATCTCCTGTCTGACTTATTTCACTTATACACCCTCAGGGTTCATCCATGGTGCCACAATAGCAATTTTTCCTGCTCTTTTATAACTGAATAATATTCCTGTGTATGTGTATATATACATATATATATCACATGTCTTTATATTGATATATTATAGTCATATAGTCACATATATTCATATATATATACACACACACACACACACATATACACATGCAACACATATTATTCCTCTTTCTATATATACCATCTATTTATTCTTCCATGATGGACACAAGTCTTTTTCTATAAATTGGCTACTATGAACAGTGCTTCAATGAACACAGGGGTGTAAACATATCCACAAAATAGTGATTTCCTTTCTACCAGATATACACCTAGAAATGGAACTGCTTGATAATATAGTAGTTCTATTTTTAGTTTTTTGAGGGGTCTCCATACTGTTTTCCATCATGGCTGTACCAATTTAATTCCCACCAAGGGTGCACCAGGGTTCCCCTTTTCCCACATTCTAGCCAACAGTTATTATCCCTTGTCTTTTTGATAACAGCCATTCTAACAAGTGTGAGGTGATAATCTCACTGTGGTTTTGATTTGTATTTCCCTGATGATTAGTGATGTCCAGCAGCATTTCATGTATATGTTGGATATTTGGAAATTTTTTAATTGGACTATTTCATTTTTTGCTACTGAATTACATGAATTCTTTACATATTTTGAATATTAACCCCTTATCAGATATATGACTTGCAAATATTTTCTTCTGTTCCATAGACTGTCTCTTCACTTTGTTGACTGTTTCCTTCTGTGAAGTTTTTTGGTTTGATGTACTCCCATTGATTATTTTTGCTTTTGTTGCTTGTGCATTTGGTATCATATCAAAGAAATGATTCCTAAAGCCAATGTCAAAGTGTTTTCACCTATATTTTTCTTCAAGAAGTTTTCTAGTTCCAGATCTTATGTTTGAGTTTCTAATCCACTTCTATTTAATTTTTGTGAGTGATGTAAAACAGAGGTCCACTTTCATTTTATTGCATGTGAAAATCTAGGTTTTTTTTTTAATTTATTAAAGAAACTACCTTTCTTTTTCCTACTGACTATCCTGGGACTCCCCTGTCAAATATTAGTTGACCATATATGCATGGGTTTATTTCTGGGCTCCTGATTCTATTCTATTGGTCTATATACCTGTTTTTATTATAGTGCCATATTTTAAAATCACTATTGCTTCATAGTACATTGGAAATCAGGCAATGTGATGCCTCTAGCTTTGCCGTTTTTTTTCTTGGGATGGCTTTGGCTATTTGGGATCTTTTGTGGTTCCACACAAATTTTAGGAATTCTTAGTTCTATCTGTAACAATCACCAATCGAATCTTTATAGAGATTGTGTTGAATCTATAAGTGGCTTTGGGCAGTATGGACATTTGTGATAATAACTGTTCAGGTTCATGAACATGGGATACCTTTCCATTTATTTGTATCTTCTTCAATTTCTTTTATCAGAGTCTTATAGTTTTCAGTGTACAGGTCTTTCACCTCCTTGGTTAAATTTATTCCTGAGCATTTTCTTGTTTTTAATGCTATTGTATATGGGACTGTTTTACTTCTTTTTCAGACAATCTGTGGTTAGTGTATAGAAACACTACCTATTTTTGTATGTTAACATTGTATCCAGGAGTTCCTGTCATGGTTCCGCAATAACAAACCTGACTCAGATCCATGAGGATGCAGGTTCTATTCCTGGCTTTGCTCAGTGGGTTCAGGGTCCAGCGTTGCCATGAGTTGTGGTGTAGGTTGCAGACACGGATTGGATCTCATGTGGCTGTGGCTGTGGTGTAGGCCAGCAGTTATAGCTTCGATTCGACTCCTAGCCTGGGAACTTCCACATGCCACCAATGTAGCACTAAAAAAAAAAAAAAAAAAAAAAAAAAATTGTATCCTATAACTTACTGAATTCACTGATTAATCTTAAAGGTTTCTAGTGAATTTCTTAGGGTTTTCTGTATTTGCTATCTTGTTACCTGTAAACAGAGACAATTTTACTTCTTCCTTTCTGAACTGGATGCTTTTTATCCCTTTCCTACCCCTTGTCCAGGAGTCTTTTTTTTTTTTTTTTCCTTTCATCCTTTCCCTAACTGAAATGGGTTACGGTTGAGCTTAGAGATAGTCTGGTTTGGTATATCTTCTCTAGAAGATAATGCTTTTGTTCTGCAGAAGAGAGGGGACCAGGGAATGCTTCACATGTTCCTGAAGTGCTGGTATCTCACCTCTTCTGGGCCTACCCCACCGAGGGATACCTTCCCCTGTCTACAGCTTTGGCTTCAATTCTTTTGAGTACCTAATAAAGGCCCATGGAAAAAAGCCAGTGACCGAGTGCCCTTTGTGTCCACGTCTTCCACGGGTTCTCTTCTCAAACTCGAGCCTACACTTGGTCTTTAGCAATGTGTCAAAAATTTTAGCTGAATTCTTCTCTCATCATATGGAGCTTGGCATGTTTGCCTCTCATGCTTGTATTTCATGTCTCCTTGGTGAAATTTATCTTCCTTGGGCTTTCAGCTTACTGGGTTTGTGTGTAACTTAGTGATCTGATGGGTTTAAGAAAATTTCTGTTTTGGTATTTTATCTTGCCTTTACTGTTATATACTTTCCAGGGAGTTATATTCTTTCCAACTGACAGTCTATATCTTAGGTCAAAGCGGCAGCTTACTTGCTTGTATCTATATGTATAGTCACACATAAATATCGACATATATATATATACACACACACATGTGCCCATGTCTAGGTATTTCATGTTTTCCTTCAAAAGTGCAGACTATAAAAATGAAGACTATACTAGAACTATTAAATAACAATGTTTTAAGGAAGAAAACAGGGTTGATTAAAAAAAAAAAAAAAAAGGAACCCAACTTGGCTAATCTGGACTTTGAGCTTTTTCCCAATAAGAAGGAAACTTGGTAATTTCCTCATGCTCTTTATCTGAACCAGCTCTGTGGGGAACCAGAAAGACCAACTGCTGATTTGATAGATATTTATAAAACTGGGAGACCAGATGAGCCGATGTGGTAGGCTTACTGGTCTTTTACAAATACGTAAGAGACTAATTTGTATTGTGCCTGAATAAAAGCTCCTCACTTGGACACTATCTCCCCAGTGATTCGATTCAACAGTGGAGAATGGAAAAACACTTGAAATGACAGATGAGGAACAGGAGGAACTGCAGTTGTCTGTTCACCATAAATGAACAACTGCACAACTGTAGGCAGCTGCTTTTCTAATGTCTGGGGGAGAGGAGAGCAGCCTGACTTTCTCAGCTGTTGCCAGCCTAATGTTTTCACCCATTGTCCTGCATGTGGTGTCTCTTTGGCCTGGAGCTGCTCTGGGCTCCCCCTGGTGGTGAGGCTGGCCTTGGGGATGAGGGGTCCTGCTTCTCCTCCATCAATTCAATCCATTCTCACTTGCATCCCCTCTCTCTTATAGATATCAACTGATTTTAATTTTAATTTTTTAATTTAAATTTTTTTTTGCTTTTTAGGGCCACACCTGGGGCATATGGAAGTTCCCAGGCTAGGCGTCGAATGGGAGCTGAAGCTGCTGGTCTACGCCACAGCCGTAGCAACACCAGATCTGAGCCACATCTGCGAACTACACCACAGCTCACTGTCAATGCCTGATCCTTAACCCACTGAGTGAGGCCAGGGATACAACCTGCATCCTCATGGATCTTAGTTGGGTTTGTTATTGCCGAGCCATGATGAGAACTCCCTGAATTGATTTTTAATTCATCAAGTTACAATTAAATGCTTCTAGCATGACAAAATACAACTAATACACTACCAATTATATTTCTTCTTGGAATTGAATGTTTACATCCTTTGCTCAAATTTGCTATTGAATTTTTCTTCTTGTTTACATATACGATTCCTTATATATTCATGCCATTACTTCTATGCCTTTGAAATATTTTGCACGTATTTGTTCCAGTCATTACCTCATCTTTCAACTCTATTTATAGGCGTTATAAGTAGCTGTGAATTTTTAAAATGGTGATGATGTCAATGTGTAGGCTTTTTTTGGGTCTTTATACCATTTGTACTTTATATCTTCTTTTTTCTAGAAAAGACTTTCCTACTCCAAAGTTATAAATATATTCTTCTTTGATTTGTTTCAATTGCTGGTTTGGATTCATTTTTTTCTACACTTAAAAACTAGGTTATACATTTACATGCTGAAAAAAAATCAAAGTTATATGAAAAAAGATACAAAGATACATACTGAAAGCCTTACTGCCAGCTCACTTTATTCTATTTCTCCCTTTGCCTCTGTATTTAACTGTTTATACTTGCCTATTTATTCTTCCAGGATTTCCTAATACAAATATATATAAATATAAATAAATATACAGTTGCATATATAATATACATAAATATGTTTCTAACTGCTCATATGTTTAAATGCATATATATATATATCTTCCTTCAATACACGAAATAATGTGTAAAAATATGCATATACAAAATAATATGTAAAAATAATGTTAAAAAACATTTTTAATATACCAACCTGAAATTTAAAAATAATCTGCTGTGGGAGTTTCCGTCATGGCTCAGTGGAAATGAATCCAACTAGTATCCATGAGGATGAGGGTTCAATCCCTGGCCTCGCTCAGTGGGTTAAGGATTCCGCACTGCCATGAGCTGTGGTGTAGGTCACAGAAGCGGCTCCTCCAATCCAGCATTGCTGCTGTGGCTGTGGTGTAGGCTGGCAGCTGTAGCTCTAATTTGATCCCTAGCCTGGGAACTTCCATATGCCACAGGTGAGGCCCTAAAAAGCAAGCAAGCAAGCAAGCAAGCAATCAAAATAATCTGCTGTAAGAATTAGCTTTTTTCCCCTAAATAGATGTTTGCTTGTTCTCTTTCTCTTTACTCCTCTCCCTCACTCCGTCCCTCTCACCCTCCCTGTCTCTTCCTCCCTGTCTTTCCCTCCCTCTTTTGCTCCCTTTCCCTCTCCCTCACTCTCCCTTTCTCCCTCCCTTTCTCTCTCCATCTCTTTCTCTTTCGCCCACCTGTTCTGAAGTGCCACTGTAGTTGGCATGTATCATTTGAGTGCAAGCAACTCTTGCCTCACCTTCTGGAAACTGTACTGTTGATTTTCTTTGGGAAAAACTACTTCTGACCCAGCATTGGCTTTATGATTTGTATAAACTGAATCCATGCTCAGAACTGAGGAAGGGGTGACAAACATTAGCGACTTTATCCTAGTGGCCATATAATAGGTTTAGGTATGTGATCTGAGCCATGATCTAAAATTTGGATTAGAAATTAATTAGAATGAAACTCAGAACACTTTGCTTATAATGCTGAGACAGAGACTATCTTATTTTCATGCTAGAGATGGGAGAGAAAGTCCTCTCATACCTATGAGGAGACCCAGCTATTGAGTAAAGGCAACATCATACAAAATGGACCAAATGAAGACACAGGATCACTGCAGATTTTTTCAAGCTCCTGGATTAAGCTCTACTTGAAGACAGTATCTCATTTTCCCTCAGATTTTTCAGTTACATGAGCCAATAGATTTTAAAAATTTTCAGGCTAATAGGAATTTAAGATTTCTGATTTCTGCTACCTGCAGCTGAAATGATCACAACTGACAAAGCTATTCTTTTAGTCATCTAATGAATATCTGCATATATATGAATGTATTGTGATATTCATTTCTGTTCCTATAGGCAGTGTGTGTGTCTTCTTGTGCCCACACTGAACTGTCTTCATTTCTTTATGCTTTGTTAGGAAACTCTATTATTTGATCCCATGTCCCCCCTTTTTTAAAAATTGAAGTATAGTTGATTTACAATGTTGTGTTAGTTTTGGGTGTAAAGCAAAATGATTGAGTTACACACACACACACACACACATTCTTTTTCAGATTCTTTTCCATTATAGGTTATTACATGATATTGAATATAGTTCTCTGTGCTATACCTCAGGTCTTTGTTGTCCATCTAATTGATCCTCTATTTCTTCGTGTGGATTTCACACTTCTTTCTCCTCTTAATAACTTCTCCCCTCACCTGGGGAGAAGTGATTTAACTGATGGAGGGAAAAGAGTGTTTGCCTCTGTCTCTGGGACCTGCAGAGTCTGCAGGTCTGTGCCGTATGCCCTTGCTACTTTTGGGGGTGTCCCCACAAAACTTCCCTGCTTTATAGGAGCCACCTACATTTTCTCCAGCTGTTCTGCCTGTGACCTGGTGGGCAAATTAAATTTGAGGGAAGTAAGAGAAAGTCCACACTGGCATTATCTCCATTGAAGGGAACTATATTTTAATTCTTAACCAGCTCAAGTATTTATTTGCAATTGTTTCAAAAGTAAGAAAGTTACTTGACATGGGAGTGGTTAAAACCCTCAATAGTGCATTTTGACAGCTGGTGAAGAAGTGCCTCTCATTCTTTTTTTTTTTTTTTTTCTCCTTCTCCCTCAAAAGTTCTTGGAGTTATCTGCTCATTTCCTCTTTTAGATAAATTTTCGGGTCAACATTTCAGATCTGATGAAAACTCCTTTTGGGTCTTTAGTTGGAATTGTATTAAATTTATAGAATAACTCTAAAAGAATGGGTCTCCTAAAAAAAGTTCTCCTTTGCAGGAGCTTGGCATATTTTTCTGTTAACTCAGGGTATCTATGTACTTTACAAATGCTTAAAGGTTTTCTTTGGTAATTTTTTTTAAATTTTATTATTTTTAACTCAATGAATTTTATTACATTGATAGCTGTACAACGATCATCACAACCCAATTTTATAGCATTTCATTCCTAATCCCCTAGTACATTTCCTCACCCCCAAAACTGTGTCCTTTGGAAACCATAAGTTTTCCAAAGTCTGTGAGTCAGTATCTGTTTTGCAAAGAAGTTCATTGTGTCCTTTTTTTAGATTCCATTTATACGTGATAGCATATGAAGTCAGTGTCTCACTGTCTGACTGACTTCACTTTGCATGTTAATTTCCAAGTCTACGCATGTTGCTACAAATGCCACTATTTTATTCCTTTTTATGGCTGAGTAATATTCCATCATGTATATGTACCACATCTTCTTTATCCAATCCTCTGTTGATGGACATTTAGGTTGCTTCCATGTCTTGGCTATTGTATATAATGCTGCAATGAACATTGTAGTACATGTATCTTTTTGAGTCATGGTTTTCTCTGGATAGATGCCCATGAGTAGGATTGCTGGATCAAATGGTAATTCTATTTCTAGTTTTCTGAGAAATCACCCTAATGTTTTTTTTTTCTTTTTTGTCTTTTGGGGCCTCACCCACAGCATATGGAGGTTCCCAGGCTAGGGGTCTAATTGGAGCTACAGCTGCTAGCCTACACCACAGCCACGGCAACACTAGATCTGAGCAGCATCTGCAACCTACACCACAGCCACAGCAATGCCAGATCCTTAACACACTGAATGAGGCCAGAGATCGAACCCATAACCTCACGGTTCTTAGTTGGATTCATTTCCCCTGAGCCACGATGGGAACTCCTCCATATTGTTTTCCACAGTGGTTGCACCAATTTACATTCCCACCAACAGTGTAATATGGTTCCCTTTTCTCCACATCCTCTCCAGCATTTATTGTTTGTACATTTTTGATAATGGCCATTCTAGCTGGTGTTAGTTGGTACCTCATAGTAGTTTTGATTTGCATTTCTCTAATGATTAGTCATGTTGAACATCTTTTCATGTATTTTTTGGTCATCTGTATGTCTTCTTTGAAGAACTGTCTATTTAGATCTTCTGCCTATTTTTTGATGGGTTTTTTTTTGTTGTTGTTATTGAGCTGCAGACGGTGTTTATAAATTTGAGATTAATCACTTGTCAGTTGCTTCATTTGCAAATATTTTCTCCAATTCTGTGGGTTGTCTTTTTCTTTTGTTTAGGGTTTCCTTTACTGTGCAAAAACTTTTAAGTTTAATTAGGTCCGATTTGTTTATTTTTGTTTTTATTGTCATTACACTAGGAGGTGGATCTGAGAAGATATTGCTATGGTTTATGCTAGAAAGTGTTTGACCTATGTTTTCCTCTAAGAGTCTTATAGCATCTGGTCTTACCTTTAGATCTTTAATCCATTTGAGTTTATTTTTGCATATGGTACTAGGAAGTGCCCTAATTTTCTTCTTTTATATGTAGCTGTCCAGTTTCCCTAGCACCACTTATTGAAGGGACTGTCTTTCCTCTACTGTGTATTCTTGCCTCCTTGTCATAGATTAGTTGAATGTAGGTGCATGGGTTTAATTCTGGGCTTTCTACCCTGCTCCACTGACCTATATTTCTGTTTCAGTGCCAGTACCATATGGCTTTGATGACTGTAGCTTTGTAGTATAGTCTGAAGTCAGGGATCCTGATTTCTCCAGTTCCATTTTTTTCTTTCTCAGGATGGCTTTGGCTATTCTGGGTCTTTTATGCCTCCAAACAAACTTTAAAATATTTTGTTCTAGTTCTGTGAAAAATGTTCTTGGTAATTTGATAGGGATTGCATTGAATCTGCAGATTGCTTTGGGTAGTACAGTCATTTTGACAATATTGATTCTTCCAATCCAAGAGCATGGTATAACTTTCCATTTGTTTGTGTTATCTTTGCTTTCTTTCATCAACATATTACAGTTTTCAGAGTATAGGTCTTTTGTCTCTTTAGGTAGGTTTATTCTTAGGTATTTTATTCTCTTTGATGTGATAGTAAATGGGATTGTTTCCCTAATTTCTCTTTTGCATCTTTCATTGTTAGCTTATAGAAACGGTCAATTTATGTGTATTAATTTTGTATCCTGCAACTTCGCTAAATTCATTGATGAGCTCTAATAGTTTTCTGGTAGCATCTTGAAGATTTTCTAGGCATAGTTATCATGTCATCTGCAAATAGTGATAGTTTTACTTCTTCCTTTCCAATTTAGATTCCTTTTATTTCATTTTCTTCTCTGATTTGTGGTGGCTAGGACTTCAAAAACTATGTTGAATAGTACTGTTGAGAGAGGACATCCCTGCCTTGTTCCTAATCTTAGCGGGAATCCTTTCAGCTTTTCACCATTGAGAATGGTGTTAGCTGAGTTCATCATATATGGCCTTTATTACGTTGAGGTAGGCTCCTTAACTGCCACTTTCTGGAGGATTTTTATCAGAAATGGGTGTTGGATTTTGTCAAAAACTTTTTCTGCATCTATTGGGAGGATCGTATGGTTTTTATTCTTCAGTTTGTTGAGGTGGTGTATCACACTGATTGATCTGCAGATATTGAAAAAAATCCTTGATCCCTAGGATAAATCCCACTTGATCATGGTGTACAATTCTTTTAATTTATTGTTGGATTCAGTTTGCTAGTATTTTGTTGAGGATTTTTGCATCTATGTTCGTCAGTGATATTGGCCTATAATTTTCTCTTTTTTTGTGGTATCTTTGTCTGGTTTTGGTGTCAGGGTGATGGTGGCCTCATAGAATGAGTTTGGGAGTGTTCCTTCCTTTGCAATTTTTCGGAATAGTTTTCAGAAGGATAGGCATTATTTCTTCTCTAAATTTTTGATAGAATTCATCTGTGAAGCCATATGGTCCTGGACTTTTCATTTGTTGGAAGTTTTTTTTTTCCCCCAGGCTAGGGGTCAAATCGGAGCTGTAGCCACTGGCCTACTCCAGAGCCACAGCAATGTGGGATCTGAGCCGTGTCTGTGACCCACACCACAGCTCATGGCAACACTGGATACTTAACCCACTAAGGAAGGCCAGGGATCGAACCCACAACCTCATGGTTCCTAGTCAGATTTGTTAACCACTGTGCCATGACGGGAACTCCGGGTTGGAAGTTTTTTAATCACAGTTTCAATTTCAGTACTTGTGATTGGTCCATTCATCTTTTCTCTTTCATCTTAGTTTAGTCTTAGAAGATTGTACTTTTCTAAGAACTTTGATAAGTTTTATATGTTTCTTTGTATATCTATTCCTAGTATTTTATGCTATTAATTACTACATTGAAGGGCATTTAAGAAATGTTTTCTCATTCATTGGTGGGGTGTATAAGAAAACCACTTATGTTAGTTTATTGGTTTATATTCCTGCCAACTCATTTATTTATTTATTTTAGGCCCACACATGTGGCATACAGAAACTCCAAGACTAGGGGTCAAATTGTAGCTACAGCTGCCAGCCAACACCATAGCCACAGCAACACTAGACCTGAGCCATGTCTGCAAACTATACCAGAGCTCATGGCAATAGTGGACCCTTGACCTACTGAGTGAGGCCAGGGATCGAACCTACATCCCAATGGATCCTAGTCAGGTTCTTAACCTGCTGAGCTACAACAGGAACTCCCGTATTTGTCCCAGTTTCATTAAATCTTTTTAAACTCTAATAACTATTTAGCTATTTATCTTTTTCCACATAAATAATAATATCTTAAATAATAAAAGTCGCAATGGGAGTTCCTGTTGTGGGTCAGTGGTAACAAACCTGACTAGCATCCATGAGGATGCCGGTTCGATCCCTGGCCTCGCTCAGTGGGTTAAGGATCCAGTGTTGCCATGAGCTGCGGTACAGATCTCAAATGATCTGGCATTGCTGTGGCTGTGGCTCCAATTCAACTCCTAGCCTGAGAACTTCCACGTAGCCCTAAAAAAAAAAAAAAAAAAAAAAAAAAAAAATAAATAAATAAATAAATAAATAAATAAAAGTCTACTCCTCTCATCCTATGCTTTTGGGATTAACCACACTGACTAGGAAGTCAATCCAGTTGAAGAGCTAAGAAATCAAGTATCCACATGTTATTCCTAACTTTTATTGATATGCAGTTAATACTGTTGATTACGATGCTTCCCACAGCAAGTTACATGAAGTAGTTCCTATTATTTGTTAGCTATTTTCTTTGAAAATCAGTAGTGGGTTTTATATCTCATTAAATCTTTTCTTCAGCCTCCAACTGTACATTTTTTTCTTTCTTTGTTAACACATTTATGGGTATTCTAAATTAAACAACCTTTACATAACCAATATAAACCACACTTTGTTTTTAGCATGTTTAATTCTTTAGATGCATTGTTATATTTTAATTACTAATAGTTTATTTAGGAGTTTTGCTACTGTATTTACAAGTGAGAAGGGATTACAGTTTTCCTTTCGGCAGGTATCTTCCCTCATCTAGTTTGGTATCAGAGTTTTGCTTGCCTGTCTAATTGGCCAAGACACATCCAATCTTTTTGTTATCTGAACATGGTTTCATTACCAGAAGTGATTTATGATATAAAATTATCTATTCTATATATTAAATAAATATTATAATTATGTTAACACTGCATATTATGTTATCAATGTTATATTAAGACTTAGTAAAGAATAACAGTTTTTTATAATACAAAATTATCCATTTCTTTAAAGTTTTGTAGGAATAACCTATAAGATTTTTTGGAATCTCATACCTATTTTAGGGACAGATTTCTGACCACCTTAACTTCTTTTTTGAAATTTTTTAGATTAAAGAATATTTGATTTACAATGTTGTGCTACCTTCTTGTATGGTTATTGCCTTCTTGAAATTGTCTATTCCATTAGCCAATCTTGATAATGTATGTATTTTAGAAAATTAAAAATTGCATCTAGAATTTCCAAATGTGTACAAAGTAATTTCTCATGCTTTCTTGAATTTCCCCATTATCTGTAGTCATTCATATTCCCTGTTCTTATTTGTAAACATCACTTATTTTTAGGGTTTCCTGTTTCCCACATATCAGCCTTGCCAAAGAAGGATTTGTCAATTGCACTGGTCACTTTAAGGAACTAAGTTTGATTTGTTTCAAATCTAGTATTTTCTGTTTTTCTTTTCTGATTATTGCTGTCTCATATACTTTTTAATTTTTGAAAAGTCTTCAAGTAAACTGATTTTCTGATAATTCTTTTTCTGATACATTTGATTTTTAGATTCTCATTCTAGAATATATACTAAGAAGATAAGAAATGTTATAATGAGAGGTTGGTTTTGATGATACAACTAGTGTTTTTCCCTTCTCTAGTTCAAATAAAATAGCATAAGGTGCAAGTCTTTCCAGATTACTATAATTATTCTACAATCCCTCTAATTCTATTAGGTTTACCTAATCATCTTCCTTTCCTTTGCATTAACTCCCAGCGAAAGATATCATAAAAGATTATCAAATAGCTGGCAGTTGACTCCATTTACTCATTTAATGAATAATGATTGAAATACACACGCTCACACACTCTGGGCGTATGCACTGTGCTGGGTGCCAGGGGCACACTGGAAAACAAAATAATAGGACTGCATAAAAGGCCCTCCATGACACGGGGGAGAAGGACACAAATGATGTGTAACCCCAAGAGTGCACTTTAGCCAAGGAATGTGCTCTGTCTTCTCAAATCAAGACCAGCTGTCAGGATGCATGCTCAGGAATTGTCATTAGTCTCCAGTGACTGACTGACACATGAAACAAAAAGCAGGCACAGAAGTGGACCTCACACAAGCCCTCAGTTCATTACCATATTTAGCTTCCCTTCAGCTTTGACATGACACGGCAAGGGAGGCCAGGTAGGCTCTGAAAGTTAGTGGCAAAGTCCTCCGTGTCACATGTGCTTGGAAATTTTAGATACCATTTCCTGGGGGAAAGGAAAGCCAATAATACTTATGAATGCACAACAGCAAAGAGTCTGATTTCAGAGGTGAAAGACCATTTTAAATTAAGCTATAAATTTGGCCTAAGTCTCAAGTTTTAAATGATCTTAGTAATGTCACCAGTAGTCATATAATACTCATTGCTCACTGAATTTGTGAACGAAACATATTTAATTCAATGACCTATGTTGATTTGGCTTTTAACTTTGGGGTTAACCCATAGACACATGGAGATGACAGAAACACACTGCTATTTAAAATAATTTATGTATAATTGATTTCTAAAAATGTTCATTGCTTCTTTAACCCCAATGTTCAAGTATCAAGAGAAAGGAGCATAGAAAAGTAGTAATTAAACATAAACCTGCTGAACTTAAAAAAAACAAAATAAAAAAAAATTATTATAGTTGATTTACAATGGTGTGCTAATTTTTACTGTACATCAAAGTGACCCGGCTGGGGTCACTTATACATTCTTTTTCTCATATTATCTTCTTTTTTTTTTTTTTTTTTGTGTGTGTGTTTTTAGGGCCACACACAAGGCATATGGAAATTCCCAGACTAGGGATCTAACCAGAGCTGCATCTGCCAGCCTCCACCCCAGCCACAGCAACAGGGGATCTGAGCCATGTCTATGGCCTACATCACAGCTCATCACAAAGCCGGATCCTGAGCGAGGCCAGGGATCAAACCCACATCCTTGTGGATATTAACTGGGTTTGTTAGCACTGAGCTACAACAGGAACTCCTTCTATCATGTTCTATCACAAGTGATTGGAAAAACCCAATTTTTAAAAGTAGAAGCAGCTGTGTACTCTCTTAGTTTAGAGATGAAACATGGCAGGGTGAAGAGACAGATTTCTCATGCCCTGAACTCAGAGAACAGGTGTATTCCATACCGAGATACCTACAGGACTGTAACATAACTGACATAACTATTAGTCATACAGGGTCCTGGACCGTTCCTGAGAACTTCCCCCACCTAAGACCTCATCCCCTGGAATTCACTTCTTTTCACAATCACTACATAACTGTCCCATTGCCTGAATCCAGGCTGTCCTATTGACCCGTCAGGTCCCCAGGCTCTGCATCTAACACTTTCCTACAATCCAAAGGTACAGGAAGAAATCCGGAAGAGGAGAAGGTGGGAGACATTTTCTTAGCCTTTCGAAATTTTAATATGGATCAATTCATTTCATTTAGCTCTTTTAATTGTGGCAGAGGAGAAAAAGTGCTCCCAGCCTTGCAAAAATAAAACCCACAAGGGCCTGTAATACTTCCCTTCAGCCAGCAGAGGGAAGGAGGCTACAAAAACTCCAGAGTCCTAGTAACATGCTGCTTGGCTTAACAGACAAAAACATACAACCAACAACTGTGTTTCCCCTTGTGTGCTACAGCAAAATAGTAGATAGAAAAAAAAAAAAAAAAAACAGCATTTTTTGAAGAAGGCTGTTTACCAGGGCTTTTCATATCAGAACAATATCTAATTTAGTACTTGGTGTTTCTGATGTAAAATCTCCCCGCTCTACCCAAACTGGTTCTGAGATGAAGTAAAACAGGAGAAACAGCCAGCACTACATTCATTCCAATTTTAGTCCATTCCTCCATCAGTTCAGAGTTTATAAGTCTCATGAAGGAAAAGACACGGGCATTCTGTTCCAGCTGCTGGCCTTCAATGAGCATTCTCGTCCCATTCCAGATCAGTTAAAAACAAAATGCACTGGATTTTCTTTAACACGCTCGTCCCTGGAACTTTAAAAAAGAGGGGAAGAAAATGAAAGGAAATCACACAGGCCTTGTTAAAAGCAACCGGGGACAAGTATTTGTTTTTCAATTGCCAAGTGCAAACATAGCACCACTTGAAGACAATTGCCTCTTTGCTGAAGCAAAACACACTCTGTGCTCAGATTCTACTTGAGTCTGAACCGCTTCTGAAAGGAAAGGGCAAGCCTGGTGGTGAGGAACGTAAGGCACAATGCAGCCTTTATCTAAGCCCTGATAGTCCCATTAGGGTTAAAGGAATCACACTGCGAATCTTCCACAAGCTGAATTTCCCAGGCAGAACTGGCGTGGCGGTGCCTGCCTTCTAGTAGAAACACAGGACTCCAGGGAGACCTTCAGAGGCTACAGACATCCCTTTATCCATCTCTTGCTCTCTTCCCCCCTCCCCTTTCCCAAATGACTTGTTCCCCTTGATCCGAAGGGGATGACAAGCCTTCTGCCTCACCATTACCAATAAAGGGATTTCAGAAGTTCTTTCCGGGGGCATGAAATGTTCTAACACTAGATGATGGTGATGGGTACATAGCAGGGCATGAATGTCCTCAAACCTACTGAGGCATACATTTCAAATGGGTGAATCGTATGGTATGTGAATTATTTCTCACTATGACTGTTTTCAAAAAGGGATTCCTCTAAGTAATGAATTTGGAGAGCAATGTTTGACCTCTCCTGCTTTTCAACTAAAACGAGAGTCAGAGTAATATAACTTGGCTACCGGATTCCATTTCCTTTTCATTTTGTTATGTTTCCATGTGGTGTGTGTATGTGTGGGTGGGTGTGATTTTCATTCTACATTTTCCTTTTAAAGCATCTGCTCTGGTTAAAAGTTAGTCTTGTTTCTTTACAAGCAGAGAATTGAAAGTATATACTGTACAATTGAGAGCATCCAACAGCATCTTGTATGTTAAACCTTTATTAACTAATGCCATTTATTATGTGTCGATACGAAAAACAAGGTTGGGGATTGCTTCGTGGTACCTGAGAACATGTTTGTCACATGTTGCAGCAGCCAGAGATTTGAAAGGCATGTTAGGTAGCAGTTACTAAAGAAAGGTGCCAAGACTGAGAAAGGAGATAACCCTCCCCTTGGTTCTGGCATGACATGTACATCCTGGCTTTGTGTTCAGCTTTCAGCAACACTGCGGCCTGGAATACTTCTACAAGGAAGAGGAAGAGCCCAGGGAAAACTCAGGAGAAACTTCTACCTCCTTCAAGTAACTGAAGGGCTGTCAAGTGCAAGAACAACCAGACTCTTGGACATAGGCTTTATCCTGCATGACGGTATCTATTGCACAAATCATTCAACAGGTATAAGTCAGAGGGGGCCTTGTGAAGAACTGTGCTGTGTGTGTGGCATGGTCCAAGAGGATTGAGATGCTTTTGGAACCAGTCAGCTCCTAACGATCTGATTTCATGACCTGAACTCGGTATCAATGATTGTGTGGTAGAAAGGGATGCACTCATCCCAGGCCCAAGTGGTGACCAAGAGCTAGAAACCTCCCTGCACCACCACAGGGAGACTGAGTCGACTTTGGGGAAAATGGCTGTGAGTCTGGACTGTCACCTGGGGCTCAGGCCATTTTGCCAGAGCACACCTAGGATGCTCTGCCAGTGCTCATGGGATCAGATGGGGCCAGTTGAAATCATCTCCCTTTTGCCTGGTAAGGAGTGAAACCTCCTCATCTCCGCACCCTCCACCCCCACTCAATGAGGAGGAGATTATACAAGGTAGAGGTCCACTGGGGGTCATTCTCAGGATTCTGTCTGTCATTGGGTGACTGGAGTTAAAATAGTCCATTGTTACTGTGATGGCTGGAGAAGGCTCAAATGACAACTGACTTTAGACCCCTGCTTCCCTTCTTGGCTACCTATACTTTCTCTGCTCCTGACCCATGAGGAAAGCCCTTTCCTACATAATGAAACACTCTCTAGGTATAAGCCAGTAGAGATTCCCTGAGTTACTAGTCCTAAAACCATTCCTCTCCTCCCTAGCTTCACTCTGGAATCTCTGCTGTAGGACTCAGTCCTATGTCAGATTCAGAGCTGATCCAAGTCAAACTCATATGAATCTAATCATCCCAACTCAACATTCTTTGTCTTCTTAAATCTTCATCCCTTAAGTTTTTTTTCTTTTCTTAGTTTGCTTTTCTGCAGGATCATTTAAGTCTTGGAATAATTAAATATAGCTATATCTATATATAACATATTTAGAAGATTTCTCTTGGGTCCAAAAAAAAGAAAGCACCATATATTGGATTATAGTGGTTACTCTCAAGCCGTTTAATTCCCTCAGTGTGTATCCAGGGAAGGGAAACTAACGGTAAAGTTTAATGAACCACAATTTTGGGAAATAAATCATGAATATAAATATTGTGCACTGGTAATTTCCAAATTACGACTGTGTCAGGCCCCCAAGATTCATTTTTAAGTCAATTGTTTAGAGTCCAGTCCCAGTGACACTGTAAGTTGGGGAAATGCTGGTTGGATGTCCAGGTGTCCAGTGGGTTTATTCTGTCTACAACAAAACTGAATTACAGTAGATCAGAATTCTGGCAATGTGAGGAAAGAGAGAAATTAAAAGAAAAATGTCTCCTCTTTTCTTTCCAGAAGTTCATTTGAGGAAATGAACTTCATGTCATGCAAGGAAATATTTTGAGATAATGAGTTAATATCCTTCAAACACTTTGCACATTTCTTTACTTCTACTCTTTTACTATTCCTTAGAAAGTCTCTTCCTGGACTCCCGGGATCTTTCTGCCCCCTGTCTTGCTCCAGGCTGGCTCTTTCTCCAAAAATCCTGTCTACAAATTATTTTTCCTTCAAAATGCAAACAAAGCTCTACTCACTTCATGAAGGTGATCTCATTCGAAGTTATGATGTTAGCTATGGATTTTTCATAGATGTCTACTCTCCAAAGACAGAAACTTTTTTCTATTACCAATTTGTCTAGTGCTTTGTTGTTGTTTGTTTTAAATCACAAATGGCTGTTGGATTTTGTCAAATATTTTTCTGTGTCTATTGAGATGATCTTGTGAATTTTGGACTTTAGTCCATTATAGAATGTATTATGTTATTCAATTTTTGGATGTTAAGACAACCTTATATTCCTGGGAAATACCACTGGGACAAGGTGTCTCATACTTTTTGCTGGATTTATAGTTTACTAGTGTTTTGCTGGTGATTTTTGCATCTATATTCATAATGGATATTGGTCCGTGGTTCTCCTTCTTTGTGATGTCTTTGCCAGGTTTGTTATTAATGTAACACTGGCATCATAGGATATGATAAAAACTGTTCCTTCCTCTTCTGTCTTTTGGAGGAGTTTACAAGTAAATGGCATTAATTCTTCCTAAAATGTTTAGAATTCACTAGTGAGGCAATTTGGGTTTTTCTCTATGGGAAGATTTAAAATTATTAATTCAGTTTGTTATAGATATATTTAGATGTTCCATTTTTTTCCTGAATCAGGTTCAGTAGTTTGCATTTTTCTATGATTTTGCCCATTTCATCTAAGTTATTTAAACTGTTGGCAAATATTTTTTATAATATTCCCTCATACTCCTTTTTATTTAAAATCAGTAGGGATGTTTGGTTCCTGATTCTTGATTTTGACAACTTGAGTTTTTTCTTGGCCAGTCTAGTTAAGGGAGGTCAATTTTACTGATCTTTTTAAAGAATAGATTTTTGGTTTCATTGATTTTTCCTTATTGTTTTCTAGCTCTACGTTTGTTTTGCTAAAATTTTTATTATTTCCTACTTGTTTGGGTTTTGTTTGTTTGTTTGTTTGTTTTGCTTTATTCTTTAAGGGCTGCACCTGCAGCATATGGAGGTTCCCAGGCTGGGGTCAAATGGGAGCTGCAGCTGCTGGCCTACACCACAGCCACACCATATCTGAGATGCATGTGTGACCTACAGCATCGGAACAGCAATGCCAGATCCTTAACCCACTGAGCAGGGCCAGGTATCAAACCTGTATCTTCATGGATACTAGTTGGGTTTGTTACCACTGAGCCATAATAGGAACTCCCTGAAATTTCTTTAATATAGGCATTTACAACTATACATTTCTCTCTGAGCAATGCTTCAGGTGCAGCCCGTAAGTTTTGGTCTATTTTAATTTTCATTCCTTTCTAATTTATCTTGTGGGGTTTTTTCTTTGACCCATTGATAACAGGATTTGTTGTTTAATTTCCACATATTTGTGGATTCCTCAAATTTTCTTCTGTTGTGGATTTCTAATTTAATCCCATTACAGTCAGAGAAAATAATTTGTAAACTTTTTAACACTCTGGAATTTACTGCAGCTTGTTTTATGGCCTACCATATGATCTCTGAGAATTTTTCATGTGCCCTTCCAAAAATTTGTATTCTGCTCTTGGGAAGAGAGTTTGATAGTTTTGAGTTTGTTTTAGTTGGTTTGTACTATTGTTAAAGTCTTTGACCTTCTATTTATCTTTTGTTCAGTTGTTTGATGCACTAAGAAGTAGAGTACTGGTCTTCAACTACTACTGTTGAATTGTCCGTTTCTCCCTTCCATTCCAAAAATTTTGCCAATTTTGTTTGCATTTTGTGACTCTGTTGCTAGGTACACATGTAACTGTTACAGCCTCCTTGTGGACTGAGTCTTATCATGATGAAATGCCCCTAATTACATATTCTGGTTGAAGATCTATTTTGTATACTAATATGGCCAGTCCAGCTTCCTTCAGGATGCTGTTTTCATGGTATATCTTTTTCTATAATTCATCTTCAACTTATTTGTCTCTTGTGGACAGCATATAGTTGGATCTTTTCTTTTATGAAATCTGATAATCTCTGCCCTTTGATTGCATTATTTCTATTTAATATTTTTATTGTAATGCTTGTATTTTTATCTGCCATTTAATTTTTTATACTTCCTATGTGTCTCATATCTGTTTTGTTCTTGTTTTCCTTTATAGCTTTCTTTTGTATTAACTGGATTTTTCAAGTGTAAAATTTTGTTTCTTTTGATAATTTTTGTATTTCTATATCTATTTTTATTATTTTCATAATGATTAGTCTAGTGCTGACAATATACATCTTATCAAAATTAACTTCAGATTTATACAAAATTAATTCCAGTGAAATAAATTTGACCACATATAGCTCTATTCCTTACTCTCTTTTTGGTGCTATTATTTTATATACATTGCATTATAAATGTTACAAACCAAACAATATATTGTTATAATTATTACTTGATGTAATGTTATATCTTTAAAGGAATTGAGAGAGGAAAGGAAAGCATATACTTACATAGATTGTTATATTACCCCTCTTTTATATCATGTCTGATTCTTTTCATTTCTTTCTGTGGATATGAGCTACCATCTATTATCTTTTCCTTACTCTACTGCTGCTTTGTTCCTATCCACTTTCTCTATTTTCTGTTATTGTCAAATACATTAAATTTCTATATGTTACAAATCCAATAATACCATGATATATGAATTGTTTTATTCAATTGCTCTTAATTCAGTCTTGAGAAGAAAAAGTTAACATTTAATTATACTGTTTTTAATATTTACCCACATAACTACCCTTATTAGCCCTCTTCATTTTTTTCATATGGATTCAAATTATTTTCTGGGAGTTCCATCATGGTGCAGCAGAAACGAATCCGACTAGGAACCCTGAGGTCATGGGTTCAATCCCTGGCCTCACTCTGTGGGTTAAGGATCCGGCGTTGCTGTGAGCTATAGTGTAGGTTACAGATACAGTTCAGATCTGGTGTTGCTGTGGCTGCAGCGTAGGCCAGCAACTATAGCTCCAATGTGACCCTTAGCATGGGAACGTCCATATGCCACGAGTGCAGCCAAAAAAAAAAAAAATTTTTTTTCTGGTATTCTTCATTTTTCAAAGATAAATTTGCTACTTAAAGATTCCTGATTGACTGTTTACTTTTCTTTTTTAATCTTTAGCCTCTTGAATATATCACCCCACTGCCTAATGTCCTCCACTGCTTTTGATAAGAGATCAACTGTTAATCTTACTGAGTGTCCCTTGTATGTGATGAAGTATTTTTCTTCTGCTGCTGTCAAAATATTGTCTTTCAACATTTTGTCTCTGACGCATCAAGGTGTGAACATCTGTGCTTCTCCTATTTAGAGTTTACTGAACTTCACTGATGTTTAAGTTAATGCTTTTCATCAAATTTAGAAAAATTTTAGACATAGTTCCCTTGAACATTTTTTCCTGCCCCTTTCTCTTGCCTCTCTGGGTAGTCCCATTATACATAAATTGATATGCTGAATGGTGTCCCATATTTCTCTGGGACACTGTTCATTTTCCTTCATATTTTCTCTATTGTCTGCTTAGACTACATCATCTTTATGGCTCTGTCTTCAAGTTCACTGAATTTTTTCTTCTAGTTCGAATCTCCTACTAAGACTCTTTAGTTATTCTTTCATCTATGTTATTGTACTTTTCAAATCCAGAATTTCCTTCTGGGACTTTTAAAATAATGTGTCTTTCTACTGATTTTTTGAGACACTGTCCCCATAATTTTTCTTTAATTCCTTAGACTTTATCTCTTTCAGTTCACTGAATACATTTATAATGACTGCTTTTAAGTGACTGTCTGCTAAGTCAACCAAATGGGTCCCTTCAAAAGCAGTCCCTATACCCTGCCTTTTTCTGTTTATGGGTCTTTTATGGGCTGAATTGTTCCCCTGCTAAAATTCATATGTTGAAGTCCCAACAGCCAGTTACTCAGAATCTGACTGTATTTGAAGAGAGCATCTTTGAAGAAGTAATTAAGGTAAAATGAGGTCAAATGGGTGGCCTGAGTCTAATATGACTGGTGTCCTTATAAGCAGAGATTAGGACAGATACACACAGATGGAAAACCACATGAAGATATCAGAGGGAGAGGGCCACCTACAGGTTAAGGAGAGCGGTCTTGGAAGAGACTAAATCTGCCTGCACTTTGATCGTGGACTTCTAGCCTTCAGTCTTCTTAGAAAAAATTGCTGTTGTTTAAGCTACCTAGCATGCCGTACTTTGTTATGGTGGCCTAGCCAACTAAGAGAGTTGCATTTTCCTGTTTCTTCACCTGTCTTATAATTTTTTGATGAAAACTGGCCATTTTTAATAACAGATTGCAGCAACTTGCATATGACTGCCTCTTTTCTTCCATGGGCTGATATTGTCTTTGTTTTGTTTTCTCAGTTACTTATTTATATATTTAGTGACTTGAAATCTACTTCCCCCATTGCATGTAGCCTCTTGTTTTATGTTTTAGTCTAGCTATCTAGGAATTTCTCCTGAGACAGCATAAGCCACTTATTGGTCAAAGGTTGTACTTAAGTTCTGCTAGCCAGTTATATTTTACTCTCTATCATTTGACATGTATGTGTTTTGCAGGCCGCTATCACAGTTTTAAATGGTTTACGTGGTTGCCTCCACCTTAAGTAAGAAAATAGCAGCTTGGATTTTCTTCTCCCAGCACACCTGGGAAGGTGCAGTTTTGGTCATGCACACAGTCTTTGAGACTGCCAGGGGTAGGTTTGCTTTAGTTTGCAAATCTGCTTTCCTAGGAGTTTTGCCTCTGGGTCAAGGTAGATTGTTCAGGCAGTATTTGGTAAAACCCTCAGTGCCAGTGAGGGTTCTGTTCTTTGTTGATTCACCTGTGGATGGCTCAGGGGATGGTTTCAGGTCTGTTTACATCCAGCTCTGATTGCTCTTCAATGAGTGTAGACCAGCACTTGTGCACAACATTCCTGACCACCAAGATCTCAGGACAGCTCTTCTTGGTTCTTTCCATTGTTTCTGTTAAACTTCTGGTTGCTCTGCCATTTTGCTTGCTGCTGCTTGGATCATGGAGCTCCTTCTTAATTGCTAACAAGATGTTTATTGCTTTCGACAGTGTCCTTAGGTATGGAATTCTCCATGTTTTGCTCCTAATGAATTCAGCTCCCTTGGGCAGAGCTGTAGAATTTATTATCCTTGAGTCGTACCTCTTGCCCTGGTAGAAGTTCTGCATAACCACACAGGAGCTAAGGCAGAACACAGTGGCTTGCTTTTGCCAGGGTGACATCCTGCCTCACCTGCAGGTGGAATGGCAGAGATGGCCTCTCTCTTCTTGACTTGCCTTTCCCCACGTGGAACCTTAGGCTTATAACTGAGCTGGGGTGAGAATGATCAGGGAATTCATATTCTCGGTTTGTTATTCTTGGGATAGAGTCTCTGTCCTACAAATGGAGGTTAAGTAGAGGAAAGGAGGACTGGGTTTCTTAGTCACACTTGCCTGAAATAGATTTTTGTAAAATGGGAAGAAATGAGAGCGCAGGTAGTCTGTTCTTCCCTGGGTGAAACTGTGGCTCCAAACTGGGCGCTGAGGGATGAGGGAGCTTGATCTTCTTGGTTGCACCTGCCTTGATCAGAGTACCTGGAACTTGGGGTGGGAGGTGGGGTCAGAGTTCAAATGCTACAGACTCTTGCCTTAAATGTTCTCATTTCCTTGAATGAGTCTTTCTCCATCTGCTAGATGTTCTTAGGACAATTTTTTTTAAGGGTCATACCTGTAGCATACAGAAGTTCCAGGCTAGGGGTCAAATAGGAGCTGCAGTTGCCAGCCTACACCACAGCTACAGCAATGCCAGATTCAAGCTGCATCTGCAACCTATGCTGCAGCTTGTGGCAACACCTGATACTTAACCCACTGAGGGAAGCCAGGGATCAATCCCACATCCTCATGGATATTAGTCAGGTTTGCTACTGCTGAGCCACAATGGGAACTCCAAGACAACTCTCTTTCAATGCTAACTTTTTAAAAATAATTGTATCTAGTTAAGTGATGGCTTGTTGGGAAGAGAACCCACAGTGATCCTCTCTCTCCATTCCCCATCTTTTCCTTCATGTTATACATAGAGCAAATATAAATCACTGCTTCTTTGGGATAACCTTTTTTTCATGACAAAGATGGTATCTTCTATTACTTTTAATATGTTTCTATATACCAATACTTTTATCTCAGTATTTTAAATGATAGAGCCACCAATGATTACTGCATTACAGGACAGAGAAAAGCTGGCACCCTTTCAAGCTGATTTACATCTAAATGACATTTTATTGTTCACAGGGCTATTGTAATAACAGCACTTTGTACTCCCTGGAAAGTGGCTGGAATGTTCTTAACAATATGGACAGACAGTGAGGATGACTGCCAAAGGGCATACAAGTGATTAGAGCAGAACTAGACTGGAATCCAGGGTCCCTGACTTCTAACTCTCATTCTTTGCATTAGAAAAAGTGTTCTTTTTTTAAAAAGTTTATTTTCTGTCTACTTATCTACCTACAAAGATTTAAATCACTATTAAACTGGAAATATTCTCTTCCCATATTTAATTCAGTAACAACGTGATGAAACTTGGGCTTCTGATAAGATTTCCTATGAAATGAGTCATCATTTGGATATATATATATATTTTCATGGGTAAAATTACTTGACACATGCACCTGTTCTTTATTTGATACAATGACTGAATTTTAAGTATCTTTTTGAGATTAAAAAAAACTACAGAAAATGAAAAAAAAAAAAACCCTTTTAACAACAGAAGGGTCCGATGAATTATTAAAGAGAATGTGCTAAATTACGGATCATATTTAATGGGAGGATTCTCTTCAACACGATCACCAGCTTGAAAATGAATATTTATCTTTACTGAAAACTAATGAAGATTAATCATAATGGCATTGTTAGAGAGACCTTTAAAATCTATCACTTGTTTGAATAACATGGGTAAAATTTAGCCCCCGGTTGTTCGGACAATGTTAGCAATTGTTAAAAAGAGCAGTGAGCTGCTATGAAATGTATCAGCAGCCCCATTAAATTGTTACAGGTCATGAGACAGCTCTGCTGCCTGGTAGAAAGGCTCAAGTTGAAGGCTTCATTACAAAGGAAACAATCAGACAATATGGGTTCTGCCTGAAGCCTTGGGCAGCACAGAAAGCCAATAGGAAAGGTGAATTTCCCATCACTCCTGACTTTCCATAGCCACTGTCCACAGCTGACACTTGAAGTGGATCACTGAGAGATAACTGGTAATTATAAAGACAGGCAGTGGTTGTTGAGGAATGATAGACAGTTAAGAATGAGATCTGTGCTCCAAGCAGCTAGGGAGGGCTGAAGTTCCCTCCCAACAAAAGAAGACATCAAAAAATGGCAGAGTAATTGGCCACTACTTCTACAGGGTTCTTTTCCTTGCAAATATAAAATCTTGTCAGGGAAACAAACCATTTATCCTTCCTTCCTCCCTCCCTTCATCTGTCTCTTACCCACTTTCTCTTACCTTACCCTCCCTTTATTTTATTTCTGTATTTACACAGTAAATACATATTGAATGATTGCAGTAGGCTGGGCATTTGGGGGAGAAACTGAGGACTCTGCAGAAAACAGGGCAAACATGTTCCCCATTCTCAGCACTCATGTGCTAAGGGCAGTGGCTGGAGGAGGTGCAGACACGCAATTAACAAGCAAACACCAGCTGATTTTACCTCATGCTGAGTGTGAGGAAAGAAGTCAGCAGGCTGATGAGGTGGTGGACTGTGTCTAAAGCAGGGCTGAGTGAGAAGGCGGGGAGGGGAGTCTGAGGGCTTTTAGAGGAAAAGCTTTCTTGGAGACACCCATCTGAGAGAACATTCCAGGCTGAGGAAACAGTAAGAGCAGAAGCCCTGAAATGGACTAAAGGAAAAATGGGAGAGAAACAATGTTCTGGCAAAAAGGTAGTGGCACAGGGGAGATGAATCTGACTAGGAACCATGACATTGCAGGTTCGATCCCTGGCCTCGCTCAGTCGGTTAAGGATCCAGCGTGGCCGTGAGCTGTGGTGTAGGTCACGGATGCAGCTTGGATCCCGAATTGCTGTGGCTGTGGTGTAGGCTGGTAAGTGTAGCTCCGATTCAACCCCTAGCCTGGGAACCTCCATATGCCATGGGTGCGGCCCTAAAAATAAAGCAAAAAAAAAAAAAAATTATCAAAGTGATAATCTCAAGTAATGCTGACCTAATATCGCCCAATGAGCCTCAGTGCCCAGGTGGGCAGAGCACTTAGAAATGGTGATCCTGTCCTTGAACCTCAAAGGAAATAACTAGAGTCAGTGAACAGATTATGACTTAAGACGTTCTGGAACCCCACCAGCCACTGCTCTATGAATACAAAAAAGGAAGGTCACTTTTCCCCTTCCTTGGTGTCATAATGTAAGCCTACTTTTCACAGAGATTTTCAGCAAAATCCCAAGAGAATGCTGGGTACAAGGAAGATTCCTGATAACAATGTGTGGGTTGATTTTGACCCTAAAAGAAAGACAGCCAAAATATAGTATTATTGAGAAAAATGATTGAAAATTTTCTCTAAAACTAGTCATATCTCTCTCACCAACTATAAATAGCTTATGATATTGAATTCTGGGGTGGCTGAGTAGAGAAAGATCTCTGGCATTTTGGGTCCTAGATCTTGAAGCAATGATGGAGCAGAGCCTCTGGCTCCTAAGGTCCCAAACAACTTTTGACCCCAGAGAGAGCCTGTATCTATCGCTCACTTTGAAGTAATGGTCCTGGGGGAGTTCCCATTGTGGCTCAGCAGTAACAAACCTGACTAGTGTACATGAGGATGCCGGTTCAATCCCTGGCCTCACTCAGTGGGTTAAGGATCCGGCAGCGCTGTAAGCTATGGTGGCAGCTGCAGATGTGGCTTGGAGCCTGCATTGCTGTGGCTGTGGTGTAGGCTGTCAGCTGCAGCTCCAATTTGACCCCTAGCCTGGGAACTTCCACATGCTGCATGTGTGGCCTAAAAAGAAAAAAAAGAAAAAAAAAAAGGAAAGAAAGAATGGTCCTAAATTTTCAGAAACTATTTGCCATAAAATATTTTGCTATCACTGTTAACAATGATTCATTCAATACTTTTACTTTTCTGATTAAGAAGCAAGAACAGGGCTTGGCATGTTCTTTCCAGTTCAGAGTTCAAAAGAATCACAATATCTTGATGGGGATTATTTTCCAGCGTGAGACAGAGAAAGCATCCATCTTAGGCTCTTAGCCATGTCAAGAGAAGGAGAAACTTCCACGGACCACCCCCCCCTCCCGAGAGACTACCCACAACTATCCAGAATGGGCAAGACAAGACACAATCAGGTCCTAGGTCACCAGGCAAGCAAGTGTGTGGTCTAGGTTGGTGGTCAAGTGTCATAGCTTAAGTACAGATGATGGCCAGCAAAGGCTAGTGAGAGATCAAGCTTGGAGGTCGGTCTATAGGAGGAGGCGAAGGATCAGTTATTGTACGGACTTGGCCCACAGAAACAAACATCTGAAGATTTATTCATTCACTCAAGAAACATTTACAAATCACATCTTTGATCCTGGTACCAGGAGACACACAGACCAGCAAGTATGGCAGGGAAGTGACAAATATGTAAATAAAAAATTATAACATAAATCAAAGCCTATGTTTGAAATATGCACAGGCCATGAGAAGGGCACATGAAAGAGCACATAGCCCAGCCTCGCCGTGGGGATGTGGGTACAGAGGGAGGCCAGACAAGGTTTTACGAATTGATGCTTGAGGGGAGTCATAACAGAAGCAGAGCAACTGACTGCAGGAACACTGCATGCATAAGGGACAACAGGCTGGCCTCAAATTATGTTGCTAGGGATTGCAGGGACCCAGAGAATATTAGCAAAAGCCCAGACCCTACATCTAGCTGTGCAGGGCTGGAATAATGGCGATTCAAGGGCAAGGTCTATGAGGACCATGGCCAGAGCCAGGAAAAGGTGGTAACCATAGGAAGGCCAAACTGTGGATGCACAGAATTGAAAAGCCCAGGGCATGCACTCTATCACAGGGGAGACTGAGGGCCATTGAAGAAACTGGATTTAAGTTGACAAGAAAGTGAGGACAGATACAAGGTGACTTCTTCTTGGCCAGAGATTGACTGCCTTTTAGGTCTTAGTCTGGGGGTCAAGGGTTTGCCCCAAAGTCAGCAGATGGAGCTGGGTCCACAGTGGGGTGCTACCACTTCTTCAGGTTGAGGGTGACCAAAGCCACAAGACCATGGAACCAGAGAGATCGAAAGACTGGGCAGCAGCAAACAAGGGTACCAGCCCGAGACAGTGAGACTTGCTGAGCGAGGCCGTTTTCTGACCTAGTTCAGGCTTTCTCTGCCATTTCCCAGGGTGGCAGAGATCAATCCCAGCACAGCTGGGGCTTCTCATCGGAAGCTTGCAATTTCAAGCACCCGGCCCACATAGTGCACCCAGAACAGGGATGCAGCTGGAGCTTTTTGTATGTGGATCTCTCATGAGTGGGGTTGGGGGATCACATTAAAAAAAGAAAGAAAATCTCCTGCAAAGATGGATGTAACAGACCTCCCTACCATTATTAAACACTTTGTCTCTGAGCTGACTTGGTTACTGCCTTTAAGTATAGAGATTGCAATAGGAATCTGGGCTGTGCACAATCTCGTTTGCTAACAGTTACAAAGGGGCAACTTCTACTGTCATGTCTGTAAAATACAAATCTCATAAGAGCCCAGGGTTAACCTGTTAAATACCATGCACAAATACACAAAGTCCTTGCAATAGTATATTTTTAAACATCTCCATATCTATTAGTATGGATTATACAGCTGCCCAAATACAAATACATATACAATACACACACATATAAATACACATAAACATATACACATAGAGTGCAAATATATAGTATATGTATCTATGTATTTTATCCATGCATTTATAGTTCTAAAAAATAGAGATGCCTATCTTTTTGCAAGTTCCTTTTAAGGATATATAAGTCTCTTAAGACCATAAAATGGCTTTTTCCCTGATCTGCTACAAGTCTGTTGTGTAACCTCACAGTAGCAACCCTATGACTCTAAAAGTGGTTACATATGGTGCTAATTTTTTTTCCATTTTTAAGTCATAGAAACCCAAATATACAGGTATCAAAGAACCTTTTCAAAGGCAACGTCTAAAAAGGATAAAACCTCTACAGACAACTGTCCCAGATTAATGAAAACTTTTTCTCCTCTCAAGGGAAAATGAGAACATCCTATAAAGAAAGAGCAAAAGGTAGCCTAACAGTTATGTCCAGAAGATGAACTTTCTTCACTTGAGTTCTCTGTATATTTACAGCAGTGGTCTTTTGGCTCCAAATTAAAGACAAAGATTCACATAATAATACTTTTGTATTCCTGGTCATTTGACCCAGAACACTGTAATATCAGCTGAAATTTCTAGGAACAATTACATCATTTCAGAAAAGGATCTAGAAGAAGCCATCCAAGTGGAAAATATGAAGGTGGAAATTTTTGATCAACATGGGCTACCATACATCCTCAAGGTTATTCAGAAGCTATGCACCTACCTACATTCACTCTTTGAAAAGTAGGATGTGGTACTGTACAGCTGAGAAAATAGATTCGTGGCCACTAGTACATTTTCAGAAGAGTAAATATTTGTCCAAAGGAAAGGAGTTGCTTTCTTCTTACTAACCTATCAAGATATTGACACCTTCTCATAATCAATCATTAGTCAAAGTTCACTGTAAAAATGGAGGGATAGAGAAATTCAGAAGGTAAAAGAGGGTGATGGAAAAATAAGTAAAAGGAAGATCTCAGATTCAGAGAAATGATAGTAGAGGAAACATCTGCAAGGATTTATTCTGTTGATCCACCAATGAAACAAAAAAAAGTCCATTGATGTCAAGGAGCAAAATGGTATTACCACACTACTGTAACTCACTAGCAATCAACTTAATAATGGTTCCTCAGGAAAAAAAGTGTTACCTGAAAAGCATAATTGACCACAATTGTATAGATCACATATTTGCTATAAAAACAGAAAAAGAGATGTTAAAATACTATTTTGTGGCTAATTTCTCTTCTAACATAATAAAGTGAGACCTCAAAAAATTATGACCTGAGAGCTTAGAGATTTTAAAGATTCTAATCCCACATATGGCACACGCTGTGGTAACTTTTCATATGTCACTTACTGGCTTATTGACTTAAATCATCTCATCGTTATGAAGACAAACACTTCTGGAAAATCCATTTGACATGGTTCAAGACTGTATAAAATAAGTTCAAGTGTCACAAGAAATCATCATGCAGTAGTTAACAGCAAGATCAAGTTTTTCAAAAGCATTCTGAGTTTGGGATAAACCTTATTTTTCATTGGAATTTTTCTCCTTTGTTAGCTACATAACATTTTCCCAAGACCCCACTGGTGTTCTTGTAATAACAGCATTTTCAGTCACTAGAGGCAATTATGCATCTCCTGTAACTGCTGATTTCACAAACGAAAAAAATGATTATACTTCTTACCATTTATGTGACTGTCGGTTTTCTAAATGCTTTATAATCTCATGTTATTCAAATGAGAAGAGAAGAAAGGTATGCTAGATGGGAACAGGAGAAAAGCTGAATCCTTAAAAAGATAAGCCCTTACAAAGATAAGCAGATCCTTAAAAGGTAACACTGCCCTGGAGAAGCAGGAAAACAGAGCATGGCATCAGCAAAACTCCAAGTTAATTCACAAAAGCTTGCTGCTGGTTTGCCGCATTTACTAAAATGGAGGGCAAAATAGATGCTCAAGGTCAAAAACAACCAGTGGAGGATGCGAGAAACAAATGTAAGATTTTTCCTAACTTTCAACATGACATCTTGGGACACAGGAAAGGATGGTACTCCAGTGACCCAACCAAATTGCTAAGTGGTGGTAAAAACTGGAAAGGAGTCTTTTTTTTTTTACTTTGAGTTTTCCTAAAAAAATGCTTGCAATTTTCCATCTATAGGTTATGCTCTGTATTCTAGAATAAATGAAGGCTGCATTCAGAAAACTGAATAGCCTATGATGTCAGTGAGTGGAAGTTTTTTGGCTTGGTAGGGGAAGCGGGGGCATTTGCTGTCAAAGGCCATCCTTTAGAACAACTGTGACATCCAAACCTGGTTAGAAAAATCATAGAGGAAGAGCTACAGGGATGTGATGGCTAAATTACTACTCATTGCATGCAGCTCAAAAAGATGTCCCTTTGATAAGTTCCACAGAAAGAAAAACTAACGGTGATTGAAGATATGAAGAGAGAGAGTGAGCCTTTAGAGTTACTGTGTGTATGGGTTGGGCAAACATGCAGCTGACAGAAGAAAGTAACACCTTGGCAGTCTGTCTATCCAATGCTCTACAAAATCATATGAGGCCACGTTGAGGACTCTCTCCTTTCCCCTAATCATGAAGAAGGGCATGGGAAAGAGGGATGCATCCTGGGATAAGAATTGTCAGATGCACTGGTCCAGTACCCCCATGGGCCAATCTGTTTCCTCATGGACACACAGTTCTCCATGACCACAAGGATGCCTCAGCCTTCCCTGAAACATGAGGCTTACAGGAAGGTGAGGAAGCATCAATGCCAAATTGTAGACTGTCTTCCATTGCCTCTGGCCATCCCCTTGGGAGAGCATCCGACTCGCTGTCAACTTTGGCTCTGGCTAATCACAACTGTTAGGACCATGGGATCTGGTCTACGGCAATTCTGGAACAGGTGAATTAGGCAAATAATTTCTTTCTGCAATAGTGACTGGAAGGAAGGAGATAAGGATCTAAAAAGTTGTGTTTCGAAGTGTTGTGACCACCAAGCAAACAATTATTTCTAACAAGATACAAACTAATCAGTACCATCCTGCGCTATTTATTACATATCAGAATAGGATGTTCTGGGTACTGTTCAGAGCATGCTCAACAGATGTTTCACCATATTTGCCTAGAAAAGCTTAACCACACAGTCCTTCAACTGCCTTTCTACCATGTCCAAATAGTCTCGAACACTGTGATTTCAATATTAGAGTCCATTTAATTTCATTCTAAGAACATCATATACCTTTCCTTCTTGCTGGTTTTTCAGGTTGCTCTTAAGTACCATGTGATCTAAAAAAAATATTTTTTCAGTTATATAGACAATTATTACTTATTTCCCAAATTTTCTGAATAAGTCAATACCAGAAGCGTCACTGATACAAATGAGCCCACATCACCACCTGTGAAGAAGGAAAGGGACATATGTACAAAGATGGCACCTGGAATGATTATTTAATAACTGATCAGTTAATAAATGCAAAAATGGCATCAGCAAAATTGGGTAAAGATCCCAGTGACATGTGAATGCGCATTAATGCCTCTAGCCATTTCAATATTTATAATTTCAGGATGTTCATTTATTTATATATGGAGCACCTATTATATCAGAAACTAGAAAAGCAGTGGTGAACAAGACAGATTCCATCCCTGGCCTTGTGACGTTTACATTCCAAGAGAAAGGGCAGGGGTGACCCTTGCACACATGAATGTACACACACAAACACAAACACACATGACACAAATGTAGACAATGGGAGAGATGTAGACTGTGGTCAATGTCACAAAGGTCAAGAGAAAAGGAGCTGATGGAGACATTAAAGGGTGCTCAGGGAAGGGTACTCTGAGAAGATGGCATTTTAACCAAGACCTAAAGGAAGACATTGGAAGCAGGAAAAAGACCACGGAGTATCTGAGCAGGAGTAGCAGGCTGGACTTTGGCAAAACCTGTAAGAAAACTGTCTACTTTGGTGGATCAGGTCGCCGGTGGGAGGGACCATGAGAAAGGGTGGCCAGAGGGCAGTGGCCACGTGGAGAAGGATTTAAGGAAGAAGGGACTATCTGCATCTCATTCAATGAGAAATCATAGTCACAAACATAGGGGACACTATTAAACTATCTTGAAATGATCAGAAACAATATTGCTATCTTTTTTTCAGAAATACATTATGTGACATTGTTTGTGTCTTAAGGCAACTGATTGCCTACATTCAGATTGTGTACAGAAAGACCATTATGTACCCAGGTTACCAGCTTCAGGAACAACTGCATGCGTGTGTGTGTGTGCATGTGTGTGTGTGTGTGCAGGCGAGAGAAAAGACTTCTTAGACATTACGGAAACCATATGTTGGCTCTTTGTGCTTACGTTGTTTAGTCTGTCACAATCATTTTATGCCACATGACAAATGAAAGAAGAAATAATGAGATTTGAAAAGGAAGTTTATAAAGAGCTATAATATTTTAGGTAGAGGGTGGCGAGTGTGTTTTCAAAGGGCCAGATGCAGGCATAGAAAAGTCCTAGGAAAGAGTGCCAAGAGGCCCTGCTTGGTTGGACTGGCTAAATATCCCAATGTCTTACTAGCCACAGGCACAGAGTTATACAAAGCTAAATCCCTTAACTGTGTCTATTGACTCTGCACCACTGTTAGAGGAATATTTGTCAAACATCTTATTTTTTAAATGTGTGTGAACACTTCTGGCATCGAGGGGAAAGCTGGCATGGATGATCCCAAAGTTCCCAGCCAGCTCAAAAAACCCTCTGATGCCAAAATTTAAATTATAATACAATTACTAATATCTGGCAGAATTTCAAGAGCCGTTCAAATGTTGTTTTATGACTTCTTTTTCCTGGCTTAACATTTGTGCAAATTCTAGAATGCTAATTCCCAAAGCTTGGCAGTATGAACAATAATTGACTATTTCCTAGTCACTCTGCAATTGCTTTCTTTTAATTGAGGATGAATTGGTACAGCATGTAAAATCTGAAAACTAAAAATGGATGCTTTAGCTGTAGACAAATCACTTTTTCATTGAAATGAGTCGACCACCACTAAATAATAATTCTGCTTTTATACATCAGTCAGTGAATACCTTCGGCTAGACTTCACACAATCATTAAGAATACATTCATTGACCATCTATTAGGACTTAAAATCAAGACTAGGGTATAAAAATACCTATTAATTGAGGGAATGAACCTAGACTCTGAGTCATGGTGTCTGGGTTCAAATTCCAGCTCTGCCACTTACAAGTTTGACCTTGGGGAAATAACTTTCTGTGCCTTCCTTGCTTATTTGTAAAATGGGGCTAATAATAATAACACCTATTCCACACGGTATTATAAGAATAAGTTGATATAGCCTTAAAGTGAATGGGATAGAACCTGTTACACGGTCAAGTTTCAAAAGAAGTTGATAGTATTATTTCCACTCTATTTTCATTCTCCCGGATCTGATAGTTACCTGGCATACAAACATCATATAACTCTAGGGCAAAAATGGCCTTCTAAGAGAGCCTGACAGTGTACTGATTTCTGGCCAAGAGTACTCAAAATCCTAAAGTGTCTTGCATCCAAAATGAAATGAAGAAAGGCATACCTTCTTTTATTGTGTTTTGCTTTGTTTTGCTTCCCAGATAGTGCATTATTTTTACAACTGATGGTTTGTGGCAACCCAAGTTAATCAAGTCTACTGATGCCATTTTTCCAACAGCATTTGTTCACTTCAGGTCTCTGTGTCACATGGTGATAATTCTCACAATATTTCAAATATTTTCATTATTGTTACATTTGTGCAGATGATCTGTGGTCAGTGATTTTTTTTGATATTGCTACTACAACTTACTAAAGGCTCAGATGATGATGAGCCTTTTTTTTAAAAAAAGCAATATACTACCTTTTTAATTAAGGTCTGTATGGTATTTTTAAGACATGATGTTATTGCATGCTTAATAGACTACAGTATAGGGTATATAATTTTTATATGCAATGGAAAACCAAAAACCTTAAGTGACTTGCTTTATCATAATATTTTCTTTATTGCAGTGGTCTGTAACCAAGCCCAAATATCTCTGAGGTATGCCCATAATATAAAATGAAGATTTGTTAATATAAATAAATCAAGCACTTCTATTTGCTTTGTACAATACATTCTGTATTATGAGGCACACAAAAGCCTTGGGGAAAATCCTTGTAATCTAGGAGTTTAAGTATTTTTACTACAATAAAAGATACAAGCAGATAAAGGCAACTGATGTACTCATTACATATTTATTGAGCATTTACTAGGTATCAGGCATTGGTAACACAACAATGTTGCTGGCATAATATGGAGAGGGAAGTTACCTCAACTCTGTGAGCCTTCCTTACCCATCTTTGAGATGGAGTTAGAAACATCTCACCAAGATTTTGTAAGAATCAAGTGCGACTCATTGCACAAGGATCTGAAAGACAACACGGTCTCAAACAACCTAAAAGCTCTGAGGAGAGGCTATCAGGGTACCGAGGAAGGGCACACTCTTCCAGGAATGTGACCCCAGAGAAGCACCTAGAAGGAGATGCATGAGGCAGAGAAATTCATTAAGAACATTTTCGGCAGAGAGGACAGGAAATGCCATATGGCCAGAGCTTATGAGGGGGAGAGAGACAACTTCCAGATTCGAGTTCCTCTAATTCCTCCACCATCTGACTGTGTTTCTCCCCATCCCCGGCTTAAACATCTTGAATAAGCTTTAGTCCACTGGTGAGATCAAGAGAACTTCCATAATCGAATCTCAGTTTACTCAGCTGCATTTCCTGGAGTCTGATCACCCTCAACTCATTACACGTGGCTACAGAAGGTGCCATGCAACAATGCCCAAGGGCTCAGCTGTTGGAGTTAGACTTTGCTATTTAGTTGCTATGACCTTGGAGGAGTTATTCTAACTCTTGAAAGATTCATTTTCTTACTTGCAAAGGAAGAATAATAATAGCACCTACTCTTTAAGATTGCATATAGAAATTAAATGACATAGCACACTTAACATAATGTCTGGTACACAGGGACTTATCAAATACTAACTTATGGAGCTCCAGGGATCAGATCCAAGCCAAAGTTGAGACCTAAGCCACAGCTGTGGCAACACTGGATCCTTAGCACACTGTGCTGGGCCAGAGATCGAACCCACCTCCCAATACTCCCAAGATGCCACAGATTCCATTTTGCCACAGCAGGCGCTCCCCAAACACTAACTATTAAAAATATGCATGAGAATTGGCATTTTGAGGTTAATTTAAGGACAGCTTGCATAATGGGGTTTTGGAATGAGGTCACTGTGAGGCACAGACCTCTGTAAGGTTGCTAGTGCATTGGCTGAGATGGAGGCAGGCGAGTGGTGGTGGAGACCGCATCAGGAAGGGATTTGAAAAAAATGACCAAGACCTAGGGATGGGCTGGATAAATAGGAATGGAAAGATGACTCTAAGATTTTAACACTGAGCTAGTGGTGGTCCTATTTTTAAAAAATGAAGAAGCCACATGAGATGGGTTGACTGAATTCATCATTTCACAACTTATAATTATACAAGCTCATAAAATAGATGCCATATTTGAAAGAAATGGCTAAATTTAGAATTAGGATGTGACCACGTGCTTTGTATTTGCTAAGCTGAATCCTGGAACTTTCTTTTTATCCTTCATGACAAAAACCATCCCTGTTCTCCTGGGTATCTTTGCATTTTTCTGACAAAGACTTTCTCCTGGACTAAGGACTCAGGATCCTCTATGACTCAGGGCCTCCCGCTCAGGCTCAGGGTCCATCCTGGTTGGTCTTGCATCGCCCAGTTGTAGTAAGACTCTAAGTCAGTTTAGACAGAACCACCCACCCTCCATAACTGATCATCCTTGATATCTGATCAAATTCTTCATCTCTAGCAAGAATCCTGTTAGGTCTGTTTAGTCAGAATCTTCTCTTACTCCTGATGTTTCTTCTTAGTAATTTCCATCCACTGACTCCTACCTCTGCTCTTTGGCTGCAAATCCCTACTTGTCTACATTTTATTTGAAACTGAAACCACCTCTCTATTGAGGTCTGCTGTGCCCTACCACAATAGTCCTGAATAACTGCTTTAACCAATGTCTAGGTCTGATTTTCTTTCAACTTCTCAGCTGATTCCTTCTTCTGCCCCTCAAAGGAGGGACTTCCCTGGAGTTCAATCCTTAATTCTTCCCTTTGTCTGTTAACTATCTCCCTGGCATGAGGAGTTGGCGGGGGTAGGACTCCTCTTATTGTTAAAATCCTATTGGAACTCAGGCCTCTAGTTTACCTGCTCAAGGCACCTCCATTCATATTCTAACTATGCAAAATTTCCCATACCTAAAAATAGGTTTGAGTGAAAAATAACGACAATGAAATTATCAGGAAAGGAGCAGTAAGTGATAGGTCAAGGAAGAGATAAATTATTCAAGCTTTCCATGCCAATGCACACATTGTTTCGTCAGTAACGTGTCTGAAGTAAAAATGGATAAAAATATATGAAACCCTCCCTGTATACTTCATGAAATATTTTATGTGTAACATTTAGAGTTTCTTGATCCCCAAAGATTAAAATACATGCCCAATTAAGACCCACCATAAGTTTCAGTTTGAAACATTTGAGTTTCTTATTACTTAAGACCCAGGAAGTCTTTGATTAGGAAAGCTGCCTTGCCAGGAAACAAATTTTTTTTTCCCAGGGGACATAATTAAAGAGGGCAATGCTGCTGAGAGCTGTGTGTGCCAAAGGCTATATGCTGAATTTGTCAACAAATACAATGCCTTCATGGAGAGGAGAAAATATCTCAGCTTTTCTACAGTGAATCTTCTCTGCATGTATTACACGCAAAACCCGCAACACAACACTGCTAACAACAAAACTCAAAACAAAACAAAACCCTACATGGGGATTGGCTGCTGCAGCCAGAAACCCAAACGTATTAGCAAACAGTAGAGCATAATGTGTGATCATCACACTCTGACTGTAATCACTGGACCAGCTGAGCATTCACATAATTAGATGGGTAACATGGAACTTCATTCAACAAGTTCATTCAAATTCATCAAAGGTGACGGGGGAGTCATCTATCATTTCATAGATGACTCCCAGGTTTCCAACTAAAGCAACTGGATAGATGGGTCATGGAGACATAGATGGGGTAGAGGAGGTTGGAGCGGATGGGAGGAGGTGTTTATGGGTGAAGTGTTACAAATAAAGAGTTTGACATGATTGTGAAATCCTAGTGGATGTTCTCCATTTCTATACAGAGGAACCTCACTCAACATGATCAATAATTCAGGGCTGGGTTATTAGAGGGGATGAATTTATGGTAATAACTCAAACTCTACCATTCTTGTTTTGTGCTGGCTATTTAAACACTGAGCAATTATTTAAATCTATTTTAATTTGATTTGAATTTTCCCCTAAATCCACTGTCCAATTGGCAACACCCTTGCTCCTGAATCTTAAAAAAAAAAAAAAAAAAAGGGTAATCCTAGCCTTTTTGTCCTGCTACATAAGTTATCTGTAAAAGGGAGGCCTCTTGTGGTGTAGTGGGTTAAGGTTCAAATATCATCACTGCTATGGCTCGGGTTGCTGCTGTGGCGCAGGTTTGATCCCTGGCTCAGGAACTCTCATGTGTTATGGGTGCAGCCAAAAAAAAAAAAAAAAAAAAAAAATTTTGTTAAAGATCAGCTCTTTGCTTTTCACCTGTATGACAACCATTAGGGTCAGATATTGCAGGAGGCAGGTGGCTCTGATGGCCCAGCTGTCTCAGTTTGTGCTCTGCTCTGCCACATACTAGCTCTGTTCTTTGATAAGATTTTTGGCTTCTTTATGCTTCTCTTTAGTTTCTTCATCTGTGAAATGGAGAGTACATTTCTGTCTTGGTTTGTGGCTCAGTATATCATTTTAAAGACATATACAGAAACTTAAGAAGAATTGGTATTCTCTGTTGGGCTTCAAGGCCCCTTCGAGGAGATAGAACTCAAAGCCTCTGGCCAAGATAAGAATTCCCAGACCCTCATCATCGCCCCATCCACCTCATTGTAATGCTCCTTCCCCAACACCTGGAGCAACATGGCCTACTCCTTCCTGCCCCTACTGGAAAAGGAATGTGGCCCACTCCTCACCCTGCCCTTTCAGGGCCGTTATATCCCTCCCTCACCAAGCAATCAGCAAGTGAATCCTAAGACCCTTCTTTCCCCAACCAATCAGCAAGTCAGCAGGTGTATCTCCAGACCTCTCCTCTCCCTGGGTTATAAAAACAGACACGACCACGTGCTCACTGTCAGCTCTCCCTGATTATCAGGAAGTCATCCTGTGGCACGAGCAGCATTTCTAGTCTCAATTAACTCTTCTTTTTTTTTTTTTCACCCCAATACAAGTCCAGAAATTCTTTTTCTGACCCGCATCCAAAGACCATGACATTCTCCAACTATTGATTGAAAAAGTCCATTCATGGCCACTGAATGAGGCTTGTTAATGTGCATTCACATCTGCCATGTCTTCAGTGAGTTTCTGGTGAGCTGCTTCTATCGTTGAGAAAAATACCTTGAAATCTATGACTACGATGGTGGAATTGTTGATTGCTCCCTGAAGTGGTATAACATGTTCTCAAAGGTTAAAGATGAAGTCAGGTAACTCTGATAAAGTGCTTAAAACAATGCCTGGAAGGTGATGGAATATGCCACCCCAAATACGCCACTTTGGCCTAAGAATTAATGAGCGTCAAAGGCACTTGAAAAACAGCAGTTACAAATAGAACTTTGTTTTCTGACCTCCTCTTTACTTCCTAAAAGCAGAAGATAAAACTCCCATGTGAAAGATGCCCTCCCTGTACTAGGAGGAAAGGCACATTGTGATCAGAGAGGGAGCAGAGGGTGAGGTCTGTGCAAGGAGACCTTGATCAAATCACACTGGTTCTGCTACTTCCCTGGGTCTTTATCTTCTTATGAAGACCCCCATGTCACATAAAACTCATATTAAATAAATTTGTGTGATTTCCTCCTGCCGCTTTACCTGACATTCATTTAATTCTCAGGCCCAGCCAAAGATCCCAAGAAGGTAGATAGAAAATTATGTCTCCCCTGCATGGACCCAAACCTAAGTATTAAACATACGCTTTCTATCAGGTTTTTAGTCATAAATACATATGAACAACGACCTCAATTATTTGAAGTGTCGGAGAAAAAAGGCATCGTGTATCAGTATAATTATTTTGTCAAATTTGTACCCTACTTGATTTATAAATTCCCAGATAATACTGGAATGGTAAAAAACAATGACAACAACAAAACTGCAGCACTATTGCTTATTAAAATGGTTATCATCTTCTCCCTAAACTTAGCTGTTTTTTTTGTTTGTTTGTTTAGCCACACCTGCAGTATATGGAAGTTCCCAGGCCAGGGAATGAATCCGAGCCATAGGTGTGACCTATGCCAGATCCTCAACTTGCTGTGCCACAGCAGGAACTCCAAACTTAGCTTTTAAATAAATATTTGAGGTCAAAAAGTTTCTAGCACATGATAAGAATACAGTGGGGAGGAAATAAACTCAGTCAATAGGCCTTTCCTTCTTTTCTTTTCTTTTTCCTAATAATTCTCATCAAGCTGCATCTCTTTACTGCATGGTAAATGTTTTCCTTGGGTATTCTTATGGTGTCGACAAATACTAAAAAAAAAGGTGAGTTTGGGATAAACTCTATTATGCTCTGTTTTATAAGGAAATTATTTTATTATACAAAGAATGTTTTTATCAGAGTACTTAATAGATCTACTCATAAAAAAGGCAAACTTCAGTAATAATGTATCTATGGAGAAATAACTATACTACTGCGAACAAATGGATTGTCTAAGTAAACACTATCACACCATCACTTTCACCAGTATTTCCACCATGTGCTGTATGTGCGTATATATGTAGGTATGTGTATACAATATCTATATTTGTATCTATCTATCTATCATCTCTCTTAGAGCTTGGAACAGCCTTATTAGTGTGATTTTCATCTTGACAGTGATATGTCTCAGAGACACAATAAATAAATACAACATCCCACAATTAGATTTTAGTTATCTGAGAAGTGTCTAAAATAATCAATATACTCAAAGAGCACCAGCAGTTCTTGGCTCTAAATTACTTCCAATGTAAAAAGAAAGGAAAGTATAGAAGAATAAAATATAGTAAGCTTTATCTCAAAAGACATTAAATTGCAGAGGATTTATAGAATACTGAAATAGAAAAAAAGCCAACAGGATTAAATCCTCTGCTAAGATTGATGAAACAGTCCACCCAAATTTTATTGATCTGCTCCTAGGAAGGAGAAAGCTCTGAATTTCTGCTGAGGAAGGGCTGGGGTTAACTAATAGCCAAGTGACAGTTCAACTGCAAAAAAATAAATTAATAAAAAGAGCAGAAAAGTATTCAATACTTGCATGAATCCTGTAGGAAATGAATCATCTACTGACCAAAATTTAATTTCTTTTGCCTCTGGGTATAAGACTGCATCAGACAAATTGGCTGTAAACATAATTTTTCAGTGGACAAGAAAGAAAAAATAAGGAATACCTTTGAATTTACTGGAATCAGTATAAATCAAGAGCATATAAATATTTATTCAGACTAAAACTCTGTTTTGTTTTCATTTCTTTTTGTTTTTGTTTTTTGCTTTTTAGAGCCACACCCACAGCACATGGAGGTACCCAGGCTAGGGGTCCAATGGGACCTGCAGCTGCTGGCCTACACCACAGCCACAGCAACGGGGGATCTGAGCTATGCCTGTGACCTACACCACAGCTCAAGGCAACGATGGATCCTTAGCCCACTAAGCGAGGCCAGGGAAACAGCCCTCTTCCCCATGGATGCTAGTCAGGGCCATAATTTGCTGAGCCATGATGGTAACTCCCTGAAGAAGTCAGTGTTGATGAAAAGGCCTTGCTTGCTCTGTGTAATCACCCCCAGCGTATACAACAAGATGCCCTGTCTGCTCGAAAACCTATGTTGAATTTTCCCACTAGTCTTGCTAGTCTCAGATGACTAAATTATGGAGACATTTTCCAAACTGGATTCATCTTTTAGAGTCACAAATGAACATTTCTTAGCCTTGGAGAATTATAGTAGAGAAGGACAGGCTCTCCATGAACCTCGGAAACCATAGTTTGGACTCTGGTTCAGCTTAGATGCCTGTAGTGATCTTCACAGCTAGCTATGTTGAGCAGGTAAGTGCTAGATAGTTTTCAGATTATCCCTAGTCTTTAAAGTGACCTTGCAGATAGTTACAGCACAGCTCGCATTTTACAGATGAAGATACTAAAGGAACATAGGGTGATTCCATAAATTCTCCAAACTCATATTATTAATAAGTGAAAGAGCGAGGGTTTGAATGCAGATCTTTCAATACTCAAAACTCTGCTCTTTCAACTTTATTGCCAAATAGGTGCCATATTATTTGACGAACTGACTTTTCATACTGTTGTGTTTGATTTATAAATAGTATTTCATATAACCTGCATCCTGAGACTGTAAAATCAAGAACTGGAATGAATCCCTTAGGGACATTTATCCTAAATCCTTCTTTTTATAATGGAGGTAGCTAAAGCCTAAAGACTCCAGACAAGGACATATATCAAGGTAATAACAAATTTGGAACTAGATTCATTCCTTTATGCTTAATATTAGGCATGGCATAGCAGGATATGAAAATTTTAATTTTCCCCTGTTAAGGTGAAATATGAAATTCACTTTTAAAAGAAATTTTTGAGATTCATGTTTTCATTCATCACTATTTTTTTACGCTAATACATAATGAGGCTCTTTCAAGGGTGCACTTTGAAGCTAATGCCACTACAGAACCCATATCAGGAAAAAAAATGTTAGAACTGGGTTTAAAAACATACAGAATAAATTTCACACTGAGCTCTAAAGGTAGGCATTGAGTCCAATTTCTAGAATAAATCAAAGAGTAGGCAGAAAACAGACAGCAGGAACAGTTATTTTAGCAAGAAAAGTAGGATAAATTTACCAAGCCAATCATGGGTTGATGAATGCACATAAAAGATGCAGAGAGAAGATGTGCAACATTGATACGTGAACACATTTGAATGCAAGAAAGCAAAAAACCAGAATGCACAATTGGCCTAAATGGGAATAAACATGCAAATTATGCTGCAGCTGCAAAATTTAAACTCAAGGAAGAGACATTTGCAAAGCAATTTATTAAAAAGATGTGATTTCCTGGTTTCACATAGCCTCTGGCTCTTTTATAAAGTAAAATGTACAATTTCTCTTGGTATAAATGACCTCTCCCCCGTGTTGTACTCAATCAAAGAGCAAGAAGTCTTTTGTGAAAGACTGTGCTTATTAAAGAGCACAGGACTATTGATACCCAGACATTCAGGCTCTGAATACACAGTATTCCACCTAATCAAATGTCTGATATATTGAGTACGATTTTCATGTGAAGGCAATTAGTCTCTCCCTAATGGCATATGCCAGAACAGGTTCTTTGTAAGTGTTAAGATTCTTGCTGAAACCAACCCTTAGTTGTCAAATTTGTGCAGGCATCCCTCCCTCTCTTCTTCTTTCCTTCCTCCCTTCCACCCAGCTATCCATCCATCTATCCATCCAACCATCCAAAAAATATGTATGATTCTGTAACACAGCGGGGGATAACAAAATATATCACAAAGCTTATCATGGGGACTTTTATGACCTTAAGATGGTATCTGACGAAGACAGACCCTATTCTTAAATTAGTACACTTCTCCACAAGGGTGATGTTGGCAGCCTTTTTAAGGCTGTTACTCTTTGACTCTAACTGCAATGTAGAAATTATAGGGCCAGCCTGGACCCTTTGTTTTATAGAAAGATTCTCAAAGTAAGGTTTTTGGACCACCAGCAGCAACAAAGTCTGGGAACGTTTTCGCTATGCCAATTCTTGGGCCCTGTCCCAGACCAACCTATGCTTGAGAACCAAATGCATCCAAATCATGTAGATGAGTTGATAGATCACAGAATTTGCCTTACTGACCAAGGGTCTAGACCCATGGTAAGTGAAGTCAAGGAATCAAAAAAATAAGTCTGAAAACTTAGAGGGGCATGTTTTAAAGATTTGATGAAGAAGTTTGGACGGGAGTTCCCATCATGGCTCAGTGGTTAACGAACCTAACTAGGATCCATGAGGATTCAGGTTCGGTCCTTGGCCTCGCTCAGTGGGTTAAGGATCTGATGTTGCCGTGAGCTGTGGTGTAGGTTGCAGACATGGCTTGGATTGCCCGTTGATGTGGCTGTGGCCAGTGGCTATAGCTGCGATGCCACCCCTAGCCTGAGAACCTCCATGTGCCACAGGTACAGCCCTAAAATAGCAAAAATATAAAATAAAAAATAAAAATAAATAAAAAAAATAAATTTTCTGAGGCAAGACCAGACATGATCAGAACTTTTGTGTAAGGAGCATTTTAGAGCCTACTGCCACCACCAAGAGGAAGACGGTTGAGAAGCAACTGCACTGTTCAGGTGAGAAGCCAAAGTGATTGACTTTTTCCGTGATGACCTAGGGATATATCAGACCTCAAAAGAACTGGGGCCACTCGCTCAGTCTGGATGTGCTCTGCCCTAAGATGTATCTCTCCACTGTGGTGGGATTCTCTTCCTTCTCTAGTTTGATTCTGCCCACTCTGAGGATGTCTGCCTTGCCACCTGTCACTGCTTCCTTGGTTCCTCTGCTCTGCTTCCTTCTGCTGCCCTTTCCCTTCATCTCTCCATTTTCATTCCCTTAATTATAAATTTGCATGGAAATGTGCATCAGGTGAAATGTTTGCTTGTCCACTTGCTTTAATAGCTGATCCTTAAAGAATTCACAGAATACATTCCTCCTTTGCACAAAGGATCTTCTGGGTCACCACACAACCCTAGCCTTTACTTAGCTTTCTTTAATCTATTGAATGTCCTCAAGGTGGGGAAAAAAACTCCAATTCACTTTAATGTGTCAAATCTATTTTGCCAGCAGACCATCCTTGTAACTTTATGCTTGGACATGCATCAGTTAAGTCATACTTTTCACACAAATACTGACCCTGCTCATGGGATTGTTTCCAAAGAGGAAAGACAATAAATATATTTTTACATATCCACAGATACCTTCTTGTACAGAAATCAACATAATGGTGAGCAGTAAGGTATTACAAAATGTTATTCTATTATATCTCTAGTCCACTACTTTGGCCATACTTCAGGTCTTACTATATAATGGCAAAGGTACCTATGGACCAAGATGTACCTTTCTTTCACTTTGAACATGGACAATTTATTAAGGAAGAGGTTAGTTTTGAAACAGAGGTTGCTTTGCTCCTACGCCATTTGGATAGAACTCTCCACTGTCTTTAAAACACAAAAATAGTTCATTTAGGAGGATCATTGTGATTTAATTGATAATTGAAAATAAAGTGAAAAGAACTACAACAGACACCACTAGTGCCCTGCATCACACCCCCTTGGCCCACCTCTGATTGCTGCCTTGGCCAATTCTAGGCCAATTCTGATTCTCTTTGCCTTTATAGTGTCTATGACAAGAGACAAGTGCCAGCCCAGCCCAGAATTGTGTCGGAGTTAATGATCCGGGAGCAATCTACAACCAAGGGGGTAAAGCCAGTGGATGAACATTTAGCTATACATCCTTCAAGAAGAAATTCTAAGAGGGACCCCCAGACCCTCTTGGAAGTCCCAGGGGAAACACGTCCCCATGTCCACAGAGGAGAAATCATTCATCTGCTCTTGTGTGGGTCTTTACTTCGTCCCCCCTTCAGTCTCCCCATTCCTCTGGATCACCAGTAAATGATCATGCCCCTTCCGTTGTCCCAGGCAAGCAACCAAAACAAAGATGATGGATTATTGATACACTCCGCAATACCAATCCCCTTTAGTCTGATACCATGAATGCAGTGTTTTTTATTTTTGTATCGTTAAGACCTTTCTTTATTCTTTCCTTCAACTACATCATAAAATGAAAGGAGTGGAGACCACAGCATCCCATCAAGTGTCTCCATTCTTACCTCACAGAGCTTAACTTGATCCTGGCTGTGATGATAGATGCAAATCTGTCCAACGCGCGAAGAAAAGAGAAGCTGATACGTACTATGTCATCCACTTCCACAATTCCACGCCTAACCCCAAGTACAACATTTTGGCCCAGAAATTTACAAAAATGGCACTTTCCTGATCTGCCACTCTAGATCCACACCAAGAATGAAGATTAAACATATAAAACCCATCTGGTCCAGATTCTGAACAGGCAACTAAGGAGTTAAAACAACAAAACAACACAGACTTCCTACGTCAGCAGCATATTAATATGTCTGGAGTACAAACCAGAAATATTTGTATTCAATTATATCACGCGATCAAAAGAAGAAAAAAAAGTTTCCTCACACAGAGTGATTGAAGAGGAAGCTGTAAAGAGAGGTTACTTAAAGGGAAAGGAGATAGTTTTACCTTTGATTATCAATTTTCCATTTTTCTTGCTTTTAAGGCAGGAAAAGATCCAAACGCTGCAGTTTTTGTTTTTGTTTTTTTTAAGTCCGATGTCCCTCTGGTGTGTGATGCTCAGCTGTTCTGAAACATAACAAAATGCAGTGATTAGATATAGTAACTACCCTGAAATGAAAAGATCCTTAGGAAGATCACCTAGCCATTAAATTCAACGACGTGAGAAGAGCATTTCATAGAAAATTTGCATGCCAGGCGTCTCTGTTTCACTTTGTATTTTTATGCTTTTCAGAAAAGAAAATCAACCATAAAAAAATAAAAAATAGCATCTTCGTCATAACTGGGTTTGATATTCTACAATCTATTTTTCCACCGTTAACATTTATATCCTCTTTAAAAAGCAATAAAATGCAAGTATTGATCATTTGATTTTGTAAGGTATACTACACATGCAAGATTGTGTTCATCTCCTGTGCATTATGTTTTAACAATGAAGCAACTAAGCAGCTGTGACTAAAAAAAGGGGGATAAAAAGTATCATTTCCAGGGTAGTTGTTTTGACATCACAGCAGTATACAGGTCACAGCAGCATCTTCCCAAGGGCATTATTAAGTGCTGAGCCAAGACCCCTATTAATAACAATAGTTTCTCAGAGTGCCTGTAATGGCTCAGCAGTTAGTGAACCCAACTAGCATCCATGAGGACGCAGGTTCCATCCCTGGCTTCACTCAGTGGGTTAAGGATCCGGCATTGCCGTGAGCTATGGTGTAGGTGGCAAACAGGGCTCAGATCCTGTGTTGCTGTGGCTGTGGCATAGGCCAGCGGCTTCAGCTCTGATTGGACCTCCAGCCTGTGAACCTCCAAATGCCACGGGTGAGGCCCTAAAAAGACAAAAGACAAAAAAAAAAAAAATAAAACAAAAACAACAAAAACCCAGTTTCTTATGAGAGTGACAAAATGGAACTTCTAATTGGGCCTAGATATGGGGGGGGGGTTGCCTCTTATGATAATATCACATGCTTTATGCTGAGCTGTGATTTTCCTTCCAGAAAGGTCACAGAGACAAGGAGTGGTGTCAAACACACACAAGACCTGATGTTGAAAAAGAAGGGATCCACAGAGTTCTGTTTCTATTTGTTTCTAAGCAATATGATGACTTTGTGGCCATCAATAGCACATTCAAATAGTGTCAGAAGGGAATGAGAAAACTAGTAGTAAGTGTTAAGTGGAGAGTTAGGGATATTCAGAATTGAATCCAAGGGTGAATAATTTATTCCCTCCTATTTACAAACATTACCTCGCCTGAATAAGTGTAGGAACCATTTCATGGGAGAGGAATTAGAGGCCGGAAGAGGAATGAGAGGCCAGAACAGGCAACAGGGCTTGCCTAACTGTACTCAGCTAATGGACACAGACAGAAGAACGTCTCAGGAGTTCCCATCGTGGCTCAGTGGTTAATGAATCCAACAAAGAACCACGAGGTTTCAGGTTCGATCCCCGGCCTTGCTCAGTGGGTTAAGGATCTGGTGTTGCCGTGAGCTCTGGTGTAAGTCGAAGACTCGGCTCAGATCCCGCGTTGCTGTGGCTCTGGTGTAGGCCGGGGGCTACAGCTCTGATTAGACCCCTAGCCTGGGAACCTCCAAATGCCGTGGGAGCGGCCCTAGAAAAGGCAAAAAGACCAAAAAAAAAGCATCTCAGAAAACTCTGCCTCAAAGTCCAATCGCTTTCAAAACCCTTAACACTGTACTTGTTTCCAAAAAGAACACTAGTCATTCAAAAAGTTCATAGCTAATACAACTCTCTACAGAACTTGTCCCAGCAATATTTTGAGACCGGCAAAGAACAGGTTAAGTATTCAAATGCTGAAGGTGGTAAAAAGCAATACCAACAGGAGCGCAACAATGTCATGTATTTTTATAGCACATTAAGCAGACTGGCAATATATTTTCACATCTACCTCATTTACCCAGGTTACAAAAGATAAAAATGATTTTCTATTATCAAAACCTTTCAGATATTATTATTATTGAGCCCTAGTTTATATAAAATTATTCTGTAAATATTCTTAATATTTAAGAATACCAGATATACTGATTTTTTCCCCCTACATATATGAAAAATAGCTTACTTAAGGAGAAATGAAAACCTGTCAATTTTTTAAACACACAGACCTGACTATTTACTCACTCATAAATATTTACTGAGATTCAATTTTGTGCTAGACATTGTTCTTAATTTTCTATAGGAAAGCAAATGACAAGATTATGCAATTTCTGACAAAGACATCCAGATATACCATAAAAATCATTTTTATTACAACTGGAATGTTTTGTAAGTTAAATAAGGATCTTTACCAATAGAAGGTATCATAAATGTCATCTATTCAGGTGGTTTCTAAGTGTGCATCACAATTGCCTGGAAAGTTGCTGAAATACACAAACTACAGAATTTCATGTAAGATCTAACAAATCAGACTACTCATAAGTAGATTCAGGGTAATGTGCATTTTCCGAATGTGCCCCAGTTCATTCTCCTGAGCAAGCAGGTTTGGAAAACATATTGATTTGTGCTTAAATTCCTTATTAAATGGTGAGGGAATGAGTTTCCAACTAGTATCTATGACGACATAGGTTCGATCCCCTGGCCTCGCTCAGTGGGTTAAGGATCTGGCGTTGGCGTGAACTGTGGTGTAGGTCGCAGATGTGGCTCTGATCCTACATTGCTACAGCTGTGGTGTAAGCCTGCAGCTGTAGGTCTGATTTGACCCCTAGCCTGAGAACTTCCATATGCTGGGGTTGCAGCACTAAAAAGAAAAAAAAAATGAAGAAAACAAAAAATTGTTTAAAAAAAGTTGAGGGAACTGAGACTAGGGAACGACTTGCCCAAAGCATTTGTTCTTTGATGACAGAATTGAGAGGAGAATGCAGAATTCCTAAATCTCTGGTATCTTTTTCCTTTTCCTTACCCCAAGAGTCCCTCTTTTATTATTTTTTTCCTGCTTCTTTTCTATCATCTAGTAACAATAGTTAGTCTCTATATCTGAGAAAGAAAAAGAGCATTGGAAAGGAAACACACACACACACACACAGAGGATTTTGGACTTAAGTTGTTTGATTCTATACTGTGCTTTCCACTACTCCACTGGGTTTTTCTAGAGTCAACTGCTATGGGGTGTCTGCTCAGCCCCTCACCTTTACCAGCCTCCAAAGCTGCCCTCATCCCTTGTTTGTCTTGGAATCCTCATCGCTGGTGATCGTTGACTGTAGGGTGGTAAGGGGACCACACTAAGAAACTAGCATTGACTCAAACCTTGAAAGGTGTACATGCAAGAGAACGGCATTCCAGGCAGAGGGAATGGCCAAGGTGAAGGCCCCAAGGTGGGAGTGTTCCTGGGGCTGTTCTGGAATTGCAGGGGTCAGTGGGGATGGAGTGGTGCTGGGAAGGGGAAGAGTAGTAGGAGAGAAATGGAGGGCAATGGAGGGTACTGGGGGGGGCAGTGGGATCAAGGGGAGCTCAAGGCTTTCTGGCTTTTGCTTGGAGAGTGAAATGGGAGCCACTGCAGGAGCTTGAGTTCAGAATGGACACAGTTTATGTTCCAGCGGGCTCATCCAGGCTGCTGGGTGGGAAGAGACCACAGAAGAGGCCAGGATAGAGGCAGGTGGAAAGCTTACCTACATAGAAGAGATGTTGGCTCAGACTCAAGGGTACTGTGAGGAATGGTCGGATCCTGGCTGGGTTTCTTGGAAAGCAAGAGTCCATAGTATCTCCTGATGGGTTGGGTGGAGGAGGTAAGGAAAGAGGGAAGCAAGGATGACTTCAAGGTTCTAGTCTAGGCAACTGAAGAATTACCACCATCACTTGGATAGGAAAGGTCGTAGCTAGAGAAGGCTTTGGGGGTGGGGGGGAAGGATGAGTTTAATTTGGCAACACTTGCCATGCAGGTGGTTGGACATGTAACATTAGAATGGAAGCATCCAGATGTCTTTCCTGTCCAGCAGAGGCAACTGGTAATATTCTTATTTTTACCCACCACAGATGATTTTGTGGATGATATTAAACACAAAAACAGATGAAAAGCACAGGAACAGGAACATAAGAGAACTCAGCACGTTCCGATTCACTTCTGTTTCCTGTTTTTTATGTTCAAATATTTATTTCCCGATTAACTATAAGATTAAGTCTATCTTTGTGTGAAAAAAAAATCCATTTTCCGCAAGACATAATAAAAACCATGCTTTACATATTGGTGGTCCTCTCTAAAATACAGTGAAAATAATCTCCTGATGAAATATTAATAATGGCATGCAGTAAGTCATAAACTAGGACTTTCAGGGAGCAAGGTAAATTTTGGTTTGGGCATGAGCTGAAAGATCTAATGTGAAAATAAAAAAAGAACTGAAATAAATTGATGGACCTAAAAAGTCGCTCAACTCCTCTCAAATCCCCCTCAATTCTGAGCAATGATTAATTGTCCTTTGGCATAAAGACAACACAGAAGTGTGGGAGAGATGATTATGCAACCATAGGAGCCAGTGCACAGCTGAGGAAACACAGCTGGGAGCTCTAGAAATTCTGGAAAGAATTCTTTGAAGTCTACAATTGTATCTTCATTTTTATTGTCATTTGTCATATTCTTTTCCACTACGATTTGTCACAGGATATTGAATATAGTTCCCTGTGCTACACAGTAGGACCTTGCTTTTTACCCATTTACCCACAAAGTCCCTGTCCACCCCTTCTTCCTCCTCCTTCTCCCTTGGCAACTATAAATCTCTCCTCTACACCTGTTTCTGTTTGGTAGATAAGTTCATTTGTGCCCAATTTTAGATTCCACATATAAGTGATATCATATGATATTTATCTTTCTCTGTCTGGCTTACTTCACTTAGTATGATCATTTCTAGGTTGGTCCATATTGCTACAAAAGGGATGATTTCATTCTTGTTTATGGCTGAGTAATATCCTATTGTATATATGTACCATATCTTCTTTACCCATTCCTCTGTTGATGGATATCTGGGTTGTTTCCATGTCTTGGGTATGAAATTGTATCTTTAAAATGGGTTTATTGAGTTTCCGCTGTGGCTCAGTAGGTTAAGAAACCAACAGTGTCCACGAGGATGTGACTTTGATCCCTGGCCTTACTCACTGGGTTAAGGATCCAGTGTTGCCATAAGCAGCATGTCACAGATGCAGGTTGGCTCTGGGGTTGCTCCACGGTGGCCTAGGCCAGCAGCTGCAGCTCCCATCTACCCCAGCCCAGGAACTTTCATATGTGACTAGTGTGGCCTTAAAAAGAAATAATGGGTTTCTTGATTTATAAATGCCTCTTCAACTGAACACATTTTAAACTAAAAACCATTGAAGTTCAAATCCTGTTTTACCGACGAGGTTAATGAGGACTAGAGACCTAACAGGTTTTATCTGAGGCCACAGTGAGTCAAGAGCAAAACCAGAACTAGACTGGAGGCCTCCTAACTTGCCATCTTTTTATGCAAATAGCTTCTCTTAAGTTTTTTTTTTTTTTTTTTAACCTGATTACTTCTTTTACCAAAGAAGCGGCATCATTTTTTTCAAATCTCATGTCTTATAAAATTTTACTCAAATTTTATAGTCCATAAAGCATTGTGTTTGAGGACAAAGTTAAACCACTTCTCTGGTCCTCTCAGTCCTGCACATCTTCGGGGAAGAATCAATTTCTTAAGAAGGTCTGAAGTTATTCTGCGTGTTCCCAAGTGTCTGAGACAGTCTTAGATCAAACAAAAAGAAAACAAGGAAGATATCCAGAATCTACTTCCTTTGCAAAGCTCTTTGCTAACTCATTCCTCCTTTATATGTAAGAAACTTCGAGGAAGGGCAGGATACATTGGTAGGGGGCAGGCATGTTCCATGCTCAGAACAGCCTTGTGCTCTGTTTAATGCATATGTGTGTGTGTATATATATAGTCTTTTTATCTTTTTAGGGCCAGCCCCGAGGCATATGGAGGTTCCCAGGCTAGAGGTCCCATCAGAGCTGTAGCCGCTGGCCTATACCACAGCCGTGCAACACGGGATCCAAGCCTACATTATAGCTCATGGCAATGCAAGATCCGTAACCCAATGAGCAAGGCCCCAGATGGAACCCGCATCCTCATGGTGCTAGTCAGGTTCGTTAAACACTGAGACACATTGGGAACTCCGATGCTTTAATATTTGAACCAGTGTTCTGTAGGTGAAATCGTACAGGCTGAGGGAGCATGTGTGTGAGCAGGAAGACATCTGAACGGTATCCCTGTCCCCAGATGTCTTGCTGCCTCATCCACAATGAAGCATGTGTCATGGTGACTCCTGGTAGACCCAGCACAATTCCTGGGAGTTCAGTGAGATTCACATGCAGACAAGGGCAAGGATGCTATGGCTGAGTAAATGAAGAAGCGACAGTCCCAGGGGCCAAGCCTTCCACAGGAAGCAGAATCTGTTCCCAACTCTGAGAGAAGACCGTGGTGGTCTATGAGACACAGATGACCAAGAAACCCTGTCATATCCTTTATTTCCTGCATCTTTTCCCTTGCATTAGCCAGCTCCTCATGCTGAAAATGATACATAGAAAGAAAAAGGAAAGCCTAGCTCTTTGAGTCCATAGTTCTTTTTCTTGGAGTACTTCCTTACATATCAATAGACCAAAGGGAGAGCACTGCACAAGATACATGTATCAAGAAGTGAAAGAAAAATGGGAGAGTAAGGAGGTCCTGTCGTGGCTCAGTGGTTAACAAATCCGACTAGGAACCATGAGGTTGCAGGTTTGATCCCTGGCCTTGCTCAGTGGGTTAAGGATCCGGCGTTGCCGTGGCTCTGATCCCGTGGTCACAGATTCAGCTCGAATCCCGTGTTGCTGTGGCTCTGGCGTAGGCCGGCGGCTACAGCTCTGATTCCACTCCTAGCCTGAGAACCTCCATATGCTGCAGGAGTGGCCCTAGAAAAGGCAAAAAGACAAAGAAAGAAAGACAAAGAAAAAGAAAAAAAAAAAACAAAAAAACGGGAGAGTAAGCTTTAAGTAGTGTTTCCACTGTTCCAATAAGAATGATGTACACTGGCATGATCTTTGACATACAAATTGTGTGATTTTGGTGATTCTGCATGGAAGTTTGATCTTCTCATATTTGTATTGCACAACATAGAGACAAATGATTAAATTCATGCTAACTGTGTGAACTTTAGTTTTTCTTGGACTACATGAAATGGCAAATAAAAAAACACTATGCCAGGTCGAGAGGGAGATGGTAGAAGAAGGGAAATGGTTTTATATTTTTGCACCTTTAACAAGACTCTGTCCTGCTTTTTTTTTTTTTTTTTTTAAATTTCTGTTTTATTTTTATGTCCACACCAGCAGCATAGGGAAGTTCCCAGGCTAGGGGTCGAATCAGAGCTGCAGCTACTGGCCTTCACCACAGCCACAGCAACGCCAGATCCAAGCTACATCTGCGACCTATGACCCAGTTGTGGCAACAATGGATTGTTAACCCACTGAACTAGACCAGGGATTGAACCCACATTCTCAAGGAGACCATGTTGGGTCCTTAATCCACTGAGCCACAGTGGGAATTTCAGAAATGCACTGTAAAATGAGCAGTGCTAGTCGGAAACTTAGCCTCTATTTTATTGTCTTTATTTATTTGACATCTACTTTTTTTCCATCCTGTCCTCATATCTCAGTTTATCTCGCAACTTGAAGAGTTTGGCTAAAGGACCTTCTGTGCCAAAATGTTCAGGTACTGTCCCCCACCTGGCTCACTTTGCTACAGACAAGATGATGGAGCTTCCCTGTGAGCAAGAGTCAGAAGGGCTCACTATGGTATCGTAGCTGTTGCCCGGTTAGGAGAAGACTGATGATCCATTTACACCTGTTGGAGCACACTGTAGCACTATCTCTTAATTCAGGCGGCCAAGGACTAAAGGACCTTTTCCCTATGGCAGGTTTTTTAAAAGGAAGATTCATCGCCTAGGAATAAATTGGAGAGTCTGTGCTATTTATTGCCAGTGACATATGTGAGAACTCTCAATGTCTCAGATTGGCATAGCCTTTCTTCCCTAAGATCTCAAAGTTTAATATGTTTACAAGTAGTTTTATAACCCCCCCCCCAAAAAAAACACCCCACTCCCCAACCTGCTAGCCTGTAACAATCCTGAACTCTCACTGCTTTCTCTTAATTCACTAGGCTAGCAGTCTTCCGCACCCCTCTCAATTTTCCCACCTCTGGATGAACTTAACAGAGCATAATAAGAAGAGCTTCATTTATTGAGTGGTTACTATACACCAGGCACTGTTCTAAGAACATTATATGAACTTTTTCATTGAAAATTTACAATAACCCTATTTGGGAGGTGCTGTTATTAGGTTAGTACCATTTTACAGATGAGAAAGCTGAGATGCAGTGATGGTAAGAAAGTGAAAAAATTACTAATGTTGGTGAGGGGAGGTTTATTTATATCAGACCCAGACAGCCTGACCTTGGCCATGCACTCAACCACTATTTCACCTCTCAGTGTTTGCCTCAAGTCAGATATACAGATTTATCTTTCATGAATTCATATCCATCCATCTACCTAATTCCTTTATTTTCAGCCTGGCTCTAAGGCTTTCAAAGCTTACCATGTCCCAGAAACCAGAAATGAACTATTTCATTTAGATATTATCACTATTCCATTTTACAAATGCCAAAATGGAGGCACAGAAATTAAATTACGTGGCCAAGGTCACAGAGAATATCGGAGGTAGGATTTAAATCTAGTTCTTTTTTTTTTTTTGTTATCACCATACTACATTTCACACTCTTCTGTATCTTTTTTTTTTTTTTTTTTTTTTTTTTTTGTCTTTTTAGGGCTGCACCCATGGCATATGGAAGTTCCCAGGCTAGGGGTTGAATCAGAGCTGTAGCTACCAAGCACAGCCACAACCACAGCAACATGGGACCCAAGCCATGTCTACAACCTATACCACAGCTCATTGCAATGCTGGATCCTTAAGCCACTGAGCAGGGCCAGGGGTCAAACCTGCATCTTCATGGATACTAGGTGGGTTCATTACCACTGAGCCATGACAGGAATTCTGTTCTCCTTATTCTTTTTTTTTTTTTTTTTTTTTAGATTAGTTTTCTTTTTCTTTTTTTTTTTTTTTTTTTTTGTCCTCATTCTTAAAAATCACTTTCCCGGGGAGTTCCCATAATGGCTCAGTGGTGAATGAATCCGACTAGGAACCATGAGGTTGCGGGTTCGATCCCTGCCCTCACTCAGTGGTTTAAGGATCTGGCGTTGCCCTGAGCTATGGCGTAGGTTGCAGACGTGCCTCAGATCCCACGTTGCTGTGGCTCTGGCGTAGGCCAGCGGCTGTATCTCTGATTCGACCCCTAGCCTGGGAATCTCCATATGCCGCGGGAGCAGCCCAAGAAATGGCAAAAAGAAAAAGAAAAAAAAAAAAAATCACTTTCCCATGCAAGAATATGGAAAAGTTTTTGACTTTTTCCCTTAATGTTTTTCTTTTATTTTCTTTTTAAATCAAGTTGATGATTAATTCAATTGTTAGAGCCAACACTTTAGTAGCTGGGGAACAAGCCTCCCCATACCAGTTGTCATGGCCGCGAATTTTAACTTTGTTTCCAAGCAGCCACTTCTCAAATGCATGCTGGGAATCATCAATCAGAGAGTTATACACCCTTAAGTGTGGCCTGGACTTTATCATTTCTAAAATCTAATTGCTTCATTGCAGAGATAAGAAAGGCACAGAGAACTTAGGCATCATATCTGAGATCACCCAGCAAATTAGTAGCAGAACTAAGACAATAACTGCAATTTCCTGACATGGAATCTGGGGTCTTCATCCTAAACAAGGACAGCCTAATTAGCTATTTTTCACAGTGTCTTAAAAATATATATTCATATACTTGCCAAATACTGAAGGGCTACTCTGTGCCAGACATTGTTACAGGGGATTGAGCAGTAAATGAAAAAAGAGAATTCCCTGCCCTCATGAGACTTTACAACCTGACATTGTGATGGCACAGGGTACTCCATTTTAAAATGATCTTTTGTCATTTAAGTTACTTTGAATTGAATCACTGGTTAAAAAAAAGAAATTATTTAAGAAGCACTAGCTTGAGATATGGATGGTCCAAAGCCAAACAGATGGACGAGCTTATTGTTATATCTACTTTTTTGTACATATAAGCAAAGTACAGTCCTTACCTATAAATAGGGGTGGTGTGAGCTTTGTGGTACCAACAGAGAGATGGAGACAGTAAGGTGCCTGTTCCCAAGGGGTTTAAGGATGAAGCATCAGTCACATAGATTAGAGGAGAGCATTTTCCCTCTCTCAGCAAATTCCATAATGTTTAAAAATTGTCTTTTACTCCATAGCAATTAAAAACCATTCCCTATAGCTGCTGAGAATTGCAACTATAATTAAGAGAATAATCTGAAATCCCAAAGCCCCAGTTAAGTTTTCTGAAACCCATCTATTTAAAGTCTTTTTAAATGATGCATACCTTCCTTTGCGTCAACTTGTCCAGTGCTGAGAGATGAAAATAATAAAATGCAAATTTGCCTTGAAGCCAACATACCACCTCTTCCTCTTGCCAGTAATTATTATAATGAAGTGACAAAATTGAGCTCTTGGTCACAAAGGCTGTCTGCTTTTGCGATCAGTCTGAAAAGCAACAGCTACCCTGAAGCTATTCCGTAATGGAAAACAAAAGGCAGTACAGTTTAAAGTACTAAGCTAAGTCTATTCTTTAATTACAATATTTTGCCATGTCAATACACACCATTATCTGCAGTAACCAGGGATTAAAATACATATAATACAGTTATGTTTGGATCACAAACTATACTTTCTTTGGCCTCTAAGACATGAAAGGCTTCTGTCTGACTCTGCCACTTAATAAGTATGTCGAGTAGATGTGGCTGATATCATGTCCCCCGGAAGTCCCTGACACGGAGGGTCAATATGAAAACACCTTGATTAAATCCCAACGATAGAAAGACATGAGAAGCCAGAATAAAATTTCTGGTTCCAAATTCATAACCATCTTTGCTCTTAAGCTTCCATACATGCCGAGCTGAGGACCCACTAGTCACGTGTCTTTTCATCTTTGGGGAATTCCTTATTTGCTACTTCTGAGGGGTCAATATATGAGGATTCACACTGAGACAAGATCCTGAATGACAAATTTGGAGAAAAATCTAAAAGGTTAGCAATTGTCACTGAACTCAATTTTATTATTCATTCCTCCATTCCTCACAGTGCCTTTAGAAGACCAGTGAAGGAAACATATTTCAGGGTGGCAAGGCTAGCTAGCCTTTGTGAAAGCATGCTATAACTGCCAAGTGCCCAAATAATGCAGTTTCTTCTAACTTAAGTTCTGTAGTTCCCTCGTGGGTCACATTGGGCAGCAGATGCAGTATAAGTAAATTATGTATGTACTTGTCATGGCCAATGCCACCCCAATAAAATATCTGCTAAAATACAAGGCGATGATGCTAAATTTATGGTAATTAGGTGACACACTATTCCAGAGGCAAATGCAATGAGCAGGAAGACAAGAAGCCTCTTTTTATGTCCTTTAGCTCATCACAGATGGAAGGTATGTAGGGTCATCTCTAGAACATGCTGAGAAGGAGATTCATTTTGTCTTCACCACAATTCTGTGTCCTTTTTTCTGTATCTCTTTACCAATTTTATGTCTTCTTTTCAGATACTGTTGTTCAAGTTTCCCGTAATTAAAACTCCTATATCTGACAACAACTAGTCCAGTCAAGGAAGCCTCATTGTCCCTACACACTTGAGACACTCCTTTCACTCTGAGAGGCATCCAGGGACCTGGACATCAAAAAGCTCATTCCACCTCTTCGGGCAGCAGGATCAGTGAAAAATCTAATCAACCAAAATCACAATGGAAAGGCAGTGAACACTCAACTGCCATTGGAACCACGGCTGGGAGAAGAAGACCAAGACTGCATGTCAAGCTTTAACAGTGTGACTGCTGCTACAATAAAAGGTTTAATTAGGATCCAAAGTTTCCTAACTTAAGAGATGAAATGTCCAGGGTATATGATTTAAAACAACACCCATCTTACCAAAACTCAAGTAATCACAGCTTAAATAAGAACCATCAACTGATGGCAACGTTGAGATAAGTTTGAAAGTTGAATAGTTGAATTATCTAACAAGGATTTTAAACAGTCACCAGACAAGTGTTTCAACAATCAACTGCAAATTCTTTTGGAACATATGAAACAATAGAAACTCCGGCAAAGGAATAGAAGTTACAAAAAAGGACCAAGTGGAAATTAACAGAACTGAAAAATGCAATAACGGAAATAATAAAAGGAGAAAAAAAATGGGTGGGCGGATTGAAAAGATTGGAGAGGACAAAGGACTTATCATTGAATTCACCCCACCTGAACAACAGGGAGAAAACAATATTTTAAAAATGAATAGAAAATTCAGGAGGGTGCAAGACAATAACAAAAGACCTGAATTTCACTTCATTGAAGTTCCAAAAAGAGAAGAGAGTCGGCCTAAAAGAATATTCAAAGAAACAGTGGTTGAACACATCTCAAATTTGGTAAAATACACACACGTGCAGATTCAAGGAGCTGGGGAAAATGCAAACAGGATACACCTAAAGAAACTGACACCAACACATTAGAATTAAACTTGTGAAAATGAAACACAAAGAGAATATCAGAAAGTCAGAGAGAAACAAGCAGTTCCACAGAGGAACAACGATGTAAATAACAGAAGGCTACTCACTATAGAGGCCAGAAGGAAGTGGCAAACATTTTTCAAATGACAAAAGATAATAACGGTCAATTGCAGGTTTAGTATTCAGCAAAATGGTCTTTCAGAATGAAGAAGAAAGGCAAACATTCCTACACCAAGAAAAATTAAAAGACTGCACTACTGGCAAATCTAATCTTAAAGACTGGTTAAAGGAAGTTCTTCAAACAGAAAGGAAATATAAAAAGAAAGAATCATGGAGTATAAAGAAAGGAACAAGGAAAAGAACAGAAATTCAGGTATACATTATCTTTTTACTTGTTTAAGTTTCCTCAATTGCATTTGATAATTGAAAGAAATAAAATGGAATCTAGTACTTAAAAGAATGCTATCTAAAAGTGTGGAAAGCAAAGGGATCCAATGGAGTGTGGTTTCCAAACTACTCACCATGATAAACGGAGGAAACTTTACTCAGGAGGAAACCAGGTAAAGTATGCATGGTATCTCTGTATTTCTTAAAACTTCATGTGAATCTATAATTCTCTCCATAAGATTTCCAATTAAAAAGCAATAACCTTACTTTAAATTTCAGGCTGGTACCAATACACTGTGATAAGAAAAGTATATATGTTAATACACAGAGCACTATGAAAACTATGCAAAAATATATCAAAATCACTATAGAGAAAATATTTTTAAACCTTCTATTTGATAAGGGATTTATTTGGAACATAGAAAGTACTCCTACAATTCATCAATGACAAAACCCAAACAACCGAATTAAAACATGGGCAAAGGATCTGAATATACATTTCTCCAAAGTATATATAGGAATGGTCAGTAAGCACATAAAAAGATGACCAACACCACTGATCATTAGGGAAATACAAGTAAAAGCTACAGTGAGTTATCACTTCATGTCCATTAGGTTGGACATGAAACAAATGAAAACAAAAATCAGGTAATGACGAGTGTTGGTGATAATGTGGAGAAATTGGAACTATTGTGCATGCTCAGTGTATCTCAACAGCAATAAACCAAGAATTCTGAAAAAAAAAAATGGGTAAAAGAACTGAATGTATGTTTTTTCAAAGAACATACAGATGATCACAGATGATCAACAGGTATATGAAAAACATGCTCAACATCTCTAATCCTCAGAGAAATACAACTCAAAACCACAAAAATAAACTGTCACCTTACGCCTGTTAGAATGGTAATCATGAAAATACAAGAGCTAAGTGTGGCGAGGATGTGGAGAAAAGGAAACTTTTGTGCACTGTTGATGGAAATGTAAATAAAACCAGTTGTTATCAAATCATTATGGAGATTCCTGAAAATATGAAACTCAGAATTTCCATATGATCCAGGAGTCCAACTTCACTTCTGGATATATATATATATATATCCAAAGGAAGTATGTTCATGGCAGCATTACTCACAAGAGCCGAAAATGGAAGCCTCAGTGTCCATCAAATGTCCATTATGAATGGATAAATACACACACACATACATACAAATGGAATATTACTCAACCATGAGAAAGAAGAAACTCTTGCCATTAGTGACTGACTACATGGATGGATTTGAGAATATTTTGCCAAGTGAAATAAGTCAGAGAAAGCCTAATACTGCATGATTATCACTTATAGGTGAAATCTAAAATAGCCAAACCCCTAAAACAGAGATGATTAGTAGTTACCAACAGCTTAGGGGTCGGGTCAAAGGGTAGATGTTGGTCAAGGAGTAAAAACCTCCAAGCTTGAACCTGGTAGAAAGAGGAAACTGCATAAAGTGTGCATGGTGTCTTTGTGTTTCTTAAAACTACATGTGGGGCTAGGATTCCTTTTTCTCCATACCCTCTCCAGCACTTATTGTTTGTAGACTTTTTGATGATGGCCATTCTGGCTGGTGTGAGGTTTTTGTTGTTTTGTTTTTGTTTTTGTTTTCCCCACTGTGGAAAACAGTATGGAGATTCCTCAGAAAACTAAAAATAGAACTACCATTTGATCCAGCAATCCCACTCTTGGGCATCTATCCAGAGAAAACCGTGACTTGCAAAGATACGTGTACTCCAATGTTCACTGCAGCACTATTTGCAAGAGCCAAGACATGGAAACAACCTAAATGTCCATCAACAGAAGAGTGGATCAAGAAGATGTGATATATATACACAATGGAATATTACTCAGCCATTAAAAGGAACGAAATACCAGCATTTTTAGCAATATGGATAGATCTAGAAATTATCATGCTAAGTGAAGTTAGCCACACAATGAGACACCAACATCCAATGCTTTCACTGACATGTGGAATCTGAAAAAAGGACAGACTGAACTTCTTTGCAGAACAGATGCAGACTCACAGACATGGAAAAACTTATGGTCTCCAGAGGAGACAGTTTGGGGAGTTGGGGGATATGCTTGGGTTGTGGGATGGAAATCCGGTGAAATTGGATTGTGATGATCATTATACAACTACAGATGTGATAAATTCATTAGAGTAATTAAAAAAAAAACTGCATGTGAGGAGTTCCCATCGTAGCTCAGCAGTAACGAATCTGACTAGGATCCGTGAGGACGTGGGTTCAGTCCCTGGCCTTGCTAAGTGGGTTATGGATCCGGTGTTTCCATGAGCTGTGGTGTAGGTCGAGGACGCAGGTTGGATCCAGCATTGCTGTGGCTGTGGTGAAGGCCGACAGCTACACAGCTGCAATTTGACCTCTAGCTTGGGAACTTCCATATGCCACAAGTGTGGCCTTAAAAAAAGACCAAAAAAACAAAAACAAATACAAAAAACCCCAAAAAACCTGCATGTGAACCTACAATTCTGTCCATAAGACTTCCAATTAAAAAGCTATAACCTTAAATTGCAGGTTTAATGAAAATTATAGTATTTATGAAAGATAACATAAAACAATAGAACAATTTATATTTCCAATACAGTATATACTAATATGCACATTAGAAAATCAGTCTATGTGATTTGCCTTTTAATTCTTTCCTGGATAATAATTTTGGTAAAACACATGTAACATAAAATCATCATTTCAACCATTTTTAATTGTACACTTCATTGGCATTAAGTATATTTGCAATGTTGTACAACCGTCACCACTCTCCTTTTCCAGAACATTTTCATCATCCCAAATGGAAATTCTGTAACCACTAAACAGTAACTTCACATTCCTCCTCTCCTCAGTTCCTGGGAAGCAATACTATATTTTGTCTCTATGAATTTGCTTACACCTCCTACAAGTGAAACATATTTGTCCTATTGTGTCTGGCTTTTTTCACTTAGCAGAATGTGTTCAAGCTTCATCCATGCTGTAGCATGTGTCAGAATTTCATTCCCTTTTACAGCTGGATAATATTCCCATGTATGGATAAACCACATTATCTTTATCCCTTCATCTGTTCATGGACACAGGTTGGTTACACCGTTTGGCTATTGTGAATATTACCAGTGTACAAGTATCTCACTGAGTCTCTGCTTTCAATTCTTTTTGAGTCTGTACCCAGAATGGATTTGCTGGGTCCTGTGATAATGATGTTTAACTCTTGGAGGAATGGCCATGCTATTTTCCATAGTGACTGGACCATTTAAATCCTCACCAGTAATACACAAGAGGTTCAATTTCTCCACTTTCTCGACTCTTGTGATTTTTTAAAATAACAGCCAGTGTAATGAATATGAAGCAGCATGTCACCATGGTTTTGATTTGCATTTCCCCAATGTGGATATTAACTTGAAAAAGATGCATTTACTTAAGCATGAAAAGAAGATAACCTGTTCCACCCTGTATGACTCCCAAAATAAATTACTTTGAAATCTTATGGAATATCTATATATTAGCTCTACTCGAGGAAGATAATCTCATATGACATATATGTCAAGTTAAAAGTATCTGCTGCTGCACTTATGATGTGTAATCATTCACACAAAATTGTGAATTAAAACATTCCAGTTCCTTTGATGCCCTTATTTCAGCTCTCAAAGGAAAGTTTCATGTTTCCCTAGAGATTAACTAAAGTTCCATTTGCTAAACTCCAGGTGTATTTTCATTTAAAAATGTTATTAATCAAAGTACATGCATCATTAGTGTGTCCCCTATATGGATTCTGTAAGACTTGATGGGCAGAGAGCTAACTCCAGCTCCAGGCTTTGTTCTACAAATGTCTCACTGTAAATCAGTCACTTCACCCTTTACAAGACTCAGTTGTCACAGACGAGGAGAATCTGAGTTTAGGAGTCAGAACCTGAGGCAAGACTTGATCCACTCAGTCAAATGTTTAGAGTCTCAAAATCCTTATCTATAAAATGTGAAGAATCATACACCTACTGCACCTGACACGCCCCTCTTTGTCAGACTGCAGAAGATCCTGAAGGAGGCAAGGGTATAGACAGAGTGTTGGGACCCGCTTGCAGAGGTCTGGGCATCAGAGAATGATGGTTTAGAGCAGGCTGGTGGCCAGATAGGGGGCAAGAAGTGGTCAGATTCTACATGTATTTTCAGAGCCAGCAGAATTTGCTGTGTTTTGTGGTTTTCTTTTTTCTTTCTTTTTACAACTACACCTATGTCACATGGAAGTTCCCAGGCTAGGGGTCAAATTGGAACTACAGCCAAGGCAACACCAGATCCGAACCGCATCTGTGAGCTACACCACAGCTTGCAGCAACACAAGATCCTTGACCAACTGAGTGAGGCCAGGGATAAAACTTGCATCCTCACAGGCTTTCTGTTGGACTCTTAGCCAGCTGATCCACAACCCTGGATTTGCTGTTTGACTGAATGTTGGGCATGAAAGAAAGATGAGAAAGACAGCAATGTCTGGGGCCTTAGACATGGGAAGAATTGGCTCCAATTACTTTGAAGAGGAATGAGGTTGAAAAAGTTTTGAATGTTAGGGAAGCTCAAATGTTAGGTATGGACAAGTTTATAAAATGTCTAGTAGACATGCAAATAAGTAAAAGGCCTGATTTGTGTTTTACAAAAATTCTTAGGGAAGAGTGATATCGGACCTAAGGACCAGACAGAAGATACTGATGAGGTCTCTACAAGAATGAATTAGGGCTTAAACTAATGCAGCAGCAGTGGGGATGGACCAAAGAAGGGATTGAGATGAATTAAACAGGACACGATGATCAATTGGAGATGAGATAAAGGAGACAGGCTCATGGATGACCCCAGGATGTCTGGTTTGGGACATTTAGACTGACAGTTGAACAGTGTATGGGAGAAGGGGCAAATGTGAGAGGGCAAAGATCAGTTAAGCTATATAGCGATCACTAATCGAGGTCATTCAGATACAAACTTATCAAATAACAGGCTGAAGCACAGAAGAGCTCCCAGGAAAAAGCAATGAAGTGATGACAGTAAGAAGAGAGTGCTGTATGTGCAAAAACTGAGGTATGTGATATGGGGTCATATCTATGAAGGAGCTGTGTTCGAAACACCTGTGGACTCCGGCATTAAGCAAACTGCTGATCCTTGCTTTTAATTCTGCAAGTGTCATTCTGCCACATTACACATTTCCTACTTCAGGCCATATACAAGCATTTGTAGAAGTAAGAATGACATTGATGTACTGCCCTCCCAAATGTTGTCTCCCCAAAAAGAACAATTCAACTCAATTTGCAAGTCTTGAGAGAGAACACCAGTGTTCCTTCAGGTTTCTACGTTTTCCTTGTTTGCTTTTGGAGGAAGGGTGGTTATGAAGGGGAGATGAGGACACAGCTTGAGACCAACATATGTTCCTGCTCTTATTCCTTCACTGAGTTCCGTTTCTAAATATAACATAATTTTAAGCTTAAATATGCAGCAGAGTAAATGTAGTATACTGTCATGAATTGGACATGGGAATTATTCATGTTTTGAAGTCCTCTTCAATTATCATTTTTAAAATCCAGAATGCAAAAATCTTACCTTTTATTCAAGACACAGTGTTTTTTATTGTACGAAATTTATTTATTTTTTTTACGGCAGCACCCGTGGAATATTCAAATTCTCAGGCCATGGATTGAATCCAAGCCACAGATGTGACCTATGTCACAGCTGCAGTACCGCCAGAGCCTTTAACCCACTGTGCCGGGGACAAAACCCACACCTCCACAGTGGCCCAAGCTGCTGCACTTGGATTCCTAACCCACTGTACCACAGCAGAAACTCCTAAAATGCTTATGTATGTATGTATGTATGTATGTATGTATGTATGTACATGTGTGCATGTATACATATAGGCATTCATGTGTATGCATCTCACTTGTCTGAAAAGACCTATATGTAAAAAAAAAAAAACAAAACAAAACCTCCATGAGATTCATGTTAAATTGTGTTCTCTGCAACCCAAATGCATAAAGCCTCTTTAATTGTTAAGGACACAAAGTATTTTTAGGAAGGGATTATTGAGATTAAAAAAAAAAATCCACTCGGCAATTGAGAATCCATGCTTTCAGGAAATGATTCAAAGTATTTGTTAAAATATGTTTTATTTTGGAAATGTTAAATTCACTCATAAATCTAACAGCCAGTGTTCTCTAATAATGAAGAGGAAAAAATACCCTAAGCAAAAAAAATAATTACAAAACACGGTCATTATATGCTTGTGAGTAGTAAAAATCTAGATTCCTCAGCATTGAGCCAACTGACTCATATTCCTCTTACAAGCCTACGTGTGGATGTATATTTAGGAAAGTTACAAATTCAGGTTCTGTCCTGTGTAAGTAAACAGGCAAGTGACGAAGCAGCGAGGGTACAGAAGCTCCTAGATCTTGTTTTCCAAAGGTTATTTCTCCTGGCACTTGAGATAAAGAAGATGAAGAAGTGAGACAGTCATCATAATAATGAGTTTCTCTCTTTTATTTTTTTTTTTCCTCTTCAAAGGCTTTCAAGTTTTGACAATTTGAAGTTTGGCTCTTGTCTGCAATGTTCAATTAATGTCACTACATCACAGAGACAAGGGCAGCTCATTAGAAAGTTGATCTGATAGTAGAGAACATTTACTGGAGACACACATATCTTAAAGGCAGAGAGGGGAGCAGAGAACCCATTTAGTGAGAATGAATCCCAAAGAGCCATTATTACATTCATTTTGACGGCTGTCAATGAAGTGGACAGGATGTGGTCACCTTCAATTTGAAATAACTTCTCTGTTCAGGACAATGGCATAAATGTCAGCATTTCTCCTTTTTCATTGCTCTGAACCCCATGATTTAAGAGTCATATGTCTTGTACACAGGCACATTTCTAAATATACCCCCTTTTAGTGTTGCATGTGTATCTATGTGTCTGTGTCCTATATGAATCACTTGAATTCTTAATACTAAGAATTTTTTTTTAGTTTTCTAAGATGACAAATAGGCGGATTCTTTTATATCTAATTTCAGTTCTTTCAAAGCTGATCAACATTATTGAGTCTACCCATCGAATTAAGATAAAATAGCATGATTCAACAGAGAAGAAGTGTCAACCACTGAACATAAGGGTGCTGAAATAACTGATCTTAGTCTGGCAAACACCCAAGGCATCCCCCATAGCAACAGAGCTGAAGGCATAGCAACAGCAGCTGCCTCACCATAGAAAAATTAAAAGAAATATTCTTGGAAAAAAGCATAATCCACGTTAAAGTCAAATATGACATTTTTCTTCAACAACAACCAAAAAACCATAGTGAGAGTGCATGTTAAATGATACTATTCCTTAGCAACTGTAAATGCTCCAGTGCAGAGCAAAAGCCATTTTGATTATGGCACTCAAGGCCAAGTGCTTTGAGGTGAAAACTTCCTAGGTTGTTCTCAGCTAAACTGTTATGTTCCTTGAGAAAAGTTAGAGAACATTCTTTTATTTATTTTGCTAAGAATAACAGGTTCGCCATAATATTTGAAATGTATCATTTGAAGGAAAGATTTACTGTAGTTACACATCTACTTCACCAGCACTTGAGGAGTATGAAGATCTAAAGTGAAATACATGGATCCAAAGAGATATTCTGAGATTTCACTGCATTAAAATTGGTAGAATTAGATTCTTCAGGCCCACAAGCATGTATGTTGGGCCTATTTCACATAAGAATGTCATCACTGGACATTTGCAGAGGGTGGATGGGTCTAATACTTTACTTTGAGACTCAAAGGCCAATGTACCCAACCATAATAGGGTCTAAATCTTGGATAGATCAACTCCTGTGAATACCAGCTCTTTCTTGCATTTTGGTGAAGCTGTCGCCTTGAGGGATGGGACAACCATGGCTGAAAGAGGCAAGAGCAGAACGAGTCTAACACTTGGATGGACCATCACATCAGCCTGGGCTGTATGGAACTCAAGGTCTTCTGGACATTCCCAATCTCAGGATGTTGCCAGGTGTATGGACCTTCCATAGGTATCCCACGCTGTTTCCTCTAGAAGCCCATATAATTACAGTAAGTCAAGGTAGATTCTGAACTTATCCTGGGTCTACCGCCATCCTACCTTGAACACGCCCAATCTCATCTGAACTTGTCCTGAAATAAATCAGGTCCTTTCTGACTGGTGGAGATGAAGCAACCATGGAATGCTCTCTTCCCAGGGTTAGTAAGCATATAGCTGTTGATGCATGTATATATTGGGAGGGCTAGAAAGTGGGAAGATGTCTGACCACTTCAGGCATTTGTTATTTTAATCAACTACTTCTTGTTTTCTCTCTGAAAAGTAGTAAACCCGAGATCTACCTAATAAAATTTGAAGAGTACCTCAAGGACTCTTCCTGTCAAATGGGACCTGGCTGCCCAGTCCAACCACAGTCTCAACCAAAGGGAGAAGAAGGTGGCATGCATGAATCCAGTGAGACTGTGAGCCTAGAAAACTTTCTATGAACTGGTGAAAGACAACACCATGAAGTGAACAGACCTGGAGGGAACACAAGATATGTCATGGTGGCTGAGAAATCTTTCCCTGACGAAAAGGCAATTTCAAGTATATGCTCCTTTCTTCCCTTTTGCCCCATTACTGCACCCAGCTGGGTCCACTCACGGCTTCCTCCTGGCTTCCAGGATGTCTTTAGCTCCTTTACTCACAGAGGAAAAGCTGTGTCAATATTTGTAATATTTGTATAAATTCTATTTAATGGTCTGGGCCCCTACCTCTGTCTGACCTCCATTTCCCCACTTCCCACCCCATTAGTTAGAAATAAGTTATTCTCTTAGGACTCGGTCTCTATCCTCCACCCCCCAGTCCCCTTTGGATCAACCAGACATTTGATCCTGGGTCCCTGGTATGCTAGTCCTAGGAGCCTTGGGGTACCTACAACACCCCTAATGATATCCTATCCCAACCCAAGGGCCTGTGTTTCTCCCAGGAAGAGGCTTCTTATCTGTGCCTAGAATTCCAGCCCTTAAGTCAGGGACCGAAGCCTGCCCTGAGTTGCCTGGACTTACTCCATCTAAGCTGTCCAGGTCAGCCTGGGTCAGAAACTTGTACTACCTGACCTTCCCTCTCACTACATGTTCCTCTAAATTGACACTAAAATGATAGACATTACATCTATTAGGAAAATCAGGGTATGGTAGAACCTAATTCCTATCACTAAAACTCTTAAGATATTTGCCTACTAAGAGCTATTTGTGTAAAGGTAGCGCCTTTGGTTCGATCTTTGCTAACAATGAAGCATCAAAGCATGGACTCAAAGGCATAGACTTTAAACTTAAGAGAAAGAAGTAAGTTTCTTATTTATCAGCGACATCTGTTATTTTTTAACCTTCAAGCTGATAGGGATTACAGAACAAAAAATGTCACCGTGAGGTCTTCACTGTCACAAGTGAGGTCTTCATTGTTTCTAGGAATTGTCTGCCAGTGTCCCGTATTCTGCTAAATGACATCAGTAGCTGTAACAGCCATCACAAGAAATGGCCCTGAGGATGCTCCATGGGCAGTAATGCTCACTATTTATCAAATACATACCTCTACTTTCCATGGAAGTGAAAATTCCCAGATCATTTCCTTTTTAATATTAAAATACTCCTCACTACTTTTGCTATTGTTGTTCTCAGTGATTTAGTGCTTACTGCTCACCAGGTGCAGTAGTAAGTGTTTTATATTCATTATAAAGAGGATTACTGTCATCCTGTGAGAGCTGAGAAAATGAGGCATGAGATAATTTCTTCAAGGCCACACAGCTCATGGAACTGACACATTGGCCCAAGTGCTAACCTCTAAAATCCTTGATAATTTTACCTTTAATACAATCAAAATTAGTAAAAGCTCTGTCCCACCACCTTTTAGTAGAACAAGAATCCTGGACTCAAAATTATAGCCATCTTGATCCCTACCAAATTACCCATGACATTTTTCACAGAACTAGAACAAATAATCATAAAATTTATACAAAGTCACAAAAGACCCATAGTCACCAAAGCAATCCTGAGGAAAATGAACAAATCTGGAGGCTTAATCTTCTCAGACTTCAGACAGTACTACACAGCTGAAATAATCAAAACAGCACACTATTGGCACAAAAACACATATGGACCAATGGAACAGAATAGAGAGCCCAAGAAATAAACCCAGACACCTGTGGTCAATTTATTTGCAACAAAGGAGGCAAGAATATACAATGGAGAAAAAACAGTCTCTTCATCCAAGTGGTGTTGGGAAAGCTGGACAGCCACATGTAAATCAATAAAGGTAGAACACTTGCTCATGCCATACACAAAAATAAACTCAAAATGGCTTAAAGGCTTAAATATAAGGCATGCACCAAAAAACTCCTAGGAGAGAACATAGGCAAAACATTCTCTGACTTGAGTCACAGCTATACCCTCTTAGCTCAGTCTCCCAAGGCAAAATAAACGAAAGCAAAAATAAACAAATAGGACCTAATAAAACTTAAAAGCTTTTGTACAGCAAAGGAAACCATTAAAAAAATGAAGAGATAAGCTACAGAATGGGAAAAAAATTTTTCAAATAATGGGACTTACAGGGATTTATTTCCAAAGTACACTAACAGCTCATACAATTTCAATGTCAAAGAAACCCAAACAACCCAACCAAAAGACCTACACTGGTGTTTCTCCAAAGAAGAAGTAACTGATGCTCAACAAGTACATGAAAAGATGTTCAACACCACTGATTGTTAGAGAAATGCAAATCAAACTGCAATGAGATACCACCTCACGCTGATGAGAGGGACGGACCATCATCGAAAAATCTACAACTAAATGTTGGAGAAGATGTGGAGAAAAGGGAACCCTTCTACACTGTTAGTGGGAATGTAAGTTGGTACAGCCGCAGTGGAGAACAGTATGGAGGTTCCTTAAAAAAGTAAAAATAGAGCTATATGATCTAGCAATCCCTTTCCTGGGTATATATACAGAAAAATCAAAATCTCTAATTTGAAAAGATACATGCACCCCAATGTTCACAGTAGCACTATTTACAATAGCTAAGACATAGAAGCAAGCTAAATGCCCACTGATGAATTAATAAATGAGATATGGCATAAATATATTATTCAGCTATAAAAAGAATGAAATACTACTACTTGCAGCAACATGAATGGACCAACAGATTATCATATTAAGTGAAATAAGTCAGAGAAAGACAAATATCCTATGATATCACTCATATGAGGAATATTTTTAAATGATACAAATACACATTTATAAAAAATAAATAAGACTCACAGACATAGAAAACAAATTATGGTTACCAAAGGGGAAGTGGGAGGAGGGGAGGGATAGATTAGCAATTTGGGATTAACAGATACATACTACTGCATATAAAATAGATAACCAATAAGGATATACTCTATACACAGGGAACTGCATTCAATATCTTGTAATAACCTATAATGGAAAAGGATCTGGAAAAAATGTATATATCTGAATCACTTTTCCATATACCTGAAACTAACACAACATTGTCAATCAAGTATAATTCGATAAAAAAAGAAAAACATCAGACATTTTGAATTTTTACCCCATTGGTCTCACCAAACACATAGTTAATCATTTATTAAATCACATTTATTCTTCCTGAAATATCTTTCTTCATTTCTATTCCAACACATCACCCTATATAAACCTTTATTTTATTTATTAAACAAACACTCATTGAGTGCCCTACATGTTCAAAACGGCTTGGAATCAAAAAACAAAAAAAAAATGCAATATAAATTTTTACCCTTAATGCTTTAATATTTCATTGATGGTGATAGATGCCACATTAAATCTTTTATACACTTATATTGCTACTTTTTATAGTAATTCTATAAATAACATGAAATTGTATTAGTTTTACATATGAGAAACTGGAAGCTCTAATAGCAGACCAAGACCACATGCTACCTAAGATGGGGCAGATCTTGAATTTAACCTAGATGGTCCTCGGAAGATGCACTCTATACTCTGTAACCCATTCTACTGTTTTTCAAGTAACTGTCCAAAAAGGAAGGTCTATGTGAATGACACAGTCAAAATACTCCAGGTTTCAGAAGAGAGAGAAATCATTTCTAGCTAAATTAGAATCAGAATTTGCATGGAGGGAGTCTCATTAAACACTGGGTAAGCTTTTGGTGGATGGAGCCTGAGGAGGACACACCCCCAGGGAAAGGCTTAGCCCATCCAGGAAGTGGTGAGAGCTGTGTGGGGAGCACATGGCCTCCTATGGGGAGGTGGTGACTCATAAACCTGGAACAGAAAAGCCAGAATCTGGAGGCAGATAACTGATGTAATTTCGAATTTAGGCATGAGCACCTGAGTGGCCTTGGGCATAGGCACTTCATCTCTCTGATCTTCAGTTTCCATATTTGCAAACTGGGCATAATGACACTAACCTTAGAAGGTTAAGTTGCAGGGTTGGGTTGGAGGTGTGGAGAAGAGTCAGTTAAATAGCAGCTGGACACATGACAGTTCTTATAAACAAGTCTTTCATTCTGAGTCTGGACTTCACTGAAGAGGCAATAAGAATCTTTGAACAATGGAGCAACAGGGATCTTGAACCTGGTCTCCCTGTCTGAATAATCATGTGCATCAAAGATTAATTTTCTTGTTGGTAGATGCAAACTATTACACTTAGAATGGATAAGCAATGGAGTCCTATTGTACAGCACAGGGAACTATGTCCAGTCTCTTTGGCTAGAACATGATAGAAGATAGTGTGAAAAAAACACAAAGTATATACATATATGATTGGGTCACTTTTCTATATAGCAGAAATTTAAGGAACACTCTAAGTCAACTATATTTTAATCAAAAACATTTAAAAATAATAAAACTGTTAGCTAATTAAAAAATAAAGATAATTTTCCTTTAACACAACTTACCCTTCCTGTAACACAGCTCTCTCCTGTTGCAGTTTCAGCTTGTTGGGTTTCCCACTGTGTGTAAAGCTGAAATGCCTTCACTTGGAATTACAGGCTCTGCTCTAGCCTCCTCTCCAAGCTCTCCTGACACTAGGTTTTGGCATCCGCTATATTCATCCACCCAGAGTCCCCCTAAGATAGGAGACCCAACTCATCCTAATTTGCCTGCAATATCCTACTTTTAGCACTATAAGTCTTATACCCCTCGGTCCCAAGGAAGCTGAGAGATCTGGTCATCCAGAGGCATTGCATGTTTCCAAATTTCCACATATTTGACTTTCTTGGGAAGGGCACACCTTGCAAGGCTCACTCCAAACACATCATTGTTATCATTTTGATCAGCCCATGTAAACAGAGCAGATGGCCACCATAGGAGGATTATCTCTGGGTTTGATACATTGGGATCAGATACTAAAAGTTTTTTCTCTTTTTTCTATTAACTATTTACTTGGAAATAAAATTGAAATACAAAAAAGTTGCAAGAATAAGAATAGGGCAGTAATCTCTTAGCATCCAAGGGGGACTGGTTCCAGGACTACCCCCTTCTCCATACCAAAATCCACAAGTCCCTTATGTACAACAGTATAGTATTTGCATAAAATCTATGTTATATGTACTTTAAATCATCTCTAAGGTACTTATAATACCTAACACAATGTAAATGATATGTAAATACAGTTGACTCTTTTAATAACAACTTCAAGGGTTAACTTATATGAGGATTTCTTCACTAAATACTGTACTTCACTACCACATGACTCAAGATTGGTCGAATCCACAGATGTGGAATGATAGGTACAGAGGGCCGACTGTAAAGTTGTATTGAGATTTTAGACTTCCAGGATGGTCAGTGACCCTAACCTTGGCATTGCTCAAGGGTCATCTGTAGTTGTTAATACAATGAAAATGCTATGTAAATATTTGTGGATATAATGTAAATGAGGGAATTATACCCATCCTCTTTAAACTTTTCCAAAAGGTTGAAGAAGAAGGAACATTCCCAAAGACATTCTATGAAGCCACCACCACCCAAATACCAAAACCAGACAAAGACACTACCAAAAAAGAAAATTACAGACCAATATCTTTGATGAATATAGATGCAAAAATTCTCAATAAAATTTTAGCCAACTGAATCCAACAACATATCAGAAAGTTCATACACCATGGACCAAATGGGATGGAACCCGGGTTCACAAGGATGATGCAACATACTCAAATCAATCAACGTTATACACCACATTAACAAAAGAAAAGTCAAAAACCACATGATCACCTCAATAGATGCAGAAAAAGCATTTGACAAAGTCCAACATCAAAACTCTTACCAAAGTGAGTATAGAGAGCACATACCTTAATATAATAAAAGCCGTTTAGGACAAACCTACAGCAAATGTAATACTCCATGGAGAAAAGTTGAAAGCTTTCCCACTAAAATCTGGAACAAGACAAGGGTGCACAATCTCACCACTTTTATTCTACATAGTATCAGAAGTCCTAGCCACAGCAATCAGACAAACAAAATAAATAAAATGTATCCAAGTTGAAAGAGAAAAGGTAAAATTGTCACTGTATGCAGATTGCATGATACTATATATAGAAAACCCTAAGGACTCAGGCCAAAAACCACTCCAACTGATCAACAAATTCAGCAAAGTAGTAGGATATAAGATTAACATTCAGAAGTCAATCGCATTTCTGTATATAAACAATGAAATATTAGAAAAGGAATACAAAAATAAATTTTAAAATTGCACCCCCCAAAATTAAATACCTGGGAATAAACCTGACCAAGGTGAAGGACACATATGCTGAGAACCATAAAACATTAATCAAGGAAAATAAAGAGGATTCAAACAAATAGAAAGATATTCCATGCTCATGGGTTGGAAAAATTAATATTGTAAAAATGGTCAAACTACCCAAAGCAATCTACAGATTCAAGGCAATCCCTCTCAAATTACCCATGACATTTTTCACAGAACTAGAAAAACCATCTAAAAATTTATATGGAACCACAAAAGACCCAGAATTGCCAAAGCAATCCTGAGGAACAAAAACCAGGCAGGAGACATAACTCTCCCAGACTTCAGGCAATATTACAAAGCCACAGTAATTAAGACAGTGTGGTGCTGGTACCAAAACAGACATACAGACCAATGGAACAGAATAGAGAACCCAGAAATAAACTCATATACCTACAGCCAATCTTTGACAAAAGAGGCAAGAATATAAAATGGGGAAAAGCCAGTCTTTTCAGCAAGTTGTGCTGGGAAATCTGGACAGTTGCATGTAAAGCAATGAAACTGGAACACACCCTCACACCATGCACAAAAATAAACTCAAAATGGCTGAAAGACTTAAATATAAGACAAGACACCATCAAACTTCTGGAAGAGAACATAGGCAAAACATTCTCTGACATCAACCTTACGAATATTTTCTCAGGTCAGTCCCCCAAAGCAACAGAAATAATAGCAAAAATAAACCCATGGGACCTCATCAAACTGAAAAGCTTTTGCACAGCAAAGGAAACCATAAAAAAACTAAAAAGACAACTTACAGAATGGGAGAAAATAGTTTCAAATGATGTAACTGACAAGGGCTTAATCTCTAAAATATACAAACAACTTATACAACTCCACAGCCAAAAAGCCAACAACCCGATGGAAAAATGGGCAAAAGACCTGAATAGACATTTCTCCAAAGAAGAAATACAGACGGCCAACAAGCACATGAAAAAATGCTCAATATCACTGATTATTACAGAAATGCAAATCAAAAATGTGTGTAGTAGTATTTAATTATGTCTTTAATTTGCATTTCCTAATAATTAATGGGTACTATGAGGTACCACCTCACACCAGTCAGAATGGCCATCATTAATAAGTCAAAAATAACAAATGCTGGAGGGGGTGTGGAGAAAAGGGAACCCTCCTGAACTGTTGGTGGGAATGTAAATTGGTACAACCACTATGGAAAACAGGATGGAGGTACCTTAGAAAACTATATATAGAACTACCAAATGACCCAGCAATCCCACTCTTGAGTACATAACTGGACAAAACCTTCCTTGAAAAAGACACATATACCCATGTGTTCATTGCAGCATTATTCACAAGTGAAAACAACCTAAATGTCCATGACAGATGAATGGATTATATACACAATGGAATACTGCTCGGCCATAAAAAAGAACAAAATCATGCCATTTGCAGCAACATGGATGGAACTAGAGACTCTCATACTAAGTGAAGTAAGTCAGAAAGAGAAAGACAAATACTATGTGATATCATTTATATCTAGAATCTAATATGTGGCACAAATGAACCTTTCCACAGAAAAGAAAATCATGGAAATAGAGAACAGACTTGTGGTTGCCAAGGGAGAAGTAGGATGGACTGGGAGTTTGGAGTTAATAGATGCAAACTATTGCCTTTAGAATGGATAAGCAATTAGATCCTTCTGTATAGCACTGGGAACTATATCTAGCCACTTATGATGGAGTATGGTAACATGCAAAAAAGAATGCATGTATGTATGTGTGACTGGGTCACCTTGCTGTACAGTGGGAAATTGACAGAACACTTTATAAACCAGCTAGAATGGAAAAAATAAAAATCATTTGAAAATTAAAAAAGAATGTAAATGATATGTAAATAGCTGCAAACACGATGTAAATTAGATATAAATAGTTGCCAGTGAAGCAAATTCAAGTTTTGCTCTTTGAAACTTACTGAAATTTTCTTTTCCAGAATATTTTCCATCCCTGATTGGTTGACTCCATAGGTGCAGAAACTGCAGGAATAGGTGGCTGGAATACTCACATACCTTTCACCCAGATTCACCTGGATAAATGTTAATACATTTACCTGTTCTCATTCTCTGCCACAGAGAATATTCTTTTAGTTTTTTTTTTTTCCCCTGACAGTAAAGGTATAAATAAATTTTAACATATTGTTCAGAGGAGGAGAAATCGCTTCTAAACAGGAAGAAATATTGGAACAACTTGCCATAAGCAAAAAGTTCCTGGGAAATCAAATGTTCCAAGTTCTGTTTTAGGAAGTTTACAATTGCAAGGGTGTTGAGCAAGGTCTTGAAAGAAGAAAAGTCTGGAGACAGAGAGACTAGTCAGTAGAGTGTTCAACCCATTCCTGCACCAAGAACATTTGCTAAAGACAGGAAAAAAAATGAAATAATATTGTCCTACAGCCCAAGTTACAAATAATGCCTCATATCCCCTTGATTATTAGACATTAATCATCTTACTAAGTCAAGTCAAAGTTTTTTTTCACATTTCTCATAAGACATGGAGACTCATTTATCACATCCACTTTCTCACCCTGGCTATTGATAAATGGAGTGACACAATTAAAGACCATACAAAGAATGAGGTCCCTGTTATTTCACATGATGGACCAGTTTCCTGGAAGAGTTATATCAGATGAGTCAAGTAATAACTGAAAATAGACTCTACTCCTGAAACACTGGAATTCTCTTTGTAATCATCATTGAAATGCCACCAGAGATGCGTTGAAGCAGTTTTTGATAAGATACAAACTAACAAACTGGATCTAACTGCTTCAGGGAGAATTTTTTTAATTTCACAGTTGGTTGAAAAATATACTGTGGCAGTATAATGGAGAAAATTCAGCATGGGCTACCTGTGGTATAAGAATATACACCAGCAAATGCATACCTCAGCACCAGCATCTGGGTTGCAAACACTTTATACAAAACAACACCCAAAGCTTCTCTAGTTGATCCACTTTGTATTCTCTTTACTGCTATATCTGGCCAAGAATCAACCTTTCATTTACTTTGTTGCTCCCTTGTTAAAAATCCTCTTGGATTTCTTCTCTTGTTTTTTTGAAAAAAGTGCCTGTTTTTGGCACTTTAGGGCCTCACGGATGGGTTAGTCTAAAAAACAAACACAGCTGCAGCTGACACTTTGGGTCGATAATGTTCTATTTGCTCCAGGGAAAGAAATTAGGGGAGTTCTTGCTGAGAAAGGACCTGCAGTAGTTGTAATAAATACAGGGCATGTTTCCCTCTAGGAGAAGAAACACCAGTAATACCACGTGTATCCCAGACTGCATTGCCCACAGCAGCCAGTTTAAGAGAAGGTGATGGAGGGCTTTGCAGAACCCCGTACTTTTGAAAAATGGACTGGGTTGTACTGGGGTCAGTGAAGACTTGCTGGTAGCTTGCAACTGGCCTTGTAGAAAGTGTAGCACCATAGAAACTGACCAACACGGCACACTCTATTCTGCAAGCTGGTTATTAAACTTCACCAGCACACCTCTGCCTACAAAAGATCTTTGGCTGATGATTCTGGTTTTATAAATACCCAACCATGGGCAGGTACAACTGAGTGAAATAAAAATGTGTTGAGCAAATGAAGTGTTGTCTGCCAAGAGTTGATGGCATTAAATTCATCTTGTGAAGGCCAGGAGAACAGAACAATATTTGAGAGGATTGTGGACAAGAAAAAAAAGGTATTTTCAGGGAAAGATGGACAAAGGCTCCTTAGAAATAGCAATTATAACCAAATCTTTTTTGCTTCATATATAGGCTAATGGCTGATGGTTACAGAAATAGGAGCAGGCTAAAGGAAAAAAGAACGAACCAAAAAAACTTGAGAAATAAAAAAGTGTATTACATGCATACATTCTTTTTTTCTCACATTATCAGGCTCCATCATAAATGACTAGACAGAGTTCCCAGTGCTACACAGCAGGGTCTCATTGCTAATCCATTCCAAAGGCAATAGGTTGCATCCGTTAACCCTAAGCTCCCAATCCATCCCACTCCCTCCCCCTCTCCCTTGGTAACCACAAGTCTATTCTCCAAGTTCATGATTTTCTTTTCTGTGGAAAGGTTCATTTGTGTTGTACATTAGATTCCAGATATAAGTGATATCATACAGTATTTTTCCTTATCTTTCTGACTTCACTCAGTATGAGAGTCTCTAGTTCCATTCATGTTGCTGCAAATGGCATTATTTTGTTCTTTTTTGTGGCTGAGTAGTATTCCATTGTGTATATATACCACAACTTCCTAATCTAATCATCTGTCAATGGACATTTGGGTTGTTTCCATGTCTTGGCTATTGTGAATAGTGCTGCAATGAACATGTCTTTTTCAAGGAAAGTTTTGTCTGGATATATTCCCAGGAGTGGGACTGCTGGGTCATATGGTAGTTCTATACATAGTTTTCTAAGGTACCTCCATACTGTTCTCCATAGTGGTTGTACCAGCTTACACTCCCACCAACAGTGATGGAGCCTGATAATGTGAGAAAAGAGAATGTATACATGTATGTGTAACTGGGTCACCATGCTGTTCAGCAGAAAATTGACAGAACGCTTTAAACCAGCTATAATAGAAAAAAATAAAAATCATTGTATTAAAAAAATAAAAAATAAAAACAATCTTTCAAACCCCCCCCAAAAAAGTGCATTAAATGATTATGCAAGAAAGTCGAATACACAAGATATGTTGAAATCTTATTGGTTCCTTTTGTGTGTAACTTAGTGGCCATGGACCCTAAGACCAAGTGTAGCCCAAGTTTAAGTCTAGCACAAAACTGAATGACTTAAATGATTTAATGTGAAAGGCTAGTTGAGGAAATAAATATTTACAAAGAAGGGGATATTTCAGGATTTCATAGATGTTCTAAGACCAGACAGCTCAAAGAGGAGATTCATATGTATGTTTGTGTTAATTATATGTTTACCCAAAGTAGGTAGTTCAGAGAAATTAAAAATTATTTCATGGTAAAAGCTACATAATAATTCTTTATAAATCATGTGGTTACTTTAGGGTGGTCCACATCTTTCTTTCAGAAAGGTAGGATTTCAAGCTTCCATCTAAAAGCCAAGAAGAATTAAATTCCACGTAGGTTCCTTCGAAAGACCATTGAATAATCTTTTTTTTTTTTTTTTTTTTTTTTTTTTTTTTTTTTGCCATTTCTTGGGCCGCTCCCGCGGCATATGGAGGTTCCCAGGCTAGGGGTCTAATCGGAGCTGTAGCTGCCGGCCTACGCCAGAGCCACAGCAACGCGGGATCCGAGCCACGTCCGCAACCTACACCACAGCTCACGGCAATGCCGGGTCCTTAACCCACTGAGCAAGGCCAGGGATCGAACCCACAACCTCATGGTTCCTAGTCAGATTCGTTAACCACTGCACCACAATGGCAACTCCCTCCACTGAATAATCTTTACATGAATTGCATGCAGACACATTTCTTCAGCATTGTAGAATGTTAGTCATACTTAGAAATCATTCTGCCTTGTAGTCCCCTACTAAGATCTCAAAAACCACTTTATTTTTCTTCACTTTAAATATGGCCGAAGCAGTTTTCCATTTTATTTTCCAAAAAAACTTTCACATTGAAAAAGAGACCTGAGGGTGTTTTCTCATCTTGTTACAGACGGTGACAGAACAAAATGTGCATAAATGCCCACACAGGAAAGTTAATAATACTCTACACAGAGTCTATTTTTAGACTAATAGAACTAGTTTACGCAAAGCAAATCTGTACAGTGAAAAGATCTTTAAATGTTTGAAAGAATTCTGCATAAATGTTAAAATAAAAGCAACCTTTTCTTTTCCCACATTGGATCTAAAATAATTAAATGAATTTGAAGGCTTAGCCACTTTACAAAGACTTTTTAATTGCCCCTATCGATCAGGATCTAAATTTGCTTCTGCAGAGTTTATAGAGCTGCCTTACATGCAGAGCCAAAACCCTGGGGAAAGAAAATCCACAGCTATCCTAGCACTACCAAATGGCAGAGTTACTTACATTTGCTAATATGGAGACAAAGATCATTTGGGGGAGACAAGATAACTAGGTCTCTACCAGTCAAGGCTGTATTAAATTTTACTGTTTCAAAAGCCAAGAATTCTCGCATTGGGTGTTGACAACCCCATACTTTAACTTTACCCAGAAAAGACAAATCTCTCAGTGTAGAAGGAGAGTCATTATTCTAAATCGATTCATAATCCTCACAAACATACAAACTGGAAATTCACAGGACACACTGATTTTGTTTAAAAGTGGTATTTCTAACTAGCATTAGCCCTCTGCCTTTTCTTTTCTTTTTTTGGCCATGCCCACAGCATATGAAAGTTCCCAGCAGAGGGATCAAACCCAAGCCACAGCAGCAACCCAGACCACAGCAGTGACAATGCCTGATCCTTAACCAACTGAGCCACCAGGGAACTCCTTTCCTTTTAAAAAAAAAATATAAAATGGAAATCTCACATGCATTTCTTATTGCAAGGCATGGCATCTGCCCATTTTGCCACACAGAACTGTAATTCTGGGAACCCATTATGCTTTCATGGAAGTGGCCATGTGTATCCAGCTTTAATGAATGACTGCTTTCCTTTGCTTCAAGAACCTTCCAAAAGCCATTTATATTTTGAGGCCTGAGTATATGTGTCCAGGGTCCTGCACCCTCTCTGAGATTCCTCCATTCCCCAAGCAGACTCCCTGGTTCTGGTTCCTTTGATGTTCTGTGGACATACCTATATCAGATCACTTAATACAGTTTATGTTAATGACATGCACACATTCCTGCCTTCCCACTAGGCTGACTACTTCCCTAGTCATCCTTATCTTTTTCATCTTGTCATTCCCAGGCTCCAGATTGTGCCTTTAGAAACTGCTACCTCAATGTTTCGTGAATATATTTAAGGCATGAGTGACCACTTCTGCAAATGCTCCAAGATATGCACCAAACAAGTACTTATATTTAAAATTTTACTTTTCTCTTTAAAATGTCTTACTTGATATATTATATGCTGATTTTAGGTACTAAAGTATTCAGAGCTAAAACTATTTTTGAGAAACCCTTATTCTCAAATTGAAACCCCTATTCAATTCTTAGCCACATAATATATATTTATACCATGTATGTAATTTACTATACACACACACATATAAATTCACCTAGATGAAAACCAAAGTGTGATTATTATCATCCATTTTCTGTATTATTGCTGTGAGATGTGGGATATTCCTATAAAAATTATTTTACTGAAAATTTGACTAAAGAAACTGATCTCTCAAAATAATGTCTTTAAATTATTTAAAAATTAAGTTAGCAATTGCATTTGTTTTAGAATAACCTGTATAACTAGATTTATATCTAAAAGGTGGTGGTATCTCATTATTTTTCCTTCCTGTTTTGATCAGATGATTCTAGCAATTTTTCAAAAATGTATGTTCTGCATTTTTCTGTTATTTCCGTACTATTCTCATCTTAAAACTGTCAGTACTTTCCATTTGTCTGTATTTACTTGTTAATTTATTCATTTTGAAAAGTAGTCATTTATTCACTTTCAAAAAATTACTAAAAGCCAACTACACTACAGGTACTATTTTCCAAATGGATTCAGTCACTTAAGTTAGTTACCCAGGATTCTCTTTGCAACAGAGCAAACATCACCTAAAGTCATTGATAGATTAAGTCAAATAAACAGACCTTTTAATCACCGAAGCTCTTTCGCAGCAACAACATCTTTGCAGATATTATTTTTGAATGATGTCATCAGTGGTTTATTATTTCGCATTTAGTCATTAAAATTCATCTGTCTCAGTGGAAAGATTTTCAATAATTATGAGCTCTTACTTACTTTTGTTAAGCTTCCTTTCTAATTTGTAAGGGAGTAGATATAAACACCCAGGGATCACACCACCAGAAATAAAAATTATCATCTCTGTACAGTGAATGTTAATGTATTACAATTATTCACTGTAATAAATTAACAAGTAGGCTGACAACTAGGCCTTGTCAGCAACAACCATGTGTTATCTTTATAAAACCTATTGAAGAAATTGTCTCTTGTTAATTCCTAGTTGTTATTGATGTAGGTCTTATTTTTATTCCATTAAAATTTCCCAGATGCTACAACTTTTGCTTCTGTTTTTGTTTTGATGACTAGAGAATATTATTTTAAAATAGTAGTTGTTTACAAATCTTAATAAAAATGACATCGCATTTAGGCTGAAAATTTTAAACTTCCATAACAGGTTCATCCACTAAGCAAGCATGAAAACTACAAAAATCTCATGCAAGAAATCAAATATCTAAATGACAAGAGATTTAGTATTATCTTATCAAAAGTTATCAAAAGTATCTTATCAAAAGTTATAAATTTTCCATTATGGAGGTATATTTGAAATGGATGGTTTTTCCCTTAACAACCGTTTTGTCACATTTAGCACATTAAAATACACTTAAAATAACAGAGAAAAATGACATTTTTCCACAATTTTACATTTATGTCTACATCTTTTATGATTGCATCATGAATTTTTGATTGCTCTATGAGATCAGATAAGGCAGCATATTTCTCAATATTTTTCAATCTAACAATTTATACTAGAAAAGACTTTATATAAATTTTACTTTAAATAAAGCTTGAGTGCTATGTGACGAAAACCACAGATGTACTATTAATGAGAATTCCGCAAGTCCCCCAGTAGTTCTTACGTAAAATTTAATTATAACTCAAACATCTATCTACTCTCTCCATCTTCAATTCTGGTGCCTTGTCTAAGCCAACACTCTCTCTTTCATGGGCAACTTAAATAGCGTCCTACCTGTTCTCTCTGTTTTCATTTTGCTCCTTTCTAACCCATTCTCCACGGAGTACCCATAGGGATCCCACTTTAAGTGTAATCAGATCAGGTCACATTTGTGCTTAAAATCCTTCAAAGGCTCCAAGCACAAAGTTTACTCTTTTCTCCCCTCCTCTGTAGCTGTCTCTCAATTACACAGAACTTTCCTTGCATCCTGAGATCCAGAGTAAGTTAGGACACCTCTTATGGTCTTGAAAAAGGATGCTCTATGTTCCCCCCAGAATACCTGTCCAACTACAAGAATACGGTGACCTGTAGAACTCATCTCTTCCAATGCGAAGTGTGCTCCATGGGTGCACAAGACTCGTATTTATCCTCCAAATCCAGCAAAGGGACCAGAATATACATGCCCAACACATATTTCTTGAATGACCATGTCATCATGAAGAGAAGCAAAAAAGCAACCCAAAGATTCATTGTAAAAGGATGATGGAAGGGGAAGAATGATCAAATTTTGATAACATACTTAGCTGAATGGGCAAAGAATCATCAACAATACATTTGGTTTGGGACATCAGTTTTCCCTGACCACCCAAAAGTTCTCATTTAGAAGTTACCACTGTGGCACAGCAGGCTATGGACCTGGTGTTGTCTCTGTGGTGGCATAGGTTTGATCCCCAACCCAGCACAATGGGTTAAGGATCTGGCATAGGTTGCAGCTGCAGTTAGAACTTGATCTCTGGCCTGGAAACTTCCATATGCCTCAGGTGTGGCCAAAAAAGAAAGAAAGAAAAAAAAAAGCTCTTATTTATAAAATTTCCTAAGGTAAATTGAAAGAGGATTCAATTTGTCATAATCTGTTTCCCATTATCCTTTGAAAAAGATTAAAAACCATAAACCCTGTGTTGAATTTCTGTTCTGGATGAACGTGCCTGACGGGTCCATTGACTGAGTAAAAGAAAGCAGACTCGTCCTAGGGTAGAGTAATCATGGGTTGTACAAGTGTGACTTTCAAAGAAAGATGGGGGTATTCAAAGCATGTAATCTGATAAAGTCTGAAACTTATTCTTTTCTCCAAACAGCCAGTCCTTAGAAGTGGAATTGGAATAAAATTAAGTGATGTAATCCTTAAGAGCAGAAGCTATCATGGCAATGTTCACCCTGTATCCTCAACTCATTTGACCTGTGCTCTCTGCCTCACTCTTTCAGGCATCGTATCAGAAGGGCACAACTGGAACAGTCTTTGTAAAGGGTAGATCTGTTGATCTTTCTTGTTTCTCTGACTGGATAACAATATTATAGACTCCGGAGAAGTGGAAACATTGAAGTCAAGAGGAGGCAGCCTGGTAAAGATCTGGAGGAAGCAAATTCCAGGCGAAGGAAAAGAGCCAGTGTTCCCTAGCCTGGGAAAATGGAACCCAAGGTGACCAATGTGGTCCCAGCAGATTGAAGGACTAGGGGGAAAGCTGTGGGCAGATCAAACCATGGGTTTTATGAGCTTGGGAGGAATTCAGGCTATGTTTTGGATAAAGAGTTGATACAGGTTGTTGATACAAGTTGTGAAAAGAGAGGCAAAGATAGGAAAAAACTTCTCATTGAAGAAAAGCACTGATGGTCCAGATTCCAGGTAAAGACATTTTACTCAGCTCACCCCAGAAGAGTGATGTAAAACTACATGGTAGATTTTCACACTTTCTCATATGGATGTTCACTTTAATTTCTTTAAATTTTTTAAAAATTATAGTTGATTTACAGTGTCTGTCAATTTCTGCTGTACAGGAAAGTGAACCAGCCATACACACACACACACACACACACATTTTTTTCTTACACACATAAACACACACACACACATATATATATATTTACACACACAGTCTTTTTTTCACATTATCCTCCATCATGCTCCATCACAAGTGATTATAGTTCCCTCTGCTTGACAGCAGGATCTCATTGCTTATCCGCATTTCATTTCTGCAGGAATCTAAGACAGCCACTGAACAGGATTGGACGTCAGGGCCACCAAAAATGTCCTCGTGCTCCAGGGAGGTGGACTGAGGACCTGACTGTCTCCACAGCCTCTGGTCTGACAACGTGGCTTCTCTGAAATTGGGTGCCGAGAAAAGTCTGAGCTGGATGCAAGCCTGGCCTGGATCTCAGGTCTGGGAAACAGCCAGCTCTGGCCAGAATCCATTTTTGATCTCATTTTTTATACATTTTTCTTTATATTTCCCAAATCATGCATAAATTATTGAAACTAGGTCAAACACGAAGTGATCAGCTAAGGAGTGTTAATAATTCACCTTTGCAATGTGCCCTATGTACATGCAAGAGCTCAGGGAAGGTTTGCAATTGTACTCAGATGGAGCCGTCATCAGGACTCTGTGAAACGGCCCCCAAACAATGTTTTTTTTGGGGAAAAAAAAAAAAAGAGTCAAACGCTAGACTGACACCAAATTCATTCCTGGAATCCATGAAAAGATGAATTTAACAGCAAATCAAATGAAACAGCTTTATGGTTTTTGATTTTAAAAAAGATATGATTATGGCAACGACTACATCTTATAGGATTTTACAAGTGGGTGGTTTGATTACGTTTGGAGAAAAATATTTCCCTTGTTAGTGTTTTATAAATATTGGTTAAATGAAATAATGAATGGATGAGACAGGAAATTAAGAGAAACAAAGCTAAAATCTAGAGTTTTGTATATTCGTCTATTGGCTCCTTGACTTTTCTGTTTTGAGTGTACTTTTGAAGTCCAGGTAAATTCTATAACACCCTCAGCAATTAAAAAGATTTTCAACTACACAGATTCAAAAGCCCATGGGAAAACCTGGAAGTTTAACTCAACAACTTAGATGTAAAAGAGATTAATTTTCAGCAGCTGTTTTTCAAAGATTTTTCTTGGTCTCTATTTTTTATGATGTGAAAACTACGCTGAAATTCTGAAACAGCTCTTAATATTCATGAAACGTACAGAGATAAGGCTTGACTTGTCAAGCTTTAAATTGTCAGCTTTGTTACACATGAAAAATCTTATCAAGTTGTAATAGTAAATTCAAGGCCAAAGCTATTTTGAAATTATTTAGAATAGCAATAAAGACTTCATATTAATAATTATATATGTATTTAAAATATGTCCTGGTGTTTAATTGTTTGTTTTTCTTTTTTGGCCACCCTGTGGCATATGGAGTTCTCAGGCCAGGGATCAGATCCAAACTGCAGTTGTGACCTACTCCACAGCTATACCAACACCAGATCCTTAACCTACTGTGCCAGGCCAGGGACTGAACCTGCGTCCCAGTGCCCCAGAGACACTGCCAATCCCGTGGTGCCACAGCAGGAACTCCAAAACATGTCCTAGTGTTTTACTTAGTATTTTCTAGATTTATAAGCTATTTTTGAGCCAAAACCTAGCAAGGAAAGAATTCTACTTATATAGCTATTAGGTCTGCCTTCATATTTAATGAAGTTTGAGTATGCCAGTTTTGAAATGTTAGGATATCTTAAATTATTTAAGAGCTTATAGGGCTTTGTTACTTTCACAAAGATAGTTTGAAGGATAAAAAAACAAAAAATTGACACTATTAGTATTATTGACTTTTTTAGAAAAGCAGGAATATAATAAAGTAGGAGGTTTTATCACATATGTTCTATGTGCACTGGAAGACTACTAAATTAAGCAATTCCCATCTAAGATTCATGAGAGGTACAAATGAGAGATTGTAAAAATGCCCATTACCTCATGAAAACGAACAACATGGGAAAAAAATAACTCATTTCAGGAAACAATATGCATCTTAACCTACAGACAGGAACAAGCAGAGGAAGCTTCAAATGTGTTATGTCTGTTGTTCTCATTGTCTTAACACTACTCTAAAAATGATGAAAGAGGGGAAATTTGCCTGCTACACATGAAGATTTCTTTTTCCATCATTATAATATCAGATGGTACTGAATCATTATATATCCACCTGAAATTAATATGTTATATGTCAATTATACCTCAATTAAAAAAAAAAAGCTGTGCTACGTACACCCAATGGAATATTACTCAGCAATTAAAAGGAAAGAAATACCGGCATTTGCAGCAACATGGATGGACCCAGAAATTATCATGCTCAATGAAGTCAGTCGTACAATGAGACACCAATATCAAATGCTATCACGTACATGTGGACTCTAAAAAAAGGACACAATGATCTTCTTTGCAGCACAGACACTGACTCACAGACTTTGAAAAACTTACGGTTTCCAAATAAGACAGGTTGGAGGGTGGGGGGATGCACTGAGGGTTTGGGATGGAAATGCGTAAAATTTGGTTGTGATGATTGTTGTACACCTATAAACGTAACAACATTAAGTAATTAAAAAAAAAAAAAAGAACTCAACTGCAGCAGCTCAGGTCGCTGTGGAGGTGCAGGTTTGATGCCCAGGCCAGCGCAGTGTGTTAAAGGATCCCATTACTGGAGCTACTGCTCAGATTTAATCCCTGGCCTGTAAATGCCCATGTGCAGTAGGTGCAGCCATAAAAATTAAAAAAAAATGAAGACAAGTATAATAGAAATCAAATTAATAGGAATCTTAAAAATATCTTTTACGTTTACCAATTTACCTTTATCGTTTATTTTTTGTTTATTCCTATGGGAATCTATGATAAAACTTATAAGAATGTTTGTGTTCTTTCAGTGTCAAGAAAGCTACTATTTTTAAAAGTCCCAATAAATTTTTCCTAAAAAGTAAAAAAAAATATATCAGATAGTATTGTTTTTTTAAAGACTACTGTTTTAAGGACAGCCCTATTCTCTTTAGCAAATGATATGTTTGAAGATGAGGGAGTTTGAAGATGGAACATAAACTTTAGGAATAAGAACAGAAGGCCCACTCGGCTTGGGTCTTGGTTATTGCTGTTGTTGGTTGGTGAGTTGCCTCTACAAGTCCTGTGGCAGCAGCAGGATGCAGGAGCGCTGGGCAGGCACAAGGAAAGTGTCTGGGCAGCAGGGAGGTAGGGGTATGGGGACCCTGTGCCCTTTCATCAGCGCTTTGTTCACTATTGGACCATCGGGTACTGAACACTGCCACGTGTCAAGTGTGTGGTGGGCCAGGCACTGGAAAAGGGGACCATTCTCATGGATATTACAGTAAAGGATACAGATATCAAGGAATTACACTAATGTATTAACTATTAAACTGTAAAAGGGCTACGGAGAAACGGCTTGTAAGAGGATAGATGGCAAGACATTGATCACACCTGGCTAAAGGCAAAGCTTAGCCAGGTGCGATGCTGTATTTAAGGATAAAATAAAAATACTTTGTTCCCAACTTAAAAAACAAAAGAAATAAAAATCCTGCTTACCATGTGGACCTCATTTGTGAATTATTCATTTACCATTTATTTATAAAAATATGATATTTCCTACATGTGCAGTGCCTACACAGCCCTGTTGACAATACAATGTGAATGTAACATAACTTCTACTTCCAATACATTTCTTGACCACTTGGACAAACAGACCTGGTAGAATGTGTGGAAAGTGACAGAGGAGCAAGTAAAAGAAGATATGGTATATTTATGCAATGGAATATTACTCAGCCATAAAAATGCATGAACTAATGCCATCTGCAGCAACATGGATGCAACTAGAGATTATCATACTAAGTGATGTAAGTCAAAGACAAATATAATGACATCACTTTTATGTGGAATCTAAAAAATTCTAATAAGTTCTTTTGTGTGTGTATACATGTATTTCCAAACCAGAAAGAGATTCAAGACACAGAAAACAAACTTAGGGTTACCAAAGGGAAAAGGGCGTGGAGGGAGGAATAAACTAGTAATTTGGGATTAAGGTACACACTACTATATATGAAATAGATAATCAACAAGGACCTACTGTATAGCATAGGGAACTCAATACTATGTAATAACCTGTAAGTGAAAAGATTCTGTGTATGTATATCTTTAAAATCAACTACAGCTAAAAAAAAAAAAAAAGCTAGCATGTGCAAGGGAGCAGGTGAAGATTATCCTGAGGAGGCCACTGCTCAGCAAGTGCGTGCAATCTCATCATTCTTTTATGTTTTAACCAAACTGATTTCTTTTTGCTGTATGCCTACATGCATTTCATTCTTCTGATCACTTCTATCTTAGGTGATTTCCCAGTATTGTATAATATGCCTGCATTTTGAGGAAACATCTTCAAACCATTCACAAAGAGATGCACAAGCCAATGGATATTAAGGGGAAGAGAACCAGAAGCAGCACAGCCCTTCCAGCACAAAGTTTTCCAAATTGGGAGAACATTCAAAAGATGGAAGAAAGCACAGAGATGGGAAGTAGAAAGGATGTATTGGAGGAGAAGGCCCTGCTGGTAAATTGGGTTCCAGGTTCTTGGAAGGATATAGGGCAGACATTTTACAGAAAGAGGTTGATTTTTAAAGTAGATAGGGCCTAGGATGCTGGAATTCTAGGAGTTTCAATGTGAGTCTTGGGAAGCAAAAATCTAGCTGCCCAGCAGAAGAACCAAGACAGAATTTCTAGGAGAGGTTTGGATGCAAAGATTTGGAAATTATTTACATTCGGGTGTCACCTGAAATCTGTTGACTGTTGGCGATTAAGTAGGGCGAACACAGTGATTGAGAAGGGTAGGGAGCCAGCACTGCTTTCCCAGAGGCCTGACAGCGGCTTCAATACATGGAGAGCTGGAAAGCTTTGTGGAGAAAGATGCTGAAACTGATTCTTGAATTCCTAAGAGAAGGTGCATAACTTCTAAATACTCTCCGCATTTGGAGAAACAAAACCAGAATCCAAGAGGATGTCAAAGAGAGGTTGCATCAATGAAATCAGTGAGCTTTAGTCCCCACAAATACCATGACAATGTTCATTTCCTTTTAAGTACTTAAACAGTTAGTGTGTCCACTGAAACATTAGTAGATCTCATCAGAGAATATGCTTCAATAATGCATAAATATGTAATGCATCGGATAGATGGCACTCTTTTGAATCTTAAAAGACATATTTGGATTGCCACTGGTAGCATTATAAAAACTCCCTCCCCTCAAAAGTGAAGGGCATCAAATTTAACAGAATAAAAGAGTTGACAGGCATGTCATTGAACTGCAAGGTTCTGAAATTACTACATTGTAGTAAAAAGCCCCAATATCGCAGTGCTTTAATTACTTCTTTAACATAACCACGTGAACCAGGATAAGATATTTATGGTAGTTTGGCTCCAAATTACAATCCACCTTTTTCCTCAAACTCCTTAGAAGTGCCTATCAAATGATTTGTTACGCTCTTAAATTTTTCAATGATACATTTAAAATCACTCAAAATACATTCAATGTTATCCTTATAACAAAGTCGTCCTCACTTACTTGCACAGAAGGGATCCACAAACACCAGGGAGAGCATCTGTGGCTCAAAAAAAAGAACCCATTGCCAAGGGAGGAAGGGCCGGAAACGGGAGTAGAGGATAAGGAGGAGGCAGGCTCCACCCTGCCACGGGCTCATCAGCCCAAGCTCAGTACAGCTGGATGACCACGTGGGTGGCGCTCTGGACCAGGGGCCCAACCCTACACCTACCCTGCTTTTTATTGGCCATGAATGGCGATGGGCTGTTTGTTAAGGGGAAAGCAGTGGAAAAGCAATTAAAGCCTGTGCGCCAAGAGTTCAGGGAAACAGCACAGAAGCTCTGATCATCCTGCCCAGACCTTCCACCCTGAAGGAGGTCAGGCCTCCTGCCCAGCCCGGAGGCAAACATCTTTGTCTTCTCTTGCTACATTCAGACATCTTTTTTTGCAAGTGGGGGAAAGGAAGAGTGACTGTCAGTAAGCTAGAATCATTGTTTTCATCACTGTAGTATGTATTTTAGAAACGTTATAGGCTGATTCTTACAATCAATGGCTTGTCATAGTTTAAACATAAACATTTTTTTTTTCTGACTCATATGGTACATATGGTGTGTTTTACAACTGGTTTTAGATGTGGTGAATTGAAATAATTATGAAAAATCCTGGTCATGCCAGTGGAAGTGTATCTGGCATTTGTGCTAATACTACCCAGCATGTGTGGAACTGGGGAAACGTCTCCCATTTAACCACTGCCTTGAAATAATCATCACACACACAGAGAATAACTGATTTCTGGGTTTGCCTTTAGGGATGAAGCCATTTTTGGTTTCTTTTTTTTTACTTTTTTATTTTTTAAAGTTTTATTGAACTATAGTTGATTTACAACTAAAGTTTTAATGATTTCTGCTGTACAACAAAGTGATCCAGTTATACATATACACATATCCATTCTCTTTCAGACTCTTTTCTAACATAGATTATCACAGAATATTGGGTAGAGTTCTCTGCAGAAGCCATTTTTGGAAAACTACTTTATGGGAAAACTGTCTTATCAGGTCAGCTTCATTAGGACCATGGAAAAATGGGAAAGGAGGGTATTTTAATTTTCAGAGGTAGTCCTTCCTCTTGGGGATGTTGGCATCCTCCGTTATAAAGAGGGTGTAAGAGTCTTGTGGTTAGACAACATTTTCTCAAGAGCTTTGCAGGAGACTGTGCTGCATAGTGATAGTCAGACTACCTACATTGACAGCACCATTCATTAAAAGCCCCTCATTTCAAAATATTTTTAAATCAAAGTTATAAAATTAGTCTCATGCCAACACAACTGTTAATATTACAGATGTTTCCTTCTAGTTTTATTTTCATAATCATATTTTACATTGTTGTTGCATGTATATACAATTTTGTATCTACTGTCTATTTACTTAAAACTAGATTACAAGGATTTACTGAGTGGTAACTAGGCTTTGTCAGTTGCCACCTTAAATGGCTCTATAATAGTTTCTTAAATGAATGTACTGTATCTTATATTTTATTTTCCCTATTGTTTTCAAAAACCTATGAGGTCTATGTATTTTGACATATTTAGGTAGCATTTAAGAAACAAGTTTTAGGATGTCAATGGGTACTCACTTTATTATGACTTTTGTATAACAAATATACTAATTACCTGAATACTATTTATAGTAGTACATATATACATGGTGCTTAGGTTAGTAATGTTGATTAGCTTTACTTCAATTGTGGGTTTTTTAATAAATGAAAAATTAAGCCTAACTTCATTTCTTTAATTAGAAATTATATAGACAGAACACTCTTTCACAGAATGGGAGAAAATATTTGCAAATGAAGCAATAGCCAAAGTATTAACCTCCAAAATTTAACAACTCATGCAGCTCAGTATCAAAAACAAACAACCCATCAAAAAATGGGCAGAAGGTCTAAACAGACATTTCTCCAAAGACATACAGATGGCCAAAAAAAAAAAAAAGCAAAAAAACAAACCACATGAAAAGATGCTCAACATCGCTAATTATTAGAGAAATGCAAGTCAAAACTACAATGAGTTATGACATCACGTCAGTCAGAACGGCCATCATCAGAAAGCCTACAAACAATAAATTCTGGGGAGGGTGTGGACAAAAGGGAACCCTCCTACACTGTCGGGGGGAATGTACATGGGTGCAGCCACTGTGGAGAAAAGTATGGAGGTTCCTTAAAAAACTATGATTAGCGTATGATCCAGCAATCCCACTCCTGGGCATCTATCTGGAGAAAAACATAATTCAAAAACATACCTGCACTCCAATGTTCACTGCAGCACTATTTACAACAGCTGACATAGGGGAGCAACTTAAATGTCCATCAACAGAGAATTAGATAAAGAAGACGTGGTACGAATATACAGTGGAATGTTAGATAAAAAGAATGAAACAATGCCATTTGCAGCAACATGGATGGACCTAGAAATTATCATACTAAGTGAAGTAAGCTAGGCAGAAAAAGGCAAGTATCATATGAGATCACTAATATGTGGAATCTAAAAAAAATGGTATAAAAGAACTTACAAAGCAGAAATAGACTCAAAGATTTTGAAACCAAACTTATGTTCACCAAAGGTGAAATGTGAGCTGGGAGGGATAAATTAGGGTGCTGGGATTGACTTATACACGCTGCTATATACAAAATAGACTGTAACAAGGACCTTCTGTAGAGCACAGGGTAATCTACTCAATACTGTGTAGTAACCCTTATGGGAAAAGAATCTGAAAAGGAAAGGATATATGTATAGGTATAACTGATTTACTTTGCTGTACACCTGAAACTAATACAACTTTCTAAGTCAACTATACTCCAATAAAATTTATTTTCACAAAAAATAAAATTAAATTAAAAAGTTGAATAACTTCCCACATATTTGATATCATAGTTTGTCAACTCTGTCAATGACCATTTATATATTGAGCTCATTTTCTCATTAAATTGTTATCATCCTCTTTGCATAAGAAATATACAACATTCTGCTAAATATCCTTTTTATATGAAGATTTTTGATACCTAGAAGTTGAAGAACTTTTATATTAAATATATCTATTTTTCAAAACATGAGGTTTTTTCCTTTACCAAAGAGCTGCTAAAACCAAATTTTCTTCAAATGTTCTTTAAATTTTTTTTCATTCTTTAGGATTAATTTACTGCATTTTATGAGATGAGAGTTGAATTTCATTTTATGTTTCTTAACCATTACTCTAATACATGTATTTAATACTTTTCCTCATAGATTAATTGTCATTCTAGTAATATATTAAATTCTAGATATTTCATGGTCTATGTCTGGGCCAACTAATCCATCTGTCCATCCTCAAGATAACAACATGTAACTTTAATTATTGTTGAGCAAATGTCTTACAATGCTCACATGTGGCCTCATTTATATTTGCTTATATTTCTTCAATATTTTTGATGAACTTTAGAAGTATTTTAAGTTTAAAAATAGTTTTGAAGGTTTCATTAGTATTGCAACAAACCCATCAAATTGTAGAAAACTGAAATATCTACATGTACCATTCTCCTTTAAAATGTCTTCTTTTGTTATTTTTTTGAGTTTATTTGTATAAACTGTATTGAATTCTTAAAGTGATTATTAGCTATTGTATAGAATTTTGTCACTATAAATGAAACTTTCCATTTTATTTTCTGAAAAAAAGCCAAAAAATTATGATTATTGAATATCTTTTGTCCAGTTATCAACATTTTATTAATTGTAATTTTTCATTTGATTCCTCTTGATCTACAAGAAATATAAGTATCAGTTATAAAGAATCATTAACTATTTCCAATATTTATACCTATTTATTTATTTATTTAGCTTTTTAGGGCTGCACCCCCGGCATATGGAGGTTTCCAGGCTAGTGGTTGAATTGGATTTATAACTGCCACCCTATACCACAGCCACCGCAACACCAGATCCAAGCCGCGTCTGTGACCTACACCACCACTCACAGCAATTCCAGATCCTTAACCTACTGAGTGAAGCCAGGGATTGAACCAGCAACGTCATAGTTCCTAGTTGGATATGTTTCCACTGTGCCACAGGGGAACTCCATATATACACTATATATATATATATATATATATATACACACACATATATAATATATACATATTATATAACATGTATTTATATATGTTATATATTATATTTTATATGTGTATATATATATATATTTTCCTACTGCATTGGCCAGAACTTTCAAGATAATATTAAATAATTATGACCATACTAAGCACCATTACTATATTTCTTATTTTAAGACAAATTCCTTCAGTAGTTCACGGGTAAATTATAGTAACTAGCTCAGTATATGCTGAAACCAGGGCAATTTCTGCCCTTAATCTCCACATGTGAGGCAAGTGATTGGTCACAGTACTGACAATGGTGTAATTGTCTTAATTGCATTTCTATTTGGTACAAAGATTTGCTTCAGAATACTAGAGAGCTTCCTCTCTAGCAGCAAACATGAACATCTCAGACACATCTTTGGTGTCACTTCATTATCATCATCAGAACTTTGTAATGAGAAACTGCTCTATTCAGTTCTTTTATTAGACTTTGAGTAAAATTTTATTAGAAAGATATACCTTATTCAGAAGAAAAATGAAACCTAATTAAAATCAACACTGGTCAGAACAGTGCATGATAGTAAGCCAGGAAAAAATTTATACAGATTTTTGAAATATTAAAAGAAAAAAATCCAGTATAAATTTTGTACTTGACAGTCATGAAAGGTGAAACAACATCACACTAACACTGGCAAAAATATTCATTCATTCTTATATTTTCAAACTATACGGGCTTTACAAATGTTTAACACAAGTCATGGCATTTTAGTAGAAAAACGATAGGAGTGGATTTGCAAGCAGGTTTTACCATTTCTGACCAGAAAGTTTTACAGACATAGCTCATTTTAACTGTGCTTTGCAAATATCACTTAAAAAAAAAAAAACAAATTGAAGGTATATGGCAATGATGCATTGAACGAATCTATCAGCACCATTTTCCCAGCAGCATTTTGCTCATTTCGTGTCTGTGTTGCATTTTGGTAATTCTCACAATATTTCAAACTTTTTCATTATTATGATATTTGTTAAGATGATCTGTGATCAGTGATCTCTGATGTTACCACTCTAAAAAGATTTTAACTCACTAAAGGCTTAGATTATGGTTAGCCTGTTTTAGCAATAAAATCATTTTAATTAAGGTATGTATACTGCTTTTTGAGATATAATGCTATTGCATGCTTAATAGACTACAGAATAGTGTAAGCAGAACTTTTATATGCACTAGAAAACCAAAAAAATTCATGTGACTCCCTTTATTGCAATATTTGCTTTATCCTTGGGGTCTGGAACCCAACTCACAGCATCTCCAAGGTCTGCCTATATTCCAGTCTACTGCTTGGTGATCCAAAAAGGCCACGGTGTTTCAGAACAGAACTTGCAAAATGAAGTTATATTTTAGGGTGACTGGGCTTGTAGATATACAACAACAATATAACTTGTTGGAACAGTACAGGGAGAGAGTGGGGAGACCTGGTCAAGGAGAGCATGAACAGAGCGCAACGTCAACAGCCACTGGTCAAGGGGACAGTGCCCTAGGTCCCTGAATGGTCCGGGACTGCACATGACAACCAAATGCATAGTTTTCTTCAGGAAGTTGGCAAGGAGTGTGCCAAGATAATGCATAATCAGGCAAAGTCTTTTTTATTTTTCTTTTCATGGCTGCACTTGCAGCATATGGAAGTTCCCAGCCTAGGGGTCAAACAGGAGCTGCAGCTGCAGGCCCACATCAAAGCCACAGCAATGCTGGATCCAAGCCACATCTGCGACCTACACTATAGCTCACGGCAATGCTGGCTCCTTTACCCACTGAGCGAGGCCAGGGATCAAACTCTCATCCTCACAGACACTATGTCAAGCTTAACCTGCTGAGCCACAATGGGAACTCCACAAAACCAGGAAAAGTCTTTTCAAAAATCATATTTAAACTGTAGAAATAGCGATTAAATAATTAATGGTGATTTTGTGGGTATCTACTATCTACTGCAAAATCCCACTTATAAACTCACCAAATCAGACCATAATTCTCTAATAAACATTACCAGTAGGCTCAGAGGTAAATCACAGTGGGTCATATGACCAAAGCAGATGAGAATATGATTGAATTATACTCCAACCCCTTAGCCCAGGAGGCCCTAGAATGTGGCATTTATATATTAGTCAAACACAGTAAGGGCACAGCAACACAAATATTATTTGACAGAGAAACAATCATTTAGATCATGTTACATTCTAGGGGGTACAAATGGACACAAGCAGATTTCCTCTCTGAACTGGTATTTAAATCACTCTATGACAATACGAAACTTTCAAAAAGGTGTTATTTTAAGCATAAATATAGTATGAAATACTTTTTAGTTGCAAGAATGCATCTTCTAAATATCCATTAAATATTTTCAAAGGGCTCAAACTCCTCAAAGGGCAATACTTTAGGAAGGATAGAATCTAGTTCCATTTTCAGATCTGTAATATAGACGTAATTATCAATTAATCCATTAGAATATGTTTGTTTCACCATGTGTTGTTATTTTGGCTTCTACTTTGACAGGCTTTAAAGCTTTCAGGTCTCATGTAAGGGAATGAGAATATTTTCATCATTGATTTTGCCCAGAAAAACCTTGTTCCTCTTCTCTTCTTCCTCTTCTCCCTTCCGGATACATTTCCTGAGTCCCTCTCCAGTTAAGACCATGTGCTAGCCACTGGGGGATGTAATGGTGACAAATAGTACCTGGTACTATTCTTTTTTTAAAAAAAATAGTTGATTTATAATGTTCTATCAATTTCTGCTGTTCAGCAAAGTGTCCCAGTGTGCATATACATATACTATACATTTATATATATATACACACATTCTTTTTCTCATATTATTATCCATCATGTTCCATCACAAGTGACTAGATATAGTTCCCTGTGCTATACAGCAAGACCTCATTGCTTATCCATTCCAAATGCAATAGTTTGCATCTATTAACCCCAAAGTTCCAGTCCATCCTACTCTCCCACCACCTTGGCAACCACAAGTCTGTTCTCTCCATGTCCATGAGTTTGTTTCTTTTCTGTAGACAGGTTCATTTGTGTCATACATTAGATTCCAGATATGTGATATCCATGGTATTATTCTTAAAGAAGGTCACAGGTCAGTGGGGATGCACAAATATACACATCTAATTACAAAAGATGCACAAATATACACATCTAATTACAATAAATTCAGTGATATATATATATAATATATATATGTATCAGTGATACATATATCTGCATAAGATGTTTGCGAGCAGAGAGGAAAGTGTCTGCACTGAGCCTGAGGAGGTCAGAAAGGACTCAAAGAGGAGAGAGCTGGGGGTACACATCAGCTCCTTCTCAAAATTCATCCCTGATACCATCCCCACAAAAACAAGAGGCCGAAGATACCACCATTTCTAGATTCAATGGCCAATCCAGAAATGGTTCCTAATTTTAAATCTGGTTGCCTCTAAAACTTTTCATAATAAAAATAGGAAGTAACGGAAACCTAGTCATTATGTATTTCATTTTCTATAATATTCAATGCTGCTTAATAGCCATACTTTTTTCAACTATCTGTACATAATTGTGTCAATGAAACTAGAAGAGGTTGAATAGGTACCAAGAAACAGATTCTTTTCAATAATCACTTATTTTAAATGGTAATAATAGCATTCTCAAAAAACAGAACAGATAGCTTTGCTTTCCATAAAATCAGAACAAGAAAAGATGCTATTCTCTTCACCCTCCAGTGAGCTCAAAAGGTGGGCATGTTGCCAAGATAATTCAATGAGCAGGAAGTCATTTGCCTAGGAAATTTCAAAAATATCATTAATTCACTCTGTTTACAATGATTCTAAAACAGTTATAAGGCTGGTTGTATCTAGCAGTTTTAACTGGCAGATTTTTTTTTTTCTCTACTGTAGTGCATCACTTAAAAAAATGTATCCTCCCCCCATCAATTTCACAATGGAAAATCCACGCAAAGTGTTTTATTCTTGCTTAACCTTGAAAGATATATGGGGTGCTTAATGGAAAAATCTATCACTTAATTAGCTTTCAGACATTTGACATCAAGCAGGAACACATTTGAAATATGGACAAGCAAGAAGTAAAAGAAGAGTTTGGAACCATAACGGAAAAGTTAGATGTTCTATGAAGGTCAAAGCTAGCTCCTTACCCCCCTCAAATTCCCTCGAAAGATCTGCATACACAGAGTATGCACTGGTGGTCAGTGCAGCGATTTCCATCCCACTTAACTTTCATTTTTCTCTTTCATAATTCATTGGATATCTAGCTTGATTCTTTTTTCCCAACATATTACTTATCTATCATAGATAATAATTTTGAAACCTGCTTTCTGATTGCTTAGAGAAAAATGAAATGTAGGAGAGAACTAAGGAAACAAATAATAGCCAGTCAGTAGTTAAATGCTTTATTAGGGCCTATACAAATTGTTATGGAAGCCCTGAGAACAGAAGTTAACAAAGGCCTAAGGAGGTAGAAGGAGGCTTTTCGGAAGTCATACTGGAACAGGATTTACAGGTGTTCCCAGGAGGTGAAGAAGAGAAAGAAGGTATCAGACCAAAAAACACCTGCACCAATACACATCCAGAACAAGGTAGAGCATGAGGTCCTTTTGGAGTTTCAAGGAGATGATAAGTAGCCATGTAAGTCTACTTATAGGCACCAAATGGATGAAAAGGGAGAAGGGGAAGCTGCAGTTGGCCTGTGAAGGCTCCTACATAGCATGCCAAAGATTTTGGATTTTATCCATTAAATTTTTCATTCTCCAATACGATGGCCACTATTCACATGTGGCTATTTAAATTTAGGTTAAAAGTCAATACAAGCAACATTTCAACTCTTCAGTTGCACTGGCCACATTTCAAGTGCTCAAAAGTCATGTGTTACTAGTGGCTGCCATATTGGATAGCCCAATTCAGAATGTTCCTTATCAGTGAAGGTCCTAGCAGATAGGGCAGCCTCAGATCAGGAGAAGCCACATCCAACTGCTAATTTCAAAGCAAGAGATGGACCTGATTTAAACTGTGCTTGAATTTAAAAGGTAACTCATATAGTGTGAAAGATTGATGCAGAGGTGGTGAGACTGGAGGCCAAGGGCCAAAAGAAGGTTGTTTAGTGACCAAACTAAAATTATACTTGTGGGGATGTGGAGGGAAGTTGCCTTTTCAGAAGATGTGGAGGAGCAGAACCAAGATGATCAGGCTAAGTTCCTTGTGGAGATAACTGGGAAGATGGCGACACCTTCACTGGAAAGTACCAGAGGAATTTAATGGGCTGGAGAGTGCAGATGAGTTAATTTTTGTACTGGTTGAGATGTAGGTGCCTGGAACATAGATGATTTGGGTCAATAGGTCTCAAAAGTAATTTCTTGCCAGTCTTCCTTTCCAGTGGACTCCTTTCAAAATTGCCTAAAATAGACATTCTAGGCTAGACATTCTAAGCTGTCACAAGACTCCACAAGAAAGAAGAGTTAGGCTAAAACTGACAACATATGATGACAGAGTAGGTAGGTGGTTTTCAATTCATTTTCCTACCAAACCTGCAAAGAAGCAGAGCAAAGGTATGTTCCAACTTAGGCCATTAGGAAGTGGTAGCTGTACCCTGATGCCACTCTGTTTCCAAGGCCTGAGGATTCCTGACTCCCACACACCTGAGGGACTCAGGTCAAAGGAAAGAAACTGTGGCCTCCAGGCTTTAATATCCACAAACCTGAAGAGGGCCCACAAAAGCATTCAAGAGTATACCTACTATCAGAAAAGGAAATTCTTTTTGAACCACTTTAAAGTGGCCTTGTTGTTCTACCTCTTACTTTCTCACGCCATGTCCTGAACCCCAATTCTCACTCCAGTCTTCATTATTCTTAGCTAATGAATAAGCCTTCTACTTCACAAAGAAAACAGAAGTACATGCCAACACCGGGGTGCATGCCACTATCATGGATTTCCATCAGTTTCCTGCTTACTTCCCAATATTAGTGTTGCTGGTGTGCAGAAAGATTCATAGAGGGCACACAGTCCAACTGATTCAGTGATAGAGTGAGACAAAGGGGTGAGAGAGAAGTTCAACTGAATATGTTTAAATATTCATGCAAAAGAGACAGTAAAGGCTAAGAAGTTGAAGATGCAGAAGAGATAAAATTCCTGATGAGGTCTCATTTGAGTAGATGGGACTGACGTGCAGGGGGTGGGTCAGCACCAGAGTGGAACAAGGACTACCCTTCCAATATCATGGAAGGAAAGGAGGCAAGAATGTGGACTCTGGAGAAGAAAGCATCTAACCTGATCCTAAAAGCTGCAAAGGAATTATCCATTAGGGACCGTCAGCCAGCCTGCCTGCGGCTTGTTCCCAATTCACGGGGCTCCATCTAAGTCATGGTTCCTGGGAGTGCTTGCAAGCAGCTTCTGCAGCCTTGGGAAAGGCCAAGTGCAAAGTCTCAAAGTCTGGCTCTGGGTCCACCCCCGTCCCCACACAGAACACTTCAGTCCTTGTAACCCCCCAAAGCCAACTGTCATTCAGCATTGCCTTGTTTCATGGACTCGCACCCCAGATTTGTGTTTCTGTTTCTGCCCGGAAATTTATATATCTTGACTTGGATCCTAGCTCCATCTTTTAAACCTTCCCTTTTCTCTATTTTTTTAATCATTGGCATGTGTGAAGGAGAATAGATCCTTCCAATTGTGAGGGTTTTTTTCTTTTATTTTTTTTACCAGGTGTCAGTCCCATTTTTTGAAGGACTGACCGTGTATCCATATATTTCAATTCCAATACATAGGACTGATAACCAACTCTGAGGATCTTTATCTGTAAATTATTTTTCATAATTTTCAGTGAAAGTTTATCTATAGAAAGAAACATTTTACATACTTAAAATTTAAAAGGAAAATTTCTCTATTCTTAATACAACAGAGAGGAAATAAGACATACCATTTCTACCGTTATGATTTCCTGTACAAGCTGTCTCCAGCATAGGTGCAGGCTGTGATTGGAAATTTACTTAGAAATTGTGGTTGGACAGAGAACATAATTTCTACGGAAAAAATTTTACAATCATAATTAGGTTTCCAAGCTAACTCATACAAGCAAATTTGGGAACAAAATATTTGAAACACCATCAATTTGCAGGAAACAATAGAATAGTGCATATGGTACCAGAGTTTGTCTTCCTTGACCTACACAAAAACACTTTTTGAGCCAATGCAAAGAACAGTGCTTCCTCAGCTAGGCTCACTTAACCCAGGACTCTTAGCCACAAGTTGCGCTGAAGGCTAATTTTGGCCTATTTTCATCATGCCATTATCGTAATATGTTATTGGAATTTAGGAGGAATGGGATAATAAGAGAAGAATTTTTCATTTCCACAAACTTTAAACCCAAAATAATGAAGATGATCCTCTCTCTCATCAGGACCAACTGTGTGGGGGCAGGGGGGGAGAGACAGACAGACAGAGACAGAGACAGAGAGAGCATGAGTGCTATGAGAACAAGCCAACTATTCGGGTGTTTCCTCGGGTGGAAGGCAAAATGGCGGTTACAACAGGCAGAGGGGAGCATGAGCTCCCACAACGTGACAGCAGCTGTCAGTGGCAATTAAGTGGCCAAGTAGTGGGAGAGAGACAAACAACAGTAAATGGTCTCAGGTAAGGAAAAACTGAGGGGAAAGAAAGCTGACCCCTCCATCAAAGGGAAGAGAGGAAAGGGCAAACATGTGCGGATGGGGTGATGGGAGAGGGTAGTAGGTAATGGTGCCTCCACATCCACCAGCAGCAACATCAGGCAGGTACCTGAGGCTCCTCTGGCTGCGATGCTCGAGGGGAGAGGGTTAGGAATACAGCAGGGGTGACTCCCCGAGCAACCAGGAAAAAACTCTGGATCCACAAAAAGAGGCCCAAACAGGCAAACTGAAGTTATTCTTGGCAGATGATTGGAGTGTCACAGAGGGAAACACAATTTCATTTCAAGGACAGTAGCCAGGTGTATGTATATAAATCAGAGACTTCTAATTTCATCCTGAATATTAGAAAAGCACATTTACCTTGATTAATGTTCCAAAGTACTCTTCTTTTTAATTGGTCTTCAACTTGTGAAATTTAAATTGATACAGCCATCCAATATTTGAAGGTGTTCAACCCTGTTTGATTTTAGTAAGGTTTTTAAAAAAGCTTGCAAGGCTCATAGTTAAATGTTTATGATGATTATATCCAGCTTAATCCTTTTTTGGGAACAAGATATAAAACAGAATATTACCTTGTTTGTTTGAAATTTATTTAGTTAGATAATTTTATTTTTTAGGACTGCACCCACAGCACACAAAGTTCCCAGGCTAGGGGTCAAATCGAAACTGCAACTGCTGGCCTACACCACAGCTACAGCAACACCAGATCCAAGCTGCATCTGTGACCTACACCACAGCTCATGGCAATGCCAGATCTCCGACCCACTCAGCAAGGCCAGGGATCAAACCTGCATGCTCATGAATACTAGCTAGATTCTCTTCCACTGCACCACAGTGGGAACTCCGTGTTTGTTTGAAATGTAAGTAATTTAATTTATAAAGGTTAACCCATCATACGAAATTTTATTGGGTGAATATTGGTGTCAGGGTCTAAGTTAGGTTGAGTGAATATAACGATATAAGAAAGATATAGTCTCTCTCTTCTTGAAAGATAAAGCATGGCAGCAAAGACAGGAAAACAGGAAATTGCCAAGTACTGAAATGTGCTACCATAGGATAACTTGAGGTTGCTATAGTATTACTTAGAGAACCAATGAAAGTTTCTATAAGACTCCTAAGTAGATCCTGAAGCACAAGGAGAGTGGAGTTAGTCAAATGAAAGAGGGCAGAAAGTACGGAGGAATATTTCAGGTAGAACTGGGATATCTGGGTTGAGAGTGATTTATTCTTGGAAAGGGAGTGGTGTGGGGAAGATCAGGGAAGCATTGAGGGCAATTCTCACAACTGGATGCCTATCCAGCAAGAGTTGCCTCTGTCTGGTTCCCAACAGAACCCTAACCCCATCGGATACCCGGCCCTCAGTCTCAGGGTTCTGGAGATGACTCCTGTCCCCAATGAACAGATACGTCCTGAGTAAATCACACCAATTATGCTATCTCTTCCACTTTTCTCATTCTTGGATGATGACCATGAGAGCAGGTTGTTGGGTGTTCCCTGGAAAAAATCACCTTGTTATTAAGAAAGCCACAAGAAAATGTAAATTGGTGCAGCACCCAACAGTATGGTGTTTCCTTAAAAAAACTAAAAACAGAGTTAAGATATGATCCAGCAATCCAATTCCTGGGCTTCTATCTAGAGGAAACCATAATTCAAAAAGATACATGCACCTCCATGTTCATTGTAGCACTATTCACAATAGCCAAGACATGAAAGCAACCTAAATGTCCATCAACAGATGAATGGATTAAGAAGATGTGGTACATATGCACACAATGGAATACTGCTCAGTCATAGGAAAAGAATGAAATAATGCCATTTTCAGCTACGCAGATGCAACTATAGATTATCATACTAAGTGAAATCAGAGAGAAAGACAAATACCATATGATATCACTTATATGTGGAATCTAAAATAGGACACAAATGAACTTATTTATGAAACAGAAACATATTCACATCATAGAAAAGAAACATATGGTTACCAAAGGAAAAACTAGAATGTGTGGGGGATAAATTAGGAGTTTGGGATTAGCAGATACAAATTTACAAACTACAATACATAAAACAGATAAACAACAAGGTCCTACTGTATAGCATAATGAACTCTGTTCAATATTCAGTAATAAACCATAATGGAAAAGCATATGAAAATGTATGTGTGTGTGTCTGTGTATAACTGAATCACTTTGCTGTACACCAGAAACTAACACAAGATTGTAAATGAACTATACTTAAAAAAAGAAAGAAAGCCATAAGAGGAACTTAAGTCCCTTTTTTCTTTTGAACATTATCAAATTGGAATGTGAAATTTGAAGCTATCACCGTAGCCATTTTGCTACCAGATTGAAAATAAAGCATTACATTGAAAAGGGCACAGCTAAGATCATTACAAAGGAGTGAAGCTATTCCTAATGCACTAAGCCTAGAGAACATTCTACATCTGGACTTTTCTTGAAAGAGAATAATTTTCTCACTGTTTAGTGCAGTTTGAGGGAAGGTATTCTTTGACTTGCTGTGGAAAACATAATATAAAAAGTGTGCAGAAGCCAGATACTAAAAGGAAAGCCCCAAAGAGAGAAAAACCACATGGAAAATATCTGTCCTCTAACCTCTGAGAGGTTTATAAGAAATAATACATTCATCTTGATTTTTTTTAGATAAATTGTTCTGGGTATAATGTGAAGAGTGGAGTACAGGAGGGGAGATTCAGGGACAAGATAAGCAATCAAGAAATGCTGCAAAAACAAAGGTGGTACGGGGGTTTGAACAAGCGTCGTGGTAGATGTGGATGCCCAGATGTAGATAGAGGCACATGTTGGTTCAGCTCACTTTAAAGGGAATGTTGCACACTTTCTAGGTGTACTACACTGTGTTAGAGGTTGAAGCTACAAAGAATAAGAGTCTTTGCCTTCAAAGAGCTCACAGGTTAGCAAGAGGGAAAGACAGATCAGCAATTGGCCAATATAACATAGTCAGTGTGTAGCTGAGGCTGGTGCACAGGTGCTATGAGAGGACTTACTGATGCCCCAGGGAGAAAGCAGAGAGGGGAGATTTCTAGGGAAAAAACACACAAAATATTCAATATCTATACTTTACAGCCTCCCATCTACTCCTTATTTTATTGCAATTTGACTTCAGCTCTTCTCAATTAAATTTCCCTCCCTGAGTCTTCAGAGGGAATTTTATACTAGAATTGAAGATGACCTCCTTCAGCTTAATTAAACTGTCTTCAGCAGTTCTGTGTGAACTTAAAATTCACTTCCTTGGAAAAGTGTTTCTAACCATTTAGATGGGGAAACAAACCCTCTCAGGTGCTCACATGTCCTGCTCTATAACCGCTATCACCCCCCACATGTTTTTTAATGTCCATCCATTATTTGTCCATATACATCATGGCTTGTTAACTCCCTGGGGACTGTTAACATTTCAGGCAGGTTCACCATTGAATTCAGTTCCCTAGGAGTGTATGGTATTTACAAGGTGTTGGGTAAGTAATTTACCCATGAAGAAGAAGTAAATGAATGGAACACTGACTCTATGACCATAATTAGAAGTTCAATGCAGAGAGTGATTGTGGATAAGGGTGAAGATGCAGCAGAAGTCAGCTCACCAAATGACTTGATACCTTCTTGTGCAGGTGGGATACCACTGAGGGAAAATTTAACTCAAGAGGTAGTATTAACCTGCTGGGCTAGAAAAAGGAAAATATGATTCCAGTGGAAGAGACTTTTCAACATGGTTTGTATTGCCTTGATTCGTTCCTTATTTACTATGCACATGATACCAGTCAGGAAAATGGTCCAGGGGGAAAACACTGCAGATGAAAGTGGGGTGCCAGCCTCTCAGAGAATGGACCTGAAATTGAAGAGCTGGAATGAACGTGAAGTTTATCCACCTCAGTGGCTCCAAGATAGAAACATAAGGTGCCCGAGAAAATTCAGAAAATTCCCGATTCCAGTCTCAGAAGACACTAATTCACTAGGTGTGGGTGAGGTCTAAGAATCTATTAAAAGCCTTTCAGCCAAACCTGATGGGCAAAGAAAACCTCTGATCTACCTCAACTCTTTCATTTGCGCATAAAGAAACTGACCCCAGAAGATGTGTTGCTACTGTTCAGCCATTACTGGCCGAACAAGGATTATAAATTCAGTCTCTTGACCCGGAGGCCAAAGCTCATAGCATTAAATCTAATGAGGCACAAAAGTTGGCCAGAAGTTGGAAGAACAAAATTCCGAAGAGATCATGTAGCTTCGGTCCCTTATAATAATATATTTGCGAAATTAGTTTTTAGTTCCAGCCATCTGAGCAACGAGCCACATAGGTGAGAAGGGACCACATAATAATTTGTAGCCACTTTGTTTAGGGAACTTGGATCACAGTAAATCTCACAGATTTTCTAAACCTGTGTTGACAAAGGACCTGCAGACGGCAGGGTATTTTACACCAAGCAGTGAGTTATTAATGACATTAATCATGAGCAATAAACATCTGTTCTTCAGGAAGCCTAAGTACAGAAGAAAAAAGATGGATGAACATTTTTGTGTTAAAGACTTGGACTAGGTGTGTGTTAACTCTATTTATTATTAAATGATAGAGTTATCAAAGGAGATGGCTTGATTGTTCTTTGGGGTGGGATTTTTAGCTTAAATGTGGAAGGCATCAGATCTCTTCATTGAACACGGTGGAGGGTGATATGAGTTGATGTCTCAGTAGAGCCTAGTAAGACCTCTGTCCTTTCAAGCATTCCTCAGTCAGTCCCCAAGAGAACTGGTATAAGTTTGGTCCAGATCCTGTTTGAAAGTGTGGGTGGTCAGTCACCATTCCCTTTATTTTACCCAGAAACATCAGCTATCATTCAACATGCTTCTGCAGTGAAAACACTGGTCAAGATCTTCCTTTAATCCCTCGAGACAAGGACAAAGCAGTCCATCATTGTGGAAAATGACTGCATCACTACAGGTGACTGGCAGGTCACTATCTCTACAAAGGCAACATAAGTCATTATATTAATTAGGCTTTTCTGAATTATATTTTAGCTTCACTTCCAACCCATTGTTAATTTTTGGTCATTCTTTCACAGTTCATTCACCCAGTGAAGGAGAGACAGCAAGCATGTTTTTAGGTTTTCAACAGTTCTAATAATGTCTTTTTAAAAATACATACTATGTGTGTGTATGTTTTGTATACATTGTTTAAAAGTTATTAATTTACCAAACTTAGTAGACACTGCTTTTTCCCTATGGTTCTTTTTGCAAAAGCAGGTATTCCCAATAGGAATACATTTCCCCTGCAGCATAAGAATCTACATGAGTCTGGTCGTACATCACTTAACTATGATAGGACGGCAGGTAGCTCGTGCCTAATGAGTGGTACTAACAGGAAGGGCAGGGGACACTGAACTCCAAATGTCATCAAACATAATGGCTTTGAGGTGCTTTTGCTGGATCACAGGATGCTGCCAGAGCCATTTAATCCATGAAGCACATCGTCTGTGTCAATAACTCCCAACCTGACTGATTCTGCTATCAATCTGGAAATATAAGAGAAGGGAATGGGTGATTTGTTTCTTTAAAGTAGGGATAATAATTATACCATGTTCATAGGACCTTTATGAAAGTTATGCAGCCTAATGGGTGTGTCATATGCTTTTAACAATATCATTAATATACAGATACTCTGGTTAATAGGACCTATAGCATACACGGATTATTAATTTTTAGTGAATATAAAAAATAGCCCATCACTGAAATCAGATTTTATATAACTTAATTTCTAACCATTTTAAAAGTGTTTCAGGAAGTATACTTCCAATAATTAATTATTGACATGAACACTTACCATATTTATCATAGGAGAGGAAAACCAAGTTACAAGAAATCTGTGGATAATAAAGTAGCAAACAGATTATACTTATGTTGGCCAATGGGGACCTACCTGCTGTACAGCACAGAGAACTCTACCCAGTATTCTGTGATCATCTTTGTGGGAAAAGAATCAGAGAGAATGGATATGTGTTTATGTATGACTGGATCACTTTGTTGTGCAGCAGAAATGAGCACAGCCTTGTAAATTAACTATACTTTGATAAAACTTAAAATAATAATAAAAGATTACACTTATGTTAGTTCACAAAGCATTTTCTCTTTCATGTATTAAAACACACTGATAACACTTGTTTGTATTTTCATCTGTTTGCTTATGCATTCAGTAAATATGGTTTGGGTGTTAATTAAGTACACGCCACTAAGCTAGATTTTTGAGGGTATACAAATTAATGAGACATAATCTCTGCCCTTCCTTGAGGCAGACTCCACAGTAAATAGGGCCTAAACATGACCAATGATTCTACAGGATTTCATCTTTACACTGAGGGCAATGGACCACTATTGGTGGGCTGGGAGGGAGGAGAAGGGATACAATCTGCATTTTTTTATATCATTAATTCTCTTTTCAGTTATTATTATTATTATTAAAGTATAGTTGATTTACAATGTTTCATCAAGTTCTGTTGTACAAGAAAGTGACCCAATCACACACATTTCCCTGTGCTGTACAGTAGGATCCCATTGCCCATCCATTCAAAATATAAGAGTTTGAATTTCCAAAACCCCCAAAATGCATATCCATCCCTCTCCCTCCTCCCCCCAGCTCCTGTAAACCACAAGTCTGCTCTTCTTGGCCATGCTCTGTTTCTGCTTTTTGTTTGTTTGTTATTTTTAGATAGGATCATCTGTTCCATATTTTAGATTCTACAAATAAGTAATACAATATGGTATTTGCCTTTTTCGTTCTGGTGTACTTCACTTAATATGAGAGTCTCTAGATCCATCCTGTTGCTGCAAATAGCATTAGTCTGTCTTTTTTATGGCTGAGTAATATTCCATTGTATATATGCACCACATCTTCTTAATCCATTCATCTGTCCATGGACATTTAGGTTGTTTCCATGTCTTGGCTATTGTGAATAGTGCTGCTAGGAACATACAGGTGCATGTATCTTTTTCAATGAAAGTTTTGTCTGGATAAATGCCCAGCAGTGGAATTGCTGGATCATATGGTAGCTCTATATTTACTTTCCTGAGGCACCTCGATACTGTTTTCCATAGTGGTTGTACCAATATACATTCCCACCAACAGTGGAGGATTCAGATTGGTATGGGAAGAGATTGGAGGGGACCAGCTGGACGGCCGTTGCAGGAATTCAGGCAAGAAATAATGGCAGGTGGGCATCACAGAGTCAGCGGGGGAAGAGAGAGAGAAGTACATACATTGGAGAGATATTCACAGCTTAAAATCCCCTAGTTTGAGCATTAATGAGGTAGAGGCTAGTCCCAAACTTTAATTTCAGCCTCTGGAGAGATGACGGTGCCACTCACAGAGTTGTGACACACAGGAAGAATAGCAGGTGTGATCTTGGGGTAATGATGAGATGCATTTTGGGCATTTTTGTACTGGAAATGTCAATAGGGAAGTCCAAAGGAAATGGCTTCCTTTGAAGTATAGGGGAGATTTTTAAGTGAAAGATGTATATGTGTACATTCACACACACATAAACACACACACACACACACACACAGAGAAACGTCAAGTCTATAACAGCTACAGAAAATCTCTGGGAAAGCCCCTCCCTATCCAGAGAGTGTGTTTCCAGGGTAACAAGAAAAAGACAAGAACAACCTTGGGCTCCCAAGATTTAGGTAGGAATCATCCCAAGATGAAGAAGATGAAAAATGAGCCAGGGAAGTGGGAGGAAAGACAAAGTAGTGAGTTGTGGGAAAGTGCTGGAAACCAAAAGGCAAAGAAAGAGAAGGTGGCATAGGGTGAGTCAGAGTCTTTTGGGACCTTGGCAGAGAAGCTTCACTGGAGACCAGAGGAGAGTTGACAAAGAAGGTGAGAAGGAGGAGATATTAGGTGAAAATAATGACTCCACAAAGTCCAACTAATGATAAATGCTGTGAAATAGCATGAAGATGGATGAGGGCTCAAAGGGTGCTTTGATTTGTGTGTGTCTGAAGACAAGAGATGTTTCAAGAGCCAAGAAAAAGAAATATCAGAGCCTTGAAAGAAAGTAAGAGAAACTGATGAAGCCAGGAAGTGCCAGATGGAAATGGAACTGGAGCCCTGGACCACTGATAACTCAGAACACATAGACAACAGGCTAAGGAGGCAGCCTTTCCCTTTATTTTTTTATTTGGGAAAAGTATTCAGAATAAAGCCACTTGGGTGACTCTGATTTGATCCACAGAGGTCCATTTTTCCTATTCATTTAATTATAATATTCACTGAAGGTCTACCTTGTCCCAGTACTGCGCTAGGCACTCAAAAGGCACGGTGATAAATCGAACACAGTCCTTCCCCACAAGGAACCCACTGCTTTACAGGGTGGGAGTGGGGGGGTGGAGCCAAAGCGTGCACATACACTAATTCCAAGGCAATCTCTGATAATTTTAGCATTGATTTATAGCTTTCAATGAGTACCAAAAAAGCCCTCTATACCTATTTCTTAGTCTACCTATTCTAACAGTACTCTAATACAATTGCAAATCACCATCTCATAAACGTTGACCACTGGATGGCTAGATTAGTTATTAATCTAGCCAGGGGGCTGGAATTAATTAACCTTAGCAGTGAACAGTATTTTGACCTTGGTCTAATCAGGCCAATTTTCCACTCTGGAGAACATGATTAATTATCTGGTTCATTCAGGGAAGGAACCCCAACAGAACAAAACATGCCAACACACCAGAGTTTTTACCTTAATTATTAGGATTACAATGCAATTTTTGACACAGTGTGCCTTTCCTCTGATAAGAAAATGCACGATAAAATCAAACAATACTTTAGACCTCTAAATAGTTAAGGAAAGAGAAGTGAAAATTCAATCTAATTTGTCAGGAAAGGAGATTTATTTTGCTATGATATCAAATGTATTCTTTTTATTCACTTTATTTCATTGTATTTTGCATAAGCTACCCTTTTTATAAGGCAAGATGCAAGATAATTCTTTGCTATTAATATCCTGTATACCTAATAGAAAAGAAGCTGATAAACTCTTCTAAAATACCTCAAAATTCTGCCACATGCATATTTTTTTAATCAAATATAAACAGTACCCTTGACTATTAAAAAAAAATTAATGTGAGGAGTTCCCGTCGTGGCTCAGAGGTTAACGAATCCGACTAGGAACCATGAGGTTGCGGGTTCGGTCCCTGGCCTTGCTCAGTGTGTTAACTGATCCAGCGTTGCCCTGAGCTGTGGCCTAAGTTGCAGACGCGGCTCGGATCCTGCGTTGCTGTGGCTCTGGCGTAGGCTGGCGGCTACAGCTCCGATTCGACCCCTAGTCTGGGAACCTCCATATGCCGCGGGAGGGGCCCAAGAAATGGCAAAAAGACCAAAAAAAAAAAAATTTAATGTGAAAATACAATGATATTATCTACATGTAGACCAGCTGAGAGAGATCACAATGAAATATGTGAAAATAAAGGCTATGTAGGACAATGCGCTATTTTATGTAGCATTTACATTGGTACCAAGGACCTAGGTCAATGTTTAGATATTCATCCAACTACCGAGACTTTCAAGAGAAAGAGTGAACATATGAATAGATACTGAAAGAGGCAAAGAGACTGATCCTTTGAAAAGTATATTCATGCGATCCAGGTTTCTGCCGGCTTTCCCGCTGAATTTCAATTGAATTGACTTATCAAATGAACCTTAAAAGTAAATACTTTCGGAAGCACAGTCCATTTTGACACTTTAGTCTGTATTTCTGGTTTTATGTGGCAAGAAAAGGGACATTCCACACGCACCCCCCCCCCCCCCGACACACACACCATTTATTAAAAGAGACTGGCTCATTTACGAGCCCAAAGGGAGGAGGATCAGCTTTAATTTGGAGCATCCTCTCTCTGCCAAGGATGTTGGCAGACATTAAACACATAAATAATGGCTTGGTGTGTTTTTAAAACAAGCACTAATGCAGTTTCCACAGCAAAAGGTAAAACACCACACAGCTCTGGCAGGCAGGGCAGTTTCTCTTTGGGTCAATGTAGATTTTCCTTGCCAAAAGTGTGAGCAGGAATCAATTTAGGAAGGAGGAGGAATGTTGGATGTCGGAAATTCACCAGAACGGGTCCATGTCTTACACCAAAAAAACAGAGACAATGAGGAGTAAGCATGGAGCAATTCTAGAACTTGTTACTTCCTACAAATTCACTGCCTCTTATCAACTAATACTAATCTCTTTAATCTTCCTTATTATCCTTTATCCATAGTCACAAACTTTTCAAATAGTATTTGAATGCTTAAGAAAGACATGTGCATGGCATACATGGCATCTCTAGACCCATTGACAATTATTTTGCTGTGTTAATAAATGTATCATAGCTTAATATTTACTATGCATGAGTTTGCAGATGAACCTTGCATCTGTCATTGTAGGATTGGGTTTGCGAGCAAAGCACGAAATGCTAGAGTCGATAAAGATAACATCTATCTGACTCCTTTATAGATTTGGGTTAAGGAACTGGGTTAATATTGATTTTTTTAAAATATTAATAGACTTTATTTTTACAGCCGTTTAAGGTGTACGGAAAAACTGAACAGAAAAGTCTAGAAAGTCCTCATATACCCTCCCCCGACCCCACTGTTTGCCTTATTATTAACATCTTGCATCCCTATGGTCCACTTGTTACAACTGATGAACCCTTATTGGTACATCATTATTAACAAAGTCAACAGTGTGCATCAGAATTCACTCTGTGTTGAACAGACTATGAGTTTTGACACTTGTATCAGTATGTATCTATCATTACAGTATCATATAGAAAGTTTCACTGCCCTAAATGTCCTATGTCCCATCTCATTCATTCCTTTCTCACTCCCTAAGAATCCCTATAAAACACTTATCTTTTCTTTTTTTAAAACCATCTCCGCTGTTTTGCCTTTTCCAGAATGTCATATGCCACTGACTTCTGAACAACACAGGATTGATCTACAATGGGAACAATTATATATGGTTGTTGTTGTTGCTTTTTTTTTTCAATAGTAAATACTACAGCAAAATTCACTACTGATTGAATACATGGATGTGGAACTGCAGATGCAGAGGAAGGAAATGTATATAAGGAAGGCCCACCATAAGTTAGACACAGATTTTTGACTGCCCAGCGGGTTGGTAACCCTAACCCCTTGTTGTTCAAGGGAAAACTATAATTGGAATTATACACTATGTAGCCTTTTCAGACTGGCTTTTATAATTTAGTAATATGCATTTAATGTCCTCCATGTCTTTTCATGGTTCGATAGCTCATGTATTTTTAGTACTGAGTATTATTTTATGGTCTGGATATGCTACCATTTATCTATTCACCCACTGAAAGATATCTTGGTTGCTTCCAAGTTTCAGCAATTATAAGCAAAGCTGCTGTAAACATCCGTGAGCAGGTTTTTGTGTGGACATTAGATTTCTACTCATTTGGGTAAATACAAAGGAACACAATTGCTGGATCATATGCTAAAATATGCTTAGTTTTCTGAAAAACTGCCCAATTGTTTTTCTATGTGGCTGTACTATTTTGCCTTCCCACCAGCAATGGATGATTATTCATATTGCCCCATATCCTCGCCAACATTTGGTATTGTCAGAGTTCTGGATTTTGGCCATTCTAGGACATCTTGGTAACTGCTGCTTTAATTTGCATTTCCCTTTGGGATGATAATTTGCCAGGGAGCATTTTTTATATGGTTATTCACCATCTTGACATCTTTTTTCATGAAGTATCTGTTCAAGTCTTTTGCTAGTTTTTAAATTGGATTGTGTTTTTTTTTTTTTTCTACTGTAAAGTTTTAAGAGCCCTCTGTGTATTCTGAATAATAGTCCTTTATTAGATATGTCTTTTGCAAATAGTTTCTCCCTGTCTGTGGCTTTCCTTCTTTTTCTCTTGACGGTGTCTTCCACAGAGCAAAAGTTTTTCCTTTTATTAAAGCCCAACTTAATATTTTCTTTCTTGGATGGTTGTGTTACATTTGGTACTATATCTAAAAATTCATCATCAAACCAAGGTTAGCTAGCCTTTTCTCTTATTTCCTAGAAGTTTTATAGTTTTGAAACTTACATTTTTGTCTACAATTTGGTTTTAGTATTTGTGAAAAGTGTAAGGTCTATATAAATTATTTTTGTATATAAATGTCCAAGTTTTCAAGCACTATTTGTTGAAAAGTCAATCCTTTCTCCATTGAATTGCCCTTGCTTCCTTGTAAAACCTCAGCTGATTTTTAAATGTATGAGTTTATTCTGGACTCTATTTTATTCCATTTATGTGTTATTTCTATTCTTTCAAGACTACTATGCCATCTTAATCACTCTACCTTTGTATTAACTCTTGAAGTCAAGTAGTATCAGATGTCAATTCTCTGGCTTTGTTCTTTTCCTTTGGTATTATATTGGCTTTCCACATAAACTTTAGAATCAGCTTGTTTATAGTTGTAAAAAGCTTGCTGGGAATTTTGCTTGGATTCTCTTAAATTTACTGATTAAATTAGAAAGGACTGACATCTTACAATGAGATACCACCTCACACCAGTCAGAATGGCCATCATTAACAAGTCAACAAATAACAAATACTGGAGAGGGTGGGAAGAAAAGGGTACCTTCCTTCATTGTTGGTGAGAATGTAAACTGGTACAACCACTATGGAAAACAGTTTGGAGGTACCTCAGAAAACTAAATATGGGAACTTCTGAATGACCCAGCAGTCCCTCTCCTGGGCATATATCTGGACAAAACTTTCATTTAAAAAGGCCCATGCATCCCTGTGTTCACTGCAGCACTATTCATAATAGCTAAGACATGGAAACAATATAAATATCCATTGACAGATGAATGGTTTAAGAAGATGTGGTGTGTGTGTGTGTGTGTATATATATATATATATATATCAGTCACAGGAAGAGAACAAAATAATGACATCTGCATCAATATGGATGGAACTAGAGACTCTCATACTAAAATGAAGTCAGAAAGAGAAAGACAAATACCATATGATATCACTTATATGTGTAATCTAAATATATGGCACAAATGAACCTATCTACAGAAAAGAAAACAAACTCATGGACTTGGAGAGAAGACTTGTGGTTGCCAAGGGGGAGGAGAAGGAAGTGGGATGGACTGGGAGTTTGGGGTTAGTAGATGCAAACTATTGCTTTTGGAGGAGATAAGCAATGAAGTCCTGCTATATAGGCCAAGGAACTATATCTAGCCACTTGATAGAACATGATGAGAAAAATATGAGAAAAAAAGATGAGAAAAAGAAAAAACAGTGAGAAAAGAAAAAAATATATATATAAACAACATATGACTGGGTCACTTTGCTGTACAGCAAAAATTGACAGAACCTTTTTAATCAATTATAATAGAGAAAAATAAAAATCTTAATAAAAAAGAAGGGACTGACATCTTAACCATACTGGCTCTTCCCATCCATGGACATGGAATACACAAATATTTAGATCTTTGTTTTCTTTCATCAGAGCTTGTAGTTTTCCTCATATAGATCCTGTACATATTTCTTAGATTCACATCTAAGCATTTTAATTTTTTGGTGCTGATGTAAAAGTTCCTGTGTCTTCAGTTTCAAATTCCAATTGTTCATTGCGGGTATATAAAAAAAATTGACTTTTTTGTAATAACTTTGTATCCTATAAACTTGAGACAGTTATTTATCAGTTCTCTTAGTGTTTTTATCAATTCTTTATGATTTTCTACATCAACCGTCATGTCATCTGTGAACAGATAGCTTTACTTCATCTTTCTCAAGTTGTATAAATTTTAGTTCTTTTTTAGTCTTACTGCATTAGCTAAGACTTCCAGTTCAATGCTGAATGGGAGTAGTGATATGGGATATCTTCGCTTGGTCTCAATCTTAGGGGGAAAACTTCCAGTATCTTACCATTAAGTATAATGGTAGTTGTAGGATATTTGTGGATGTTATCTATCAAGTTGAAGAAGTGCTCTATCTTCTAGGCTCACTGATAGTTTTTGCCATGAATAGATATTAGATTTTGTCAAATGCTTTTCCTGAAGCTTAGATTTATTTGTTATTTGTTCCTATGTGTAATTATCCCTCCTCATTTCATGGAGGAAAAGAACTATTCACTGAGAAGCATATTTTGGTAGAACAATATGTTTCTCTCCTGTCACCAGAAGCTAAAGATAACCAGATTGCTCTTTATTTATCAAAGCTGTTGGCACCAGCATACAGGCTTTCTCTCCTGTCTTCAGCACACATGTGGATTAACCCATCCAACCTCTCAGACACCTTCTCCAAGCCCCTAACCCACTTCCACACTCATATTCCAAAACTTGTCACCACTCTAAACTCTTCAAAACCCTAATGACTAACTCTAAAACCACTCACTACCTATACCTCTTCTCCTTTGAGTTACGTATTCAATAACTTCCACTGCTCTCTCATCAAAATCTCCACTTTGATCAAGCTTCATCTCAGTCATTTTCTCTCCACTTCATTTTTTTTTTCAGCTAAAATTCCATGGTTACACTTTCAGTGACATTCTTGCCAAGAATTTTGTATCCTTTGTCCTTCTTATTTCTTCACTTCCATCTGGCAAAGCCCCAACTGGGAATGAGTACAACTCAACTGCTTTAATTTTTGCCTACAATTGAGCAAATGCAGCTAGAGAAATCACAAGAGGGCAGATGGTGACACTGTGAATTTATAATGAGAAAAATCAAATTTACCCTCAGGACTGTTGAGCAATCTGAGTATATTTTTTGTTTTACTCTCTATACTTTTTTACATAGAGATTATTTCAAAACCTCCCACTTTCCTTGACCTAGAACATCTTTCTTAATTTTTCCTATTGCCTTAGTAAATTTCTTGGGTTCTACTTCACAGGGCAAAGAGAAATCACCATACGTATTGGAATTCCACCTAGTACTTTCTAACAAACTTACAAATCTATCTAGAGAGCTTTTATACCTTTTTAATAAACTTTTATTTTATGAATGAGGGCCACTCCTCATAAATTGGATCCTATTTCACAGAAACCCAAAATATCAACCAGATTCTATTTTAAAATATATTCACTAATTCTCTTACAGTTAGATTCGTCACCCTAATAATTAAACATCATTAATTACCTCCCTTAAAAAAAAATCTCTCAACTTGTATGGCCTCTCATTTTCCATTCTCCTCACTGACAATGGAAATAATGACAGTACTCTCTCTATACATATTACATGATATGTGTAATAAAAATATTCCCTCCCCACTGCTGGCCTCATTCACACTAGCTTTGGCCATGTGACTTTCTTTATTAATGATATTACATGTGAAAGTGATAAGTTTGACTTCCAAGAAGAAGCTTTTAGAATAATTTCATGGTCTTGTCACTTCCTTTTTTTTCTTCTACCATGATACCAATAATGTCCCAGATAGCAGCTGCCACTTCATTCTGAGTTATTCAGGAGGGCTGGTGCTAATCCACATTGGATAATAATTGCCCACAAAATCAACCTTTGTGATTTTGTGTCCATTGAAATTTCAAGGTTGTTTTTTCACTGCCTCATACTTTAGCCTACATTGATTTGCATATGGTTCCTTGGCTCTTTTTTTTCCCCCCTCTTAATTACTCCTCAACCCACGTAAGTCTGATTTCAGGGCTCCCTCATTTAAAGACTGTATTTCAATCTGTTAATACAGACTAATTTTAACTTCTCCCTAATTCCTCGTTGCTCCCTCTCAGTCTTTATCCTTCATTTCCTTGGTGATTAAATACTGGAATTTCTCAAGGTTGATTCTAAAACTTCATCTCGTCTCATTCTATATTATAATCTTAAAATGTCTCAACCAATCTATGATTTTACTTTCTTCTTTTACTTACATGATGTCCAACACACACACACACATGGAGTGTTCAGTATGTCCAAAGCCAGATTTGTTTCTAGTGTTCATTTTCTTTCATTTCCTCCCAAACTTCACGAGACAGAGCCCATGCCTGTTTCTGATTCTTGTAGTACCTTTGAAAAGGTGCAAAAAACTCCAAGCATGATAAATTTTAAAAATTAGAATTGCACACACTAGGGTGAAATTGCAGACAAAGGTTTTTTTTGTTTGTTTTTTGTCTTTTTAGGGCCGCACCCACAGCATATAGAGGTTCCCAGGCTAGGGGTCAAATTGGAGCTGTAGCTGCCAGCCTACACCACAGACACAGGATCTGAGCTGGGTCTGCGACCTACACCCAGCCCATGGCAACGCCAGATCCTTAACCCACTAAGCAAGGCCAGGGTTCGAACCCGCATCCTTGTGGACACTAGCAGTGTTCACTAACCACTGAGCCATGACAGGAACTCCAAGATGTAATTTTTAAAGTGAAAAGAAGAAGCAATCCTCCTCATTAGAGGATTGGCTATAGTCAGACATCTGATTTCACAGAAATGACAGTGGAAGTGAGAAGTTAGTGGTATAATATATTTAAAGGGTTGGAGGAACACACTCCAACTTAGAATTGCATATTTAGTGAAAATATATTCCAAGAACAAAACAGAATTAAGGACTTTCTGATAAGTCAAAAACTTTAGTGTTATGTAGTTCCAGTGGCTCCTCTCTAAAGGAAATTCCAAAAGATATATTTTAGGCAGAAGGAAAATGATACCATACGGAAATCTGAGATGCAAGAATAGTGAGGGACAGGAAAGTGGCAAATATGTAAGGAAATCTATACAAACATTTACCGAGTAAAACTATAATGCCAATTTGGAGGAGTTAAAATATAGAAAGAAAATGAAAGGATATAATCCAATACTGGAATGACAAGGCATATCAAGGGAATGATATGCATTTAGGATACTGTTACCATGTTAAAATTGTGTGTAGGTTACATAGATACTTAGTGTATTATTTTTCTTTATAGTTTACAGATATTTTATAAATATTGCTTTAACTAACGATTAATAAAAATATAAAAAATCATTTTCTCGACTCTAGCTGAGTAGGAAACATTTATGGAGAAGTAAAATGTGTAATTCATTAGAGAGTAAGGCCAGCCTGGTTTACTGTTCACCACATTGCCTCAACAGTAGAAGTATTCCAAGAACTGATCCACATTTCAAAACCCTGGAGTTGAGTGGCTTAGTCTATAATTCTGCACCGAAATAGTTGGATCCTTTTACATAGTGCTCTGAGGCATGAATGAGTGCTTCTGACATCTGGACAAGATGTGCTAAGTGCAAAAAACCCCAGAGTACTATAGATACAGCTATACAGACATATAGTTTTAAAGGAAATAATCGAGTTGACATATTTGGAAAAATGTGACTAGTGAAGCCATCTGGAATTTCATTACCTATAATGATCTTAATAAATCTCAAGATTATGTAACAACAGTTGAAGGTCACTAGCTATATAAAGGCATTACTATAATTCTAAAAGCTACTCCAAATTATTATATTTCTGTGCCAGAAATGCAAATTTTCTCGAAGCTATAGTAGTGACAGACTAATTTTTCCAGCATTTGGTTCTATAATACAAAAACACCACCCCTCCCAGCATATACAGATGACAAAGAATTAGTATTAAGAATGTCATCAGGGCAGATGTTCACAGTTCTGCCATAGGAGGAAAAATGTCTACAAGAGCCTAATCATTTTATTTAAGTTTTTAGCTGTAATCTCATAACATCTATACAAAACCAGTCAGATAATAGCGTCAATCATTTCAGTACACCTTGGGAAATTTTAGCTAGAGAAATAGGAAAAGCATGATAGACTGTTGAAAAATACAGAGCCATAGGGTGAAATCTGTTCATGGTCCTGAAGAGGCCACCTCCTCGGTTTGTTTATTGTAGGGTCAACACTCATATACATTAATTCAAGATTACATATCAGATAATTTTTATGGTTTATTTATTATTGATATATACCTTTTGAGGAGAAACACATGCCATATCCAGGATATTATAATTATTTTAATTTATATAAATATTTGAATAAAGTCTCAAACAACTACACATTCTTCCTTGTATCTAAGCACATTTAAAGTCTGAATTAAGGAGTTCCCATCATGGTGCAGTGGAAACGAATCCAACTAGGAACCATGAGGTTGCAGGTTCGATCCCTGGCCTCGCTCACTAGGTTGAGGATCCAGTGTTGCCGTGAGCTGGGTGTAGGTCGCTGACGCAGTTCGGACCTGATGTTGCTGTGGCTGTGGTGTAGGCTGGCAGACGAAGCTCCGATTAGACCCCTAGCCTGGGAACCTCCATATGTTGCAGGTGCAGTCTTAAAAAGACAAAAAACATAAACATAAATTAAGCCCCATTTAAGAATGTCAGAATGCCTACTACTAATAAAGCATTTTCATATGAAGGTATGCTGGTTTTTCTCATTATCCCCTATTCAAGAGCCCTTCTTCATACATATCTGCTCTGGATACCTGGGTGGCCGATCTCTAGGACATATGGTTAAAACTAGCTGGCTTCTGCTTGGATTTTGGCTGGCTTGGATTTGTGTACCAATATTCTGGTACACAGGTCAGTCTTGATTCAACATGAAAGGGATGTGCACAAATGTGGAAACAGAGACGGCAAGGATTATAGGGTGCTATCTTGGAGCGTGTCTACCAGGGTAACAAATGACAAGAACCATGATTTCTTATGAACTATGTAGTTATTTTTTTTTAATGTTTTATCTGGAATAAATTTTAGATTTATAAGAGTTATTACAGTGAGTTTCCCCTTCTCTTCACCTCAGTTCCCTAAAGTTATCCTATAAATCATAGAAAAATCAAAAACTAAGAAATGCTGGTACAATACTGTGACCTAAAGATTTTATTTGGATTTCCCGTTTTTCCATGAATGTTCTATTTCTGGTCTTGATCTATGCCAGAAAAAGCACATTGAATTTTATTGTCTTGTATCCATCTCCTACAGTCTGTGTGAGTTCCTTGGTCTTTGTCTTTCCAGACCTTGAAAATTTTGAAAAGTACTGGTCAGATATTTTGTAGAATGGCCCTTCATTTGGAATTTTCTGATATTTTTCTCACAAACAGACTGGAGCTAGGGGCTTGGGGGAAGATAAAATATCTTATCACATCATATTGAAGTGCATGATAACAATATGACATCACTGGTATGGTAACTTAGTAACCTTAACCTGGTTAAGAAGATGCATGCCAAGTCTCTCTACTATAGTCACAGCTCTTCCCTTTCCATACTCTATTTGTCATTAAGTCCTACCCACACCCAAGGGGACAGGAGTTAAGGGCCACTGCCTGGAGGGAGCATTACCAAATAATTTGTGCACATATGTTAAACTCACCGCAGTGACCAATTATTTCTCAATTGATATACAATTTTTTGGTGCAGAGAAAGGATTGTATAGGAAATACATAACACCACAGGACACTTGGGAAAATATTCATACTTCTGTTTGACTATTCATAGCCTGTCACTGTTCCTTTTTTCCATTCTTATTTTAATACAAGTAAACACAGTCCACATAAATTATATCTTCCTCCTGTCATGACCAAACTACATGAAGATTTTAATAAGTGTTTGATGAGCATGGTTTCAAAGCCTACATGTCTCACTTTTCACCCTTGATTCAATTTGAAAGGAATTCAACATATCCATAAATAATTACACCCAAAAGCTTTTCTCCAAACCTAAGACTTAAAAAGTTTCCTGTTTTGCTTTTTTTTGTTTGTTTGTTTGTTTTTGTTGTTGTTGTTCTTGTCGTTTCTTGGATGGAAGTTCAACTAGACATAACTACAATGGTCCCAGATGAATACTAATAACAGTACCAAGAATATCTTGACCAAGTATTGGAGAGGTTCCCAGATAGCAGATTCTTAAGATTGCAAATTATATTAGCAGCACTAAAATTCAATTTTAATTAGCCATGACACTTATATATACTTTAAAACTGATGAAGAGCTCTTCAGACTAACAATTCTTAATAAGCTCTGCTTAAATTTAATTTCTATTTCCATTTGATGGTAACCAAGGAAAACTTGAGATTAAATACAACGGTAATGCCACCCAGTTCAAGTGCTTTAAGTTTAAGTTTGCTCTTATTCACCCAGCCAACTGAATTTCCAAATCACAAACTCATCCACCCTCCCTTCTGAGAACAATAATTTCCTTTGAAAGATTTCTTCAGGGTTTTAACCTTGATTGAAGGACTATATCAAATGGAAAACATTTTATAAATATAGTCCTTCTGTTTTATAAATGATCAAAACAGCCACACTTCTTTGAATCATATTTTTAGCGAATATATATTCCTTTAGAAGGATTATGGTAAGTGAATAAATTTAGTGCTGCTCTGCTAACTAGTAATTATATGAGGGAGAAATAGCCTCTACCCATAGGACACAACACCCCTTTCTCCTCATCACGATTTGAGTAGTTCTTGACATGCTTTGTATCTTTTGCTTCTGATTCATAAAGATGGAATCTAAAGGAAGGGTTAGGATGTTACTGAAGAAGTAACAGAAAACCATGTTGATCCTAGAACTTATTCTTTAAACTCTTTTGGGGGGAAGGGTTGAAAAAGAAAATTTCAGAACCTATTCTGCCTCCTTGGCCAAAAGTATCCTGACTTCTGCTAGGTTAGCATTGATCCCTTCACTGAGTTCACCCAGGGCATTTTTGGCCCTCTCTTCTAAGATTTATCCTACTCAAAGCTATTTTCCAGGTCACTGAAAGCAGGTCTTCTGCTGCCTGATGAATGCTCCTTGAAACCTGAGGGCATAGTATATTGATCTGTGTCCTCATGGTGCCGAAAACACAGTAGACACTTGTTAAATATGCGTTAAACTGAATTTTAAAAATATATTTTCTCGGATTTCCTGTCATGGCTCAACAGGTTAAGAACCTGACTAGTATCCATGAGGATGTGGGTTCAATCCCTGGCCTCACTCAGTAGGTTAAGGATCCTACATTGCTGTGTGAGTGTGGTATAGGCTGGGAGCTGCAGCTCTAATACAACCCCTGGCCTGAGATCTTCCATATGCTGCACACACAGCCCTAAAAAGCAAATATATGTATATATATATAAAATTTTTTGAAAGAAAAAGGATTAATAAGATGTGGTACACACACACACACACACACACACACACACACACACACACACACACACTGGAATACTACTCAGCCATAAAAAAGAACAAAATAATGCCGTTTGCAGCAGCATGGATACAACTAGAGATTCTTATACCAAGTGAAGTAAGTCAGAAAGAGAAAGACAAATACCATGTCATCGCTTATATGTAGAATCTCAAATATGGCACAAATGAACCTATCTACAGAACAGAAACAGGCTCACAGACATAAAGAACAGACTTTTGGTTGCCAAGGGGAGAGGGGAGGGAGTGGGTTGGACTAGGAGTTTGTGGTTAGTAGATGCAGACTATTGTATTTAGAATGGATAAGCAATGAGGTCTGTCTGTATAGCACAAGGGAACTAGATCCAGTCTAGACCATTGGGATAGACCATTATGGAAGACTTATACTATGGAAGATAATATAAGAAAGGGAATGTATATATACATATGTATGACTGGGTCACTTTGCTGTACAGCAGAAATTGGCTCACCACTGTAAATCAACTATTCTTTAAAAAGGGGAAAAACCTTTTAAAAATTCAAAATCACATGTATCTAATGAAGAAAACTGAGAACGCATCACAAGGAATAAAAAAGAATAAAATTTGACATATAAAGTGGGTAATACTGTTATCCCCTTTTACAGATGTGGAAATTGAGGCTTAGAGATATTAAGTGGCCCAAGGATGTGGATCCAGCATCATTTTCCCAATCACCAGGTGATCCTGTAAAGGGTTCGAAGTACCACTTGCCCATGGGTAGTAATGCGCCATCCGAGGTTGGAAACCACAAATGTGTGACAGCCAATTAGGTGAGATGTTGTATTTTTTCACCCACTTATTGACTCAAGTATATATTTAATACCTCCCTGCTAAATGCTAGAAACTGCATATGATAGACACTCTCTAGCTTATTTAAAAACAAAAGCAGAAGGAAAATGTGGTTGGATTCAAGATTGAGGCCAGGACATATCAAGCCCAATAACTGTGGGGTAAAGGAATTAAGGGTGCTGGTGCAAATATTAGTGAATGACCGACTGGTCAAGTAGGCAATGAAATTATCCAGGAAAGACTGTTGAGTTCATAAAAATAAAAATATAAGTGATGGGGGGGTCCTCAGTTAAATTTCAAGAAGATGAGGAACAATTTAAAAAAGGGGGAAGACTAATATAAGAATGGTTTACTGTCAATTAAAATTTGATACTACTGCTCCCAGCCTATACCACACTCACACAGGGATTCGATTGGGTAATGGCAAAGTTCAGGGTGTGCCCATATGGGGAATTTGCTAACATAAGCTGGGAGTGAAACAAGGTGGAAATAAAGGGATTGTAATTGTGTCTCTGTCACCCTGTCACGTGTGCTAGTCACCCACTAGGTAGGAAATAGGCCTGGTGCATTTCCTTTTATTCTAAATGTGAGGCAGTGACCTGGAGGCCAAAAGTGACATCATATTAACATGAGATTAACCTCACGTGAACTACATGGAAATAGTTAATGTTTGTAGGTGAAACAGCAGTTACTCTAGTTCTAGAGCCATAACCCATGAAATTATCTAAGTCCTTTTTGAGCCTGTGGCTATTTTGTTCCTAGCATTATGTAGAATAATATTTTAAATAAAAATGGGTTTTTTTTGGTTTGTTTTTGCCTGTACTATCTAAAGCAACACTTTCCCTTATTCATCTGAAAATAGAATCTATTTTCAGTATTTTGGTAAATGAAGGACAAATCCAAGTTCAGTCTCTAGGCCTGGTTTTCCATTTTATAAACATCCGTAATGCTTTTTCTCTGCCTTGCACATCCCAGAACTGAATGTGTGATATTCTCTGTTTAGCATCATGTTCAAAGAATGAATTTTAGGACTGGATTTCCTGAGTTCAAATCTTACCTCAACCACTCAACTGTCCGACTTGGATGAGTCACTTATATTCTCTGATTCCCAATAACACTATCTGTAAAATGGATATAAAATAATATTGCTTGCTCCAGAGGATTTTGCAAGGAGTCAACCTGTAAATATGTGTAAAGGAACTCCTACATGGGCTGGTATAAAGTAAGAACTGAGGCAGTGCTAGATATATTTATTATAATTTTTTAATAGAACGGCTGTAATCTAGGCATTTAACTTTCCACTCTATATTTCATCAAGTCCATTAGGTCTCTGGGAGGGACAGTGTGGAAACTGCACGCAATATATATGTTGATAAAGCTTGGGGTGGTATAAAGACATTGCCATATTTTCACTTTTATTTTCATCTCCCTTCCTAATGAGGCTCAGGAATCTTTGGCTCACATGTTTCAGTGGTACCTACAGCTGATGCTTTCAAAAACCAGTCAAAAATGACTCCCTGACTCCCAGGCTGCATTTTATAGCTCAGTCCTCTAAGGTTTATAAATAAATTGTGACAAGTTGTTTCTCTATAAATGAATTACCTTAATACTTCAATGCAATGCTGTTTATTTTCCACATTGAGTCATTTTTATTGATATTTATCCTAGAGGAGATGACATGTACCACATAAAAGTAAATAATACTATCGACACAGTTGTCTGGTCCAGCTGACTTATAAATTTGTAAAACTCATGTCTCTACTGACTTTTAGAATACTGAATAATGACTGTTTATATATAACTTTATTTTTTCCTTTTCATTTTTATTTAACAAACATTTATTGAGAGGTTCCAGGAAATGTGTTTGGTGGCACACTTTAGCATGGGGAACCAACACATAAACAGTTTTCCTGTTGTGAAAACTCAGTAAACCATGTCAATGGGTCCTCCTGGTCCAGACATACTTACCTCCACCTAGAACAAATCAAGACTATGCCCATGGAAGCAACCTAAGTGCCCATCAACAGATGAATGGGTAAAGAAGATGTGGCACGTATATACACAGTGGAATAGTACTCAGCCATAAAAAAGAATGAAATGATGCCATTTGCAGCAACATGGATAGACCTAGAGATTATCTATCAAGTGAAGTCTGACAGAAGCAGACAGTACCATGTGCTATCACTTAAATGTGGAATCTATTAAATGATAAAATGAGCTTATTTACAAAACAGAAATAGACTCACAAACATAGAAAACAAACTCATGTTTACCAAAGGGGATATAGGGAGGAGGGGAAGATAGATAAAATTAGGAGTTTGGGATTAACATATACACACTACTATATATAAAATAACCAACAAGGACCTACTGTATAGCACAAGAAATGATATTCAACATTTTGTAATAACCATCATGTATAACCTGTAACAACTTTCACTTTACTGTACACAAATACACCATTGTAAATTAACTCTACTTCAATTAAAACAAAATTTTAAAAAAGCAGACAGTCACAAAATCTGCCCATGCTCAGTGTAAGGGGATTACACAGAAGTGCGGATACTAAGGCAACAATAATCATTCGAACCATTTAGAAATACTCCTCTGATGGTTTGGAGAAAAGGGAACCCTCCTACATTGTTGGTGGGAATGTAAATTGGTGAAGCCATTGTTGAAAACAGTATGGAGGTTCCTTAAAAAATTAAAAATAGAACTAGCATATGATCTAGCAATCCCACTCCAGGCATATATCCAGAGAAAAACATAATTCAAAGAGATACATGTACCTCAGTGTTCATTGCAGCACTATTTACAACAGCCTAGACATGGAAGCAACTTAAATGTCCATCAACAGAGGAACAGAGCCACAAAAACAATGAAATCATGCCATTGGCAGCAACATGGATGAACCTAGAGATTATCATATTAAGTGAAGTAAGTCAGGCAGAGAAAGATAATTATCATATGATATCACTTGTACGTGGAATCTAATAAAGAAGGTACAAAGAACCTTGTTAACAAAACAGAATCAGACTCAAAACCTTCCAAAACAAACTTATGGTTACTAAAGGGGGCAGGTGGAGGGGGATGGATGGCGGCAGGGAGGGTTGGTATTGGCATGTGCACACTATTGCGTGTGGAATGGATGGTTAACAGGGACCTGCGGTACAGCCCAGGGAACTCTATCCAGTATTCTGTGATAACCTATATGGGAAAAGAATCTGAAAGAGAATGGATAAGTGTATGTGTATAACTGAATCACTTTGTTCTACAGCAGAAATTATTACAATCTTGCAAAACAACCATACTTCAATAAAACTAAAAAATGGGAAGAAAAAAGAATTCTGCCTATGACAGCTGGAGACATAGGTAGGAGCACAGATTCTCTGTGTATGTGACTTTTATCCATTTTGATTTTTGAAATATGTACATTTATGTCTTATTTTAAAATGAAATATAGTTTTAAACCTTTGGGGAAAGAAAGACTATGCTAATTCCACTCTATTTCCCAAGGACAAGGTCAATGGCTACTAAGTGGCTCAGGCTTAAGATAGAGGAAGCCCTAGGGAGGGAAATGCTGAGGGTGACTCACTGGTTGCCAAATAAGGCCATGATCCTCCCCATTTGCAATCTGTTGGAAATGCTTTCAATTCACACCATCATTAACAACTTACTCCCACTTTTCCCTTGAAACATGACTTGGCTAGTGTGGCCTGGTGGCGATGACATGAGTAGGTCTAGCATGACTCTGGCATTCTCTAGCTGTGTACCCCTAGGAAACTGCATAATCTCTCTGCTTCAGAGGATTATACTCTCTGCTTGGTTGATTTGTAACAACGATAAACAATATCATAAGTGTAAAACATAGTAGCATTCACTCTTTCCTTATCACTAGCAGCTTGGTACCTCTTCCAGATATGAGTGAGAAATCAGGGGTTTTCTCCTTTATTCTCCAGTATTCAGAAATGTATACTGTGGTTAGAGTTCCCAATCAATGTAATATTTTAAGAAGGTTTGGAACCAGATTAGTGGAACTCTGATCCTCAGAATGGTTAGCTGAGAAATGAACATAGTAATTATTGTTGCAAGAAATTATTGCAGGATGCAATAATTATATGCTAGGTGGCACATCTAGCATATAATATCAAATATTAAATTATCAGTATTAGTAAGTCTATTAAATTAATCAATTATAATGCTAGCTTATTATTAATCATAAATTACTAAGTGTTATTAAATTATCATTCCACTATAATATCAAGGGTTTTTTTTTTAACTTGACTTATGGAAAGTCCTATGTCATGGTGGTAGAATGCATACAGAGATGTAACTCACTTCCATTTTTCCATCCTCACTTTCTTCATCTGCAAAGTTAAGGAACTGGATACGATGGTAAGTAAACAGATGCCAATGTTAGTGGCTGTTATGAAGTCGATATAAGGTACAGCCATTGTCACTGGTAGGGGTGCCCACTTGCAGGGCTCCTCTCTCAGGCCTCTCCAGGACAAAAGCATCACCTCTTAAAACACATCAGTATCATCCTTGGCAACCCTCTAAGCTCCCCCCCGCCAACCCACACAAAACTGGTCCCACCAGCAACAAATGGTAAAGTCTTGTTATTAAATACTTTTCAAAAGCCTATGCACAAAGCACAGAGAAGAATTAATTCTTAAGTGTGTGTGTGCTAAGATGTGTGTTAGAACCTAAGACAGGTAGGTGTGCATACATGCCTTCAAGTCTAAAATGAGGGAAGCAGAAGCATCAAAACGATAACTATTCTGGGGGTGCTAGTATTATGAGGAATTTAACTTTGTTATTGGTACCTTTCTTTATTGACTTGATTTTTACACTGTGCAAGAATCATATTTAGGATACAAGAAAATTAAAGCTATAATGGACATTGTTCAGTGAGTGGCCTCGAATTCCCTCACCTCAGGTTTTTGTGACAAGACATTGTCAGAATCTGGTCTTTTAAGGCCTGCCTCCCTGTAGCGAACAGATGCCATTGGGTAGGTGACATAAGGGAAGGAAGGAAGCAGGCTCAGATTGGCACCTGCCACTTCCTTCTTTGGGGTTCACCTGCCAGGGAAAAGGCCATAAGCTGGTCTACAAGGTGCCCTTTGGTCCAGGGCCTCCTTTGGGGCCTGAGATGGGGAGCCCAGCAAGCCCCAGCGGCGGCAATTCCACTATCTCCTTCACCAGTCAGCTTTACTGTGACTTAAAGAAGTGACACTCACTTCTCATCTCTGTTTATGTGTGTGTGTGTATGTTTTCACACATATAAGTATGTATACATATGCATGTATACATGTGTGTGCATGTGTTTGTATATACATGCGTGTGGGTATGCATTGTGTGCATATACGTGTGACTGTGTGTGTGTGCATGCATGTGTGCACATGCATTGCACTCAAGAGAGTAACGAGGAGGTTATTTAATATGGTTTACCCCCAGTTAAGAGAGATTTGTGGGAGTTCCAGCCATGGCTCAGCAGAAACGAATCTGACTAGCATCCATGAGGATGCAGGTTCAATCCCCGGCCTCACTCGGTGGGTTAAGGATCAGCTCTGATTCGACCCCTAGCCTGGGAACCTCCACATGCCGCAAGTGCGGCCCTGAAGAAAAAAAAAAGAGAGAGATTTACTCTTTGCCTACTTCTTCTTATTATTTGTCAGCTAATATCCAACAGCCCACCTAGTTCCTTTCGGGGAATCCGCCCCCTCTCCAATGGGTCTAGTCTTGGGGAGATGATGAAAGATAGAAGGGCCCCTGGAACCTTCCTGTTGGGATTCTGAATGGAGCAGAGAAACCCAAAGCCAGAAGGCATGGTGAGTTAATGCCTTGATTTGGGGGGGGGGAGTGTCTTGGCACATGGGTCACACTGTCCCTGCCACCAAGAGCCCTGGAGTATCCAGTTTCCTGTCTTTTGTGACACTGGCTCTGTGCCTTCCCTTCAGACTTGTTACTTTCCCCAAGATCTTTGTAATGAATTCCTGATGTGCTTATGTTCGAGTTAGTTTCGTTTGCAGCAAGAGGCCCTAAGCAACACCATTTGGGAAGGAAAGAAAAAGAAGCCACTGTTGCCTGAGTTTTGAGTAGATGAAATCCAGTATGTACAAGCAGCTGCAGCGACAGCATACGTTATGCAACTTTAAGTTAGGTTAACATAAATCACTTTATAATCACTTCAGACCACTGATCATGACCAGCGTGAGATGAATTACAAGTGGTAAAGCTATAATGAAAATATTATGGTGCAGTTATTCTTATATATGTAACATGAAAAATTCATTAGGATTCTTCACCTGCAAAAACAACCTGTAGATGACATATACCATTTAAAATATTTCAGATGACACATACCATTTAAAGGATTACTGAAACTGACAGCACTTATGACTTGAACCAAGCCAGAGGCCAGATTGGGACTTGAACCCACATGTCAGGATGCAAACTCAGCCTAAATGCAGATTGGGACCTGAACCCACGTTTTTCATTCATTTGGTGTCTGGACTTAGGAGGTTCAGGTTCTTTGGGCCTCCACGCAGAAGGAAATCAGTGAGAGACAAAGTGCTAGGCAAGAAATAGATTTACTAAGATAGGACGCTTGTGAGAGCTGCAAGCAGGGAGGCAAGAAGGATTCGGTGGGCTACAGTTTTATAATCCAAGGCCAGCAGAGGTGGGAAAAGACTGCCTCTTCCTCTTTCTTTGAGTAGTAGCTCCTCCTTGGTATCCAGTAAGAAAGCATTTGACCCTATGAGGTCAAACTAGGACTGTCCTGGTACTTACCCAAATCAGCAGAAGGGTGGTCCTTAAACTCTTGCCCTTAGTCTGAACCTGAATGCAGGCCTCAACCCACCTCCTACCCAGTGACCTGAGGCATATCTTGCACCTCCACTGGTCAAGCAAGCCTGCCCCCTTCTGATGGCCCTCTTGAACAATTATTAACTTAATTGTTAATTAGTGGTCTCCCAAAGTTCCCTAGGTTTCCCTCTATCTATGGTCCCCTATTGGGACTTCTACAACTACCTAACTATCCCACTCCATCCCTGTCATTACCATTTAGAGTATTTATGCCTCTATTTATAAAAGGTGTTTTCCTCTCAGTCTGTTTCATCATTTGCAAAAGAGACTGCTACCTTCCTCAAAGTGTCACAGGTTAAATGAGCTTTTATCTATAAAAGTTCTTAGAAAATGTTCTATAAATTATGACTCGAATCTAAATAACAATTCCAGGCTACTTTCCATTGATAACCAGAGGTTAAGTTTATGCCTTTGTTAAGTAAAGCAAAAAAAGGGTGCTGACAGCTAAAGTTACTTAGATCATAAAGCAGAATAAATCCAGGGAGTTTCCATTGTGGCTCAGTGGTTAATGAACCCGACTAGTATCCAAGAGAACGTAGGTTCTATCCCTGGTCTCACTCACACAGCTTTGCTGTGAGCTGCAGTGTAGGTTGCAAACATGGCTTGGATCTCACGTTGCTGTGGCTATGACGTAGGCTGGCAGCTGCAGCTCCAACTCGACCCCTAGCCTGGGAACTCCCATATGCCATGTGCAGCCCTCAAAAGACAAATAAATAAATAAAAATAAATCCAGCTTTTTAATTTACATCACTTTGACAAGATCCAGACAACAGTTTGATGGATCGTGTTTACTTTTAATTAAATAGAAGCAGAGAAGCATTCTCAGTGTTAAAACCTTTTTTTCAACTGTTCAAATATACAGTAGACATTTGGGAAATTATCTTCTCTCACTGTACATTTTTGGTTTGCTTCTGAGGCAGAATAATAACTCAGGTAATAAGTGTAGGTGCATGGGCTTCGATGCATTCTTTGATAAGGTTATTGATGAACATTTGTGGTTTAAGGGCTTTAGAGAGTAACATCCCCACAGGCCTTGTTTACTATAGGAAGTGTGCCTTTCCCCACATGGACCTTAATCTCAAACCCACTCCTCAACTGATAGAAATGGAATGAGAGGAACAGTGACTTAGTCTAAGGGAAGAGAAGAGCAAAGAAACCATAAAACTTATGGGACATTTCCACCCCGAAGACCCCTATTGGACAAGGACTGATATAGGTAACTGGGCAAGGCCAATGGGAGAAAACCACATCTTTCTGGACCCCACGTTGGTACACCCCCCCCCCATTTTTAAGAGATAAAAATCCCTATAAGACAATAGAGAAGGGGGCTCTTCTCTCTCCCTCCCAGCAGCCCTGGGATCTATTTGCTTTCCTGTAATAAAGACTTTTCTTGCTTGCTTCCTATGTGTCCGAGAAGTTCATTCTTTGGCTGCGTGAATAAGAACCCAGATTTGGGTAATATCTTTCCGGCATCATTTCCTTCCAAAAACATATTCAGTAACTAGTGAGGATTATTTAGTAACAAAAGAACATGATGATACAAGATAATGAGGGATTATACATTGATGATAGCATGATTAATTCTAATCAGAAGACGTTAACTGCCTTTTCAGACTACTGAAAGCAAACGAGCTGGCAATGGAATCTTCTTGATGTTTTCAGATTGTTAGAAATGGGTAACCTTTAGGCAAAGATCTCCCCCGCTCCCGAGTACTCCATGGCCCCTCTGCATGTAAATTACTTGGAGTAACGTTTTAATAAGGAAGATATGTGAAATGTCCCTCACTCCTCTGATTTACTGAATTACAGTTTCTTAAGGAGTAAAAAATAGGAATGAACATTGATGATAAACGAACCATAGATTTTCATGAACATCAAAATTTAAGAACTAGAGCATAGGTCATGTGAGCCAGATTTTATCATTGTGCGGACATCTCCCAGGATGTGATGCTGGGAGAGGTGTACACTGGACAGCTTTGGAGGGTACCCTTAATATGACTGTCTACAAGACAGCAGCTCAGCGATTGAGAGAATCCACCCCATTTGCACACTGCAAAGTTATCAAGGTCATTAAGTCTGATATGTAGACCTAGAGGTTATAGTCTAAGTGAAGTCAAAGACCAACATCATATGACATCACTTATATGTAGAATCTATGAAAAATAATACAAGTGAACGTATTTACAAAATCAGAATCAAACTCACAGATTTTGAGAACAAACTTATGGTTACCATAGGAGAAATGTGGTAGGGGAGGGATAAATTAGGAGCTTGGGATTAACATATACACACCACTGTATATAAACTGGATAGCCAATAAGGACCTACTGCACAGCACAGGGAAATCTACTCAATATTCTGTCATGCCTATACGGGGAAAAAGGATCGATATATACGTATATATCTAACTGAATCATGTGGCTGTACACCTGAAACTATATAACAGCATAAGTCAATTATACTCCCATAAATAAAAAAATAAAAATAAAAGAAGGGTCAAAAGCATGATCGCCCCCTTCCTCAGTGCAGGTCCAGCAAGTTGGTCCGACTCCAAGCGTGTGTTCTTCAGTCTGCATGTGGTTCGGCAGAGCAACGCTGTAACTGTTAGGACTGCCTTGGTATCATTTCCTCACCCATATCTTTTATCCTCTTGTCCCATGCTCTGTTTGTTTATTTAAACATCTTCTTACATCTTCTTAGTCCTTCAAGCATATCAAGTTTGCCCTCCAAAGAGATACTTCCTTTATCTTGTAATTTATTGCTGTTAGGAATTCTCAATTAACCAAATTTTCCTCTACTGAAATGTAGTACAAGTTATGAGACACAAGGAGGTTTTTTTTTTTTTTTTTTTTTTTTTTTTTGTCTTTTTGCCATTTCTTGGGCCACTTCCGCGGCATACAGAGGTTCCCAGGCTAGGGGTCTAATCAGGGCTGTAGCTGCCAGCCTACGCCAGAGCCATAGCAACTCGGGATCCGAGCCGCGTCTGCAACCTACACCACAGCTCACGACAACGCCGGATCATTAACCCACTGAGCAAGGGCAGGGACCGAACCCGCAACCTCATGGTTCCTAGTAGGATTTGTTAACCACTTATCCATGACGGGAAATCTGGGTGTTGTTTTTAACAGGCAAGGGGATCCCAGTGAACGTTTACTTGGCTTCCACAGTATTTATATATTTTTTATTTTAAAAAAGTGTAGTTATTTTTTCCCCTTCAACCTGGCAATGTATTTTTTATTACACAAGTACTTATGCATCAAAACCTACTTGATCTATTTTATCAGTGAAAACAAGCACCAGGATGCCATAACTATCACATACTAATGAAAACTATGCTATTGGATTAAAATATTACTATATTTAAATATTATTAGATTTAAGTATGCTATGATAGAAAAATAGTTACAACAAAATGCTATCAGAAAAAAATTGAGAGTTGTGAGGAAAAGATTTAGGATCCTCAGAAAACAAATTTTTTAATGATAGGAAATTTCGAGAAAATCAATTTCAGACCAATAACAATATCAGGCTAAAATATCAGACTAATAATAAATAATATCAGAGACTAAGAAATTATAATAATCTTATAATCAAAATTCTGATGAAGGTAGAATTTATATAAAATGAGAGTGAAACCGAAAAAGATTAAGCTGTGGAATAATTTTCCTACATACATACAAATGTGAAAACAAAACAATTACAATAAAATCATGTGTTCTAACATGACTCATAATCAGAGTCTTCTGGATAATCCCAGGTATGATCCGTAGAAATAACTTTATCTTTTATGATGGAAACAGTTGCTAAGAGCACTGAAATGTAAAGCATTTTATTAGAGGTTGGTGAAAATTTTCGGATCTATTTCAAGGCATGCTATGAAAAGATCAGCAGCTGATGGGCTTCTTATAAGTTCCATGTGGTTTCCAGGCAATCATAAACCTTAATTTCATTTTGGCTCAATGATGATGGATATCGAATATACCATAAAATGCACATGCCCTCTGACCTCCCTGCTCATGGTGCCATCATTCACTATCACTCATTCCCCATTTTAATCGAGATGCTGAGAACCAGAGGGGAAAAAAAAACAATAGCCCTTTGACCTCTTTTCTTGGTTAACTTGAGAAATTCATTTTTAGTCTATTAAAAGCCAAAGCAATAAGTTACCAGGCCTTGGGTCATGTCATTCACCACTGCTCAAAACTCCTCTGTTGCTGGCTGTTTCTGTTAGGATTCCTGGGGACGAGGCTCAGTCTGGGTGAGTGAGCAAACCTCCAAGGGATTCTGATGCATGGAAGTTCCTCAAATACAGATTGCTGATGCCCAATTCAGTGGGTCTAGGCTTAGGCCCCCAAATTATCATTTCTAACAAGCTTCCAGATGGTGGTGCTGCCTGGGAACCACCCTGGTGGCTGCAGCAGTGGATAAAACTAGTCTGCGAATTTTCCTACAATGCCTTTCATTTACATGAAGTTGGTATGATGAAATCTCACCATAAATCTATAGATACAATTAGACGAGAAGCACATCAGCTTAGAATACACCTCTTAGAAAAAAAAAGATTTTATTTAAATCTTATTATACTGTTGGTGGAAATATAAATTAGTGCAGCTACTATGGAAAACAGTATGAAGGTTCCTCAAAAAACTAATAATAGAGTTATTATATGATGTAGCAATTCCACTTCTGGGCATGTATCTGAATACAATGAAAACCCTAATTCAAAAAGATACATGTACCCCAATGTTCAAAGCAGCATTATTTACTAAACTGCTAAGCTATAGAAGAAACCTAAGTATTTGTCATCAGATAAATGGATAAAAAAGATGTGAAATACATACACGCAGACACAGATACAGACACACACACATCCTAGAATATTACTAAACAATAAAATAATGAAATTTTGCCATTTGCAACAACAGAGATGGACCTGGAGGGTATTAGGCTTAGTGAAGTAAGTCAGAGAAAGACATATACCCTATGTTATCACTTACACGTGGAAGCTAAAAGATAAAACGAATGAATGTAACAAAACAGAAATACACTCATAGACAACAGATATAGAAGACAAACTAGTGGTTACCAGTGGGGAGACGGATGGGGAGAGGGACTGGATAGGGTAGGGAATTAAGAGGTATAAACTAATTATAAAATAAATAAGTCATGAGGATGTAATGTATAGCATAGAAACTATAACTAATAACACTATATAGCATATTTGAAAGTTGCCAAGAGAGCATATCTTAGAAGCCCTCAATATAGGAAAAAAAAATTTTTTTGTAACTATATATGGTGACAGATGTTAACTAGACTTACTGTGGTGATCATTTCCCAATATATATAAACGTCAAATCATTACATGGTGCACCTGAAACTAACAATGATGTATGTCAATTATACCTCAATAAAAATTTTTTAAAGGAAAAAAATGAGATACAAACTATTATGTATAAAACAAATTAGATACAAGGACATACTGTACAGCACAGGGGAATATAGCCAATATTTTATAACATCAAATGAAGTATAATTTATAAAAATATTGCAACCCTCTGTTATATACCTGAAACTAAAACTAATCTAATATTTCAAATCAACTATCCTTTAATAAAACTATTTTTAATGGTTCATTTAAAAGCTAAACATTCAATAGAAATCACACAATGCTTACAAAGAGGTAAACCTTTGCTGAATGAATGAATGCTGAAAAAAAGAATCTGCCACCAATTTGAAACAAAGAGAAACGCAAAACTCAAAAGTTCTGGCTATAACATGGTATTATGAGTTTTTCTTTTTTCTTTTTTTCTTTCTTTTTTTTTTTAAAGCATGGTGCCGAATTTTTTTTTTTAAAGCATGGTGCCCTTTATTCTATTTTTTCAAAAAAAGTAAGTTTTGTGCGCTGACATTATATTACTACAGATTCATATATTCCTGAATATTTTGGAAAGAAGCCCAGGCAATGATTCTGTTAGCAAATTGAGTGGCCTGTAATACTATCAGGGGTTTTTTCTCCTTTATAGTCATTCCTCCAGGATGGTCATCTGCCACGATGCAGAAAAAGGATGCCCTTCATGGAAACCATTAGGCGCCAGATTATCTACTTCTCAAAAGTGGTTCCCTCTTGATCCTCATGGTCTTTGATAGATTATTGCCTAATTTTGATTTTTTTGTAGAACGTGTCTTTCCATAACAATAAAATGCACTCCATTTTGTTGTCTTATAGCTTCCTCCCCAGTTTTTTAGAAGCCACAGGAGTATTGTCCAGAGGACAACTTTATCAAGACTCATCTGCAATTATTTCATGTGTTCTATTTTTTTTTTTTAATCCATGGGAATTAACTTGGCTTGTGTGGATCACCTTTGCAAGGACACCGTCTGTTCTCGAAGCTGACTGTTCCGATGGACGTCAGCATGCGTGCCCAGCATTCTGGGAGACAGCCCTGAGATGAAGGAGAAGGCCAGAAGCCAGAAGAGATGGAGAGCTGGGGGTGGGGCTGGCTTTGGAAATGCAAAGTTAGGGGAAAAAATCTTTTATCTTAGAAAAGAGTCACAATTTCCTTTGAGAAGTGGCAGAACAAAGAGATTTTGTTCTCTTGCTTGTTCAAAATTTCTTTTCAGAAACCTTAGGACTGGAAGGCAGAAACCAGGGGAGATGGGAAGGCAAGAGAGCTTGAGATTAGGCGGCCAGTGGTGCTGTGAAGGTGCATGTCCTTTACACAACGGGGGTGCAGTCATGCATTGTGCCCAGAGCTGCCCAGCTGCTGCAGGTCACAGGAGCAGGGTGACAGTCCATCAGAGAGGGGGGCAGTACACACACACACCTGTCAACACACCTCCCCTCCCACCTGCCCCAAACCCAGAGCTACTCCTGTCCAGGGGCTGCTCTCAAGGAACTCTCTGTGTGGCTTGCGCACTGCAGTGGGGTGGCCAAGCAGGGACTTCTGGAGTCAAAGTCACATGCCAGAATGGTCAATCTTGGACACTTAAAAAAAAAAAAAAAAACTGTTTCTCGAACCACGTTACTTATAATCTTTCTAAGTTGTCATTTCCCCATCTGTAAAATGGGTATAATAATAGTTCTTCCTCATGGGATGTGTCTGGCATACAAAATGTTCCTTAAGTAACATGGACAGAAGTGATGGGGGCATCTCTGTTGCCATCTCTCAGGTATGTGGAACAGACTGATCACTGAGAGGCACAGAGACTGATTATTGAGAGGGACAGAGGACTAGGACCCTTTTGGCTCAGTTTTGCTTCAGGGAACTTATTGCCAGAACCTCGCAAGGCTCGACACTCTGGGGGTATCACGAGAGGAGATCCTCACGTCCCCACAGGGGGAGATGTTCCTTATCAGTGGATGACCAGTTTCCCATCATCCACTGGATCATCCACTGGATCACCATCCACTGGATCAGTTCCTCATCATCTTGATCTTTTCAGATCAAGATCTAATTCAAGGTCACTTTAGAAGCCATGATGATATGTTTTCGATCTCACTATGAAACCCAGAAGAACAAAAAACAACACTGAATGACAAGCATAACCATTTCCCAGGGATGGGCAGTTTCCCTGCCACCCCCATGCCCCATAAGGCTTACCACTAAGTCCACTTACTTGGACCATAAGTGTTAACAGTAGGGCATTTCCCCTTGGCATCCGAAATGTTTGCTATTCTTTAAAAAGAGAAGTGGACTATTTGATGCAGATGTGTAGCTTTAGCAAAACAAAAACCCACCTTTCTTTTCTTCCTAGATGGGCTACCCTATACTGTGGCTAAAAGGTAAAAAACATCCAAATGGACTTTAAACATGGACTGGAGGATATCTGTAGTTTGGAATATTTTCTCTCTACATTTTAATTTCCAAATGGTTCAAACCTTCAGAAAAGTTAACAGTACTACAATAAACACCTGTGTGCCTGTCATCTAATTTCATCAGTTATTATTTTGCTCATCTTTGCTCTCCTTTTGTTTCTTTTTGGCTATGCCACTTGAAGTTATCGTGATTTTAATCATCAATATGTCAGGATACCTGTCTTAAGAGCTGATCTCCTATAGAATCATCCAACCTTAAGCACACCAAAAAGGTCACTTTAATTCACTAATATTACCTAACATGCAGTCAATTCAATTAGGACCATATGAAATGTATTTTCAGAGATAAGAGTGCCAAGCAGGAAATCTGGCTAACAAAATCCTACTTCTCCAAAGGCCTCTGTCCAAATGGAAGATATTTAAGATAATCATGCTTCGATCAGATTATTAGGCCACTTCTTACAAAACTAAAGCATGACTTTAATTTTCTAATTTAAAAAGTTAGGCATTAAGCAACATCCTTTCTTCTAAAGTTGAGTTACGTTTTAGACTTTCAACATCACCATAATCTGTGAAATTCATCTCTTGAAAATAAAAACTACCTAATGGACACAATTTACCTAACAGAAAATCATATGGTCTCTATTTTGGAGTAAACACTGCTTTGTTTGTGACAGAATAATCATATTTATTATACGTCACCAAGTTGGTGATAGGAGAAATGGCAGTAGTTGGAATTCCTGTCGTGGCGCAGCAGAAACGAATCTGACTAGGAACCATGAGGTTGCGGGTTCAATCCCTGGCCTTGTTCAGTGGGTTAAGGATCAGGCGCTGCTGTGAGCTGTGGTGTAGGTCACAGACGCGTCTCGGATCTGGAGATGCTATGGCTGTGGCATAGGCTGTCATCTGTAGCTCCGATTCGACCCCTAGCCTGGGAACCTCCATATGCCACGGGTGTGGCCCTGAAAAAACAAAAGACAAAAAAGAAAGAAAGAAAGAAAGAAAGAAAGAAAGAAAGAAAGAAAGAAAGAAAGAAAGAAAGAAAGAAAGAAAGAAAGAAAGAAAGAAACGGCAATGGCAAGAAAATGAGTATCGTTGGTCATTCTTTGTTGATTCTGTATCACAGGCTGTCCCCTTTCCAAGGCAAAATATTTAAAGGACTACAGAGGAGTTCCTGGTTCTGTGCATCACTGTCTTTAACCACAAAATAGGAAGAATTGTACACTGCCAACATCACAAGGATATGAAGACGCTAAAGAATATAGAATGAAATTGCTTGCAGTTTATAGGTGATAGGATGTAACAGAAATCCCAGCGATCTGCATTTCACTGACACCTGCTGTGGTCCAGTGTCACAGAGTGGGTTGAGCTAAGTCCAGAGGGATGACATGCCATCTTGGTAGAACTTAGCTTACCATGGAGCAAATATCTGGTTCTCAACAGTTTATAATAGTCCATAAACTTTCAGCTCATTTTCATTCTTAGTATAAACATAGAAATGTGAAGTCCTATGAAATAACCACTTTATAAGTTACAGGTGATCCAGTAATAGCAATTCTGTATTGTTCAACCTGCAGTTGCAATAGCTACATCCTACTCCTGCCATTACTCAGAACATCATCCTAATATTCAGACTGTTTAAGCTCCTGCATGTGCTTAGGAGACTGCCTCTTGCCTACTAATTCTGTAAAGTCCAATTATTTCAGTATTAATTGCTATTGATAGTCCAACATCTTATGTATACCCTTTCTTCCTTCACTATTGCAAATACCCATATATTGTGATGAGTTACAAACATGACCTGCCATCCACAAAAAACATATGTTTCCATTCTGAAACTTCTGTTATGAAGAGATTTTCCAGCACATTTCTTTAGTTAAAGTAAGGCATTTCAGAGAGAGAGAAAAAAAAAGCAAAGCTTGCTGTTTCAGCAGCCTTATTGCTAGGTTTTTTTTAATGCAATAAAACAAACATTCCAAGCTCTTAAAAGTCTTAATCCTAGCAAAGCTATTTTTCTTTGGAAGGAATAGGCCCACACTGTAAAATGAGCAGTAAGTTGCAAACAACAGCAATGCAGAGATAATACACAGAGTCCCAGAGCAATTCATTGACCTTACAGCAGGAAATAATCATGTATCATCAAAGTCCGCTTGGGCAGTATCACTTTGCTGAGAAGCACTAGGCTTCCTTTTAAAGTCAGATTTGATCTTGCTGCTATTTCTAGAGTGCTTGAGAGCATTTCTATCAATGAAATGCAAGCATGTTCTTTATTCACCGAACATGCTCACACCTATATGCTAAAGAGAAAGCAGAGAGATTGGAGGCTGGGCTGAGATTCGTCAGTTTTTTTCACATGCAAGGCTCCACTTTAAGTCATCTTTATGAAATGAGGATGCTTTTTCATAAAAACCCAAAGTCTTAAATATATGTTCAAACATTAATACTGAAAACCTGTAATTTTCAGCAATGCTGGCTGATGAGAAAGAAACCTTCCCTGTATATTTTTGTCTTAGTTATTATTGCAGAGTTTATGAGCTTGGTATTATTGAAGAGGAAGAGAGAAAAAAAAGAGACAGAGAGTGCAAGAGAGGGAGAGCATACACATCTTGGAGATATTTATCTGATTCCCCAGAAGGAGCCAGGCATGCTAAAATTATAAAATGTAATAAAGCATAATTAAGTATTATGAAGTTCTTAACATAGACACTGCTAAAAACAAGACAACAGGCCCAAAATGGAGTGACTTATGCCAGGCCCCCCCATCACCAAACCCCGACCTAATTATACTTCTACTCTCCCAGAAATGGAATCTTAAACCAGTCACTCAGAACTTGCCTGATTATCACTAGTGAGGACAGAACCTTGCCATCTTCTAAAGGAAACTGACCTTGTTACAATAAGTCTACTTTTTGCTTATGTAACTTCCCTGTTCCTGCTCCCTTCCACATCAAAGGTCTCCTTTTGTATCGTGCCTTAGAGCTCTCTTCTATTTACTTCCTGGGAGGTTGCTCAATTCAGGAATCATTTAAAATTTTTGTATTAAAGTATAGTTGATTTACAATGTTATGGTGTCAATTTCTGCTGTACGGCAAAGTGACCCAGTCATACCTACCATATATATATATTTTTTCTTTTTCTCATATTATCTTCCATCACGGTCTTGCTAAGAAACTGAATATAGTTCCCTGTGCTGTACAATAGGACCCCATTGTTTACCCATTCTAAATTTAACAGTTTACATCTACTAATCCCAAACTCCCAGTCCATTCTACTCCCTCCCTATGAAACACTGAATACAGCCTATAAGATCTTTGCAATTTACTCGGTTGAACTTTGTTTTTTCATCTTAAGGAAATGTTCTAAATGATTTTTTCACTTTCTGGATTTAAGACAAAAAGAAAAAAGCCACGGCAGGTATTATTTCAGAGAGCTAAACAAATTTTAATCAGAATTTCTATGACCAAAATGTTTATGTGTAACAGTTTTAGATGCAATAAAACAGGATGATTTGCCAGTAACAGAAAGGTACAAACTAAATTGCATTGCTAGCACTTTCAAGTATACTGTTACTCTATAAAATATATACATAAGTTTAAATAAGTACTGTATACCTATTATTCCAAACTATTCTACACTTATTCTATGTTACCCATTGACATAGAATGCCTTGATTGCCATGGTTCTATTTGGGGGTGGTTTTTGCTTTTTAAAAACTTGTTCTAAAGTGGGCAATGTTTCCTAAGCACTGAAGCTTGAGAGCATCTGCACTGGATGGGATCATAAAGCCGTATCTAAGACACTGCAACACCTCTAATTCCATTTTCCTCCACTGCCTCTCCACTGTGTGCCAGGTGCTTCTGGGCACTGAGGATGCAGCAAAGAACAAAGAAGGTCACAGTCGCCCGTTCCAGGGAGAGGTCGGCCATCCTTCCCAGGTCAGGGTGCCCCCCACCCCTGATGGTTCACAGTATATGACCAGAGCTCACCCCACCTCCCATTTACCTGAACCACACCTCCTTGTTTACCAGGACTTCAGTCTCCAGGGTAATTCTTTAGACTATAAAACAAGAGTCTTCCTTCTGATTGATCACAGGATGAAAAAGAGTAACAGGATGAAAAAGACAACAGAGGTGGTCTAAGAATTACGGTCAATGCATCAGATGAGAGTGTCATGTGCCATTTCACGGATGTGGCAGGAGAAAGCTCCAGGTGAGTTAGTTCGACTTTGTTCCAATTCCTCCTGATATTTGTTCACTCATTTTACCTTTATTTCTCCATTCATGAGAGACAGACAGAGACCAATTCTTTCACCATAATATCTTGTTTCAAAGCTGTGAAGCCCAGTGAGATAAGATCTCTTATCTTAGTTCAAAATGTCTTGGGATCCTGGCAGCTAAGCAGCTTGGGCAGGTTTAGAATTTCACCTAGAGTAGCAGCAGGGAGTGGGGCAGGGATGAGGAAGGTACCAGGAGCAAAGGGAGAGCTCCTGGCAGCCACAGGGATGACACATTGTGAATCACTGCTGCCTGCATTCCTGAGTTTGGCACCCCTGGAAGCATTTTTTTAACGGATTAAGGCACTTCATCTCCAGAACTGCCTGCAAAATGAGGCATGATCCTCTCAGTCCCATTTTTCAGATGAGGAAACTGAAAAAAGAGGTTGAGAAACTTGACCAAGTTCACTTGGCTAGTAAGAAACAGAACCAAACGTTGAACCCAGATAGTCCAGCCTCAGCTTTTCAAGGGTCATGATATACAGGCTCATTTCTATGCCCCACTGCTACATAAAGCATCCTTAGAAATGTTACCCTGGATGCCGTTCACCGCAAACGTTTGACAGATGAAGATATTGCAATTGAGAGGATGGAATGCCTTTTCCAAGGTCACCAAAGGAGAGACACAGGAGTGTAATCTAAGTTTTCACTCTTGTTTCTGCTATAAATTTAAATCCCTGTCATCTAAGAACTTGGTATATACTGAGATCTAAAATTCAATATGCCAGTGACAGAGCAAGATCATGTTAATTCCTTGGGTACTAATACATGGCATTGGGGGATGGAGAAGTGAACAAAATGTTGGTGATTTTGCTCAAAGTCACCCTCAAGTGGCTGTGAGTGATGACCTCCTGGCTCCCTGCCCCTTCCTACAGGAGCTCCAGCTGCAGGCTGGGTGCTCGTCTCTGCCAGCCCATCCTGGGGTTACTATATAATGACATTTATTAGCTGAGGAAGAGAAAAACAAAACAAAACAGCTTGAAGAAGCAAAATGGATGTTAACTTTAAAACTCCAAGGAAACAATTAACAATGACCTTCATGGTGAAATAAAGAATACAACGCAGGAACTCTAATCATGTTTTCAGTTTCTTAAAGTCCTGTTTTCAGTTCCTGAAAGTCCGCAACATTTGTGAAGCTTTCACTGCATCAGGATTTGTTTTCTCCTGAGGTCAAAGTTTCTCTATTATTTTCCAGCAAATCAGCCTCACGAAGAATGGCTCTTCACTTTAATTCACTGCCTTCTATAGCATTTTCTTACAGAAGCTGCTGAATCTGGTTAATTATTCAAAGGGACAGAGAGAAGACAAAAGACATGTAGATGTATTGCCATTGATGTAGAAAACGGAGCTGGAGATGTGAGGGGGCAGCTCCCCTGAACTCCAGGCTCATGCATCAAGCTACCCCTCCTCAGCTCCACCTGGATGTCTATTCTATTTTCCAAACTTACAGAAGACCTCCTAATTTCTCCTTTTCAGTCCATTCTCAGCCCAGCAGTCAGAGGGATCCTCTTATCTAGTCAGTCAACTACACCTGGAATGAGTATCATCTTATGTGGCAATTACACCTCACTCACATACAAAAGTCACGTCATTCTTTTCTCAAAATCTATCAAGTGGCTTCTTTTCTCTCTCGGAGAAAAGCAAAGTCATCAAGTGGAATCCAGGTCCAGCATGATGGCTAAGCCCCTCTGGCCTCCACCTCCTCCATCACCCCTGCTGCATCTGCCCAGTGGTCCACATGCAGCTCCTCAAGGACACCTTCACCCCACCAGGGCTCTGGGTGCCATCTTCATCTAGAGCATCCAGATGTCCATGTGGCACGTGTCTCCTTCCCATCTTCGTGAAAACACGACCTGCCCAGTGAGGCATTCTTTCCTTCGCTCCCCTGTTGAGAACAGCAGCTTTGTCCCTGGCCATTCTTCTCAATTCCCTGCTTTATTACCTGTCCCCATGTCAGACACTCTATCTACTGTCATGATACATTCTGCTCACTGTTGTCTAGACGCTCCCCCTGCAGTGTGAACTGCATGATACAAAGTCTGGGTCTATTCTGTCCACACTCTGTTTCCAACACACAGAATGCCTCCCGCTGTGGATTTTGTCACTAAATGAATCAAGGAATGTATGAATGAAAGACAAACGAAATTTCACCTCGGCAAAATAAGGAAAAGACACTAAGGGGGAAATGACCAACTGCGAGCGGGCTGTGTGGAAGTAGTAAGAGGCCCATCACCTAAACGGCCTGATGTGGTTGGTGTTCTAGGAAAGAAAAATAACAGCAAAACTGATTCTAGATAAGCTGGCCCAAAGGAGCCAGGCATAAGGTTTACCCTGAGTCAATACAGTAGCCATTCAATAAAGATGGATTCTAGGATTTGCTTTCAACTTTTGATTCCCTCCAATCCACAGGCCATTTGTAAACTTTCCTTATCTCTGTTCTTCTGTTCCACTGCCCATAGTTATGTCCAATTATCTCTAAGTTCATATCCTTCAGCCTCTGTGGGCAGCAATTTCACCTCTCTGTGCCTCTGTACAGAGAAAAGGAATTGAGTTTCACCAAGCAAACTGCACTTCCAAAGTCCAGAACCTCCCTGGAGATGGGGTGGAGCCTGCAGATGTTGGGGTGGGGCGGGGCCACTCTTTTCCCTTTTACTCCAAGATCCCTTCTTTGCCTGCAGTCCCAGCTGTTTCAAAAGCGAAGTTGTCCTTAGGAGAAACAGAAGGCCTTGTTATATGGGAGGGCAAACTAGGTGGCAGAAGTGCTCGCTTCTGCTACTAGGTCTAACACCCACAGCTGTCACCTCCCGGGGTAGTTAACAGGAACAAACAAACAAAAAAAAAACAAATAAACTCAGCAGCCTCAGTGTCATACTGTTTCTCTGTACCTGAGAAAGTCCTGATGCCAACAGTTTTGACGATCCCCATTGAAGAGTATTTCTGTGACTGTTTTCTAGTTCATGTTTAATTAGACTACTGAGGAGCGATTCATTTTTCAGCTTGGGAACAGGTGGGTGTCCTTATAATTTTCTTTTGCCTTTTCTAGGGCTGCTTCTGCGGCATATGGAGATTCCTGGGCTAGGGGTCGAATCAGAGCTGCAGCTGCCTGCCTACACCAGAGCCACAGCAATGTGGGATCCGAGCCCCGTCTGCATGCGACCTATGCCACAGCTCATGGCAACGCCAGATCCTTAACCCACTGAGCAAGGCCAGGGATCAAACCTGCAACCTCATGGTTCCTAGTCAGATTCATTAACCACTGAGCAACGACGGGAACTCCCCGGGTGTCCTTATAATTTTATGTTTATGTGCAGAAAAAGCATTTGACAAAGTCCAACAACCATTCATGATAAAAACTCTTACCAAAGTGGGTATAGAGGGAAAACACCTTAACATAATCAAAGCCATTTATGACAAACCTACAGCAAATATACTACTCAATGGAGAAAAGCTGAAAGCCTTCCCACTAAAATCTGGAACAAGACAAGGATACCCACTCTCACCACTCTTATTCAACATAGTACTGGAAATCCTAGCCACAGAAATCAGACAAACAAAAGAAATAAAAGGCATCCAAATAGGAAGAGAAGAGGTAAAACTGTCACTGTATGCAGATGACATGATACTATATATAGAAAACCCCAAGGACTCAACCCCAAAACTACTTGAACTGATCAACAAATTCAGCAAAGTAGCAGGATATAAGATTAACATTCAGAAATCAGTCACATTTCTGTATACTAACAAGGAAATATTAGAAAAGGAATACAAAAATACAATACCTTTTAAAATTCCACCCCAAAAAATCAAATACCTGAGAATACACTTGACCAAGGAGATAAAGGACCTATATGCTGAGAACTATAAAACTTTAATCAAGAATATTAAAGAAGATGTAAAGAAATGGAAAGATATTCCATGCTCATGGGTTGGAAAAATTAATATTCTAAAAATGGCCATACTGCCCAAAGCAATCTACAGATGCAATGCAATCCCTATCACATTACCCATGACATTTTTCACAGAACTAGAACAAACAATCCAAAAATTTATATGGAACCACAAAGACCCAGAATTGCCAAAGCAATCCTGAGAAACAAAAACTAAGCAGGAGGCATAACTTTTCCACATTTCAAGCAATATTACAAAGCCACAATCATCAAAACAGTGTGGTAATGGTACCAAAACAGACATACAGACTAATGGAACAGAATAGAGAACCAGAAATAAACCCTGACACCTATGGTCAATTAATCTTTGACAAAGGAGGCAAGAACATAAAATGGGAGAAAAATAGTCTTTTCAGCAAGCATTGCTGGGAAACCTGGACAGCTGCATGCAAAGCAATGAAACTAGAACACACCCTCACACCATGCACAAAAATAAACTCAAAATGGCTGAAGGCTTAAATGTAAGACAAGACACCATCAAACTTCTGGAAGAGAACGTGGGCAAAACATTCTCTGACATCAACCTTATGAATATTTTCTCAGGTCAGTCTCCCAAAGCAACTGAAATAAAAGCAAAAATAAACCAATGGGACCTAATCAAACTGACAAGCTTTTGCACAGCAAAGGAAATGAAAAAGAAAACAAAAACACAACTTACAGAATGGGACAAAATAGTTTCAAATGATACAACTGACAAGGGTTTAATCTCTAGAATATATAAGCAACTTATACAACTCATTAGCAAAAAAGCCAACAACTCAATTGAAAAATGGGCAAAAGACCCAAATAGACATGTTTCCAAGGAAGATACACAGATGGCCAACAAGCATATGAAAAAATGCTCAACATTCCTGAGTATTATAGAAATGCAAATCAAAACTACCACGAGATACCACCTCACACCAGTCAGAATGGCCATCATTAATAACTCCAAAATAACAAATGCTGGAGGGGTTGTGGAGGAAAGGGAATCCTTCTGCACTGTTGGTGGGAATATAAGATGGTACAACCACTATGGAGATCAATATGGAGATACCTTAGAAATCTATACATAGAAATACCATATGACCCAGCAATCCCACTTTTGGGTAATATCTGGATGAAACTTTCCTTTAAAAAGACACATGCACCCTCAAGTTCATTGCAGCTCTATTCAAAATAGCCAAGACATAGAAACAACCCAAATGTCCATTGGCAGATGATTGGATTAGGAAGAGGTGGTATATATACACAATGGAATACTATTCAGCCATAAAAAAGAATGAAATAATGCCATTTGCAGCAACATGGCTGGAACTAGAGACTCTCATCCTGAGTGAAGTAAGCCAGAAAGAGAAAGACAAAAATCATATAATATCACTTATATCTGGAGTCTAATATAAGGCACAAATGAACCTTTCCACAGAAAAGAAAATCATGGACTTGGAGAATAGACTTGTTGCCAAGGGGGAAGGGGAGGGAGTGGGGTGGTCGGGGAGCTTGGGGTTAATAGATACAAACTATTGCCTTTGGAATGGATTAGCAATGAGATCCTGCTGTGTAGCACTGGGAACTATGTCTAGTCACTTATGATGGAGCATGATAATGTCTAAAAATAGATTTTGTACATTTATGTTTAACAGGGTCCCTATGCTGTAGAGTAGAAAAAAAATTGTATTTGGGAAATAACTATTAAGAAAATGATAAAAGCTGAGACAATGATAAAATTTAAAAAATTTAATAAAAGAGTATATATATATATGTATGACTAGATCACTTTGCTGTACAGCAGAAATTGAAGGAAAATTGTAAATCAACTATACTTTAAAAAAAATTTTTTTAATTGTTATATTTATAGTTAGTCACTTACACCTTCTCATCCCATCACCATCATTCTTAAGTAGGATTTTTCCTGGCAGATGCTATGTTAAGGAGAAAAGCTGAGTCCTTCTACCTGTTTGATGTGACTTCGTACTACAAAGGGGAGTGACATTGTGTCATTTCTGTCATACAGGCTCTCCATGTATAGATGTCTAGGGAACTAGACTTTTTTACAAAGTGTTTGATTGCTTAAATTATTTAAAAGCAGATCTGTGTAATACTGTAAAAAGAAAAAGAAAATCCTAAAGTATAGATTTAGGAAGAAATAGGCACATAAGCTGAGTTAGATATTCTATTCAATACACTCAATAGTAAAAAATAAAACCCCCCAAAATCTATAATGCCCTAGGAAACCAAGTTAAACTGGGATGTCAGGGCACAAAACACTTTTAGAAACACACAAGTGAAGGGATTCTAAGAGAAATCCAGCCTCTGGTAAAAAACACTTCGATACATTGCGGATGGTAATGGCGGTAAATGTTTATCTCTTTCTTTAAAATCCTCATAGACATAAAGCCTATAAATTTGTTATCTTTTAAGAACATTTTCTAGACATAGGATTATATAACTTTTAAAGCTGGAAGGTCTGTCAAGTTCATTTAGTCCAAGAACTTGACCTTGGGCAATGGGATGGGAAGCGCTGGGTGCCGAAGGAGAACAAGTCAGTGTCAAGCAGATGGGACCAGAGGGGTTCTATCTTCACCCCCTGTGTACTTCTTAGTAACTAAAGTTGGAGACAGTCCGCCACACCACACTCTCTTTGGAGAATCCCAGAATTGGCTTAGCATTTTAAAGACTAAAATTCAATATCTCATTCTGAGACGGACTATGCAAAGGTTATCTATTCATGTAGGCCACCATAAAGAGCCTGACGTTAAGAACAATTGGGGGAGTAATATCCTTATGAACATAAATAAAACCTCTTTTAGTGTGGAAAAGAAGGAAGTAGTTGAAGTTGGGACTGGCAATGGCATCACTGCATCCACTGAAAATAAACTTTGTGATCACTTATATTGAGGAGAGTCAGAAAAGAAGGGAAAAAAATCGACAATATTCTCCTGAAGCATTGTACTCTCGACTCCTTTGTTTAGAACCAAAGAGCTAGCTAAGCCTCTTAGAACAGTGGGCTTTTAAAACATGTGCTTTCCCTGCAAACCAACCTAAGAAAGGGGTAGCTGAATATTCAAAAACAAAAAAAAAAGCCTTGAGGTTTACTTTCAAATTCAAAAATAATAGATTTGGCAGAATTCAGACGCAGCCCCTGAAAAGAAAACATTGGCTGCTGATGAGACAAGGGCACAGTGGCCCAGATGCCAGTGTCATTTATCACCAGAGAGCTCAATATCAGAAACCAATTCACACTGCACAATGGCCGTGCCACTAATCACAAGCTACCTTTTTTCTTTAAACCAAGTCACATTTTTCATTACTTTTGGGAATTTTGGAAGTGGAATGCTTTTAAGACACTTGGAGATTGATCTTTAGATTCAAAGTAACTTAGCGGTTGAAGATTTTTTTGTCAACAAGCCCAAGCGCTGGCGGCTGGCCTTGGAAATCCCTGGTTGAGCATAAATGTGAGCAATTGCCGCATCGAGCCATGTACATGGTGATCAGCACACTCACCAACTCACTCGACTTCCGGGCAAGGAGCAAAGGATCCTCGGTCAAGTCTCATAAAAGGAAAATTCTAGGAAGAGCGGTAAATGCGCTATGCAGCAGGATTTTATAGCCATTCAACTCCATCTAGTCAGCCCTAACTAACTTTTTTTTCATGATGCTATAAAGAATAACAAAGCAATAAATAGCCTTAGGCTTGACCCAGAAGATGAGTTTCAGTGAGACATGGAAAATGATATTCTGAAACATCCAAACATAGCCAACAAAAACAGATATTTCATAGAACTCTTATTACCCAAAAACATTATTCCTGCTTCTGAGGAGATCACAATTAAGGCTCTAGATACTAATAACTTTTATTTTTTTTTTTTTTGTCTTTTTGCCTTTTCTCGGGCCGCTCCAGCAGCATATGGAGGTTCCCAGACTAGGGGTCAAATCAGAGCTGTAGCTGTGGGCCTACGCCAGAGCCACAGCAACGTGGGATCCGAGCCTCTGTCTGCAACCTACACCACAGCTCACGGCAACGCCAGATCCTTAACCCACCAAGCAAGGCCAGGGATCAAACCCGCAACCTCATGGTTCCTAGTTGGATTTGTTAACCACTGCGCCATGATGGGGATTTCGAGATACTAATAACTTTGGACCAGAATAAGCATAAATACTTATCCAGTCCTTGGTAGACCATGCTGAAGACAAGACTAAATTTGTTTGGAATTCAACAAAATTTCAAAAATCCCCTGCATTTATAGTTGTACTTTGTATTCTCTACCTTTTTTAAAAAATAATTTTTTGGTCTTTCTTTTCTTTGTTTAATTTTTTAGGGCCGCACCCATGGCATATGTTAAGTTTCCAGGTTAGGGGTTTTATCAGAGCTGCAGCAGCTGCCAGCCTACACCACAGTCACAGCAATGCGGGATCTGAGCCATGTCTGCATCCTGCACCACAGCTCATGGCAATGCTGGATCCGTAACCCACTGAGAGAGGCCAGGGACTGAACTTGCATCCTCATGGATACTAGTCGGGTTCGTTACCACTGAGCCACAATGGGAACTCCATTCTTTATTTTTTTAATTGATGTACAGTTGATTTACAATGTAGTGTTAGTTTCAGGTGTATACATACAGTTATATATACACATACACATATATAAATATGAAAAAGAATAGGTTTATATAGATATTGTTTTCCACTATAGGTTATTACAAGATATGGAATATATTTCCCTGCACTATACAGTAGGTCCTTGTTGGTTATCTATGGTATATACAGTAGCGTGTATCTACTAATCCCAAACCCCAATCCATCCCTTCCCCTGACACCTGTTCCCTTTGGTAACCGTAGTTTGTTTTCTATGTCTGTGGATATATTTTTGTTTTGTAAATAACTTCATTTGTGTCTTTTTTTTTTTTTTTTTGATTGCACGTATAAGCAAGTTTCTACCATCTTTTGTTTCAGGTTTGGCAGACTGTCTACCACCTCTGGGTTAACCCCTCCCCTCCTCCATTCCCTACCTAAAATTGGTATGCTCCAGAGAAGACAAAAATAAGTCTCCGATAGATATCATCTCACGTTTTATCTTACCTCCCCTTCTTTCTTACCCCTTCCTGTGTGATAGCTTTGAAGATCAGTACATTCATTGTGGCCACGTTCTGCTATGTAGGGCAGACACAGTGGACAGGGGAGAGAGAAGGCTTGCTTATCCACGGCAAATGTTGCCCCGGAGATTCCTTCTTCTCAAGGTTTGGAAGTTGGAATCCTAATTCCTAGAAACAATTCTTCGCTCTAAGTGCCATGATCCACAGGTATCCTATTTTGTGCAAAAAGGTGATTCTGTTGATGGCTAAGGTTATTAATCATTAAATGGAAACCAAAATTTTGGAGCTGCAAGGAAGAGATAGGTGAAATAGTCCAGACTGCCTTGAGGTTGAAGACATTCACCCCCAGAGAAGGTAAATACCATGCCTACAATCACCCAGCTTATGAGTAGAAAAGGGATAGCTCAGGATGTTAATTCTGAGATACCCAAAGCTCGCAGTTGACTCAGTTCTAACATCTACATTTTATGAGACTCAATCATGACATGACCCATCCAAGGCATGACTCTTACCTCTAGTAAACTGTCTTGCAATTGGGAGCACATCCAGAATCTAAAACAATGTTTACTGTCAATCACACTGTTTACATTTTCCAGAAGATAGACTATGAGACCATTCTGAGGTCAATAAAGAAAGCATAAAATTTTTAGCACATTGTTACATAAATATGCATACCTTGGCCTGTTCCAGCTTATGGAAATTGGGAAACAGTTGAAGTTAAAAACATTTTTTCCCCTCTTAATTCTCACTGAAACACCTTGAATCAAGGAATGTTTTGTAGTAGCCCTTGATTCTTTGGCAGCTATGGAAACACAAATGAATAAGAAATTACCTGAAGTAGCTCACTTGCCAGAATATTAACACACAAAAGCATGCATCCTGAGAGTCTGCAGACATGTGCTAAACCTCCAGGAATGGAATGCAGTTCAATGGAACACAATCTAGGAAGACAGGCAAAGCCTTTAAAAGGCAGAGAGGGAGAAACCATAAATGAAGGCCCCAAATTAGCAGGACGGACACAGTGAAGGAATCAAACCAACCTGGACAGAGGCGAGAAGAGGGGCAGGGACAGTGTGGGAAATAACTTAGGAATTCATTTCAGGCACACCAGGCTAAAACCTCCACCCAGAGATGGATCTTTAATGCATTATGGAGCAGGGTACACATTCAAGTTTATCTGTCTTTTAGATTGCCTTTTGCCACAATTTACTGAACCTATTTGGGAAATAGACATGGAAACTAGGGTTTGACAAGTGAATATGAAAACTTTTCATGAGTCTTAAATTGCAGATTTCTGAGTATTTAGTTGATTCCCTTTAAAAATATTTCTCCTCCATCATCTTGCCAAGGAAATTGTTTTTTTCATCCTTGATTCTGACTTACTTTCAAACTGACTTTACATATATATTTTTTTTTCTCTTTTTTAATCTAAACTCATTAGTGACTTTTTTTTTTTCTTTCTACTGCTGCATCTGTAGTGTGTGTAAGTTCCTGGGCTAGGAATGGAATCAGACCTGCAGCTGCTGGACTACGCCACAGCCATGGCAACGTCAGATCCTTAACGCACTGAGCAAGGCCAGGGATCAAACTTGCATCCTCATGGAAACAGTTTCAGGTTCTTACACAGCTAAGCCACAAGGGGAATTCCTTCATGAATGGCCATTTCTTTCCCTGTTCTACAAAGTGACAGCTTTGAACACAGTATCACCAAGGAAACTCAGCATCTTTCCAGCACAGTTTCATCTACCCTAAAGTCTGGGCCACTCCCTATCAATCATTTCCATATGCTTCAGGTCTAAAACCAAGGGTGAGCGATGTTAACTTTTGAAACCTCAAATGAAGTGATATAAATCAAGCTTTTCCCCAAATTAAGCATAAATTTATTTTTTTATTTTTTGCCACAGAAAAAGAAACTGCAAAGACCACCAGGTTTCATGTAAAATGCTATAGACTTTTTGTCTAGACAATTTCAACTGACTCTGAGAAAATTCAGTATCAATCACTCTTACTGGGTTGCTTTGGCAAAAGAATGAAAGGTTAGATTTTACTGTGCCATCCAGCAATTTACCTTAAGATTCATGGGTAGAAACAGACTGGAAGAAAGCGCAGGGGACTCTGCCAACTCAAGACAACAAGCAAGCAAGCAGAAGCTAATCCAAGCTGAACCCCTGACTTTCCGCATTACTCAAGCAAACCATTCGATGCTTTGCTCTTCGGGCCAGCCCTGTGGCAATACCTAGTCAAAAGCAATCCTAGCAATAAAAATCTGACTTCTGTACACAAGTTCTGCTACTTCGAAAGAATTCATATTTTTTTCCAGTAAGTGTCATAAAATTTACTTGGACTTAACTTAGAATGCTTAGGACAAAAGCATGCGCGTGTGTGTATACACGCGCACACACATCATCATTAACTAAGGTTTTCATTTTACAATGATTTGAGTGTCTTTTACACTCAAGCATTGAAAGGTATTTGGGATTACACGAACATTCTCTCTTGAAAAGCTTTAAATAGTGAAACTACATAAATCATTGAAAATGTATCCTCTTCGAAATGTTGAATGTGGAGTTCCTGCTGTGGCTCAGCGGGTTAAGAATCAGACTAGTATCAGTGAGGATGCAGGTTCAGTCCCTGGTCTCGCTCAGTGGGCTAAGGATCCAGCGCTGCCGAGAGCTGTGGTGTAGGTTGCACACATGGCTCAGATCCCGCGTAGGATGGCAGCTGTAGCTCTGATTCAACCCCCTATTTTTGGTCTTTAATGCAAGGCTTCCTTGACAGCCCAAGGATGCAAGGAAAGGTATGTGACCAAGAGGAGGATGAAGACGGCTGGAGAGGAGCAGTGGGAATGCCACCTTTGGGTGCTTTCCCCAGCACAGAGCAAGTGTGAAGAGCGCTGTCAAGGCTCCCACCGTGCGATTCTAGCATTGACTCTGGCGAGCAAGAGCAGAAATAACACGTTGCCAAGGGCTGTAATGGTGATGTATTTATTCTCACTTCAAGGGGAGGAAAGAATGCTGAGAGCAGGGTAAAGAGGTTACTTTAGGTGTACACTTTGAAAACAAAGTGGAGGATGCTGAACTGCCAGAGTAAGCCGAGAGGTGTCATGATCCATAAAGGAGATGAGAAAAATACTGAGCAAAATGTCAAAGTGGTATGGAGGATGCTTAAAGCATCAACATGGCCAGATGGACGCTTATCTGATTTAAGGGCTGGAGGAGGGCACTCAGCTGAAGGCCTCCAGGTCTGACGGGAAAATAGAGGCTGATGCCAACTCATCAGGTTGTGAAATCCACAGTCTGGGGTTTATCATACCACATGACTTAGCAGTATCTGGCTAAATATCTGTAATTTAATAGGGAAATTATCTTGTCTTTGAATCATTAACAAAACTTGTTCTAAAACCACAATTATTACAGAGATTTATCAAACAATTTACTTCTCTCAATGCACTATCTCCCAGAATTTTTATAAGCTCTGGTTTAAGACTCAAAGCTCTCTCACTCTTCTCTGATTAATTTACTTTCAGAATTTTCTGTTCCTGTACCCACTGACTTCCTACCTTCCAAAAGATAAACTAACCTTAGGAATTGATGTGACTGTCAACATGAAAGGGAATTAGCCAGTATTTATTGGCCATTTCATTTTCTATTTCCTTATTAAGAAATTGTTATGGATTGAGGCAAGAATTACACATATATTAAAAAAAAAAAAACTTTATTAAATTCTGTCACCAAAAAGGAAGATTTTTTTTTGGCTTGGAGAAGCATGTGACTCATCCAATCCACATTGTCAACCTTATTTCAAGGCGTAAGTTGAACTTGAGCAGGTTCCCTGGAAGAACTTAGTATGTATTTAGGCAAAATAAAGACTCCTGTTTTCAATATAATAGTCAAGACCATCTCTTGATGAGTTTACTCTAAGATTCCATTTTTCAAGGATAGATAATTTGATGGATCCTATTTTATATTCTGCTTCCCTACAGCCAGTAAGACCTACCAAGCATCGCTTCTACCTTTTCCTATCCAAAGGGAAGAAAAATACAAATGTCAAAGGTAAGTGGGAAAAGTGAAAAAAACATATAATATTAAGATATTACATATTGCAACCAAGTTATGACCTGGAAAAAAATTAGTGGAGCTTAATTTCATTTCAATTATTTCCCAAATGATAATTCATTATAGCAATACCTCATTTTTAGGTTTCCCCATCTTGAGAACCCTGTAGGATCTTAAGCCCTGCAGCATTAGGAACAATGGGGGTCAAGCAGAGATTCTTCTAACCTTCTTTGCTCTCTTTTAATCCTAAATTCAAGGAACATTGAACTCATAGCTCCTTTTCAAATCAGCTGTTCAGTTGACTCTTGAACAGCATAGGTTTCAACTGCAGAGCTCACACCTTATACACAGATCTTTTTCAATAAAAACAGTACTTGTATTTTCACTTTACAGCTCTTTAATTAAGTGGGGGGGTGAGTTTTGTTCGACTAGAGATCACAATTGTATAGCACAGGGCACTGTATTCAACCATTTGTGATGGAACATGAGGGAAAGAATGTGTATATATGTATATGTATGTTTGTGTGTGTGTGTATGTATAACTGGGTCACTTTGCTGTACAGCAGAAATTGATAGAACATTGTGAATCAATTACAATAAAAAAATTTTAAAAAAGAACTAGGGTTTGAGTCCTGATTCTATCCAGACTTTCAGCTTCCTGCCTTTGGGGGAGTCATTTATCAATTTCGTTGTTTCAGAGGCAGAGATAGTGGTACTCAGCAAGGAGGCCACTGGCCCTAACACCCCTGCATTGTTCAAGAAGCAACTCTACGTACACCCGCATCTATTATTTGCACATATGTGCAAGGCATCACTGATCTGGGTTTTGGACAATGCCTGGGACACACCTGCAATTGTTCACCTCCCAGAGCATGTGGAGATGACCTCTGCAGTGCAGGCTCAGGTTGGAAGGAGAAAAAGCAGGGGAGAAATGCAGGGGGATGAAAGAAGGAAGGCCCAGTAGGTATTAGTAAGAGGAGTCTGAGGTCTAACAGGGCGGAATGTGGAGCAAGCCCAAAGAATACTCCTCTGCTCTTTTCAACAGCAACATCTGTCTAAAAAGTCATTTAGGAGTTCCCAATGCCTCTCAGGGGGTTAAGAACCCAAAATACTGTCCTTGAGGAGCTGGTTCAATCCCTGGCCTCGCGTTGCCACAAGCTGAGGCTCAGATCTGGTGTTGCCATGGTTGTGGTGTAGACCACAGCTGCAGCCCCCATTTGACCCCTAGCCTGGGAACTTCCATTATGCCAAAGGTGTGGCCCTAAAAAGAAAAAAGGAAAAAAAAAAGGTCATTTAGACAATAGATCCTAAAAGTCCTCATTAAAAAAAAAAGTTATTTAGAAGACATTATGACTTGTGCCTAAATCATACACAAATTGGATACTTTGGGGCATGGAAGAGACAGACAAATTATTAAGTCCATCACCTTTTCCCCTATAAATGGTGGAGAGGAGTTTTGATCTGAAAAATGCACTGAAATTATGTATTTATTAGCACAGTGGTAGTAGAGAGGCTCAGTTTCTGGGAAACTTTCCTCACTCTAGAGGAGGAGGAAAGTGATCTCTTGAAAAACCAAATTCCAAAGAAATCTAACTAGATCCTTGAGAGTTCCGGGGTTGAGCAATCAATCTGTACGTGGTTACACAGTGTAAGACCTAATATTTAGCAGTAAGGCTAATGTACTTTGATAGGTAACATAAATGGGAGAAATTCTAGGGTAAAAAGCAAAAATCATCTAAACAGTCAACTTCTGTTAATGGGCTTAAGACACCCTTAGGGAGCAAACAGGAGAATCAGTGAAACAGACATGCCCCCAAACAGAATATCAACTTCCCATCAGAACAGTCTCTCCACTAGGTCCACTGCTAGCTTTTATTGTTCTCATTTATGCATTAAATCCCCTGTTACTTTCTACAGGGGTCAGTCTATAAAACTGATGACAAGAACTCCTTTGCAACTGAAGGCAATTTTATATAATATTGAGAAGATGACCTTGAAACCCAAGGAAAAAGAATGAACAATTTCAGGATGGTGTACTTTCGTGTGTGTGTGTGTGTGTGTGTGTGTGTGTGTGTGTGTACGGCTTTGTCTTTTTAGGGCCACACCCGTGGCATATGGAGATTCCCAGGCTAGGGGTCAAATCAGAGCTGTTGATGCTGGCCACAGCCACAGCCACAGCCACACCAGATCTGAGCTGCATCTGTGACCTACACCACAGCTCATGGCAACGTCAGATCCTTAACCCGCTGAGCAAGGCCAGGGATCAAACCTACAACCTCATGGTTCCTAGTCAGATTCGTTTCTGCTACGCCACGACGGGAACTCCCAGGATCATGTACATTTTAAGAAAAAGGAGTATTTATTTTGTGGTTAAGTACTTAATAATATCTCTACCCTTGACTGAAATAGAAAAGAAAATAAATGGACATTACCTTCTTTAGGGACATGTGCTCCAGTTAATTCTGTTATGCATAGACACACTAAATATAAATGAATATGGTTAAGTTGCTTTTGTTACCTAACAGTCGTATTTGGAAATAAATATTAGATATCTATTTCCTTTTTTTTTTTGCTTTTTAGGGCTGCACCCATGGCATACAGAGGTCCCCAGGCTGGGGTCAAATCAGAACTGCAGCTGCTGGCCTACACCACAACCATAGCAACATGGGATCTGAGCCACGTCTGCGACCTACACCACAGCTCATGGTGACACTGGATCCTTAACCCACTGAGCAAGGCCACGGATCGAACCTGCATCGTCATGGTTACAGTTGGGTTCGTTACCACTGAGCCACCATGGGAACTCCCACATTTTCTATGGGGGACGTGAGTGAGGATCGTTTTCAGGCCTTTTAAAAAACACCAGATTCTCAGGAGCAAATAGATGCACAATGCTCTGCCCCAAGGTGCAAAACCATGATTATCAACTTTGATTTCCTTCATCAGTGTCTTATAGTTTTCAGAGTACAGGTCTTTTGTCTCTTTAGGTAGGTTTACTCCTAGGTATTTTATTCTTTTGGATGCGATGGTAAACAGGATTGCTTCCCTAATTTCTCTTTCTGCTCTTTCATGGTTAGTGTAAACTGGTGCAACCACTGAGGAAAGCAGTATGGAGATGCCTCAGAAAACTAAACATAGAACTACCATTGGATCCAGCAATCCCACTCCTGAGCATCTATCCAGAGAAAACCACGACTCACAAAGACGCATTTACTCCGATGTTCACTGCAGCACTATTTACAATAGCCAAGACATGGAAACAACCTAAATGTCCATCGATGGAGGAGTGGATCAAGATGTGGTACATATACACAATGGAATATTACTCGGCCATTAAAAGGAACGAAATACCAGCATTTTTAGCAACATGGATGGACCTAGAAATTATCATGCTAAGTGAAGTCAGCCATACACTGAGACACCAACATCAAATGCTTTCACTGACATGTGGAATCTGAAAAAAGGACAGACTGAACTTCTTTGCAGAACAGATGCTGACTCACAGACATTGAAAAAGTTATGGTCTCTGGAGGAGACAGTTTAGGGGGTGGGGGGATGTGCTTGGGCTGTGGGATGGAAATCCTGTGAAATTGGATTGTGATGATCATTATACAACTACAGATGTGGTAAATTCATTTGAGTAATTAAAAAAAATAAATAATAAAATAGTATATACAGAAAAACATGCTTATCACATTGGTAAATGGCGAAAAGCTAAGTTTGTGATTATACTGGAGACAACGTCTGGATTCCAATGATCTCATCAAGAAGGACTGATGAGGCCTGGTGAATAGGTGAAATCAAACACAAAGAAATGCACAGAGATAAAGCAAAACACAAGACATCAAGAAAGAACTGGCACATCTTGGCTATACAGTATACAGTAGGCCATCTGAAAAAGACCTAGCATATTCATTGGCACCACATTCAAAGGCATCAATGGCATGACATGAATTACCAAAAAATACCCAGTGTTCACAGAATAAGCATGTGCAAAGGAAAAGTGCCCATCTATTTGTACGCTGCCTTTGTTAGGAAACAGCTATGATATTCAGTTCTGTTGTTGGGCCCCCAACACAAGTGGTGCACTGATACCTTCAAGATATTGAGAGAATGTGCATGATGGGAACAGGACTGAAAAGATATTAGGGGGGCAGTGGCAAGGAAGAAAGAGAGTAGCTGTTGAATCTGTAAAGGAGCCAAATTCAAGAAAATGGGATAGCATCCAAGTGTGACTCTGTGCCTCTCTTAATTTCCAACTTCCACAAATTCAAAAGTGACCACGCACAGCACCCATGGCCTTCAGTGACCTGACTTTGACCCTCCATCCAGCCCCAGTTCTCTGCTCTCCACTCAAATCCCCTACATTAACACACACCGGGATGTCTCCCAGCTTTGGTGCTACCATTTCTTTTCTTTCTTTTTTGTTCTGGGGGGTGGGGTGGGGCACCACAGCAGTGACCAGAGCCACAGCAGTGATGACACTGGATCTTTAACCCCCTGAACCACCAGGGAACCCATATTCTCCCTTTTCTTATGATCCCCTTTCACCTCCACTTCCCTTCTTCATGGAATAATCCCTCCCCATCTTCGAGACTCAGATCTAACTTACTCCTGAAAATATTTTTACACTCCCCCCACCTCAGCCAAAGTCTCTCCTCTATGATTCTGCAGCATCCCATGCACATTTGGCAGCACATACTTCATCACAATGATCCACGTGTAACTCTGGCTCTTGTAGCAGATGAACTGGAAAGCAGCGACTCCACCTAACTTCTAGTGGCGGTGAACAGACCTTGGCAGAATTGAACTGAATGTCTATTGTGGAAAAGGTGAAAGGACTTTGACCAACCACCAACGCATACTGAGCTCCTATTAAGGGCCAAGCAGTGAGGCAATGGGCTAAGTTAGCTAATATCAGAGGCGAAGTGAGTAGAAACTCGTCGCAATAATGGAACAACTTTTAAACGACTATATGTGCTTGGAAACAGTATAGAACACACATTGGAAAGTGTGTTCGCCATCACTGAAAGTGCTAGGAATACTATATAAAAATTGTCATAGTTGGGAGGCTGTATTAGAACGTGAGGTACTTTCTAAGATCCCTTCCAACACTGAGATTCTAGAGTCTCTTCTGCTTGACCTCTTCTTGTCAAAGATGAGAAAAATGTCCATTTGCATCTTTTAATAACAGCAATAGCTGCAGAGTTCTACACTTGGTTAAAACAAATGTACTCAGAGATTTTCCCGCAGACTGTCAGGATAAAGCCAGAAAACAAATTGCTAAAATGTGAGCTAGTATCTAGTACTTCTAATTCCCTTAACTAAGAAGGTAAAAGCATTTCCTGGGCAATTTCTGTATACATGTATGTGCATGATACATGGATGTGCAAACATGCAGCTGTATGTTTGTCTAAGTGGGTTCTATTATCAGAAATTACAGGAGAGAAAACAGTGAACACTGACAAGGTACTCTTGTGCTATCATGAAACAGTGGCCACACTTAAGAACAAATAAAAGGAATGAATGCATTTTGTGCCAGGCAACACTAAGTTGAATAAATGTTAGCATTTAATGACATGCAACAAAACAAGAATAAAACTGGCCTTTGTTCACATGAAATATTGACTCAGGATGCAGGGAAGAAAAAGTACAGACTGTAAAACCCTCACAGATGCAGCAATATGTGGGCAATTTGTGGGTGGCATAGCTGGTAATAAGCAAGTACTGTGTGCCCAGTCTCCTGAGCTGGGACCAGTCAGCGATCTACACTTGTCTGTTCCTGGGCAACTTACTTAACTCCAGTGTGCCTCAGTTTTTCTATCTGTAACGTGAGCATGATGTCACCTACCTAATAGACAGCTGAGAAGCACAGAATGACATAAGCCCTGTAAAGAGCTAAGAACAGTGCTAACCCACTGAACACCACTCAGCCATAAAAAGAACGAAATAATGCCATTTGCAGGAACATGGATGCAACTAGAGATTCTCATACTAAGTGAAGTAAGTCAGAGAGACAAATACCATATGATATCACTTATATCTGGAATCTAAAATATGGCATAAACTAATCTATTTATAGAACAGAAACAGACTCACAGATATGGGGAACAGATTTGTGGTTGCCAAGTGGAAGCTGGAGGGAGTGGGATGAACTGGGAGCTTGGGTTTAGTAGATGCAAACTATTATATTGAGAATGGGCGAGCAATGAGGTCTGACTGCGTAGCGCAGCGAACTATATCTAATCACTTCTGATAGAATATGATAGAAGATAACATGAGAAAAAGAATGTATATATATATATATGTATAACTTGGTTTCTTTGTTGTACAGCAGAAATTGACAGAACATTATAAATCAACTATAAATTTTTAAAAAATAAGAAAATAAAGTGTGACTTCAAACAAACAAACAAAAAACCAGTGTTGAACCATGGTAAGGATGCACAAACATGACCTGTCATGATTGTACCTGGACACATGTTCATACTAAGTGGATCCACAGTTATCAATACAAAGTAAAATGCTATTACTGTTCAGTTTTTATTTGCAGGGCTAAATTCAAAGACTCCAAAAGCATGATTGTTAGAGATGTAATGTAAATGTTATCCTTTTCCATCAAGCTTTATGTTTATCCAGGGTAAAATCCTACCTGGCAGCATCTTTAGGATAATTAAATGAATTACCAATGACAAAGTGCTTAGCTGCTATCATTATTATTTCTCCCACTTATCAAATACATAAGATAAATATAGTTACTACTGTACATAAAGCTAAGCTCATCTATGTCTGTTAATAACTAGGTTTGAGTGCAGTGATGGCTTCTGGAGTTGAATTGTTTTCAAATCAAGAAAAATAATGGCTAGTAACTCCTGGAACTGCAGAGAAGAGTGAAAGGGCTCAAACAGTGCAAGGTGGGTTCAAGATTATGCATAGGGAATATGAAAAAATGTTAATAAAAATTAGAATAGGTAAATCAAAGAGATGGTGGAATCTTCTGAGAATTGACATGTACTCAGCTGGCCTGTGTGGTCATTTCATGCACTGACCGTAGGCACTGCAGGCAGAACAGCAGCTCCAAAGGAGTGTATGTCCTAAGGCTCAGAACCTGTGAACATGTTAGATTATGCAGCAAAGTGGAGTTAAGGCTGTGAACAGCACTGAGGTTAGTAATGAGCTGTTTCTTAACATAGAGAGATTATTCTGGGTTATCTCACTTGGACCGATGTCATCATAAGGGTCCTGAAAAGTGGAAGAGGGTCACAGAAGAGTACCAGATAGATGGCAGCGTGAGAAATCAGCTGGCCACTGCTGTCTTAGATGGAAGAAGGGACCGTGAGCCAAGGAATGAGAGCAGCTTCCACAAGGTGAGGAAGCTAAGGAGAGGGATTCTCCCTGACAATGGAAAGGTATACAACCCTCCTGATACTTTTATTTTAGCCGAAAGAGACCCATGTCAGACCCCTGACCTCTTGAACTGGATGACAATTTGTGTTGTATTAAGCCACTCAGTCTGTGCTTATCTGTTTTAACAGCAATAGAAAACTACACAATAGGCATCTTTCTGCATTGTTTTTAATTATCTGAGATGCAGTGACACCTCATATGAGACTTACTAAATTCTTCCATTAGTTTTTGTTTTTGTTTCTACTTTTTAGGGCTGTACCCGCAGCAATATGGAGGTTCCCAGGCTATGGGTCAAATTGGAGCTGTAGCTACCAGCCTATGCCACAGCCATAGCAACGCAGGATCCAAGCCACATCTGCAACCTACACCACACCTCACAGCAACGCCGGATCCTTAACCCACTGGGCAAGGCCAGGGATCGAACCTGTGCCCTCATGGATGCTAGTCAGATTCGTTAACTGCTGAGCCCTGATGGGAAGTCCTCTTCCATTAGTTTTAATGACTTCTTATTTAAATGTGTTTAAGTGTTATATTTAAATATTTAAATAAAGCAAATATGAAATTAAATGAAAAATTAAAACATATGGAATGATTTTGTGAATAGTTCTAAAATCTGACCAAATGCAAACTACATGGCCTAAGATGATGAACAAAATTTTAGATGAAAAAATAATTTCCACTGGAATTCTGAGTTCAATAAAGGCAGCACCTGTTTCTGTTTTGCTCCTGGTGCCTAGAACTTTACTATTCATAAAATAAATAAATTAATCAACATCCAAATGATCAATCATGGTTTTTCTCAACATGTACTAAGAAGAAGACATTGCTATCAAATTTGAAAGGTGTTCTTTAAGCACTTTTCTATTTTTAAATGATTTTTAAATAGACTGCAGTTACTTGAAAATATTCAACTACCTAAATAAGAAGACACACTCTATGAATATGAAGAACTTCCTGCTTCTTAAAAATAAGATTAAGGAGTTCCTGTTGTGTCTCAGCAGATTAAGAACATGACAGTGTCTGTAAGGATGTGATTTCAATCCCTGGCCTTGCTCAGTGGGTTAAGGATCCACCATTGCTGCAAGCTGTGGTGTAGGTCACAGATGTGGCTTGGATCCGGAGCTGCTTTGGCTATGGTGTAGCCTGGGATTCCACCCTAGCCCAGAAACTTCCATATGACACAGGTGCGCCATAAAGAAAAAAAAATAAGGTTAATATTGTTTGAATCAATTATTATGCTATAGACTAAATGTATCTGCTCAAAATTCTTATGTTGAAATCTAATCTCCAATATGATAGTATTTGGAGACGGAATCTTTGGGGTGTGATAAGGTCATGAGGGTGGGGCCCTCATGAATGAGATTAGTGTCTTTATAACAGAGACCCCACTGAGCTCCCTTGCCACTTCTGCCACAGGATACAGTGAGAAGACGGCCACCTGGGAGCTAGAAAGTGGGTCCTCCCTCGACACAGAATCTGCCAGCACCTTGGTCTTGGACTTCTCAGCCTTCAGAATTGTAAAAAATAAATTTGTGTTGTTTATAAGCCACCTGGCCACAGTTCTCTGTTATTGCAGAACTGCCAAAGATATACCATAATGAAAGCTAACAGACATTTTCTAATGAAAATTTCTTTACACAGAACACATAGAGGCATTTCCCCACAAATTCTTATACATGTAATTTAGTTATATGTGCTTTGTTAAATTACATTCTGGATGGCATGTTTATGCAAAATCAATTACAAAATGGAAAATCTATAGTCTGTCCGGCAGGTTCTTGTATTTTTAGGAAAGGGGTTAAGACTTCCCGGATCTAGGGAAATCCTTATACATTGAACTAAAGATAAAATAGGGAAAAAGAAGAGGCGGGGAGTCCATCCATGTGCTGTCCTCCTTCTTCATGCTCACACCCAGGTCCCCTCTAAGGCATCAAATGTGGGGCCAGACTGAGCTCCCACAGCAAGCTCAGATTCTGAGATGCAGCACAGCAAAAGGAAGCGGGAAGGAGGGGCTACACTGCTTTCTGGGAAGTAGTATATAAGCCTTGCTCTTGGTCTTTGGATCTCCCCATCAGAGGCTGCTTTTCTGCCCTTGCATCCATCACTGTTTCATAAGATCCATTCTCCACCTGTGTCACATTACATGTCAGCTCTGCACTCTACCTCCCATTGCCGCTGCCTCCCCCAGTCTGGACTTCTGCCCAAGCTGTCTCCCCACTTCTCAGAACCCCCGCCTTGGACCAAATCCTGATACTACTTGTTACTTTCACTTCATCTATTTTTCCTTTGGCTTTTATCTGTGCAGGATCAGACTACACAGGGAAATGCAGGTGAATCTGGTAAATCTAGATTAACCATGCTAGTCTTTGGGGGCTTGGAGCAGAATTGCTAGAACTTGAGGTTCTTAGTCTTCCCAACTGGTTCTGGAAGCTCACCTCCTGCAGAAGCAAACTGGAAGCCAGTGGAAGGCAGTTGATGGCAGGGATTTCTCCAGGTAAACCTACTGCCACCACAGCCCTAGGCAAAGGCATGAAGAAGGCAGAATCTGTCTACTGAATATCCCACCATCACCTTAGAATTTCCTTTTCTTAAAAAAGTTTTATTAAACTATAGTTGATTTACAATGTTTCTTCAATTTCTGCCATACCACAGTGACCCAGCCACCCATACACACTCTTTTTTTTTTCCCTCCATTTTACATCAGGTTCTTACCCAAGAGACTGGATATATTTCCCTGGGCTGTACAGCAGGACCCCATCACCCATCCGTTTGAAATGTAACAGTCTGCATCTACCAAGCCCAAATTCCCCATCAGCCCCCCTCTAGTATTTCCTTTTGTACTTTTCACTTGCTTCCCAAAGCCCCTCCGGCTATTCAATGAACAAGGACTTCTCAAATTCCTCCTCCTTTTCCCTGTGCATTGGTTAAAACTCTCTCTCACACAGAATGACAGATTTTGTTCATTAAGTCTTCATCCAGTTAATAGAATTAACACTAAGCTGTTCAGTATGTGGAACTTCCCTGTGACATTCTGCTTCCTAAAATGTGATTCCTAATCTCAGCGACATAATGGAATGTGAATTTTGTGGAATATGTGCGAAATCATTTCGACCAGGGAGTTAATTTTTCTTTTAGCTCATGTACTAAAATAAATTACATTGACTCCAACAACCTCATCAACACTATGCCCCAGCCCTTCTCTCTGTGAATAACTCTATACTCCATCCAACTCTACAACAAACAGCCTTCGATTTAGGAAAGAATGTGAATTTGAGTTTGCCACATATAAAGCATAAGGAGATTCCACTAGTTGCTTGCGTGGATGGTCAAGAAGACAATGACAGGGAGGTAGGGAGCATAGCAAGTCAACACTCTGGCAATTCGGAGACCAATTCTCACCTTAAGAACGAGGGATTCCTAGTGGATTAAATCATGTCTGAGAGTCTAATCAGTCAAATGGTCAGCAGAGAACTGTTGAGAGCTGACTATACCGGTTCCTTGGCTTCTTTATGAGTCAGCTCACTTTACGCCCTATTTCACTGCTCACAGGCACTTCTATGAGAAGGCTAGAAGAAGAAAGGAGTCAAGACAATTATTTCAATTGCTTTTTCCCACCTCCAGTAACTCATGTGGGAAGAAAGTTAAAACCAAACTAAATGATATTTTAGTGAGTTTTAGAAGATGACATTTATCTATTGCTACCTATTTATCTATGACTATAACAACCAAGGATCAACTGCATTCCATGCAAATGCTCTGTGATATTTTTACAGTTTAAAATTTTTATTATATTTTTATTTTTGGCTGTTCCCACAGCATGTAGGAGTTCCTGAGTCAGGGAATGAACCTTAGCCATAGCAGAGACAATGCCAGATCCCTAACCCGCTGAGCCAGCGGGGAACTCCAGCTCTGTGATTTATTTATTTATTTAAACGATTTTTATTTTTTCCATTAGAGTTGGTTTCCAGTGTTCTGTCAATTTCTACCATACAGCAAAGTGAATGAAGACTTCTTATATCAGCATGTGAGCTACACAAACAACTTTTGGTAACTTATTAGGTAGTAGAAACAAAACAACCCAAGAGTAAACTTTATATACATGGGACATTCTGGCCAAATCTGATATCCAAAGACTCCTGTCAGGCATGGGTTTGCTAACCTGCTCACTCACTATCTGGATTAGTTGAACAATCCTTACTAACCCTATTGCCTCTATTCTTTATTAAATATTTTCCCCTTTTGCTTGAATTTTTCTTATGCTTATATATTGATTCAGGACATTTTATGACAACAGTTTCACACAAACACAAAGATTCTAGTGAGAGAGTTAGGAAATCAATATTTGTTCCCGTCACTGTAACATAAGGTATCTTATGAAACTAGTATTTCAGTCAATTGCTGTCTGAATACTATGATTAATGTGAGTGTTTCTCACACACTAGCTTTCCTAATTTTTGGAACTTCTAAATTTGTAGCAGAGATGGATAGGCTATCAGTGGGAAACTATACAGATTTCTTGCTATTTATCTTTCTCTTTCAGAAACGTTTTACTGCCCATATAATTACTTCAGCTAAGTCTTACAGTTACCTTGTCTGCTTATAATATGTTTAATGAAAATCTTCTCCCCACTCACTTTTTAAAAAATAAATACTAGAATTTTAAGATACATTGGTAATCAGAAAACCCACTTTCATTCCCACAGGAGGTATTCCTGTCAGAAGGCATGTTTCTTATCTATAGCTACAGAACAAATTACTTCAATGATTACTTAGAAACACTTATTATCTCAGCATTTCTGAGGATCAGGAATCTGGCAGCCACTTCATTCAGGATCTCCCATGGGTTCCAGTCAAGCTGTCAGCTGTGGATGTGGTCATCTGAAGGCTCGACTGGGGCACAAGGACCCACCTGTAGGCACACTCAGATGGCTGTCGGTCGGAGGCCTCAGTTCCTCATCACACAAATCTCTTCAGAGGGCTGCTCAGGACATGGCAGCTGGCTTCCCCCAGAGTGAGAGATCCAAGAAAGACTGATCAAAATAGATGATGCAGTGGCTCTTACAACCTAATCTTGGAAGTGACAAACCAGCACTTCTGTCACATTCTACTGGTCACAAATAACAACTAAAACTTGGGACAGGACGACACAAAGGTATGGATACCAAGAAGTGGGGAATCAATGGAGGCTGGCTCCCAGTGATATTTATTAGGTTTCTGAAAAGGTTATTACTACCTCTGATAGCAGTTTATTTCACTTCTGTACCATTAAAAATGATGAGACAAGCTCTTCAGAGACAGGCCAAAATTCACCTTCATAAGAGTTGACAGACAGAATGTATGATTCACTAGACTTTGATAGCCAACATATTTTTTAAATTATTGGAATCTGAAAGTTTCACTTCGATTGCTCTTTTCAGAATGCTTGAAAGGGAATAAAAATGGCATTTTCAAATAATTTTATTCTATAGTATGGCTAAGTAGAAAGTACACCACTATTTTATTTCATTTTTTTTTTTAGAAAAAATCCCAGATGAAGGAGCAAGGGAGATGTAACTATAGATGAAGAGGAGTAGATGCTTATTTGATGGTGAAGTAGGTGTTAGGTTAATAATTTTGCCACTGTACCATAGTTCATTCTCCTCCCTTCTCTCTTTTTATTGTCTAGTTTTAGCAGCTAGGATTGTGAGATGCAGAATGAGATTAACCTTTTATTGTCTAGTTTTAGCAGTTAGGATTGTGAGATGCAGCTGCCCCAATATCCTGCAACTACAAGTCCATAATCATACCAAATACGGCATGATTATTAGATATTCATAAGAATTTTTGAGACATTAAATACAAAAATTACTATGTTGAGAAAGAATAACTACTGAACTTGCAATACTCCATAAATACACACTCTCACTTTAAAGCTAACGTGTTTCACACATGCTTAAAACAGTAAGAATTAGTGGAACTAAACTCAATGTATTTAATACATATTTAGATTTTTCCAATATCAATTTTAAGAAATTATACATGAGAGGAGAACACTGAAGAACAAGGACATAAATAATGATGTTTTCTTAAAGTTATTTCATTAAGTGCAGTGTTATGTGAACTTTTTTCTTGCTTAGTGATTGGCAGTTATTTGGAGATAACTTGAATGAAGTTTTTAATTCCAAACATAGATATGTCAGAATGATGGAATATTAAAAACTGGTAAACCAGAGTAGTTGTAATGAATATTCACTGTTATAATAGTAGGGAATCCTCTTTATAAATCTATTGCTATTTATTGAATTTCTGCCAAATTTCAGTAAGATATCACAGTGTACCCAAGAATTATTGGCTTGACCTTTCCAAATATTTATTGCATTTTCACACAATGTTGCCTCTCATGTTAACTCTCTGTAAGCAGGAATAATATTTTTTCTGGGAAACAAATAACAATGTCATTCATATTCTGATACTATTTCATTTTCACCCAGAAATAAATACCATTGGAAAGCAGCACTGTAATAGTCCATAATTATTATTATGATTCAGAAGGACAAGTTCAAATAAATCAGGCTATTGAACATCATAGATATTCTACAAATGTGTACATTTATCTAGAAAATTCTAAGTCTAACCAGGAGGACTCATTGGAACCCAAAATAATTTTTCCCGAGCTTCTATCTATTTCAATTGTCTCTAACGTTCTCTTCCTTTGCTTTCGGATTTGCTTCTTTATGGCAGCTTGTTTCAAGTGAATGATTCAAATGCAAGCCCAAGCTACTCATGACAGAATCCTCCACAGTTCATAGGTATGCAGTTTTAATTGTTCAGAAGCTCTGCTTTAAGTGAGTTTTAGAGAAGATGGTCAAATTTTCTCTTACTAGAGGAACCACATATCACTCTCTGAGAACATCAGTCTTGCAGGAGACAGTGCTATGTCATTCAAAGTCTTGTAGGGTGACTAATATGGGGCAGATTCACTAAAGTGTCACCACTCTAGGAGACCATTTGGCAATGATTCAATTTCTCTGTGGCCTTTGTATGGTGGCAGCCTATATAAAGTAAAATGCAAAAGCCAAGCCTCATTCTGCTGGTTCTCTGTAGACATCTGCTCCCAGGAGTAGCCTATCTGCTTGTGGCTTCTTGTGATAGTGCCAATCTGATGGCTCAAATGGCACCATTTTAGAGGAGCACAGAGTATTTCATATAGGACAAATGATCTGTTAATTTAAAACTTCAGGAATTAGTTTTTTATGATCATAACTAATGTAGTAGTACATTAATATTCCACCAAAATGGATCAATATTTTGTTTAGTTTCATTATACAAAAGTAACCATTTTTAAATATTTGGAATGTTTTTTATTTTTTATTTATTTTTTGTCTTTTAGGGCTGCACCTGTGGCATATGGAAGTTTCCAGGCTCTAAGGGTCAAATTGGAGCTGCAGCTGCAGCCACAGCCACAGCAACTCCAGATTCGAGCTGCATCAGCAACCTACACCACAGCTCACAGCAACGCCGGATCCTTAACCCACTGAGCAAGGGCAGGGACCGAACCCACCACCTCATGGTTCCTAGTCGGATTCGTTAACCACTGCGCCACGACGGGAACTCCAACAATCATGCTTATTTAAATTAAGCCCTTTGATGAAGCATACAGATCAAGGTCAGCAGGCTCCATTCTGAGAACATAAGGATGTCTGTTTGCCTCCACAGGAAAGCACATGAACACCAGGACTGATTCTTTAGTCATGTTCTCCTTTCATGACTGCATTAGGCACAATTTAAGTTGGTAGAAAACTGACTGCTAGATCAATTGGATATTCTTATGTTAAAAAAGCAGCACCATGGATGGAACTAGAGACTCTCATACTAAGTGAAAGAGAAAGACAAATACCGTAGGTTATCACTTATATCTGGAATCTAATACATAGCACAAATGAACCTTTCTACAGAAAAGAAAATCATAGACATAAGAGAACCAACTTGTGGTTGCCAAGGAGGAAGAAGAAGAAGGGAGATAGACTGGGAATTTGGGATTAATAGATGCAAACTATGTCTTTGGAATGGATAAGCAATGAGATCCTGCTGTATAGCACTGGGAACTATATCTAGCATGATAATTCAAGAAAAAAGAATGTATATATGTATGTGGGACTGGGTCACCTTGCTATTTTGTAGAAAATTGACAGAACACTGTAAACCAGTTATAATGGAAAAAATAAAAATCAATATAAAGAATAAAAAAGAACCCTAGATTTAGAAAAATAAAAAAAAAAAAAAGCCTTGATCTGAATGAAAGACGGCTGACAGTTTCATATAGTGAGAAGGTAGGGTAAGCTCTGTGGACAGGGTTGGTGCTCTTTGCAACACCAAATGATGTGAAGAGCAAAAGAGACATGGATTCAATACATACAGACTCCCTGCCTTCCCAAACTCTTTTCCAAGGAAGCATTCCTATGGATAAAAAGGCAATGTTCACATCTAAGCCCCAGACCCTGCAAATGTGACCTTATCGGGAATTAGGGTCTTTGTAGAGATAATTAGTTATGATGAGATGGCACTGGATTAGGGTAGCCCCCAAATCCAGCCACTGATGTCCTTACAAGAAGAAGAGATACACAAAAATACACAGAGAGAGTGAGGCCATGCACAAACAGAGGAAGAGCCTGCAGCCTCCAGAAGCCATGAAGGGCGAAGGACACCTTGGGAAAGAGAGTGAGCCAGTCAACACCTTGATTTTGATTTTGAACTTCTAGCCTCCAAAAATAAGAGAATCAATTTCTCTTGTTCTGAGCTCCCCAGGTTGTGGTGATTTGTCACAGAACCCCCAGAAAGCTGATACAGCATGAAGCAAAAATTCTCCGTTCTACCAAATTCGGGAGTGCAGAAGGAAAGCTGTTATTTGTTAGCCCCCCACCAACCCTCCATCCCACCCCAGCTTTCCCCTCCTGCCTCCCCAGCAGCCACAGGTCTGCTCTTGGCGATCCCTTTTCTTTTTCTGGGTTTCACTAAACCACAAAATCCTGCCAACACTTCACCCAGCGCCACCAGTTCTTACCTGACAAATGTGTTCAAAAGCACGGCACTGCAACATGCTGTGCAGGCTGTTTTTATAGTTGACAGGATTTTTTCCCCCAGAGAAAAAAATCCTTTAGTGATAATAAAATTATATGCAAGACTGATCACAGAGCCTGTATTTTATGGTTTTAAATAAAAGCATTTTGCCAGTAAATATTTTCAGTGTCCTCAGACTGACCACTATGCATTAAAAGAAAACCAAAAACTATCCATCAGTGTGGGATGGAACACAACGTCCCTTGGAGCCTGCCTGACCCCAGAATGAAAGGGAAAGTGACTTCTGAGACAATGGATCTTCTACCTTGGACTTTCTGTTTGTTCCACACAAATTTATGCTAATGGCTATTAAGAATATATTCGTAATAAGGAAAATGTGTGAATTCCGAAGAAGCTGACCAAAGACACTCACATACTTACTCAGCTGAACCAAGAATGGCCAGGCATTACCCAGCTGGTTAGTAGCACCACTACTTCTGTGATTCATTCCAAGAGAGTCCTTTTGTAGGACTATGTGGTCCTTGAGCAGAAGACAGGCCTTTGCTAGAGGTACACAGATAAATGACAATTATACTGAACTCAGGAGACTGGAGAACCCTCTCCTCCTGCTTCCTGCATCTACTGACTCATTGTTTCCCCTTACTCTGTTCATTAGATTCCCTTCCAGAGAAGGAAACTCAGACACAATAATTTTCTCAGTAGCCTCCAATAACACTTTGAAAAAAGATGCTGGCTAAACTAAGGTTTGCAGCTATTTCGTAGTTTCCATTTATCTGTACTAATGCTTACCCCATTCCCAATTAAAAAAAAAAAAAAAGCGTTCTGGAGTTCCCATTGTGGCTCAGCAGTAACAAACCTGACTGACTAGCAGCCATGAGGATTCAGGTCTGATCCCTGGCCTCGTTCAGTGGGTTAAGGGATCCGGCGTTGCCTGGATCTGTGGTATAGGTCACAGACGCGGCTCAAATCCCATGTTGCTGTGGCTGTGGTATATAGGCCAGCAGCTTTAGCTCTGATTCGACTCCTAACCTGGGAACTTTCATATGCCCTTTTAGCAAAAAACAACAACAACAACAACAAAAACAGCTTTCCTACGATATGATTCATATACCATCTACTTTATCCATTTAAATTGTACAATTTAATGGTTTTTTTCACTTTATTCACAGATGTATGTAACCATCAAGTTTTGAACATTTTCATCACTTCAAAACAAAACAAAACCCATACATATCCTTTGACCATCATCCCTCTAAATCCCCCCAACTTCCTCCCACCAGTCCTAAGCAAGCATTCATCTACCTTCTGTCTTTACAGATTTCTCCACTCTGGACATTTCCTATGAGTGGAATCATGTAACATGTGGTCTTCTATAATGAAGGTCTTTCGCTGAGCATAATGTTGATTGGGTTTATCCATGGTGTACCACATAGCAGTACTTCATCCCTTTTTATGGCCAAATAGTACTCCATTCTATGGATATACCACATTTTTTCTTTATCCATTCATCAGTTGACAAATGTTCGAGTTGTTCCTATTCTTTAGCTATTATGAATAATGCTGCTATAATATAAACACAGACGTACGAGTTTTTGGGAACACGTTTTCATCTCCCTTGGGTATACAAATAGGAGCGGGGTCTTCTATTACTATTGAGTTGTAAGACTTTTATTATATATTCTAAATCCAAGCCTTTTATCAAATATATGACTTGCAAACATTTTTTCCATTCTGTGAGCTGTACTTTTACTACATATGGTGTCCTTTGAAACAAATTTTTTTTAATTTTGACAAAGTACAATTTATGTATTTTGTTGTTAAAGTTCACACTTTTGGTGTCTTACCTAAGAAATCCTTTGCCAAATCCAATGTCATGAATATTTGCCCTTGAATGTTTCTCCAAGGAGTTTCAGAGTTTTAGTTCTTATATTTAGGTCTGTGATCTATTCTGATTGACTTAAACTCATTTTTTCTTTCTTTAATATTGATGACTAAATATTTCTCTAAGTAACACTTTACCTGCATTCTACCAAATTTAGTTTGTTGTGTCTTCATTTTCATTCATCTTAAAGTATTTTCTGATTTCCCTCTTGACTTCCTCTTTGACCCATTGGTTATTTAGTAGTATGCTATATCATTTCCATATATTTTTGAGTTCCCCAATTTTTTTATGGCTATTGATTTCTAACTTCTTTCCATTGTGATCAGAGAACATACTTAGTACTATTTCAATTCTTTCAAAACTACTGAGGTTTGCTTTAGGGCTTAGCTTATGATCTGTCTCAGAAAATGTTCCATTTTTCCGTGACTCTGAAGAGTCAAAACTTTACTCAGTATCTTAAGTGTAAATTAAAACATAAGTAATTCTCCCTTGGGATACACTTTGCATTAGAGGCTGTGGTATTAAAATCTGGCTGAGTTTATAGGCTGTTCCAGAAAGAAAATCCTATAATTGTGAGGTCCCTTTGGGGAATTCTCAGTAAAGCTTTGAAGAATCTTAGAGCTGAGTTAGTCATTAGCTTTATATTTCAACGAGGCAGCCCTGTTTTGTGACATCCCACGTCTGCTGGATTTGATGGCAATTATGGGGATCTGGTGCATGGCAAAGGTTATAATGTGAAGTGTCACTGTTTTGAACTTTATTGTGAGAAAAAAACATATTTAATAAAAATTTTATGTAATTAAAAATTAAATATTAAAAAGACTGGACTGTTTACTCAGATGTACAGGACTCTATAGGATTCAGGTATCTATAGACAACTCATTCATGTAAGCATCCTTCACTTTAAATCAGTGTAAAACCTTAGTATAATTCAATAAAATCACAATTTTGATAGCTATGATTGAGAAAATCTCAATGACAAATGAGGATTTAAACACAGAGGTTTCAGTACATAACAAGGAGAAACAAGATAAAAGCAGTTCTTGACCATGACAATTCCAAGAAAAATTAGAGTCAATTGATCACTGAAGATGAATACACTGGTATGATGCAACTAAGGAATACTTTTAAAACGTGGGAAAAACTTCTTTCCAAGAATTTACTTGAAATAGGACTGACTTCTAATTTGGGCAGTGAATTAATCTGGAACAATATAACTATCTTTAGTAGCACATTATAATCAGTATTATAAATTGTGGTTAATAAAAATGAGAATATCAAAATACATTTTAAAATTTTGCACTTTTTCATTATTTCCATTAATGGATCTGATTCCCCATTATGTTTCTAACATCTTCGACCCTTATTGCCCACTTGCTCTCTCCACACCAGCCACACCATCCACTTTGCTATTCTAGGGAGCTCTCCCACCTTTGTCCTGGGCGCTTCCTCTCCCAGGAATGCTCTCCCCCCCCATATCCATATGGTGAATTTTCCTCATTTCCGTCAAAACTTCCCTCAAATATCACCTTTTCAAAAAGGTATATATGGATTCCAAACCCTATTTAAACTTTTCAACCTACCCCCATACCTCTCCTTGTAGCTGGCACTCTTGACCCCCTTACCCATATAAGATTTTCTATTTATCATTCTAGCACACAATATAATTCACTTGTTTATTATGTGCACTTGGGGGGTCCTTCGTCCCTTGCTAGAATGTAAATCCCAAGGAAACAGGGATTTTAGCTATTCTTTTTCATCCTCTTGAAAATCATAAGTGCCCAGAACAGAGCCTGGGTCATTCCTATGAGAAATACTGAGCATTTAGTATGTGCCCACCACTCTGCTGCCCACACTGGTACATTGTGTGTAAAAATTTACATGTTCTCACATCTCTTGGAGTTTGTCTTTGGCTGGACAGGGGACAGGGATAGAATTAATCAATATGCACATATAAAAAAGTATAAATTGAGATCCATGTGTATGATCTGGAGAAAAGAAAGGGTCCCATGGAAATATAAAAAGGAACAACCTCTTTGAAGGCAGGCTTCGCTGTATAGGAAAACTTGTGCTCAAATATCAGAAAACTGTTCTTGAACTGAGAAATGAAACTTACTCTTAAGTTCGCAGGAGTTAATCAGGGAAAGAGAGTAAAGAAGAGACGGTCCAAGAAAGAGCCCATGGGAATGTCCTTTAGGCAGCAGAACAAAGGGGGTAACAAGAGAGAAGGAAGAGCCCAGCCAGACAGACCCTTGTGGGCTATGTCATAGCTCTGGTCATTATCCAAGAATAATGGGAAGCCACTGACATTTGGGGGAGTCAGGAGACATGAGGCATATGACCCCAATGACATTATGGCAAGATGACATTGGCTATAGTGTGAGGGGTCATAAGGAGTTCTTTTGAGTATTTGAGATCTTTTCAAAGTTTTGCTTATATAGAGAGGCTAAAATAAATTCAACAACATATTTTCCCATAGTTAGGAGCATCTCATGGTCAAATAAAATGTGTCTCACACTATGATTCTACCAAAAGGTAATTTTCAAATTCAGTATTTTATAAGGCTAGAGAAAAATCTTCTGTAAAATCTAAATATTTATCTAAATTCATACCCGAATTTTTGTGACACATTTAACCTAAAAGCAAGGCTGTGAAAAGAAATAGGGTTTCTATGTCTCAGACTATATATATCATATAGATATATAATTTAAAGAAAATGAGTAACTTATTAAATACTCGTGAATATTGGTCTTAGCCTCATTACATATTTTGGTTGATAGATTTTGAATACAGTTTAGGCAGCAGAACAAAGGGAGCCATAAAGAGACTTGCTTAGTAAATTAGTTCCAATAGATTTTTAAAAAGGAGGAAAAGTTGAAATAAGATGTCACCAAACAGGGTGGGAGGTTTCTCTCCTTTTCAGAGTGGTGGTCCTTTGATCACCTCCCTGTGCACAGAGCCTTTGTACAAGATTGTGAAAACTAGGCACACTTCAATCTGGGACTGTGTAGGATAGAGGTCCTTATAGTCCAATAACACTGCAAGATTCTTTCATCAGAAAGAACCTCAATAAATACAGGAAATTGCACAATTTAAAACTTGCTTATGAAGTCCTTCAGTTTTTATTTATAATCCAACTCACACATGGGTGTGTGTGTGTGTGTGTGTGTGTGTGTGTAGGCCAGTGTACACTGTTTAGCTGTAATTCCAAGCCTGACTGTTTTAGGATGTCATGGTGACTTTGAACCTAAGGCGTGTTAGTATCCTCAAAGTAAGAAGAGTCTGTGCGGGGTTCATGTGGGAGAAGATACACGTCATGTGTTCCATGAAGGAGTCTAGTAGATGAGTATAGGAACCATAGACTATTTTTTCCATCTTTAAAAAAAAAAAAACAAAAAAAAACCAAACCTGTTCCAAGCTAGCTTTGCATAAAAAGCCTTTTTGTAATTGCACTTGCTACCATAACTATCTTTTTTAGGCTATTTAGGGCTAATTACATTTTGTGGATTGTTATCATATATTACTGGAACTCAGACGTTTTCCAGAGATCCTACTGTGAAGAATTCAGCCGGGGTAGCACAAAGAGTAGCTATCTTTTACTCTTACTCTGTGTAACTGGGCTGCCTGAATTTTTATTTGCCCAAATTGCAAGAATATTGGCCTTCAATTCTATTCTTCATGGCATTTCAGTGGTTGGAAATACAATGTCTGCCCTCACTCTGCACCCAGCCCTCTATAAGCCCCTTCTCCTTCTTTAGCTCACAAACCTACCATCAAACAGCCCTTTCATTAGGGGACTTGATCATGAGAGAGAGCTTTGGATTGTTTTGAACTCTTGACAACTTGATTTGGGTGATAAAAAAAGACTCTCCTTACTTTTGGTTCTTTGTTATTCTTTTGTCATTGCTGTTGTTCAGTATGTGTCATGATGTTTGCACTGCAACTCTAGTTTATACAATATGGCACGTTGTATAAGATAACTATGTACAGGAGAGGGTTAATTTTGCACTGATATAGTCCTTCATTCTCAGAATGATAATCTGAAAGAGGGCTAGGTTCTATTAGGTGAACAACAGCAGGTAAAATCTTTACCTCTTCTCCCCCAAATAAGCATACAAGTATTCCTTAACCTTGGATGCAGTTAAACTCCGGTACAGTTTATTTGCTGGCTCAAACAAGCTAAAACCCTGCTGGAATCTGCCATACATGAAGGTGATGATGGTGTGAGGGTGATGGGGGCCAGAGGGACATGGGCAGTGGTGATGGGGTGGTGGTGACATGGGGAACAACACTGAAGTAGGAAACAGCAGACCCAGCTTTAAGTTCTTAATCATTCTTTTCAGCCATGTAACTATATTGAGATCACTTTAAATTTCTTTTGGTTGCCTTTTTTTTTTTGCCCTTTAGGGCTGCACCCCTGGCACATGGGGGTCCCCAGGCTAGGGATCTACAGCTGCCAGCCTACACCACAGCCACAGCAACTTGGGATCCAAGCCATGTCTGCAACCTACACCACAGTTCATGGCAATGCCAGATCCTCATCCCATTAAGCGAGACCAGGGATCGAACCTGAACCTCATGGTTCCTAGTCGGATTCGTTTCCACTGCGCCATGATGGGAATTCCTCTTTTGGTTGCTATTTAACTTCAACATGAACCTCACATTCCTACATTAAATGATATCTTAATTTTAATACCTGTATAAGTTAGTTTTCACATTATTTAAACATGTGTCAACCCTTCAAGGCAAAAATTAATTAAAGTATATATGAGATCCTGCTGTAGAGCACAGGGAACTATACCCAATCACTTGTGATGGAACAGGATGGAGGATAATGTGAGAAAAAGAAGGTATATATATGTATAACTGGGTCGCTTTGCCATACAGCAGAAATTGGCAGAACATTGTAAATCAACAATAATAAAAATGAAATAATAATAAAGTATATAACGCTAATCAACCTAGCTACTCCAGCAATCATTCATTCATTCATTTATTCATCTACCCATCAAATGTTTCCAGAGAAACAATCTTGCCAGGTACTATCCCTAGTTCTTAGAATACAGCAATGAACAAAATAGATTAAATCCCTGCCTTTTATGGCTTCACTTAAAACAGATAAGGAAACTGAGGCTCGGCATAAATAAATTGCTTGTTCAAAGGCAGATGAGCAGTATATTCTAAAGTGTTTACTCCCTCCCTTGGAAACATCATATACCAAATTAATAGTAGAGGTGGGTTCAGAATCCACATGTTCCTTCTCCCAGGCCAGGGATATTTCCCCGGTTCCACACTGCTCCCTCTTCTTCCTTCCCTATCGATGCCTTATTGTTTTGTACAAAATTTTCAGCAGTAATTTATCAAATGTTGTCACAGACTTTTCCACAGTCTGATAAAACCAATACAACATTTAGCATCTGCAGTGACACGTTCCCTTTTAGATATATTTCTATGAAGAAGGCTTTATGTCTTGTCTTCCCAATTACACAAAAAAATAAGGATCACATCTCTTTTCTTTTTTTTTTTTTTGTTTTTGTTTTTGTTTTTTCCTTTTAGGGCCATCCTCACAGCAAATGGAAGTTCCCAGGCTAGGGGTGGAAGTGGAAGGTAGCTGCTGGCCTACACCACAACCACAGCAAAGCCAGATCCAAGCCATATCTGCAACCTACAGCACAGCTCACGGCAATGCCAGAACCTTAACCCACTGTATCAGGCCAGGAATCGAAGCTGTGTTCTCATGATTACTAGCCGTGTTGACTACCACTGAGCCACAAGATCACATCTTATACTTGTAGGTTTGACAGTACTGGGCACAGAGAACTGACAGGAAATAAATACTTGAAGACTGATCACCTCTGATACAGAATTAGGAGGAAAATTTTAAGCCACCATACTAATCTCATCCTCCGCATTCTTCTAAAATAAGCCTATTTAGCAGCTCCTGTTGCTGCTCAGTGGAAATGAACTCGACTAGTATCCATGATGATGCGGGTTCGATCCCCGGCCCCGATCAGTGGATTAGGATCTGGCATTGCCATGAGCTGTGGTATAGGTCACAGATGCAGCTCGGATCTGGAGTTGCTGTGGCTGTGGTGTTGGCCAGCGGCTGCAGCTCTGATTCGCCTCCTAGCCTGGGAACTTCCATGTGCCGCATCTGTGGCACTAAATAATAATAATAATAATAATAATAATAATAATAATAAATAAGCCTATTTTTATTTTTATGGCCTTTGTATAAATATACATTTCTCTTTAACTCTGTAATTGCCTTTGATTAAATCATGACATATTCTACAAGAAACACATTAATTCTGCCTGTGAATTTTGAAATAAACTATCAACCTAACTTTGATCTACTTTCAGCTTTCAACATGAGAAATTCCAAAAAGGAGTATCCATTAGGTATTGCCATTTGTATCTATGTTGTGCCAATGGCCCCAAGGCACCTGCTTCTGAGATACACAAAAGTTGGAGAAATGGTAGAGTTACATAGTTGTCATTTCTTTTGGCGTGCTTTCAAAATTTTTAAATTCTGGGAGTTCCCGTCATGGCTCAGTGGTTAATGAATCCGACCAGGAAACCATGAGGTTGTGGGTTTGATCCCTGGCCTTGCTCAGTGGGTTAAGGATCTGGTGTTGCCATGAGCTGTGGTGTAGGTCACCAACACGGCTCGGATCCCTCGTTGCTGTGGCTCTGGCGTAGGCTGGTGGCTACAGCTCCGATTCGACCCCTAGCCTGGGAACCTCCATATGCCGCAGGAGCAGCCCTAGAAAAGACAAAAAGACAAAAAAATAATAATAATAACTAAATTCTGGTCCACCTACAAAGCTTGCATTGATACTGGTTATCTTTACCATAAATAGCTTTTACTCATTCCTATATATCAGTTGTTGATTTCTGTTGTTGCCCTGTTTTTTCTATAAGCTAAGAATTCAGAGTTTCTCTAGGAAACACAATGTTGAGCTCCCTTCTTCCTTTCCTTATGCTTCACACACAAAGCTACATAGAAATAAAAATATAAATATGGATAAATGTTTATACAAATATATATATACTGCCTATATTTATGATGGTGTACAGACATTTTCACTGAGTGAAACTCCTATAAGAAGGGCAATCAACTTAATGAACTCTAAAAACCATTCTAGGGAGTTCCCGTCATGGCTCAGTGGAAACGAATCTGACTAGCATCCATGAGGATGCAGGTTCCATCCCTGGCCTTGCTCAGTGGGTTGGGGATCCAGCATTGCTGTGAACTGCAGAGATTTAGGTGGCAGACATGGCTTGGATCTAGCATTGGTGTGGCTGTGGTGTAGACCAATGGCTGCAGCTCCAATTCAACCCTTAGCCTGGGAACCTCCCTATGCTGTGGGTGTGGCCCAAAAAAGATAAAAATAAAAAATAAAAACCATTCTATTTAGTCATCAGTATTTATGTCACTGAGAAATGTCTAACAGATTATTAATAATTCACATGATCACTCTGCCTAATTACTATAAATATCCACATTTATGACAAAAGAGTAAGTATGACAGATTTCTCTGATGGTGAGACAAAATGATTTGTGAACAGAGTTGGCAGAGATCAGATATCTGAGAATAACACATACTCTAATAAGTTAGTCTCTTATAGTAATGAAAACAGTGTGTACGAAGCCACAGATCAATCTTAACGCATCAATTTTCATGGCACCCCAACTAAAGGCATACATCTGCTGTGGTATGTTCAGGATTGCCAGAGATTTCGAAAAAACTAAAATGCTTTCGACCTGAAAAAAAAGGGGGCTTGCCATGGACGGTGTTAGTGCCATCTTTAAAGCATTAACAAATCTTTAACTATGTTTGTTAAGAAAGCAATACCTTGTTCATTTGACCCACTTGAAAGGCAAAAGCAGCATGACCTGTGGTTCTCTAACTGATCCAGCTCTTAAAGAGCATACTCTTCAGTTCTGCCTCAGCAGCTGCCTCTAACTTAAACTGTACACAATATGGATGTGATCATTGCCAACAATTACAGGAAACATGTCAAAAGTCAGTCTATATTATAACAAACTGTCTTAACTATTTTGTTTCAGCCACGTCACTCCATAATATTTAGTTTCAAAAACTGTCATGAGTTTGTTTACAGGGTCAACTGTAGCCATGTAGGATGTGGAAGACTTGTTTTGACAGTGGGTCATGTGAAAAATGACAAAATGAATGGGTCAAACAATAGGAGGTGGCACTTAGGGCTCAATATTAGTCTATTATATACATGGCTGTCAAAGGAAGCTAATGCTTGGCTATAGAACCAAAGCAGTCAACGCAATAAGAAAGTGATCACTTCATTGGACTCTGTACAAATCAAACCCCATCTGATATATAAGGCCGATATTTGGGGGTCACTTTTCAAAAGGAACACTGATGAGTTCAACTTCTTTCTAAATTAAGTGTTCCTGAAACTTTGCAAAATGAGTGTAAAAGGGACAATCAGAAAAATATCTGTGTTTTTTAAGTATTTCAAGAGGTATGTAGTAGAAGGATTAGATTTCCTTTGGCTTCCTGAATCAATACAAATGCCTAAATACATTAGTTGGTACCTAGGGGTAAAGGGTTCTACAATATCAACATGAGAATTAAACATAAGAGACCACCAGGGCTGGCGAGAATCATTTCATCATGTTTCTCTCTACACACCCTTTCCCTCAAGAAACCCTGTGTGCAGCTTTAAAAGGCAAAATTTGAAAGACATCATCACTGCTTATAAAGAGCCTGTGAAGAAAGTTTTCCAAAGATGAAGCCATTTGGGGTAAAGAATCTTTTGAAACATGCTAAGCGTGATAATGAAGACATAATTAGTAAACAGACTTTGCCAAGAAGTTATCAACATACGGGCACACATCTTATTCCATGATGTTAACACATAAGTTGAAAAGCACTATTTCTAGTCAAACTGGTTAGAAGTTTAATTTCAAGCAGAATGCAGTCACACTCCAAGCTGTAGAATAAATATGCTTTTGTCTGACCAAAGGAAGCTGGGACCCAGGGTCCTCAGGGGCCACCAGAATTAAATGAGGGGTACGGCTTGGATGTGGGAACAACACAAAGATGGTCCTCTTGCCAAAGGAAACCCAGAAAAGGACACATGTGTGGGATTCAAATCCACTGGACGCAGGTCATTTTCAGTTATAAGTCAGGTGTACCCATCCAAGTGGAGAGAAGCTCTTCAGTGGCACAGGTGTAAATGCAGCAATTCCCAGAAAAAGACCAGGTCCTCTAAGTACTAATTGAATGCGGGTGGACAGGGTGGGAATAGGATGGCAGAGGAGGAAACAAAAAAACCATCATGGGAAGAGGAACTCACTCAATACATCCAACACATTATTCCACCAAAGGTTGTGGAACAAGGTCTTTTCTGTTTTTTAAATTTTATGGAAATACAGTTAATTTACAAGGTTGTGATAACTTCTGCTGTACAAGACAGTGATTCAGTCTTACATATACATAAGTCCATTCTCTTTCAGATTCTTTTCCAACACAGATGATCACAGAATACTGGGTAGAGTTGTCTTTGCCGTACAGCATGTCCCCAGTGGCCAATCATTCCATATACCTCACTGTGCCTATGTCAATTCCAAATCCCCACTCCATCTCTCCCACTCTCCACCTGTCCCCTTTGGTAACCATAGGTTTTTCAAAGTCTATGAGCTTGTTTCTGTTATGCATATAAGTTCATTTGTATCTCTTTTTTAGATTCCACATATAAGCGATAGCATACGATGTTTATCTTTGATTGACTGACTTCACGTAGTATGATAATCTCTTAGTCCATCCATATTGCTGCAAATGGCATTATGTCATTCTTTTTTATGGCTGAGTAATAATCCATTGTATATATGCACCATCTCTTCTTTATCCATTCCTCTGTTGATGGACATTGAGATTGCTTCCATATCCTGGCTATTGTAAATAGCTGAGCAAGGAAGTCTTGAATTTAATGACCAGAACAAAAACGTGGTGTCAATGAACTTACTGTCTTAGACATATGGCAGTAGAAGAATTATTATAGTCCCTGAGCTTCTGAGGCTGGGATTCTTCAATCTCACAAGCCCGAGTCACTAGTACTGATGTTTGACACCCACCGTGCAGCCCTGCTGTTTTCAAGGATGTCCAATTAAGGCAGTGGTTTGGACCCATCGAGTTTCTGGAGTGAGGGTCTCCCAGGTCTCCAAGGACACTGGTTGTTCATACCCAGGTCTTGATCCTCAGTTTTATACCAGGGACTCAAATCATGGGTGGTAGACCTAACTGCTACAAAACAAAGTAGGTGAGGGGGTATCCGACAAATGTCTTCTATGTAGGTACAATAAAACGATGCAGAAAAACAGAGGAAAGTCTGGTGCAATTATTCAAATTCAAAGCTAAGAGGGAAACTGGAAGCTCTCCTGCTGTAAGTTATCTTTCTAATCTAGAACCCCAAGGCTGGAAGAGAAATGAACTAGTTAAAACTGAGGGTTTAAAGAAAACAAGCTGATAGTTACCAAAGAGGGAAGGGGAAAAGAATAAAGTAAGAGTTTTGAAATTAACAAATACACACTACTGTATATTAAATAAACAACAAGGGCCTACTGTATAGCACAGGGAACTATACTCAATATCTTATAATAATCTATAAGGGAAAAGAATCTGAGCAAGAATGTATAAGTATGTGTATAACTGAACCACTTTGCTGTACTCCTGATACTAACACAACATTGTAAATCAACTTTATTTTAATTAAAAAAAAAAAAAACCTGAAAGTGTAAACGAAGAACAGAGGCAGAGAAGTGAACTGAACAGATGTTAGTGGAAGGAAAAGAGAAATTACCTTAGGAGACTGTTAAGAATGCACAGGGTAGTTCAGCCAGATTTGAAGCAAAAAAGAACTCTGTATTTTCTGATGACTTTTAAAGTAGCCTGCACTGATGGTCACAGGAAAAACTGCTCAGCATCACTGATTATTAGAGAAATGCAAATCAAAACTGCTACGAGGAACCACCTCACACCAGTCAGCATGGCCATCGTTAACAAGTCCACAAATACCAAATGCTGGAGAGGGTGTGGAGAAAAGGGAACCCTCCTACACTGTTGGTGGGAATGTAAATTGGTACAACCACTATGGAAAAAACAGTATGGAGGTACCTTAGAAAACCATACATAGAACTACCATATGACCCAGAAATCCCATTCCTGGGCATATATCTGGACCAAACTTTCCCTGAAAAAGACACATGAACCCATATGTTCATTGCAGTATTATTCACAAGAGCCAAGACATGGAAGCAACCTAAATGTCCATCGACAGAGGAGTGGATTCAGAAGATGTGGTATATTCACAATGGAATATTACTCAGCCATAATAAAAGAACAAAATAATGCCATTTGTAGCAACATGGATGGAACTAGAGACTCTCATACTAAGTGAAGTAAGTCAGAAAGAGAAAGACAAATACCATATGATTTCACTTATATCTGAAATCTAATGTACAGCACAAGTGAAACTTTCCACAGAAAAGAAACTCATGGACTTGGAGAACAGACTTGTGGTTGCCAAGGGGGAGGGGGAGGGAGTGGTTGGATTGGGAATTTGGGGTTAATAGATGCAAACTATTGCCTTTGGAATGAATAAGTGATGAGATCCTGCTGTGTAGCACAGGAAACTATATCTAGTCACTTATGATGGAGAATGATAATGAGCGAAAAAGAATGTAAATATGTATGTGTGACTGGGTCACTTTGCTGTACAGTAGAAAATTGACAGTTTACTGTAAACCAGCTATGATGGACCAAATAAAAATCATTTTAAAAAATTAAAAATAAATAAATAAAGTAGCCTGCACTGATGGTACAATTACCCTACTCAGAGAGAGTAACATGGACAAAATTGGTCTGAAAGACAAATGATGGAAACTCAGAACACAGTAACTTTGTATCTCTTACTGAGGGGTGGTTGGAGGGCAAGTCTGGACAAAAACATTGACAGAAACAATTTCAGGATCCAGAAACCAAGAAGGAAGGATAAAGACATTATCATGAGGCCGTCAGTGTCATATGGGAGCAGGAAGATGGGCCAGATGAAGCAGCAGGTAGTAGAAGCAAACAAACAACTGGACCTGAAGGCAGGGAAGCAACCCCAGCTGAGGCTGTTTGAAAGGATCCTGATACAGCACCAGAGGCTGGTCCTTCACAAGGAGTAGAAAGAGGGCCTTTAAAAGCATGACTCCCCAAAACCTGGAGGATGTGAAGCTGAGGGAAGACAGTGTTTGAGAACCCTCAGGGCACAAGCAAGGGAAAAATAGACACAAATGATGCTGTTCAGGCAACAGAAAGGACCCTCAAGCTAAGAGGCCTAAGAGGAAGCTGCCCCTGGAGATAGGACTCTTGGGCCTCCAGGACTCAGGGCAAGAAAAGCACCGTTACTTTTGATACAGAACTAAAATTACTGAGGGATCCTGCTGGGGGTGGAAAGAGATGGAAGAGTGGCATGGGGGCCGGGGGGGGGGGGTTCAGGCCTCAGTCCTTCATTGAACAGGAGATATTCCTGTTCATCATCTAAGGGGACAGAAAGGAACAACATTGGCAAGAAACATCACCTTTACAGGACTTTTATTCTAGGGAAGGTGACAGAGACAGGCAAGATAAATGAGTGACATAATTTCATGTGAGCAAGGATCTGAAAAGAGCAAGCAAGGAAGGAGGTTATAAAGTACTGGGGTTAAGGTTCATGGCAGTGCTACTGACAATAGCCAAGACATGGAAACATCCTAAATGTCCATCGACAGATGAATGGATTAAGAAGATGTGGCACATGTACACAATGGAGTATTTTTTCAGCCATAAAAATGAAATAATGCCATTTGTGACAACATGGATAGACCTAGAGATTAGCAAACTAAGTGAAGTTAAATCAGACAGTGAAAGGCAAACATCATGTGACATATGTGGAATCTAAAAAAAGGATACAAATGAACTTATTTGCAAAACAGAAACAGACTCACAGATATAGAAAACAAACTAATGCGGACGAAAGGGGAGCGGAGGGATAAATTAGGAGGTTGAGATCAACAGATAAACACTACTATATATAAAATACATAAACAGAGTTCCCATAGTGGCTTAGTGGTAACGAACCCGACTAGTATCCATGAGGACAGGGGTTCGACTCCTGGCCTCACTCAGTGGGTTCAGGATCTGGCATTGCCATGAGCTGTAGGTTGCAGATGTGGCTTGGAACCTGAGTTGCTGTGGCTGTGGTGCAGGCCAGAAGCTGTTGCTCTGATTCAACTCCTAATGAGGGAACTTCCATATGCCAAGGGTGTGGCCCTAAAAAGCAAAATAAAAAATAAAATTAAAAATAGATAACCAACAAAGACCTATTGTGTAACACAGGGAACTATACTCAAATTGTATAATAACTTATAATTGAAAATAATCTGAAAAAATATATTCATATATACACACATATATATATATATATGAATATATTCAGTTTTGTGTTGGATAATTTTGCCCAACTGTAAGCTAATGTAAATGTTCTGAGGACATTTCAGGTAGGCTACTTGTATGACTTTGGTAAGTGAGGTATTTTAAATGCATTTTCGACTTGAGATATTTTCAACTCACAGACAAATGTTTCCTCCTATCCCAAGAGGCTGGACTTCAACAAGACAAGGAACCTAATTTGAAGATTTACACTACATGTGACGGCACCAGTGATGACATCTGGGCCTCTTGCCCTCAGTCCAGTACAAGCAGACGATACTGATGGAAACCGGAACAAAGACTGAGAAGATGCCAACCTTCATCAGAAATGTCTTTATACAACCACCTACAGAGCCAACATTTCTCTGATTTTGTCCAGGGAAGGGGTGAACCCAGGAGGCCATGGCTTTTTTTTTTTCTTGGTGTTATGCCTGTAGGTGTGGTCTTTCTATTATGAAAGACTATTAACTATTCATTTAAGCACATTGTCCATCAAACTTTCCAAATCAGATGGCCCAGCGACCTACGAAAAATTAGCTTTCCAAATTCCAGTTGTTAACTAAGTATGATACGTATATATTCCTTAAAGAATACATTTTTGGATTATTTCCCATACAAACACAAACACAGACAACTTTAATGCCAATGACACTTCTCAATCATTACAATGAGTTGTATCTACCATGAGAAACACAAGTATGTTGCTATGTAATACTTTATGTCTTGCTATTATTGAGTTGATGGTTAAAATCCTTACCCAGCAAGAAGTTGCCTAATAAGGTACTAGCCCTATACACACTTAGACATTTAATGAATATCAATCATTATAGATGTGAGAAAAATCATGAAGCCTCAATCTTAAAGGAAAAGTATCACAAAAGCAAACAAGTTCAAATCGCACACAAACAAAATTCAAAAGGAAAAGTATTTTGTCAAAGCTGCCTCTAGACTAGCAGTTAGCAAATTGGGCTGCACGTTAGAATTGCTGCGGGCACTGTTTGAAATACATTTGTCAGAGTCCTACGTACAGACTCTGATTCAGTAGGTGACAGATATTTTTGCCAAAATCCCAGCAAAGTGCGGAAATCACTGCTAGATGGTTTTCATCTAAAACATTACAAAGAGGTATTTTCAATCTATTTTCTGCCATTAACAAACTCCATGTTCAAAGTTGAATAGTATAAATAATATGGAGTTACCCTACTTAAGCAGAGCTAGCAACCATAAAAATGGGCCAGAGTATTGAGAAATTAATTCTTTTGTATGAAAATAATGAATTTTTCTCATTTAATTTTTAAAATTATGTAAATAATACATGGTTGGTTTTAGAAAATGAAAATAAAAGCAAAAAAAGCTCCATCGCTGGTTATCAAAATGCTTCAGTATTTTGGCACTAACTACCACTGCCATTGAGAGTTTAATTTTTGATGTCTGAACACACACACACACACACACACACACACACACATATATAAGCTCATTAGACTTATTCTAGCATGATTTTTATGTGGCAACAAATGATTATTTCCTGTGTTGTCAGTGTCATAACATAGTTTCATGATTTATCTTTGCTCATACTATAAAACTGTTCACTAGTTCCTCCTTATTTAAAAAAAATTAGAAGAAAAATATCTACTATAAATACTGCTCTTTGATTACGCCCTTAGGATAAATTTTTCCTCAATCTTTTAAATTAAAATATTTCCCAGAATGAGCTTAAGGGTTAAATACACACACACATACACACACATAGACAATTTTGTATCATATTTCCTTGCAAGGAAAAATTAGGCTAGCTAGAATTTCTAGGACAGTCTTTTCCCCCTTCTGGGAAATAGAAGCCATGGGAGGGAGAGACAGGCTAGAAAGACGGTGAGGAATAGTATGAGATGGAACCAGAGGCCTCGCAGAAGAGGCCCAGCATTGCTTTCTGTCCTTGTCCCCATCTTGGTAGCGGCTGCTAAAGGCCTGAATGAGCAGAGACAACCCTGTAGCCCACTTGCGGATTCCTACTGATGGGATCATTTTAGAACTCTGAGTATTATCATTTCCTCAATTAGATAAGCCTGTGATTCCAATACACACAGAATCTACAGCAGGTCAAGGTGCTATTTAAGGACAAAGGTAATTATCATTCTAATGTCTGGAAGAGACCATGTAAATTTCTTCCTTCCCTCTGCCTAGAACAAGATGATAAAAGCAAACAGGGAAAAGTAGGGGCCGGCTCCAATAATGGAGCATGTGATTATCATACATATGCACCCACGAACAGAGAAAACACTAGCTACAAATATATCTCTGAAAAATGCCTGTGATGGAGTCACTCAGAGCAGTCAACTCTGGCTCAAAAACGAGTCTCCTCACTTCTAGGAGAAGGGATAGGTAAGATCCAGCCTATACGTTCGAGTCAATAATATTAATAGAGATCATGAGTACAATGATGAAAGTAAGAACCCTACTTCAGGCAAAATCAGATTAAAGAATATTTGAAGCATTTCAAAGTCGAGTGTCCTCTTGGAATGTTTCAAAATGCAAAGACAAAACCATTAAGTCACAGAACACCAAATTCTCCAGACCATATGTCATTATTAAGGCTCATTTTTATTCAGATATAGACAGGACCATTTGGCATTTTTGAAAGAGGTTATGTTTGCATGTGCTTTCCGGAATAAAGAATCAACATCTTTATGACAAAAAAGCTTTAGCTCAGAAAAACCTGTACAGCATTTAGAACCATGGGTATAGCATTTCAATAGTTTCATTCAGTCCACCTACCGCCCACCCCACTTCTACTCCTAACACCCACCAAAGAGAGAGAATCCAAAGTTTTAAGCCTATGAAGGATCATTTTAAAAATACATTCCAACTTCATTTCCTTCATTTAATACATGTTTAGGAGACCTCTCTCCAAGGAGAGAGAGGTTTTTCTTTTATGCATTAGCTTTTTAATGCAGAAAAGTTATGATTTCATTACAGTGGGTGAAACTATAGAACTAGTAATCCATCTTCAAGGATAGAGCAAATATAAACTTATTAAGGTCCTAATCCACTTTAGGAATACTGGTTGGATAAATCATTTGCTTAAATATTATATAATTATACCCTTATTCTACCAACCATTTGAAATCAGAGTAAATCAGATGCACGGGGCACTTCCTCAGGTTACAGAGCAATTTAATTTGGGGGTGTGCCAAAAACGTACCTTTTAAATTTTGTATCTTCTGTTTCTTTATCTCCACTCTGTTCCTTCCCATCTCAAACTACAAGCAAATTAGGTTATAAATTCCCCGGGTTTCAATGGAGCCAAACACTGAGTATCTCAGATCCACATTTTTTTTTTCTTTTTTAATCTTTTAAGGCATGCCTTTGTTTTTCACTTGCAAATCAAAATCCCTCCTGGGCGTGACATTCAAAGCCTTTTATCAGTTGCTTCTAAGTAACTTTCCCACCTCACTTCCTGCTCATCCTTCTGAAAATATTCTATTTTTGCATGAGGCCATTTTTCCCAAATGCACCAGACATGTTATATTCTATTACCAGTTAAAATGCCTTCCCAGATGTTCACCACTTATCTTTCTAGACACAACTCGAATGTCCCAGGCTCCCTGACGGCATTCCTGATGCCACAGGGTAAGAGTCAGGTTTAGTGGGAAGACCACTTCTCCTCCAAGATCACTCAGAGCTAACGCGAGGAGTGGACAAGATGAAGTGCACATGGCATCCAGCATGGTGCAGATATTGAAATACTTCTGTTTCTGTACTTTCCACCCCCTCTGATTCCAAAGGAATCTATGTTCACCTGCTTGCTAGCTCTCACCAAACTGCACCATGGTTATGTGGTTGGACGCCTGGCTTCCCCTGGAGACTAATGGGGGCTCTAGTGCCCGATTCTTCCATGAGTGTCAACGAGGTGTTGAGTTGTGTCGTATTGTGTTTCTAGAAGACAGATAGTAACTTATTCTCCAGAGTACAATGTCTAACACTTAGAAGGAGCACAAAAATGATTGTTGGGATAGTGAATGAGTAAAACATCCCAAAGACTGATCTTTTTAGTAGTGTTCAGGAGTGAGGACAGAATAGTAACGAGATAAATGAGAGACAGATAAAGATGAATGAATGAATGAATGAATGAATGAATGGAGGTCAAGGAACTATAGTACTAAGTGAGTTGGTATCCCTCCCTCCAGTTTTCTTACTGCTTATGAACTTTAGTAAAATTACATACACTCTCTGGTTTTCTATTTCATTATCTGTAAAATGGTGACACAATGGCATTTAGCTCTTAGGCCTGTTCAAAAAAATGAAATAAAGTAGGTAAAATACTTAGCATACCTGAAACACAAGTTGATGCTTAATAAATTTTAGTTACTATTATCATATAGATTTTTGAGGGGCCTCTTCCTATCCTCTTTGAGAAACGCTTTTACTGAGTTATTTAAAGATGCTAATGAGGGGTTCCCTGGTGGCCTAGAAGGTTAAGGATCTGGCATTGTCAGTGTTGTGGCTTGGGTTACTGCTGTGGCATGGGTTGGATCCCTGGACCGGGAACTTCCACAGGCAGTGGGCATGGCCAATAAATATATGAATAAATAAAGCTGCTAATGATTAAAGAGTCAACTGAGCCAGTATTTTGGGGGTATTTTGGGGGCTTAGTATGGGCTAGGCATCCATCATTTCATTAATCTTTATTGCATTATGGTTTATATCAATGAGGAAATGGGCTAAAAGGAAAACAAGGGGCCCAAGGTTAACCAGGAAGAAAGAATAACAAGCAAGAGTCTCACTTCCTAATCTGGGCGCTCAGCAAATACTCAACACACAGGCCAACTTTTGTGAAGATGGGCACACATTATGGTCCAGTCATCCCTTGACTTGATTTGGACAAGAAAACTTTGCCTTCTTATCATGTCATGCATGGCCTTCCTTTCCATTCCTTATCGACCATATATTCACTGAGGACAGAAATTGTGTCACTCACCTTTATGGCTCTCCCCAAACTAGAGTAGACACATGCATGCACACACACACACGACACACACAAATGAAGAAGAGAAGGCGAAAAAGCAGCTCTACTTGGTAGAAAAAACACAGCAGACTCCAGAAAAGGCCAGTCTCAGAAACATGCTAGCCATGAGCAAATAAACTAGACCAGTCTAATGAAACACACATGTACACTGAGAGTTACACATTCTCTGGTATAAATACTTGAATTTCTAAAATTTCTAATTAAGTTCTTCCACCTTCAATCTTGAATCACTTTATAGTTTAATTCCAGGTCCCTTCTCTCCTAAATCCTACAGTTAATACCACTTTCAGCTTGGCTGCCTTGATTAACGGCTCCATAATGTCTGCATTCATTCTCAGTTGGAGGAGACACTTTGTGTTCTGAAGTAATTCTTTCTTGCAAGATGTTGGCAACCTCAGCTTCAAGAGGATAAATAGTAACTACCCGGAACCACATTCCTGAGGCCAGGTCATGGCCCTTAGAAACCCAATTCCCCCCCTCTTCTCCCATCACCTGTGAATTGATGGTTAGAACAGGTGGCATCTGTCTGAACAGCTCTCCTATGCCTGGCAAAGCAGCCGCCTCCTGCTCAGACAGTGGGTGGATTTAAACTTCCAACCCCTTTTTGGTCTTCTTTTTAGGGCTGCATCTGCGGTATATGGAGGTTCCTAGGCTAGGGGTGGAATTCGCCACAGCCACAGCAACGCCAGACCCAAGCCACATCCACAACCTACACCACAGCTCACGGCACCATATGATCTTTAACCTACTGAGCAAGGCCAGGGATTGAACCCAAGTCCTCATGGATGTTAGTTTGATTTGCAATCCACTGAGCTACAAAGGGAAACTCCCTAAACTCCCAACCTCTTTAATCACCAATAATAAGCACCTTGCCAGAAGTGCTGCATCATCTGTAGTTGTAAGAGTGGTTCCATTTCACCTACAATGCGTGTGGGGTAGGTCTGTGCGTTCATTTGGATCAGCTGGGGACTCTTGCTATGGCCCATCTAGTAATCATGACAATGACAATTTCTGAACACCTTTCGTGTAGTAGGTGCCTCTACCAAGCACTAAATATAGATTATTTTTATCTCCTAACAATAGAATAAGGAATGCATGGCACTTTTACATGTGTGGAATCAGGGGCTTAGAGAGGTTAAATAAGGAAATAAGGCTTAGCATGGAGACAAAATGTTACCACGTGGCAAAAGAGGGATTCCCAGGCAGGTGAATCTGTGCAGATTGCCCCTCTTTTGACCACGCAACCTCATGACCTGGATGAAATGCATGTCTGCCTAATAGTGCCTAAGAAAGCTCTGTGCCATGGGCAAAAAATCATGAAAGTATAATATACACGTGGCAAAATGAGCAGCTCATTATTAAAACTTATTCATGAACAGAAAATAAATACTTAATTAAAAACTGGAAATAGCTGTCATTTTAACATAGTCTCTATACCCTCTGTTGGAAGACAATGATCTCTGGGTATTTTATTATCCCTACTTATGTTCACACTATCATAGGGTCCTCAGCCTTCTGAGCAAAAGATGCTGAGAGGATCTTTGCATCTTAGGCAGCCTGAGAAGCAAGGGATAGAATCTCCATCAGGATACAGAGACAGAGCCCTCCCCTTCCGAAGTCTCTGTAAGAGACTGGCTTACATTCCAGAATGATGGAAAATCAATCTTTTTCTCTCTCTGTAATAAAGGCCAGGCAGATGGGCCAGCAGCCAATAAAAGCTCAGCGTCTCTTAACCGTGGTGTTCCTCTCCTCTGATGCAAACATTATTACAAGTGTAGGTAAATGTCAGGCCTCATAGCATCACCCTGTGGGCACCGGGGTGTTGGGAACCAACCGGGAACCAGAGTGAGAACAGTTGTCTGGTTGTGGCTTCTGCTGTAATAAAGTATCTGTGTCTCTAACCTAGAGCCTCCTGTCCTATTAGTCTATGCATGAAACTGTGGCAGACTAAATCGTTAACTTGCAAGTGGGCTACTCTGAGAGCCTGTCCAGTTTCAGAATTAACACTAGAGGTTCTCAAAGTGGGTTCCTAGACCAGCTGCATTAGCATCACTTGGAAACTTGTTCAAGAAGTAAATTATTGGGCCTCAGCCCAGATCCACTGATCAGTAGTAACTCTGGGGTTGAATCTCAGCAATTTTCTCTTTAATATGCCACTGAAGGGAGTTCCCGTTGTAGCGCAGTGGAAACAAAACTGACTAGGAACCAAGAGGTTGCAGGTTCAATCCCAGGTCTCGCTCAGAGGGTTAAGGATCCAGCATTGCGGTAAACTGTGGTGTATGTCATAGATGCAGCTCGGATCTGGCGTTGTTGTGGCTGTGGAGTAGGTTGGCAGCTGTAGCTCCAATTCCACCCCTAGCCTGGGAACCTCCATATAGCCCAGGTGTGGCTCTAAAAAGCAAAAAAAAAAAAAAAAAAGGATTTAAATAAACCATTGAAGTAATTTTTTTTATACACAGCGAACTTTATGAACCACTGAAATATACTTTATTCATATATTTCTAGCCATCATAATTCCATTTGACAGCACCCTGCTCACACAAATTTATTTTGAAAAGAACACCCAACAGGTCTACCTTTAAAATATCCTGGATTTCGTAGAAGAACTCACTCTTTGGGTAAATCACTCCTAGGTATTTTGAGTTGTTACTTGAAAATTCTCTAATGTAGTACAAACTCTACATTCATGACCTTGATTTAACACAAGTCAAAGAGGTTCCTTATTTCTAAGTATTACATTACTTAGATGAGCCACAAAAAAAAAAAAAACTGTATTGAGCTCTGTATTGAACTGTATTTTCATCTATGAAAATGAAAAGCCCATTTTGTCATACTATCTCTAAGGAGAAATATATTCTACTTTTTAAAATATAATTATTGATTTTTTAAAATTGTGATGATTCAGCATAAAAACTCAGAATATATTAAAAAGAATGAAAAAACTAAATGCTACTAACATCTGTCCTATATTCTTCCATAATACTTTTGCAAAAAAAAGAAAAATTACCTAAGGATTCATATCAGATATTAGGTTTTAACGTCTGTAGAGTATTCTCCTAAACTATAATTTGTTTATGACCAATACCTCCTCTACCGCAGAATATAAAATTTCTAAGCTTTTACTGAAAAAAATACTGTCCAGGGGTCTAAGTAATTCCTTGAGATAACTTCAACTGGAAAAATATTAAAATGAATAAGAGATTAGTAAATGTTTAATTACAATCAATAGCTTTCCTATATACCTATAAAACAACTCAAAACTTTTTTTGAAAGTATAGTTGATTTACAATGTTCTGTCAATTTCTGCTGTACAGCAAAGTAACCTAGTCATATGCATGTATATATATATATATAAAAATCTTTTTCTCATATTATCTTCCATCATGTTCTATCCCAAGAGATTGGATATAGTTCCCTGTGCTATACAGTAGGATCTCATTGCTTATCCATTCTAAATGTAATAGTTTACATCTACTAAGCCCAAACTTGTAGTCCATCCTACTCCCTTCCCCCTAGAAGTTTCAAAAGAAAATGACCTCATTTGTAATAACAAAGTTTCTTCATTATTTGTGTGATAAAGCTTTGCTCATGTCTTTATTGCCAAAAAAAAAAAAAAAAAGGGAGATCTTTCATTTCAGATGAACCCTTTACACAAGATATATAGAGAAATATTCCTTTTTGACTCATTCTAAGAGGGTTTGTCTTTTAATAGACAGTTTAATTCACAACAGTAACAATATTTGATCTTATTCTTCTATCTTATTTATGACTGTTATCATATCACTTTTTGCCTCATTTTGTTTTTAAAAAGCCCTCAACCACTTATAAATTATGTTCGGCAATTATATTTTACTATGGCTTATCTATAAATTTTAAAATACTTGAGTCTCAGAGTTCCTGTCATGGCTCAGCAGTTAAGGAACCCGACTAGTATCCCTGAGGACGCAGGTTCGATCCCTGGCCTCGCTCAGTGGGTTAAGTATCCGGCATTGCCATGAGCTGTGGTGTAGGTCGCAGAGGCGGCTCAGATCTGGCATGGCTGTGGCTGTGGTGTAGGCCAGGGGCTACAGCTCTGATTCAACTCCTAGCCTGGGAGCCTCCTTATGCCGTGGGTGTGGCTCTAAAAAAAAAAAAGACAAAAAATGAAAAAGTAAAATAAAATACTTGAGTATCAATGTCAAATCAAGACTAAACCTGGAACAGAAATTTCCTCTTTTCCTTCCCCAACACTAATTCCCACCCCACATACAGACACACCCAGGAACGCATATCCCATGATCCTCTTGACTTTACAATTTTAAAAATCCCGTATTTTTTTCTCCAGAAATCTTTTTAAAATATTTGCATTAAACCTCACACGCACATTAACAACAACAGTAGTCTAGACTTGATTCTGAGCTCTAATATCATTACTACTCACCACTATTTCTGCTCTAAAATGCCTTCTCTTTCAGAGTATTCAGATAGGATAAAAGAGTTTGAGTGTCTTATTCATGATATCGATTTATCTATCTATACACATATATACATACACATATGCATGTGTGTGTGTGCGTATGGAGATGTTATAGGTCCTGAGTCTTGCATGTGGAAACATATTTCTTTTCTCATCGCCCCCGAGTGACAGATTTATTACTGATCTCTCAGAATTCTTTATACATCCTTCCACACCAGGGTCTTCATGCTGTTCTCATGGGAGAAAGCGTTTTCCCACTTTCAAAGTCAGGTAATTCTGGTGATTCAATTCTCAGATCAAATGTCACCTTCTTTGTTGACCCAATCCAAAGATATTGGCTAGATCATTTTGTCCTGTCTCTCTCTTTTTTTTTTTTTTTTTTTTTTTTTTTTTTTTTTTTTTTTTTGGTGGCACTTACCACTAAGTTAAATGATCTCATTTATATATTTGTTTATACATTTTTCCACCCATGAGAATTTAAGAGGGGAAAGATTTTCTGCTGACTGCTGGGTTTCCAGCTCCCAGAATAGTGACTGGTCCCTATTGACCACGGAAAAAAATGAATGGAGTCCAATATTGGTAGCTCATTTGAGTGGCTTCTGTTCATTTTTTTTTTTCTTTCTGAGCTAAAAGAAAAAAGGTTTTCTTCTTTTAGTCTTAACACTACTAAATACATGCATTCATTAATTCAATTAATTTAAAAAAATATTTCTATCACGTGCCAAGCCCTGTAATGGGGATGCAGAAAAAGAACAGATACTGAATTCAAGAAGCTTCTGATCTGGGTGTGCACGTATGCAGATGGGATGAGGGGGTAAGTGGAAGGGGAATAGGGATGGAAGAGGAGAGAGGAAAACAAGCAAAATTACACAAACAAAGAAAAAATAACAACAAAACCTCATAGGTCACATGGAGTCCAGAAGGATATATGATAGATGTTTCTATTTATGCTGTCCCAGATGATCCTCCAACAATTTTCTAAGCACCGTAGTTATTCCAACCTTACCAGTGATAAAATCATGCTCAGAGAGCTATGACCATAACATTCTCAGTACCTGAGTAATTTGAAGTATCCATCTCTGTCTTTTTGACTCCCAAGCCCATGTGTTTCATCACTTCCCAATATTACCTATCCCTCCCATGTCAAAACAAAAACAAAACAGAACCACCTACCATAGAAAAAAGAAGACAGTGTGTGAAAACTGGGAGAAGAGTCCAAGGGAACTCGGCATAGCTGTTGTCTATTTGCCAGAGGAAGTTTAAGCTTTGTTTAGGGGGATGTTACTGAGTCCAATGATTTCCAGTCTCATTAATGATGCCACCTCTGCAACATCATATAGAGGGAATTACAGAAAAGAGGATTAGAGCAATGGATTTTTGAATCTGAAAACTGATAAAAGCATAATCAGATTAGAGGAAGGCACTGCCTAAGCTCTAAGTGAAGAAAGCTTACTGGCAAGTCAAGTCACATGTCTCATCTCCCAGGTTCCTAGGAAAGTGATCTACAAGGAGAATGGGTGATGGAAAGCCTGAAACAGGGAGACTGTGGTTGATTTTCCTTTTTCAAACCATCAGACTACTGTCCCTCCAAAATTTTTAAAGTAATATTAGAAGGAAATGAACATTTAAAAAGGAAGAGCTGGATTTCCTGCTGTGGCTCACTGGTAACAAACCTGACTAGTATCCATGAGGATGCAGATTGGGTCCCTTGCCAGGAGCTCTGGTATAGGTTTCAGACATGGCTCAGATCTGGCATTGCTGTGGCTGTGGCATAGGCTGGTAGCTACAGCTGCAATTCAACTCCTAGCCTGGGAACTTTCATATGCCACAGGGGTGGCCATAAAAACCAAAAAAAATAAAAAGGAAAGAAAGAACTAGAGAATAAAAGAGAGAAAGTATATGTGTTTGTGTGTATATAGGACACAAGACTGGGGGAAGGGGAGGAGGGAAAGAGAAGGAAAATCAGAAGCCTTATACAATTATTTGGCTTTAAATTACATCCTTGCATAGCTGTGAAATCATTAAATACTAAATGTAAAAATATTATACGTATATTACACATAACTCATTATTCCTTTATATAACAAATTTCCCCAATGATAGCAGAATGAGGAACTTTTGATTACTTTTAATGGTTTAGTTAACTGCCATTCTCAGCCTCTTTGGGGCATTTGGTATGTTTGTTCCAAATTACAGTTGTTACCCTAAAACCTAGAGTGTGAGTTATCTACCCAAGGGCAATCTGCGTAATTTTCAAGAGAATTTATTGTCTGTTAACCTTTATTTTAGAGAAACAGAGCATTTATCTTCTTATGTTATTGGTAAATGATGTGAATTTTTTTAGAAAATGAGTGAGGTTTTTCCCTTTATTTTTCCTAGACAATAACATGTTAACTGGAACTATAAAAGGCATACAATCTGACTTCCTCAAGACAGAGGAAATGCAAATAGAGAGGTTTTTGGGGGCTCATAAGTAAAACTACCCAAATCACCAGGTTGGAAATTTTAGATTTCATGCAGTAAGCCTTTCTTTGAGCACCAAAATACTTTCAGAATGTGTTAACATGCTGGGGAATAGTGACATTGCTTGTACCCCAAGTAATCCTGGAAAGAACGCACCCCTAAAGACAAACTTTTGAATCCAATAGTCCTGAGTCTTCATGTTCCTGGAGAGAAGAAGCACATGGGTTTGAAACATTTCAGAAGATTCTTTTCCCCTCTTCTGGGGTATCCACTGCCAGGGGGCAAATTCCCCCTCCTACTTATCACTCCAACAAAAAGACTCCCCTTTCCACAAGAGTCTCTCAAACGCCATCTCTGATTTCCACCTTTGAAAGGCAATGAGGCAGAATGTTAACTCAAGTAGTCAGTGTAGGAGCAGGGGCTCTGATACATTCTTTGATATAGCTATTGATCAACATTTGTGGCTTAAGGGCTCCAGAGAGTAATTCTAGACAGACCTAGAAAATGTGTCTTCCCCCACATGGACCTTAATCTCAAACCCACTCCTCAACTGATTGAAAAAGAATGAGAGGAATGGTGACCTAATCTAAGAGAAGAGAAGGACAAAGAAGTCATCAAACTTATGGGGATATGTCCACCCCTAAGACCTCTATTGGACAAGGACAGATATTGGTAATTGAGCAAGGCCAATGGGAGAAAACCACATCTTTCTGGACCCCACATTGGTACCCCCCTATCTTTAAGGGATAAAATCCTCTATAGGACAATAGAGAAGGGGGCTCTTCTCCCCGCTCCCAGCAGCCCTGAGAGCTATTTGCTTTCCTTTAATAAAGACTTTGCTTGCTTGCTGCCTGTGTGTTTGCACAGTTCATTCTTCAACTGCCATGAACAAGAACCCAGATTCTGGTATCATCATTCCAGTATCAGCAGCAACACATTCATTTGGCAAATAGTTCTTCTTACATGTATATACTCACAGAGCCAGCATTTAACTCCTGCTAAATACCAAACAGTATTCCAGATGCTTTACATAAGTTTCTTATTTACATATCAGAATCCTCTAGTAAATTACTGTCTCCTTTAACAGAGAAGGATACTAAAGCTGAGATATGTAATGAGCCCAGTTACAGAAGCAGAGAAGGGCGGAACCAGGCTCCAAGCCATGGGGCCCTGTACACTAGCAGTGAACTTGAGGGTTTCCTTTCGGCCACTCCCTGTGTTACACCACAAGTACATGTGGTCCCCTTTGAACCTTAACACGAATCAAAGAGAAGGCACAGTTGTAACTGAAAAACATACACAGCCTAAAAGTTGAGAATTATGCTTTATTTGGTGGACCTTTTAAGGACTTCAGCTGGGGAAGCAGCCTCTCAGATAGCCCCAAGGGACTGCTCTGAAAAGAGAAGAGCAAATATATAGAGGAATTTTGTGACAAAAACCAGGTACTCAGAATATCAAAAGATTACCGTTAAAGAAAATCAGTTATATCAAGCTGATGCATTCGGCACATTTTCTATGTATGGGAAGATGCAAAGATCAGGGTTCATTAAAATCAGCCCCTTGATATGCACCTCAGCTCTCTGGGTCCAGTATCCTGCGTGTTCCCATCCTGTGTTTCCTCAGGGTACATCCTGGGTTGGGAAGGAGGAGTGACTGCAGTGGCTGAAGGCTTGATGGCAGGCATCCTGTTTCCATCCTGAGTTCCCTCAGAGCTCACCATCAGGGGAGGCTGATATGTGACGGCTTGATGGCTGCAACATCCTTTGTTTTACTGTTATGGCAGCCACATTTTAATTTCATATTCCTCAACATATGCACAGGAGAACACTAAGGCTGACTGAGACGAAGTAGTTTGAAGAAGACTGTGCATCTGACAAGTGGCCAAGTGAAGTGACCCGAGGACCATCTTGTCCTGAGCCCAAGTTCCCTGTTCCAAGGCTGCAGCCTTTGCGCTACCTTTAAAGTGCTTGCTGCTCAAATATCTGGAGCCAAACATAGGTACCCTAGAGCTGTGTGCTGATTTCCACTAAGCACTTAATAAATATCAATTTATTTGGAGCCACGTAAAAGGTACCCATTAAATATACCAGAAACATAAAATAGGGATCAAAACTATCATATGCAAAAGCTGTCCTTTAAATCACAGCCTGTACACTGTAGTAGTTACCTTGGGTGATGTTTTCAGTTGCATAGATGATAAATCAGACTAGAAAATCCTAAATAAAAAGAAAATTCCCTACTTTGGTACTGAGGCAGAATGTTACCTTAGGTAGTCAGTGTAGGAGCATGGGCTCCGATACATTCTTTGACATGGCTATTGACGAACACTTGTGGCTTAAGGGCTCCAGGAGTAACATCCCCAGAGGCCTTGTTTTACTATCAGAAATGCGCCTTCCCCCACATGGACCTTAATCTCAAACCCACTCTTCAACTGATAGAAATGGAATGAGAGAAACAGTGACTTAGTCTAAGGGAAGAGAAGGACAAAGAAACCATAAAACTTATGGGACATTTCCACCCCAAAGACCCCTATTGGACAAGGACTGACATAGGTAACTGGGCAAGGCCAGTAAGAGAAAACCACATCTTTCTGGAGCCCACATTGGTACCCCCCCCCATCTTTAAGAGATAAAAATCCCCATAAGACGATAGAGAAGAGGGCTCTTTTCCCCACCTCCCAGCAGCCCTGGGAGCTATTTGCTTTCCTTTAAAAAAGATTCTGCTCACTTGCTCCCTGTGTGTTCATGGAGTTTAGTCTTCAACTGCTATGAACAAGAACCTGGATTCCGGTATCATCTTTCTGGTATCAGTACTATAAGTATAACTTTAAACATCTTTCCCTCCCCCCACTCCCATGGGTAGGAAAATCATAAAACATTTTCATCATGTTAACATTAAAAGTGCAGGGACTGGAGTTTCCATTGCGGCTCAGTGGTAACGAACCCAACTAGTATCCATGAGGTTGCGGGTTCAATCCCTGGCCTCGCTCAGTGGGTCAAGGATCCAGCGTTGCTGTGAGCTATGGTGTAGGTCACAGATGCAGCTCGGATCTGGTGTTGCTGTGGCTGTGGCGTAGGCTGGCAGCTAGCCCAGGGAACTTCCATATACCAAGGGTTTGGCCCTAAAAAGACCACACACGCACACACAAAAAATGCAAGGACTGCCCCGAACTTACCAGCCATAGAATCCCCAAAGGGAAAGGCAGACTATGTTCACAAATTAAAAGGTTCACCTTTGTACAAAGAGTAAGAGATCTATGATTCAACCTCAGTAAGAAAAGCAAAAACCCTGAAGGACAACTTCAATTTCTATGTGGAAAGCTGGCAACAAACCTAATTAACAAAACATGAAGCCTCAGGCAAAGGAACCGCTATCACACTCTTTGCCAAATAAGATGAATTTCACCTTTTAAAAGCTCTAACCAAGCTGAAATAAGTTATTAAACAGGAAGACATGTGAAACCCAAGCCTCTTAATGATAAGGAGGCCAGAAGAACAAATGTGACAGTTTCATTCCTTAGCAAGTGAGTTGAAAAGTAAACACCTTCTGATCATTATAATAATGAAGTCATATAAATACTTTGATGCAGTAGAAAATACAACCATGCATATGGGGATATTCCACAAACAATAGACATGTTTCAGGTTAAATGTCTGTAGCCAAGATATGACAACATATATGGTTTCAGCTTTTAATTTGGGACTTGGTTACAGTATATTTTTTGATAAAAGCTTTCACTGAAAATGCACAGCGTGATCAGCAGTGTACTTTGGGGTCTCAAGGAGAAAGTTACACATCATCCATGTACACTGGGCCTTTAAACCATGTAAGGAAATGAAAATAGTACATACAGGGAGTTCCCATCGTGGCTCAGTGGTTAACAAATCTGACTAGGAACCATGACGTTGCAGGTTCAATCCCTGGCCTTGCTCAGTGGGTTGAGGACCTGGCGTTGCCTTGAGCTGTGGTGTGGGTTGCAGACGTGGCTCGGATCCCACGTTGCTGTGGCTCTGGCGTAGGCCGGTGGCTACAGCTCTGATTAGACCCCTAGCTTGCGAACCTCCATATGCCGCGGGTGTGGCCCTAAAAGGACAAAAGACAAAAAAAAGAAAGAAAAGAAAATGGTACATACAGAAATGACACTAAATACACAGCCAGATATAAGGCAGGGCTGAATTTTGCAGGTCAGGAGAGTCAAGTTTTAATATGCTTCGGTAGGTTGCCAAAGCAAGAGAGAACGAAGGAATTTGCGCTGAGTTTTCGGATGGAATTCGAAAAGGAACGAGGGCAGGCATGGACGAGGAGTTCAGCTCTGAAGGGTGGGAAGTCAGAATAAACAAAGCCCTTCCTCCTGAACAGTAGCCTTTGCCTTCTCCAAAACTTTCACCAGAACTGAGCTCCAAAGAGACCTAAATGAATTTCTAAGTGTAGCTCATTCTTTCTTCCTTAGCCCAGTGTCCACATCTGCAAGATTAGTGGAGGAGGGAGGATGATTATGAAAGCTCAGGAGGCTGGATGGTGGAGGCAACATGGCGGGTCAGAAGAACCAAGAGCTTGGGATCCCCAGGAATGAAGGGCAATCCTCACTCCTGAACTTTTTGTGACCTACAAGTTATTTAGCATTTCTAGACCTCAGTTTTCTTCTGTAAGATGGGGGCAGTGAGACGCCACCCCTAGGCTTTGGGAAAATGAAATTCTTATGATAAGGTGGAACTTCTTTCACTTTACACCACTTCTCAAAGTCTAGAAAAGGAAACCAGAGTGTTTGCTCTGAGATAGTACGAGCGGTTTCTTGGTTTTTTGTAATGATACATGACATCAGTTTTATTTTCCTCCAAGCTACCCTTGAGGGCAAAGTATTTTGTGTTCTATCCATATTGAATAATGCTATCACATGGCAGGAGAAATGGAAAAGCTTCTGTTGAGGCATTTTGCCTTCCTTGTTAGAATCCCTGGGCTCTGTCCGCACTTATGAGACACTCAGCTAAAAATCTGATGGTTTGGTCTGCCTAGAATCACTCCTGTGGGAAATGATATCCTCATTCAGAAGATGCTCATCATTTCCTCGGTGGCCAGTTTCTCATAATTGCCTTCAATTATACACTTTCTTTTTGGTTTTCGTCCTCTTTTCAGCAGTGTGGTGTGTATTTATGTGTGTATAATGTGTGTACAGGTATGTGGAGTTAATTTGGTGGTTTTCAAGTTATCAACCTAGGAAGAACTTTCTTTTTTTATTTTTTTAGAAGGTAAAACTTTCATTTTAAGGATTGTAAAGAAATACGTGACAACAGTGAGTATCTTTTCGGGGAAGAATGAGCAGTGACACTGGCTGAATGAGGGTGGCATCTGCAGAGTTGACAACTGGGCTAATATTGTTTTGTCTTAGGGTCACATTGAAGCGAAACATAGATGGGTCCCAGGCTAAGCAACTGTAATCTGTTCCCTGTGGACAGATAACTTCAAGATAAAAGCTTCATCCTGCTTGGATAAAAGATAGAGACCATCTCTTTCTCATTCCTGAGGTCAAGGAGAATCTCCAGAACTATACACTTGCAGAAAGGTTCCTCAGGGGTCAGACAAAGGAAGAGCTCCAGAACATACTACCTTCTGACAACTTCCCAGAAACCCTTGTGCTAAATTCTATCCTGGATGAAAGATGCACACACACAGGGGAGGGCTCTGAGTCAGGAGGAAGCCAGACAAAGCAAGATGACTGGCCAGATGAAGCCTGGAAGGACCATCCCACACAAGTGATTTAAAGGACCTCCAAGGCACCTGTTGTGCTTTCCCTCTTGCTCTTTGCCTCCATCCTTCTCTCCAACCTGCCTGTGCTTTCTCCACACCTATCTGCTCTCTCTTCTCTCTTAATCAACCGTTATTTTCCTCACTATCCTCAGTCTCTTTGCAGAATTTCCTCCAAAGGGACAAATTCCAGGGACCTACATCAAGTGGTTTGGGTTAAAGCGTTCTCACCCCACAGTCACCCAAGAACAATATGGATATTCACTCTTTGATATGTACAATGAAGTTTCAATTGTCATCTTCCCCAGGAAGCGTCCCATCTCACTCTTTATTAGCTTATCCTTCAGGACTCCAAGAAGGTTCCCCTAACCCACACTTCTCCTCCAATGAGATGAGGTGTCTTTCATTTTGTAATACCCTGAACACATCTCTAGTCGTGTGCTTCCTATAGTACATCTGTCTTTATAGGTCTTTCTGACCCTAGGCGGTGAGTTCTTTGAGGGCAGGAACCATCTGATTCCTCTTTGTATCCTGGGCTTAGTTTCCTGGTATGTGACCAGGCATTCAGTAGATAAGAACACAAGATACTTATAGAGAAGCAACAAAAAGTCACCTTTTCTTTTACTATTTAACTAGCAAAAATTTACAAAACAGAAACAACCTCACACCGACAGAAAACAAACTTATGCTTATTAAGGAGGAAAAGGAGGGGAAGAGGGATAAATTGGGAGTTTGAGACTAGAAGATATAAACTATCCTATATAAAATAAACCACAAAGTCTTACTGTATAGCATGGGGAACTAGTTTCAATATCCTGTAATAAATGATAATGAGAAAGAATATGAAAAAGAATACACACACACACACACACACACACACATATATACACGACTGAATCACTTTGCTGTACACCAGAAACTAAAACACTAACACAACATTGTAAATCAAATATCCTTCAACAAAAAATAAAATTTCAAGTTTAAAAAATAAATAGTAAATATTATTCCATATATCAAAAGCTAAAGTTTTGATCAAATTCTGCTTCCATGCTTCTCCAAGTCACTCTAGAATATAAGACTCTCTAGGCTAGCTCTTTACAAATATAAGCAACTCTCCAATCCCATACTTGACAGGTCATCTTAGTAATTCTCTCTTGAATTCAATTCTAAGTTCTTTTTTACTTATGAAATTGAATGAATATTTACTCTATGCTTGCATGTACACGGTGCTGACTTATTTCTTCTTCTAAAGTCTAGGTATAAAGAAAAAAACAACTCTAAAACTGTGCAGCACTACACAAGGGAAGTCTAGATATTAGTCAAAGTATAATTCTAATGCATGGGCCCAAGCATCCTGTTTGATGAAGGAAGCATTCTCCCTCTGGGCAAAATCCATCTGCATCAGGGCTCCTGGGCACTAACTTGAGCAGAACTACTCAGCATTTCATTGCATCAGCTAAACTTTCACAAAGACAAAATCTCTTTACCCTCTAATCCATAAAACCTCATTTACACATCAGCCTCACTTTTTTGGAGTGCCCACTGGGATAATTATAGTGGTTGTTTCACTTCTCTCTGCTTTATTTAGATAATAAGCCCCAAAGGCCAGGGATGCCTTTTTAGTTTCTATCTATAGCACTGAACACAATATATGTGAACAACATGGGTGAAATAATAATACTAGGTTTTAGTATCTTTCAGTAACAAACCATTTTCAATAGTCCAGGAGCCATATTAGAGTCAAGTTCTGTTTATTTCCTTCATGAGATTTTTATATAGATTCCAACACAAGAAATTATAGGCCATTAAGGTATTATTTAAAATTTCTTCTTCTTGAACATTTTTAGCAGTGAATCACTGATACTTAATTCTACATTTAAATCATACATATGGGTTCTTCTAGATAATGCCAAGAATTTCGTTAATTTTTTTTTTCTAAGAGATAGCTCGGTAATGAGTGTTCTTTGTACACAGACTTTGTCAGGCACTGTTTTAAGTAATTTACATAGAAAAAATTAAATATTTTAAAATTTGTTCAATGTCTTACAACTAAAAAGATGCAAATCTAGGATTTGAACACATTGATTCCAGAGACTGTGGTCATTTTTTGCGGGGGAAGAGGAAGAATTAATATTTTTCAAATTGAAGTATAGTTGATTTAAAATATTGGGTTTGTTTTAGTTATACAGCAGAATGATTCAGCTATACATATATTTTTTCCCAGATTCTTTTCCCTTTTAAGTTATTATAAAATTTTCAGTGTGGTTCCCTGTGCTACACAGCAGGTCCTTGTTGTTTGTTTCTTTTACATACAGTAGCATGTATCTACAAATCCCAAATTCCTAATTTATCCCTCCCCTTCTCTTTTCCCCTTTGATAACCGTAATTTTGTTTTCTATGTCTGTGGGTATAGTTCTATTTTGTATAAGTTCATTTGTATTAATTTTTTTAGAGTCCATATATAAGCAATATCACAGGATATTTGTCTTTCTCTGTCTGACTTTACCACAGCTTCCTATGCCAAGTTTACACTCCACTGAGTGAGGAAGAACTCCAATTTTGAAAAATGGAGTTGAATCATATAATTCCTGACCAAAATTATTAAACTCAGTTGTATTATTTTCAGTCTTAGATTTATGTATCAGATTGAACACTTTTTATTACCAATCTCATCTAATCTCTTACTTGATAATTTCACAATATAATAAATTCTATACTAACATACAGGATTTTGTACTTATGTTTATTAAATGCTTTTATATAATGATTTTTATTTTTTTTCCTTATACCTGGTTTACAGTGTTCTGTTGATTTTCTACTGTACAGCATGGTGACCCAGTTACCCATACATGTATAGATTCTTTTTTCTCACATTATCATGCTCCATCAAAATATAAATTCTTTTAAAGTATAATGATGTACTTGGGAAAACTGTTTAAGAAAAGTAAAAACAACTGATTTATTAAATCTCCATGACAACTTCTTGGTACTAACTTCACCAGCATGGATGCCTGCACACACACACATAAATTCACGTAAGCTATGTTTTTCCTTATTACTTCTTCACTTCACTTTTTTTCTAGATTTCTAAAGAATATTAGAAAATGACCTACTTATATTCCACATATAGGCAATATCATATGATATTTTCTTTGTCTGACTTACTTCACTAAGTATAATAATATCTAGGTCCATCCATGTTGTTGCAAATGGCATTATTTCATTCTTTTTTGGCTAAGAAATATTTCATTTATATATATACCACATCTTCTTTATCCATTCATCACTTATATGTGGAATTCAAAAAAAAGTGACACAAACGAATTTATTTATAAAAGAGAAAAAGACCCACAGACCTATAGGAAACAAACTTACGGATACCAAGGGGAAAAGTGGAGGGGGGGGATAAATTAAGAGTTTGAGAAGTTCCCGTTGTGGTGCAGCGGAAACAAATCTGACTAGTATCCATGAGGATGTTGGTTCGATCTCTGGCCTCACTCAGTGGGTTAAGGATCTGGCATTTCTAAGAGCTATGGTGCAGGTTGCAGACACAGCTTGAATCCCTCATTGCTGTGACTGTGGTGTAGGCTGGCAGCTGTAGCTCCGATTCGACCCCCAGCATGGAAACTTCCATGTGCCATGGGTATGGGGCCCTAAGAAGCAAAAAAAAAAAAGAAAAAAAAAAGAGTTTGACATTAACAGATACGCTACTATATATAAAATAGATAACCAGCAAGGACGTATTGCATAGCACAGGGACCTATACTCAATATTTTGTAATAATCTACAAAGAAAAAGTATATATTTTTTTCTTTGCTGTACACTTGAAACTAATATACCACTGTAAATCAAGTATACTTCAATAAAAAATATGCAAATATAAAAAACTTTTAGTTATTCTTCTACTGAAGAATTATGCTTGAAACATCTTCTGCATGCTATATTCAACCATCCAGCCAGAACTTGTCGATTGACATATTTATGGCAATTGATATGTCATCAACAAACAGAAAACATCCACCACATGGAGTTTACACTCTAGCATCAGAAGACAGACAATAAACAATTGCTGTAATAAATAAGGACCATTTATAGTACATCAGAAGGTGCTGTGAACTATGGAATAAAAGAAAAAGCAGAGCTGGGTTAGTTGAGAGAAAGTGCCTGGGAATGGGAGCGGATGTAGCTGTGACACTGCATAGCATGGTCCCCGTAGGTTGTTGCACTACATGGTCCAAGTAGGTGTCATGGAGAAAAACCCATCTGAGGAAAAGACTTGCCTAAGATAGGCCCTGAGCCCTGCAGCATTATGAGGGAAAGGCACTCTGGTGAGTTGAGGACATCTCTTTCACTTAAAGCTGGTTGTAAAAGCTAACTCCTGTGAGTAGGAACACCCACATGGGGTGTTAGAGAAAAATTTGGCAGTTCATTGAGAGTGAAAACTTGAGCTGTAAAGGATCAGACAGATGATTTAACAGCCTAAGACAGTCATCCTCTCTCCCTTACAAATGGCTTCTGGCTTAGCAGCCTTTCTGAGATACAAATTCATTAGGCTTTCCTCTGAACAAAAAGAGAAGTAACCAACTTGGAACTCTGAGAGCAAGAAGACAACCGGCAAGCAGGCTCCAGAAATGAGGGGGCTCCGGAAATGATGGCGCCTCATACTCGAAGAGATTCAAAAAGAATAGGTTACAAGTTGAACTTCACCCAAGGTGAGGGTCAAGAAAGAAGATAGTCAGTTTCAGAAGTCAGCTTCAAAATCTGTCATTTCCACAGAAGTGGAGAGAAAAGAGGACTCCATGGGGTTAAGAAAGATTGATCTTCCTCATGTAGATGGAAATGGGCCAAATCTAGAAAAAATTTGGAAACTGGTTTTTCAAAGGCCCAAGCTTTAGCCACATTCTGAGCAAGCGGGCCTCACATCAATTCAGACTGGGGTAAGCAGAGTTTCATTCTAGAAACTATGCCTGGAAGACACCACCCACTACATATTAATGCACCATGATCCGAGAAGGGACATCTGGAAGGAGAAACCAAGCAATATCTGTTTTGAGGATTTAATGAAGTTTCATGATCCTCTGTGATTTCCCAAATTGCAAATTTCCAATTGTTGTTTTTCTCATGTACTTCTCAGTTTGAATATTACTTCCTCAAAGAGGTCATCACAAATTCCCTACTATATCAAGTTGTCTGGCTTTATAATCTCCTAGGACTTCTATGATTGCCAAGAAATAATTGATCTCGTACTAGTGATTGACCACATGTCTCTCCCTTGAAAACACACGCTTCTTAAGAACAATAATCACGTTTGCTGGTCTTGATGCCCATTGTTTCCCCAGCACCAAGCCCAGTGCCTAGATAAATGAAACACACAACAGATATTCCTCAAATGAATGAATGAGGGCATTCAGAAATCAGAGCCTTGGGGGCAATTATGGCATCAAAGACAGTCACTTATTTTAGGGGGATGGAATATGGGCATGTTGGAGAAAAAAGAAGAAAAAAAATCAAGGATTTTTAACAAGCCAGTTGACAACAGGAAATCATCAATTTCCCAGGGTCTATAGAAATAAAGATAATGTATTCATTTCAACAAGTTAAAATAGCTATACCTTCATGGTTCACAGAGGGACAACATAAGAAAACATTGATCTGAAGAGTATCTTAATTTTGGGAACAAAATTAAATTATAAGAATTAAAGAGTATTATTCATAATACTAAAAATTATCCATAATATAGGCATAAACTTAATTTGAGGGAGGGTTTATAAGCACAGACACTGAAATCAAACTGCTAGGGTGGTGTCCCAGCTCTGTCCCTTCCCAGATGGACCTAGGTACTTAATTTGAATTTACTCACCTGCAAAATTGGGTTAGTAACTATACATTGAACCTTAGAGTCGTAAGAACATAAATATATATGCAAAGTGTTTATATTAGTATTACCATTAGCTATATGGTAAGTAGGGTATACATTCATTATTATTGTTATTAAATATATATATTTTAGCTAACAATGTGGACAATATAGGCTATCATGCTACTTTCTAGACATTTTGAATTAACTGTTCATCGGCCATAAAAACATCCCTGGCACCTCTAAATTCTGTCTCCTATTAATTAGCTGTTGATAGGTCTTTTGAACAGTTTCTAATTATATTCACACAAGTTTTAAAAAAGAGTAAATTACTTTAACTTCTTTATATAGTTTCTAATTATATTTACAGAAGTTTCAAAAAACAATAAATTACCTCAAATTCTTTGTAGAAGTAGACAAAAACTATAATCTTTCAACTATAATATATATTGAATGCTATTTATTACACTTATAATTATCAAATCCATTGCAATTATATCTTAGGAATTATACTGAAGGTCTTCTAATTTTAAAATAAAGTGATTTTCAAAGTTAAATTAATAAAAATTTAACCCAGGTATCAGTTATTAAAGGAAAAATAATAAAAATATAAAAATCTTTCATGAATACTTCATAATATTCAGATTATTTCTAATATTTGCATGACACTATTTTACTCTGAAGCCAGAAATGAGTCAAGAAGCACATAAAATGGCACATGATAAGTGCTCAATGAATACTGATTGCAATGAACGCAGGTTTGAACTGGTGAGATTTCATATGTAATGGGCCAAGAAGCTCAAAAAATGACTAGGTTTTGTCAGCTCCTAAGCATGTTACCAATGACTATACCACAGGTAATTGGTATCAACATATAAGAGAAAATATAGAAGAGCTGATACAAGAAAAAATATTTTTTTCTTAACTTTTCCCATTGCTATCTGTGACTTCTTTTTCTACTAGTTGAAAATATAATGGATTAAAGGGAAATCAGAAACAGCACATTTCCTCTGCCCAACTGGATCCATCATATTGATTTTCTCATCTAAAAAATTTTCATGCATTTTGGGCTGCTGATGTTTGTCTACGTATTACACAGCATGGTGCCCTCTGAGAGAAATAATGACAATCTCATGCAGGCATTACAGGAAATAATGCACTTTTTAAACTCTCTATTGGATAGGAAAACACCACAAGTTCTATTTACCAGGCGTAGAATATAGAAAACATGTGGCTTTTCTCTCTACCCTCATCCTACAAAAAAGAGCTGTTACAGGGTAGATGGGGAAGAGGGGAGGGTGCCGGTGCTGGGACCCTGCTGTGCCCCAATTGTGATGAAATTAACAGGATCAACCTTTTCTAATACCTCTGTTTACCCTGTGCCACAGTCTACTCATTAAATAAGACTTTTTCCTCCTCTCTATATCCTTGCTGGGTTTCCAGGTTATTTAGGGTAAGAAACTTAACTTCTTATTGCCAAGCTCATTCCAGAGATTCGATATTCTATTTCTTTTGGTGTTTTTGTTTTGTTTTGTTTTGTTTGTTTGGCATTTTCTACCTTCTCCTAACCCCCTCCCCTGCCTCAGACTCACCATATGACCTATACTCAAGCCTACTGGCTAGGTCCACACTGACATACCCAGCCAGAATGGATTTTGACATCTGGCCAGGTTTTAATATTTCAAGCAAAAGAATACAGGGGAGAAAGATGCCTTCCTATTTCAGACATGTGTGCCTTCCTATTTCAGACATGTGGTCATGGTCACAGACCAGTTTCCTTGCTACTCTGCCCACCCTTCTGTTAGGAGACCTACTCATGATTTCCTGTTGAACTTCTCTTATTGATATAGAATTCTGAACCTGTTACCATCTTTTCTGAATTATATGGTCCACTCACTGGGCTGAGTTTACTCACGGGTTTGCTCTGCTCTAATAACATTTGCCAGATATGACCAATCATAACATGATGAAGCAAATGATACGCAATTATTGTTTTAAAGTAGTTGTATGATTTTTCAATGGTATCATGGCACAGACTGAACCTTTGCAAATGGACTCAGTGTAGTTTCCTGTATACTCTAATGATAAAGGGGCAGATTTCTGGTTATATTTTCTGCTCCTGAAGTTGAGAGTAAAGGATTGTAAGGAAAATAAGTTTTCCAGGACTCTGAAGTCACTATTTCATGAGTAGTTCTTTGACTTAATTTACTGATATTGAAAAGTCTGAAAGTGAGCTCCCAAAAGTGAGCTGATAACTCCCTCTCTGCCCATGATTTTGTTTCTATTTAAGTATCTCTCTCGTTTGCCTCCAGAATCTCAAGCACAGATATGAGACAGAGTAGGAAGGCAGAGAGCTGAAAGATAATTAGAATTTGATCTCCTAAATGATCAAACACAAACTTGAGCAGCTGCTGCAACTGGGAATGTACAAAAGAGTGATTAAAACATATTAAAATTTAAAAATTATCTTTTTAATAGGGATATTACTCTGCTAATGAGAAAGTGATATTAAAAAGGAAGGACCTAGTTAAAAAGAAGGGCACAGCATCCAAATATGGCAAAGGGTTCACATACTTCCTAGGATTATTTTTATTGTAAACATCATTAAAACGAGAATGCTTCGCTTATGGGTTCACCATTCTCAGTTTAAGGACAATTTAGAGCATTTTTGACCACTTGACAACAGCAAAATTTACAAATCTTTACAGAGAATTAAGAACTATTAAGATGGAACTGTTAGACCATAAAGCTGTACTCTCTGAAAGATGGTAGGAATTTTAAAAGTTGTAACATGATGTTAAAATCAAAGCCTAATTCCAGCGCAGGCCAACCTAAAACAACGGACTAAGCCAGATCTCAACGCAAGCCTTCGCTTATCCAAGATAGAATGTTTTCCATGTCCAAGAGAACACATCAGGGTGAAAGTAGCAATAGAATACACTCACAAAGGCTTTCCTAGAGAAGATAACCAGCGTTCCATCGTGAGACAGAGAAAACCAGAAAGAGCAAGGTCATTTTTCTTTATTTCTCAAAGATGTCATTTTCAATTTGCAAGTTCATTAAGAACTGAATGCCAGCTCAGGGCACCATATTTCAGTTTTTTTAAAAAAGAATGTATTTACCAGCTTAAATAAGTACGTTACCCTGAAGATAATCATCTTCTTTTCTTTCTTTGGCCATATCCATGGGAAATTCCTGGGCTAGGGATTGAAGCCACAGCTGCAGCAATGCTAGAACTTGAACCCATTGCCCCAGGCTTGGTATTGAACCCAAGCCCCAGCATCTACTGGGCCAGCCTCAGAGACAATACTGATCCTTAACCTGCTAGACCACAGTGGGAACTCTGATAATCTTTTACAATTAAGTCTTGAACTATCTTAAGTTTGTTATTGTTTTTTGGAGTTTTGTTTTGTTTTGTTTTGTTTTTTGTTTTTTTGCCTTTTCTAGGGCTGCTTCCCACAGCATATGGAGGTTCCCAGACTAGGGATCTAATTGGAGCTGTAGCCACCAGCCCTATGCCAGAGCCATAGCAACACGGGATCTGAGCTGCGTCTGTGACCTACACCACAGCTTACAGCAACTCTGGATCCTTAACTCACTGAGCAAGGCCAGGGATCGAACCCGCAACCTCATGGTTCCTAGTCAGATTCGTTAACCACTGCGCCACGACGGGAACTCCTTAAGTTTGTTACTATTAATACAGAAAGTATTATTTCATGAAATATTTCATAAAATCATATCAAAAATATATTTCACAGGAAATCCAATTAAGATAATGCAGAATCTTTCATCTCAGCACATACCTGAGTCTATTTTTTTTTTACAAAATTCGTAGCTCTGCTTGTCTTACCAATAGTTACTGCTGTCATAAAAGTTTAAAAAGTTATAAATGCATCATCTTACGTGTATCAAAGAAAAGTAACAGTATCTTGCAAAGTCTTCATACTTTCTTGTGATTTTTCTAAATATGACAAACATATTGTCTTAAATTATTTTTGTCTATATATTCAAATTTAAGCATTTAGTCTGTATTTAATCTTGCTAAATGACAAACACTAAGAATCTGAAGACAAAGTAGTACATGGTCCAGTTTGGGGTAAACCTGGTAAATGAGACAAACTCTCCTACAGGTGCACCAGCAAACCAGAAGGAAGGTCCCAGAAGGTAAATTAATTCTACCTCTTGCAGAAAGTTATAGAATATGATGAAAGCTGGAAACATTTCAACTGGAATACAAGGTAGGGAAAGATATTCTGGAAAAGGTACACATCTTTAGGGTTGCATGCAGGATGCAGCATTTAAAGGGACAAATTAATGTGAGAATGAGGAAAAGTTGATTAGAGATGAGACTCATCAGCCATTTGTGACCTTAAATCCCCATGTGGTCTATATACCATAGACAATAGCCACTGAAAGTCTCTGTCTAAGAAAATAACAGTTGAACTTTAGGAACAGCACTTGGCAGCACTTGGAGGAGTTGTGACTCCTTGACACACATCTCTGGCTTTTTCCTCTTCATTCTGAGGTCACACTCCATCCACCCTTCTCAGGACTCAGCCCTCCCACCTCCATAGGGAACGTGACCCATCAATGGTCTCCTTTCTCTTCTATCTTCAACCTTCCTGATAAGAATTTTATTATCAAATGTTAATTCCAAAAGCATCACATTCAATAATATTATGAGAACATGCTGCAGGTATGGCCCTAAAAAGACAAAAAACAAAACAAAACAAGAACAAACAAAAAAAAACATTATGAGAACGAAGTAGCAAGTCCTGGGGATACCTTGCTCCCAACCCAACACAGCATGCTTTTTTTTTTTTCATTTTTTTTTATTATTCAAATGAATTTATCACATCTGAAGTTGTATAATGATCATAACAATCTAATTTCACAGGATTTCCATCCCACAGCATGATTTTGAAAGGAAGCAATGATGAGAAAGACAGAGTGAGATACTGTATAATTTGCCCATATTTCTACTGTTTGTTCATCCCCAGATTTTACACCTGCTTGCATCATGTTAGCTGGTGGGCTGGGGAAGTGACCATAACAACCCCAAATTTGGGAGAAGATGCCTATTTGATGAGCTCTGTTTTTCTTTCTAGATGCCTTCAAGCTGAACAGCTAAACTGGATTGTAATTTTTAAAGGTTTGTTTGAATTAAATTAATATTTATTTATTTAATTACTTTTAGCTCAATAAATGGTATGTTCTGTCACAGTCTGGAGAGTTGTAATTCTCTTGTTCTCTTCAACACACCCCCACGGTACATTCTGACTCTCTTCTTAGCCAAAGCAGTAGCAAAACTGAGTAGGAGGCAAATGCATAAAATCAACAGGAAATCTGTCAAATGGGGAACTGCATACTCAATGGGCCTAAGTCTCCCCATTGTCTCTCCTGTAAACACAATCAAAGTTTCATTTTTATTCATTCTTGCTCTCATTTATGATGGATTGAAGTTGCCCTTTCCAAGCTTTCAATAAATCAGTGGTGGAAACCCTAATTACAACTTCATACACACACACACACAACCACTGCAAACAAACTCTTAAGATTGAAAAAAGACTAACTCATGACTCTCCATGTTGTTTAAAGGAAGCAAAAAATTACCAAAAGGAGTTCCCATTGTGGCTCAGCAGTAACACACCTGTCTAGTATTCATGAGGATGGGGGTTTAAAATCTGGTCTTACTCAGTGGGTTAAGGATTCAGTGTTGCCGTGAGCTATGATGTAGGTCGCAGACGTGGCTCAGACACTGTGTTGCTGTGACTGTGGTGCAGGTCGGTAGCTACAGCTCTGATTTGACCCCTAGCCTGGGAACTTCCATGTGCTGTGGGTACAGTCCTAAAAAGACCAAAAAAAAAAATTACCAAAAACCACTGTTATCCCTGTAACTATTATGCATTATGAAATTTAATGAAAACTTTCTTGATGCTACCATGAAGTAACCTTCCTAGCCCACTTTTAATTCCAGAATTTAATTTTAATTCCAGATGGAAATGTAGGTATTTTTGAATAAACAGCACTAGATACAATTTTAAAAAAACAATTAATTATCTTGGTATCACTCATAAAAGGAAAATGTTTTAAGAAGCAATGCCATTAATACTTTTTCTCGTCTTTGTTTGAGGACTACGCAGTCAAAAAGAGAAAGTACTATTTTCATGTAGAACCTAGATTCTTCAGTATTGTCAGCATTTGTCTTCACTATAAATTTATAAACACATGAGATTAATATCAAGATAAAATGAGCTGGTGGAAGTAATTTACACAGGATCACTCTGTGTTAGCCCTATAAAATACTACATGATTATAAATATCATGAGGCGTAATCATGAACAATTTACCAGTTACTGGGCTTCATGGTCATGGTTGAAAGCATCTAGTCATTGACAAGGAGAGGCAACTAGAGCAAAATACTCAATAGCTACAAGTCAAGGTAGAGCAGACTTATCACTGGCCCTTTAATCATGGTGAAAAATAGAAGAGCTGTTCGCCTAGTACTTGAGAGTTCATGTCTAGCAACTTCCAACTTAAAGTGGCCTCCATCCCACAGACCACTCACTCTTTATAATCAGCTTCTAAGGACACTAATGATCCCTAAACAATGTCTATCCAGGTAGACAGTGAAGACCACTTTCAAACACTTAGAAAAGCCAATACTAAACCGATTCTGGGAAGCGGCCCTAGAAAAGGAAAAAAAGACAAAACAAACAAACAAAAACAAAACAAAACAAAAAAAACCCAAATGATGTTGGAACAATATATATCCACATGAATAAAAAAACTACTTCACATCCTACAAAAAATTAATTCAATCTAGTCACTTATGATGGAACATGATAGAGGATAATGTGAGAAAAAGAATGTATATATATGTGTGAGTGGGTCACTTTGCTGTACTGTAGAAATTGACAGAACACTGTAAACCAACTATAATGGAAAAAATAAAAACCTTTTAAAAAATTAATTCAAACTGGGCTATAGACCTATGAACTACATATAGACCAATAAATCATAAAGTGTAGGAGAAACAGGAGATTATCTGTGACTTTGAGGCAAAAAGCACAAGTCATAAAAGAAAAAAAACTGATAAATTGGACTTTTAATTATTAAAATATATTACTCACAATATGTTTGTGAATATATTGTATCCCAGTACACTACTTAGAAAATCCCACAGATTGGATGAATATATTTTAAAGACATAGACTATAAAAATTTTATATCTGGTATAGATAAGGACTTACAACTTCATAGATAATCTGTGCATTAAAAAAATCAGGTTATTTACTTCACCACAGAAGGTATAGAAAGAATAAGATCATGAGTTGATGTTCAACATCATTAGTCACTAGAGAAACAAAAATGAAGGTCACATTGAAACACTCCTTCACACCTACTAGGATGGCTAAAATGAAACCTGAGAATAACAAATGCTAACAAGGATGCAGAGCAACAAGAAATAATACAGGTTGCTGGTAGAAATTCACAATGATACAACTTTTTTGAAAACAGTCTCACAGATTCTTATAAGGTAAAGCAAACACTTTCATGTGGCCCAACACTAGGTATCTATTAAAAAAAAAAAAGGAAAAATAACTTTACACAGACTTGTATTCAAATGTTCCCAGCAGCTTTGTTTTTAAGAGTCAAAATCAGGAAATATCCCGATTTTGTCCATCAGCTGGTGGATAGATAAACAAGTTGTGGAATATGGATTCAATGGAATGCTATCAGTTTTTATAAAGGAACAGATTATTAATTCACAGAATGATAGGGATGCATCCAAAGATCATTTTCCAAGGAAGGGGGTGAGAGAAACTATTGACTACCAATGGGCATGAGGGAACTTTCTGGGGTGCAAAAATATTTTATGTCCTGGTTGAAATGGTGTTCGACATGGGCATATATATTAAAAATATAATTGTTTGGCATGTGCGGTTGAATTTTATTATATGTAACCTGTTTCAGTAAAGCACATATAGAAATATTTATTCTGCAGAGACCATGAATATGATCCACTGTATTTACAATCTTTTTTTTGTTGTTGTTGTTGTTGTTGTTGTTGTTGCTATTTCTTGGGCACATGGAGGTTCCCAGGCTAGGGGTCTAATTGGAGCTGTAGACACTGGCGTGTGTCAGAGCCACAGCAACACAGGATTCGAGCCGCGTCTGCAGCCTACACCTCAGCTCACAGCAAGCTGGATCCTTAATCCACTGAGTGAGGCCAGGGATCGAACCCGCAACCTCATGGTTCCTAGTCAGGTTCATTAACCACTGGGCCATGACGGGAACTCCCCAACATCATTTGTTGAAAAAATAAATTAGCATTTCTGTATTAAATTTTTTGGTTCCTGTATCAAAAATCAATTCATCATATTTGCAGACTTAGTTTTTTTCTATTGATCTATAAAAATATTTTTACTTGAACACTGCACTATCTTGATTACTGTAGTATATAATGTATTACCAGAATATATAGAAAGGCATGAAATTAAGTAATATAAGTTCTCTTTGTTTTTACTAAAAGTTTGTCTTGGCTATTCTTTTTTTGCCATTTCATGTACATTTTGAATCAACTCGGTCAATCTACCAAGATATGTTATGGGATTTTCACTGGACTTACACTGAAACTATAGAACACTTTGGAGATAAGGAAAGTTTAATAATATTGAGTTTTCTAATCTATGAAGGGGATATCTATCCCTTTAATCTGTTTTTTTTTTCAGTTTCTCTAAGTTAGGTTTTATACTTTTCAGCCTATAGATCCTGAATATATTGTATTAAATTTATCCCTAAAGAGTTAATATCTGTAAGCTACTATGAACTGCATTTTTTATTTTCAATTGCCAATTTCCAATTATTTATTGTTAGTATAGAAAAATGTAATTGATTTTTATGTTTCTTGTAAATGTGCAGAAATCATCCAAAGCTTTTTTGGTACATTTTTAAAGATTGGGTTCAAAGACTATCATATCATCTCTGATCAAGATAGTTTTACAGTAGAAATTTACAGAACATTGTAAATCAACCAAAAATCTTTTTTTTTTTAAAAAGACATTTTACTACTTTATTTTCAATCTACATGTTTTTTTTTTTTTTGCTTTACTGTACTGTCAAGAACTTCAACTAAAATGCTAAATCAAAGTAGCAAGAATAAACAGTTTTGTTTTCTCATTTAACAATGAAAAATAATTGTTAAATATGATGTCTGAAGATTTCCCTGCTGTTTTTTAAATACTATTTTGCATTTACTAGGATAATCATATGAGTTATATTTTTAAATCTGTAAACATGATGAATTACACTGTCTTCTGAATGTTAAATAAATCTTTCATCCTTGGAATGAACTCAGTTGTTTTATATAGTCTGTCTTTGTTTATTCTTTATTTTCTGATCAGTTTGGCTAAAGATATATTTGTCAATTTTACTAATTTTTTTTAAAAATTGCCTTTTTGTTTTATTTTTTCCTGTTTCTATTTCATTGAGTTCTTTTATTTGTAATTATTATTTTATAATAGTTATTTCCCCAAAATGATTTTTTCTCTCCTGTACAGCATGGTGACCCAGTTACACACACATGCATACAATCTTTTTTCTCACATTATTTTGCTCCATCATAAGTGACTAGACAGTTCCCAGTGCTACACAGCAGGATCTCATTGCTAATCCATTCCAAAGGCAATAGTTTGTACCTATTAACCCCAATCCATCCCTCCCCCTCCCCCTTGGCAACCACAGGTCAATTCTGCAAGTCCATGATTTCCTTTTCTGTGGAAAGGTTCCTTTGTGCCTTATATTAGATTCCAGATATAAGTGATATCATACAGTATTTGTCTTTCTCTTTCTGACCTACTTCACTGAGTATGACAGTCTCTAGATTAATGCTTATTATTTCCTTTTTTCTGCTCTCTTTGGGTTTAATTTTCTCATACTGCTATAGTCAGTAGCTTAGCCCATCAATTTGATACTTCTTTTCCAGTACTGTCATTTAATGCAAAAAGTCCCTCTAATTATTGCTTAGCTGCATCTTAACCATTTTGATTTGATATGATTTCGTTTTCAGTTAGGTTTAAAATATTTTCTAGTTGCCCTTGTGATTCCACCTTTTTTTTTTTTTTTTTTTTTTTTTTTTGTCTTTTCTAGGGCTGCACCGCAGCATATGGAGATTCCCAGGCTAGGGGTCCAATCAGAGCTGTAGCCGCCAGCCTACACCACAGCCACAGCAACCAGATCCAAGCCATGTCTGCAACCTACACCACAATTCACTGCAATGCCGGATCCTAAGCAAGGCCAGGGATTGAACCTGCAACCTCATGGTTGCGAGTCGGATTCGTTAACCACTGAGCCACAATGGGAACTCCTGAGTCCATCTTTTTAATATGGATTATTTATAAACGTGTTTTTTTGATTTCCAAATTATACCAAATTTTAAGATACTCTTCTGTCACTAAGATCCAATTTAATTCCTTTTTGTTTAAAGACCATTTTGGCATAATTTCAATCCTCTTTAATTTGCTAAGACTTGTGTTAGAACCTGACATATGATCTCTCCTGGTCTATGTTCTGGGTGTATATTCTCTGCTGTTGTGTGAAATATTCAAGCAGGTCACATAAGATGATAGTTTTGTCCACCTCCTCCACCTGTTTCATCAGTTACAGAGAGTGGAGCATTGAAATATCCAACGACAGTTGTTCATTTGTCTGTTTCTCCTTTTGGTTTCATCAAACTTTCCTTCTCATGATGCAAGGCTCTGTTATTAGGTGCAGACACATTTAGGACTCTCGATAAACTGACCTCTTTATCATTGTGAAATATCCCTGTTTCCCCCTCATAATATTTCTTGTTCTGTGATCTCTTTATTGAACAGTAATAAAGCCATCTTAGCTTTCTTTTGCATAGTGCTGCAATGGCATGCTGGTTTCCATCTTTTCACTTTAATGTCACACAGGATTGTGTTTTCTCCCTCCTCCACCAATGCACCCCCATCCCTCTCACAGATTTTCTGAATGTCAGTGAATGAAACACCAGACACTCACTTGCTCAGCACAGAAACCTGGGAAATAGCTCAGTTCCTCTTTATCTGTCAAGCACATCCTAATGATTGTTCAGAAAATGTGACAAATTCACCTAACTCTTCTCCACATCCTTAGCATGAACCAAAAAGTGATCAAAACCCTTACTACTTCAGAACTTCTGACCTACCTCATTAGCCCCCAACCATGCCCACCTCCACTTCATTGTCTGAGCAGTGGCAAGGGTGACCTGAGCATACATGACATTCCCACCCTGTTTTAAATTCTGCAATCTCTCCCACTGCACGTAAAATAAAACCCAAATTCTTACCACAACCTGGAAGGCCCTGTATGATTGGTACCCTGACTCCCTCTCTGAATCCATCTCTCCTCATGGACCACTCAAGTTTTGATCTCACCTGGTCTTTCTGTTTCTTGATTCTATTAAACTCTTTGCCATTTAGGACCTAGGCTGTTGCCTCTGACTGGAATAAATTCACCCTAGCACTTTCTATTGTTAGCATTTAAACCAAGACCTCACATACACAAAAGAGCTCTCTCATTAATAAATTCTTTCATCAAAATATTTGTTTAGTGCCTACTAGATGACAGACACAGAGTTCCATGTGGAGCATAAAACACTAAATCTAAAGCTATTTGGTCATTTTGCTCAAGGAGCTTACAATTCAATGGAGACAAGAGATATCATTCAATTTAAGTACAAATAAACACAGAAATAAGTCCCTTAAAGAAAACACTACAGCTCTAGGACACCCATGGTAAAACTGAAATAGACTGAATTTGGAAATAAGCTCTCTCTGAGAAAGGGTTCTTTGACCAGGATCTGAAGGAGAAGTAAGAGTTAAATAGCATCTTGTGACTTCAGTAGAGATAAAAAGCATATTAATTGAAATCTTCACTCATATACATGTACTGTTAACAAGATATATTATGACAGTTTTGATTAGACACATCATGATTAGTAATTGGTTACAACAACTCGATTTCACACAACCTTGTCATATATCTAAAAGCAAAATTGTGGGTTTATCATTTCAAATGGAGGGAATTATATTTTGTGCACAGTGAGATAGAACAGCTAAGAAAAAAGTAAATAGCATATCTCTCAATAAACTTCTGATTCCTAATTTATACAACTTAGTGGAATAAAAATTATTTACACAGAAATTAATTTAGTAAAAACAAGAAATACCTGCTTTTCCAAAAACACTATTTTTTAGGCCTCATTCAAATATCTCAACCAATCCAACTCTCTTTTGATTAGGACTTAAATCTAGAGGCATAATGGATGAATATAAGCAACAGAAACATTAAAATATTTCAGATTTGTTTGACTTTCACCTCAAATGGGTTGGAGATAAAGTTCGTATTTTCCTAGAGGCATCAATGGATATATTCCATCCAAATGGCTCAAAAGTAAGATTTTACATTTAAGTCCCTTTTTCCTTCTGGCCTCTTGGCTGTGTCTCCTCATCTGTAATGTCCCTTTCTGCCTATCTGACCCGCCTTCCAATGTATCTGTTTTAAAGGTGTATGGCTTCACATCATGTGTCAGTGAACCCCTTCTGCCGAAGAAACCACCCCCAAAGTCAATGCATGAATACACCCACCATTTATTTAGCTCAAAATTCTATTGGTCGGGATCAGGTTCAACTGATCTCAGCAAGGTTAGATCCTGCATTTGAGATCAGGTTGAGATTCAGTGGGGCCTGCTGGTCTACCTGTCCTCACTTCATAGGTCTGGCCGTTGGCTAATAATGAGCCAGGTACTTCTCATCACCTAAAAAGCTCCCCTGTGCTTCTTCCCATGGGTACCAGGTGCTAAAAGCATCAAGATGGTAAGCTCTCCCATGCAAGCATTCTTCAAGCCTCTGCTTGCATCAGTTTTGCTAATATCCCTCTGGCCAAAGCAAACTACTTTGAATGGGAAGGTCTATATCATCACCATAATATTGGAAGGGGAAAAATCTGTGGTCATTTTTGTAAGCAACCACATCCTCAGATTTAAAAAAGAACAACAAGCATTTCCTTTACATCTGCACATCAGTGCCACTCATGTTTGAAAGGCACTCAAAACGCATTTTTTGACAGAATACATGTATCAATAGATGGATAAAAGACCTCCAGTTAAGTTCATTTCATATCAAGTGTAAAGTGACTTTGGTGGCATTAGGACTTCAATGCCATTTGTATATGAGATGATCAAAAGAAATGGAGTAACTTAAGTTCTTGATTGGCCAACATGAAACCTGAGAATTACCAATGATTTCATGGTCTGACATAGTTGTTGCAGAAACATCTTGTTATTGGGTATAGCAAACGAGTCCTCCAGCACTAATGATGTCTGGAAGCTTCTTAACCTCAGTTTGCCAAAGTCTGTTAAATAAAAAATTAAAATAAAAGGTCCTAGCCCAAGTTTAGAGATGTGTCATCATAGCCTCAAGTCAAACAGGTGAACTTCAAGTGGGTTAAGGATCTGGCATTGTCACCGCAGCAGCTTGGGTTGCTGCTATGGGATGGATTAAGTTCCTGGCCAAGGAACTTCCATATGCTGCAGACATGGCCAAAAAATGAAAACAAAAAACAACAACAAAAAATAGGTGAACTTCAAATTGAACTCTGCAAAGGGATCCGCTGTGTAGGAAGAGAAAATGCAGGAAAGAGAACCTTTCTGTCTCCTTAGGGGAGGATGGGAAGAGGTTTGAAATTTCAGCAACTACAACCACTAATACCATTTCTTACTCTCAGACATACTGCTGTCCTAGTCTGGATTTCTTATTTCAAGAATACTTTTAAATAACAGCAATATGTTCGTTTGAGTTTTAATTTTATCTAAATTATAGGAAACATGGCAATAGCATACACTCTAGCGGTATTTTGAATCTTTGGGGGAGAAAAAAAAAAGGAATGAAGAAAGCCATCAGGAATTTTAAAAGGTCACTAGTGTTTACATTTGACTTTGAACAGGTACGAAAATTGAGAGCAAATTTATCAATTATTTAATGCAATGAATATATAGAGACTCTAATACTATTAAGAACAAATTGCTTTAAGAATCTCTTTATGGTGATACACATGAACTTATTTACAAAACAGAAATGACCCATGGCCTTCAAAAACAAACTTATGCTTACCAAAGGGGGAATGCGAGGTAAGGGATGAATTAGGAGTTTGGGACTGACATATACACAGTAGTATATATAAAGTAGAAACCAATAAGGACCCACTGTACAGCATAGTAAACTGTATTCAATATTCTGTGTAAACCTACATGGGGAAATAATCTGAAAAAGAATGGATATATGTATATGTATCACTTTGCTGTACACCTGAAACTAACACAACATTGTAAATCAACTACACTTCAGTAAAAAATTTTCAGAAATTTAAAAAGAATTTTTTTATGCATTATAGACCAAATGGCTACAGGAATATACAGAAATGCGGCAGTTAACTCCTCAAAATCAGAAATAGTTGGCTGGAGAATAAACAATTATCCTAATAGGGCAAATTTCTTAAGGGTGAGAATGTCCAGAGTAGAAGCAATAATTCTTACGTGGTTGGCATTAAAATGATCTCAAAGAATAAGCAGGAATATCAAACTAAATGGCAAAATGTATCAAATAATAGCTGTTTTTTTAATCCTATCCCACCTCCCACAACACTATCCACTGCAGGAGACAAAGTGCTAGGTTCCCAGCAATGAACTCAGAGCTCTACAGAATAAAAGTAGTAAAAATTGTTGAACACATAATTCGATAGCTCCAAAAACCACACAGCCTCATCAAGCCTCATTAAATGCTCATTTAAGCTTGTTTTGCTTGGACGTGGATTCATAGGTTTATATGTCAGTTGAAAATTCAGGTGGTTGGGACTGAAATGGGAAGTCCCATAGCTTGGCATAGCTCTAATTAAGAAAGCACAGGTAAGAAGGCAATGTCTGGAGGAAGTAAGGTCCTTTTTCTGAACAATGTGGCCAACCCCAGGTCTGGACATCAGAGCTTACACACTAAACCTAAGAATATAAGGAAAGCAAAATTACCCATATCCTGTTTGAAGTTTTCAGAAATTAAACATTCTAGATTTTCGGTGTCAAATGTATTTTAAAGGAGGCCATCAGCAATGGCACTGAGAAGTGAAATGCTATAGGGTTAGCGAGGGTGTGAACTCCACTGGGCTTTTAAATTAAAAATTCTATGAGTGATTTATCATAGTCAGGTATTTAAATGTGCATATTAAATATATGCCATGAATCATGTGTGACATTTTTATAGTGTAGAAATTAAAGACTATTGGTTTCAACTACTATTTAGGACACAAAGTGATAAACAGAAAGCATGAATTTTAATACATCAAATAAGAGGCACCAAAATAAACCATAAATGCCAATCTGCCTATAACCACTATTAGCACATTGTGACTTGTCTGCTACTATCCTGAAGCCAAGCTGTCCCCTTCCCTACATCCCACCCTGGGGTCCTTTTCTGGCCCCCTGGCATAGAAGTAGCTTATATACATACTTACCATGTGACCCCATTCTTCTAACTACTGCTTATTGGGTGTAAATGAATAACTGATGGAGGGGGACCAGTCACATCCTCTCCAGAAATGGAATCTGGTCCAGAGATAAATTCAGGTCTGGACAGCCGTTCTGGAGAACCTGAATAAAGCACACATTGGGGACCACTGCACTGGCCACTCTCAAGTGTGGAAGGAGCAGTTCTGAAGGTAGAAAGATGGCAACAATTTCAGGAAAGAACAAAAGAAGAGAGGCCATGAGACCCACAAAGACTGTCAGCTAAAGAGAGTAACGGCTGCCTGGAGGCCAGGCTGAACCCCTACAGCAAACCTACATAAAATGCCCCCCGTGTGTCATCTCAGTAAATCCCCTTTATCTAAGGTGGCAAGAAAGGGACTCTGTTCCTTGTAACAAAACGATCCTGTGACATCTAATCTTCTCTTAGCTCCTGTAAGGGTTTGGATCAATGGCTACGTCAAAGAATAACATTCACACAATTTTAGATTGATTTTTACATGAACATTTGAGGGTTGTGTGTCAGGAGCCAGCTGTCAATTCTAATTCGTAAAGAGAACTGTCAGCGAGTCCAAATCAAAAATTAAACAAATGCATAAGTAAAGTGACAATCTCATAAGTATCATTAGAACATCACTGATACTGCTGGAATATTTGAGCCAATCTGCTATTCTTTTTTTGATTTGAGCAATCTTAGTTTTTTATTTTACCCTTTCACAGCTAAAATGAAAATCTCTTTTAGATCCTGTATTTCACAATGTTGCTTTCACTGTATCTTTTGCCACTGGTTCTCCCCCCTGCTGCCCCGTCTTGATATTTCTCTTTCTTCTGTATGTATACTTCAAATTATTAACAGCATTTGAACCATCACTATATTTAAAAATAGAGTTGAAAATTCTGAAATAAATCATAGTTTCTCTTTGCTGAACTTGAGATAACAGATGTTGAGGGATGATCTAATTGTATCACTATTTTGAACATCATTTAAAAATCCCATTAGGCTTAATTCACAGACTATTGAGTCTTTTGTGAACCTTTACATTTATTTTCTTTTGTTAAGGAAATCCCTTTTTAAATTATAATCATAAATACTTTTTTGAAAAAAATTGCTTTTATGTTATAAAGGATTTTAAAGTTTGATCAGGTGTACTTTTATTAGCTAGAATATAAGGCCCACAAAGATGGGACTTCTGATTAATTGACCTATTAAGGCACCTTTGGTATCCAGAGAAGTGCTGCATACATACTATGTATCTAATAAAGGATTCTTGAGTGAATAAATGACTCACAGAATGTGTCAGTAGATGGAAAATAAAAAATAAGAATTTCACAATCTATTACAACACTGAAGAGTCACATGATCCTAGGCATGTATTTGACTATTTTTATCCTGCTTTCATTTCCTAAATATTACGAGTGCCTATTATTTGTCAGGGAACTATGGCTGGGAGCCAGGTCACCAAGATGAAGAGATCACAGACCGTTTTCTTCAGGAGTCACACTGAGGGTAAGGTCAAGTACAAATCCTTTGTAAGACAAGATGATAAGACAGATGTTGAATAAATAAGATGTTAAATGAACTTAGAGCAGGGAGCTGCTTATTTCTTAGACTATTATTATGCAAATAAACTATTCCCCCTATGTAGTCATCTACGAATCGTTCTACAGGTCACCAAAGCAGCGATCAGGACATTAAATGGGGCATTTAGTAGATGAAAACGGACTAAAATTGGTAGTAAAGTAGTTAAAATATCTTTCTTGCTCATGGATTAAAACTTCCTTCAAAACAATTTATTATGAACACTTTATAATTTATATAGCTCTGAGACTAGGTATCTAACCAATGGGGACAAAATACTTTTTTTTTTAACCCACTGCAATGATCTCTTCCATAATATATATGCAGAAGGTAAAGGCTGGTTTTTGTTTTTTGTTTTTTGTTTTTTGTTAGTGCTAAAAAGCCCTGGCTTTGGATTCAGACACAACTGGATTTTGAGTCCATCCCCATGAATTCCTATGTCCTCTAACTTAGTAAGTTAGGATCAAGTTTTTACCCACATTGAAAAACCTATCTGCATGGTGTCTAGAAAGATAAATCATAATGGGAAACTGATGCTTCTTATAAATTACCTATCTTTCCTGATAGCCTGTAATATGATTATGAAAGGACTTATATGTCACTCCCATTTCCAATTTATATTATAGAACATGCACAATTTTAATTGGCTTCATCAGAACTGCTACATTTATAGAATCTTTATTCTTCCTCACTTAAAAGTCCTCTGACACCCAGTTCTCTGACAGATAATTCAACAAGGGATTAATATTTAACAAAAATATTCAACGTCAATATTTACCATTTACTCTGAATGTACACGTTCTACCAATGAAAGAAACAAACAGTAGTGTGCTAAATTAAAGGAAATATGTAACAGGAAGTGTGATACCAAACCCACTGGAAATACTTATCTTTCAATTTCTTTCCATTAAAACTTTTAACAGAATTTTACACTTAGACTCTTTAAACTCTTATAAGATCTTCCGGAGTTCCCGTGTGGCTCAGCAGTACCAACCCAACTAGTATCCATGAGGATGTGGTTTTGATCCCTGAACTCACTCAGTGGGCTAAGGATCCGGCATTGCTGGGAGCTGCAGAGTAGGTCGCAGACAAGGCTCAGATCTGGCCTTGCTGTGGCTTTGGCCAGCAGATGCAGCTCTGATTCCACCCCTAGCCTGGGAACTTCCATATGCAGGGGGCGCGGCCCTAAAAAGAAGAAAAGAAAAAAAAAAAAAAGTTTCCTTGTTACAGCACTAGGAATTGCAAAATGTTACCTGCACTATTTCCATACTGCCTTTAAGTTCAAAAATACTTCCACAATTATTAGTTCATTTAATTCCCCCAACAACCCTGTGAAGAGTGTGTGTGTGTGTGTGTGTGTGTGTGTGTGTGTGTGTGTGTTAAGAAAAAATAACTAAAGCTCAAGAGGCCAACAGAGTGAATGGCCTGAAATCACAGTTAACAACCTGGTCCAACTTCAGCCCAGTGCTCTTTCCTTCTCACAGACGTGGGTTCAGGGCAAATATAAAAAGCTGGAAGATAATCAAGGACTCACTTTATTCTCTGCCTGACAACCATCCTGACTTAATTATATGATCAGATTTTCAATACACTTGAGTAGATTTCTTTTGGTAAATTTGCCAGCAAGTAGACTAAACATTTTGCTCGTCCTAGATAAAATTTAACTTTTATAAAGAATATAAAAGGAAAATGCACTAGACCACAATCTTCTTAAAATTGTATTATAAAAGTAAACCTGAATAAGAGATTATATATGAAATGACTCTTTTAGAAAAATCCCTATAATGCAAAAACAATTGGAGTCTTGATACTATTAAAGAACTAAGGTGAATATAAATGTTTCATAAATATCATCTATTTAATTCCAGACCTATATGATATTCTATGCTCTTTCCTGACAATTCATACCAAGAATTATGAGTTACTGCTATTATTCATTTATTTACAGAATGAGGATACAAAATTAAAATATATAAGGAAAATGTGTGTAAGGGGGAAGGTATCAATTTTCTTACGAAGTAGAAGAATAAATAAGAACCTTTGAAAAATTTAAAAAAAAATCTTCAGTATAAAGTCCTTTTTTTGTCTTTGCAGATTCCTGAACACAATTTAACTTATGGAAATAAGACATGTGGGTTACCAGCGATCACTGCAGTAAACAATATAAACATGAGTGGTCATAGCAAATAAAATTGGCTTTCACTTCCTATTAGCCACCGCTAGCAATACCCAATGTTTAGTTTCCTTCAGAATATTAGAGAAGTAATAGGATTTTCCTTCTCAGGAATAATCGTGGCATACACTAGAAGTATGTAGGCGGATACCCCAAGTTTCTCCTTACACCTTCCCTAATCTACAAAAAAGTCCTAACTTCCATTCCTGCCTTTCCCAGGAAATGATCAAAACAGTCCTCAGCAACCATACAGGAAATAGGACACATGGTCCAGAAATTTAAGAAAGTGGCATCGATGTACTTGACCTTGCTAGTTTTTGCTAGACATCAAAAATAACAGGAACTCTGTGCACACTTTACTTGGGAGGACATTTTTTCCCTCACAAAGTCTTTGGAAAACATGATACAATGAAAACCAAGACTAAACACCTGGTCATGAACAATACTCCAAAAGTGACAGTCTTCTGTGATCATCTCATTTGGCAGGGGAGTCTTTCTAGAAACACTGAGATCACCTAAAACAAATACCCTGCCCTTGATAATGTCTAGATTATAATGGCAGGAAATGAGATATTTTTAAATTTCTTATTTTTGAATTATAAAAAATTATATTCAAAGTAGAAAAATACACCAGCTATTTGGATAAATGCTCTTGAAGATCTTATGGTTGTTTTTTTGTTTGCTTGTTGGTTTTGTCTTTTTGCCATTTAATGGGCCACACCCGCGGCCTATGGAGGTTCCCAGGCTAGGGGTTGAATTGGAGCTGTAGCCGTCGGCCTACACCACAGCCACAGCAACACGGGATCCGAGCTGCATCTGCGACCTTTGCCACAGCTCACGGAAATGCCAGATCCTTAACCCACTGAGCAAGGTCAGGGATCGAACCTGCAACCTCATGGTTCCTAGTCGGATTCGTTAACCACTGAGCCACAACAGGAACTTCTGTTTTAAAAATTATAAAGGAAATATTTTACGCCACTACAACTAAGTGGTTTTAAAATGCTGTTTTTAAAATAAAAACAGTTTCTAACTTTTACATAGAATTGCCTAAGTTCCTTTTATTTATTCAGATACTTTAAGTGGCAAAAAAATGTTAGAAAATGTATTCAAACGGTCTAAATCTTGGCCACTATGAAAGATCTTATGGTATATTTACTTGTAAAAATGAAGTAATTTAATTACATTGTTCATGTTAAAAATCTGGCTTGGGCCCAGATTACCTACAAATTAGCTCTGTTGAAAATTTATTTATTAGTTAATCCTACAAATGCCATAAGCCCTTAGATGCATTTGAAACATTTGATATATTCTTATTCCTGTTTGCTCATACAATTAAGTTATTTAGAAACATTTTTGAAATAAAGCAGAAAAATAAAGAAAATAAAATGGAGAAGAAATCTAAAATAAACTTTAATTGTTTGCAACACTTCATAGAGCATATTATCCTTAACCTTGGTATATATCTTTGCACAGTCAACATCAGACCTTAATATGAAAGAAGCAGCCCCATTTTTCAGTTTTCTAAAATTGACTAGTTATTTCAAACCCAGTACTGTACTATGGCAAATAAAATCTGAGTCAGACTTGGACATTAAGGCTGGATTATGCAATCAAACTCTAAGCATTCAGAACCATGGGACTAAGATGGTACAAAGTTAGAAGGTTACATGAAGTAAGTAGTAAAGAGCATCCTAGAGACTCTCATACTAAGTGAAGTCAGTCAGATAAAGACAAATACATATGATGTCACTTATATGTGGAATCTAATAAAAATGATACAAAATAACTCATTTCCAAAACAGAAACAGACTCGCAGATTTCCAAAATAAACTTATGATTACCAAAGGGGAAACATGGAAGGTAGGCATAAATTTGGACCCAGTCCTATATATAAAACAGATAACTGATGAGGACCTACTGTATAACACAGGGAAATCTACTCAATATTCTCTAATAACCTATATGGGAAAAGAATGGATATATGTACATGTATAACTGAATCACTTTGTTGTACACCTAAAATCAACACGACATTGTAAATCAACTATACTTTAATAATATTTAAAGATAAATAAATAATAAAAATAAAGAAATAAAACAAAACAAGGAGTTCCCGTAGTGGCTCAGTGGAAAAGAATCTGACTAGGAACCATGAGGATGCTGTTTCGATCCCTGGCCTCGTTCAGTGGGTTAAAGATCCGGTGTTGCCATGAGCTGTGGTGTAGGTCACAGACATGGCTCGGATCCCGCATTGCTGTGGCTGTGGTGTAGGCCAGCAGCTGCAGCTCTGATTCGACCCCTAGCCTGGGAACCTCCATATGCCATGGGTGTGGTCCTAAAAAGCCAAAAAACAAAAAGAGTACTCTGCTTTCCTAATATTTACTGTATGATTTTTGTAGACTAGGTAGGCTGGGTCAGCAGTCTAAAGTTAAGGATAAAAACTTAAAGGACAAACAGCCAAACTCTGCTATTAAGAATCATCAAAATGTGAAGCAATTTAAAATGAAATTTATATAATTTCTTCTAGAAAGAAACAAGTTTGGCGAGTTTTAAAAGCAGATGTCCTTAGAGATAATTTAGCATCATAAAATGAGATTTGTGTTTAAATGAAATATATTATATTTTGAGGGTACAAAATGATGATGGTGAATCATGTTTCAAAAATTTAAAAAGTGGCATATGAATTTGCATACATTGTTTTATGAAAAATTGTAGACTATCTTGCTTCAATTTCCACAAATTAAAGACTGGCAATATGAGCAATCACATCTAAAGTAAATAAGAATATATTTAAGAAGAATTACAATAATAATGGTAGTAATATTCATAGTAGCCCACATGTGCCATGTACTGTAGCTTTCCTTTTTTATTTTGCACAAAAATTCTCATAGATAGTCTATTGTTTCCACTTCAAAGATGAGACTATTTAGAAACTTTAGATAAGTTATCCTATAATAAGATGCTAGAAAGTGGCAGATTTGATATCATAAAATTTTAAATACCAAAGATCTTCAGAACTAAAATACATGCCAGATTTGAAAGTCAACCGTCTACTTTTGGAAAATATAGTAATGTCTTCTCGACTTGACTCTGTGAGAATAAAGAAAAGGCAACATAGTAGAAGGGTTTACAGATGAGAAATTTAAGTCTTCAGAGAGAAAATGATATTAAGATCAAAAACTGGTGAAACTATCCAAGTCCTTACAAATATTCACACAAATCAGTTAACAGAATCACCCATTTCTGAACACTTCTTATGGGCTAATGTATAAATCGGCTCACTTAATTTCACAATGACCAAAGGAGTCATGGCCAAAAGGTGGCACAATCAGGATTCAAACCAAAGAAATTCATCTCTTCCAAAGTCCATGTTCTCAGCCACCATAATGACCTCCAGCTTTTCTGGTTTCCATTTCCCAGGATTTATCCATCAGGAAACTTACACGATATCCCTTCCCTTATATATAAAATACTTGAAAATCTGTTACATATTGTATATGAATACTCATCCCAAGAGGTTAAGTCCACATAAATATCTTTCTATTTATGTCTCAGTGGTTCTTATTCACCTTGTGTCTCAGGTACTTGTGATGCATAATAACTTGCATACTTGAGAAGGAAAACCACAGGATGACTTTTTTTTCCTCAACATCTATCCACCCATGGGAACCTCATGTCACGGTCAAAGCAACTATTTCATGCCTTAGCTTCTGTCCTCACAACAGCTCCTGAAGCATCCTTCTAAGGGATGCAGAGTCACCTTGCTCATCTTCTTCATCTCCCTCAAAGGCTCCTGCAGTAACTATTTCTATTCTGCCATTCAATTTGATTTCACTGTTTTTTCTCAGCCTCATTTCTGTTTTGATAATTAATCCCAAATGAAGTGACCAGCAATTGAGTATATTAGTATATACTGATGTTGAGGAAAAGGCATGTAAACAAAAAATTACATGCACGAGAAGGACAGATAAAGGAATCTCACTGTCTGGGCAGGATTTGCATGAGGATAATCATAGTTGGTACATTGTCATCATAATCAATTTCAAAGAGATGGCCTCTCTAATTTACACTTATTGATTTTATAGCAGTAGAAACAACATAGGTTGTAGCAATTACAGGTTTGCTCAAACTGTCCTGTGGTTATATTTTCAAAGAAGGACGCTCTTCACGAAACTCCCCTTGCAATCATGCCAAGACATTATACTTTACATAAATAATAAAAGGATTTTCAAATACATCAGCATATGCGTATCTAATAATAAACATATCAATCAATAGACTGATGCCTTTTTACAGTACCCTATTTCTTCCCCTCTACCACGCGTCTGGTTATCATCATTTTCTGATTTGTAACAAGGCAGACCTATTTCAGAACAGGTCATGACATCAAACATCATCCACAACAGTAAATGAATTTTTAAACTCTTACCCAGACTTAGGGAGACCACTGAGATGTGCTCTGCAACAGCTCCATGAATCTGGGATTCTAGCCACGTCAACTGGAGGCTTGCTGGTCCTTTTAAAAAGTGTCCCAGGAAAGGTGCGAGTAGTAATTTCAGAAGGTGCTCGGAAACACCGTCCACCAGGTGCTGAAACATGGAAAAGGATAAAAGCAAAATGCAAATCTGTTAACTGAGATTCAGAGATACTTCCCCAATATCACTTATACATATTCAACCACACGCAGAGCAGCCACACTCTCATCGTTACACCAATAGTTCAGAGGCACACTGGCCATCAGGAAAATGGGCTGCAGGTCAGTGGGACAGACTTCATGTCACAGCCCAGTCACCCAACCTGCCTCTTTTGGAAGCCACGTGTATGCTTCTGAAATAATTAATCAATGCAAATAAAGTGCAAAACTACAGTGTAAAATAAAGAGTAGTTATTTATGCCTTTTTCTTCTGTTCTTGTTTAAAATTTAGGAAGATAGAATATCCGTGTATTGAGCACACGGCGTAAAGCACTGGATTGGCGCTCTATAGAAATGACCTCCCTTCGCCCTCAGATGAAATGCTATTACTTCCGTCTTACAAATAAAGTAGATTTAAGGAATTAGTAATTTGCCAAAGATAGATAATAAGAAAGTGGTAGGGCTGGAATTTAAACCATGTCTGTCTGCTCCTCCAGGTCCTTGTTGCATCTGAACTCTTTCATATTTGAGGGACTATTTCCCATATTTTGATGCTCTCCACAGCAAAACAGACAATATCTCAAATTTAACTCATTATTGGTTTAATGGCAAATATGATTTTTTATAAACTTGTCCTTAGTTTTCTTATACTACGTTTTAGGAGACAGATTGAGAATGAAATGAGCCAGTAAAATTCAGCCCATGACGCCAACACATTAAACAACATTCAAAGAAATGTCTCTCCCTCTCTATGATAATGGATCTGATTTATAGTGGAATTTACCACCATAGAAAGATAATAAAAGGCAACTTTTTCAAATTGCTTATAGCCAAATTTACAGAAAAAGTAATATTAGGTACTAATGGCAACTGCAAAACACTATCAAATTTCTAGCAATAGAAGCTGGAAATGAGATTAAATTCAACCATCTTTCAGATGGTCCTGCATCCATGTTTGCCTTTAATGTATATATGAAGGGCAAATAAAGTATATGGACATGTCTATTTGTATGTTTGTATTTATACTTTATACACAGAGAGAGAGAGTTCCCTGTTGGCTCGGCGGGTTAAGTATACAGCATTGTCACTGTTGTGGTGTGGGTTCAATCCCTGGCCCCAGAACTTCCACCCACTTCAGGTGTGACCATTCCCCGCCCCCCAAAATGTGCAAAGAACATGAATAGCCAATTCATAATAGAGGAAATCTGACTGGCCAACAAAACACATTTTAAAAAAAAATGGAATTCCCATTCAGGCTCAGCGGAAGTGAATTTGACTAGCATCCATGAGGATGCAGCTTCGATCCCTGGCCTCGTTCAGTGAGTTAAGGATCCAGCACTGCCATGAGCTGTGGTATAGGTCACAGATGCGGCTGAGATCTGGCATTGCTGCGGCTGCAGTGTAGGCTGGACCTACAGCTCCAATTTGGCCCCTAGCCTGAGAATCTCTATATGCCTCGGGTGCGGCCCTAAAATAAAAAGACCCCCCAAAAAATGTATACAGACATTTGTGTGTGTGTGTGTGTAAAACTTTTACTACCTCTCTTCTTAGCTTTGGGCTTCTAAGCAAACATTAAGGCAAGGGGAGCAGTCTCATTAAAGCCTTCACACTGCCTTACCTCCAAGGCTCTATCATGTACCGCTCACTGCTCTCTCTGCCTGAAATTCCTCAGCTCTTCTCCAATTTGCCCCACCGTGGGGCAAATTGGATTAGCTAACTGGTGTGCATCCTCCAGGAAGCTTTCCTTGCCATCTCATGACCACGAGGTGGCCCTGCTCCTGATTCTTTATCCTCCCAAAGCAACTGGCATGTCCTGTTTACCTCATTCACAGCTGTGTCCCCAACATTGGCACATTACCTGTCACAGAGGGAGCACTCAGTGGTTATTGGCTGAACTGATGTGAACTCAAAACGTTAAAATATTTTGAAGTCAAATGCACTGCTCTTTATGACTGAGAGTACATTAAGGCAGTATGCCCTTTTTAGAAATCTCCTACATGCCTAATATTCTTTTTCCCCTGATTTTAATGATTCATGCTTTTTATGAGCTAAATTATGTCCATTCCCCTCTCCCCAATGCATGTGCTGAAGCCCCAACTCCCAGTATGATGGTATTTGGACATGGGGCTTGCTTCTGTAGCAAGTTCCAAGTTACTGTTTTGTTCTCATAGTTCCTCTATTAATTTGCTAATGTAACACTCTTAATTACTGCTGATCTAAATTATATTAAATATCTGATAGTACATTTAATTTACAGATCATCCCATTGTTTTTTACATATTTTCGTCATTATGCTCACATTTATTTTACTGAATGAATTCTGCAATATTTTGGCACTCTCCCAACATGTCCCAAAGAAGTTCAAGTGGAAAGTCTACCAAAGGAGGATTTAGAGAAAAAGATAAAATCTGTTTTTTCTATCCAAGAACACGTTATTTCCACTCAATATATTTTTATCTCTCAATTAAAATGTTATAGTTTTCCACTAATTCAAAAAGATACGGGCAACCCAATATTCATAGCAGCATTATTTACAATAGCCAAGACATGGAGACAACCAAGGTGTCTATCAAGGGATGGATAAGAGTTCCCATTGTGGCTCAGTAGGTAAAGAACTGGACAAAATTTCCTTGAGGATGCATATTCAGTCCCTGGCCTCACTCAGTGGGTTAAATATCTGGCAATGCCGCAAGCTGCAGCATAGGTCACAGACATGGCTTGGATCTGGTGTTGCTGTGGCTGTGGTATAGGCTGGCAGCTACAGCTCTGATTCAACCCCTAGCCCAGGAACTTCCATATGCTGCAGGTGTTACTGTTAAAAAGAAAAAAAAAAAAAAGGGAGAAAGATGAGTAGATAAATATGGGAGGTGGAATACTTCTCAGCCATGAAAAGTATAAAATTTTGCCATGGATGGACTTGGAGAGTATTATGCTTAGTGAACTAAGACAGACAGAGAAAGACAAATATTCTATGTTATCACTTACATGTGGAACCTAAAAAATAAAACTAGTGATTATAACAAAAAAGAACCAGATTCACCAGATTCACCAATATAGAGAACAAACCAGTTATTACCAGTGGGGAGAGGGACTTGGAAAGGGGCAAGACAGGGATAGGAGGTTAAGAGGTAACACTACTATGTATAAGATAAACAAACTGCGAGGATATATTATACAGCACATTATTTTATAATGACTTTAAATGGAATATAATCTATAAAAAACACTGAATCATTGTTATATACCTGAAACAAATATAATACTGTAAATCAACTATATTTCAGTAAAGTTATAGTTTTCTCCGTAAGGTATATTCCTCATGAAAATTATTCCAATGAACTATAAAAATCACTGTGAATGGAATTTCATTTTTCCATTAGAATTTCTTCTTTCTTTCCCTCTTCCTCCCTCCCTCTCTTTCTTTCCTTTTCTCCTTTTCCTTCCTTCTCTTTCTCTCCCTCCCTCCCTGTTTTTATTTCTCCTTAGGTAGATTTAATTGTAATATAACATACATTTAGAAAACCTGAAATCATAAGTGTTTACTATACTGAAAATTTACACTGAACACAACCTTGTAACTAGCACCCGGGTCAGGAAACAGAATATAACACTTCCCAAGCTCTACTCCCCAAGCACTGGAATAACCAACATCCTCAGATAACATCAGGGGTAAATTTTGCCTGTTTTTGAAATTTATATAAATGAAAGCATTCAGTTTGTACATTTTGGAGGTCTGTCCTCTATGATATTATGATTTATAATAAGAAATATACATTTGGATACATTTAGTCCTCCTTCCATTCCTGGCACAGAGCTCCTACAACCTCAAATAGCTCCAGTTCCTGAAATAGCTCCAAAGTGATGAAGGTCAAATGCATGTCTTATGATTCAAACAAGCCCCTTTCAGTCACTTCTGAGTTTATGGTAACAAGGTGACTTTTGAAAAGCCCCTAAGGGTAGAGACTGGTTGCCAAGGAAACCAACCACATGATTAGAGTATTAGCATTTTCAGCCCCACCTCCCAGCCTCTCTGGAGGGAAAAGGGGCTGGAGATTGACCCACTCACTAAGGGAGACAATGTTTAATTAATTGTGTTTATGTAATGAAGCCTCCATAAAAGCCCAACACAGGGCCCAGAGAGCTTCTAGGTGGTGAACACGCACAGGACCAAGGGCTAGGTGGGGGTCACACTCCACGAGGAGAAATTTCTGTGCTTGAGATCCTTCCAGACCTTTCCCAATGTACCTCTTCATTTGATGGTCATATTCCTTTCATGTCCCTTTGTCATAGATTGGTGATGTAGGAAGTAAACTGCTTTCCTGAATTCTGTGCGACACCCTTACAATTAATCAAACCCAAGGTGGAAATCATGAGAACCTCCAATTCATAGTCAGTTGGTCAGGTGACAACCTGAACGTACAACTGGTGCCTAAAAGTGTAGGGATGGTCTTGTGGGACTGAGCCCTTATCCTGTGGGGTCTGATGCTATAACATCAGAATTAAGCTAAATTGTAGAACACCCACCTGGTGTGCAGAGAATCTAAAGAATTGCTTGGTATGGGAAAATCCCCACACACTTGAAGCACTGAGAATACTTAAAATAATAAAGTATTTAGAGTCAGTGAGTAAACAAGTGTTTTTGCTACACCTGTTTCACTCAGCATGTGTGTTAATTTGTCCAGCTTGTTGTTTGCTTATTCTTACTGCCATGTGATATCACTGTACCATCACATATTTATCCATTTTACTGTATACAGACAGTTTAGGTTGTTCTCAGTTTGGGGATATTATAAATAGTGCTGTAGAGTGTATTATTTTCTTATTTTCCCACCCATTCTAAATATTTTAAATGTTAGAAAGATTTCTAAATATACTACCCTAGCTTTTGGTGAACATATGCATCCTCTTTTTTTTTTTTTTTTTGCTTTTTAGGGCCATACCCATGGCATACGGAAGTTCTTAGGCCAGGGGTTGAATTGCAGCTACAGCGTCCAATCTATACAACAGCCACAGCAAAGCCAGATCCAAGCCGCATCTGCAACCTACACCACAGCTCACAGCAACGCCAGATCCTTAACCCAAGGAGTAAGGCCAGGGGTTGAACCTGCATCCTCATGGACACTAGTTGGGTTCATTACCACTGTGCCACAACAGGAATTCCCTATGTATCATTTTTTAAGTATACTAAGGGTAGAAATGCTGAATTACAGGATATGCAAATTATTTTGCCTCAGTAGATATTGACAATTTTCCAAAGTGGTTGTACCAATTGATATTCACTCCAGCAATAAACCCAACTTCAATTTGCTTTACACTGTCACTGATATTTGGAATTTTTTTTCATTTCAGTTAGTCTAGTGAACATAGAATAGCATTACACCGTCATTTCAATATGCATTTCCCCAATGACTAGCGAAATTTTAAACAATCTATTTATTGACTATATGGATATTCTCTATTATAAGGTCCTGATTTAAACTCTCATTAATTTTTAATAGATGTTTGCTTTTATGGGGGTTTTTTAGGGTCACACCCATGGCATATGGAGATTCCCAGGCTAGGGGTTCAGTAGGAGCTGTAGCTGCCAGCATATGCCACAGCCACAGCAACGTAGGATCCAAGCTTCATCTGCGACCTACCTCATGGCTCACAGCACGCTGGATCCATAACCCACTGAGCAAGGCCAGGGATCAAACCTTCGTCCACGTGGATGCTAGTCAGATTCCTTAACCACTGAGCCACAATGCGAACTCCTGCTTTTATGTTATTTTTAACATGAGATTTCTTTATACTTGGGATATATATGTGTGTGATCACATATATACATACTATAAGAGGAAATGGTCTCCTGTTTTTCTTCTAAAAGTTTTATTGTTTATACCTCATGTTTATTTATGCTCCATCTGAAATTGACTTTTGTGTAACAGAAGTAAAAGCAGGGAGTTCTCTTGTGACACACCGAATTAAGGATCTGGTATTGTCACTACAGTGGCTTGGTCCATGAACTTCCACATGCCATGGGCATAGCCAAAAAAATAAAAATAAACCCACACATTCTTAACATGAAAGGATACTTAACAAGGAAAATATTTGTATTTCTCTATCCTTTTTTTTTTTTTTTGTCTTTTTTTTTGTCTTTTTGCCTTTTCTAGGGCTGCTCTCACAGCATATGGAGCCTACGCCAGAGCCACAGCAAAGCGGGATCCAAGCCGCGTCTGCAACCTACACCACAGCTCATTGCAATATACCACAGCTCACTGCAATGCCGGATCCTCAACCCACTGATCAAGGCCAGGGATCAAACCCACAACCTCATGGTTCCTAGTCGGATTTGTTAACCACTGCGCCACGACGGGAACTCCGTATTTCTCCATCTTAAAACCACCATCTTATTTAAGGGAAAACCCTAGAAAACACATCTACTCAGATCAGGAACAGGGGGAGGATGCTCAATATCTCTATCATTATTCACCATTGTATATTCAGTATTAGCAACTACAACTAAATGAAATAAAGAATTAGTAAGGAAGAGGCAAAACTATTTCCACTTGCAAATGATGTGATACCTGGACAATGCTAAAGAATCAATAAAAACAGTACCTCCAACACCACAATTTAGTAAGGCAAAAGAATATGAAATTAATATTCAGGAATCAGCACCTTCCATAAGGCAATGCATTATAAGCACGTAACATAATCACACTGAAGAGGATGGGAAAGAACAGTAACCTAAGAAACTGTAGAAAACAGTGTTGTGATTGCATAAATTTAAGGCAAAAGACAAAAAGAACTGCACACAGATATTACACTCCAGTTAAAGATTTGTTTTTCACAGAGGTATAAAATGGCAATTGTGAAACTACAGACATTTCCAGATTGAGTAAATAATTAAATATGCTGATGATAATGAAAGTGAGGTTTCTCAGAGTTACTAGAAACAGAAGGAAGTTGGCTGGAATGAAACCCTGTGATGACGGACTGGAATCAGATGTATCAATATAAACTCAGGAGTCTGTATGTGTGTGTTTGTGTGTTTACACAAATAGATATCAAACAGATATAGATCTGTGTGCGCACGCATGCATGTTTGTATATATACACCTATGTCACAGCTCTGTAAGGTAAGAAAGAAATTAGAAGCAACGGTAAAAGTTCAATGAACATACTTAGCACCCAGATCTTGGTTTCTAAATACTTTTCTTCAATAAAATGAACCAAAATCCAAGGAAGAATGGTTGATCTCAGGAATGAGGCAGAAATGAGCATGGTGAGGGAATGGGGCAAGATGAGCCTTAGGGATCCTGTGGGCCCAGAAAGTGAGCAAGTGCTGAAATTCCAATGGTGTGTGACAAGGACAGAGGGGCCAGCCTGCGGGTGCGCCCAATGGTCAGATATTAATGAATTTTATCTCATGGAATAATACAAATATCCTTGAGTTCATACGACAAATAAGTGGCTGAATGAATAAATAAGAATGAGAGCGCTCATCCGTAGAGTAGCATTCAAATTAGTAAATACAGAAGGAATGAGGTAAATAGAAAATCACCATCTGGCAACCACCACAGTAATAGCTGCTGCAGAGGCATGAATCAGTGATGGAGGCTAAAATTAGTGGGCAAAGCTATATGAGAAAACAGGATATTTGCGTGGCCTCAAACTGTCTTCCCCCAGGTACTTATTAACTACAAGGGGAAAAGATGTAAATTTATAGTGGAGGAAACTGACAGACTCCACCTCAATCAAGTGATCAAAATTATCACCAGGAAGGAGTCATGTCAACATAGTTTACCTCCTTATATGATTCACTGAGGTCACATCATCACTTCTGGGGTATTTCTTGCCAAAATGAGTAATCTGAATTTAATCATGAAGGAACTGAGACAAACCCAAATTAAGGGGGGGTCATCCCCAAATTAACTGGCCAGAACTGTTCTTTGAAGAGAGACAAAGTCAAAAGATGTTTCTCAAGTGAAAGGAGAATAAAGAGACATGACAACTAAATAAAATGTGTCATGCTGGATTTGATTCTGCACTGGAAAAAGACACGGGTGGCACAATCAGCAAAAAGTAAAGAAGGTTTACAGATAATATTTGCTATAAAAATCAGTACTAATTTCATGATTTTATAATTGTACTACAGTTACATAACATGCCAAAATTTAGTGAAGCTAGGCGAGGAGTTTATGAGAATTCTTGTTAATATTTTTGCAAACGTTTTCTAACTCAACTTAGTTTAAAATGAAAGTCTGAAAACATATCAAAAGTACCTGTAAAATGAATAGCAGATTAAATTCAAAGGTAATAGATAAAAGAAATTAATAAAAATAGTATGAACATAATTGAGTTGAAGAAATATATAATCGGAAAACCAATTATGCCAAGTTGTTTCTAGAAACTCTTCACAGGACAGTAAGAAAAATGATATTTAGCTATACCACATGCAAATGAGGGCATGACTACAATAAATAAAAGGGTATTAGAAATAGCTGTATGCTAGTAACTTACAAAACAGAAGAGTCAAAAACCCACCATCTGTGATAGCCACCTAATTTATGACAAAGATGCCATTTCAGTAAGTAGGGAAAACAACAAATAGAGATGTTTCAAGAAACGGTGCTTGAAAAACTGAAGATGCACATGGAAAAAAATAAGTCTTGACCCTATCCTCAAACTGTACCCAAAACATAAAAATAATTCCAAATGGACTGTAGATTAATATGAAAGGTAAAACAAGATAGCTTCTAGGAAAATGGCTAAAATTACAATAACCAATACCAGGTGTTAGCAAAGATATAGAAGTAGAATTCAAACGTGACTGGTCCAAGCATCAATTGGTACAATCATTTGAAAAGATTGTGTGGTTTGCAGTATAAGGAATAACTGGCCAATGGGACCTTCCGCATAGCACAGGGAACTCTACCCAATATTCTGTGATAATCTATAAGGGAAAAGAATCTGAGAAAGAATGGATGTCTATACGTGCATAACTGAATCACTTTGTTGTACAGCAGAAATTATCACAACATTGTAAATCAAGTATACTTCCAGAAAAACTTTAAAAAATGAAAATAAATAAATAAACAAAAGATTAGGCAGCTAAGGCTGAACAAATAGAGCTTTTGACCAGCATTCCACTTTCAGGAATATAACCAAGGGAATGAGTAGGTATAGGCACCAAAAGACATGAACTGGAACCATGACAGCAGTTTATTCATAAAAGCCAAACCCAGCAACAAGGTCCATCAATAATAGAACTGGTTAATCAATTATTGATCGACCAATCCCACCAAGATAATAATAAGTTAAAAATATCAAGAGAACATAGTGTATCATTCCATGTGTATAGTCAATAAAACCTAACATCATCTATAGTAGAAATACATTATAGTGATTACCTCTGGGAAGTATTAATTGTATTTATTGTATTGACTGCAGTTGCCAATGTATACACATTAATTGGTAAGAGCAATAAGGGTGTTCTTTGGGCTGGTGATAATACTCTGTACCTTTAGATTAAGAAGGGTTAGGCAAGTATACTCACCCCTCATGTTCATTAAGCTGAACACTTAAGATTTGTGTGCTATGTTGTATGTAGGTTATAATTCAGTGAAAATTAAAAGTTTTTTTCTTGAATAAACTTTTGTCTTCATTTTCATAGTTGAAATATTCCACTTTATCAGACTGAGCTTTCTACAGGATGCAATTAAAACCAAGTATTAAATCTGAGAATGTAGCTGCCCATAAAATAACAGAAAAAAGAGAAAAAATGGTTTTTATTGTCCAAATCCTTTGCTGAAAATGGATGCTTTGGCTCTCTGTTCATTGCTTTGTAGAGTAAGGAAGATAATATCATGGCTTTTACAATAAATCTGTTTAAAGTGTTTATTTCTTCTCAAAAAAAATGGAAGAATGTGTTAATTATTGCATGTTAGTTTAGCACTCTGTGGCACCTTACAAACATATTTTGACTTATGCGTACCAGTCCTGATAAATAAAAAACAAATTTAAAATGAGGGCTTAGAGTTCCCGTCATGGCTCAGTGGTTAATGAATCCAACTAGCAACCATGAGCTTGTGGGTTCGATCCCTGGCCTCGCCCAGTGGGTTAAGGATCCAGCATTGCTGTGAGCTGTGGTGTAGGTCACAGATGCGGCTCCAACCCCGTGCTGCTGTGGCTCTGGCATAGGCCAGTGGCTATAGCTCTGATTAGACCCCTAGCCTGGGAACCTCTACATGCTGTGGGAGCAGCCATAGAAAAGGCAAAAAATAAAATAAAAGAGGGCTTAATAATAGGGCATTATATTTTTCTAAAGAAAATACATCTAGGAGTTTCCCATCGTGGCTCAGTGGTTAACGAATCCAACTAGGAACCATGAGGTTGCAGGTTCGATCCCTGGTCTTGCTCAGTAGGTTAAGGATCCAGCATTGCTGTGAGCTGTGGTGTAGGTTGCAGACGCGGCTCGGATCCCTCGTTGCTGTGGCTCTGGCGTAGGCCGGCGGCTACAGCTCCGATTCGACCCTTAGCCTGAGAATCTCCACATGCCATGGGAGTGGCCCTAGAAAAGGCAAAAAGACCCCCCCAAAAAAAAATATATATATATATCTATATATCTAGCTATACGTACTGGCTAAGGTACCAATATGAAACAACATACATCAGTTTTGCTCAGTATTAAAAGTATAATCACACTTCCTTCAATACTTGTAAAATTTCTATAATTTTCCATTTCTACCAAGTCCAGTCAACTAGCTAAAATCAACCAATATTAGCTTGAAATCCCTGAAACTGACATCTTCCATGATTTTTTTTCTCTTAAAGTTTTGCTAAAAGAAAAAAAAAAAAAAATCAGTTCCCCTCCTTCAGGATTTCACATTCTATCATGGAAGACAAAGATTTACAATGTAACTAAATCTACACTCCTCACACTAGAGCAAGTGAGATGTTCAGGAACTCTATTAGCATCTAAGCTACTCACAGGGCCTGTGTACAATGCGGTATCTTGAATATGGCTGGGTATCAAGATTTATTTTTTTTCTAAATTCCATAAGGCAAAAAGAAATTTTTTTTTAATTTTTTCTAAATTCTTAAGGCAAAAAGAAAAATTCATTTATGATCAATATCTTCTGTGACGAGAAGGCTGGGAAACACGTTCAATTATAATGAGTAAGATAATACAATACATTAAATCTGGCAGTTGGGATATTTCCCATTATCTAGAAATGTTATTTCCCACACTTCTGTTCAATACCAATGCCAGGTAATCAGGTATTGCTATGTATACACAAAATGTCATTTACAGATCCAGGAGGGGGAAAAGGAACTGCAGTAGGACCATTTGGATAATCTTATTTTCCCTAGAACTTTGATAGGGTTTCATAACCTACAAATATCTATTATATACTATAAAGGTCTTTTGTGGCTTTTATTCGACTTTGGTTCTCCTCCGTTCATCCAGTAAATAAAGTTTTGTCAGTCCCTCTGAACTTATTAACTCTTCCTACTGCCATAACCAATGTTTCAATTTGTAGGCTGGATCTAATTACTGAAGCATTTATTAGAACCCAGGCAGCAGCAGGTTATTATCTTACTAATTAATGCTCCACAGGAGACTGTGGAATTAATATAGGCCACTCTGCAAAAATAATGACCACTGAAATCATGGCCCTAATACCCACGTCAGGGAGCACACTCAAATACAACCCATCTCATTAGGAGTTTAGCAAAAGATGGAGAGGTTAACCCCAATAACCTGCAGAGAAGCCAGAAGATTCCATGGGTTCATGGCTACAAGAAAATGCTACCTGAGCAGATCATCCTTGGTTCTGCCTTGATGAGTCTGCCAGTGATGTAAACACCACAGAAAGGAATAGTAAAGAAGAATTACATAACCCTTTCTCCACCAATTGTTAGCTTGTTTGCTGTAGATTTAAACACTGCCACAGGCTCCTAGTGGTTGGCAGCTCACGCTGTGGAAAATGTCACTGGGTTTCGCTACCCTACTAGCTGTGCTCCACAGAGCAGAAAATTAAGCCTGACATATTTGGGGGAGGAGTTTCCTGGTTTGTAAGAATTTATAAAAATAGCCATACTTATTTATTCCAGGGTCACATTTGTAAGTTCTCAGTAGTTCTGAGATAAATAATCGTATCACACCTGCTCAATTCGTAGCTCATTCTCTCAGGTGAATAGACTTGTGTTTCTAACGTCAAAAGACACATATAGACACAGCACAATAAAATACTTCTATAGCATCTGAAAATAAGTGGAAAAAAATCTATCTGAAACCATGTATTTCTGCTTCAGTTTATCCTGAGTCTTTTGAATAAGGTCTGAGTACGTAATCATTTATCAAAGTATTCATGTTTCGTCGTGAATAACCTAGATTTGATGTACAAATAGAACCAGGAATTTAAGTCAAACTCGCTCAAATTTATTTTGTTTCATTATACATTTTGTTGAACTATCTAAAATGGAAAACTAATGATCCTTTAGTTAAATGTTTGTTGTGGCATATTTGAAACATTTAAATGATTTTTCCCCCTCTATTCTGGGCGACATGTAGTTTTGCTATAAGACATACAGATTGCCCAGCCATACATTATTTATAAATTTGGAATGAAATTATGAGGTGCAGAATTGAGCTACAGAATAAGACTAACATTGAAAAAAATTCACTGCACTGTTTCTAGAAAAGTTTGCACTTCTGCAATAACATCAAACCATTTATTTAAACATTTAGAAGCATTTGCCAGTGCAGGTAAAATGAGACTACATCTCCCCATTTCTTGCCAAATTTCTTTCTTCCCCGACTTTGTTCTTTCACACAGCCTAAAAGAAAAGAATACTATCAGGCTTGCAGAGCCTATCTAATTGGGAAGAACAAATCTGACTCCATGTTAGATCTGTTTCTTTAACTTTAAACTTTGCATTCTATTGCTTTTGCTTCAAGTTAAGGATGTTGTCTGTAGCCTGAAAAATACAGGAGAGCCCATTCTGAAGGCTCTGACCTTTAAAGGTCTAACACTTTTCCATCCATATAGAGATAAAAAATTGTAGAACAGAGAGTAACATTTGTCTTGTTGGAGGTTTACAGCAACATTGTGTCCTGACTCATGTGGACCATGCAAGAACAAAGGATTCCAACACCAAGAAGCATTTGCAACAACCAACCGTACCCCTCCCTTACTCTGCCTTTAAAAATGCTTTGCTGAAAACTTTCAGCGAGTTTGGGGGCCATGAGCCACTTGTTCTTCTTGCATGGCCCTGCAATACATCTTTCTCTGCTCCAAATTCTAACAATTCAGTTTGTTTGGCCTCCCTGTGTGTCAGGCACACAAACTTGCATTCGTTAACATATCTGTCATTTGAACAAGCCCATTTTCTCTTACATGCCAAGAACTCCAGCCTTAGGAGGAAAATGCTCCCAAATCTCTCCTTTTCCTCAGCACCTTTCCCCCGTGTTTATGCAAAGTTAGAACTCTTTCAACACTGCTTTCTCGCACCAGGGCTTGGAAAGGCATCCTTTCTGCCTTTTAAAAGTCCTATTGATCAAGATAATGACATTTACTCAGCACCTGCTCAGGGAAAGTCACACACAGGCCACAGTGTGGCTTGCTTTCAACAAAGAGAAATGTTCCATGGCTCCTGTTTTATCAAGTAGCCTCTGATGCCTGGAATATCCTGCAGGTCCCAGGAGCCAATCTCTCATACCCTTGCCCACACCTGTCATCTTGCCTGTCTTCTCCATAAGCATTTCCATTTGAAATAAGAAAAGCAAGAAAGAACAGGCAAGACAAGGCAGGCCAGCATCTCCCTCCCCCAAGAAGGACCACCCAGAATTCTGTACATGCTCTTCCTCTGAAATACACACTCATGACAGTATTTTTTGGAAATGTTGAAGCCCTTATGTTTACCTGACTGCTCTTTTTTTTTTTTTTTTTTCTTTTTCTTTTTTAGGGCCACACCTACAGCATATGGAAGTTCCCAGGCTAGTGGAGCCACAGCTGCAGGTCTCCGCCTCAGCTACAGCAACACCAAATCTGAGCCACATTTGCAACCTACACCTCAGCCTGCAGCAACACCAGATCCTTAACCCACTAAGTGAGGCCAAGTGTGGAAACTGCATCATCATGGACACTATATCAAGTTCTTAACCAAATGAGCCACAATGGGAACTCCTATCTGACAGTTTCTTTTTCGATGATTTTTTTCTATGTGACTCTTAGCTCCTTTTGTATGGGTGACTGTAAATTCCTAGAGAGATTGCTTTTGACTTTTTGAGCCCACAGGACAGTTAAAGACCAACATCTTCTGAGATTATAACAATTGTCAACCCAGAATTAGAGATACTCCTTCACTCGCTCCCAGAATCTTGTAAGAAGAATTGCAGGAGAAAAGTCTATCTATCAAGTACAATGACCAAAGGCAAGGAAGCAAGCATCTGGGCATCCGGGTGGCAATTCTGGCTCTCAGAAAATTCTGTTTTATTATAAGTCAGGCTTATTGCATTTAAAATACAAATCATCACACACTGAAGCCTCTGGTTTTTAAACTGTTCACTCTACCTTCAAAACACTGGGCTGTTTATCTCCTATTTTGTTTTGTTTTGTCCTGTTCTTTCTCTCCAGGTCCCAGGGGATGCCCTGGATCAATACAGCCTTCTCCTGAACACAGGGCAGCAAGTCACCAAGCTTGTCCATCACTCTTCCCAAGCTGACATATTCAAAAGACCTGAAGTAGCTACATCTGTTCAGTCAAGTTATTACAAGCAGCTTTGAGAGCGAGCCCCCCACGGAGCCAAACAACCACAGCCCAGCCTCCTCCAGGTCCTTGAGAGGTTGCAGCCACCAGCAATCAGCACAAGCAGTCCTGCTTTCTCCATCACAAGACAACCCCTCCTCATTGTAAAAGGTTTGCTGCAGCCTTTTGCTTTGGGGGTATTTTTATAATGAGCAAATGTGGCTTACAGAGAGCATCATTTTCAGACAGAGAATGAAAAATATTTTGCGTCTTAAAAATGTGGACATCTTGAACCTGTATATGTGTACACACTTTATTTGCACAGACATACCTCAGAGATATTGTGGGTCTGGTTCCAGACTACTGCAATAAAGTGAGTATCACAGTAAAACAAGTCACACACTTTTTTTGGTTTCCCGGTACATACAAAAGATTTACACTATTCTATAGAGTCAGCATGCAATGGCGTTACATTTAGAAAAACAATGTACATACCTTAGAGAATCCGTTATTGCTAAAAAAAAAAAAAAAAAAATGCTAACCATCATCTGAGCTTTCAGCAAGTTATCATCTTTTTTTTTTTTTTTTGCAATAGTAACATCAGAGATCACAGGTCACAGATGACCATCACAAATATAATAACCATGATAAGGTTTGAAGGACCAGGAGAATTAACAAAATGTGACACACAGACACAAAGTAAGCAAACTGGGAAAATGGCACCATTCGACTTGCTCAGCGCAGGGTTGCCACAAACTGTCAATCTGCAAAAAACACAAAATCTACAAGCACAACGAAGCAAAGCACAAGAAAATGAGGTCAGCCTGTATATTAGTATGTATTTAGGTACATATTTTCCTCCATTGTGTTTTTCAAGGTTATTTGTCCCGTAGTATAGTATTGGGCTCACCAGTGTTTAATAAGATTTTAGGTGCACTCAAGTTCTATTCTCTCTTCCTCTGACAGATGAATCAATAGATTAAAAAAAAGACAAGCGCTGAAATTTGTAATTCCTAGGTTGCTGGAAAGCACTGTAAATTTCACCTTAGGGCCAGATGTGTATGACTCACATAAGTCAGTTCCAGGCTGGGGCACAGGTAGAAACCCTCACTGACTATTGTTCCTAGTAGTGACAGGTGTGCGGGCACCTGCAGAACACATACTGCTCTTCCTGCCATAGATGAGATATCAGCACACCACCATGCCCACAAGTTCAACCTTCTTTCAAACAAACATCACTTCTTAGATCATACATGTCACAGCAGCTGCTCAATATTTTAAAATATGGGCCCAGAGTTCCCTCGTGGCTCAGAAGGTAAAGGATCCGGTGTTGTCATTGCTGTGACTCTGGTTACAGGCTTTGACGCCTTGCACGGAAACTTCCACATGCTGTGGGTACCGGCAAGAAATAAATAAATAAATAAAACATGGACTGGGTTTTTAACCGTCTTCAAGCTACCAAAGAAGAAGCTGGAGGTACAGGTAGGCTCCTGACTTTCTGCAGTTACTCTCTTCTCAAAAAGAAATCTCCCCCTAGGCACATGCAAGAAAGGCTAAAGTAAAAAGCGACAATGCAAGGATGTGGAGAACCTGGGTCCCTCATGCAGTGCTGATGGGAATGTCCAATGGGGCAGCCACTCTGGAAAACATTTTGGCAGTGTCTTATAAGGTAGGCATGTACTCAACGTATAACCCAGTAAATGCACTCTGGGGCACTTGGTCCCAGGGAAACGAAAACTTCGGTTCACATAAAACCCTGTACACAACTGTTCACAATAACTTTATTCATCATGGCCAATGACTGGGAATAGACCACAGGTCCCTCAAGGGTACAAAATACCATGGAATACGATTCAGCATAAAAAGGAACCACTGATAGACACAACAGTTTGGAAGAACCTCAAGGCAACTGTGCTGAGTGCAAAAGTTAGTCCCCAAAGGTTATATGTATGATTCCATTTACGGAACACTCTTGAACTAACAAAATTTTAGAGGTGAGGAACAGATTAGTGGTTTGCAGGGGTTAGAGATGGGAGATATGAGGCTTTAAAGAGGTAGCATAAGGAAGCCATGTGGTTATGGAATACTCTGGATCTTGATCTGATGGTTATATAAATTTATACATTTGTATAACATTTATACATCTATGCTTAAACTGCATAGAACACACACACACAACTAGTGAAATCTTAATAACCTCTGTGGATTATATCAATGTCTATTTCCTGGTTGAGATATTGTACTACATACAGTTTTACAAGTTGTTAGCCTGGGGAGACACTGGGTTAAGGATACAGAGAACCCCCTGCACATTTCTTGCAATTTTATGGGAATCCCTATTTCAAAATTTTAAAAATGACAAGAAGAAAGTAACCTCTGGAGTCCCCCATATTTCTATTTTCCCTTCTACTTCCCCCATAGTCCCCTCTTCTCAAAAATTGTCTGTTTGTTCTAATACCTCCCCCATACTATTTTACATCTGCTCTAATCATAGCTCTGACTGCTCCACCATCCACATTTTAACCACTCTCTTCAAGGTCACCAATGGCATCCATGCTCCTCCATCCCAGGTCAGCTGTTCATCTTCATCACGGACCCACCCTCCTAAGCCAAGACCGCCTTTGACAGAAGTGAGCTCACCCTGGTCCTTCGTGCACTTTCTTTACATCATGAACCTCCCACACTCCCTTCTCTGAGGGCCTCCTTCTCAGTTTCATTTGCAGCTTCCTCCTTCTTTCCCAGAAATTCCTCTGTGGCCCACTCCTTCCCTGGGTAAATGCATCCAGTCTCCCAAGTGTAACCAGTATGTAACCACAGACAACTCCAAGTTTCCAACTCTAGCATGGTCCTCATCCCTGAATGTCAGATTTGTATTCAACAACCCTGGTAAATCTCTCTGGAGATAATTAACAGACATATTCCACTTTAAATGCCCGCTATCAAACACCTAACAACCCACCAAATCTGCCTATTCCTATCTTTTTCCAACATCGAAAATGGACAGCTCATTTCGTGTAACACAAGCCCCCTAAATGTCATCGTTTTCTTCTCTCGTTTTCTCATGCATCCTGTCTAATCTATCAGAGAATCCTATTGATCCTATTTTCAAAGGACATGGTGAATCTAAGCACTTGCTACCACCTTCACTGGTATCATCCTAATTTAGTCCACTACTATCTTTAGCATAGATTCTTTCAGTAGGGTCTTAACTCTCTCTTTGGCCTTGCTCCCTATGGTATATGCTCAGTGCAGAGGCCCAAGGGGCCCTTTTAAATCATAAGATCATGACATTCCTCTGCCCTCAAATACCCTATTCTTTCTGGATGTCATACTTTACTAGTATCCCCTTTATCCACTCTGCTCTAGTCCCCTGGCCTTCTTGCCCCTTCTGGAACATATCAAGTACCTGACACAGAGACTTTGCATCTGTGGTTCCCTCAGCCTCAGTAGCCACAAGGATAGCTCTCCCTCTTCCCAATTCAGGCACTCAAATGTCATCATTTAAGATAGATTCCTGGAGTTCCCTTTATGGCTCAGTGTATTAAGAACCTAATAAAGTGTCTGTGAGGATATGGGTTTGAATCACTAGTCTCCCTCAGTGGATAAAGGATCTGGCATTGTTGTGAGCTATGGTGTAGATCACAGATGCAGCTTAGATCCCATATTGTTGTGGCTGTGTCATAGGCCTAGAGCTACAGCTCCAATTCAACCCCTAGCTCAAAAACTTCCATATGTAGCAGGTGCAGCTATAAAAAGAGAAAGAAAAAAAAAAAAAAAGATTCCTATCATCCCATGCCTTTGGACTCTTCTCCATTAGACTCACCACCACTTCTTCATATATAAGAAATACCATTTCTTTGTTATCTGTGCTTCCACATCAGAAGGCAAGTTTTATGAGTTTTTATGCAGTGCCCAAATCATGCCTGGAACATATATGACCATCAATATGTAACTGTAGTACCAATGAATTATTTAACTGATGATGCAAGTAATTCTCTACTTTCGACTAGGATGAAAATTGGGGTAGTTGGAGTAGCATGCACTCTACTGAAAGACCTGAAAAACCAAGAGAACCCCATCTGCTCTCTGACTGATGGGTCTGGCCTCCCCTTATTTCTATGAGCCCGCCCAGTCTGATGGCCATGCATCCCATGGTCATAGCACCTCTCCAGTGAGTGACCAACAGGGTCCCTGGAGGCAGAGCCTATATTCTCCCTTATTTCCAGGTGTCCCACAGCCCCAGGGCAGCAGGGGAAGTTGCAGTACCTATACTTCTAGCCTCCCCTCATCCAAGACCATCTGAAACATGAACTCAAATGCAGCTAACGCCTTGAGAGTTGGTAGGTTACAAACATCTAGATACGTGCTCACCAGGACTGGGACTTTCCATTAAAGGTTTGCCTGTTGAAAGCATCAGATAGAATAACAGAACGTATAAATCTGTCTATTCATCCAATAAATCTTCCCTTCCAAAGGGCCTACTAAAATCACACACTGACCTAGACACTTGGGGTCAAGCAGGGCTCAAAAACAGGACAAAAACAGGCTATATTCCTAATCCCATCAAGTTGATAATTCTAAAACTGGAGGACAACAAACACTCTACAGGCAAACCCATGAACAATTTACGTTCAGGTGACTGGTGTTGTGAAGACAATAAAATTGGATGCTAAATAGCTAAAGTATCTCCTTTAAATTGGACAATCATGTTATTACTCCAAGGTGACATTTGAGCACAAATGAATAATTAAAAAGAACGAGTCATGCAGGAGCTGAGGGCAGAATGTTCCAAATGAAGGAAAAGAAAGTTCAAAAGACTGCAGGGACTACCTAGTGTGGCATGCTTGAGAAAAAAACAATGAAAGTCAGGATGTTTGCAACATAGGGAGTGGGAGGAAGAATTCTAAAAGCTTAAGAGGGAGAAGCAGGTACCCATTCACCCCTGGTAACCCTAGGAAAGGCATGTTTGGCCTATTCTCCAGCTTTACTGAAGTGGGATTATCAAATAAACATTGTCTATCTTTAAGGTACACAATGTGTTGATGTGACATGTGTACCCATTTGAAAGAATTATCACAATGAAGCTAATTAACGCATATAGTTAATTCTAATTCATAGAGTTCACCATGTTTTGTGTGTATGTGGGGAAGACACCGAAGATTGACTGTCTTAGCAACTTTCAAGTATAAAATTGATTACATTCACCATGGTCACCATGTTGTAACTGGAAGTTTGTCCCCTGTGACACCAGCATCTCTCCCTTTCCTCCATACGCCAGCCCATGGCACCCACCACTTGCTCACCGCTTCCATGAGTTTGACTTGTTAAGATTCCATCTGTAAGTGAGATCAACAGTATCTGTCTGTCTGTGGCTTATTTCACTTAGGGTTCATCCACGTTGTCACAAAGGGCAAGATTTCCTTTTTTTAAGGTTGAATAGTATTTGTTTTATATCATACATATATGTATATAATATAAACATTATATATAAAACATAGGATCATATATGCATATACATGTAATATAAAGATATTTATATATAAAATTATATATGTGTGTATACATATATATTCTTTATCTGTTAATCTATCGGTGAATCCTTGCGTTATTTCTATATCTTGGCTATTGTGAGTAAGGCTGCAATGAACAAGGGAATGCAGAGTTTCTTCAAAATATTGTTTTCATTTCCTTTGACTATACACCCAGAAGTAGAGTTACTGTATTATACAAGAGTTTTCATTTTCTTTTTTTTTTTTTTTTTTTTGTCTTTTGTGTTTTTTTGTTGTTGTTGTTGTTATTGTTGCTATTTCTTGGGCCGCTCCCGCGGCATGTGGAGATTCTCAGGCTAGGGGTTGAATCGGAGCTGTAGCCACTGGCCTACGCCAGAGCCACAGCAACGTGGGATCCGAGCCGCATCTGCAACCTACACCACAGCTCACGGCAACGCCGGATCGTTAACCCACCGAGCAAGGGCAGGGATCGAACCCGCAACCTCATGGTTCCTAGTCGGATTCGTTAACCACTGCGCCACGACGGGAACTCCGAGTTTTCATTTTCTGATGCACCTCCATACCTACCATTGTCCACAGTGGTTGTACCAATTTATATTCCACCAAGAGTGCACAAAGCTTCCTTTTCCTCCACACCCTCACTAACACTTGCTGTTTCTTGTCTTTTTTGATATTAGCCATTCTCAAAGGTATGAGGTAATATCTCATTATGGGTTTTTTTATGAGACTAGAATATTTTAATAATAATTCTCCCTCACTGTGATTTTGATCTGCATTTCCCTGACGAGTAGTGATGTTGAGCATCTTTTCATAAACCAGCTGGCCGCTTGGATGTCGTCTTTTGAAGAATGTATATTCAGGTCTTTTGCCCATTTTTTTAATCAGGTTTTTTTTGTGATTGAGCTATACAAGTTCGTTGTATATTTTGATATTAACTCCTAATCAAATATACGGTTAGCAAATATTTTCAAAGAGTTTGTATTTTAAATGCAGTGCAGGAAAAAGCATTCAAGACATTACCATGGACCACTGAGTCGCTACTCTTAATATTTTCTTTGTGTAAAGAGAAACCTGTTGGATTGTTACTAGTGGCTTCTTTCATATTCTCACTGCTTTGATTGGCAAGTTTGGAAAGAAGAGCCAGCCATGAATAGGCAGCCCCTTCCTCCTTCCTGCAGGAAGCAAGGCTCTGGGCTGTAATGGGCATAGGGTTGAGCTTTATGGTAATGTCTTTATTCCTGTAGCACCTGGTTTGCAGGTATTCAGTGCTGTCTGGGCCAGTATTCTGTGACTGTGTGGGCCAGTCCCTCTAATCCTGGTGCAACAAAAGGAAGTCCACTGCTGGTATACACATGTTCTCTAAGAGCTATAAAGCTGACAATCTGGTCTCCGTATGTTTGAAATCTTTGTCTCCTTCAACTGCTTTAAAACTCTGGTGGCAAGGAAGGGGATACAATTCACTAGCCCTCTCAAACTCCAACAGGTTTGTTTGTTTGTCTGTAACAGTAGATACAGTGATATCATTTATGTTTTAAAAAGATGACTCTGGCTTCCATTTGGAGACTGGATCATAGAGAGGAAAAATGAAGAGGGAGCAAGGAGGTAATGGCTATAGTTATTCAGGGTAGAGATGGTGGTGGCTTGGCCTAGGAATGGGATCAATGGAGAGGGAGAAAAGTATAAAGAACTGGCATATATGTTCAAGTTGGAACCAAAGACAGTGGGTTAATCCGATGTGGGGGTTGGAACAATTCAGCATCAAAATATGACTTCCAGGTTTTTGACTTGAGTAGCTCTGGGTAAGGAATAGCTACAGAAATTCAACTGTGGCTCTCAAGCAGGGTAGATAATTTTGGAGTCCAGTAGAGAAGTCAAGACAAGAGAATATTTAGAATTTTCAGATAAGGCTTAAATTCATGGGAATCATATGTGATTACCTGGGGAGGAAATACAGAGAGAAAAAAGACGAGGTTTGAGGACAGAGCTCTGGGGAATGCCGCCACTAAGTGCTGTGGTTTTAGAGGATGGAATTGGGTATGTGCACTTGGAGGTGAGTTAAACTAGAGGCAGGACTTTATTTCATTCATAAAGGGTTATGATAGAAAAAGGGAGGCTGAGATAACAAAAAAGGAGAGTCCCAAAATGTTATAAAGGAGAAGCTAAGAGATTAGGATGTTAGATCAGACAAAAGTGGTAGAGAGGCGTGAATGAAAGAAAGGTAGACCTCATGGCAGTCAAAGTGAAGAAACGTCACCTTAAGTGAACTTGTGCGAATAAAGTATTTTTCCAACATAAAAAGATGATGATGGAGATAAATGAATCAAGTGTTGATGGACTGGTTGCAAGTGAGAAGTTTACAACCTTGTGTTAGGATAACAGCACCCTTTAGTCAAAAGGAGTGACTCCTGGGACAAGAAGGAAAGAATGTGGAATGGAAGAAGAACCAACAGAAGCTGTGTTTCTATTTGTCTCTTATTTGTGAGAAGAGTTAAATGATGAGACATTAAAGTTAAACCTAAACTTTACCTAAAGCTACCTCCTGCATAGAGAAAACCACCAGAAACTGTAGTTTTTCTTTCAGGATTTTGGATGATAAGAGGTTTTCAGAGGGCATCTACTATAGTAAGAGATTACTAATAATGTTTATGTAATTAACATTTCTCTTTACCTGATGGTATGCCCCAAATGAACTGAAAGCTTATTTTTCCAAATTAAAAGCAAATGTGCAAAAAACAATAATGAGTTTTCTGGCCTTCTAACACCAACTCTAGTGCAGTCTTCTCAAATGACAGACTTAAGTAGGAACAAAAAGAAAAAAATCATTCTATAAAGCTCAATATATAGTCTTTTATGTATCATATTCTTTTTTTTTTTTTTTTTTTTGCTATCTCTTGGGCCGCTCCCGTGGCATATGGAGGTTCCCAGGCTAGGGGTCAAATCGGAGCTGTAGTCTCCAGCCTACACCAGAGCCACAGCAACGTGGGATCAGAACCGCGTCTGCAACCTACACCACAGCTCACGGCAACACCGGATGGTTAACCCACTGAGCAAGGGCAGGGACCGAACCCGCAACCTCATGGTTCCTAGTCGGATTTGTTAACCACTGCGACACAAGGGAAACTCCTATTCTTAAATCAAAATAGTAATTTCAAAATATGGAATAGGAAGATAAAAGAGAAAATACACCCACATTTCCAAATATAGTTTAGACAGATGAGTGAAAACAGAAATTACATTGAAATACACAGAGATTTCCCCCTGTGGTGCACTGAGTTAAGAATCTGACTGCAGTGGCACAGGTGGCTGTGGAGATGAGGGTTCAATCCCCAAACCCACACAGTGGGTTAAAGGATCTGGTGTTGCTATGGCTGTAGCATAGGTGGCAGCTGCAGCCTGGATTCAATCCCTGGCTTGGGAACTTTCATGCACCACGGGTGCAGCCATTCAAAACAAATCAAAAAAAGAAAAAACAAACAAACAAAAAACCCCAGAGATTGGAGTTTGGAGGCAAGAATTCAAAAATGGAGGAGTAAAGAGCTCTGAAAATCCTCTCCCCAAAAAATAATGATAAAACTTAACAAAATTATCAATAACCACCATTTCTGAACTCTAGAAATCAAGCTAAATGTACAACTAATAGACATTAAATCAAGAAAAACTACTGAACCTGTGCTAAGAATAGCAGGAGGTTCTGGCAAACCAGAAAAACAGCAGTTTGAAGACTGGAGGCAGCTAACTTGGCTTGGTGCAGATGCACAACTCCAGTTCCACGAGCATTACAGGGAACAAAGTGGGGCAAGCAACCCTGGAAGACCAGCTTACAGCTAGCCTGCGTTTGTGATTCTGTTTGGAACAGAAGGGCAGACTAGCCAGAAATTTACACCAGGGAGAAGCAGGAAATGAGACAGCCTCAGTGACCTAGATAAGCCCCACATACGCCAGGTGGTATGAAGTGTGCACTCAGGAAAGACCAGAGAGGGTCTGGCTCCCCACATATCCCTGAGTGCCCATGAAGAGGACATGCCCATGCACAGAGGGGAAAACCGCCAGCTCTCTGGATGTGAAAAGCTAGGTCAGAATCTCACTGAACCTTGACTGTGGTACCCAACCTACACACAGAGGAGAGGCCACAGCAAACATGGAGGCCTCACTGACTCAAGGTATTGGACCATAAACTGTGAGAAGTCACTGGGTGGCAACCAGAACTATCCTGACACAATGATGCCCTCCAAGAACCTGGACTTAAGACTTAAAAGTTATCTGAAAATGTGTAGAGTCATGAGCATCAACACAACTGCAAGAGATACAGATGTCGCTGAGTTAGCTCAGGCAAGAAATTAAACCAAAAAAACAAACAAATAGCAATAGCCATAAAAACCAGGGTGGGGATGAGAAGGAGGAATCCAAAGTTTCTATGTTATCGAAAATACCCACTTTTCAACAACCAAAAAATTATGAGACAGGCAGAGAAACAGGAAATTGTGATTCACAGTTAGGTAAAGGGCAAAAAATACAATCTGAGAAAACTTTTCCTACTAAACCCCAGATGTGGGATTACAAATACATTCATGGAACTAAAGGAAGCCAAATTCAAAGAATTAAAGGAAAGTATGATGATAATGAGATTTCAAATGGAGAATACAAAGAGAAATTATTATTAATAAGGAAAAAACGAAAAGTTCTGGAACTTAAAAATATAGTAAGTGAAATAAAAAGACACAAAGGGCCCAAAAGCATGTTTGAGGTGGCAGAAGAAAGAATCAGCAAACTTAAACGTAGATCAACAGAAGCTATGAAATGTTAAAAACAGAAAGAAAAAGAATGAGTAAACAGAGGACTATAGCATACCATCAACCACACTAACCTATGAGCCGGAAGGGGGTCAGAAAAAAGAATAAACAATTTTGAAGAAATAATGGATGAAAACTTCCCAAATTTGATGAAAAATATTAACGTATAAAAACCTTAAGGAATTCCAATAAACAAAAAGAGCTACACATAGAAACATCATGGACAAGTGGTTGAAATGCCAATACAAGATAAAATCTTGATAAAACAAGAAAAAAAAATGATGTAGCACATATAGGGGGGTAAGAAGGCAGAAGGGTGATCTATTCTGAGGGCTGGAGATAAAAACCAACAATCAACTGGGAATCTTAGGTCCAACAAAATTTCCCTTCAGAAATGAAGATGAATAAAAGATATTCACAAATAAGCAAGGGCTGAGGTAATTCACTGCCAGCAGACCTGCCCTAACAGAAATACTAAAGAAAGTCCTTTAGCTGAAAGGAAATTACACCAGATGGTAACTTAAATCCACAGGAACAAATGTGGCACCAAAAAAAAATAAATAAATACTAGGATAATACATAAAAACTATATAAACATATTTTTTCTCCAACTGATTTAAAACTAACTGTATAAAATAAATACTGTATAACTCCATTGCTGGATTTTTAACAGATAAAGATGTAAAAATATGACGGTAATAACATAAGGAGATGGAAAGAAATGTAGCCATATTCTAACAAAGTTTCCCCCTTAAAAAACTAGAAGCAGGATAGCAGGAGTTCCCATCATGGCGCAGTGGTTAACAAATCCGACTGGGAACCATGAGGTTGCGGGTTCGATCCCTGTCCTTGCTCAGTGGGTTAAGGATCCAGCATTGCTGTGAGCTGTGGTGTAGGTTGCAGATGCAGCTTGGATCCCACATTGCTGTGTCTGTGGTGTAGGCCAGCGGCTACAGCTGCTATTAGACCCCTAGTGTAGGAACCTCCATATGCTACGGGAGCAGAGCTAGAAAACACAAAAAGACCAAAAAAAAAAAAAAAAAAAAAAAAAAAAAAAAAAAAAAAAACTAGAAGCAGGATAGCAAACTAAACCCACAGCAACCAGATTCCACAATTAGGAAAAGTCTAGAAAAGGCAAATTTACAGAACATAAAGCAAATCAGTGGCCGCCTGGGGCTTGGAAGCAAACAAGAAGTAACGTCAAACAAGCTAAAGCATCTTGTTGAAGTGAGGGAAAATGTCCTAAAATTGGATTGGAATAATGCCTGTGTAACTCTATAGGTGTACTTTAAATCACTGAATTATACAACTACGATGAATGAAGTTAGCTGTATGTAACGTATACCTCAATAAAGCCATTAAAATACAAATGACCTGAGTGGCAGTGGAAAAATACGCATGAGCATTTCACAAATAAATGAAATTCTGTTTGATTAAATTGAGCTAGACAGTGATAATCATAGGCAGAGATTTATAAATTAAGAAATTCATTTAATTCTTTCTTTATAATTTTATAGTCAACAAAATATCCTCTTCTAGTTTTATCCATTGGACATGAAATATTTAAATAAACTATTTGATTGTTGTCTTAATACTAAATATAAATTTAAATTTCAAAAATTAAGTCAAAAGCTCATCTCTAGTCCAACAAAAATGTGGGTAGCTTATAACTAAATTTTTTTTTACATCAGTAAAAATATATCTTGTCTTTCCTCTTTAGCAAGATGCTCTGATTTTTTCAAGTTGAATTACATTAAGACTGCAACAAGTTATGATAATTTCAGCCAAATTCTATAAACATATAGATACTGTCAAAATGATTCATATATATTCATCTGATTTAGTCAGCAGCCACATTCTGCAATAAAATTCCCCTAGATCTGAATTCTATTGAACAAAGTTCCAACATAAAATGAAGTAAAATCATCCTGAAGCCTCAGAACAGTTATCTGAATCCCAAGGAAGCCTCTCTTAAGATATTTTCAGTTGTAAATAAATCTATGTTAAACTATCAGAAAAGGAAAATTTTTAATTATTTTAAGAGAGGTTGGAAAATTGAGTTTTTTCTTAGAAAATTAGTGTTCTAAGAAAAAAAAATAACCTGAATCCCTTAAGGAACTTCACTCATTTTAAAGTGGTACATATATACAACGGAATACTACTCAGCCATAAAAACTAAATGTCATCTGTAGCAACATGGATAGTCCTAGAAATTATCATACTAAGAGATTCTCATACTAAGAAAGAGAAAGACAAATGCTGTATGATATTACTCTTATGCGGAGTCTAAAATATAGCACAAAATGAACCTATCTACAAAACAGAAACAGACTCACAGACATGGAAAACAGACTTGTGGTTGCCAAGGAAGGAGAGAGAGGGATAAACTGGAAGTTTGGGACTATAGATGCAAACTGTTATAGATAGGATGGATAAAACAAGGTCCTACTGTACAGTATAGGGAACTGTATCCAATCTCCTGAGATAGATTATGATCAAAAATAATATTTAAAAAAGAATGTATGTATAAAGTATGACTGAGTCGCATTGCTATACAGCAAATTGGCACAACAATGTAAACAACTATCATTTCTTAAAAATTTAAATAAAAAGCAAAACTTCATTCATTTCTCAATCTGATAGAAAAGAACTAATAAAAAAGAAGTCATACATTCTCACCATGAGGGCTGTTTCTTACAGGAAGCAAAAAATCTTAACTATTTTGTTCTAAGAACCAGAGTACAGAAACAGAATACATATCCCTGTATTCAAGTTTCACAGGGGAGTGATTAGGGGGAAAAAAAAGTCCATATAGGATCCTTAGTGGGGCAATGATGAAAAGAAGCTAGCAAACACTGGTATAGGTGACATAAATATGGATGATTTCAAAATAATTTATTTGGCTCTCCCATTACTCCTAATTTTTAAAGATTCTCACTGTAATAAGAAGCTGTTAGTCACCCTTTCAAAAGTGAACTCTTCCTGCCTCACAATGTGAGATAACATTAAGAATACCAAAACAGGAGTTCCCCTTCTGGCACAGCAGAAATGAATCCGACTGGTATCCATGAAGATGCATGTTCAATCCCTGGCCCCGCTCAGTGGGCTAAGGATCTGGAGTTGCTGTGAGTTCTGGTGTAGGTCACAGATGTGGCTCAGACCTGGTGTTGGTGTGGCTGTGGTGTATGCTGGCAGCTGTAGCTCCGATTTGACCCCCTAGCCTGGGAACGTCCATATGCCACTGGTATGGCCCTAAAAAGCAAAAACAAACAAACAAAAAATACCAAAACACTCTTGAGATAAACCATAATAGAAAAGAATATAAAAAAGAACGTATATATGTGTATAACTGAGTCCCTTTGCTCTCCAGCAGAAATTAACACAACACTGTAAATCAACTCTACTTCAATAAAAAATTAATAATAAAAATATCAAAACACTTTCCATGCATATTTCCAGAGGCCATACCCACAAAGTCAATAGTGTTTCTGATGGTTCATGCTATAGATCACACACAATGTAGACAAACCCACAGACAGATAATAAAGCAGTCTTGCAGAAAAATTGATTTTTTGATCTTCACTTTTGTAATATGTAAATGCTATATAATAATCTAGCAGATTGCTCTGCCAGTGGGGGAGGAAGGGAATCTTGATGATCAAGTTTTCTTATTCTGCAGCTGCGGAACAAAAACAGCTAGAACTGTGCTAATCCAGTACACTGGCATTTTCTTTGCTGACCTAAATTACAAAGCACTTGCTTCAAGACGATCAAGCAAACTAATTTTAAACACCAATTACGTCTAACACATAATACAGTTAGTTATTCAGAAGTGGCAAAGTAGATGCATCAGAGGAAGCTGGCATAGCATAATTTCAGAGAAATTGGTTAGCATATTGCTTTCGGAACTCTTTGAAAAATAAACTGATCAATGATTTGATTCAGTATTTTTAGATTCAAAAATGTATCCATTATGATCACTTTTCTAATTTTATCTTCTTTAAATTGCTTTCACTTCATCTTACCAAATAAGCTTTCTTTCATAACTAAAAAAAAACTGCCAACTTTCTCATTAAATTATCTACTTCTCTCAGAAGTACTAAGAAATCAAATTATCCTTTAAAAATGTAGCAATTCTACCAAATGTTACACAAAAATAAGACGATTTATAGGGACAAGAGGGAACACTCAAAAATAGTAAATTAGCTTCTTCGGGAAACTCAAGTGGGTTTTTAAAAAGGTAGTTCTTACTTCAGTATTTAGTTGGTTACATGTTTTTCTCAAAATGCTAAGAAAAACTTAATGAATCTTGTTTTATTAACATATATTTGTGCAAAGGACATGTACAATGTACTCATTTTAATGATCTTTAAAACAAAGAGCAATACATATATGTATGACTACATTTGGGTAAATTCATGATTCTCAGGAGAAAAAAAATTTGCATATAATACCCAATATGTAGTTTTAACGGTAGTAAATTAGAGGTATCACCATGGTTAAAGTTTTGTTCTGAAATTTTAAGCATTTTCTAACAAATCTTTCCTTCCTATTCACAATTTTCTCTCCCCATTTGGCCAATGATATTTATTTTTTGTGCTTTAGATATTCTGAGGCTTAATATTATGTATCAACTTGGCTAGGCCACAGTATCCAGGTATTTAGTCAAACATATCTGGATATTGCTGTGAAGGTATTTTTTTAAAATTGTTTGTTTGTTTTTTGTTACACCCCCAGCATCCAGAAGTTCCAAGACCAGGGATTGAACGTGCACCACTGCAGTTCACAACACTGAGCCACAGCAGTGACAACACTGGATCCTTAACCCACTGAGCCACCAGGGAACTCCTGAAGGTATTTTTAGGTGAGATTAACATATAAAGTGGATTCTCCTCCATAACACGGATGGGGCTTATCTAATCAGTTGAGGGCCTTAAAGACTTGACCTGCCCGCAAGGAAGAGGGAATTTTGCCAGCAGGCTGCCTTCAAATGTGAACTGCAATTTGAACTGCAATGTTATTTCTTCCCTGGGTCTCCAGGCTGTCAGCTAGCCCTGCAGATTTGGGACTTACCAGCCCCTAAGTCCTTAAAATAAATCACTCCACAGCGAGATTATATCTATTTATGTTTCATGTCCTATGGGTTCTATTTCTCTGGAGCACCCTGACCAGTACAGATTGATCATGCTTTCTTAATTCAAAAATGGTACATTACCGAACAGTTTTTAGTAGAGGAATTATTAACTCCTTCACGTAATGTTATTTGAAATAAAACTGTTATTCAAATTCAGACTTCTCTATTAGTTGATAAGAGAATGGAGGGCAGAAAAGTGCCATTTCCCCCATTCCCTCTATCTCTCTGCAGCAAACACTGAGGAAGCAGTGACTATGGAATCAAGTAAGTAAAGACCACTACAAAATTTCAAGCAATACAGCTGACCCCCATCCTACATCGGGAACATGTAGCTCTTTTTCCAATGGAAAGAAACAGGTTCAGATAAGCAAGGACAAATCTCTATAAGGTCACAAAATCAACTGATGAGACAGCCAGGAACAGAACTGCTTCTGCCTACATCTGAGACATACCTGTCCATTTAAATAATTCTCCCCATTTTGTGTGTGTGTGTGTGTGTGTGTGTGTATACTACACTGAGAACAAATATTTGTTCTTCTACTTTGTCTCCAGATAATAAGAACTCCCTGGTCTTATCCTCTGATTAAAATTATCAAGAACTACAATCATTATTATGCAAGTCCTTAGTTACCCACAACTTTTATTTCTTTTTTCCTAATTCAAATAATTTAACATTGTCTGTTTTCGTGAGCACTGTGATATGCATCAAAGGACCCGGTCTTAGTATTTATATAGTCAAGTTAAAATGCCTACTCAATAACCAGGTGCAATGCCAGGTACAAGTCTCACTATGATGCCACAGTGGGTGTTCAACAGAGTCAGGTCCAGGCTCTTGGGGAGCGGAGAGGAAAGGAATTTTGCCCAGAGTGAAAGGGAATGGAAGTGCATGGATGAAGCTGAAGGTGGGGGACTGGCAAATGGATTTAGAAGAGAAAATCTGGTTCTACTATTGTCTTAGTTTAAAAAAAAAAAAAAGGCAGGAGTGGGGAGAGAATGGTGAGAATGATGCTCTAAAGTAATTCGGTGATGGAGACACAAAGGACCACACAGGTGATCAAGCTGAGCTGCCTTGACTAGGGGAGTGATACAGTAGTTATGGATGGATTGTTGTACCTGTTACTGTTACAGGAGTGGAAGCAGGGAAGCATCACTGGAGGCTGGAAACTATAGTCACCCCTCAGTACCCATAAGGCATTGGTTCCAGGAATCCCCATGGGTACCAAAATCTAGAAGCTGGGAATATCAAGAGCCAACTTTTAATTACAGGGGCAGAACTGCAGTCCAGGTGAGAAAGGCAAAGGGAAGTCTTAGCGAAAAGGAAGTAAGACTAGAAAGAGGGGGTGGATTTAAACAACGACTCAGGAGCAAAAATCAGCAAGACCTACTGAATGTTTAGAACGTGTGGGAAAGTGGTGCGGGAGTGAAGAATGGTCTAAAGATTTTTAGCTGAGCTGGAGAAGGCAGACAGAGAAACACATTGGGAGAGGAGAAGAAGGAGGAGGGAGATGGTATGTCAAGAATACGAAGTCCCTGAGGGATGCTCAGATGGAGGCTCATGAAAGAATATGGGGTAAAAGGAAGGATTTGAGAATCACTGGCACACAAGTAGTTAAAAGCATAGATAGTCATTAATGAGACAGCTGGGACAAATCACCATTTTTTTTAATTTATATTTTCTAGGGTATAGTTGATTTATATAGTGAATTTCTATTATAAGCATAGTGATCCACTCATATATACATTCCCTTTCTCATTTTATCATCCACCATATCTATCCCAAGACACTGAATATAGTTCCCTCTGCTATACAGCAGGACCTCATTGCTTATCCATTCTAAATGTAATAGTTCGCATCTACCCACCCCAAACTCCAAAGAACCATTTTTAAGTGCAATGGCTTCTCGTTGAGTTTTCCTCTTGTCCTACATACTTTTTTTTTTTAATCAACATCATCTACCTAAATTTTGCATTTAGGATTTAATGGCACCAAGAACTAATTTCAGTCCCATGTCTCTGGACAGAAAAATGAAGCAAAGTTTGGATTCTTATCTTCCCAAGAAAAATGTGGATAGCAGAATTTCTGGGGAGCCTAAGGAAGAAAGGTGGCAAGGCAGCTATAAGTATATGCTTTTATTTTTTATCCTGATTCTCTGCTTTTTAGTTCCATAATTCTATGTTTGTGTATATGTCTGTGTATGTTTAACCTTTTCCAAAACTAAGACTGCTCATGAAATCCACCAAAAACAATACAAAAAATTACAAAACACTAATTACTTCTCTTTCCATCTTCCATGGGAGGTAATCGACTAATTCCACTCAATAATGTATTACTAGCCAATAGCCACTCTGGCGTACTTGAACGGAAAATAACATAACACAGTATAGCGCACACACACACACACACACAATTATTCTCAACGAAAACAAAACAAAGACTCAAGGAACTTCAAAGACGGGATGAGCATTTGTCCCATTCACTCACTCATTCAAAAACAATTTGTTGTATATTAGGTATGTGGCTAGGAACAGAGATTTATCCAAATTGTCCTTAAGGAGTTTACAGCCTAGCAAGAGAAAGAAACAAGTAAAGAAGCAATTAAAACAGAATTTGTTAAGAATAACGTATACAATGAAGGGCTGGGGGGTGGTGTGGGGAAGGCAGACAAAGAGAGAAATGTAAGAAAACTCCATTCACTCAACCACCCATGGCAACAATAAGACAGCTTGCATTTAAGCATCTTAGCTTTAAAACTGGCATTTTATTACCTACCCATGTAGCATTTATTAAGGCAGATCCCATCGCACACATTTGTGATTTAAACAGACAATCCTCTAACCCACAAAGAGGCAGATGACTCAAACCCCCTCTCACTTCAGATGTCATTATACTCTCCTGCTCAATTTCATCACTGCTCTAAGCTTTTTTTTAAAATCACCCTTGTAACTTCTAGTTTTAATTACAGAGTCTTTAATCATTGTCTGTTCCAACTGGGCTTTGTGCATCTATTTCAGCCAGGAAGAAAAAATGCCAGAAGATTACAAATGCATGAGGCTTTCACTCAGAGAGCAAATATTTTGGTATTTGGGGATTAGCCTGAGGCAAAATGGCAGAGCAGACAGAATCTAGTTTGTGACTTTATCATCCTTCTTTTCTGTCATTTGAACAAGCCCTCTCCATGTTCGGGGGCTGTACTTGATCTTGGGCTGCCCCCAGACCTTGACAATCTTAATTCTTACCAAGGTGCTGGTGTTTTAATTTCCCATCATAAAGGAGGACACAAGAAACATGTGTTAATTCTCAACCTGACATAATGCAACCCTCTAAAGATGGAATTTTAAGACCAGGTTGCTGGTGCAAAAAATAACACCAGAGCACACACTTCTATCAACAGTTCGATTTGGACATTGGCTATGTACTCAGGTGCCATTATGATCCAGCAATCCCACCTCTGGGCATAGAGTCAGACAAAACTATAATTTGAAAAGATACACGCACCCCTCTGTTCACAGCAGCAATATTCACAATAGCCAAAACACAGAAACAACCTAAATGTCTAGCAATACCTGAATGGATAAAGAAGATGCAGTATACTTATAAAATGAAATATTACTCAGCCACAAAAAGAATGAAATGTCATTTGCAGCAATATGGATGGAACTAGAGATTCCCATACTGAGTGCAATAATTCAGAAATAGAAAGACAAATACCATATGATACCATTATATGTGGAATCTAAAATATGACACAGGTGAACCTACCTATGAAACAGAGGCAGACTCATGGACATAGAGAACCAAACTTGTGGTTGCCAAGGGGAAGGAGGGAGGCAGAGGGATGAACTGGGAGTTTGGGGTTTATAGACACAAACTATTCCATATAGGATGAATAAACAACAAGGTCCTGGTGTATAGCACAGGGAACTATGCTCGGTATCCTGTAATAAACCATAATAAAAAATATGAAAAAGAATGTATATAGGTATAACTGAGTCACTTTGCTGCACAGCAGAATCTAACATAACTATAAATCAACTATACTTTGATTTTAAAAAAACAACATACTCAAAAGCCACATAATCTCAATGTGCTTAATAAATAGAAAATGTTACAAAATGGAGGTGGACATTGTTCAAGAGAAATAAAATGTGTTTTATTTCTTAAGAAGTTTAGGCTTGCTGGACCACAGGCACACACAATCAGACATGAAATGGCTAGTACTCAATATGAACATCTTATACAATATCATGCACATAAAAACAAATATTTATCAATCCCTTTCATTCATTCAGTAAGTATTCACCATGTGTCTACTACTTACTAGGCACTACACAAGGTATGGCAACAGAGAGCCAAGATATGGCCTTGTAAGGTGGTTAGTTGAGAAACTTCTTGGCACTGATAAATATGTGAGGAAATGAGATCAAAACAGGGATTGGTAGATACAAACTGTTGCATTGGGAGTGGCTAAGCAATGAGATCCTGCTGTAGAGCACAGGGAACTAGATCTAGTCACTTGTGATAGAACAGGATGGAGGATAATGTAAGAAAAAGAATGTATGTATATGTGAGCCTGGGTCGCTTTGCTGTACAGCAGAAATTGACAGATCACTGTAAATCAACCCTAATAGAAAAAAATTAAAATCTTCCAAAAAAGTTTAAAAACACAGCTGCTCACACACAGTGCCACTTCCAGGCCAGCCCTGCCCATCCCTGAATCAGCCTGTGTGCACCTACACACACACACCTGTCAACCTGTCTCTCCCTTCCTCTCTTGTGTATCTTCTTCATTTCTTCTTTAAACTTCTCCAACACATACATTGGATTTTTTTTTTTTTTAAGGGCCACACTGCGGCATATGCAGTTTCCCAGGCGAGGGATATCATCGGAGCTGCAGCTGCCAGCCTATACCACAGCCACAGCAAGGCCTGACCTGAACCACATCTGCGACCTGCACCACAGCTCAGTGGTGGATCCTTAATCCACTGAGCGAAACCAGGGATCAGATCTGTGTCCTCATGGACACCAGTCAGATTTGCTTCCACTGAGCCACTGTGGGAACTCCTGGCATTTTCTATTTAAGCTTTTCTTATGAGAAGTGATTTAATAGCATTTTTTCTCTTTCCTTCAATTTTTCTCCTGTCACCTTGATTACCCAAAGCACAGATTCTCCCTAGATCTGCATTTCTTACACATCTAAGGAGTAGAGGAGTCTGTGTAAACACTTGATTTAACAGATTTATCTTGTCAAATGGAAGTAAAAAGTCAAGTGAAGGTAAAAAAGAACAAATTTGTAAGGAAAGATACGTATTCCTGTTGTGGATATTTTGTTCCAAGTAGGCAATAATTGGAATCTCTAAAAAAAATATTTTTAAAGAACCAGAAAGTATTTAACAATTTAAGTAAGTCAAGGAAAATTTAAAGAAAAAATTTTAAATACTATATGACTCTGTTGGTTCAAAGAGTTGGAGTTCTTGGAGTTGCTGCTGTAGTGCAACAGAAATGAATCTTACTAGTACCCATGAGGATGTGGGTTCGATCAATGGGTCGGGGATCCAGTGTTGCCGTGAGCTGTGGTGTAGGTTGTACATGCGGCTTGGATCCTGCACTGTTGTGGCTGTGGTATAGGGCCGCACCTGTAGCTCTGATGCAACCCCTAGTCTGGGAAACTCCGTATATTGTGGGTGCAGTCTCCCCCAAAATAAACAAAAACAACAAACAAAAAAAAGAGTACACTCCTTTCTAAGAAAATTACCCCGGGAATGGTCAATTCTGAGACATGACCCAATAAAGTTATTTTAAAATATGGAAAATCTAATTAATTAATATGGAAAGGAGTATTTGGTAAGTCAGGCTGTCCACTGACTTATTTCCGATCACTGTCTAGAGGACGAGAGAACCATGTTTGTAATATTCAACACACACACACAAAAGAAGAAAAAGAAAATATAACTTTGGAATTTATACTCTGCCAAGATGGAATGTGGGTAAAAAAGCAACATACAAGTATGTTTTAATATGCAAAAATATTTAGTAATATTCTTCCCATGAGCTCTAAATAATAACTGAAACTGCAAGAGCCACCCAAGAGATGAACGGAAAATATACGACAATAGCTTGGCAGTGAGCGTTGAATCTATTCAACAGTAGAACTGAGGCCAAAAAATGCAGAATGAGGATTGTAGCAGAGACGCAAATACTATCACAGAATTTGAGAGAAGGAATTAAGAAAACAGGATGTAGTTTTAAGATTCTCATCTCCTCTCCTTTAGAGCCCAGGGTGCAACATCTCATCTGAATCTGATAAAGCAAACGATGGTGGCTTTACACATATTTACCAGGAAAAAGGTAAATGTCAAGAAAACATACTCAAGTGGTAGGAAAAAGATTATAAAGTGCAGAATAGAAAACACAGCAATTTCAACACTGATCATATTCAGGAGTAAAAACTACTAATTGAGATATAAGTATGGGTAGAGTATAAGTATGAAGTTTAAATACAACTACTCTATTAGAAATAAAGAAAAGGAATGGAACAACTTTTAACTATTTTGGTTTGTTTGTTTGCTCTTTGCTTTTTAGGGCTGCACCCATGGCACATGGAGCTTCCAAGGCTAGGGGTCGAATTGAAGCCACAGCGGCCGGCCGATGCCACAGCCACAGCCACAGCCACTTAGGATCCAAGCTACATCTGTGACCCACACCACAGCTCACAGCAACACCGGATCCTTAACCCACTGAGCGAGGCCAGGGATTGAACCCACAACCATATGGTTACTAGTTGGCTTCATTTCTGCTGAGCCACAATGGGAACTCCAACTTTCAACTATTAATAGGAAAATTGATCAGAAAATTTAAACTATAGCTTTTTCCTCTTCTAGTAACTTAGAAGGCTTAATACTTTTCAACCAACAACAATTTTTGCATAATCCCCAGGAAAGAAATTTGATCCCTAATATGGGGAGAAAATTCAGAAATTAAATTATGTTTCAGTGCTTTGTAATTATGAGCCCTTTTTCTAAATTTTATCAGAGATAATTTTATCAGTTTTATAATCTTACCATAACACTTCCCACTGATTCAAGCATTCCAAACATGGCTTTTTTGAAATATTAATAAACAGATGCCGATAAGGAACCAAAGTTACAGAATGGCATTCCAAGGTCATATAGCAGCATTTGGATTAAGTGGATTAGTCCCCAAATTTGAATCTTGTTGATACTTTTCAACTAATGTGAGCATGAACAAAAAGGTTTATTGCTGTCATTCAGTCAGATGTTAATCAACCAAACTTACCAATGAATTCTTTATTTCACACTCTTCCCCACCAACGTGCAATTCCAGAATTCATCTGTCTCCTTTGTGATAAACACATTTAGGTATTCAAACTGAGACCTACCAATCTGAGATCAAAGCCAAGTTCTTCTTTTTTCAGCAAATGGTTTTCCAAGCATTGTTTCATTTCTAAAAGCCCCCACTATCGATTTGATTCAACATTACATAAAAAAGGAACATACACACACCCCAATGTTCACTGTAGCACTATTAACAATAGCCAAAACATGGAAGCAACCTAGATGTCCATCAACAAAAATCAACATACACACAATGGAATATTAATGGATATTCATTGTTTCATTAATGCAATGGAATATTAATCAGCCATGAAAGGAATGAAATAAGCAACACGGATGGACCTAGAGATCATCATACTTAGTGAAATAAGTCAGAGAAAGATAAATATCATGATATCACTTAATACGTGGAATCTAATTTTTAAATGATACAAAATGATACAAATGATACAAATTTTTAAATGATACAAAATAGAAACAGACTCACAGATTTCAATAACAAACTTACAATTACCAAAGGGGAAATGTGGCAAGGAGAGGGATAAATTAGGAGTTTTGGATTAACAGATACACACTATTCTATATAAAATAGATAAACAAGGACCTGCTGCATAGCCCAGGGAAGTCTACTCAATATTCTATAATAACCTATATGGGAAAAGAATCTGAAAAAGAATGGATATGTACATATGTGTAACTGGATCACTTTGCTGTACACTTGAAACCAACACAACATTGTAAATTAACTATAGTCCAAGAAAATTTGAAAAAAGAAAGAAATGGGACAATGTCATCCTCCTCTTTACAATAAAGCTTCAGGCATCACTTTCGCCTGCACATGCCATGAGGACAGGGCACCTAACTCTCCACACCCAGCCTCGCATGGAACACAGCATCTGGCACATAACAGGATTCCAATATGTATCTGTGCTAAGCCCTAGGCTGAGGAAGAAGCAACAGAGTAAACTCATAGAGATTAAATTACAACTTGAGAGTTGAATTTATCATCCTGAGTTCTTTCTCCAAACAGAGCAAACCCTCATTTCCAGTTAATATTTACAAGTATCTATATGGGTCCCACTGCATATAACCATATGAGACCAACTTTGTGTCTTCATCATTTTCAAACCACAATGCATAAATATGGATAGCAAGTTGGCCAACACATGTAGTTTTCATTTATAATACACTTACATGTGATATAATCATATAAAAAGGGAAATCTGTGGATTCTAAAGAAAAACCTTTCAGAAGAGTATGAAAACACTGAATCATATTTGATCACAGAAATTATAAAACAGCTCCCTAAAACTATCCCAAGCATACATAACACTCATCATATATAATGGCATTATTTCAAACACTGTTTGTGGTCCAAGGCAATAACCAGCTGTTAGTATCACTGGACTCTCCCACGCTCCTTACTAAGTTATTTTTCAGTATATCCAGTAATTACTGTTGGCACATACTCGAATTCCATAACTTGCTGTCTTCTCTCTCAAGAGCTTTCAATCTGATTACATTTTCCATGATGTAAAACCACAACTCCCTTATTAGACGCCACGTAGCAGTGGCCAAATTCTGGGTCCTTTCTCCCTCTGCTTTTCCTCATATAGCCCTACACTGTTAGAATTGGGTACCCAAATCTCAGCGGAAACCAACATGATTTATTTTTGTCACAACCCTTCTGAGGACTGTGATCTTCTCTGTCATCCCTTATGGAGGCATACCCATCCATTTAGAAACATTAGTTTTAGCCGAGATATCAAGTGTCAACAGGAAACTCTCTCAGAGGAATAAATGATCTTCAGACTTAAAAGTGTAACCAACCAAGATCCTGGGGGTCTTCCGGGGACATATTCCTCCCCCTCACTCTTTGCTTTAGCCCCTCTCTGAAGCACCTCACTAACAGTGTCTGATATTTCTTGAGTCGTTTCGAGGTGCCAAAACTCCCACCACAAGAGAGAAATTAACACATCCCCTCCAGAGTCTGGCCAGAATCGGGAAATATTTGCAATAACTTATAGCCTTTTTACTTCCCCTTACTATCAACCAGTCGGAGAACTGTGCACAAGCTGATCATATACCTTAGGACTCCTCTCCCTTGCCTTTAAAAAAGCTTTGCTGAAACCCACTAGAGAGCTTGGGCTTTTTGAGCACAAGCTGTCCGAGAGCCCCTGCTTGGTGTCTCACAATAAAGGCTGTTCTTGCGTTCACCACAACCAAGTGTCAGAAGATTAGCTTTACTGTGCATGGGCGAGCAGACCCCAGTTTTGGTTCAGTAACAGAAGGCTAGTCTTACAACAAAGTCAGGGTTTATTTGAAGAAAGATTTTGAGCACTTGGTCAGGAATTCTTAACTGGCACTCTATGTTTCCTTTAATGTTAGGTAGAGGTGAAACAAATTTTATTTAACCAATTTCATCAAGCACTTATTGAACACAAAGCAGCATCCTGGGTTTTCAGGTGTTTGGAACCTGGTATGTGCATCGGGGCACTAGAAGATTAACCCATAACCACCCAGAGGATACTCTAAATACACTTTCCTTGACAGTGCTTACCTAGACTACTTATTAATTAGGTCATTCAAAGTGAGTCTAACTTTGATAGAGCCTTCTGAGTCCATAAAATCTGGCTCCATCCAGTAACTCAGTGGGAGGAACTGTTCCCTTTCCAACATAAAAGACCTTCAAAGATCTGGACTTTGCCATGGAACCCATGCATTTTAAGGATTTCAGAGGCCTATTCTGGTTACTTGTTATTCATTTCACATTCACACACATACACACACACCCACACACATCCACATATGCGTGTGTGTGTGCAGAGTTCAGGCATGATGGTTCTGCATTCATAGGTGACGCTCCTCTCAGACATGACATAGAAGAGGCTACAGAAAGGTGAAAGTTGTATTCTGCCTTCAGCAATCTGGAGAGACCAGTTACTACCATTCTAATCATCTCAAGAAGAGAATCATGTTCGGAGTAGAAAAGAACCAGCCTATTCCTCTAAATTCATTATTCCCAGACTCCAAGCTAATTTTTCTCAGGCAAATACATTGCTTGAAACTGTCAAGTGATTTATAAAAGTCCTAAAACCTTAGGTCACTAGCCATGTTTTTCCTGTTTAAGAAAATATGGTGCATATTTTGATCTCAGTCAGTTGGGTGTAATAATCATTCCCTTTCAAAAGATAAACAAGTTTTACAGAAGAGATTATATCCCTTAGGATTTATAAATTAACTTCATCTTCAATCACATTTAAAAATTCTCTTACATTGTCCTTAAGACATGGCATGTACATTATTACTTTCTTATAAAATCTGCACCATTGAGATAATATAGACACCATCATGATTCACTCTGAAAGGATGCCAAGAAAACATTCTTTATAGAACTAGTGAGAGATCAGAAAACAAGTAATCTCACACACCGTGGGTGGGAGGGTAAGTTAGCATAGCCATTTTGGAAGGCACCTTGGCTGTATAGAAATTTAAAGCATAACTATGCTTTGACCCTAAAGTTCTATAATTTGGAATCTATCATAATAAGTATAATTACACATGCACAGAAAAACATATAGGAAAGTTTATCACATTACTACTAAGAGTATACGTCCTTTAACTTTTGCTGAATGAGCACTTAGGGAGTGACTAAATTAAATCCATGTTACAGAACAGCATATGCAGCAGTTAAATATAGGCAAGTAAGGTCACATGCCCTGAACATGGAAAAATGCATTGTTCAGAGAAAATGAAAGGCCAAGTTAAAAAAAAATAATGTATCCAACATGATCTCATTTATGTAAAAGCTAAAACTCCATCTTTTTATCCATCTATGTGTTTGTGGGGTGTGTGTCTGTGTATATGAGAACCAAGCTAAAAGGGTCCTATAAACTATGGTTATCTATAGGGTAGACAGCAGATTGGGGAAGAATGGGAAACAGGGAAGCCAGAAAGGAGGTAAGAACAGGGACTTCCACATTTTACATCTTACGTTTCACTTTTCAATTCCAATTGTAAAAGGCAGGTTAACAGAAGCAATGGAATCAACTATAACTATAACCCAGGATCGTGCAGTGTAATTAAAAATCTAAGTAATATGCCGACAAAAGGGAATTAACACCTGAACTGAAGGAGCAGTGGTCCTATCGTGTTGGCAAGTTAGTCCAACAAATTTAGATAAAATCAAGAGTTACTTTCTATGAATCTCAACTGAATTATAATTAAAAACAAAGGAAAAACTCAATAAAAAACAAAACCAGCTTCTCTCACACTTGTGGACTGAGTAAAGGCAGGGAAGCATCTACACAAGATGGAAGCACCCACCATTTCTGATGCAAAACAAGCATTTTGTACACATTAGTATCCTGTTCTCTCATGTAAATTGATGTTTAACCTGAACCCATTTTATCCATTTTTATTTCCTGCTCTTCCAAAAGACACACCCTCTCTTCTAACATCTGGGTTATCTCACAATTTCATCAATACCACGCCATTCTTCCAAGGACCCCTGCAGTGGATGCACGGGGGGGGTGGGGGGGTTGCCTCCTCAGTCAGCATTCCCTTTCCTGAGTCTTTGACAACTCCACATCCACCACTTCCCTCCAGAGAGGGTGGGTCCCTGCTTCTACATCCATTCTACACCTGTCTCCCATCTCCATTCCCTACCCATCATCTAAGCTGGGTAACCAGGTCCTCTCTTTAAGAATTTCACCAAAATAGTCATAGGCTCCAAGACCGAATCAATTACAACTTATTCTTGGAGCAAGAAAATCCAGAAGGATCAGGAGCCATGGAAGCTCCTGAGGCTACTTGTGCTGATCACTAAACAGAGAGAGGCAGGCTGCCCACACTTAGAAGCAGCAATGAGAATGAACAGTCAGAACAAGAGTGGAGAGAGAAGGAAAAGAGTGAACAGTCAGAACAAGAGTGGAGAGAGAAGGAAAAGAACAGAGGAGAGGGAACAGACACAGATGCTTTCTCTTCAAGGGTTTTTCAGTTCTACCCCTGAGACACCCCCCCCCGGTAGTTCTTCATCTTTGCTTCTGCTGGATTCTGCTCTCATCTTTTCCCCAGTATTTCCTTAGTGAAGCTGACATGAATGAGTCTTGTCTTAGAATCTTGACAGAGAATGAACCTTGAACTATCCCACCATCAATTCTAAATCTACCATCTTTGAAGGGCCAACCAAATTCATTTTTTTTCTTTTTTTTTTACATGAAAAAATAAAGCCACAATTCCAATTTATACCCATTATTCCTTGAATACACCACACAGTACGTGCCTCATAATTCAAGCTTAGACAGGAGCATCTTTCGTCAGTGACAGAATGGCTTTGACAGAGTATCATACTACACTGGGCCCTCTTTGGGACAAAGTGCTCCATTTCTTCAATAGTTTCTGTATATTGAGCACTCAGTAGGCATTCCAGTAATATGTTAAGTTACTGAGCATATGTTCCAAAAATATTACTGAAGCTCACTGAACTTAAATGTGTAATTAAAGCACGTATTCTACCACTGAGATCTAATAAAAATATTTAAACAAAAGAAAAGGTCCCTAATGAGAGATTACATACTAGAAAATAGGAGTCAATTTTGAAAAAAATACACTGCTTAGACATTCGGAGTTAATTTAAGTACATGTACAAGCATCAATTTCATGTTCAAAACCCAGATGCAATCTCATGGAAGAAAGAAGGCTAATAAAATATTACTGTTGATGTGTTGCAGCCCCTATACACACATAATCATCTAGGAATAGAATAAATGAGATAGATGAAAGTCTTAAGGAAAATTATCCTCATGACTATTAAAAGGAGTTTTAGACTAATGGGTAACACACTAGGCATCATAAAGATACAGTCTGTAATAACTTCCCAAATATTATTCACCAAAAAATAAAGGCAATGTATTTAAATTTTGAAAATTATTCCTGTTCTAATTTTCACTACAACATAACAAAATAATTACCTCTTTAAAATTACAATAACCCTTAAAAATCTGCCAATTCAACAAGCGGAATAGGAGGACAAGCATTTGTCCTTGGCTGGTGAAAAGTCTACCAATAGAATAAAACTGGAGGGTAAAGCGTCAAAGAAGAGAGCAAATATGACATACATGAACACATCTTCTCCATCTTTCTCTTTTTTCTTCCTCTCCCAAAACACTGCCTCTTCCCATTTACTAAAGATGACCTAGGTTACAGTTCTACTTCCAGTCACAGGAGGACACCAAGCCAGCATGAAGGCATGTCATTGAGGGTAGAAACTAACCTAACACATGTTCGGCATCCAGCTCTCTCTGAATCTTTATGAACCTCTGACTTTGTTTGTCCAGTCCGTTTAAGCTTTGCCTTATCATTAATATGTTTCCCAGGATCTCAACTCACAGCCCGCACACCAGTTTACCAATCTTGTCTCCTCTGCTCAGACACAGCATTCATGAGATCTGTCCATCTTTGGTCCACTGTTCCAGCATCAGGACTCAGTCTCTCTCAACATATATTTTGAAAGGCAACTTAATGATGCAGTTACCCAGCTACCCGTTCAGTTATACTCTACTACATACTACAAATATTGCTCACTGCTGACCCGAGTAAGGCAGATGATTCAAAGGCACACCTTAATTTAAGATTTCATTTGCTGCCTTAGTTGTTTTCCCACAAATAATCATTAATTTCCAGTAGTCTATCATGTCTTATTTCTGAAGTGGTAAATACCACTCAAAATAGATATAGGGGTACATACACATGTATGTATACATACACATATGGAAACACTATGAAATGGTTGACATAGAGCTTACTGAGTTTTCTCACATCAAAATTATTGTGCTTCTATTCTCTAAGGCCTAGAATTCTGAGATCTTGTATGGCTATCATTGCATCTCTTAGGGTGGGCCTACAGTTGTTTTCAGAGGCAGATAGGTAGACAGACAAAAAAAAAAAAAAAAAAAAAATTCAAAGGCACATGCATAGTGTAAAAATACCATCACAATGATCTCCAATTGCTAGAAACCATAGGGAGCAACTTTTCAAAGTCAGTCCACTGGAAATATGGATGAATCTGATTCTTCCCTCCCAATCTTCAACAGTCGTCTTTCAAGGAGTAAAGTGAAGGGATCTGGGTCTGTGGCACTGTGATGCTTTTCTATTATTTGAGACTTAAGGTGGTCCACATGTGTGTCTCACCTTCTTTCCATCAATTTCCCTCCCACCCCGCCCACCCTCCCCACCCTCCCCACCCCCCCCCGCCCCACTTTTTAGAGCCACACTTGTGGCATATGGAAGTTCCCAGGCTAGGGGTTGAATCAGAGCCACAGCTGCTGGCCTACACCACAGCCACAGCCATGCAGGATCTGAGCTGCATCTGCAACTACACCATAGCTCACGTCAGTGCTAGATCCTTAACCCACTGAGTGAGGCCTGAGATCGAACCCCCATCCTCACGAATCCTAGTCAGATTCATTTCTGCTGCACCACAATGGGAACTTCCCCCAACAATCTGTCTTAATTTTTCATGTCACATTCCAACAGACAGGGGCTAGACAGGCATCCCCCCATTTCATATTTCTTTGTCATTTCATCTTCTCCACTTACTAGGATTAAAAAAAAATGGAGACCTGACCTGACAATCCCTGATACTGACAAAACCAGTTAAGTAAACAAAACCTAATCTAGCTTATTACCCAGCACAAGCAAAATTTGTTATTTCTTATAAATGCCTCTAATAATCATAAACAAAGCTTAAATCATTATTCTAAAGTGGTACAAGATAATCACTGTCCATCAATCCCCTGCCATCAGTGACCCTCCATTGTTGGGGCAGGTCATTGGAAAGGTGAAACAGCTTCTGCATTTTCATTTCATAAGCTGACCTGTGCCACTGCACCTTTGAGTTTCATTCCTCTTTCAGGGTGAGGACTCTTAGTTGATGAACTGTTCTTTTATGCACAATAATCTCTTAATTAAATTTTAATTGATCTGATGTTATTTTTAACACTAGCACATTTGTGTTCAGATCTAATTCATCCTCCACAGTCCCACTGGAGCACCACCATTCCTCTGAAGTCTTTCTCGATTCCTTTATGCTGAGGGGACTTCTTACTCTAAACTTCCAGACACTTGCTTTGACCTTTCTAATGGGTCTTACCTCACACAGTGGAATGTAGTGATTCAGCCCAGGCTTTGCAGTCAGACTCACCTGGATTCCATTTCCCAGCCTACCTCCCCAAACTTTACTTCATATGTGTATATACATGAAGATGTAATATATATATATATATATAAGGTCACCATGCTGTACAGTAGAAAATTGACAGAACACTGTAAAGCAGCTAAAATGAAAAAATAAAAATCATATAAATATGAATTTTATGTTATAAATATAATAAATTTTATTTATATATAATTTAATTTATACATAATTTGATTTATATATAAATTTGATTATATAATTTGATTTATATTTAACTTTTAATATAATTTGATTTATATATAATTTGATTTTCATAATTTGATTTTATATAATTTGATTTATAAATTTATTTATATATGTTTTTAACATAATTTATTTATATATAATTTTACATAGACAAAAGGGTAGTTGTAGGAGTCATCTCTTGGGCTTGTAGCACTGTCAAAATATTAAGCCCTTGGAAGTTCTCTTCTGGCGCAGTGGATCAAGGATCCAGCAGGTTTAACTCCTGGCTCAGAAACTTCCACATGCCACAGGTGTGGCAAAAAATATATATATTAAGCACTGAATTAAAGTTAGCCATTATTAGATAATTATTTGTGTTTTGCATTACAGTTATAATTTTCATTATTATTTTTCTCATGGTCAATTAATAGATTTTCCCGGTAGACAAAATTTCAGAACTTAGAAATAAGATTTAACAACTCTGGAGACAATAGAAAAAGAGCATCGTGCTCCTTTTTCAATGGAAATACTACATCTTAATATGAAATTGCTTTTGAAAAGTTTCTTCATATGTGATGCGTGCAACCATAGCATTTATAGGAAGGAGAATCAATTACTTTACAATTTAAAATAATTCCTCTTTTGTAGACTGACTGCTGGTCTTTAGCTCCTGAGTTTAAATAAAGTATTTATTAGCTCTCAATGATAGAAAAGCTAATCCATTTTTTTGAAAAGACTGTATGAAAAATAAAAGTTTTCCTATGTCATTGGTTTTATATTTTATGCTCTCTCGCATGTACACAGTTCTCACTTCAGTACTTAAGACAGCAAGAATTTAATAAAGATTATTGAATGGCTCTCCTGAAGTTCTTTATCACGAACATGAATTTGACATGACATTTCTTCAACATCAGTTAAATAGCAACACACTGAATTATTTCAAAGTCAGGGCAACTACACGCCTTGGAAACTAAGCAACAGGAATACGGCCAGTGGGTATTTCAGTAACACTATTTAGAATTAGCAGATTATTCCTGGCTCTCTCTTCCCCGGGCATAATTTTGCCAGGAAGAGGTCAAAGGACCCACCTGCCTGCTAACAAAGAAATAGGGGTTAATTAGCTTCACTCCCTATTCTTATAAAGGCTAAATGTCTTGAGAATGAACCGCATCATCTTCTAGATAGCACAAAAGCACAAACAAAGCATTAACACATTACCTGGAGAATAATGTTCTAATATTCATCTAATTGAACGGTCATTATCTTTGGGGTTTTAACTTTTAAAACTCACCTACTGTGCAAGCATATTTATTAATGAGTAAAATATATTGTGTACTTAAAGCCAGAGATTTTCGTGGTTTTCATTAGCATTCTCTTTTTTTTTATATTTTGAAAATATAATCCTAATAAAATGAGAATATAAGACCTCTCTGATGTAACAGCAGGAGGCCATGCTAGAAATAACACTAGGCTGGTAGTTAAGGGATCTAGGTTCTAAACTAATTAGTTACAAAATATTGTATGAATTTGTACAAAACTAAGCACCCTCAGACATAAAATGAGGGAAATATATACTTCAGAGGAATGTTTACTCATGAGGATCAAATGGGATTGTTTTGGGACTGTGTTATGTAGCACACAAAGTGCTCAAAGACAACGAATTATTATCTATCCTTCCTTCCTTTTAACCCATGTAATGTAACCAAATGGAAAAATCCCATATATCAAGACAGTGAAGGGAAAAAGCTAAATGCGTCCATCTCCATTTGAACTTACATTACCTGTACATTCAATCTGCAAGTCTAATAAGGATAAACATTTCAATGACTCCTACCCACTCAATAAAATAACTCTGGATCAGTTCTCTGAACTTCAGTGAATTGGAAAAGATTAGTGCCATATACCCTTGCACTCTGCTAATAAAATGCGCAGCAAAAGTCAAAAAAGCTTCCAAATACTATGGAAATGCCATGAAATGGTCAATGATTCCTTGAAGCAACAAGCAATTTGCATCCCTCAAAACAGCTTTGGTCAACAGAAGCTGAGGGGCTTCCTCCTAAGGGGAGTATTAACAACAGAATCAAAGGTGTGATTCAGTATTGTAGCTGACTCATAATGAGAAGTAAATAACTAACCTACCTTTTATCATCTCTCTCCAGGTTTCTTGGGGTCCAGTGAGGACATTTTATGAGCTAAATTCTCATCATGAAGTTAACTGCACACACTAAATAGGATTTCAAAAGATCTCCTGAATAAGGGGGTTGTGTACCAGATAATAATCTCAAATAATCAGAGAACAAGCTTCATTTTCATTGTCTCTCTGTGACTTTGGAATTTTCTTTTTTCTTTTTTTTTCTTTTTTTTTTTTTTTTTTTGGCTTTTCGTCTTTTTTAGGGCCACACCCGCAGCATATGGAGCTTCCCAAGCTAGGGGTCTTAGCAGAGCTACAGCTGCCGGCCTACACCACAGCCACAGCAACGTGGGATCCGAGCCATGTCTGCGACCTACATCACAGCTCACGGCAATGCTGGATCCTTAACCCACTAAGCAAGGCCGGGGATCGAACCTGCAACCTGATGGTTCCTAGTCGGATTCATTTCCACTGCACCACGATGGGAACTCTGACTTTTGCATTTTCTTGATTCAAAATCTGTGCACTGCCCGATATCATCTGGGAGTATGAATATGAAAATGAGAGTGGAAAGAAGCAAAAGGGAAGCTAGTGGTCGACTGGCTAGAACAAGGGAGTAGTTGTTAGTGTCAGGAAAGCTGAGTTTTATTTCAGGCTCACCCCTCCCTTCCTGGCTATAGTACCAGCTGCTGAAGCTCTCATTATTACTTATTTTATTGTATTGTTTTTTAAAGTGATTATTTCCATGGCAACGGGGCACTGTTCCAGGCATCAGGAAGGCGTGATGGCCACAGTGGAGTTGGGAATTAGCAAAGAAAGGGAGCAGAGAGGAAAGGGGTTGGGGGTATGAAGGACTTTGAGAGCAAAGGTGCAGGATGGACCTGGCAAAGCACCAAAGATATTCTAATTTCAGATGTCAGTTAGTGGAAAATTTTGCCTTATGTTTATAAGGCCAGCAAATAAAGCAGCCTTTCTGATTTTTTCTAACAGTGAAAAAAACAACAGAACCAATAGAATTCTACTCTGAGAGGATACTGCTGGTGAAATGATAAAATCTAGCCTCTAGACATCCAGAGGTGGTCTTTCCTGATCTGGCCATCAACCTTATCTTTTCATGGGTGTCCAGATGGTCAATGGTGATGGGATAATTTCAACCATGTCAGAATGAGGGACCACACAGTACTTGATCTGAAGGCAGCCCTGACTTTAAAACAAAAACATTCTCAATCTGATTTCCAGAGATGAAGGAATATAATTATATTGACGAACAAGACACGGTATACGAAAAGAGATTGATCCTTGCCATTCCATTCTGTTCTCAAAGTGAACCGCTTTGGTTCCACAGGAAAACAAAAAGAGTTAACAGATCGGTAATAATAATCCTCAGAATCTCAACTTCCTGAGCATTTACTAAAATCCAGGCACTGCTCTAATCAATTTCACCTATACTAGTAACTTCTCCCCGAGCCTGGGAACCTCCATGTGCTGCTGGTGTGGCCCTAACAAAGACAAAAAGCCAAAAAAAAAAAGAAAAAGAAAATGCCAAAGTCACAGAGAGACAATGAAAATGAAGCTTGTTCTCTGATTACTTGAGATTATTATCTGATAAACAACCCCCTGATTCAGGATGTTAGCTTTTTTTTTTTTTTTTTTTTTTTTTTTGGCTACACTAGCAGCATGTAGAAATTCCTGGGCCAGGGATCGAACGCGCACCACAGCAGGAACCCGAGCCACAAGAGTGACAAGATGGGATCCTTAACCCACTAGGGCACCACAGAATGCCCAGGAGGTTAGCTCTTAAACTGCCTGCCTCAGATCCCCCAAAACCTGGGTCAAACTGGTGTCAAGTAAGTATTTACTTTTCATTCTTTTTCAGTTAGATATTGACATACATTCATTTTGTCACTGATCTGTACCTTCGCAGAAAGTCCTTCTGTTACTAATCACATCTGATTTGAGAGATGCAGACGGCTTGTTGCTCCAAGAAATAATTTGCCACATTATATAAATAAATAAAATAAGAGCCATGGGAATTAGCATATGGACCTTAAAAAAACCACAGCGTATCATACAATAGACAGGCTGTTCCAGTCAAAGAAATCTATGTATTCAGGGTTCTTGTCTTCTAGAGACTTCTAAAACAAGATATACAATAAAAATACACAAATACACCCATGTATAATAAAAGTTAATTTATTTTTCATATTTTACTTGTATAATTTATAAATAATCCCATATTAATTGTGGCACAATGTTAGAATAGAGTTAGGGTAAACATGCCACTAACTTGACAATAATTTTATTCTGTTGTTCAAATCATTTTCATAGAGAATACACAATTTGTGTAGGTCTTAGAGGAAATATGAAAGCTTTTCGAATATAGAGAAGCACAAAGAGATGTGTAGAATACAAACCACAATTTTAAAGAATTACCATAAGGACTTAGAAAATGTGCTGTTGTGAGCTGACAAGGTTTCTAAGCATCATTTACTCAACACTTAAGTACATGGGTGACCATGGCGAGGCTGTAGCGTGATTCTGGCGATAGCTATGACCTCCTTTGGCAACTGAGACATCCCTTCAGGGGCTTGGAGTCCACTGAATATGGCAAATCACCACACATAACCACAGTTCATCAGGGTCAGTGTAACATTAGCAATATGTAGAAGCAAGAGTTAAAATTATCACCCAGCCTACCTGGTAGGCCGATATACCTGTCCAAGGTCAAAGAGCTGGTTAAGAGTTAACACCAGTACGTACACCTGTAACTTACATAATATTGTATACCAACTACACTTCAATAAAATAAACTTTTCAAAATGAGTTAACATAGGTGGTAACAGGGGCAGGAGTCTTTTCCAATTCTTGTGTTAATGAAAAGGATCTCATGTACACAGTTTTGTGAGGAAATGGAGCTCTAGGCAGTAACTATTTTAGACTATTAGAAGATGCCTAACCAGGGTACCAATGCTCTAAGACACAGAAATGCAAGAATGAACATAAGCATGCAGAGAGGAGGGCTATGTTTAGAATGGGGGAGATGCCAATGAAAACAAAGGAAATGAGTGGAAGAAAAGAAATAGTCAAGTTACAGAGTTACCTAATAGGTAAAACTAGGAGATAAAAATCTGTGGCGCAAGAGTGTTTGGGGTAAGAGAAGTGTTGCCTCTATAATACTCAGAGGTTAATAAAACTACCTTCTCTAATGTGTCTTGTAAATGAAACCGGATTGAAGTTAAAATAGGGAGTAAGCTGTTATTATTTAACACCCACAGTGTTCTAAATACTCAGATCCTCTCTGGAATGGTAATAAAAACCATGGGAAGGGATGAAAAGGGTAGAAAGAAGAAATGATGGGGCAAGGTGGTGTGGAAAGGTAGATGACCTCCATCAACTGAAAGACATTTCTTGAGCCTTTATTACAAACACATCTACGAGGCACTTTGTTAGATGATCTGGGAGGGAAAAGAGTATAACGGCCAAATTGGGAACTAAGGGATACACGAATGCAAAACACAAGGTTATATTTTATAAATTTATGTAATAAAGATTAAAACAAGGCCATATCATTGACCAGATGATGATTTTTAAATATTATTGGAAGTAATTGTGATGGAAATTTATTTCATAAGTGAACTTTATTTTAAATTAATTGAATGAATGTTATACGATTTATTCTAGGGAAGACTTCTCTGACCTTGAATGAGCAAAATGTATGACTTCTCTTCAAAGGTAATAAAATTTTTACAGCAGGAAGGAAATGAAGTGAATATCTAATATTCAGATGATAAAATGGAGCCCCGAATAGGTTAAACTGGAAATTCAAGATCACACAGTTACTCTGTGGCACAAAATCTTGACTACCACCCAGACCCTCAACTCTGTCAAGAAGTTTTCACCATCTGCCACTGACACTCTTCTGTCACAATTCTTGCGAGTTCTGTTTCTTACTCGAGACTGTTTATCTAAGTTAGATCATAAATACTTCTTATTACAACCAGATATGGAGAGTCACACCAAATGCCAAATTCATGTAAGTGTGGAGTTATCACTGGAAAAAGGTTGGGGAAAGAAACTTTTTCCTTGCTAATATAAGGTCTAAAGTTAATGCAGACCTGGCTTGAGAAGAAATTGGCCATCTTTTCTGCAATCATTTCAGTATTTCATTACTCCTTATTTTTCTCCACTATCTTCTCTGCCTTTGCCAAACCCTGAGATGCAGTTGATCTTACAGTTCTGTTCTTGAATTATGAGCTCACACCAGGCAAGCTCATTGTTCCCTAAAGTTTCTTTCACCATCTCTTCATAGAAGATCCCTGGCTCTCAATTCCCAGGTCACGTACTCCCAGGTCCAAAAACTGCATTCCCACTTGTCTTCTATCTATTTTCAAATGGGTGGTCCATGGAGCCATGTCCAAAATGGAAGCCATTTTCTCCTTCAAAGTCATTTCCTTCTTATGTGGTACATATATACGATGGAAAACTATGCAGCCATTAAAAAGAACAAAATAATGTCATTTGTAGCAATACAGACGCAACTAGAGATACTCACACTAAGTGAAGTGAACTATGTGTAGTCACTTAAGACGGAGCATGATAACGTACAAAAATAGAATGTGTACATGTATGTGTAACTGGGTCACCATGCTGTAGAGTAGAAAAAAAAAATTGGGAGTTCCCATCATGGCTCAGTGGTTAACAAATCCGACTAGGAACCATGAGGTTATGGGTTCAATCCCTGGCCTTGCTCAGTAGGTTAAGGATCCAGCATTGCTGTGAGCTGTGGTGTAGGTTGCATATTCGGCTCAGATCCTGTGTTGCTGTGGCTCTGATCCAAGGCTCTAATTAGACCCCTAGCCTGGGAACTTCCATATGCCACAGGTGAGGCCCAAGAAATGGCAAAAAGACAAAAAATTAATTAATTAATTAATTAATTAAATACCCGAGGAATGATTTAAAAAAAAAAAAAAGAAAGAAATTGTATTGGGGAAATAACTATTTAAAAAATACTACTACTAATAAAAACTATTATATAAAAAAAGAAAGACAAATACCATATGATATCACTTACAAGTGGAGTCTGGAACACAGCACAAATGAACCTATCTACACAACAGAAACAAACTCAGAGACATAGAGAACAGACATGTGGTTGCCAAGGAGGAGGCAGGAGGGAGTGGGATGGACTGGGAATTTGGGGTTAGTAGATACAAACTACTACATTTAGAATGGATAAGCAATGAGGTCCCACCGTATAGCACAGGGAACTATATCCAATCTCTTGGGACAGACCATGATGAAAGATAAGAAAAGGAATGTATACACACCTATGACTGGATCATTCTGCTGTAGAGCAGAAATTGGCACAGTGTAAACCAACATCACTTTAACTTTAAAAAATGTAAATTAGGGAGTTCCTGTCATAGCTCAGCAGTAATGAACCCGCCTAGTATCAATGAGGATGCAGGTTCAATCCCTGGCCTTGCTCAGTGGGTAAAGGATCCGGTGTTGCTGTGAGCTGTGGTATGGGTTGCAGATGTGGCTCAGATCTGGCATTACTATGGCTGTGGTTGGTATAGGCCGGCAGCTGTAGCTCTGATTTGACCCCTAGCCTGGGAACCTCCATATACTGCAAGTACAGTCCTAAAAAAGCAAATACATTTTAAAAAAGGTAAGTTAAAAAAAAAACAAAAAACAAAAAACTTCTTCCCAGGTAATAACTCCACTATCCCCTGATCAGAAATGTGGAAGTCATTCCAGAATTCTTTCTCCCTATCCTACTTCACCTCATCCTGTCCATTCTATCTCATAATGGCTCCTCAGCACTGCTATTATACTGACAAAGAGCCTCATTTCTTTCTTGCAACATTGCCAAGATCGACGAACCTATCTTGTTCGTACCCGCTATGGATGTTTGTAGCTAATCTTCAATCCATCCTCCATACGGCTTACCCCAATATTTACCGCCAAGCCACTCAATCTCCACAGAAAAGGGTCCCATCTCCTCAACTTGCCACCAGAAGCACTTCATTATCTAGTTCTTTCCTTCCTCAACCTCCCCAGTTTCGCCTCTTCTTCACTCACATCTCTCATTCAATAATAGCATTCTAGAAATTTGAGAGTTCCCGCAAACCCTGTTTTTTCACAAGAGAAGGCAACAGACAATTCATTCCTGCGAGCTGTAGACAACACAATGACATTAAAAACTGGTCAGAAGATGACAGGATATTTCAGAGAAGACATGTGCTAACTAGTGAGAGCTCGCAAATACCACAGGATTGGTGCCTGGGACTGGGGATACAGAGAAATGGGGATTTGTTGTTCAATGGGGACCAAATTTCACTTTTCCAAGAAGAAGAATCCCTAAGGGTTGATTGCACAACGACTGAAAGCACACAATATTACTGAACTTCACCCCATGATGGTATCATGTCTGACAGTTTCACTGCCCTAAAAATTCATCTCCCACCCTCCTAACCCCCCGTAACCATTCCTCTTTCTTCTCTCTCCACAGTTTTGCCTTTTGCACAATGTTCTACAATAAAAATCACACAGTAGATAGCCTTTTCAAAATAGCTTTTCCCATGGAGTAACACGCAGTTAAATATCTTCTGCGTCTTTTATTGACTTGCTAGCTCACTTCCCCTTAGTACTGAATAATATTCCATCGTCTAAAGGTACCACAGTTGATTTATCCTTTCACCCACTGAAGGACACCTTGGTTGCTTCCAGGTTTTGACAGCTGTGAATAAAACTGCCCTAAACAACCACATGCAGATGTGGTGCCTCTTTGAGAAAATCCTCCTTCGGACCTCTTTCATGGTTCCTCCATGTGTTTTTTCTGTGATCTTTACCTGGAGTGTTCACCACTGGGCCAGCTCTGGTAGTCTGCACACATCTGAAGGAAAGCAGCTTGGTACAAAACTGTAACATAAATCATAAGCAACATTATTTATTACCTCAACTCAATTTAGTCTGCTCTCATTGACAGAGTTGGTCAAGTCTGTGCATCAAGTTGCTTTAAACTAGAGAGACAGCATCTTCAAGGCAAGGGTATCTGTCTAGACCACAAAACAAAGTACTTCTGGAATTCCCTGGGCTCTCAGCTGATTAAGGATCCAGCATTGTCACTGCTATGGCTTGGGTCACTGCTGTGGCATGGGTTCAATCCCTGGCCTGGGAAATTCTGCAAGCTCTGGATGCAGCCAAGACAAAACAAAACAAACAAACAAAACAAATTTAAAGAAAGACTTAGGGAAGATTACTCCTCCTGGGATCACCTTCCAAAATGCTGGCACTTGCTTTTCAACAGCACTGGGTGGAAGACATCTGAAATTTAACTAGGTTATTTTCTCCACCCTCCTTTCAGTCAAGAAAAATGAGAGTCCAGTTCTTAAGGACATGCTCAGAAAATCTGCTTTCTTCACCACACCCTTGCCTTTGGCCAACATGAACCACAGTGAGCTTCCTCACATTTCCAGAATTTCAACTCCTTACTCAATTAAGATCCTTCCTCCCATTATGCCATCCTCTAGAATGGGGCTGCTGGCTAATTTTCCCAACTTTGAAGGCTGAGTGACACTGGCGCCAACCAATAACAGGCTGTCACCTATTTTCAGTGACATCTACAGCACTGGTTGAAGAAGAGCCCCTTAGCTTGAAGGCGAATGAAGAAACCACTGCATAGCCCACAGCAGCACTTTTGAATGATGGCTTGCAACTTAAATAAACTGGTCCTTCCCAGGGGCAGTGACCTTCAGAGTTGCTCAAGTAGAAATACTGGCTCTCATATTGTCTCATAGTCAGGTAGACGTACAGCCTCTGTTTAGGTCCACTCCCAGAAACAGAACAATCACTTCCCTGGTGCCTGAGGACATTCTGAAGATGGTCAGAGCTGTTCACTGAGAAGGACAAAAGTCCAGCCATGATCGTACCACATCTATTGACACCAAGCCCTCTTTGTCTGATTTAAAATTGTTTTGGAGTTTCCGCTATGGTACAATGGGATCAGTACCATCTTGGGAGTGCTAGGATGCAGGTTCAATTCCCAGCCCGGCACAGTGGGTTAAGGAGTCAGCATTGCCACAGCTGTGGCTTAGTTCACAACTCTGGCTTGGGTCTGATCCCCGGCCCAGAAACTCCATATGCCTCAGGTGCTCTAAAATGAAAAATAACATGGAAAAGGAGTTCAAGGTAATTGTGCTTTTTTTGGTCTCATTGTTACTGATGTATTGCCATTTGCCCATTTGTTTGGGGTTAGAAACTGAAGGGGAAAAACCAAACTGTTGATTCAGGAGGAGACACAAGTCAATGGATTTATTCTTCTGGCAAGTGTGGGTCAAGGACAAGGGAGCCTGTTCCCTCTTAAGTCAGATGTCACACAAAAACGGAGCCTGGCCCCAGCAACTGCCATAAGCTATCCAGATGGGCAGTCCCAAATTTGTTTACGGACAAGTGGTGGGAACACAACCTGGGATCCACTGACAAAAGCCTCATATCTCACGTTAGGGAAAGAGTGCTGCTTACACCAGGCAGGATTTACGCACCTTCTCTTTGGAAACTGTGTGATTCCATTTTTTGTTTTTGTTTTTCTTTTTAGAGCTGCACCTCAGGATATGGAAGTTCCTAGGCTAGGGGTTGAATTGGAGCTGCAGCTGCTGGCCCTATGCCACAGCCACAGCCACAGCCACAGCAACTCGAGATCAGAGCCGCATCTGCAGCTTGTGGCAATGCTGGATCCTTAGCCTACTGAGCAAGGCCAGGGATCAAACCCACATCCTCCCAGAGACAACACAGGGTCCTTAACCCACTGAACCATAATGGGAGCTCCTGAAATTCCTTTATTACTGCTTGATTGGATCCTAAAAAATCAAAGAGAAAATGTATCAGAGTTTTCTAATGAAAAGTTAACAAGGATCTAGGTTTCCTCAACATAGATCACTGACCAGAACTTTATTTATTATGACCATACCCAATCTTTAGATGACCCAGGAATAAAAAGAATTTGGCCTCGTGTCACAACACACTGGAAAATGCCTTCCTGAGGACAACTAATGAAAGACAATGCTGGCAGATACCTTATCCTGGATGATGTGTCTACTTACATTGTTGTTTTTTTTTCGTTTTTTTTTTTTTTTTTTTTTTTGCTTTTTAGGGCCACACTCGTGGCACCTGGAAGTTCCCAGGGTAGAGGTTGAATTGGAGCTGCAGCTATCACCCTTCACCATGGCCATAGTCATGCCAGATCCAAGCTATGTCTGCGACCTACACCACAGCTCACGGCAATGCCAGATCCTTAACCCACTGAGCAAGGCCGGGGATTGAACCCACATCCCCACGGATCCTAGTCCGGTTCGTTAACCACTGAGTCATCATGGGAATACCTCCAATTACATTTTATTTATTTATTTATTTATTTATTTATTTTTTGTCTTTTGTCTTTTTGTTGTTGTTGTTGTTGTTGCTATTTCTTGGGCCGCTCCCGCAGCATATGGAGGTTCCCAGGCCAGGGGTTGAATCGGAGCTGTTGACACCGGCCTGCAACGCGGGATCCGAGCTGCGTCTGCAACCTACACCACAGCTCACGGCAACGCGGGATCGTTAACCCACTGAGCAAGGGCAGGGACCGAACCCGCAACCTCATGGTTCCTAGTCGGATTCGTTAACCACTGCGCCACGACGGGAACTCCTCCAATTACATTTTAAAGGCTAATATAAGATAGGAAATTTGATACTCTATTGAGCTTTATAATACCTGTACAGGCTAAGGTGACCTTACCAGGCCCATGATTTCAATATTATCTTTATGTTTTATGATTCCCACACATATATTCCCAAACCAAGTCCCACTTCTGACATCCAGCCTCACATTTTTTTTTCTTAATGGAACAAGTCAAATCAGTTTTTACTGTGTTACAATAGTTAAGTTTCAACAGTTATATGGGATTTGTAAGACTCTATGACCTAGGCTGGATTCTAATTTTCAGTATTAACACTTAGGACATGCTTTGGCTTTCTTGGAGCCTCACATGTCAAACTGCTGACTATTTGGCATCTTAACTTTTGGTATTTCAAGGGTATTTCAAACTTAGCATAACTGAGATCAAGCACTGGAGTCCTGATGTGTCTGCTTCCAACTCCAAGTTTCTCCCTCTCGGGATGAGGCACCAGCAGGTAACGCTGCAACCAGAAACATCCGAGTTGCCCTTGTTTCCTCCCTCATCCCTCAGCCTCGTCCATAAGCAAGTCATGTCTACTCAGTGTCCCAAACGCTAAGGACATGATTTCCGTTTCTGTATGTCCTCTGCTACCTCCTTGAACCAGATACACCACTTCTTACAACTTGGAACAGACCCCAAAATGGCAATCCAATGCCTATCGGTAGGATTTCCTAGCAGTAGCAGAAACAATCTTATGACTCAATTTGATGTTGTCCTTTGTACATTTAAACTATTTTGTTGACTGCCCTTGGCACTTCAACTCCTAACTCCTTACTGTGGCCTTGGAAAACTATGCCTCGAGTCTTACTTGTCTGCATACGCAGACTCTTCTGTCTTACCCCGAGCCCTTCTCTGTTCAAGCTTCCAGCATAGCAGTTTTCCCTCACTTCCTGAACATGCCCATCTCTCTTCCCTCCAAAGCCTTTTGCACATCTTTGCACAGACCTGAAATGTACTCTGCCTCCCATTTTACACGGGGGTTGCTTCTTTCTCAATTTCTAGGTTCCACCTCAAATGCTATTTCCTTCAAGGCCTTCTTTGGCCCATCTATTTAAATCAGCTCCCCTCCCATTACTTTTTCTCCCCCCCCCTTTTTAAGTACCCTTATATGTTAATTTATCTCTATTTATTTCATTACCTACAATTAAAAGCATTTTAATCGCAAGTCTCTCAATCTCAAACTTGTTCTTTGGCATGTGGTAAATGTCTGTTATTTCTAATAGATATTTGCATCATTCCATTATTTTCCCTATTTATTAATATACTCAATATTTTGTAATAATCTATAAGGTAAAGAATCTGAAAATATAAACACACACACACAAACACACACACGTATGTATAATTCAATCACTTTGGTGTTACCCAAAATTAACCCAATCAACTCTATTTCAATTAAAAAAAGAAATCATCAACTCATAAAAATCTGGGACTCCTTCTATGGAATGAACCAACTTCCCATTATTCCTTACCTCAATTCAGTTTGTTTACTTAGTGACACAATTTGTAATCACATGTTTGTCTGTATTTGATTGTTTTCATCTCTCTTGCTAGCTCATGAACTCTTTAAGGGTAAACGTGACAATTTTACTCACCGTTGCATCTCCAGGCCCTGGTACAAGTAGTGCATAGAAGGTGTGCAATAAATATTTACTGAATAAGTGATTACAAAAGTAGCTATGTGGCTGAATACGATACTGTGACAAGAGTTTCTGTATATGCAAAGAATAACAGAAAAAGATGAAAGTCACAAGAGAGCCTATTATGGGTCCCATCAGCCTCAAAAAGCAGCCATTTACTAGATGTTGCTGTTGGTGCTAAATTGTTGAAATTTTAATAAATGTCAATTATCAAATGTTCACTGTTCTTAGAAGGAAACAAGGAGCTATTGAAGGTGTGAGGTAATTTAAAATTTTCCTTCTTCATTCACTGTTACATTGGCATTTTGGAAAGAACTTACTTCAATCTAAGTATGCCAACATCTAAAGAATAAAGCAACTGCACAGAAAGATACCCTTGTAAATGGAAAGATTGTCTTGAAAAATTGAAAACAATCCCCCAAAATGGAAAGCCCCCACATCTCTGACTTCAACCGCTTTCTGAAAGAATTAGTTTAATTACTCATGAAAAATGTAGATCCTAAATATTTTATTGTTAAAATTATCCTCCTTTGAAACATAAATTCCTCTCCCAGGGAATCAGATCATTTTAAGCAGGTGGGAACAAATCTATTTTTAGCACCCAAGATTTCTGATGATCAGAGAAGTCAGTAAGTTCTTATGTCAACAGTGACATTTTAAGATCCCTTTCCTCTTGAAGGATTTTTGAAATTGTTTTACGGAGTCTCAGTTCTCAGCTGTTGAGGATAAAGAGAGCTTGGCTCCAGCAACATGAGATACACATGAGGAATTGTCTTCATTAGGCCCAGCTCTGCCGAAATAAGCCCTTTAGAAATTAAATTAGAAATTAAACCTTCCTCAGAATAGTCACAGAATAACATTAAAGAGTGTCAAAGAAGAGTCCTATGTATTTACTGAGAAATTCCAGTTAAGTTTCCAGTTTCTGATTTTCCGTCTCTCATTGGAGTTTTAAGCACAATTTTTCTTCTTTTTAGTGCCGCACACGCTGCATATCCAGGCTAGAGGTCCAATCAGAGCTGTAGCCACCGGCCACACCACAGCCACAGCAACATGGGATCTAAGCTGCATCTGCAACCTACACCACCGCTCACGGCAACGCCAGATCCTTAACCCACTGGGCAAGGCTAGGGATTGAACCCGAGGCCTCATGGGTACTAGTTGGGTTTGTTAACCACTGAGCCATGACGGGAACACCTTACATAAGTTTTGAAACATTCCAACATGAAACGCATAAAAGAGATCGCAATTTCATTTAGCATTCCTGATCTAAGCTCACATTTTTCTCTATCGCCATTTAAAATTTAAAAAGATAAAATCCCACAAGAGCATCAACATCTACTTAAACCTACCTTTTTTCTTTTTACATTGCTGTTATTGTCTCTAAAAAATTGGGGCCAGAGTTCCCATTGCGGCTCATCATTAAGGACTTGACATTGCCTCTATGAGAATGCATGTTTGATCCTGGCCTTGCTCGGATCTGGCGGCAGCTGTGGCTCCAATTCAATTCCCGGCTTGAGAACTTCCATATGCAGCAGGTGCAGGCATAAAAAGGGAAAAAAAGAAAATTAGGGCGTTAAGTATTGCAGTCTCCTGGGTCCAAAGAAGTCAAGATAAATTCATTTGGAATCTAGTAGCAAGTTTAAAATAAAATTAAAATTTTGATCTCATTTTTAAAATTATTTTTTTTTAAATAGTAATGTCTATCTCAGTGAGGTTACTCAAGGCATTACCTCCAGCCAGATGCCGGTGGTGTCTTAATCTAGTAAATCTACTGAGCACAGATGAGGTCCTCTATAAATATCTGCCATTAATTAAAAAGCAGGGATGGAGAGAGATGAAAGAGAGATGAAAAGGTGAATTATTCTGATAAACGTAGATGGACACAACATATATTTTGATGGCCAGATAGCATCCTTTTTTTTTTTTTACAACCTAATTGTTTTTGAATACTAGGAGATTTTATAACAGGAACCGCTTGAGCCAATGCCCATTGAATTAAACAACTCCTAAACAGGCATCCTGAAAAACAGGCACATGGAAAAGCCTTCCTGAGCTTCACTTAGATACTGGAACAGAAGTTGCCACCCCCCTAGGTTTCAGGCCAAGGGGGAGGCTTGAGTGGTTGGTGGTAAAAAGGTGAAAGGCACTGAGTCTCCTCTAGGGGATTTCTGCCTCTATGACTCAGTAAGAAGAAATAAAATTTTAATACTCGATTCCACGTCTGAAGAAAAAGTGGAGAGAGAGAAACTGAGTCAACTCCCACATCCGAAGTCGGCTCTACACAGATACAGACAGTGCCACTGAATGGTCCATTACCTTCAAAGGCAAGGCTGCCAGGAACCCAAATGTAATTCCATCACCACCCCAAAGACAGGGACAAGAGCACCTCTGTACAGTCAGTGTCCTTCGTGATGGTAAGGACCAGGATTTCTCCAAAATAGCAAAGTGAAATAAGAAGACTATGGGAGTCTCAGTAATTATGTGCTGCTGCTCTGAGGCCCAAGAGAGTAAGGAACAAATACCAGGAATAAAAGATCAACGTAGTTATCCATACAGCAGATCAGTGGAGGAGACGGTACCATTAATACTGGGGGTCCCCTGAGAGAAAGCTACAAGTTCTCTCCTCTCAAGAACAAGCTGGCTGGTTCACCTGGGAAGTTGGGAACTCACGCCAGGGCTGAGTGGCCAAAAGAGACCCGAGACGCACTAGAGAGAAACTGCCTCTTTTTCCTGCCACGTTGAGTCAGAAGGAGGCAGCAGCTTCTGGATATGAGAAGAGAGCCAATGGGCTGGGCAGGGCTTGTGGTTGACGGAATTAAGAGGTCCTGGATGGGTTTTGCACATTATTTCTAAAACCTATATTGTGTAACTTGCACTCGTTTGTTCTCAGAACTTCTGTGTAATACTTCACAGTGGGGGTTGGCGGGGAAGAGCTAAAAATGAGAGGGAAGATTTCCATGGAGTAGTTAAAGCCAAATGGTAGCAAGGTGCACTCTACAGCCAGACACACCCGAGGTCTGACCCCATTGCTACTTAGCGAGGTATGACCAAGGCAGGTCACTTCAACTCTCCAAGCCTCTGTGCCATTCCCTGTCCAACAGGTATGGCAAAGCATTCCACCATAGGGTAAGTGTGAGAAGAAAATAAACCACTTAATACACTTAAAACAAGACCTAGCAGAGGACAAGTATAACAGGTCACTGGAATCATTATCATTAGTAGTAATTTACTCAACAACCATGCCGCAGTCATCAAAAGGTTGTATGTCCTTAGTTTGGGTTCACAAGGCTGATTTGGGTTCTTTAAAACTGTCTGATGTCAGAGTTCCCGTCGTGGCTCAGTGGTTAACGAATCCCACTAGGAACCATGAAGGTAGCAGGTTCGATCCCTGGCCTCACTCAATGGGTTAGGGATCCGGCGTTGCCGTGAGTTGTGGTGTAGGTCACAGACGTGGCTTGGATCTGGCGTTGCTGTGGCTGTGGCATAGGCCAGTAGCTATAGCTCCAATTAGACCCCTAGCCTGGGAACCTCCATACGCCATGAGTGTGGCCCTAGAAAAGACAAAAACAACAACAACAACAAAAACACTGTCTGATATCAAAAGAAGAGGACTAATCTTAAGAAGGCCACTTTACTGAAGTCTACATAACATTTTAGAATTTGATTATTTCTATGTTCCTAGAAGCCACACTTTCTTTACATCAAAGTACTCCTTGGATTCTGTTTGCCTTCTTTGAATAGGTGACATTCACTTGAAATGACCAGCATCCATTTACATATTGTAAGGAAATACGTTAAAGTACCTAATAGCATGCCTCAAATATGTTCACTGTTCTTGATTGCATTTAACAAGGCCTTTTCTCCTAACAGGGGTCCTGCAATTTTTATTGGGGTGACCCTGTCACAAATCTGGAATTATCGCAGAGTCAAAATTAGTCAATTTCACCCATTACTACGTTTCTAGTTAATAAAATGTTAATATTCTTGAGGATAAACCCGTAATTTTGGAACTCAGTCTTGAGAGCCAGTGGTATTTAAATTTTAAATTAATCAGCCAGAGGTAAAGATTTCTTAATCCCACTTTTTTTAGGATATATTTACCTAGCTATTAAGTGGAGTTTACAACTGAATAAAGCTGTTTTCTAGATCATTCATCAATATGTTACTCTAATTTAGTGTGTGCTTTTGTATTTAATATTTAGTGACTTCCTAAGGCATAAATTCTAAAAAGAGAATGGGGCATACAGGTAATGACATAGGCAGCCAGGTGTATGTTATTTCTGCCCCATATTTTTTAGAAATATTAATGTATTCCTAGTACTAATTTAATTTCAATGAATATTTATCAATTCTTACTACATATTCAAAACCACAGAACACATAAAATCCTATCAGGAGTTAGGGCATATTCATGTGAAGCAAGCAGTGAAAAAAAGAACAGCATATGTTCAGCATTTTAAACACACTGATTAGTGTTAAAGATGATAGGCTTAAAATGGAGTTGCTTATGCTAAGCCCAATGTTACCAAGCTGAGACAGTTTCTGGCTCTGCCAGAAGTGGAATTGTTAACCAATCAGAAACCCCTGGATAAGCACAGGGTAGGAAATCATCCTCACAGGCCCCTGCCATCTTCTAAAGGAGAATAACCTTGCAATAACCAACCCACATTATTGCCCAGTTTCACTTCTTTAGAACTGCTCCCTTCTGCCTTAAAAGCTTTTCATTTTGTAGAGATCTTTGGAACTCCATTCCTTCTGCCAGAATGGATGCTGCCTGATTTATAAGTTGTTGAAGAACGCCAAGAAGACCTTTAAAATTCACTCAGTTCATTTTTTTTTTTAAACAACAGGCGAATCCAGTGTGAATCCCTACATGTTTCAGTGTGTCCCTAAGATTCTACACCCAATCCCAATATGTGTGGGGTTTTTCCCCCCACACCAGACAATCCTCTGACACTAGCTAAGTATCCTACAATTCCACTCAATTCTAATGCTATCTACCTGGCGGTGGCATCAGGTGTCACAGGTTAGAGGCTCAAGGCCCACAAGATTCCCCCGCCCCCACCTCCTGGCTGCAGACGCCAATTCCAAGCCCAGGTTGTCACCTGGGCTTCTGACCAACAGCTTCTTAATTGGAGGTTCCCTCGACCCCCTCCTCAGATTAGACTGCTTTGCTCGAGCAGCTCACAGAGCTCAGATAAATATTTTACTTACCTGTTTATTACAGCAGATATAACTCAGGAACAGCCAGATGGGTCTCATGAAGCTTGCACCTCTCTGAGAACACCAGTCTGCAACATCTCCCCTTGAGTGAGGAAGTTCTCTGAATGGGGCTCTTTGGAGCTTTTATGGAGGCTTCCTTACGTAGGAAGGATTGATGAAATCCTGGACCATTGGTAATTGAAGTCACCACCACTCTCCCCTCCCAAGGAAGTTAGGGGGTGGGACTGGAAGGTCTCATCCTCTAATTACAGAGTTGGTTCCCCTGGCAACCAGCATCCCCATCTTTGGATGCTTTTCAAAAGCCATCTCATTAACATAACAAAAGACACCTTTATTGCTCTCTTCCTTTAGGAAATCCCAAGCTCTGTATCAGGAGAGGGGTCAAAGACCAAATACAGTTCCCTCTGCTTTTCCACAGGAACAAAGAAAAAAAAGACTTTAATAAGGCAATTTTCTTCATTATTAGAAATATTACTTTTCCCTTTTCCCAATTACAAGTTGAAGTCAAATGGAGTGAAAGGGGAAACTGCATGTATGTTGAGTGGTTATGCTGTGGACAGAACAATCCAAAATGACTCAGGTGCCTGGCCCCTCTCTCTATCCCGGACAAACTGTTTACCAACCCAGACAGAGTCTAGCCAGCTGAAATGTCTACTAACTTAATAGCTATTACAGAAAATGTTTTAAAACTGCTGGAAGATGATTATGGGATAGAAGTTAAAAGCATTATTACTGCTACTAAGAGATAACTCTAGGAACCACTTTACAAACACTAGAAATTGGTAAACGGAGAGCAATTGTTAGCCCTTTGCTTTCATCTGTGTCACTTACATCCATTTTCTGTGTCCATCAGGCCAGGGATAAAGTCACTAAACCTCCAAATGGGAAAGAATTTTTAGTTTAGTCATCTAAGACAAGCCAACTCTTCCCCCATCAAATGTGACCTAGTTTCAAGACCTTTAGGGGAAGAAATTTCAAAACATCTTTTTGATAACTCACTTCAATGTCAAACGCTTCAAAAGAAAGGATACATTTCTATTTTTAAAAACTACTTTCTTGGCATTGCTACATTGCAAATCAATTTAATCTCTGACTACCGACATGAAATCCTAAAAATAACAAGAGTAATAAATGATAGCTACCAGCTTTTAAGTGTCAATTTCCATACAGTCACCTCATATTAAGTACAATAAACACACAAAATAACCCTGTAAAATACGTATTATGAGCCTATTTTACAGGTGATGAAAGTGAGGGTCAAAAGGCTAGAAGTCCAAAGTGAAACAGTTATTGAGTAGAAAAAACAAAAACATAAGAACTAAGGTTGAGTGTTTGGGGGTTTTTCCTCTATGCTAATGAGGCAGAATGCTACCTCAGGTAGTCAGTGTAGGAGCAGGGGCTTCGATGCATTCTTTGATATGGCCATTGATTAACATCCGTGGTTTAAGGGCTCCAGAGAGTAATTCCCCACAGGCCTTGTTCACCACGGAAATGTGCCTCCCCCCACATGGACCTTAATCCCTACTCCACTCAACTGACAGAAAAGGAATGAGAAGGATGGTGACTAAGGAAAGAGAAGGACAAAGAAACCAGAAAACTTATGGGACGTTTCCACCCCTAAAACCCCTATTGGACAAGGACTGATATAGGTAACTGGGCAAGGCCAATGGGAGAAAACCACATCTTTCTGGACCCCACATTGGTACCCCCCCCTTCTTTAAGGGATAAAAACCCCTATAGAGAAGGGGGCTCTTCTCCTCCCTCCCAGCAGCCCTGGGAGCTATTTGGTTTCCTGTAATAAAGACTTTGCTTGCTTGCTGTCTGTATGTTCGTGGAGTTCATTCTTCAACTGTGTGAACAAGAACCCACATTCCGGTCACATCTTTCTAGCATCACTAAGATGTTTAGGAAAGTTTTTCCCCCCATCTTTTCTCAGAAATCCTTTTTGAACCTGTTAGAAGTAAAACCAACACTCTGACTCAGCACAATTAACCCCAAAGTATGCAATGCTTAACTTTTTCAAATTATAGGTAGGGGCAGGTTTTATTAAGAAACAGGTGGAGGAGTTCCCATTGTGGCGCAGTGGAAATGAATCTGACTAGGAACCATGAGGTTGCAGGTTCAATCTCTGGCCTCGCTCAGTGGGTTAAGGATCTGGCATTGCTGTGAGCTGTAGTGTAGGTTGCAGACATGGCTCAGATCTGGCATTGCTGTGGCAGTGGCATAGGCCAGCAGCTGTAGCTCCAATTAGACCCCTAGCCTGGAAAGCTCCATATGCAGTGGGTGCGGCCCTAAAAAGCAAGGGAAAAAAAAGAGAGAGAGACAGGTGGAGAGACAGGTTGGCATAGAAAGAGCCAGCTGTTGGAAAGGGAAAAGAAAAAAGGGAAAGAAATCCACAATGTGTGTGTAACTAAAGCACCCATTCTGTAAGCATCCTGTATTTCCCAAGACCCGCCTTTTCTCCTTCTGTGCATAATTGTTTCTGTAAGTACAGCCTAGTTACTGCATACTACATAGCAATTTGATGTAGGCAAAAAGCCACATAAGTCAAATCTAGAATGGCCCTGAGAGCATCATTATCAAAGTCATGTCTACAGAAGGCACTGGAATGCCAACAAACCCAGAATCTGCCCCAGACACACGGGCAGCCAAGGTCGGTGCAGGTGTGGCGTTTAGCACTAGAGGAGCTCATCAAAGATTTTGACAAAATATTAACAGGTGGCTGATCGGGTGGAATTTAGCTAGAGACAGGCTGACCTGGATCATTTTGTAAAAACATAGCGGCTTTGCCCTACGTGCATCATTAAGGACAATTCTCCTGCTGTTGTTCTGAGCAGAGGAAGGACAGGCAGAGGTTTCTAACCTGCTGCTCCAGCATCTGCTGGTGGCGGATGGCAGCCCTGTGCTTCTGAGAAGGGCTGGGCCAGAGGCGCGGATCTGGAGCAACGGAAGTAAACCGTCCGGTTTTGCACTAGGGATATTGAAAGAACGCATAGTTGGCCTGCAGTCCAGGGCTCACAAACTACGCTGTAGAGCAGTGGTTCTCAAACTCTAGTGTGCATAAGAATCACCTGGAGGAACTGTTTACACACAGATTGCTGGGCAGACCTGCACTGATTCTGATTCAATGGACCTGGGGTGGGGCCTGAACATTTGCATTTTTGACAAGCCCCACATGTCCTGGTCCTGCTGGCTATGGAAAACACACTGAAAACCCTCTATAGAACACTCTACTCTGGCTTCAAAGGTTTGAAGGCTTTCTTTTCTCTATCTCAGGTGACTACCAAAGTTTATTCTTTGTGAAAACAATGGATGTCCTTTTTTTCAATATTCTACTATAAATGAACTCTTCTCTTGGATAGTTAAAAAATGGCAAATCTTCTAAGTTCCCGAGATCTAATTGGGTTAACCATGTTAAAAGCAGGAAATCAAGTACTACACTCACCGATGTCAGTGGAAATGTTCCCCAATGATCAATGATCTGATTAAATTTTTCAGCCATTTATTTCACCTGTAGGTTGAGCCAAACCAATACCCATGATAGGTGACAACACTACACTCTTCTGCCAAAACAGGTACTATAATCTTAGTTGAAACATCAAAGACCAGTGGGATGCTAAGGCGGTGTTCCCAGTTATAGGCCTATTCCATTCACCGTGTCTGAAGCACAGCCTAATAAGAAAGACACGATTGCTGTGTCTAATCAAGGCTGCAGTCGTCTTGAGAAGCCAGCTAAAGAAACCAGCAAGTATGGAGTCATTAACTCTGTGGGACATGGGAGATGCGAAAAGGGGAGTACTGTCAAAAGTCATTTCTTTATCTTCATGGGGGAATTATTCCAAGATACAATCAAACAGTCTATTGACCATGTCTTGAGACCAAGTAATCAATTGCATTTTATTTATTTTCTAATTGTGCCTTTTAAAGGCAACTTTTTAAAAATTTACTTATTTATTTATTTTTTGTCTTTTTGCCTTTTCGAGGGCCTCTTCCACAGCATACGGAGGTTCTCAGGCTAGAGGTCCAATCGGAGCTGTTGCTGCCGGCCTACACCACAGCCACAGCAACACCAGATCTGAGCCATGTCTGCGACCTGCACCAACAGCTCACAGCAACACCAGATCCTTAACCCACTGAGCAAGGCCAGGGATCAAACCCTCAACCTCATGGTTCCTAGTCGGATTCATTAACCACTGAACCACAAAGGGAACTCCTTATTTTTTTAATTGTTATTTCCCCAATACAATTTTTTTTCTACTGTATAGAATGGTGACCAGTTACACATACATGTACACATTCTATCTCCTCACATTATCATGCTCCATCATAAGTGATTGGACTTAGTTCCCCATGCTACACAGCAGGATCTCATTGCTAATCTATCCCAAAGGCAATGGTTCGCATCCATTAACCCTAAGCTTCCAATCCACCCCACTCCTTCCCCTCCCCCTTGGCAACCACAAGTCTATTCTCATGGCAATGCTGGATCCTTAACCCACTAAGGGAGGCCAGGGATCAAATTCGCATCCTCAGGGACATTATGTCACGCTCTTAACCCACAGAGTCACAGTGAGAACTCCCATTACAACTATTTTAATAAATAATTATAATTATTTTCAGTTGTCTGCTTGCCTAGGGAAGATTTATCCCAAGTACCTTAAGTTTCTACTGAATACTGACCTTCTTTCTGTGTACAGTTAAGGTAGGACTTTTGTTTGCTATAAATTATGCTTGCTTTTCACTTTACCCCTACTCATCTTTTCTATGCAATCCTTCAGTTTTAAAGAGATTTTCTGTGAAGTTTCCAGTTGGCCTGGCAGTTAAAGACTTGGTATTGTCCTTGCTGTGACTCTGATCACTGCCATGGCATGGTTTCAATTCCTGGCTGGGAAATTCCACATGCCAAAGGCATGCTCCCACCCCCAAAAAAGGAGGTTTTCCATAGACAAACTAAGGGCAAAATTCCACAGGTAATATTAGAAAAAGTCAAAAGACCTGTGGGAGGTCATAATGAAGCCTGTGGCCAACAGATTATGTGGTCTGGTCCATTGTTCTCCCCACAACTCTCACCAAAATGTGCCTCTCTCTCCCCCAAAGTAATTATTTGGAACACTTACAGCTTTGATGGAGGCCATGCAGATTTACAGATGATTTTATCTCCAACCATACTGCATACTTTGAAATCCCCACTTAGTATCATACTACTCAGCTACCAAAAAGAATGAAATAATGCCATTTGCAGCAACACAGATGGACCTAGAGATTATCATACAAAGTGAAATAAGTCAGGCAAAGACAAACATTATATGATATCACTTATATGTGGAATATCAAAAAAGGATACAAATGAACTTATTTACAAAACAGAAATAAACTCACAGACATAAGAAACAAAGAGGAAAAGTGGAGGAGGGGGATAAATTAGGAGTTTGGGATTAACACATACGCACTACTATGAACAGAAAAGATAATAAGGGCCCACTGTATAGCACAGGGAATTATATTCCTTATCTCATAATAACCTATAATTGAAAAGAATCTGAACAAGAATTCAGCAATTCACTGAATCACTTTGCTATACACCTGAAACTGATACAACATTGCAAATCGACCACAATTAATTTTTAAATAAAATAAAATAAAGGTAATAGATCAGGAGTTCCCGTCGTGGCGCAGTGGTTAACGAATCCGACTAGTAACGATGAGGTTGCAGGTTCGATCCCTGGCTTTGCTCAGTGGGTTAAGGATCCGGCGTTGCCATGAGCTGTGGTATAGGTTGCAGATGTGGCTCGGATCCCACATGGCTGTGACTGTGGCTGGCAGCTGTAGCTCCCATTGGACCCCTAGCCTGGGAACCTCCATGTGCCACAGGAGTGGCCTTAGAAATAGCAAAAAGACAAAAAAAAAAAAAAAAAAAAAGGTATTAGAAACCCAAGCCCTGGCTAATATCTAATTAAAAGGTATCCTTACCATTTGTTTCTCTTTTATTCTGAATAATATTCCAAACTAAAGGCTTTTTTCCTAAATAAATTGACATCAGGTATTAATTGTCCTGGTTTGGAAATGTCAGCAAATTTTAAAGTAGCTACATTTTAATTTACTACAGCTGTTTAAAAGTCTCCCTTGTAGGGAGTTCCCATCATGGCTTAGCGATAAGGAACCTGACTGGTATGCAATGAGGACAGGGGTTTGATCCCTGGCCTCGCTCAGTGGGTTAAGGATCTGGCGTTGCCGTGAGCTGCAGTGTAGGTTGCAGACGTGGCTCAGATCTGGCATTGCTGTGGCTGGGATGTAGGCCTGCAGCTGAGGCTTCAATTCAACCCCTAGCCTGGGAACTTCCATATGCTGTGGGTGCGGCCCTAAAAAGACAAAAAAATAAATAAATAAAATTCTCCATTATAATGTAGGTAGTTGGACACTAGTGAGGATATTTACCTGGTCTATAAACAAAGTACTTAAATTCTTCCAAAAAGGTCACTCTTTTAGGATCAACCTGAATATAGCTAGAACATATTCAGCTGAATTTTAAAAATTCAGAAAATATAATTTGACCAAGATAATGGCAATTCTAATGATTTAATTCTTTCATTGTTCAAACTCAGTTTTATAAAATTGATGTTTAATGCTATCCATATTTTTAAAGAGAAAACCAATGTCTTTAGCAAAAAATTCTCTTTAAGAAAATGTTTTAAACCACAGATAGCTATACATTCTTTAAGACAGAAAATTCCAGTGATAAAAACCCCCTCCTCTGCGAAGTCTATATTCCTGCCAAGTTCTAAATTATGTCTTCAGAAATGTTTCATTTATGCAAATCTATGTTTTGTTACATTTTTAAAAAAGGATCCATGTTCTCATGTTCATGAAAATTAACAAAAAAAAAATTGACAAAAAAGGTTGAGGCTGTATCTTGGAATGGATGTTGCCTGCCTGCCTTCTTTCCTTCCTTCCTTCCTTCTTTCCTTCCCTCCTTCCCTCTTGTCCAACTCTAGTGGAGAATCCATGTATGATCTGCAGGATCAGTTTGATATTCTGAGGGAAAACGTTGTAGGTTTACATATTAGGTTATGCTAATATCACCTCTCTAATATCTCTCAATATTAAAGAGAACCGAATCTCGCTTTGCTATTTTCTCTCTGGCTCCCTTTTGCAGCCCCATTCTTCCCACATGCTCTGTCCTGGCTGCATCTTCCCACACTCTCTGGTCATCAACCTCTATGTGTTCCAACTCCACTCAAAATTCCTCCTCTACTAAATTGCTCTCAGGATTGGGGCCTGTAGAGAGACCACAGATGGCCAGTGTTGAATGAGGAAGGTTTCCTGCCAGACGCCAAAGTCACAGCACTCTAGAGGGAGGAAGGGGGAAGAGGTTTGAAGATGGTGATGAAAATGTCCTTTATGCAATGGTTCTTGGTTCTTGTTTCTACAAGCCTATCAGTATTCCTTGGAAAGAAAAGGCAGTGTTTAATGATATGCATTAAGCAATGTGAGCAAATGAAATCTCATTTAATAGCATGAGATAACACAAAAGTCAGTTCCAGCTTAGTGTGAAATACATTTTGATTTTTTTCCCCCACGAAGCCAGTTTTACTTCCTAATAATCATGTAAATGCATTTGCATTTAGTGAGCACAGGCCAACTGCTCTGTGAGACAGTAAGAAAATGTGGCAAGTAGAAGGAATAAGTTAGGATAAATCTTATAAAATTTAAAAATAAAAAATATATATACATACATACATAAAATAAAAAACATATACATACATAAAATAAAATATATATACATACATACATAAAATAAAATACATAAAATACATAAATAAAATATATATACATACATACATAAAATAAAAAATATATATATATATACATACATATAACTTCCCATAGGTAATACACAAGGTGGTAATCTAAGGACAGATAATCATTCATTGACCACAACATATAATATATAGATGAACAGAATTTACTTTCATATACATTCCTGGGAAATAGCTTTTAGGATTAAAATAAATCTACTGAGTTGAAACAGACTCTCTATGTTCTTTTTGTGCATAAGTCTGTCATATATTTCTTTGTTTTCTAACTCTTTCAAAAGAAAAAGATCATACAAACATCAAATCCTATGAAATCAGAGGGTGCAATGATATGTGGAAAATGCAGAAAAAACTGGAAACATGGCAACATCACAGAAGACTCAAGAGGAGAAAGTAACAGCCTCTCCACAGCTTATAGGGGATGATTATGTAGGGTTTCTATTGTATTATTTTTTTTAAAAAAAATCCTTCTCCTCATGCCTTTCTATCATCTTGAAATAAAAGCCAAAAACTGGAACAGTTATATCCTACCAGTTCTTTGAGTAAATTGCTAAAAGAGAGAATAACTGTGGTGGAGAATGGTACCTTCACTCTCTAGAAAAAGAACAAGAATATCAGAGATCTACTTCACATTAAGTATATTCAGCTCCACACAGTTGGGAAACCGTTCACATTCATAAATGGAATTTGGCACAGTGAGTGGGTTGACAAAGAAAAGGGAGTTTCCACGCGATTATTAAGTACAACCGGAAGCGGGATTTACATCAGTACCCAGAAGGGAGCTGTTGCCAAGCAGAAGCATGATGCCACAGCTGTGCCCTGATGGAACCCATATCACAGGGCAACACCTGGTCTATGGCCCAATGATCCGCAACGTATACGGCGGCTTTGGCTAATTTCCTCTGGATACGTTCCGTAATGTGGATACAGTATAGAAACATCCACCACTAATTGTGCAGGGACGGGAGGAAGAAATCCCCCTATTTCCTTCAGGCCACTACTACTCCAAAAAACAATAAAAAAAAAATTTGGTTTTCAAAGTGCCAATTTTCTGTCTCAGAAAAATTTTTGCTGTCTGGGAATTTCAAAACATAAAAAAAAAATGCATAACCACAGAAAGAGATGATGGGAGGGAGTTATAAGAGCTTCCTACTCTTGTTGCCATTGACCTTTTCCACTCTCATGTCTAATACAAAGTGGCTTTTTCCACTGTTTCTCATGTAATTGGCTTGTGTGCTTAGAAGACTTTTCCTCAGGACAGAGACTGAGTCCAGTGGCTTCACTGACAGCGCCAGGATCAAGGGTGTCCCTCCCAGGGAACTGAAACTAGGCTGAAAGAATGGACCAGCCTCCAAGGAAGGGGCCAGAGCGTTGAGGAAATGGGAACATCTAACACCCTGAGGTTTCCTGCAAAGGGCACCGTCTGGGAGCTAAAGAGAACACACAATCGAACAAAATGCACCTGCTTTCAGGGAACAGAAACAGGAACAAATAACTAGCACATGAATAGGAGCATTTCATGGGCTGCAAGTGTATAGCTCCGAGGGTGATGAGGGCGAGAACTCAGGCACGCCCGCGGGGCTTTACCATTTAGAAGCATGTTGAGACAGGATTAGACAGTCCCTGGGATTGTCTACGGAACAGACGGAGGACTCTGGGACACTGTACCCAGACCATGAGGTCTGGTGTGGTCGGTCATAACAGTGGCTGCTCTGCACGCTGTTTAACCTGCAAAAATCACTCTGCAAGGTGAGGGACATATTATCATCCCTTACAGCTGAGGATACTGAGGGTAACAGAAGTTCAGGGAATGTCCCAGGTCACACTGCCAGGAAGTGGCAGGTATCTTTTCACCAGGTGGGAGGAGAGGCAGTGGAAAGCAACTGTCCTGCCACCCCAAGCACGTTAGAATTAGTGTAGATGTGGACTGTGAGTGGTTGGGGGACAGAATGAATGGGATAGAAACAAGAGACAGGTCAGTTAGAAGACTACTGCAATAGTCCAAGCAATAGAGAAGGTTAGCAGGTACCCAACAAATAAGCATTCAATGGAGACATAGGGGCCGACAGAACTTGATATAGGAAGAAACCTTATAATAACAAAACTATACAAAATCAGTGGCCTTATGAGAGGATGCAATTGGAGGCAACTTAATCAAAAGCTAGATAAATATGTTTCTACAATGTTGCCTTTGGTGATTTGAAGAATAACAATTGCTCTGCTCTCTTCCAGCTCAAAAGAAGTCAATGATTTTATGATCATCTGGATGTTTACGTTTAAAATCATGCCCTCCTGTCACATTAAATTAGTTTTGCATTCATTGCTGAACCATGAAATCCATTTACTTTATGTAAGAAGGTGGCTTATTCCATGCAATTCTAGCCACAAAACAATAACCGTTAAGTTTAATCCCACTTTAGCAATACAAATTTTACCAACCAGAAAAAATAATGAGCAAAACACAATTTAGTTAAAAGGGGGAAAAAAGTAACATCTGCAGTAAGAAACAAGAAAACTAGGGCTGGGAGGACTTTTAATTCTAAAGAAAAGGGACAAGTCTTCCAGAAAACCACCCCAAAGTATTACTTGGTTGCTCCAGTTTTTTCCCCTTAAAGGGGAAAAAGACCTCATCTTTAGACAAGTAAATTAAATGTGCTATCTAGGTTAAAACTAGGATTTGGATGTGAACTTTCTGAATTGAATATTTGCAGAGAAGGTACCCATTCCTGCTCCCTCATTACAGCACAGGTAGGACAGTAGCAAAAGGGTGCAGTAAGAAAAGAACAGAGTGTTGGGATTAGGCTGGGCTGTGCTTCTTCCAGGGTCTCCAAGCCTGGGCAAATCATTTCCGTCAATCGTGTATCTGAAAGTACCCAACAGGTACTCAGCAAACACCTGTTGTGTAGCACTCCAACATTGCTGGGGATACGGAGATGGACATAATTTAAATTCTGTCCACAAATTTTAGAGTTCAGCAGGAGCATACAAATCTGTAATCAAGTTACAGCTTTAAAGAGTTGGAGGTTATAATAGCTACTTCGGGGGTGGGAGAAGGAAGGAACAAGAAGAAAAGAACAGTCAAGTTTAGAGAGGGGAGGGAGGGGGGAGACTCAGGAAAGGCTCCAAGAAAAGGTCACCCTTGAGCAAAGTCTTGACAAAAGGGTTGACATTTACCAGGCACACATTCTTGGTAGCAGTTATAACGGTGTGTGTATTTGTACGTGTGCGGGTGGAATGCTGGAAAATACCATAAAAAAGCAGAGAACTAGAACAGCAAGCAGTCTGCTCTAGTTGACACATCCAATCTGAGAGCTAAAGCAGAGGAAAATATGGGGGTTGGAAAGGTCTTAAAAGCAGAAGGCTAACCCATAAACCAAAAAAAGGAATTTGTCAAAATTACAGTGAGAGTTGAGAAGCAAAGGCAAGATACAAACATGACACTGACATAGAGGATATGGCATAGAAGCCATATTGGCACATGGGAAAGCAAAATGTTCATAGGTGCTAGTAACTGATAAAAGATGAATGAACCAATTAAAAACAGATGAAAGGCAAACTGCTACATTTGGAATGGATGGGCAATGGGGTCCTACTGTACAGCACAGGGAACTGTGTGTGATTGGGCCACTTTGCTGTACAACAGAACTTGAAGAAACACTGTAAATCAATTATAATTTAAAAAAACAATGAAAGGCAATTTGCAAAAAAAATAATAAAATGTTGAATAAAATGCTAAAATAGTCTCACCATTAAGCAAGGATTAAAATTTAAAGCAAATAACTTCTGATTACTCATATATCAGACTAGCGAAGGTGATACACTGTAAATGCTATGTCAGCAAAACCACAGGACAATTATATACCTGACAGCAGAGATAAGACATTACCAAATAAGAATATTTCTGGAGGTAATTTGATAATATCCAGCAAAACTCTTTAACCTAACTATTCCTTCTTGAATTTAAGCTTAATTAACAAATCAAACTAGTATGAAAAGCCATAATACGTGTAATTATAAACATATAATTAACATTATTTACAAGAACCAAAAAATGAAAATACTCTAAACGCAAAGCAATACATTAAATAAATTATGATATATCTAAACTATGGAATATCTAAAATAAAATGATGCAGATTTTTTTGGCAAGGAAAATAACCATAATAAAATATTAGGTGAGAAAAAGCACCTGACTTTGGCATACTGACAGTATTCTTTGAAAAAAATGATGGGAAAAAGATGACACCTTAGACTAGAGTAAAATGCTTTGTTTCTTTTCAAGGTAGTTAAAATCTTTAGGAAAGTTCATGCATGCAAGTAATCAAACAGTGCACGAGAGCCATGAATCTGGGATCACATCAGATGCACATCATGTTGAGCAATAGTAACACTTTGGTCTTCCTACCTGCATCACAGAATGCACAAATCCAGAAAACACAATAACTACAGACTTATCTCCTTTAACATAAAATTAACATGGTTGAAAGGAAAACAAATCCTCCAATTATATATGCTAATGCTTTAAGCAGATAAAAATCAAATTGATAGAAAAATTCAATAAATCTAGCTAGATTTTCAATACCAGTATGTCAAAACAACCAAACAAAATTAGCCTCTTCTTTTTAAAATGTTAGTGAATTCCAAATACGTCTAAATAATGTGTCATTCTAATTGAGAATTATCATAAATACTCATATATGCACACATAAAATATCACATTTCCAAAAATTACAATGAAATATGAAACTGTATGCAATGGATCACTCATACATGGCTGATGGAAATATAAGTTGGTTAAAACACCTTGGAAAGTTGGAGTTGCCAAAGCTGGAATTCCATATATGTTCTGATCCAGGAATTTAGCTCTCACGTATATAATCCCCACAAATATATACACATATACATACATGTATAT